>NC_143137.1:45112500-47512500 GCF_059928025.1 Delphinapterus leucas
ACCCCCCCATCCCACCCCTCTAGGTGGTCACAAACCACCAAGCTGATCTCCCTGTGCTATGCGGCTGCTTCCCATAGCTATCTATTTTATGTCTGTCTTTGACATGTTCATGCACTTCAGCTCCCATGAAGCCAACCAGACTGTTCCACATTCTATTCTAACAAGGTTTCTTTACTGGGCATGCCCTGTGCCAACTGTGTCACCCTCTACTCTGGGAAGCTTGGGTATATGGAGCCACTGTTCTGGGTGGACTCAGTCAAGAGCTATGGGAGGTTGCTCAGTGGTAAGGAAGCAGATAGAGCAGATGGAGACCCAGTGGCAGAGCACAAACCCGAGAATAGACATAATGGGTGCCAAACCAGCCTGGGACACGAGGGAGAGTAAGAAGGAGGCGGAATTTGGCTTTACTGGTCTTTTTAGCCCAGTTGGTGAAGCCACCCCCTCTTCTTTACCTGCTCCTTTCGTAGGGTCCAGCGCAAGTATCAGGAGTCCAGGATCCCCCTAAATGCAGGGCAATCTCCCCAAGTCTTCCTCCCCAGGGACTGCCTGCTTGTAAGCAAGACTGATTACAGACAGATAACATGGGGGAAGTGTAAAACAAAATAAGCTAAGTGCAAAGGGCAGATATGAAACAGATTTTTTTCCAGGGCTCCAAATGTGGTAGATATTATAAGCAGAACAGATTTCATATGGAAGACATTGACAAGGAATAAACATAGCACCCAAAGCTAGCGTTTTCAAGGATTTGCTTCTTTGAATGTAAGCGTTTAAAGAAAAAAAAATCACATACTTATCAAACAATAGGCAGCAAAACCTCTCCCCCCAAATGGCAAAGGCAGATCAAACCTAGGTATGGGTTACCTGTGTTTGCAAGACCTGCTTCAAAAATCCCATTTCAATTTGCTATGAAAGCATGCGCTGCCCTAGCTTTCTAATCTATGTTGAACGCTCAAAGGTTAAAGAGACTTGGCTGAATTTGTCTTAAGATATACCCTTTGTTCTGATTCAATCATTTATTTGAATTTAATATTTTAAAGGACACTTCAAACAGACTTCACAAAGCCCCATTACCATCAGGACCATATTTATTATTTAATATTTAACTGGGGAGATTTGTCAAAACCCTTAAGAATTAATGGTTACAAACTTGTGGAGTTAAAAGGTTTGTGGAGGAAACCATTTTCAAACAACAGGGGGACAATCCCCTTGTAGGCTGAGCCCCCGCAGACCGGGCCACCACCATAACGTGAATAAAATTTGTGATCTAGTGACATGTTGAACCCATCTCTCCAGAAAAGGCAGGAAGTGTAATTGCCTTTAAATAAATATTCTAATGTGCTTAACTTCTGAATTGTAAAGCTCGGCTTGTGCCTTAAGAAAGGAGGTGAGAGTGAGAGCAAAGCAACTTGAAAGGAAATTGTAAACAAACAGTTATTTCAGGTCTTCTACAAAGACACAGGAGAGAGTCCCAGAAGTTGGGATCAATCCAAACACATTAAAATGTACCTTTGCCTAAAAGATCTTCAGACTTGGGGGAAAATGTTTTTTGATCTTCAGGATCCATAGCTTTATGATGCCAAATATCAAGAAGAAAATTCGAAGCCGGAATATCTATATATAGGTGAGTGGGTCATATTTTAGAGATGACAGATCATAGTGATCATTGAATTGTTCATTCAGATATTCCTGTGTCCCATGGACCAACAAGGCGGTCAGGTGGAATTTGTCATAGCTTTCGATGTCTTTACAGGGGTTCAATAATCTTGATTAACTGCCCCAACTATGCAAACTTCCTAAAAATAAAAATAGGTGAGGCTCTGTCAGCTACAGGCCAAGAATGTCACAGAATACATGTCAGACATAATGCTGACCAGGTCCAGGTTGAGGAATGGAATGCCCAAGCTGCAGTTTCAGGCTGTAAAAGGATGCACTTAAGAAGGTTAGTCATCAGCAGAGCCTCACAAACACCCCCAGACTGACAAGAGTAGGGCTGTGGTAAAGGGTGGCCCATGGGAGCAAATCTCAATTTTATGAATAATGCCACAAAGTAGTGCAGTTTACAGGCCACATGCCTCTGTCTTAGCTTATACTTGGCCAGTTGAAGGGCTAAGCCAATCCGGAGTAGCTGTAAACGACACCGATAGAAACCATGATTGCCTAGGGGGTTGTCTCCCACCTCCAATATGGAGTAGCCAGAATCTCTAGGCAAGAGTGAGTAAAACCGTGGCCTCAAAACAGTGAAAAGACAGCCCCTGCCAGTGGCTTCAGAAAGTGTGAATGGGACTGACAGTGGGTGTCATTCTGCAGCCTGGACCCCACACGGTAGGCCAGGTACTAAGTGACACACAGAAAAAAGCCATGGGCTCCAGAATGCAGAATTGCTTCTGGCTGTATTTCCTACTCTGTCTTCTCAAGCATTTGGAACCTTTATCTGCCAAAATAAAACTGCAGAACATATAAGCTGTTTTTATTTCTTTTTGTCTAGAACTAAAATACACGTGAACAGGGATCTATAAAATTGCCAACGAAGCCATCATAATACTTAAAATAAACAAACATCTATATCTGCTCCTACTCCCAAAGGTGAAGATTCACCAGACATATGAAAATATTCACTTGACCAAAAGAAGCAACAGAACCAAATTCCTAAAATGATATAGGTTTACGACAAGAAATGTTAAAAACTGTGTATTTGAAGCTGTGTATTAAGTATATATGACAACACATACTGTTGTAAATTCAGTATCTTTCAGAGTTGCATCTCTGCAAAGAAAAAAAAAAAATCTGCTTTCAGAAGAGAATGCTGTAGACAAAAAACAGGTTTTTGAAATGTAAAAGTACTAGTAAAGTGGTGAATAGCAGAAAATGGAATCTGTGAATGGGAGCACTAGAGCTTCACCCAGAGAGTTCAGTGTAAGACGATAAATACAGAGCAAGCAACAAGTGGAAAGATAAGTGACACAGATGATCAATCCGCAGGATGTAGTATGAGTATGATGAGAGAATAAAGAAAACAGAAATATGCAGGAGACATAATTATTTACGATTGAAATAACAACAGAAAGATTTCTGTGATGAAAAAAATGCTAAATGAACCTAGAGTTCATGGGTCCAGTACAAAAGGTAATGAAGAAAGGCACACACACATACACACACACACAAACTCTAGTGATGGTTTTCTATTTGAAAGACAAAGAAAATATATATATATATTTAGGCATGAGTAATTTTTTTTAAAAAAGGTAATCAGATTAGAACTCAAAGCCAGAAAACAATTGGGGTGAATATGTAAAGAAATTTTAAGAATAACAAAAACAGATTGCATGCCGTTTATGATTGAAGACAAGAGAAACATTTTTTTCCTGATAAGCAAGGGCTATATATGTTTATCACCCATATGCTTTTTCTGAAAAATGTCCTCAAAAAAGTATTTCAGTTCATTGAGAAAGTAACAAAATAAAGCATTTAAATATTATATGTGTAAAATGTTGTTTAAAAGAAATGGCAGTGAGCAATGAAAGCAGTAAAGTTCAGTTAACAGCTAAACAATTGCTAATATGATTATAAACAATGCAAATATCAAACATAATTCTTGAAAGAAGAGATACAAATTGTATTTCAAGAAATGAATATAAAAACCCCAAATTATTTAAAGTCAACTGAGCATAGGAGATGGGAAGAGACAATAAAAGCAGAAATATCTACTCTGGGAGGAAAGCGAAGGTGGGGAAATTAGCAGAAACTGATTAAACCCTAACGCTGATAAAGATGAATTCAAATATTTTCAATAAAAAGATAATGACTATTTGAGAACAATAAGTCTAGAAATCTCAAACCACTACTTGAAAGAAATGTAAGCAACAAAGATAACAAAGGAAAAGGGAAGATCGACAACAAAATAGGATGACATATAAATATAAAAAAGATTGAACTGTAAACAATTCAAAATATCCCATAACATGGGACTAGTTGAATAAATTATGGAATATCCATGCCCACAACTGAATACTCTGCAGTCATAAAAATGAGGTGCATTTTGAAAAACTGACACCAGTAAGTACAGGTATGCACACGCATGTGCGTGCGTGCACACACACACACACACACACACACACACACACACCCCAATATGGAGAGGCTGACTCCACTTTTGTTAAACAGATACAAGGGGACACTCAGAGTATTTATCAATCTATACAGCACCGATTCTTTTTTTTTTCCACTGAATCAAAATTGCTTTACAATGTTGTGTTAGTTTCTGCTATACAATGAAGTGAATCAGCTATATATACACCTATATCCCCTCTGTCTTGGACCTCCCTCTCACCCCGCCCCATCCCACCCATCTAGGTCGTCACAGAGCACCAATATACAGCATTGATTCTGACCAATCAGAATAAGCCTTAAACAAGTGATCCAGCTGCAGCATCAGTGCAAACCCCAGGAATGATAGAGATATATCCGTAGAGAAGTATGAATGTATATAGATACTAACAGTTCTAGATGTAGCTATACATAAAAATCAGGAAGGGTAGAACCCTAAATATTTACAGTGGTCATCTTTGGATTGTAAGATTAAGGGTGATTTTTATTTTTCTTTATGCTAAACCATGAATATAAAATAATAGTTTTAAAAGGGCAAGGATTTTAAATTGCTTTTCCTAGAAAGCTAATGCATTCCTTCTCATATGCTGGGGCACATGTTTTCAGAAGAGGTGGCTACAGTGTGGGTGTACAGAACACAAAGTTCCTTACCATAAGCCAATCGGTCATTCTGGGACACGAAGTGTTCAACCTCAGTTCATTAGCATCATCCTTTAACTACAGCTGATTGCTAAAAAATGTGAGGCCAAAACCAAAACTCAATAACTTCTTATCTAAAACATGGGTTAGGAAAAGTAATCTATTGAAAAAATATCTTTTTTCCTAAAAAATATGACAAATATAAAACACATCTAGTATGTGGCATAGGGTTTTTAATTTAATAATCTGAAGAAACGTTTTTTTCCATTTCACCTTCATAAAGCATTTATTAATAGCATTTATTTTTTTCTTTCAGATGGAATTTTGAAGGTTCAGTTCTCCAGACTTGGGCCATCCCCTTTCACATTCTTAAAATCTGCATCATGATTCACTTTTATGGGACTAATTAGGTTCTAAGATACTGCACTCAGGCTCTCACATTAAATAAATAATTAGCCCAGCTCTCCCCTTTGGGACCTGTAGAGCACAGCTATATACCCTGCAGAGTGGAAGGGTTTGAATTCTCCCATGCACATAAACTCACTTGGTAAGGTGGCTCACTGGCTTTTCTGAAGGCTCTTCTGAGATCAGCAGATTGAAGGCTTCTGCTGAAGAATTGTTAATCATCCAGTGCAAGCCATGAAACAATCAAAAGACTGTCTCATCTTTGAGAAAGTAATCTCCAAATTGTGTTCATATCAAAATAGAAAATAAGAGAAGTGAGCTGCGCTGGGGAAGATGAGGCTGTTACAAGCATGGGAAACACTTGGGCTCCACCAGTCAACCAACAAGCAGTTGTGTACAGACTACCGGGCAGCATTGTCCTTGCTGACAGGGTATATACAAAGCAATAAGTTATTTACAGTTTATTAACATACATGGAAATACAATAAGAAGGAAAATGCATTTCAGAGAGAGGATGAGATTGGTTTCAAGTAAGTTGTGCTGGAAATGAACACAGGTTATTTAAGAATGACTTTTAAGTGCTCTGTCAGTGATTTAAAACATGGCACTAGGCACCCAGCCAGATAGCCACCTACTAGTGGCAGTTGAAACTTTGAGAAGAGATTGAACTCAGGGAGGAATGTTTAAAGAGAGAAGAGGAGGGGATAAAGTAGGAGCCCTGGAATCAACTCATGCATGGAATGGAAAGAAGAGACAGGAGGGGGAGACAGAACGGGACAGACAGAACGGGAAGGAGGCCCGTTGCTCGGCAAACAATGGAAGTATGATGCGGAAAGGCAGCGAGGATTTGTGCATTCTCTAGGCTAATCAAGCGCTTGGATCATCTGTCCAACCACCTCCTCTGCTGGCAGCCCTCTGGGTCCTGGACCTTGGTTACACCTTCCCCTTTGGTGCCCTGCAATCTAATTGGTCATCTACCTTGGCTGCTTCCTGTTCCCTTTTCTCATCCCTGCTTCTCTTCCCCACTTTCTACCTCCCTCATTTAGTCCCTTGGTTTGTATTCTCATTTGCTATCATTCACACATCTTACTTTCTCCTGTTCTGTACCTTGGGCACGTGCCTAATTTGGGAGAATGAAGTTAATATTAGTCTTATTTTTGTTAAATGCTTTACATATACAGACATTTCTGAAGCCTTAGAAAACCTTCCAAAGCACTTGCAAAATATTTCTATGAACTGGAACAATGTGAAGGATTAGCACGAGAGGCCACCATGGCACAAAAACCTAAGAAAACAGGGTAGGAAAAGCAAAATGGGCTCTTACTGATGACTAACATTGGCACAGCCCTATACACATTGCTTTTACAATTGTGGTCTCCTTTTACCCTCAACATAAAGCCATGAGATGGTGGAAAGAAAAATAATAATGTCGATGCTGAGAATAAGAATAACAAACAACAATACTAAGGACTTTTCACTAATTATCTCAGTTACTCCTCACAAGCACTTATGAGAAAGGGAGCACTGTTATCTCTACTTTGCCGATGAGAAAACTGAGGAATTGAGATTCCAAGTAGTATGTATCCTTTGATCCAGCAGTTCTATTTTCAGGTATCATCCTGCAGATCTACCTCCATATGGGCAAAGTGTTGTAAGTACAAGAATATTAATTGCAGCCTTATTAGTAGTAGTTGAAAATTGGAAACAACTGAAAGGTCCATCAATTGGTGGCTAATACAAGTAAATTACTGTACTCTCATACAATGTGAAACATTCATGCTTAAAAAGTACAAGGTAGGGCTTCCCTGGTGGCGCAGTGGTTGGGAATCCGCCTGCCAATGCAGGGGACACGGGTTCAAGCCCTGGTCTAGGAGGATCCCACATGCCACGGAGCGCCACAACTACTGAGCCTGCACTCTAGAGCCTGCGAGCCCAGCTACTGAAGCCCATGCTACTGAAGCCCGTGCTCTACAACGAGAGAAGCCACCACAATGAGAAGCCCGCGCACCGCAACGAGGAGTGGCCCCCGCTCGCCACAGCTGGAGAAAGCCCACGCGCAGCAACGAAGACCATAAATAAATAAATAAATAAATATATATATATATATAAAGTACAAAGTAGTTTAAGAGTAAGATGCAGAAGAGGGTCATGGTATGCTATCATTCGTGTGTGGGGAAATACACACACACACAAGTACAGTGACTGTCACTGAAGTACACACAGGAATTAATTGTTGCCACTGGGGAAGGGACAGAGAGGCTAGGAGTCAGGGAAGGAGACTAACTTTTTATTGAATATCTTGTACACTTTTTGAATTTTGTACCATGTACATGTACCCTCCATTCCAATTCTTTAAAAACATTTCAGAAGTAAATAATTTTTATAAGTAATAAAAAGTACAGTCATATAGAGAGCAACTGAGGGCGTGAGGACTGCGTGCTGACTGCAAAGGCCTGGCGTCCACCACAGCGCTGGTGAGGAATCCACCACTCCTGTTTTCACAGATGAAGAAACTGACACCATGAGGTTAAGTGGCTTGCCCAAGATTACAATTGCCCAGCTGTAATGATAGCAGTTTCCTTTTTATTGCTCAATCATCAAATCCCACATGGAGAAGGCACAATAGAGAGGAAAGAGCGTGGGGAATTAAAGTAGAAATTTCTTTCTGAGAAGAAGGAAACGAAGGGACATTTAACACATGAGGATTTAAATGGTTTTTTTTTTTTGTGGTATGCGGGCCTGTCACTGCTGTGGCCTCTCCCGTTGCGGAGCACAGGCTCCGGACGCACAGGCTCCGGACCCACAGGCTCAGCGGCCATGGCTCACGGGCCCAGCCGCTCCGCGGCATGTGGGATCCTCCCGGACTGGGGCACGAACCCATGTCCCCTGCATCGGCAGGCGGACTCCCAGCCACTGCGCCACCAGGGAAGCCCGAGGATTTAAATCTTAACCACCATGGCTCCCTCCCCCCATCTCCTAATCAGTATCACTGAAAGGCAAGACTGTACATGAATAAGTTATTGTCACCTTAAATAGACTTGAGGTTCTTGAAGGCTGCAGCCATTCATTCATTCATTCAATCATTCAGCAAATACTTATTGAATGTTCTATCTGGGCAAAGAACAGACACAGCCTCTTATCCTCAGAGAATTCAAAGGCTAAGTGGGAGAGACTGTTTCTCATATGTCACTCTGTCCCCCAAGATGGGTCGTTAGAAACATAGTAGGTCACCAAAAAGAATTTGCTAAATAAATAAGTCTGAATGAGCACAATATCCCTCCTAAACATTGGGAAAGATAGTTTCCTCTTGTCCTTGAACCCCCTTCCCCATGATACAGTCCTTCACTGAGTCTCTAAACCGGAATGATAAAACTTTTCATTCAAGGGCAGGGAAATCAAGATGGTAACTTTGGCTTAAAACAACAATAACAACAAAAACCCTGAAAATATTGGATCCCGAGCTATAGTGTTTCAGCAAAGAAATGTGATTCCCTTTCTATATTCTCATTTTATTTTTAAGTGTTTTGCTGCAAAGTGGGTGAACTGTCGAGCTCCATGTCACAGCCTGCAGCACAGCAAACTGGCGTTTTCTGAAGCCCGTAATGTGATAATTAAATTGCTAACAGGCACCTTAGTGATGGCATTTACTGAAGATGTGAAAGCCCTCTCACAATTGCACCTTTCTGGAGGGGACTAGTCAGTGGGAGCACAGTGATCAACTCAGGATGTCTTTTTTTTATATTTATTTTCTTCCACGAGTACATTAAATTTTTATGTGGAGTGAAATGGGACAGGACTTGTTTCCCTTCCACTGCACAATGATTTATTACCCAAAAAAGACCGCAGAACTAATTAGCAGAGTAATTAATTAATATAAATTTGCATATTTGCATTTGCAATTAGTGCAGCCGACTGATTACTCAGAAAATGAGAAGTTTGACTCATTAGATGTTAGTGTCTGCTGGACCAGAAAGCAGCTGCCAGATGAGGCGGAAAAGGGTGGAATAAGCATGTGTGTTTCTTTTGTTAGAAGAATGGAGAATATGCTCAAATATATGGGGCCAGACATCAGGGTTCGCAATTTTTTTAAAAAAGTAGTAAATTATTTGCTTCCATTTCTGCTACTCAATGTTCCTTGCCCTTTTGCCTACAGCAAGTTATTCCAACCAACCCTGGAAGTCAATGTGCCCCTCAGACCGGGCTCCTCCTATTCCCCAAAGGCAGAGGGGTCTCTGTTGTTTGTGGGTGAGTGGGAAATCTGTCCTGGTTTGATGTCCCAGGAATTTGACTCCTGCACTCAATTCAGTGGTTCTGTCAAAACAGTTCTCTAGTGCTGATAAGGACCCTCAGGGGACTGTGAGCCTTCACTACCTTCCCTTCAGGGGGTTCGGATTGCCTTCTCTTTGTTCCTCCAGCTGATAGCTGAGCTCAAAGCTCTCCTATCTAGTTGACTGAGTGAATCCATTTTTGCAGAATGACACGGGGCAAATAAACTATAAACATACGCACAGACACGTAGACACACAGACTTCAAATACCAGACATTAAGCACCCATAGTAAAATGAGGGACCTGCTCAAAAATTTCCAGGGAGGTTGGGGAATCAGGGTGAATAAGAAATAGCATCTTGATTTGACTTCATTAAATATATTTTCAGGGTAAGTATGCACATCGCAACAGGAGAGAGCCTGATTTGGGATGAATGCTTTTTTTTGTAATAAGGGATACATTTAGTCTCAAATCAAACCAAAACGGAAATAAAAAATTATTTCATTTGTTTTCTTAACATTCTTTCTAAAACTGAAATGAATTGTATATACTTTCCTTGGTGTTCGTATACCTTTTACAGATGCCAAAAGAAATTTCCGAAAATATGTCGCTTTAGCTCAATCCTACAGATTCTTTGTAGATGAAAATTACCATTGAGCTTTGTTAATTTATTAGATAACTTTCTAAACCACACAATTAGTGTTGTTGTGGGTCAAATCCTGTCCTCAGGAGCTGGAGAGATTCTAGAGAGGAAATATACATGCATATTACATCAGAGTTGTACTTTTATTCGTCCCATCTCTTTATTTTGCATAATATTTTCCAGGTTCAAATAACATCCGATGCCTCCCCCACCCCAAACCCTAAGCCAGGGCCTCTGCCTTGCACATTCCAGGGGACAGCCATCCCATAGTGGCCCTACTTGTCCTTCAAAGCTCCCTCAGACCTCACCTCCCCAACTCTGCCCACACAGCAATTTCCTTGCTACATCTTTTGTCCTCCAAAGCACCTGGTCCTCGCCCCTGACACATTGCTTGCCAGACAGTATTCCAACCATTTCTTTATACCTTCGCCTCACTTCTTAGACTGATCAATTTTTTGACATAGCTATCTTATACTTGCATCTTTGTATCCCAGAGCCTGGCATACTACCTGGTACATAGTAAAAAATAAATAAATGCTTGTTAAATCACAGCATGGATGAATTAATGAAGGCATTTATGGTTTGATTATAGAATACATTCATCAAGGGATTTGCGTACAATGTAAAAAAGCAGATCCAAAACATATGCAAGGACGTAAGTAACTCGAAATGCAGTCAAGTAAAAAAAAGAAAATAAAAATGACCGGTGGATCAGTACAGTTCCCAGTTCAAACTTTTACTTGGGGTCTGTACTTCATTTGTCTTGGTTTTTCCCTCTCTCAGTGCTTAAGGGAAAACCTCTGGTGCTTAATTGTTTGGCATTTTACAAAAAAAATTACTGATTTTTCGCGTATAAGTTCAAAATAAAGACTTAAACAAGTAGCTTGAGTATTATTTTCAACCATAACCTAAAGGTAACATATGACCAGTAGTCCTAAAGAATTGGAGCTGGTGAGTAGGATTAAAAACAAATGTAAAAAATTTAGTGGTGAGGCAAAGGCTTAATGTGGTATTTGAATCTACAATGAAAGGAAAAAAGTTTATTTTGATCAGATATCAAATTTTTTTTGTGTGTGTATGTTTTGCTGTCAGTTATACAGTCTTTCCTGGTAGACCCTAATCAGGTCTTTTTCAACAATGTACTTTCCTGTCCCCAGGGCAGGCATCTAGCACAATGGCTGTAATATGGGGGCACTTGATCAAGGCAAAATAGACCTTAATAAGATCGCGTGGAACTTAACTAGATATTATTTCCTAACATCTATACAGATGTCACCATAGATCCTAAGATACACTGAGAGCAAATTCTTGGTTATAAACTTTTTCTTTGCCTACAAATTTTATACACAAATAGTATACTGGTAGTCACTCAGTCACTTATGTATTTGTTGGTCTGAGTGTTTTATTCTCCACTTACCTCCAAGATTTGAGGTAGCAATTGAGCTGAACATTTTTAAATCCTTTGTAGAGCAATTCGCCATTTAGAAAGATTCCTTGTTTCCTAACAGTGTCATAATACATATGATGAAATATATCTTTATATTTGTTTCTATAAACTGCATGGTTTATTTTCCGGAAATGTACCACAGATATATTGAGAGGATACCAGCAACGATAATGGATGGCAATACCTTCTGTCTTTATCACTGGAATAGAGGGAAAATCAAGTCATATCTCAGAAAATGTACGGTAGGAATTGCTATAATTGTCCGTTCCATATTTGCTCGCTGAGAAAATGAGTAGTGATTTTTATACTTGTTGGAAAACATAAATTAAGATTTGCTTATCCATTTAGCCATCTCCAAATGAGACATGAAAATACAGACTCATGTATGACTACAGTCCAAACATGGCATTTCTTCTGTACTAAGACTTTGGGTTTTTGTTTTTGTGATTTAATTTCCTATTCAGACAGTGACCAGAAACAAAAGAGGTTTCACTGTGAGGGTTGGTCTTTATATTAGAAAGTTACAACCCAAAGGGACAAATAGCTCTGGTGATGGCAGAAACTTTTTTGTGTCCTGCTAACTTAAACTGATTCTTTAAAAGAATCATTCTAGATCACTAGTCCATTAGCTGAATTAAACACTTTGGCTATTTTAGTAAAACACATTGCAGGCTTTTAACATTGTTTTTTTGAAAAGGGAGACACTTATGCCCCATGTAGGGCCCAAGTCTACAGCAACTGCACTTCTCTGTGGGTTTTGCCTCCCTGGAATACTCACTGACAGGCAGGCCCCTTCTGACCATCGACCTCTAACATTTCAAATAGTATTTTGTGAATTCATCCTCTCTCTTTCACAAACTATAAGGTTTAGTAGCGATTAACACTAGACCACAGCATTTTCAAATTAATGATAGCCCTGCCAGTTCTAATTGGTATTCTAATTAGCCCAACAGATTCAACTAATTAAGAACATTAAACTTTTTAACAAAGGCTAGCTTGCTTTGTGTGTTGTAAAATGGAATCTAAGAAGAGTGGAGATGGTGGGGGGTAAGGGGGGTAAGAACAAACCTGGATTTCCATTACAGACCCAGAGCAGGGGGGATGGGCTGATGTTCCCTTTGATGGGAGGAAGGGTCACAGCAGCCTTGGTATTCAAGAAGGGTGAGAACAGGTTCATGCAGTGATGGTACCCTGAGACTTCTCATAAGTGGTATTAAGGGCAAACCAGCTCTGTGGTGGTTCACAATGAAGTGGAACCATAAACCATCCAGCTTTATACACAGTGTGACCTTTGTTACAAGGAAGGAGACTGGGGCTGCGCAACTGAATCTCTGCAATTTCAAAATGTGTTTAATTGAAATCTCCTATTTTCAAAAGCACTCTGTGCTCTGGTAAACTTGGCAATGGAGCAAGCAGAGCAGTGCAGGCTATCCTGGGGGCTGTGGCCGGAGTTACAGTGAAAATCAAAATCGTAGTGTCACACTTGACTCCCCTATTTTACTCACATTCCTCATCCAATTTGCTAGTAGATTCTGTGAGCCCTTCCTTTAAAATAGATCCAAATTCTGGTGACCTCTCTCACTTCCTAGACAGAATCCCTTTTATCCCAGCCGCCAGGGCCAAAATGTAAGGGGATTCTTACCCCTAGGGTGGTACACCAGCGCTCACGTGACCCTAAGGGTGAGTGCCTCCTTCAACTTAGGATCCCAGGTGCCCCCGCTCACTTCCCCTCCATCAAAAGTACCTGCCATACTTTCGCCCTCTTCGCCAGCAGCAGCTCAAGGCCCTCCAATGACTGACTGCCTATCACACTTAAGAGAAAGTCTGAAATCCTCACCAAGGCTTACCAGGCCCTACGTGGTCCACAACTAAATGCCTCTTTGGCAATCTCTCATATTTTTCTCTTCCTTGGTCACCGCATTCCTGGCATGAGGGCTTCCGGGGGTGAAGCAAGTTTGGGGTGGTGGTCCACCCCAGGTGCAGGCCAGAGGGGGTACACTGTCTGCAGAGAATTTTAAAAGGCCTAAAATACTGACATAGTCTATCTGCTTTCTATAATCTCCATTTTACTAGTAATTCTAAAGCATGCCAGTGAAAATACTCTCTGCAAAAAAACAATCTCTTGTTCTTCTAAGTCTGTGCTGTCCAATATAGTAGCTATTGAGCCCTTAAAACGTGACTGGAGTAATTGGGAAACTAAATTGTTCATGTTTAAATTTTAACTTAAAGTTAATTAACTTAAAATTTCAAACTTCAACTACCAGAAAACTTTTAAGAATGTTTTCTAACAACTTGTGAATCTATTTTTCAACTGTAAATTTTATGAAATCTGAATACAGATCAAATATTTCTGATGAAAATTTAGCATACAAATGGAGACATGCTGTAATGTAAAATATACACCAGATTTCTAACAGCCCAAAAATAAAGAATGTAAAACACCTCATCAATGAATTTTTATATTGAATACCAATTAAAATGGTAATAGTTTGGTTATATTGGAAGAATTCAAATATCTTATTAAAATTAATTTCATCTGTTTCTTTATGCCTTTTTTTTTTTACTATGGATACCAGAAAATTTTAAATGACTTGTGTGGTTCACATTATATTTCTATTGGAAAGTGCTGGTCTAAGTTCTAAACCAGGATATGCAAATTTCTACCTATAGGCAAAATTCAGTCCACCACCTATTTTTGCACAGGCCAAGAGCTAAGAATGGTTTTGCCTTTTAAAATAGTTGAAAAATACCAAAAGAAGAACCAATATTTCACAGCATGTAAAGACTGTATGAAATTCAAATTTCATAAATGGAGTTTTATTGGAACACAGCCACACCCATTTGTTTATATATTGCATAAGGCTGCTTTCACATTACGATAGTAAAAGAGACCCTATGACCTGCAAAAAAAAGCCTTTAAATTTTTACTGCTTCGCCTTTGAGAGAAAAGTTTCTCCACCTCTGTTCTAAAGAATTGGTTCAGTTGTTCTTGAGTTTTAATATATGTTCGAAAGGGATGTAAATTCAGAAAACTCCTAGTTACATAGTTGGCCCCTGACACACACACACAGAGCTACGAGCCAGTCACGAAGATACTAAGAAAAAAAGGCACAGATACTTTACAGGATTATTGTGACAATTAGGTAATGGAATAAAGTACCCAATAGAGCCTAACACTTAGTAAGCACCAAATGAATGCCCTTGAGACCAAAAACAGTCTCCAAAGGGGCTTATCACAGACTTCCCTGGCGGTCCAGTGGTAAAGACTTCACGTGCTTCCACTGCAGGGGGCACAGGTTCGACCTCTGGTCAGGGAACTAAGAACCCACAAGCCGTGTGGCCAAAAAACCAACCAAACAAACACAAGCACACACACACACACAAAGGGGCTTATCACAGTCCGAGAGAAGAGACAGACAGGTAAGCAGGCAGTTACAATTCTTTGTGCAAGTGTACCAGTCCAGGTACTTATAAGGAGGCAGCTAACATAGTCTGGGGAAAGGTATCAATTAATGAGCCCTCAGACTGACTCTGGTATTACTAAGGGACCACTTTTGCAATATAATCATCACTCATCCCCAGTTCTGAAATTTCTGTGCATTAAAGTTTGTCAGTACTCTTAGTGATAAGTGACAGAAACTTAAACCAGAAATTTTAAAGTGAGCTTATTGTTTCCATAACTAAAAGTCTGGGGTAGTCTTGCTTCAGACATGGCTTGATCCAGGTGTTCAAAAACTGCCATTAGGGATCTGCTCTTCACCATGTCTTGGCCTCTCTCCCTCTGTGAGTGCATCTTTCTCCAACAGCCTCTCCTCAGGAGTAGCCAAGATGGCACTAGCAGCTCCAGGCTGACATTCTTCCAGCTCAGCAGCCTCAGTGGAAAAAAAAGTTCCTTTTTCCAATAGTTCCATCAAAAGCCTGGGGCTGATTCTCATTGGGCTTACTTGGGTCCTGTGCTGATCCCCAAGCAAGCACTCCATCCAGGGAATGGAATTGTTGACTGGCCCCTGGGTCTAACCTATCTCCAGAGGTGGAGTTAGGACCACAAAAAGCATGCGGATTGAAGAGGGCTCATCTGCCAAAGAAAAGAAGAGCATTTTGCCAAAATATAAAGAAATGACTCTTGGCACTCAGAAACAGATGGCCACTACAAGAAAGCAAAAATTCAAAAAAATAAATCAACAGTGGTCCAGAAACTTAAGAAAATAACTAAAGCTGTGATTTGTTAAATAAGAACAGCCTCTTTTGCATTATTCAGAAGTTATGATTAACCAAGTAACTGCTTTCATATAGAGAAAGGAAAAACATATAGCAGATAAATTAGCAGATAAAATACGTTTGGCCACAATTATTTTTTAGAATTTGCCTTTCTTAAAACAAACACTCATCTGAAATAAGTATAGTTCTAATGACAAATAGATTACCTTACATTTTTCTTTTCCATTTGAAGTATTCTTAAAGAATGATTCTAGATTTTGTGCCAGCTATTTCCGAGAAATCATATTTATTCATTGGGGTGTATGTATGTGTCTATGTAATATGTATGTAGCTCTGTGTTTGAGTTGTAAAACAGAAATAAATGAAGAAAATGTTTCCCTTTTTAAACTATGTTTTAAAGTAAATAATGATAGAGCATAATTTTTCATCGCCATTTGTCAGGCCAGGGTTCGGGGTGTGTGAGTGAGCACTCACCCCAGAACAAAATTTAAGGGGTGCCTGTTATGGAGTAAATGTCTACACCCCCCAAAAATTGTAGTTGAAGCCCTAACTCCCAATGTGATGGTTTTTGGAGATGGGGCCTTTGGGATGTAAATAGGGTTAGATTAAGTCATGAGGTTGTGTCCCTTATGATAGGATAAGTGGCCTTATGAGATGAGGAAGAGGTCTCCCTCTCTCTCCGTCTCTCTCTGTCTCCTTCACTCTTCCAGTATGTGCAACAAAGAAAGGTCATGTGAGGACACAGTGAGAAGGTGGCTGTCTGCAGGCCAGGAAGAGAGCCTTCCTTCACTAGAAACTGAATTTACTGGCACATTGATCTTGGACTTCCAGCTTCCAGAACTGTGAGAAGTAAATTTCTGTTGTTTAAGCTACCCAGTCTTGGTTTCTTTGTTATAGCGGCCTGAGCAGACTAAGATAGCATCAAAATCAATATAAATAACATTTTAATACAAGGTTTTTAAAATTCAAAATTAATGCAAAAGTCCACAATAAATAAAATATCAAAATTCTATGTCTTCTGGGGCCCAATCTAGTTATCTTGCTTCTGCTTATGACTTCTTGGTAACTATGAAGATAGTTTTGATTATTAGCCTTTGAAAACTCTTTCTGGGGTTTCCTGGGTGAAGACTCTCAGTGTCTCGACACTGAGGATGGTGCTCCCACAGGGCTGACTTTCATGGGTGTGCCACCTGAGCGGGCACTCACTCAGAAAGACCCTGCACTCAGAAGGGCCCCATGCTTGGTTTAATGATCTATTGTTGCCATCTTGAAATCCTTAATAATTTCTGAACTAGGGTCCCTGCATCCTCAATTGATTCTCAGCCCCACTAATTACGTGGCTGGCCCTGTACACCTGCTTTAGGTGCCCTTCATTGAACAATAAGATAAAATTCATGATAAAGAAGATGTGGTACATATATACAATGGAATACTCAGCTATAAAAAAGAATGAAATAATGCCATTTGCAGCAACATGGATGAACTTAAAGATTATCATACTAAATGAAGTAAGTCAGAAAGAGAACGACAAATACCATATGATAGCACTTAAATATGGAATCTCAAATATGACACAAAAGAACATGTCTATGAAAGAGAAACAGATTCACAGACATAGAGAACAGACTTGTGGTTGCCAAGTCTGAGGGGATGTAGGGAGGGAAGGATTGGGAGTTTGAGATTAGCAGTTGTGCACTATTATATATGGAATGGACAAACAACATGGTCCTACTGTATAGCACAGGGAACTACATTTGATATTCCATAATAGACCATAAAGGAAAAGAAATATATATCTGAATCACTTTGCTGTACAGCGGAAATTAACACAACATTGTAAATCAACTATACTCTAGCTCTAACTAAACCTACCCCAGGCACAAAGGGAGACTGTAAAACACTTGAGATAAAAGAGAAAGCTGGATTTCACCCTGCAATGTACAACTCATCACAGAAGCCAGTAAGAGCAAAACAGGAAAGGAAAGTAAATCAGTGAGGCAGGTTCAAAATACCCATCACACTCATTATAAATAAAAGCATATTGGCCCTTGGCAGGATACTATGTGTATCCCATCGGAAATGTCAGTTCTGCAAGATACTCCAGGAAGAAAGGAGGTCACTCATAGTGGTCTAACAAATTTGGAACATGCTCCCCTGCTCTTGGAAATTGTAATGTGATCGGGCATATGGAAGAAAATCAAGAGAGCCCACTTGAAAGAAAATACCTTAGACCACACAACTCCTTTCCTTGTGATTCCCATTAACAGTCTACAGAGCATCCTTTGGAAAACACTTTATTAGTGCATAGCATATTAACCAGAAAGTGTATTTTACGAGGAAAAAGCAACTTGGGGTTCCAAGAATAAAGGAAGCATATACAGTTGCCAGGTAAAATATAGGACGCCCAGTTAAATCTGAATTTCAGAAAGACAATGAATACTTTTCAGTATGTTTGTCCCATACATAAATACGTCTGAAATTCAAATTCAACTAGGTGTCCTGCATTTTTATTTGCTAAATCTGGCAATCTTAGTAGTATACCCATTCTGCCATGTCCTCCAACCAGGTGTATTTCATATGGAGAGTGGGTGGCTTATGAAAACTGGAAGTTGAAGGAAATGAAAGAGGCAGACACTTCTAAAAGGTATTCCTAAGGCCCTTGTAGGTTAGCGGGTAACTCCCAAAGCACAGAGATTCTCAACCATGTGGACGTTTAAAGAGTGCTGTTGGCAAGGCCCTATCTCCAATGACAGGTGAATAGGTCGATTTATCCATTAAGCACAGCACGCAAGAATAAAAACCATAAACATATATATGTTTATATATATTATTGTATATATATATGAACATATATATAATTATTCATATAATAATACAATCCATCTTGGATTATACTTCTTATATAGCAACACAATCACCAAGTATAATTTTTATAATTTGTATTATTCTTTTATGGAGGACAGGACCTACAAAAGCACAGTATCTAGGGCCCACAAAAGTCATAACTCCATGCTGCCCAGACATTCTGAATTAAACGCCACACCACCTCATCTATACAATTCTCACTTTTTATTTAGTTATGACTAGAATTCTCATGGAAAATAAAGTCTTGCAGTCTCCTGAGGAATAGTTAAAAACCAAGTTCTCAAAGACCTCACGAGTTACATTTCAAAATTTCCTTTTCAATCTGCTCTTGCCTATTGTAGAAAAATTATAATTCTTCCAGGTAAGAATGTTAATTTCATCCACATTTCCAATGGGCTATTATGTTTTTACTGCCATCACTACCAAGAATGTCTAGGATCATTTCAAACCTGAAAGAGACAGACTTCTTCTATGGAGTCTTATAAATCAGGGGTCCCCAACCCCCGGGGCCATGGACTGGTATCAGTCCGAGGCCTGTTAGGAAATGGGCTACACAGCAGGAGGTGAGCCGTGGGTGAGCGAGCAAAGTTTCACCTGCCACTCCCCACCGCTCCCCATCACTCGCATTGCCACCTGATCCATGCCCCCGCCCTGACCCCGTCCATGGAAAAACTGTCTTCCATGAAACAGGTCCCTGGTGCCAAAAAGGTTGGGGACCGCTGGTTATAAATGACTCTTACCCCCCACTACTTTAGGGATGTGTCTACATGAGTCTAAATGTCCCTAAAGACCAGGAGTCTTTTAAGGACAGGCCCCGTGTTCTATTGGTTTATCATGCTAGACATTCAATAATCGCAGCTGTTAAGTACATGCCATCTTTAGGTGTCCTGTCTGGCCTCTAATTCCAAATACGTAATATATTCACTTACTTCTGTTTCATTTTCTCCACTGATTCTCTCTCAGCCCCCTCCCAACATGGATTGTTTGTAAGAGACATGCTAATCTGGAAGGATTTTTGCTTTGGAGAAGAGGATCGTTATTATTATCGTGGATTTCCCATTCCTTATCAGTCCACCAAACGTATTCACTGCCTCAGCAGCCAAGTAACCAGCAGGGCCAGATGGAGCATGACGGAGGACGGTCCCTTCCATTCTTTTTTATATCAATATCTCCCAAAAAAGTAACAGGGGGAAAAGTAGAGCTGGCGTACTGCAAGTTATCATCGCCACTAACAAGCCAAACTTATATCCTGTGAATGGTAGAAAATCCAGCCTGGGGAATGCTTAATCTTTGAATCAAAGGGATAATGATATATTTCCTGCAGAAAATGACACTGGCCAATAAGAGAATTCAAAGCCATGTGCCACAATCTGAGACTGGATCTTATACCGGTATTGATGGCCAAAATGAACTGCAAACCGCTTCGTGAAATAGTTACTCTAGCTTTTGAAAGAAGTAATTAGCACTGCAGCAGACTTCTTGGATTAAAAAAAAAAAAATAGGAAGGAGATATCTGGGTTCAATCTTCACACATAGGCTGAATAAAATTACTGATCATTTTTGCCACCTCAGAGCCTCATGCTTTCCAAAGGATTTTTTCCTGCTTAAGGACTTATATAATCTACCATTTAACTTATGGTATGTGAGGCATGAAGCTCTCTGTCACTGACTTATTACCTCACTGCTTAGCCATGGTGTTAATGAAGAAAAGATTACAGCTTTGATTGACAGATGGGCCTCATTGCTCTAAGGTGAGCAGCCAAATGTGCTATGACTACACTTGATCAATTCAATTCTACTATCAATATTGATTGAGTCCCTACTAAGTACAAATCAGCGTGTGTGTGACGTAGGGACTCCAAAACAGAATGAAACAAACAGAAATCCGAGACAGTTTTTGTCCTCACGATCTAGCTGGGGAGACAGATGCATTCACAAATAGCTCCACTACAAAGTAAATTATGCTACGCACACTAATAGAACCACAAAGTGTAGTGGGAAATCAGAGGAGAAAGATTAATTCCAACCCGTGAGGATGTGAATGGAGCGCCATGAATTTACTACCACCCCAGGAACAACAACTTACCACATATGTTATAATAACAGTGGGTTCGGATTGCTATTTTAAAACACAAATGAAAAATATACTCTAATTAGATGAGATTTGCCAGCCAAACAGAGCAAACCAACCAGAAGTCTAAAATACAAGAAGACAAATAATGATCTGGGCTTTTTCATTTCGTGTGGGATTGGTTCGCTGCTTATTCTATTGCTATAGGTGTAAACAATGATTTTTTTTTTAGTGTGATCTAGGGGTTATAAGTTCTACCTGCGTATGGCAGATCTTGGGACAAATACATGTGGTCTCTGGGGGGTGACTGGATCCTGCCTGTGTGCGTTCACATACGTGGCCTTAGCAAAGTTAGCCTTTTACTCTAATGCTTTAGTTTCCAAAGTCATCTCACGGCCTTATATCTGCAAGCATGTAAACATTAGGACTAAAAATGCTTTTTGTCTGTTTATCGTCTGGGTGTGTAGTGTATTCCTTCCATCAAAGCCACTAAGAAATTCTAAAGTAGGTGGAGACAAAGTGCAAAGTCTTCAGTGTTTCTATAGGAAAGAAATGGAGTATTCATAGCAGAGAAGCTCAGGTCCCTTAAATATTTGCAGCCTGGCTCAACCTTCCCTCAGATGGTATTTGTCTTTAACACTTTGCTATATTTCCTGGCCCAAGGAGCTAAATTTGTAAACAAAAGGATATAACATTTTCAAAATATCTGATTTCATTGACAACATAATATGTGCTCTCCACCTATAACCCGAATGCTTGGAAAACCAGAGGACATTGCCATAGACGTGAGCCTTTCCTTCACAAAGAGTTGAGGAATTATTTCACATAAATGCCTTATTTTTAACCTCTCCCCATTTTTATTTTTAAATAATCCAGCAAATAATAATGCAAGCCTTACTATTTGCCAGTTAATATTCTAGCCATGTACATCCAATGACCTGTGAGATAAGAATATATTTATCCCCATTTGACGGATGGAAAATCTGAAGCATAGGACCTTACTCAGAGTCAACCAGCAAGAAAGTGTTAGAACCAGGGGTTCTGGTTCCCGATACCACATACCGATCTGCTTATGTACTTATGCTTTAGCTACTATACTGGTCTGCTTATGTATATAATCCTCACAGCTGTTGTAAGAATTATATAGCATATGCAGGAAAGCTGGTACAAAGAAAGTATTAAAATATTAGTCAATATTAACATGATCAAATGTTAGTCAGTAATTTAGCCATCATGTTTTAAAACTTAAAATCAACTCTTTAAGTGCAAGTATTCCGAAATATGTCCTTGTAAACCTTCTGCATAATCTTAAATTTGCACTATCTTCCTAAAGGATATTACATAAACAAAGCAAATACTCATTTGTTTGATGCTCTACGCCATAGTCTGCCCCTCATGCATCTCAATGCTTTAAGTTTGTTAGTTTCATTTCCTAAACAGGATTCTTGAGTCATTGAAGGAAAGGATTGTGTCTTCTACTGTCTTTCTCCAGTATCACAGTGGCTGTTGCATAGGAATCACTCAGTAAATACTTGTAGATTGGTAACAGACTCCATAGCTTTGGGATAATATTATTGATCTTGTGTAATGATCTTAGAAAGTGTGTGACTATCATGTAGGTAATTACTAAAGAGTAACTCTTTCTAAATGTCCTATTCCGAATTCCTCTTAAAATTACACATGCAGAATACATGTATGCATTTCTGTTGGATATATACCTAGGAATGGACTACACCTAACATATGTATGTTTACTAAATTATTTGTATTAGGATAACACTACTTATAATAGCCCCAAACTGGAAATTATCCAAACACCTGTCAACAACAGAATGGAGAAACAAATTATGATATAGTCATACAATTGAATATTATACAGCAATGAGAATGAACATTCTACAGTTACGTGCAACAACATGGATAAACTGCACAAACAAAATGCTGAGATAAAGAAATCAGACCCCCCAAAAGTATATACTGAATGATTCCATTTATATAATGTACAAAATGAACAAAAGCAAGCAATGCTGTTAGAATTCAGGACAGTGCTCTCTCTTGGGGAAAAGTGTTGGGTACCTGGAAGGGGCAGGAAGGAGGCTTTTCTGGTAATGTTCTGTTTCTTGATCACAATCTTATTACACAGACGTGTTCAATTTGTCAAAATTAATGGAGCTGTGTACTTATTGTCATGTGTGCTTTTCAGTCTTTATTATACTTCAAATGAAAATAATTCTCCAAATACTTGCAAACTCTACTCAAATGTTTTCTTCATTCCCTACCAACAACCTCTCTTATCATAGTAAGCTTACTCTGCTTTTAATTAGAATATTGTGGACGTATTTTGTGTGTTAATTCAACTCTAACTTCCTTGAGAGGTGGGGCTCTTTGTTGTTTATCTTTATTTCTCCTAATAATATCTAGAGTGGTAACACACAAATGTAAGTGTTTTGTTGAAGGAATGAAAAAGAATGAAAGAATAAATGAACAACTCAACCCTCAACTATTCCAGACAAACAGAAGCTCAGTCATGACGACTGTAATCATTGTTAAGAGGATTATGTCATACATGGCAGTCTACTGATCTACCTGTCTATGCACATGGCTCTAAAAGACAAAAGTATATAGTAAAAACACTTAAGTCACCAGATATATTAATAGGATAATTCTTCATTTTGTGAATAGATTCACGGTTAAGTTTTTCTACTTCATCTAATATTTATTATTTATTCAGGATTTATTTTGTACTAGAAACAGTTCTAGGCAGTTCATTGACATTTGATCATTTAATTCATAAATCAGTAAAGTGTGAGTTGTTGAGAAACTAGGATTTGGATTCAGACAGACTTATGTCCAAATCGTGATTCTCCCACTTAAAAACTGAGCAGTCGTGGGTACATTAATTCTCTGAGCCGCATAGATTCATAGAGTCTACAACAGAGATAGTCACATCTACCTTATTCAAGGTTCCCATGAGACAATGTACGGTTGACCCTTGACCAACACAGTTGGAATTGCATGGGTACACTTGCAAATTTTTTCAGTAGTAAATATCATAGTACTATACCATCCACCGTTGACTGAATCCAAGGATGCGGAACCATGGATACGAAGGAATTGTGTGTGTGGAAGGCCACCTATAAGTTATACATGGACTTTCAACTGTGAAGAGGGTTGGTACCCCTATCACCCACCCCAAAATTATTCAAGGGTCAACTGTAAATGAGGCATTTAGCCTGGTGCTTGGCGGATTACACGTGAAAGAGTACTGTTCATTATCATGAGGACCAGAGGTTAAGGAACTTTCCCACGTCTAATCCACGCCCATCCATCAGTAAGTTCTGCTGACTCTATCTCCAAAATATATTTCCGGGCCTCCTCTCTCCATTTCCATTACCACTCTAATCCAGGCCACAGCCAGGCCCCTCTTGTTCTGTCCACTATCATAGGCTTTGTAAATCTCTCCCTGTTTCTTCTTTTCTTCTCTCCAAAGCAGAAAGAATGATCCTTTCAAATCTTAAATTGCCTTAAACCCTCAATGTCTTCCTTTGAAATAAATTCCAAATACTTCACCAATACGCAATCTCATATGGTCTGATCCTTACTCTCCCTGTGCTCTGACCCTTCTGGTCCTCCCAGAACGTTAGACATTTTACATGTACTCTTGCCTCTGTTGCTCTTCCTTCACAGCTCAGCATAAAAGATGACTCAGAAAAAGGTTCCCATGTAATCCAGTAGATCTTCCCATGATTCTCTGTAGCCATCAACACGTAAATTTCACATTTCTATGTTTACCTGTTCATTGTCTGCCCACCATTTAGACTGTAAACTTCCCAACAATTTTGCCATGGCTGTTCTACACGCCACTGAATAGTCACCACTAACCCAGTGCCTGGAACAAATATCTTTATTCAACAAGTATGTACTTATGGTCTTTCATGAGCAGGCACTAGAACAGCAGATTAATTCACACATTAAATAAGTAAATGTATTGTGTTAGCAAGGGATCATCTCTACTGAGAAAAGCAAAACTGGTGGAAGGTGGATAGAGAGGGAGAGATGGGGGTAGGGGTACAGTATAAACTAGGGTGGTCAAAGGGGACCTCCCTGACAGGAGCATTTGAGCAGAGACGAAGAATGTGAGAATAAGCCATGGAAGGGGATTCCAAGTAGGACCAAGTGCAAGTATCCTGAGGTAGGAGCGTGCCTGAGAGTGTGAGGAAGGGTCGAGGGCCAGTGTGGCTGGAGCTGAGGGAGTGAAGGGGAGAGTAGTAGAAGGTGAGATCAGAAAGGCCAGAGGAAGCCTCTGGGCCTCTGTTAAGTTTAGGTTTTGACTGAGGGAGAGGGGAAGCCATTGAAGGTTTCCGAATACAATGATTCATGTTTTAACCAGATGCTCAGGATATGCTGAGTTGAGGACTGTGTATGGAATGTAAGGAGCCAAGAGTGAAAGCCCAGGTGCCATTTAGGCCAGGTGAAAAATGAAGGCAGTTTGGACCAGGGTAGGAGTAGTGGAATTGCCAGAAAGTGGTCAGATCCCAGATATAATTTTAAGATAGTACTGAGAGAATCTGCAGACACTTGTTTCTAGCGTGTGAAAAAGAGGAGTCAAGAATTACTCTAAAAGCGATATTCAGTAAACCTTTGTTGAATGGATGAATGAATGAATGAATGAATGAATGACACATAGCTATTAAACGTCAGGATGACACTTAAAGCAAGGTTAGTTGGTCATCAAAATTCTTGTTGTGATTCTCAACTTTTTAAGAAACTGAGAGAAAGCCTTTCTTTAGAAAAATGTACATATGTACATATATGCCAAATTTGTACATAATTTTAGGAAGGTCCAGAACCTCTTAAAATCCATCCAGGAATCCCCTGTGTGAAGAGAGCCTGCATGTCATCACACAAGCAACTAATATAAAACTTGATTTTCAAGATGCAGTTTGCATAAACTTTTGCAAAAAAAATCTCCTTATAAAGTACCCACTCCAATCTTACAAAATGGATTCATGTAACAGGCAAAAGACAAACTGCACTTCTGTTTTCTATGTTTATAAGTAACGATTACAACACTGGAATATAGCAATAATTTTGAATTCAGCAGCATAAAAAATAGTAATCAGGGACAATAAATCATTCTTAATATTTGTAAAAGCCTAAAGGAAACTACATTTTCTTACAGTAAGATCACAAAAGTTAATAAAACACCATTTCTTTACTAATGGCTGGAAGTATAATAACTCAGTCCAATAATAATACTGGTTTTCTCATACTGGTAGAAGTTTTCACTGGCAGATTCAGGTGACCTTATTTGATAACAAATTAGAAAATGAATTTAATAAATGAGGTTTGGTGAGTAAAATAAAAAGTATGCTTCACGGAAGAAAAATGAGAAAGGTATTTCTGGAAAGGACTGCAGAGCTGTTTTTGTGCAAAGACTAAAGTCAAAGACTGAATGTTGCAGCGTTTTGTGAGTGGCATAAACAACCACATATTTTTAAATTGCATAATAATAGTACAATTCACTCTAGTCTTCACTCTGAAAGAAATCTAAAAAGCAATCCAAATGTTGCTTTATTTCCAGATTATCTGTTTAGTCTAAGTAATGCTAGTGTAATACACATAAACAAAATATTAAGACATCTAGTTTAAATTATATTTTTAAGCCCTCTAAAGTTTCAAGGGGAATAAGGTTGTTTTGTGTCTTGTCTTACAAGTTAAATACCTCTATTTAAACCCCAAGGGCTGTTTTCCAAAGTGGGATGCTCTGCCACAGCCATAAAACTCTTTCAAGGCAATGCGGATCACAGAGTTAAAACTCTAGGGGTTAACACTGGGCTAGTTCACAGGCTTCCAGGCTGCCCTGAAGCATTTGTCTAAAAGCTTTAAAAAAAAAAAAAAAAAAAAGGCAATAGAGAAAATTGTCCAAAATCTAGCTCAGGAAGTACCCTACTTCTGGGGAAAAAAACTCTGGTCCTGAGGTTTTGCTGCCTGATCCTGCTGCCTTATACCCCTGGAGAGCTGAGAAAAATGCCTGTCATGTTCCAAACTGATCTCTTAAGTAATGAGGGGATTGTGAAAAAGAGAGTCAACAGAATTCCCATTTGCTAAGACACAGGTACCAACCGGATGACCTAAAAATAACAACACTTGAGTCTTAATTTAGACTTTACGCCTCTGTTGCCTTGCAACTGAGTCAAATTATACCTAAATTTTCTCTGGGTCATTTTTATAAGTGAAATATGAACATTCACCCAGTGAAAGCAAGACAGAGGCAGGCAGATAGACATTGGGCAATTTTTAAAAATCTATTAAAAAATGTCATGGCCTCAGAAGCAAAGAGCATATCAGTTCAATTAATATTAAATTGAGTTATAGAGGTAAACTTTGGCGTGCAGTGATGGCCGTAAAAGGAGAAATGGTGATGATACACTCCCTTTACTCCGAGTATTTGTCTATAACTCACAATGTATTTCTGTTTGGAGTACTGGTGTTAACATGCTTTCTTAGGAGAGAGTAGAACAGCCGTTATGGTGTATGTTATGAATGCATATTAACAGCACAGACATTTGCATATCTGGAACTACAGTAGAAAATGCATAACGACATTTCTTTTGAAAGACTATTGTACAAACACACTGAATCCTTGCTACATCTTGACATAACAACTTTTTGTTTCCTCCCTTTAAAAAAAAAAAAAACTAAGACATTCAAACAATAGATTAATACTCAGAAAACCTCAACACAGATTCTATACCCCACCTCGCCACATCACTACCACCACCAAAGGGTTTTAGTTCATGTTCAAAGGCAGAAATAGAACAGCCCCAAATGTTTTCATGGAAAAGCTGTTTCTCATTTGTCTGCACATCGGAGAGATAAAGTATAAAATCTATCCTTGGGATGAGCTACATCGGTGATAAATTTCTACTAATGTGTCACTTCATCTGTTCCTTGGATTTTGATTTTCATGTCTGTGATGCCTGTGATACAATGCAGCTTCTGAAGACTTTGCAAGTTTAGAATATGGTGCAATATGCAACATTCATGACAGGGCTGGCTGCTTCATGGCTTGTGACTCTGATACTTACTTACCCTCCTTTACATTTAAAAAGTAAACCATTCCTGAGAACAAACAAAATTCTGCACCTGGTCTTCCTATAGATATTCTCTGTGCTGATATAAAAATTGTGTGTAGTTTTTGAACCAAAAGCTATATGAAATACACTTAATGCACCCATTACCAGGACTATCCCCTTAAACAACAAATTTGAAATGCCTTTGGTGTGTCTGATTTTTTTAAAAACATGAGCTAGGCCAACCTACCCCCTTATTTTAAGTTATGAGTTTATAGCCTTATTTTAAATTTGCATTTTTTTACCAGACCACTGAGAGAAAAAAAATGACCCTCCTTTACTTAGCATGATTCTTCTTTTTGCCAACTTCCCCATCTTTTCTCGAACAGTCCAGGCAAAGTCAGGTAACTTTGTGGGGAGACGGAAATGAGTGGGGTATGACAGGAGAAAAATTGCATTTAGCTTGAGTCCCCCGATGCCAATTTGGAACCAAAGTGCATTAAAGCAGCAGAATTTTAAACCTTTCAAAACTGGGATTTATAAGGGGAATGCTAACACAGATTCAACAGTTACAGCTCTGCCAGGGATTACTTTAATACCAAAAGCATACTGTCTCACTTTATAGAAAGAGATTACTCAGTTGTCAAACAACAAAGGTTGTGTTTGTCTATTTTTAAACTTTTATTTTTTTTTAAAGCGCCCTTTTAACTTCAGTGACAGGCAATCCTGAAATAAAATGTCCTTTTATTTCAGGGGTAGGGGGCTGGTAGTGGCAGGGGAGTAGAGAAAAGGAGAAGGCGAGGTTTGCCTCTGGCTTCACAGTTCGTTTTATCTATAAGGCTTTGCCAGCTTTGCTTAACTGTTTGTACCCTGCTTTTGTTAAGAAACCAAAAGGGAAAAGTGGAAGAAAAAGATAAGTATGAAATAAATCTGACAGAGAAAAATAACTGGACACTGATACAGGGATGAGAAAATATTTAAAATGATCTTGATCTAGAGGCGGAGAAATGTGAGGGGATGATTTTCAGGAGAAAGAAAAAAATCTGAAAGCTCCAAAAAATAGGAAAGCTAAGCTTTGACTAAAATACTCAGCAAAATGCTAGGGAAAGACAAAAACCTAAGTGATAATTTTTATGTTCATTGTATATGAAATGAAATGAGAAGGAACAGGCCAGTGAAGGCTGTAAAGAGAGGGACAATAAGAGAGTGAAGTTGTGACTTTGGGTAGAGGACATGAGAATGTAGTTTGAAATCTTTCACAGTGGACTTGCAGTTGTCTCTGCATTTTACACAGATATACAAAGAATCTCTCTGAAAAGTTGTTGAAAGATACCAGCAAGTGTGGAAAGGGGAGCATCTGAGGATGTCTTTCACAGACCCCAGATGGAGAAACTGTTCTTTTATTCCAAATTCTTAAGAAGCACAGAAGTCTTACACGTCAATAAGAGAACACACAGACACACACCCATAAGTTACATGCCATGAAAGGAAATAAGGAGACCTTTGTTGATCCCTGTTCGCTTACACAAATCTTAGTTTGGTTAAGCATCTCAAGACCATTTTCCTGATCTCAGCTCCTTTTCACGGCTTTCTTTCCCTGGGCACCCAGGTGCACAAATGGGATGGTGATCTTTACAAAACATCAACAACAACAAAAAACCTCTCGCTCACACAAAAGCCCACCTTGTAAATGAATGGAATATTAACGACTACCTAATAGTTGCACCGTTGGCAGGGCGAAACTGAACACTAACACAGCTATTTCTACAGATTGCCAGTGAAGCCGAAGCAGCTCGAGGAGAAACGCACCTACTGCATGTGAAAGGCTGGTGCAGATTTTTTTCCTATCAGTCTAACCTTCTGTGTTGATGCATGAATGCTGGTACCCACTTACAGGGATGCCAGATGATCAGTGCAGAATGAAGGTCCCAAGAGAGAGGATCACATGGTTCTCTCTGCCCTGTGACGTCACTAGCAGATGGCATGGGTACCAGCTCTGGCAGTTGGCATCAATGTCACTTTTTAGAGATCAATGAGATAGTGCAGATACACACAGATCTAGAGACTCCAGGAGACGATGCGACACTCAGCCTGAAAAGATGTGGAAGATCCAAAATGAAAACTGATTATTGAATGAAATTAAAACCTAAGGTAATATAAATAAAGATATACTTCAATTGATGCTGGCTTTGCATGCAAGTATTTAAAGATACAGTGTCACTGTCTTATAGTATTTATATGGTCTTTTGTCATCTATAACTTCTTATCATATTTCATTCTTATGATGTAATTATCACATACTTTCACGGCTATTATGTAACTGCAAGTATGTAGACATTATTAAGAGTTTGCGTGTGTGTGTTTGTGTGTGTGTGTGTGTGTGTGTGTGTTGAGGGAGCTGGAGATTGTTAAATTAAAAAGTCTCTGTTTTAACATGCCTATTTGTTTGAAGACTTTAGACGAAAATACTTGCTGCTTTGCCAAACGAAAGCCAAAATTGCATTTGAAACACAAATTATTTTCCCCTTTCATTCGGGATTCTGAATACACGTGCACAATTGCAGTCAGAATCCTTGGACCGTTCCTGTCAGATATTAGCTAGAGGGAGACTTCTGTGGCTCGTAGAACAAAAACGCTACGAGAGTGTTTTTTGTCAGGTGATTTGAACAGCAGTAAACAGACAATTACGCTGAGAAAAATTTAAAATAGAAAAGCAGTCTCAATATTTTTCTGGACTTAAAATAATGCCAGTGATTTTTAAAATTTATTTATAGAGTTTATCCCAAATTAGCCTAACCTCCCCCTCGCTTTTTTTGGTGAAGGTTGGGAAAAGAGTGCTCTCTTACATGTTTCGTTACGGATCAGAAAGAAAGCAGTTTTTAAATTGGCTCTGATTAATCTTTTCTTTAAATTTGTGTATTTCAACAGCCACTTATCTAAATTCACAGTTATATAATACAGCAAATAAAGTTAAGGCTTATTTTCTTTCTAAAAAATAAATCTCCACAAATTTGTCAGCTAATGGAGAGGTAGCATTTTTTATTTTAAAAACTGGTGCCCCTTCTCATTTTGCACTCAGGGGAATTGGAATTAATGAAATTCTGCATTGCTATATCATGTTTTGCATTTGTTTGAATTTCACTGTCCTTTTCGTGTATTAAAAATCAGTTTAAAATCAAAGAGAAATGGAGGTGGTGGTGGTATTACAATAAATACTTCCTGTTTTATTTTCTTTTGATAATTTGGTATAAATTAATCCTATTGCATGTGTCATTGTTTTCTTTAATAATTACTAGGCTGCACAAACTCAAAAATTTTATTTAATGTAAAAATCAGTCTTTTTCTCATGTTTTTGTATTCTTATGATTAAGTCATTGAATATGCTTTAAGTGTATAAACTTTAAAAATGAAAACACCTTAAATATTGTGCTGGCATTTTTTCAGGTAATTTAAGATTAGAGAACCATGTTAACACTACCGTTTGATGAGTCAGTTGTAATGCCAGAATCCCAGATGTGCAGAAAGTTTTCTAGAGAATGCGAGGACCAGAAGCAAATTAAGAAACCAGAAAGCTTTTCCAAACAGATTGTCCTTCGAGGAAAGAGCATCAAAAGGGCCCCTGGAGAAGAGACTGAGAAAGAAGAAGAGGAGGAAGACAGGGAAGAGGAAGATGAAAATGGGTTGCCCAGAAGGAGGGGTCTTAGGAAAAAAAAGACGACCAAGCTCCGACTGGAGAGGGTCAAGTTCAGGAGACAGGAAGCTAACGCGCGCGAGAGGAACAGGATGCACGGCCTCAACGACGCCCTGGACAATTTAAGAAAAGTGGTCCCCTGTTATTCTAAAACCCAAAAACTGTCCAAAATAGAAACTTTACGACTGGCCAAAAACTACATCTGGGCACTTTCTGAAATTCTGAGAATCGGCAAGAGACCTGATCTGCTCACGTTCGTCCAAAACTTATGCAAAGGTCTTTCCCAGCCAACTACAAACTTGGTGGCAGGCTGCTTGCAGCTCAATGCCAGGAGTTTCCTGATGGGTCAGGGTGGGGAGGCGGCACACCACACAAGGTCACCCTACTCTACCTTCTACCCACCCTACCACAGCCCTGAGCTCACCCCTCCCCCGGGGCATGGAACTCTTGATAATTCCAAGTCCATGAAACCCTACAATTATTGCAGTGCGTATGAATCCTTCTATGAAAGCACTTCCCCTGAGTGTGCCAGCCCTCAGTTTGAGGGTCCCTTAAGTCCTCCCCCAATTAACTATAATGGGATATTTTCCCTGAAGCAAGAAGAAACCTTGGACTATGGCAAAAATTACAATTACGGCATGCATTACTGTGCAGTGCCACCCAGGGGTCCCCTTGGGCAGGGTGCCATGTTCAGGTTGCCCACCGACAGCCACTTCCCTTACGACTTACATCTGCGCAGCCAATCTCTCACCATGCAAGATGAATTAAATGCAGTTTTTCATAATTAATGAGGAAAATGAAAATAAACAGTGGTCATTCACCTCCCCCTTCTGATTAAGACAAAGCAGATGTTTGTGGGCTGAGTAATAGGCACAACTCTAGCTAAGGTGTTTACTAGTTTCTGGAGTGTGTTTCAACTATTGTGAGAATTTTCTATGTAATAATAAATCTCTTTTCCTATGAGAACTTCTTTTCCTTTCCTTTTGTCTGTAAAGCACTGTGATTCTGTTTCTACTGGAAGGTTATTTTTTTCATGTTTTATTTTCTTTTAAATTCACTTAATTTGTTTGAACAAGGTGTCTAAGAATATACTGTTGAATAAAGACGTGCACACAGCATAATTCAGTGTCTCCTTCAGTTGTACAGTAATTATAAAAATGCATGTTATTAAAAATAAGATGAATAAAATGATGTGTTTATAATTATTAGGAATTTATATATAATGTATCTCTGAAAAATTGAACATTTTAAATATCGAGAATAACACTAAGCTGACAATGATATTGGAAGATGCCTTTGAGGGTGTACAACAGTATAAAAAGCTATGCAACTTTCTTTTTATTAAGGACGAGTCTAAATGCATTCGATCGGTAACTATTCCTCTTCAAGGATTTGCAGGTGGGGCAACATGATATTTGGGTAGGTGGTGTCATAATTTTGGAATAATTATATTAATCCTAAAGAAAAAATTTTCAGCCCTTGTTTTGTATTGTTCAGAAATTATCTGTACAGGTTTGTTATCACAATGTATAATTGTGGTTTTCCACCCACATTTTTAAAGCAATTAAACATAGATATTTCCACTCGTAAAGGACATCTATTAGCTGTGATATTTTTGCATGATACTTATTATTTCCTGGTACACAGCTGGTTTCTGTCTCCAACACTCCCTCCTCCCCATTTCAGACATAGTTCTGGATTTCAAAACCAGGCGAGATAAAACAAATTTCTTAAACAAAATGGCCAAAGTGCTTACAAGAAATTTTTCTTTTTTTTTTTTTTTAAGTATCTTAAATGAAAGAAGAGGCGCCCATGAGGGTTAAACATCCTGGGGAAACAATGATAAATCCTGGTAACCTTCAGCTCGCGCCGAAATTCGGTGGCAAATTTCCAGCAAACACCAGAGTGGATGTTAAAACTGGAAGGTTTTACTCTGTGCCGTTTAAATAAGTCTGGCCGATTAGAGGCTAAATTCTGTGTGAGTATAAGTTTAAACCTTACTTGAATAGCGCAAAGGAGCTCACCCTCTTAAGCAGAACTGAGACTCTTCTAAGATAAAAATCAAGGTGGCAGTGACCTCACTCCAGATGCCCTCGTGCGCAGGTTGCCTCCAGGGGGAAGATGGGGACAGCTGCGAAGGCTGGTGAGGCCAGTAGAAATGGGTCCACCGATGGCGGGACCGCGCGGTGCTGGGTGGGCCGAGGCAGGGGGTCCGCGCTCCACGGCTGCGCCCACGCTGCCCACTTGGGCGGCCCGCGGGCATCGACTGAGCGGGCGCAGGCCCGACGGCGCCTCGCGGCTGACGCGGGGAGGAGGTGGAGGCGGCTTCCCGTCGCCTGCAGTCATCCGGGCTCAGGGACACGGGCTGCACTGCCCGGGTCCCGCCCGCAGTGGGCGCCCTGGGTCCCGGGGGCCGCGGCTCTTGCTCCGGCCTTGCAGGCCGGGGAAGACACTTCACCGCGGGGGGAGCGTGCGCGCCCGGCAGACCCTACCCCGAACCGGGGAGGAGGCGACCTCTTGGTGGCCAGGCCCCGAGGGGCGGGAAAGGGGTCGCCCCATCGCCCGTGCTATCTGCCACGATGGGGGACGCGCGGCGGCGGCAGCTTCAGTTTGCCGAAGTTCGGCTAAGAGCTGCCCGGTCCTGCCCCTCCGCGGCTGGCGGGGCTTCTTGAGCCGAGGCCGAGAGACTCAGCGTCCCCCGTCCCTCAGCTCCCCCTGCCTTAAGCGCCCGGCCCTATGGCGCGCGCGGCCGCCGCGCTCCGAGGGGCAAGGGTACCAGCAGCTGCTGGCGCGGTACTCGGTGGGTGACGGACGCGCCCTTCAAAGCGGATGTGTTAACACCCGCCCGTTCACACCCCGCGAGGGCCGGGGCGAAGGAGTCGGGAAAGAGGAGGCAGTGTGCCCTCCAGGGATAGAGAGAAGTCTGCCTTAGGTAGAAAGCCGCCTGTCCCCTGTCTGTCGCCGACACGGGAGTGACTCGTGGTTGCTTCGTCGAATCCGCGCACAACACCTGCCCTCCCTGGGACTGTGTCCAGGATTGCCCGGCCTCGTTAAGGCCCCTCAGACGCTGAGAGTCAGATCTTTGCTCACCCTGTCTAAGCAAAGAGCACGAAAGTGAGGAAGCACCTGGAACTAGAAGAATCTGTTGTGTTTGGTTTTAAAAAAAAGAAAGAAAACTAAGGCAGTTCTGTTTGGTCATTAGCAGAATAGGTGCGGCGTTCCCACACCCTGGCTCCAAGGTGACCCACACTGCGCCTGCTCAGTGTCTTGTTGGTCCAGACAACCTTTGAAAACCGCAGTCTTCCGAGGGTCACAAACTCATGTTGGAACTAGAGATTGCAACAGGAGCTGCAGTCTCCTGTCTCCCTTCTGGCAATATGGGAGAGCTGCGAAGAAAAGCAGCTGGCTGAATGTCTGGGGAAGAAGCAAACGTTCAGAAGAAGCATCTCGTCTCGGAGCTTTGTTCGTAAGGAATTCAAGCAAGAGCGGGATTTTTAGGCACAGACCCTAGAGATAATGAAATTTCTTCCATAATTTGGATGCACAGATCTGATGTGTGCTCTCTCCTTCAGTGGACTGATAGAATCAGGGTGTGTGGGACTGATCCCTGTGGCTTAATTATCCTTCAGATCCCACTGATGACCTCTGGCATGGGAATCACCCAGCTGCCACCTTTACACTCACCAAGGACAGAGTGTCAGTTCTCTTCCCCAACAGGGGCCTCCCTGTTCCTGGTTGACTGCAACCCTGAGGAATCATATGAATTGTTCATTCATATACCAACATCACAGATGCAATGCATTACAGAATCCTACCTCTTAAGGTACCGCTCCAATGGAAGAGGAAATAGTAAAGAATAGAGAGCACAATTGATCAGGAAGGCTTGGAATCGGACAGATTTGGGTCAAAAACTGCCTCACTGCTAACCTCTTATTGCAGCCTCAGAGAGATTGTACACAACACCCAGAAGGCTTGAGGTCAGGACACCTTAACTCCTTGCTCTCTTCTTGACCCCATACTTCCCTTACCTCCCAGCATGAGAGGATGAGAGGTATTTCTATTTTCTGAACCCTTTTAATAATTAACGCCTTTCAAATTGATTAAGCATCTCTTCTTTTTAGCTGAGTTATGTGAATCTCATATTTAATCTCAGGATTAGTGTGTGTGTGTGTGTGTGTGTGTGTGTGTGTGTATTATGTAAGTGGCCTCAACAAAATAAAGATGTATTTCATGCTCATTTAAAAGAAGTGGTAGATAAAGTAGGACTTGTATGGCTGTCCAAAGGCACCAGAGGCCTAGGTTCCTTCTACCTTTCTATTCCTCTAACCTTAGTATGGGGCTTGCATTCTCAAGTTCACCTCATGGCCCAAGATGGCTGCTGGAGTTCTAGCCATTGTGTCCTCATTCCAATGAAGAAGAAGGAAAGGGGATGGCAAAAGAATGTCCCACCCACCTGATCAGACCCCTTTAGAGAATATTTATGAAAGCCCCACCCAATGACTTATACTTACATCTCACTGGCCACTTCTAGATTTCAGAGAAGCTGTAAAATATATCCTTTTTATCAGAGTATATTGCCACCTGGAATAAATTCAGGTCCTGAATATGTAAGAGGGAGAAAATGGATGTTGGTCAGGCACCTAGCAATCTCTGCCATGCCTCTCCTTCTAAACTCTGAAGCCTCAAGAGATTTGGCCTCACCTTATGCACTGTGAGGACCACTTCAGCAATCTGCCTTGCACATCATAGATGTTCAATATAGTTTTAAATCATTTTAAAAATCCTCATGACAGTTCAGGAGGAAAACGTTCCAGGGCATGTCTTCCATCTGTGTGCTCATGAGATACACTGCATATCAAACTTCAACCGGACCATTTCTGCAGTACAACCATCCTTCACTGATGCCCCTCAGGGGTTGTCTTGATCACACTGATCTTTGTCTCCTCACACTGCACTGCTTCTGGCCTCCAAGATGACACTTTGGTGCTGCCCATGGCATCGCCTGCCTTAGAGAGTTCAGTCTGCCAGATAAGAGACTGTCTTAGCTTATTTTCTTTTCAGTACAGTGATCCCCATCCCTTCCCAACTGTATGTGGCCAGGTTTGCTTACCTCTTTCCAAGACCAATGCCTTTAACTCTGCCGTCCACCAATTCCTTCATGTCTCTGAGATCTTATACTTCTCCCAAGTATTCTTTTTTCTGTTTCTACTATCTTTTTCCTCTTTGACTACATACATGCATGCTACCAAATGGTCTCTTTGGCTCCCCCAGCTTATAGATTCTATGAAGGTTTGTTCTTAAGTCCAGTCCTCCTCCTTCCCACGCAAAATGCAAGACCTCAAGCCTCTCGCTTTCTGTATTTTGAAGGCATGGAAGGAAAGGATTTCTCTACCAATCCTGGTGCTACCTGTGCCTTTTCTCAGTCATGTCCCCATGCCCAGGTTGCCCATGCCAATGCCACCTCCAATGAAGCATTGTGTGGCTGATGTTCTACTCTGTGGCCCACCTGGTGGCACCGGCCCACCTTTGACCTCCATCAAATATCTTCTGGGCATGTGTGCTCCCCCTTGAAACTGTTTTCTCTCTCTCATCACCTCTCTGCAGGTCTCTGGCTTACAACAAAAAACATGTTCATATTTTGAAGAGAGGGCAGAGTGCTCGAGCTCCTGATAAAGGTCTCTTGCTTTAATCACCCAGCCCTCTTGGTCCCAGGGCACTCAGCCATCCAGGGAGCTGGGCCAGGGTAGGTTCAAGCATGGCCTCCTGTTTTCTCAAAGCTACTGCAGCTTGTCTCCCCTTGGACCTGTTACTGAGTTGTCTTCGATGAATCTGAGATGTTCTGTATGTGTGGGGTATCCTCCCTTTCCAACAGGGACCCTATTTATTTATTTACTTTTTGCGGTACGCGGGCCTCTCACTGTTGTGGCCTCTCCCGTTGCGGAGCACAGGCTCCGGATGCGCAGGCTCTGCGGCCATGGCTCACTGGCCCAGCTGCTCCGCGACATGTGGGATCTTCCCGGACCGGGGCACAAACCCATGTCCCCTGCATCGGCAGGCGGGCTCTCAACCACTGTGCCACCAGGGAAGCCCAGGACCCTATTTATTAATCAGGCTTCCAGTGGAAACCCAAAGTAGGACAAGGTTCAGCTTCTTCCTTTGAGTAATGCTATACCAGGAGCATAGGAAGGGGAGGGTCTATACCCTCCCCTCTCATACTAAAGTATATAACATGATGCTCTAATCTTGGCAGAGACCCAGCCATGTATATAAGTCTTTCTTCCCAAATTGGAGACCCAAACCCAAACAACAACAAAACACCCTTCTTCACTCTAAAGCCCCACCTAGACTTTTGCTCCCTTCCCTTCCTAAGCAAAGTTCTTCAATAGGTACTTGACAAGGAATGTTTCACCTTCTTTAGCACCTGCTCTCTTTAATCTGCTGTAGTCCTTCCCCCACCTCTACCATCTGAAGCTGCATATGTTTTAATATTTACTCCCGAGATACCGTTTTAACAAAGCACACTGATGTTTCAAAAGAAAGACCTCTTCCCCAGCGGACAGGAAGCAGCCGGGGCCTTAGCAGTCGAGCACTGGCCCCAGTGCGCAGGCGCATGCCCCTGGGGCACCTCCAGGAGGGGAAGGGGCAGCGGGAGGAAAAGGTGCGGCTCCACCTGCTGGTTGGGGGCGTGGGTTACATGGCAAGGAAGGAGGCAGACGTCCCGGGCTAGTGGCAGGGAGGGGAGGGAAGGAGGGAGGGAGATAAATAAATAAATATATGATAGATAGATAGATGATAGGAAAAAGAAAAAAAAAGTGTGTAAAAACCACTGATAAAAAGAATTGGGATATCAGGTGAAAAAGTTGACTAGAGATCTCATCTCATACAAGGCCGTGGGTGCCAGGATTCGGAAGACCATCCAAGGGTGTTAGGTCTGAGGGCCCAACTTTGTCCGGTTATGTCCATCAGCTTTGTGCCCCTTGGCAAGTAACACGACCTTGCATGTTCTTAGTTTCTGGTAGAACAAGGATCATACAAAGTATCATGGTTTCTTGATGTTGAATGACTGTTATTCAATCCCTATTCTCTTTGCTGTCTCTCTGGCTGCCCCTGCCCTCCCAAGCTATCGTGGATTTCCTCACACTTTGTTAACTATTCTTCTGTCTGCTTTACAAGGCCTCCCTTCTCTTACCTTTCCTCAGCCCTTTGCACCTCTTCGTTGTCTTGTAGAGCCCATTTCTCCGCCTCCTGTCCCCTCTATATGAAAACTACCAGATCTGCACTTCAGTCCACCAAAAATCTTCACTTGGATATCCCATTGTCCTCTAAAACTCAATGTGTCTATAATGAAACACTTTCCAAAACACTACCCCCTCCTTCCAGCCTTGTCTAGAACATTTCTGAAACTTCCCGTGAATAAACTCTCTGAGCCTTCTCTGGTTAAATGAGCATGAATGTGAAAAGCATTTTGTAAAAAAAAAAAAAAAAAAAAGTATTAAATATTTCTCATATTTCCTTCTTTTTCTGGCCATTGCCCTTTGAAGTTAGTCTCCAGGTTCTGTTGATTTCCCCTTATCCCTTCACATCTTGACAAATTTACTGTCCTCTAAGCTAATCACCCCCGTTCACCCTTCCTCCTTCCAGCTAATTTCCCAAGGCCAGATTAATCTTCCCAAACTACTCCAACACACCAATCCCTTGGAGTAACACCTTTCACGGTTCTCATTTACTATCTGATAAATGATAAAATTTTTCATTGGTCTAAATTCTCCATATTAACAGTAAAAACAACTGCTGACATCATATAGGACTTTAGAATTTACAAAACACTTTTCACATATTCACCTTATTTACTCCTAGGAACTTATCATGGAAAAGTTGACTAGAGGTCTCATACAAGGCCCTGGGTGCCAAGTAAGGGGTAATAATTTCCATGATTCTTATTTTACTGGAAACAGAATCAGCAAAGTTGTGTCACTTGCCCCTGGGCACAGAGCTAATGGACATAGGTGGACAAAGCCAGTTCTCAGATTTTTGCCCCTTGGTTGGGCACCCAAGGCCTTATGTATGGAATGTCTAGTCCACTTTTCCAACCTGATATCCTGTTTCATTATATAAATGGTCCTCACCCACTTTTTTAAAACAGCATCAGTACACTTTGTTCAAATGATTTCTTGGGAGCTAGTGTGCACATGAAAACGTTTCTGGCCTTGGTAAAGACAGGCGTGGTGAGCCAAGACCAAGACAGCCCCATCCCTGCCCTAGCTCCTGAGATATCTCTGAGGAGCAAGGGTAGACAACTTCTACTCTACAGAAATACATCCCTGGTTAAGCCTGTTTACTGCATGTCCATCCTCCTTTGTGTCTTGCATTGCCCCACCTGTTTGAGATGTCCTCATTTCTATTCTTTACCATTTCAACTTCATGTGTCCTTTAAGGCCACCTCCTACATGAAGCCTCCCAGGTCCTTCTAGGCTAAAGTGACGTCATGCTGCTCTGAAGTCACAGCCCTGTTGTTTCAATCATATAATTGTCAATTAAATTTTCACTGTGTAGATACTATGTTATATTCAAAATCTTATTTAGGCCATACATTGTTATTTAAGGTAGAGATTTGACTAGCTTGTACACTCTATGTGAGCAGGGGCAATGTTTCATCCTCTTTGTGTGTCTACAGGGCACGCACTCATTAAGTTCTTGATTCATTGATTGTAATTAGGGCTAGAAGCTCTAGTTTGATTACAAGATAACCTCAATTCAAAGGCAAAGCAGCACAGACCTTTCATATCCAACAACTGGCACTGAGCAACCGCATAAGGTTCAGATTTTCACCGTTAACGTGAGAATAATAACACATATGTCATAGGGTTGTGAAGATAAAATGCAATCATTTGTGATAAGTGATTAACCCACTTCCTGATTCAAAGTAAGCAAGCAGCTGGTGAAACCAGATATTATTTCTATTACTAATATGGTATAAACGTATTAACGCCTGCTAAATCTGAACAGTATGAATATTTTTCTAAGTGCAGGTTTGATCGAGGTTACACATTGTGATACAAATTTAGTCTAGTGAACTTAATCAATATATTTTTAATAGAATGAAAAATAGAGTCCCTCACACATAGTAAAAGGAAGTACTAGTTCATCTGAAACTTTGCCTCAGCTACACACACACATACACACACACACACGGTACTATATATTTTACAACATCAAATGTCAAAAATGTTGGAAAGCCCCTGATCTGGAAGATATCTATGGTGGAATAAATGTATGAAAAAGCCGGAGAACCCAAGCTCTGTATACACCTGCACCCAATCTTGTGAACTGTATTACATCTTATGTCAGACCCCATCACACCAGAAAGGTGAGAATTCCCTGTATTCTCACCTGCCAATTTCCAGAGATGACTTTTATAATGTGACAAGAATCGCCAAGGTGCCACATCAGGGACCTTATTTCTCTCCAGAGTTTGAAAAAGGCAGTACTGCAATGAGAACTCTGAGGGAAAGATGGTAAAGAACCAGCAACCTTTTAACGTCAGGAAGGGGAGGAGGACCCCAGTAAGTTCAGAGACTTTATATTGGAGTATCGCGTAAGAACCAAAAAAGCCTTAAAGGACCCATCATAATTGCCTGCAAGAATCCAGCCAAGTCCTAGACTTGGAGGTCAGGATTCCCAGGTTTTGCTCAGCAGCAGAATCACCCACGGATTGTTTTTTGGAATTCCAGTTCTCAGTTTCCATCTCCGCCTACTGATCCTTTGCTACTTCATTACCTGGTCCACATACGTTCCTGGAATGCCAGCGCCAGAGGTATATCACATCACTGAACAATGAACACAATCTTTGGGGTGACAGATAAAGGCAAAGGAAAGAAAAGCTGAAATACCTTTTCAGCACTCAGCAAGGTAGTTGGATACAGACAATGGAAAAGACGAGGAATTCCTGGTGCCATTAGTGTTTTTGTTAAAGAAGAAAGTAGAGGATAACATGGGTCACACTGGCCTTTGTGCAGCAGCCTTGGTCAGGAATATCACAGGTGTGTGATCTGCTGAGACACAAGGGCTGTTTTTCTTTCCAGCCTTTGAGTAGTCAGCACTCCCGACAAAAAGTTGGATAAACATGTAGAAGACCTGAGATATGTCATTAGAGAGCAATGATTCCCAACTATTTTGGCATTCTTCCTGGTACACTTTTGAAATACATCCACTCTCAAATCCCCCTTGATGAACATTCCGTATCTATTTCTTCTCAAAATATAATGGAAGTAAGATTAGTCATGAAGGATTTTTGTGTGTTTGTGTTAAGACATGACTTGAGATAACAGGGGACATCCTGGTGGATCCTGACCTGGGACTGTAACTCTTCTTTTGTGGTGGAAGAATCCAGACTTGCTGTAACCCTGGGAACATTAAATACAGATTTCCTCATGGAAGTGTCTTAAAAGCAGTGCCATGGATTCGCAATTAGGACGGTGGGCTTGTCATAATGGAAAAATTGGTCTTTGTGCATGTTCCCCAAGACCCTCTCCCAGACTTGGAAAATAAAAGAGATATCCCCCAACGAATTTTTAAAATTTTATTCTCTCCTGCATCTGGACACTTGCAAATTGCCATTGGGTGACTATGCAAGGGGATCCCATGTCACATCAAAGAGGATCTAGACGGGAATATAGACTGGCCAGCACCCCTGGAGAACTGGAATTGTGGGCAAAAAGGAATATGTACCAGATCCTCACTTTCCTAGTTGGATATTTCAGGGCTCTATAGACATATATTTCAATTAGTTTGTGACACAATGGCCAATGGAAAGAGGAATGGAAATATTACCAACCTTCCTTACAAAACACTAGGGCAATTGCTCTGTGCCTTCAAAAAAACCACAAAATAATGGGTCTTGGCCTTCACTTTTTCTGTCTCAACAGGAGGGAAAAGTGGAGGATTCAATGAGAGGAGTTGTTCATTCAACAATTATTTATTGTGTCCCTACTCTGATGAGTCCTTCACTGTGCTGGGCAGTGAGGATAGAGTGACATAGGAGGAGACAAGCTCCCTGATCTCCTGGAGTTTCTGGTGTGGTGAGGATGCCCATGGGTCCTTCACCCAGGTAAGAGGCTCTTCAGTAGAGCCACCCTGTGCCACGTGATGCGAAGAGGGTGCCGGGAAGAGGGTGGGCACAGTGGAGAGCAGGCTAGGCGTGGTTCCTGCTCTCTTGGATCGTGAATAATCAAGAGCACCCATTCATTCAACAAATATCTATTACTAAACTGCTATTCTTCAGAAACTACATTAGGTGTGAAGACATAAAAATGAAGAAGACACTACTCTCCAAGAACAGGGAGTCCAAGACAGAAGAAAGATATTTAGACAAATATAAATTAATAAATCAAAAACCTTAGTGGAGAGGTCACAGATGGTTCAGTTATGTTTAAAAGCTTCAATGGCAGCTCTCTAAGTGTGGAGTTGGGGAGACATGTCTGGGCTGCAGTTGTAGACTTGGAGGTATGAATGGACTCAAACCCAGAGTGTGGGGTGTGAATAGAAAAGAAGCGTAAAACCAGAGGGCTGACAGTTAAGTGTTAAATACTCCACAGGATAAGTTCTCTGTTTGTATTTGCAGTTATTATCCCAGATTCCTCTCAAAATCACTGCAGGACATGTAGCATGACTGTACCGAACCAGGCCTTTGATTTCTGGATGGGATTACTAAGGACCATGCAGACAAATTAAAACACGGTTCCTAATTACAAGATATTGGAACAATATTGCTCTAAAGTTTTTAAAAGTTCTTTGTTGTAAAGTTCTGTGTCATGAAGTCAGATGGTAACAAGAAAAGGCCAAAACTGACCACTCTACACCATTCTATCATTTAAGCTGAACGATCAATTTAGGGAGTGACTGCAGTGATTTTTTTTAACCTCTCTAACCATCAGTACCTTCATTTGCAATTGTAAAAACCATAGCAATTACTTGATAGCATTTAGGGGAGGATTTAATTAGATATTGTGTATAAATTACTCAGCATGTCTGACACATAGTGAGTACTCAATAGTATTATTTTTTTTTGAATTTTATTTATTTCTTATACAACAGATTCTTATTAGTTATCTATTTTAAACGTATGTGTATATATGTCAATTCCAATCTCCCAATTCATCCCAGCACCACCAACACCCCCCCCAGTAATATTATTATTATTTGTGAAGTGGTTGAACATTTTTGATGATAAAATTCCAATTACTCACATGCAGATTACCCATAGCAATATTTTTTAAGTACCAGCCAGTTTTCTCTTTTCTATCTCCTCCATTCATCGCCAGTCTGTGTTACTCAGGGAAGACCAACTAATTTTAATATTATCTGATATCGAATATAATTAGGAAGAAAAATCTGTAGCCAAAACAATACATTTTTAAACTCACATATAAACATTTGTTATATTATTTGCGAGTGTAGATTTTTCATACCACTATTCCCTATTGTCAGAAGTCTCCTTTGACATGGAGCCTAAGAACATAGGGAAGAAATAGGCCATCTGACTTAGCTGTGACCACGTTCGCCACCCGAAATAATAGAGCTGAGAATACTTCCCACAGAAGAGAAAGGAAATGAATAGTAATGAATTTATTGAAACTATTACATGACCATGACCATGTTATACTTCTTTACGTTGTTTCATCTTATATATTCCTCCCAACAGTGTAGGGAGATGAGTCTGGTATGAGAATTTCATTTTTCAGACAAAGATTGAGGTTTAGAGCAGTGAAGCAACTTGTCCAAGTGATAAATGGTGGAGCTGGAATTCAGCCAGATCTGCCTGACCTGCAGCCTCACAATCTCTGCATGAACCTCGTTCTCTCCCAGAGAATTACAGCAGCTCAATTTAATGAGGTTTCTTCGAGGCAGGTCTCAACATACACACTTCACGTGGACTTTCTCATTTAATCCTCCCAACGACCTGGGGGGCATATCCTATTATTAGCCCCCTCAGGAAACTGAGGCACAAAAACTAGCCCCGGGTCACACAGTTAAGAAGTGCTGGGATGAAAATTCAATCCAAGGGAACCCACACTCTCCACCACCAAACTAAGACATTTAAGACAACCAACCATAATCTTCAAAGCTGTGCACTGACATGAAAGCACGACTAGTTTCAATCCGGCAGGGGAGAGAAAAATGATAAGCTATATGATAAAGACAAATCACCTATAAAATAGGGGAAAAAATATTTGCAACAATTCAGTTCCCACCTGGCTGTACCAGGAAGGTAACTGTTACTGAGTAGCAATACAGCCATTGTTTATCAACCCAGGTGTCCAGCTGGAGCAAAATCATTTTCTCTCTAAAAATTTGGTGTTAGGGGAAATAGAAAATTCACTCTTAAGCTTTCAAAATGATAATCTAGCATTACTTAAAAGTCTACAGATTTGTTCCTAAATGTACTTAAATCTTACCAGCGAACATGATGCTTGGTTATTAAAAAGTAATTCTGGAGAAATTAGCTTGCAGCTACAAAATTAATATAATTCATTTATTACTTGCAGCCACAAATCAAGACGTTGTTAACACTGCTACACACAATTTAATGTGCACAGTAAGTTTCCATATGGCTTCAATTGTAGGTTTCTGGTCACTCCATTGAATCATTTGCAGAAGAGCCCAGCATGTCTAGTCGGAGGGCGCCTGACCTAACCAGTGTGAAGCTTTGACTTTCAAACTATGTAATTAGAAGTTTGGTTTATTTCTTATTTTTATCGTATTAAACAAATATGTTTTAAAATATATAGGCTTATTACTACATAGAGATTTAGTGATGGAGAAAAACCAAAAGCACCCAGTCTCCAATGCTAGCCAAGGCTCATCTATTTTTCCTGGTTCCCCACTTCCTTTTTCTTTTTACTGTTTTTCCTTAGAAGATGAAGGACAAGGAATACACACACACACGCACACACACACACGCACACACACACACACACACACACACACACCCCTAGCTGATTTAAGAACGCTGAGATAAAAGAGTTGTTCAGAGTTTAAATTTTCTTCTTCATGATCCCACCAGAATGATACGTCATCTGGGTTTCACAGCTAGATTTCATGCCTCCATTAAAAGGAGTTCAAGTTCCCTAATGAATGAGATACACAACTTGCATCATGCTCGATGAGAAACAAATATTTTAATTGTACTTCATGTCTCAGGCCTAAAAGAGAGCAATCAGCCTAAAGAGTAGGGAATATGTCTCTCACCTGTATTTTCCTTTAGTGTTTCGTTTTCTTGGGAACTTGTGTCTCCACAGAGCCCCTCAGGGTATTTTGTGTGGGCAACTGCTTTTCTTCCTTAGTCATTTCCACCATGAAGCCTGGTTGTCAGATCAGACAGATCAACCACTTTTCTTCCAGAATTTGTCCTGGAAAGGATCTCTTCATCCATCGTGATGTAGCCTCTGCTTTAGTCACTCCATTTCATTCTGTAAGTCTTGCCAAATTCTTTTTACTGCCACTTTCAAAAGTTAAACTGACAAGAGAAACCTATGATTCAGAAAAAAAAATTAGTGACAGAGATTTCTCAACTTTATATTTGGTAATTGCACATTTTTGCTTCTGTTATTTACAGGAGGGGTGGGTGATAGAGGGGGGAGGAAGACAGGAGCTGAGAATACAAAAAGGCAATATGCTTTGGCTCTGATTCATACCGAACAACGACGCTCTCACAAGAAAGGGGAGCAAGGTTACACGAGGGAAACGACCCCAAAGGGTTTCTATTCTCAAACTGATGCAAAGGTGTACATCTTTGTAAAAGACTTACGGGTTTTGATCCTAAGCTAGAAAAAGTGGACAAATTAGAAAAGAAACATTCTATAAAGATCAGTGAAGAAAATTAGAAACACAACATTGATAACTGTTAACGACTAAGGAAACAGGAACCAAACTATACCCAAGAGTTTATTTCAAAGCTGGTTCTAACAGTGATGCTTTCCATCTGAATGATACCTTTAAGCATTATTTTACATGGATGATCACAACAAACTTTTTGACATGTTGCAGTAAATAAATGTAATTACTACTCTTGGATATGGAAAAGCAGAGAAGTAGGTGACTCACCAAAACTCACACTGTTAGCAAGGAGCAGAGTTTAAATTAGACCCAAGTCTTTCAAAAACCAGTTCAACAGTCCTTCCATAGTATTGCTCAGAAAGTCCTGGTAATGTCTAAGTTTCATTATTTTAGTAATGTAATGGCAAAATCTTGCTTTAAGGATGAGACAAGTATGACTTGTGTATTTCCAGCAAAGAGTGTACCATATTATTTGTGTTTTGTCACTTTTAAGAATTGACTCTATTTCCTTGGACGTTTCACTGCAAGCCTAAATATTTAAGATGTTTGCAAACATTGTCAATCTGTCTATCAATTTGAATACAGACTCCAGACCATGGAAAATGCTGTGCCCTTGTAGGAGACCTGAGGAGCCACTGACAGGTTTGGGAGACTTATTATTGGAGCTGGGAAAAGACACCGGTTAAGAAAACCTTAGAAGAAAGAAAATATGAGAAAGAAAATCTGAATCATGGATTCCCTTTGTCTTCCCCTATCTTAACATGTGTTACCCATCCCTCTCTTGACTTTGTGAGATGTTTACTCCATCACCTGGTCATATTGTATTTATTCACTTTGTGAACTTTAATAATTCTATGTTCAAGTGACCCTCCGAATCTGAGGGTTTGGCATCGGTGGGTTCAACCAACCGTGGATCAAAAATATTTGGAAAAAAATTCCAGAATGTTCCAAAACGCGAAACTTGAATTTGCAGTGCACATTTACATAGCATTTACATTGTATTAGGCATTAGACGTAATCTAGAAATGATATAAAATATACAGGAGGATATGCATAAGTTGTATGCAAATACTACACCATTTTATGTAAGGGTCTTGAGCATCCACGGATTTTGGTATCTGCAGGGGTCTTAGAACCAATCGCCTGCAGATGCCGAGGAACCACTGTATATCCACATAAAGGCATATGCTCTATCAAATCGTAAATCCTGGTCATGTTGTTGACCTACACAGCACTCATTACAGCACTCAACAGTGTCCTGCATACAGCAGGTGCTCAATAAATGTTCGTTTAACTGAATCCATTTATATTGTATGCATAAAGTACTCTATGTGTTTACCAAGTGCTAATCCTGTCCTAAAAGATGAGAATAGTACCCGGTTTTTTTTTAATGTTTAATTCCCTTTATTTTGTATACATCTTTATTGGAGTATAATTGCTTTACAATGTTGTGTTCGTTTCTGCTGTACAACAAAGTGAATCAGCTGTATGCATACATATGTCCGCATATCCCCTCCCTCTTGAGCCTCCCTCCCGCCCTCCCTATCCCACACCTCTAGGTCATCACAAAGCACCGAGCTGATCTCCCTGCGCTGTGCTGCTGCGTCCCACTAGCATCTATTTTACATTTGGTAGTTTATGTATGTCAGTGCTACTCTCTCAGTGCACCCCAGCCTTCCCCTCCCCGCCGTGTCCTCAAGTCCATTCTCAACATCTGCATCTTTCCTGACCTACCGCTAGGTTCATCAGCACCATGTTTCTAGATTCCATACATATGCGTTACCGTACAGTATTTGTTTCTCTCTTTCTGACTTACTTCACTCTGTATGACAGACTCTAGGTCCACCCACCTCACTACAAAGAACTCATTTTCGTTCCTTTTTATGGTTGAGTAATATTCCATTGTATATATGTGACACACCTTCTTTATCCATTCATATATCGATGGACATTTAGGTTGTTTCCATGTCCTGACTATTGTAAATAGAGCTGCAATGAACACCGTGGTACGTGACTCTTTTTGAATTATGGTTTTCTCAGGGTATATGCCCAGTAGTCGGATTGCTGGATCATATGGTAATTCTATTTTTAGTTTTTTAAGGAACCTCCATACTGTTCTCCATAGTGGCTGTATCAATTTACATTCCCACTAACAGTGCAGGAGGGTTCCCTGTTCTCCACACCCTCTCCAGCATTTATTGTTTCTAGATTTTTTGATGATGGCCGTTCTGACTGGTGTGAGGTGATACCTCACTGTAGTTTTGATTTGCATTTCTCTAATAATTAGTGAGGTTGAGCAGCTTTTCATGTGCTTCTTGGCCATCTGTACGTCTTCTTTGGAGAAATGTCTATTTAGGTCTTCCATGTTTGGATTGGGGTTTGTTTTTTTGAGAGAATAATATCAGTTTAAAATGCTAATTTCTTGCCTGGTTTCTGAATACTGAGCAACCAGGCCACCATGTGGAACCTGACACAGAGACAGGCAAAAAGGCACACCGCCACCTGAATAAAAGACAACAGTATTTTGTGTGTATGATTTTCTCCAGGGGAGCCCCCAAAAAAGTAGAATCCCTTTTAATATCTTTTAATAAGTTTAGAAAAAGAAGGCAGTGCCCCTTTAAGAAACTACTTATGTCAAAAGATTGCTCAGAGGTCAGGCTATAAAACTACAAGATTAGTACGAAGTACTAGTGACTACACTTTCCTGGTTGGTTGTTAATGGAAGGAAAGACTCAGCTTCAAAGGGTGGAAAGCTAGGCAGGAAAATAATGAGGTGGAGGGAAATTACTCCCTCCTGATTGGAAAAGGATCATGAGGCGGGAATCACACTGAGGGGCCCTAGGGGGGCTCCGCTCTCTCCCTTGCAGCTTTTCCTAAGCAGTGTGAGGCAGAGCACCATGTAGACCTGAGAGCTGAACAAAACGCCAGGGCCACTTCCTCTTTTCGCAGGGAGCGCTGGCCTGATCGTCCCGAAGCCCGGATGTTCAGGACAACCTCTTAGAATTTAAAACTTCCGTCCAAGTCTGGACACAGAGGGACACAGAATCGGGGTTAGGTTAGGAGGGGACACACGGCAGGTACTTGACAACAGTTGATGAGTAAGGAGAAGGTATCTGACTGTTTATATGATTATATTCCTAATAATGTGTCCTGATTCTATCATTCTCTGTTATACAACACAAATAACAGTGCTTAGAATTGTAAAGAGCTGTGTAATGAAGACTCACCATCCTGCTTAGTGTTACTGTTTCTCTCTTTCCAAAGAGAATAATTTTCTTTCATCCAAGAATGATTTCTTTTTACTAATATTACAGATTCTGGCTAGGTGATCATGAACATACTGAGTGCCTGACCCCACCCATCCAAAATGGTCTTAGGCCGTGAGATCTATGCTTTGCTCCATCCCTCAGGAGTGGTATGAGGGTCATGTTGCTTATTAGTCTCAGCCATGGTGACAAGGCACCTATCATATGAGCAGCAAGATGTGCTTCTACTTGCTCAAGCGCCGAAGTATGTGTCCTGCTTTGTCAGGGCATTTTTCCAGGAGCGTTTGTTGTGCCTTCTCTGTCCCACAGGCCTGGGCAAGACAGGCAGGTGGGAACCTGCGACCCTTTGCTGCAGGTGCTTGCACTTGGACAAACATCTCCTTTAGCAACAAAATACAAAGACACTCTAAAGGACTCAAAATAATTGTGAGCGTGTGCAGTTGGGGCAAATTATGAACAAGATACAAAAAGACCAAAAATCCAGCAAACGTGGGGTGTCTGGAGCAAAAGCAGGGTACTGCACATGCCCCCTGCACACAGCACCACCAAGGGGGTGGGCAGATCACCTAAGCCACACCTCCTGCCCAACCCCTGGACCCACCCCTACCCTCACCCCATATAAGGGACCAGCTCGCACCACCCTCCTCGGGGAGCAAGGCAGGGCACCTGCTACTTGCTTTCGCTCCCCCGTGCTGCAGCACAAACCCCTTAAAGCCTTGCCTGAACTTCTTGTCTGGCCTCTTACCAGTTTCTATTGATTAAGGAGGCCAAGAACTCTGGTGGGTAACATTGGGATCTTGGGAATCCTGAATGTTACTGCCTAGGTCCCTTCAACTCTTCCCAGGTTCCAAAGATATAGCAGACTGATGGCCTAGTGCGCTTTCTTGACACGCCAAAAAGAGTTCCCAAATGGAATGTCCAGATTAGGCTTTTAAAGTTTTGTTCGCATGTTTTGACATTTGACAAGTTTTTACTTATTAGTTTTGATAATACAAGGATTGCACATTCATTGTAAAACATTTAAGTTATAAATCTAGCTAACAAACTGTTAAATAAAATATGTCCTATCCTCCTCTTTTGACAAATGTGCCTGTATAATGAATGGGAAGTTCAAATGGAGACTAATCTGACTTCTTGGAATTTCTCCTTGGACCCTGGCAGTGCGGGGAAAGACAGCCTTTAGGTGCTAGCCTGCCCTCCTTTTCTTCCCACCCGCTGACTCCCCTTGGCCATCACTTGAGGCTGAGAAAGCATGGTTCACTATGCAAGGACTGGCCCAGCAGGTCAGCAGCTGAGGAAACCAGCCCTGAATACATTTGTGAAAGGAATTCTGGGCCCTGGGTACCTGGATCTTGGTCCAGACTGTGGGCAAAGACTCAGGATGAACATCTGCCTTTGCCCCTCTGCCTCTCTCTCTCTCACATGACCTCTCCTTATAGATGAAATTTGGGGGATGTGGCTAAGGAAAGCTGAGTTGGGGATAAATTTAGCCTGGGGTTGTGGTCCTCAGTCATTCAATACTATTGCTGGCTCTTTAGGTGCAGGAATGGCTTTCTGGAATAGTCCTAATACCCAAGTAGGCTGAGTTAACCCTCAAGGTCCTGTACCATAGAGTGTGTCTTATAGTATATTGTGCTAATGGGGGGAAAATACAAAGCCAGAAGCTAATAGTGGGAAATTCTTCCAATAATCAGATATGTGTACTCGTAAGTGGAACATTCAGTCTCATCCAGGACCGGCCAAATGGAGTTCTCTCCTGTCAGGAATGCACCTGATAAGGCAGCATATCCAAGTATAAAGGGACCATACATTTCCCCCTTTTTTTGACGCAATAACACATTTGATAGAGCTAAAAAAGTGCCATTTTAACTGCCATTTGTAGAGCCATTTTGGAAAGTTCAATAAAACAAGTGTGAAATTACAAAATCTTGATTTGAACATATGTAAATATATCGTCTTTGCTAATAATTGATTTGTAAACACACACACACACACACACACACTTTGGATAAAAGTGATGGGCCATTAAACAAAAGTGATACTGTGATCAGCTGTGGTAGATGAAAGACTGGCTTAACTTTCTACTCTATTAAAAATTGTATTAGCAAATTGTTGCTATATGAAGGGTAGAGCAACCATTATGCAGAAAAAAAATAATGTAGGGGGAAAAAGGTATTTGTAAGTTGTCAGCCAGTTAACTATTAAAAATATTTTGTGTGTGTGTCTATATTTTTGGATTTCTTAACGGTTGTAGTATTTTCCAGCTTTTAAAAAATCTCTAATGTGTTGTGATTCCTTTGCTCACCTTAATCACTCATTTTGGACCTAATTTTGTGTTTTGCACTTTGCATTCTTTGTGTTAAAAGTCTCCTGTCCCACCTCCACCCCAATCATATAAACTCCATGTTCCCCAAACCTAGGTCTGCCTCTGGGTTCAGGGATAGAACAGATGAGCAAAGGTGGGCAGTCTCGAGCCATGCAGGAGGGATTTAGGTCCAGAAAGGCAGTGACAAGCAGAGAGTTTAAATGGTTAGGAAAGGTATTCTTTAAATCAGATTAGAAGGTATGAACACTGAGTAAAAGCCAATATATTCAGACTAGTAGAAGGGAAAAGTCAATATAAACTAAGAAAACATTTGACTGACAGGTAGTTTAATGGAAACGTGCTTTATTTGTTTTCAAGTCCATAAATGAGCTGAATTAATTCAAATAAAATATTTGGGTATACATATCCTTCAGTTAATCAGATACAATTCATTTAATATTTAGGGCCATTTATTGTATTTACATATAAATATTTAATATACAGTCCGACAATTCTAAACAAAAACTGTCTTGCTCTTTTAAAGCAAGGGGTTATACGAAAATGGACTGTGGATTTACCCCATGCAGAGGCAAATCCTGGATCCCTTGCTTACCATCTGTGTGACCTTGGGCAGGTGACTTACTCTCCCTGGCCCTCACTCTTTTCCCTTGGATATTTCACGTAACAGTAGCACCTGCCTCATAGTATTGATGTGAGGATTAAATGAGATAATACATGCAAAATGCCGAAAACAGTGCCTGACCCAGAATAAGTGCTGAATTCATGTTACCTCTATCTTGTTAATCAAATACCTTCCTTATTGACCATGATAAAAATTAATTTCAAACAAGCCAGGATGAGTTATTACAAAACCCGAATCAGATGGTAGCCAAATAGGTTTGGCTGAACAAATTGTTTCCTCTCTGGCCCAGTAACACCAGTCTCTGTGGCAGAGACTTCGACAGATCGTGCAGGGTTAGGCTGATGGGAGAACATGGTAAGAAGGAGATTAAATTAGTCATGAGTGTAGCAAACGATTGATATCATCTGTAACCCTCTAAGATTTATCTGCATTGCCATGCTGACCAATTTAAAGCACAGCATTTATTCTCTCAGTCAGATGTTTGAATTCTAGATTTATACCGAGTGACTTCATCTATCTGACAAAATACAGAGAAGAATTACAAAAACAGAATAAATCTTTAAGCGGTTAATTGCCATGGCAATAAAACTGAAATAGATTCGTCATGTGATTATAGTATAAGATTCCAGGTACTATCACTGATATTCACAAATATATATTTAAGAATTTTCTGCTCAAATGTAACTCTATTGCAAATTAGCAAGTTGTAATGGGAAAATATTAGCATTTCTCCTCTTTATCTTTAAAACACATTCCTTCCCTTGAAAAATTAGCTTTGGGCCTACAATAATGATGTTTTAGAAAAAGAAACAATAAATCCTAGCATTAAGCAAAAGGCTCAGTATTTTTCAACCACAGACTCAGTGACGGTTTAGAGAATAACATGTGATGTTCATTGCACAAAGATTTCTTAAAAAGACTATTAGCACCATAAGCTTTCGTGGGTTTTTAAATAACATTTTCCTACTAAAATACAAAAGAAATTAATAGATATAATTTAAACCATATTCAAAAAGAAAGAGAGAAGAATTGGGTAGTTCTTAATGTGCCTCATACCTCATAATGGGCTTAGATTAAAAAGTAGCATTTCCTTCAATGATGAATCAGGAAATGTGGAAAGGATAGGCAGGTCCACAGTTACATATCCTAATTAAAATACAGACCCCTAGTATTTTATGTGATTAACACTATTTCATTGAACATGTGTTTGCAAGCCACAAGTGTGGACAGTGCTACAGTTAAATTCTGTTTTGTTAAGTTACAGGTATAATTATAATTGAGCCAGAAATAAGCACTGTTAAAAAAAAAGAGAGGGAGACTTCTAGTTCTAGAAAGCTGAGGACATATGACCACTCTCTCCCCAAATTCTCTTAAACTGCAGGAAGACGATAAAAAATTAAATACACAGCAGCATTCAAAAGCTGGACAGTATAGTACCAAAAGATCGGAGCAAAGAAAATTTTCGCTAATAGGTAACAGAAAAAGGGAAAATGCAACTGAAAAACCTACAACCACTTCAAATGAAAGAGAATTCTCTGTGTCCAGGTGAGTTTCCCCAACAGAAACTCTAATAATTCCAAACCCAGAAGCAGCACAGGCTAGAAGGAAGACAAGAGAGACTGGCTAGTTAATGAATTAAGTGGCAATAAAAGTTAGGGCAGGGGCTTCCCTGGTGGCGCAGTGGTTGAGAGTCCGCCTGCCGATGCAGGGGACACGGATTCGTGCCCCGGTCCAGGAGGATCCCACATGCCGCGGAGCGGCTGGGCCCGTGAGCCATGGCCGCTGAGCTTGCGGGTTCGGAGCCTGTGCTCCGCAGCGGGAGAGGCCACAACAGTGAGAGGCCCGCGTAACGCAAAAAGAAAAAAAGTTAGGGCAATTCCATAATCTCATGCTTCTGGATTTGGCATTTGGCTATGGATGAAATTCTGGTGTCCTCTGTGACTTCAGAATTCTGACAAGAGAGACTTAGCAATTGGTATGGGGCTATAGAAGCACACAGCATTCTAACAAATGTATGGTCACTAAGAAATTGGTCTTCATAACCCAGAAGAAAAACCATCCATAGACCTGAAAAGAAAGCCTGACTTGCCCTATATGTCTTCTTCCTCCCTCCAGCCAGCAGAAGTAGGGCTTTCCAAATCAGAACACAAATCCATGGGCAGATAGGAAGTTTCAACTGAGCAGAGGAAATAATGCTTCCTAATAACATTGTTTAAATTAGATCCTCATCTATAATATGAACAGACCACAAAGAGTCACCAAACATCCAAGAAAAACTCCAGCATGCAAGAGACACAGTATTTAGCAAACAAAAGAACTATATCCAGAGAACACAGAATTAATGCTGAAAACAAAAGAAAATTTCAAGTATGTTATCCTCCAAGAGATTTGTAAAGCTATCACATTTATAAATTTAAAAAGAAATAGCAGGCTGCTATAAAAAAAAAAACAAAACAGTGAGAGCTCCTATCATCTAAAGCAGATTGCTAAGAAAAAATCAGTAGATGATCTGAAGTGTAGAATGTACACACTGAACGTGATAACAGAACTCTAGAACAATGTTCAAGGGGTGTTAGTCACCTCTTCTATTAGGAAAAAAAATAGCGTGGAAGAGCATGGGACATGTTCGGGGCAGGGAGTCATTTAGTTTGGCTACCAGGTAGTTATGTGCAGCAGGAGGGGTGGGAGATCCTGCAGAAAGTGGGGATTAGGAGATCGCCAGGGAGAAACTAAGGTTGTCCCAGGGCTGGTGAAGAGTCAGGAATGGAAACGTGGCAACAGAGGGAGCAGATCCAAGGCAGCTGACTGGTTAAGGCCTCAGCTGCCTTTATCTTCCTCTCACTGTGATAAGAGCTAATCCCAGGAGAGCCTACAGATACAACAGAAAACATCTGGCTGGATATTCTGAGTGTAGGAGCAAGAACAAACTCTTCTCTAGCAGCCGCAGTTCTCTGCAGGTAAGGGGCTAAGGATCCGGGGAGGCTGCCTGACCCACATTGGAAGGAATGTCCCGATCTTGAGCTCAGTAACGGCTAGGGTAAGAAGCTAACTAGGCAGAGGGGAGGGCATTTACCTGTCTTCCAAAGGAATCCATCCCACTGTATGGTATTCCTGCTTCCGGGAACAAACATCCTACCCAAGCCAGACTTTAAAATAAACCAATTTTTGTTAAAGTTAGATTGAAACAGTGTTTCGGTGAGGGACATTTATCCTAGGATAGAGTTGTGTAGACAATAGAGATGTCATTTACACTTGTGCCATTGGTGAACACGGTAACAGTGCTGTGCTGGTAAGTGTTTAACAACAGGCTCTGCAGGGAACAAGCCTAGATGGTAGCATTTGCCAATTTTGTATTGTAAATACTCCTACCGTGGCCGATTTCAAGCTATCTGTGCAACGTGCTTGCATATGGTATTGGGAAGAGATGGCCAGCCAAACCCAGTGAACCATTGCATGCAGATCACTCCCATGTTGACACTGGACCTTCCAACACAAGCCCCATGACTTGCTGTAATTTTTCTGACTCTTCCTGAACCATCAAAAAAAAATCAGACACTTAAAAATTACTTATCTTTCACTCTTTTGAAAATCAGCCAGCTCCTTGTCAGCATACTTTGAAATTTACTTGCTTAGTACCTTTTACCAGCGGAATGGAACTCGTTTAAACAGATATTTAGATGAGAATATACAATAGATGTCTAAGAGAATGATCCATAGAAAGCCAGTCCAGAAACCTATTAAAATGACACAAAACAGGGGGAAGAAATCTCCCTCTGCCTCTAAAAAGCCGGAGACAAATCTGGACTCTCTTCCACTATTTTCCCAGGGCCTGAAAGAAAGTAACTAGTTCATAAATTCCATCAGGAGCTTGGGGATTTTTGCTGTAATGAGTTTTACAGTTTCAGAGGAGAATGCTTTGCTAATAATTATGTAACAGTAATTAAATCTGAAAAAGGCTGTACTCTAACTATGTTGATTTATTGCAGCTCCTACAAAGTACTCCTCAAGAGTACATTGGAGTGTGTGCTGCCTCCCTCCAGTTTTCTTTAAATTCTCACAGAGCACTGGGTCACAGATGGTCTGAGCTGCTATATTTTCCCTATTAAATTCCTAATAATCTTTTTCTGAGGCTGAGTCATGGAAGCCTGGGGATTTCTCATTTTAATTAGAAGGTTTAAGGAGCTAACTCTGTTTGAAATTTTCTCCTAGGAGAGATGGGTGCAGGTGATCCCATTCAGAAGAATGACACAGTACCGTGGCCAGGACACATTTCCATATTAGATTGCAGCTTGCTTGGCTCAGGTCCTATTTCTGAGGTTGATGATGTATTGTCTGAAACTGAAGAATAAGCTTCGGAGAATAGGGTTATTTGGGAATTTTTCTTTTGGGGGACATATTTTGGCATTTGGTTCCCATCCCTACTTTGCATATAGAGCAATGATTCAGGGACATACCAACCTGAGCCAAAGTCACCAGGGAACAGATTTGGAGACCATTTGTCCATCTTCATTCCTGTACTTTTCTCCCTTTGGCCCCCTCAGACCTAATTTCTAAATCTTCCAAGTTTGGGGACAAGCTCATATTAAATACCATCTTTCCTGTTTAATTTTACTAGCAAAAGACTATAGAAATGTGTATGAACAGGCAGGAAAAGCTATTTAAAATAACATGTATAATGGACTGAGCATTCAGAGAGTAGCATTCAGGATGAGGCATATAGTTGAAATGAGATGATCCTTTGGAGTTTACCAATGAGTTTGATTGCTTGTAGAAAACCTATTATGTAAGACAAAGTGTGTGGAGCTAGGCACAGTTCCCTTGATATTATAAATGTACAAAAAAGAAAATGCTTCTTCTAAGACAGTTGTTCAAATTTTGTCTGCCCCGATCGCAAAGCTGGTTTCTCTACTTTTGTAAAATAACGAGCACCTCATGCTTTGCAAGTGGCACCATCCAGAGAAGAAGTCAAACTAAAGTGTCTCTACCTTTGTAGCCCCCCCTGTAGTTTTCATATGTACATATGTTCCAGAGCTGGCAGCAAATGCATTTTATATAGCTAAAACCTATCAGCGGAACAAATGCATCATTGAAAAAATAGATTTTTGTAAATGTAGAATGCTGGCTTTTTAGTTAATTGAGACCACGAGAAAGATTTTTTTCCCCCTTTCACATCAAAATGATATTCTCCTTTCGGTCTGTATTATTGAATTCTCTGGCCCCTTCAGATTCAGCTAATTGAGTTATTTCAAGGTTTGAGAAGTATCCTTACTCAGTAGTAATCTCCAGCAATTACTTTTGTGGCTTCATTTTTTCATAGCAATTCATTAGGTTTCTCAGGACAGGTCCTAGTCTCTATAGCCATAATTTTAAATGTAAGCATATTTATATTCTGTACCTATGGAAAATAAAATACTATATATATATACACACACATATATATACACACACATATACACACACATATATATTTTCCACTGTTAGGATTTGCCATGTGTTATAATCAAAAGTAAATCAAGAAAGGAAATAATAGTTTCCACACTAAATTCTGGGTTACATCAGAAGGTTTAAAAAGCAAAGACATGGGCAGCTTGAGAATGTTATACTAAAAAAAAAATTTTGAAGGCATATAAGGATTTTTAATCTGTAAGAATAAGTTTTCTCTCAGATACCTCTGGGCCAAGCTAATGTTTCTAGAATGTGCTGGCGATAGCCATATGCTTATTGAGTCCGTTCTTGAAATGTGTGGACAAGGTGGCTGAGAGCTGCCAGACTGCCCTGTGTGAGCAGGTTGGCCTGCATGATGGGTGTGGATAACACTGTAATAATAAGGCAAACGACACCCAGCACGGTCAATTTGTGAGAGATCCAACCACGTTCACTTCAAAGTCTGGGTTTAGGAGAGGAGACAATCTTTTCATACCTCATTCATAACATGGCTGGATAGGAAAGGAAACTCTGTATGAAATAGACAAATAAAAATGTGCGTGGATACGTGGAACTGGAGAGAATTTCAAGTTATATATGTTTATTCAAGCTCCTAATGACCAAAATCTTTCACTGGAAATTCCGGATCTCCATGCACCAGACCTAACCTAATGTAGGAAGCATGCTATCTGAGCATTTGGTCAGGGAAAGAGTTAAGGGCATGATGTCTGCAGCCAGGTTCTTAAAGGAGTTAAACAAGAACATGTTTCAGACTTCTGATTAATGGCCAGGGACATTCCAAGCTGCTTTGCCTACCTCAGCAGTACATGACTCGTACAGCAGGGTAATATCTAATAACTAATCTTTGACACAAGAATTAAGTCATTTTGCAAGAAAGCAAAATCATTAGAAGCCAAACTGAATTATAAGTAATACTATCTCTGTAGAGGATTGTAAATTAATTGGTTTTTAACAATAACATTTCTATATTTTATTAAAGCAGCATAAGAATTCAGCGAAGAAACGAATGTAGCAGATAAACAGGCCAGGTGCTGGTGATGCAAATGAAATAGATGACAGATGGTGAGTAGCACGCTCACTCACTGTGTGTGTATAATGGATAGAGGTAATCAAAGTCCTTTGTGAATTGGCGACTTTCTGTACATCGAGAACTTTAACGCGGACTTGCTTACACATCTCTCTACCCCCTGCTCTCAGCACGCACATGTGCCCGTACACACACACACACACACACCACACACCCTCTCAAACACACACACAGCATCATTACACGTACATCCTAATTATAGCCTAAGTTACTATCAGAAGGATGGGCTATAACTCTATCTACATAACACCACACAGAGATACCATTCCACCAAATCAACCTGTATACACTAAACAACAGATTTCTCTGATGGGAACATCACATTAAGGAAACAAAACAACCTGTTTCCATGAAAGAAGTTCTATTCAGCAAGGAAGTGATACTTAGACCAAGAGACTGGGCTTCAGTGGGAAAGAATTACTTCTGGCTCTTATGTTGAGTTTTCCACTAGAATCTTTAAAAATGTTCATGAACATTCTGATGGGTTTCCTTTTTGCCTTCAAATAATGGTTAAGGTGTCTCAACACTCAAAGAAAATGCTGACCCAAGTCGACTATTAGATTTCTAGATTGTATGTAGACTTCTCTCGTCTCCATTCTGGTACCAAGAAGATTGCTTTATTTTACTACTTCTTCTAATAAAGGGAAAACTGTACTCAGTTAATTCCAGGACATAAGTTCATATCCCACGTGGAATACAGAAAATAGTTCCTCTCAGGATCATAATAAATGAACATACAACTCACTGAGAGTTACCTTGCGTATGATCAAATTGTATCTCCTGTCCTGTGTTATTATCTTAGCTTTATTTCCATCTTTCTTCCTGCTTACTGGACATTTCCACTTGGATGTTTAGATGTGACTTTAACATCAGTATGCTCGATATTACATGCATAGTCATTTTTCCACAACCAAGTTCACATGGAAAGTTTCCTTTCTCCAACCTTACTTTCACTCAGATGTGAAATTCTGAACTTTTCCTCTTCTTTTCTTTAAACTTCATATACAGTCAAAATACAAACCCTATTGATTTTCCTTCTAAAATGTCCTGACATTTATCATTTCCTCCCCTGTCCTGTTTCTGGGTTCTAAACTAAGCACTGTGGTTGGACCACTTCATCAGCTGGCTGCCATGTGGTTTCCTCAGACTCTGTCTCTTCCTTCTCCCACTTTTCCCTATTCCCTTCCTGACTAGTCTTCTCTTCACGTGGCCTTCAGGGCTCTCTTTCCTACTTCATCTAAACCTTTGCTGGCCCTCAAGCTTCTCCAGCCAGACCCACTTTCCACTGGCTCTCACAGCGCACCATTTGCTCCATTGGGGCCAGATTCCTGTGGCCTGTGCAGTGCCATGTTTGTTGTGGGTTAATCTCCCGTGATCCATGCAGCTGCCATGTTCCTTCAACCTCAGAGCCTTTGCACATGCTGTACCTCTGCCTGGATGTCCCCAATCCCTCTCCCTTCCCCTAAGCTTATTGAAGCCTGCTTGATCTCCCCTCTCTGTGAGGATTTCCCTGACTATTCTCTCTGAATCTCACACAGTCAGTCCGCAACCCACTATTTAGTCCTTCATCATTTGCAATTTTGAATTGTTCTCTGGTTGCTTCACATGTGATCGAGTCAGCCCAGCTGCACTGGGAGTCCTTTGAGTAGAAGAACTGCATGTTGCGTGTATCTGTACCCATCCCCATTGGCACGCACTCGTGGTGCCTTAAAGCCATTGTACCTGCTTTCTTACTGAACAGCAGATACCCGGCAAGGGGGCCACAAGTACTCTGATTCTTCACCAACACTTTATCATCCAATTCAAATCATTGTCCCTTCTTTCTGTGCCCTTGAGGCTTGATTCTAACCACAGACTTCTCTGACGAATGCTTGACCCCTTGGACCTTAATTCTGACCAGGTGCCCTACCTTAGGTAAGCCCCTTTCTGGTTCACCTTGGTCCTGGGACCCTACTTTGGAGCCCCTTCTCTTTCTCCTTTGAAGAATCTGCTCAGATAATCTACCCTTATGAGTGCTGAGCAATAGTAAATACCCAATTAGTGTGTGTTCATTAATGTCTCGTTTATGGGAAAAATACATTTCTTTTTTTAAGCTACAGCACAAATCTGCCAGATCATTCTAAAGTACAATTTACCTGCCCTTCCTTTATTTATATATATGTGCCTACCAGAACACGTCTATACACCAGGCCTTAAATTTGATTCCAAGAAGCTTAAATGACATTTGCATTGCAGGATTCTGTGCTTAAGGCCGCAGAAGGCGCTGGAGTTGGCCTGGTGGTACTAATTTTGTGTTGACTCTTCCTCAGGGAATAGTATGCTTTTGGACTGTTTCTGATTTCCTATTAGATGGCATTAAAGGAAGTATATTATATCCTGAACCTAAAAAGATCAGCTCTTTAATAAACCAAATTGACCTTTCTGCTTTTTTCCCAAAGGGATCAGGGTCCTCCTCCATGCCTTGAAGCCCCCTTTCTTCCCTGGAAATAAATTGATTTTGTGACTGTTTTGTTTGGCTTTTTTACATGGCAACCACATATATGGTGAAGAATAATGACCAAAAATCATACTCCTGGGCAACTGGGTATAGCCAGATGAGACGATAAATATAATTTGTTGAATTACAGAGGTAGCTCCTGTTCTGTCGGGTGTGTGTTCAGCTTTGACATCTTGGCAAAGAGATGATGTCATCAGAGTCACAAGGCAAGTGGCAGACCACCTGTTAAGCATCTAGTCACAAGTCAAAACCAAGAGCCCCAGGTTTATAAATGTTCCCCTTTAAGTCTCATCATTCCAATTTGAAGTTATACAATTTTCAACAAAAATCTTTTTATTATCAAAGCTCTATGTTAAGGATAATCAAATATCAGAAGACTTGATGTTTTAGTACTTACCTACCTATAATCATGGAATTTATCATGGTGGAAATGGACAGCCTTGCAATTCATGGATAATTGGAACACTAACAGTTCTTTAACATGTAGGAACTATATTAATACCCTAAATGAAAGATGCATTGATACACACTGCTTTTGCGGGCCTATGTAAGAGTAATGGATATCCTGGGAAATAAAGGCATGACTGGACTGTTCTGAACTAAGATCACCTTTCTTGTGACCACTCAAAACCAAGATTTTGATTCATTGCAATTGTAATGCTCAGTATTAGCACCTCGAGCTCTTGCTGAAAAGTAAATTTACTTACATCCCTTAGATATCCCCCTTCTCCGACAATTTTGGCCTTTCTTTTGCACAGGAGAAATTCTGCAACTGAGTTCCAAAATCTCTTCTTCCTAATGCATCTGTAAACAGCAGCAGCTCCCTGTTCAATATTGGTTGCAGCTGCCATAATGCCCCAGAAGGACAACAGAATGGAGAGAGCTCCCCTGAATTGCCTTGCCGCCCCTGATTGAATTTGTGTTTTGTTTTTAAGTAACATTTTGTTGCATTTGTATTACTGAAATCACCAGGTACAGTAAACTATATTCCCAGATCAATGTCCCCCAAAAGAAAGCAGACGTGAACTTTATCACCAACAACAAATTCAATTTTCACATTACCTGCTGACAAAGAAGCTTGTTTCAACAACACTTGAGGATTCCCGAGAAGTCCACCAAACAAGAAGAAATCCACAAGTCTCAGGGTTTAATGTCACATAGGTTTGCTATTTAACTATTGCTTTTCACCTCTAGGGGAATTAATCTTGGCATGTTTTGTTTTTGTTTCAAAATCAGATAGGGTGACACATAAAGATGTTCCCAGTTGGAACCCTAGTGCATTACTGGCGGGAATGTGCAGGCTTTATGGAAGACAGTTCGGCATTTCCTCAAAAAGTTAAACATAAAATTATCATACGACCCACCAATTCCACTCCTAGGTATATACACCAAAGAACTGTAAACAGGGACTCAGGTACTTGTACACCAAAGCTCATAGCAGCATTATTTGTAATAGCCAAAAGGTGGAAACAACCCAAATGTCCATCAACAGATGAATGAATAAGTGTAATGTAGTATACACATACAATGGAATATTACTCAGCCATAAAAAGGAATGAAATTCTGACACATGCTACAGCACGGATGAACCATGAATATATTATACTAGGTAAAACAAACCAGGCACAAAAGGACAAATATATGATACCATTAATACACGATATCTAGAATAGGCAAATTCATAGAGAGAGAATGTAGAATAGGGGTTATCAGGGGCTGGAGAGAGTGGGAATGGGGAACTATTGCTTAATGGGCACAGAGTTTCTGTTTGGGATGATGAAAAATTCTAGAAATAGATAGTGGTAATGACTACCATACTCAGTGGCACTGAATTATACACTTTAAGATGGTAAATAATATGTTATGTATATTTTACCACAATAAAAATAGTTATTTTCAAACCATCTAGAGCTCAAAGTTGTGTTACAGATTTTAATGTGAATTCTAATAATTAGTTTATTAGAGATGGGTCCAAGTATAAAGTTTGAAGCAATAGGAATTTTATCTATTAATTTCTAAACTCTTTGTCAAAGATAAAACTAAAATGTTTTTTATGTCTTTTGTTCCATTTTCTTCTCTGTGACTTGTAGAAATACATGCACACATATATAACATTACTTTGCTAATTAAATGTTACATGTCTTTGAATTTGTGACCTGTCTTTCATTTTCTTTAGTGTTTTAATGAGTTAATTTTACACTTTAATATCGACACAATTTTTGTGCTTCATCTAAAAAAGTCAAAAAGACTTTTTCCCTAACCTGAGGTCAAAAGATAATATTTTCTTCTAAAACTTTTATTGTTGTGTCTTTCATATATAAATTCAGTAATTGGGTTTTGTACATGGTGTAAGGTAGGATTAAACTTCATTATTTTTTTCTGTATTAAAAACCACTAGTTCTACCTATTTTTGGAATTCTCTATTCTTTCCCCCAACAATCTAAAACACTCCTCTGTCACATATAAACATTCCATATATATGTAGGTCTATTTCTGGGCTCCCTCTTCCGTTCTGTTGGTCAGCTTCTCTATTCCTGCATCAATACTATACTGACTTAATTACATAGTTTTATAACAAGCCTTGACACCAAGTACAGCAAGTTCTTCCATCCATCTCTTCCTCTGTATGCTTTGACTTTTCTTGACTCCATGGTCTTACATACAAATTTTAGAACCAACTTCTCGGGTTCCATGGAAAACACTCTTAAGAGTTTGATTGGAAATTCATTGAATTTATTTGGAGAGAATCAACATCTTTACAATATTGGGTTATCCTGTCTATGAACACGCACTACCTCACCAATTATTAGGCTGCTTTAGTGCTTTTTAACAAAGTTTTCTAATTTTCTCCATACAAGTCTGCGCACATTTTGTTAGATTTATTCTTATGTTCTTTACAGTTTGTTGTTGTTATTGTAAATAAAAAGGTTTTTTTTCTTTATTTGCATTTTCTAACTGTGGTTGGCATTTATTATTTTTGTATATTGACCTTAAATACAAACACTTTAATAGATTTTCTTATTATTTCTAATAATTTGTAGATTATTTTGGGTTTTCTAGAAATAGTTCTATTGTCCACAAATGGTGATAGTTCTGTTTCTTCGTTTCGCATTTTTATAACTTTAATTTTTTTTCCTTATCTTATTCCACCAACTAGAATTTCCAAAACAATGTAGAATAAAAACCATGAGAATGGATATTTTTGTCTTTTCTTGCTATCGAGAGACCTCTTTCAAAGTTTTTCTATAAAAAACAATGTTGGCTGAGGTTTGGGATAGATATTCTTCATAGGTTTCTAAAGACTTTCCTGGTTTGTATGGGTTTTTAATAATAAAAATGTATTTAATTTTATCAGTGTCATTGCTTTTCCTCCTTTTATTGAGACAATAATATATTTTTAAACTTTAATATATTAATGTGAATTTGATAATAATTTAGAATGTCTAAGATTTTAAAAATTAAAATAATAATAATAATAATTCATGTGACTAAAACAAAGAAAGAACTAAAACAACAGCATGTAATTTGGGAAATAAAAAAGCAGTCCCCTGCTACTCTGAAAGTGGTTGAGATCAGAAATATTTAAATCTCATAATATGTATGAGTTAAAAGAGTTTGATTAAAATCTATAATTTAAATGGCATACTTAGGAATTGTTGAATTATCTTCCATTTGAATTCTTTCAAACTGTGTTTGTTGTTGAGGAACAAACGTGTAACAATAATTTAGCATAGAAAAACAAGTTAATACAGAGCTATGGGCCAAGGATCTTCTCAGTTCAAAGAGAATTAAGGGTCACAAAAACTTGATTTGGACACCCCAGCTGTAAAAGACATTTGGGGAACAATCTGGAAAATTTGAAAATGGTCTCATTATTGCACAATATTAGGGAATTATTGATAATTTTGTCAAATGTGATCATGGCTTTGTGATTATGTAGGAACACGGACTCCTTTTCCATGGATGTCTATTGAAGTTTTTCTAGGTGAAATGTCATGATGTCCATAACTAACATAAAAGCACTTAAATGGAAATAAGAAAATTAATGAAGCAAATATGACAAAATGTTAACAATTGTTAAAGTTAGGTGCTGGATATATGATTGCTTATTATATGGTTGCAATTTCCCACAAGAAAATAAGAAAGATTTCTGGTATTAAGTAATAAGAGAAAATGCTGTGCTAGGCAACTCCTGAGAAAGCCCCAAAGATCCTCGCCTCCTGGTATCTGCGCCCTTGTGTTCCCTTCCCGTTGAGTGTGGCTTTTGACTTGCCCTCTCTTGTTTCTCTCTCTTGGTCTCTCTCTCATTCTCTCTCTCCTCCCTCCCTCTGGGAAAAGCCAGCTGTCATATTGTGAGCTGCCCTATGTGGGGGCAGAGGGGTGAGAGGAGCGGGGGTGCCAATGGCAAGGAAGTGATGCCTCTAGCCAACAGCCAAGGAGGATCTGAGGTCTGCCAATAGCCATGAGTGAACTTGGAAGAGGATCTTCCGTAAGTCAAGTCTCAGAAGACTCTGAGCCAGAGGGACTAGCTGAGCTGTTTTGGATTCCTGACCTATAGAAACTGTGATATGGTACAAGTTTGTTTTTTGTTTTTTGTTTTTGCGGTATGCGGGCCTCTCACTGTTGTGGCCTCTCCCGTTGCGGAGCAGAGGCTCCGGACGCGCAGGTTCAGCGGCCATGGCTCACGGGCCCAGCCGCTCCGTGGCATGTGGGATCCTCCTGGACCGGGGCACGAACCCGTGTCCCCTGCATCGGCAGGCGGACTCTCAACCACTGCGCCACCAAGGAAGCCCCCCAAGTTTGTTGTTTTAAGCTGCTAAATTTGGGGGTAATTCGCTATGCAGCAATAGATAACTAACACGAAAATTATGAGAATAAAAGAAGCTAAACACATAACATTGCTAGAGACAGTTTGAAACATCATGATTTCAATTATTGCTTTCAACAAGGAGTTAGCTCTTACTATTTCAGGAGTTAATCAGTTTGGTAGGAAAGGGAGGTCCATTTGGCAGTAGGAAATGATCACTAAAAATTAAGAAATGCTAAGCTATCATTCTGCAAGAAACAGGTCTGTTGACTTATGATTAAATCAATAAGCATGTATAAGACCCCTACAATTTGTGCAGCACTGTTTTAGATGACAGGATGAAAACAACATAATTAAAAGGTAGCCCCTGCCATTTATTGAACTAGAGTCTATTGATGCATAAATTACTCACTGAGATTATACTAGGCAGATTTTGATGCCATTTTCATTCTTCCAGGCCATCTGAACACCACACAAGGAAACTTCAAATGGACAACACAGCTTCTAAGATTTAGTTAGCTTACATCTAGAAATTAGTTTATATAATAGGAAGAGCTGCAATTAAAAACTCACATCTGCCAACGTCTGTGTAAGATGGTGGCATAAGCATAGATGCAGGGGAATCCATTTTCAAACTTCTCTTTTAAACGGCCATGAAAACACACCAATGAGAGAACATCTGCAACCATCATTCATTAACAATTATTTATTGAGCACCTACTGGGCGCTAGAGACCCTGTTACGTGCAGCCTAACAGAGGTAAATAAATTAGACGTGGACCCTGCCCTCACTAAGTTTATACTATACTGGAAGATGTACAAATAAGTTATATCTATGTATTATGACGGATACTATGAGGGAGAGGTACAGCATGGCAGGACTGCTTCACTGAGGATGTTTGATTTAGGCTGTGACCTGAAGAATAACGAAAATGAGAATATTTCTAGTGAGGGCAGCAGCATTCCCAAAGGCCTTGAGATGAGAAAGAACTTGGTCCAAAAAGAACAGAAAGAAGTTCAGTGTAGCTGGAGTGTTGGGAGCATGAAGATAGAAGATGGCTAGAGAGGACAGTGGACAATTCTGTAGCCAGTCAAGAATGTTGTATTTCATCTGAAGTGCAATGGAAAGCCTCTGGGTGGATTTAAGAGGGTGGTGAACTGGTCTGATTTATACTATGAATAGATCGCTCTAGCTACTGTGTAGAAAATTGTGGGAGACAAGCACTGAAATTGAGACTATGATTAAAAATCTTCCAACAAACAAAAGCCCAGGACCAGATGGCTTCACAGGTGAATTCTACCAAACATTTAGAGAAGAGCTAACACCTATCCTTCTCAAACTCTTCCAAAATACAGCAGAGGGAAGAACACTCGCAAACTCATTCTACGAGGCCACCATCACCCTGATACCAAAACCAGACAAAGATGTCACAAAGAAAGAAAACTACAGGCCAATATCACTGATGAACATAGATGCAAAAATTCTCAACAAAATAATAGCAAACAGAATTCAACAACACATTAAAAGGACCATACACCATGATCAAGTGGGGTTTATCCCAGGAATGCAAGGATTCTTCAATATATGAAAATCAATGTGATACACCATATTAACAAACTGAAGGAGAAAAACCATATGATAATCTCAATAGATCTAGAAAAAGCTTTCGACAAAATTCAACACCCATTTATGATAAAAACCCTCCAGAAAGTAGGCAAGGCGGGAACTTACTTCAACATAATAAGGCCATATATGACAAACCCACAGCCAACATCATCCTCAATGGTGAAAAACTGAAACCATTTCCTCTAAGATCAGGAACAAGACAAGGTTGTCCACTCTCACTACTATTATTCAACATAGTTTTGGAAGTTTTAGCCACAGCAATCAGAGATGAAAAAGAAATGAAAGGAATCCAAATGAGAAAAGAAGAAGTAAAGCTGTCACTGTCTTCAGATAACATGATACTATAGAGAATCCTAAAGATGCTACCAGAAAACTACAAGAACTAATCAATGTATTTGGTAAAGTGGCAGGATACAAAATTAATGCACAGAAATCTCTTGCATTCCTATACACTAATGATGAAAAATATGAAAGAGAAATTAAGGAAACACTCCCATTTACCATTGCAACAAAAAGAATAAAATACCCAGGAATAAACCTACCTAAGGAGACAAAAGACCTGTATGCAGAAAACTATAAGACACTGATGAAAGAAATTAAACATGATACAGACAGATGGACAGATATACCATGTTCTTGGATTGGAAGAAGCAACATTGTGAAAATGACTATACTACCTAAAGCAATCTACAGATTCAATGCAATTCCTATCAAACTACCAATGGCATTTTTCACAGAACTAGAACAAAAAATTTCACAATTTGTACAGAAATACAGAAGACTCCGAATAGCCAAAACAATCTTGAGAAAGAAAAACAGAGCTGGAGGAATCAGGCTCCTGGACTTCAGACTATACTACAAAGCTACAGTAATCAAGACAGTATGGTACTGGCACAAAAACAGAAATATAGGGCTCCACTGGTGGCGCAGTGGTTGAGAGTCCACCTGCTGATGCAGGGGACACGGATTCATGCCCCAGTCTGGGAAGATCCCACATGCCGCGGAGCAGCTGGGCCCGTGAGCCATGGCCACTGAGCCTGCTCCACAATGGAAAAGGCCACAACAGTGAGAGGCCCGAGTACCACAAAAAAAAACAACAACCAGAAATATAGATCAATAAAACAGGATAGAAAGCCCAGAGATAAACCTATGCACCTATGGTCACCTTATTTTTATAAAGGAGGCAAGAATATACAATAGAGAAAAGACAGTGTCTTCAATAAGTGGTGCTGGGAAAACTGGACAGCTACATGTAAAAGAATGAAATTAGAACACTTCCTAATACCATACACAAAAATAAACTCAAAATGGATTAGAGACCTAAATGTAAGACCACACACTATAAAACTCTTAGAGGAAAACATAGGCAGAACAGTCTATGACATAAATCACAGCAAGATCCTTTTTGACCCACCTCCTAGAGAAATGGAAATGAAAACAAAAATAAACAAATCGGACCTAATGAAACTTAGAAGCTTTTGCACAGCAAAGGAAAACATAAACAAGACGAAAAGACAACCATCAGAATGGGTGAAAATATTTGCAAATGAAGCAGCAGACAAAGGATTAATCTCCAAAATTTATAAGCAGCTCACGCAGCTCAATATCAAAAAAACAAGCAACCCAATCCCAAAATGGGCAGAAGACCTAAACAGACATTTCTCCAAAGAAGATATACAGATTGCCAACAAACACATGAAAGATGCTCAACATCATTAATCATTAGAGAAATGTAAATCAAAACTACAATGAGGTATCATCTCACACCAGTCAGAATGGCCATCATCAAAAAATCTAGAAACAATAAATGCTGGAGAGGGTGTGGAGAAAAGGGAACCCTCTTGCACTGTTGGTGGGAATGTGAATTGGTACAGCCACTATGGAGAACAGTATGGAGGTTCCTTAAAAAACTACAAATAGAACTACCATATGACCCAGCAATCCCACTACTGGGCATATACCCTGAGAAAACCATAATTCATAAAGATACATGTACCACAATGTTCATTGCAGGTCTATTTACAATAGCCAGAACATGGAAACAACCTAAGTGTCCATCGACAGACGAATGGATAAAGAAGATGTGACACATATACAATGGAATATTACTCAGCCATAAAAAGAAACGAAATTGAGTTATTTGTAGTGAGGTGGATGGACCTAGAGTCTGTCATACAGAGTGAAGTAAGTCAGAAAGAGAAAAACAAATACCGTATGCTAACACATATATATGGAATCTAAAAAAAAAAAAGGTTCTGAAGAACCTAGGGGCAGGACAGGAATAAAGATGCAGATGTAGAGAATGGACTTGAGGACACAGGGAGGGGGAAGTGTAAGCTGGGATGGAGTGAGAGAGTGGAATGGACATATATACACTACCAAATGAAATAATAGAGAGCTGGTAAGAAGCAGCCACATAGCACAGGGAGATCAGCTCGGTGCTTTGCGACCACCTAGCAGGGCAGGATAGGGAGGGTGGAAGGGAGACGCAAGAGGGAGGAGTTATGGGGATATATGTACAGCTGATTCATTTTGTTATAGAAACTAACACACCATCGTAAAGCAATTATACTCCAATAAAGATGTTAAAAAGAAAAAGAAAAGAAAATTGTGGGAGAAACAGCAATGGAAGCAGGGGCACAACTGTCTCTTGGGCCCGTACTTTATATATCTTCTCTTTACTCCCATTATGTTCTGCTCCTTATTCTTTTCTTTCACATTCGGAAAGAATTTACTGAACTCATCTAATGTAATTAAATTTTCTGGAGCACCCAATTCTCTCCCTGTATTACAGTTTAGAATTTTGCAATTGTGATTTTCATCTTCATATAGACTTTTCTAGTCTTAAAATTGCATTTTCTTCGCGTCTGTTTTATCTAGCTCCATGTGTAAAAGATACCTTTTGAAAACAATTTTATTGTGTTTTTTCCCCTTATTTACAAAAGACAAGACATCTTCACATTAGGAAAAACTAGATAGAACAGATAGGTGAAATGAAGAAAGTAAAAATAGAGTCTTAATTGCACACTTCAAAGATAATCAATGTATGTCAGATGGTAAGTTTTGTGCCCTTTTATTGCCTGTCTTCTTTCACTTAAAATACGTCACAAAAATCTTTCCATATGAATGTTTATCTCCAATGTCTTTTAAAGCTGGGTAATATTTGTGTGTGTATGCTGTCAGTTCAAGCATTTTCTTATTTTCCTATTTACCCCTGAAATGCTGCAGTTTCCTACGGGTCTTTTTTTTTTTTTTCTGTATGTAATGTCCTTGAAGGGGTTCATCTCTTCTCATGACTTTAAAGATCTCTTAAAATATACATATAAGGGTGGTCCAGTGGTTAAGACTCGGTGCTCACAATGCAGGAGCCCTGGGTTCGATCCCTGGTCAGGGAACTAGATCCCGCATGCCGCAACTAGAAGATCCCGCAGGCCACAACGACGATCCGCACGTGGCAACGAAGATCCCGCAGGCCACAACTAAGACCCATCACAACGTACATATATATGTACAACTGAATCACTCTGCTGTACACCTGCAACTAACACAACATTGTTAATCAGCTATACTCCAATATAAAATAAACATTAAAAAATAAATAAATGATGCAATCGCAAAACTGTGCCTTTAGCCCAAACCTTTTTCTACTTAACTTCAGAGTCATGTTTAGCTATATGCCTAACAGATCCATCCAGATATCCTTTCTCAAGAGTTAGCGTATGTTAGCATCACCTGGAAGCTTGTTCAAACACAGATTTCTGGGCCCTGCCACCAGGAGTTTTGACTCCTATACATCTGATACCGAGCCCAAAGATTTGCTCTCCTAGCAAGTTCCTGAGTGATGCTACTGTTGCCCTGGGAACCATGCTTTGAGAACCACTGTTCTATAGACACCTCAAATTCAGAATATTTCAAACAGTAATCCTCCTCTTTACCCCCAAAGCTCCTCACCCTTGCTTTCATCATTTTTGTTGCAGTATGAAATTCATATAGAAACATGTCCATATCATACATTTTTCATAAAATGAACACTCATGTGTAACCAGCACCTAGGTCAAGAAGCAGAACATCGCCAGGGGCCCCCAAAGCCACTTCACGGCCCATCTTGCCAAAGTGGTTTCAGACACCATAGACTGGTTTTGCCTAGCTCTGTGCTTATATAACCTGAATCATACAGTATGTGCTTCTTTGTATCTGGCTTCCTTCTCTCAACTTCATTATTGCATATGGTGTCGACTTCATCCTTGTGTCTGTCGGGCACACAACAGGAAAGGTTAGCACATGTTAGCCTCCCCTTTCTCACGACTCTCACATCTTATCTATGAACAGATCTATTGACTATAACTCCTAGTTATATTTTCAACTCATCCCTACAATTAAAGACTCAAAAAAAAAAGACTCTAATCACCTCTCATGGAAACTATTAACATATTTTCTCAACTGGTTTCCTTGCCTCCTTTCTCTTGGTCCCTCCACTTTGGTGCCAATTTGGTCATTTAAAATGAATGACTCTCTTCCTGACTTAAAAGTGAAACATCAGGAACCAAGTTTTCAAATACCACCATCTGTTTTCCTTTCTTCCTGCAATTTCCCTCTTTCTCACTGCAACTGGGGGATGTTCTTGATGGCAGAAAATAGTCAGTTACAAGCCAAAAACTTTACAGTTCTCTTCTGTTACTACTCAGGAGAACTAACCCAGTCCCCTTAGTTTCAGTTGAAAAGGAAATTCCTGGAGAAGGGTGTTGATTGGTCCAGTCGGGGTCAGGTGCCCAACCCTGGATAGGCAGGGTGGATTCAGGCCAGAAAGCACAGGCATGGCTATGGGAGATCCACATAATGAGTGGCGTCTCCAAGGCCTTTAACCACACACTGGGTCCTATACAATCCATGTAAGCAGAGTTCTAGAAAGCTGAATTTGAGTGGAGAGAGGGGAAACAAAGTTCAAAAATAGAAAGATGAAAAAAAGACTTGAGTCATCAGATCTAAAAGGTCCTGGACAGGAATATTGAAGCCATGCATTAGTCATATCATATTGACATTTCCAAATACCAAGAATAAATGACAAGTGAACCAGAAGAGCACTGGACTAAATACTAGCAGATGAAGAAACGTTCACAGAGTCATAAGGAAACAGAAATTTTCTCTTAGAATCCTGTACTCAGACAGACTGGTGTGCAAACAAGAGGGGAAAGTATAGCATTTGCGGACATTTAAAGATTTGAAAGTGTACCACCTATGTCCATTTTCTGGAAAAAAACGTCTTTTTTAAGTCCTAGGGAAAATCATTTAGTCAACCACTCCAACGACAGCAACAACAAAAAAGACTCTGAGTGCAGGGCTCAAGAGAGGAAAAATTAACATACAGAAATGAGCAATATAACTGCTAAAATATATAACTAAACCTAAACAATTGTGGTTAATGGAGTTGTGAAGTTTAATGCTGTTATTTAGAAATGAACCTTAAAGTCAAAGGTATTACGTCAAAGTAAACTGAAACTAGAACTCTAGGTTATTAAAATAATTGGGAGAAGGGCAGGTAGAGGTAAATAAAAACATATTCATGTCCTTTTATTTTTTAAGGAATGGACAGTGTTATAAACACTGTTAAATTCTGGGTGTTCAAAGACAAAGCTAAATTCCCATACATGTGCTACAAAAGCTAAAATCAAATCAGCAAACTATAGCCCAAGAGCTAGCTGGCTGTCTTTGTAAGTCCAGTTTTATTAGATCCTGGGCTGGGGTTAGGATGAGGCAAAGTGTGCAGTGCAGATTTCTGTGTTTATTTAAATTTTTGATGTTATTCATCATGGACTTTTTGCATTAATTTTGATTTTTTTAATATATTGCATGAAAATATCCTTCATCTTGATTACTGAGTTTTTGGCACCCTCTGAAATTTTACATTCAAGGCCTCTCGCTCAGCTCGCTCTAATCCTAGCTCTGCATCAAAACTATTTGAAGAAATAAATAAAAAAGAGAAACTTGGTCAATCCCTTAAAAACCACTAAAGAGAAAAAAGGAAACAACAGCACACACAATGAGGGAGAATTGATAAGCAAAATATATCATATAAAAGCTGATGACAAGAAAGCAGAGGACGTAGTAAGCTCAGAAAAAGAAAAAAAAATCAAAGAAAAGGGATATTTTTCATTGATAATAGAGATACTAGTACTTTTCTACTTGATAAGCAGTATTTATTGATATTTTTATTCAAATGTTGTCCTGTATCAAAGAGATACTGAGATATCATTTACCAATCAATATTGCACTGAAATGTATACATCCACATCAGTTGAAAGACAAGGAAATTTATATAAAACCTTCAAGGGTTTTCCATTGTTCTTAAGGTAAAATTATTTCTCTCAACCTCTCCTAGGATCTGCATGATCTGCTCTTAAACTCATTTTCTGAGGCCCTCTTACACACCAGTTACAAGCTTTCCCTATGTTTAAACATGCCAGACTGCTCCCACATGGGGTGCTTCCCCTCTGAGCCATGTCCTCTTGACACGGCCCTTCTTAACCTGGCTAGCTGTGGTGATACTTCAAGACTCAGCCAGAATCTCAGCCTCAGGGATGCTTCTCTTGGGTCCCACACTAGGATCCATCACTCTGTTTTATGTTTCACAGCACCTTTCATTCTCCCTGACATTTCTCATACTTTGGAAATATTCAGTCTATAACGAGGGCAATGACTGTATATTGTTCACAGCTTTTGACCAATGGCTAGCATAGCCTCTGGCACATAGTACACGCCCAATAAATTACTTGTTGTTGAATGATTGCAGTTAGGTCTTTACTATTATGTTTTCTCAATTTACTATTTCTATTCCAGTACCACAGGATTTTTATTGCAGTATTTTTAGTGTCTATTTATGGCTGATAGAGTAAATGCCTCTCACTAGCTCTTTTTTAAAATTCTCTTGACAACTATCATATATTTAGAACCAGCTTGTCCAGGTCCAGAGACAAGCAAACAGAAAAGGCAGTTGGGATTCTGATTGTAATTGCATTATATGTCTATATTCATCTGGGAAAGACCAACATTTGCATTATATTGTTTCAGGTCATAGCCACTGCATTTTCCCCTGCTATGGTCCCCCAAGGCTATATATGTAACATTCAGCTGGTTGACAAATTTTAGAGGTTTTGGTTATGCTCATGGGAGAGGTTAGACCGAGGGAGTCAGGTAACACCCCTCTCCCAGTACAATACACAAACATCCCACAAAATGAAGCAGAACGGTGGAGGAGTGTCTCAGGAGAACTTGACTTTCTTCACACTTCATTTTAGGAGTTCTCTAATTTTATCCTATCTCTGTGAGCTCTTATACCTTCCTGATCTTTCCCATCACCCATACCCAAAGCATCTAAGCATTAGCAGCATCATGGAACCCAGACCTAGCCTCTGCTATTCTTTTTTTTTTAAATAAATTTATTTATATTTTTTATATTTTATTTTTGGCTATCGTGCGGGCTTCATTGCTGCGCCCGGGCTTTCTCTAGTTCCGGTGAGCGGGGTCTACTCTTCGTCGTTGCGGTGCGCGGCTTCTCTTGTGGCGCAGCACAGGCTCTAGGCTCGCAGGCTTTCGTAGTTGTGGCTCGTGGGTTTAGTTGCTCCGCGGCATGTGGGATCTTCCCGGGCTTGAGCCCATATCCGCTGCATTGGCTGGCGGGTTCTCAACCACTGCGCCACCAGGGAAGTCCAGCCTCTGCTATTGTAAATGGACATACTAGTTCGAGGATATCAAGCATGCTTCACTTTTACTACCTGAAATCTTATTTACAGAGGTAAGTAATGGTTTGAAAGTCTGCATGCAGCCACGTTTCCTTAATAATGGGGATTCTCTAACTCAGCCAGGGAAGAAAAGCATCAAGGAAAGGCAGATGTCTGGCAGTTCTAAGCATTTGGCCTTAAGGTGCCTCCAGGAATGAGTTGGAGGAGGGAGCATAGTTTGACAGTTTTCTGCTTCTTTTGGCTTTTCTGTATGTTTTATTTTGATATTAGACAACCAAATGTTTAATACTACTATAACCTCATACTCCATTTATTCTGGTCTTACTTTACGTCCTTCAGAAAACTTGTATACCACAGTGGCAACTCATCTTACACAAGGGTTGGTTTCCAAAACCATCACTCAAGGTGACAATTGCTTATAGTTAAAATTATACTTGAAAAGCCTTTAAATTGCCCCGATAAACAGTATACAGATGTAATATCTTACAATAAATTCAACACAGTCAGCTTTTCCTCCAATATTGAAACAGATTGCTGTTTCTTAAGTTGAACACCCAGTATAGGACTTGGCCTATATCTGGGGGCTCAACTGCATGAAATATACATATCTTTAAAAAAAAAAAAGAAGCATGTGCAGCATGGAATAAGTTTAATTTGTATATGATAAACGGGCATATGTTATGACTCCACTATATTTCTCTTTAGGTAGATTTTTTCTTATTATATGTATCCCCAAGTAACTTATAGTTTTTACAGTCATTATGAATGAGATCTTATTTTTTCATTTCAACTTTTTGTCACTTATACCTAGGAAATGGGAAAGCGTTGATTTTGTGTGTGTTTTTGTACTCCAGCAATTTAATAAATTCTTTTAGCTTTATTAATAGTTTTATAACTGATGCTCTTGTATTTTGTAGGTATACAAACATATACTCATATCAACTGTTAATAATAGTTTCTCTTATATTCCAATATTTATACTGATTATTTTCTTGCATTGTGATATTTGCTTGAACCTTCAGAATGTTTAAAAAATAATGATGACAGTAGATATATTATTGTTTCTTAATCTAGTATGGAACACCTTTATCATTTTCCCTCTACTATAATTATCACTCTTGGTTCCTGATAAAATTATCTTCATGATTTTTAAGAAGTTTCCCTATATACCTTGTAATAAATATAAATTCAATATTTATGATAAATCGTGAATGACTACCTCTTGTTTAAGAAAACTACACAAAGATTGCTAGACAGGGTTTACCAAGAGGCAAATAGGTATATTGATTAAGTTAGGTTTATTTGCCATGCTCTTAGGTTTTGGAAAATATACTCAGACTATCTATAATAATAAGGAATTATTTAAGTATATCCAAGAATACGAAGTAGCATGGAACAGGGCCTCTGCAATTATGTCCACATACTTTCTAGGCTGAGATGGAAAGCACATATCAGAAGGACCTAGAAACATATGTCAGAGTTTCTCAAAGCACACACTAGTTTTAATTTCTTTCAAATTGCTGAGTGTTTATGCTTTTCAAAAGAAGATGTGATATTTATAACATTTATATTATAACACTTAATTAACACATAATGATATAATTATATAACATATAACACTTATATAGCTAGATAACAAAAATGCTATTAAATTATTTCTACTCATCCTTCTGTGTATCCTTAGAGAAATTCTGAGTGACATTCAAATATTAACGCTGTGATTTCTGGGTAGTTGGTTTTGAGGTGTGTCTTTGAACATTTCATGTTGATTAAATGCTTTTTACGAAGCACATGTGTAACACTTTTCAATTAAAATGGATATGTTTTTTAAAAAAATAAAGAAGAAGAAGAAGATCTGATGGGATGGGTTTATACTATCCAATACTTAGCATAATTTTACCACAAGCCAATTCAGAGTGTATTGGCCTCTCTGACACTTAAGTCAGCTTCCTTGTGGCTAATACTTCAATCACGGATCCAATCAGGTGTAAGTATATCCAACCTATGCTCTATTAGATATACTGATGCATAAAAAGTCACAAGATTGGGGCACTTTTTAAAAAGATAAATATGCATGGCAGACTTGAGGCTTCACGAACATCGTAAGCATTCTGCCCACTGTATTAGGTTGAATCCCAGATGCTGTGTAGATGTTTTAAATTAAAATGGAAATTAACAAACTGGATTTTTGAAAGTAATATTATTGTTTCATTCTAGCATTTTATTAAGAGCATGGAACAAGTAATAATTCATATAATGACTTAACCACATAATGTTAAGTGAAGTCTTTTTATTTTACCAGATCTTAATGCACTAAAATAATATGAGCATTTATCACGTGGATTTGGTTCCTATATATTAAGAAATCATTTTCTTGATATTTGGTTTACAAAACTAGCACCTGCTGATTTAACTGAAATATGTAATGATCTTTCTGTTTTCTATTACATTTAAACAGATGTATACAGAACTAATGCTAACCGAGGTATTTGACTTAAGGCCATGTGTCTCGGTTCTGTGTGTGTTCTATTTTTTCTACTAGAGTTATATATTTATCGTCTTCGAATATTTCTTGTTACATGCTACCTAAAGCAGCAGAAATGTCAGTGTTATCCAGTATGTTAATCAAACAGCAAAATATTTAGTCTCTGTACTAAACGTAATCAATGGTCATGCTTGTCATCATATGAATACTATTTGAGTATTTTAAATTGCATTCTATACATAAAACTTTTATTAGCTTCGTTCTTGCCCTCCAAGACTTTTGGAGGGGGTTTAACCCTCCTTGGTAGCAGTAGAAGGTGACGCCAGCCTTCAAGACAGCAAGCTGCCTCAATTTCTAGACTCCAAATCTAATCCTTAAATCTAATATCCAGTCCTGGTATTAGACAGTATTAATCAGTAATGGCCACCAAAAAACCTGTGGTGTGACCTGAATTCATGAAAACACTGTAATTCCATCATTGGGAGAAACAAAATGCTGTACAACCCATGGGTTCACGTGCTTGCCTGTCCAGTAACATCTCTCTTATTTGCAATCCAAGACCATCCTTCCTGCTCTTGCCTTTGTCTTTTCTCCTTTGCATATCACCGCACTGCCAACTACTCCCCAGAACTTTTCCCCAAGATAGAGCAGTGAGACTATGTGTTTTTCTATCACTAATTACTATTTATTTGTACATGGCTTTTCATTTTAATATCATGGTCATGATGCAAGGTTTTAGAGTTGAGGTGATGGGAAGTGGTGTCTACAAAGTTCAGTATTAGCTGCATCTGCTCCACTGGTCTGAACTTCATCTGTGTTATGGGCTCACATGAATCTCATAGTTTGAAGAGTGTAAGCACTCAGCAGGCTCCCTAGCTAACCATTCTTCTCAATATCTTTACCGAATTCATGACCCAGCATACCCTATTTTTGTCAACTAAACCTAACACATTTCCCTCTTCCAATAAAATGGATATTTCATTGAACAAAAACTACCCAATAATATTCATTAAAATATTTAGATTTGCTAATATTAACTTTTAGTTGAATTCTATGTATGTGTGTAAACCTGGCAATAATGCCTTTATCTTATAATTAGTAGTATTATTAGCATGTTCACAACCTTATTCATCCATCATTCCTCCCACTATTACTTATTACACACCTACTGGGTACCAGATACTATGCTAGGCAAAAAGTATGAAATTTATGCTCTTTTCTCACAAGTAGATGATTTGGATATATCTCTTAAGAGGATAAAGTTAAAAGGACAAACTTAGAATGAAACTATAACACATAGCATATAACAGACTTTTATTTCTAAATCTAGCTTTGCGAGTCAGAATAAACTTGTCATTAGTAGATTCTGGATAGATCTAATTTCTTAGCCAAATAAACTAGAGCTTATACTGAGAATTCTTGATTAGTAATTTGTCTCTAAAGATAATATATAATTCCTAGAAATCAGTTCTGAAAGGATTTCCTTTTCCATCCAAGATGGAATAAAAGGAACCAGATTTACACACACATACCACAAACACCTAAAACAACTAAATATCTGGTCAAGATATACTAAGCTACGATCTAGACATTGGACAATAGGGAGGACAGTGATTCCTAAGAGAAGGAAACAAATTATGTGAGCCATATGATTATGCCAGCTAAACGTCCAAAGAACGTTTCCAAGCCGTGGCGCAGTCAAGGGGAACCTAGGCAGAGGCCAACAGTCTCCACTGTTGAGGAGCCATTGCTGGGAGTCTGGGGAGGCTTACTGTGGCTAGAGCTGTTAGGGCCAAGTAGTGGGGGGAGGAGAGCTGCATAGAGAGAGTGCTCTGGGGAATTGCAGAGGGATCCCCTCAAGTCTTCAGCTGCATGCTGATCTGGGCATTTGTCTGAAGAAATCGCCCAAGGTTGGGGGAAGAACCATCTGAAAGCATTAGAGCGAACACTCCTCAAAACTAACACAGAGGGGCTTCCCTGCTAGCACAGTGGTTGAGAGTCCGCCTGCCAATGCAGGGGACACGGGTTCGAGCCCTGGTCTGGGAAGATCCCACATGCCGCGGAGCAACTAGGCCCATGAGCCACAACTACTGAGCCTGCGCTTCTGGAGCCTGTGCTCCACAACAAGAGAGGCTGCGATAGTGAGAGGCCCGTGCACCACGATGAAGAGTGGCCCCCAGTTGCCGCAACTAGAGAAAACCCTCGCACAGAAACGAAGACCCAACACAGCCAAAAATAAATAAATAATTAAAAAAAAACCAACACAGGGATTTCAATCCTACTACTGTTATTTCCGGTGTACGGTCTTTGGCAAATTGCTTATGCTCACTGAATCTCAGTTTCTTCATCAGCAAAATGGGTGCATAATACCACTGACACCAAAGAGCTTTTGCAAGAATCAGAAGTAATGTATATTAAACACACAACATGGGACCTGGCACATAGTAGGTACTCAATTTTTTTAAAAAACGTGTTCCTGCACAAAAATAAGTAAATGAATAAAACTGGCACAGGGCTTGGAGTAATTCATGTTCCCGCCAGCCAGAGTGGAAAACCATGTAATTCGTGAGGCATTGCATAAAGTACTCAAAAGGCTATTGCCTCAGTAGTGGTAGAAAAAATAGCCCCAGATTAAATGCTGCTCCAGTCCCATCTAACAAATCTTAAAAATCAAGTCTTGAAAGGATAAAATGGTTTTCAACTAACTTAACTGCATTCCAGAACAAAGCTCAAGAATATTTATGGAAACACAACAATATCCAAAACACACCAAGGTAAAATACACAATCCAAAATCCAATAGAAAATTACTAGGCATGCACAAAGGCAGGAAAATATGGCCCGTAATGAGGAGAAAATTGATCAACAGAAATATGTTCTGAAATGACGCAATGATTAAATTAGAAAATAACATTAAAGTAATTATTATAACTATGTTCCACATGTAGAAGAAAGATTGAGTGTTTTAAGTAGAAACATGCAAGATATAAAGACCCAAATAGAATTTCCAGAGATGAAAACTACAATGTCTAAGATGAAAAGTCCATTGGATAAAATTAACAGCAGTTCAGATAATATAGAAAAAGAGATTAGCAAACATGAAGACACAGCAATAGAAATTGTCCAAAAGTGAAACATAGACAAAGACTAAAAGAAATGAACAGAGAATCAGTGAGTGCGGAACAACTTCAAACATCCTACTGTACATGTAATTGGTGTCTTAGGAGGACAGGACAAGGGGTGAGAAAAAATACTTGAAAACAAAGGGCTGAAAATTTTCTAAATTTGATGAAAACTGCAAACTTCCAGGTCCAAGTTCAACAAATCCCAGGCCCAAGAAACCTGAAGAAAACTACATCAAGTAACATCATATTCAAATTGCTTAAAACCCATGAAAAAGAGAAACCTAAAGAGTTGCCAGAGAAAAAAAAGCTCAGAGTATGTAGAGTAACAAAGATAAGAATGACAAGAAACTTCTTGTCAGAAACAATGCAAGCTGGAAGTGAGTAGAACAACATTTCTAATGTATTAATACTACAAGAAAAAAATTATCAATCTGGAATTCTATACCCTGCAAAAAAAAAACTTTCAAAAGCAATGGCAAAATACAGATTTTTGCAGGCACACAAAAGTTGAAAGAAATCGGGCTTCCCTGGTGGCGCAGTGGTTGAGAGTCCGCCTGCCGATGCAGGGGACACAGGTTCGTGCCCCGGTCCGGGAGGATCCCACATGCCGCGGAGCTGCTGGGCCCGTGAGTCATGGCTGCTGAGCCTGCGCGTCCGGTGCCTGTGCTCCGCAACGGGAGAGGCCACAACAGTGGGAGGCCCGTGTACCACAAAAAAAAAAAAAAAAAAAAAAAGTTGAAAGAAATCATCTCCAGCAGATCTGCACTACCAGAAAAGTAGCCCAGAAATGAAGCCCTTCAGGTAGAAGGAAAATGATCAATGATACCAGGTGGAAATCTGGAGATATACAGAGGAATAAAGAGCATCAGAAATGGTAAATATGTGACTAAATATAAAAGAATATTTTGTCACTTATAAAATATCTTTTAAAAAGACTTGATTGTTTAAAACAAAAAATAAAAACAATGTGTTGTGGAATTTATAACATATGTACAAGAAAAGTAAATGACAAAAGTAGCACACGGCAGGAGGGAGGGATGAATATACTCAGTTGTGAAGTTCTTATTCTATACATAAATTGGTATAATGTTACTTCAAGGTACACTGTGCTAAGTTCAATATGTATGCTATCAGTACTAAAGCAACCACTGAAACGGAGTTATAGTGAATGAGCCAATAAAGGAGATAGAATGGAATCACAAAAAACTTTAATCAAATGAAGACAGAAAAGGTGGAAACATGGAACAAAGAACAGATGGGATAAATATCTATTCTGAAGGAATAATCTGAAATACAAAAGTTAGAAGCAAAGGCGTTTATCATGGCACTATCCACAATACAAACATTGGAAACAACTTATCCAGTGATAGGAAAATGGTTAGTAAACAACGTGATGGAATACCATGCAGACACTAAAACTGATGTTTATGAAGAGCTCGTAACGAGATGAGAAAACGAGATGGTGTTATAAAGTACATTGAATTAAGGCAGAATCTAAAATCTTATAGTGAGCATTACCTCAACTACAAAAACCATGATAGGAAAAAGTCCAGCAAAAAAACTGGATGGTGTGGCAATGGTGATTTTTTTCTACTTTTTTTTTTCAATTTTCTATAATACGCTTATATTCCTTTCATAATCAACAACAACACACCCACACATACACACACAGTAATTAAACTCTTAAATTTTGTCAGGTCCCGTGCCAAATCTATTCACATATTATCTCCTGACTCCTCACAACAGCCTTGCAGAAAAAGGCATAACTTCTTATGTTTTTAGTTAAGGAAATTGAAGCCTTGGTTCAAACAGTGAATAAGTGTCAGATTGTTGGTAGTGACTGACATCTTCTGCACAGGCTTAATTCTTTTACCAGAGTATTAGAAACCAAGCATGTGTGATTCCAAAGACTGTGGTTTGTATTTGTCACAGAACTAATGATAAGTGGCGTATAATTCTCTTTAATTTTGTACATTTAGTTTTCAATTTGGGAGATAAAAGATACAGAAGATTAGCTGATGTAATTCAGTTGATTTTTTTTTAAGCTGCTCTTCGTAAGCTGCACTTGTTAAAATAGAAAGATAACACATCTTATAATAAATACAAAAAACAAAATGGCAGCTACAAAAATTCTTCAAGCTCTTATAGGCATGATCTTTTCAAAGAAGGACAGATATCTATTGATTAGGACCACAAATCCTTTGCCTGATGGAGTTTAAGACATATTAGAAGACATTATTCACAGAACAATAGGAATAAATATCAACTTGTTGTTTGCCAAGTCCCCATGCTCTGTAGTATTAGCGTATTGTGGATAGCTTGTACCCACTGACACTCATGTTTACTAAATACATGTATTGTCAATTGATATCCTTAATCACAGAATAATTTATTTATACCAACATATTGAAACTGCTAAAAACTTTTACTATTTATAAAGGCAGAGAAATCTAGTTTTAAAATATCTCGGGTATCAAACTTGAAAGAATGATCTATTCCAAGGTCAAATAACCTAAAGAAATCTGCATGTTATTGAGATGTTTATGGCTGGCAAGCACAAGGTAGTTATATCATTTACACTTGAATGTCCTTAATATGTTGATCCTCTAGCTAAACAAGTCTAATCAGATGCAAAGAGAAAGCAAAATACTGTGATTTTGTTTTTGTTTTTGAATGCTGGTTGCCTGGAGAGCAGACAAAATGCTTCTACTCCTCTGAAAAATCGGAAGCTACAAAAGTGATTTTCAAAATTAATGGCAACTCACAGCTGAAAATTATACCTTTGGGCAAAGGGCCAATTCGAGATGCGTTTCGCTCTGATTTGGAGCCCTGCCAGAGTCCCTCAGTCCCATTTGCTCGGTTATGTAGCTAACAAACAAAAAGGAAACACTGAGAGTAGAGCTGAAATGCGGCTGCCTGGAAGTCGGTATTTAAGGTCTTGCTAAGATGCATGTTAACATGTAGAGCTGCATGGTGAGAACAAGAATCATTGGACATTCTCAAGCTACCAAGCAGAACATGACTGGGGAAGGAATGCTGCTTATTAGCGGAGCGTTCCAGCGTCCCTTGGTATACCAGTCAGCGGGCATTGCATAGGGGAAACGGGAGGGGCACGGAAACCCAGCGACAAGAGTACCACATTCTGACGTTAGCACGAAAAACAGGATTTGTTATAATAGCCTCGGATGTTGACGAGACCCATTTCTAAAATAAACACACGGTATAATTTCACCAGATTACCATACTAAAATCGTTATTTATTTTCACCTTACACTTACGTAACGGCTAAATATCAAGCTAATTGGACTTGATAGTTTTCGCAAATAAAATGCCTAAGAATAACTTTATTAATACTACTAATATTTTTCAGGCTGCAGATAAAAAATACTGATAATTGCTCATTATGAACCTAGATTAGAGAACAAATTTAGCTCCCTGAATTCTTCGACTTAAAAAGAGCCGGGGTTTGGGGGGCATTTTTGTTTTTTGTTTTGTTTATTGGAATGTTACAACTTTTAAAAGAACTGACTGTAGAAAATGGAGACAGAAAGAAGAAAGATTATTCTGAGTTAGCCATTGTTAACATTTTAGGTAATAATATCCTGCCATTTATATAAAAGGAATATATATATTTGCCATATATTATATATATACATACATATATTTGCCATACATATATATATATTTGCCATATATATATATTTGCCATATATATTGATGGGCATTAATATCCTGCCATATATACATATATATAAACATAAAAGGATATTTTTGTGCAAAAGTGTATCATTCTGCTCTGCAATGTGTTTTGGGGTTTGGCTTTTCTTTTTCACTTAACCATATATCATGAACAGCTTTCCATAAGACTACTATTTTAAGTGTAGGTAAAGAAAGATTTTAAATATCCCTTTTTGAATAGTCTGTAAAGGGAATGTGAGTAACACTATTTAGTGGAAACTGCTTCTTCTTCAAACAGGCTAGACAAAATTCATAATACGAAAAATTTAAAGGGCTGTTGCTCTTGCAGTATATAATATGGTTATTAAAAAATCTCAGTTTCTGGAATAAGTATATAATATGGTTATTAAAAAATCTCAGTTTCTGGAATAAGGCCACCAGACCTGTGTTGGAGTCCCCATTCCTCCCAGCTGTGTAACCCTTGGAAAATTATTTAACCTTTCCAAGCCTAAGCTTAGACTTAAAATTTCATGAGGATCAAGTGAGACAATGCATAAAAAGTGCTTAACCCAGAAATGCCATTGACAGCTAGCACTCATTTATTCCCCTACACTATCTTAAAAATCATTTTATTGGTCTTACCCAGCTCTCGCACCCCAAAATCTCATAGTGATTTTCATTTGGTGTTGCAGTAAACTTATACCTTGATTTGAGAGATCTTCCATCTTATAACATTCAGGTTTCCCTGAGTGTTTCAAGAAGTCCTTCTTATACCTCAGAGAAGTAGGCTCGGTTCAGGTGTTTTTTTCCCCATAAAAATACTAAACATTTTTTGTTAGTATTTTCCCTAGGTAATTTGTATTTCCACTATTTCAAACATGGCCATTTTTCCCATATATTTTCTACTGACAACTGAAGGCACAGAGAAAAGCTATTATGTTTATTTTTTTCACTTGTTATATTATTTAAATATATTGGTTCAGAATGATCTCTTTAAATCTCATGGTAGAAGTTCTCATTATCTATAAATAATGATTATTCTGTATCCTTCCTTATAATAACTATATTTCTGTTTCATATCTATTACAGTGGTTAGACTTCCCAAAAAGTACTCGATAATAATAGAAATAAGAATTTTTTTCTTATTCTTAATTTTAAATATTCTTTATGTGGTAAAAGAAGTTTGCCACTATTTTTAATTTTCTAAGAATTTTTCAATCAGTGATAGATGTTAAATATTTTTAAATGCTTATATAAAGCATCTATGGTGATGATTTTATGTTGTTCTCTTTCTGATCTGTTAATTAAATGAATTAATAGATATTCTAACACTAAACTACTCCTGGAATAAAGCCTAACTATGGTGTATTATTACTTTGATAGACTGCTCTATTTAGTTTGGAAATATTTTATTTATAATTGCTGGCATTGACATTAATAAGTGCACTCATTCTCTAGTTTTCATATCTTTATCAGATTTTGATATAAACGTTGTGTTAGTTTCTGAAAACAACTTAGGAAGTTTTTCATTCTTTCATTTGACCTAGAATAGATAAATGATTTTGGAACAATATGTTCTTCAACGTCCACACTATCTGGGTTATGACGCTTTTAATGGTAGATATTCATCTAATTAACTTTCTAATCAATTTTATGATTATTTGTCTCCTCCTCCTCCCCTTTCTGATTGATATATTATCTTTAGTTCCTCAAATGTAAATTCTCCTCTTTAATTATACCCGCTAACTTTCTAGCATGGATCACTTATGGCATCAAAACTTAAGAAATCTCTTTGAACACTCTAAGGAAAGAGAAGTATTAAATTTTTCATAGGTATATTTAGTTCTTTCCATGTCAAGACTTAAAGAATAGCCTGAACTCCTGGTACTATGGTTCTCAACTCACAGACCCTATAATCTACAGTCTATAAATCTATAACCATTGAGCATTGTTGTAGACTGAATAAATAGGTTTATTTCCATATGTATTTATTTAATTTCTGCCTCTCCTGAGTGACAATAACCTCCATGGGCGACAGGAACATTGTTTATCATGTTATTCATTATCTTGTTTGTACTCAATGCATATTATTAAATGAATAAATCAAGGTACAAATGGATTAAGTGCATTTTAAAATAATATCAATTAACTATAATAGTATTAATTAATAAAAATGTCAGCTAGGAATTCAAGAGGTACACAAAATTGGCCAGACCACCTAGAGTCATCTCTAAGACTTCTGCAAATTTCTGAGCAGCTTACATTCTCTAGTCCTCTTCTGCATCCTTACTGTCTAAGACGTTTAAGGCTTCAATCCAGCATGAAACATCTCTTTCCACAACAGTGAGAGGCCCGCGTACCGGAAAAAAAAAAGAACTGTCCTTCCTCATTCTTGGTCCATGTGGCCTGAGTGGGCATATACCACCCAAACTCCAGGATGGGACAAGTGCCCAAAGTCTGGCCAATTACCAGTATTATAGTACCAATTTTACTGTAATATTACCAATATTATGGTAATATTTCAGTTCTTTGGCCAAAATATTTGGTTCAGGGGTATTGCTCAGTAGAGCTCAGGAGAGCTCTGAAATCCTGCTGACACTACTGGGAAAGAGGCATGTCCTCATCTCTGGATATTTTAACATGGTTTTCTGTAAGCCTTGGGTTGCCAGGGTTCATGATGAGGAAAGAGTCTGCTAGAGAATGAAGCCAACAGGGAGGAAAGACGAGCTGAGGGGCAGAGAGAGAGTCCCAATGACCTTGTGTGAGGGTATCATCTACCACCTATATAAGACAAGATTTCTTTTATTTCAGTGAGCCAATGAATTATCTTTTGTTTCTTAAATAACTTTTCTATCAGTTTATTAGTTCATTTATTCAGAAAATACTTTCTAAGTACCTAACCAATGGGCAAGGCATTGTTTTAAGTGTTGGCGGTATAGCAGTAAACAAGACAAAGTTGTGCCCTCATAGGAGTGATATTGGTGAACAGATAAATATATCAATAAACATTTAACATAATGCCAAGAATGAAGAACCATAAAGAAGACTAGGCAGGGTAGTGAGATAGTAAGTCTTGGGAGATAGTTATAAAGGGGCATTAGGGAAGACCTCTCTAAACAGAGACTTAAATAAATCAGGGGTAAACACCCTGTAAGTATTTGGGGAAGGTTGTTGTAGGCAGAGAGACAAAAAGCTCAAACTAAGATAAGAAAGTGCTTTGTATATCTGATGAAGAACAAGGAGGCCAGTGCGGAGTGGCTGACACAGAAATGACAATCTTTCTCTCAGTGACTCTCTGACCCACCATTTATTTAACTCCCATGATATGCAAAACCAGTTAGTGCTATTCAAAATGGAGATAGGACTCCTGCAAAGACACGACAAAGCCAAGCCATCCATGAAACACATAAAACTTTCTTTGACTTTAGTCTTATGACTAAATCCTGCAAGAAGTGTCCTTCATCTGGTTTCGTCCACAAAGCCAGAATGTTCTAAGGAAGCCAGTTTAAGCCCAGCCATTTTGACCCTACTGTTTGATTAACCATCACCAGTTTTTTGCTGTTTGCTTATCTTACTGCTGCTAATTTTACAACAACTCTGATTTTTCAGCCAATTTGTTTATTCGTCATTTCATTTCCTAGCCTTTGTCAGTTACCTGTAAACTGTAAGAAGGGTGATGTATTCAGATGAGGGAAGTTTGGCAGAGTCTTGGTTGGGATTTTTTGAGAGAAAGCATGCATGTGGAGATGGAGTGCTTGGTGAAAATTAATGAGTAGTGATCAGAGTGAAGAAGACACAATCAAGAAACTTTTGTCAAGAGGAGAAAATACCCAGTGTTTTCATTTCACCCTTTCTCCCTAAAAGGCAAATTATAAAACTTTCGGGGCTTCCCTGGTGGCGCAGTGGTTGAGAGTCCGCCTGCTGATGCAGGGGACACGGGTTCGTGCCCCGGTCTGGGAAGATCCCACATGCCGCGGAGCGGCTGGGCCCGTGAGCCATGGCCGCTGAGCCTGCGCGTCCGGAGCCTGTGCTCCGCAACGGGAGAGGCCACAACAGTGAGAGGCCCGCCTAACGCAAAAAAACAAAACAAAACAAAACTTTAGGCTGTTTACTGTTTCTGCTGAATTCTCTCAACCACCAGCAATACAATACTACAGAGCACAAAGCCATGTGTGTGAGGGTCCTCCCTCTATTAACAATACCACATACAACTCACTCTTCGCATTTTAATTAGTAGCCACACCTTGCTTCATTGCTTGAGAAAAGTACATTTTTTGTTTGCTTTGTGAATTCATCTGAAGTATACAGAGGAATTGATTAAGCAGATAAAATGGCTTCCCCAAAATGGCGGAGTCAAATGTTGGAATCAAAAGTGGAAACCTAAATACCATGTGTTTCTCTGGGCATCAGAATTTTTGTTCTAGTTGTCAGATATTGTAGACTCATTCCAGGTATTATCTATCGGTAAAAGTGTTTCCCAATATGAATAGTTTATTCCTCAGTCAAATAAATTTGGAGTACCTCGGGTCAAAACAAAGTTAAATAGACCATGTTCAATCGTGAAAAGTTGAAAGCTCTTCCCCTAAGATCTGGGACTAGACAAGAATGTCTTCTTTACGGAGACAAATTATTAGAATTCATAAGTGAACTCAGATAGGTCACTGGTTATGAGTCAATAACAAAATCAATCATTCATATATATAAAATCTAGTGAACAACAAATCTAATGAAAATGACATAAATTTATTAAGAATCAGTTTTTAAAACCTGAATAAATGAAATAACAGAACATAATTATGAATTTGAAGACTAAATATTGTTAAAGTGTCAGTTCTTCCCAAATGATCAAAAGAGTCAACACAATCCTAGCCAACACCCAAACAGGATTTTTACTTGTGTGTAAGTAAAGCTCATATGGAAATGCAATGGCCAAGAATAGCAGAGACAGCTTTGAATATGAAGAAGAAAACTGGAGTACTTAATCTCCTGGATATCTTGATTTTTTAGAAAGTTGTAGTAATTAAGGTAGCATGGTATTTGGTACAAGCATTAACAGAATAATGGAACTGAAGAGAGGATCCAGAAACATACGAACCGTACACACACTCAATTTATGACAAAGGTAAAAATGCAGTGTGACACTGAAAAGATGGTCTTTGCAATAAACAGTGCTGAGTGAACTGGATATCCATACAGAAAAAGAAAACTTTTATTCCTACCTCAGCCCATACCAAAAAAAAAAAAAAAATCAGTTGAAGGAGGATTGTTGATCTAAATATGAAAAGCAAAACAATAAAACTTCTAGAAAATAACACATAAAAATTCTTCCTGACATTAGAGTAGACAAAAATTTCTTAAAGTGAACCCAGGAAGCACTAACCATCCTGCAGAAGACTGGTAAATTGGATTACTTAAAAGATTACAACTTCTGACTATAAAGAGACACTTCTAAGAGAGTGAAAAGGCAAGATTGGGAGAAGATATCTGTAATACATATAGCTGTCAGAGGACTCATCAAATATCTATAAATAACTCAAAAATTAATTGTTTAAAACACAGATAACTGAATAGAAAAATAAGCAAAGGTCTTGAATAGACACTTCACAAAATAGGATATCCAACTAGCCAATAAACATGAAAAGAAACTCTGCATCATTATTCACCAAGGAAATGCAAATTCAACAATGAGCTATCAGTACACACCTTTGAGAATGGTTCAAATTAAAATCACTGGTAACAAGTGATAACCAAGTTTAGGCAAGAATATGTATCAACTGGAATTCTCATAAACTGCTGGTGGGAGGGTAAATTGTTACGACAACATCGGAAAAACTATTTGGCGGTATTTGTTAAAGCTGAATATATACATGCACTGTTACCTAGAAATTTCATTTCTAGATTTTCATACCAAACAGATATGTGTATATGTGTTCACCAAAAGACATGGACAAAAATGTTATATTGGTACTACTCATAATAGCTAAAATAGGTAAATACATCAAATGTCCACCAATAGTAGAATAGATAAACTATAGTATATTCTTAAAAAATACTACACAGGAATAAATTGTGTCTGTTATTCACAACAATAGACATAATGTTAAGTGAAAAAAACCCCAAAAAGTAGTACATAATGTATGATTTCATTTATATAAAAATCAAAGACAGGCGAAACCTATTAATGGTGATTTTGGTTGATTATAAAAACGGCCAAAATACTTTGAAGACCCTTGTGTTAAGAAGTAGAGTCTCACCCCTTGAAACTAGGTTGGCCTTGTGATTTTCTTTGACAAAGAAAATGTGACAGTGATATACCAGTTGTGAGCCTAGGCGATAAGAAGCCTTGTAACTTCTATTCCTGCTACGGTTGCAGTTCTGCCACTAGGAGAACAAGCCTCAGTTGGCTTGTTGGAGGGATTATATGGAGGAGAACCTTGACACTCCAGCCAGAAGTCAACCAGCCCCCAGGCAATCAATCTAGCGGCCACAAGTTGATGCAGGAGCAAGCACCCACCCTGAGATTAGCTGAGCCTCATCCAGATCAACAGAACTTCCCAGCTGAGCTGAGCCCAAATTGACAACCCACAGAATTGTATCAATAAATGACAGTTTTGGAGTGTATCTAACGGATACTGTGGTGGAAGAGGTGGTAGTCATTCAGAGACCTGCTAATAGGGCCTTACAGGGTTTTTATAATAACCTATTTCCTGATCCAAATTTTGATAACACATATGCATTCACACTAGGATTCATTGAACTGTATAATTATGATATTTGTGTGTGTGTGTGTGTGTGTATAGTGTGTGTGTGTGTGTGTGTATCATATATTTTTTTACTTCGGTTTAAAAAGTAGAAACAAAATAAAATCTTTATGTAATGATATGGGATAATTTCCTAGATATACTGTTAAAGGAGAAAATAAGAGCTCAGAAGAAGGCATATGGTATCGACCATTTGTGTAAAAAAAGGACAAAGAATATGTGTGTATGCATATGTGTTCATGTGTGTGTGTGACTTCTTTACTTGTATATGAACGCTTTATATCTTTAAATATACATAAGAAACTCAGTAATACTGTCTCATGCTGCTTCCAGGAGGGAAATGGGTAACTAGGGGATGGAATAGGAATAGAGAGACAATTTTCACTGCTGAGTATTTTATACTTTTTGAATTTTGAACCACACAAGCTTATTACCTATGTTTTAAAATTTAATAATAAAATTATAACTCTAAAAGACCATTCTCTTAGGTACTCTACTGTAAAGGCCACATAAAAATTCAGAAGCAAATATCAAGAGAAATGCTAGAGAAACACCCAGCTAGCTACATGAGCTTAAGAGTTAGGATTTGGTATGGGAAAGAAAATACTGTATCACTTTCACAGCTGTAATTTGTCACTCAAGTCTGCAATCAAGAAAAGCCAGTCCTTGGATCTGAATTGTTTTACATGACAGTTTTATGGGCTTGCCCTCAACTTAGTAGAATAAGAATGCAAGAATTCTGAATCCAGAGAATTGATTAGACTATTGGAAAAGATGGTAAAGAAGAGACAAATTCCAGACTCCATATTACTTGAGGACACGAAGATGGGGAAGGGTAAGCTGGGACGAAGTGAGAGAGTAGCACTGATATATATACACTATATATATATACACTACCAAATGTAAACTAGATAGCTAGTGGGAAGCAGCTGCATAGCACAGGGAGATCAGCTGGGTGCTTTGTGACCACCTAGAGGGGTTGGGAGGGAGACGCAAGAGGGAGGGGAAATGGGGATATATGTATACATATAGCTGATCCACTTTGTTATACAGCAGAAACTAACACAACGTTGTAAAGCAATTATACTCCAATAAAGATGTTTTAAAAAAAAAAAAACAATTCTTGGAAGTCTATCAGAAGGAAAGACCATTTCCTGAATTGGCTTTCTCTCCTAATTACCTCTGTAATTGCCCTTTCCTATTATTTTGTACCCTTGTAATACAATGCACTATTAACTGGTGTCTCTAACTTTTGTGTCTCCCTTCCCCAGTCTTTATTCCACATAACAAATACAAAATTATGTTTGTGAAACACACACACGCACACGCACACACGCACACACACACACACAAGACCTCAAATTAGGAGAAGTGGGTACGTTCAAAGGGGTATTCTAATTGGTGTTGATTCATAAAACTATGAATCAAGTGTAACTGAAATCCTTAAGAATTAGTGGAAAACTCATCAATTTTTTTCAAGATAATTAAGAAAATGGAGTCTTTCTTAAGAAAAACAAAACCATTCACTTCAGTTTGGGAACAGTTGATTGAAACCACCAACCTTGGCCAGGCCTGCTTGCCTGAACTGTCTCACAACAGGAGGTCCTGATAAGGAACATGGTGCTGCCTCCATAAACTAGTCAGAAGAATCCAAAAGTGGGAGGAGACAACAAACCTCCCGGAGTCCTTCTTGCTGGAATCCATCTTGGCTGAGAGATGCACGCGCCACCAGGAAGGACCCTGAGTCAGACTATGGGCCAAACAAGATGACTGGCCAGAGACAACCCAGAAACTTACCCCATGACCATAAAACCTGAGACTGTGAGCCACATGGCAGAGCAGTTTTCCTGGGTTCACTTACCCTGCTGCTCTCCACCTGGGCGCCCCTTCCCAATAAAGTCTCTCGCTTTGTCAGCACGTGTGTCTCCTCGGATAATTTATTTCCTAGTTTTAGACAAGAACCCACTCTTGGGCCCTGGAAGGGAGTCCCCTTCCTGCAACACTTCCGTGATTAATTCTGGAGGAGAATTTTGTTGGCTGGGGAGACCAAGAGAGTATTCTTGTTGCCTTGAGTTTACCTTCTCTTACAGCCTGAATGTTTGTGCCCCATCCACAAATTCACATGTTGAGATCCTAAATCCCAATGCGATAGTATTAGGAGGTGGGGCCTTTGAGAGGTGATTTGGTCACGAAGGTGAAGCCCTCATGAATGGGATTACAGTTGACCCTTGAACAACTTGGGGTTAGGGACATCGACCCTCCATGCAATTGAAAATCTTCATTTAACTTTACAGTTATCTCTCTGTATCAACAGTTCCACATCTAAGGATTAAATCAATTGCAGATCCTATAGTACGTATTTATTGAAAAAAAATCTGTGTATAAGTGATTTGAACCCACACAATTCAAACCCATATTGTTCAAGGGTCAACTACAGTTTGCTTCTAGAAGATACTCCAGAGCGCTTCCTCGACCCTTCCACCATGTGAGGACACAGTGAGAAGGCACTGGCTGTGAACCAGAAAATGGACTCTCACCAGACCCCGAATCTGCCAGCACATTGATCTTGGACCTCCCAGTCTTCAGAACTGGGAGAAATAAACTTCTGTTGTTTATATGCCACCCAGTCTATGGTGTTCTGTAATAGCAGCCTGCCTGAATGAACTAAGACATCTTTCCTTTTATTATTTTTCTTTTTTTTAAACAATCACTTCTCCACTACCATGGTATTGGGCCATAGCCTTTGGTGGGGGTCTTTATTTACTAGAAACTTGAACTCTTTTCAAGGGCAGAGATCACTCACATTGCAATTCCCAACTTTTTACTGCCTTTTGGATACCTTGACCTTTCCCTTACTAAGAACAAACTATCAAGAACAAGAGAATTTCACACCTTCGGGCTCCCCTTAGTCCCTATTTCCTGAAAGCAAAGCACATCTCTTTTCTAGATAATTGGCACCAGAAATTCTTCAGGTAAGTCTCTGTCTCTAATTACATAGATTGGCCTAATACCCACTAGAGATCAAAGAGAGTAGCCTAATTTGATGCAGAAATCATAGAAGTCATATAATAAATATACCAATTTATTTCTTGAAGAATTTTATGACTTAATGTTTTAAGTTAATTATTGGGAAAACTTAAAGTATGTCTAAAATAAAGTTTAAAGGGAGGAGAAAGCAGGTATATTTAAATTAAAATCAAGCTACTTATGACTTGTAATAGGGTGATGTTAGGCTATGTTATGGCAACAAAACTCATTGGCTTATTGTAATATAAGGTCTATTTCTCATTCATGCAAAATTTACTGCAGATGGGGCAGCTGTCCTCTGTGTCTCTCTTTTAAGTTATGACTCAGGGGCCCGGGTTTTTACCATGTCAAAGCTATAACCCAGGAACATGTGGTCTCTGAAGTCACCATGGTGGGGGAAAGGAGGGACAGAGAAAGCACACTGATCCTTAATTACCTTGGCCTGGAAGTGACGCAGATTACTGATGCTCAGGGTGACTGGTCAGAACTAGCCACACAGCCCCAGTCTAATGGCAAAGGAAGCTGGGATATATAGGGGTACATGGATATTTGGTGAACACTAACTCACTAACTATCTCTGCCACGTGACTTTAGCCCGGTAATTTGGGAAAGCAAGCAATGCATCTATTGACTCATTTAATCCTGTAGGTCACCCCATGAGGCAGGAACTATTAATATTCCCATTTTGATGATGTGGAAAGTGAGGTATATGGAGTTTAAGTAGGTTTCCCAAAGTCACACAGCCACCAAGGGGAAGAAATAAGATTCAGATCCATGCAGTATGGCTCCAGTGCCTGCACATTTAATTCCTATAATGCTTGCTTTCCACATTGAAAGAAAAGTAGGGGGGGCTGAGAAATTGTCAACACATTGGTCAATCCTCTTCTTTAAAGGGGTTAGATAAAGGCTTGGTAGATATAGGATTCTTTCAATCATAGAAGAGGGTCAATGCGTATGTTTTGTTTATAATATTCACCTAGACTTCCTAAACTACCAGAAAAAAAAAAAACAACATGTGATTGTTGAATCTTGCTCTTTGCTTCAGCTACATAATCTTGGCCTTGAGGTTCCCTGAGGATTTTGGAGCTGAAATCCAGCATATTTTCTCACCGTCATCCTCTACACAGATTGCTACTATGTAGAGCATTTGCAAAGTGCTGAATCAAAGAGATAATTGCTCTGAATTAATGAGAAGAAAAAGAAATTCACATTTTAAAAATTTCAAATATTATTCATTTCTGTCCCCTCTAGGTATCTGTAAAAAAATTGATAATAATCACAATTAAAAATAACATCTGACAAATATTTAAAACCAAAGGGACAATATCACTGAACAACAAGTGGCCTCATATTCCATTCCAAGGACTCTATTTATATAGATCCAAACCAGATAAAAAGACACTATGCTTTTTTATTGTTACCAGATAGAGTTGACTAGGGCTCTCAGCGTTTAAAATAAAAACTGTTAAAATTTTAGTTCCATGCAAGAAACTAGAATCCATCATGTCAAATCTAAATTTACTTATTTTACTTGATCAACTGTAATATTTGAAGAAATGGTACTTCTGCAATAGTTTGTGAGTCAGTGCTCACTATGAGATTTTTCTGGAACTACAAAAATTCATGGCTTTTTCAACCTAAACGTTTTTTAAACATTTGGAGAGGGGGAATTGAAGCTAGGAATATCATTTATTCATTAATTTTTAAATGAAGAAGTTACTTTTGATGTACTCAGCCTAGCGAATCAACAACAACAAAAATATTGCCATATCTAGAACAGGTGTTTCTGTAATTGTGATACATTAGCTGGAATTTTTGCAATGCATACCGGTTCTCAAATCCGTGGTTCTTTTTGAAGCAAACAAAGCTTTTCACAAATATGCTGCAATCAATGATCTGTAAGGATTCCTCAACCAAAGTTCCTCTAAGACCTAAGAGATTTGCAAAGGCTGTGCTGAGAACCAGGGACGGGAACTCCATCTCAGCATCCTCATTGCTGATTTGCTCTGTCCCCAAAATAGAGTCATTCTGTCTGTCAAGTACCCTTTCACAGCCCTTCTTCACTCGCTCTGTCTCTTGTTGAACTGTCTTTCAAGACTTGGCTAAAGATTTTCCTCTGTAAAGTTTTCTTTAATTCGGCAAGGAACATTTTTTCTTATGCTACTATACACTTATAGCAATTGCTTTAATGTATTATAATAGTCTCCTGGGTAGACCGTGAAGTTCACGGAGGTAGGAATCATGACTTTTTACCTTTTTAAACCAGGGCTCTTTAAACATTAAGTCCTGACACATGATAGATGTTTAATAAGCATTGTTTAATGAATGAAACAATTCTAGGTTGAATAAGAAAATATATTCTAGTTTGAAATAAGAAAATATACTACATTTGGAAAACTGAATTCCATACTAAAATAGTTAAACTGTGCTTTCTTTACTGTTTGAGGATGAAAACCAATTTAAAATATAATATATGGTAAAAACAATTTCTATTATATAAGCCACACAACATTTGAATGCAAGCAATTTGATCTCCCAGTGGTGGGCAGAAGACAAATTGTTTCCATCTCTAACTAGATTTCACATGCGGTATCAGGAGAAGTTGGTAGGATTAAGTGCAAGCATGAGTTGGCAAGAAAGGTAATACCATGCTGGACTGCTGAAAACTCAGCAAAACAATTCCCCAATTAGAATCTAAAATATAGGAAGAGCGTTTCTCCTTTAGCTAATCATCACACCATCAGTGAGTTGTAGAGAAGATGAAAGATGTGGGACACGGATCAAGACCCAAGTCTCATTGGCAAGAGAGGTCTGACGGTCTGCCCCAGAGGAAAGGCTGCTCCCTAGTACTAGTCCCCCACGGACCGGAGCCAGATGGTAGCCTGGGACCTGCCATGGTACCTACAGCCCAGTGCAAAACCCCATTACTGGGAAGCTGCAAACTTACTTTAAGAGGATGGCCGGGAGAAACCTAAGGCTTTCATCTGTTGCAGGCATCTAGGGTCTGATGTGGCACAATATCAGTGGCTGTTCAATGCCGTTCCTTCCGCATTTCCACTCTTTTTTTTTTTTTTTTTTTTTTTGTTGTGGTACGCGGGCCTCTCACTGTTGTGGCCTCTCCCGTTGCGGAGCACAGGCTCCGGACGCACAGGCTCAGGGGCCATGGCTCACGGGCCCAGCCACTCCGCGGCATGTGGGATCTTCCCGGACCGGGTCACGAACCCGTGTCCCCTGCATCAGCAGGCGGACTCTCAACCACTGCACCACCAGGGAAGACCCCCATTTCCACTCTTAATTCCCCTCCTTTCCTTGCCAACCACTCTAGTATTATTATTATTGAGCCTTTGTGTCTACGTTCACTATGTCTGTGTAGGCATCATATAGCATAAAAAATGCAGAGTAGTTGTTTTATGTGTGTGTGTTTAATTATTGTCATGGTGTTATGCTATTAATCATTTTCCATTTTTATGTCACCCCATATTGTAAAATCTATCCTTGTTGCTACATGTACACTTAGTCCATTATTGTTGATGGTATAACCACATTTCATTTACACATTCCCTGGGGATCTTCAACTCCTTCAAAGCCATCCTGCTATGAACATGACCTTTGGTAACCTGCATGAACTGAGACGGCTCCCTAACTTTGAAGTCAGACTTGGCACAGAATTGTATTCGGAGAAGCACTATTTTGATGAATTAAAATAATTAAAAAGCTATTTAAATACTTTAAATATATTATTTTTCCTGTTTAACTCTCATTCAAACCAGCCTTTAGAAATGTTGGTCTTTTTTACTGCCACCCTCCCCCATTTCTGGGTCATTCTTTCTATTAGTTCTCTTCCATTTCCAATAGAAAACGGCCTTTCATTTCAGCCTCTTTCACTGTACACTCGTATCCCTCCTAATACCATCTTTCCCAGGAGCCAGGTAGATGGAGGAACCAAAGAGGAAAACTTGACATTAACTTTTTCCCCAGCTTTTTTTTTTTTTCCTTTGAGTCTCTCTTAAGTTTCTCTGTACGAAATGACAGTTCTGACTGGGGAATTTTCCTATTTACTATGACTGTGCTCTCTTTCTACCAATTGAAAGGATATTTAAGAATGATGTATGGCCACTGGTCATATGCATTAATTTATTTATGGTGATTTTAAATGAACGGGATGCATGCCCACTTGACATATCACATAAGGTGATGCAGCCTTCCACAAGGAGCCCTAAGCACTCCAATCAATACTTACCTCGCTATTGAAGGCCTGCACCCCAGCTCCCCTGGCACCCCCAAGGCCCAGCCTCTGCTCTAAGAAAACAGCATAGCAATAGTTACTTTCTAACATACTCTATAGTCTATGTATTTATCATGTTTAGTTCACTGTCTGCCACCCCTTTGCTACTCAAGAGTAAGTATCTGTGTCTGCTGTGTCGTCTGATGTATCCAAAGCACGGAGAACCCTGCATACCCAGCGTGTAGTAGAAATTTTTGATAAGGAATGAATGAATGAGTGAATGAATGAATGACCTCCACTGGTGCTCCCTGACCTTTAGATGATTGCTGCTCTGGGACGTTTTCATAAATCCCACAGAAAGTTCTTCCTTGAGGACATTAGCCTTGACCTCCCTCAGTTCTCCTCCGGGTGGCACCTTATAGCAACCTCCTCAGTGCCTGCAACTGGAAGGTCTCTTTCTGCCAAAATCTCTTCATCTGGAAGGAAGCCCTCCTGAGTGGATCTCATTTTCAAATAACCTGCAGTTCCAGTCCCTGCCAGGGGACCCATGTCCGACCCATGAGAAATAGGCCTCTCTGTCCTGTTCTCCAGGGAGGCGCATCTTGCTTTTAATACACCCTCTCCCCCTTGCTCACTGCCAAGCAGATGACCCCTGCCAGTCTTTAATTTGAGTCTACCAGGCACATAACCCCATCAGCTCCCGCTCTCTCCAGGCTGCAGGTTCTTCAGGCCTTTCTCAGGAGGGGTTTATAGAAGGAAGCACACCCTCCTCTCTCCCATGAGGGTGGGGACAATGGGAATGACACCAAACTCTATCACCTGGACTCCTCAGCCTCTACACTTTGATAACAATATATTCAATGTGTCACTAAAAATGCTCAGACACCACCTTTTGCAAGTCCTGTAAATGTGGGGCATACTCATGCTAAAAACAATTATTCCTTGTTTATCTGAAATTCAAATTTAACTGAGCAAGTTCTATTTTATTTGGCAAACTTATATACAGCTGGTGTATTTCTCATGTTGAAATAAGAGCTATTAACACCTATTGTTTTTCTTTGGCTTTCGGCCCCCAAACAAAAAGCAATGATACCAAATAAGTCCATCCACAGAACAACATGTTAAACCATACAGCACTCTCCATGTGTTATGTATCTCATTTATATTATTCTTTGCTTCCTTCTGTCACTCAGTATCCATACAACCAGACTTTATATTCATTTTTGTATTTTCATCTACTAGAATGGATTCATCAAGATGCAATGTCTCTAAAGTTCATACCTTTAGGAGAAGCCATATTAAAACTTTTTATATGGTGGAAGTGGGCATTAATAATATCAAATTTCAGAAATTCTCAGGCAAATTTTTCTCTTTCATAGAGAATTGCTTGTGCAAATATCTGGAGCAGTTTCAAGCCTGTTATTCTTTGAGAAGCAGCCTGGCCCGGCCTGCGGCATCCCTTGAAGAACTTTCCGCACAGAGATCACTGCTCCTCGAGGGCGAGAAATGAAACTGTGGCTTCTTAAATAAATGGATCAGCTTTAAGTGATTCCTGGTCTTTCTCAATGCCTCATTAAAATATCTCTGAAGACACACAAAGATGAAAATTCGTAACACCAGTGAAAACTAGAACAATGAGCCTGTTTCCAAATACTAGGAGAATCTGGCTTTAATGCCACTATAACCAGACTCATAAACACCATGCCACAACAAAGGACACTGTGAGCTTTGTTTCTAAAGGAAAAACAAAACAAAAACCTGTATACCTGAACGAAGGAAGAAAAACCCGTTTTTTCTCCTCCAGTGTACAATGCTTAGTTGAGAAACACATGAACCGTACCCATCAGAAAACTAGCCATCTAGCCCTTCACTGAGCTCATGCTATTTTTTAGGACAGCCAGATGGTAATTTCTCATTTCACTCACCCCCACCTCACCCCTATCTATATCCAGAGACTTCAACTCTTCAGAAAACACCTGGGCAAGACTTAGGTTGTGGGCTACCAGCATAGTAGTCTCCATAAATAAAACAAAATAGGCCTGGGAGAAGATAGAAATAGAAGCAGTAAAACCAAGGCTATAGTTTTCCATGCAGTCCATCTGTTTCATGCGCTTGAGAGCTGGCGATGGACGTAGGAGGGGATCCCATTTCTGTCTTAGGGAGCAGAACTAGACAGGAAACATGTGAGGCACTGGATTCACCAACCTACCTTCCATCTGTGACTCCAGGAAGGGGATTCAGCCACTACAGAAGTGGTCGGAGCACAGGGGTACCCTCCCACCAGCTCCCCAGGTAAGGATAGAGCAACCTAAAAAGTAGGGGGGATTAAGAGAAAGGTAACACCTTCTGAAAGACTCAGAAAAAGGATACCTCTAGACATTTTTGCTCAAAGAAGCAAAAAAAAAAAAAAAAAAGAAGTTTATATCTCAATAAATGACGAGATGAAATGGAAAAAGAAGGTTAATGATAAAATAGACCTATAAGCAATAAGATGAGAATAAAGTAGGGTTTACTGAAGTAAGGCATGGCTATCAGGAAAAGAAGATTTCAAAAGGCAGAATTAAGCCGTTACTTAAGGCAGAAATAGCAGAATTGGCATTGACATACGAATAAGTAATATAGAGGACAAACTTGAGAATTCATTATAGAATAAAGAGGGAAAAGACAAAAATGGAAATGGGGAGAGAAAAAATGATGGACACAGAAATTCAAAGATCTAACTGATGATCTAAGTGATGTTCTACATGGAAATATTGGTGAGTCAATTAAAGATTGATGGATCAAAATTCAAGAATTTCTTCTAAAGAGGACAGCATAGCAAAGTTTACAGGAAGGGCATAAGTTGAGAGAAAATATTTGAATTGCTTAAACTTACAAGAGATTGCCATCCAGACCAGCAAGGAATGCCTCCAAGTCAGCAAGGACGAAGGAAGGAAGGAAAGAAGGGAGGGAGGGAGGAAGGGAGGGAGGGGCAAACGAATGAACAACCCCCCCACCCCCCACCCCCAGAAAATGGGCAAAGGAACTATAAACTGCATTCACAGGAAGGGAAAGCCAAAAAACTAGTAAGAACATGAAAAGGAGTTCAGTCTCACTGGAAATCACAGAAATGCAATTCAGAACAAGACATGACTCTTCATCTGTCCAAATAGCAAAAACAGGAAAGTTAAATTATATATAGAAAGTGCTGGTGAGGATGAGGAGAAAGGGTGAAATTATAGATGCCTTCCAGGAGTGTAATCTGGCAGTGAATAAAATACGTGAATACCCTTTGCCCTGTGAACATCAGAAGAAGCAGCAGAAGGTGGAGGAGGAGGTAGAAGCAGAAAGAGAGGGACAAAGGAAGGAGCAAAGAAAAAAGACAAGTGATAATTGATCCAGAAGAAGAAAGTAAAACAACAAATAGAATTAGGAGAAATAAGCCAAAACTATTTTTATTTTCTTTTTACTTTTCTGAAATTTTCATTTTTAATCATGTATTTTATACCATATATGTATTATGCATGAATTTTGTAACGTATTATACGTAAATATCAAAAAGAAGTTATTTTTAAGCATCCACAATCCCACCACCCAAGGTTTATAACTACTGCTAACATTTGGTATATTTCTTTTGGAACATTTTCTATGCATAAGCACTTTCCCAAATCATTAAATATTCTTCAAAAATGATTTCATCATTTTTAAAGATGGCATAGCATTATATTAATTGAATGTACCATAATAATTTCTAATTTTATCCTCATTATAGAAATTGTAGCTATTTCCAAATTTTAAAATTACAATTAAATAATCTTTACACCGTTTTGTTAGCATCCCTGATTACCTTTTAACCATTCATTTATAGATGTAGAATGACTGTGTTTAAACATTGTTAAGACTCCATATTACACCATTTCCTTCAATAATGATTATAGAAGTTACTAGTTTTTACTACTGTGTGAAATCTCCACATAACATAATTGACCCTGTATTTTTAAAAGCTTTTGCCAATTTAATAAGTGAAATATTATAACATTGTTTGAATTTGCCTTTTATATTAGTAGTAAGTTTAAAATTTTTACATTTACAGGCCATCTGTTTGTACTGATCTCCACCAACTCTGGGCATAAGTATCATCTTCTTATGGGGCTCTGACACCTTATTCACAATTGCCACTTGTTGCCTTATCTCACCAGCCCCCACACTCCCAATTCCCTTACTTTACTCTCTTTTATACTTTGCCATAGCAATTACCACTTTCAGTATACATTAAAATTTATCTATTTATTGTTTCTCTTCTTTATTTTCTGTGTGTCTATCTCCTCCCACGTTCATACAGCTTCCCGAGAGCAAAGATCATTGCATATTTTGCTCATTGATACATCCCAAGACTCGAGGAGAGGGCTTGGCCCATGGTAGGCTCTCAATAAATGTTTTGGTTTTCCTTGGTGTGAGCCCTCCCAGAGTCTGCAGTTAGCCCCACCAAAGAGCTGGGTAGGCTCCAGTGCTGGGTCGCCACAGGCGAAACAACCAACAGGGACGGAACCCAGCCCCACCAATCAGCAGACAAGTGGATTAAAGTTTTACTGAGCTATGCCTACCAGAACAACACCCAGCTCTAACCACAACCACTCCCTCCCATCAGGAAGCTTGCACAAGCCTCTTAGATAGCCTCATCCACCAGAGGGCAGACAGCAGAAGCAAGAACTACAATTCTGCAGCCTGTGGAAGGAAAACCACATTCACAGAAAGACAGACAAAATGAAAAGGCAGAGGACTATGTACCAGATGAAATAACAAGATAAAACCCCAGAAAAACAACTAATTGAAGTGGAGATAGGCAACCTTCCAGAAAAAGAATTCAGAATAATGAAAGTGAAGATGATCCAGGACCTTGGAAAAAGAAAGGAGGCAAAGAATGAGAAGATGCAAGAAATGTCTAACAAAGACCTAGAAGAATTAAAGAAAAAACAGAGATGAACAATACAATAACTGAAATGAAAAATACACTAGAAGGAATCAATAGCAGAATAACTGAGGCAGAAGAATGGATAAGTGACCTGGAAGACACAATGGTGGAATTCACTGCCGAGGAACAGAATAAAGAAAAAAGAATGAAAGGAAATGAAGACAGCCTAAGACACATCTGGGACAACATTAAACACACGAACATTTGCATTATAGGGGTCCCAGAAGGAGAAAAGAGAGAGAAAGGGCCCAAGAAAATATTTGAAGAGATTATAGTTGAAAACTTCCCTAACATGGGAAAGGAAATAGCCACACAAATCCAGGAAGCACAGAGAGTCCCAGACAGGATAAATCCAGGGAAAAACACGCAAAGACACATAGTAATCAAATTGACAAAAATTAAGACAAAGAAAAATTATTAAAAGCAACAAGGGAAAAATGACAAATAACATACAAGTGAACTCCCATAAGGTTAACAGCTGATTTCTCAGCAGAAACTCTACAAGCCAGAAGGGAGTGGCACGAAATATTTACGAATATATATGACGAAAGGCAAGAATCTACAACCAAGATTACTCTACCCAGCAAGGATCTCATTCAGATTCGATGAAGAAATCAAAAGCTTTACACACAAGAAAAAACTAAGAGAATTCAGCACCACCAAACCAGCTCTACAACAATGCTAAAGGAACTTCTCTAAGTGGGACACACAAGAGAAGAAAAGGACCTACAAAAACAAACCCATAACAATTGAGAAAATGGTAATAGGAACATACATATCGATAATTACCTTAAATGTAAATGGATTAAATGCTCCAACCAAAAGACACAGGCTCACTGAATGGGTACAAATACAAGACCCATATATATGCTGTCTACAAAAGACCCACTTCAGACCTAGGGACACATACAAACTGAAAGGGAGGGGATGGAAAAAGATATTCCATACAAATGGAAATCAAAAGAAAGCTGGAGTAGCAATATTCATATCAGATAAAACAGACTTTAAAATAAAGGTTGTTATAAGAGACAAGGAAGAACACTACATAATGATCAAGGGATCGATCCAAGAAGAAGATATAAAAATTATAAATATATATGCACTCAACACAGGAGCACCTCAATACATAAGGTAACTGCTAACAGCTATAAAAGAGGAAATCGACAGTAACACAGTAATAGTGGGGGACTTTAACACCTCACTTACACCAATAGAAGATCATCCAGACAGAAAATTAAATAGGAAGCACAGTTTAAAATGACACAATAGATCAGATAGATTTAATTGATATTTATAGGACATTCCATCCAAAAAATAGCAGACTACACTTTCTTCTCAAGTTCACACAGAACATTCTCCAGGGTAGATCACATCTTGGGTCACAAATCAAACATTGGTAAATTTAAGAAAATTGAAATCATATCAAGCATCTTTTCCGATGACAATGTTATGAGATTAGAAATCAATTACGGGGGGGGAAACATAAAAAACACAAACACTTGGAGGCTAAACAATACATTACTAAATAACCAAGAGGTCACTGAAGAAATCAAAGAGGAAATCAAAAAATACCTAGAGACAAATGACAATGAAAACACGACAATCCAAAACCTATGGGATGCAGCAAAAGCAGTTCTAAGAGGGAAGTTTATATCAATACAAGCCTACCTCAAGAAACAAGAAAAATCTCAAATAAACAATCTAACCTTACATCTAAAGGAACTAGATAAAGAAGAACAAACAGAACCCAAAATTAGTAGAAGGAAAGAAATCATAAAGATCAGAGCAGAAATAAATGAAATAGAAACAAAGAAAACAACAGCAAAGATCAATAAAACTAAAAGCTGGTTCTTTGAGAAGATAAACAAAATGGATAAACCATTGGCCAGACTGATCAAGAAAAAGAGGGAGAGGACTCAAATCAATAACATTAGAAATGAAAACGGAGAAGTTACAACGGACACCGCAGAAATACAAAGCATCCTAAGAGACTACTACAAGCACCTCTATGCCAATAAAATGGACAACCTGGAAGAAATGGACAAATTCTTAGAAAGGTGTAAGCTTCCAAGACCGAACCAGGAAGAAATAGAAAATATGAACAAACTAATCACAAGTAATGAAATTCAAACTGTGATTAAAAATCTTCCAACAAGCAAAAGTCCAGGACCAGATGGTTTCACAGGTGAATTCTATCAAATATTTAGAGAAGAGCTAACACACATCCTTCTCAAACTCTTCCAAAAAATTGCAGAGGAAGGAAGACTCCCAAACTCATTCTATGAGGCCACCATCACCCTGATACCAAAATCAGACAAAGATACTACAAAAAAAGAAAATTACAGACAAATATCACTGATGAATATAGATGCAAAAATCCTCAACAAAATACTAGCAAACAGAATCCAACAACACATTAAAAGGATCATACACCATGATCAAGTGAGATTTATCCCAGGGAAGCAAGGTCTCTGCAATATACACAAATCAATCAATGTGATACACCATATTAACAAATTGAAGAATAAAAACCATATGATCATCTCAATAGATGCAGAAAAAGCTGTTGACAAAATTCAACACCCATTTATGATAAAAACTCTCCAGAAAGTGGGCATAGAGGAAACCTACCTCAACGTAATAAAAGCCATGTACAACAAACCCACAGCAAACATCATTCTCAATGGTGAAAAACTGAAAGCACTTTCTCTAAGCTAAGGAACAAGACAAGGATGTCCACTCTCACCACTATTATTCAACATAGTTTTGGAAGTCCTAGCCATGGCAATCAGAGAAAAGGAAATAAACGGAATACATATTGGAAAAGAAGAATTAAAACTGTCACTGTTTGCAGATGACATGGTACTATACATAGAGAATCCTAAAGATGCCACCAGAAAACTCCTAGAGCTAATCAATAAATTTGGTAAAGTTGCAGGATACAAAATTAATGCACAGAAATCTCTTGCATTCCTATACACTTACAACAAAAGATCAGAAAGAGAAATTAAGAATCCCATTCACCATTGCAACAAAAAGAATAAAATACCTAGGAATAAACCTGCCTAAGGAGGTAAAAAGACTTGTACTCAGAAAACTATAAGAAACTCATGAAAGAAATCAAAGATGACACAAACAGATGGAGAGATATACCATGTTCTTGGATTGGAAGAATCAACATTGTGAAAATGACTATACTACACAAAGCAATCTACAGATTCTATTCAATCCCTATCAAATTAGCAGTGGTATTTTTTTTCTTTTTGCAGTACGCAGGCCTCTCACTGTTGTGGCCTCTCCCGTTGCGGAGCACAGGCTCCGGATGCGCAGGCTCAGCGGCCATGGCTCACGGGCCCAGCCGCGCCACGGCATGTGGAATCTTCCTGGACCAGGGCACAAACCCGTGTCCCCTGCATCAGCAGGCAGACACTCAACCACTGCGCCACCAGGGAAGCCCAACCAGCTTTTTACCAAACTAGAACAAAAAATCTTAAAACTTGTATGGAGACACAAAAGACCCTGAAGAGAAAAAAGCAATCTTGAGGGAAAAAAACGGAGCTGGAGAATCAGACTCCCTGACTTCAGACTATACTACAAAGCTACGGTAATCAAGACAATATGGTACTGGCACAAAAACAGAAATACAGATCAATGGAACAGGATAGAAAACCCAGAGATAAACCCATGCACCTACGGTCAACTAATCCATGACAAAGGAGGCAAGGATATACAATGGAGAAAAGACATTCTCTTCAATAAGTGGTGCTGGGAAAGCTGGACAGCTACATGCAAAAGAATGAAATTAGAACACTCCCTAACACCATACAGAAAAATAAACTCAAAATGGATTCGAGATCTAAATGTAAGACCACACACTGTAAAACTCTTAGAGGAAAACATAGGAAGAACACTCTTTGACATAAATCACAGCAAGATCTTTTTTGATCCACCTCCTACAGTAATGGAAATAAAAACAAAAATAAACAAGTGGGACCCAATGAAACTTAAAAGCTTTTGCAAAACAAAGGAAACTACAAACAAGATGAAAAACAACCCTCAGAATGGGAGAAAATATTTGCAAATGAATCAAGGATTAATCTCCAAAATATATAAACAGCTCATGCAGCTCAATATTAAAAAGACAAACAACCCAATCAAAAAATGAGCAAAAAACCTAAATAGACATTTCTCCAAAGAAGACATACAGATGGCCAAGAAGTACATGAAAAGCTGCTCAACATCACTAATTATTAGAGAAATGCAAATCAAAACTACAATGAGGTATCACCTCACACCAGTTAGAGTGGCCATCATCAGAAAATCTACAAACGACAAATGCTGGAGAGGGTGTGGAGAAAAGGGAACCCTCTTGCACTGTTGGTGGGAATGTAAAGTGATACAGCCACTATGGAGAATGGCATGGAGGTTCCTTAAAAAACTAAAACTAGAATTACCAGATGACCCAGCAATCCCACTACTGGGCATACACCCAGAGAAAACCATAATTCAAAAAGACACATGCACCCCAAGGTTCACTGCAGCACTATTTACAATAGCCAGGTCATGGAAGCAACCTAAATGCCCATCGACAGACGAATGGATAAAGAAGATGTGGTACATATATACAATGGAATATTACTCAGCCATAAAAAGGAATGAAGCTGGGTCATTTGTAGAGACGTGGATGGATCTAGAGACTGTCATACAGAGTGAAGTAAGTAAGAAGGAGAAAAACAAATATCGTATATTAACGCATATATGTGGAACCTAGAAAAATGGTACACATGAACTGGTTTGCAGGGCAGAAATAGAGACACAGATGTAGAGAACAAACATATGGACACCAAGGGGGGAAAGTGGAGGGGTGGGTGGTGCTGGTGGGATGAACTGGGAGAATGGGATTGGCACATATACACTAATATGTATAAAATGGATAACTAATAAGAACCTGCTGTATAAAAAATAAGTAAAATAAAATTTAAAAATTCAAAAAAAGTAAAATACATGTTTTGTTTTATTTTGTTTTAATGAATATTACAAAATTTCCTTTAAAAATATCTAGTGCATCAATATGTAAATGGAGAAATAAACTATGGTACATCCATGCAATGGAATATTATTCAGAGTTAAGAAGAAATAAGTTATTAAATCATGAAAAAACATGGAGAAACCTTAAATTCGTATTGTTAAATGAAAGAATTCGGTCTAAAAGGCCTACATACTGTGTGATTCCAACTAAGTGACACTCTGGAAAAATGCAATACTATATAGGTAGTAAAAAAATATATATTCAGTGGTTTCCAGGGGCTCAACAGGGATGAATAGGTGGAGCTTAGGAGATTTTTTTGTGAGACTACCTGTGTAATACTGTAATGGTGGATACATAACACAATGCATTTGTCAAAATCCTAATAACTGTATAACACAAAGTGAGCCCTAATGTAAACTACGACTTAGTTAATAATAATGTATCAATATGGGTTCATCAATGATGACAAATGTACCAATGCAAGATGTTACTAATTGGAGCAACTGTGAGGGGAAGAGGGGGAAGGGGCATATGGGAACCCTGTACTTTCTGTGCAATTTTTCTGTAAACCTAAAATTCTAAAAACTTTAAAAAATAACTATTAATTTAAAAGCAAACAATGTATTTTTATTTTCTCCTAGTTCTCCTGTGTTTTGTTTCTTTATGTTTAAATCCCTACTCCAGGGCTTCCCTGGTGGCGCAGTGGTTGAGAGTCCTCCTGCCGATGCAGGGGATGCGGGTTCGTGCCCCGGTCCAGGAAGATCCCACATGCCGCGGAGCAGCTAGGCCCGTGAGCCATGGCCGCTGAGCCTGCGCGTCCGGAGCCTGTGTTCCGCAACGGGAGAGGCCACAACAGTGAGAGGCCCGCGTACCGCAAAAAAAAAAAAAAAAAAAAAAAAAAGATAAAAAAAGAAAAAAGACATACTACACAGGCTACAATATAAAGAAAGAGTGTCAAGGTGGGAAAGATTGGAGCCAAGGAGACCAGTTAGGAAGCTCATGTAACATCGAAGTAAACCATGACAACTCACATTGGAAAATGATTACAGAAAGGACATAAACCAAATGATTTCTCTAGTTTCTTTAGGTTGTATTGCTGCATTTATTCATTTTATTAGAAAACAGATGTCTGGGCTATCTTCTCTCAGTTCTCTGTAGAATAACTTTAGGAACCTTCAACACAATGCTACATTCATAGCTTTTAATCTGCAGTCAATAGAAGAAATAGGACACAGAGGCCCTTCTCTGTCTACTGTAAAATTTCTACTGTGTATTTCACTGTCTTTGATAGACAGAATCATGTAATACTTCATATTATAATTAAAACAAAATAATATTTCTTACCTTATAAGATTTCATTTTATATTTTATTTTACTGGAATAGGATATGACTATGGTGTTTTGCTTTTGTTTCCAAGAAGCTCGCTACTAAGGTTTTAGCTCAATTATAATAGTCTTGCTTAGCTTATCTCTTGTTCCTTTAGCATGTTTTTGGTTCTTATTCTGTTCTTTTTATTATTAGAGGGTTTTTTTTAATATGACAAAACAATCTTTTATAGACTGTATTTGGGGACAGGGATAGGTGGGGAGAAAGAATTTCACACATCTTATTTCTCGTGGGGTAATACTAATAATAATGATAAAATTACTGTTCATAGTAAATATTCTCCTTACTCAAGATTCAGAGACATTGAGTAACTTACCCATGAGCACATCTATAGTGAATTTCAGGGCCAAGATTTATATCTGTATCTTTCTTTCCCCAAATCTTAGATTCTTCTCCCCCTTTACCCAATGCCTATTAGGCAGGAGGACTTGAAAAGAATGAATTAAATCTATTAGTCTTTAAAAAGTTTTGAATAAAACTATTATTAAAATTGAAAAAATGCACAATGTATACTTATATAAAATTATCATACACTTTAAATACCTTACAATTTCATTTGACAATTATACATCAACAAGGGTGAAGAAATTAAATAAACCAATTCTAAAGGGAAAATGACAGAATGAGAAAGAAATGAAACCTATCCCAAAAAGTTTTTGTAAGAATAAAAAATATGAATGGAATTTAAATTATTTAGTCTAAATCAGAAAGGTGAGAAGCAATTTCAAATATATAAAATATAATTAGTCAGGTAGATGGGGACACCCAGATTTCTTCAATTAACTGGGTTGCTTATAAGGCTGCATGTGGGAACTGAAGAAGACAGAAAACTCTCCCAGCAGCCTCTTAGCCACACTCACAGACACTGGATTGACTTTTAAGACACAAGCCAAGTTGGTCCACCTATTTCCTTTTCCTCTGCATGGCAGGCCAATGTTGCTTCTCATTCCAGTGATCCACCATTGTGGCCATGCAGCTCCACACAGATGCTCTGTATTTGCTAATACTTCTCCACTACTGACAGACTCTTAGGGGAATCCAAACCAGGGCACCCAACGTTATCTATGCCCCTTGTATTTTACTCAGTGATGGAGATGTTCATTTGTTGCTTTTCGATTATACAGATAGTTCCCTGCACTTGGGGTAACCAATCCTGGTCCTGTTTGCCTAGGACTGAGGTGGTTACCATGATTTGGGACTTTTAGCACTAAAACCAAGAAAGTCATGGGCAAGATGGGATGAGATGGTCATCCCACCAGCCCATTGCCTGCCTGCACTGGTGAATGTCTGCAGCTACTTCCTTCTTATAGACAGGAGGCAGACAGCTGGAGGTTGCTCTGAATTAACCAAGGATGGAACAGTATCATTAGCATGTGGGTTAATTAACTGGAAAAGAAGCAGAATTCTTCACCCACTGTGCACAATAGGTATGCTGAGGAAGGATAATAAAGGGCCTGAGAGCCTGAGTGGACCATATGACTAGCAATCATCGCCTTGAGACACAGACAAGTGGTTATCACTTAACAATTATTAATATTTCCTAGCAGTGCCTCGCGCAAGGATCTCACTATTTGCCAAAAGTCCTGCCATACTTCATGGGATGTGAAGAAAATTAAGATGTTCATTAAACCAAGTGTCACTCAGTATAACTTTCAAGTCTCAAACATATGAAAGTATGTTAAGGTCTCTTGTGGAATTAACTAGCAGATATTCTTACTAAGTTCTGAAATAGGCTCTCAAGCATATCCTTTCTAATGGAAAAATATATGCACAAACAATACTTTCATAATATAACCAGGAACATCTGTCTAAATCTGAATGTTAAGTTATACCTGGAATGTCCCAATAAGGATACTTGGGTTGTAATGATGTATGAAAACATTTTGTAAACCATAAAGCATCATGTAAGTTGAGTAACCCATAATTCATCCATCACACATCATTGGAACAATTAAAACTATAAAATTTTATATTAATGTTCAAGAATCTTTTTCATTTGGACTGCGAGCAGGGAATTTTCTTTCCTTTTTATCACTCAATTCCAGCCCTACAAACATGAATGGCCCAAATCAGGTAATCAACAAATGTTTGCTTCATGAATACATAAACAAATAGACTAACAAGTGCTGCATTCTGAACCCAGATCTGTGCATCAGGGCATAGTGGTTCTCTGACTTTCCACTAATAGTGCCTTGGTTGGAATGCTTCCTCCAGTCTAGGTTTAAGGGAAAGGGTGTATTTCATTACAGTTCTTGAATTGTACTGTGAGCCACTACATTACAAACACCTTAAATTTTACCTTCCTTCTTTCAAAGGTGAAGTCTATGTTACTTTCAGAATTTGTGTCTTAGCAAATACTTTTTCTCCCTGAGAATGTATTTCCTTCTTTTTGATAATAAAAAATTATGCAGTTTTCCATGTTTCCCTTTTTGCTTTGGCTTCTAGGAAGCTCAGAAGAAATATACATATTCCTATTCAAATGAACTTCCTCTTTATATTCCTTTGAATCTTAACTTTTAAAAATTACTTTTCCTTTAAGATATTCCTTATGCTTCCGGGAGACAAAATATCAACATATATGTATTTGGAGCCACACCTTTTAGAAATTTAAAAGCGGGTGTCTAATTTATCAAGGCATTGTTCTAGACCTTTGGTAGTAACTATCATCCTTACTTTACTCTGCAAGCTTTTAAAAGCATCACATGGTGCTTTTTTAACAGGCAAGGAAGACTTTATTCAAGGCATAAATGTGCATGTTTCAACCAAATTGAAAACCAGTAGTGTGGACTTACTTAAACAATAGGAAAGGGCTTCCCTGGTGGCGCAGTGGTCGAGAGTCTGCCTGCCGATGCAGGGGACACGGGTTCATGCCCCGGTCCGGGAAGATCCCACATGCCGCAGAGCGGCTGGGCCCGTGAGCCATGGCCGCTGAGCCTGCGCATCCAGAGCCTGTGCTCCACAGAGGGAGAGACCACAGCAGTGAGAGGCCCGCGTACTGCAAAAAAAAAAAAAAAAAAAAAAAAAACAATAGGAAAGTTGTTTGGAATATGTTATTCAGGGTATAAACAACATCTGTATTGTGCAGGTAGAGACCTAGCTCCCTCTACTACCCAATCGTTTGGATTGGGTTTTTTCTACTGGTTGAGAAGCTGAAGCTCCAAACTCCACGTGGCCAATTGAGCAGCCAAATCTACCATCTGGTCCCCAATGTGTTTGTGACCAGCATTTGGTCCTCTTAAATAATAACTTCAATATTGACAATGGAGCAAAGTGATGGAGAACATAGAGTCTGGTTTTGCAAAATTCAGACTTTTCCTCCTTTAGAATGCCCTTGGGCAAGTCACTTAAGTGTTGATCACAGGGTAAGCCCTCAATGGATGGTTGTTGTTGGTCTCCTCGCCGTCTTTTCCGGGCTAAAACCTTTAACGTTAGGCTCGTTTTCTTCAGAAAATTTCCTGGTCCCTCTATACTGGGTTAGCTGTTCTTACCAGGTGCTCCCCCGATCTTTTATACTCACATGGAGTTAGTCATCTCTGCTTGCTTAATCACCTCTCTCCACAGCCAGACTAGAAGCCTTGGAAAGGCAGGGACTGTGTCTGTCTACCTCGTTCACCATCATATCACCAACAGGTGGCACAATACCAGGTGCATAGTAGGTGTTGGATAAATCTGATGAATAAATGAATGAATGGATGGATAAATGAGTGAGTGAATGAAAGACCTTAGAATTCTTCTGATGCAGTCTCTTTATTTTCCAGAAGTACCTTAAATTTGGGCTATAGGAAGGTAATTTCCAGCAAGCTCCTAATCCATGACAATTTCAAAACTTTTAATTCCTACCCAAGCACACCTGAGTCACTAATTACTGAGTCAGCACAACTCATGTGCTCAAATGGGGTCCATTTGAGCCTTGCAATAACCTTGGCCTCTTTCTTAGGTGTTGGCCTCTCCAGGGTCAAGACCCAAATAAACCAAACTTGTTCCAGTAAAGGTGGGACTAGCTTCTGGTGGTTATCACAACTAAACCATCCCTAGGGTTGGAACCCTCTCTATATCCATCCTTCCAATTGACATATATATACTATTGATACTATGTATAAAATACATAACTTATGAGAACCTACTGTATAGCACAGGGAACTCTACTCAATGCTCTGTGGTGACCTAAATGGGAAGGAAATCCAAAAAAGAGGGGATATACGTAGAGCTGATTCACCTTGCTGTACAGTAGAAACTAACACAACACTGTAAAGCAACTATACTCCAATAAAAATTTAAAAACAAAACCCCTTCAGAGGCCAGCAAGAAAAAGGAAGAGAACTGCCCACATGATTTTCAGAAATGTCAACCTGAGAGGCATACATGCCAGATAATAATCAGGGCTGGGAAACTCATGGCCTGGCCACTAATTTGGTGGATCAGGTCTACCTGCCTTGGTCCTTGGGATTCCTCTTCCTAACTAGAGTCCATGGCTACTAACTTGATCATACAGCCAGGTCTCCCAACCCTACCTCAATGCTGGGGCTGCTGCCTCTCCTACTGCTGAAGGTCTCCCTCCCCAGCACTCCTCAGAGGGCACAGAGGAAACAGAATCAACAGGATCAGCAGGCTCCATGAGACCTCTTATCTACTCTCTTGCTCAGACCAAAAGCACCTTTTCATTAACTCTTCCAGGGGTTAATGAACTCTTCCCTGGCCTTCCTGGGTGACTGACTCCCAGGCTGAAGTAAGAGTCAATTCTCTCTGGTCCCTGGATCAGTATACCTACCTAATAACACGCACATATTTTAGTATGTGTACTATAATTATACTATGTTTAAATTTTATTTATTTTTGGCTGCGTTTTGGGTCTCCGTTGCTGCACACGGGCTTTTCTCTGGTTGTGGCGAGCGGGGGCTACTCTTTGTTGCGGTGCACAGGCTTCTCATTGTGGTGGCTTCTCTTGTTGCGGAGCACGGGCTCTAGGTGCGGGGGCTTCAGTAGTTGTGGCACGTGGGCTCAGTAGTTGTGGCTCACAGGCTCTAGAGCGCAGGCTCAGTAGTTGTGGCACACGGGCTTAGTTGCTCCACGGCATGTGGGATCTTCCCAGACCAAGGATCAAACCGGTGTCCCCTGCATTGGCAGGCAGATTCTTAACCACTGTGCCACCAGGGAAGTCCCTATACTTATACTTTTAATTTTTGTTATACTTTTAATATCTTTAATAATTTAATAGTATAATTATACATATGTGTACTTGTCTTCCATCTTAGACTATGAGCTTCTTGAATGCGGAGTAGATCTGGTTCATCCCACTGGCTAGCACAGTGCCTGCTTCCTAGCAGACAGTAAATGGGGGCTGAACTGTTCTGATTTCATAAGAAAGAACAAAACTATAAATTTTCAAAGGTGGTTTGTTCATTGTTAAGGCCCAAACGAATGTGTAACATCAGAAGTATAGTTTTAATAGAACAGTAAGATTGTCTAATTGTTGTATTTCAGGTAGGTCTCCCCGACCAGGCCCCCCAAAATACCTTCGTACAATTATTTTATAATTAAAATAATTAAAAGAAAACTTTTATATTTTCTTATGTAACGTTACACTATTCAGGAAGGCATGTCAAAACCCGTATCACCTTTGGTAGGATTCCGGCAGATAACCCTTCACAATTCTAATCAACATCCCTTTCATCTTCATCTAAAAAACAAAACAAAACAAACAACAAAAATGAGGTGAAAAGTTAAAGTAGAATAATATTGCTGTGTACACAGTTTTTTTTTCTCCCTTCCCACTGTTTTTCTCCTCAATGTACGCAATTGGTAATTAAATATATTTCTGCTGGTCTTGTGGCCATATGCCTACAATATGTAAAAATACATTTGCTCTTTTTTTCCCCTCCATTCCTTTTGTTCCCAGTGCTGACTGCTGTCAGAGTGAACGGTCCAGATTCCCGTGTGCTGGTATCCATGGGCTCCGTCTTGCCAAGCTGCCAGTCTGGAGCGTCACACCTTACTGCCTTTAAAGATTGCCCTGCAGAGATAGAGGGAAATGGCAATTTTTACATGATGCAGTCTGGCGACCCAGGAGATTTGAAGTCAGAACTGGTGCCAAGATTTACCCAGGAGAGCAAGCAGAGGCAAAAACAGAGAACCTGGGCCAAAAGGAAAAAAAAAAATGAAGAGGAAGGCTGGGGGTAGGGGAAACCATAGTCAGCTGTCCTGGGGGGGTTTCTCTCAAAAGGCCAGAACTTAAGGCCACTGACTGGGTGATGGCCCTGTTATTAGGAGTGTGTGGGTTCTAAAGAAAGTCAAAGGGAAGAGGTCGGCTTTTTTTGCATGCCCTAAATTGTAGTAGATTGCAGAATGTAAATGAGACAATTATTACACCAACGTTCATCAAGCTGGGCTGGAAAGACTTCAATAGCCTGATGAATATGCATGCAAATTTGTTAATTAAGTTAATTATTCTGCTGAAAATTCATTTGTCTTCCAAGGACATTTTCCCAGTGATTTTAACATGCTAGCGCCATTAGTCATGCTCCAATGCTATTTAACATTACTTTTTGTCCACTTTCTTTACCCCACCTTTTTTAAAAAAATATTTTAAAGTTTTAAAAACAGTTGATTCATTCTTTTAATTGACCCCTGCAACACTGCAAGATGCCTAGAGCCAGCTTGGTAGGCATTCTCAGAGGCACGTTTCAGTTAAATATTTCCTTGATATATAAAATGTCTGCAAAATGTCACATTGGTGGGGAGGAGAAGGGCTCTATCTGGGATCATTAAAGCTAGAATTTGAATCCTTCTCCATAGTGACTCTAAGAGGTAATCTGTCCCTGCTGTGGGCGATTTTCCCAGCTCTGAGTGTGATTTGATACATGGGTTTACCTTGCTGTGGGAAGTGCGGTGATTCCAACCTCCTGTCCTCGCACTGCAAGACAAGACCCAGTGAACATGGGTGTTCAAACAGGAACCAGTCCTGTGATACTATCCTGTCACCCATGAGGGCCCAAACCTGTTACCATGGCAACAAAGGGGAATAGTGTGTTTAAAATCACATTGAAATGGCAACTTGAGATATTTGAAAGAAACAGTCAAGTTTAATTTTGTTAAAAATTAGCCCAAAAAAGGTAGTATAGTGTTTTTCTTTTAAAACGGCATGTTAGTTTGCTGGGTAAACCAGGTTTATTTAATCAAGGCCTTCATTGTGCCTTAAAATTAGAATCTTTGAGGGTTGGGGTGAGCTTTATTCACCCAGATTCTTGATCTTCAGGCACACAGACACACATGAAGCAGCCTGTACAAATCTTCTAAAAATCTATGTACAGAGATTATAGCTCCCCATCTCAACTCAAACATCTGAACATGAGATCTGATAGATGCAAGTGTTCTTAGTGGGATGGTAAAACAGAATATTTGAAATCAAGGGTATTCCAGAAAATCGGAGGAATGTGGTTGTTCACATACATTAGGCAATCATATTTTAAAAGGAAAGATTAATCTATGCAACGCGCCAGGGGACTGCCACACGCAGGCTTAAAGGCTTAAAGTCATTTATTTTCTTTAGAAAGAAGGTAAATTCAGATTCTCTCCTCCCTTCAGTCATCCTAAAAGAACCTCTCCATGGGGCTTCCCTGGTGGCACAGTGGTTGAGAGTCCGCCTGCCGATGCAGGGGACACGGGCTCGTGCCCCGGTCCAGGAGGATCCCACATGCCGCGGAGCGGCTGGGCCCTTGAGCCATGGCCGCTGGGCCTGTGCGTCCGGAGCCTGTGCTCCGCAACGGGAGAGGCCACAACAGTGAGAGGCCCGCGTACAGCAAAAGAAAAAAAAAAAAAAGAAACTCTCCAATATGGTTCAGGTTACAACCTGTATCTTCACAGTTAGGGTTGACCAGACTTGCTTGGAGCCAGGTTAAAGGAAAGGGGATTAAATAACAAAGACAACAAGATTTAATTGAAAGAGTTAAAGAAAAATTAATTGGCATGCTATCTCTATCAAGCCATTTGTATATATTTTATACAGTATGAATGGCACTGTGTGTCACATAGATCGTAAACCAATTAAAATGATACCTCTAATGTCTATAATTCCATCTGTTTTAGAAGGTTTAATTAGCGAAGTTACAAAAGCCAAATATATTTGAATATTTTGAAAGCAGGCTGAACAGCAAAAACTGAAAAGTTTCCATAAACATTTAACCACACAGCCACGTACAATTCACGAGAATATACTTCAGATTAAAATATGAATTTTTCTTAATTTTACCAACAATAAACACATGCGAAGAAAATTATGATCATATGTTAGGCTGTGTAAATTAATTCAGTTTTTTTTTCTGTTTTTCCTCTAACTTCCAGAATGATTTCTTCTGATGAAAATCCCATTCCTGTCATTTAATCTCAGCTGTGGGCCCAAAGAAGCAACAGTTAGATAAAACTAACATTATTGAACACTCTCCCTTAAATATTCTTTCCATAGGCTTATGAGAGAGGTTTGCCATTTTACAAGTGGAAGGGAATCTTTTTCAGACATATTCAAAAACATTTTTCAGCCTGCCAGTAACCTATTTTCGAGAAATAAAAGTGTAGGGAAGTTATGTCATCTTTAAATATTGAACACAAAATCCAAAGCTACAGTAAAGTACTCAACCCATTTTTCCACTATTAACGGAAAATATGATTTTGAATTTTTTAAATAATGGGTCAACATATAAGACCTTGCTGTGTTCTTTGGTTTGGATGCTGTGCTGAGCAGCTGTGCGCTGTTTCGGGCCTCATACGGCCGCGTCACCACTGACTGACAGAGTGACGGGGACAACGTGACGTACAACATTCTCTCTTATCAAAATGTTCACCTTACCATGATTGTGACTCAGTGGGTGTCCAGCTCTGTCTTTCCTTTCTACTGGATTTCTGACATATAACAAGGTGTAATTAATTTTTTTATATGCTTGTCTTTTTCATTAGCAGAAATAGGGTGAGCGTAGTTTAGTATTCATTTTGTTCCTAGTCCATATACCACCTGAACAAACTACTTTTGCTGCCATTTGTATTGTATACTGTCAACTGGGAAAAATGGCTAATAAAGGGAAAGGGAAATCAAACTTGACTGTGTTAAGGGTATTCGTCATGCTGGAAAACTACCCTTTATTGAGGATCTACTACACGACACGCGCTTTACGTGCATCATCTCTTTAACCCTTGCATCAACCATCCAAGAAAAGTATAGCCTCATCTGACAAGTGAATGAAGCAAAATCCAAAGAAATTCAGTCCCTTTTGCTCAAGTAATAAAAAAAGAAAGAAATGAAAAATTCCAATAAGCAAGCAGCAGGAGCAAGACTTGGAAGCAGAAAACATATTCAGATTGTTTGTTTTACCCCAAAGCTTTTAAGTATTCTAATGTACCTAGCTACCATTACCACTCTTTAAAAGCTCACCTTGGAAAGCCAGAATGCATCCAACACCTAACATTTTTATTACGCAGCAGCATTTACTTTAATCACAAAATGCTATCTGGACTTCCTCTCTTTATTTCATTTAACTGTATTGCATTCAGTTTTACTCTCTTATGGATTTCCTATCTTTAAAAGGATTACCTTTGCCACTTTGATGTACTTTGAGTTAAAAAAAAAGATGGGAATTTTCCCAAGAAAGAGGTTAAACAGATTTTGTTTGTAAATAGTTCAGCAGTTGTGGGAGGCTTCTGTTATTTTTTGCCTCACCTGCACTTCTCTTTCTTTGGATCTGTACTTCCTCCCCACCTGCCACTGTCTTCAGGAGACCCAACTCCCCACCCTGCCCTTTTCAGAGTCCTGAAGAGGGGGCTGATATGTATGTCAGAGGAAAGAGGTTCTTTCTCCTTCTAAAATGATGATTAATAAGGGTCTATGGAGCTACAGGGGCCATCTTTGTTTCTGTGATGAGTGTGCTCTTTCCTGATAAAAGCCTACATACTGAGAAGTAGGGGAGAAAGACTGAGATGGAGAGAGAGAGGGCGAGAGTCAGAAAGTTAATGTTAAAATTAATGCTCAGCTTGTCTGAAACTTCTCAGTGACAGGAGCCTAAAAGTCCTCTCTCTCTCTCTCTCTCTCTCTCAAGCTACTTTGAGTTGGCTAATTATCCTAATATAGGCATTTGTAAAAGTCAGAAGCAATATTATGTACCAATTACACCAATTTATATTTCTTAATTCTGCAGGCTTTTTAATGCAAATTTTCCAAGGGCAAACATGGATCAACATCTCAAAAGATCCATATATGCTGATTTTAAAAGGAAGGGTACTCCACTAGCCCATCCTTAATTACCTATGTCATTTTTAGTCATTGATCTGTATCTACCAAATATTTCAGTAGTCCTGAGGAATCTTCCATCCACCACAGCAATGTATCAATTTGTAATTATATGCTAGAATTGAGTTTCTATATTAGACAGATTGGCCATGAGACAAAACTAAGTTTTTTTATAGTCCGTGCCCGTTCTGTAACGCTTTGAATATGACATTTGGCAATACTCATTGTGAAATGCTAGTCAGATAATTCAGACCAAAGAATACACTTTGTGGCAGAATACACATCAGCTAGTTAGTTAGTTGGTTAGTGTAACTAACGCTAATGATGTGCAAAATCTTGGCTAAAAGACTTCATGTTTCTCAGTAGCTGTATTTGCAAGAATTATCCAAATAATTGACGCCTGCCCAAACTGATTTGTCTTAACATAGTCTTTATTATTTACATACCAGATGCACCTTAAAGAAAGTTCAATTTATTTTCTTTTCATCTTAAAAGAAGTATTACATATCTCTTGTGTGCAAGGTACTGTGTTGAGTGTTTATGGGGTGTGCATAGTCATGTCATGGAGGAAATGTGGACCCTGCCCTCTCATATTAAGAATAAATTTGGAAAGTTATGATATGTACACAAAAAAGTGAGACATGCTGCAAAGATAGGTGTTAGGGACTGAATTGTGTCTGTTGAAGCCCCAACCCCTAGTACCTCAGAATTTAACTGTATTTGGAGACAGTTTCTTTAAAGGAGTAATTAAGTTAAAATGAGGTGATTTGGGTGGACCTTAATCCAATATGACTGCTGTCCTTTTAAGAGGAGGAGATTAGGACACTGACACACACAGAGGGAAGACCACGTGAAGACATAGGGAGAAGACCGCCATGTCTAGGCCAAGGAAAAAGGCCTCAATCCTGCCAACACCTTAATCTCAGACTTCTAGGCCTCCAGATTTGGGAGAAAATTAATTTCTGTTGTTTAAGTCCCCCAGTCTTTGTACTTTGTTTTGGCAGCTCTGGTAAACCAGTGAGATAGATAAAAGAAAAACAAAAACTACGTGGATTCAGGGAACTGGAAGCATCCTTCCAGCTGGGAGCCTTGGAGAAAGCTTTATCTAGGTGGCTTCTGTAATGGCGTTTGGAGTAGAAAATGGCCATACGTAGTTGGAGAAGCTAGGTGTTTTTCACAGTGGGAAAAGCATGTCAAGCACATGGCTGCAGAAAGTAGGGGAAAAGACCGAAAGTGTACGTTAAGGCCAAATAGCGAGCTTGGATTTTAGGCTGAATGCAAAGGAAAGCCACTGAAATACCTTGGCGGCACTGTAACCAAATCAGAACTGTGCTTGAAAAAGATTAATCTGGAAATCAGGTAATCATCAGTTGGAAGAGGAAAGCATTTTGAGTTGGGGCAGAACAGCTGGCAACCCAATGCAGTAGAGCAGAGTAAGGGGGTAAAGTAGAAGGTTCAGAAAAGACAGACACTGAAGAAGAGGTAAAGTCACTGGGACTCAGCAGATGGCTTTGCTATGGGAGGCAAGGGGTAGAAAAAGAACTGAAGAGCTGAAAGACAGCCAGGAGGTTCTGCTTGGGGTCTGGGAAGATGAGACAATGGAATTGACTACAGAAATAGGAAGAGAGTAGAAAAACAGGTCTAGGGCATCCCTGGTGGCACAGTGGTTAAGAATCTGCCCGCCAGTTCAGGGGACATGGGTTCGAACCCTGGTCTGGGAAGATCCCACATGCCGCAGGGCAAATAAGCCCGTGCGCCACAACTACTGAGCCTGTGCTCTAGAGCCCGCGAGCCATAGCTACTGAGCCCGCGTGCCACAACTACTGAAGCCCGCGTGCCTAGAGCCTGTGCTCCTCAACAAGAGAAGCCACCGCAATGAGAAGCCCACGCACTGCAACAAAGAGTAGCCCCCGCTCAGTGCAACTAGAGAAAGCCCACGCACAGCAACGAAGACCCAACACAGCCAAAAATAAATAAAATAAAAATAAATAAATAAACAGAAAGGAAAAACAGGTCTAGGAAGGATGATGACCAGTACAGTTTTAGAGCTCCTGGGGACTGACAATTTTAAATGTGGTTGGAGATACAGAACTGTAGACATGTAAATTGGGGTATATATACACAATATATATATACATACATATTATATACACACAATCTTTGCTTGGAAATGTATAATATATTTGCTTTGGGGAAAGTTTGCTTATACATGCTTGGGACATTTACAGACTTAGGACTAAGTGTGAAGATACAAATTTTGGATCATCACTGAAGCCATAAGAGGGGATTAAATTGCCAAGAGAAATAACAGGAAAACGGAAGAGAGGTTTGGGCGAAGGACACAGGGAGCATTTAAGGAACAAGGTTCAAAAGAGAAGTAAATGGGACTTCCCTGGTGGCGCAGTGGTTGAGAGTCCGCCTGCCGATGCAGGGACGTGGGTTCGTGCCCCGGTCTGGGAGGATCCCACATGCCGCAGAGCGGCTGGGCCCATGAGCCAAGGCCGCTGGGCCTGCACGTCCGGAGCCTGTGCTCCGCAAAGGGAGAGGCCACAACAGTGAGAGGCCTGCGTACCGCAAAAAAAAAAAAAAAAAGAGAGAAGTAAATGGTGCATTCTTTGGAGAGGCAAGAGAAGAGCTTCTATTTGTTGGAAAATCTCTATTCAGCCGCCGTAGCTGTTCCAGAAACTTGAAAAAAATTCCTTCCATTTAAATAATTAAAATTTTCAAGGGAACAGATGAAAGGATTACCCCTGTTTTAGACAATAAAGTAGATCCATTTTTACTTGCATTATCAGAAGACGACACAGGAATCTTAATTTCTTCTTAGCTGCAGTAAATCTAAATAAAAGTTTCAAAAATCAAAGAACTTAGTGGCTACTAGCTATTGCTAGCCTCAAAATTTCCTTTAAGGAAAAGAAATGTATTTTCATAAAATATGAAGAAAAAAATCAAATACAGCTACATAGAGTATTGGTCCTAGAAGTGATCCAATCTAACCTCTTTTTCCCAGGAAGCAGTAGAATTTCAGTCAAAGAACTCAAGAGAGTTTACATTACTAAACACTGGTTTTTCATATTTCCACTGCATCAGTGATAGAACATTGATACAAACATCAAAGCCATAAAACTATTCTTGCTGGTACATTGCATGGCCTCTTCTTTCTGTTTCTCTCTGCACAAGGCTGACCTGCAACACTTGTGTTTAAATATCCCTGGTTACAGCCACATGCAAGGACCACCCAGTGCCCACCTGATCTGTTGAGGGCAGAAGGGCAGAATCTGTCCCAACATACAAATGTGGTTGCCAGGGCTCACAGTTGTGACCCCACAGGAGGCGATGCTTATTGAAAGGATGGGCTGAGAAGGGTCCCCAAAAGATGACTTCCTCCTTGATAAGAGAACTACCTTTAAACTCTTCCTTTTCATTCCCCAAGCCCCTGAGCTTGAATGAGATAATGATACTTTATATAAGTGGATTTATGAGCAGTTGTAAGCTTTATAGAGTATTGAACCTTCTGTGCATTTTTGGCTACTGTAGAATAGAGGCTCCCTAACATACTTCCTGAGTGTCTGTTTATATGATATCCAGAAATAATTAACTAACCAATAAGATATCAATTTAATAAATTGAGTTTATTATTCCTATTGCAACATCTTTGCTGTTAATATCTATCAATCATTTGCCAACAACTACTTAATTGGCATTTTGAATAAACCTTTAAAGAATTTATAAAATATGGATTTATAGGAAACACAGAGCATATAATGCAGTTGAAGAAAATTTATCATTATTTCTGTTTTGTAAATGGAAAATCAATGGTTAGGAAGCATCAAAGGTTTTATTTTCTTGGTCACATCAATTCACAATCATTGATCTGAGAGTGTCTGTATATCTCCTTCCAAATAGGATTTGAGAGCTACTATCAACAGATACTGTACATTCAATATGTTTATTATAGAAATAGAAAATCAGAGTCATGACTAGTGAAACACGGAAAACATGAAATAGTGATAAACCTCCACAGCAGAAACAGAAAGCTAGACTTTCTTCTATATTGCGGTAAATGCAAACACACTACCCCAAAACATGGCACTTGGCATATTGAATATTTAAAGCTGAAGAAGTTTGAGAAAACAGCAGAAGCAGGAAAGTCCCTTTGACTTTCCTCCCACCCTGCTTCCCTGAAACAGGTCATAAACCTTCATGTGAGACGTCCCTTCCCTACACATGGAAGAAAGGAGAGCATCCTTATCTTTGAAGACAAGGGGACACTGTCCTAACAAACGGGTCTTGCTAAGTTTCCCCGTTTGCTACACTTACTTCATACTCCATAACCTATCATATCTCTGCATGACTGCCCACTCCACATCAAACCCAGCATAAAAATTCTCAAGTCAAACTGTTTCTTCGCGTCTTCATTTCCTTATGAAGGTTTCCATGTGACGTAAAACTTAAACTTAGTGAATTTTCGTACTTTTCTCTGTTAATCTGTCTTTGTTAATTTAATGTTCAGACTCAGCCAGAGACCCTAACTTTTTCCTCCCCTATAAAACCATCAAGCAAGGAGAAGTAAGCCTCAAAATACATTTGCTAGTGTTCAATTACACAACTATGCTGACCATCTCAGGAATCTGGTTAAAGGAGTTTGAAAGGATTTTCTTTCCACCTGCTTCATAGGGCATAATACCATTGCTTTCAGCAGCCTCCTTCTATACAGAAGCGTCAGTTATTAGATTGGACATCATAGCCATCATAACATATTTCATTGCAACATTTCTTCCCATATAAAGCCTTTCTGCATGCTTTATGTCAGGACAGGATTGTTATTTTTGGCAGTAATGTACCTTAAAAGGAATTTGTATGAAACCATACTGCCTTTTTAAGCTATGTACAGACCATGTGGTGTTCCCAATATTAAATTTCCCTTTAAAGAATTTGTCAACTTTGAACTTGAAGATGTGTCTACAAGCATTGGTGACTCAAAGACAGAGCTGTTTAATTATAGTGGTACAAGGTATTAATATGCATCTGTTCTACAAAGGCTAATTTTAGTTAAATTTTTTTATCACAAGTGCATTGATGTTGCAAGAATAAAATGGTGAAAAGGCTGCCACAGATGCTATTTGCATTGGGGCTGGAGGTGGGTAATTGGGTCAGTTGAGTTCATATATTAAAGAATTGTCTGCTTGCTATTGCGTTGGTTGTCACAGTCTGTCTCAATCAAGCATAACTGCAGATCTCCAGAAAGCTGTATTGATCAAAATAAAAATCTACATTTTATTTAGGTTCAAAGGGCTGGTGCTAATATCAACTACATTTGATCACCAAGCGTGTGTGATAGTTGAGTTCAGGTTTACTGTACTGCAGCTTGCTAAAATAAAAACGTCTTGGTCTCTTTGGAAATACAGACAGGTCTGATTATTTGTCTCAGTTTGAGAACAAAAAGTGATGTTGAAGGAATGGATGTTTGATGATGTCCCATCTCTGAATAAAAAGAAGAAAACAACAAAAACAAGCAACAACCAATATATAAACATAGTTGAACCCCATCACAAAAATTTCTGACTTCCATAATCAATCCACATTCCCTAAAGACATGCATGTTTTTCCTCACTGTCTATTTAAATGGCTCAAAAAAAGGCATCGCAATGGACAGACTCCCTTGTTAGAGGAAACAATTACTTGGTAGTATAGGTTATTTTAATGGACATATCACTTTAAACGAAGCCATCACATCTGTTCCGCCTTCTAATTACAAATGCAAAAGAAATACAATTCACCAATGCATCATAAAAGAGTAAAACATAAGCGATTTAATGCATATGTATGTGCCTAAGTCAATGCAGCATGCAATCTGCTATGTTTTTTACATGTTCTGAGCACAAATCAGATGGAAAACCTGTTCTCTGATGAAATGTGATTTCTTCTCCCTGGATAAGTTTGGTGCTGTATGGAAGCAATGGTTTGCACAAACGATCTGCAGACTACACTGCTGCTCTAGCAAGTGTTCTTAGCTAAACTCTTCCTGGGGACTAATATCTTATGATCAACACAATGGGTTGCACCACTCTGATGCAGGTTGAGTACGAAAATATCTTAACCTAATGAACAGGGGAAATTTTCACTGACACATTAAGAAATAACTTCTTTTCCCCTCTTTTTTCCTAAAGGGGGGGGAACATCAGAAGTATTAACAGGGTCACCCAACTGTCCTTGCTCAAGGGGGCGACTAAATGGCATTTACTGCTCCTCAATGACTGCTTAAAGAATTGTGTGTAGCTCTCATATTAGTGGTAGAATAGACATTGGTAAATGAGGATGTTATTTTCTTGTTTCTAGTAAAAAATAGTCCTATTTAAAGAAAATATTTGAATGGGGTTAGCTTTCTGTACCTGTGAGTCAAGCAGGAAGGCAAGAATTTGGTTAGAGTTGGAGGTCAGGAAGGGCAATACTGCCGACTTCAGGACAAAGCAGCATAATCACAATTCCATGATAGCAACCAAAATTGAATTAACAATTCAATTTAAATGTTAAGAAACTGTTAGTTATCGTATCCCTTCTTCAATCAAGGTTGGATCCATCCAGTTTCTCTTACCGGCTTTTCACCAGGGCAGGAAGTGTTGGCGGCGTGTTGGCATCTCAAAAGCAGGGGCTGTGTTTTATCCATCAGCCTGGTCCATCATTGAAAATAGACCCATTACTGAGAATAGAACTGAATAAATATTAGTTGGCAGCATTTTCTGAGTGAATGAGTAAACCTGAAAGTATGGATGGGTAATTGACTAGTCCTGACAAAATTCTGTTCCCAAAGGGTCATTTTATGTGGAAATATTAAAACAAGTGTTAATACAGCCTTTCAATCTGAGGGCAATTTTCCACCTTGTTAATTATTGCTAAATTTCAGAAAAACCCCGTTGGTATTTCTCTCCCAGAACTGTGGTGAGGATAAAATGAGATAATATATGTAAAGGACTTAAACAGTGCCTGGCCCAAAGTAAGTGCTTGGTGTAAACATTAGCTATAATTCTTCTGTTCATTCTTACCTAGGCCCAGATAACTCAGCCAAAGCCTGATCAATTTCTCATCCAATGGAAAATTAATCATATTAACTATTAATATGTTTAAAAACCTGACTTTGATGGCAGCACTGGATAAAACCAAAGATTCAAATGCACTGAGTACACACACACACACATAAGCATACATAATTAACAGGCGATAGACAATCAGCAGCATAAATTTTATTGAGATACAACAGAGAATAAAAGTTAAGAATATGGCCTTTAGAGCTGGCCAGTTCTGCCTTAGAGAACTAACTTTGTCTCTTCTTCTCTATGTGAACTTAGACTTAACGTGTCTAAGTCTCTGCTTCCTTATCTGTAACATGGGAATAATAAAGAATACCTGCCACCTCATAGGTTTGTTGCCAGTGATTAATAAGACATAGTGCAAAGCACACTGCCTGGATCATTGTAAGTACTCAATAAATATTAGCTAATATTATTTTTATGGTTACCACCTCTGGTAGCAATAAAAGTTTCACCACATGCTGTCAAAGCATTTAAAATGAATTCTGTCATTTTCATAAGCAAGAAGAAGGAAATCCTGATAGAGTTTGACAAATAAGGACCCCAACATAAATTACTTTCTCCTTTCCATACACAACGGACTTCCTTTGATATGAATATGAAATCTCCATGTGCATAGAAATGAGGAGACACCAAATGCTCTTCACGTCTATTTGGCTTTCTAACTTCAAAAGCAGAACTCTGAGGCAATCTGCTGCAGCACGGAGTCCTCACAGCCTCCTGACTGGGTTCACTGATACAGCATCAGATAGAAGCTCTAGTCTTCAAACCCCAACTGTCTATCACCTGATTGGCATAAAAGACATGTATACACCGAATATTTTTCTTCCGAGCTTCTTCTCCATCCTCTCCATTCCCATTGCAACACCTTCGCGTCATGGACATTCATACTGTTGGTCTCCTGGTAGATATCCCTTCTGTAAATCACCCAAACTTTAATGCCACCTTTGTCCTAAAACATAGTCCAATAATATTATGTCTTTACTCAAAAAAAGTTGTCATGACTTCCCAATGACTCCAGAATGCAGAAACATCCTTAGTGCTGGGTCTTCTCCATTTGCCCTTCCAGATCCACTCTCCACCCTTCTCCACTGTGCTCTGTCCAGTAGGCTCACCTCCAGAGGTGAACGCTAGGAGCTCTTGTTCTTTGGCTTCCAATTGCATTTAACCAAAGAGAAAACCTAAAAGGTCTAAATGAGGACATTGCTTGAAGTGTGGAAGAAGAGGGAGCCACCTTATTCTTCCCTGCCAGAATATGGTTTGGGGACTTGCTGCATTTCTCTACTTAAGGCCACAGTTCCTGCCAGAAATCCATTTCCCACGTAGCACTTTCCACATTCTGGTAACAGTTTCTTTCTCTTGCCCATTCAGGTCTAAAGGTGAGGATTGCTTCCCTTATTAAACTCTTCTATTTTATCCCATTAAAGTATGTCATCTATTTCTTGCTAGGACCTTGACTAATACAGGTTAGTTCTAGAAAACAGACCCTCAATGTGGGATTCTGGGAATGAGCTGCCCACATATTTCATGAAAGCACAAACAAACTTCCTGCCAGGGAAAAATAAGACACTGGCAATCCATGGCATGTGCTACCAACATGAACACTCAAATTATCATCATCTCCTAACCATTCCCCTGAGAGGACCTGGACAATGCTTTATCAAGGCATTTAGAAATGCACTGACAAGAGAAGAACCAGCATCTTTGAAAGTCCCTGAGGTGGTGATGCAGAAGACAAAGGTGGAAGCTGGCATTGAACTTCCTGATTTCAAAGGAAATAATGGGACCTCAGGGTAATAGAAATCAGATGGCAGTGCTTAATCATCACATGTAATTACCCCCAATAAACCAGGGAAGGGATAAGGAAATATACATAGAAATAGGTTGTCTTCAAGTAGAAGGGACAACTGTATACTTTGCAAGGCTTCTGTCTACTCTCTTGCTTTCTGTCATAAGACAGTCCAGAGGTATCTTGATTGCCTTGGTGTCCCGCAAAATATTTCTCTGGTCCAGTTCACCCCTGATATCATGCTAGTTGGATCTGGAGAACAGAGAGTAGCAAGAACTTCAGGTGTCTTAGAAAGACATGTGCATCCCAGACTATGGAAGAAAATCTCCACAAAATTTCAGAGGCCTGCCTTATCACTGAAGGTTCCGAGGGTCCAGCAGTTGGGGAGCATAGCAGGGTATCTCTTTAAAGTATAAGACAAATATTTTACCTTGACCCATTTTTCCCAAGGAGCATTAGGTTTGTTGGGCCTCTTTGGATTCTAGAAAAAACATAGGTGTACTGCTCTAACCCAAGTTCTGGATCACCTGTGAGGCTGGCAGTTTTGATTAAACATGGGCGGCCAATCAAACTGCTTAGCCACTTGGACCTTCTGACCAATCATATCCAACTGGACTGGAAGGGTCTATGGCAGACAGGGATGCTCATGGATTCTCTGGCAAGTCCTAGTAGGACAAACACAGAACACCTCCCTTGGGGTCTGGAGTATGGCCATGCCAACTCCTACCAATGGCAACTCTGTTAGAAAGTCAGATCCAGACTTGCTACCAAGCCTAGTAGAGTCTGAACACCTGACCATGGAACATCAAGTGGTTACCTGTCATGAACTGGATGGGATCTGATTGACTGGATCAGAAAATTGGATGTGCACAGCAGTATTCCATTATCAAATGGAAACGGGTTTCTTAAGACTTCGCCCAAGCAAGTCTGCAAGGGACTGTAAAGAGCACAGACGGTGACTCAGACCCCCGCTGTACTTGTTCCTCATACTGAGCTGTCTCTTTCCCAGCCGGAACCTATGATATCTTGGAGAGTTCTCTCCATTACCGGGTAACAGAGAAAGGGAATGCATGGGCAGGTTTACTGATGTGTTTTCCAGCCTACTGGCACCAGCCAGAGGTGAAAGGTGGTTATGTTCCAGCCCTGAAGGCAGTAGAGGAGAAAAATCCTCCCAGGAAGCCAAACTGTGGTCAGTACATCTAGTTGTCCACTTTATATGCAAGGAGAGAAGGCTTCATATGTGAATCTACAATTATTCATGAGCAATGCTCAAAGGGTTTGCCAGAAGGTCAAGTTTTAGGAAAAAATGATATTGGAAAAATGGTGGCAAGGAGGTCTAAAGGAGGAGGTGGGTAGGTAACTCCTGGGAATGGGCACAGCACAGGAAGATATTTGTGCCCCACATAAATTTCTACCACTGGACATCCACTGAGGAGGACGATCTCAGGAATCTGGTGGACAACGTGACCTGTCTGATGGGTGTCAATCAGCTTCTTTTTCCAGCCACCCCAATACTTGTCCAATGGTCCCATGTACAACGCGGTCATGGTGGCAGAGAGGGAGGTTTGCACGGGCACAGAGATGGGGACTTTTCCTCCCCAGCACTCACTGGCCACCTTCATTGCTGGCTGCCCAAACAGCCATCAGCAAAGACAACTCAGCCTCTACTATGAAATCCTCCTGGACAGCAAAATGAGGACAAGATTTTTCACAGAGCTAAACAGATCCATTTCAAAAGACAATTCTCTATTTTGAGATTAGGTCCTTCTGCTTTTTGGTATAAGAATATATTTTTATTTGATTGCACAATGGTGGTAGGGTTTCTTGCTTTTATTATTTGTTTGTTACTCAATGTTTATACTAGACAAAATAAAATATGACTACCTTATGTTGGTTTCTGGAAATTGTATTAGTTTGTAAAATCTAGAGGTGTAGAAACCACTGATGTACTGGTTAAGAGCACTGAAGCCCTTGGCAATAGACCACCAACCCCAACTCCACTACCAACCTCTGGAGGAAATTTACTTACCCTTTGTAGATCTCTGTTTCCTTATTGACTTCATATGATCTGAGGGCAAATTAAATGAGGCATTGCCTATTTCGGATATTTCATATACATGCAGTCATAGAATATGCAACCCTTTGTGCCTGGTTTCTTTTACTTAGCATGTTTTTGAAGTTCATCTACGTTGTAGAAAGTATCAGTACTTCATTTCTTTTCATGGCTGATACCCTATTAGTATGTACATACTACAATTTACTCATCATTTCATCCATTGCTGGACATTTGGGTTATCATAGCCATTTTCTAATCACCCTTCATCATTAATGATTTCCAGCGTGGTTATTCCTTTTTATTTTTAACTTGCTTCTATTATTTTGCAGTAAAAGACATTCAAGATCATTTGACACTTTAGTTAATGTTGAAAGATCCATATTCCAAAAATGCCTTATTTCTACAGATATATGTTTCTGCAAGAGCATCCTCCAAGACACAAATCATCAAACCTGAGTGGCTCAGTGAAAACTTTGGCGGGCAGACAATCATATAAAGAGAGAACTTTGGTTCAGTCAGTTAGATGGCAAATGGTACGTCTTCACGGCACCAGCCCCAACATTGGCATGAGCTATCATGAAAGAGGTCTTCCCTGGGTGTGGAAGGGCTCTGTCATCTCTTCTACTTCTGTCTAGTCACTCAGTCCCCTCATTACAGACCAACATCATGAGGACCTTTTCCCTAATTGGATACCGACTCCCAGGGAGAATAAGGAGTATGGTCCCATACAGAGATTATGGGGCCTGCTGAATTGATTATGTGATTAGGAAGTAAACTAAGTCCATGACCTCTCATATGGATTATCCAAATGTAAGGATGACATCATCCCTTGCTTTGTGGTGCTTTTCCCCTCCCCTTAGACTCTGCTGCTTCACATGACGAATTCTGTCTCTGAAACTGCCTCACCCAAAAAGTTGTATCTACACCTCACTGAAGGAAACGGAGATCTGGCAATGATCCAGTTCATTTGATCAACATAGCTGGCGGAACCAGATAATTTAAGCTCCAAATTTCCCCATTAATCAAAATTGTCTGACGACGGCTACATCTGCTTTTACTTTGGGTTGTGTAGACACAGTCTAATTGTGCATTTCCTAAAAACTGAATTTTATCATCTGTAACATTCATAGAGCTCTCCTTGCCCACATTTCTTTCCCAGCCTGTTTGACTGAACAGATAACTCAGTAATTAAAATTCATAATCAACACATGTTGAGTGTTTTTCCTCTTTCTTATGTTTTTACAATCCTTTCCCCTGACTTCTGGGTGGTTTGCCAACTGTCCCACTTTTCAGGAGTAAATACTAGAGGTTATCTTCCCAAGGGGCCACCATATTGGCTGCCTTTCTTAACCCTTTCCTCTTGTCTCAACCTCCCACCCCACCACCTCTGGAGGCAGGAACTTCAGAAACATTGACAGTTCTGACTATACCTCAAAGGCTAGTTGCCGAATAAAGTAGTAAACAGAGAAATAAAAAATGGAGACAACAGAGAGTCTGGTTCGAAGCAAATATACCACTGGCTTTACGGCTATGATCTCCCTTTTCAGAAGGTCTGTGAGTCCTAGACAAGCCCATTAGGCATGCGCCACTGGAATGGAGCCTGGCCAAGCCAAGCTTGTGTCAAACAAGGGGGAGGAAGGGTCAGTGGGCTGGTAGGCAGCTAAGGTTGCAGTTAACAGGAGGCAAGAGAGCCCTTTGTAAAATGTTTGCCTGGGGGCACAAAACAGATGCCTTCTGAAGAGGAAGACCAAGCTCACGAACCTGACTTAGTTTCTTTCGGAGTTGACCATGCGGGGGAGAAAACAAAACTCACATGGCTTCTAAAGTAAACCTGAACCAAGATTATCACCAACATCCTTAACTGGAAACGGACCCTCAGAGTCAGGTCTTCTTCTGGAGTCCTTGCATCCTTCCCTTCAACACACCCATAGTTTCTTTTCCCCTCAGCACTTAGGGAAGCCTTCCTCATGAACAGATCTCTTTCATCCCACACAATAGTCCTGTTGCTCCATCTTACAGAGGAAGCCACCACCAAAGTCACACCTTGACGGAGCTGCCTGCCTCTGTCCCATTCTATCCCAAGAAGCTTTGCTTCTTGGGCCCCAAGAAGTTGCTGGTTCTTTAAAATCTTAAGCACTGAGATTCAAAGCTGCTGTTGCGTAATCCAATTAGACAAATACTTTTAACTGGCTTGTGCATTTCTCCCAGAGTTACCTTCACCCGAGTACATAAATGAGGATGCCTCCTCACTGTTCCATAAACTTGTGAAGCTGAGATGGTATTTTTAACGCACTCGTTTTAAACAATGTCTGTGCTGTACCCCTTTTGCTTTTGCTGTTGGCGCAGGTGAGGAGCTGCCTAACAGCTGAGCTCCGGATCCGACATGTGTGGCCCGGGGCGGGCCTTGGATTTTTCAAAGGGTAACGTTTTCACACGTGGCAAAACCCTCAAGTGTTTTCAGTATTCGTGGCTCAGTATAGCTCCTTCTTGTGTATTTCACAGACAAGCGAGAGGCATCTGACAATGGAAATTCTATCACCTTATCTGTTTTACCTTCCTTCCATCTGGAAAGCACACACACACACACACACACACCCCTAGGAAGTTCACTTTCTTCTTGAACTCCAAAAAACGTTTATGATTGTGCATAGAATCGCCTCCGAGTAGTTAGAAGTGCTATGCATATTCCCAAAGCCCTGAGGAAAACATGGTCTGGAATTGTTTACTCCAGCAGAACCTGCCTAGAAGCAATAAGATTTCCTGAAGTTCCCAGATAGATAGGACGCTGACTTCCTAGCAAGAGAAGGCTGTGGGCCATACCCTGAGGGCTGCGTGGAAATGAGGGTGCAGTGCCCTTAGTCATGCTTCAGAGAAACCTCAGATGGGGCAGGACTGCACTTTCTCAAAGCAGGGCCACCTACTCAGCTCTCTGTGTGGAGGAAAATAGGAAATTTTGGTCACCCTATGGTCCCCCACAGACCATGCTACCTTTGGTGGTAAAGGGTTCCCGAACACACCACTGTGGCATTAAAGACTATTTTGATCAGAGGCATTTGAGTTCCTGAAATCTCTTTTCTGCCTAAAAGCAGAGTCTCCCAAAAGGACTCAAAAGAACTCGATCGTCATGAGTCCCAGAGCTTGCCACTGGGAAGACTGGCTCATCATGGGAGATGAGACACTGTCATAAAACTATCATGTCTCCCACCTTTTCTTCTAAGCATCCATCTATCTTTGCAAGAAGTCATTTATTTTCCTGTAAGTGCCCTTCTCCCTTTTCCTTTCCCCTATTAAGATGGTGTATAAGCCCCAAATTCTAACCACTTCCTTGAGTTCCATCTTTCTGTGAATTCCCTTAAGTATATTTTAAATCTCTCTTTTCTCTTGCTAATCTGTCTTTTGTCAGTTTAATTTGCAGGTCCTCAAGTTCTGAACCTAAGAGGGTAGAAGAAAGGCCTTTCCTCCTCTACAGTGGGATCAGCGTGTGCTGGGTATCCTCCCTTTGCCCACCCCCCCCAGACCCACCCTCTCCTCTCTGCTCTGCCCTAGGAGACTCACCTGTATGGACTACTTCAACAGGCCCCCTTGGTCCTCTAGTTTCCAGTTGGTTTGGCTAGTGGGAAGCCTCAGGAAGAGCTCACAGAAAGAAGAATGAGGTCAAGGTATTTATTCCCTCAGTTCCCTCCAGTGCTGTGAGGTCACCATGGGCTATGTCCCTCAGCTGAAAGCCCAGCTCCTGCAAGGGAGCCCACTCCACATAACTTCTCTGACTGCCTCTTCTTACCCTTTCTGGTCTAAGGGTGAGAGAGTCCTATCTAGCCCCTGGGTACTACTGTACCCCTTGAAGCTTTCTGTAACCCCCTCTGCCTTTGTTCATGGTTTCATATGAACTCCTCCAAATTACCCAATTTGAATGTTTGTTTTTTTTTTACCGGAACCCTTGCTCATATATAAGGAAGATGGAAGACAGTCATGAATTTGGAGGCAATCTCATTACCTTTGAATGTAATCCCCATCTCTGGGGAGTCACTGAACGCCTGTTACCCCAAGCCCTCTCTCCTGATTTGGCAGCAGGGTCCCAGCCAACTTTTTCATGCTCCTTTGGAGCCGTGAAATCTCAGTCACTGCTCTGCCACTTCGGCCACTGTCCTTATGCTTACGGTCAAGGTGAGGGGAGTAAGTAACCAGGTACCACCACCAGCATGCCAGCACTTGTGAGTAAAGGACAAACTGATCTTCTCTGTCTCTCTTTCATCAGAGAGTTGATTAAGTCTCTGCAGGATCCGGTGGGAAGACAGCTGAGCCAGCACCCACCATGTGCCCAGAAGAGTCCTCTGCAGTTACTTTGCCTCAGGTCTCAGTACAGAGCTGCACCCTCTTTACACCCTCCCCACAGAAGCCAAAGTGTCATTTAACAGAGCACTCTCCTTAGAGGTGGGAGGAAGTCTTTCTCTTCTCTCTTAGAAGAAAACTCTCATCCATCTATCTTAGCCAGAGTCCCCCCTGCATCCTCTCTCCAGTAGATCTCCCAGAAAGGGGGTGTCCCACCTAGGACACTACATGTTAGCTGCCAATGCAGGAAGGTGACCCCTTGCTTCTTGTCAGGGTTTATAAACAAAAGAGGAGTCACCTGGCCTCCCCATATGATAAGGGACACCTCTGGCCATGACACACTCACCTGCACTGTTTTCCCATTACCTAAAGGATTCCACCTAAACTCCTCCACCTGGCATTCAAGGTCCTTCAGGATCTGCCCTCAATCTGTCTTTCCAAGTATAACTGAAACTCCTTATCAGGTGATACGTTAGATGATCAGAGACCTTACAGGCCAAGTCAGGAGTCTTCATCTTCCTTGTAGGTGATGGGCCCTGGGCAGTGGGGGAGATAAGATGATTGCAATGAAAGATCACCCAGACCCCATGCGGTGGAAGACAAGAATGGAGGTAGCCTGAGCAGAGGTGGGATAGGGAGGTTGGGAGGAGGGAGAACCATGGCTTCCTTGGAATGTGACCCTCCCCAAGGTCAGGAGAGGTTGTGAGTGAACCTGCACTCTCTTGAGAGGAGCACGTGGTACGGAACAAGCTGCTGGCAGCTCCCAGGGGGAATCGAGGGGTCAGAGGCTCAGCTGCTGCAGCCCTGCAGCCCACCTGACCCCCTGTACAAGGGAAACTGGAAAAGGGAGGGAGAGAGAGGTTCAAAAAAGGAAAGGAAGAGAAAAGAGAGGCCAGTTCGTAAAAGTCAAAGTCTCTGGGTTCTCCCAATGTCCTGAGCTGAGATTTATTCTCACACCCTCTCTAACCTTCCTTGGCATTCCAGAAAGCTGATCAGACCCTGGAACTCAGGGAGTCAAAAGGAAAGGGACATTCAGAAGTTAGGGTTAGGAGGCAGGGATTCCTGCACTGATAGCATCTCCCCGCCCTTCTGCCAGCCTGTGTGCTGAGATGTTGGCAGGGTTGCCTGGGAACAGTCATGAATCCCCAAGGTGAGCAAAGGGGCTGAGAATCCTTGTGTCCTGACTTCAAGAGATACACCCACCTCCTGTCAAAGACCAGAAGACACAATTCACAGAAGAAGAAATAAAGGTTCAATAGCACACATAATGCTGGACAACCTCACTACTGATGAAAAAATGCAAATTAAGACATCATTTTTAATCTATTAAACTACCAAGCACTGAGAAAAAGATAATACCCATTATCGGGGAGAATTTAAAGAAACAGAGCCTGCTATAAATCACTGGTGCTCATGTAAAGTGGAACTGTCTTCCTAGTACTTTTTAGTAAATATCAAAACTCTGAAAAGTGGCATACCTGTCACCTAGCCATCTCTCTTAGTGGATTTATCCCAAATGACTAATTAAGAATGTGACCAAGGTACTAAATTCCATCGGATGATTGCCTTATGTTCAATCCTCCGTATCAAAGGAGTGAAGATGGTATTTACCCCTCTTAACAAACAACTCCTCATTATGTTACCAGCTGAGTGAAAAGAATATTGATTTTTAATAAGCACATGTAGGACAAAAACATTACCTAAGTGGCCATATAAACAAAAGTCCCACATTTCTTAACTTTCTATACTAGGTCTTAGTTTTGGGCTTTGTTTCTACTGTTCCTTCCTAGAAATAGTTCAACTCTACACACTTTTTTTTTTAATTGAAAAGCCTTATATAATACATATGGCAAATAATTCAATATGGATTTGGTCCATGCTGGGTCACTCAAGAGAGATTAAGATGCAATAACAAAAACTCTACAAACGTGTGTCATTTGTCACCACAAAGCTGTGTTTCTTGCTCATGTTACACATCCCATATGGGTGAATGGAGGGTCTGCTTCTCATCTCCTCACTCAGGGACCCAATGTCCTGGAGCCTCTGTATCTAGAGCATTACTGGTTACGCAGGCAGGGGAAGGGAACCTGAGTGGGTACTGCAACAGCAATTCAATGCTCCGGCCTAGGAGAGACACCCATCACTTGTTTTCTAGAAAGAAAAGATGTTACGTGGTTGCACAAATAATTTCAAGGGTGTGGGAATTGCCATTCTACTACGATTGTAAGGAAGAAAAGCAGAAGTAAGTGAATCATCCTTGTGTCTACCACACAGGCCAGGGCCAGGGAGTTTGTCTCTAAGACGTGAGACTTAGTATCAGACTGCATACTTCACCCCTGAAATTTTCTGAGAGCATTAGGAAAGGAGAAGAAACAGGATCAGTCCCATTTACTGATGATTCATTCAGTGATTATTGACTATTCGTTCAGCATTGTGCTAGGAAATTAGGAAAATACAAAGAATATAACCACAATGTTTCCAGGTGCTTAAATCTAGTGGAAGAGGTAATACTATAATATTGCATATAAATTTAATTTATATAACATTGCATATAATATAGCATATAAAATGTAGGGGCTCCATAATAACTACTGACAACAACACAAGACTATCGTTTCTTAGCCTGTTTCAGTCTTCAGAATCACTCAGAGAGCTATTTCAATGATACATAATCACGTTCCAGCGCCAGAAATATTGAATATTTGAATCAGCAAATATTCAGTGAGATAAAGACCAGGCACGTGAATTTTGATTAAAACTCCCTAGACGACTCTGGGCTCACCCCATTTTAAGAAGCCTTGAAATATGAAAATCCAACAGTCATGCTCTTAGGGACAAGTGGGTATTAGAGACGCTAAATAGAGATTCAGAGGAGGAAGAGGAACCTGTAGCCTGTAGCCTTGTGGTCAGGAAAGTTTTCAAGGGGAAGGTGGCCCTGGGTCCATGAAGGAGGCGTAGGGTTTGGCTAAGTGGATACAAGAAGTGAGGAATGGCCAGGGTTCAGGAGTATGTGTACATATATATAAATTATACTAGAGGGATAAAAAACATGTCAGTCAAGTGAGAACTTAAGTTGCAATGATGATTAAAAAGTGAGTATTTAGGGCTTCCGTGGTGGCACAGTGGTTGAGAGTCCGCCTGCCGATGCAGGGGACACGGGTTTGTGCCCCGGTCCGGGATGATCCCACATGCCGCGGAGAGGCTGGGCCCGTGAGCCATGGCCGCTGAGCCTGCGCGTCCGGAGCCTGTGCCCCGCAGCGGGAGAGGCCACAGCGGTGAGAGGCCCGCGTATCGCAAACAAACAAACAAAAAAAGTGAGTATTTAGTTTAGACCAGTATCCAGCTCTATAGAAAGCCTTTGAATCAACGTGGTTCCTCAGCTATTTAGACAATGACAGGCAAGTGATAAGTGCTTCATTAATATTTGTTGAATTAATTAAATTATTAATTAATCAATTCTGAATTGAGTAACTGAAGATAGAACCTCAGAAGTCTAAGAAGGTAATTAATGGCTGTTTATGAAAAACTGATATCCAACTTCTTTGGTTTTACTTGTCCCAGAGATCAAAACCAGAAGTGATATGGCCCTTTTGTTCTTTTTAATAATCTATAAGCTACTCCTACTTCCATAAAGCATTCTCAAAGTTCACTGAATGAGCTGAAGAGGTCATTGAGATCTCCTAAAAGGCAGAAGCATTTTGCTATACTAGCCTCTCCTAGAAGGAGAGGCTAGTATAGCAAAATGGTTAAAATCATGACTGTTGGGGTCAAACAGACCTTGCTTTGTCACTTACTAGCTGTGTGGCCTTGGACAAATCAGTCAACCTCTTTGGAAAGTTTAGATAATAGTATCTAACTCATACCTAACTCACTTGAGGATTAAATAATATCAAGACCATAAAGACAATTTAGAAAAATCTAGAACCATGACATGGTCAGGACCATTACATCTTAACAATTACCTGAAACTATCCCCTGGGACAGATGAGGATATCAAAACCTGCATTCAACTAAAGCCGCAGAAAGACCCACATGGTAAAGCTCAAATCTCAAACCACTCAGCGACCATACCTTGGTTGACATTGGATTTTAGACTTTATTAATTTATACAATTGCATTATAAATGCTGGACATTCTGCCATGTGCTTAAACTACCTTGCCGATAGATGGAGAGAACTCCCTGCGTTTTGTTTTCACAAATCACTGAGACACAGATGATTTAGCCAACAAACGTTCTTTGCATTGGCCTGACCTGTATTTACAAGGTTCTCTGTTGGCCATTCTACCTCGTTTTCTTCCCAGCCCTGTGCCACCAGCTTAAACAAACACGTGCATCTGCTCATAAGAAGCACACTCAGGTCTTTGTCTCTTCCAGGCAAAGAAACAAAACAAACAAGTAAACAGAAAAGGTTGATATGATAAAAATTGAGCCAACCATGGTTTTTGGCTATAGAACACCAAACTAGCTAAACTAATTTTAAAAATCAAAACAGACTTGACTGCATGAATGCACAATTTATTGGACACTAATCCAAAAGAGTGGGTTCATAGCTGACCAAATAAAAGCAATAATAAGAGTAGTTAGCACTTTAAAGCGTGACACTGTGTGCCAGGAATTGTGCTAAATGCTTGGATTACTGTGCTATCCACACAACAACCTAATAACGTAGTACTATTTTATCCACATTTTTCATAGGAGGCAGTAATAACACTGAGAGGGTAAGCAATTTGCCTAAAGAAACAGCAGATCACTAAAACTCAAGTTATGTTACATGGACCTCAACTCCAATGCTTGGTTATTACCAATAATACCAATAACAGGATTGCTATGGATATAACACATGTTGATTTTAACACGGTCTTCAACAAAACTTCCTGAAATCCTTGTACTCAGTATCTGAACAGTTTAGCTGGGTATTAGCAAAATTAAATAAAGATATGGTACATTGATTAGCCCTGGCCAAGAAGTGTGGATTACTATCATTGCAATTCTTATTAAACTTTATGAAGGATGGTGTCTAGTTAGGTCCTCTGTCTTAATCAAAATATTACTGATTTGGGATGAAAACATAGAAGAACACTTAATATATTTACATATGACATATTTACATGCTACAAATAATGTTGTAAAAGTTATGAATAAGAAACTGAAGATTCAAAGACTCTCAATTGGCTCATTCTTTCAGTCCACAAGCATTTGTTAAGCACCTATGAAATGCCAGGCGCTGTGTTGGGCACACACAGAGTTAAGAGACACAGTCTCTGACCTCAATGAATTCATAATCTAGCCAAATAAACTAATAGTATGCAAAATGAACAAGTTGGTATTGATGAGACAAATACAGAATCTGGTTTCTGGACTCAAACAATCAGTCAAACAAGTACAGGATGGGGAGCGGGGAGTAATGTGGTTCAATAGCCCTTGATGTGAAAAAACTTTGCAGTTTATTTTGCTCCATGCTCCACGATTCAAGAGCAAAATGTTGCTCTGAGAGACACTAATGTACTCCTGGAACGTGTTAATGACAGTGCAGTGTTTAGAATAAAGTAGGTGATAAACTAGCACTCTGGGAAAATCCGATCTAATCCATAGTTCCGGGTTCAATTTGGGTACCAAAATCTAAGAGGTGATGAGAGACATTTACAAACTGGAGAAGATCTAGAAGCTAATGGCAACCAAGATAATGATGATTCTGAATCATGCTCCATGAAGAATGGCTGGAGACCTGTGAAAGAGAATTCAGGAACCTTGGTAGTTGTCTTTGAATATTCCCAGAACTGACAGGTGAAAAGAAGGATTAGATGCCAGCCCCTCTCCAGAAGGCAGACTAAGTACTAACAGGAGGAAAATGTACATGGCAGGATCTTCAAACACCACAAATGTAGCAAAATCAATGGAAAAAGAAGACAGAAAAGCCTAAAGGCAGTGGTCTATTGTTGGATTAACTTTCTTACTACTTATCTTGTACAGGGTGTTTGCAGAGAAAGAATGGTACCCAAGATAGTTCATAAGGGGAAGATCGCAGTGAGCATCTTGTCCAGCAATTCACACCATAGCAAGCATTTCCATAAGCAGCCCCTGCCCATGAAGCCAAAGTAGGAGGGGAGGGATTGGTGGGGGGGGGGGGAAATCTCTGTCCTCTAGGAAGCTGTGATTGGATGACCTGAGCGTGAACAACACACAGCCAGCTGAACCACAGAGCAAGAAATAAAATACCCAAAGTCCCCATGAAAGTCCTGTTCCTTTGGAATTTGAACTTGACAGGGTTACTAAATCCTGAGAGTTGTCCCTTGAAAATGTGTCTGGGGGCAGACTCTTCCTTTCCAACACCTGCCACCCTGATTGTTATCACCCCACTCCTGACTCCTTCACCAGGTTCCCAAGGGACATTCCTTCTGCTTTAGTTGGACATTGTGTTTTCGTATTGGGATGGGGGAAGGGACTCACAAAATATATTTAAAGAAGATTACTCTGGTAGTCATGTAGGGTACAAACTGGAAGGAGTAAAATTGTGCTTCCCAAGATGCACCAGGGCATTCCCACCCCTTCCTGAAAATTCAAGGACTGCCTTTGTAATGCTTCCAATCGTAATAATCAATGTCAGCCAATAGTCACTGAATGTTTACCGAATTATCTTGTAGGAACTTTTAAAGAAATGAATTCTCTCGATTCACCATCATTTTACAGATAAGTAAACTGAGGGACAGAGAGGTTAAGGACTTAGGACCTCACAGATTGTTAGTGATAATCCTTTGCCTCCCAGCCCACTCCCATGTGAACACAGGTAATCCGCCTCTGAAGTCCTCCAGTTAATTACTGTGCTAGCTTGCCATCTAATAACTACTTTTCATATCATTTTAGGGCCTTTAAATTCGTAATCATTCTTAAGGTTTTTTAAAAAAGATAACGAACAAGATTACATATAGTAGAAATAACCTTCAGTTGAGACTTCTCGTGTGATAATCAAGGCTGTTTGTTTGTTTTCTCCTCTGGGCCTCAGTTTCTTTGTGGATAAAGGTTTGACATAAAAGGTATATGAGGTTTCTCACAGCTCTAACATTTTATGGCTCTTGGAGGCAAGAGGTTGAATGCAGCACAAGCAAAAATTAGAGATTATTAGAAAATATTACTAAGCCATCTAGAGCCATCTTTCTTTTCTTTTTTGTTTTTTACCATTAAGAAGTGAGGCTAACCCCATGAAACTGAAGGAAAATTTGACCTTTTCTGCCTTCGGAAAAACGCGTCTTCAGGAGGAGAACCGCGGGGAGGGGCTAAGGCGGGGCGGCGGCGCGCAGCGGCGGGGGTGACCGGGATGCTCTCTGGGGCCTTCAGGGAAGCCGCGTGGCCCTGGCGCCCAGCTCCTATCTGCCCAGAGAGGCACGTATCCGGACAATCCCTGGATCAGACTGACCCCTAGGGGCAGCGCGGCAATCCGCAGCCAGGGCTCCCGCGCACACAAAAGGAGTCGCCGGAGCTTCCAGCTGGAGCGGGCCAACAAATCTGCAGCGAGCGCTCTCAGATGCAGACACCACAAAGCCAAAACATTAACATTTTGCTTGCTATTTATTCAGCTTCTCCGTCTTGAATTCCCCCTCGCCAAGTAGCCTCCAAATGTGTCTCTTTGAGTATCAAAGTGATCACTTTGGATTAAAGTATTCCTTCTCAAAAGATACCTTAATTAAAATGTGTGTGGTGGAGGGAGGAGGGTGGAGAGAGACCTCTGTACTTCTAATTCCTCTATGAAAAAGAAGTGACTGGTTAAAGGAAAAGGGGGATGGCCTTTTCACAACAGGAATTAGGAGACACAAAATAAGTTATTTTCAAGGTTTTTATTTGTTTCTTTCTGGTAATTGTTCAAAAGCTTTGGATAATGATGACAATAATAAGAGTATCAGGTAACATTTACCAAGTGCTTACTATATGCTGCTAGGCGCTGTTCTCATTACTTTCACTTAGCATACGTATTATATTATAAGGCACAGAGAGGTTAAGTAACTTACCCAAGGTCACACAGCTGGCAAGTTGCAGAGTTAGGATTCCACCCCATAGCCTCCTTCCCTAACTGGTATACTGCACTCCCTTCTAAGCCGTAGCACTCAAAGCATTTTTCAAACCTGAATTTACACACTCAACGACTTCAGCAAATAGCAAAATTTTATTAACACTTAGATAACCTAGCACTCCAGGTTCAAAAGGAAAAGCCAAGAGTTTCTCAAATAGGATGAAAAGAAGTAGGAAAAAGGAAGATTCATGCCTAAAAAGCTCTAATATCAGGCAAAAAATTATTGGCCAGAAAATATCAGTGAGGTGGGCCCTGGAGAAGTATGCACCCTAATGTGGAAAACATGCCCCATCCCCCCTGTACACCCAGAACCGCACCCAAGGCTCAGTGTCCAAGAAATGGTCCGTGACGTTGTCTCTAAAGCATTCTTACCCCGTATTTCAAACCTGAGTCTGATCAAGTCTGTAGGCCTAACTACCAATTTATGGGTAATACAGAAGACAGAAGAACATATTAAGCCATGCTACAGGAATGCAGTCAGCAAAAAACAGAATGTGGGAAATCCTATAGGACAAATGATCCAGTTTCTTTAACAAATAAATTATAAGGAAAAAAAGGGAATGTATAGATTAAAAGAGATTTAAGTGACATATCAACCAAATACAATGGATGGACTTTCTTGGAATCCTGATTTGAATAACCAACTATAAAACTAAGTACATAAACATTTATGAGACAGAGAAATTTAAACATTGACTATAAACTTGATATTAAAGAATGACTTTTTATTTTTTTAGATGTGATCATGGTATTGTGTTTATGTTTTTTCAAAGAGTCCTTGTCTTTTAGAGATACTTACTGAAGTACTTACGAATGACACAGTATGGTGTCTGGGATCTGCTTTAAAATAGTCTATTAAAATGCTACTTACAGCAACATGGATGGACCTAGAGATTATTATACTAAGTGAAGTAAGTCAGACAGAGAAAGACAAATATCATGTGATATCACTTACATGTGGAATCTAAAAAAATGACCCAAATGAACTTATTTACAAAACAGAAACAGACATAGAGAACAGACTTGTGGTTGCTGTGTGGGGGCAGGGGGAGGGATGGTTGGGAGTTTGGGATTAGCAGTTGCAAACTATTATCTATAGAATGGATAAACAACAAGATCCTACTGTATAGCACAGGGAACTATATTCAATATCTTGTGATAAATCATAATGGAAAAGAATATGAAAAAGAAGATATATGTATGTATAACTGAATCACTTTGCTGCACAGCAGAAATTAACACAATATTGTAAATCAACTATACTTCAATAAAATAAATTTTTAAAAATAAAAATAATCTATTAAGGGTAAAGTTGAAACAAGTCTGGCCATGTATTGGTTATTGTTGAAGCTGGGTAACAGGTACATGAAGGGTCACTTTACTATTCTAGTTAGTGTATACAGTTGGCCCTTGAGCAACAGGGGAACTGCCTAGGTCCACTTACACATGGATATTTTTCAATAAGTGCATCCTACAGTACTACACAATCTGTGGTTGGTTGAATCCGTGGGTGCAGGACTGAAAATACAGAGGAACCTCAGATACGGAGGGCTGGCTGTAAAGTTAGACTTGGATCTTCCACGGCATGGGGGTCAAGTGCTCCAAACCCTGAGTTATTCAAGGGTTAACTATATACATGAAAATTGACATAATTTTTTTTACGAATGACTGATCTAACCATGGATAAATAAGGAACCAGGTGGAGAGACGTACATGGGTGCAAGTGCAGAGGTGGGAACATCCAGGCTGCTGTAAGGAACAGTGAGCAACGCAGACTAACACGGATTATGTAAAGAGGGGCGGGGACCCGTGGGTTTGGGCAGAAATGATGAGAACTGATTAGGAAGAGCCACGAATACCTGTCATAAAAAGAGCAGCTAACGTCCTTTGACAATCCCTATGCGCCAAGCATATAGTTTCCCTAACACTGTTTTGTGTTAGATCAATAATGAATTCCATCTTTCAGAAGAAAGTGAAGCTTACAGAAGGGATGTGACTTTTGCAAGCACACAGAGTCAGCAAGCTGAGGAACGAAGACCCAAACTGAAGAGTCTGACTAAATTGTCCACCGTCTTAACCACTGCTGGCGAGCAGTGTGGGATCAACTCAGAGTCAGGGCCAGGCTTACTCAGAGCTGTGCTCCAGGAAGATTCATCTGGCAGCAGCACAGGAGACGTCTTGGAAAGAAAAGAGACTGGAGGTGGGGAAACCAAAAGATCCTGTAGTTGTCGAAATGAGAGGTGGAGAAGGCTTGAACAAAGAAATGAGAGAGAAAATAAAGCGACTGAGAGCAGAAATGAAGAACGTTAAGAACACATAAGGGTCAAACAGCAGATTGGATTCAAATGACTAGAGAAAGGGAACCCACAAAGAGAGCTCTGAACTTGGAAGGATATTTAGGGAGAATAATTCCTTTCAACTGCTGACATTGGGGGAAGAAGGATATATACGCTGTTACATTCGATGTACTTATGTTTGGGCACACATTCTTTGCTGTGGAGTATATTCAGATGTCATTTTACAAAATGATGCTTTGCCTTGTGATTTATACACCATTATCTATTTAATTTCAGCTATGAAATTGAAATTAGACATGTCTTTTAAAGAGAAAAAAAAAGCAGAGCTTCCCTGGCGACGCAGTGGTTGAGAGTCCGCCTGCCAATGCAGGGGACACGGGTTCGTGCCCCAGTCCGCGAAGATCCCACATGCTGCGGAGTGGCTGGGCCCATGAGCCATGGCCGCTGTGCCTGTGCGTCCGGAGCCTGTGCTCCGCAACGGGAGTGGCCACAACAGTGAGAGGCCCGCGTACTGCAAAAAAAAAAAAACAAAAAAAAAAGCAGACTTTGATGTATTTTTGTGTCTCACAATTCCAGAGGCACCCTTGGATTCTAGTCTGGAAAATGGTGCTCCCTGGAGCATTCTTGACAGATCTGGACAAAACAGCCAAACCACCTAGAGCTTATTGTGGGAGAGATTTAAATGGCCTTGAGTGAGAGGAAGAAACTTCTTACGTAGGCAGAAAATTGAATCCCTGATGCTCCAATAATGTCACCATGCTTGATTTATTAGACATGGAAGGAACTCTCATCCCCTATGAGTGTGAAGCCCAGAAGAGTGAGGTGACAAGTCCGAAGTCACACAGCTAGATGTTGGCAGAGGCAGGCCTAGAAGTCAGGACTCCTGCTGCCCCGTTTCATGCAATGTGTATGCCACTGGGCCTTGAGGTTTCTAAAACACAGCATCTTAGGAGCAATAGAAACATACTTAATAGTTCCTCCAGTGAACTAATAATTTCTCATATTTTTTCAGATTAAGAAACCAAAAACCAAAACGCAGCTTAACTGTCAAGGTAACAATCTGCTCACTTGGCTGGTAAATAATTGGACTAATATTACCAGAGACACAAGAATGAAGAAAACTTAGGCCACTTCCCTTGATGACTTAATGATCTAGCAAAACAAGATAAACACTTGTTTACAATATGGGGTAGGGTCCACAATAGAGGCATGAAAAAAAAGTGTTGTGGGAACTTAGAGGAGAAAGCAACTAACTCCATCTGGGGGGAAAAGGATGGTCAGGAAGGTTGCACAACGGAAGTGACATCTGAGTAGAATCCATACGAGATTAGTTCACCAGGTTGGGCGAAATATCATTCCCAGGATGCAAGGATGCAGCAAACTTGGAAACACAAGGAAAAGCATCTTCAGCCTGTTGCTATGGCTTCACAACCTTCCTTATCAGAGGACTTGCAGCTCTGATTATTGTCTCTCCCAAATGTATGCTTTAGGTCACTCACAAGAATTGTTTGGTTAGTGCCAACTCTTATAATTGCTTGTTTATGGGCCAGTGATGGAACGAGCAAAATATTATAAAGCCTCCCTTTAATTTACAAAAGTACAAGAAAATAAACTTTTAAGGTATAGAGCTAAAATAGCCACTATTAAAATCCCTTCCACTCAGCCCTTAGACACATCAGAAAGAAGAAGCATTTGTAGTCAAGCACATGCCCTGCTGACCACCTCGCTCAGTATTATTGCAAGAGGAAGGAGGTTTTCAGTAGCCAGAGTTTTCTCATTTCCCACACAAATTTCCAGTCATCTTGGGCAACCACCTTGGATTGTTCTGTCATGTCATTTTTCAGAAAAGGCTTATTGCTTGCTTATCCCTTCTTGCAATGAAAGATGTTATGCTCCCTGAAAAATTCTATTTTTATTTTAAATGCTCAGTTGGGGACTTTAAACTTTGTTTTGCTAACTCATTTGCAACTGAAGCTGAAAAACAGCATATGATCCAAATTCTATAAATTTGCCTCCTAGCTTCAAAGACTTCCACTCCCAAGAGCTTGAACTCTGGCACTTCACACAGCCACGTGGTTGGAATGTGTCAGAGGACTAAGGGTAAAACTTTCCATCAGAATAGCATTTGGGGCTGAAATAGTCCCACAGTCACAACTGGGGCATCCACACCCTTCTGTCTGGATTTTTGCTGCCCTCACCCAGCCATCCTGGTTCCCACAGTGACCCCAGTAGGAAAAGAGCTAAAAACAGAAGTAGAATATAAAACGGTCATGGATGTTCCCTCGTGATATCCATGCATAGAGGCTGCCAAATAATAGCGTTTATTCACCATTCTTGGTGCGCCAAGTGCTAGGAATACCATGACAAAAAAAAAAAAAGTCCAGGCATCATGGTGCATGCATTCCTGTGGGGAGACAGAAAATATATACCATCATGTTAGTTATATAATGAAATGTAAAGCTGGCTAAGTGGGCAGACAGTGACGGTGTAGGTGGAGCCTATTTTTGTTCAGATGATCATGGACTGCTTCTTTGAGGATCCAATATTTGAGCGGAGATTTGTCTAAAGGGAGGAGGAATCCAGACGAATATCTAAGGGAAGTTCCTGCACCGTCTTCTGGGAAAGACATGTCTAAGTGCCTAGACCCAGAGTAGGGGGGCAAAGGTGGACTCTGGTTCCCATTAGGAACCTGCCCAGGCATAAGCAGAGTGGTGATCCTGGTGGTCTGTTTTCTGTAAGAACTGTCAGTCTGCATCACAAAAGTGCTTTGGCTGTGTCAGTGGTTAAGATGAGTAGGTTTCATGAGCGCTCAAGACACCGAAGGGAAAGGAATGATTCTGAGTTTCTAAAACCAGTAATCTACCCAGAGGAGAGAAGAATCCATTCAAGTTCAAAACAAGATGAACAAGGTGGTTATCAGCATGTGTTTCCAGGTCCCTCCCTTATAACCATCCCTGAACCTGTCATGGGAAAGTCAGGCTGATATTCAAATGGAAACACTGAGTCAGCAGTTAGCTGTGAGTATGGAGTCTGGAGTTAAGGTCAGGGCTGTGCATGTATATCTGAAGACTTTAATATGGATACAGTATTAACAGCCAGGAGAATGCATGAGCGTACCCGCTGTCCTGCATATAAATAGTGAAGAGAAGGGGTTCTCTTCTCCTAGAGCAGATCTCTGGAGTTGCCCCCATCTAAAGGTCAGCAAAAGGCAAAGAATGGGAACATGTGGCCAGTGAAGAAAGGGGAAAATCATCTAGTTTAGTGGAACCAAAATGAAAAAGAATTCAAAAGGGGGGCAACGATAATTCTGACAAATGTTATTGAGCGGTTACTTAGAACTGACATTTGAATTCAGCAACATGATCGTTGGTGATCCTGACGGCAATTTGGTTGTACTTAATGAAAGTAGGTATACATATATCAACACAGTAGGTCAAGCAGTTCCACTTACAGTGTGTAACCCAGAGAAGCTCTCTAATCGTCACATGGGGATGTTTATTAGGATTTTCACTGTAGCAACATTTACGAGAACAAGGAATTGGATACAACAACAGGAAAATGGATAAATAAAATAGGAGTTTAAGCAGGATGGAATATAATTTAGCAGTCAGAAATAACAGACTAAATTATGTATGGCATTTTACATAGATTTTTAAAAATAATATTCAGTGACAATAAAGAAAAAATTTCTTAAATTAAGAAATAGTAAGATTTAGAGCATGATACTACTATCACATAAATTTTAAAATTACAAACTCAAAACAACACTACTTATTTTTTAAGAATATTAGGAAAGTAGACTGAAAGGACATAGCTTGAACATAACAGAGTGGGTGCACATGGAGTAACGAGAATGGGGCTGGAGAGAATGAGGAATGGGTGGAAAAAATAAAACCAAACCAAAAAGATGCCTCACATGGACCAACGTTGTTCATTGCCATGAACTGAGGAGTCTGACTGACTCAATTCTGTTCACCTGAGGTCCTTACCTCACATCCTTGCAACAAGCAGTAACAAAGTTGAGAAACAAAGGGCAGAGTGAGAGGGTGAGCGATTTGTCACAAACTCGTTCCCTTTATAGGCTTCACCATCCCCATCATCTCCCTCCCACCATCCTCCTCCTCCTGATCTTTCTAAAACACCTCTGGTCAACCGCCACTGCTGGATGTGTCTTTCCACATTTGCCCACTTAGGGCCTCTCTTCTTAGGGCCCCTAGTGCACACTCTGTATACTGTCCTTGTATTGTCAGTACTCACCACAGTGTATGGGATTATCTGTTTCTACCTCTACCTGCCTATTCTGGGCTGCCCCAGAGGTTTCAGAGCCCATTTAGGAGTTTTCTCAGCGATTCATCTAACATTTCTGCACTAATTGAGAACTGCATATACTGTTTATCCTTTAGCTGTTTTGCACAATGCCTGGCACATCTGTAGCCATAGTTGTATTTTAGGTGTATGGAGTGAATGATTCAAAATATATGTCTCAGATGGACAGATTAGTAACACTGTGGAGAAATTATACCATATCTTCCTTCTAAAAGCTTTTATACTGCTGCCTTTAATAACTTTTGAAAAGTGATTTCTGTGATGGAAGAGACAAATTTCCCATACAGAAGAATTCCAAATCATCGAGGTAGAGACTCTGCCCTCAGGGACAGGGAGCCTAACGCCGCACTCCTTAGGTGTGGGCTGCACATGGTGGGCGTGGGAAAATCGTAACTCTGCAGTGCTGAAATATGACAAACACTACCTCATCCAGGTTATCAAGGTCAACATTAACAATAATAAATCACATTGATAGGATGTACCTTTGCAATGCGGTAATGCTAATGGCACTTTACCTCTGTGATCTGCCCCCCGAAACACATAACCCCAGTCTAATCACAAGGAAAGCATCAGACAAACCCCCAAACACCTGACAACTGTTTATCAAAACAGTCAAGGTCATCAAACACAAGGAAAGTCTGAGAAATGGTCCCAGCAAAGAGGAGCCGAGAGAGACAGGATACCTAAATGTAATACAGTATCCTGGATGGGATCCTGGAACAGAAAAAAGACATTTGGTAAAAACTAAGGAAATCTGAGTAAACTATGGATTTTAGTTAATAATAACAGACTAATATTTGTTGACTAATTAATATGCCAAATATATTTATATATAACAAATATACCATACTCCTGTAATTGTTACTAATAGGGGCAACTGGGCGTGTGGTGTATGGGAACTCTCTGTACTATGTTGTCAATTTTTCCATAAATCTAACACTGTTCCAAAAAATAAAGTCTATTAAAAAATAAATTGGATTTTTAAAAGTGATTGCCAATACCGTAAGAGCAACGGCTATGTACTTTCCATTAGTGTTAGCGTTGTTAGCTCATAACCATAGGTTACCCCCTCTTCTCCCCTCGCCCAACTAGCTCAGCCCACAGGTAATGAACATAGTCACTCGTCTATAAGGCTGACACAACCAAAAAGAGTGTCAAGAAGTAAGTGCCGAGGAGACAAGTCAGCCCTCTGGCTCTTAGAAAGTAGAGCAGAATCAGGACTAGGAAGTCCCCCGACCAGTGAGTGTATGAGATGAGTCTCCTCTCAATGGAAAAGAGGTCCCACCTACTTTATTGCACTGGTAGCAAGGAGGTGCAACCCCAGAGAGGAGCGATCAGAGACAGATACCAGAAGATAGAGAGATAGAGAGATAGACATAGAGATAGAGAGATAAAGATAATAGAGATAATGTATTAGTCAGGGTTCTTCAGAGAAAAAGAACCAATGGTATATATATGGTCACTTTTTGCACATTTTTGCAAAGACAATAACCTAATGCAATACTTTGCTGAGAAAATATGATTTTCTTTTCTGAGCAAACACATGTTTCTTTAGGATTAGGGGAGATCTGAATATGAAAACAGTTTATAAACTGTGATAAACTATTCACATATCAGTTATATTATTCAACCTTATTAGCATCTTAAGGTAATCAACAGAACCAACATACACTGATCTACAGGCTCGTAGCTAAAAACTCAAGAACCACTGCTGATAACAACTAAAAAACCTCAATTTGCAAAAGCCATAATGGAAAACCCAGGCAGGTTACATACGGAGATTTCAGCAAGTTAATGTGGAATGGTGATGGGCACTTAGGCAAAGAGACCGTCCTTCCAAAACGGATGTGAGAATTAAGCAAGTGGAAAAAAAGCTGAGTCAGAATAGAAGTGATCTTTTACATTAGTTGAAAGTGTTCAATTTTCTTTCTCTTTTTCTGGGTCATTTCCCGCAAGAGAATGGACTGTTAATTTAAAAAATAAAAGAAAAAAAGCAAGATGATATTGGTATTTTCTGTATTGCTAACAGAAACAGCTGTGAAAAGAAGATAAGATAGCACTACATCACAGGACCGGTACTGCCCAACCCTGCCAAGCACTTGGTAAGCTCTCAGTAAAAGTTAGCAATTATTATTTATGCTTCAATTACTTAAACTATGCTCCCTTTACTACTTGGCTACTCTATCCTCATTCTTCTTCCAAATCTTAAGATTCAGAAACACAGATTCATGGGAAGTGGAAGGGGATGGAGAATCCATGCCAAAGACAGCCCAAACAGGGGGTCATCCTGCCTCTACATGATGCTTCCTCTAGGACGGCTAAGATCCCTTGTCACGCTAACCTACCACGAAGCCCTGCAACAGGAAGGCTTGCTGTGTCTTAAGCACCCCTTTCTAACTTGGGACAGCTGCGTTTATAAACGCCCTTTTCCTTTTATTAAACTGAAACCTTCCTGTCTTAGAGGCGCTACTGTCATCCCAGTTTGCTCTTTAGAAGCACGCAGAGTCAATCTCATTTTCCTTCCTGCAACCAGAAGGCAGGACGTATCCATATTCATCTACTCATCCCAGGCTCCAGGTACTGGGCTGGCTCTGAGCTAGTGCTCAGATTTTTATTTCATTCACTAAGGCTTTAAATATTTGGAAGCAGCTATGAGGTACCTCCACGGCCTTAAGTGTCCCCTCTTGAAGTCTAACTTTCCTGTTTCTTCCGAATTCCTCATCAACGCGATTCCCAGACCGTCACCATCTCAGTGGTCCTTTGGTGTGAGCACAATATTTCAGGCGCAATCTGGCCAGGTCAGAGAAGGAACATCATCATCCTTGTTCTGTTCAGTTCATTCACTCACTGGCACCTTCTATTCTTGTTCCTAGGAAATTTTTGGAGTTCTCAGAATGGGAATTGTACCTAATACACAGCTCAACACACTTACTGTTGATGTATTACTACCTTTCCCTTTAGGGAAGAGCCCTCCTAGTTCCTTCTAAGTCTGTTGCGATACTAATTTCAGCTCACCTGGACTATCAGATTATTTGCTGCTCCTCGCTTTGGACACTGAGCTTCTTTAACTTTCCTGAATGACCTAACCTTTCTCCAAAATCAATTTTAAAAAAATAGAGTTTGATTTTTTTCTTCCTTTCACAGTGGTAAGTTTCTTATTCCTAATTTTTTCTAATTCCTTCTGATTGTCAATCTTTCTGTTTTTCCCTTCACTCAGTGGCCAACGTATATCTCTTCTTTCCTTTTGATCTATGCAGTGGCAGAAGATGTCAGCCATTCCCAGAGGAACTTGGCCTTCAGATACTAATCACCACCACAGGAGCAGGGGAGATAAAAGGAGAAATATTTTGCTAACTTGAGATTTAAAAAAACAAAACACTTCTTCCATACTTCTGCAGGCAAGTCAGCTACACAAATGTCTGAAACTTTGTGATTCTCCCAAGGAAGAGCCGACAGGTTTAATTTTAACACAATTCTTGAAAGAGCTTAGGGAGCTCAGGATAACTGGTGTGCTATAAACCTATGATACAACAGGACAGGAGGGGTGGGCATCCCCTAATAAATATGGATACTGGCCCTCAGATTTTCATATGATGACTGTTTTCAAAGGGAGAGTCTTTTATCTGAAGGATCAGATTGACAGGTAATGTTTTAGAAGCTCTTTCATCAACAAAATGGGTGGAGAAATACTAGCATAATTAACTATTTTAGCTGCTGCTTATTTTTTTTAAGAGCTGTGATTCCACAACTCTTAGTTCACTATTCTCTTTCTGAAGTAAGTTCCATTTCCTACATGGTCAAAGACGGTCTACCAACTTCTTCAAGGTCAAACTACAAACCAGTGGGATATTTGAAGTCAGGCTGCTTCGGTATGATCCTAGCTGAGTCAGACAGGAGCATGGGGTGTGGCGCATGTGACCCTCTGTGGGGCAGGTGAATGTCTAAGGGAGGGACGAGAAGGGGCTCGTGGGACTTCCCTGGAAGTCCAGTGGTTAAGACTCTGCCCTTCATGCAGATGTAGAGAATGGACCTGTGGACACAGTGGGGAAAGGGGAGGGTGGGATGAATTGGGCGATTAGGTTTGACATAAATACACTACCATATGTAAAAATAGATAGGTAGTGGGAACCAGCGGTGCAGCACAGGGAGCTCAGCTCGGTGCTCTGTAATGACCTAGACGGGCAGGAAGCCGGGGGATGGGAGGGAGGTCCAAGAGGGAGGGGATATATGTATACACATAGCTGATTCACTTTGTTGTACAGGAGAAACTAACACAACATTGTAAAGCAATTATACTCCAATTAAAAAAAAAAAAGACTCCGCGCTTCCAGTGTAGGGGGTGCTAGTTCCATCCCTTGTCAGGGAACTAAGATCCCACATGCCATGTGGTGCAGCCAAAAAATAAAAAAAAGAAGGGGCCCGTGTGAAGACGCTGAAGAAGTGAAAACGGCTGTCCTACAGTGTGCATGCGCATAAACACTTGTGAGGAAAATCTACCAAAGTACCTCAAACCCACGACTCTTCCCACTTACACAATTTCACAGAGAATAATCACAGAGCTGGGAGAAATGTGGAGTGCAACACCAGGGAATCTGAGTTGAAAACAGAAGGAAATTCAGGTGGTGTTTTCATCTCCTCTTCCCTAGAAAGTTTTTTTTTTTTTAACTTTTATTTATTTTTGGCTGCATTGGGTCTTCGTTGCTGCGCGCGGGCTTTCTCTAGTTGCGGCGAGCGGGGGCTACTCTTCCTTGCAGTGCGCGGGCTTCTCACTGCGGTGGCTTTTGTTGCGGAGCACGGGCTCTAGGCACGCGGGCTCAGTAGTTGTGGTGCACAGGCTTTGTTGCTCCACGGCATGTGGGATCTTCCTGGACAAGGGCTCGACCCCACGTCCCCTGCATTGGCAGGCGGATTCTTAACCACTGCGCCACCCGGGAAGTCCCCCTAGAAAGTTTTGATTCTGGAAGAGAAAGGAGGCTGAGGTAAGTGACCAGCTGGACTGGATTTTAAGGTGCCTCTTACAACGCCAACATGATGACTACTGGCGTGAGTGCATCCAGTGGGAACCGGGAAGACATCGCTGGCAAGAAAATTCTGAATAAAGAGGGCTTTAAATCAGGCAAGAGAGAAGAGCGCCCACACGACATGGTAAAAACAGAGTATGATGGAAGCAAATCCACATTCATATATAAAAAAGAAGAGCATCTGGCTTCTTCAGAGAACCTAAAAATCCTAAACTCTTAATATTATTATTCTTATTAAATCTTTGTATAAACAGTTGATAGGATGACTTGAATTCAGCAGTGGAACACTATACGTTGTCCCTTTCAAATGAATTTTATTTTATTTTAACAGAACCAAATGAGATAACGCATACAAAGGGCCCGTCAGTTAAAACTCTATTCATTCACTTATTCATTTATTGATTCTATGAAGATTTACTGCTCAGCAACTCCATGTCAGATCCTGCACTACAGACACTGCAGCTACCTAAGAAAGTAAACATAACTACTTCTTGCTCTTATAAAGCTTACTAGCTAGTGAGGTCCCCATAGTACATGTCATGTCAGAAAGAGATATAATTGAAGTCACAGAGGGCGAAAAAAGATTCTAATAAAGTTCATGTGGAGAAAAGACCATAACGGGCAGAGCCAGAGTGAGAAAGCTAGGTCAGCCCTGCAAGAATTAAATGCAGTCCAGTGCGATGATTAAGAGAATGGGTTTTGTTACCTGGTGGGTCTTCTGGAAAAATGATTTAATCTGCGTGCCTCATTTATGTTATCTGCAAAATAGGAATAATAATGCCCATTTACAGAGTTGTTGCAAGACATGAATGAAGGTATGTATATAAAGCATATGGGACATGGTTAAGTACCCAACAAATAATAATTTTTTTAAAAAATTTAAAAAGCTTTCACTTTCTGTCATACATTTCTGTACTATTTGCATTTTTACAATAAGTATGTATTATGATAATAGGAAAAAGGACAGAAAAGAGCCCTACCAAAAATACAAGGAAATATGCAAATTAATCCTCAAAAACGTTGATTTTAAAAAAGTACGAGATAGTATATAGGTGAAATGCTGATCTCACAAACAAGGACAGAATTAGCCAAAGCCAACTTCTTTTTCCCAGAGGTCATGCTACAGATTTAGGTACCCACCCAATCAGCACCATACTTGAAGAGGAGCACCCTATGTGCTGGGACCCAGCACTCCAGCTCTGGTGCCTGCCACACACTGAGCCTGCCAATGTCAGATACTGAGAAGGGAAATCCCAGGCCTGCCTCAGAAGGGGCAAAGTGTGGATTCTCTGGAAGGTCAAGCTACATGGAGATTTTCCACACAGGTATCACCCTGGGTAAAGAATGTTCTTTCTGATACACACAGAACTGGATATCAAGAGGATACTCTGCCACATAAAAAGGAATGGCGCTTCAGAAAACAGCCCCTCAACTCAACCAGTACAGACTGACCCATGTGAATCATTCAGACCTTTAGACATTTAATACATGCTGTGCATTTGAGCTTTCCAAATACTCTGTGTTCTGTAGTAGAAAGAGTAGGGCTTGGTTTCAGACAGACCTGACTTCAAATCTGCTTTCAATCACTTATTACTATGCGGTCATCTCTAGTTTACTTAACTATCTCTTTCTATGTACTGGACTGTAAAAATAGGGATAATACTACCTGTCTTGTAATAAATGATCTTTCAGTCTGTGAAATCTCCTAACCTAACGTCATTTAAATAGTAAATGCTGTAAATAGTGGCTGTTAATACCTGGCTTTCCAGATTATGATTACTTGATTAGTCAAGTATATTGAAAATTTGCCCAATCTTTACTTAAATTTGATCGTGTGAATTGAATCAGATATAGTAGAATGGACAAAATATTGGATTGGGGTATTTTATGGCCCCAGAATAATAACCACTGACTATTAAGACCTGCTGGTCTGCTTGTTTAGACTCTTTGTATGGAACTTATTCATATTTTTGTCACAGATTCAAATGGCTAAACAAGTAGTAGTTCCCAAATAATAATAATAATCTACGATTAGAACATGAAGTCTGTTCAGGATGACTAAGACGGAAGCCTGGGGAGCTGTGCCCGGAAATCTTGGGGCTCTTTGATGTTTCCCTGTGCTTTCTTTCTCCTGCTGTACTATATTCTCTACTTGACTAAAGGCTTACAGGAGTACACTCTCTGGAGTTTTGTGAATCCTTTCAATGATTCAAACTTGTGTAAATGATGCAGGAACTGTTCTAGATTAGAAGATTTAAGAAATGCAACAACTAAGTGTAATGTGTAATCCTTTATTGGAACTCAGATTGAAAAAAAGTCTATTAAGAACATTATTGAACAACTGAGGAAATTTGAATATGACTATATTAGATAACTGTATTTATCAATGTTTAGCATAATCATTATTTTGTGCTAATATATGAGAATGTTCTAATTCTTAGGAGATACATGACAAAATATTCAAAGATAAAGTGTTATTATATCAACAACTTACTTTAAAAAAATTTGGCAAATAAAAGTAAATAATGCACACATGTATAGACAGATACAGAGCAAATTAGTAAAATGTTAACAATTGGTAAATATAGATGAAACATATATGGATGTTGGCTTTAATATCTTTTCAATTTTTCTGGACAGTTGAAATCTATTTAAATAAAAAGTTGGGGAAAAACTTTACTTAAACAATAAATTTAAAGATGTAAAATTCTGTTTTGAAAGGACACACTAAATGTTGGAAAATTTTATCCAGAATGGCCAACACCAAGACAGAGTCTAGTAATTTTATCAAAACTTTAACAAAAATAAAAGAAAACATATATTGGATATCCAGACAAAAAGACTAAGTCACTGTTAGGGGAAAGAAAATCAGACTGTCATTTTGTTTTTGACGGTAATGTGATATGCCAGATGATAGTAAGAGTAACAGTTTTTATACTTAAAAAAATATAATGTGAGCCTTTTATATCAGACTAAACTGACCTCAAGGACAGAGGACATCAACATTTTAACTTTTTATTTTGAAATAATTTTATAGTTACAGAACAGTTACGAACAAAATAGTACAGAGAGTTCCTGTGTACCCTTCACCCAAGTTTCCCTAATGGTCTCATTTTCCATACCACAGTGCAATTATCAAAACAGGAAGTTAGCACTGACAAAAGACTATGAACAAAACTGTAGCCCTTATTTATTCAAACTTCACCAGTTTTTCTAAATTGTCCTTTCTCTATTCTGAGATCTAATCCAGGATCCCACATTGCATTTATGTACCTTTAGTGTCCACCAATTTGTGATAATTCCTCAATCTTCTTTGTCTTTCATGATCTTGGCATTTTGAAAAGTACTGGTCAATTATTTCATATGAAGTCTCCCACTTTGGGTTTGTCTGATAATTTCTCGTGATTATATTGAAGTTATGCATTTTTGCAAGAATATTTAGAAGTGATGTTGTTCTCTTTCCAGTGCATCATACAAAGGGTTACATGGTATCAGTATATCTTATTACCTGTGGTGTTAACTGATCACCTAGTTAAGATGGTGTCTACTGGGTTTCTCCACTACAAAGTCACTATTTTTCCCTTTGTAATTAATAAATTTCTTGGTGAAAATACTCTGAGACTAAATAAATATCCTGTTTCTCCTCAAAGTTTCATCCACTGATTTTAGCATCCTTTGGAGATCTTGGATCTTAAATCCAAGTTGTTGCATTTCTTCAATATTATGGTGTTTGACTAACAGTGACTTTCTATTGCCTTATATCTTCTACATTTTTAAATTATTATTCTTCTATAAGGAAGAGCTATCCCTCTTCCTGCTTTTTTATTTATTCAATGATTTATTTGTATCAGTATGAGTTAATAGCTATTAATTTTATTCTGTGGGTTATAACCTAATATTATCATTATTTATTTTGTTGCTCAAGCTGTTTTAGTTTTGGATATTGGGAGCACCATCTGATTGGCTCTTGTATCCTAGAAAAAGACTCCTTAAAAAAGAGATGTAAACATCACTATTAAAGAAAAGATTTAAACGCTTACCATTAAAATAAGAAAAAAAAATTATGTTCATCAAAAGAGGTCACTAAGAGAATGAAAGGTAAGCCACAGAAGAGCAGAAGATTTCTGCAATACTTATTACATTCAGAATAAGTAAAGGACTCCTAAGTCAGTAAGAAAATGTCAGCTGACCAAGACCAGAAGACTTGAAATCGCACTTCAGGAAGGAGGAAATTCAAGCAGCTAATAAACACATGAAAAGGAGCCAACCTTATGAGTAATCAGGGCAGGGCAAATTAAAAACACAATAAGATGTCACTACACACCCGCTAGACTGGTTTAAAATGAAGTACAACCGCTTTGGGAAGCAGGCTGTATTTTCCCACTATAGTTAAGATACCTGTAAACTATTACATGTTAATTCTATTCCTAGGTATATACCTTACAGAAATGCATGCTTATGTGTACCATATACATATATGATGACATTCATAGAAGCACTATTCTTAATAGCCACAATAATTGGAAATAACCAAATGTCTATCCATGTAGAATGGATAAATTATAGTATCTTTATTTAATGGAATACCATATAGTAATGAAAATGAATAAACTATTACTATACATAACAACATTCATGAATCTTAAGAAGAAAGCATAAGCAAAAATTATATATATGTGTGTATATATACATATATATGTATATACACACACACACAAGTGGTGTTAAGTGCTATGGTGAAAAAAATGAAATAAATAAAAACTTTTAAAAATAATAGATGTAGAAAAGGTAGATTAGCCACGAGCCCTGAAATCAGTTAAAATTTTGGTGAATTATAAATTATAAATATGGTAGAAAATGGAATACAAATTTAAATGATTTTTTAAAAGAGAAGAGATATAGTAAAAATATAATAATCATAAATCAATTTAATAGAGTATTAAAAATAATTATATATGATTAATAGTCATAAACATTATAATCACATAAAATTAATAAGCTTACAATAAGAACAAATCCCAAAATTCCTATATGAGTACATTTTAATTATTACCATTTTATATATTTTAATAATGAACAGAGAAAATCATTCCCCCCTCTCCCTGTTTACCAAAACTTTCTTAGTAATTTCTTTCCATTTATTTTTATATATGACTTTCAGGATCATGTTGTCACATCCCAAAAAAGGCATATATTTCATAAAGCTTTTAAAACATATGAGTATAAATCAGCTCCCCTTGAATTTGGTGGCCAATATCCTTTTTCTAATTTCTGATTCTGTGTCTGTGTTTTCTTTTTTCTTGACAAAATCAGCCAAAGACTTAATTATTTTACTTTCTCTTTGAATGAATTGTTAGGCTTATTTACTGGCTTTACTTATTTTCAATAAAATATGTTACTTTTTTTCCTTTAAAATATGTTAATTTTTATTTTCATGTTTATTATCATCTTCTTGTTTGCCTTAATCAAATGGCCACAAATTGGGACATCTTCATGACTCCCAATAGTGGCCATATCTGTGCAACTCCAGACCCTTCTGGTAACAGACCCAACCCTGGTCAGAGGAGTGTGTACATAATTCAGCCCATCCTATTATCTTATCCTCCTGGCCACATTGATTAGTCCAGGTAAGTGAATTTGAATTCGTCAGAATCCTTCAGGATTTTGCTCTAGCTCTTGGGGAATGTATCCTAGTCACTACAGTATCTGACTCATTTAGATGAGGTGAGGTTATGCTATGGTAGCAAAGCTCAAAATTTATTTCTCACTCACATGAAGTCTTCAGCACGTCCATAAGCACTCAAGAGCAACCCCTCGCAACTTGTAACTCAAAGATCCCTGTATCTTTGCTTCTCAACATAGCGCTTCTAGGGTCACTGTGCAGGGGAGGACAGAACAAAGAGAACCCTTAAGTACCTCCAACTAGATGTGGTTTGTGTCTCTTCCACGTAAAGCTCACTGACAACTCGGCCCCAAACTAACTGCAAAGGAGGCTGGGAAATGTCATAGTCCTTTGTGCAAGGAAGAGGCCACAGAGTAGTAAGCACATAGTGGCTTTCTCTGCTACAGACACTGAGATGGTCCAAGCCACGTCCCCCACTCTGGGAGAAACCCTCTGTGAAGAAGCTATGAGAGGAGTGGAAATTAAAAATAATGAGGGAAAGTCTGACAGCTTATGGTCTGAACCCACTTATCTTTAATGCCAGGCCCACCTCACCTTTCCACAGTCTGGGTAAGTGTCCATAAATCCCTCTTCTAGGCTTGAGTGAATTGGTATTGGGTTTCTGTCTTTTGCAACCAAAGAATCCTAACTAACATAGCTGAGATTTTTTATAGGTGTTTTTCTAACACTAATAGAACACTTAATTCACTGATATTTGTGTTTTTTTGTTTAGCATCTAAAAAAAATTAATGTAGTGAGGAAATTTTTTGAGACCCTATATACTATACACTAAATAAAATTTTAGAAAAAGTGAATTTTTTATTGCATATGCAGATTTTTATGTATTTACTAACAATCACATTAATTTTGAATGATCAGATATCCTATAATCTTATTCTGGTTTGTGGATCTATCAGAGGCTAAGGACTGCTTATTAAAGTGTCCAAATATAGTTGTGTGTCTGTCAACTTGTCCTCGTATTCTTAACATTTTATTTAATTGATATATTACTAAGTTATTCTGCACACAAATATTTAAGCATTGAGGATTATAAATTTCCCTTCACCATTGTGCCACATCCTAAAAAGTTTAATGGATTATACAAGTTTTAGTGTATAGTATTTTCATTTTCATTTAGTTCTAAGCATTTTTGAAATTTCTATTAAGTTTTCTAATGTACCTGAAGTCAGAAAACAAAATCATCTTGTTGAAATTGCTGTAAATTCTTATACATGTTTCATTGTGTTTAAGACGAACGCATACTCTATTTGACAGGTGCAGAATTTTTTGCAAGCTCCGTTAGCTCAAACTTAATTAGATTATATATTTAAATTTTCCCTGGCTTTACTAATACTTATCTGCCTTTCTATAATTGGAAGGGCTGTGTTGAAATCTCCCATCGTGATGGTAACTTTGTCAATTTCTCTTTATAATTTTTATCAATCTGATGTATGTATTACTTATATATTTATATTTCTCTAGATTATTTTCTTAGATGCCTAGAAATTTATAATGGTTATGTCTTCCTGGTGAATTAAAATTTTTATATTATGTAGTGACCCTCCTTGTCTTAAAATATTCTATTTGACTTAAAATTTTATTTTGACTAAATTTAATGATGCTACTCTAGCTTTGTTTTGGTTAGTGTTGCCGGGTATATATTTTTCTATCCTTTCACTTCCAATCTTTCCAGGTTCTTCTTTTTTCTTATAAATAGCATAAATAGGTGTGTTTTTTTCTTTTAATCTAAACTTACAGACTTCATCTTGTAACTGATAGATTTAGTTTACTTTTAATGTGATTCTTGATATATTCTGATTGGTGTCTACAACCTTAATAACTGATTCATCTTTGTCTCACTTTTTCTATGCTGTTTTTTCTTCTCTTTTTTCCCCTTTTTATATTTAATAAACTTGTATTCATTCTTTTCTTCTTCCATTTTTGCTCCTCTACTGGTTTGGAATTTTACACTCCTATTTACATTTTGATTCTGTTTTCCTAAATTCCGTAAGTTGGACATTAATATTTATTGATTGATAAATAATATTTGCTTAGGTTTGTAAACTTAAGTATGTATGTATTTCTTACCTTTCCTTCTTGCATCTTAGATCAAAGACATTTTAGGATCATTTTCCTCCTACACGAACGAATGTTCCTTTAATGAATGTCTCTTAAAGGTAAATTACTCTTGTTTTCGTTTACCTGAAAACGGCTTGCAGGATAATTTTCTCGGTTGATAATTATTTTAAATCAACCAATTGAAAACATTATTCCATTATCCTCTATCTTCTATTATTGCCACTAACATCTCCTGTCAATTGATTTGTCTTTCTTTTATAAGTCCTGTCTTCTATTTCTAGCTGCTGTAACAGTAACAGAAACAGAAGAAACCCCTTAGCTCATATAAGTCACTGCCTAAATCTACTAGGAACACATTAGTAATAAGCAAACAAATATATATCACAAGACTTAAGTGTTATGAAAAAAAGATAATAAAGCTGTGTAAGAAGGAAAAGAAAGTGACAGTGAGTTCTATTTTCTATGTGATGGTCAGAAAAGACTTCTTTGGCAAGGAGCTCTTTAAACAGGGACCTTGCAGCAGTGAGGCTCTCTAAGGAAAAGCATCCCACGGACAGAGAATAGCCATTGCAAATGCCCTGACACGGGAGTATGCTTCGTGTCAGAGATACAGTAAGAAGATCAACGTGGCTGGAGTGCAATACACAAAGGTGAAGAGTGTTACAAGAAAATGTTGGAGAGGCAGCGTTGAACCAGATTACACTGCCCCTTTCAGGCCATTTTAAGGCTTTTGGAGAATTTTAAAGAGAGGAGTGTTATAGACTGAATTATGTTTCCCCAAAATTCATATGTTGCAGCACTAAATGTGACTGTATTTGGAGATAGGGTCCTTTAAAGAGGTAAGTAATATTAAATGAGATCATAAGGGTGGGGTCCTAGTCCAGTATGACTAGTGTCCTTATAAGAAGAGGAAGAGACACCTGAGATGCACATATACAGAGAAAAGGCCAGGTGAACACACAGGCAGAGGCAGCTATCTGTAAGCCAATGAGAGTTCTCAAGAGAAATCAGCCCTGCCAGTACCTTAAATCTTGGACTTTCAGCCTCCAGAACTCTGAGAAAATAAATTTCTGTTGTTTGGGCCACCCAGTCTGTGGTATTTTGTTATGATAGCCCAAGCACACTAACACAAGGAGTGACATGACCTGACTTCCATGTTTTCTGCAGGCAGTCCTTTCTTCCCAGCCTCTCCCCTCCAATTTAGGATATCATACTGTAACTCTGCCAGAACTTTCATCTCTTACCTCCAAGGATCTTTGGTTTCTTGGAATGGTCTAACATGGACTGATTCTTTGTAGTCTTCTTTCAATCTGCCATATAAAATCTTGCATAAAATTCCTTCAAGTTTCTGGCATGGGGAGGCATCTTCTCTAGTTTCCAAGACTGTCATATTTTAGCCCTACTTTATATTCAAATAGCCGTTTCACTGAGAATCTGCAAATATGGTATTATAAGCACATACTTACTTCTTCAGCTCTCCAGGAAGTCTGATGAACAGCTTATTTAAATGAATATTGGCTATAGTAACAGATTTGTTCAAAATTTCTTGACGCGGCAAGGTTATGAATTTAATAGTCTCTCTAGTTTATGAAAATCTTCTAACCTACCTGGTAATGAAGCAGCAGACAAACAACATCTGGGCAGATATTTATCTTGTTAAGTTAAACATGCACCTGGCCCCTTAATTATCAACTGTAATTGACAACTTCATCATAGCAGAGCACTTTTCTGTCCATGCCACAGTGGTGCAAGTAATTAGGTGATAATTAATGATTCTTTAAGTGCATTATTTCCTATGAGTTCAATTTTCACTGTATGTACATTTAAAGAGCAACAACTCTGTTTGTTTTACCCTTATAGACAAGGGTTAAAATGAACGAGAATCACTGTGCTTATCCTGGGTATCTGGAGGATCATCTATAATCATTTCTGACCTTTTTTTCTACTCAATGAAGTGCTTATTTTATTTTCATTCAGCCTTACCAAATAACCGTAAAGTATTAGAGCTAATCATACAGACCAAATGAATATACATCCACAAAGACACTCATCACTATGTTACACATAATAAGGAAACATGTAAATAACCAACATTGGAGAAAGGATAAGTAAATTACGGTACGTGAGCTAAACAAAATATTATGCAAAAGTTTAAAATAATTTTGAAGACTATAAAAATATGAGAAAGTTATCTTAAAAAAATAACAAATTCTCTGATTATAATTATGTACAGTATGTATGATAACAGGCAAATAATGAAAGGAAATAGGCAGTTCAGTAATGCCCACAAATGAAAATTATTTCACTAGAGAATATGAAAATGCATGTTCTATTTTTAAAAATATTTCACTTACATTTTTGAATAGGTAACACATGCCCACAGTATAACATCCAAAACAAAGAGAAGGATATGCATTGAAAACTTAATGTCCACCTTGAACCTGTCCCTCAGTGACCTTGTCCCATTCCCCAGCAGTAACTTTTGGAGAAAGTAGTAACTTTTACTAGTTTTTGTGTATATTCCAGACTGTTTATGCATTTATTAAAAAAAAAAAAAGTATACATTTTTTTTCACACAAATTATAGCAGTAATATCATACACACTCTTCCACGCTTTGATATTCTCACTCAATACCTCTTGGAATAGTTACATGTCATTACATAGAAAGTTACCTCATTATTTTTAATGGCTATGATGTTTTATTATATGAATTTATCATAATTTATTTAACCATTCTGTATTCATGTACACTTAGGTTTATTCCAATCTTCTGCTATTTGAAATAATGTTCCAGACAAAAGCCAGAGGGATTCATTTAAAATTAAAATGAGATCAGACTTCTGAGTTTTTTGTTTTTTTTTTGCTGTGTTGGGTCTTCGTTTCTGTGTGAGGGCTTTCTCTAGTTGCGGCAAGTGGGGGCCACTCTTCATTGCGGTGCGCGGGCCTCTCACTACCGCGGCCTCTCTTGTTGCAGAGCACAGGCTCCAGACACGCAGGCTCAGTAGTTGTGGCACACGGGCTTAGTTGCTCCACAGCATGTGGGATCTTCCCAGACCAGGGCTCGAACCTGTGTCCCCTGCATTGGCATGCAGATTCTCAACCACTGCGCCACCAGGGAAGTCCCCAGACTTCTGATTTGAAGATAGCATTATAAAGTTAGAATTTTTCCCTTCATCTCCCCAGAAGTCTTTGTAAACTAAAAAGAACAGGAAATATAAACACAGAAACCACACACATTTTCTTTGTAGCAGTGGGTAAAGAGAAAAATCCTACAGATATCTATCCAGTTCATAGGGAAAAAGATAAAAGTGAAATGAATTTATACACCAAATCCTGGAACATAAGAAAAAATTCACCTTGATACAGAGCCCTTACTATTCTTCCACAGAAATCTCCTGTAAAAACTCATCCAGGAAAATTATATATACTTCAAATATTAGTAATCAGAGATTTATGCTTCTAATAATTACAGAGTAGCTGGTTTCAAATCAACTTTCCCACTAAAATCAACTAGAAATACTTGGAAATATGTTTTTAAAATATGTATTTGGAAGTTATTGGAGAGCTACAAAACAGTGAGAACTTCAGGAAACAAGTCCTAGAGAGAATGAGTTTACAATGAGGTGAGCTTGGCATTAATTTCATACTGCTTTTCTGATCAAGGAATTTGATGATTCACAAGTGGTGGCTAACAGACAGAGAGGCTGAGCAAGGACCTCCTACACTTTTATAAGACTTGGGGAAAATAAGTGGAGGGGGGCCCTAGTAAACAACCTAGGATTTTGGTTGAGAGCCCTAAAGAACCTATATTGTAGGAATAGAGATGAACCAGAAATACACCATCCCTAACAAAGACTGAAGCCCAGCTTCAAATTAACTCATTATCTGATTGTGTTAAAATTATTGTATCCTACCTTAACTGCCTATCAGGGGCAAAATAAACCCTCTCTAGGCATAGATAACACCATCCAGAGCATCTCTAAAATGTTTTTATATTCAATGTAGGGATTTAGTCAAAATTTGTTGCTACATCAGGAAATAAAACCAAATGGTTTAAATCATGAGGAAAAAAACAGATAGGGCTTCCCTGGTGGTGCAGTGGTTGAGAGTCTGCCTGCCGATGCAGGGGACACAGGTTCGTGCCCTGGTCCTGGAGGATCCCACGTGTCACGGAGCGGCTGGGCCTGTGAGCCATGGCCGCTGAGCCTGCGCGTCCGGAGCCTGTGCTCCGCGACGGGAGAGGCCACAACAGTGAGAGGCCCGCGTACCGCAAAACAAAAACAAAGCAAAACCAGATAGCAGACACAGAGCCACAATATTTATTCAATATTGATGATTCAATATTGGTTTTATAAGACACTGTCTTTAAAATAAGTGATTGCTGCTGTTCAAGAAATTAGGCAACAAGTTGGTAGGTTTGATTAGAGAACTGTAAACAGTACAATAGAAAAAAATAGAATCTTAATTTCAAAACCAAAATTAAAAACTCAAAAGATGTGTTAACAGCAACATATATATATATTATATACACATATATAATGTATATACATATCAATATAGAGAGAGCTCTGTATAGCTATCAATCTACTGAGAGAGAGAGAAAATTAGTTAGCTGGGAATAGATCAGAAGAAAATATCAAAAGTAAAGGACAAAAAAGGAGGAGGATAGAGTAAGAGACATAAAAGACACAACAAAAATGTCTAATATGTATAATTGTAGTCCAGGAGAGAGTATAGAGAATTAGTGGGACTGAAGCAATATTTGAAGTGATACTAGATAGAAATTCTCTAAAACTGTTGAAAGACATCAAGCCACAAGTTTGAGAAACACTATGAACCCCAAATAGGAAAATATAAAGAAAAAACACACCTACATTTATCACAGTAAAACTGCTAATACACACACACACACACACACACACACACACACACACAAAATGTATTGAAAGTAACTAGAGGGAAAGGAGGCATTTCCTTGAAAGAATCAAAATAAGAATTACAGCTTACTTCTCAATGAAAATAATGGAATCTAGAAGACAATGTAATAGCATCTTCTAAGTACTTAAAGAAAACAACTGCTAAACTTGAATTCTTTCCCAGAAAAAAATATCCATCAAAAAATTTAAAAAGATATTTCAGAAAATGAAAAACTGGGAGAATTTGTTAACAGCAGATCTACAATAAATGAAATATCAAAGGCATAAGGGAAATGATCCTAGAGTAATCATGGAAATGCAGAAAAGAATAAAGAGCAAAAGAAAGTTCAATATGAGGGTGAATCTAAAAATAAATATTGATTGTATAAAAATAATAATTGTTTAAAGGATTAATAGGTATGTAAAACTAAAATACATGATAACAATTCTAGGGTCTTTGCATTAACAGAGAGGGGTTAAAATACTAATTTATGTTCCCTATTAATAAGTCAGCATTTGCAGATGACATGATTGCATGTAGAATATTTAAAATTTACAGATAATTTATAATGCTTGATAAGTAAGGTAACAAGTTTGTTTATGTAAAAATTAACTGTATTTCTTTAGGTAAGTAACAAAAATTAGAAAATAAAATTTTAAAATATTATGCCATTTTCAAAAGTATCAAAAAGTTAAACACCAGAAATAAATGTAAGATGTCATCTCTTCACAGAAAACTATAACATTTTTTTTAAACTATAACATTTTACTGAAAAATATATTTTTAAAGAAATGGCTTAATATTACCATGTTTACGCTTTGGAAGACTTAATATTGTTGAAGGTGTCAGTTACTCCCAAATGGACCTACAGATGCAAAGGAATTTCAGTCAAAATCCTAGCCTATGTTTTTAAGGAAACTGACAAACTGATTCTAGAATTTATAAAAAAATGTAAAAGGGGAAAATAAGCCAAGACAATCCTGGGGTTGGGGGGGCAGGGAGAACATTATTGGAAGACTTACACTACTAGATATCAAGATATATAATAAAATCACAACAATGTAATAATGGCACACAGAGAGACAAATAGATCAATGGAATGAAACTGAAAGCCCAGACAGACACATACATGAACATCTGATTTATGATAGTTGGTGATTGTGGTAGGCTGATAAAAATGGCTCCAGAAAGATAGCAAGTCATAATCCTTAGAACCTGTGAATGTTACCTTATATGATAAAGCTTTTTGCAGAGGTGATTAAAAACACTGAGATGACTATCCTGGATTATCCTGGCAGGCCCTAAATGCCATCACAAGTGTCCTTATAAGAAAGAGGCAAAGGGAGATTACACACACCCAGGAGAAGGTGATTTCAAGATGGAGGCAGAGATTGGAGTGATGTGGCTATAAACAGGAATGCTGGCAGCCCCCAGAAGCTGGAAGAGGCAAAGAATAGATTCTCTCTTAGAACTTCTGGAGGGAGTACAGCCCTGCCAACACCTTGATTTCAGCCCAGTGATACTGATTTTGTATTTCTGGCTTCCAGAACTGTGAGAGAATAAATTTCTCTCGTTGTCTTAAGTCACCAAGTTTGTGGAAATGTATTATAGTAGCCACAGGAAACTAATACACTGACACTGTGGAACACTGGGGAAAGGAAGGATGGCCTTGTCAGTAAACGGTGCTGGGTCAACTGAATAGCCATATGGAAAAACAGTGAACATTGGCGTTGACTTCACATTATACACAAGCATAAACTTGAGATGAATCAGAAACTTAAATGATTTTTAAAGGAACATCAAAAAGATAACATAGGGAACACATTCATGAAAATGAGATAGACTAAGATTTCTTAAATAGAACCCCAAGAGTAACTAAGAGAATGTACACAGAGAAGAAGATTGGTAAGTTGGCCTACATTGACATTAAGGTTTATTCATCAAAAGATTACATTAAGAGAGTAAAATTGGAAGTCATATAGTGGGAGAAGATATGATCAACTACATATAACTCTCAAGAGATTTGTATCTAGAAAATATTTTGAAAACACCTCCAAATAAAAACAGGAAGACTGTCAACTCGATAGAAAAATAGACAGGAGATTTGAGCAGGCATTTGAAAAAATATAATATCCAATTGTACAACTAAACACATAAAAATATGCTTAATGTCATTATTTAACAGAGGAATGAATATTAAAACTATAATGAAATATACTGTTACCTACCCATGAGAATAACTAAACTTTTAAAGATCGACAAACTAAGTGCTGGTGAGCAATTTTAAACTCCATATACTGCTGGTGGGACTGTTATGTTGTACAGCCAGCCACTTTGGAAAAGTATTTGTCAGTATCTCCTAAAATTTGACATATACATACCTTACTATGTCCCTGCTGTCTGATATTTGGGGGATGACTCTTTCAATTTCTGTGTCCTCATCTGAAAAATACAAGGATATAAAACAAAAACAAAAAGATTCTTACTACATAGGGGTTGTTGGGCGGATGAAAGGTAAACATCTTTATGAAAAGCTTAGAACAGTGCTTTGGTATGTAAGTTTAGTTTATCTGTTTTTTTGGGGGGGTTTGTTTTTTTGCGGTACAAATTCTTTGTCATTGACTTTTTTTTTTTTTTTTTTTTTTGTGGTACGCGGGCCTCTCACTGTTGTGGCCTCTCCCGTTGCGGAGCACAGGCTCAGCGGCCATGGTTCACGGGCCCAGCTGCTCCGCGGCATGTGGGATCTTCCCAGACGGGGGCATGAACCCGTGTCCCCTGCATCGGCAGACGGACTCTCAACCACTGCGCCACCAGGGAAGCCCTATCTGTTTATTTATTTAACAAAATGAATGAATATGATTACTTCTAGTTTATTTCGGAAGGATCATAGCATACCAATATTTTTTCTACATGAGACCTGGACAAGGCCTGGTTCGAACCAGTGACTGAAATTGTGCCTATTCATTCACTAAATATTTCCGAGGCTCCAAAGCTCCCATCAGCGGCTTTCAGTGACCCTGAGAATAAAGTCTGCAGTGGCGCCAATGGCTTCAAGAACTCTCCACTAGCCTTGGGGAGAGTCTAAACTCCTGAGTGCAACTTTGCAAACTCGGGCCTCTGGCTACATCTCCCCACCACTCCTTCTCACCATAATAAAACCCTTCAAGTGCCTCAGAAAAGCCATGTTCTCTCACCCCTCTGCTGCTTCCTCTGTCACAGGGTTTCTCAACCTCAGCACTATTGACATTTTGTGTGTGTGTGGGGGGGGGTCCGATGGATGATTCTTTGTTATGGGGACTGTCCTCTTCATTGTAGGATGTTTAGCAGCATCCCTAGCCTCTACCCACTAGATGCCAGTACCACTTCCTCCTCCTTCCAGGATGTAACAACCAAAAATGTCTACAGACATTACCAAAAGTTTCCTATGGGGCAAAACCACCCCTAGCTCCCAGCTGGGAACCACTGCTCTATTGTGAATGCTTTCGCCCCCACTTGCCTGGCCGACTTCAACTCATCTTTAAGATTTCAGGCTAGATGTTACCGTTGAATCCCCAGTGTCAACACCACTGCTATATTCAAACACATAGGTGATCAGACAAACAGCAGCATTGCTCAGTGCAAATGCAGAGGAATGCGAGGACCAAGGAAGTAGACGTGAAGTGAAGCATCACTGGTAGCAGGTTGCACAGGAAGGTGAGAGTTCCACAAGGAAACAGGATGGCTCTGAAGTTCCTGAAATGACAGGGTTATGAGAGCGTAATATATCAGGAGGGAACTAGAAAGAGAGGATTGGGTGGGAGAGGATAAAAAGAAGGAAATAATGAGTTTGGATTTTGAAACGGTAGCGGTGCCTGTGGAAAAGCTCGGTGGGGATGCTCAAGAGAGGTGAGGGCTCAAGTATGGGAGTAGTGAGGAGTGGCAGTACCTTCTTTCTTGCCCAGAGTTAAATCTGTGCCCTTAGAGGGGCCATCCAAAATTGTGTAGAACTCACAAATTCCCTCTCCCTCCCTACCACCCCATGCCATACACACACACACACACACACACACACACACACTTGTCTCCTCTGCCTTCAAAATCACACAAAAACTGCTTCCGGAAAAAAGCCCAATTTTTAAATGGGGTTGGGATGGGGTGAGAAGATGGAGAGAAAAGTGGGAGAATGACAGTGGCAGAGAGGGGAAGCTATCTTCAGACCCTGTCTTCGCTCTGGGAGGAAGGACCTACAGAGCTGGCTCAATAAAGCGCTTTAGTCTGAACAGCTGGTGCTATCTAGTGGCTGATTCTTATAACTACTGTAGTGGAAGTGGAACCGATACCTGCTTTGAGGACCGTCAAAGGCAGCCAGAGGGGAGGAATGGGGGAGTTAGGGAATCAGGAGAGGAGAGCGGTAGTGATTGGAAAGGCAGACATGAGATGTTCTTCTGGGACCCAGGATTCATACACCCAGCTTGGAACAGGGTTCCTGAACTACATTCAGGCTGCCCATTGGCGGTCTTCCATCTGCAGTCTTCTGTCACCTCCTGGGAGGCTGGCTTGTCAGAGCCACATCATTGCATTATAATCCTCCCCGGACCTCTGGTCCCTTTTCTTTGGCTGATCAGAAGATCTCATGTCTGGTTGATGTTGTCCCTTTCTGATGTTTTCTTCCTGATTATTAGCAGTCTTTATTACTAGTGCTTGGATATAGTATTTCTTGTTTGGATATCCAACAAGCTTTTAATTAGAAAAGCAACAGGAAGAGATATTAAGCTGTATTAATGCAACTGAAAACCCAGCACAGCTAAAAGAAAAATAATCTCATAGATAACAGTATTGTTGAAAATTATGGGAACAGCTTCCAGCAAATAACTAAATGGAAAATCCCAGAGAGGGTCAATTGTTGTTAGTTGATATTTGTAGCAAAGTACAGCACTTAATAATGTGGCTGTTTCTTATCCTTGTGGGAGGCAACTAACAAGAGTTGGGATTTCCACTTTAGATCGTAACTCTGGTTCTTTTTTTTTTTTTTTTTTTTTGCGGTACGCGGGCCTCTCACTGTTGTGGCCTCTCCCATTGCGGAGCACAGGCTCTGGACGCGCAGGCTCAGCGGCCATGGCTCACGGGCCCAGCCTTCCCGGACCGGGGCACGAACCCATGTCTCCTGCATCAGCAGGCAGACTCTCAACCACTGCGCCACCAGGGAAGCCCTCTAGAGGTTCATTTTTAAGGGCCCCATGTCCTGCAATAATGAGTATAATAAAAGTTTATCTTAGAAATAATCCTTTCACCATCAACTCCCAGAAAAAGGATCTCTAAGATGCTTTTCAGCCCAAGGAATGTCACAAAAATGACCTTATATTAGGTCATCAGATAGACACTGAAATAGATTGTTTGCAAAAATTGTCACAATTATTCCCCTCCCTATATTTATTCCTTGAGTCTGGGCTGGCTTTGATTTGTTTTATCCCCCACAAAACACCGTGGAAGACACTTGCCAATTCTGAGCCTGGGCCTCACGAGGCTTTGTGTGCTTCAGCTCAATCTCTTGGAACCCTACCAGCTACCAAGCAAACAACTCCAGGCAGCCTGGTGGAGCTTGCAAGAACACACAGAGTAGAGACAACCATCCCAGCAAGACATGGTGACACATGGGAGGGACCAGCCAAGATGAGCAAAGCCATTCACAGATACCTGGGAGGGCCCAGTAAAAAACAGAAAACCACCCAGCTGATCCCAGCCCAAATCGGCAGTCTTCAGAATCATGGGCTAAATAAATGGTGATTGTTTTAAAACTCCTTTGGGGTGATCTGTGGTATAGTAATAGCTAACTCTTATAAGCATTATGGCTAAATTACATCTTAGAAAATTTATATTTCCTGACTGAACAAGAAATCATGATGCCAAAAAGAAGACATTTGAGGAATAGGTCAGATGGTATGAAGGAAGTTGGGCCTTCTCATGTTGCCTGTCCAAGGACTCCTGATTTCCCTCTGGAGTAATCCAACCCTTGCTGTAAGTAACCCTATGTAATCGTTAGTACATTCCAGTTAAGCAGAGAGAGGCAAAATTTTAATAAACTATAATTCCTGTTGTTCCCACACTTACCTAAATTGTTATTTATTTTATACTTAATTTAATGTAATAGTTGATTTTCCTTACTGTAGATTTATTTCTACTTCAATTTATATCATTGTCTACAATCAGACCAATTTCTGTTTTCATGTCTCTTTCAAGATATTGCTCCCCTGCTCAAAATTCTTCAAAATCTGCCTACTTCTTACTGCATAAAAATGCCTCTGAAAACAAAATTAGTGAAATAAATTTAAAAATTGATAAACTGGACTTTATAAAAATTTAAAGTGATTGTTCTTTTAAAGATACTATTAAGACCCAAAGCAATCTACAGATTCAATGCAATCCCTACCAAATTACCAGTGGCATTTTTTTACAGAACTAGAATAAAAAATCTTAAAATTTGTATGGACACACAAAAGAACCTGAAGAGCCAAAGCAATCTTGAGAAAAAAGAACAGAGCTGGAGGAATCAGACTCCTTGACTTCAGACTATACTATAAAACTACAGTAATCAAGACAATTTGGTACTGGCACAAAAACAGAAATATAGATCAATGGAACTGGATAGAAAGACCAGACATAAACCCACACACCTATGGCTGACTTATCTATGACAAAGGAGGCAAGGATATACAATGGAGAAAAGACAGTCTCTTCAATAAGTGGTGCTGGGAAAACTGGACAGCTACATGTAAAAGAATGAAATTAGAACACTCTCTTACACCATACACAAAAATAAACTCAAAATGGATTTGAGACGTAAATGTAAGACTGGACACTATAAAACTCTTAGAGGAAAACATAGGAAGAACACTCTTTGACATAAATCACAGCAAGATCTTTTTTGATCCACCTCCTAGAGAAATGGAAATAAAAACAAAAATAAACAAATGGGACCTAATGAAACTTAAAAGCTTTTGCACAGCAAAGGAAACTATAAACAAGACAAAAAGACAACCCTCAGAATGGGAGAAAATATTTGCAAACGAATCAACGGACAAAGGATTAATCTCCAAAATATATAAACAGCTCATGCAGCTCAATATTAAAAAAACAAACAACCCAATCAAAAAATGAGCAAAAAACCTAAATAGACATTTCTCCAGAGAAGACATACAGATGGCCAAGAGGCACATGAAAAGCTGCTCAACATCACTAATTATTAGAGAAATGCAAATCAAAACTACAATGAGGTATCACCTCACACCTGTTAGAATGGGCATCGTCAGAAAATCTACAAACAATAAATGCTGGAGAGGGTGTGGAGAAAAGGGAACCCTCTTGCACTGTTGGTGGGAATGTAAATTGATACAGCCACTATGGAGAATGGCATGGAGGGTCCTTAAAAAACTAAAAATAGAATTACCATATGACCCAGCCATCCCACTACTGGGCATATACCCAGAGAAAACCATAATTCAAAAAGACACATGCACCCCAAAGTTCATTGCAGCACTATTTACAACAGCCAGGACATGGAAACAACCTAAATGTCTATCAACAGAGGAATGGATAAAGAAGATGTGGTACGTGTATACAATGGAATATTACTCAGCCATAAAAAGGAACAAAATTGGGTCATTTATACAGACGTGGATGGACCCAGAGACTGTCATACAGAGTGAAGTAAGTCAGAAAGAGAAAAACAAATATCATATATTAACACATATATGTGGTATCTAGAAAAATGGTACAGATGAAGTGGTTGCAAGGCAGAAGTAGAGACACAGATGTAGAGAACAAATGTACGGACACCAAGGGGGAAAGCCGGGGTGTGGTTGGGATGAATTGGGAGATTGGGATTGACACATACACACTAATATGTATAAAACAGATAACTAATAAGAACCTGCTGTATAGCACAGGTAAATCCACTTCGTTGTACAGTAGAAACTAACACAACATTGTAAAACGACTATACCCCAATAGAAAAATTTTAAATTTTAAAAAATGATACTATTAAGAAAATAAGGACAAGCTACAGACTGGGAAAAATATTTGTGAATCACTTATCTGATGAAGGACTTGTATAAAGAATATATATATTTTAAAACTCTCACAAATCAATAGTAAGAAAACAAACAACCCAATTTCTAGAAAAAAGGATATAAACAGACATTTAACCAAAGGAAAGATATGAGTGGCAAATAAATACAGGAAAAACTGTTCGTCAGAATAGTTCATTAGGGAAATGCAGATTAAAACTAAAGTGGATATCACTACACACATTAGAATGACAAAAATAAAACGAATACATGAAAAGATACATGCACCCCAATGTCCATAGTAGCATTATTTACAATTGCCAAGATATGGAAGCAACCTAAGAGTCCATCAACAGATGAATGGATAAAGAAGATGTGATACACGTGCGCGCGCACACACACACACACACACACACACACAATGGAATACTACTCAGCCATAAAAAAAATAAAATTTTGTCATTTGCAACAACGCAGATGGACGGACTTGGAGGGTATTATGCTTGGTGAAATAAATCAGACAGAGAAAGACAAATACTGTATGATATCACTTATATGAGGCATCTAAAAAATACAACAGACTAGTGAATATAACCAAAAAAGAAACAGACACAGATATAGAGAACAAATTAGTGGTTACCAGGGGGAAAGGGGAGGGGTAGGGGATTAAGAGGTACCAACTATCACATATAAAATAAGTTACAAGGATATATTGTACAACACAGAAAATATAGTCAATATCTTATGGAGCAAAACTTTTAAAATTTCTGAATTGCTGTATTGTATACCTATAACATATAATATTGTACATCAACTATACTTCAGTTATACTTCAGTGGAGGGTAGAACTTGTACTAGAACAAGTTAACCTTCAGAAGCAGAAGTCAAGAAAGTCACCACCTAGCTGACGCCTAGGATAGAGCAAGAGCCTGTTGCTGAGAGACAGGAACTGTAAGGTTGGGATGCTGATGTAAAGGCCACAATACAGCATGATGTGTGAAGTTGGAGACCAGAACACAGATTTTCCAAGAATCAGGTTTTCAGTCAACATTTTAGAGAATCCCCAAACTAGCAAATGGGGGTCAGGGAATATTTATCCCCAAGAGCATCCCGTTTCTCAAAACAATGCCAACAGGAAATGAGCCGCTGAAGCATAGCAGTACCTGGTAGGGGGAAATCCTCCTGAATCTTGCTTTCAAGTGTTGCCGTGGAAAACAAGGTATAAAGGAAATCCCTCCAGTGTGAAGCTTGAGCTCGGCCAGGTATGGTGAATGATGGGCTGGGGGAGAAAGAGAGCACAGAGGGCCACAAGGATCTGGGAGCACCATTCTTTCCAGAAGCAGCTAAGAACATGAGCTGCCTGCAATGTGCTTCTGTTCCCCACGGACAGCTAGTCTCAGCTGAGCCAGCCCAGCCCAAAGACCACCATCTCCTGAACCAAGTCTGGCCATCTGAAACTGGGACTAATGGGAAGGCTGAGATGGGGTGGAAACCCCAGAGATCATCATGGGAAAGAACTTGTGTGATGAGCTCTAACAACCAAATGAGGAAAAGTTAGGGATGCTCAGAAAACATCCATGGCATTTGAAGGTGCTGGCCTGGAGGGTGTCTGCATATCCAGCCCTTTGGGCGCCACTGTACTGCTCTAAATCACAGGTCCTAGTGCCAACATCAGAGATAGAATCCTGGAGGGTCAGGCCATAGGAGCAACCATCCAACATGCGCTAATAAGAACAAATCAGCTTAACAGAATCAACTTTAAAAAATCAGCTCAACAGATTTTTAAAAGAAAGCTACTTTTAACCAAGTCAGTGTTGGGTGGTGTTAGGGGTTCTGAAGAAGTATGAAGAAGCATCCTTCTTCAGAAACACTTTGGTGCTTCTTAAGGAGGGTAAAACCAGCCTCTGTGGGCCACTTTGGAAATTTTACCTGGGGGGGAGGGGGTTTGATCATCACAGCAATTGGAGTTGGGGTGCAACTGGTATTTACTGGGCAGGAGCCAGGGACAGTAGACATCCTGCAATACACAGGGCAGGTGCACATTATAAAGAATTGTCCCGCATTCTGCACGACTTTCCAACATCCTAACAGACCTTTTGCCTTCTGTTACGTAGGCAAAAAAACATGTAGGTTTTTACTTAAAACCTGGGCCAATTGTAGGTTACATTTAAACCTGGACCAGGAACACAACTCCTGTTTATACTTAAACACAAAGTATTTGGAGCGTAGTTTCAAAATACATTGCATTTTCCCAGGAAGCCAACTGCTTTGTTAATCAAGGGAGGATTAAATTTTCATGAAAAACTTTACTGAGATTTGTTCCTATTTTTAGATAATCACGTCAGTGACAACGGCACTGCCAGTTATGTTTGAGTCACTGGCATAGCTCTAAGAGTCTGCATTTGCAACTGCTATATTCCTAGTGCTAAGATGTACAGGGACAAGCATCTCCCTCTTTAGGTCTGCTAGTGTTGTCAGCTACTGAATATATATCATTACAATTTAATGCCCCTTTCTTTCTCCATACTGCAGTTAGACCATCATATCACTTTTTAAAATTAAATATATATGCCTATTACATCTATGTATCTGTATATAGGTATATACATATAGACACAAACACACACACGTATACTATGAATTTCATTTTAGGAGACTAAAATGGGTGCTTCAGTCATAATGAGCTACATTCCGTGGCAGAAATTAACAACCCTGGGTTAACCCCTGTGACTTCAAAACAGCCAAAGTTTATTTCCAATGTAATCTGCAGATCCATACTGTTCTTGGCTCCAGCAGAGGCAACAAGAACGTGACAAAGCTTAAAGGGCTCTTTAATGCTCCAATGGCAAAGTGGTCCAGCTCCCTTCTGCCACAGTTCGTTGGCCAGTGCGTGTCACATGTGTCCTGACTTCAAGGACCTTGGGTGAATGCCATCCCAAGAAAGAGAAGGATCAGAATATTCGGCAAAGCCCTAACAACAATCCAAAGTATTATGTAAAAGGAAGGTAGAATTTCATAGGATTGTTTGCTGCTGCGTTAGGAAGATCCTATCCCATACAAACTGGAGAACAATAACTGGTTCTAAGGTCAGTCTGCATCACAGTGATCATGGGAGCCTTTGCGGAGGAGGTGAGATTTGAAAGGTAGATACCGTTTGGTTCTGAAAATAGAGGACATTTCAAAAGCAGGCCGGGAAGATGGGAGAACTGGAGAATGACATACACTGAGTGCCTACTATATACAGGCAAGAGTGGACACTGTGTACAAAGTTTCTATGCAGAAGCCATTTGCCCTAAGTCACACACTTTGGGATTCCAGTGCAGGCTTGGCTACCCCAAAAGCCCAGGGTTTTCTTTCAATTACCCAGGCAGCCACTGAGCAGGACAGCAGGCTGAGCAAAGGCACAGTGGCTGGAAACGGCATCAGGCTTGTCGAATGGAGAGAGGACTATGGCCTGGTCACTGGGGACCATGGAATTCACTCATCAACACAAATGTCACTGGTTAATTCTCGTGCAACACGATTTGTTTGTGCCCTTGGGGCACGGGAAGATGAATAAAACACTCTCTACCTGGGAGACGTCACAGACCAGAAAGAAGAGGGGTTACCTTGGGAAGGCACATTGGATCAAAGGACAGTGTGGTTCCGGGATACTGGCATGGAGAACGGGACTTAGAGCTGTGCAGGACAAGTCAAGCCTGAACTCCCAGGAAAGCGAACTTCTCCTTGTCCCCAGAACCATCTGTCAGGCAGCCACAAGTACTCAATGCCAGCAATGGCAGGGACTTGCATTCTACCAGTTTACAGCATCCCCAGTCCTCTAGAGGGACTCTGCTCTGAATCCAGACTAAATGAAACTCTTCAATGCTTGAACTGTGGAAAGCCTGAAGAACGTTCCAAGATCCCAAATTCAGGCTTTGGAAGTGTCTGAAACATGTTTGGGGTCAATGCTCTGTTTTAAAATAACCATCCACAACCAGAACTCAGTGGGAATTGACACTGACTGAAATCTGAACCATTGGATGTAAAGAATTATAACGACTGGGAGACAGGTTGGACTGAACTACCTATTCCCATGGGTGAGTGTTTGTAGAATGGTAGGAAAGAGAACTGGTGACATTAACCAGTTACCATGCTTTATTTTCACTATAGCACTTATCTGAATTCATCTAATCGTCCATTATTTGTTTTCTTATTTCTTTCCTTCTCCACCAGAATGTAAGTGCCCGTGAAAACAAGACTGTCATATTTGCCGCTGTGTCCCTGAGGCCTGGAAGAATGCCAGGATCATAGAAGGCACTTGTCAATAGGTGTCTGTAGGATGAATGAATATTTTCTAATGTGCTCAAATCTAAACTAACCTTCAAGGCATATTTTCCCTGATCCTGAAACTAGACATCATCTTTCCTGGGCCTCTTTGATAGCACATGTTTTTGTCTGGATTCCCAAGAAGTAGAGCGTGAAATGGAGATTCTTGAGCAAGGAACTTATGGAGGGGCTGCCCTTGGGAGAAACTGTAGAGGTGTGAGGAAAGCATGGAGGGGCAGGGGAAGGAGTAGGCAAAAATGTCGTTTCAGCAGAATCAGCCTCCTCCCGACCCTGCAGGGGGCTCTGGAGTATACAGGGCACCACAGAGGCGGTCCCACCCTGAGGGCAGGGGGCGGGGGCCACATTGGTCAGTCTCCGGCCACAGGCAACCCCGGGTGGGAAGTGTGGAGAGGGGGTAGCGTTACCCCTCAGGCATCCCTCAGCAAGCGTCTGGAGAAGGGGCAGGTGTACGCTGTTAGCAGCCCACACCTGCAGCAACTGGACTGGCGAGGGAGCCCTGGGCGGCCACCAACAGCATCTGGGAACATCTCTCTGTTTGCCGTCTTTCAGCGTATTTACCAACTTCCTTACAAACAAGCTCCTTGAGACCAGCATCCTTATCTCTTTCACCTGTCATGTCCCCCAAAGCATGGGAGAGACGACATGGCAAACATCTCATTGAAAAACTGAGGAAGGAATGAACGGATAAATGCGAACACTCATGTTTACAATTAACTGTGGATATTCTTAGACACATATTCACTTCCTAAGTGACAGCAAACATAATGTTTCTTACATTTATGTGACCTTCAGAAATAAATTTTCTGTATGATCAGGAAAACAGTGTAAGCGCATGCTTCATCAACAGGAAATGTGGAGGATTAAACCCACGGCAAAATCTTCTCTAGGCCACATTCTTTCCACAGGCGATTTAAGATATAAGTTTTTCCACCCGATGTTAATTATATTAAATATTTTAACTTGCTCTTATCCCTCATTATCTCATTTATGAGTCACTGTATGGAAACAAGCCCGGTTAGCAGAACACTCCATTCCAGGGAGAGCTCCTGCGATTTCCAGGTTAGGGCCGGGCTCCCGGTGTTGATAACCAAGTGACCGACAGAGGGCAGTGCAGACCCATGCACCGATTTTTTGCCAAGACAAATCAAGATGGGAGACCTTGCCCCTAGACATTTTGGTTGGAGGGAAGAATTGGCTCTTGGTTCCCAGGCTTTTTATATCTCCTGCTGCCTCACCTGTTTCAGGTTAAGTGATTGGTTGTGTCAGGACCTGTTTTCAGTTTTTCTCCGCTGGTGATGCAAATGAATGACGAGGCAGGACCACTCAGCAGGTCGTCTGCAGAGCCCACGAGGCCTGTCTTCTGCCTTCTGTGTGCTTCCCTGTTGTCTGCCCTGCAGGCCAGGGCCCAGCCTCAGGCCTTGGGTCACTGGGAGGCTTGGTGCAGCCTGGACGTCATGCAGGTCCACAGACCAGTTAGACCTCTCCTCAAACCTCAGTGTGTGGTTCCATTCAGGGATGCGGCTTTGGCCAGTCCTGGGGTTCCAGTCAAAGCAATGGTTGCAGACATTCTGGGGCCAGGGCTGGGTCTGACATTTTGATTGCCTGAGTGGGCCAAATAAGGCAGCATTCCCTTAAACGTGCCTAAAGATAAAACCCATTCCATCTTCAACTCATCCCTTCCCCTGCATCCCTTTCACTCCAGCGAAAGGACTGCTTTCCGGCAAAGTTCCTTCCTGGGGGCAAATAAGGACTGAAAAAGGATGGGTTCCTTTTCCAGCAGGGCCTTTCCACCACCATCCCCACTGTTTCCAGGGCCTGGTTCTCACACCTGGCAGTGCCCTCTCCTTCCTTCAAGAGGCAGGGATGCAGACTGGACTCTCATGAGAGAACTCTCCATGGTTTCTACCAACACTGGGCCTGACCCAACCCATCCTGGAGGGAGAAAAGACTCCCAGCTGAGCCCCTCCCCTGAGCCAGCTGCCGGTTCTTTCCACCCAGCCCATTTTGTGGCCTGGACTCAGCTCTAGAACCCTGGGGCAGGCTGGGACGAGCCCTGGATTTTGGTGAGAGAGGCTCGTGGTTCCTAAAGGTGCTAGGACCTGTCCCTAATAACCAGGGTTAGTAAGGACTGCAAAGTGACAAACCCCCTTTCGCACCAGCTGCCCATCCTGCCACCACCAGGTGACTTTTAGGTCTCAAACCCCTGGGAGGTCTGGATGAGCCCTGGGCTCTCCTGTGGGGAGGCCACTGTGGTCCCTTCAAGCACTGCTGCCTGCCCTGTGGAGCCTGGGGTGAGGGGTACCCCTTAACAGACACCACTCCTCCCAGCCGGCCGCTGGTTTCCGTCCTAATCTGCGTAAGTCAGGAACAGTTTAGGGACATATGTGTTTGCCTATGTATTTTCTGCTTTCTTGATTAGAATATATTCCCTGTAAGAAAAAAAAAAAATTCTTATCCTTAACTCACAGTTTTACTGCCAGGTATCTAAAGAACGTAAAACCTAACAGAGGTGCCATTAATATTTCTTGTATAAATGTTTAAAACTCAGTGTGCCTTCAGTACAGAATTTTATGAGACAACATCTAAGAGGCATTTAATCAGATCTGGGCTCTTGGAAAGCTTTTCAGAAGAAAGTGAAAAAAGTCTTCACTCTAATTTCTCTGCTTCTAATGGTTTTTTTTTTCTTTTCTCTCTTCTTGTTTTTTTTTTTTTCCCCACCATTCACACTCAAGCTTAAGAGCAAATTCTCATGGAAAAGTTTACTTGCCAAACGTCTGCCCCAGCTAGAGCAGACAGCTCTAACAGTCAAGACACAATATGCTACAAGAGACTGAAAACTGAACACCGTCCCACATGCGTGGCACTGTTGGACAGACCGTGAGCATTTTGGAGATCCGGCTAAGAGGAAGTTACGTTGGAGATACATTTAGTTCGGGTTATGATTAAGTAGTGTGCTATTGTTTCAGTATATAGTTAGATTATCGCTACCCTATGTTCTACTCAACATGACATCCAAAGGCAGAGGGCCAGAGATCATATCATAACAGGAAATGTCCTACAGTGTCCAGCACTGTGAGTAATGGTGGAGAAACAAAGTTTGGCGTGTGTGGAACCAGGCAGGAAGCTGTGAAGAAAATCTTCCGGTCAACAAATACGTAAAATTTTAAGTGGAGGATTCTGTTCTCATTGGTGCTGAGTCCAAACTATCAATAATAAAACACATATTTTGACCATGTGACTGAGTTCCATTTCCATTATCTGTCTAGAAAATGATATAAAAATTGTTACCCAATAAAGATAGAATCAAAAAATATACCGCCAAAAAGTAGGTTAAAACTATCATAATCCAAATGTTATGTTATTTTTCTGGATTTTGTAATATTTGATAGTTATCAACTTTTTTCATTCTAAAAAAATCCATTTTTACACCTAATTTTGAATTTTAAATTTTTCATTTTTTATTAAAGAGGACCTCCGCCAAAATTAAATGTTTCAGGCCCCATATAACCTAGATCTGCCTTTGTTCACATCAGATAAACTGGCCACAATCTGCTCTCAAATAGGTACAGTGTCTTGGAACTGTCTGTGGTGCTGGAGCCAAGTTCACTCAGCTCTCTTCATGGTACTTACTGCACCGGCCCCTGCCTGCGCCAGTAGATTGTCCCTGGAGATGAAGAGTCAGGATTACCAACTGAGATCATGTTTAATGCATAGGAATAGATGCTTCTGCTAATGGAAGGAGTGTCTAAAGAAAAGGGGGTTGAGGAGAAAACCACAGACAATTCCCAAGTATCAGGGAAATTCGAAAGATGTGAGCTCCAAAAGAATATCAACTCAAGGAAAACACTGACTGCCAAGCCATGCGCAAGTCTAGATCAAGGGCAGAGAGGAGGGACCTGGGGTGAGGGAGGAAAGGCAGTGAAAATATAATTGACTGAGGTAGGGGCTATCTGGAAGGCAAAGAGAGAGGAGAGTGACTGAGCGGGGTGGCCTGGGAGAAAGCCCTGAGCGCGCCAGAACAAAGATGCTTCCCGTTGAGTTGGCTGGGGATAAGCCAACTAAAGCTGAGGCTTCACTCCCAGACCCCATGAGAGTCTATGTGAATTGGAATATATGTAAATGATGGTTTTATACAAGTCTTCTGGCACTCACGAGTGTAGATGGCTATAGGAAGATGGTTTGGGTTTGCTTTTGTTTCTGCTTTGAAATGGGCACTCAGTTTCTTTGAAAGTTGGGGGTGTTTGCAGAGTGAGAGGAGGTCAGTCCAGTGTTCAGCCTGCTTGAATGAATTTCATCCAGCTTCACTGGCTAAGACTGAGGCCCTCTAAGGATTTGGATTCTGCTATGCAGTTTATGATCTAGCAGGCAATGGACTATTAGGAGCCAGTTAATTTCTGTGAGAAATGCTCAAAAAAGGACCAAACCAGGACCAGGGTGAGGTGTGTTTGCTTTTTTACCAAAACACATTGGTGGTGCCAGGAGGTGACTGTGGGTGAGAGCAGGCTGTCACCCTCTCTTGCCCCACATATCCATCATTGACCCCCATCTCTTCCAAATTATCGAAGTCAAAAGCAGTGTGCCACCTCAGCCAGTGAAGCTTCAGACTTTCTTTCCCTTTGTTGTGCATTGAATTGTGCCCCTACCCCCAAAAAGACACACTGAAGTCCTAACTCTAGGTACCTATCAATGTGACCTTATTTGGAAAAAGGGGTTTTGAAGATGTAATAAGCTAACATGAGGTCATACTGGATTCGGCTGGGTCCTAACTGCTTTATTTTCTTCATAACATTTTCCTCTATCTGAAACCAGCTCATTTCTTTTCTTCTGTACTTGGGATGTAAGCTCCTGAGAGCAGGGCCCTTATCACCGGTGCTCACCAGTGACAGAACAGTTTCTGGCACATAGTAGGCACTCAAGAAATAATCATTAAATGAAGAGTCAGATGCTCAACAAGCATTTGGTGAATAAATAAATGAAAGGTACAAACCCTATTGCCACCATCCTCCTTCTAAAAGGATTTACACCCCAAGCCTGTCCTTTATAGAAATCGAGGAAATGACAATTTCAAGAGGCCAAGAAAAACTATCTCCATATGAACATATACAATACCACATCTTAAAAGTTAGAAGAGCTCTTGGTGGCTGAGTTTCACACGTGGAATCCTTAATCTTGCATCCAGGTCAGGGAAAAAGGCCATCTCTAAGATCAGATCAGAAGAATGGCTGTGACAGGCGTCCAGCAGGGGGCAGCCTAAGAGAGTTGGGAGGCTTAGAAGCACCTAAGTTGGGTTCACTTGAGGACAACTGACAAAAATTAAAAGACCCCCCCCAAAAAAAAGTGAACTACATCACCACTCTGATGATCCCCCAAGTTAAAAAGACATTAAATAATGTAGCAGCTGTGAGGGAGCAGAATCCACTCAGGAAATGCAGTCATGAGAGCACAAGAAAGATGTAGGAAACCGGAAGTGAGGCAAACATGCCCTCACACCTCACACCTCATACCAGAGTAGGTTCCTGTGGGTGGACATAAGCAGCTCCCTCAATTCTGACTGGGGACCATCTCGAGTTATTCTTTGGTCCAGGTTGGAGACTGCATCCCCCAGTTTGTTTCCAGTTGTAGAGTGGGACATCAGTAGGATCAGTTAGCCTCTGGGTTTTCACAAGTGTGGATGAGCTCAGTGACCGTCAGCTAAACCCTGAAAGATTTGGGGTTCTGAGACTATGGCACAAACTACTATTTGCCAGCCAGTATCCATCCACCCTTCTATTTTTACTAGGGGTGCATAACATCACCTGCCTTGCAGTGTAGCCTTGTGATTAACCGTTGGCCAATGAGATGTAAGCAGATCTGAGGCTTCTTCTAAAAAGAAAATTAAAAAACTAGGAGGGAGCTTTTGCCTTCTCTCCCTTTCCCCTGAGTCTGGTGACATTCAGACCTATGGGAGCCATTCTGGGACCACGAGGTGACCCTGAGAGAGGAAGTCACATGCTAAGGATGGAGGAGCAGAAATGGAGACGCTTGAGTCCTTAGAGGGACCATACAGCCACCATACCAATTCTGGAGTGCCTACCTCTGGACTTCTTCAATGTGAGAAAAATTAACTTCTGTCTTCTTTAAGTCACTTTTCATTGGGGTTTTTCTTTTCTAGCCCACTGAAATTGATCCTAGTTGATTCAGAGATGGTCTTCTACTTACTCTGATTGAAAATAAATGACATCCATGGGCTGCTTTTCTCTTGGAACTTTCTGCTTCCTGTCCCTAAACGTTGGCCTGGGAAGAAAAGTCAATTAAAGTTCACGTTGCTGATGTCCCTGCTTGTCCTCCCTATGCCGGGAAGTTAATCATTGTCAAGCCTCAAGGTTCCCAAAAAGGGACTGTGATGCCCAGCCAGTGTCCTTGGGTAGAAAGTCTAGAACAACGGTTCGTAAAGCATTGTCTGCAGATCAAAAGCAGCAGTACCTAGAAACTTCTTAGAATTGCAAATTAGCATGCCTTACCTCAGACCTGCATCAGAAGTTCTGGGGGTGGGCCCAGCAATCTGTATTGTATCCAGCCCTCAGATGATTCTGAGGCATGCTAAAGCCAGAGAACCACTGGGTACCCAAGAAGAATTGCTCACACCACCCGGAGCAAAGAGCGTCATCAGAAATAACCAAGGTTGAAGGCATTCTTTTATGGGGCTTGGGACAAAAGAGAGCTGGAAGAGTTGACTAGTTGGGAGGAATGGATAGAGGACACAGGATTTAATAAGTGCTCATATGGACTAAGTCTTTGGTTGGTCTTCACAGTTGCCAAAAAATTCAAGACTGAGATGGAATTCAAGGCTTTCCATTTACTTTTGGTTATCTTTGCTTGTTGAGTGTGACCTCTCTCTGCGAGTGAAACATATAGAACCTCAATATGTCACGGTCACACCAGCAAGAATATTTTTCTAAGCACTAGGGAAGTCATCTTTGTGAGCGGTCGGCATAGCCTGACACACAAGGAGACTGATTTTCACCCTTCACGGGTAGGTTCCATTTTGGAAGCAGCTCAAGATATCTGCCAGGTAAGTCATATGACATAGCCTGATAATTTCCCTTAGGAGTGGAAGACGAGGTGGACCTGGAGAGGAAAGAGCAGGGGTGATCTCAGGCAGCCTCCCAGCTGGGGAACACCCGCACCGGATACCTAGGAGCTTTCGGCGAGTGGTCTAGCTGCTTGTAGGGATCCCGTGCAGTTGGGCTGGGATTCATCTTTCCATCGACTTGACTCCCTCAGAGTGGCCCACCTGAACACCGAAGGGAGTTGGCTCTGCAACTGCTGTAGACCTCAGGCCTGCGGTGGTAGGCATTTATTTTAGGACTTTGTAACCCTAATGTTAAATCTAGAAATTCTCCAGATGTGTGAGCCTGACCTCCCCAAGGTTAAATTTCCAGCCTCATTGCAGCTAGAACACAGTCAATCTGATGGACTCATGTGAGACTTTGATTCAGAAGTGAGCAAGTGGAAAAAGGGCTGCATGTTGAATTGGGCTTGCTGGTGACAAAGACAGCCAAGCTATTTGCTTTCAAAAGTGGTTAATTGTGAGGATGGGTCCCTGGCACAGAAGAGACATCCCTGAACTGGTAGCGGCAGCAGTCAACAGCTTTGCCTCAGTTCCATGACATGATAAGGCTTGAGACACCTTTTCTGGTTTCTCCAGCCTCAAAAGAATTCTATGAGCTGCCTAATATCCTCTTTTCTAAACTTACTTTCTGATTCATCAGCCAAAATGATCTTCTGTAGCTAGCAACTAAAAATTCTAATATAAATATGGGCATTGGAAGTAGTGAAAAATCCATAGAACCTCAAGGAAACGGGGGTTACCTGGAATTGGTTATCTGGTCTGGCAGGGGCTGATGACTCGGAATGTCCAGAAGAATTAGGGGAGCCTGTGGTTACCTGTGGAATGAAATGCTTGCTGCAGGCAGGCTTTGGGGATAGCCAGTGGCCACTCTCTTAAAACATTATAAAGGCCATGAAGCAACAAAGACTATGAGATGAGCTGCTTCCATTTCTAGGAACCCAGAACATCCAAGTGACCTCGATTCCACTCAGGTTGCATGATCCTTGCAGGTCCTTTTGAGGTCAGGACTTTACTCTTCCAAGTCCATTCTAAGGTCACTCAGGCCCATTCTCATACCTTTCCCTTGGACTCGAAAAAGCTACAGGACCTTATAGACTGGATTACTCTGGGGGATTAGATTTCCTCCCCTTCCACCTCCTCTCCTCCCTGCCCTCCAGTTCTGCCAAGTTACAGCCACCAGGAAAAAAATGCTAAAACATTTATTGAATCATCTATAGCAGTCTGACATTCTTAAAATCCCGGACAAGGTTGTGAGCACAGCAGTAGCAGTGAGATCTGTGGGGCTTATCTTTATTGTGGGAGATGAGACCCAGGTGGGCCCGGCTCCCACAGCGAGCCTGGACCACGTCTGGGATGCCAGGGGCGTCCCCACTCCAGCCCTCACAGGGGCAAAGCTACAGAAGACAGACATAAGACAAGACACACATGGCCAAACACAGACACATCCCAGGACATTGAGTTCAGGAAAAGGAGAAAAATGAGCACACAGCCCACTTGAGGGATGTCCCAGATTCTTGAAGGATTCCCATGGGAGTGGCATGGAAACACTAACGTCACCCACATGGAAGTCTCCTCATTCTATCCCAAGAACAAACGCCCAACTAGTGCGAATAAACCTGGAATTCTGTGTCCATCAGAGCCCACTGGCCTCCCCTTCCACCCCCCAGTGCTGGTGGTTTTACAAATGGGGCAAGGGTTAACCCAGGAGGACTCAAAGCAGTTAACAAACAGCATAGGGTCCCCCTTTCAGAGGTCTTCACCCCAGTAAACAGCTCACACCTGTGTAGTTTCCAAAGCCCTTCCATATGCAAGGGCATCTCACCTCAACCTTGCCCCTGACCTGTGGGCCAGACTGAAAATCACATCCACCCATTTCTCAGATTAGGAAGCAGAGGCCCAGAGAGGTTCTGTGCCTTGGAGCACAGAGCAGGTGGTCAAGTCAGGCTAGAACGCAGGTCTCCCCTCACCACACCGACTCCACTGTTCCTCCTGCAGTCTGGAGTCCTGACAACCTCCGTAACTAGAGCCCTTCTCCTGTGCAAGGCTGAATGTTTTCTGGTCGGAAGCTTTATTGGGTGTCTTGTTCTGGCTCACGTGCAGGGGGGCACATATCGGCAGGCCATTTCCCCACTCAGGTTTGTAAAGCATTCTGGGTCCCCAGATGGTGCAGGCACTGTGCTAAAGCCCACCTGTCTGTGTTTTCTCATCAGCCCAATGGGGAGGTTTGACCTGCAGATCTTCGTTTCCTCCCAGCTCTAGCACTTTGTGAGTTTCCCCAAAGATACATGAAGGAGTCCAGGCCAGACAACAGATCAGTGGCAAAGCTGGAAGACGCCCAGGTCCCCTGCTCCCTGCTCAGGGCTCTTCCAGAGGCATCCATGGTCACTGGGCCCAAGTAGGAACTTATGATGGCAAAGCACTCCCTGCTTTCACTCTGAAGTGGCCTTGAGTGGATCAAGGGTACTCACAGAATTACAAAGAAGCCTCTTCTAGCTTTCCTTCCGGGAAGGGAGAGGGTCAGATGAAGGAGGCGGGTGATAATGGACTTGAGGGTACTTCAAGGCTTGGGCCCCAGCTCCAGCTCTCTGGCCCTATGCCCTAGAGAAGCCGGTTCAGGGAGGGGTGTGGGTTAGAGAAGGAATCACTGCAGGCCCCTGGATATGTCAAGGAGGGTCACGGAGCTGCCCACTGAGACAGAGAACATGGCCTGGCCTCAGGCATGGTGGGAAGTCATGAAGTCTGTCGTGCTGGGGACCGCCAGAGAGCCCCTGAACCCCGATTCCCACACTCTGACCCCTCACGGTTTCCCTGACAGGCTCAGCATCTTTGACTTGGAGTCCCATTTCCCCCAGGGCTAGAGTCTCTCTTGATACTGCTTGACAGGACAGTCATGACAGAGGATGAGAGATTTCTTCATCCCAAGGAACACTCGGCCTCCCCTGGGTGAGTTCTGTCCCTTAGAATCACACAGCACAAAAACAACCCCTTTCTAGAGACATGGAGTCAGATAACTCTGCTCCTCTCCAGCCCAACCGTTCCCAAGGCCCTTCGGCCCCTCCTTACTCAGCTTGATTTCCTACCTGTTCCTGGTCCAGGTGAATACTGCAATCTTTCCCTGGAGCCCATTCCCAGGAGATGGCTGATGTCTAGACGAGAATCTCAGAGATACAGTGGGCTATAAAAGCTAGCTAGTCTTATTGCCCATTTTACAGGTTTGAAAAAACAGGTCAGGGAGGGAAGGGTGGTACCCAGACCTTATACTGTCCCCCCACTGCCTGTGACCCTGAAGAACAGCTGCCTAACCTCCTGGAGCATTCAAAATACATCGGGCGCATCTGCTCACAAGGCTGGCAATAATCTGTTCAGAGACAAAAAGCAACCAACAGGAACCTGGAACCTCTACGAGGATGCAGGCCCACAGCTCAGGGGGCAGCACGGCATGGGGATTCGGGGTAGATTTTGCTTTTGCTATTTTGTGATGATGTATGTATAAGATCAAGCCCTCTTCTTCCACAGTGAAGCAGACCTGCTGGTGGGGGCGAGGATGAAGAAACAGGGTCCAAACTCAGGGTACCGCTCCTAGGATCTGGGGGTAGCCATTGCCCACCCAGACGTGGCACCCTGCCCCAGCTGGGACACAGCTGGGTCGGCATATCATGCCCTGTCCAGCTGTCCCTGGCCTGAGCCTTCCCTCTCACTGTGGTGTCCAAATGGAAGAGACAGATGTCCCATTTCTAAGAAAGGGAGAATACACAGCATCCAACCTCCCTCCACTCATACACAAACACAGACGTTTCAGAACCGTAGATGATACACATAACAATGATGCGTGCCCTTTTACCCGCCCTGGCTTTGAACTGGAGAATTACTGAAGCACAGAGCCTGGAGAAGCACTAGAAGTCGCCTCATGTCATGAATGGGGAAACTGAGGCCCAGAACAGGGAGCACTGTGTCCACCATCTCAGCAGTCTGAGCCCAGCTGGGGCAGATTGTGTGTCTCTGAATCCAAGCCTGTGAGTCCTTCCAAGCAACTTAGGTCTCCCAACAGGACCTCAAACGCAAGGACTTCAAATGCAAGCCACGTGTGTTACCTGAGGGGGTGGACACCCCCTCAGGTAACACACATGGCTCCCAGACAGAGGGAAGGAGATCATGAGGCAGGTAGGTGTAGAGTGGGAAGGCCACCACACACTCCATGGCCAGCCTGAGTCGCCGTGTGTGCCTAGAGCAGGGAAAGCAGGCCCTGTCCTCCTCTGGCTTAGCCAAGACCCAGGGTCCGCAGTGCTTCACTGGACATGGAGCTTATCTGTAAACCAAGCACTAGGTCCTTCTCCAGCCACTTCGAAGGCCTCTCCAGGAACACGTCCCTTTGTCCCCTGGGCCTCTTCCTCTTTATAAAACCAAGCAAAGCAACATTCCCCATCCTCCCAAACTCTCCAAGCGTTCCAGAACGTGCCCGTGAAACAAGCCCACAAACACACTTGGACAGAAACACCACAAGCTGACACAAATGAGGTGGGCCCCGCACATGGGCCACTGCATTCTAGCACTTTCCTCCACCTGTCCTGAACCTGGTTCTGCCCCAGTTTAAATTCTTAGGGTGTGGTCTGGTAACTTGTGGCTGGGCAGCCAGGACAGGAGTTTGGGTGCAGCCACTCCTCCCATCAGCAGCCCCTGCTAACAAGCATGGCAGGTGTGGCTTCCCCTCCCAAACCCTAGGACACCCTGGCATCCGTGCTGACTCAATGTCTAAAGCACACAGAGAGAAGTCTTTGCAGAGGTCTCCGATTTCATTAGCTGAGCCCAAGCCAGAGAAAGCTGGTGACTGGGGCTCCTCGTGGTCCGGGGTGGTGGGGGGGCGATGAAGGGGAGCCCTGGGCCCTGGGCACATGGAGGTGTAAGGTGCTTCGCGATTCACTGATATCACAGAAAGGTGGCTGGTTCATCCCAGTCATGGCTTCGACTTCAAGGGGAACTGGGAAGGGGGAGGGCTTAGGGGCTCTATATGGTGAGTGCAGTTGGGGAAGAGTTTCTCGGAGGCATCCATCTCTCAGTGTTCTGCAACTGATGCCTGGGGACAGGAGGGACAGAAGGGAAGCTACCAGATGAACCCCCGCCTACCTTGAGTCAGGGGTAAAATAATGGAGGTGGTGAAGGTCTTCTTCCATGGGTCCCTCCAAACTCTTTCCATCTCCATTCCAATCACATCCACTTTTCTGGCTCCTGGCAATTTTTCTTGGGCCAAATGAAAAGCACCAGAACTTTCTCTGGCCTTAGCCCCACATCCAAACTGAAGACTCTGACTGGAAGAGCCCTGGAGCTTTCCCACTGTCTGATACCCAGGAACTGGACACCTGGATACCAAGATGTTGGGTGAGCATGGGTCTCGCCTGCACCGAAAAGCACTCCAAGCTGGACCTCTGGCAGCCTCAGGGACTGGACCAGGCCTGAAAAGAGCCACGGGGTGGCGAGTAGACTTAAAGAGTCCGGACATACCGAGAGTCAGACACTGCAGGGGGGCTGTCAGGCAGGGCCCACCCCGAATCCGCCAAAGCAAGGTCACCAGCCTCAGCTCACAAGGCCTCCCACACAGGGTCAGGCGATCACTGAGGCTGGCGGGGACGGGGTCGGGTGGAGCTGGGGACCTGCCTGAGGTGAGCAGGGACACAAGGTAGAGGGGATGGGATGGGACGATTTTCCCAAAATTAAGGAGTATTTACATGTCTGGGGTCAATGCCCAGGGGCCCACGGTGGGCGGGGCCAGCGCCAAAACGGGGAAGGGAAATACCCGTCTGCGCCCTGCATCCTTCTCCCACCTCGGGGAGCTGGGCTCCCAGCCCAGGGCCAGCCCGAAGGGAGAGAAGAGGCACAGCACGCGTGCGCCAGCGCCCACCCACCCGAGCCCCAGCCGCTGTTCCGAGGAGAGGAGGGGGCAGGGTGGGCTCAGGTGGCCAGGTTGTCGGCTGGGAGGCCAGACATGCGGATCTGGGAGCTGCTTTTGCTCAGGATGGAAAGCTGGGTGCCCCCGTTCACCCCGCTGCTGGCCAGGGACGGGTGCCGGTGCTTGAAGTCCATGGTGAAGTAGCGGTTCACCTTCCAGCTCCGCCACTTCCGCTTGATCTCCGCCTGCACCTGCGGGGGGCAACTTGGGTGGTCACTTCTGGGCGGACACCCTCCCACACCTCACCTGCCCGCCTGCCGGCACTGGGGCCCCTCCCAGGCGGGCACTCGCATTAACGGTGGCTACAGATGAGGATCGCCTGGAGAGCTTTAAAAACCCAGGTGCCCAGACCATATCCAAATCTCTGGGGTGGGGCACCCATATGTTTTAAAGCTTCCCAGGGGATTCCAATACGCCGTTAGGGTTGAGGATCAGTAAATAAAGCACCCTTCTGGGCCAAGACCCCCCCCCCGTGTTGCAGTTAGCATGGTGTGCGCAGGGCATGCCCAGTTTCAGCGTCCACATACCCACCCCCTTTGCCAGCACTTTTGTGCGGTGCAGGCACCCTCCACCTCCAGTTCCGGCTCCCACTTCCACCATCGGTCCTGACAAGCTACTTGTACTCCGACTTCTTGTGTGTCCCAGCCACTCCCTGCAGGGCCTTGTCTGCCTCTCCATATCTACCCTTATCTGACCCTTCTGTAGGTGGTCTGAGCTAATCTTCTTATTTCTCAGATGCAAAAAGAGGAGGAAGCCTGCCATGGTCACCCAGCCAAGGCCCAAGCACTTGGTGCAATGACTTCTGCCCACTCTCCAAAGCCATCCACCCATTCAGCCCCCATCCCCATCTCAGCATCTCTGTTCTGCACTCTGCTCAAAAGCCTCACCCTAACAGGCCTGGAAATGGAGCATTACTAGAAGGTTCCAAGCCACTCCTCAGGGTCCCTCAAGTCCCGCTCTTACAGGGGATGGGTTTGGGCAGGCAGGCCGGCCTGCTGGGGGCAGGGCTGAACTTTGGATAGCTCCCCACTCAGCACCCCTGCCCATCACCAGCCTCAGAAACTGTATGTACCATTTCCTGTGCCTTGTCCTTCCTCACTTTCGGTTCGCCCTGACTAAGGTGTGTCTTATGGTGAGAGCCCTCCCAGGTGGGTCTGCACTCAACAGTTGGTGCCTTTATGGAGGGAGCTCGGCTCCGGAGGCTGGGCCTCAGCTGCACAGCAGGCAAAGTGGGAGAGAATCTGGCACAGGGTGGAGGCCGTCAGGAGACGCCAGCACGGCTGCCGGCCCCCTCCTGTAGGTCGGGAGGATCAGCCCTGTGCGCCCAGCAGGCCACAGCCCTGTCTGCTCCCCAGCAAGCTGTACCTCCACTGCTAAGAAGGCCAGGATCTTACCTCCCCGTTCAGAAAACAGTAGAGAACAGCCACCACAAAGCCCTAGGGAGAGAAGACAAACAAAACCTGAGAATGCCAGCAAGGAGCCCTCCACCCGGAGTGTGTGGGAGGCCGCAGGAGCAGCGGGTGACACCAGGAAGCAGAAAACTAAGATGATCTGAATGCAGGCACCTGCCTGGGAATCCGCGGTAAGATGGGAAAAGTTCTGTTCCACCAGGATGGCCACATCCATGAAGCCAAGTGGCGGGCGGGGGCATTCCCTCCCACTGACAACCCTGGCTTTGGATCTCACATTCCCTTGGTCAAATCCTTCCCATTCCCAAGGGCCAGCTCTAACCCACGCTCTAGAGGAGGCCTTCCCTGCACGCCCCAGAGTGTCCTCTGGGCTCCCCAGCCGGCCCGCAGGCCCCCTGAGGGCAGCAGTCCTACAGGACAGAGCAGTCCTGTCTGTATCCACCACCACCTCCCCACTCCACCCTCCCACGGCCAGACACCCTTGTACGCAGAACACACAGAGCACCACAGAAGCGCCTGGGGCAGAGTAGGTGCTCAGCTCTTCTACACACATTCTTGACTTATATTCTGTGCATTTAGAATTCTTGTGCTGAGACAGGAACCCCAGGCTCTGACCCCCAGGCTGGGGCTTCGTCAACAAACCTCCCAGCCTTCCCAGGCTAAGAACCCGAACAGGTAAAATGGCTTTGAATTAAAATGGGGCAACGGAGAGAGTCCGGTCAGATACACAGAATAACCTTGCGACCATCGAGGTCAAATACTCCTCTAAACAGCTGGGCTAGGGAGAGGCGCTCTATCCTGGGGACTTTCAAGGGAGCCACCCACCGCCTTCACTGCCCCACTCATGCGCCCACCTGTTCATTTACTCACTACGCATCCTCGCACTGACTCACTCACCCCTTCACTCACTCATTTACAGCCCCGTTTACTGATTCCTTCATGCATGGACTTCTAGTCTCTGGCTCTCTCATCCCCTGGATCACTTATTTACATATCTGTTTGTTCATCCCCCTGTTCAGCTCATTCAGCTCCCTGTGACCAGATCCTGTGCTGGGGATCTGTCTTACTTGGGTAAGACAAAGCTCCAGCACTCACGGGGTGCATGTTCTACAGGCTGAAGTCAAAGAGGTCTCTTGAGGCCACTCTGCCCACCCCCAGGGCCGATGGTGAGGGGCGGGGAGCTGCCGCCTTTGATTGCCCAAGGTGTCTGGTTCAGGACACCCAGACGCAGCAGCAACAAGAAAATAACAGCTTGTCTTCTCGTGGGAGCCTAGAGGGTGGACAGTAGAAAGGGCTCTCCCAGCTCCCTTCTAATCTAATCCTATTATTCCAGAGGTGGAACCTAGAATAGGTTAAAGACGTAGAACCACCAACAAGGTAGAGGCCAGGGCCCTGGCTCCCCATGAGTTCTGCCCTCCACACACACCACACCTACCTGGAAGGAGCCCAGCCCCAGCTCAAACACAAGTCTCTCCCTCTTGCTGACGTCCTCTGGGGAGAAAGCAAAGACCGTGTAGTGGATTCCAAATAGTGGGATGAGCAGCAGGGTGGACCGGGCGAGCCGTCTGTGGGGAAAGAGCAAAACCTCTGCTCCGGGGGCTGCCAGGGCTTGAGGCCAGAGCCATGCAGGGCAGAGAAGCCCAGTCCCAGCCCCTACTCTCCCCCGGAGCTGGGGCCCCTATCCATGGGCTCCCTCAGGATTCTCTCCTGGTGCGTGGGGCCTGGGGGAGATGGCAGCCAACAGAGCCCAGGCTTCCAGAACTCCCTGGGAAGTGCTGGGGAGACAACCCCCTGTCTGCAGGGCACCCATCCCTCTAGGCCATGCCAGTATCCTGTACAACCACTAAACATGCACATGTGAGTATGTGATTTACACAGACCCTTTGTGGGAGGTGCGAAACCTCTGGGAAAAGTGAAGTCAGGGCAAAACCCTGGGATGGGATTTGGAAGGACAACACAAGGTGTCCTCAAGCAAAACAAGCATTCTCCTGCTCTGAAAAGCAGCTCCCTGTGCCTGGAAAGAGCAGCCCCTAGGGAACCACAGAGCCGGTCGGCTTTCCTGAGTCTGGGGCTAGCCAGGCATGCTCATGGAGAGTGATGGAGAGGCGCTGACGACAGGGAGGCGGGTGGGGAACATTGGGCAGACCACAGAAGGAGAGACATGGGAGGGGTCCCAGGAAGGATTTACTGACTCCGAGCATAAACAATCACCATCTGGCAGGAGGAACCTGCCACCTGGGAAGCTGAGTCGGGGAAGCAAAGGCTGTCTGCTCAGGTGGGGGTAGAACGGGCAAGGGAGAAACGGCCCAAGGGACCTCAGTACTCTCTGAGGCCAGCTCTTCTGAGGTTCCTCTGACTGCAACTGGCTCCTGGGCCCAGTGGGGAGGGGCTCTTGTCTGAGAAGGTGGGGAACAGAAGCCACGGGAAAACATCAAGAGTAGGCATGGCGACGTGCTCTTTGTGGGTCCTGCTCCAGGGGGAGGGCGGCTCCCAGAGGGTCTCCAAAAGGGGGGACCCCGTCTCTGCCCACCTCAGCAGACTGGCTCCCTTTGGATCTCCTGGAAGAGCCAGCCCAGCCTTACAGGTGCAGTCGGCCCCCTGGGCCCTCCTAGCAGAGCTCGGGCAGCGGGGTACGGGGGTGGCCGTTTGACTTGGGGCAGTCACACCGTGTGCCCCTCCCTCCCTCTTTCCCATCCCAGCCTTTCTGGGAGAGAATGTTCTACTGAATGTGGGGCTTCCGGATTTCAGGAGAAGAAGAATCCATTGAGTCTGAGTGATGCCCTTGGCTTAGCAGCATCTACCGAGAAGGAAAGGATGGGGAAGGGGAAGAAAGAAAAGCAGGGGAGGAGACACAGCGGAAGGGGAAGGAATAGCCTGGGGAGACCTTCAGGTGGACCAAGGCTCAGTCCCGGAAGGAAACAGCCACTCGAGTGCCCAGTGCCCACCAATCCTCCCCGTGCTCACTGACTGCCCATTCTATAGGACCTGGGGGTGCCTGGACCAGAGCGGGCGCCAACAGGATCTGATGGGCTCCCACTCAGAGCCCAGCTGAGTTTGGGAGTGGTCTAGCCTCTCATCTGTCTGTCCTCTCTCGGATGTGGCTCTCTGAAGGCAGGCATGGGACCTCACTTAACTGTCATCTGCCCTGGCCAGCACACGCCATGCACAGGGCTCACACTCGGAAAGTGCGCGTCCATGAAGGGATGACCACACAGGCCCGGGATGAACACCTGGGAGCCCAGGTCCTGCTCATGCTTATCTCCAGGCACCCAGAGGGCAGCGGGAAGTGCCGGCTGGAGAATGAAAGTCCAAAAAGAAGAGGACAGTGGCCTGGAACTGCAGGCGTGTGGACATCTTGCGGGTGCCTCTGTGACCCTGCCTAAAGGGGTTACTTTAAAAGAGCAGCTTAACTCAAGAAGCTGAGGAGGGAAGGCAGCCCTGGGATGTGCCGCGGTCCCTGCCTTCTTGCCTCCTCTCCCCAGAATGGATCTGTTTCCAGGGATCTGCCCCTGACGTTTGAAAAGTGCCCTGGAAACCGAAAGGCCAAACTTCTCCAGCTTCCGTGGTGGTGGTGGATGGGACGGGTTTGGTACGTGAGAAACACAACCTTTCAGGCCCTTCCCGGCCCCAGGCAGATGTGGCGAATGCAGCGGGGCATCCCACAGTATAGTCCAAGGGCAACGCCTTCCCTCCCCTGTGGCCCCAGTGCAGCCCAGGAATAATCAGGGACTTCTGCCAGGGACCCAGGGCACCCCCATGACTCCTTTTGGTAGATGGGACAGTGGAGGCAGGTGAGGAGGTCACTAGGTCTCAGAGTCCGAGGACCTCTGTCCTTCGGAGGCCTTGGGCTGGGAACATATGGTGTGAACCTTGGAACCCCGCGTTGAGGAGTCACAGACTCAACGCTACGATCTGATTAACCCAGAGAGACCACGGCACAGGGCCTTAGCCTCTGTCTTCCTGCCCCAAGGAGGCATCACCGGGCAGAAGAGGCCTAAAGAGTACAAAGAAGAGCTCCAACGGTCAGAGCCCCCCGAATTCCAGTGGGCTCCCCCACTTAAAGGGATGTCCAAGTTGGAGCTGAGGCTCCAGCAAGAGATGCCCCAGGGACTACTGCTTAGGACTCCCTGGGTTCAAATCCTCACCCTGCCAACCGTGTGGCCTTGAGCGAGTCATTTCACCTCTCTGCGCTTCAGTTTCCTCACCTGTAAAATGAGGATAATACAAGTACCCACCTAATAGGCTTGTGTGGGGAGTCAGCCACTCAGCATGTTCGGTGGGAGTGAGGTGCGTGGGGTGAGGGCCCCGCCCCCTGCAGGAGGACAGCCTAAATGAACTCAAGCTCAAGGCCCTTAGAAATAATTCGGCAGTTACAAAGATTGAAACCCAGAGACGTGGGGATTTGCGGAAGACCACACATCACGACAGCAGCAGCGGCAGAGGCTTCAAAGCTGCTTCCTGCTCAGCACCGGCCGCGCCCCAGCTGCTCCACAGCGGCCACAGCCCCATGCCCGCAACCTCCCCTCCTGCCCCAGGCCACGAGGTTGCAGAGAACTCACAAGACACACAGATGTCAACATGCAACAGCTGGGAAAGGGCTTGGGGCTGGAGGCACAGGCTCGCTCCCTGCTCTCCTCCAGCCTGGGCGGACGCAAGCTCTGGGCGGTGGCGGCAGCAGCACGCGTCCCCCTCCCGTCCAGAACACCCAGCCGCGGCCACGCCACGCACACTTACAGAGTAATGGTGGACACTTCTGACATCTTGCAAGGGTGCGGCTGAGCCCGCTGTGGCCTGCAGTAGCATTTCTGCACGCAGCTGCTGGGTGTGACAAGACGCGCATTACTTCAGCGGCGGGCACTGGGCAACGAGAAACTGAGGTGGGACTTAGGGCGACCCGGTCCACAGGGCGTGCAGAGAGGCCCAGGGTGCAGAGAGAGACAGGGCCGGGGCGTCACGTGGAGGAGAAGGAGGAAGCCAAGGGCCGAGACGTGGTCAGCTCTGGACGCAGAAATACACACCTCTACATATATACGTGTGTGCACGGACGCACAGGTACATGCGAGCCCTCACACTGGGAAACCGACAGGTGGTGGGGTTCGGGAGGGAGGGAACACGTGTGTTTGGAAGGTGGGGCCTGACTGGGGCTCACGCAGGGGACCAGGAACTGTCTCCAGAGTCAGCTCCAGGCACAGAGCATGGCCTTGACGGAGATCCCTCAGCAAGATGGGCAGCTGGAAACTCACGCCATGGACCTCACGCTGGCCCAGCCCTGGAATCAGGTCATTTCTGCACTTGCTTGTGAAAACCAGCTGGAGCACCCACTGGTCCTCCCCCCACCCTCCCCTCCCGCACCTTCCTCTGACTGAGCCCCCGGGTACCTCAGTGTGGGCCTAAGGGGAGCAGAGGCAGGATGGATGGAGCAGACCCATGAAACACTACACATCCACCATGTAAGTTAAAATTAAGTGAAAAATCCACTTCTTGGGTTGCCTGAGCCACACTACAAGGGCTCCACAGCCACAGGCAGCTAGCGGTTCCTGGGCTGGACAGCACAGGTCTGGGGCATTGCCAACACTGCCCAGAGTCCTACTGCACAGTGCTGGCTAGACTTCTCGATAAAAGTTCAGAGCGCAGGGGCTGAAGGCTGAGAGAGCACCTTTCGGGCTCTGCCCCGCTGCCTGCGGAAACGAGTCACCTTAAGGAGACACCCACAGGTGGGCCCAGGATGCCCGTCCAGCTCTACCTGGCACTGGGCGAGGCACAGAGCTCTGCCTCCTCAGAGAGGTCTCAGGCTCAATTTCCACCTGCTTGTGCTTGGGTCGGCACAACTCATTTGTTTCCATCTCTGACAAACATGGAAGAAATGGAGTAAGAGCTGTGTCATCTCGTCAGACTGCAGAAGAGGTGCCCATTTCACACCCCCTCCTCAGGCATCGTGTGGCGGAGCTCCTAGTAGCTGCTGGCGAACTGATCAACCGGAGGGGGTCGGGTGCAAATAAGAACAGATACGCACAAAGAGGCCAGACCTTTGGCATTCATGGATTCATAATTTGCGATTCCCACTCTTTTAAGAGTAAGTCTGAAGGTCCTTGACATGTAGTGACACGTCATTTTGCTGAGGCGAACATGTGAATCACACACTTCAAAGATGGGGCAAGCCGAGGTCCACCCAGCATCCTTGCCTCAGTTATGTCTGTGGTTCTCTCATTTAATTAACAACATGTTTCAATTCACACCAGACTGTGAGATGGGCACTAGTGAACCATTATACAGATGACGGATGTTATGATGCTCTGCTACCCAGACCAGCAGTATCAGTACCACCTGAGAGCTTCTTAGAAATGCAGAATTTCAGTGGCTGGCTCAGACCTGCTGCCTCAGAATCTGCATTTTAACAACATCCCTAGGTGCTCCACCTGCAAATCAAAATTCCAGGAACACTGTTGTGAGGAAGTCATGTATTTGAGAAGTTTTTCATGTGCCTCAATGAAATGTCAAAGGTCTGTTTTGTACACATACAAAGAGACAGATGGACACATACAAGTATGTTTTCCTCAATAATTAAAAGAGCTTAATTGGGTGTTCAGGAATGGAAGCCATTCTAGTCTTCAAATTTATTCTCTACCTTGCCCAGATTGAAAGGTTGACTACCCTCTCCTACAGCCAGTGGCCTGACCCCTCAACCTTGGCCTGGAAATCACAGAAATCAGGGTCCAGGAGCCCAAGAGCCCAAACCTCAGATGTCACTTCCTGCACACCCAAACTCTAAAGCTTCAGTTGTTCTCCTCTGAGACCCCCTTTCCCCAAACCTCCAATGACTGTTCAAAAGGATCCAGTGAAAAGAAACAAAAAGGAAAAGGGGTGGCAGAAAAGCGAGAGACAGGCATGAGAAAGAAAGACGTCAGAATCTCTGAAAAGTCACTTGTTAGTGAAAAACAGAAAAGAAATGCAATCAACAGGAAGAGATAAACCTAGGCTGGCTGATCAGCTCAGTTCTCACTTGGATCCAAGGGAGGATAAGAAACTCAGACAAGGGTAGCGGATAGAGGCTGCTTGGAGAACCCCACAGCAGGTGCACGGCTCACACCCACATCTGCAAGTCAGGGAGCCCTGGCTCCCAGGCCTGACTCTGCCAAGGCTTTGCTGTGTGTCTGCAGGAAGGTCAAAGCCATTTCCAGCCCATCTATAACCCAGGGATGCAGCACATGGTTTCTTCTGACCCTGCTTTGGTCTCAAGCTAAACTCCACGAATGCTGCGGTGTCTTTTGCGTGCAAGGCTGCCTGGGCTGTAGCCCCTGGATGCTAGACAGAGACCCCTGCAGGGGAACCCTTTGTGGGCAGCACCCCTGTCTATTTCACCCTGCTCCTAGTGGTCGGCATAGCACTGGACACTCGGCAGCCCCACAGAATGTTGTGACCTGAGCTAAACGTTCTCCATAGGGTCCCTCCTGGTGCTAAGATGCTGTGTACCCCTAGAGCCCCGGCCCAGTCCCCAGGGAGGCACTCCCCACCACACTGGTACGCCAGCCAGCAGCCCAGTTCAGCAGATCTTGGAGTTTCCCTGCCCACCCTCCTTCTCCCCCGCAACTGAGGACCAGCCAGCCCTCAGTGCCCCTGGCCTGACCTGGGGGTCGGGACACCTGAGCTCAAAGCTTTGTTTGACCACTGACTTGCTGATTTTAGGTGTTGCCGCTTTCCTTCTCTGGACTTCAGTTTCTCCACCTGCAAAATGGGGGCAAACATTCCCTACTGCCAATCCCTAACAGGAGCTGTCAGGATAGGGTGCTCCCAGACAAGGGAGAGAGTGCTTTGGAAGGAGAAGATAGAGCCCCATGTGAACTGAGAGCCTTAGGTTGTGGGCTGAGAGCTTCCCGGATGCACTTCTGCCTAGACATGGAAGAGTCTGTCTTCAGAGGCGAATGTCATCCCTCCGACACTGGGTAGGTCACAGCCCTGCTGAGCTATATGCTATCAGGTTGGCCAAAAAGTTAGTTCGGGTAACATCTTATGGAAAAAACCTGAACAAACTTTTTGGCCAACCCAATACATCACGGTGTCTGTTCTCCTTCCTTTACCCCAAGGTGCCGTGGGGACCTGCTCTGTGGGATGCCTGAGGGAAATACAGATGGGGTTTCCCTCCCCGACCCCAGACCCAAGAGGCAGCTCCCAATGCCCATCTTGCAGCAGGGAGAGCACTGGGAATAAAGCCAGCTCCCTGCAGGGCCAGGCCTGAGATGCTCTCAGCACAATCAGTGTCTGCCCTGAAACCTCACCCTCCTGTTTCTCAACCAGTTGGCTTCTCACAGAGGTAAACTCTGGTCCCCAAGACAAGGCAGGCTAACCCTGACCCCAGAATGGGCCTGAGCCCAAACCATCTGCCCCAAACCAAGTCGAGCCTAAGCGCAGGCTTAGCCCCGACCCAGGCCCACACTCCATGCCTGGCCACTGCCCAAGTCCTGAGCCCAGCCACTCCTTCTACCAGCCAGTGAGAGAATGGAGGTGGCTCAGGGCCACTGTCCCCCTGCCGGAGCCTCAGGTCCCAACAGGTCCCTCTGCGGCTGGGTCGGGAGCGCCGTCTTGGTCTAGGGAGGAGGGCAAACCCTTATCATCTGAGCAGCTGGAACCAACCTACAGGAAGGGGAGTGAATGCTGGTCTGAGGGCACAGGCAGGGGGTCCTCTCGGGCTTTCTTGGGGATGCCCAGGCTTAAATTTGTTCTGGAAACAGGAAAAACCCGGAAAGCTGTTGTGGGCAGATATGAAGGGATATCAGCCCAACACGTAACTCTGTTGACCCAAGGGGACTCGGACGTAGCCCCGAAATCTCCCTCTCCTACCGTGTCATGCCCCTTTTTTAATCCCCCCCATTGTCTACCCCCTTCCCCACCTGCAGCAGATACCTCCCAGCTCAAAGCACTCCAGGTGGGGCAGTTTTTTACAAGGCTGGAACCCACTGGGGCCTCTTCTTCCAGGAAGCCTTGTTTAACACTATCTTCTTGTCTGTAAAGTCTCTGAGGGTAGAAATGATGGTGCAGTCGAGTTTGAAGTCAAGGGTCTGCCTGCACTGTGGCTATGGCTTCACTCTTTCCTGCTGGATTCATCTAACTTCACTGATAACTAGTTCCCTTGGCTGTAAAATGGGGATTATAGTTAATCCAGATTTGCCGTGTGGGCATTAAACGTGCATGTACTGAATGGCAAGTGTTTTTAAATGCTCTGCAGCTCTTCGCGGCATGGCCACTTTGAATGTCCCTCACTTTCACCAGTAGGGTCTCCTGGACCCTAGAAACACTCAAGCATGATGCTGCATTTAATGGGATCAAGCTGACCCCTTGTCCTGTGTCAGCCCTCCCACCTGGCTTGCAGACCACATCCACCTGAGGTTTAATCTTTGGGGCTTGAGACGAGCACAAGTTTAGATTTCTCTCAAAAAAAAACTGTGCTGAGATTTGAGGGGGATTTTTTACATGATAAAAGTAAACCAGGGCTTCCCTCGTGGCGCAGTGGTTGACAGTCCGCCTGCCGATGCAGGGGACACGGGTTCGTGCCCCGGTCCGGGAAGATCCCACATGCCGTGGAGCGGCTGGGCCCGTGAGCCATGGCCGCTGAGCCTGCGTGTCCGGAGCCTGTGCTCCACAACGGGAGAGGCCACAACAGTGAGAGGCCCGCATACCGCAAAAAAAAAAAAAAGAGTAAACCAACTACAGCCATACCCCTGAGATATTGTGGGTTCAGTTCCAGACCACAGCAATAAAGCGAATACCGCAATAAAGCGAATATTGCAACTCACATCAATTTTGTGATTTCCCAGTGCATATAAGGGTTATGTTTACACTGTCCTGTAGTCTGTTAAGTGTGCAATAGCATAATGTCTAAAAAAAAATGTACACACCTTAATTTGAAAACACTTCATTGCTAAAAACTGCTAATCATCTAAGCCTTCAGTGAGCCACAGTCGTGACAAAGATCACTGATCACAGATCACCACAACTATAATAATGGAGAAGTTTGACACATTGCGAGAATTACCAAAACGTGATGCAGAGACACGAAGTGAGCAAATGCTATTGGGAAAATGGGGCTGACAGACTTGTTCAACACAAGGTTGTCACAAACCTTTAATTTGTAATAAAAGCAATAACTGCGAAGCACAGTAAAGTGAAGCGTGATAAAACGAGGCATGCCTGCAGCTGGTTCTTTAAACGTTTGTACTTCAATGTATAAACCCTGTGCTAATTACAGATGGTTCTTATCTATGCATTAGGAAGGCCTGACAAGACTCTACAGCTCCCAGTCTACAATTTACCTTGAAAACCCTGGCTCCACACTTCCCTCCCTCCAGACCCTGGGGTTCTTGCTGCCTGGGGAGGGATGTCCAAGCTGGTAAAGTATGTCCGGGGGTCAACAGAGGGTCCTTACTCAGGCTGCAGCTGAGCCACCATGTATGACCCTGCACAGGCAGAGTGAGGGGAAGCTAGGAGAGGCCCCAGAGGAGAGGTGCCAGGGACCTCAGAAGAAGAAACAGATCCTACCAGGAAGCAAGGTGGGGCAGGAGCTGGGGGAACCATGCTTGCTTAGAGCTCAAAGGACAGACAAGGCCGACTTTGCTACCCACCAGCTTCAGAGGCCCGAGATGACTGCTAGCGTGGGAACCAAGCCACCCTCAAGCAGGATAAGCAGGCCAGACGTAAGGATGTGGTTTCTGACACTGGACCAGAAAAGGTGAGGGGAGCGGTGGGGCCCTGTTTTGTGGCTCCTGGAGAAGAAGGCAGGAATGATCTCTCCGGGGCAGTTACTTGCAGACAGCTGGCCCTACCAGCCCATCAGGGCAGGGCCTCCAAGAGTTTATGACTTATGTGGATGAAAAATTTTCAGCTACATAACATACACATATAAGCAAAGGTTGGTAAACATTTGCCAAAACATGAAAAAATAAAGGGCAATAAATGGAGAGCCAAAAGAAGGAGGGGAGGGGCGGTCAATCTAATCATCCTACACGCGGGGAGGAGCAAGCCTGACGGAACCAGGCCCTAGGCTAACCCCTGCCGCCAGCGGAAGGGCTACTATCACAGGAGAGGTGCCCAGGCTGAACAGAGACCAAGGGCAATCTCCACTGACCTGGGGAAGCCTCAAGGAGCCTGAGGGAAGGATCTGGTGCTGATCCCTGAGCAGTTCCTGCCTCTCCCTCTCTCCGGGAGAATGGCAGGGTGGAGGAGCCCTCTGCTGGAGTCTCTCTGCTGTCCCACTTGTCCACTGGGCAGCCCATCAAGGTTCTGAGCCCCAGGCTGCAGCCTCTGATGGAGGCCGGACCAGCCCCCTCTGGTGCCACGAGAGCACCTCAGCTCCTTCTAACCTGCTCTCTTCTTAAACTGAGGACGCAACACATACGGCTTCCACGCCAGAGACTGTCCTCAGATTCCCTGTGCCTATCTGGCCCCTCCAGCCAATCACAGGGCACCAACCTGCCTCCCCGGGGCCGGAAGTGCCTCCACAGCACACACACCCAGATGGTCATGTTCCTGACCACAAAGCAAGAAGGGTTGAGATGGAAGATGACTGAAGGAGAGGTGGGCAACTATATTTTAAAGGTACTTTAACCCAAAAGAATTCTTGCCAATGCCCATGCTAGGGTACCCCATCAGCGACACCCAGGCCTTCTCCTCCTGTGTCCTGTGTGCAGGGCCCATACACCTGTTGGACTTGACCATGGCATTCACCTAATGGTACTTACAAGTAGATGCTGGACTCATTGCCTCCCATGTCTGGAGACTGAAGTTTCTGCACGAGGATGACAATGATGCCGATGAAGAGCACAAAGTTAACCTGAGAAGCAAAGAAAAACCAGATGAAAATGATTCTGAGCAAAGACTTTCCACACCCCGGCCTCTGCACTGTCTGTTATTCCCCCAACAGGGCCCTCCTCCCATCCAGTCAAGATCCCATCTAGGCTTATAATCTTAAGATGGCAGCATGAGAACACACTCATTCACCCCCCAGCCTCCCTCCATATCACTGAAATGACAGAAGAGAGAGATGAAGAAGAATTCCATAAGAGTACTGAGAAATAGCAAAGATTATCATGAGTGAGCCAGAAAAGGGAGCAATTTCTGGAAAAGAAAGAGCAAACAGTGTCAGGGTGATGGAAAAACTACAGTGCCAAGGAGCGAAGAGGCTATCGCAGAGGTGAGAGCTGTCCTCTGGAGAAACTCCAAGTCCAGAGTCACTGAATACGGAAAACCAGAATGGACAACCATATAAGCATTATTAATTAAAGGACTGCCTGGGGATAGCAATAACGTTTACCTTCAGACAAAAGCTCTCTAAACAAAGCGGGAAGCTGTGTGTATGGTGAGAAAGGAAGAGGGAGGGGAGCAAATAACAGCAGCAACATCTGGCTGTAGCAAAGCAGCGCTCAAGGAGGAAACGGAGAGCCTAACACTAACTTAATAAAAAATAATAAATATTGAAAATAGAATAATTAACCATTCAAATCAAAATCTAGGGAAAGAGTACCACAAATTTAAGTTATACAAGAAAGAAGTTAAAGATAAAAATTCATTAAAGAGGGCTTCCCTGGTGGCGCAGTGGTTGAGAGTCCGCCTGCCAATGCAGGGGACACGGGTTCGTGCCCCGGTCCGGGAGGATCCCACGTGCCGCAGAGCGGCTGGGCCCGTGAGCCGTGGCCGCTGAGCCTGCGCGTCCAGAGCCTGTGCTCCGCAACGGGAGAGGCCGCAACAGGGAGAGGCCCGCGTACTGCAAAAAAAAAATCATTAAAGAAATACAAAAAAAAAGTAGACTTGATCGATAAAAATAAAATTTTTTGGTTTTGCTCTGCTTGTTTTCACAGATCAAGTAGAGTGGTAAAGCCTCCTCCAGAGGGCAGGGTTCTGTCAGTCCTGCTTTCTACTGCATGCTCAGTGTCTAATCAGTACCCGGGATTTAGCACAGTAAATACTGTTAACTGCACATGTTAGTCCAAAAGGAGAAAATGCAATTAAGCACATTTAGGGATGAGAAAGAGGACAACATATGTACAGAATATTTTAAATCATCACAAGGAAAAAAAATCAAACAAAATGGGAAAATATAAATTAATCAAATCAAATCAACATGTAGAAAATCAGAATAGAGCAATGACCTCAGGAGAAATTTAAAAAGTACTCAAAGACTTATGCATTAAAAGGCACCAGCCCAGATAATTTTACTGGCCAGTTTCAAAATACCCTTAGGGAAGATGTAATTTACATACTACTTCATTATTTAAAAGCAAATAAAAAGAAAACCTCCCAAATTACCTATGAGGCTAACAAAACCCTAGTACAAAACGTAGACAAGGACAGAAAGTGTGTGCGCGCACACACACCCACGCACACGCCTGAAACCGGAGAACTTACAAAGAACGATGTAAAAACTATAAACAAAATATTAACATATAGAATTTAGCAGTGCATTAAAAGAACAAACAAAAAAAACCAAACAAACAAAGAACAAACAGATCACAGCCATAAAGGTTCTACGTCAGGAATGCAAAAAAAATCTACCAATATTTGTTACATTAACAGATTAAAACAACGAACTACCTTTACACCACATAAGATTGGTGAATAGTTCAGTAATGGAAACATCAACAAAAACATAAGAAATGAGCACTTTCGTACTCTGCCTGTGGAAGGCAATTTGATATCCATGAAAGTGTTAAACGTATACATCCTTTGTCCCAGAAATTCCACTCCTGGGATTTACTCTAAAGCATATTCACACATAACTCAAGAGTATGCACAAATATATCCACCACAACACTGTTCATCAAGAAGATAAACTGGAATATTATAAATGTCCATCACTAAGGGAATGATCAATTAATGTCTCCAAAACACATCTGATAAAATTCAACACCTATTCCTGACTTTTAAAAAATAAACACTAAAACAAGAAAAGAATAGAAACTTTGCTAATTCAGTGAAGGTAACTCCCCAAAACTATACCAAACACCATCCTCAAAGAAACCAAGGAATAAACAGTATAAATACTGGAAATGAAAAATAAAATGTATTTCCATTTATAGATCATGTAATTTTCCATGAGAACCAACTGAAAATGGATAAGAACCAATAAAAGAGCTTCAAAAGGTAACCAAGAAAAGAAAAAAATACACAAAAACTAATAGCTTCCCTAAGTCCCAGCACAAATACACCCACTAGAAAATATAACGAAAGAATGATTCCTAGACACAAGACGAGCACAAACGGAAAGACACCATAAAGGGAAACCTAACAAGACAACTAAAAAAAACTGTCAAAAATGACTCTATGAGAAAGACTGAATAAATGGAGAATCATGCCATATTCTTGGAAAGGAAGACTCAATATTTTAAGAAAACCACTTCTCCAAATTTGTTTATAAATTCAATGGAGTTCCTATAAAAATCTCAACCAGCCTTTTTTTTTGCAACTTGACAAATCTGCAACTTGACAAATTTGAAAGTCCATCTGAAAAAGTAAATGTGCGAGAAAATTTGGAAGGGGAAAAAAATAAGGAAGGGGATATGAGCACACCCGATATCAAAACATGCTGCCAGTTTACAGTAACTTGCCACAGGAAAAACCAAGTAGATTAGTTACATGGAGTAGGAAGTCTGGAACTAAATACAAGTAGAGTACATTGAGTGTTTACGATAAAGTGGCATTTCTACGTAATGGAGAAAGAAGGACCTATTCAATAAAAAGAACTGAGAGGGTGGATGTCCACCCATTGGAAAAAAAATAAGGTTAGCTATCATTTCAGATCAGACAGAGAAATAAAATTTCAGATAGATTAAAGGCATATGTGTAATAATGCAATCTATAAAATTGTTATAAAACAATTAAGAATACTTTTATATCTTAAGGTTGGGAAAGACTTCCATAAACAAGAAATAAGGCTCAGTGCTTCCCTAGTGGCGCAGTGGTTGGGAGTCCGCCTGCCGATGCAGGGGACACGGGTTAGTGCCCTGGTCCAGGAAGATCCCACATGCCACGGAGCGGCTGGACCTGTGAGCCATGGCCGCTGAGCCTGCGTGTCTGGAGCCTGTGCTCCGCAACGGGAGAGGCCACAACAGTGAGAGGCCCGCGTACCACAAAAAAAAAAAAAAAAAGAAAGAAAGAAGTCTCAGAATTCATGATGAGAAAGCCTGACGGTCTGACTATATAAAGCTATGCAATCTTGGAAGTATACTTACAACATGTATAACAGATGAAGCATTACTATCTATCGAACAGTAAGAAAGATAACAACTGGACTAGAAAAATGAGCAAAGAATAGATAATAACCAGAATAAAAACAAATTGTCAATAAATATTTGAAAAAAATGCTCTGTTGCACTAGCAATATGGAGAAATGCACATTAAAACAATAAGCTACCATTATCTCCCACAAGGCTGTGCAAAAATTTAAATGATTGAAATTACAAGTGCAGACAATGATATGGGAATACCCTTTGTGACCCAGCAATTCTACTCTAGGGATTAATTCTAAAGAAATATTCACACGTTTTCACAACTATGCACAGAACTGTTCCTAGTAGCATCTTTCATAATGAGGGAAAATGGGATAAAGATAAATGTCCAGCACTCGCGGAAGAGCTAAATAACTTGTGCATCCTTTTTGCAGAATATAACACAGCCACGGGAGGTTGGTTTGTGTGGTGACCTCTTTATTTCTCCTCCTCCCCTGCCTTTCAGCCCAGGCCTCTGTTTCTTCCCTGCTTCTTGTCCCAAGGACACTCACCATTATGGAGCCAACCACAGGGGCTTTGATCACCCACCACAGAGCCGTGTTGTCATTCATATCCCAGCAGCTGCAAGACAGACAGAAAGAAGAGAGATGATGCTTGGGGGCATCATCTCTCCTGGCTGGCTGGAAGGGATGGAAGGGCATCACCATCTCCTTCCAGCCAGCCCCTCCTGCAGCTCTGAGGAGGGGCTGGCTGGAAGGAGAGCTCTCAGGCGGGCTGCACACCCAAGCCCAGCCCTGGTTCCAGTGCCTTGGTCCTTCCCTCTGCTCCCCTGTCAAGGCAGGGACTGGAGCCCAGGAGTGAGGGCACCAGCGGGCTCCTGGGCAAGGGCCATGTTCCCCCTTCAGACCTAGGGCTCTGGGAGATGCGACCTCACCCTCGATATTCCTCCTCCCCTCCCTAAAAGGAGAACAGCCACTCAGAGTTGGGCCCAGAAGCAGAGCAGGACTCTGAAACCTTGCACATTCCCTCACCGAGTCCTGGCTGAGATGTGGCTGGGTGGGTCCACCCGCAGTGGGGTCAGGGCACAGTCACTGCCCAGGGCTGGGGGTGCAGCCATGCCCGGCATTGGATGGTTTGCCTGAGACGGTTCATGGGATATGAGGACAGCCGCTGACAACCATCTGTAAGAGCCTCCTTGGGGCTCCGGCCCTGGCTCTCGGGCATGTACTCACCCTGTGTCATCGAAGTAGAGCCTCAGCACAGCCCACACGGACACACACACAGTTGGGGTCCCTGGAGAGCAAGAAAAGGAGCCCTGTGATAACTGGAAAACCAATAGGCCCAGTGTCCCCCTCAGACTTAGGGCTTCTGGGGGCCAATGAACCCCTCAGAGGTGGGGTCCCGACCCATGGGACATGTCTCCCTCTCAGACCTGGAGTCCTGGGGACCCTAACTGTCCCTCACACCCAGGCCTCCTGGGGGTCCATGTCTCTCCCAAACCCTGGGCTACTTCGCCTCTCAGGAGGACTCTTGAGCATATCCCCTCCATCAGACAGTGGGCTTCCTACGAGAAGAGCAAGAAAGCATCCAAGAACCGGGAGTGTGCCATCAGCTGTGAGGCAGGTCAGTGCCTCCCTCCTCTGACCTGACGCTCCCGTACGGCAGGACCAAGGACATCCCCGGCCATGAGGCCTGAACCTGTCTGGGAGACAGCCAGTGACCTACCCCAGCCAATGAGGATGTACCAGTAGAAGTATCTCCTCTCGGGGAAGAAGGTCTCCACCAGCAGGGTGAAGAGGTACAGGCCCTCAATGAACAGCCAGAAGTAGTTGGATACGACACAGTAGTGGAAGAAAACCATCACAGCCTTGCATTCCACCTGCAGGGAGAGCGAGGAGGGGGAGGGTGGCACGAGACCCCACCGAACCCTGAAAATCCAGCCCAGCAGGACCAGAGAGGATCCTGAGGACCCTTCAGCTGAAGCATGCTCGGGCTTAAACACCCCGTGGGTCTGAAAGACTCAATATTCCTGGATTCAGAGTTTAAAACTGCAGCATCCTATGAGTCCGAGTCGAAGCTGCCATGGAGGCAGACCTGCACAGGTCAGAGAACATGGAACCCCCTTTTCTCCCCAGGCTCATTCTCCCCGACTTTCCCGTCCCGTCCCCAGTCCCCACAGGAGAGGCGAATAAGGAGAACCCTGCAGGAGGCTCCTTGGTAAAATAGAGGTTTCAGGCATCACATAGGTTAGGGGAACACCCCTGGCCCCCCGGAAATCTCATAGATCCCCCTCCAAGTGAGCCCTTTCAGGTCAAGGTCTTGTGCTCTGGGCTGTTCTTTCCATCCTGCCCCAACGAAGCCTATCTTTTCTGCTTATCTCCAAATGTATCAGAACTGGGGAGGTGGTCTGGAGGGAACCCCAGCCAATCAGCCCCTTGGCTCCATCTTGGGTTAAACGACCCGCGGCCAAGCCAGCCCTCTCTCTGAGCCTAGTCAAGCGGAACTTGACATTTCCACCCGACCCTCCTCAACTGCTCTGCCAAGGACACACAGAGGCCAAGGGACAGGAAGTGAAGTCCCGCTGGGGTCTCACTGGCTGCTAGTAACCGCATGGTCATTCCTGGGTTCCCGTGTTCACTGGGGTCGATGCCTTAACCTGTAGGAAAACACCTGGGCGGCAGGGCGTCGCAGGGAGGGCCAGTCCTGGCAGGGCTCCGCGCACTCACAGTGGAGATGAAGCAGTGGTTGCCGTCCTGCTCAGCGTAGAGGATCCAGTCTTTGATGAAGACGGAGATGGCCCTCAGCATGAAAGACGCAAAGAGGTTCATGTGGATGAAGTTTCGGGTGCAGTGCAGCTTCCTACACCAGCGGCCAGGGAAGCAAAAGGCTTTGAAGTAAGGAACTCCACAGCCTTCCACCCTCCACCTCAGGGTCTGCTTTGGGCCGACTCCACGGCTTTGTCTCAAGGGGGTCCTCCACCTAGACCATCCCCTTCTTCCCACCTAGGCTCTAAACCCTTGCTCACTCCCAGGCCCCTGCCACCTGGCCCCACTACCCCGTGACCTACTCTCTCCTGTGACCTCTCTTTATCTAGACCAGGAAGATAAAGTGAGGAACGTAGGTCTCCTGCCCAGGGTCTTCCTTGCTGTGTGGCCCTGGACAAGTCAGTTGCCCTCTCTGGGATCAAGTTTCCCATCTCTTATCCTAGGGGTGGGGGAAATGCCTTCCAAGGGACTTCCAGAGCCGACATCCAGGGAAGGAGTGGGAGGTGGGAGGGATGGAGCAAGGGCTCTGAGCTGGGGTGGGCTGCACTCGCTCGAATGCTGCCCAGGGTCTCACCGGAAACGACACAGGATGACCATGGCAGTGGTGAGGGTGACGAGGGACGTGCTGTAGCCAACTGTGTACAGGGCCTTCACCGACAGGTAGTAATAATCCTGGAGCAGAGCACAGGACACGCAGGGCTCCACATGGGGCCTGCCCCCGGCCCCCACGGAACTGCATCCGATCTCCCAGGCCAGGGCCTGCTGCCCAGCTCCTCCCTCCTCTCTGCTCTTGTTGATGGCCTCTCCTCCACACCCCACTCAGTTCCTCCACCCCCCGACACCCCCAACCCCCAGGCGCCCCCCCCCCCCCCGCCGAGCCACCTCCTCCCTCTGCAGAATCCGCACTGTGCAAAAGCTGAGTGCTGGCAGAGTGCAGGAGCACTGACCAGCCAGAAGGGGGCCCAGCCTCATCCTGGGGGAGGAGCCGGGAGGCTCCCTGCTGGGCCCCACATTAACCCTTCAATGGCTGGGCCACAGAAAGTCTGTGTATCCTGAAAGAGTAGCTAGGGAGGTGGAGGACGCGGGCTGGGGGCCGGAGGAGCTCAAGCAGCAAACCAGTTGTTTCTCAGCCCAGAATGAGCGAATGAAAGTCCTGCCCTCTCATGCAGCAGGTGCTCATGAACGCTGCCTGGGGACCGGAGCTTCCGCACGTCCATCAGAAGTCCAGGCCTCTGGTGGACACACCCCTCCACCCACCTCCTCAGCCTCATCCCTCCACCTCCAGGTGAGGAGCAGACACTCACCTGGTCCCCGGTCTCAGACTCGTACTCATCAAACCCACAAGCGTCGAAATAATGAGGGAACGGCTCCGACCATCCATCCTCTGTGCAGTTCCGGCTCACCACCCTCATGTCTGCAGCAGAACAAAAACTCAGCAAGCCACAGAAATGATTTAAAAGGGCTCCAAAATTCTTAACCGAAAATTACTTCTTAAGCGGGAATTCCTGGAAATCCACATGCCCATCTGAGAAGCTTGGCAGCTGAAGGTTCGTGAGATCCTCCACTGTCCAAGGGAAAGTAGTAATTGCTTTTATCCTTATACAAAGGATGAGGAGGGTAGGAGGACAAAGTGCAAGCTGATCTCTAAACAAGGGGTGAGGGGACTGAGCCAGAACGAATCCAGCCTCCTTCCGCCTAGGGAAAGGCCTGAGCCCCTGCCCTAGGCCCTGGGTCGGCACTTGCCAAACTTCGGCGAGCAGAAGAATGACCTGGGATCACAAATGCAGATTCCAGGCCCCAAAATTCTGGCCCAGGAGTCACCTCAGGTGGTGGTGCAGCAGGAGTTCTCGTCATACCTGGAGCTCTAGGTGATGCCTTTACCGGGAGCTCTGGGCCTTCCAGCAGCTGCAATACCCCATGTGAAGGGGACACGTGGCTTAATTAACAAGGACCAGACCTCCACTGACCCAGCATCAGATCTTATTAAGATACATATTTAGGTGTAGAAAAAAAGAGACTTTGCCTTTTCAGGTTTAGAGGTCTGTTTCCTGTCACTAATATACTTTAATTTTCTTTTGCTCGACTTTAAAGGCCATTTTGCAGGACACCAGAGTGGGCAGGAGTCATTTGCTGGCTGCAGAGTGGAGTCCAGTCTGGTTTTCACCCCGCCTGGGTGCCTTTTGGCCTTTAATGATTGCTCATCTCACCTTCCCCGCTCCTGATTGTCTAAAGGTGAAGCACAGATGTCTGGGGGAGGCGGGAAGGCAGCAGCCGTCCCCTGCCTCCAGCCCAGCCCCTGAGTGTGGCCCCAGGCTGACCCCCCTTCCCAGACTGGCTTCCTGGGAGTTTACCTGGTGTGTTAGGACACCTGGGGTTGCTCTTCCTTTCAGGATTCAGGGGCCAGAAAATCGTATACAAGAGACATCTGCATAAAAGAGGCTCCAACACCCATGTTGTTGGAAGAATCCCCCCTCTGTGGCCGAGGCCACCCCTGGGGCACTCAGGAAGGGGGCAAGGGCAGAGGCCAAGAAAGGGGACCCCTACACTTTTCCAACCTCGTGTCCTGCTGCCTGAGTTGGAAGATCTAAGGCCAGTTCTTTTTTTTTTTTTTTTTTTTTTTTGCGGTACACGTGCCTCTACTGCTGTGGCCTCTCCTGCTGCAGAGCACAGGCTCCGGACACGCAGGCCCAGTGGCCATGGCTCACAGGCCCAGCCGCTCCGCGGCACCTGGGATCCTCCCGGACCGGGGCACGAACCCGTGTCCCCTGCATCGGCAGGCGGACTCTCAACCACTGCGCCACCAGAGAAGCCCAAGGCCAGTTCTTTTTAGCCAGGAGTCAGAAACGCACTTCCTGGGACTCTGGGAAGCAGCGGAGGGCGGGCTCTCCTGCCATAAAGACAGCTCTGCCCAGAGCGGGGAGACTGGTCTCCATCGCTGCTCAGATTCTGAGTCTTATGACCCAGAACAAAAAGGACATCTGGCAGGTCCAGGGAGAGAAGGGCTCACTTCTGTCCCACAGTTTGATGCCAAATGGATCCTTCTTCAAGCAAATCTGTTTCAGGCTGCTACTGGCAACCTCTTTCCAAGTCCCTCTGAACGTTTCTTTCAGAAAGTCTGCACGTCCTAGGGGACCACGGCCTTGGCCAAGCCCTTCCCTTCCCTGGGTCTCCTCTCTGCTTTGCCCACATCGGGGTGGTGGGAAGAGGAAAGGGAAGTCGCTTTGAAAAACATTTTTTTAAAAAAGTATCCTGGAGATACAAGCCATTTCCTTTCTTTTATTTTCCTTCTTCCTCTTTGTATAATACAGCGTGGGCTCAGAAAAGTATAAACCTTTTTGTTCAGAACTATTGCATGAATCTGCCAGTCTACCGTTCTGACAGAAATCTCCGGAAGATGCAGTACTCTCCAGGTTGTCACCACCCTGCAGTGGCTGCACCTACTTCACTAGGCTGTTCTGCCCCGGCAACTCTGTAGGAGCACAGAATCTTAGGGCAGGGGTTCTCAAAGTGGGTGCCCCCCCAGACCAGCCCATCAGCATCACCTGGGAGACTGGCTAGAAATGCACATTCTCAGGCCCCACCCAGGCCTGCTGAATCAGACTCTGGGAGTGAGGTCCAGGAATCTGCTTTAACAAGCCCATTAGGTGATTTTTAAAGTATGAGAACCACTGTTCTACATGTGGGAGTTCAACGCTATCGGAGACCACTTAGGGAGCTCTTTACTGAGATCTGTGCTTCCCTGAAATTGTATGCACAGTGTTCTGTCTGAGCACTTGCGTGCAAATTTCCATGGAGAAAATCCACAGCTTTATCAGAGAAGGAAAGCGAGCTGCCAAAGATCACACAGCCAGAGAGAGGCATAGACCGGCCTGGGAGGAGGGGTTCCCCAAGTTCACGGGTTAGCAGATGCCCTCCCTCCAGCCAGCCCATGGTAAACCCCAGCTCGTCCCTTACCTGAGAGATCCAAGGAGTTACTGTCAGCAAATCCAAACTCTCCTGCAAAACAGGTGTGAGCATGAGTCGGGACACCCGGCCATCAGCTCGCCTGGGCTATCCACTGCTTACTCTGCACCGTGGAAGGCCAAGGCTGCCCCTGGCCTGAAGGATCAGGGCTGGGGGGAGATGGGATCTTGGCCAAGAGGCTGCGTCCCACATAGTAGCCACACACACCTGTCTGACACACTGCACCTTCCAATTCCATCCCATTTGCTTTGTATTTCTATGATGCTAATGGTGGCCCATGACTCAGTTCTCCACACTGGACCACAGGGAGTGGAAATGGGACATTGTCGGGAGGATGGGAGGGCCTCTGGAGTGGGAGAGGACTGGAAGAGGGTAACTGGGCCTTTCCTCTTTTTTTGTAGGTGCTTGTTGTTTATCTATTTTATATAAAGTAGTGTGTATGTGTTAATGCCGAACGCCTAATTTATCTCCGCCCCCGCCTCCGCTATCCCCTTTGGTAACCATAAGTTTGTTTTCTATATCTGTGAGTCTATTTCTGTTTTGTAAGTAAGTTAATTAACTGGGTCTTTTCAAGAAAAGGGCAAAGAATAGCAATATGGGTCCTGGGCTTGCATTCTTTCTTTGGTGCTCAACCCTCAATCTCAGCCCACAAACCACTCCCATCAAAGGGAACCCAGAACTCCGAAGACTTCCTCCTCAGACATTTTTTCTCTTTCTCTCCTGACTCTTTATTCCCTCCTCCACCCGTTCTTTAGGCTGAATCTCCTGTTAGCAGTGAACCCCAATTTCCCCTCTTCTTCTCAAAATTCTGTTTTCAAGGTTCAGCTGACATGCCACCTCCTCCAGGAAGCCTCCCCTGACATCACCGTTATTCTGCCCGAACGCCACCTGGTTGGGTCTCTTCTACTCTGGAGCTTGCCATACATTCCAACTCCACATGTGGGCTCACTCACACAATCAGGCCTGTACGTGTACATATGCACGTGGCCTATGCACACGGGTGGCCTTGTTTGCTAACCCCTCCACAGGGGAGTGGGTGTCAACTTCCCAAACAAGCTCATGAGCACCCTGAGACCAGGAGCTCCATCTTCCATCTTCCTGTGTCTCCCCCACCTCCAGATGGCCAAGGAGGGAGGGGGTGGGGGGGAGGTGGGATGAACCCAGCTCCTGATGAGCCTCTCATTCCACCCCCACCCACTCCCAGCAGTCAGAGCCAGGCTCCTGCCGGAGGGACAGATGATCAGCAGTCTGTCCTCTCCAAGGTTCCTCTTACCGATGGTTTCCGTCTCCCAGACTAAGAAAGAGAGAGAGACAGACAGACGGACAGAAAGACAGAGAGAGAGAACACAGAGGTGAGCGAGGGGTCTAAAGTCAGGTCTGCTCTCTCCGGGCCCTGCTGACGATTTCCTCCTCTTTCCCACTCCCAGACTCTGGAGAGAGGCTCTGCTGGGGGCGCCAGAGGCATGAGAACCACAAGCTGGGGCTGGACCAGACACTGGAGACTTCTACGATTCCCTCGCGAACAGGACACAGTTAAAGAGAAAAATCAGAGGCATGTGTAAGGAGGAGAGCGATCAACGTTCCCGTCTCTCCAATAGCCCGCAGAGCAACAATTATTACAACGAGCATGAGATTCAGCCCTGAGAACCAGGAAATAAAATGAAAAAACGCCACCTTCAGCTTTCTAAGTATTTAAGGCAAGTCTCACTAATCCAGCTCCGTGAATGGAGATGCTAAAAAGGCCTGCCTTAGTGAACCATTAAGAAGCGGGGGTAAATAACACATTCATTGCCAGACGGAGGCATAGAGTCTGAAGGAAAGTTTAGCTTAAGAAAATTTTATTTTACTGCTGATTCATTTTACCTTTTTTTGTGGTTGAAAAGAAGTAATCCTGCCATGGTACCTGACCCAGAGTAGCTGTTCCGTCAACTTTAAATAAACGACCGAACGAAAGGAGTACGTGAGTGGAGGAAGTGATTAAGTTGGTTTGTATAGGAATGAATTAGAAACTGGGCTGAATCAGCAGGCTGCCACCTCGCCTGACGTCCCACCATTCATACTGGGCCTCTTGCTTCAGCACTTCCCATCCTGCCCTGGGTCACACCCAGTCCCCGCGCTGTCAGGATGGGAGAGTTCAACTGCCACTCTCCTGCTGGGCTGGCTGGAGATTCTGGAGGTGGGAGGTGTGGCTAACAGGCCCTGCTCGGAGCGGAAGTTGGGGGGAGGCGAGGCAGGGGTGCGATGCAGCTAGACCCTGCCTCCTCCGGTCCTGGGCAGGGAGGCAGAGATGGGGCCCTGGCACCCCGATACAATGCCACTACCTCCCTCCTCCGCCTCTTGCAAAAAGAGAAGTCCAGGCACTCTAGGTTGCTGGACTTCCAGGTGTGAAAGACTTTGCCGCTGCCTCTCACACACACATTAGGGACAGCGGCAGGCAGGATTCTGTAGTGAGGTGGAGCTTGGAGACTCTCCGCTTCTGGAAGGACACTGGCTGAAGCCTTACGCAGGTGAAGGACGAAGCTGAGACCCAGGTCTCAAGGGGCCCGAGCCTGGCCGCCCACGCGTGTCTCAGACTCTCTAATCTCCTCAGGAGCCCCACCCTCTGTCCTCCTCAAACCAAGGCCCCAACGCAGGGCTCAGTGGTCCACGGGTGGTTCTCAGTACATCACCGGCCTGGAGCCCAGCCCCGCCATCTCTCCCCGCCCGGCCCAACTCAGCGCCCCTCAGCTTGCCACCCTGCTTCCGTGACACCCCCAGGGTTGGGGCAGAGGGCCAGTCTGGCTCCAGTCCCTTCCCAGTGTCAGTGTGGGCTCATCAACCACCAACCTTCTTTAGGAGCCCACGAGGCCTCCACCAAAGCCAGCAACAGGCCTGGAGAGACCACCAGACTCACACTCAAAGGAGAGGCTCCCCAGAACCCCTTGCCCTCAGACCCCTCCCCATGGAGAGGCGGTCACCCAGGCCTCTCTGTGCGAGTGATAACGGTGATAACATCAGCTGACACCACTGACCATTAAGATGTGTCCAGTCTCGCTAAGGGACTTCTTGCTAAGGAACCTGGAGTCCAAGTTCGAGAGCCCAGCCACGACAATGCGCCTCCACGTGGACTTGCCACGTCTGAGGGGTGCTTCTGCGTCCCTGTGTGCACGAGGGTCCGTGATTTCATCTCCCCACCAGCACATGAGCTCTGGAATGGGAAATATCCGCCTGCAGGGCGCCCTATGTCCCTGGTGCTTGTCTCTCAGAAAAGCCTGAGGTCCGAACAAGGGGAGCAGGCTGGACCCAGAGTGGCCTGAAGAGGCCCCCGGGGGGGACCCACCTTGGTCTGGGTTGAAGATTCGGAAGAGCTCAGGGCAACTGACGAGGACCATCTCACCCACGTGGGCAGGCTTCCAACATGTGATGTTGTCCCACATCCCAGGGCAGCCTGTGAGGAAGGGAACCATGGTGAGAGGGCAGCGAGATGCCCACATACACACACACACACACATCACACGCACACATCACCCTGCACGAGCTCTTCCACGTCCCCAGGCTCCACGTCGCGGTGGGGTCCCACTTCACATCGACCTCCTCGGTGGGCCCTCCCTGCCCCTCGGGGGAGGGGCAGGAACCGTCTGGCCCGAGGATGGCGCTCCATGCCCTCTCCCCGCAGTCGCCCAGCGCCTTTCAGGGCAGGCCTGCAGCAGGAAGATGACACCGAGCTGGGACCTGAAGAGGACCACAAATTGGCCAGATGGGGCTGGGGGGAGGAGGGGAGAGGCCTGCAAAGCCAAGGCCCCGAACTATGAAAGGGCTCGGAGCACAAGGAGCCAGGAAGCAGGGAGCACCTGAGAGGCCACTGTGCTGGCGAGGCACACCCGCATCAGGTGAGCACCGAGGGCTGGAGGAGAGCAGGGACAAACTGAGAGCTATTGAGGAATCGCCAAGACGCGCGGCTCGCTGGACACGAGCTTGTGAGAAAGGAGGAAGACGTTGAGCTTGACGACCAGGTTTTCAGATTTGGGGGGCTCAGTGGACGCTCCGACCCCTGTGCCTGCTCTCCTTCCAGCCCTTGCCTGCCTCTCTGTGGAGTCCTCTGTACTCCCATCACCACCACCTCACCTCCCCTTCACGCTTCACCCCTCGTCTGACTCCACCCCTCCTCTCCACGGAGAGGCCTCTTGCCCTTACAGACCTCTCCGCCCTTATGGAGTGGGCTCCACCCTGCCCACCCCGACTGCATGCAGGGGCTCGTGTCTGCCCTGCCCTCGGCCCCTTGCCCCACTGCCCTTAAACGAGACCACCAGGTCCAAGGACTATCAGGACAGAATTACACAGACAACTGCCAACCCTGACTCCTGCACAACATGGGGGCTACCTTCCATGGCCAGGGGCCTGCTGGATATCCCCACCTTGAAAGGCCCAAGACAATCCACACACAGCGTGTCCAAGACTCAACTCAGCATCTCCTACAAACTCTGATTTCCGGTCTCAACCCCAGCTAGAGTCCTGGAGTCACTCTTGCTTTGTCTCCTTCTCCTTCGTGCTCCACAGCCGACTGGTCACCAAGTCCTGCTGGTGTGACGTCTGAATATTTGTGGAATCCATGCCCTACTCTCCATCCTTGCACTCCCACCTAGCTAAGGGCTGACCACCTTTCACTGGGACCATGGTTACGGCCTCCCCAGTGGCTTCCTCACTCAACCGCACAGAGCTGTGACCGTGAGCTCTTCCAAAGGAAGATCTGGCTGGGCCACACAGCCGCCACCCCCAGTGAGCACCTTCCATTGATCCTATCACCTCAGCTGTAACGTGGTTCCTCAGGCCTGGCCCTTGCTTCTCACTCTGGCATGTGCGGCGTGGGTGAGGCCCTGGGATGAGAGCTCACCCAGGGAAAGGACGTGATGTGAGAGGAGCATGGAACCCCCCGTTTTCCAGGTGGGCAGAGATGTAATCATGACGGGGGGCAAAGGCAGAGAAGGGAGGCAGCAGTGTGGCGTGTCTGACGGCAGAGTACAGGCTTTCAGAAAAGGGACCACATCCTGCTGAGCGGTCTATAATAAGGGCTTTGGAGGGCTTCTCTGCCGCGTAAGGGACAGCCAGCGCTTGTCCCAGCCCACAGGACTGCTAGGAGGACTAATGAGTTCATACGTGTAAAGCTCGCAGAAGAACGGCAGGCTCACTCAAGGCAGGCTCACCATTGTTATTACCATTAATTGCATTATTTCAATTAGGTGTCCCTGGGGATCATTCCCCTAAGAGAGATGAAACACAGCCCTAGCAGGTGAGAAGAAAGGCCAGTGGAGGGCCACTGACAGACACAGAGGAAGCCCGGGCAGGTGCTGGACAGGGATGGGGGCCCGGGGCGGGGCCTCATGAGCTCACAGCCTCTCTGTTGGGGTCCATGACTGACTTTCAGGTCCTGTTTGGACCAGAAGGCACCCAAAGCTTCCAGGTGCAGAAAACCCTATCTCTCAGAACTCAGACCTGGCTACTTTAGAATTCACACCCAATCACATTAGCCTATAGCATCCTGCTCCCAGAATGACTGAGTTTGGGAGACAGAAGCATCATAGAAAGCTCTGAGGACAACAAACCAAGATGACGAGGATGCTGGGGCCACATGAAGGGAGATGGGTCCCAGGTCTGTTACTGATGATTCCTGTCCACCCATCACAGCAGGGCTCCAACCTGCACGTGGCTGGTTATGACAACATATCCTTGAAAGAGACCTAACAGTACATCTTTGGCCGCCATGGCCCGTGTTGACCGTGGAATGGCCATGGAGCGTGGCCATGTCTGGCCCATGCCCTGGGAACCCCAGTCAACAGATGTTCCCTAAATGTGGAACATTAGGCCCTGGCACGGCCTAATGTGTTCCCCTGAGTTCTGTGAGTCATTATAGCAAATTATGGAGGATGAAGAGGAGGCTATGGGAACTCTTTTTTTTTTTTGCGGTACACGGGCCTCTCACTGTTGTGGCCTCTCCCGTTGAGGAGCACAGGCTCCAGGTGCGCAGGCTCAGTGGCCACGGCTCACAGGCCCAGCCGCTCCGCGGCACGTGGGATCTTCCTGGATCAGGGCACGAACCCGTCTCCCCTGCATCGGCAGGCGGACTCTCAACCACTGCGCCACCAGGGAAGCCCAAGGGAACTCCTGATTTGTAGCCAAGACAGACTGAAGTGTGGGTAACCTGGGGCCCCACGACTTGCAATTGGCATCTGAAATGGGGGAGCAGTCTCCTGAAGCTGACCCTTAATCTGTTGGGTCTGTGCTAACTCCAGGTCGTTAGTGTCAGATTTGAATTAAATTGTAAGGACATCCAGTGGGTATCCGTAGAAAACCGGAGAACTGCCTGGTATGGAAAACCCACACATTTGGTGTCAGAAATGCTGTGAAACAGTTTTGCTTTATGGGACAATGTCCCCAACCCCATCGGGAGCTTTCAGCCATCCACACACCTCTCTGGCCTGCATCACTGGGGTCATAGGAGACGCAGGTCACCATCTCGGGGCTTTCCAGGATGCCCTGTGCGCATTTCTCCCGTAGGTATCACCTCCTGGCCTGACCCACAGAGGAAGAGAGGTGGGGTCTGTCTCCTCTCCTGTTCTGGATGGGGTCTGCTCTGGCCTCAGGAGCCTTGGAGCTGAATCCTCCCAGGAACGTTTTCCAGGGAGATGAGGATGGGATTTGGGCTCCTGAGAGTGCCTTGGGTTTTCCTAACTAAGGACAGCAACTCATTTTCCTTCCACGCCCACAACACACATCCAGTTTCTCTTTCCCCATCTGTTCCAGACTCCAGTCCCAACAAAGCTTAGTTCTGTTGAGGCTAGAAGATTTCAAGATGCCATTTCTCTCCCACCCCCCCTTCTCCTTTTACCTTTTCTGTGTCTTCTCTTTCCCCTTCCCTTCCCTCTTTTTCACTTTTATTCAAGAAATATTAAGTGCCTATTACAAGTCAGACATCGGAGAGCAAAACTGGGGTGAATAAACCCCCCTGGTCTGTGCCCACACGGGGCTTATAGCCTATGGTCATGGGAATGAGTTTGGATTTAACACCAAATGCTGAGAAGACCTTGGATGGTGTATTACTTTCCTGTTGCTGCTATAACAAAGCAAACTTGGTGGCTTAAAACGACACAATTTCTTATCTTACAGTTCTGGAGGTCAGAAGTCTCACTGGGCCAAAGTCAAGTTGTCAGCATTCCTTCTGGAGGCTCTAGAGGAGAATCTGTTTCCTTGTCTTTTCCAGATTCAGGAGGCCACCCACATCCCTTGACCTGCGGCCACTCTCTCCATCTTCCAAGCCAGTAGCATAGCATCCTCAAAGCTCTCTCCTCTGACCCTCCTGCTGCCTCCTGTCACCTATAAGGCCGGTTGTGACTACACTGGATCCACCTGAATAATCCAGGCTACTTGCTCCATCTTAACTTAATTATACCTGCCAAGTCCCTTTTGTCATGTAAGGCAACACATTCACAGGCTTTGGGGATTCAGACGTGGGCATATTTTTTTTTTTTTTGCGGTACGTGGGCCTCTCACTGTTGTGGCCTCTCCCGTTGCGGAGCACAGGCTCCGGACGCGTAGGCCCAGCGGCCATGGCTCACGGGCCCAGCCGCTCCGCGGCATGTGGGAATCTTCCCGGACCGGGACACGAACCCATGTCCCCTGCATCGGCAGGCAGACTCTCAACCACTGCGCCACCAGGGAAGCCCATGGACGTGGGCATCTTTGGTGGGGGCATTATTCTGCCTCCCACAGATGGGTCTGAAGACGCAGAGTCACATGATCTGATTCAGCTGTGTGGGAAGGTAATATATTTCAAGAGCAGGAAAGCAAACGTGGAGACATGTCTGTCAGGATATGGCAGCAGTCCAGAGGAGGGTGGTGGGGCTCGCTTAGGAGCCATGGCAGCCAAGGTAGAAAGGAGCTCTGCGTAGGAGAGTCTGTAGGCAGGACTGACAGGACTTGGTGACACACTGGCTGGACCCAGCCGGTGAGCGTGCCAGGGAGCGTTGGTGCTCATCCATCTCACGTGACTGAGTGCTCACCCATGGGAAGAGGGGGGAAGTGATGAACAGGTCTCAAAAACATCCCTCACAGACTCCATACCCTTTCTCTCTCTCTCTCCCCTCTCTGCAGCATCCCTGGAGGCCGCATATCGAGGGTGGCAGTGTTGCGAGATGAAAGGAGACTGGATCTCTGAAGGACCGGGCAGAGTCGAACTCCGCCTCCCACCTCTGCTGACCACGCTGGCTGGTGACGTGTGCAAGCAGGAAATGTTATGGTGCTAAGTCTCTGAGATGTTAAGGTTCATTTGTTACCTCAGCATGGTCTAGACTACCGTGACTGATGCACTAAACGGGAGAGAGGGGCCAAGGATGGCACCTGGGTTTGAGTGTCCAGATGGCTGGCTAGCTGAGCCACTCGCCACAGTGGGGAGGGCTGGATGAGAAGCAAGTGGTGGGGGGAATCGGCAAGCTGGAACTCAAGAGTGTCATCTGGGGTATGTTTAGTTTGAGATGATGTGAAGAGCCAAGTGAAGCCAGATTTCAGATAGGCAGTTAGACAAATTTCTGGCGTTCAGCGGGGAAGTTGGAGCTGGAGGAAGAGAACGGGAAGTGGTCGGCACAGGGATGCTCTGTAGGGCCGTGGACCCGGGTGATATGTCCAGTGAGAGGGCGTAGATTTGAGAAGAAAAAAAGAGAAGAGACTAGGGCCTGGCCCCAAAAGTAGAGATGCCACCACTCAGAAGAGGAGCCGGGAAAGAAGACTCAGGAGGGGTGGCCAGAAATTCAAGGAAAACCAGAAGACGTTGGTGACACAGCAGCAGGAAAGCCTGCTTCAAGGAGGAGGTGGTCAAGTGCATCAGACACGGCTGCGGGGTCGAGAAAGTTCCTGTCCTCTTCTTCCCCGTGCAGAGGAAATCAGAACCGGTCCTCTTCCCTGGGAGAACTCTCCACTCCGACACCCCAAGCCTTCCGATCTACCCGCCTTGGGCCCCAATTCTACACGAAGCCTGCCTGTGCCCTCCTGGCTCAGTCTGTCCCGCCGAAAGCCTCTATGGGACTTGATGGGAGGAATTCAGGCACCGGGGGATTCCCGCTCGGGGGGAGAATGCTGGGCACACTCTCCGGGGCTGCTCCCACTAAGATGCTGACACACAAAGCAGCCAAGGAGAGGCGGTGCCTTGTGACAGCAGGAGGGGAAAAGACCACTTGGGCAGGTTGAATGGAGAGAGAACGCAAGAGCCATTAGCCCCGACTGGAACAAAATAAGGAGCTAATCTCGGGTTGTCATGGTGATGATTCTGTCCAGTTCCACACAGTGTTCAAAACTCGTGAGACCAGGGGCGCCAAGGGGACTCAAACAAAGGCGCAGTCCTCTCTTTGAGAAGCTGCCTGAGGATGCCTGCGTATCGTTAGAACAAGCCCCTCATTTCGGCATGCGATTCACGGGTAAAAAACGATTCAATTTACTGAAATTTACTTTACAGCCAATGTTACTGATCCATAAAATGAGGACCAGCTGTGAATTCCATGCTGGGGGAGTGGAGGAAGGACTAAAGATGCAGCCCTCCGCTCTGGAAGTCAGTGGTTCTCAAAGTGCCGACCCCAGAGCAGAGCACCACTGGGAGCGTGCCAGAGATCCAGACACTCAGGCTCCGTCAAATCCACTGAGTCAGAAACTGGGGCTGGGCCCAGTAATCTGGGTTTTAACAAGACTTCCGTGAGGTTCTGATACAGGCTTAAGTCTGAGAACTACGGACCAAAGAGAAACAGGTTTGGACAGAAACAGAACCCTTTGTCAGATCTGGGGAACGAGTTCCACAGAGGGCGGGTCCCTACAGGCCCCGCCCCCTCCCCACGCTGGGGGTCTGTTCATTCTCAGAGCAGCTGGGAGGCACAGACAAGAAGCTGGTCTTGCCCCGAGGATGGGGAGCCTGGGCCCAGCCTTGCAGTGGTTCCCCCGCCCTCCTCCAGGCCTCTCTTCCGGTGAGGGGGTGGAGCTGGGGGCTAAGGTACACACTCTGCACCCTGGACAGGCCTCAGAGGCTGGGTCAGAATAGCAATGAGCAGGCTTTCCTGTCTCTCCTCCAAGCCACTTCCCTCCTGCCCCTGCCAAGGCCGCTTCAGGCCTCCCTCTTCCATCTTCTCCAGAGTATGGGGCGTGGGACCCCCAAGGAGGACCACACCTGACCAGCCCACTTAGACGCAGGGAAGGCCTCCAGACTGATGCAAGCCCGCAGTCCCACAAAGAGGACGTGCTGTCAGGACTCACCCTGGACAGGCAGGTTGGCCGGGCTGAGCCGAGAGAACAGAAGTGGCCATCCCAGCAGGCAGTGCCTGTGCCCTGTGTGGGTCTGGGGACGCTCCAGAGAGGAGGCGCAGGTTCCCACGCACAGGAGTCCTTTCTGCTTCTCTCTAGGCACAAGAGCACCGCAGCACAAGAGGGCCCTCCCTGGCTGGGACAGCAGACCTGGGTCCTGTCCCAGAGCTGGCTCTGGCCCTCGGTGTGACTTGGCCAGCGACGCCCAACTCTGGCCTCAGCCTCTCCGTGTGTCCCATGATACAGCCGGACTTGGTGCTGTCTCAAGGTCTGTTTAGCACTCTTTGTGGTGAAGGTCCCAGGATCAGTGAGGGATATGGGTTTGAAGGGATGCAGGTGTCATCCTGGGAACCCCTCACCATCCCCCCAACCACACGTACATGCCACAGACACACCTCCCCTCCAACAGATCAGTGTCTTCATTCCAATGCACTCACTTTATGGGATTTAAAAGATCATGGGGACACACAAGTAATATATATGTATCTATCTACAAGCATTGCTGTGAATACACACTCAGTCACTGGAACAAGCTGACAGATTTTCCTTTTCAAGTGTGTTTCCGGGACATCGGCTGACCCCTGGCCAGCGTTCTGTGCATGGTGCATGTGCTTGGGACAGAAGGGGGCAGGGGAGGTGCAGAGAAGGGGTACAGCAGGAGGGCTGGCCTCTCTCATTTCACCCCAAGCACATACATTCATACCATAATGCTGATTCTTGCTTATAGTCAGATTGGACTCTTGTCTCCCAGCCGGGTTTGCCTGGACGCTGGGGGCTGCTCTCTGGCCCAAGTTGACATAAGCACCCTGGTAGAGGCTATTCTCTGGCCAACCCAGTGGCTCTCAATTTTGGATACACTTTAGAATCGTCGGGAGGCTTTTAACACGTACTCTCAACAAGTGCCCCGGTCCAAATGCCAATCACGCTGGTGTGGGGAGGGCCTGGCCGTCAGCATCTTTAAATTCTCCCAGAAGCTCGGCAGGCCCCACCCCTGGCTTTGCCCTCGCTCCGCCCAGGCCGGACACCTAAGATCCCAGCTCGTCATGTGAGTTGAATGACTGCACGAGAGCGTGAGGGGATAAGTGAGCGAATGAATGAGCAGGTGGATGGGTCAGTGAAATTCTTCCACAGGCTTGGGGTCCTTTGACCAGGTTCAGGTTTGGGGGTGACCTGACTTACAGGGCCCCCGAGGCAGGGCTAGAAGAGGGAGGTCCAGGCGGGGTCCTGGGGAAAGCTGGAGGCATGGCAGCTCAGGGGAAGCCACCACTGCCATCCCCTCCGACCTCCAACTCCAGTGGCGGCAGACGTGCAACACACAGATACCTGCTCCCGGGCCCTCAGCCACACGTCCCTCTAGCCCATCCCCACCGACTCCAATTCAGGGTTCCAGACCTAGGGGGGGACTCACTCCCTTCCCCACCCACCTCTTGCTGCTGTGGTTTCCTCAGCCCAGAACATCCATCCCTCAGCTCTCACCTGCCATCAAGTGCCTACTCCTCCCTAGGGCCTAACTCAGGGCTTCTTAGCCTAGTTTCTCGTCAGAATCGCCTGGGGAGCCTCTAAAACTCACGGTGACTCCAGTGGAGTGAGGTGCTGGCCTAACTGGTTTGGATTGTGTCCTGGGTACATTTTCCTCAAAGCTCCCTGGTGACTCTGACGTACAGCCAGGTCTGAGGACCAAGGACCTGATGTAAAGGCCACCTTCTCCATGAATCCTTCCCCACAGAGAATTCCCTTCATCGTCCTCTCCTGAGCATGCCTGGGGGTGGGAGCCCCTCCCGGCAGCACTGGTCTGCCCCTCCTGGGCTGGCATCCATCCTTCCATCTGCCTCACTCACGCTCACACCTCTGCCTGGATGCGCCTGGGGGGAAGGCGGCTGGGGCGGGGGGGTCTTGTCCTCTCCCTGCCCGGGGCTCCACAGGTGCAATTCACCTACATGCCTGCTGGCCCAGTCCCAGCCCCACATCCCACCTCGACCCATCCCTACGGAACACTTCCTACTACTCGATCCCAAGTATACCTGAGACCTGCGAAGCAGGAACAATGGCCCCGGGTTGGGAGGGAGGGCACCTGGGTTCCAGGCCCACCTGAGCCTGACACTCCCCCTTCCCATGGTTCTAAAGAGTCACTGCCCTCCAGGCTCCACATTCCCATCCCCTAGACGAGAGGCCTGGACAAGATATTCTTTGAGTCTCCTGCAACTGTGCACCCATCTAGGCCCCCTGCCTCAGGTTCCCTGGCTGGTGAGGCCTCAAATCCACTTTTGGCCTCAGTGAGACTTGAGCAACAGCTCACCTGGAGGGAAAGGCCAGCATGGCTGGGAATGACTCCATTACCAGTTAATGCCTGCTGAGCTGACTGGCTAGGGAGCCCAGCCCAGCGGGACGATCACATTTAACTGGGCTGCAGACTAATCACGCATTTAAACAGATGGTGCTCAGAAGAGCTCCCTGTAAATGGGGAGGATCGGGGGGAAAAGTGGATCCCTCTAGGGTGGGTGGAGAACCCCACTCTCCAGTGACTGAGGCATGAGAGAATCTGGCGAGTCCTCCAGTGATGCCCCCTACCCCCAATCCCCAACGTCCCACACAGACCCTCTCCCTGGCCCTGCTGGAGTCAGGAAGCTGAGGGTGCCCTTGCTCTATGGGCCTCAGCGTCCCATCTGCACAGCAGGGGAGTTGGGAGGAAAGGGGTTACACAGGACCACTGGTTCTCAGCCGGGGCCACGCCACTCCCTTGGGACATCTAGAAAAGTGAGGCTTTTGGGACTGTCATTGAGATCAGGGGCAGTTAGGGGTATCTAATGGGACAGCTAAGGCCACTACATGTCCTGCGGTGCGTGGTGCCATCCAGCACAAGGAAGCAGCATCCGGCCCCCCATGCTGGTAGCAGCCCCAGGAGAATGGCAGCACCAGACACGCACAGGACTGGAGCTCCTGCTGCCTTGTTCTCTCCCTTCTGATGGAGTGAGCCGAGGAGATGGGAATGACCCCACACCTCATGCTCTGGGGAGACCAGGTGCTCTCTAGCTCGGCCACCAGCAACAGCTGTGTCCCTTCCACCACCAGGCCCAGGCGGCCTGCTAACGAGCTCTCCGACAGCCACTGCTCAGCCCAGACACCAGCTCTATCCCAGCTCCCATGGGAGTGAAGGTGGCCACGTCCAGTCACCCGGAATAGCCCCTTCCAGAGGGAGGCATCCAGGGCAGGCCATCCCCAAGGAGGGCAACCCCAGTGTCACTGCCTAGAGCAGATCCAGGGCTCCATCATCCCAAGGGGCTTTCTGAAGGACCCAGGGACCTGTACCCTCCACTACTTTCTATAAGTTGGCCAGAGGCTGGGACATCACTTCTAAGGCTGGCCTGGATGTGCCAGGGATGGTGGCCCTCCCCGCCACCCTCCTCACCTGGGGAGGAGTCATTCAAGCCCATCAGCTCGTTGGCCCTCTGGATCTTCTCCAGGCACATGGCTTGTCCCTTCTTGAAGATGCAGTCAGAGTACATGGCGGTAGCCTGCAGGAGGCACAGGGGATACATGGTGAGAAGGAACAGGGAGGTTCACCGACAAGCCCTGCTACCTAAGCCTCCGGGGCAGTGGGAGAAGGGGAGTGACAGAAGCAGGAAGACGACAGTGACAGAGAGATTTCAGAGCCAGCGGGGACCCTGCCTCCACTTCGTCACAGACGCCATGAGGACTCTTCCGCTTCACCAACTCAGTGTGGGACCTGGGCAGATCCCACCCGCTTCCTGGGTCTCAGTTTCCATGTCTTATAATAACATTAGCAAGCACACACAGAGCCCTGTACTGACTGAGTGCATTACTCTGTCATATGCACGCATATATATATCAAGAGTACCACAAAGCAGGCGCTATTTCTACCATTTCCCATTCTACAGATGTGAAACTTAAGCACAGAGACGTTACGAAACTTGCTCAGGGTCACACAGTGTAGTAGACTGTACAGCCAGGATTCAAACCCATGCAGTCCAGCTCCAGAGACCACGAGGCTACCAGTGCACTTTAGGGGAGCAAGCAGGAGGTGAGAAAGAGGAGGGGCTGAGAGAGCTCATCCTCTCTCTCCTCTGGGGGCCCGGGAGCTGCAGGTGAAGGACAGTGGTAGCATTCCCTGGGGCTTAGTAGCCACTCTCATCTACTCCTGCCCCATGTGACAAAGGAGGGAACTGAGGCGCAGAGAAGTTTAGAAACTCCTGCCCAAGGTCACACGGCTGGTTAGCGGCAGACGCTGGGTTTAAGTGTAGGACCAAGTAACTTCAAGGCTCACGGGTGCTATCACGACAGCTGCGTCCTAGTGTTGTCACTTCAGCTCAAAACTCCAGGGCAGCGGTGGTTCCATAAGGGGATGCTGGCGAGTGTGGAGGCAGGCACAAGGCACCCCAAGCTGCCGAGGGCAGCGCTCAGGGATCCGGTCTAGCTCAGGCTGTTCACAGGTGTGCACGGAAAGGGATGAGCTGGTCTGTGGTTCGCACAGCAAGGCAGGGCAGAGGCAGGACTGGCATCCAGGGCTCTGAAGACAGCTGCATCCATGCTGGTCAGAATTCCCAGGTTGAGGGGCGGGGGCCAATGTCTGGGAACCCTGCACCCCATCCCTCTCACTCAGAGACATGAGCAGAGAGCAGCCTTCTGAGCTCTAACCTGCCAGAGACTAGTGAGCTGGGGACCAGGATCACAAGCGCCTTCTGCAGCCTTGACGAGGGCCCCTGCACACACTTGAGCAGGTTGTGTACTGCACAACTCTAAAGGCTGCCGCATATGTTACTGTCATAATAGATTTGTAAATTATGTAACAATTTCTGGTCAAATCGGTACAGGGTCTTGAGGAAGGGGCACCCTTTTTAGTTCACCCAAAAGTGCCAGATGGTCTGGGGGGGGACTGGCAGAGATACCAGCTGACAGCACACAAAAGACACAGGTTATGTGGGGTGGGAGCTCAGGTGAGCCTGGGGTTCTAGCTGGTCATGGAGGGGAGGGTCCTGGGCCCTTACCATAGGCAGCAGAAGGAGGGCAGCCAGGGAGGCCTGTATGACACTGGCCATGATGCTTCTCAGCCCAGAAGGAGGCTCAGGCCAGTGCTGCCCGCCTCTCACTCACAGCAACTGCTGTTCAGCCCCAGGCATCTACAGGCTAGAAAGAAAGGAAACGTATGAATCCTGCGGGTGCAGCGGCATAAGAGGGGCGGCGACAGCCCCCCACCCCTACCTGCAGCAAAGCCTCCAGGCACTGGCGATACAGCAGGGAACACGCCGGCTCGGGCGCCTACGAGAATGGTGTGAATGGCTTTCTCCTCTGCAGCAGGTGACTGTGTCCCCAAATCTCCCTCCGCAGGAAGAGAGTTCTAGCTGGCACGTGCGTGCCCACCTGGAGAGGACATTTCCAGGTGCCTCTTGCTCTCAGGTGCGGGCGTATGATGAATTTCCCACCTATGGAAGGTGGGTGACAGTGACACGTGCCACCTATGCGCCACCTGTCCCTAAGGCAACACGTGCTCACCCCTGCTGCTCTTTCCCCCTCCCCGATGCCAGACCCAGGCTGGACAGAGCCGCCAGGACAACACCAAGAGGCGGGGAGCGACACACCGAGAGGAGCCGGGATGACTGAGTGCACCCGCGGCGCTGAGCCACCCAGCCAGCCTGACAGCCTACCTAGCTACAGGCTGCTACGTGCCCTCCTCTCTAACTCACTCACTCATACAGGGCCGCTTTGTTCCAGCAGCCAAGCCCGGTCCCCAACAAACATAGCCTCCTTTCACCCTGCCTCAGCCCACTTGGCCTCCAGGATAAAGCCTTTACCAATGCAACAGACAAAAAGAGTGACTACTGAGAAGGATGTGCCTGGACCTCAAGGACCTTCCCCCCAGAGCTCCTGTGGCTCTGAGGCCCGAGTCGCTACTAAGGACCTGAAAGGGCACGGGCAGTCAAGTGAGGAGCCTGAGGGAGCCCCAGCACATGCCCAGAGGAAGAGTCCGGTCGGCTTCTAAAACGGATTAACACATATTCCCTGCAAGCCAGCAATTCTGCATCTGGGTGTCTATCCTAGAGAGAGATTTGTGCTTATACAGAAAGAAGCATATGCAAGGATATTCACTGCAACATCATTTAAAATAGCATCAACAGCAAAAACTACGGCAGCCAACCATCCTTCGAGCAGGCACTGTTAACAGGCCCCTGCATAGCCATACAATGAAATACTATACAATAATTAAAATTTTTTGTTACTATTATTATTAAAAAGATTGAGTAGGCCCATGTCAGGGCCACCACTAACCCACAGGTGGCTGGTTTAAGAGGCCCATGGGGGCTGCTTCCCAACCATGAGTCCTTACACCCCCCCCATCAATGGGCAGAGCAGCCAGTACCCTGGGGCTCTTTGTGCCCCCAGTGGCTGCCTCCCACGCCTCCTTCCCTCTCTCCTTGCCTCAACAAGCTCCCCTTGGCCTCTCCAAGCTCAATCTGGTGACAAACGAGCACCCGAAAAGGAGAAAGAAAACCAGCCGCAGGAAGGTTCAAGGAAAAGGGGGTCCGTTTTATCTACCCACTGTTCTGCCTTTTTGGCGCCCACTTGGAAATACTGAGGGAGGCTTTGGTATCCCCAAGAGATGCTCTGAGAAGCCCAGGGTAGCCGTGGGGATGCTGGCCCAGCCTCTCCCCCAGGGGTCAGGAAGGACTGGGCAGGCTGGGGAAGCACTGGCCTCAGCACCCCTGGGCACCCCAAGCACAGGCTTCAGCCTCTGTACCCACTCCCAGGACCTTCCATACACCTGGTGGCCACAGGCTGCCTCTGGCATGATGTGACACCAGTGGTCCGCATAGGGGTCGGTCATCTCCACTATCCCTGGGGAGGCCAAGGCCCTGTCTGCAGGGAGCTGGTGTTCCCTACCAACCCGGCTGGAAGAGAGGAAGGCCGGGCCCACAGCTTCTCAGCAGATGCTAAAGACTGAGGGCCTAAAGGAGCTACTAAGGCAGAAGGCCTCCGAGACCTGGGTGGACTCTCCTGCACATAGGACAATGTCAAGCCAAGGCCTGCTGGGGTCTGGAGTCAAGGAGGCTTCCACCCAGGACAATCCTGGGTACCCCCAGCACCTCCCTCGACACAGCCTGTGGCCTGGGCCTGGGTTCTGGCCTCAGCACTTGGCCACAGTCAAGACCTTTGCTTCTGCGGGTCTCAGCCTTCTTAGCCGAGAGGAAGGTGACTCACCACCTCAGCTCCCTCCTTGGCCTGCCTCACAGCCAGCCGGGCCCAGACAAAGCCAGAGGAGGGAAATGGGTGCATGGCCTGTGTCTCTAAGTGGACACACGGTGCTCCTTCCCGGAGGCCGTCGCCCTTGTACTCCCAGCAGTGTGCCACCAGAAACACATCTCTTGGGAGAGACCTCTGCCCTGGGACATAAAGCAAGCTTCCTGGAGGAAGAGGCCTGGGAAGAGGGAAGAGTGCTCAGGGCCCCCTGAGATGGCAACAGCACTACCCCCTTCCTTCAGGACTGGGTCCCCACAAATGGAGACTCACGGCCTCCTCCCCCGAGCCCTGACCCGGGACACAAGATGAGCTCTGACCTCTTAACACAGTCCTCAACATGGGCTGCTCAGCACAACCACAGCGGAGTGTTTAAAAATACCCCTGCCCATGGGGCTTCCCCGGTGGCGCGGTGGTTGAGAGTCCGCCTGCCGATGCAGGGGACGTGGGTTCGTGCCCCGGTCCGGGAAGATCCCACGTGCTGCGGAGCGGCTGGGCCCGTGAGCCATGGCCGCTGAGCCTACGCGTCCGGAGCCTGTGCTCCGCAACGGGAGAGGCCACAACAGTGAGAGGCCCGTGTAAAGCCAAAAAAAAAAAAAAAAATACCCCTGCCCAACTAAGTCAGAATGCCTGGGTATCAGTGTTGTTTACGTTCTTCAAGTGATTCTCATGTATAGATAGGATTATAAAGACTCCATTTTAACCTTAACTTATTAGAACCAAGAGAGCTGGCCTGGGAGAGCTAGTGGCTTGCCCAGCTGGGGATGCTCTGGAGCACAAGCGGGTGTCAGCGGGCATGCAGAGAAGGAGTTTGTGTTTTGAGGACTGGTGGTCTCTCTCTCTTTCTCTCTCTCTCTGACACACACACACACACACACACACACACAGAAACAGGTTTACAAAGAAGAGCATAAAGGCACGTCAACTCCACAGAGAGAGACATTTATCCCCAGGGCACGCACCTGAAGGCATCAATACAAACACCCATGTGTGGAATACACAAAGGTGGAGATTCCTTCAGGGACTGAGAGACAGCTCCACACGCCTTCACAGAAATGCAGATGCCTCACACAGCGATTTAGATCTTCACATGTGTTTATCAGATTATCGATGCATATATCATACACACACTCATTCTGCAAAGGCATTCAGATACTCAGCGGCAGTTAGATGTATTTGGATTCAGATGTGGCTGCAGGTACACACACATATGAGCATGCGCGGGGACACGGACACACACACACACACACACACACACACACACACACACACACGATGCCCAGACTTGCGGGCTGCTTATCCCTGCAGTGGATTAAAAACAAGCTGAAGCAATCAGAGGCCCCCGCCTAACCATCCCCCCGCTCCCTGCTTTGTCACCAGGCTGCTCAGACAACACGGTGAACCAGGAGAGCAGCGTGCCCCCAGCCCAGTGCCGCAGGGTGGAGGGGCTGGGGTACTCTCAACACGAGGCCTCCTCTGGCACTAGACCCGGGTTCCTGATTCCCACTTTTGCCCCCTCTTGTTCACCTTCCCCAACTACAGTCCACCCTCTGCCCAACAGGACACAGACACTCACTAGCCAAGAGATGGAAAGAGGGAAGCTGGGAGCTCCCAGGCCTTGACCTTCCCACTCCCGACCTCAGCTGGAAACCTCAGAGACAACCTCCTGCAGCCTCTCCAGGATGGTGACCTCAGCCCCCACCTCTTCTCCCCTGACCCCCGCCCCGAGGCCACTGGGCACAGCCCCTGCGGGACAATGCTCAGAGTTTACGGTCTGAGGCCACCTGTCCCAAACCTCACACTCCTCTGGACCACATGCCTGGCTCCTCTGTCCCAGGAAAGCACTTTGAGATGTGTCCCCTGGGTCAGCGATTCCCAGCCCTGTCCCCTGCACCCTGTTCCAGCTGCCTCTCTCCTCCGGACTCCCCCAAGCTGCCAGTGACCCTCCTAAGGGCCAGGCCTGGCCACTGCAGCCTGGGGTTGGACCCTCCCCTCCCTGAGGATGGACGCTGGGCTCTTTCAGCCCAGCCACGCATGTGGCTCTGGATGACCTGGTCACTGATACTCCCAGGTGCTCTCTCTTGGGTCCAGGCTCTGCTGGGATAAACTGGCTTTTGCAACTAATCTGAGGACAATTAAACTACCTCCTGGCATTTAGTGTGGTGGACTCATGAACCATTTTGCTAGGGTTTTAAGCTTAAAGGCCTCAGGGAAGCCACTTAACTTTTCTGTGGCTCAATTCAATTATATGTGAAAATGGAATAACAGTAATACCTACTTCATAGATGTTACTGGGAGGCATCAACCAATTGATATAAGTAAACTATGGAGAGCAGAGTATAGCCTGGCTCCCAATAAGGGCTATACATGTGTTAACTATTATTATTACCTTACCACTTTGTGTTCAGGTTTTTTCACCTTCCTGCTGCCACCTCCACCACCATAAGCCCTCTGTCATATTCAAAATAGGAACATCAGGCCTGCTGCACTTTTATTTGCTAATGGCTAACATTTATTAACCACTCAGTACATGCCAGGCACTCTTCCAAACAATCAGTATGCATTAACTCATTTCACCTGCCCCAAACCCATGCAGTCGTTCCTAGCATTATCCTCATTCTATAGCTGAGGCGACTGAGGCACAGAAAGGCTAAGCAACTTCCCCAAGGACACACAGCAAGCATGTGGTAGAGCTGGGAAGTGAACCGAAGCAGCTTGGCTCCAAAGCTTGTGCACTCCATCCCTATGCTCCTGCCACTCTCTGTTATTGGTAAAAGGAAGACCAGCTCAGAGTCCATTGGTACCCTAGTAGTACCCTCTCACATCCCTGGGGACTGGCCAGGCCCTCTGCTACCCTCTGCCCACACTTCTATATCTGAAGCACCCTCCTTAAGAAGAGTGAATTACAGACACAGCATTTCAGACCTGAAAAGGACTTTAAAGGTCACCTCCCCTACAGTACGGAGTTTCCTGTGGGGAAACTGAGGCCAGAGGCAGGGGAGACACTTCCCAAGATCACACAGGAGAGAGTCCCGGAGCCCTGCCTGGCAAGAACGCACGTGCCCCCCTTACAGACTTGGGAGGGCCTGCCCTCCTCAGGCCCCAGAAGCCCAGCGACTGGCCTGGGGCGGGAACAGAAAGAGCAGCTGTTTTCCTCCGGCGAGCCACTGCGCCAGGCACGCAGGAAGACGGCGTCATCAGTCAGCACACCGGAGCCAGCGGTGACTCACCGGGCTCTGACTTTCCACGGGCAGTGGGAGGGGACTCGGAGACCCTGCAGCCACCCCCCACACTGCCCCACACCCTGCAGGACCCTTTCTGCAGCCCCCCCAGCTGAGAGTGGTCCAGCTCCTGGGCTGGGGCGCTCACCCCTCTCCAGCAGCCAGTCCAGGGCCCTCGGGGAAGCTCTGATGTCTCTCCACCGCACCCTTCCAGGCCAGCCGTGAGCAGCACAGGCTCCTTTGCCTCCTGGGAGCCCCCCACAGTGGGAGGGCAGCATCTCACTCCTCCTCTCCATGGGGCCACACAGCCCTGGGTCCCTCTTCTGCCCTCATGGAGCTGAGGCATCTCCTACTGGACTCCTCTGGCCGCTCAGCATCCCTCTCCATCGTGGGGCAGTGCCAAGCCTGGGCACCACACCAAAGATGACCCAGGGAAGGTGGATCATTCACCTCCCTTGCTCTACACGTGCTCCCTTTATTAACGAAACCTGAGCAGCACTCACCTCCCACTTGCCCTCCTAGTACAGAGGACCAGAGAGGGAAGCCTGAAAGATGAAGCACTGCCTCTCCAACTCACCCCTCAAAGGGAGAGAACTTAACTTCTTTCTGGGAGACAAGAACCTCTTTCCTCCCCAGTAAGGTCAGAGCTGATAAAGGTCAGCGTCCAATGCCGGAGTGAGGGGTGTTCTGGCAATCAATGGATTAATCATTAACGCTGACGTTCCTCTTTGATGTTCCAACGTTCCCCTTTCAAAGCCTGGTCCCCGGAGTCCTGGGCACAGCAGGTGACAGAAGCCAGGTCCCTGGAAGGCCTACGATGATTCCACCCAGGCCCTGCATTTTACACATAGGGAACCTGGGCTCAGGGTAGGGAAAGGCTGGGCACACATGCACACGGGTAGTAATATCCCATTTCACAGGAGAGGGTTTGAGGCCCGAAGAGACCCAGAGCCTTTCCCAAGGTCACGCTGCAAAGCCCTTCCACACTGGCTAGTTCAGGCACATCTCCTGTCCTGGAGGGGTCCTGGGAGTCCTCTGCCTGGGACAGCCCCCCAGGGCCTGAAAGAGGATGAGGGGAGAAGAATGGGAAGGAGGAAACAGAAGATACCAGAAAGGGGAAAGGAGGGATGGGAAGTGATGGAAGGCAGTGGGAGGTGTGTGGGGAGAGGGCGGGAGGGAGGGCACAGGAAGCAGGCTCTGGTTTGTGGATAGTTTGCTTAGCACCTCCCAGGCGGGGCGTGAGGCTGGGGCAGGTGGGATGGCGAGCACTGCCACCTGCGCTGACCCCTGCTAGCCAGCAGTCCCTCCAGAGTAGCTGTGAGTCCCTGGAAGGGCGGGCCAGCTCTGACTGGCAGGTGCTATGGCACCTGGCACAGGTAGAACATGCAGTGGGGACCCTCAAACCCTGAGGAGTGCCAGGTGGATGGGTTTAGGAAGGTGAATGCGGGGTGTCGAGGGACCCAGCAAGATACCAGGAGTTGTGGGTAGACGAGAGGGTGGAAGGCTGGTGCTAGTCTGCGGATGCCAGGGACACTGCAGCCTAGCTCCACGGGAGAGGGCTGGAGGCACTGAAGAGTGTTACAGGGCAGTGAAGGGCCAAGCTGCCCGTTTAGGGAGTATTCCTCAGAAGGCTGGTGAGCTGAGCGGAAGGAGCAAAGCGCAGGCAGAAAACCTATCCTGGATTCAGGGTAGAGGTGATGGGGGCCTGGGCAGGGAAGGGCAGCTGGAATGGAAAGTGGGGGACAGAATCCAGAGGCTTGGGCAAGTGGGAAAAGAAAGTCTCCCTGGCCCACCCCTCTGGGGAAATGGCAGGAAAGAAATGTCAGAAGGGGACAGACAGGTGGGATAGGAAGAAACCAAAGGCAGGACCCGATTCACCACACGACCTTAAATCAGAAACTGGCACATCGGAAGTGCCCGCAAAGGAACTGTATGTTTATTTTTTTGTCTCAGCCACCCTTCTCTGATGCCCATTTTTCACGGGGGAAAGGTGACAGCTAAGGCAATGCCTGGAGCTGGGATGAGAATGTCCAGATATTCCACAAGGCCAATCTAACCTCCTGCCACCACCTCCAGGAAGCCCACGCCGGCTGCACCCACCTCCACTGGCCTCACCCTCCTCTGAGAACTACCAGCCCTAGATGAGGAGCCCCTTACTCCTGCCTCGGCTGTTTCAGGCCTCATCCTTCTCTTTGTGAGTTTGAAGCCTGTCTGGGAACAAGGGGCATGTCCAGGTTTCCCTGAGGTTTTCCTACTGGTGGAGATGGGCATGCCCCTGGCCAAACGGGGTGAATGGGAATGGGGGCTCAGGACCTGTTTGGTGAGCTCAGCGACACGATGTCCTTTCATTTTCAGGCATGGATGTTGTCTCCGGGTGTCCTTAGTACAGGAGATTTATCACATGAACACAGCAGAGGCCTGTCTAAGGTAGGATGCTGAGGCCAGGCATTACATAGATGGGCACCCTGAGCTCCAGGCAGGGTGAAGGGAAGCACCCAAGGCCCCCCTAGGGCGGCTTGGGCCCCCAGGACTAAGCCCCTCCCTTCTTCCACCTCTTAAACCACTTCTCTTTGCTAACCTACAGCCCAGGGGTTCACAAACCCTTCCAGCAGGTCAGATCCGGCCCGTCACCTACTTTTGTACAGCCAGTGAGCCAAAAATGTTTTTTAATCTTCAAATGGTCAGGAAAAAATTAAAAGGCTGATACTTCATGACACAGGAAAATTGTACGAAATTCAAATTTGTGTCCGTAAATAAAGATGATCAGAACATAGCCCTGCTCATTTGCATAAGTATCATCTATGGCTGCTTTTACGTCATGACAGCAGGATGGAGCAGTTGCAACCTAGTGTATGGCCAGCAAAGCCTAAAATATTTACTATCTGGCCCTTTACAGAAAAAGCCTACCCACCCTCGTTCCACCCTCACGCAACAACACACACACGCTTTCTCCACTCAGTGCAACGTGCATCTGGACGCTCATTAAGAAAGAATTTGTGATCTTCATTGGGCAGACGTCTGAGTCCCCAGGTGTGTCGAGATCTGTGTGAGAGGGTGTGTCCCCTTGTCCGTATGTATGTCGTGCTCTGCTGTTGTATGTTTGCCCCAGTTCTCTGGCAGGTGTCATGGGAAACCTTTATGCCGCCCCAGCAGTGTGTCACTCCCTCTCTGTGTGTCACTGTGGAGGTGGCTGTCACCATGTGCCTCTAACGGCATCCAGGGCTCAGTACAAACACGCCACAGCTGAGGAGTTTGCAGCCTGAATGTTGCCAGGCAGCTGGACCACTAGGCCCAGACCAGTCAGGCCCTGGACTTGTAGATTCCTCCATTCAGAGGTGGCTGAGGCCCTGTCCCACTTGTCTGGGGCATGGGACCTCTGCTCACATACCTCCCCAGATAGGAAACCCACGGTCACCCCAAGTGTCGGCTCCACACTGGGTAGCTCTCGGCGAAGCAAGGCCTTCCTGGCACTGAGCTGAGCTCGTGCTCTGTGCTTGGCACACCTTGGTTCTGCCCTCTGGCAGACAGCACAAGGTATCCTCTGCTTAACAGTGCCAGCCCTGGGTCAATGAAATCTTCACCCCTAAGAGGCCAGAGACCTGGGACACTGAACCTGAGGCCGCATCCCCAGGAAGAAAGCCACCTTGTGGCCTTAGCTCTTGTCTTTCCTAGGCTCTTAGGTGTAGATACTGATCTCTAAACACCCATTTTGTTTTGTTTATTCAACACAAATTGAGGAAGTGTCCCAAAGTAGGAGCAGGGCAAAGAGGGGTGGCCGCACGAAAAAGGATGTATTCCAAAGTGTTTCTCCAATCAACGCCCTGCCAGCCTTAACCTTACACAAAACAGGACCTTAATGAAACTTTTAGCCTGATTAGTTCTTAGAATGTAGGAAAGAGTCCTTCAAGAGGCTTCCCAGAGATAACCCCTCTCACTGCACATAGGGGCAAACAGAATCATACGGTCTTGTGCCAGACACAGAATCATGGATGAACTACCCACCACAGGGGAGGGAAGGCACCGGGTTCACCTCCCTGGTCACCCCACACACACTTGTTGATGAATTGTTTGGAAGATCTGGACAGGGCCTGCCCCAGTGTGTTGTTTCTCTAATTCATATACTCAAATTTTGACTGGTGTCCAGACTGGCACCTCTACTTGCCCTCCCCAAAGTCAGTGGAGAAGAGGGGCCCCAGATTCATCTGGGGACTGGGGGTTCTGCCAACCCGACCTGCACCCAGCACCAACTCAGACTGGCCCCCTGAGAAAATCTGAGCGTTGCTGCCCCCCAACCAAGGCCCATACATAGTTTTGTATCCCCTTCAGAAGCCCACAGCCGCTCAAAGCCTCCAGCCTGACCTTCACAATGCTTGTCTGCCTCTGCCCAAGAGGGTCCCAAGGCAGGTTGCCCTCCACAGACTGTGTAGCCCCCTCCCATCCCCCAGCCGCCCCCAATGCAGCGCTGCTCACTAGAAGAGCCAAATGCTGTATATTTTCTTTTGGTGTGTGTGGGAAGGCGGGGGGAGCGGATAAGGGAGACATGTACCTGCACTAAGAGCATAGAAATCATCTGGAGAATTTAGCAGGGGTCCTCCATCCTTCCCCCAGCAGCTTTCAAAGGGGGTCTGAGCACGGGCCAGGGGTGAGCTTCCACTCCCAGCTCCACGTGAAATACAATCAGCTCCTGGCTGCGCTCTCCCCTGAGCGTCTAGCTCCATCCATTGGCACCCTGGCCCCTTCGGACCACCCGCCACCCAACCTGCAAAGGTCCTGCCTGCCCAGGATGTGGGCCCCAGCCTCCCGCAGCTGCAGCACGAGCCTGTGCCTTTAAAGCAGTGGGCAGGGGTCTCATCTCAGGCGAGCCCACTTCAGCCAGGGGAGGCCACCGCGTTTCTCCCACAGGCCCCCGTGGGGCGTTTCCTCGCGGGATCGCAGAAGCCCAGGCATCCGGACCCCCGCCTCTCTGCGCCGCGGGAAACCGAGAGACGACGCTCTTCTGAACAATCCCGAAGGTGTCACTACAGGGGGACATTCTCCGCCGGCCCATACTCCACTCTGTACACAGCACGCCGCTTGCCCACCGCTCAAATCCCGTGAGGACTGCGGTACCCAGCCCCCTGGGGACCCTCCAGCTTCGCCTAGCCGCGTCCGTCTGCCCTGGGAGTAGAGAGACAGGTCCCTGTGGGTCCCTCCGGCCGCAGTGCCTTCCCTGCCCCTGGTCCTCCCTTCCGGCACGGAGAGGGGCGCGAGGTAGCTAGCCCACCCCACGCCCTGCGAGCTGCAAGGATCGGTCGCCCCCGAGCACGATCCCAGATATTGGGAGGGCGGGGGAGGGGGCGAGAGGGAGGGTATCAGACAGTCGCGCAGGATGGGTGCAGCGGCGGGAGACGGCTTCATTTAGGTTTCGGGAGGTTGGCCCCGCTCTGGCCCTGGCCCGCTCTCCGTCGGTGAAGGACGCTGCTTGCGGAGACAGCCGAGCTGGAGGAGGGGCTCCGCGGTCCCCAAGGGGCGAAGGTTCTGGAGTCGGGGGAGGGCGGACAGGGCTTAGAGGGGCAGGGGCGGCGGGGCGGCCCTTACCTGCTCACAGCGGGGCCTCGCCGCGGGGCCGCGGGCTGCGGGTCGGCCCGGGGCAGACTCCGCGCCCCGAGCCGCCCGAGGACGGGGAGCGTGTGCGCTCAGCAGCGCGCGCCGAGCCCGGGTCTCCGCGTCCGTGTGTCCGCCGGCTGCCGGTATCCGTGGGTCCCTGCGCGGCGGAGTGAGCTTGTGCGCACGCGGGGACCGCGCTCGCCTGGAGCCGCCGCTGCCGCCGTCAGTAGCCGCCTGGGGCCCGAGCGCGGCGCCCCCCGCCTGCCCTCGCCCGCCCTGCGCTGCGCGCCAGCCCAGCTGGGTCTGGGCTGCGGAGAGGCGCCGCCTCCACCGCGAAGCCAGGCCGGGGGCAGGAGGGAGGCGAGCGACCACCGCCTTCCCCCAGCGCACTTCGCAGGCTGGGGGTGGGGTACAGGCCAATGGGCGCCCGGGGGAGGGGTTAGGCCGGGGATGGGGTGGAGCGGGACCCCGCCCGCGGCACATGGGAGCAAGAGCTTCGGCTGGGAGACCTGGGGGCGAGGATGCGGAGGCAACAATTCCCCTCTGTAGTTCGGCTTCCGGGGCTCAGCGTCGGGCCTTCCCCGGGGCTCACCGCCGGGCCTTCCCCGGGGCTCACCGCCGGGCCTTCCCCGGGGCTCACCGCCCTCCTTTCGACCCTCCCGAGATACCCAGAGCGAGAAACCCTCTGCCTTCTCCCTGCCACGTCCTCCTGATTTCCTGTCTGAGCCAGCTCCTCCTCCTCCAGGAAGCCTTCCTTACAGGGCAAGTCCCAGACTCCCCTTGGGATTTTCTTTGCCCACGCAGCCCTGGCCTGGGAAAGTCAGCTAGCTCCGGCATTCCTGCCTGGATGTCTTCAAATGTGATCCCCTAGAAAACGCCTCTATGGCCAGAAAAGGGAGGTGGGGGCCTTACCGGGGCGGCCTACAGCAACTTAAGATGCCAGTGCTCTGGAGTCAGACTGCCTGGCTTCAGTCCCTGCTGTGCCAGGGCTAGCTCTGTGAGCTGGGGCAGGGGACCGGGCATCTCTGAACCTCAACTTCTTCCCTGTACGTGGGAATCATAGTACCTACCCCCCACCTCTTAACAACATCATTAAACAAGAATGGTACACACATCCCAAAGTAGGTTTTCACTGATTTTATCTCCTCACTAATGAATTAATTACTATGGCTACTGTTATTGTAGTACCACTCAGCCTCCTCCTAGTACAGATGGATAAGTTGAGGCTTAATGCGGGGAACTAAACAGGTCAAGACAATGTAGCCAGTCGGTGGTGGAGCCAAAGCCCGACAGAGAACAGTTACCCACTCCCACCAGCCAGCTCATTGCTCCCACCTGCCCCTGCTCACGGTTTCTGGTCACTACCCCAGGTGTCAGCATCCCAAGTCTCCCTCCATAGCCCCATCCACAGTTCTGCAACCAGGCTCTGTCTTTCCTCATTCAAGTCATCGTTCAGCCTCCCTGTGGGCCCGAGTCTTGGGTGTGGCCACCTTGTTGAGGAAGCTTCAAGGAGGAGGAGGGAAGAGAAAGAGACTTAAGCCTTTCCTTGGGAATTCTAGTCCAACTGGGGAGGAGAGGACTGGAGCGTGAAGCAGGACTCCATAACGAAAACTTGAAGGAAGTATCTGGAAAGATGCGAGGAGTTCCCTGGGTCCGCTCAGTGAGTTGATGATTTTTCTTTACTGCGCAGTGAACCCTGCCCCCCTCTGTATACCACACTGTTGGTCTTCACGGATCACATTTCTTTCAGTCCAGAAAAGCTTCCTGGAGGAGGAGAATGTTAGTTCTTCTCTGTATCAGTATAGGGTGAGACCCCTCTGGAAAGAAGAGGGCCTGGTGCCTTGCTAGAGTCAGACAGGCAAGATGGACAGGACTTCCCTCTGGACCTGGGTACACCCCTTTCTAGATTGTTGCCATTACCCCTGGGAGCCTCCTTTCATCTGTCTCCAGCCCGGGTATCTGAAGATCAAATGAGATGCTGTGTGTCAAAGTGCTCTGTAAACGGTGAAACATCGTGAGGGGGAAGGAGGGGCTGCGGCAATCTCTGAGTCAGGAGGGGAGCATGGAGCCTGGGACGCTGGAGACATGAAGTGTGAGGAAGGGTGGAAACCAGAGTCACCTGCAGCAGGCCAGCCGTCCCTGGGAATGTCAGTGGTCGGGCCGCCAGATGAGGACCCTTGGCTCTGAGTCAGCCTTCATTTCCGGGTTTATTCCCTTTTCCATACTCCAGGTCCCTCTCTGGGCTCTGGATCCCCTACCCTCTGTTCTGTGTCCTGGATGTATGTCTTGGTGTGGGCAGTGAGCAGGTTGGGCACCTCTTGCTCTCTGCCTGGGCAGCCAGTGGACAGGAATGAACCCGCGGTCCTCTCCTCACACCCCTTCCCTTCACCCGTTCTCCCTTTGCTGCAAGGCCCCTAGCCAGAGGGCAGGCACCTAGCTGATCATAGCTAGGGGTCAGTCAGGGCTCCAGGCCCCACTGTGCAGTCCATTCCCTGCATGGGGCAGGTAAGGGTGGAAATCCAGCTCCTGCTCTGCCCACTACCCACCAAGCCAGGCATGCAGAGTCCACCAAAAGGGGTGCTTTTTCTAGCTGGTCCTGGACAGGGCACCTCTCTAATTTTCTCCAAGGTGTTGCAGTCCTTGTAGATGGCTTCTAATCCCAGCCGTACCTAGTAGCATCAGCCTGGATGAGGCACAGAAATGAACATCGTCAGAGCTGGGATCCAGGAAGGCTGGCTAGTCCCCTTCTCTATGCATGAAGTGCCCAAGCCCGAAGGGGCCACAGGACTAGCCCAAGGACACACTTTTCAGACTGGGGACTAAAGCTTGTGTCCACATGCCCAATTTAGTGTAGTTCTACCTAGTGGGCTACCCCTGTCATGCTGAAGCAGGCTGGGCTTTCATGCCCCAGACCGTTCTCTGCCCATCCAGGCATATGGCTTTGGTCTCTCCAAACAATCTTGGTTCTCCCTGAGCTATGCCAGGTCTGGTCCCCCAGACTGGGCCTCCCCAAGGACAGGACCACAGTTTCCTTCTTCTTCCAAGATAGCCAGCCCCTCCTCACCCTGCCTGCCTGGCTTGAGGGAGACGGGGGGCCGAGGGACCACCCCTGGGAATGGTCTCCTTCCAGAGGACCCCTTGAGTTGCCTTCTTTCCCCTAGGGTGGGAGGCTGGGGCATCTCCTCAACAGCTTTTCCCTACCCGGAGGTGCTCACTGCCTCAGCTCGCTTCCACAAGCCAGCCAGCCAAGCAGGCAGCCGCCGAAAAAGATAGATTTTAATTCAGTTTTCTGAGATGTGGCTGAGGGAGATGGATGCCAGGCTGCCCTACCCAGCATTCATCTCTCCTGAGCAGCGCTTCCCTCCGCGACTCCTGGCCCCCACCCCTCTCCAGCCACACCAGCCCAGCTGCGCAGGCAGGGAGAACAGCACATTCAAGGACACCAAGGGGTTTTTATCGTGAATAGCTGACATTTGCTGAACGTTCACCTTGTCTTGAGCCAGTGCTTCTCAACCCTCCTGTGCTACAGAATCCCTGGGGAGCTTTCAGAATGTACCCATGGGGGCTTCCCTGGTGGTGCAGTGGTTAAGAATCCGCCTGCCAATTCAGGAGACACGGGCTTGAGCCCTGGTCCGGGAAGATCCCACGTGCCGCAGAGCAACTAAGCCCGTGCGCCCTAGAGCCTGTTCTCTGCAACAAGAGAAGCCACCGCAGTGAGAAGCCTGCACACCCCAGCGGAGAGTAGCCCCCACTCGCCGCAACTAGAGAAAGCCAGCACGCAGCAATGAAGACCCAACACAGCCAAATATAAATAAATAAATTTATTTAAAAAAAAAAAAAGTACCCATGCCTGGGCCTCACCACCAAGATCAGTAGACAGTTGGTCTGTGGTGAGGCCTGGCCAAAAGTATTTTTTTAAAAGCTCCCCGGTGGATTGTAGTGTGTAGCCAAGGCTCAGAACCACTGCCGTAGGCGCTCTGCTAAACGCTTTACCTGTGCACGTCCCAAGCGGCCATGCTCATATGTCCAGAAGCCACGAGAGGCGTACCGAGGTGCTGTCCCTCAGAGCCCTTGGTAACCGTAAACATCCTCTTCTACTTTCTCTGGGAGCTGTACACACGTTTTTGTTTTCTCTGTGCTCCAGGACATGAAAAGGAGGCGAAATTGCTGCGTTACGGGCATTTGCCCATTTAATTCATATTTGGGGAATGTCCTGGGCATTCATTGAATAGCAGTCTATGGAGTATGGGTTTCTTTCTATGAAGGAGCAAAATGCTGACCCTGGGTCGCTTCTCCCCCAAGCTAGTGGGAGCCAGAGTTCTAGATTGTGCAGCTCTGGGGAAAGTTTGATTCTGAAGCCCCTCTGGTCACCTCCTGCATCTGTGCTGGAGTCAGACAGCCAGGCAGGCTCTCAGAAGGCCCAGGTGCATCAGGGAGTGCCCGCTGGAAGGCCCGGAAACACAACAGGGTGAGCAGCAGGGAGGCTTTGGAAGGCTCAGCCCCATGAAGGGGCGTAGGCCAGGCCCATTGCCTCATAAAGGTCCCCTCTCCCGCAGATACGCAGGCTGCAGGGACACTCCAGGTAGCAGCACCTGGGCTCCCCTGGGCGAGCACCATTCCCGAAGTAGGCCCCCTGCCCTCTCCCCCAGGAGGCAGCACCCTCATCAGATAAACCAATACCCTCCAGAGCCTTTTCAGCCACCCCAAGGACGCTTGGAATTTTCTAAGAAACCAAGGCAATGAACATCAGCCTATTTAGATCCATGGTTTTCAAACTGTATTCCAGAAGCTCTACAATACTTGAAGCTGCCTCACCAGAAACCTGGAGTAAAGAAGGAAGGGAGACCTGTCTTCCTGTCTTCAGAGCTTCCTGGGACCTCCACAGAGCTGAGGAGTCCCAAGTCCTCTGTGTTCCGCCCCCCACAGGGCACGGCAGTAGATACGGATGAGCAAGGGGAGGATTGTCAGAGCAGGGGGAAAGGACCAGGGAGACAGGGATCTGGAATCCTAAATTCTAAGTGCAGACTTGACTAGCTAAGCACCCCATTTCACAGATGAAGCAAATGAGGGTCAGAGAACAGGAATGGTTGGCTCAAAGTTATAAGGCTAACTAGTAGCAGAGATGGGGCTGCATACCAGGTCTTTGAGAACTCAAGTCCTGAGTTCTCTCCCCTGAACCATAACTCTTAAAAGGGAAGATACACTTCCCGGGAGCTGGAACGTGTGGGTGTAATGGGAGTAGGTACCAAAAGAGGTAAAAGTGAGAGATACATATGAAGAGCCAAACGCCCTGTCTTCTTCCCCCAAGTACATAAATCCTCAAATGCAGCCTCTGGCCCGGAGAAGCATACACCCAAATACACATACTGCTGCACGCGACTATACTCTGCACACACGCACATGTGCATTTCCATCCGTTACGTATGCCCAAATGTACATTCACATAGGGTCCAAGCGTGTTCACGCACATACACAAGGGCACCTTCCAGAGATCTGCGGCGTGAAAGTGCATCGTCTCTACCAAGAGAGGTGTTCTCTCTCTTACAGAATTGAACCAGGCAGTGGGCCACTCTGCAGCAGCAGAGCTTCATCGCTGTCAGGCAGTTCTCCTCAGAGAGAGACATTTCCCATCCACCTTCCATAGTCCCCGCTCCAGGGGACTCAGCTGTTTACGCATGGGAGCTGAATACCCTGCAGGGAACTCTGGTTGAAGGAGAATGTGCTACTTCCATTCCATTTCCAATTCTCCTCTATCCACAGGGCTTTCTTTTCTTCCCCCACCTCCACCCTCTCCAACATCCTCAGCACACTCTGGAGTTGGTGTGCAGAATTCTGCTGCTGCAGGAAAGTCCCCCTCCTGGGCATCCTACAAACGGGCCACATTGTGTGTGTCCGAGAGCCGTATTGCTCACGCCTTGCCCCCTGATTGCCAGGTGCTAGCTCACTGCCTTCAGTCTGGCTCCATCTCCTGTTGGGGTGGACACCCACACCCCCTCTGCCTGCGCTCCCCTCCCCACTTGCTGGTCCCACAGTCAAGGCCAGGTCCCACTTGCCCTTGTTACAGTTTCCTCAGAGCCTGACTTGGCCGCCTTGAAAATAACAGTGCGCCCGGCCCAGCACAAGTCCTTGCGTTTACAAAGGACCTCGGCAAGCAAGCACGGAGGTGCGGAAATTACAGCTAATTCACGTGGGAGGAGGCGGCAAGCGTGAGGCATGGATACAGCTGTTCCCAGGAAAGCAGCTCGGGATAACCGGGGGCCTGTGACAGGCTGAGCCCTGACTCAGTGTCGTGCAAATGATGCTGATAATTATATTCAAAGTGGGGCAAATGGAACGCTCTTCGACGGCCAACTTCGGGGGCAGCTTGGCAGCTGATGAAACGTCCTTTGCCGTGGCTGACGGGAGCATATTGTCTGCGAGGGGAGGAATTCACCGGGGCACTGAGGCTCTCGGCCCTGAGCGGGGACCGGGAAGACAGTTGGAGCCAGCAGGTGGCACTGACCCAAGGCCTTGCATGCACTCAGGGGCAGGGTTTGTAGATCAGGCTTCTATTGCCGGGTGACAAGTTCCCACAAACTTAGCAGTTTAAAACAACGCGCACTATTTACAATAGCCCGGAGATGGAAACAACCTAAGTGTCCATCATCGGATGAATGGATAAAGAAGATGTGGCACATACATACAATGGAATATTACTCAGCCACAAAAAGAAACGAAATTGAGTTATTTGTAGTGAGGTGGATGGACCTAGAGTCTGTCATACAGAGTGAAGTAAGTCAGAAAGAGAAAGACAAATACCGTATGCTAACACAGATATATGGAATTTAAGGGAAAAAAATGTCATGAAGAGCCTAGGGGTAAGACAGGAATAAAGACACAGACCTACTAGAGAATGGACTTGAGGATATAGGGAGGGGGAAGGGTAAGCTGTGACAAAGTGAGAGAGTGGCATGGACATATATACACTACCAAACGTAAAATAGATAGCTAGTGGGAAGCAGCCACATAGCACAGGGAGATCAGCTCGGTGCTTTGTGACCACGTAGAGGGGTGGGATAGGGAGGGTGGGAGGGAGGGAGACGCAAGAGGGAAGAGGTATGGGAACATATGTATAACTGATTCACTTTGTTATAAAGCAGAAACTAACACACCATTGTAAAGCAATTATACTCCAATAAAGATGTAAAAAAAAAAAAAAAACCGACGCACACTGATTATATCACAGTTTCCCTAGGGCAGGAGTGCAGGGGGGGAACCCCTGCTCAGGGTGTCATAAGACTGCAATCAAAGTATCACTCAGGCCTGGGGTGTCATCTGAGGCTTGGGGTCTTTTTCCAAGGTTGTTGACAGAGTCTGTTCCTCATGGTTTTCGGGCTGAGGCCCTCAGCTTCTAGGGCCCCATCTGGCCCTCTCTACCACATGGCAATTTGCTTCTTTAAGGCCAACAGGAGAGAGACTGATGCCTCTGTCTTTGAGTTCTAGACCCTCTCTTAAAGGGCTCATCTGATTATCTCAAGCCCTCTCAGGATAATCTCCCTTTTGACAAATTTAAAGTCAATGCATTTAGGGACTTTAACAACCTCTGCAAAATCCCTTTCCCCTTTGCCACATAACTAGCCTAACCAGGAAAGTAAAATCCCATTATATTTCTAGGTCCTGTCCACATCCAAGTGGAGGAGCTTGTGTGGGCTTGTACCCCAGGAGACCTTACAATCCTGTCTACCGTAGTCCGTATCACCTGGAGACCTGGGATGGGGTGGGAACAACCTCTTGACCGAAAGCTCTCTGAGGTCAGAGCCTGTGTCAGTCTCGTTCCATCCAAGTGCGTGGTATGAAGCCAGTCCTCAGAAAATATTTTTTGATTGAATAAGTGAGTCACCACCTCCTCCCTCCATTGTACAAGTGGGGAAGCCAAGGCTAGAGGAAGGAAAGTACTTTTTCAAGTCACCCAAGGCAACAGATGACAGAGTTGGAACAACAATAAGCACCACCATTTATTGAGCACTTACTGTTTACCAGACACCATGTTTGGTTATTTTACCAGCTCCTCAAATTGCCATAAAGCTGTGTGATTAGGGATGATGAATACCCCAGGTTTACACGTGAAGAGACCAAGTCTCAGGGAGGTGAAGTAACTCGTCCAAAGATGCTGCTGGCACGATCGCAAAGCCAGGACTCAAGCTCACTCAGCTCGATCCCAGTGTCCCCAGTGCTCCCTTTTCCATGCTGAGTTGCCTGTGTATGCAGGCGGGACAGACTGAGACCAACATCAGGCCAGGTGTGTGGGAATGCTTGGGGATGCTTGGCCACCTTCGCCCGTACCTCTGCCCACCGCTCCGCCTTCCTTCCCGGGAGGATTAAGTCATCACTTTGTTTCACACTGGGCCACCCAGGGCCTGACAAGGCGGGGAGGTGTTTCTAATTACTCATAATTAGGCTGACTAGTCCTGTCACATGGGATTTTCTATTTTAGCTCTCTCCTTGGCGTTCTGGGGACACTTCTTTGGAAAGGAGGGGACCCGTCTGCATGACCAGGGAGGAGAGGATGCAGGGGAATCCGACTGGGATGGGCAATCAGGTCGTTTACGACCACAGAGGCAAGCATCTTTCTGAGCTTAACCCTCCCACCAGATCCCCATGGGAGCCTTTTTCCAGCCCCGGAGCACAGAACCCATGTGTCCTCCATAGTGGAAATGGAACCTGGCTTACTCCCCAGGGGAGTGTCCTTCCCCAGAGATGCACATGCATTGCCATCTTGCCTTCTGTAAGGCTCTGGTCAAATGTCACTGCCCTCGCTGTGTGATAGCGTCCTCACTCGATCACTGTGCCTACCCTCACTCTGCATGATAACACACTGGTTAAGCGTGTGATTTTGGAGTCAGACTGCTGAGTTCCAATCCTGGCTCTGCCACTTGGACAAATAATTAACCTTCTGTGCCTCAGTTTCCTCATCTATAAAGTGGGACTAAACAGTAGCATCTACTTATTAACATTATTATAAATGTAAATAAGTTAATATATTTAAAGCATTAGACTTCCCTGGCAGTCCAGTGGCTAAGACTCCGTGCTTCCACTGCAGGGGGCTTGGGTTTGATCCCTGGTCGGGGAACTAAGATCCCACATGCCTCATGGTGCAGCCCAAACTAAATAAATAAATAAAGCATTAGAACAGTGTCTAGCACAGAATAAATACAATAAAGTGTTAATAATTCCTTTGTTCCCTCTTTTTCTTTGTAGCTCTTACCACTATCTGATATGTTGCATATTATTTGCCTATTTGTTTAATATTCGTCTCCCCTAAGAGAATGGAAGCTGCTTGAGGGCAGGGTCTTTCTTTGCTCGTTGCTCTATTTCCGGCACCCAAAGGGGTTGGACAATGTTTGTTGAATAAGTGAGCGAATCCCACCTTCCCTCTTCCCAGGCAGAGGTTTCATTTCTCTCTGTGCTCTTCAGAAGTTCTCATTTAATGAGAATCAAAACGCAACTTCCATGCCCTCCTCATCTTCCAACCTCTGTCACCCTGATCCATGACCACAGTCTCCATTTCTGGAACCACAAGACCCCTTTGTCCCACAGTAACCAAATTCTAGCCTACGATTCTAGCCCATAAAATCCTGGAACTCTAGAATTCATGAATTCCTAGAATGGACGCCAGGCCTCGAAGAATTCCAGAATGGAACTCTGGAATCTCAGAAAGTAAGCTGAGAATTGCTGTTAGGACCCAGGAGTCTTGGAGAGGAGGCCCAGAATTTCAGAAGAGACTCTCAGAACCGGGTCACTGGGAGAATCTGGTGAGACCAGCTGGCTCCGCAGTGTTGGCTTCTTTGCAGAGATAAAAACACAAGTAGGGCTTCCCTGGTGGCACGGTGGTTGAGAGTCTGCCTGCCGATGCAGGGGACGCAGGTTCGTGCCCCGGTCCGGGAGAATCCCACATGCCGCAGAGCGGCTGGGCCCGTGAATTATGGCCGCTGAGCCTGCGCGTCCGGAACCTGTGCTGCACAACGGGAGAGGCCACAACGGTGAGAGGCCCACGTACCGCAAAAAAGAAAAAAAGAAAAAAAACACAAGTGATGTTGGTGCTCAGAGCTGAGGGGCAGGGGGAGAGGCCAGGATGGCAGTGGGAAAGGGCTCCCCTGTGAGTGTTGCTAGGCGCTGGCCCTGGCCGCAGACGATGAGGCTGGCTGGGTAGGTAGAGCCAATCTCCTAACCAGGAGCAGAAAGAGAAAGGGAGGGAGGGGCTTGCGGTTACAGGCAAAGGGTGGGCATGGCTGGCCCTAATCCCATTACAGCTGGCCGTCCAGCCGCCAGGCCTGGCTCTGCGCTCCCCTCCAGAAGCAGGCTTAGGCCGCGCAGCGCTTGGGTTTCAGATGGTGCTCCATCTTGTTCTGAAGTCCGTACCCTAGAGCAGGAGTGTGGTTGGGTCTTGAGCCCCAGGAGACTCAGGGCTAAAGGGAGGATGTGGTGAGGGGTCAGAGGATGGAGGAATCCCTCAAGAAAATGAACTCACCCAGAGTAAAATGGTGGTACTTGGTGAGAATTCTGAACATAAGACAAAGGTTCAACTAATGGACACCTGACACTACTTCTACCCTGAAAATTGACTCAATCCCAGTCAGCCCTTTGACCTGGGCTGGACACTGAACCCTGAACTTGTCTCAAATTAGGTCCCAATTCCAGTCTCAGAGTACGCCCCTGTCCCAGCTACAAACTAACCTCTAGACTGAGCCCCGGTCCCAGCTACAGATTCTTCCGGACAGTGCCTCATGAGCCCACAGATCTCTGAAAATAGGATTCACCTCAAAGAATCCAAAGACCAGTAGGATTCCTTAAAATGGTAGAATAGTCCCACACCTCTGAGGCCTGCTGGCTTCTAGAAGCGCTACAAAGACCCGGGTTGAATCCCTCTCAAAGCCCAGAGCAAGCGGACTCTCCCCTCCCTGCTGTGGGAAGGTCTTCTGTTCAGATGTAGCCCTGCGCCATCCTGAGCTCTTTCCAACATGAGAAAGAGAACCTGGAAGGAGGTCAGTGGACCAGGGGTTAACCTGACCCAGATTCAAGACGCTGTTGGAGATAGAGATACAGACTGGAGCGAGAGAGTCGGGCGAGTGACCATGGAGGTGGCCCTGGTGATATCTGAGGTGGAGATGGCCACGGGGATGCTTGCCTCGGTGATCTTGGCAAATGGAGTTGGTGACATAGATGAATATTTGTAAGCCCGGTGATAGCCACATACCCCATGCGGGTCTCCCAACTTTTCTGCTCTTCCCTCAACTGCACTCCTTTCTGCCCTTCTGCCACCCACCGTCTTGGCCTCGACTTGGCTGGTTTTAGTGTCTTGGAATAAGTCACTGTTTTTCTTTAATGAGCCTAGAGCTTTTGGAGGAGGAGCTCTGTAACAATACAAATAACAAATAAATTGGAGTCTTTGTGTGTTCCCTGTTTCTCCTTTTTTTTTTTGGGGGGGGGGTATGTGGGCCTCTCACTGTTGTGGCCTCTCCTGTTGCGGAGCACAGGCTCCACACGCGCAGGCTCAGCGTCCATGGCTCACGGGCCCAGCCGCTCCGCGGCATGTGGGATCTTCCCAGACCGGGGCACGAACCCGTGTCCCCTGCATCGGCAGGCAGACTCTCAACCACTGCGCCACCAGGGAAGCCCCCTGTTTCTCCTTTTAGCATCTCCAAAGTGGAGGGACGGCTGTCTTCTTCCCATCAATATGGTGCCCAGCTGAACTGGAGGCTTCCCTGCGCTAAGGCACTTAAAAATGTCTGACACACGCACTGCTCACTCCCAGGAAGGTAAGGTGGTCCTGTCTGGAAAGGATGGATGGACCCACTGACCTCTCAGAGCTGTGATCACCTGGACGAAGAAGAAACCATCACCCATATCCCAGGGGCTGTGCCAGCTGCACCACTAAGGGGCAGCTTGTCCAGCCTCACTTGGCTCAGATGCCCACAGGAAGCGAGGTCACAAGGAGAGGCCCTCTATCCTCTGGGCGATCTTCCTGTTCAGTGCTGCACAAAAATCTCTCCACTGGGATGCATTTTCTTTTGGAGGGAAGTGGAAATATACAGTGCAGGGAGCTCTCGTGTGATGGGGAGAGAACCTGCATTCTAACCTGGGTCACAATGCTGCTTCTAACCCGTACTGGTGCCACATAACCCCACACTGTGAGCACTCGGGTTAGGATACTTCTTTATTGCCAGGCTGTCCATTGCTACTCAGACCATTAAGCATTAGTCCAGTCTCCAGTTCTAAATGCTAGTGGCATTGTCTCGTCATTGTGACATTAAAAACACTCCTGTGTATTCCCACCACTGCCCTCTCCCTACCCCCTTGAGAAACTATTCAGAGAGATTGTCTATGAAGGACTTGCCAAAGCAAGAGCCTCAAACCTGCTTAGCCAACATCTTCCCACCACTTCCAGGCTATATGAGAGGGGGTAAGGAAGAGATGCTCAAATTACTGAGGATGCATTTGTTGGGGGTTCCCAAGGGAAGGCAGGTAGAAAAGGGCACTCCCCTCACCTCAACCCACTGAAAGGAGCTTGGAAAGCCTCACCTGGAGAGGTTGGCAGTTTTTGCTGAAATTGGGTGACGCGGAGACTGACAGCTCACAACCCAGAGACACGTCCCAGCACAAGCTGCAGGAAGAACTATAGCAAGAGATTGGATTTATCTGTGGAGGTTGCAGAGCCAGGCAAGGGCTTAAATCAAGGGATGCTAAACAGAATCATTTGGGCAACTGGACAGAGGGTGTACAGGAGGCACTGAGTAGGTAGTTAGAGACCTGCTTCAGCAGCCCTGAGGTCAGATGACGAAGGGCTGAACTGAACTAGGGCAGTGGCCACAGAAGGAAAAGGGAGGGGCTGGATCTGAGGGAAAAAAATAAGATAAATGAATGGTAACTATTTTTGAAAACTCCAAGAGGCAGAACCCATTAAGAGGATCTTTTGTTATTGTTATTACTCAGTGTTTTAAAACGTAAAACTCTCTGGAGAGGGAATATATATTCCCGAGTGCCATTATCAGTCATTAACACTTCAGCATGAATTAGCTGATTCATCCATGGAGCCACTGAAACTTAGCAGACGCAGATTTTAAACAACCTGGTGGGGAAAGGCAAGAGGAAAATGAAAGACCTAAGTGGGAAAAAATCTGGACACTTGGAGAAGGTAATGCAGGCGGAATTGATATGAAGTGACTTCAGACAGACTGCTTTGGACAGGGAGTCTGGAGAACAAAGTTTAAGTTTCTGTCCTATCCACAACCTACCAGCCCCAGGATCCTAGCAAGTCACTTAACCTCTCAGAGTCATATGTGACTCATGGATGATACTTAACAGGGTTAAGTTCTATAAAGGAACTTTTTAAACTACCAAGCCCTGTGAAAGGGTATTATTCCACCAGTGTGATGAAAGTTAACCTTGGCAATGGTTACCCATCACCTTTCACTGAAATGCAGCCAGCCCATCAGTGGCCTGTCTTCTTAAAACTAGTTTTGTCTCTTCCGAGGAAAACTGGATTAGTCCTAGCGGGTACAAAAGGAAAAGGGCTAGAGAAAGGCAGAGAGAATTAGCGCAGCTAGGAAATGTTATATTCACCAGATCGTTTTCCCCATCTATCTAATGGTAGTGATCATAGCTAGCCTCACTATTACAAAATAATCCCACACCTCTAAACATTTTTAAGCAAAGGGGCTATAGTTTTCTTCTTTTTGCCACCAAGTAGCTGTGATCTTGTTTTGACGTTTTTGTTGCCTTGGTTTCCCCAGCTGTAAAATGTGAAGAATAATGACACACAGGGCTGTTGAAAGGATTAAATGTGTGTCGATATATGGTGCCTCAGTGGTGTGTGGTGTGAGTGCGCTATAAACAGCAGCCACACTACCCTGCTACTGCCACCACCATCATGATTGACCCCCAGGGCTCTGGCATTCAGAAGACGACACGTACGTGTTTGCTGAACTAGGCTGCTCGTGGGTGTGGAGCGGGGCGTTGCGGTGGCGGGGGGCGGGGGGGGGGAGAAGTGTGCCCCGTCACACAGGTGAGGGAGTGCAGATTCCAGCCCTCCCGAGCTCGCTGTGCTTGCTGCTCAGAACCTCAGCTTCCCTGACAACCAAAGGGCTCAAACGGTCCCTTCCAAAAAGAGGACTCGGTAAAGAAAATTGCAGTAGAGAGTTTTTCTGGTACTTCCTTCCCAATTCCTCTCCTCTGAAGTTGGACACAAGACCAGGACCCCTATCTTTAGCCCCCAAATGGCTGCCTTTCTGGCCGCCTTGACCCACGATAACCTTGAGCCAGGTGGAGAATCCAATGTCAGTTGATTCAAGCAGGACGTCTCCCCGGAAGTCCAGGGTCACTAACCAAGAGCTTAGTCGACATCCCTGGCCCAGCATTTCCAACGTTGAACACAGGATCCTGCCCCAACCTACACCCGCCTCCTAGGGCCCTGTCTGCACACATGGCACCACATTCATCTCCATGGTAAGCCAGAGACCTGGCAGTCATTCTTCACACTTTCCCACGCCTCACGGTTCACCCGGGCAACCAGCATTTCGTGAGGGCCTGCTATGGGCCAGGAACCATGCCAGGCATGGGGGCTGCAACAGTCTCTGCCCTCCTGGAGCTTAGTCAGATGGTGTGCACAGAAGTTAAGCAATGATCACACAAATAACATAATCCAACCTGTGATATTGAAATAAAAGAAAAGGTACCATAAGTCGACATAACAAGGGGCCTGATCTTATCCAATAGGTCAGAGAGGCTTTCCAGAGAAAGAGTCCACTTACCTTAGATCTGAGGGACAAGATCTGATGGGACTGGGAGTGGGGAGATGTGGGGAGTCGGGTGGGGAGAGGATACTGCAGCGGAGACAGCAACAAGAGCAAAGACCATGAATGGAGGCATGGAACCACCTGCACTCAACCCACTGGACTCAGACCAGTGCAGCTGGAGGACAGACAGCAAGGGAGAGAGGCTTGATTTGAGGCCAGAGGACCAGGTCATATCATGAGGGGCTTTATCCTGAGACAGCGGGAAGCTGCTAAACAGGTGATCAGGTCTCACTTGCATTTAAACCAAATCACTCAGGATGCAAAGGAAAAACCAGGTTGGAGGATGTGGGGAGACCAACTGGGAGGCTATTGCAGTAGGTGAGGTAGGAGATTATGGTTTGGGCTAAGGGAATGGTGGAAGAGGAAGTGGAAGAACCGGAGACCATCTGAGGAGATGAAATGCATAGGACTACGTTTCCCAGTTTTCCCTGCAGCCAGGTATGAGTCTGTGTCTAAGTTCAGGTCAATGTGATGTTCACTCAGTGTGATGTGAGCAGAAGTGATGTGAATGACATCCAATTTGTGCCCTAAAGGAAGGGCCATGACCTCCCCTTCCTCCTTGCCCCTTCCCACTGGCTGGAATGGGGGCGTGACGGTGGGAACTAGAGAAACCGTCTTGGGCAAAGAGAAGAAAGCTGCTTATGAAGGAGAGCAAAGACACGTGATTGAGAGGGAGCCTGGGCCCCCCGTGATTATGGAGTGGCCACACCAGCCCTGCATTTCCTACCCACACTTTTATGTAAAAAAGAGGTAAGCGGGCTTCCCTGGTGGCACAGTGGTTGGGGGTCCGCCTGCTGATGCAGGGGACACGGGTTCGTGCCCCAGTCCGGGAAGATCCCACGTGCCGCGGAGCAGCTGGGCCTGTGAGCCATGGCCGCTGAGCCTGCGTGTCCGGAGCCTGTGCTCCGCAACGGGAGAGGCCACAACAGTGAGAGGCCTGCGTACCGCAAAAAAAATTAAAAAATAAAAATAAAATAACCCTACTCATCCGTACCAAAATGGTAAGGTTTTTTGGTAAACATCAAAGTGGTCAGTAATAAAACTATAAGGATTTATGAAACACCTTGTATCTCTCTACCCCTGCTGTTCTCTGGGTCAGGTGGAAGACAGAGCGAGGAGGGAGGCAGAGAGAGGAAGGAGACCTCTGCCCCTGGGGCGCTTACGGAAGAATGCACCTGACTTCAGTGAAAGTCTAGAAGGGGAAAAGCCTGTATCATTTGGGTCAGGAGGGACCCACAGCTCAGGAGGGCAGAGGTCAGTACAGGGAGTCCCCCAGAAGGATGCCCCAGCCCCAGCCCCAGCATTTCCTTGAAACCAAACATTCTCTTCCCTCAACTGGGTCCCCACGGCACATGGCCCATGTCTGTTCTGGGATGTCGGTGGAAAGTGGCAGGGGTCACCAGACCCGCTTGAACGTCAGCGCTGCCACCCTCTGACTATGTGACACCAGGCAAGTAGTAAAGCACTTATCCCTTCTGAACCTGTTTCTTCATCTACAAACTGCCTCGCATAAAGCCTAGACCATAGCAGTAGCCAATAATAAATGTTAGCTATGTTTGCTGTTGACAGGATTATACCAACTTTGGGGGGCTCTAAGCTAATCAGGAAAAGGCCTGACCCAGAGTACATGTTCCATTCATGTTGGTTCCCTTTTTTCCTTGAAGTTTAATCAAATAACCCTTCAGTGTGGTACAAGTGTAATGTTGGAGGACTGTCAGTTCTCTGTAACCATGAGGTTTCTGGCAACGTTACTGGCTGGCAGGGAGAGGACTTGGTGAACCAGTACCTAAAATGACCGTCTACAAGGTGAGAAGTCAGTTACTCCACCTGGGGTGTCAGGAGCAGATGTGAAAGGTCAGACACGCAGCCAGGATGAATTGACTGACGCAAGGGATGGTGCACAGGGAATCCATGGGTGGTGGAAGAGCCCCAGGCGAGAGTCAGTGGGAATGGGGCTAGGGAGGCGGCAAAGGAAGGGCAACTAGAATATGTTCCTTGAATGAGTGGGTAGATGAAAGATGGGATCCTGGAGCCCATGTGTCTGGCTGAGACTAGAAGACCTGACAGACTTGGATACGTGATGCTGAACCCCTACACTGATGCTAACAAGTTATCCAGCCACCACCTTTGACTGTTCCTGCACCCCTGGCGCCGGGCTGGCCTATTCTTCCCTGTGGGAGTTGCTCTCCCAGTGCCTGGACTGGGCCACCCCCCGCAGAGCCCTAAGTTGGGAGGTTTCCCCAGGGCCAGCTGCAACCTCAGCCCACAGTCCCCACACTCAAGCCTGTGGCAGGGCCCGAGCACCTTGTAGGAGTGCTCTGGGCCTCCGGCTCCAAACTCTGCTCTTCTTGCCCTCTCCAGTCATTCCTCCTCTGCCTAGCTCCCCCAGATGATAAGTTAGGGTCCCAAGTGCAGGCCAGGTCTCCTTGTACTCTGCCACCTCCCTGCAGGACGTTCCCCCCCATCCATCGCCCAGCCCCTGGCCTGCCTTCTCCGTGGCCCAGTCTCCTCTGTGTGTGGAGCCCAGCCACAGTGAAGTGCTTTGGCAGAATCTTGGGGTTCTCAGTGAAGATACCTGATACCCGCCTGAGCCCAGGGTCCCTGAGGCCCCCTAGTGATGCAGGGGCTCCCAAAGATCCAGGCCAGCGAGCTGGTGAGTTCAACAGCAGGCTGGGTCTGGTCTCCGCAGGGGCCGGACTCAGGAGGTACGGGGAGGCAGCTACCGCCTGGTGGATTCAGAGCCCTGGGCACTATTAATTGAGGCTCCTGAAAGTTCCAGCGTAAGGGTGGAGCTCTGCTAGCATCTGTTGCATAAATTATACCCGAAGGGACCTTAAACACCATCAGTCCAAGCCCCCTCATTTTACAGACTAAGCCGAGGAGTCACCGAGAGCGGCACTAACCAGCTAGGACAAGAAGGTAGGACTGTGGTTTCCCCACGTCCCTGCAGAAGGCTGTCCCTTCTCACTCTACACTCAGAGTCACAAAACTCCCTGGCCCTGCCAGCTGCTCCTCTCTCAAGACACACTCTTTCCCAGCTGGCCAGGGACAGCTCCGAGCAAGGTGTGAGCTCTGACGGTGCCCTGAAGGCTCCCTCCTGCCAAGGACCCCCCTGCTGACCGGGTGGCCAGCCTCGCATGGTCACCCAAAGGCACGGACGATGTGGATGTTGGAATCTCAGACAGAGCCCTCCTCGTGACACCACCCCCACTGGCCAGCGTCCGTGGGTGTGAGCTCCGACCAGGAGATCCCAGCCACTCAGCAGGAGCCAAAGCAATCAGATTGCAGAAATCCATGAAAAAGAATGGATTTTCTTACTGCGCTCGGAGTCTTTAATTTCCTGTGTTTGCCCCCAAAGGGCTTTTTCATCGACAAAGCACTTGGTTCTGTGGGCAGCGCGGTTGGAAAGAAGCTGTTGATGAAGAGATTAGTGATCGGGGACATGCAGGGGCTGGTGCACCGGGGCGACCGCTCTGATGAAGTCGCAGGGGAGCCCAGACGGGATGTGCGCTAGGGGCGGGGGACACCCGGAACGCCAAGGGTGGGCACACTGAGAACAGAAGCCAGGTTGGGCTGTGGTCAGGAGCCAGGTGGCAGCGAGGAGGTTGCCAGAGCAGAAACAATTGCTCTTGAGAACAGATTCCTGAACAGAGACCTTTCAGATCAGCTGAGAGAGACCGTGGGAGTTAGGGCTGGGGGCCAGCCGGAAGCTTCTAGAACCAGAGGCAGGACACGGGAAGCTCAGATCAGAGTCTCTACCCATCTGTCCCACTCTGAGTCCTGAGCTAAATCTGTGGGTTATTGCAAGGAGGAGAAATTTCTTACCCAGGTGAAAGAAGGAGGAGTAGCCTGGGAGAGACGGGGTTAATGGGCTTATGAGAGGGTGGAGGGGAAAACAAGCATTTTATCTGTCTCCAACCATAAAAGGGATGTGTATGAGGGGGGCTGCTCAGCTTAGCTACAAAGAACTGTAGGCTAACTTTGACGTAGTTAGGATTATAGTCAGACATAAGGGAGGACCTCCAAACGAAATGTGGGTCCCACTCCCACACCCCGGGGCCTGCCTCTCACTTTAGCTGGGGGCACTTGACGTAGCCCCTCCCTGCTCTTTTCAGGAACCAAGGATGCCTAGTTCTGGGAACTCAGCATGAGTCTGGCCACGGGTGTGCCCACGGGTGAGCCCAGCCCCCCAGAGGGCCTACGTTGGGAGTGAGTTCTCCTGCTATCTTGCTCCAACTGGACAGAGGCTCACAGGCTCACAGGTCAACCTGAAAACTGACCACACCCTCTTTCTTAAGATACCTTCCTTTCTTGCCTAGTTTTCCTTTTGCCTCACTGGCTTCTCTCTCTCAGCCTCCCATCGGGGCTCCTTCTCCATAGCTCGCACTCTAAATGTTGGTGTGCTCAAGGCTCCATCCTGATCAACCTTCTCTCCAACATCTGCAGTCTCTCTTAGTGATCACATTACCCTCTTTGGCTTTAAATTCCGTTTATCTACTGCTGACCCCCAATTGTCTATCTCTGGCCCAGGGGTTTCCCTGTAAACCCACTGCCTTCTTGATGTCTCCAGCTAGATGTCTACAGTCATCTCAAACTTGGCAGGACCACCCAGAACACTTGAGTCCTCTTCCGAGTTTGCTCTCTCCCCCCAGCTTCCCTTTCTCAGTGACTGGCATCACCCTCCACCTGCTGTTCAAAGCAAACCCAGTGAACCAGCTCTATACTTACTCCCTGTGTGGCCTTGGGCAAGTTACTTAACCTCTCTGAGCCAAAGTTCTCTTAAATGAAAAGTGAGAATAATAACAATATCTCCCTGATGAAGTGACTATGAAAAGTAAGTCAAATGGTGTATGTAAAGAGAACAGTTGGGGCTTCCCTGGTGGCGCAGTGGTTGAGAGTCCGCCTGCCGATGCAGGGGACACGGGCTCGTGCCCTGGTTCGGGAAAATCCCACATGCCGTGGAGCGGCTGGGCCCGTGAGCCATGACCGCTGAGCCTGCGCATCCGGAGCCTGTGAGCCAGTAGAAACATAATGTGAGCTACATATGATTTAAAATTTTCTACTAACCACCTTAAAAAAGATAAAAAGAAGTGGAATTAGTTTTAATATATTTTATTTAACCCCATATATCTAAAATATTTTGATTTCAACATATAATCAATATAAAAAGATGAATATTTTCCATTATTTTTATTGTACTAAGCCTGAAATCTGGTGTGTGTTTTACAATCCCAGCACATCTTGGTTGGGACTATCCCATGTTAATGCTCCAAAGCCCCACGTGGCCAGTGGCTGCTGCGTGAGCCTGCGCGGTCTAAGTATCTCGAAGTTTCCATTCTTCCTCTACAGCAGAGTTTCTCAACCTCTGCACCGTTGACATTTTGGGTAAGTGGTGGAGACAGAATGTGAACCCAGAGTATATACAGAAAGAGGTAGAAATGTGACTACAGTGACCCTGGATTATCCATAAAGAACAGCAGACCTGGCGGCCACCAACATTTAGATCAGGGCTTCACAACCTGAGCACTATTGACGTTTGGGGCAGACAGTTCTTGGCTGTGGGGACTGTCCTGTGCCTTGCGGGATGTTTTACAGCATCCCCGGCCTCTACCTACTAGAGGCCAGTAGCATCCCCAATCCCACTTTCCTTCTTATCATTCAGGCCTCAGTATAAGGCTCAGTCTCCCATCCGTGCCCTCGGGAGAGACCTCAGGCTTTGTTAAAGTCCCTACTAAACCTTGCTCTCTGGAACAGCCCGAATGTGTAACCACAGACATCTCTGTCCGCCTCCAATCTCCCACTGCTCTTCACTCACTCCCCACCCACAGAGTGTAAGTCTCTGCCTGCTGCCTGATGTTTTTCTAGGTTACCATTGTCTGTTTCTTCAGCCTGAAACATAAGCTTTGGGACCACAGGGACCTTGTCTGTCTTGATTACCACTGTCCTCCCAGCATCCTGAAGAGTGCTCTCAATCAGTATTGAAGGAACCAACGTCCTTTCTGTCTTGGCCTCCAGGCCTCAGCTCCAAGTCACCAAAGCTTCCCCATGCAGCTGTGCCAGGAACCTGTCGTGATTCTCCAGGGGATTGGTCAAACTACCTCTCCAATTGCTGCTTGGCCGGCTCTTTTGGATGGCGATTCAGGTTCAGCCCTGAGCTATGGCCACCTACGCAGGTGGTGAGGGACTGAAATCCATGTGCTGTGGGGCTATGGCTGCCAAGGGAGGGTGTATTTTTCTAATTCACACAAAGGGGGCACAGGGGCTGGCAGTATCCTTGCCTGACTGCCTGGTCCTGCCAGCTGCCCAGTCCCAATGGAACTCCCCATCACAGCAGTGGTCCCTTCTGGTGCCCCAAGCCAAGACCCGGGGGACCCAGCGTGGATGGGGAATGCCTGCATCTTTGCTCTGGACCTGGGAATCTGCTGGAGGTGGGATGATGTCTCCTTCCCATGTCCTTGTCTTGTGGGTGCTGGGAGATCTCCGCCCTCTGCCCCCCCGCCCCAGCTATTCACATGCAGAAGCATCCGTCCCCAGGACTCTCTCCTCTCTGCACATCCCCCTTTGGTCCCACCTCCCAGGGCCAGCTCCAGCTTCCACATCTGTCAGGACAGGGCTGGCATGGCGGCCTTAATGCAGGAGCAACTCTAATCTAAGAAAGAACTGCCCAGCCACCAGAGCCTGCCAGTCCTGGGAGTGGCAGCTGGGAGAAGGCTTGTCACCAGTGGTGTGGAGTGAGGAGCAGAGCGTGGCTTCTGGATCTTGGAGCAAATGGCCCTGGAGACTCTGTCTAGTAAATGCCATGGAGAGATACACTCTCTGGCGTCCTGCTGGGGCAGCTTTCCAAAGACTGTTCAGGGCCCATTCCACAGGCCTCTGACATCCCAACTGGGATCTTGTCTCAGGCCTTTAGAGTCTGGTGGGCTAGAGACCGGCCCCGACTCCTTTGATAGATGGAGAAACTGAGGCCCAGTGCTGTGAGATTCCAAATGGAGTGTTCTAGAAAACAGGGGTCACCGAGAGGGCAATGTTAGGAGGATGAGGTAGGAGGAGGGCAGCCAAGGCTCTGAGCTACTTTCCCAGGGCCCCTGCCCTGGCACCTCCCCTCTCAACCCCACTCAGCCTTTGTCTGATTTGCTCCCTGCGACAGCTGGGGAGGATGGGCCTCGCCCTGGCTCTGCCATCAGCCATCTCTGTGTGGCACTAAAGATGTGTGCAGGAGCCAGGCCTCAGCAGCGAGCTTGGCAGGCAGCTCGCCGTTGCCTGGGAGACCACAGTGGAGGAAGGCTGCTCCACACGGCTACCGAGGGCCAGATGGCTGGTGGTCCCAGAGGTGCCTCTCCAGGGGGCCACAGCCTCAGGTACACCTTGCAGGGGTCTCCTCGACACCCAAGAGGCAGATGGGGAAACTGAGACGCCGAGGGTGGAGGGCTTTTGTGGTTGACACACTGGGGGTCAGTGGTGGGGAACCCAGGACAGAGCCAGGGGCCCTGCCTCCCGGCCCTGGGCTCTGCAGACGTCCAGGACCTGCAACCCAGGAACACACCACCAGGGGGCGTATTGGCCTCCACAGCCAGGTCTCCCATGCGTGCCCTCGGGAGAGACCTCAGGCTTTGTTAAAGTCCCTACTAAACCTTGCTCTCTGGAACAGCCGGAATGTGTCACCACAGAGTCTGAGGAAAACTCCCAGCTCTGGATGCACTGGAAGTGAATAAGCCAACACTGAGAGATGGAAGCTGGGCCCCGACTGGGGAGCCAGAAAAGGGGTGCTGAGATGGGGGCGGCGGGACCTTGGAGCCGGGGAAGTCCACCCACTTCCTTCCACACAGAAAGAAATCAAAGGGTGTGTTGGGTCGGGGGTGAGGGGGAGTGCAAGCCTCTGAGAAGGGCTGTCTGGGCTGGTTCACCTCCTTAAAGCTGGCAAAGCAGCTATGGGGCCTCCCGCAGACCTGCAGAGCCCCTGCAGGGCGAGGTCGCCATCCTCAGGGTGGATATGGCTCAGCACTGCTGTGTTCAGTACTCAAGCCTTCTGGCCAAGTGCTTAGGTATGCTGAGCAGGACAAGGGCCTGGAGCTGACCCTCGAGCAGAGGAGAGGCTCACCTGCGTCCTGTGCATGGAGATCCGAAGGCCGGCGGCCGCTCCCCTCATCCCCCAGTTCGTGAGCCCATGAAGAGTGCGTCCTGGGCTGGAGTCTGAGGCTGGGCCTCTCAGGGTTGTGGAGACAGGTGGGGTGGGACCATCAGCAAGGGACGGGGGACCCAAGGAAGTCTTCCCAGAGAAGGGGAGGGAGAGGGGACAGTCAGGTCCCTTCCTGCGGGAGGCCTGGAAAGACTCAGCGCAGCTCCAAGCACAGATCTTGATGGGTCTCTTCTCTTGGAGCAAGGGGTGGCTGGATTCAGGCATGAGACAGCCAGGCAGGCTCTCGGGGTTCACATAACTGAGCTAACTGCGCCGCAGCCCTCTCCTCCGGGGCGCAAATAGAAATCCCCACCTGCCTGGGGTTGTCACCCAGGCAGCGTCTGCTCCCTGAGAGCTGCCTGCAACCCCCACCTGCTGCCTGAGCTGTCAGCCCAACTCCCAAACAAGCTGATTATCCCCATCTGGGGAAAACAGAAGTGCCGTGCCTGAGAAGAGGCCTGTCTTTTTAGTGAGAAGTAATCTGAGGAAAACTCCCAGCTCTGATCTGCAATAGGAAGTGAATGATCGTCTGTCAACTTGGCTTTCTCCTGACACAGGGGCAAGCTTCCACCAACATCACCTCCTCCAAGAAGCCTTCCAGGCCTGCCCAGGCTCACTGCAGGATTCACTGGACCCTCCCAAGGCCTGTGATGAGTTTTCAGTCAATATTGCCCTGTGTAGTCTAGAGCTTTGGTCTGTATTTTAAGAGACTCCTCCAGGGAAAATTCTCTTCCTGCTTGAATGGGGTGATCTACGCAAGAGATAGGGATGGAACAGAGTTTCAGATCCAGCTTGCCTCCTTTGGGGAAGAAAAATTTGCAGCTTAGACCTTCACTCAGTCAGTCTACTGAACACCCCTCATGATTTCCTGCCCCTCTCCTTGCCCATGAGTTCCCTGCGCCTGGGATGCCCTTCAATCTATCTGGAATGCCGATATTTCTTCTATCGAAGCTGTCAAAGCCCAGCCAAACGGAACAAAACAGAACCCCAACCCTCCCCAGCTTAAGGGGACCTCAGCCCCTGTTGTAGCTCCACCTAGCACAGTATTCATTTGAGGGGACATCTTCACCCCGCTCTTTCCAGCCTAGGAGCTCCTGTGGGCAGGACTATATCAGCCATGTCTATCTGCCCAGGATCCAGCCCAGGGACCAGACATAGTTCATGTCCAGGTGCTGAGTGAATAAAAATGAAAGTTTCCTCTGTCTCAGCCTGACTTCTCTACCTGCTCCCATCTCTATTATCTCCTGGTGCTGTTGCTTCCAGCTTCTCCCTAAACTCTAAGGAGGATCCTTGTGTGATGCATTACCCAGGGTCCTCCTGCCTGTCCCCTTTGGGAGGGGAACTAACATTCTCTGAATGCCTCCTCCAAGGTGCCAGGTAAGGTGATAAGTATTTTGCACATTGATCTGATCTAACACTCACAGCACCATGGTGTGTTTGGTGTAATGCTCCCCACCTTACAGATGCAAAAACGGAGGCTCAGGGAAGAAACAGACCTGCCCTGGGTCCTCAGCCGCAGAGCAAGGATCTGAGTTCCAAGTCACTTGCTTCCTGGGCCAGCACTCTCTCCTCTACATTCAATCAAGGTTCCAATGACCAAGCCTCAGGCAAGAAGCGCTGCCCCTGGGAGGGCTCACCCTGAAGCCCCTCCTCCAGGGTGGACGCCCACCTGAGCCCGCTGCAACCGCGTCATGTCACCCTCATCGGCTAACTGTTGGGGGCACTTACCATACGCCAGCTGCAGTGCTAAGTGTTTTGCATATATTGATACATGATAAATCTCACAGCAACTCTTCGAGGTTTGTGCCTGTGTAATCTCCACACTCAGATGAGGAAACTGGTACAAAACGGTTAGCAAACTTGCCTAAGATCATAGCTATTAAGTAGCATTGTCCACATTCTTAATAGCATTCAGGCCAGAGACACGGGAACTGTGGCTATGCCTCTGCCCTGCAGCTAGCCAGAACGATGCCTGGGAGCATCTGCTATGCCCCCCACCCCAGTGGCACACTACAAGGTGCCAACTCTCCTCCCTAGCCTGTCTGCAGCTTCTGAGGGTGGGCCCAGAGTCTGCCACCCTCTCTCCCCAAAGGCCCGGGCTGACTGTGAGCTCATCAGGGCAGGGACCAGATTCATCCTTTTATTTCCTCCCACAGGGCAGCAGAGGCCAGAGCTGCACACAAAAGGAGTGTAATGATTTTACCTACGCGTTGATGGCCTTCACTCTGCCTGCTTCCAAAACAGATGTAAGGTGGTTTTTCAAATATTGAGATGCGTAATTAGGACAATACAATTATTCTTTAAAACAGAGCTGTTGGGATCCAACCAACAGTCAGAAGATGGAGTTCTCCCGGGCAGCAGGAGGCCCCAGGCTGGGATGCAGGAACCTGGGTTTATGTCCCTGGCTTTGCCACAGACAACCTCATGTAAATCGCTCCTCCTCCTTAAGTCTCAGTGTGCTATCTGTAAAGCAGGTAGGCGGAATGTATCACGTAGAGGTTGAAGCTGATACGCAGCTACCTGGAGCTGCAGGTGTTAATCACAGACGCTCCAGTGGCTGCTGCGAGTGGGCACGGGGGAGAGGGCTCAACAGCGGCCCCAGCCCTGTAGCCCCGCTGCACTCAGTGTGACTACTTTCATGTACCTGAGTCGCTGCTAAAGATGTTTGAAAACCCACACCAGGCAAGACGTTCTCTAAACGTTTTTCCACGTTTAAAGCCCTTGACCTCTCTCCATGTTGCTGGCCCACCTACCCACAGCAAGCCTCCATTCTGGGCATAGCTGGGCATTTCTTATATTGTTGAGCCCGGGGGGTGGGGAGATACGGGGGCCCTTTAGGGAAGGGGCTACAGTTCAGGAGCTGGCATCTGGCAGGGGTTGCTGAAATAGAAAAGAAGCTCCCTTTTCTCTCTGGACAGGAACTCGCCCTGTGCCTCTAAGATCCAAGTCTTGTGTGTTGGTCCCGGAGCTGTGGATTTCAGGGGCCTCCCTGACCCTCCTCAGCCCAACTCTGCAAGGCCTCCGTGCTGCAGGCAAGTGCTGGGAGCACTGTCTCATCCAGGAGATCACGGCAGACACAGGCTGCCAGGCGGATGGCCCAGATGAGCTCCCGATCACCAGTGCGCACTGGATGTTCCAGCCACAGCGGCTTCAGACATGACTCAGCCGCTGCCCAGACTGCCAGGCGCCCCCATGTGGACCTCAGGGGCTGTGGCCTCAGCTGCCCAACACCCAGGCGCTGACTGCCTCTCTCAGTCATTGGAGTGGGTGGCACAGAGCCCTCCACTCTCCCAGCCAGGGCAGCATGGCCAGTTTACTGGTGCACCGTGTCACCTCAGAGGGTGGCCCCAGCCTAGGCCTCCCCTCAAGTCTAACCACCCCAAGCCCAGGCACGGGTTGTTCATGCAACAGGAGATCTGAACTGCAGCATAAAATTCAGGTTCAGCCTGCGTGGCACTCCTGCACCCCTGGAAAAGGGGAGCTCTGGGACATGGGAGTGGAGTACAGGAACTGGTAACACACCCGGGCCTGTGCTGGCCTAGTTCTCTGGCTCTGAAAGTGAGAGGAAGAGAAGGGGGCTAGGAGGGCTGACAGGACAGATGGCCAAGACCCGGGACAAACAGGCTGGGAGAGGGTAGAGATGCTGGGCAGTCAGCTGCACCTTCCCATGAGCACAAGATGGAGGGCCTCCCTGGGGCTTTGGGGACCCAGAGCAGTGCACCTGCACATTCCTTCCAGGACAGCTTGCAGACCCAGTGGGTACCAGCAACACCAGGTGTGACTTAGCTCCTGGGCTTTTCTGTCAGCTGACCCCGTGCTCTGACTCACGCCTCACCACACCCCCCTCTGCAACACGGACACCTGTAACCATGCCCCTGGGCTTCCTTAACCCCACTCATTGCCATTCCTCCTCTTCCCCCCATTAAGTGATGCTGGTCCCCAGGGCTTGTGTCCTCTTCTCACTCTCAGGCAGCACTTAGACCGGATGCGTAGCACAATCTCTGCGGGGGGCGTAGAGATGGCTCCCACAGACTGACACTCCCACCACATCCCCACCCCCACCCCACTGAGCACCACTCTCTATCCACAGCTATTTGCCAATGAGCCCAAATCTGTCATTTGAGCCCCACCCCTATCTATCCAACTACCTACTGGACGTCTCCAAGTTGATGCCTCACAGATACACGGCAGTCAGCCGGTCCAAAATCAAGCTCGTCACTGTGTTCTCAGTCCTTGTAAATGACACCACTAGCCCCGCAATTGCCCAAATCAGAAACCTAGTTAAGAATTAGCCTCTTCGGGGCTTCCCTGGTGGCGCAGTGGTTAAGAATCCGCCTGCCAGTGCGGTTCAAGCCCTGGTCCGGGAAGGTCCCACATGCTGCGGAGCAACTCAGCCCGTGAGCCACAACTACTGAGCCTGTGCTCTAGAGCCCTCGAGCCACAACTGCTGAAGCCCGTGCACCTAGAGCCCGTGCTCTGCAACAAGAGAAGCCACTGCAATGAGAAGCCCGCGCACCTCGACAAAGAGTAGCCCCCACTCGCCGCAACTAGAGAAAGCCCGCGCACAGCAACGAAGACCCAACGCAGCCAAAAATAAATAAATTAAATAAATAAATTTATTTAAAAAAAAAGAATTAGCCTCTTCTACATAGATCACTCCCATCCTGATCTAATCCACCCAGGCCTATCCCTCATCTACATTAGAAAGGTATTTTGTTTCTCTTCTCCAACCACAAGGAATTGGCCCAGCCAGGGACTGTTACCTTTACCAGTTGCAATATCCTTCCAACTGGTCACCAGGCCTCTACTCTCACCCACTGTCCAGCCAGGGGCTGAATGAGTTTTGCCACCTGTTAATCTGACCAAGCCATTCCCTTGCTCCAAAATCTTCAGTGGCTCCTATTTCGCATTGCATTACACCTAACACCCTCAGCCTAACTCTCTCTGCCATCGGCCTCCAGGTCTGTTTTCTCTTTCCTGACTTACTCTCCACTCCATCCTCCCTTGATCCAATCAGGGAGAGTTTTCCTTCATCTCCCCCATCCTTTCTCACTTCATTTTCAACTCTTGCCCCAACTTTGTGAGATGATACCTCCGCCTGAGTGTTCTTCTCCCTTAATCCCCATGTCCAAGTCCTGAAAGACCAGCTCTATCCACTCTCCTACAGGAGTCTCCCCAGCTGCCTCGAGCCTCGTGGACCTCCCTTCTCTGAGCTCCCCTGTCCCAGAGGCTGAGCCTCCCCTTCAGCCTGGCTCTCACCTCAGCCTGGGCTCTTCTCTGGCTGACGTGCTGGTGAGGCTGGTCTCCCAACCAGCCAGGGCCTTCCCAAGGGCGGGACCCAGGTCTCTATCCCAGTCTTCCCAGGAGGGTAAGCAAGTGAATACCAGGACATAGGGAAGGGAGGGCAGAGCAGGGCCTCCTTCGATATCTGGAGGGACCACTCATGCCCTCCACCCTTACCTGGCCTGGACAACTACTTTTATTGTTCTCAGGGAAAAACTCTGGGATCCCAGTGGTCCTGGGTGGGTTTTTCACCATGTCTTCTTGCAGGGGGCAATTTGGGAACCTGCATCTTGCAGCTGGGAGTCCAGGTCTGGGTCCTCGGACCCCTGGCATTTGCCCCCTACCCAAACATGGACCTGGGCTTGGGAAGGCTGCTTTCTGAGGCCCTGGCAAGCACAAACATCCTCAGATTCAGAAGCCGCTCTCTCCTCCTTGACCATCATGCTGCTCTCCGCCCTCGCTTCTCTTAAACTATAGGCTGAAAGCTCCAGGCCGTTTTAGTCCAATTTTCTCCTCAAATAAACAGGTGATTGTGGCAGTGAGATCTGGTACCTGCTGTTCAGAATCAGCAAGGAGCAGTACATGGAACAGATAATGAGGGTTATTGGGCAGGGATGAAGCAGGAGCCCCTCCTCCTCCTGCCCTCGCCCTGACACCCCAAGCCCGCTCCCCAAAGCCGGAACCGAGAGAAGCCCTCCCTGCTTTCCCCAGCGGGGCCTGTGACCCTGGGCAAACCACCTACCGTCCCCAAGTCCTGATCCCCTCATCTGTACAGTGGGCGTTAACATCTCCTCCAGAGAGTTAGATGAAGATTAGAAATATTATAAAAAGCCAAGGAAGAGGCCATTGGAGTTATTGGAAACTATTACTTTTGCTTGGATTCTCTCACCATCCTTGGCAGGCTGTCCGAGCCAGGATCATTCTCCCCCTTTTGGTGGATAAGAGGACCAGTGTGCAGAAGTTAAGTGTTTGCCTATCGTCTCACATCCATTCAGAGAGCCCCAAGTAAAAAGCACGTATTTACGGCGACTACGTGTTGTCCGGGGCTTGGGGCTCTACTTGGATTATCTCATTCAAATCTCATAACACCACCATGAAAAGGTCCTATCATTATCTCCAGTTTACAGATGGGCAAACTGAGGCAGAGGCTGTTTAAGCAACTGGCCCATGGAGGCACGTAGTGAGCAGCTATCAGGGATTTGAACCGAGGACATCTGATCCCTCAGTGTGCCATGCTTCTTCACCACCAAGTCCCCTTTGAGTCTAAGGACTGAGGGCAGTGAGCCTGGATGGCTCTGGTCAGCCACACCCCAGGCGTTGGATCGGAGCCCCCCTGGGAGCCCACAGACTAAGGAATGCACTGGGGTAGTTAGTCCTCAACCATTTGCAGACGAGGTGGCCAGATCCAGTGAACCAGGAAGTGGTTCCTGAAGGAGATACACAAACAGGTAGATTCTGCTTTGTCAGGCTAAGGGGTGAGGTGTGGGAGAGGAAACCCCTCCAGATCCCCCATCCCTGCTTCAGTCTCCCTCCTGATCTCTTTCTCTTCTTCAGGTCTCCCACATCCTCTTCCACCTGGTCCTGCCCCTGGCTCCCCCCAAATCTCTGCATGTCCACCTGCCCCTCCCTCCCCAGAGCAACCCCACACACACACCACGGGCAGGCTGAGAGGGGTGGCCAGTGTGCTGTGTCCCTCGTCCTAGCTGCAGAGCTTGCAGCCCGGGCCGTGCCCCACACGCTGGAGCAGAAGATCCTCATTCCGAGAGCCCGCCCCCCCCCACCCCCTGTCCCCATATCTCCGTCCAGGCAGAAATGAACCCGGCTGGCCAGAGCTGCCGCTCACAACAGCCTTTCCTCCAGTGCCCCTGCCCCTCCCCTCCCTCCTCCCCTCTTCCTCCCAGATGCATTCACTCACTCACTCAGCAAACACCAGGTATGAGACCTAGTGCTGGAGTCCAGAGGTGAAAGGATGCAGCCCAGCCCTGGGCCTCAAAGGAGCGGGCGGACACAGCGACTGTTTCCCCACCGTGACAAAGGCCTGTACCAGAGTTATTCGCAGGGGGGTCTGTGGGAAACTAGGTAACGGGGCTGCTCTCTGGGAGTCAGGCAAAGGCGTCAAGGGGGGACTCCTATGCATTTCCAGCCTAACCTGGCCTGCCCTATCTCATCTGAAAGTCCGCGTGACTTCCCGACCTCAATTACATAGGTGCTGAGTCCTGGAGGTGGAGCAGGGACTCGTGGTGATGAGCCCACCCCCGACCCTGTCTCTGCCCTGCTCCCACAGCCCTGTCCCCAGCCGGCAGGGCCGACCCCCAGGAGCTCAGGGGCACTTTTGACAGTGACACATTGACAGATGCCCTCCCGGGCTTTCTGACTGGGGCAGAAATGAGGCACAGGGTCCCTGGGGCCTGATCCTCTTTGCAGCTGGGAAGCCTCCACCCATCCCCTCCCCTCTCAGAGCCAATTCTCTCCCCACCCAAGACCAGCACTACGCTCCAGCTGGGCCTCCACCCCACACCCTGCACCCCCCCCATCCAAGCACTGACTTGGCCCCCTGGGGTCCTCACCCTTCTCCACCGCCAGCTTCCCATCAGCAGGGTCTTGTGCCTGGTATCAGGGTGGGGTCAGGAGATGGAGGGCAAAAGGAGGAGAAAGTCCAGAGTCACACCAGGCATCAACTCCTGCCCCTTCCTTATCCCCCAGTCAGTGGTTTCTCTTGCTCCACTGTTGGTGCCAGGGAGGAAGTGCGGGTGAGGACAGGAGCCCAGGGCATGGAGGGGCAGGAGAGACCTCAGAGATTGGGAGGGGCCCCCGGCAGGCAGCGGAGGCTCTAAAGGCTCTGATGGGGACAGGAGCTCAGAGTCCTTGTTTGCTGAGTGCTTTGTGCTTCTGCTGGGGGCCCAGGTGGGAGCCAGGAGAGGAGGTTTCCTCTCTTGCCCAGGCCCCGCAGAGGACCCGCCTGCTCCTTGCCAGCAGGAAGGCAGTCTTATGCAAGGTATGGACCTTTTTATGTCACAGATGAGGACAACTAAGACCAAGAGAGATTGCCCAAGGTCTTTAACAAGGTCACACAGCAGGGAAGCGGTCCTGGCATAAAGCATCTGACACAGGCCAAGTTCCTCAGGATGGTCCAGTTGATGGGGGACCCCTGTGGCTGGGTGGTGGGCTGTGGAGTGGGCACTGCTATCCGTTATGGGCGCCATCTCTCTCCTTCCGCACCAGGATAAAGATGGCCTCCACCCAGGTATTGCAAAGGAGGAGCCGGCTTTACCCGTCTTCCAGGCTCAGAGACTACAAGGCCAGTTCATGATGGTGCCAGCTCCAGCAAGACTTTTCCTCCCCTTGCCAGCCCTCCCTCCCCACCTCCCTCCTGTCCTCCCACACCCAGGGGGGTGGGGGTGGGGGTGGGGGGTCAGAAACTGGCTAGCAAGCTGGAAAGTGGCTGAAGGACGAGAGAAGTACTAGGAGAGGAACAAATCCCCCCTTCCCACTGCACGCTCCAGTCCTGAGCTGGGCAAAGAGGAAAGTGCTGTTAAATCAGTTTCAGAGTTTTAATTCATGTCTCCGCTATGGCCTAAGAACAAGCGGAAAAGACATGGGACCAGCCCGAGTTTTCATCTGAGCAAGAGAAGACTTCCTTAATAATACATTTGAAAGAGGCCATGAGATCCAAAAATAAAATTATTTTCAATAGCCACAAGCCCCGCTGATTCAACATATACACGTAAAGAACCAAGACTGACGCCTGTCCCGATATATGTGAGCTAAAATGATGACCATCCATAGGTCCCCTCAGTCCATCTGACTTGATGGGGCCAGGTGCTAGTCGTATGGTCGCAGTAGCACATGCGTTCTTGGGCTGCCTTTCTGTTTATCTGCTCTGGGTACCTCCCTCTGCAGCCCTGCCACTAGCCCATTCAGTGCCACTAGCCAGGCAGGTCTCTGCCCTATCTGGGCCCCAGTTTCTCTGTCTGTAGCAGGATGAGGCAGATGAGATCATTTCTAGAGGCTTGGCCCATTGTAACTTGTTTAAGTGATAGCAGGGGTCCCCTTGTCTGTGCTCCTCAGAAGTCCTGGGTCTAGGTGGGCACAGGACTCTAGTGAGGAAAAAGGTAAAATTCAGGAAATTTCACATAAAATGGATTGCCTACTTCTCCTGACCATTGAGCCAGTATGCCCACATGGCAACAGTCAACTGGAGTGCGTAGGAGCAGTGCCCATCACCCAGAAAAAAGGGTCTCCATTTGGCCACAGTCCCCGCCATTCCCCATCGCCCCCATCCCTAATGCCAGCCGCCATTTATGACCAGACATGCTGTTGTTTTAATAGAAAACTATTTCTTTGTCAATGTGTCACTGTCAAAAGTGGAAAATTGAACTGGAGGGAACATATGTCTTAAGAAGAAAATAGCAAAGGGAGACCGTTTCCTTAGAAAGATGTTTAACCATCAAACACATGGCTCTGTGCTCTCGTTTGACTTCCTGGCCCAAGGCTTCTAGTGGTTGAGTTTGTGTTCTCAGGCCACCCAGAGGACTCCCTGGAGCTGCCCCACCCCCTGGCTGCTGCCCCAACAGGATTAAGGGCTCAGCACAAGTCCCCAGGCCCTGGATGCTTCTCTGGGGCTCTCCCTCCCCTTTCTTCACCCACACTAAGACATCCTTCTCTAGGCCCAGAACCTCACATGGCAGCAGGGGAGGCCTGCATCTCCCCCAAAAGAAGAAACCTTGCGTGGTGCAGAAGCCGGCTTGGCGCCAGGCTGGCCAGGGAGCCGTGGAGGTCCACAGGGCCTTCCTGGGCCAAGGCCTTTCTCTGGTCCCTCAGTCTCCATCCTCTGCAGATCCTCACTTGGAGAACCAGCTCACGGTGGAATAAATTCACTGCCCTCAGGCCCTCTCCTTCCTTCCCTCTGCTGGAGTTGCCATGACAACCAGAGTCACCCCGATGCCAAAAACATCGCAAAAACAACAACAAAAGCTCCACCCTCAGCTAGAAGGAAAGAGGGCAAGGGCCAGGTGTTGGGGCAACGTCAAGGGAGACATGTGGTCCGGCGTTCTACCCTCTCCACAGCCCCCCAGAAGAAGCACATGTGGGAATCGGGGGATCCGCAACCAGCAGGCGGCAGAGTGGGTGGGGCGGTATTTTCCTCCATTTCCCGTATCCTCCCCAGCAGCTTACATCTGTCCCAGCAGCTTCTCCACAGTATCAGCTTAGTCCGCCTCCATTCTGCGGCAGCAGGCCGAGGACAGAGCGGGTGGCACAGGGCCCGGAGGACCAGCTGTAGGTTCAGAAGAGCCCAGGCTCCCTATCTCTGCCTGGCTCCCGCTGTGTGACCTCAAACAAAAGCATTTTCCTCTCTTGTGCCCTGAATCCTCGGGCTCCATCCCCTACATTCCCACCCCGTCATTAAAAGCTGAGCTCAGGAAGGAGGGAGGTCTCATTCACACTGAGGAATGTGTGACTGGTAAGGCTTCAAGCGGCTCTTCCCAGGGAGCCAAGCATTTTATTTTATTTTTCACTGTTTTATTTGTTTATTTATTTATTTATTTATTTGGCGGGGGGGCTGCGTTTGGTCTTTGTTGCTGCGCATAGGCTGCGGCGAGTGGGTGCTACTCTTTGTTTCGGTGCGCGGGCTTCCCATTGCGGTGGCTTCTCTTGTTGCGGAGCACAGGCTCTAGGTGCACAGGCTTCAGTAGTTGTGGCACGCCGGGCTCAGTAATTGTGGCTTGCAGGCTCTAGAGAGCAGGCTCAGTAGTGGTGGCGCACGGGCTTAGTTGCTTCGTGGCATATGGGATCTTCCCGGACCAGGGCTCGAACCCGTGTACCCTGCATTGGCAGGCAGACTCTCAACCACTGTGCCACCAGGGAAGCCGGAGCCAAGCATTTTAGCATGGCCTTACCCTGAGGAGTGGACCCCTGAGAGTGGCGTTTCAGTTCTCAAAGGACCACGCTGGGCTTGGGGAGCATTGTCTACTCCTCTGAGCTCGCACAAGATAAGGGAGGGAGTGGTGCTGACTCCTTGCCCAATGCTGGGCACCACCCACATCCTCCCTCCAAGGGAGACTCGGGGCAGCCAGGGTTGTGTTAACGCATCAGTGTTCTCCCAGAGCGTGGCCAGACGCCAGAATGCTCGCCACTGGAGCTTCGGGCACCCCCTTAGGGTGGACCAGGCTGTGATAAGCAGTGGTCAGCCTCATAAGGGCCCTGAATACCTGTGGAGGGAAGAGATCCTGGGGTAGGAAGGTTGGGACCCGCTGGGTGATGGGAGAAGGGCAGAGACCAGCAGTGTGTCCTTTAGCAAACCACCTCCCCTCTCTCAGCTCCACCTCCTGGCTCTGAACAAGGCAGGCACTACACAGAGCGATCATGATCACAGAGAGCATAGCTTGTGTGATGTTCCAGCAGCCTGGGGGCTTGGTGGGGGTGGGGCATTCCCCCTTCACCTCTGACCCCTAGGCCCTCAATTTGGGAGTGTGGAAGGGAGGGAGGGCTAGGAGGAGGGCGAACGTGGAGGAGGTGAGCAGAGGTAAGCACAGTCGTAAGTCTCCAAAGTTGCCCAGGGCCCCAGCTGCCTGGGGCAGACAAAAGAGCTGCCCTGCCTGGGGATGCGGTACCTACTGCTGCCAGTGCCAGGGCAGAAGGAATTCACTGTGCCCTGGGGATGGAAACCAGAGACCCTTCCTCGCTCTGTGCCCCACTTCTCTCGTCGGTAGAGTGTATGTGAAAATACTACTAGCTCATTGGGTTGCTGGGAGGACTAAACCAGTTAACATGTGTAGGGTGCCTGGAACCGTCCCTGGTGCACATACGGCGTACCAAAGTGCTGCCCATTTTCGCTGAGCTCAGTTTGCTAAGTGGAATTGTGGCAGGGGAGCTGGAGAGTGGGCTGCGCTCTTCTCTATAGACAACCACAGCCGCCTTGCTGGCCTCCCTGCCTCCTGGCTGACCTCTTCCCCTCTGCCCTCTGTCCTCCACCCTCTGCACTGTGGGATGGCGAAGGCTGGGCCCCGCCTACTTCTCTGACTCCTGCAACTACATGCACGTACATACACACACACGCACACTCTTCCCATGGGCTCCCCCATGTACCAGGCTGCGTATGATATATAGCTGTCAATTAATTATAACATTGATTTATTAACATAACCAATTCAGCACCTGCTTTATGCCAGGCACTGGCTGGGCTCTGGAGACAGGGTGGATAGGTATGCTCCCAGGTGAGCCATGACCCAGCTTTCACAGAGCTTACAGCCTGATGGGAAGACAGGGCAGGTGAACAGGTAAGGAATTTGCAAGATAAAGGGCATAGAGTAGGGGTACCTCATCAGTCTTCGTGAGGTGGGGTGGGATTCAGAGTCATGGAAGACTTCCCGGAAGCAGTGACATTTTAAGCCAAAGCCTGACAGATAAGAGAGATCAGGCAAAGGGGAAGAGGCAGCGAGAAGGAACAGAGGGAAGAGACAGGCCTAACTCCAAGGCCTGGGGAGAAAACGAACAGTGTGCAGGGTAAGAAGCAAGGGATGGGGCTGAAGAGGTTAGCAGGGGTTAGTCAGCAAGACTCATGGGCCAAGTGACAGGGTTAGTCTTTATCTCAAGGGCAATGAGAAACCACTGGACATTATCAGCTTGAGAGAGGTCTTTCTGGGCCAGACTAGGAAAAGGAGAGCAGTTAGGGGCTGTTGCAGTCCAGGTGAGAAATGATGCTGGACTAGACTGGTCAAGGTGGTGATGGAGACCCGTGGGTAGACTCAAGAGGCGAGTGGGAAGTGGTATTCCCAATGCATGATGGTTGTCTTGTTGGCATACAGGAAGGCCTGTTCCCTGACCACAGAGGGAAAGGTATGGTTATTCACTACTGAAGGACCAAAGACTAAGAGCAGGTTTGAGGGAGTGGTGATGAGCTCAGCTTGTGGTACGCTGAATTCGAGGGGTCTGTTGTCCACACAAGCGAACATGTCCCGAACACAGCTGAACGTATGGCCTGGCCTCACAGGAGAGAGCTGGGCTGGAGAGTAGAATCAGGATCGTCAGCATATAGACGTCCCAGGAGGGCAATGCAGCCGTGTCTTGATGCCTTCAAAAGTAAGCCCTGAGGGACTTCCCTGGTGGCGCAGTGGTTAAAAATCTGCCTGCCGATGCAGAGTACATGGGTTCAAGCCCTGGTCTGGGAAGATCCCACTTGCCGTGGAGCAACTAAGCCCGTGCGCCACAACTACTGAGCCTGTGCTCTAGAGCCCTCGAGCCACAACTACTGAAGCCCACGCACCTAGAGCCTGTTCTCTGCAACAAGAGAAGCCACTGCAATGAGAAGCCTGCACACCCCAACGAAGAGTAGCCCCTGCTCACCACAGCTAGAGAAAACCCGCACGCAGCAACGAAGACCCAACGCGGCCAAAAATAAATAAATAAATAAATAATTTTAAAAAAGTAAGCCCTGGGGATTGACCACACCCACTATATTCCCTTCCCCCACCCCTGCAAAGACCCACTAAAATGACCAAAAAAGACAAAGGCAACCAGAGACGAGACAATAGGACTCAACAAAATGTTGGAAAAGTGAAAGTGAATGGCAGAGCAGTAACTACCTTGACAAGAGTTGAGAAAGTGGAAACATAAATGCCAGTGGAGAGAGAAGGCAGCAAGAAGCAAGGCGTATTCTACCTCGATGCCTGGAAAGGCTCAGGATGGAGAGCAGCCAGATTCCTCTGAAAGCAAAAATGAGGCTGAAAGAGGAACAATGAAAGTCTCTTTAAAAAAGGAGTTAGACCCACCCTCTCCCACTGCCCATTCTCCCTGCAAATTCTCTCCCCACCTAGCTGAGGATGGAAAGAGGATTTCTTAGTGACACTGGGACTGCGTAGCGGGAGTGGGCCTGAGGCACCATACTGAAAATGGGGGATTACGTACAGGATGGTGGACCTCTAGTCCCAACTGCTACTCCACTTGAAAAGGCTAAAGACTCCCAGTAGGATAGTAGAGAAGCCCTCTCTGGAGAAACCAATCAGCTCAAGAGGAAAGACCTAGAGATAGTAGCATATGAGCTCACCACCTGATCCCCTCCAGGGAAGCCCCTCTGAGGACAAACCCTGTCCACACAGAGTTTGCGATCAGATTGTAAGTGCCTCTGTCTTAAATGAACTCCTTCCAAGGATCCCCAGACACACTAGAAATGCCTCCAACATGAAAGGCACTAGACAAGGAGGGGGAAGCAGGAATCAGCAAGAAAGGAATCAGGCAGATAAGGAAAGAAACTTAGAGAAAACAGAGACAAGTAAGAAGTAAAAAACTAAAAGTATAGCTAACATCCTCTGAAAAGTAGTAGAATATATTGCATCCATGGGGGAAAAAGAGAACAGAAGGATATTTTTAAAAGGTACATTAAAAGAATAAGCAAAAGCTCATGGAAAGTAAAATAGCTAAAATCAGTGGAAGAACTAAAAAATTGTTTGAAAACATCTTTTCAAAAAATAGAGCAAACTGACAAGTTAGAAAGTAAAAGAAAAAAGATAAGAAATTGGAAGTTCAAATCATTTAAGTGATAGGAGTTCCAGAAAGTACAAACAGAAAGGATAAAGGGGCAGAAATTTTTCAAAGATGATACAAGAAGCTTTTCTAGAACTGAAGGACGCGTCTCTACATTGAAAACGGTCATGAGTACACAGGAGCACCGAATCATAAAAGATCTATACCAAGTCACAGAGCATCAGAGACAGAGAAAAAAATCCTGAAAAACTGAGGGGAAAGGAGAAAGACAGGTCACGTACAAAGGACAAAGACTTAGAATGACATCTAGCAGTGTCTTAAAAACTTAGAGGAAAATTTATTTGCAACCTAGAATTCCACATCTAGCCAAACTATCCATCATGTAAGTAAAATAAAGAGTAAATAAAAGGTAAAAATAAATACTTATTCAGACATTCAAGGATTCACACAATTTATCTCCTGTGTACATTTCTTAGGAAGTCACTGGAGAACGTGTTACACCAATACAAGGAAGTTAGCCAAGAAATAGGAAGGCATTGGGTCCAAGACATAGTGGGATCAACTCATGAGAGAGAGAGAGAGAGAGAGAGAGAAGTGAATCCTCAGGAAGATAAGAAGGGACAGCTCTAGAATGACTGTCCTTAGCTGGAGAAGAGACATGGAGAGCGCCCCCTCCAGGTGGGAACGGGAGGTTCTAAGGGGCATATCTTCAAAAAAAGAAAAAAAATCACACTTATAGATTATCTATGGAGGTTGTCAGAATTGAGAGCAGTTTTATGTTTTGTTGGAGATTTGGGGAAGAATTCACATAGGTACATGAAAACTAAGTAAGCAACAAACAAACAAAAATTTAATAATTTCAGGAAAAAACAAGTCCCGTGGATTTCACTTCTGAAACCTCTCTCAGGTGTTTCCCCTCCACTCCTCCTGGATTCCAGGAGGCCAACAGCCACACACATTCTTCTCGGGAGATCTGAACAAGCCCATAAAATATATATAAACAAAATCTGACATTTAGGTGTCCCCCAACAAAAAAGCAGGCTTGTCATCTGACCACCTCCAGAAGAGCCCATCAGTAACCTAGCCTTGCCAGGCACACAGGGCTTCTAGTCAGCATCTGGGGACCTCTCTTAGTAAGAACAGGCAGCCAAGAATCACCAGAATCTTAGAAAATCCTCTGATGTTAAAGACCAAGGTCCAAAGAAAGAAAATACAAGGTCCAAACTGCAAAGAAAGAAAAAGAAAGAAAGAGAGAAAGCGAGAAAGGGAGAAAGAAAGGTGGAGGGAAGGAGGGGGTGAGGGAGGAAGGAAGGAAGGAAGAAGGAAGGAATAAAGAAGAAAGAAAGAAAGAAAGAGAAAGGAAGAAGAAAGAAAGAAAGAAAAAGAAAAAAGAAAGAAAGAAAGAGGGAGAGTCAGGGAGAGAAGGAAGGAGGGAGGATGGAAGGAAGGAAGAAGGAGAAAGACAGAGAAAATAGAGACTATGCAGGGAACAGAAGAAAACTTCAACAACACTAACAATAACATTCTTAATGAGAAAAAAAATCACATCCAGAGACGGGATTTTTGAAAAAGGAACAGAGAACAAAAATGAGTTCTCAGAAGTTAAAAGAAAAAGAGTATTAAATTTAAAAATCAATAGAAGGATAGAAGATGAAATACAAAGAAACCATCAGAAAAACATTTTAAAAATTAAAAAGGAATACAGGGGGGAAATATTACAATACAATTAGAGCTCCATTTTAGGAAGTCCAACATTTGGCTGAGGGAATTCGAGAAAGTGAGGACAGAGAAAATGGAGAAGAAGAAATTACCAAAGAAATTACACACAAAAACTCACCAGAGTCAAGGGACATGAATTTCCAGAACAAAAGGGTCTCACCCAGTTCCCAGCATAATGGATGCAAAAAGAGTCATGAACAAGAATCAGAGTGGTTATGAAGAGACCTTAGGAGCTTCCAAGTGACAGAGCAGGTCACAGGAGACCAGGAATGGCATTGGGTTACTAGCAGCTCTGGAGTTTAGAGGTCAATGGGCAATGCTTTACAAGGGAAAGTATTTCCAACCTAGAAATCCATGCTCCAGGAAACCATCAACCAAGTGTGAGGATAGAATAAAGACGTTTTGAGACATAAAAGGATGGAGAATATTACCTCCCATGTCCCCTTTCTCAGGAAGCTATTGGAAAATATATGCCACTGAAACAGGGGAACAAACCCAGGAAGAGAAAGAGATTCCAGAAGTGAGGACGTGAACACAGACGTGCAGTGAAGGTATATCTCGACATGAAGATGAAGATCAAGTGTCCCAAGAGGACAGTTGAGTCCCAGGCTCAGCAAGCAACAAGTCTAGCTTAAAACAAGAAAATAGGAGGAAAAATAAAATCGATGCGTTTGATTGAGAGGAACTACTATTGATAGGCGAGTGGCAGGGACATTGAAAAGTTTATCAATAGATGCTACACACCAGACAAATAAAAAAGGCGGTTATTTGTTCTAAAAACAAAAGGGTTGTATAAAAAAGAATGCAGTTATAATGTACAACTGGGCTCAGCCGTGCTTTTGTTCAATAAAAAATTGGAAAATACTCACGTTAAGAGGATGGAGGGAAAGGAAGGAAGAGGGAGATGGGAGATTTAAGTCTTTATTTACCATGGCAGGAATTCAAAAGTGAATGCCCAAAACTGATAAATCAAAAAACAAACAAACAAACAAAAAAACCCAGGGCTTCCCTGGTGGCGCAGTGGTTGAGAGTCTGCCTGCCGATGCAGGGGACACAGGTTCGTGCCCCGGTCCGGGAAGATCCCACGTGCCGCGGAGCGGCTGGGCCCGTGAGCCATGGACGCTGAGCCTGCGCGTGTGGAGCCTGTGCTCCGCAACAGGAGAGGCCACAACAGTGAGAGGCCCGCGTACCACAAAAAAAAAAACAAAAAAAACTGTGTATGCCTATATTTAGAAAAATGGAACTAAATACTAGACCAAACACCCAAAAGAATTAAGGGTGATTAGAGCCTAGAGGTGATACTGAACTTGGAGAAAGTTGGACCAGAGATTGCTGCTTTTCGTTCTAAACCTTCTAGTATAATTTTTTAGTTATATGCTGGCATTACTTTGAGTTCCCCAAGCACAATTTTCTTAATTCAGCCCTTGTATTTCCATAATCCAGCCTGACACATAGTAGGTCCTCAAATGTGTGCTTATGGAATGAATAGAGGGAGAGATTCCAGAAACAGCATTTTGAGCAGGGCTTCCTGGGAGCGGCATGAGAGATGAACTGGGGTTGGAAATCTGCACAGGATTTAAATAAGCAGAGAGAAGGACCCCAGTTATCTGGAGTGGAAACAGTGGAGCAGAGAGTCCTCAAAGACTGAACAAGTTAATTTATTGTATTGCTCAATTATTCTAGGAGTTTCTGCGTTCTGAAAGAAAACCCAGGGACACAGGGTGGCCACCATGTTCCAGGCTGGACTGGAAATGAAGAGGCCAGCCCTCTGTCACCAACTCTTCATTGCCCTGCTTGTGGTCACCAAACAAGGGGGCTGCAGTCAGCAGACCCTTTGTCTCAAGGGGTCTTGGTCCATTAAAAGTCCTGACTCTGAGATTGGAACGGTCCTCTCTGTGATGAGATCAAGGGGGTTTATCGGGACCACGGCTCCCTGCCTCCAACGCTGGGGGCTCCCGTGACCCCCTCCTACTCTTTACAGTGGGACAGTCCCCTCCCCTTCGTCACCCTTGATTCTCCCATAATATCTCTTGCTACCAGTCATGTAAGAGATTGTGACTGTCCCTATGAAATGGACACACTGACCAAGCCAGGAACACACTGACCAGGCCCAGTTCCCTCCAATCTGTAACCTCTGGGCCACGGTAACATCCCAGGGACCCACCCGCCTCCCTTTTCCCTCCTTCCTGGCCCCCTCCTTTCAGAGCATCTTGGTCCCCAATTACTCAGAGCCGTGGGAGGCCTGCCAGGGAAGAAATTAGAGCTCCACATCAGCTCTTCTATATTTACCACCTGACAGCTGAGGAGGATATGTCTTCTGCACGATTAAATGAAAAGAGTTTTAATATCGGCAGGCAAAGGACTCGAGCACCAATGGAGAATTAGGTTAGAGCCAGCAATTGGATTAGCGCCCAGCTGCAAGTGAAATGAGGACTCGGACACGGGAGGGTTATTCTTCTCCTGGCAACAGGCCTTTCCTTGATGGGGGGCGGGGAAGCTGGGTTCCTGAGATCAACCCGACCCCCAACCCTGTGGACCCGAGACTAGGAGGGGCAACGGTTCCCAGAATCCTCTGTGAAGAGAAAGCCCTGAGCCGGGTGTGGCAGATGAGAGGCCACGGGGGTCCCCCAGCCAGTCAGCCACCACACCCCTTGCTGAGAATTAGCTCTCATCGTGTCCCCTCCTTCATCCCCTCCTCTCTCCTGTATCGTCCCCTCCCTGGCTCAGGCCCGTGTCTCGTTTTCCTAGAGCTGCTGCACCACCCCACTGCCTCTTGTCTCCCCTTCCAGTCCCACCTGCAATCTTCCCTAAGCCTTCTCCTTCCCTGACATGTAGGAAAGAGATGCAGGGGCACAAGTGTCCCCTGGTGAGAGCTGTGGAAGGCACAACAAAGACGCTAGTCAAGTAACTGTCCCTCCCTTTTGTTTTGTTTTGTTTTTTCAATTTCACACTGAGTTGCTCTCTTTGGATTTATTAAATCTGAAATGCAGGAACACACCCCAGCTTTGCCAAGTGTTTATTTGGGTGCAAATTCTAGCACGGCCTGGGGAGCGACCTCAGAGGCCTGTCCCGTTGTCTCTGGCCGCCGTCTACCTTCCCTAGGCCGCCACAGCTGCCCCGACAAAGCAACCCCAAATCCTTGGCTGGAAACTAAGGCAAGTCCTTCCCATCAGCTCCCTGAAGGTGGATGTCACGTTTCTCATTCCAAACAGAGCCCCAGGAGACACGCACTCCAGCCCTGCCTCGTGACAACACCAAGTCCCTGTCCTGCTTGCGCAGATGTCCACAGGAAAGACTCCACGGCCAACGGCGTCTCTGCTGGCTGCGTTCCTCCTTTCTCACTAACAGTAAATTGTTCCTCTTTCCTAAGTTCTCTGGGAGGATCTAAGTGTGCTGACATCGCCTCAAAGGAAGACAGAAAGCAGCTGGCAATCACCAGAGAAGGCCAGTCATCTTCCTCCAAACCCCAAATCTAACAGCCCTGAGTGTGAACTGGCTCCTGGTTTCTTGTGCCAATTGCAGAGGGTAAAGCTGAGGCTCCAGGAAGTAAAATGGCCCCTAGGGAATCAGGTATAGAATGAGACTGTCCCCAGACTCCCCACTCCCGAGGTCAGTGAGTGAAAAGGACGCATGCTTACTGCCCGTCGGCCTACAGCCTGCCCAGTCCTGGGCAGAACTGGGGGTGGAGGGTGCAGGGGCTGAGACTTTACCCTGTGTACAAACTCACAAGTTAGCCTGCCACGGTTTCGTGGATGCCGGACGAAGAGCCCAGACACCTGGGTCCAAGACAAAGGACTTTGTTACTTATACAAAAGAAGTTACCAGAACTTCACAACGGTTTGCTCTGGTTCTCCGGTGCCATCCAAGTCCCACAAAGGCAAAGCAAGGGGCCCAGGATGGGTGGGTGGGTCACTCAGCGGCTGGAGTAGCAGGAAAGGAGTACTGACCTTGGTAGAGTCTTCACTTTTTTTTTTTTTTTTTTGCAGTACGTGGGCCTCTCACCGTTGTGGCCTCTCCCGTTGCAGAGCACAGGCTCCGGACGCGCAGGCTCAGCGGCCATGGCTCACGGGCCCAGCCGCTCCGCGGCATGTGGGATCTTCCCGGACCGGGGCACGAACCCGTGTCCCCTGCATCAGCAGGCGGACTCTCAACCACTGCGCCACCAGGGAAGCCCGAGTCTTCACTTTTATAGAAAGTGGATAGGAAGCCTGCTCTTTGCCTGGTGGGAGATGTTACCTCTTCTCTCAAGGTTGCTCGTGGCAAACATGACCCTGAGGAGTGAGTGGCCCAAGTGGAGAGCAGTCAGGGTCTTGCGTTCGTGGACTACCCAGCAGGAATGTTGAGGGATGCCCATGGTCCATGGCGAGTTGTCTGTCTCAGCAGGAGGGAAAAGTAGGAGAGGGGTGGGCGTGGGTCCTGCCCACAGGGTGCCCCAGATGACCACACTCAATGTGCTGCCTTTTGCACGCCCAGTGGGCTTCTCCTTGGAGTTCCACACTTTTACCACAGAAACAGCATCATGAATAAGGGCTGGGTCTCCTGGGTATCCCAAAGTAAAAGCAAATAGCTAAAAAGAATTGTGAAATGAGGTCTAACGAGACCATACAAAAATACTGGAGAAATATAGAGAAATACATCTAAATACCCAGACTAAGACTGGACTCGTAGTACTTGACGAGTGTACCAGTTAGGAGGAGGTAGGCTAGGCTGCAATAATAAGTAACTCCCAAACCTCAGTGGTTAAACCACACAGGGTTTTTTTCTTAGTCATGCTGCAGATTCGTCATGGTGAGCAGGGGCTTTGGTTCAGCCCATCGCTTCCACTTACATTCTGCTGGCCCAGGGAAGTCACGTGGCCGTAACCAACTTCAGGTGGGCATAGAAGGGCCATCCCGCCCTGTGCACAGACAGAAAGAGGGCCAGAGAGTGCGAACCAGCCCCCACCCTCACTGCTCTACATATTAAAAAACCAGAACAGGAAACTAAAGATGAGGAATCGTGGGTGTGGCTTTATAAAAAAAAAAAAACAGACAAATTAGAGTTCCAGTCAGCAGGCTTCTGCTCAAAGAAAAGCACTTGGCCATATATCAAGAGTGGTTAATAGATACATACTTCTTAAAAGTTGTCCCGAAATACGTAAGATCTGTGTGCCATTGTTTATCTTTCTCCACTTTAACTGACGTTTTTGGTTATCTCACCCATAGTCTCGTAGGGCTGATCTTCAGATTAAATACTCCCTAGACCCCAGTGGTGAGTTGAGTAGTTCTTCGTTGAAGGGTTCCAATAAGTGTCCTGAAGTCATTCCAAACTGGAGGACAAGATTTTGGAAGGCAACCCCTGTGTCTGCTCCCTTGTGCCCTCACCCTTCCTTTCTCTTGTCTTCAAGTCTCTTCTCCCTCTAACGTTATTACTCTTCCTTCTTACCAGCTGTGTAATCTTTGCCAAGTCACGTGATCTCTTTCTGCCTCGGTTTTCTCATACATAAAATGGGGGCACAAATAGTGCCTTTCTCATAGGGTTTTGTGAGGATTAATGAAGGTGATTTGTGTAACATGCTTAGAATATGGTCTGTCGCTAATGTCTGAGATAGAAAAGGGTTAGCTATCGTTACAATTGTCCGGTGGACACACACCCTGCCCCCCAGATTAAGAAGTTTCAGCACCCCGCCACATCCTAGAATTTGGTGCGCTGTGCTACCTCAGGCACTCGCTAGATGTTTATGAATTCCTCTTTTTTATAGACTTTCTGTTCACTCCAGGTGGGAAGAAGGCACTTCTATCCCTTAAATGTCCAAGAGGAAGACAGTGGGTACCCTCCTGGTTGGCCTCTGTACTGGCGATGCTGTGTCTGGTTTTCGCCTACATTCTTAAAGGCAGATACCACTCACCGCTGAGAAGTGATGTCCTGTCTGGTCTCCATGAAAAGTATCAGTTTCTACAGCTGCTCCAATTTGGACCTTAATCCATGGGAAATAGTAATCCCGGAGTACGATCCTAAACGTGCACTTCTCTTTCCTGACAGAGCATCTGGACAAGCGGACCTCCAGGGGACCTGGAAGCGACCATGCTTAAGGCAGTGCCGTATTCAAATAGCTTTGCACCTATGTTAGTTTGCTGGGTTGCTGTAGCAAATATCACAGGCTGAGTGTCTTAAAGGACAGAAATTTACTTCCCCACGATTCTGGAGGCTCAAAGTCCAAGATCCAGGGGTCGGCAGGGTTGGTTTCTTCTGAGGCCTCTCTGCTTGGTTTGGAGATGGACATCTCCTCCCTGTGTCTTCACGTGGTCTTCCCTCTGTGTGTGCCTGGGTCCTAATCTCCTCTTCTTAAAAGGACACCAGGCATATTGGATTAGGGACCAACCCTATGACTTTATTTTAACTGAATCCCCTCTTTAAAAGCCTTATCTCCAGGCTTCCCTGGTGGCGCAGTGGTTAAGAGTCCGCCTGCAGATGCAGGGGACGCGGGTTTGTGCCCCGGTCCGGGAAGATCCCACATGCCACGGAGCGGCTGGGCCCGTGAGCCATGGCCGCTGAGCCTGCGCGTCCGGAGCCTGTGCTCCGCAACGGGAGAGGCCACAACAGTGAGAGGCCCGCGTACCACAAAACAAACAAAAAAGCCTTATCTCCAGATATGGGCACATTCTGAGGTACTGGGGGTTAGGACTTCAACATATGAATTGGGAGGGGCTCCCCAATTAGGCCCATAACTTCCTCGAGTTTCAACCCCAATAGCAGGGGCGGGGGGCAAGCTTTGATCCCTTTCAGTGTGTGGTGTGAGTCACCCACTCTGTTCTCCCCAGCTCATCAGTCTCTTCCATTGCCCCCAGCTGTCTTTGCTGCCGCCAGTCCCGACCTCCGCCGCAGTGCACGTTCACCTGCCCACCTCTAATCTCACACAGCCCGGTCCTGCCCAGAGAGTGAGCTCACATGGGCTCAGCTGGTGCCCCTGCCCCCGAGCCTGGCATTCCTTTGGGGAAGCTGACATCCCTGGGCCCTGCAGAGGGCGCGCCCCTGGTGGACCCAGCCCACTCTGAGAAGCCAGAGGCGGCAGGCAGGACGAGCAGGGTCTGGTGGTGAGTCTGGGGAGGCGCCAGGCCTGCCCTGGCTCTACAAGTGATATTATAGGGATCCGGGAGGAGGAAGTGGCCTCCGCTGGACCTGCTTGGTCTCCCCGGCCCCAGCCCCAGCCCAATCAAGCCCTGGCCCCGTCTCCCTCCGTGGGAGAGGATGGCTAGCAGATGTTCCAGCTGTTTCCAAGGGCCTCTCAGCCTCCAAGTCCAGAAGAAAGTCAAAGGGCAGCCTTGTAATTTCCTAGCAGAGGAACTGTACTAACCACCGGGCCGGTGGTTTGTAAAGTTCCCACGTGCCTTGCCCCGCTTTCGCTCTGAACACTTCTGTTCCGTGTGTCTGTCTCTCTATGGTAGTCTGCCCTTCTGGCTATCGGTTTCAGAGCTGCACGAGGCTCTGTCATGGGGATGGAGGATCTATGTCAGGGATAGTTCAAGTCTCTGTTTGGTCCGATATTTGTGTTTGTTTTCATTAGTGTATCCTCAGTGCCTGGAACAGTACCTGGTATGTAGCAGAACAAACATTCAATAAGAATTTTTGAAGAAATGAATGACAAGAATGAGTAAACCTCACCTTGGGCCCTGAGTATGCTGTTTAGAGCAGAGAGGGGGTGCCAGCAGGACAGAAGTCCCCTCTGTAAACATGGACAGACAACAAGCATGTGAGCGTCCTTAGAAGCACCAGTGGGGAAGGCAGGAAGGGTTGGAAACAGAGAACCTGAACTCTAAGGTCTGGGTTCAGAGATGAGGAGAACAGAAGTGGAGAGAGCAAGAGAAAACACAGATTGGTAGTGAGTCCCCCATCACTGGAGGTATGCAATGTTAGCTAGACACCAGGAGTCCAGGATGCTGCCCAGATGAAACACACCAGAAGCTCTGAAAGAGCAAATATTCTCAGACTTGATGGTGGCGCAGAACTCTGACTCCAGGCCTGGCCCTGCCTCTGGCCCCGCCTCTGGCCCCCTGGGACCTGCGCTGGCCTCTCGCCTGCTCTGGGCCTCAGTTTCCTCCTCTCTAGTATGGCAGGAAGAGGCAGGGCTTTGAATTTCATGACAGCCCCTCTAGGCCTGAAAATCTGTATCCTTGAGCCTTGGGAGAGTCGGCCCCAAAAGGGTAGGACGTGGCCCCCCTCAGAGCGGCTCTTCAGAGGGAGAAGGGGAGGAGAGAAGGTAGTACAGAGCCCTGGCAGAGGCGTGCAAAGGCTTCCGTGAGAACTGGCTTTACCCTGACTCCCATGTTTCCAGCCAGCCCCCACAGGCCCTCAGCCCTGAGTTTGGTAGCCCCAGGGGTGCGGGAAGAGTGGATGAAGGCTTAGCAGGGTCAGAGGTCATGGCATCCTCCGGGGGAGCCGCGGCTGGAGGCAGGGGCTCCAAAGATCACATGTTTGGCAGTGGAAGGGCCTCAGGCTGGGAGGCAGGAGGCCTGGGTCCCAGCCCCTGCCCAAACTCTAATTCTCTGTGTGACCATGAGCAAGTCACTCTCCCTCTCTGAGTCCCAACGTCCTAATTGACCAAGGCTAGGTCTGGGCTGAGATGAGGTCAGGAAGGAGGCAAAATGAAGCAGACAGGGTCTCAGCCTTCAGGAGCTCTGGATGAGACTGAAATTTGGGAAGGAGGAAGAAGTGCCACACTGGAAAGGATGAACGTGGCAAAATCTGTGAAATGGGTTTACTAATTACTGCCCTGCCTTCCTGCCTCTTTGTGAAGAGTGAAACATAAAAACCTCTAGGGCTTCCCTGGTGGCGCAGTGGTTGAGCGTCTGCCTGCCGATGCAGGGGACACAGGTTCGTGCCCCGGTCCGGGAAGATCCCACATGCCGCGGAGCGGCTGGGCCCGTGAGCCATGGCCGCTGAGCCTGCGCATCCGGAGCCTGTGCTCCACAACGGGAGAGGCCACAACAGTGAGAGGCCCGCATACCGCAAAAAAAAAAAAAAAAAGTCTCTATCTGCATGTCACTTTTCAGGACTGGATCGTCCTCCAGTTCATCATCTCATTTGATCTAGAAGCTCAGCGTCACTGTGAGGAAACAGGCTCTAAGGAGGTAAGTTACGCACGCAAGCCATCCCCTCCATCTGGGGCACTTTCCCGTTCTGTGGGTGCCCACAGCCCCCGGTGCTTCCCTGTCACACTTGTGTCATTGCCTCCTATTCGCTTAGTCGGCCTCCCCTCCAGGCTGTGACTCCAGGAGGGGGAGCTTTCTGGTTTGTATCTGTATTTACAGTGCCCTGCCCGGGGCCTGGCAACCAGGAGGATGATGGTGGGACCAGGCACTGAATCAGAGCTGAATCCCACCCAAAGAAAGGCCTAGAGCAAAGCAGCAATGTCAAAGACACATTTTTTAGATGATTCTGGTTTCAAAGAATTTGATATGGAAGCTTCAGGGAATTCACGGAAGAGACCTGAATTCTGGACCTCTTTATACATGTTTTAACTCTCTTTCAGTTCATTTCCACCTTTTTTTTAATGCCTACTCGGTGTTAGGCACAAGCTAAGGAAAAAAACCCACCCTCATGGAGCTTACATTCTAGTGGAGAGAGACAGATGATAAACAAGGTAGATAAATTAGTCATACAGTATTTTTGTAGGAGGTGCCATAGGAAGGAGATAAAGCAAGAAAGTGGCATAAGACATGCTATGGGCTGCAGCTGGGGTTAAAGGGTGTTATTAGGTCAGGGGCCCTCGCTGAGGTGAAGGAGTGATCCATGCAGGTATCTGAGGGAAGATGGCTCCAGGCCGAGGGAACCACAGGCGCAAAGGCCCTGGGGCAGGGACAGCAAGAGGGCAGCATGGCTGGAACCAAGTGAGTGTAGGAAAGAAGAAAGGAGATATGTCCAGAAAAGCAGACATATAGGTCTTTGAAGCCCTTTGTAGGCCATTTTAAGGCCTTTGGCGTTTTACTTTGAGGAGAATGGGGAGCTACTAGAGAGTTTGGCAAATAACAGGTTTTATTTTAAATTAGTGTTTGTCGGGGTAGGAATAGGCACCGTACTCTTCTCTGAATCCAGCCCTGGCGTGAACCCAGGTCCGACTAACTCCAAACTCAGTGCTCACTAGGTCCCCTGCCTCTGAGAAGGGAGAGGCTAGGAGTGGAAGTGACCTGTTAGCTTTGAGAGCCGAGCCCTGAGTCAAGGGCTTGGGCCAGGGCGGAGGGAGGGAAGCCAAGGGCAGCCTTGCTGCCCTCTGAGCAGCTCTGGGAAGGAGTGCGGCTCCCGTGACAATTCGCCCTCAGCAATACAAGGAGAGTGGTGTTGCCCTCAGGCGCCAGCTGTGAATTGCATGGGGAAAGGAAAAGCCTGGGCTGGGCAGATGTGCAGACCCAAGGGTTGTGCAACAGACTTTGGAGTCAGGGCCAGGCTCTCCTCGGGTGAGTCCCCTCCCCATGCTCCCAGCAGGCTTCCTGAGTCACTCCGCCCTGGGGTCACAGAAATCAGAAGCTTCTTCAGAGTAAACCTGCCGAATCCCACAGGCCTTCAGGGAGGGGCCGCAGGGGCGCTTGGGGGCAGAGGATCCTGGGTACAGGAGGAAGGAGGAGGTGTCCCCGCAAGGCGGGTGGGAGGGTCCGGGTGCATTCAGAGCGCCGCCTGCCTGTAATCAGGACCTACGCGCCCACCATCCAGACCCAGATGTGAACCCAGTTATGATGTGTGTGAGCTGCATGACTGAGCAAGCAGATGACCCTTGCTGAGGCTCGGTTTCCTGGTCTGTGGAAGGGAGAGAATAGGGCCACTTACTTCGTGAGGCTTAAGAGATGAAGCAAGTAAAGCGCTGCGCACAGAGCCTGGCACCTGGTGAGCGCACATCACACAGTGGTCCCTTTGATCACTGCTCAGTTGGCAAGCTGACTTCTCTCCTGTGGCCCCCCGGAGCTGGGCTTGGCTCTGCAATGTGGGGAGCAAGGGGACTCCTGAGCTCGGCCTCACGGAGATCCTGGGCTGGCTGCTGTGGATGCAGGAACCTAAATGGGACACAAGGAGCGAGAAGGCAACCTATGGGCCTGTTCCTCAAACTTGGGATTTTTACCTCATTTTCGTTGTGACAGCATAAACATGCATAAATAGGTAAACTGGAAATTAAAGTTTCAGGAAACAGTACTTACCCTCACCAGGCAAGATGCACTCTATTTTTATTCTTCCATTTCATTAAAAATATTGAATGCTGATCACAACCCAAACAGAAGAAAGATTAACGAGCTCACGTGAAGTGAAGCCTCGGGTCTGGCAGGCCGTTGGGCTCACAGAAGGCTCCCTCCAGCCCTTTGGTGAACAGCTGAGGGTTGTGAGGGCTGGTGCCCGAGCATGTCCATTGGCACGTGACTGTCCTCTTCCAGTTCCCGCAGAGACATAAAAGGCCAGGTGAGCAGACCCAGGAGGCAGACAGTCCCAAGAGGCTGCTTCAGCTTCTCAAGAAGGGCCCTTCTGCCCAGGCAAGCCACCTGCAGGGAACCGTGAGGGTCATATTCAGGCAGAGACCAGATGGCCACTCACCAGACGGGCTGCACTGTGTGTATCTTGCCTGGGAAAGACCAAGGGACTGTGGACTCGAGAGAGGCCATATAGCATAGTGGTTAGCCCAGAACCTTTGCTGCCACACTGCCTGGGTCCAGATTCGGCCTCCATGATCACCCAGCTCTATGACCATGGGCAAACCACTTAACCTCTCTGTGCCTCAGTTTTCTCATCTGTAAAATGGGGATGATGCTAATTCTTCAAAGGGTTCTCAGCAAGTATGTGTATGTGAGAGAGAGTGTGTGTGTGTGTGTGTGTGTGTGTGTGTGTGTGACCTAGAACAGTCCCTGACACTATTAATATTTTATTGCTCAGTCAGATGAAAGTACTGGCTGGAGGCCAGTTCAGTTGTGTGCCAACATATGCCATATGGGGCCTCTGGGTTGAGTTTTCTCTATCCACGGCCCCCAGGCCAGTGAGCCAGGCTCTCCTTGAGACAGTGGAAGGGTTCTGGGTGCTGCTCACCCAAAGAGCCCAGCCCAGACAGTGTGGATGACTGTCCGCCCAGTCCAGCCGCTGCCCTCTGCAGACGGAGTTCCTGCCCCACCCAATGCCCCTCCACAGACACCACCCATCACCCACTGTTCACTAATGATCTGCTTGCTGGCAGGGGGAAGGGGTGGGGAGGGTAGTTCTCAGGGTCACATTTAGGTCCTTCTGGGGCCAGGGGTCTGTGCAGGGCCACAGAAAAGGAAGAAGAAAAGGAAAAGGCCCTCAGCTGGGAATCCAGACCCTGGGCCTTGGTGCAGGTTTATAGTCTCTCCCCTCAGGCCCACTCATATGAGGTTTGGGGGTGCTGTGCTTGGGGAAGGGGCGACCCTGCACCTGGAACAGGGTCCCTTAGACTTGATGTCAGTGTGCACAATTCACCTGTTTCTTCCCTGGAGGGATATGTGGGTTCCCACAGGGCCACCTTCACCCTAAAGCATTAACGGGTGTGCCATGGACCATGTGACAGGCGGGAAGGGGACAGTATTATGGATGGGGGTCTTCTTTTCAGTGCTCCTTACACCAAGTACCAAATACTTAAAGCCAGAGAATCCTGCCTCTTGTGAGACCCGTTCCCACTTAGCTCACAGGGCTCCCCTCTCCCTGCCCCACAGGCCTTGCCCTGGAGGCAGACATCCCTGCGTTCAAACTCTAGCTCTGCTAGTTACAAGCTTCATGACCTGAAACTCCTTACTCGACCTCTGAGACCAGGTCTGGCATCGGTACCCCTGGGACCATTCCTACCTCGCAGGGCCGCTGTGAGGATCAAATAAACTGAAACATAGAATTAAGTAGCGCAGTGCTTATCAGTTCATGGGTGCATGGCAAATACAAGAGGCTTCCTTCCTCTCTCTGTGGCCTCCCTGCCCTGTCCCCACCCTTGTCCTCCCCAGACATTGCAGCTCCCAGCACAGGCTCCCAAGGCCTCTTCCAGGCACTCGGCTTTGTAAGCAGGTTTTGTGGCAGCAGCAGCCTTAATTTTAGTCCTGGGCTGGGTAATTTCCCGTGATTACAGGCCCTGTGAGCACAGCAAGCTTTGCAGCTGCTATAGGAAGCCAGCAGGCCTCGTCAGGGCAGGCTGGAGCCCGTGCTCACGCACGTGCCTACACGCGAGGGGGCACGGCACACACACGCGCACAAGCACACCATCCTTCCGGGAGCAGGACGCAGGGGTCCTCAGCCAGGCTGTGCACATACTGCGTGTGCCCACATCAGTTCCTGCGGGAGGGGGTTCTAACAACACACAGCTTTCCCTGGGACGAATAAGTAGGGAGAGGAGGCCAGGAATAGGGAAGTTTTAGGACAAGGACTCTCACCTACCCCCTCTTTCCAGAATCTTCCTTCTCTCCCTTGCCTCTGGTGCCCAGAAACAAGATGCCCCACCTTTTCGGCTCCGAGGCCTGATAAGGACTCTGTGTTGTGTGTGTGTGTGTGTGTGTGTGTGTGTGTGTGTGTGTGTGAGAGAGAGAGAGAGAGAGAGAGGAGCAGGACAATCAGTCAATAAATATTTATAAGGCATCTACTGTGAATCTTCACCTTGACCCTGTTTGGCGCTGGGGTACAGCAGTGAATAAGCAAAGGGAGGCCCAACAATAAACACGAAACACTTGAAAATAACAAACAGTTGATCCTCACTATTTGCAGATTCCATATGTGTGAATTGCCTGCTCGCTAAAATGTATTTGCACCCCAAAGTCGATCCTCACAGTGTTGTTATGGTCATTCTTGGACGTACACAGGGTAGGGAAAACTTCAATGGCCCAATGCACAAGTCTCCAGCTGGGTTCCGCCATGGCGACCTCTGCCTTCTCAGTTCAGCTCAGACTTTAAACGTGTCCTTTTCGAGGTTTACTTAGGGCCACGTTTTTCACATTTTTGTGCTTTTTGTGGGTGATTTCACTGTTTTAAATGGCCCCAAGCATAGTGCAGAAGTGTTGTCTAGAGTTGCTCAGTGCAAGGAAGCTGTGATGTGCCCTCCAGAGCAAATACATGTGTAACTTAGCTTTTCTCAGTCATGAATGATAGCGCTGTTGGCAGCAAGTTCAATGTTAATGAATCAACGATATATATTAAATCATGTGTCTATAAACAGAATACACACACACACCAAAAAAAAAAAAAAAAAAAACAGAACACACAGAAAACAAAGTTATGTATTGATCTGTTGACAAAATCTTGTGACTAGAGACTCATGGGAGCCTAACGCTGTATCTCTCCTAGGAGCGATGGTTCAGTATTTGCTGACTCAGCGTTCACGGCAACTTTATAGAATGTAACTGTCATGAATAATGAGGATCAGCTGTAACTACTGCCAAATGGCACCAAGCAAATAAAACATGGAAATGCAATATGACCTTGAGTAATGTCACTAGGTGGTCATGACAAGCCTCACTGAGGAGGTGACACTGGCACTGAATTAGGAGTCAGGGGAGACAGTGGCCAGGGGAGGTGCTAGGGGCAGCGTGTCCCGAGCAGCAGTCGTTCTGAAATGAGCACAGGCCTGGGGGGTTCTGGGGACCATGAGACGGCTGGTGTGGCCGGGGCAGAGCCCAGGGGAGGAGGATGAAGGAAGATGAGGCTGGGGAGGTGGGCGGTCCAGGCCACGGAAAGGGCCTTGGGTTCTTCTTTCCTAGTCAAATGGGAAAGTGGGGAGGGCTGGATGGGCTTTATTCTTTCCTCGTGGGCCACGTCCTGTAAGGGCCGAGAGGCCATCAGTGAGGGGTCACCCTGTGGCAGGAGCTCTGGGGTTGTAACAAGGGAATCAGTGAAAGAGGATGGATGTGGAACACAAGAGGGAGGCCGAGGCTTTAGAACCACCTGATGGAGATTCAGGAATTAGTCCTGGAATCCGTGTGGGAACCGCTGGGCTGATGGGGTTGACACTCAGAACTGGGAGGGCAGCAGGAGGGGCTGGCCTCAGACACCCACCGGAGCTGTGGAGGAGCTGGGCGGGGGCTGGGGGGGGGCATGCGTGGGAGCCTCAGGGGACCTGCAGAAGGTCTTCCCTCCAGTCTGTGTCAGGGCATAGGCAAGGCTCCCTCTAAGGGGATTTCCTCATAACCTTCCCCTAGCCCACCCTCCGGAAGACTTCCTGTGCTGGAGCAACCCAGAACTAAACCCGGAGAAACCTCTACACACAGACACACACACACACGCACACACACGCGCGCGTACACACACACACACACACACACGTATTCTCTTTTTGAAAGACCTAAACTGATCAGGCAGGTCGTGTGCTCTGGGCCTCCCCACCTGCATGCCAGCTGCTCCTCCACCCAGGATCCTTCCCTTCTCCAGCTCTCACTCATCTTCATGGGCCCAACACACCGCTGCCTCCCAGGAGGACTCCTATAACCGCTCTGACCCCCGCTGACCTCTGACATTTGAATCCCCTCCGTCCCGCTGGCCTGAGTCCTACATGCCTCTGTTCTCGGTATGCACACCCGCCCCCAAAAGCAGGGCTTAGGTCTCCACTGTGAGATCCCCAGGGCACAGGCCTAGCAGGAGGGTGTGCAGGAGATGAGAACTCCAAGACTGAGGCCAAGGTCAAGGTTAAGATTCCTGCAGATTGAGGACTGAGGACTTGGGCTGTGGGCGGGGTCAGGTCTGCCTTGCTGAGCTGGCTAGTGTAGGAGGCGTTTACTCCCCTGGCCACCCCCATACCCCACGAAGCTCTGGCTGCTGGGCCGTGAGGCTGAGGGGAACGTCCAGCCTTCCCCCCAAAGCTGGTCCCGGGCTGTTTGCCTCCCGCCTGAGTCCACAGGCTGCTGGATGCCCGGGAGGGGCCCTGCCTGGCAAAGATCTGTCCAGTGAGAACCCAGAGCTGCTCTGTGCCAGCACCATGCCAGCTGAGCCCCGGGCCACCCTGGTGCCATGGCGATGCCACCACTGCCAGCCTGTCCCAGCCCCGTAACCATGGGAATGTGTGCAGAGCTGCGGCCGCTTATGCAACATCTTTAAGACTGGGAAACGGTCTGCCCATCAACCCAATCCTGCCTGCCGGCCTGACCCGCTCCCTGGGACGCCCGCAGACAGGCTCCGTGAACTTGGGTTATGTTGCCCCACCTGTCATCCCCAGACTACACACACACACACACACACACACACACACACACACACAGAGCACCCTGTCTGTGGAAGGGACTCCTGGGGTACAATGGTCTAGAGGGAAGACGGGCGGAAGAGAAAGACGTGGCCAAGGGGGATGGACAGAGGGAACCACAGAGGATTCTGACAGGTTGGGGAGCTGGCCGTCTGGATACAAACTAAAAGCTCCAGCCACCTGCAGCCAACCTCAACCCCAGATATCCGGTATCACAGAGACGGGCCAGCTGCCTGATGGGCTGTTCTGTCACTTCCCACAGCTGGAAGCTGGGGCCCCATACAGAGGAAGAAAGAGACAGAAACAGAAGAACAGAGACCGAGAGAGGGAGAGATAGGGAGAGAGAGAGATATACAGAGAGATTACAGAGAGAAATACATAGAAATACAGAGAGAGAAATACAGAGAGAGAGAGATAGAAATACAGAGACAGAGGGGGAGAGTCCCAGGAGAGAAATATCTACACAAAGAGATTCACATAGATGAGAGAGACAGAACAGGCTGCCCCCCTCCAACCAAATGAAAGTCCCAAACATCTTCAGTTTACGGTTTCTTGCTGGTCTCCAAAGCCTGGCTCTACCTCTGAAGGCAGCCCTGCTCCTAATGGTTCCAGGGCCCGGCCACTGGCAGCCCCAAAGTTTGGAGGGTGAGGTCATCACAGGTTGGCTGGGCAGGACCGGGACACACCAGTGTTCCAGAGTCGGGGCAAGTGCCTGGATCCTTTCCTGCCTCCTGCCCTGCCCCCTGCCCGGGTCCTCTCCACCTGTGGCCTTGTCCTGTGTCTCCCTCTGGCTTGCCCTGTCCTCCTTACTCAGTGTCACTCCCCCCGTGCCTGAGCCCCTCTCTGCAATCACCAGCCTTCCCTCGTCACTGGAGACTCTGGCTCTAAGTCTTCCTTCGCCTCAATCGCAGGCTTCATCCCGGGTGACTGCGATGCTCAGGCCCACTGGCCGAGCAGCCCCTCCGGGCCCTCCTCCTGGTCTCCCGGCAGCCCCTCCCTCGCCCAGCGCAGAGCCCTTGCCCTGACTACAAACCGCACCAGAGCAGCTCTCATCCCTTCTGACCTCGCCCGCCTGTGTCCTTGCGCATCTTTCCTCAATGCCCCCCACCTACACAGCTGATGCTTCCGTAACCTGCTCCATTCCGTCCACCGTCCCCTCTGGCTTAGATCCCGGGGTCATCAGTGCAAACCCTCATTTGCAAATACGGCCTGGAAGTCTCAAGTGCCACTGTCTTCTGGGCAAAACCCCGCCCTGAAGAGGCTCCCCTTGGCCTTCTCTGCGCCAGACAGTCCCCCGAGGGAAATTGTCATAACTCCGAATTCACCTGCCCTGCTTGCCACATTTCCTCCCAGCTTGTCCCCCCACGTTCTGCCACTACTACTTCCCAGCGTCTTCCTTCTCCTCAAGGCCCCACCACTTTCCACTCCCACCGCAGCTCCCCTCGCCCCGCAGACAGCCTCGCCTCCGAGGTGAGTGCCTGCCGGAGCCAGCAGCCGGCCTCCTACGCTGCCCACCCCGGCCCTCCAGTCGCCTGCATCTACCACCTCCCTAGGGGCAGGGGCCCCCTTCCCCAGACAGCATGCCCCCACCTGGGTCCTGGGGCCACCTTCTCAATGACCTCGCTCCACCACTTGCCCTCCCCCCATCCTTCGGTGACTCCTACATCCAGCTCATTAGCATTTATCCAGACAGTCTTCTTACAAAGAAACAACCCCCCATAGACCCACATTCCCCTCCCGATACCCTCTCATCTCCCCCCCCATCCCAGACCAGCCTGGGTAAAGGGCGTGTCCACACGGCCTGCTTCTGCGTCCTCACGGCCCCCTCACTGTGTAGCCCCCTCCAGGCTGCCTTCCGAGTCCATCTTCTGCCCCAGACGCTCCTGTCCCTGCCGTGAGCTGTGCCGTCAAGTCCACGGCCTTCTTTTCAAGCCTGGTCTCAGGTCTTAAGGCTGTGCAGCAACGCTCACGCCGTCTGCATCCCAGTCCCTCTGGATTTCCTCCCACTCTCAGGCTGCTCCCTCCAGCCTCCTCCGGAGGCTGCGCTCCTGCACAGGGCCTGTGGATGTTCAGTCCCTCCAGCCCCCTTCCAGGCTCACACCTCACTCTCACCGCCCAGCGGTCAAACGCCACCACAGAGATTCCCACAACTCACGAATCTCACTTCCCAGCCAGGCCTATCTCCTCAGCTCCAGCCTGCCCCTTGGCATCCATCTGTCTCCCGCGCACCCCACACTGATCATGCTCCCACTCCTAAAATGTGCCCTTCCCCCTAAAACGTGCTCCTCTCCACCTCGGCCTCTTTCAGGAATCTTCCTACAAAGCTCCCTTCTCTTCACCTCACACATTAACTCATCACCCAATTAGACATCTTCAATCTGGCCTAGTCTTTCCTACCATCATCCCCTGAGCCAAGCCTCCCTTTTCAGCCTCCCTGCTTCCAGCTGAGGTCTCCACCCAGAATTCAGTCTTCCCATGCATACCAGAGGGATTACTTCAAAAAACATGTCTCATTATATCACACACTTCCAACAGCTCTTGGGATGAAACCTCCTTACCGTGGCTTTTCCTGTCCCTGCGTGATCTGGGTGCTGCCCACCCCACCTTCATCTCAGGCCACCCTTCCCTTTTCTCACTTCAATCCAGCCACAGTAACTACTTTCAGGTCCTACTGAATGACAAGCTCCTTTTCACCTCAGGGCCTTTGCATGTGCTATTTCTGCTACCTGGGATTTTACCCACTTCCTTACCCAGCCAACTCATATTCACAGTCTAATCTCAGCTTACATGTTGCTTCCTCTAGAAAACCTTTTTTTTAACACCCCCAGACTAGATTTGGTCCTCTAGATGTTTCTTCTTTCGGTACTCTGTTTCTCCTCTGTACACCTGTAGCCATTATCATGCAGTTGTTTGAGCTGCATGACTGTGTCCCAGTGTTGGACATCTGTCATGTTCGTGGCCAGCCAGCTTATTCTGAATGTCTGTCTTATGTCTGAGGAACTTGTGACAGTGTGTGGATCCTCTCCGGGTAGAAGTCAGCATGGGCTCTCTAGCACCCCCTGCAGCTAGTGGGCAGCGTCAGGACCAAGGCCGTGCCATCAGAGGCAGCTCTGTGAGACCTGGGTTCAGAAGAGAGCAGAGTTCAGCGCCAAGTGCAATTGAGTTTTTGGCAAGCATGGCAGTGGAGGAGTTTGGCTTTTCAGGACAGCCGTGTGGGGTGTCCGGCATTGCGTCCCCAGTGTTACTGGTGTGAGAACCTGAGTCCGCAACCAAAAGTGGTGGAGTGGGGAATTCGCCACAGTGGTCCCCTGGTTGGGGGTGGGCGGTGCCTCTGACTGTACTCCTGGAGACCAGTGAGCTCCCTGGCGTTCTCGACTAAATCATGTTTCTGCTTAACCCAGCCTGAGGGGTCCTGTGGCCTGCAACAGAGACCTCTCGCTCATATTCTCCCTAACCAGACCCTAAGCCACTGAATAGGAACGTTCTAGAATTGTTTGCAGCCGTGTTTCTAAGTGCTAGCAAGGTGTCTGCCACCTAAGCAAGTACTTAGCAAACAGGTGGCCCCATAGAACCCAGAGCCCTAACAGGAATGCCCATGAATATCCCTGAGGAGAACAAAGTCTGAGTCTGATACCCACCATCCTGTCCTGTAGTCCCTTCCTCCAAATGTTGCTCCTCAAGCTGAGATCAGCCACACTCTTGCTTCCTGCCCAGCAGGTGGTGGCTCTTGGCCTGGTGGGTTTCTAGGATCTATACAACCAGCCCGAGTCCCTTCCTCCAGGAAGCCTTCCTTGACTGCTCCTGCCCTCACCGACACCCTGTTCTCTGAGTTCCCACAGCCCAGAGAATTTGAGCCCCCCACACTCGTTCTTATTCACATCCAGGTTTGAGCTCATCCCTGGGGATCTCTTCAACATTCCTGGGGTCTCCTCTGGGACAGGGAACAGGCCCCTCTTTTTTACCCTCCCTCCTCCTCCCCACAGTGGAGAGGAGTAGAGGTTGGCCACAACAGGGACGTTTCTTCCTTCCCTTTAGGAAACTCCTTTCAGGACCTGAGGAGAAGCTGGCTGGAAGGAAAACGCTACAGTGGATGATGGAAAATCCTACTTTCCCTGCTAAAACCAGGGGCCCAGGGAAACCCCTCCCATCTAGTGTGAACCCTGTATAGAGATTCCAGTGAGCACAGGTTCTCCTATCTCTTCAGCTCTCACTCTTCTTATCAGCTTCTTCCTCCTCAAGACTGGGGTCAGAAGGACTTGGGGGTGTCCCATTCCCCCCCTCCTCCAAAAGCCTCCTGCCCCCCTACGCTGGCCAGACCATGAGGTCCTTCTTCCACCAGCCCTGCAGGCTCACTGTGGCCCAGGCCAGGCCCTGGGAGCCCTGTGTCCATCTCCAGCTTTGGGGCCTCATCAGGGAGCTTGGTCATCCCAGCCAATGTTCTTGACCGCCCTTGTTCTGCCACCTGGTGGCCAAGTTAAGCATTGCTCTTCTCAACTCTGTTGCCTGTAATTCAATGTCCCTTTCGAAAAGCTCTCAGTCAGCTATTGACCGACTCCTTCCCGCTGCAGATGGGGTTGCTGAGGCCCCGAGAAGGGAAGCGTTTGCCAATCAAGGAATCTGCCCAGAAACCCTCAATGTAGCCCCAGGCAAAGGATCCTTGTAGTGGAAGAGACTAGCAAAGTGGTGGGAATTTGAGGCTCCAGTAGAAACTGGACGGAGCAAGGAGTAGACTTCCAGCCATAGATGAAACCTCTAGGGAAGGGATGGACAATTCACAAAGTGAGCTTCTGCTTCGAGCACTGCTACCGCCACAAACTGCTAACACTAACTGCTAACTAACCACTACTGATGCCAGTTAAGACTTCAGGAGGGGCTTCTCTGGCGGTGCAGTGGTTAACAATCCACCTGCCAATGCAGGGGACACAGGTTTGAGCCCTGGTCCGGGAAGATCCCACAGGCTGCGGAGCAACTAAGCCCGTACGCCACAACTACTGAGCCCGCCTGCCACAACTACTGAAGCCCGCGCACCTAGACCCCATGCTCTGCAACAAGGGAAGCCACCGCAATGAGAAGGCCACGCACCGCAACAAAGAGTAGCCCCCGCTTGCCACAACCAGAGAAAAGCACACGTGCAGCAAAGAAGACCCAACACAGCAAAAAATAAAATAAATAAAATTTTAAAGTAAAAATAAATAAATAGAAGGGCACAGCCCCTCCCCAGGGTTTAGGAAAACAAAAACTTCAGGAGACCACTCTGACTATTAAAACGAAATCTCTCCCATTTTTGAACCACTCACAGTAGATCTGTCCTGCATAACTCAGCTCCATTCCCCAGCCTCCAGGAAGCCTTCCTTCACTACCTCAGCCTTCCCTGCACATTGTCTTCTCTTCTGATGGCCACTCTTGCCCGTACAGTCACAGGGGTTCCAGTGAAAGGAGGTGCAGCCATATGAAACCCAAGGTCACATTGTTGGCCATAAATGCCCAGCTGCCCAGCACTTTCCTGGTCAGACAAATGTCAAAGTGTGGCCACAGTCTAAAAACCCTACCATGCATTTCTTCCTTTAGTCTCAGATCATAAAAGCAGTTCATACTCATTGTAGGGCATTTGGGAGAAACAGAAGGGATTTAAAAAAAAAATAAACATCAGCCATGATCTCTTTACCCAAAGACTGGGTAATGCCTGTGTTGACAGAGCTGCTGGTGGGAGTGGAGATCTCGCCGGAGCTCTGGAGTGCAATCTGGCACCACTCCGTCACGTTAAGAAAAGGCACAACCGCTGACCTGGCACTTCCACTCTGTGGTATGTGTCCCGGAGAAAGGCTTGCTGGCATGGGGGCATGAGGGCACAAGCATGTGAACATTCACCTAGAGGCAGGGGCAGACAGGACGGTCACACATGGGCGGTGACACCATGTGGCACCATACGGCAGTCAAGACAGGCAACCAGATGAGCACGTGGCAGCAAGGGTGGATGTCTTAAAAGTACCAACCTGAGAGGAAAAACATCAGAAGCAGGATGAAGCCTATAACCGACAGCATTTATGTAAATTAGAAGTACACACACACACAACACTACACATTTTGCAAGAGCACAGAAACACAAGAATTCACATTTAACACATTGGAATGTTTGCCTGTGGGAGGAGGGGAATGGGAGTGCAGGTAGAGACAAAAGAGAATACATTTTTTTAATGAATTAAACAAGAGGAACCTTGCACAGACAAGTGATGGGGACGTGACATGAACTGAGACGCGATAAATGCACGTCTGCACCGGGGGTTCAAATAAAGCCTACAGATCCCTCCCCTGCAGAGGTGCACGGTTTCACTCAAATGTGTATCTATTCATTTACAAGTTTATTGGCTCCTCTGGCGTTGGGCTATGGCCCAGACTCCAGGAAGAGGAACATGAGAAGAACAGACAGGAACCAAGGAAATCAGAGGTGGACCCACAGAGACCCGGGCGAAAAGAGTCAGGGGCAGGACAGGGAAGAAAGGCTGGGCAGAAGCTTGGGTGGAGGCGTCAACTGAGGGTTCCCAGGGGCCACTGCTCCCACTCCTCTGAAGGATGGTGGGTCCGTGTAGCTGCCCATGTTCAGGGGTGGATTCCAGTCACGTGATGTGGCCAGCCTAGCACACAGATGTCAGCACCTTCGCCCTTGAGTGGGAAGGCATCGTCCACTTGGCGTGAGTCCTCCAGGCTGGCAGAAGTTCAGCATCATGGCCACGCCATCTCCGTGAGATCTCAGTCCTCACCTCCAAGCAAGGACAAGGGGGAGGATGTTAGGAAGGTCCCATTGCCACTTCTTTACTCAACCCCAGTAGGGCTGAGGGTGCAGGGGGAGACCATGCAGGAGAAACAGAGACAGGGATTCCTGGAGCAGGAGAAGCTATGGTAGGCCACAGCCACTGCTAAGTACTACCTCTAGAGGATACTACTTCCTCCTTCCTGTATTTCTGACTATTCCCTTTGGCTCCTTTCTCTTTTAGCACTGCCTTTGTCTAGGCCCAGTTAAAGATATTTATGGGTGATTTCTTGAGTTTCTGGCCAAAAAACTACTCTGTCTTCCCCAAAAGCTTAGACCATCCCCTGCTCTGGGGCTCATTCCTGCCCCTGCCCACTGAGCTGAACTGTGGCCACTGGGAACCTGTCCAGGGGACATGATCTGAAGGAAGAGAGGCCTCCAAACTCTGTCTGAGGAGGTGCAATTGAGGGGATTGAGAGTAACTGAAAGAAAAGCCACTTGGGAGATGTGGTGGGTGGGGGGAGTGTCTGTATCTTCACCTCTCCAAGGAGCTGCTGGAGAAAAGGGGGGCTGAGAGGCTGTGACATTTCTGACAGAGCTGAATTTAGGCTGTGACAAAGACAAAAAGGAGACAGATTTCCATTCAACATAAAGCTTGAATGGAAACATGAGCTTCCTGATGATAGAAAGTGTCATTGATAGGTAGTAAGCTCCCTGTCTCCAGAGGCATTTAACTATCTGGTCCCCAAACCTCTTCCTGGGACAGATCCCTTCACAACTCTTTGTGGAATCCCCTTTTCCAGATCCCACCCACCTCGTCCAGGGCTGTTCCTTGCCCCTCTCAGCAACCCCAGGGCCCATGAGCCACTACAACCAGATACTGCAGCCCTGCGTCTGCATCCAGACGCCAGATAAGGCTGCAGAAGACTCAGAAAGGCTAGGATGGGAGCAAAGAATGTCAGAGGGGAGGGAGCCAATAAGAGACAGTGGTGGCAGAATAGGGGGGTGCAATGCTCCACAGCTGGGGTACAGGTATGTACATCCAGGTCTCCAGCAGAACGCAGAGCCCACAGCAAATCCTTGGCCACCAGAGGGAGCCCATGACTCTGCCTGTGCACACAGCGACAGGACCTGGTTGTCTGGGGCACTGAGTTAAATTCTCCCACTCCTCCCCATAAAGCAAGTCTGTCCTAAAGGAAAAATGCAAAGTGTCTTCTGGGCGGGATGTTATAATTCACTCCTCTTTACCATCTCTCCATAGTTCTACATGTGCACTGGTACCATCTCTTCTGTCTATTCATGTGTTTGTCCATCTCTGGTCTGTTCTTTTTGTGCATCTCCCCTCCAGGTGCTCTCTCTCAGAGTCCCTGGCTTTTCTCTCCATCATCCTCCCTGTCTCTGCACTTGAATTTATTTTCCTAGACTTTGTATGTCTACCTCTGACTTTCTTGGTTCCTCTGTGTCTTGTCCCTGTCTCTCCAGGAGCCGACTTCTTCCTTCCCCCACTCTCTCTCGTTCAGTTTTAGAAACACAGAAGTAAAGGATCCTTTTAACCCACCCCTGGATCCCTCTTCTGATCCCTGAAAGGCCTTCTCCACCTCCTGCTGAATGGACAGTAATCTTGGCCCAGCCCAGAGGAGGGATGGATAAAAGATGTGTACAGGAAGTATTCAGGTTAAGCTTGATCCAGAAACTCAGGACAGATTTCCACAAAGGATTGCAGGACTCAGTGTTTGGCCTGATCGGGGATTTACAGGGGCTGGGCAAGAGAGAGGCAGCCTTAGGACTGGTGGGAGGGAAGGCTTAACAAATAAGGATAGCCTGAGTCACATACCTCTTGGTTGAGGAAGCAGTACAGGATGGCAACAATGAAGCCCTGCGGGGCCAAAGAGAAAGGACCCCATCACCTTGGCCTGGCCTCAGGGTGTCTGCAGTCTTCCTACTACCTTTTTCCCCTACTCTCCGCCAGGCTGTGACTTGGACCAAGTGTTTGGGAAAAGGGAAAGTAGACGTATTCATCACTTACCATGTGCCAGGCATATTGTCACATCTAATTGTCATAGCAAGCCTGCCAAGGCTGTACTGTTGGCCCCGTTGGCCTGTTTCTCTGATTCTCTTTATTTCTGCATCCCCTAGTATTAAGCACAGAGCCTGACACATAATAGGTGCTCAGTAAATGTTGAATAGATTGGATGAATGGATGGGTAGATGGATGGATATGTAGATAGGTGCATGAGTAGTTGAATGAATAGAGAGATGGATGGATGGGAGAAAAACAGACAGATGGATACTTGAATAGATGGATGAGTGGCTGGAAGGAAGAATCACGAGCCTAGTTGCCCTCACCCTACCATGAAATCAATCAAGCCTGTGGGCGGCAGCACCTTCCTCCTGCCCAAGGACTCAGAGGGAAGGAGTGAGTGCTGTGGGGGTCCTCACCTGGAAGGAACCCAGTCCCAGCTCCAGGGGGAGGCGAATGCCCAGGCCAGCACTGTCAGGCAGGAAGTTGAAGATGATGTAGTGAATCCCAAACAGCGGGATGAGGAGAAGGGTTGACTTGGAGAGACGCCTGCAGAAAAAAAACAAGCCCAAGGCAGGCATTAGAAAGTCCCATGGGACCCCTACCTACTTTCACTTCCCACCAGCTTCCCATATAAATTCTACACACCAGCCACCCTGGAGAACTCCCCACATGCACCGTGGGCTTCCTTACTTTGGGCCCCTGGATTTTGCTGTTCCCTCTGCCAAATTCTCTTGTCTCTATTTATTCTAGTCAAGTCTATGCATTTTTCAAAGCCTAGTTCAAAGACACCTCTTCCAGGAAGTCTTCCCAGACTGTACTCCAACCCCACCATCTGTTTAGAAAGGATCTCCTTCCACAGGCTCCCGTAGAAATTGATCCCAACACTCACCAGCCTATTTGGCCTGGCAACTGGCTGTTTGGAGCCCCATTCTTCCTATATTGTGACCTACTGGAGGGCAGGAACCGTATCTATTCTCTCTGGGGACATAGGGACAAGCACTGGACCAGGATCATGGATGCCTAATCGTGCATAAAAGAGAACCATGCTGACTCCTACTCCAGTTATGTCCCCAGAACCCCTGGAAACACACACACACACACACACACACACACACACACACACACATTACCAGTACTGACGCTGGGTGTGGAGGCTGCCCTGAGCTGGCTCCAGTTTCCTCAGCAAGATACGGATAATATTGAGAAAAAGCCCAAAGTTCACCTGGAAATAGAGGTGTAGGAAGGTGGAAGGCAAGGGTCAGGGGTGACCCAAATGGCCTGGGGTGGGACATCTTTGGGGACTAGAAACCTCAAATCCTTGAGAGGCAGGGATGTGCAGGTAGATGGATGTGCAGGTCATTGCTCTAGACCTTGTCGACTGAGACTGGACAGTCCCATAGGGGGCTCAGGGTCCCCCTCCCTTTCCAGTCCCAGGACCAAGGGTGGGAGGTCAGGCCTTGCCATCCTGCCTCCAGCACCTCTCAGGCTCTTCTCTGGCACAAAGCATGTGGCCTTCTCTTTGTACAACTGCAAAACTGACAAAAATGCGTACATTCACCCAGGCCACAAAAACCAGTCCTAGCTGCCCTGTCTTCCACGTGGGAGCAGGTAGGAGTTTCAGCTGCCGCGTCTTCTACTCTCCCAGCCCAGCCTCACTGCAGTGGTAGGTGATCTGCAACCAGGGCGCCAGACTCATCAAAGCTCTGAACTAGAAGAGGCCTGAGCGCTGGTTTTACCAATGGGCTGCTGAGGTCCAGAGAGGGCCTCACAGAGAGTCTGGGGCAGAACCAGGCTGGAACCCCATGTGTCCTGACTCCCAGCCTGGAGTCATGTTTCCTGCTGTGTATGGCTGCTCGGTGGACCCAGGGAGGTTGGCTGAATAAAGCAGAGGACGCTGGCCCCAGGCACTGACCCCAACGGAAAGGACGATGGGTCCTTTGATGATCCACCAGTAGGGAGAGCTGTCGTCCAGGTCCCAGCACCTGGGGAGAGGACAGGCCGGGACTGATGGGGAGGTGGGATGGGGTGGGAAGAGTGCAGCTGCTGGAAAGCCCTTTTCTGTGGCACCCATGCTCCTCCCTCCTCTCTACCTACCAGCCTCTAGGTTCCTCACTTTGGAATTTGAGCCTTCTAGCCTCACCCTGCTCCCAGCCAGCCTTGTCTATGTCCTCTCAGACACTTAGGCACTTTCCAAAGGCGTGCCCTGATGCAAGCTGGGTTCACTGCTTCTCTCCACCTAGGTGGTTGAGTTTCTCAAAACTCAGTCTGTTTGCTGCCTTCTTGTGGCTCCAACATGCCCCCTGTTCCAGAAGGCCCCCACTTACAGCCCCCTACCCCCTGAGCCCCGAACCCTGAGATTCTGCACCCCCTTCGTGCCCAGGCTCAAGCCCCTTTTGTGCGATCCACGACTGCATCTCCCACCCCTCTCCCAAGCCTGGGAGCTCTCCTCCTCTTCCCAGCTTGGAGGACAGCCTCATTGCCTGAGCGTCCAGTCCATGCCCCATGGGGACCCAGTACGGGTGTGATGAAGAGATAGCCCAGACTCACGCGACATCCTCAAAGGCCAGCTTGCAACCCACCCACATGCCGGTGAAGAGCAGGGGAAGCCCTGAGGGGGTACAGAAAAGACACGAGTAAGGGGTCTTCATCCTGTGCCCACCTCCCACCACTACAGCCAGTCACACAGGACACTGTGAATGTGGAACCAGGAGAGAGCCCGGAGACCGGGAACCTGGCCCTGAACTCCAGCACTTGCTGTAGGACTGTAGGCTGCCCTTCCTCTCCCTGGGCCTTGGGGTCATCGTGAGTGAGATGAAGGGGCCTTGGTGTGAGCTCCCTGGGCACCCCCGACCCCCCAACACCCGCACAGTGCCCAAACCAGCCCTCGGTGCTCACCCCAGCCAGCAAGGACCAGCCACCAGAAGGTTCTCCTTGCGCTGGGTGACGTGGAGGCCAAGAGGCAGGTCAGGTAGACAGCTTCCGCCAGCAGCCAGCTGAAGTTGGTCATGGTGGCGAAATGGGAGGTGGCCACAGAGACCTTGCACAGAACCTGCGGGCCAGGGGCTGGGCACTTCAGAGCCCGGACATCCAGTGGAGCCCCGCGAAGTCTCCCCTACCCCACTCAGGCCCCAAACCTCCAAGTCTCCTCCACCTTGGGCTGCCCCAGAGGGGTGTGTGGTAGGGTAATGTGGTGGTTAAGAGCACAGATTTGGGATCCAGACAGCCTGGGTTCAAATTTACCAGCTGGATAACCTTCCCACACCTTAGCTTTTCATCTCTAAAAGGAAAACCTTCCAGTGCCGGCTCGCGGCCTCATCATAAGGATTAAACGGAAACCCTGTATACGAATTGCTACTGTTTTTCTTCTCACCGCATCCCTCCTGAGCTCAAGTCAATCCCTAGAGCTGAGGATACGGAACACCATTTATTCACGCACTGCTCCATCCTGCGAACATACGCGCGTGTACCCGTGCATGCATTCATGCATTCACTGCATGACTCTGCTCCTCTGTCGGGTGAGGAGCTTCGCCTCTGAGCTCACAATGGCCCAGGCTTGGCCCCTCCCCCACCATTCAGCTGCCGGGTGACATCGCCAGTCATCCCTCATCTACATATGGGACTAAAATGAAAATAGATGTAGGAAGTAAAAGGAGATAACATATGTAAAGCATTTAGCGTAACACCTGTCACATAAGTGCTCGGTACAGATACTATTATTATGTCTTTCATTAACGAATGAAGGTCACCTGTTCATTCATGTAGCTGTTCATTTCCAGCACGGTGTCAGAGTACCTGGTAAGTGCTGGGCCACCACACTCAGCCCAACTTCCCTTATTTTCGGTCTCTTCTCATAGCCCACCTCCCTGCCTCCAGGATGACACCCCTGTTTCTTGGACTTGCCCCAGCTTCTCCTGTCCGTGAGAGCAGGTCCTCTCACACTGGACACGTTCACCCTGGCCTTCCCCACTCCCTCCCTATCATTGCTGCCCACCCAGCTCCAAAGCTATCTCCTCCCTGAAGCCCTCTCCTCTACCTAGTGGTCCCATAAAATCTGGTATAATCTGTCCCCTTAGGCACCCGGGGTGCTCCTCAAGGGAGGCACACGGCTCTGCCCAGGCCCTGACATACCCACGCCCAGCACAGACAGACAGTGCTCGGAGGAAGTGTGAAATGGAAAGGCTGGCTGGAGTGAAATGGGGTCCAGGTTGGGATATGGGATGGGGAATGGAACAGGAATACAGAATGTGGAGTGGAGAGTGGAATAAGGGAAGCGCTGTGGATGGGCACCGTTGTCCAGGAAACAGCCGGAGGATTTAGAACTTGACCGCAAGGAGGGGGAGGAAGGGGGAGAGGTGATTTCCCTCTCTGTCGTTAGCAAAGCGGGAGCTGCAGGGTCAGCCCCCGCTACCCCGACAGGCACATCTGCATCTCTAATCCAACCTCCTCGCCCGCACCCGCACCAGCACCCCGACCCATGGCTGTTACTGTGGAGAAGCTGCAGTGGTCCGTGTCCTCGCCGTGAAAGAGGGTGGCATCCTTCAGGAACACAGCTCCCGCCTTGAGAATAAAGGTGACGAACAGTTGGGTGTGGATGTAGTTCCTGGGGCAGTGGAGCCTCCTGGAGGGGACAGGAGGGGAGAGGAACAGGACGCAAGGTGGGAGAGGTGCTTCGGGTGTGCTCAAAGCGGGGCTTGGGGAGGCTGAGCAGGGCGGGAGGCGAACTGAATTGGCTTGTATTGGATTGCCTCAGATTGGATTGCATGGATTGCGTTGAACTTGAGGCTTCAGCTATAACCTTGCAGGACAGCTGGGCTCAGTGCGGGTGAGAGGACAGAGAATAGCAGTCAGTCCCTTGCCTTCAGGGAGCTCACGGTGTGGAGGACAGAGGCAGAAAGGACAGGGTCCTGCCCAGGGGAGCCCCCTGATGATCAGAGAGAGGCGGCTCATCCCCAGGAGACAGAGAACAGCGCAGGCCAGGCTGGGGGGTGGGGTGAGGTGGGGCTTTGAGAGGGCAAAGATCAAAGGGTTGAATTAGCCAAGAAGGGCTTCACAGCAGAGCCAAAGAGGATCCTTGAGGCAGACGAGAGCTGAGCTTTGAACGTTAACGGATGTGAGGGCACTGAGAAAAAGCGAGGCAGGCATTCCAAGCAAATAGAATAAGTTCCACACAAGCAGAGGTGTAGAGGTGGGAGCCAGGCCTGGAGTGTGAAGGGAGGGGTCTGCTCCTGGGGGACGGGAAAGGAAAAGTTAGAAATGGCTGATGCCAGATCTTGCATGTCCAGGTAAGGGTTCGAGTTTGGCGCCGTGGGCGATGCGGAGGCGTAGGTTCTGGAACAGGTGATGAGGATGGCGAACCTGAGGGCAGCCAGGATGGTGATGGCCATGAAGAGGGCCACGGCAGAGACGCTGTGGCCCATGGTGTAGACGACCCTCACGGTGGAGAAGTAGGATTTCTGGGGAGGGTGGAGACGGAGACGGAGGAACGCTCAGCAACTGGGCCTTTGAGGAAAGGGGGGCTTGACAATCAAGCAGGTGACATTTTCAATTCTATCCCGAACCTGCCCGTGTCGGGGCAGGGGCGTCTGTGGGGACCACAGCAAACTCCCTCGGGAACTGAAGCGAAGCTTTTGTTTGCAGCCTGTCGGCTGGTGAGGAAGCAGGGGAGGGGTGGGGGGAGGGGGAGGGGAGCTAGATGCTTAACTCTGGCTGTCGCTGGGGGTAGGGGAGGCTGCCACAGAAACCGCACGTCCCCGTCCCCGGGGGAGTGACAAAGCTCAGGAGGAAATCGGGCTTGTTTATAGACATCCAGCTTGCTCACTGGCTTGGGAACGCGGCATCCCCAAATAAAGGGGACAGGTGCAAGGAAAAGCTCTTTCCAAGACCAAGGATTTGGATCCATCAAAGTCAAGCCTGGACTCCGGAGATGGGGACAGAGCGTGCAGCCTTGCGGGGAGGGGATCGATCGGGGACCCAGCTCCCCTGAGGGTTGCAGGCAATCATCGCCCCTCCCAGACTCAGTCTTTTTATCTGAAAAAATGTCAGACTCGTGCTTTGCCTTCAGGGCTGGGGGGAAAGAGATATGGAATTATGGGTGTGGAGGCCCTTGCAAAGGCCATGCTCAATTTGGAAGCGTGGGGTGTGCCAGCTAGGTTAGGGGGCACTGACATCACTCCAGGCTTTGGTTTCTCTCGCTTGCCCACAGGCTGAGGGCCAGAGAGGGCAAGGAGCTTGCCCAGGACCACTAAGGGCCTTTGTTTCCCAGAACTACTCTCAACTCCCTGCCCTGGAGGCCTGGGCACAGAGAGGGTACGCCAAGGAGAAAAGAAGACGGTGGCCAGCACATCTCCCTCCCTGTCCTCTGCCTCCCCTCTCCCTCCTAGCTGCATGGTCCACCTGTCACCCTAGAGCAAGTTAGCACAAGACCCCCTCTCTTCCAGACGCTGCCATCTTCCGGAAATGTGCTGTAATGGATATTCCAACCTGCTGACTACAGTGGGGATGGCGGCCCCTACAGTTGTGAGGTCCACCACCCAATCCAACATCCACGGCGATCCTTCCTCCAAGACGCCAGGAGCCTCTCACCTCTTCAGTTAGCAGCTCCAGGGGCACAGGACAGGCCTCAGGATAGGGCGGGAAGGGCTCAGACCAGCCCGTGATGGTGCAATCCCGTTTCAAGGCCCCGGCCCCTGGGAGGCAACAGAGGCGGGGAAGGAGAGATTTTGTCAGGACAGCTGCTCCTCTCCCCAGGAGAGGTTGGGGAGCCGGGGAGTGACCCTGGCAGGGTCTGCACAGACAGTCCATCTCTGCAGCAGAGAGAGAGGAGCCTTCTCTCCAGAGGCCTGGGGTCCAGGCCCAGCCTGCTTGGGACACGGTCTAGGAACTTCCTCTCTGGCCTCAGACTCACCTTCTGTTCATTGAAAGAATGGTTCCCTTGAGGAGCAGAGTAGCAAGTTGGGCCTCCAGCGTCTTAAGGGCAGGAGGGAGAAAGGAGGCCCTCTCTGCCCCTGGAGGGACCGTCCACCCCAGACGCCCAGGGAGGTGAAGCAGGCAACTTCCCAGAGGACATTTACTCAATTCCAGGCCCTGAGTTCAGCACTGCCAAGCCCCGATCATTAACCCCACCCTCCATGCTGTTAGTGCTCTTGTTTTCCCCAGGTTGCGGGAGGTCAGAGAGCTGAGGGTCTGGGAAGGTGACTGACTCGCCCAAGGTCACACTGAAAGAGGGGAAGGCGGAAGGCGGTGCTCAATCCAGGTCTGCCTGGCCCCAAAGCCAGGGGTGTGGCCACCACATTCTGCCACCACCAGATGAAACCACGTCACCTCCGCGTCCCCCCCTTCCCCCATCACACCCCCATCGCCCCTCACCTGGCTCTGAGCTGAAGTGAGAGAAGAAAGCCGGGCAGGGGAGGCTCACCCACTCGCCAGAGCCTGCCGTCGGCCAGCACAGCAGCCCGTCCCAGGTCCTGGGGCAGCCTAGACAGCAAGATGGGAGCAGAGGAGACCCAGCCCAGGGGACAGGCTTGTCCACCATCCTGAATGGGAGGCTGGAGGAGATCAGGAAATCCGTGACAAGCCACCCCCGCCCTCCCAAGCCACGTACCCAAGGTGGAGTTGGACATCCCCTCTGCCGCTTGCAGACAAGCTCGCTCATCCTCTCTCAGCTGGGTGATGTAGTCACACTCTGGGTGCACGTGGCCCAGTACCTGCAGGAGACAGTGAATGGGATGAGCTAAGCCAGCTGGATGCTTCTTCTGGGTTTGCTGGTCTAATGACCTGAAGACAGAGATAAAGCCTGATTCATTTCCACGGCCGTGCTCTTAAGCACAGGGCCCGACTCATCCAGGTATGCTTAATGGATATTTGGACGAAAGGCAGACAAGCAGGAAGGGAGGGAGGCAGAGAGAATAGAGATTTGGACGGCTGCTTCCCCTTTTCATTTCATGGAAGTAAGTTCTGAGTCACATTAAACAAAAGTCTTCAGAAGATCTCACAGAGATGGCCAACTCAATAATGCATCCGTGTAGCAGCCTTTTTTCCTTCTTTGTCTTACTCCCCTGCTCTGTACTCCCACTCCCCAAAGGCAATTCTGCATAAAGTACCTTGGTAGACAGAGTAATGCCCCCCCCCCAAATGTCCATGTCCTAATCCCTGAAACCTGTGACTATGCAACCTTACAAAGAGACTTGGCAGATGTGATTAAGTTAATGATCTGGAGATGGAGCGATTATCCTGGATTATCTGGGTGGACCCAACGTCATCACAGGGGTCTTTATAAGAGGGAAGCAGGAGTGTCAGGGTGAGATAAGGAGATATTCTGACAGAAGCAGAGGAGTATGCGTGTGAGTGTGTGTGTGTGTGTGTGTGTGTGTGTGTGTGTGTATGAGGGAGAGAGAGAGAGACAGAGAGACAGAGAGAGAGAGACAGAGATGAAGATGCTACACTGCTGGCTTTGGAGGTGTAGGGTCATGAACCAAGGAATGCAGGTGGCATCTAGAAACCGGAAAAGACAAGGAAGCAAGTTCTCCCCTACAGTCTCCAGAAAGCACTATGCAGCCTGCCAACACTTTGGTTTTAAGCCACTGAAAACCATTTTGGACTTCTGACCTCCAGAATTGTAAGAAAATAGATGTGTGCCGTTTTAAGTCACTAAGTTGGTGGTAACTTGTTACGGCAGCAATAGGAAATTAATACAACTACCTACACCGATGCCTTTGTCTCAGGCTCTGCTTTCAGAGGTACCCTGGCAAAGATATGTGAAAAAAATAGGTAGATTAGTAAGTGAGAGGATAGACGGATAAGTGAATGAGTAGATGAATGAGGTGAAAGAGATGAATGTGGATTCATGGATGAATGAATGAACGGGTAACTGTGTGGCTGGCTGGTAGAATGAGTGAACATACGTACAATAGATAGGTGAATAGATAGACGGACAGACGGATGCGTGAATACATGCATGGATGGGTGGATGGGTGGACAGGTGGATGGATGAGGGCATGCACATGAAGATGGATGGGTAGGTAATGGACAGATACATGGAGGGATAATGGGTTTGTGGTGTGACTCAGTAATCAGGAAGGATTACAGTTTAGGAGTTTCCCAGAGCCTGGTGCCACCCAGTGACCACAGGGAATGATCCCTGGAAGCTGGTAAAGAAGCTGTTTTTCTGGAAACCCTCTAGCAGTATTTCTGAGAGTGTGCCTCATGATCTAACTGTAGATCACCTGGGATGGAACCAAGAATATGCAGAGATCTATGGCTGGATCTAGGACTTTGCATTTTAACAAGTTCTCTAGGAAGCTGGGAGTCAAAGGCAGGAATTCTTAACACCTCTCCCTCCCACTGCCCCAGACTGGAGAAAAACTGAAATGGACTGTCCAACAGGGCACAGCCCCAGACAGATACATGTGAGGGAACCCAACTTTATAAGACACGCTCCTTACATTGTGAACATGATCCATAGCCCACATTTGTGTACAACATGCACATCAAATTGGATCAGTGTAGACTTCTGTCCCCAAGGATTTCACAGGGAGGCGTGGAGTGAGAATGGGAGCTAAAACCTGGTCCTGATAGATCCAATACAAACTGATCAGAGGCAGGACAGGCACTATAGGAGGGTGGCCCTTCTCACAGGGACTGAGAAGGTGGCATTTGAGCCGGACCTGAAACAAAAGGAGCTTTTATTTTTTTTTTTAATTGGTGAGGAAAAGAGCACTGGGGACAAAGAATGTGCACAGACAAGGGAGTGGGCAGATGCAGCTGAGCTGAGTGAAGGGAGAGCCCTTCCCATGGCCATCCTCGCACCCACACGCACACACACATGCACACACAAGCCCCAATGTCTGGCACAGAGTCTGTATCAGCAGGTGTTTAATTAACGCCCAGTGTCCTTTCACATAAATCCAGGCACAGCAAAGAGCACAGTGGATGCGAGACAGGGGTTGGGGTCAGAGAGAAGGGACTTCAAACACCAGAGTGGGGACAGTGGACAGTAGGTGACCACATGGAAGGGACCCAAGGACAGGCCAGTGGGCTAAGAGAGGACCTGGAGACCCAGCCCAGTAAGTAGGCTCACCCCTACCAGCCCTGCCCTACGGGGAAGGACACCCCTGTCCTGACCTGCTGACCCTGTTCGCCCAAATCCAGCTTGGGCTCAGCTCTGCCACCTCCTGCTTGGGCCCCTGGGACCTCAGGTTACAGATTCCACCTGCCGCCCAGGCTCTGGGTCTCCAACCTGGTGGTGCCTCTTGGCTTCCTCCCTGGGACTCAGGGACCCAGGAGCCATCTCAGAGCAGAGCCCCCGTCTTATCTCCCCCAGTAGCAGTCTGATGGTCAGAAGCGGGTAGATGGGGAGGGCAGACTCGCCTGATATGGGATTGCAGGCTCCGTCTGCCCTTCCACCCCCTCCACGTCTGCAGCCCATCCCTTCCTGGGGTACCTTCTCAGGGCCTAACTAGGGAACCACTGAGGCCAAAAGAACTAGGGTCCCTGGTGGGAAGCCTCCCACCAAAAGGAGAGACAGACAGCCCTCACAGTTCCTAAGGGGAGGAAAATTCAGGGAAGCCCAACTCATGACCCAGATGTGTGGTGGAGACGGTACGGGGTGGGGAACGGTGGACCTTTCCAAGACTTACCCAAACCCCGCCCCACTCACCTAGGGCTCGGGGATCATCTGGCCCCTGTACCAGACCCACTCCTCCTGAGGGGAGACTGTCACCCTGTGTACCTCGGCCTTGCTGACCGTGACTACAGCTAACCCGGGGTCTGTGCAGGATGGAGGCCACACTGGGAAACAGTGACTTGGTGCCGGCCCTGACCCTGACACCAGCAGCTGAATGACCCCCACAGGATCTCAGTCTCCCCTCCTAAAAATAGAGCATTCATTGTAGGGTGCACACAGATGAGAGGCAGGAGGCACCCCTCACTGAAGAGGGGAGGGCGTAGAAGTCTCCCATACTGCACCCCATGCCCAGCCTTTGACAAGTCAGATCTGACTTCATGCACAGCAGCCCTGGGGGGCAGATACTGTGCTCTTTTACAAAGTGAGGCTCAGGAAAGGACTTGCACAGATCACACAGCTAGTTTCACGGCTCCAGCTTTCAAGTCTAAAGGCCATGCATGAGGGGCAGGTGCAGCACTGTGCCTGGGAGGCGCGGCTCGGGCCCCCGCCCACATACACACACTCACACACAAGCCAGCAGAGCAGAGGGAGCCCTCAGTCCCCGCGGGCTCTCAGGAGTCCCTGGGAGCTGCAGCTGCCTCCCCGGGACCTGTGTCTCCCATCCTGGTCCCCGCGTCCCTGTCACTTGCATTCACTCCGGGAAAGCATGCTGGGGAAATGTGGCACATTCAGAGAGGGCCCCCTCCTGGCAGCCCGTTCTCCAGCCCTCTAGGCCTCGGAGCTGGACAGCTTCTCAGGGCCCCAGGGCGTATCATGCGAGGAAGTGTCCCCCAAATGCCGGAGGGGAGCAGCTGCTCACCACTTACCCAGGACCTCTCAGTCCCTGGCCACACCCTCTTCAAAGGAAGCAACCAAACGGAGTGGCTCCAGGGCTCGTGGGGAGAGAGAGGGCTCTGGGGAGCTTGTCGGAGGAGGGGGTGTGGATAAGACTTGGGGTGTGAAGGGGAGGCGGACGTACTGTCTGTGGACAGCGTCTTGTGGCCCCCAGAGGGTGCAGACAGGCCCTGCGGGGAGCAACGGGCAAGCAAATTCCGTTCAGCCCCAGGAAGGACCGTTTGCTTGTCAGAGCTCCCCAGGGATGAGTAGCCTGCCTGGGAAGGGTGGGGGAGGAGAGGAGGGGGCCATGGAGGAGATGAAGAGTTCTCCAAGTCAAGCTACCACTGGCTTGGTAGAGAGACTCCTGTGCTGGTGAAGGGTGGACCCCAGTACGGCCCTGTGGCTCCCAGATCTCGAACCCAGTGGGAGGGGCAGGAGGGTCTGAGCTGGCTACTCACGATGGGTAAGGGGCGCAGCAAGCAGAGGATGCAGGCACCCCACACCTTGCTGTCCATGGTAGGGGCGTGGCCACGGCTCCTCGGTCAGCCTCGGTGAGCCCCGCTCTCCTGCCCACCGTCCCCTGCTCCTGTCGCCGCTGCCAGCACACCGTCTGCCTCCCCTTCCTAGGTGGCTGTTTGCATAGGCAGGAGCCAGCGAAGGGGACAGAACGGCTGAATATTCACCAGGATTACAGGACACCGTGCCCATCTCAGCCCCGGCCTTGGGGTGGGACTCCACGTTCCCAGCAGAAACGGGTTGGGCCCCTGCAACCCCCCTCCACTCTGTCTGTAAGTCGGCCTGTGTCTGTCCTGACACCAAGGTCACAGAGAAATGACAGCCACAGGACACCTCTTACCGCAGTAGGTCAGTATTCTTTATCGTTTTCTTCTCTGAGCCCAGCCCTCTGCGGGCCCACCCTGGAGAGATTCAGAGAAGAAGAAGAAGGCCTGGGCCCACCCTCAGGGGGCCCCCAGTTTGGTTGTGATCCCAGCCTCATCCACAGTGCTGGAGGGTGAACTCAGAGCCCTGGGGACCCAGCAGAGGTGGATAGGGTGTCAGTGGAGGCTGGAAAGTAGGAATGAGCTTAGAAAAGGACTGCGTAATCATGAAGCACACATATGGGCTGGTCGAGAAGGTGACGTATCGGCAAAACCTCATTTCTGTTCCTGGCAAGGATGCCAGCCTGGATGGCGAGGTGAAGTCTGCAGGTGTCCAGGCTCTGGATTTTACAGGGGGGCCTTGTCAAGTCTCTCCAGAAGTCCTCATGGCAACAGAGAAAAACAGGAAACGTGCAAGAAGATTCATGGAGCTAAGCCATCCTGAACGGGGCAAAACCACTGTTATCAGGGGCAGAAACAAGAGGACCTACACAACAGCTCGGATTATTTTCCATATTCATTGCCTGGTTATTTTTATTATCATTTTAGACTTTAAAATGAGGAATCCCAATTGGCCAGGCTACAGACAGTGTTCTAAATTGCCCTGGATCCTCCACAGCACCGGGGGGATTGGAAAGCACATTTGATCTTCAAGGGCCCTGAATGTGTCAGTACCTGGCAGGTCCCAACATCTGTGTGCAGGTCTGCATTCCCAGAGCTTGACGGGCCAGACACTGTGACACAGACGTGTTTACAGCCTAACTCGAATCATGAATGATGAAGCTCCTTGCCCCTGCCACGTCTGGATTGAGGAATCATCTTACATCAGCAGGGCTTTATTTTTCCATTTGTGCTCATCACCAACAAAGAAAAATATTTTGAAAAGAAAACATGAAACGTCCCCAGCCCAGACATTCCTGCCCTTGCGTTTTCATGTGCTTGGCCGTGACCTGAGGCAGGTCTCACACCACAACTAGCTCGCACATTTGCAGGACGAAACAGAGCCCCTCTGTAGACGGGCTGAGCGAGGATGCAGTGCCGGAAGCAGAGCACTGACCAGGTGTATCTTTAAGGGAGAGCCAGAGCCTCCGTCCCCTAGCTACAGAGAGACAACAGCCCAAGGACAAATACCGCAGTAATCACTGTTGATAATTATGTCAATTAGTATTACTGAGGGCTAATAATTGATATTAATACTACTAGTAATTATTATCTAAATTAGCGATTCTTTTTTTGTAACGAATTTAATGTTTTAACATCTTTATTGGTGTATAATCGCTTAACAATGTTGTGTTAGTTTCTGCTATATAACAAAGTGAATCATCTATACGTATACATATATCTCCATATCCCCTCCCTCTTGCGTCTCCCTCCCACCCTCCCTATCCCACCCCTCTAGGTGGACACAAAGCACCAAGCTGATCTCCCTGTGCTATGCGGCTGCTTCCCACTAACATCTATTTTACATTTGGTAGTGTGTATATGTCAGTGCCACTCTCTCACTTCGTCCCAGCTTACCCTTCCCCCTCCCCGTGTCCTCAAGTCCATTCTCTACACCTGTGTCTTTATTCCTGCCCTGCCCCTAGGTTCATCAGAACCATTTTGTTTTTTTAGATTCCATATATATGTGTTAGCATACGGTATTTGTTTTTCTCGTTCTGACTTACTTCACTCTGTATGACAGTCTCTAGGTCCATCCACCTCACTACAAATAACTCAATTTTGTTTCTTTTTATGGCTGAGTAATTTTCCATTGTATATAAACTAGCGATTCTTAACAAGAAGCAATTCTGTTGCCTGGGGAATCTTTGGCAATACCTAGAGTCAGTTTTCAGTGTCACAGCCAGGGGTCAGGGGGTAGGGAGGAGGTGTGACACAGTGCTATTTTTATGTAAGGGATAAAAACCATAAAAACTGGGCGTGCTCTTAAACATCCTACCACGCACAGGATGGCCCTCACAACCATCTAAAAAATGATCCAGGCTTCCCTGGTGGCGCAGTGCTTAAGAATCCGCCTGCCAATGCAGGGAACACGGGCTCAAGCCCTGGTCCGGGAAGATCCCACATGCCACGGAGCAACTAAGCCCGTGCGCCACAACTGCTCAGCCTGCACACTAGATCCCGCATGCCACAACTACTGAGCCTGCCTGAAGCAACTACTGAAGCCCGCACGCCTAGAGCCTGTGCTCCGCAACAAGAGAAGCCACCGCAATGAGAAGCCCGCGCACCGCAACGAAGAGTAGCGCCTGCTCGCCGCAACTAGGGAAAGCCTGCACACAGCAATGAAGACCCAAAACACAGCCAAAAATAAATAAAATTAAAAAGAAAAAAGAAAGAAAAAAATTAAAAAATAATAAATGATACACTCCAAATGTCAATTAAGGTTGAGAGACCCTGATCTAATCGTTTGTGTTCCCCAATGTTCCCCCAGGCCCACTGTCCCTTCTGAATGGGCCAGGGTCATTGAACTACCATCTCTATCTCCGTATCTGCTCAGGGTTCAAAATTTGACTCCACCACTTACCAGCTGTGTGGCCTTGGGCAAGTTATTTAACGTTTCTGAACCTCAGTTTTTCCATCTGAAAAATGAGGATGATACCTTGCTTGTAGGGTTGATGGGATAAGCAGATGAGGAAAGGCATATAAAGTACCTCATACAGAGCCTAATTCATAGAGGACAACATGTTACAAGATGGACCATCAGCAAAGAAAGAACAATCAATTCTTTGTACGGAAAAAATAAGATTATCTCTCTAGCTCACATTTACAAAATATAAATTCTAGAAGGCTTAAAGTTCCAACTGTAAAACAACAAAATAATATTTTCTTCCAAAAATTGAAATTTGTTTTTATAACCTCAGAAGAAAGGAAACCTTCTTATATACAAAATTAAAACCATAAAGAAAAGATTAATAAGTTTGACCACATCAGTATTAAAGAAAACGTATATTCAAGAAAGGACCCCATAGGGCTTCCCTGGTGGCGCAGTGGTTGAGAGTCCGCCTGCCGATGCAGGGGACACGGGTTCGTGCCCCGGTCCGGGAGGATCCCACATGCCGCGGAGCGGCTGGGCCCGTGAGCCATGGCCGCTGGGCCTGCACGTCCGGAGCCTGTGCTCCGCAACAGGAGAGGCCACAGCTGTGAAACGCCCGCGTACCGCAAAAAAAAAAAAAAAAAAAGAGAAAGGACCCCATAAATAAAACTACAAGCAAACTACAGGCTGAAAGAAATATTTGCAACCAACAATGACAAAGATATAATATCAAAAATGTATTTTAAAATACCCACAAATTAATGATAAGGAGAAAAATAACCCAATAGAAAAGTGATCAAAGGATATAAACAGGCAATTCAGAAAATAAGTAAGACAGGACCAATGAACAGATGAAGAAATGCTCAACATCACTAATACTCAAGAAAATGAAAATGAAAATAATAATGAGTTACTCTTTTTCACTTATCACATTGCCTAAAATTTTATGTCTGATAATATGATGTTTGGAATTATGTGGGGAAATGGTACTTTTATATTGTGCAGATGGGAGTGGACATTGGTATATCCACTTTGAAAAGCAATATAATCTTTTAAATCTATAAATGAACATACCCTATAAAACAGAAGTTCCACTTCTAGATATTTGCTCCAGAGGGCAGTATTATTTATAATGTGTAGTAAAGCCCAGAAAACAACACAAATGTCCAATGATAATGGAATAGCTAAATAGAATGTGATATATTCATACAACAGAATACTGTAAAGCATTGAAAGGATAAACTAATTCTATTTGCATCAACTTGGAGAGATTTCAAAAATATATACTTGAGGAACTTCTGCTTCCCTACAAGACAGAGTAACAAGAGAATGATTTACTCTCCTTCTACCTTAACAGCAAGAAATTTAAACAAAACATACAAAATATTAGATTTTAATGGGTGAAGGAGGAAAGCACTCATGCTCATCTCCACGGGTACAGAAAAATCATTTGACAAAATCTAATACCCTTTCAAGATAAAAACACTCCATATGCTAAAAACAGAAGGGAGCTTCCCTGGCACGATAAAGGCCACATATGAAAACCCACAGTGAACATCATATTCAGTAATGAAAGACGGAAAGCTTTTTCCTTAAGATGAGGAACAAGACAGGGTGTCTGCTTTTGTCACTTCTAGTCAACATAGTACTAGAAGTTCTAGCCAGAATACTTAGGCAAGAAAAAGAAATAAAGGGTACCTAAACTGGAAAGGAAAAAATAAAATTATCTCTGTTCACAGATGATACAATTATATGTGGAAAAATCTTACATATTGGTATATATAAAAGTATTTTTTTTTTATGTCTGGAAGCTCCCACATCAAAATCCTAAAAATGGAGAAAAGAGGAAAGGGACAGGCTATGGAATGTGAGGAATGGTCAAATGGAACAATCGCTTTAACTCCGATATTCCAGTGTTTAAGAAAAATGTATTTGTGCACTACTTGGAAAATTAAAATTAAATGTAAAAGATCACAGTAGCTAGTGTTTAATTTTTCCTTGTCACCGGTGGGTATTGTAGATGTCAGGGTGGGATATGTCTGCACCACAAGCAGTTGGGCGTCTTTAAACAGACCATCAAGGTCCTCCCTGAAAGCCCCTCCAACCCACAGCAAAACTCCCAGGGAACCCAGCCACAGTGGCTTTTCAGTCCTGCCTCTGTCTGATGCCCCCTGGTGGTGATTCTGAGCAACTGCTGCCTCTTCCTGATTCCCGCAGGAGGGGCCGAGCTGGAAAGCGGTCTCAGGTGGCTCCAGGCGTGTCCATAACTGGGGCTGGGGTCTTGTAGCTGGTGCACAGGCCTCAGGGTGCAGCTATTTCTGGATATTTGGCCGGGATCTCCCTTGCCGGGGTGGGCTTCAGACAGAAGGTATTCAGAGCAAGGCCATAGCGAGCCGTATACCTGGCTGAGTTTTAGCCCCTCTTCCTGTTCCCTGAGTCTGTCCTTTCCTCAAGGGCAGGAACAGGCTAGCACAGGAGCTGGGGTGCTGGGGCCTCAGAATGGATCCCTACGGACAGAAGCCCCATCCTTGGCCGTCTGAGGGGGCACCCCATTTAGCTGAGGCTCCGCAGGTGTTCTGGCTGCCTGAAGCCATAATCATTCTCACATGTACTCATGACCCAGCTCTGCCTGAGGCCTGGGTCAGGGCTCAATCTCTGTCCAGAGTCACAGGTCAGCCTGCCATCTATCTGGGGTCTGAGTTGGATTGGACCAGGTTTGGGGCTCAGACTGGGGTCAAGGGCAGGGCTCAGTCTCCAGCCAGGGTCAAGATCAAGATGGGGACCAGGGCCGGGGATACTTATATTCTCTGGGCTCGGAGGGCAAATCAGTTTGTAAGTTTTTTAGGTCAATTGAGCCCCAAAGGGATTTCTCCCCTGAGCAGAAATTATGGCCCCGCAGGAACACCTGCTAAATGGGGGCGGGGCAGGGCGGGACAAGGTGCGGACAGGGCGGTGGGGTGCCGGAAGAGCAATGGCCTTCAGCGAGGCAACGTGAGGACAATGTGACACTTTGTTTTCCTCTAACTGAAGAAGGCGCTTTGATGTGTGCATGGATAACTCCTTTCTTATAAACTTTAAACTTCCCTGAGACTTTCCCCTCCTCCTGGAGCAGGCTATCTCCAGCCAGGCCTGACGAGAGGTGCTCTGTGTGAGGGATAACTGTCCCTGGCACATGCCCAGCATGGATAACTGCCCCTATGTTGCAGAAGGAGAAACTGAGGTGCCCGAGGTCACACGGGAAGTAAGTTCTCTGAGTTGGGACTGGGACCCAGGTCTCCAGGTTCCCAGCCTCGGGTGCTGTCTGTGGCCTAAGTTCCATGCTATCATTCACTGCAAGGTTCTGATTCAAAATTTCAATGGCTTATTTTGGTGTTAAAGAGATTATTACACAGTAACTGAAGGTGCTGGGAGCAGAGTCCCCAGAGGTCTGTGGGATTCTCACCGAGGAAAGGTGCCCCTGCGGGCCCCAGTGAGAGGAGAGAATGAGGTTGCACCCCACACACACTGTCCTTACTTTCTGGATGGGGCAAGGTGCCCCCTGCAAGCAGAGGAAGGACTCTGTAGCCGAGGAAGGATGGACTCCTTCACCCACTCTCCTCACAGGTGGGGAGACAGAGGCCCAAAGAGGGCAGGAGACCTACCCAGGGTCACACAGATGGTCAGAAGAAAAGCTAGGGTGCTACCTGGCCAGCCACTCCTCCCAGAGCAATGGGAGACGGGGAAGTGGCCCTGCATCTAGGGACTGGGCTGGGGGCTGAGGAGGGCCAGCAGAGGGCTGCAGGGGTGGAGGTCGAAAGGCTCCAAGGCTGTAGCAGCACCGGTGGTGGGATCTGTTCTGCACAAGACTCTCCCTGGCTACAGTGTGGCCAGTGGTCAGGAGAGGGCAAGAGCAGCTGGGAGAAGCCAAGGGTGGCAAATTCTCCACGATAAATGAATTCCTGCCACAGGTGACGGATGGGTGAATCTCAGAAACTGAAGATGGAGGGAACACCCCAGAAAAGTATCTACAATATGCTACCATTTCCATAAATCTCAAAAAGAGGATCATTAAACAATAGATGGATTAGGCGCATATGTGTGCATGATAAAAAAAATAAAACCTGTTTTTAAGCAAAGGAATGATAAACACAAAATTCAAGATAGTAGATACCTCTAAGGGGTCTCCAGGGAGTAGGGGACACATAGTTAGATGCAAATTACTGGAAATGTTCTAGTTTGGGGGATGAGCGATGGACTCATGGGTGTTTACTATATTATTAAACTTAATATTTTAGCTCTACAATAATTACTACTTATATCAAGTTTACTATGTGCCAGGCCCTTTAATGAGCACGTTATATACATGAGCTCATTTAATCCTCTGTGAGGTGGGTCCCCATTTTACAGATGAGGAAACTGAGGCACCAGTGATTCTTTTGGAGATCACATAGCTGATATGAGACCCTGGATTCTAATCCAGGCAGTCTGATTCCAGAGCCCATGGGCTACATATATTATTGTATAAATATGTTATTTTTCAATGTAATTTTAAAAAGTTAAAATGTACAGGGAGAGGTAAGAAAGGAGGCCACCACTGTGTTCCACGTGAGGTACAGACGTCCCCCACCTGCCCTCCCCTGCCCCAGGTAAAATCCCTCCCTCCCTCCCCCTCCTCTTCCCCTCGTCTCCCTTCCACCTCCTCTCTCCCTACCCAACTGCCCACACCCATCTTCTCTGGGCACCGAGCTCTCATTTGCACAGCAGGGTGGCTGGTGCAGTCATTGCAGCTGGGCTGAGCCTGGAAGATTCGTGGAGAAAGTAGCCCTGGTCCCCCCTTTGAGGCCCTGGGGGTGGGGCAAGAGCTCCCTGCCCCCCGGGGTGGGAGAGGTGGTTCGTGAAGGAGGGGCCGGCTGTCCCCTGACGCCTTCTCCTGGCTTCTCCCTGCAGCTTGACCCTCATCCTCCCCGCCCCAGCCAGCCCCCTTATTTATAAACCATATGTCCCTGGGTCCCTGCCTATCTCTCCTGTTTGTCCAAAGCTTCAGCTGTTTCCCCTGATAACTCGAGGACCAGAGGTCTTGGGGAACTAGGAGAGGCCCCGGGGCAAACAGAGTTCAGGGATGCTCTGCTGTGCCCCTTCTCCTGCTCAGAAAACCTTCAGGGGCTCCCTATGGATGTTGCAGGACCTGATGCATAGAACTTGCTCAAAAACTGGTAGTTGTCCCCATTGAAATTTTTAATTTCTTTTGTTGCCTCCCAGGAGCAGTTCCAGATTGCTTGGTCAAGTTCCTCAAAGTCGGGAGGGGAAGTGACTTGCCTTCACTCACACAGCAAGGCAGTTTGAGGTTCTGTCCTCTTCACCACACTGCCTTTCTACTCCACCAGTACGAAGAAATGGAGAGAACTTGGGCCCAGCCCATGGCTCTGAATTCTGGCTCTGACCTTTCTAGCTGTGCAACTTTGAATTAGTTGCCTAACCTCTCTGATTTATACTTTCTTCATCTTTAAAATGTAAGCATTGTCTGTTTTGTTCAATACTCAGTACCCAGAACAAGGTTTGACACATAATAGGAGCTCCAGAAATATTTCTCCATTGAATGAACAGGTGAATCCCTAACTCTTAGCTCATTTATGAGTATCAAGCAAAGCAATATATATGAGAATCCTGCACAGTGCAAAGATGTAGCAGGACATTGCAAATGGGCTTCCCCTTGCCCCTTCATGGACCACTCTGAGGGCTCCAGGCTCCCTTCTGACCCCAGTCCAGGATCCCCCATCTCCAAAGCCCAGATCCATCCTGAAATTCCCAGTCACCGAGAGCCTGGAGCCTAAGGAGTCGGCTCAGAGCACCCAGGCCAGCCTCCTCCCCAGCGGCTCCTCTGGCCTGTGCTCCCATCTTCTCTGCCTACCCTGTGGTCCCTTCACTTGGTGCCTGGAGAAACAGCGCCTCTGGCTTCCCGTTGAGGTCCAGCCTGCAAGGCCTGCATCCCCTGGACACCCCTTTCCTTTCTTCTCTTTTGTTCAGCAAACATTTCCCTCACCCCATGACCAGTGGAGGTGCACAGGTGGGCAAGCTGAGAGGGCTGACAACAGAACGGGGAGCCAGGTGAGTCTGGCAACCATGCCTGGGCACCCACTGTGCTCAGAGCAGTTCTGGGGGCTGAAAAGGCCTTTGCAGAGATGGATTAGGGCTGCCCCGCAGCGATAGGGAAAGGCAAAGACGAGAAATGATCCCAGTGAAAGACAGCCAGGGATGAGGGCCAGAGCAAGCTCGGGCAGCAGGAAGAGCTCTAGTCCTAGCAAGGACGGAGCCCCCAGGTGAATGAGTGAAGGGCCCCTCTCTCCGGCCTCAGATTCTCCAGCTCTTTAATGGGCACAGGGATGTAGGTGTGGGGGATTTGGGCAACTCTTGATCCCCCCCCAGACCTTCTCAGCTTCCTGGCATCATCATAGCTCATCCCCGCGGTCCCCACATGCAGACACGGCTGTCCCAGGATACCCAAGCGAACAGGCAGCTTCTACTCCCAGCCTGACCTGCTAAGGAGCCCTACCCACCCCCTTCCCGACTCCCTCCTCAATCCATTAAGGCCCAGAACTTGCCTTGTAGGGCCCACAAGGGATTAGCGGCCAAAAGGAGGAGCGTAGGGGCCATGTGAGCATGTAAGAAAGGCCTTGGAAATAGTCCCCCTGGGCATGCTCAGCCCTGGGAAGGGTCCTCTCTGGCTCCCCCAAGAGTTTCGCTAAGGTACAGGGTGGTGTTTCCGCCCTGGGAAGCCCCAGAGTACGTGGAATGAGGGCCAGCCTGTAGGTTCTGCCCAGGCGCCCTCCTCCCTTGGCAGGGGGCTGGGCCTGAGTCTCCAGCACCAGCAGCCGGGGCAGAGAGGGCTGGGAATGATGGTGTGTGGGCCCAGCCTCCATGAGAGCCCAGAGTGACCCACCTCCCTCCCAGCGCCGTGCTATGGGGAAACTAAGTTGGGGGAGGGGTGCTCCAGGTCGCCCAGCCCAGCAGAGGCACAGACGAATGGGGAGGACAGGTGTAGCCCAGTCCTGCGCCTTTCAGAGCTGGACGGACCAATCCTGGCCATGGGGGAGGTCGGGTCTCCCAAAGCATCCTGGAGCTTCCAAGGACGGACCCAAGGCCTCCATCCCTCTGCATTCCCCACAGCAAGCGCAGAGCCCAGTGGGCCTTAGGAAGAACTGCAGAGGTACGAGCTGGGGTGTGAATGCCAAGACCCCCGGGCCCACACATGGGGAGAGGCCTCCAGACATGAGGTTTTGAAAGGACTTTGGGCAAAATCCTAGATCTGAGAGGGGCTTTTTGGACTCTCAAATTCAATCCTCATCGTACAGCTGGGGAAACCAAGGCCCAGAGAGGAGAAGGAATGCATCCAAAGGTTCCATGGTAAGAGGGTAGCAGAGGTAGGCCTAGTGCTCTGGGCCCTGGACTCCCAGCCCACTTCCAACAGCTGCAGCCAACTCTGGCGGTGCGGGAGCCCTGGTGTGCCGAGCACATCCTGACAGCCCTGGATCGGCCTGTTTCCAAGGCTCTGGATGAGATCTGGCTCAGCTTGGGCTCCCTCCAGCCTGCGCCACCTTTACCCACAGCTCCAGGAGCTTGGCACGCACACCAGCCCCAGCTGGTTCCAGTACAATGAAAGGCCAGTCAATGATTCATGGAGGCTCCTTTCCTGGAGGCCTTCACTGGGTACACCAGGCACCTGCCATTGGCCCCTGTACTAGCTCCCCCGGACCGAGCAGGATGGGGATTAATCAGTGATGGGCCCAGAGGAAGAGTCACTGCAGGGAGGAAGGTCCTCCCCACCCACCAGTCGGACCATACGCAGCCCAGCCCTCTCTCTCTCTGTCTCTCTCTCTCTCTCTCTTTGTGTCTCTCAACCCTTGTAATCCTTCTGTCTCTCCTGATAACTGGCTACCTGTATCTCTCGCCGACTCTCTCCCCGACCCTCCCCCTTCTGCATTTCTCTCTTGCGCCCACATGCACACACACACCCTTACCCGCCTCTCCTTTCCCCTGTACCTCCAGCCCCCTCACTCTGAACTCAGAACCTCTCTCTCACCCTCTTCCCTTGCACCTGCCCTCAGGCAAGTTTCTGATAAACTAAGGTTTTCAACAGGGGAATCTGAAAGCTGAGGGGCCCTCAGAGACAATGCCCAGGCCAACAATGACAGTATGTGCTCTGTAGAAACCAGTTCTCCAAAACAGTCATAGAATTGCTTCCATAAGAGAGGTCTGTGGACAAATAAGTTTGGTGAACGCTGGCTTAAACAAGTGAGTTTCTTATTGCGAGACTTGTCAGAGCCTCTGCTATGATGAGCCTCCCATAGGGTGATGCAGTTTTCAAAATTACCTCAGCACCTGGGAAAACCAGTCAAGAGGTGGGGCTCTCACTCCGCGAGGACCACGTAGGGCAGGTGATCCACCTACGCCCATTCACTCAGGCTTTGTCCGGGCATGGGGATGGCACCTGCCAGTAAAATCCCCATGGCTGCTAAGCTTTGTTTCAAATCTAACTCTCCAGGATTTTCCCTGCAGCCTGAGGTGGCTTCACGGGGAGAAAGAGAGAAATCGGCAGGGAGCTGGGAGCTCTCAGAATTTTCTGGAGCTAAAGCTTTGGGCCCCATGCAGGCATTCCTGGGCTTGGTGTCTCTATAGGCCCCACATTCCTGGAGGCAGATGCAGTGGCTCCTCCCAGGCCAGGAGGTCAGTACCAGCAGCGGAAATTCTTGGAGTTCGTCTCGGATGGAAGGTGCCACCGGCTCGTCAGTCACAATCCGGGCGCATCAGTGAATCCCGGAACTTTACAACAGTTTAACAGAGTCATTCTCTCCCTAGAGCCCAGGAATCCTCTCACAGGGTGTGGAGCAGAGACGGAGCAGAGAGGCAGAGAGAGGGGGTTAAAGGGAAGCAGGGGACAAAGGGATACAGGGATACGGAGGACCAGGAAATTCCCGTGTCCCTGTCTTTGCTGATGAGACCCCAGAAATATGGATGAACGCACAGAACGCTAGAACAGGAGCTCACGAATGCTTGCTGCGGAGTTGCTGGTGTATACTTGACAGTTGGTACATGCCAGACGGCCTGTGGACATTGACGGCTGCGTGCCCTGTGCCTTCGGGAGAGGTTGCCTCCAAAACCAGCCTCGGTCAACGATTTGACCAAGACATGAAACTAGCTCCATCCTTCTTGAACATGGAACTCACCTCCCAGTGCCTGATTCACAAGGAATCAGGAGGAAGTATGTACGTGAAAACAGAGGTTGCCAGCATTTTTATCAAATGGATAATTTATTATGTATTTCTCACTGAAAAAAAAAAATCTCACTGGCCAAAAAAAACAAAAACACCACCAAGTTATGTGTAATCTACCCAAGCAAGAAGACCTGATTTGGCGAGGGAAAGGAGGGAGCCTGGTCTCTATCAGACTGCCAGGAACTTGCTCTTCCCAGTGGGCAGATCGGCATGGACTGCCTGGAACTCAGCAGATGCCTGTCTGCTCTGTGGTCTGGGTAACGTGCCTTCATTGCGTTCAAAAACCCAAGTTTGATTTAAAGAAGGTTTCCTTGGAGTTAAACAAATAACCAAAACTTTGTGAGTTGTTCACGTCATCCAGTGGCAAGCAGATCCAGAAGATGCTGTGGGAGGTTCCACGATCACCTCTGACATCACTGATTCCTACTTTATGGGCTTGATAGCACTTTCCCCACACCCACAACAATATATTGACACCTAGCATGACATGGGCACCGTCCACAGATGCCAGTGTCTGCGTGATTATAATTAATTTTATTGGTTTTATGGGTTTGGGTTGTTTGGGTTTTCTATTTGAGCTCCTTAAAGTATAGGTTTTTATATCTATTTAAGTTGCATTATGAAAAATATAAGCTAAGTTTAAAAAAAAATAAAGCTCATGTTAAGTAAGGTGTCAAGGATATATTAGTCACTTTTCAGAATGTTCAAGAGTGCTGTCAATGGTGGGCTCCCATCCTTGAGAACTTTTTCATCTTTTATTAATTCTTTGGGTTTGCTTCTTTTGGATTGGACTCATTGGTTGAATTCACTGAGTCTCTCTCTCTCTCTCTCTCTCTCTCTCTCTCTCTCTTTTCCTCCTTCCCTCTCTTTCATTTTTCTCCCCAAAGGCAATATTTTTCTCCCTCCAAATTGTAGTTCCATTGGCTTCCGTAGTAGCTTGTTGAAAGTGTATGCTAGGTCCCCCTTTATGAGCACAGCCAGACCAGCCTTCCCAGGCTCATAGTCTCCATGGAGGATAGGCTGGCTTCAGACAAACTGAGCATAGCCCCTAGTGGGGACATCTCTTAAGAAACATACCCTGGGCAGAGGACATTTCTTCAGCCTTTGACCATGTGGTAGGGATTTGTCCTGGGTGAGGCTGCAAGGGCTGGCAGAGCACTGGGTCTGTGTACCTACACAAAGCTGTGCTGTGGCACTCCCATGAGTAAGAATCACTGGCAGGTTCTTAAGACAGATCAGAGGATGACTCCAAATATAGTATTGCAGGAATAAGTTCTCCCCCAACACACACATACACATACAGACAGAGTTTCTAATTTGGACCTTACTGGATAGACAGCTCATATGTGTATATATATATATATATATATATATATACAGAAAGAGAGATACAGAGAGAGAGAGAGAGAGAGAGGGAGAATGCATTCTTTCCTACCTAGAGGTGATATGCAAAATATATGTCGTGCGTGGCAAGGGCACCGATCCACCAGAACTATCCCACAACTGTTGAGGTGGACAGGGTCCTGGAGGTCCCCTGCTGATGACATGTTAAACCTTTAAGTGCTGGATTGTGGAGAGGTCCAGGGGAGGCTAGAGACTAGAGAAGGACCAGGGGAGGCCGAGACGAGACAGCTATGGGTGAGGGGTGGGGGGAGGTACATGAAGAGCTCAGAATAAATGGAGGTATTTTAATATTAACATATACCCAATACTATATATGAAATAGATAACCAACAAGGGCCTACTGTAGAGTACAGAGAGCTATACTCAGTATTTTGTAATAACCTGTAAGGGAAAAGAATCTGAAAAAGAATATATATATATATGTATATATACTGAATATACAAACTGAATCACTTTGCTGTACACCTGAAACTAACACAACATTGTAAATCAACTCTACTCCAATAAAAAAATAAAAATTAGAAAAAGTTCATGGGGAAGACATTCCAAGGAAATAAATATTTCTATATTCATTAAACTTAACTTCATTCTTCATGTATTTAGTAACATGTTTGACTTATACTCAACTTGGTGCCGTTTACTATTTAACTTAAATATAATTTGTTACTTAAAATATTTTAAAAATAAAACAAACAAAGAATTGGTGAGGCCGTACCACCCCACACGGCCGAAGATCAGTTCTGCCCTTGCGCCATTCCCCATCAATACACTGGAAAGAACAGAAAACTAAGCACAACCCTATATACTGAGAATGTGATTTATTAGACTGAAGTAGAGTCCTCTAAGCAGGACAAGCTCGTTAAAATTTCTGGGCTCCCGTCACCAGGGCCCGAGGTATTGGTAGGAACTGTCTCTTGAGGGCCGGGGATGATGGCCCTGCTGGCGAGGACCTCACCTGCCTTCCCTACCTCCAGAAATTCCCCTTTAGGAGCACCAAGAACAGTAAACACCATCACCTGCGTGTCCCCGGCCCCCAGCTCACAGCGAATTCCACTCACCATCCTCATTGTATTCTAAACCTAAAGAAAACAAGGCGTCCGCCCAGCGGCTCATCCATAAAACATTAATCACTATCTCCTTCCTTGAGAGGCTCCTGACCAGTGAACGTGTGACCTCCAGGAGCGATGGAAAAATCCTAATCAGTCAGCACGTGGCCAGGCTGTGCCACGGGTGGGGCCCTGGCACCAGTCCCTCTAGTGCTTTTCCAGACCAGCTCCTGGCTTTGGTTCCAAGGACACTGAGGACCAGCCTGGGAACCCCCAAAGGAAGTGAGCCCGCCTTGCTTCTACCAAATCCCCAAAAGGCACCATGTCCTTGAGGCCAGGTGGCAAATGGCTGCCCTAAGCCACCCACACCCTTTCATTTGGGTCCTCTTGGAGCCTACAAGAGCTTTTGAGATGGACAAGGATGCCGGAGTCGGGGTCAGATTTACAGGTCGCTAGCCCCATTGAGGCTTGTGGCATCTATGTCTGACCAGTGGACTCACCCCAGTCCCGGATAGCTTCAAAGGTCACTTCTCTCATAGAACTCTCGAGGGCCTGGAAAGAGGAGTCCCCTTGATCCTGGAGGAAAAGGGTATATCAAAAGGGATCTTACATTCCTGGATGTTTAGAAACCCAGGACTGATTGACTGGAGGCAGGAGGTCATATAAAATCATATACTCATATCAACTGTTTTTCTTATATCCCAATATTTATACTGATTGGGATATAAGTTTTTCTTATATCCCAATATTTATACTGATTATTTTCTTGTATTGTGACATTTGCTTGAACCTTCAGAATGTTTAAAAAATAATGACAGGGCTTCCCTGGTGGCGCAGCGATTAAGAATCTGCCTGCCAATGCAGGGGACACGGGTTCGATCCCTGGTCCAGGAAGATCCCACATGCCGTGGAGCAACTAAGCCCGTGCGCCACAACTACTGAGCCCGCATGCCTAGAGCCCGTGCTCCGCAACAAGAGAAGCCACCGCAATGAGAAGCCCACGCACCACAACGAAGAGTAGCCCCCACTCACCACAACTAGAGAAAGCCCACGCACAGCAACGAAGACCCAATGAATCCAAAAATAAATAAATAAAATTAATTAATTATTAAAGGCCCATAAATATGGCCTTGTCCATCTCTTAATTTTAATTAATTAATTAATTATTTTTAAAAAGTGTTTAATGGAGGGAGAAGTATTCTAGGATTCATTCATTCTAGGATGCTGAATTACATCCTGCTTCTTTCTGGGCCAAGCACAGAGAGCACAGCCTTCCAAGCCAGCTGAGCCACCTCCATGTGCAGGTATCCATTGGACCATGGGGGAATCCAGTGAAGGAAGTGGCCTGGTAGCTGGTCAGCATGGACCCAGATGGAAGAGGGTGATAGATGACCCCCTCATCAAAGCACCTCGTGTGTGTAGTTGCTTGAATGCTTGGCAGCTGGGGAACCAAGGTTGAGTCATGGAATCTTCCAGGAAATATACTCTCTCCATTAAATTTTGATGAACAAAACAGACAAGCGTCCTGGTTGCTCCAGAAGCTCTACTTCAGTTCCAGTTATTCTCCTAAAACCTCTCCTCTGTGCTGGGCTGGACAGAACATGAGCAGAGCAGAGCTGGGGATGACCCTTGGGAGATAGGTTACCTGAAGCCCTGAACCCATGGTCTGGAAGACGAGAGGTTGTCTGGGAGAGCCTGGCCCTACAGATTTTGCCCTCAGGCCTGAATGGTGCATTATTATCCCTCAGGGTATAGCATTGTCCTACCCCATCTCATATACTCTGGTGGGAGAGGACAACCTCTGGATGAGCAAGTTTATCAGACATATTCCTCCCAAATAGAGAGAGGGACAGTCAGCCCTGGAGGGCACTGGGTGAGGCCAGTGCCAGGGAGCAGTCTTGGGCCAGGTGGTGCCAATATGTCTCAAGCAGAAACAATGGCCATTTGGCCCCAGAATGAATGGCACTTCTCCTGGTGCTAGAGTTCCCTTCAGCCAGGTATTCTTTTCCCTTCCTTTTTCCTCTCAACACCCTCCAGGCAGAGGAAGCCTAGCTGGACCAGAGCTAAACTTAGTGGGAGTCTTGACAAAATGGGCCCGCACCACATAGTGGAAAGAGCCCAGTCTTTGAAGCCAGACAGAGCAAGTTCAAAATCCCAGTTTTGCCACCAGCGGACTGTGTGGCTTTGGGCAAATCATTTCCTCTTCAGGGACCTCGGTGTCCTCTACAATAGAGGTTGTCATCTCTACCTTCCAAGGATGTTATAAGGATTAGAAAGCTTGTATGTGAAGTCCCAGGGAAGTTCCTCGACCTCTTCTTCAGGCTGTGTATCTTGGCACTAGGATTCTAGAAGTTAAAACAAAACAATCACTAAGAAAGGCTCTGCCCTGGAATGGCCAGAGGATACCAAGGGAAGAGCAAGGGTTGAGGTGGGGGTGGCCAGGGGCCCTTATGGGTTCTGAGAGGGTTTCACGCCAGGGAGGATGGGACAAGGTAAGGAGACAAGTCAAGAAGGGCTGTGAGAGAGAGCCTCGGAACACTTGCACAGGTGGGCTGCCGCAGGCTAGACTGGACCCTGTTTCCATAGCTTGGCCAGCACCCTCCCATTCATAGCAGCCTGTCCTCAGCCTGGGAGGTGCAGAGGCAGTTTGCATGGACTGAGGGCCCAGGTGCCACTCACAGTGGCCCAGTTCACGCTGGAATAAGAAAGCCTGCTCCAACAGCACTGAGCCTTGGCCTCCACAGGCCAAGCCGCCCTTGTATCACCATCAGCAAAGCCCCCCACCAGAGGGAGGTGGGAACTGTGCATCTCTTAGTAGCAGAGTTGTGATGCCAGGACCTTCCCAGTCACCCCTGAACTGCTCAGCCCACGCTCATGGCAATGCCTGTCCACGTGGCCCAGTGAGATATCCAGGTTGATGGTTCTCGGAACCTCCCAGACTCTGGGCCTCCTGTTATTGGGCACTAGGTTTCCCAGTATAATTGTCCCTGTTTTGAGAAACTAGCCCAAAGTGTGTGTGCATGTCAGGGGGAGTGTCAAGGGCCTGGGTCCAAATGTCAGCTTGGCAAAGATTTGTCCTATTACTGGGACATGTGCCTGAGTATCCACTCCCCTCCATCAAGTGAGGATGCCCATGCCTGCTGAGCCCCCGACACTGGGGGCGGCCATGGGTGGGAAGGGGTTTTGTAAGCTGAACAGGCCTAGATGGAACCTTTCAGCCCACACTGGCCTTGGGCTACATGGGGGACAGGTGGAAAGTCAGGAACAGACAGAGGGGTCCTTTCCAGGCTTCCTGTCACCCTGGGGGCAGAGGTCAACCCACTCTGACCTCTCTTAGGAGTCTGACAAAAGCCACAGATCCTCCACGGGAAAATGCACAAACTCACTGAATGTGGCTCATGATTTCAGAGAGGAGGAGCCCTTAGCCCCGCAAGGCCTCAAGGGACTAAGTGGCTTTTCCCCTCTTAGCTACTGCAGGTCATCCTTCCCCAGCCAGCTAAGCCTCCCCTGCGCCTGGCACTAACCTCACTCTGGCGGGCAAGTCTCTCTCCGTACCCACCCCTGGGGCTGAGCTCCCCGGGCAAGCCTGTGGGCCCCAGTGCCCAGCCCAGGTGTAGGTGGGTCACAAATGTGAGGAAGGTCAGAGGGAGGGTCACCTGGGAAGTCCCTGGGCTCTGTTCTTAGGGATCAGAGGGGAACCACGGGCTGTCACACTTCATTCCTGCTTTCCCCCATCCCTTTCACAGATCAGAATCAAAAATTAGGGGCAAGACCCTGTGTCTCTCAGATGGAGTTCTGGGTGGGGCTGTGTCCACTCCCTGAGACCAGGGATCCTGGAGGCAGGGGGGCAGGCAGTGGTTCCCCCTCAGACTGGGTCCCTAGGAGTGGGCCCAAGCTCTCAGACCCAGAGATCCCTAGTGGGAACATGGTGGCAAAAGAAGGAAAACTTCATTCCAGAGAGCTTGGATGACTTATATTACTGTTTATTTTCTTAACATATAATGAAATTCCAAATCCAAAGAGATATATATGCAGAGCAGACAGATGCAGGGTTCTGGTGTGCAGCAGTCAGAGCAGGACAGGAACGGTCTGCACCCCTCCCCCCTCCAGCACAACCCTCACCCCTCCCGGCCCCTGGCCATTGCCCAAGCAGAAATGCAGAAGCTGGGACTGAGAGGGACCAGTCTCACAGTCCAGGGAGTAGCCAGAGACATGGTCCTGGCTGTTAGGCCTGGCCAAATCATTATCTAGCTGTGGGTCCTTGGGCCTCAGTTTATCTGTTAAATGGGCTAGAAGTTTTTGCTAGGAAATGGAGAAGGGAGTGTGCGGATATCATGATGGGTCGTCCTGCGGCTCCTAGATACCCGTGTATTGTGTCTCTCAGTTTCTGTCACCATCATGGCCACAGGCACATAGGGAGACCTGCTCTGACCCTGGTGGAATTGAATGGACTGTGTAGATAGCTGCCCCCAAACAGACTGTGCTCTGAATTGTCCTTGGGCTGCAGCCATAGCTACTTCCTCAGGTCAAGACCAACTCTCCCCTCCAGATAAAAGAGGAGGGAAGACTATGACCTGGGCAGCCTGTACAGGTCACCCAGCTGCCCCAAATGCCTCCAAACAGGAGCTCAGGAATAAGGGGGGGATCTGCTCTTCCTCCCCCCTTGGGATCAGCTGGGGGCTTAGAAGCACCCCCAAGTGTCCAACAAGGGCATCTGCCTCCGAGGGCTGATCCGAATCACGGTCGTGTGTCCTCAGGCTTGATAAGCTTCAGATAAATTGACAAGCTTCAGATGACTAAACACACCTGCATAATGGTGACCTGTGTCTGCACTGGCAGGAGAAAGCGAAGAACCAAATAATGATGGGGGTGATGCAGTGATAGGTGGAAAAGATCAACTACAACTCAGTGAAGGAATATGGGCGTTCCTCCCTCGCCCTCTAAACGACCTTCATTCTACAAGAGCAGCCTCTGTCCAGTGGAGCCACTATCGGACCTGCTCCCCCAGGAACAGGAACTGCCAGTGGCTGGATGGTCTGCTGCTCTTTGCTTTGAAACATGTATGCCTATGTACACGTGTTCACATAGATGTGTAGGTACAACTATGCACTTGGCAAGTGGAAGAAGCAGCGCTGGTCCAGACCACATCTTCCAGAACCTGCAGTGTGTCTACACTTACAGAATCCTAGAGAGGGGCCTCAGGCCCATATCGCTTTCCCTGTCCCTGCAACTTTACAGATGGGGTCACTGGGGCCCCAAGATTGAGACCTTCTCAAGGTCATGCAGCACATCTAGGGGGGGCCCTGGAAGTGAGCCAGGTCGCAAGGTCGAGGCTTGTCTGCCACTTGCCCCTACCACGGCACCTGCTGGGATCTTTTCCCCATCAGAGCATCCTTGGGGACAAGTGCGCTTTACAGGAAAGAGGGCCATGCCCAAAGGCACAAAGCAATCACAGTGGAGCCCCAGGCACCTGCAGCAGGTGAGTTGGTGAGCAACTTTGGGATGAGGGGGACTTTCTGGCACACCTCCCATCACACTCTGAGGGGACAACTTAGCAAGGTGGGTCCCTCTCTTTCACCTCCTCTGTGACTTCAAGGGAGTGGGTGATTGGAAAATCTTGGTCCCCAGGAAGCCCTGAGGCCAGGAAACAGAGAAAGAGAAAGAAGGTGATAGAAACAGCCCCAAATCAGGCTTGACTATGCAGGTCCTGCGGATCTTTGGGGAGTGACTGAGCCAGCTTGTCAGAGTGTCTACAATACGGATTTCATCCCTCCCCTCCCTACACCCACCCCTGCCCACCCCCCACATGGATGCCTGGGCCAGGCCCCCTTATTTGGGCTTCATCTCCACCCTGGAATTGATGTCGTCAGCATCCAAGTCGTACTCCTCCACCTGACCGCTGGTCCACACCTTCACGCGGTCTGTGAGGTCGCTGCTCCGCGGGGCCAGGATGAAGTCGTAGATGAGCACGGCCAGGGCTCCTCCGATGAACGGCCCCACCCAGAAAATCTAGGAAAAGAGCAGACGTGCTCAGAGGGCGTCTGATGGGAACTGCTTACCCTGAGACCCCTGCTCCACCACGCCACCGCCTGGCTTCCCTCCCACCCGTGCCTGAACCCCAGCATCCCCATTCCTTTGCCCCCCAAAGACTGGCCCAAGGCAGGACTCTGGTAGTGGATGTCTCCCTGCCTCAGTGCGACCCAGCTCAGCATGCCTGGCGTGGTCAGACCAGCCCCTTCTTGAGGGTGGCCACTGCCCCACCCTCCCCAGCTTTGAAAAGCCCCCAGAGATAGTCTGGTTTGATCAAAAGTGGCCTGGAGGGCTTCCCTGTGGCGCAGTGGTTGAGAGTCCGCCTGCCGATGCAGGGGACACGGGTTCGTGACCCGGTCCGGGAAGATCCCACATGCCGCGGAGCGGCTGGGCCCGTGAGCCACGGCCTCTGGGCCTGCACGTCCAGAGCCTGTGCTCCGCAGTGGGAAAGGCCACAACAGTGAGAGGCCTGCATACCACAAAAAAAAAAAAAAAAAAAAGTGGCCTGGAAAAGAAACAGCAACAGTGGGAACAGCTAAATCCCTTGGGCACTGACTCTGTGTCATGCTCAGCTTACAGGTGCCGAGACCTTTGTCCTGGGCGGGAAGCAGGCACTCCCACACCCACACCTCCCAGCTCAGGAATCACAGGCACCAAGAGGCACTGGGATGACATGGGGCAGGTCTGAGCTGGGACGGGAGGCTGGCCTACGCCGCCTGAGGCGTGAGCCCACTGGCCCTTTTATCTCAGGTCTCAGCTGCCCTATTTCCTCCGCCCTGGCCATCTCCCAGAGCCTCTGTGATGGGAGATAATGTCACAGGATGGGGGCGGGTCTTCCATAAGGCAGCAAAACCTCCCACCCACCTCCACCGGGCAGCCCTGCGACCCCTTACCCAGTGGTCCTGGAAGTTGTGCGTGATCACCGCAGGGCCGAAGGACCGGGCTGGGTTAATACTGCAGCCTGTGTAGTCGATCTGTGAGGGGGAAGGGGCAGGGGCAACAGGGGAGGAGATACAGAAACAGAGACAGAGGGAGAGGGAGAGAGAGGGTGACATGGAGAGAGAGGACCGGAAAGGAAACAGACAAGTGACATTCAGACCCAGAAAGATGGTCAGGAGGTCCCTGCACTTTCCTCTCCCAGGCAGGCGGTCCCCCCACCCCACAGCATGAGCCCTGTCGGAGTCCCACCCACTGTCCTGACAGGACACCACAACAGCCTGGCTCCGCCCTCCCCACCTCCACCGCCACCTGGGAAGGGCCCCCACTCACGGCCAGCAGGTGCCCCAGGGCCACAGAGAGGCCGATGGCGAGCGGGGCCGAGCCCCCGAGGTCCCGGCGCCTCCGGTCCGTGGTGGCCAGCACGCATAGCACCAGCTGCAGGGTCCCGATGATCTCGATGCCCAGCCCCTGGCCCGAGTTCACGCCGGGGGCCAGCTGTAGGGGAGAGGGGCAGTAAGAACTGCGTCCCAGGGCCCCCAGGCCCGGGCCCCCAGGGCCACACCCTCAGTGCCTTCAGAGCGCTTCGCGTCAGCCCCGGGCAAGGCCACACTCAAGCACATACAGCCATGAGTGGACCGTGTCCCCTCCCACACCTGTTGAGGAAGCGCCAGCTTGGCCAAAACACTGCGGCACTCCAGACAGGCCTGGGGTTGCTGGGGGGCGGGGCTTCTGCATCCAGCTGCATCCAGGCCGGGGTACCCTTGGGGGTACCAAGGCCATAGGCGACAGGTGAGCCCTAGACCTGGGAGGAGATGGTTAGGGACATTCAGGGACAATTAAAGAAGAGAAGAAAACGGGTGGCAGGGCCCAGCTTGAGCATTGCTTCTTCCTCCAAAAGTCTTGAACATCCTCCCCCAACATCTGCTGTGTCTCTGATCCCCAAGGATGCGGAGGGTCTTCCTCAGTTAGCTGGCCACAGCCCCCCGTGCCCTTCTCGCCCTTGAGCCTGCGTCCCTTGCACCCCCACCCTCTGTCTCCCGCCCCACCTCTGTCTGTCTCTCCCCTGGTCCAGTGTCTGTCTCCCATTTCCTCTGAGCCCTGCCCTCCCTATCTGCCCCCTCCCTGTCCCTCCTGGCCCAGCGCCCCTCCCTCTCTTTGGCCACGCTGGCTGCACCACCACCGTCTGGCTCCCACTTGCTGCTGGGCCACTTTTAGAAACATGACTCATGGAACAAGAAGGGAATGGGAGCTGCCGTGAGGTCACCCGAGCCCTCCCTCTGCAGCTGCACCAGGGAGATCCCTCCCCACGGAGCCCCTGCACCTTCCCGCACGTGAGGGTCCCAGGGGCCAGATATGCCCACACAGGGGAGCTGGGCCTCGTCAGCACAGGCTGCCTTCTCCCAGGCTGGTGTGTCCAAATAAGACTGAACTTGAAGTCTCATCCGGAGGGTAGGGGAATGGGGCTGTCTCCCAGGCCACAGGGCATTTTGCAGAGTCCTAGGTGGAGGGCACTCCACCACCATCCAGAGCTTTTCTCAGCCCCACCCTGAGGCCATCCAAAAGAACAATTCTCTTCCCGCCTTTGTCTGCAGCCCTGGGTCACAGGGAAAGTGACTCACATCCCCTCCCCTGTGTTGCAGCCCCAGCTCTGGGCCTTTCCTGGCCGACCCCAGGGCCGCAGCCCCTCAGCTCAGCCAGCCCTCCGGGCAATACCCAGTTTTCTTCACACCCCAACGTGGGGCTGTGGAGGCAGAAACCCTGAATTCAGGTCCTTGCTCTCCCACTTGCTGGCACCATGACTATGGTCTCCGCCCTCTCTGGTCCTCAGTTTCCCCATCTGTAAAATAGATCTAATTTTCCCTTTCCATTCTCCAGAGAGGCCAGAGGTTCTAAGGCTGTGGGGACAGTCTTGGGGCATTTGAGAAGGGCTGCAGAGGCAGAAGGGATCAGAGTGGTTGTTGTGGCTCTGTTCGGGCTCTTTCTCATCTCATCCCCAGGATTGGGGGCGGTAGCAGGCAGAAGGGGAGAGGCTCTGCTGCCCAGGAGTGTGGAGATGGGAGTGAGGCCCGCCTGGAGCCGGGACAGGCTCCATGGAGGCGAGGCTGGTGAGGCCGGGCAGCTTGTACCAATGCCCATCACACTCACACCTGCTGTTACCCTCCATGTCTGAGCGCTCAGGAAGCTCAGGGTTCCTCCCCACGCTCTCTCCTTTGCTCTCCAGGGTCCGCATGATTGCTAGCTGCCAGGAGTCCTGAAACCAGCCCTTCCACACTGATTAATGGAGCCATTGCTCTAAGCGGCTCCTGCGTCATACTCTCCATCCCCACCGCACTCTCCTCACACACGTGGTCTCTGCAAGCTCGCCTCCTGCCCCGATTCTTAACCAGGTCTGAGCATCCCAGCCCCTGCTCTGCCCAAGCGCACCACTTTTCATGCAAAGTGAGCAGGGCAGGGGGCCTGGTGCCATGACCCGTCCACAGGAAGTGACACCTGCCCTGGGAACCCTAGGACGTACCCTTTCCTAGCTGCCCAGAGCCCTTAGAACCTGACAGCCCAGAACCACATGGGTTAGTAACCTTCCTCTCCCCAAACCCGTTACCACTACCACCAGCAGCAGGAAGGTTCCCCTGATTGTTTCCATGTCTATGACCTCCTCCCTTTCAACTGCCAAAGCACTTGTGTTACTTACATCTGAAAAAAAAAAATTGATAACTCAAAATCGGAAAGGATAGTTAAAGGTCTGTTGAAAGTTGATGTCCAGAAAAGAGCAAGTAAAAATTCAGACCCTATGTTCCCATTTACAACCTATTAAATTTGACACAATTGCTTACATAGGGCTAATCCCACTTGTGGTTACTTGTTACTGAAAAAAAAATGTTTGCACATCCCCAGGTAGTTTTGCCCAGTCCAGGTCTTATATTTCACTGATGAAGTTGCCCCCCACCTCAAAAAAAGTAACAATCAATTTTCTGAACACAAGTCTAAAAACCAGAAATCTCCACACATTTAGTTAAAGCATCCGAAAGATGCAGGCTCTCCATTTTTGTATCAAACCCATTGAAGCCCGCTCTCAAGGCCCAGTTCAGACTCCAGTAGCACCAAGAAGTTTTCTCGGGTCCCTCGCTAGAATTCACCTCTGCTGCCACTCTGCCGAGCCCTCACTGAACGGCCTGCGTATCTTGCAGAGAAGTAACCTTTCTGCCTCCTGTGTTGGTGCCTCAGACACCCTGGCCTGGGAGCTCGGTGGGGACAGAATGGGGACACCTTCTCATCTCCCCGCCCAGACCTCAAAGGGGACGCTCGCTGTGTGGTGACAGAAGTAGCAGACGATGCTAATTTTCTAGGGCTTCCACCCTCTCTAGAAGCAGCCAGGGAAGCCCTCTGGAGCTCGGCAGGGCTGGTTCATTCGCTTTCTAACTGGGAGACCACAGGCCAGTCATTGGTCTCTGTGGACCTTGCAGGGCAGCCTGCTCAAGACTCTGTGAGATGACAGACAAGGAGGCCAAGGCCCAGGAAGGAGACAGCAAAGTCAGAATCCTTGCTCCGGGGGTCTGTGCCACCCAAACTCACAGGCCAAGGTGCTGGCTACCCACAGGTTGGGCTAAGGGTTCTGACGATTCCCAGCTTGGCCTGAGGAGCTGGCAGAATATGCTCTGTAGCTGCCAGGGTGTCCCAGGCACCGGGGTGGCACAAGGCTGACCTCTCCAGGAATGGGCCTCAAACCCTCCCCACTGCCCATGGGCAGTATGACCAAGGTAGCTTCTAAGGGCCAGGGCCCCAGCTTGGCCTGGGCACCACAGCGTCCCACCCTTGGGGAACAGCAGGTCCCAGGGCCAGGTCCGGCTGTGGCTCTGGGCATCCACTCTCAAAGAACAGGGGAGGGAAGACATTGAGGGCTGCCCCCCACACCCACTGCCTCTAGCACTCAGCACTCCCAGTGAGGGGGGCCTCGGTGAGCCCCCCAACGTCACCCCTCCGTGACTGTTCCGGCACGCATGTGCCTCTGAGGATCCAGGGCTTGGGGGGCCTCTGTGTGTCTTTGTAGATTGGTACCTGTGGGGGACCACATGTGTCCAGGTGTGACTCTTTCCTTTTCTTTTTCATTAGACATTAAGAGGTTTATTAGACAATAAGTAAACAAAAAGTCTATCCAAGAGTTACAAACTTTCTCAACCTGTACGCACTAAACAATACAAGCTAAAAATATCTGACACAAAAACGGACAGAATTACAAGAAGAAAATGACCAGTCCACTACCAGAGTGAGAGGGTTTAACAACCCCCTCTTAGAAACTGATGGAATGAAGAGTCAAAAAATATAAAAAGCCTGAACAGGGAAGATTTGAACCACACAATTAACAAGCTGGATTTAAGGGAAATGCGTAAGCCCTGCACCTCCATATTTGAGAATATACCCTCTTTTTCAGCCCACGTGGGACATTCAGACACACTAACCATGTATTGGCCGGATGCATCTTAACTGTCTCTGAAAATCCTTATCACGCAGGGTGCCATCTCTTACGGAGCGGGGACTTTGCGGAGGCTGGGGCAGGGCTCTCTGTGTGGCCCTAGATGTTCATCTTGTGTGTCTGATGCATTTCTGAGTGTGTCACCCTGTCCCTGTGTGTTGCACTCCCACACACAAGTGCCACTACTGGCTGGGGATGGAGGAGAAGGGAAGGAAGCCCCCTTGAGTAAAAGAGAGGCAGGTCTCAAAGTGCTCTTTGCTCCCAGAAGCCATTTCATCTTCCTGACAAGAAACAATATACAAAGCAATGGCTTCCTCCTTCCCTTCCTCACTTCAGGGCAGCCCTGCCCTCCTGCCCGGGAAAGGAAGAGGTTCCACTGAGGACCACCCTCCCCGTACCCTCCTAGGGTCCCAGGGCCTGAGTGGGACCACCCAGGCTTGAGAGTGTGCTTCATGCCCATGTGTGTGTGCCCCTGTGCCATGTACCATTGCGTGTGTGAGTGCACGTGTGTGTACGGGTGCAGCGTAAATGTCTGCAATTTGGAGCAGCAGAGATAATCAAGGGCTGGCGGCAGGAGGCCGGGGGTCCTGCCTGCCGTCATCTGCTGTGCAACCTAGGCACGTCTCCATGTCTCTGTGGGCCGCAGTTTCCTTACCTGTAAAATAGAGGCCCCAGACCTTGTCCAGGATTCCTCCCCACCTGACGTGGGACCCCGGCCCCCAAGACCTGCGGTCACCCTCCGGGCCAGGATCCTGAGTGCAGGATTCCCACAAGGCCATCTGAACCGCTGGTCTCCATATGGCATGGAGCCTGTTATAGGACCTCCCAACCACCTGTAACCGCCCGATGCCCTCCACAGACACACACCCCAGAGCAGCCGGCTGCCTGACAGACCCCACTTGCATAGCCCTGATGACAGGGAGCTTACTGACTTGGAGGCTGCCCTTCCTCAGTTTTTTGAAAAAAGCGTCTTTCTTTACCCTGAGCAGACACCTGCCTCTGGTTGTCCTGATGGTGGGATTTCAGGCACCGAAAGGAAGTGCTCATTGGAATGGGCATTTCCCAGCCTTTTCTACCCTCTTTTGAGTTGAGGTTTTCCAGCCTCAGGGTGTGTTTGCCCGCTGGACTGTAGCTCCTTGGTTGTGTAAAGACAGCCCCTCACTTACCCCCTGGGCACCACCGTGGGTAAGGAGCCCCTCTGGACCCCAGAGAGAGGCTCTGGCTGAGGGGACCCTGGCCAGGACGTTTCCTTGCCCCTACCTGCAGGTATGTGGGCTCAACCCACGCCCATTCAGGAGACCCCAGACCCGTCGGTGCTTCCAGAGGGCAAGGACCATGGCCCCCCAGGGGGGCTCTGCCAGCAAGCACCAAGGGCTCCCTGTGCCCCCAGGAAAGCTTGCCCAAACCAGTCTTCAAGGCGAGGCAGGGGGCGTGTTTGACCTGCCTGGGGAAAGCCCTGATGGGTAAGAGTAAAGGCACCCCTGCTGGGCGGGGCCCTAGAGAAAGTGGGGACCACTACTTGGGCCTGAGATCAGGTTGGGGGGAGACAGCATGGGATTGTCCTGCAGTGAGCTAAAGGCTCCAGATGTGAGGGGAGGCTGTGACCGGGGGACGGGGGAGTCAAGGCAAGTCCCCTTAGACCGAGGGACCCCGGCGGGCCACGTCCCCTCTCAGAACGTGGCCCCTTCACGTGAAGATTCCCACAGCGAGCCCTGGCTAGGGCCAGGCGTCAGCGTGGGCAACATGGGGCGGGCAGGGCTGCTCCGAGGGCTCTCACGGGGGAAAGAGCCTAAGAATTTTCCGTGGTAAGGGAAGTCTCCACCGCAAAGCTCCTGCCTCGCTCTGTGCCCTCCCCCTCATCTGGTTCTGGCTGGAGACAGTAATTATATGTCCCATCAGTGGCATCACCACCCAGCCCCCAGCCCCCTCCCTGGGCAGGGCCGTCGGAAAACTGGCTTCCCTTTCCCCCAGCCCCCACCCCCAGCTCTCGGGGAGGCCGAGGGCCCTCAACTCTGGAAGAACCAGTGGCATGGGTAAGGGGGGGTTAGGGAGAGGGGGGTGCTCTCATTCTGTGGCTGGGGAAACTGAGGCCCAGGACACTGAGGAAGTGGGAAGTTTGGGGCTAAAGGCAGGCCCTGGATACAGCACGTAGAAACAGTCCCCAGGCAGTCAGGCCCAGAATCAATGGGGCTGAGGAAAGACCCCCAAATGAGGGAAGTGTGCGCGCTGCCTGAGCCCCCGAAGGGGCTGAAATCAGAGGCTCTGGATGGAGTGGCATCCAGTCCCCTCTTGGACACAGGTAGACACTGGCCTGAACCCTGAGCCCTCACCTCTCTCCAGAGCCCCAGCCTTCCACCATGACCCCCCATCAGCCACACCCCACGACTCTCAGGACATGACCTCCTCTACCTAGAAGCCCCTTCCCCCCAGCCCAGAGTCTTCACATTCAGGCTCTCATGGCACCTCCTCCCTGAAGCCCTCCTGGCCCTCACCACAGCTCAAAGTCAGAAGTTCCCAGGTGCCCTGATACCTCTTATCGCACTGGCCTCCTGCCCCCTATCACGGACAGATGTGCACCGGGCTTATCTTGCACAGGACCATGGGCTTCCCAAGGCAGGGATTGGGCTGACTCAGCCCTGCATTCAGTCTGCAGCAGTGACAGTCACGTTTATAGCGTGAGCAAGCCAGAGAGGGGAAGAGTGAAAAGAGCTGGCGAATGGTCCAGATTCCAAGGTGCAGGAGCATCTTCGACTTCCCAGAGCCCAGCCATACCTTGCGATCTCCCCTTTCCACAGATGGGAGCTGGGGCCACACAGACAAGGTTGCTTGCATGAAATCACACAGGGTATTAGTAGCTGAGCTAGGGCAGGGCAGACCTGGCACCAACCCCTGCCTCTGAGCCTCTCACTCTAGGAACAAAATCAGGGTTTGGCTCTGAGAACTAGCCAGGATGCGCCAGGCTGGACAGAGGTCCATGGTCCCTCTGGGACATATCCTGAGCCCTGACTCAGTGAGGAGAAAGTTGTCCCCAACATGTCCCCGGGGGATACCCCCTGACTCATTCCAACCACTTCCTGTCACTTCTTTCCCTATTTTCCTTGGAAATCTCCATGCCAACCATGGGTTTGGGCTGGGGTGGGGCTCGAGACTCAAGGGGCTGCGGGAGCCTCCCCCAGAGCCTGGAGGAAAGAGTGTGTCACCTGTGTAGGCTGGTCTCTGCCCCTCTTGAGGTATTGAAGCCACCTCCCAGGTCTCTTCAGATCCCAGGTTCAGTGCTCTGGACCCTTTTCCTGTTCTTCAGCCCAGGACTTGTGTTTCTGGACCCCAAACTTCCATGGGGGTCCCCGGGCCCCTGCCACAGCCCTCAGTGCCCTTAGGTTCAGCACGGCCCCTCTTGGGCTCCTGTTAGCCGGACCCTCCTGGGAAGAGTGATAAACTCAAGTCCACAAAGTAAGCTTGTTCGTACTATGGGTGTGGCCAAGAGATATCAAGAGACCTAGGTCCCCTCTTGGAGCCTCAGCGTTCTCAACTCCAAGAAAACTCAACAAGTTAGCAGTAGCCAGGCCTTGAACCCAACTTGCCTGCTTCCCCGCCCAGGGCTGGGCCCCTTTTTCTCCCCCTTCTGCAACCCATCCAGCTCAGGTATTGGGGTGACTTTGGAAAATGGAGCCTTGAGAGGGAAAGGGACACTAACTAAAGCAGCGTGTGGCCAGATCAAGGTGGCACAGAGGTAGGTGCTTGCCCTCCTCAAGTCTGCCCGGGATGCCCATGTGAGAGAGCGAAGTCGGCCAGCAGATGCCTGTCCCGCCTGTCCCTTGAGAGGGAAGGTCAAGAGGGGGCCGGAAGGCCTGGGGAGACTCAACTCCTCCCCTAGGAGGACCCATTCCCAACCCCCATTGTGCCCAGCTGAGCCCCAAGGTGATCCACCCTACCCAGCGCACACTCCCCGAAGTCACCCGGCTCTGCCCCCACTGGAGAGACAGGCCTGGAGGGCCTTGCATCCACCGTGACCACATCTTCCCCGACTAAAGTCTGAACTCCAGGCCGCAGGGCTAACCTTCAGTCCTGGGCTTGGTGAGGTGTCACTGTGACACAAGAAGTGCTAATCCCTCCTTGGCAGGGTCATGCCAGCTGCCCTCTGCACAGACCTCACCAAGCCTTCCCCCGCTGCAGCACCAGGATCTGAACTTTGGCTGGGAAGCAAGAGGGCAGCTGCTTCTCTAATCACCCACGGCTCTCTCTGCAGAGCCCCTGGCCAGCTCCCTTACTCTCCCACGCCGGCCTGTCCGGCCCAGGCCCCGCCAGTCTCGACCTGATTTGATTCCTCCTCTCTGCTCCTTTGCCTCTCTCCCTCCCTGTGGAAACACCCCCTCGGGTGCTCTGAGACCTCCTCCAAGCCTTACTCAGCCTCTCAGGCCAAATTTCCCCCTGCTGTGGCCCAAGCCAGGTCTGAGTTTGCACTTGGCTGAGGGTCTGGAAAAGCCCAGGTCCGCGACAGCACGCAGCTGCCGCCAAGGACCAATTAGCTGTGCTAAGCGGCCCGGGAGAAATTCTTTTCCGCAGCTCCTACCCAGTCTGCTTCTCATGAGTGCCCCCAGGCCAGGCCCCATTCAAGCCGCGAGCGATGGGCGCACGCAGGGACACACGCACCCCCTGGGACGCTCACATAGCACTAACGTGCTCACAGACACACTTGCAGAAGCAGTGGAGCTTCCACAGACTTGGAGGCCCATGCCGGCACCCACGTGCACACACCGTTCACAGACACAAATACACGCGCCACACCTCTCTGTGTCTGGTGACAAAGAGTGGACCCAGACAGGAGGCAAGATGTCCCCGCTCCGGCTCCCGCCCCCCGCCACCGCCTTGCTGTAATCCAGGAAAGCCGCCTGCAGGCTCTCCAGCAAGTGTGTTCACCCCCCATCTTTGTCTCATTCCCGGGCCCAGAAGAGCAAGAGGAGCTTTTTCGTTGAAGGCAGCTTGTTTGGGGGACCTGGGCGGCTGCCTGGAAGCTTGAGTGACCCCCCTCCAGGAGAGTCCTGCTCACACAGGACTGTGTGACCAGCTGCAGGACATGCCGGGCAGGTGGTGCAGGGAGGCTGGGGACAGCGGGCAGAGTGTCCCCAGGGTCCAGGCTGCACAGGGAGAGAGATGCTGCACAGGCGGGGCTGGGGAGCGGTGGTACGAGGAACCACAGCCCAGGGACGAGGAACTGCTGCCACCTGTGCTTACTCCCCACAATAGAGGCCCGCAGGGGACATTGGCAAGGCCATCAGGCTGGGTCTCAGCTCCCCACAGTGCCCGGCAGGAAACAGGCTCTGGACCGCAGGCGTAGCTGAGTTCCAGTCCCAACTCTGCGTGACCTCCAGCAACCTCTTGTCCTGTCTGTTCCTCGGTGTCCCCATCTGCACAGTGGGCGGAGGGCGAGACCAGCGCCGCCTCAGCACTGAGGCCCCAGAGCCTGGGGCCACCCCACTCACCGCATTTAGGCCAAGCGAGTTGTTGGGCAGGGAGGAGGTAATGCCCGAGAGGATGGCAGTGGCGACGATGGCCCCCACGCACTGGGCCATGATGTACATGACAGCCCGGAGGACACTCATCTGGCAGCTAAGCAGGATCCCCAGCGTGACAGCCGGGTTGAGGTGGGCTCCGCTGATGTGGCCCACGCTCTGGGCCAGCGTGGCAATGCTCAGCCCAAAGGCCAGTGACACCTTCACGTTATCCTGGATGGCACCTGCCGTCTGGTTGCTCTTTATCGGGTACTGGAAGCCCAGGGCGGAACCAATGCTGATGAAAATGAAGAGGGTCATGGCCAGGAACTCGGCCACCACTGCCCTCCAGAAGAGCTTCTTCCTGAACTCGCTGGCCATGCTGGCAGGGGGCTTGGCTGGAGACCGCTGCCTGGTGCTCGCCTCCCTCCGAGAGCTGAGCCACAGCCCGGGCTGGGCCTATTTATAGGACCCTGGCGGGAGGAGAAGGGGGGAGCACAAAGGGAGGAAGGCCTCTCCTTGCTCGTGGCCCGCCCCACACCGCATGGGCCTCCTCTCAGCGATGGATGCAGACACAGCTCTGCTGTCAGCCTGCCAACTTCTTTTCCCTTCCTCCTCTATCCCCTCCCTCCCTCTTTTCCTCCGCCCTCAGCCCTGCCCAGCCCGGGGAGGCAGGCAGGAGGCAGCCACTGCTCTAATAGGCTTTGAGAAATTCCTCCAAGTAGGCCCCCCTCAGAGGGCCAGAGAAATCCAGGTGTCCCCGCCCTGCGTGCAAAGCTCAGGGGGTGCCCGAGGACAAGTCCAGACGCTCGGGATGCATGGGGCGGGGTGAGCAGCTGGGTTCAGCAGGTAGACATTGCCCTCCTGGAGGCGGGCACCATGACCCTGCTGGCCTGGCATCCCCATCCCGCCTCAGAGTGACATTAGTCTGGAGTCCACAGGTCCGGGGTCCCCAGGGGCAGTCTGGGCCTCTCACCCCTGGCCCAGACCTGGCCACGGGATGTCACTGTAGGGATGGCCCAGAGCCCCCAGCCCCACCGGCCAGGCCAAAGTTAATGGGGACACAGAGGTATCAGAGGGTGCAGAGAGCTTGTCCGTGGACCACCCTCCACTCTGTGGTCAAGGGCAGGCCTGAGATCAGTAAGAATTTGAGAGGCCCCCATGCTGGGAGCCCTCCAGCTTCTGAAGCAATTTGAGCAAATGATTTCGGGGCAAGTGTGGGAAGATGAGGGCAGGTGAGGACTTTCCTCTCAAAGACAGTCAAGCTGGCAGAACACGGGGGAGACGGAAGGAATGGCAGAGCCTAACCTGGAGACTGGAAAGCCTGGGAGGGAGAGAGGGGGGAGAAAAGGAGGGAGCACGAAAGGGAGAGGCAGAGGGACACGGACGGGAAAGGAAGAAGAAAAGGAGACAGAGAGAGAGAGAGGAAGAGAGACAGAGAGAGAAGGAAGGACAGAGAGAAGTCGAATCAGCAAAAGTGGAAGTGAAAGGGATAGATCCCCAGACAGAGACAGGGAGACGGGTCAGGGCCGAGGAAGAGAGACAGAGAGAGAGCGCAGGGGACACAGGACTGGACCCAGAGGCAAGGATCCAGAAGAGAAAGATGAGTGAGCAGAGCGGAGGTGGGGGGCAGGGGGCAGACGACACCCCGAGCAGGGGGAGGGGAAGGGGCTGCTCTGCAGTCCGCCACCCCGCCCTGCAGTCCCACCTGTGCCCCGTGCGTCTCCATGCCAGAGGCCCAGCGGCAGCCCATGAACTCAGCAAGAAACTGGACTCCTGGGCCAGGAGCCCGGTCAGGAGCCCCAGGCCACCAGCCTGAGGCACATTATTCTGTGGGAAGAGGAGCCAGGTGGGGTCCTGGGCGAGGTTGGGCCCAGGAGGGAGGGGCCTCCCCGGCCCTCTCCTCCCTCCCCTGCCTGCCTTACCGTAGCCCTACACCAGAATGCTGGCTTCTCCCCATTTTACAGGTGGGAAGATGAGGCCCAGGGAGGGGAAGGACTTCTCTGAGCTCTGTGTGCGTCCAGGGACCATCTGCAGAAGATGACGCTAGACCTCAGTGACCTCCGTCCTGCCTGGCTGCAGCACACCAGGGCTGCCCTCACCCTGGCGACGAGCCCCCAGAGATCAGCCTGGTGTTTGCCGGGGGCAGGAGGCCCACCGGGTTAGGGGTGGGGGAGATGTGTCCACCTAAGTGTCCGTGAGTACAGGACAGGGTGGATGTGAGGCAGGGAGCTAGCATGGTGGCTAGCGGGCCCTGCCTGCCCAGAGAGCCCAGTGCCCAGAGGTCATCGGTGCCTTATTTAACCGTCCAAGGGAGGGAGCCGGCCCCACTAGGACACTTCCTGGAGCCTCTTCCGCATCTTTCGCTCTGGGCAGGCCTGGCTCAGTTCTCCATGCCCCAGGAGGCTCCTCACGCCCTGACCCTGGCCCCATGGCCTGGTGGCCACCACGCCCCGTGAAGAAGGGTTCTCTGGTCAGTTCCGAGCCTCCGACCAGAGCTTCCACTGCGTGGCTGGGATTCCCTCACTCTGAGGCTTTGCTGGATGGCCTTGTTTCCCCTCAGACCGGTCTCGGAGGGCAAGGCTGGGGTGCACCTCAGAGCAGGACCATTCCCTTCAGGCCACAGGCTCCCTGTCCACCGAGGAACATACACCCTCTGCTCGGTGCAGGGACTAGTTCTGACGGTGGTAGGTGCTGGGACCCAGCCAGGAAGGCCGGAGGAAGGCAGCAGGGGGAGAGCTGGTCCCAGAGGGGCCACTAGACTCAGGCCGGTATTGGGATACAGCACCCCAGAGACAAGAATCGGAGCCTGCGTGGGCCTGTGTGTGTCCAGGCTCGGTGAGAGTGTCCACAGGCCAGGTCAGGACCCAGGCTGCAGAGGACACATCACGTGCTACCGTGCATGAGGGTGAGAGTCACCTGGGAAGTACTAATTCATCCAACAGATAATTACTTAGCCCGTGTCACGGCCAAACACTGTTCTGGGCACTGGGGGACAGCTACGAACGAGGCGGCCCAGCTCCTTGTGCTCCTGAAGTGCTCCTTCTAGCACATGAGCCTGCAGGCTCTGTGTGAGTGGCTGAGTGTATTACTGTGGGGGGCACGCGTGCGTGAGCGTGTACTTGCTGGATGGCCATGTCTGTCTGGAGTGGGGCAGGAGACGGGGGACACAGCGGTTTTGACAAAGCACTTTTGCCCAGGCAAATTAGGCACTCACTAATCTCAGGATGATACGAGGGTCCTCAGGGCAACAGTCCCCGAAACCCCTGCATTTCCTGCCCCCTCTCCCAGGTCAGCATGGCATCTGCCTTAAATGCCACCATTATAGCTACATTCCTTTGGATGAAGGAACGGCCGTCACCAGGAGGCGCCATCAGAACGCAGGCATCTCCAGAATAATGCCCACCTCATTCACCCACCATCTCCCATAATGGAAAAGGGCCTCAGTGGCCATTTCAATGGGGAAAGGGGAGTCCCAGACCCAAAAAGGCCCCAAACCCCTCCACCTCCTCCCTAGTCTGCCACAAACCCAGGCCAACCAGGGAAAGAAGGAAGGAAACAGCCTTTGTCTGAGGGTCCATCCTCACCACAACCCTGCGAGGCTCGGAGGGTAAGCGGTTTGCCAAGGAATGGCAGAGCTGGGGAACTCAGGAACCCTAGTCTGGTTCTCTGCTCGCCTATCAGGAAGGGCCTTGATGGACCCGGGTACCAGACGGAAACCCCAGCTCTGCTGGGCCAGGAACAAAGACAAGGGCAGGAGGGGAAGCTGGTCCTGGAGGCACTAGGATGAGTGAGGGGTGGGAGTGACAGGACCATCTTCACCGCGTCCGCGTAATCGGTGTGGGGCAGGGAGCATCGGAGCAGCTAGGAGAGGCCAGAGCCGCCCCTGTGCTCCTGCCAGCCGGGGAGCTTGGGTCCTGTGGAGGGCACCACACCCACCCAGCTCCCCCTCCAGTGTGACCTGATTCAGCAGGCTCTGCGGCCCTCCCACGGGCAGCGGCGTGGGCCCAGCCTCCAGAACCCACAGGCTTGAGCCAGGCTAAAGAAGGGGGGCTGCCCCACTCCCCAGCTCCTGAGGCGGGGCTGGAGGCCACTGGGCCTGGGCACTGTCTGGCCCTGCCAGAGCAAAGGTCTCAGCGAACGCTTTGCCAGACGTGCCATATTCCTGCCTTGTCTACAAGACCCGCATTGCAGTCAGAGCCGGCTGTTCCAGGGCCGTTTGGTTCCGGTCCCCACCCGGATCCAGCGGGAGAGGCTCAGCCTTGTCCAGAGGTGGATGCACAGAGCCTCACATGCTGGCCAAGGATCCGGCCCTCAGGCTATGTGGGGAGAGGACGCCCATGGGTGTGGCCGCAGCTGTCACTCTCTTGGCCAGAAGTTTCCGTGCAGCACAGGGAAGAGGGACCGAGGGGATGGACCCTCCCTTCTGGGCCGCCAGGGATTTCCCACCCACAGTCTGAGTTGTGGGGAACAATGACTTCATTCCCCCCAGGAGGCCCACCGGCAAGATGGAGTTTGAGGTAGGAGGAGACACCGACAGCTGACTGGACATGACCACCAGCAGCTTGGATGAATTTCCCCAAGTCCCTCCATCAGACTTCTCTGAATCATGGCCGAGAGCACTGGTGGAGGGTGGCAATACAGGCCAAGGTCCCTGCAGGTCTTGGAGAGGGTGGCGAAGAACCAATGAACACCCGCTCCTGGAGAAACCCTCTGGTCCTCCCAGATCTGCCCCTCAACAGGGCACTGGCTACCATCCCACCCTGACCTTGATCTAGGCTGCCCGGATGGGGCCTGTCTGCCCCCGCTGCCCAGGAGGCCTGCGCCAGAAGCGAGAATTTAGCACCAGAGTGAAGTCACTGTTCCTGGGAGGTGTGGCCATTCCCCACCGAGGGGGAGCAGAGGCGGGACCCAGGCCCAGAGCGCAGAAACCAAAACGGAGACTCCAACTCCTTGGCCATGTCCTCAAGGCTCTCCACTCACCACCCTGGGGCACACTTCTCACCACCCCTTCCCAGCCCCAGACGAGGGCCCGGGCTCCCGTGCCACCATGCTCACTGTGCCCAGATGTTTGCACGCACACTCTTCTTTCTCCTTCCCCGCTGCACCAGCCTCCTCTGACCCCTCCTCCATGGCAGCACCCACAGCTACAGCAGTGAGCTCACCCCAGCCTGGGCTGTCCCCGCCCGACCCCAGGGGCTGAGGGTGGGCCCGAGGGCCTGGGTCTTCTCCTTCCCCACCCACCGTGCCCCCAGCAGAGCTGAGTGCGGGGCTGGGCACAGGCGGGCTGATCTAGGAACCATCTGCTGTCTGACTGTCCGACTCCCCCTGGAGACGAGGTACCCACCTCTTAAAGCATGTGAATTCCTCCCTGTCTGACAGCTAACTCCTGGCCATTTAGGTGTCACACGATCCCCCTTAAATCAAAACAGGATTTAGCGGGCCACCAGTGATTCACCAGAGGCGGCACAATTTAGTAATTTTCTAAACTACTGCCTCCCATTCATTTCTCCTCACACTGCCCTGCCCCACCCCGCCCCCCGCCTGCCCTGAGCAATAATAGCAAGGCTTGGTGGGGAGGCCGCTAGGGTGGGACAGTGTCAACCCTATTTCTGGCAAGCAGGATTTTCTATCTTGATGTTTTAGCAACTCCCCAGCAATAGCCTCCACTTGATGCCACAGAGGATGAGCCTGAGAGGCAGGTGGGAAAGCTGCCCCCGGCCTGGCTAGGAGAGTCAGGGGGCTCCTAGGCCTGAATGAGGGCACCTTGAGGACACACGGCTGCCCCTGCCCCACCCCCAACTCTGCTGGGACTGGAGGAGGCCCTCTAAGAAGGAGTGAGGTCACGTTTTCCCCAGCCCTGCCCTGCAGGAGAGGAGGGGGGCCTCTCTCATTTCCAGAAAATGCTAGTGGTGGCATTTGTCCCAAGCCTCTAACCTCACCCTTGAGGGGAGACAGGCAGGACAGGGGGTTCAACCTGCAGCCGGCCTCGGCACACTGGGTACCAGGGTTTGGAGCCTTTCCTCACCCTGGCCACACGCAGGGCGCTCCCCTCTCCCCTGGCCTGGCTGTCACTGCAGCTTCCACGCGACTCTCCGAGACTCCTACCCTCTCCTGCCCTGGGCCCTCAAAAATCTCCTGTCTTTGCCTTGTTAGATCATAAAGCAGCAAGACTTGGGAGAAGGCGTCAGAGAGCATGGGATCTGATGCCCTCATTTTGCACATGGGGAAACGGAGGCTCATAGAGGTGAGGTGACGTGCCCGAGGTTCTTTGGTGGGTCAGGGTGCAGCCAGGTGTTCTCGTTCCTGCCCAGGCCTGGTCTGTCAGCCTCGCCCAGCCTCTTCCTCCTCTTTCTCTGCTGGACAAGAGACCACCTACTCCTCGGGCTCCAGTGAGGACTCAGAAAAGTGCCCGGGCAGCTGGAAGGTATTTTGCGGTGGGCAGGGGGGACCTTCCATGCTCCCCTGCCCCTGTCCCATCCCAGCCCTCACCTATGGCCACCGTCCCCAGAGAGAGTGTCCAGGTGGGCACTGCAAGTCCCGCAGGCAGGGACTCTAGGCTCCCTGTCCTGCTCCAGCCCTCTCCTGGATGCCCCCGTGTCATCTGGCCACGGGGCCTCCCTGCCCACCTGTGGCTCCCACTGCCTCTGCTAGTCTTCACTACATCTCCCAGGGCTCTGCCTCTTCCTGAGAACCTCCCGGCTGCCAGACCCTGCTCTGGCCACCCCGTGCTCTCGTCCCCAGTGCCGGGTGCCGTCGCCTCCTTCGGTCCCCACTGCTGGCACAGCTGGGCGCACCTCAGGGCCAGAGCCTCGCAGGCTCTTCGGCGTTTCCAGCGAGCACACCCCGGCTGGGTTCCAGCAGCGGGAGCAGGTGCGGCCCGGTGCCACCTTGTGCTTCCTCTGGGCCCTACCGTGGGACTGCTCGGGTGCTGCAGGTCCCAGGGCTTTAGGGAAAATTCCTCTTTCACTGTGCTTGCATTGTTCTCACTCGCCTCAGCACCAAGATTAATATCTTTTTCTTTACGTCCCCCTAGTCGCAAAGTTTCATCTTTAATATTGTTTTATGGAGGAAGGGGCCCACAAAGACAAAAGAATCTAGGGCCCACAAAAATCATAATGCGGCCTGGGGCACCACCACGGCCATCACCACTGCTACCACGGCCGAGGGCGGTAGTCAGGGCGGGCTGAGATGTGCACGCTCCAGCTGTGCTCAGACTGACCCCTCCGACAAGTAAGGTGTATTCCTGGGCTGCGCTGTGTCTCCAGCTCTGTCCTCCTTCATCACGGGTCCCTCATCCCTCTTGCCTGCCCTGCCAAGTCACACCTGGCCCAGGTGCCACCACACAGGCCAGATTGTCCCTTCCTTCTCTCCTGACAGTGAACGGACTTGCATGCATGTGTGCGCGCGCACACACACACACACACACACACAACATGTGCTCACATACATATACATGGACACCACATGGGCACACACGCATATATATGCAATGCACACATACCGGTTTGCATACACAAAACGTGTTGCACTCATGCAAACACGTGTGCATGCCTAAATATATACACCTGCAAGTGCACACACATCCTCACATGTACACATGCGTGCAAACACACAGGGTAAAGATATGCATCATGGCCACAACCCCTGCACCTCCGAAACCCTCTGCCATGTACACCGTGGCCTCTGCTGCCCGTACCCTGAGCCCTGGGACATCTGCACGGTCTCTCTGGCACCTCTGAGCGCTCAGAGCTGCAGCCACCCATGCTGTTCATAATCCAGGAGCCTCCCTCAGCTCCTTAACGTGAAGCTGAATTTCAGCGGTGGAGGGGGGGAGCCGTGGGCAAGAGGAACGCGGCGGAGGCCATTTCTGCGACGCCATGGCTTTGTGAGTCCTCTCTTGGGAAGACTACATCTAGCCTCTCTTCATCTCCAGATGAGACCGCCCACCCTGGGTGGGGAGGGGGACTGGGTCTGACCCAGCCCTCTTGCAGCCAGGTAGGGAGTAGATTCAATGTGCCGGGCAGCTCGGGAAAGTTTTCAAAGGTGAATGGAACCAGCTGTCTGCCAGCCTACCAGCCGGTGTCAGGAGGGGGATGCTGGGCCCTCACAGGGCAGGAATGGGCAAGGAAAACTGCGGGACCCCCCCCCGCACCCCGCTTTCACTCTTGGGCTTCCTAGGATGTTGTGATGCTGTGGGCTGGGCCGGTGGGGGTGAGTCTAGGAGGGTGGGAGGAAGTAGGCACCGCTGCCCTTCTCCCCATCCACCGGAGACCCCTCCCTCTGTGGTCCAGTCTGGGGATTCTATTCATGTGAAGCCAACATTCCTGGAGCCCACAGGGCCAGCAAGATCATCTCACACAGGCAGATCGCTGTCCTGCCTAATGAGAAAATGATGACATGGCCCCCTGCCCTTGGCCCCTGTGCCCAGCCAGTCCCTAACTCCCCAGCCCCCCAGCACCGGCAGCCTCATCCCAGCACACACGCCTCCCGCTTTGTGCTATTGTTTCACAGGTATGCCTGTCAGCCCTAGGAAGTCATCTCACGGGGTGCCCGCGCGGTCCGCTCCAGGGCCCTCCCATCACGAGGACTGGTCACCTCCGAACTCCTGAGGATTAGCCCATTAAGATAGGAGGGCCTTCAGGTCACTAACACCTTATTGCACAAAGGCAAACTGAGGCCACGGGCTGAAGGGGCTTTCCCAACGTCATACACGGGGAGCTAGTCTGAGCCTAGCCCTTGGCCCTACTGTCAGAGTGGGCACACAGTGGACTGGCAGGGACTCACTGCTTGAACAAGGCGGGGCTCGTTCCCCCGCCACCCCCTCTCCGGGCTGACGTCACTGGGACCTCTGAAGAGCCAGGGCCGGAGGGGTTTGGGGCTGCAGTGCCTTAAACTCAGGAAGCCAGTCCCCTCATGGCGATCCTGCCTCCGTCCAAGCCAGGCCCAGGCCTGAAAGAGGCTAAATACAGTTTAGGCTGCCTAAGATTGCATATCAGACCCAGAAAGCGCCTTAATATCATCCCTGCCAGAGAGCTATGATCCCCTCTGTGGCTGCTGTTCCCCCTGGGAACCACTTATCGGCTCATTGTGGGGCAGCTCTTATGGTTAGAGAGCAGCTCCTTATATGTCACCCCCCAGCAATGCTGCCACCTTTCTCAGTGCTGCCCTTCGGAGCCACAGACCAAGTGTGCCCCCCAACACCGACCAGCGACAGCTTTTTGGAGAAGTGGGGACATAAGGACTATTTTTCAGGGGCTGTCACTTCTCAGAGGGGCCATCCCCAGGTCTCTGTTGCCCTCTGTGCTCCTGCTTCATCCTGGTCGTAGTGGGGGCCCAAACTCAGCAAGATCACATCAGGACAATTCCATTACCCCTTGGTCCATGAGGGAACAGACAGTTATGGAAGGTCCCCTGTCCTGGGGCACAGGCCCTCCACCTGCCTCATTCTCTAGATGACAACCCACACCCCTCAGTGACCTGACCCTGCCAGAGACCACAACTGAGGACCAAAATCACAGCCAGGGCTGGTATGTCAGGCTTGGGCAGGGCTGCAACAAAGATACATTTCTTTGGTAGAGAAATCAGGGTAGGAAAGGGGAGAATCATTACTGGTCTTATTTCACATACCTTTCATATCTGTTCCCAGAGCATCTGAGGATTCCATCAGTGCTTCTCAGACTTTAATGTGAACATGAATCCCCTGGGGATCTTGTTAAAATGCAGATTCTGTTTCAGTAGGTCTGGGTGGGGCCCAAGATTCTGCATTTCTAACAAGCTCCCACGTGATGCCAATGCTGCTGGTCTCAAGACCACTGGTCTCAGGACTCTGAACAGCAAGGGGCTGAATTACCAAAATAAACTCCTGATCACAATCTAGTTAAAATAAAAACACGAAAAGGAAGGAAACTTCTCATGATATGGGCGAGAGATTGCAATTGAATATCACTTTCCGTCTGAGCTTCCTGTAAGCCATGGCAAGAAAAGAAAGAAGTGTTTACCAACTCTTACTCTATGACAACAGAGACAGCTGTCTGTCATCAGGAGAAAGTCCTTTCCCTGATTCTGGCTGCCCAGGGAACTGATCGAGCAGATCTTACCATCAGGAGATTTGAGAAACAGGCTGTGTTTTAGGGGCACAGTGGGCCTTTCTGTGAGATGGACTGAGCCTGTGCACCTCCATGGGGTGTATCCCTGATGGACATTCACAGTTTAGATAACACAGTGCTCCTTGTGCCAAGCCTGGGCCAGCGCCACGGTCAATGACCATAGGAGACCATTCTTCCACCACCTAGTGGCTCAGACACTAGCTGGCTCAAGGGCCCCTGACAACAGAGGGAAACCTGGGGTTCTGATGCTTCACCATGCAGCCCTGAGTGTTCAGGGGAGGGCAGCTAAGGGCCCAGGCCTGAGCCTCAGGAAGGGGTGAGGTGGCTATGTGGGCAGCGGAAGAGCCCCACCTCTTCCCAATAATCAGGAGAGGCTTCCTGGAGGAGGGGACATGGCAGACAAATTTGTTTATGTAAAGGAAGAGAAGTGGTCTGGGGAGAGGAAAGTCCAAGCAGAAGGGGAGATGGGATGGGGTGGGCTTCCAGCCACGGCAGAGGTGGAGAGGTTCCCCACTGCCTCTCTCTCCACTGCTGGCTCAGACCCTCAGAGAGGGGCTGGTGGAGGTAGGATGGCGTAGCCCCCCCCCACCTCATGCCCGGGACATCCTGCGTGAGTCTATCTTCTCCTCACAGCCTGAATCTCTGCTTCCTGTCCGGGTTGGTGCAGAGGGAGAGGCGTGGGCCCTGCCTGCTCAGGGAGCACCCATGCTGCGGGTGGAGAGGCTCTGCCCTCAGAGAGCTCCAGGCCAGTGCGGGCGGGAGCTGGGGCTGAGCGAGGAGCTCAGACAGTTAGGCCTCTGAACATGACTGTGGGTACAGCCACAGACAGGACCCAGGGGGAAGAGAGGCTTGGTCAGCCTTGTTCCAGGAGGCCTTGGGAAGTCACTGCCCCCTCCCGAGGCCCTTCACCTGTAAACGGGGATGTTCCTACGAAAGGCCAACCCGAGTTGTCATCTCGGCCTGAAGAGGGGTCAGGTAGAGCACAGTGGGGTCACCTGGGGACTGGGTCCCCAGTGTTCCTCACTTGCTCTTCCCAGGGTGACACAGGACACACCCTCTCTTCCCAGCCTCCTTTGTGATGGAAGGGACGTGTAGGACCCTGATGACTTCCCAGAAAAGGAAATGGAAAACCTTTAGATAAATAAAGCCAGAGTGTGTCTGCGTTAGCAGGGAAGAAAGACAAAAGTGCTTGGCGTTTTCTGCAATTGCCAAAGCCATCAGGGGTTGGGGCAAGAGGAAGTGGGGTTTGCCGGAGACGCTGGAGCTGGACGGCTGCTCCCGTCTTGGCCAGCCAGGCTTCCTTCTGGTCTGGGCCAAAACGGGGGCTCTGAACCATCCTTCTCTCCAGTTTGCTCCAGGGGAGAAGTCTGGAGCCTGAATTGAAGGAAAGGCTGGGCTCCCACACAATCGCTTGCCGGTGTAGAAACCAGGACACTTGCAGATGTTTCCAGAGCCCCCAGAATTTCAGGCCTGGGCTGGCGACTGGGGAGGAAGTAAGGGAAGATAGGAGAGGAGGGGTTCCAGGAAGCCCCACCCTCTCTTCCTCCCTGCTTAACCTTCCAGGAAGCAGGAGAGCAAATAGGAAGGCTTGGCACCTGCCATCAGTCTGCCTGGGGCCCTGGCCAAGCGCCTTGGTGCCCTGAGACTCAGTTTTCTCACCTGGAAGCGGGAGGTTTGAGGGACATGATCAAGTGCTGCCCACGGTGCCTGCCACTGGAGCCCTCGACTCAGGAGTGGTCCCTGCTGAGAGTGTGGGCCCAGCTGCCTAGGGCCACACCACCCAGCTGCCTCATTTCACAAACAGGGGACCAAAGCCTAGAGTGGGGAGGGAGGGAGGGCCTTACAGGGGCAACCAGAGAGGAAGACATTTCTCTATCTAACTCAGGAGCAGCTATGGGGCCTGGTAAGAGCTGGGGAAAGGAGAGGAGGGACAGCCACCTGGGGGTGGGTTTGGAAAGGTAGAGGGAGAGGGACTGACCTCCAGCGGTCAGCGGACAGGCTAAGGTCCAGTGGGCCTCGAGTCAGACCCACCCCAATTCCTGTGGCCTCCCATCCAGCTCCCAGTAAAAGAGCCAGCAACCCCTGGGCCCAGACTGGGTGCTAGGCCCTGTTCCAAGCACTGTGCACTTACTCCTCACACCAACCTTCAGAGGCACGGGCTATGATTATTCCCATTTTACAGGTAGGGAATCTGGGGTTCAGACAAGTTTTAATTTTGTCTGCTTGTTTTGTAACTTAGGTGACACAACTGAGACGTTGGAGCTAAGATCTAAACCCAAATAGTCAAGCTGTCCGGGCCCCTTTCTCACAGCTCACACCTCATGGTGGGTGCAGCAAGGATCCCCCAAACCTGGAGAGAGAACAGTAGGTGCATAGACTTGGGCCTTCTGACCTACAGGTCCAGGAGAGCCAGGGCCCCGACAGCAGCAGATGTGGAGGAAGCATGAACTTGGGACCGGGGACTGGGAGCTCTCTTTGCCTTCCTGTCTGAGAAATTCCTGGTCCTCAAGAGATGAGCAGTTTCCAGAAAATCCACCGACACCCCAGATGGCCAGAGCTGGGGCTTTCAGACTCTGAGAACACAAATGGGGCCCCGAGGCACCCCATGGCAGAAGCCCTCCCCAAGGCCACCGAGGGGCTGAGAACCATCTTGCCAGACTGGCTGTCTTCCATGTGCACTTGGAGGTGGCCAGGCCCAAGGGAGCCAGCTGGTCCCAAGGTCACCAACAGTTTTATAAACAATGGGCAGTGGGTCTAGCCGTGGCTGGGGCCAGAACAAAGGCTCGGGCACTTCCTCGCATTGAGGCCCCCTCCTTCACGGTTTGCCAAGGCAGGAGACTGAGGAAGCCTTCATCAGGAGCTAGGGATGTTTTGCAAAGACTGTTCCCGGGAGAGCTGCAGCCGCCACTGCCGACGGGGGAGCACACAGAGGGAATGGTTACTCAGGGCCGAGATCTGCCTTCCAGGAAGCAGGGGAGAGAGGGGCCTTGACTCCAGGCCCATGGGGTCCCACCTTGCTCCCCAGGCTGAATCACTAAAACACAGGGTATCGCCCACCTACTCCTCCTCTCCATGGCCCTAGCTCAGAAGTTGGCATCTTTTCTCTGAGCCGCCCTCCACACTGTTGCAGTCTGAGTCTTCTAAAACAGCCCTGCTCTGAAACCCCCCATGGCTCCCCAGGGCTCACAGAGGCAGCTCAGTCTCCTTTGCTTGACATGCAAAGCCCTTCAGGATCCAGCCCTAATATGCTCCATCTTCCTGGCACCCCAGACTCCCCAGGCCCCTTCCCCTGGCAGCTCTGTCCCCGCCCATCCCGCCTGGAGTGCCTCTGCCCCTCCTGCTTCCCTACCCTCCTTCAGGGTCAGGCTTCAATCCTCCCTCTCCAAGAAGCCTGCCTAACTGCTCCCATCCATACAAGTTCCCTCCTCTGAGCCCTATGCCCCCAGTAAAATCCAAGAAGGATCTGAGCCCAGGAGTTCGGCGAATAGGGTGCCAGGAGATCAATCAATAATGGAACAATCCTTCCTTAGACTAAGGTTCCCACACACAGCACAGTCTGTTGACACAATTGTCCTCATGTAATTATTAATAGCACCCCCTCAGTTTCGGCCCCTGTGCTAGGGCAGGGGAGGGGTGGGGCAGAGGGGGCAGGGCCCAGTGTCCCCAGTGCTCTGAGAGTGCCTACCCTGGGTGGCCCAGCAGGGCACAAGGAGATGGGGGAGGGGAGGTTGGCACTTATCCCCCAGGGCTCCACTCCCCAGGGAGGTGGGACTTTGCTGAGCCTCGCAGATGTCAGCAGGCCTTAAAACAGAACTTGCGAGATAAGCACCCAGGATCACCCTTATCAGAGGCCACGGGAAAGGCGCCAGGTTTAATCTCAAAACCACAGCCAACTCAACGGTTTAGAGACCTCAGGCAGCACCTCCCCAGTCAGACACCCAGTGACTGGGGCTTTACGCCCGGAGGTGGGGCAGGGGGTGAAGGGAGGGGGCAGATGTAGGCCTGAAGGGGCTTCTTCAAAGAGGGGAATGAACCTTGAGTTTCATCTCCCCATGATGGGACTGGTACCGGTTGGTGGCGGGGACAAGGGAGAGAGGGAAGACCAGGTGGCCCCTGCCACACACACACACACACACACACACACACACACACAGTAAAGGGGGAAACCGGTAGCTGTGTGACCGGCACCCACTCACTGGGAGCTGGGCTTGTGAGAGAGGAGCTGATCAAGGGCACTCAGCCAGGTAATCTAGGAGGGCTTCCTAGAGGAGGGCCCTTAGAGACAGACCTTGAGGGACAGGTAGTATTTGACAGATGGACACGAGGAGCCGGAGGGCAGGGGCCCAGGTGCAGCAAACAGCACCTGTGAAGGCCTCGGGCAGTGAGGGGCTCACCAGGGAAGCAGCTGCTATGGTCTGGAGTGGGGAGTACATGGAGCTGGAGAAGGGAGAGGCGGAGACGGGATTAGAGGCGGGTTAGAATCATCCCCCCACCGTACAGCCTCCCCATCAGCTGTATTCCCTTCCATCCAAAGACCACGCTGGTGGTCTGGTCTCCAAGAGGCCCCCGTGAAGGAGAAACGTCCTAGGAGGGCTCTTAACTACAGACTGCTATCTGGTCAGTTTCCCCATCTGTAAAGAGAGGGCTTTCAGTGACTTCCTGGGGAACAGGATGTGGGAATGTGGGCCGGACAGTGGGATGAAGCACCACGACACTGAAGTGGCCTGGAAGGAGGGGCGGAAAGGCAGACTGAGCGCCCAGCCAGGGGGGTACTGCTGCCTGTGTCATGCAGAGCAGGTCTGCCGGAGCAGCATCCCCAGCAACGTGTGGGCGCTGGAGGGGTACGCCACAAACCCAGCGCAGCCTGCCTGCCACCCGCCCCCCCACCGCCAGCCCACCCCTCGTCCTGCATTAAGCAATCCCCATTATCGCAAATGCCTGGCATTTTTGCCTGGTAATTCCAGCTCCCACAGCCCCGTGAGGATTAGGGCGTGATTAGGGAGCGAGGAGGACTCTGGTGGGTGGAGAGAAATACCTGCAAAAGGACTCAGCAGCCTCCTTGCCTCCTGCAAGGGTCAGGATCCCGAAAGGAATCAGTGGCCAGTGAGGATGGTCCATGGGGCCGCTGGTAGCAAAGGTCATCAGCATGCGTCACCTCCATCCCCTCCTTGCCTCTCCACTAGTACTGTCCTCCCTGGGAGCACTACAGTAGCCCCTCGATGTGCCCCCTGCCTCTGCTGCACACCCACTCCCCTGCCCAGGAGAGAGGTCTGAAGGAAAGCTCTGAGCAGTCCTTGTCTCCGGAGGAAATGTCCCAGCCTCAGGGCCCACCGTCTAAGTCCTTCACCGACTCTGCCTCCTGTCCTAACCCTCCCACTCTCGGGTCGCCCCCGATGAGGCAAAAAGACATCCTGGACTTCGATGGTCTCTTGGCTCTCACCGTTCCTTTCAGCTGGAATGAACTTCCATCCAATTCTCCACTGTCGAAACCCTTCAAGGTCCAGGTTAGACGCTGCACCGAGGAGTCCCTTCTAGCCCATGCTGGAAATATTAAGAGCGAACACTTACCAAGACCTTGTGATGTGCAGGCCCTATTCCTCGTGCTCACACTGTATGGACTCACCTCATCCTCATTACGGACTTATTGCGGGGGTGGAAGTGGGGGATTTCATTTTGCCGATGAGGAAACTGAGGTCCAGAGAGCTTATGTCACGTGCTCACGGCTACACAGGCAGGAAGTGGTGAGTCGGGACTAAACTCAGGCCCTCTGGTCCCAATGCAGCTTCTTCCCTTGTGTCTATACGGCACTCCTCTTGCTTGTTCCTTCGCTACCTCTTCATTATGGGGAAGACTTCTGAGTTTCCAAACTGTCACCCCACAAAATCGCAAGCCCCAGGGCAGAGCTCCCAAGACTTGCCCCTCACCGCTCCCGGCCCTCCCAGAAGCCTGGGCCCACTGCTGCCCCCTCTTCCACCAGCAGTGCCTCTGATGGGTTAGGCCCCAGCCCCGGCCCCTGACTTCCCTTCCGGCTCAGACACGGGAGACCCTGGGGAGCAGTCAGGTGGAATCTGGACGCAACCCTACCTTAGGATTTCCCCAAATGCCCCTCCGAGCCCTGTCCCAGCTCTGGCCCCCAGGGAATTCTCGCAGCTCTACTGGAAACTCTTCTTCTTACCTGTGCTGCAACCATGTAGAACTTACAGAGGAGGGTGGAAATGGTCCTGCCAAGGTTGGCGCACCCATCACGCCCTCTAGCCACGCGAGAAGGTGAGGAAGCACTGGGCTGGCAGTGGAAGAGGCCAGCAGTTGGTGAGGGCTTCCTTGGAGAGAGGCATCCGTGTGCTGGGATCCCCTTCCCCACTGCCTCCTAGTGGAGCATCTCCTCTCCTTAAGCCAAGCGAGGGAGGCTTCAAGAAAACTCCTCGAAAGCCTGCCATGTGTGCCCTGCAGTGTGGGACGATCCCTGACTCCCACCTGGGGACGAGGACATGTCACTGCTCCCGATGGGTGGCTGGGCAGACAGGCGGCATGAGGTGGGAAGGTCTGACTTCCAGAACTGGGGAGGCAAAGACGTGTCGGTGCTTTGCGTGGTTCAAATGTGGATCCTGTGGAAGGAAGACCCCCGTCTTTTTAAAAGGGGAGGAGGGAGGTTGACTCCACCGGAAGCTGGATGGGGGCAGGTGCTGGGAGCCCCCATTAGCACCAGCTTGAGGACGAGTCACCTGACTCAGGAGAGGCCCCTATGGGTGGGAGGTCCCCCACAAGAACAGGGGGAGGAGGATCTTTCCAGTGATGAGAGTGGAGTTGGGTGTTTGCCATCAGCAACTTCCGTTCACACTGCCGGAAGGGCAGTGGAATTGGCTTACTCTTTCATCCAGAGACAAAGAAATGAACCATCTAGAGAAAGAGAATCCACGGGGAAATACAGACGTCCCTCGGTCTCCAAGGGGGATTGGTTCCAGGCTGCACCAAGGATACCAAATTCCGAGGATGCTCAAATCCCATAGTTTGCAGAACCCACGGATACAGGGAGCCAACTGCAATAAGAAAGAATAAAGCTGCTTCCTGCTCACATCCCACTGAGGTCTGCGTGTTCAATAAACTGGCTTCCCCGTGCATGAGGCGGCCAGAGAGAGAGAACAGTCAAGCCCAGGTTCAGTCTGTGAGAGGCCACTCGACCCTAGGATATGGTTCTTGACCTTCTGGGGGAAAAGAGAGGGGTGTTGTTCCAAGATCAAGGCCATGAGGTAGGCTGTAGACTCTCTCCCCAGAAAATTACACAACTGTACATGTACACAAAGATTTTAATTTAATTTGGCGGCGGGGTGGGGCGGGGCGGGCTTTGGGCCCTCTGAAGACTACCCACAGTCTCCTTAGAAAACCACGCAGCCCAGGAGAGCACCACGTGTGAGGAAGCAGGGCCTGCATCTCATTCTGGTAGGTTTGGCAGTGGTACCGTGGGCTCATTCTGACTTGTGGACCTGGGAGAGGGCGGTGCTGGGCTTCGCTCGTCTTCCTTCCCAGAAAAGTCCCAGGCAAGGGACGCCCTGCTGCACACGTGCCTATGTCTTGGCTTCTAGAAAAGTGCTTTTGTAATTTGTTGCAACTGGTCTTCCCAAGCAACGCTGGGAATATTTTGATTTCTCCAGCTCCGCCTATGGCACCCTGGTCAGGAGGTTAAGTGTTTTATTGAAAAGACACACTTTTCCTTCCCAGGCGGATAAACAAGGCCACTGCAGGGAAACCGACTTCCTCCACCCGGTCGCTCAGCTGGAGAGGCCCGATCCTGGCCAAGGAAAACAAACGCATAAACATTTCAGGGACATATAGGAAGCGTTTCTGCTGGACGCCTGCTGTGAATGGCCACTGGAGTTCACGCAGCAAACTCCACGGGGGCCCGGACAAAGCGCCCTCTGCCAGCTCTTCCCTGCCGCTCCCCAAAGACCCACAGTCCGACCACTGCTCTTCTCACCCAGCTCACGAGAGCACAAAACAGGCTCTTTAGTTGTCACCACCAAATGCCAGCTTTGCCCCCTCCATGCCTGGCCCTTAAAGAGGAGGGGGTCTCCCTTTAGCCAGCACTGCCGGGGAGCACGGCCCCCGAGCTGCTTGTGTTCTGAGCCCAAGGGGGTGCACGGAGGCTGGGGACTGGCTGCCGTGCAGTGACTACGATTCTCCCTGGGTCAGGGCACATGAGGGAGGAGTGCGTGCCCAGGTCGCCACGTGTAAACACCCACCTCTGCGGGCCCCACTCAGAGTCCCAGCCAAGCACCCACGGGGCACAGCAGGGTGGGCCCTGGATGTGGCTCCGCCATGATGTGACTCCCATGTGGACAGACAGGTGACAGAGGTTCCTGGAGGCCGTGCCCTACCACTGGGCGCCCTCGCTCAGTCCATCGTTGGGAGCCACTGCAGAGGGGCCCCCAGCTTCTGTTTTTGACAAAACTCTCTCTCTGGTCTTTCTTCTTCACCAGCCTCCCACTGTGTTTCTATACTTGCTCGTATTCCTTTTTGGAATCCGTTGGATATAAATTGTTGGAACGAAGGAGGCTCCGAGTACAATTTTCCCTTCACAAGTGGTTATGGAGTTTTCCCCCTTCCCACCTATCCTACCCTCAGTCTGGAATGCGAGGGTCTCCACAGGCTCTGCCCACGGGAGCAGCTCAGCCAGTTCTCTCCGCACACGCCCCACTGCAGCCACACGGGGGCCCACTCAGTCCCTCTTCTCATCCTCACCTCGTTGTTCTCCCTGGCCAGGAGGTCCCTCCCTGAAAGGTTCTTTTCCTCGTATCTGCTTGGCCAGGTGTAGCCTGCCCTCCAGGTCCACACGACCGTCCTCATGGGGCCTCGCAGAGATCCAGGTCGGCCCCAAGATGGGCTCCCAGGGAGCCTGAGTGTCTCCAGGTCGGCACAGCTTTCGCAGCCTGGTGTCTTAGACCTGGGGCTGATCCACAGAAGCCAGGCCAAACCAGAAGCCCAGCCAGGGACACCAGTGGGCCAGAGGGCATGGTTGGCCTGCAGAGACCCTCGTTAGGTGACGATTAGCCCACAGGTCTCCGGGGCTCTGGGGCCCCTCCACCCATCACCATCCCCGCCCCAGCCATGAGCCGGCCAGACCTCATGCTTCCATTTGCGGCAACAGAACAAATGAGGTTCGGCCCTCAGCATGGGTTTGACTCCTGTTTTATAGAAAGCCAACCATCAGAAATAACGAGTGCCCAGGGTCCCGGGCCGACCATATCAGAGGCTTGGCGAGGGGCCGGCCCCACAGAGAGCGAGGGAGGGATGCAGAGAAAAGGCAGCAGAGGCCCCACCAGCCTCCTTCCAGGCCTTGGCAGTCACCGCTCAGCTGGGAGGGGCTGCACAGCAGCACTCTGGGTCCACAGCACAGTCCTGGGCAGGCCCTTCATGGAAGAGGCAGGGAGGTTCTGGACGCTTCTGCAGCAGTGCTGGCCCAGGTGCTGGCCCAGACTTGTCCCTGAGGCCCAGGGCTCAGCCGTCACTCCCAGTGATGTGTGCTGGAGCCATGGGGCTCACCCACATGGAGGGTCACAGGATGGGGTCTGAGCCGTTCCAGTTCACCGATGCCCCCTTCCACCTAAGAGCAGAGGAACAGAGAATGAGTTAGAGCTGCAGAGGCCCACACAGGAGCCAGCTCTTGTCCTCACTCACCGGAATTCCTCTCTCCGGGCCTTCGAGGATTTCAGGTTCCAACATGCCCACCTCACCCCTCCACACTCACAGACAGGCCTACACACCAGGCCCCTACAAAACAAATGCACCTAAACCCCTCAAATGAGGCGCGCAATCTACACGCATCTGAATCCAGCCACTTTCCAGGGGTGCCTGATGGTGGCACTTTAAAGGCACATGGGGAGACCTAGATATGGAGACATCCTGGAGGGTTCAAGGCACGGAAGGAGGTCCAGTTGCTGGAGCCCAGAAAGGTAGGCATAGGGCATAGGGAGCCAGCGGGAATGGCACCACACAGGACCCAGGAGGCCTTGCAAGGATTCTGGGCTTTGCTCTAAGAACTGCTAGTGAAGGGCTGTGAGCGGTTCAGTAAGGCACTGATTTGCCTTTTTAAAAAATTTATGAAGCCTTAAGAAGCACTGAGTATAATTAAACAGGAGTCCAGGGTTAGACACAATTTAATAATAGTCCAATTCCAAAATTAAAGTTATTACAGGTGAGACCAGCACTTGATTTTAATACATGGAACTAGTTTTCTAAAAACAACTCAGAGGAATCATTTATAGCAGATGGAATATTTCTGAAAAATCTGGCATTAGGCGTATTATACATAGACGTACATCCTAAGATTATACAAACTAGGAAACAGCTGTTGCACACCTCAACAGCAGTACTGGAGCGCGGACTTTGAGACTGGGGTTTAGAAACGCTTCCCAGGGTGTGGGGTTTGGGGAGGGAGCAGACATTTTCAAAACCTGAAGTTTTTCTTCAGGACTGAAGTCAAAATTGTAACTGCCACAGAAGAGGAAAACAGGGATGCTTTCACTTTACTTGTACATCTGTGCTGGAAAGTCCAGTACAGGCAGACCTCATTTTATTGGGCTTCACTTTATCGCTCTTCACAGATACTGTGGTTTTGTTTTTTTTTTTTTTTTTTTTTACAAATTGAAGGTTTATGGCAACCCTGTGTCAAGCAAGTCTATGGGTGCCATTTTTCCAACAGCATTTGTTCTCTCTGTGTCTCTGTGTCTCATGTGAGTAATTCTCGAAGCAGTTCAAACTTTTCCATTATTATTAAATTTGTTATGGTGATCTGTGATCAGTGATCTTTGATGTTATTATCGCAGACAGATTACAACTCACTGAAGGTTCAGATGACAGCATTTTTAGCAATAAAGTATTTTCTAGTTAAGACGTGTACATTGCTTTTTAGACATAATGCTACTGCATGCTTGACAGACTACAGGATACTGTAAACATAACTCTCATATGCATTGGGAAACCAAAAATTTGTATGACTCGCTTTACTGCACTGGTCTGGAACGAACCCACAATCTCTCTGAGGTCTGCCTATATCCCTGAGATTGGACCTGCTGCAAGAAGGGAGTGAACAGGTTCTCCCGAAGTAAGGCTGCTGCATTTCCCAATCTAATGCTTAGAAGCATCAAGAAGTTTCAGTAGTGGTTCGCCATAAAGCCAACGCTCTCCATCTTCGTGAATAACCTAGACCCCCACTGAATTTCTCTCTATTCCTTCCTCAGGCTTCTGCTCTTTGTCTTTCTTCTCGCTTGTGCCTTGCTTCAATGGCCGCATCAACGTCTCTGATGTTTAGGTCGAGAGAGACAGCCTTGCAGAGGCAGTGGGATTCATACTCTGTTCTGTTCTTCCAACCTACTTTCCTCCTGATTACCAGCAACTTCTTGGTCTCTGTAAAGACTGTATGACCCCCTGTTGAGTATTTTGCATATTTTACACCATTCCATTTCCCTTCAAGTGAGCAAAAAGAGCTGTCATTTGGAGAAGAAAAAATCTTAGTGGTAATTCTGTGCAGGAGTAGCATGGGAGACGATATTTGCATATAGCTCGTTTGGGAACAATTGATATGTGCATTCTCTTCCTAGCTCCACCCATGGCGCTGTAAGGACAAGCCTTCCATAACCACTGGGGAATGTGAGAATGTTAACAGTTGTCATAGTCTAGACACAAGGCACAGCCCTGCCCTATGTTGTGCACGCCAATCAACATCCCACGAAATTTTCATCTGGTCCATATACGAATGCTGGATTGCATCTTCTCGTTAAAACACTCAGCAAAAAAGGCTGAGATGGGTGGATGACGGAAAAGTTGCTCAGCCACAAATGTTACACTGTTTCAAGAAACTAGTGCCTCTAAAACTAGCTCTCTGTTCTCTCCAGTGTCATTTGGCAGTGCCTCATGAGGCTGCAAGGTCTCACCCAAAATGCAGTTGTGTGGCTTTTTGGCAACGGATCCTTTGCTTCCTGCATGAAAGTCTGAGAGCTACCATTTGACCACCTGAACCATTTGGTCCCTGGGATCCTTCTGGTCACAGATACTCAGAGGCAGGTCTGGATGTGCAAAAAGTTTGCATATATTTCTAGAAGAGGGCTTCTCTCAAGAGTAATTGTTGATAGAACTACCTTAGTAAGATCCATTCCAAGCCTAACTTGTGATAAGAAATGTGTGATAACCTCTCGTGCTCATCCATGGACCCTGCCTCCGCTTTATCGTCAGTCATATCATGTGCATCGACATGGTCAGCGTCACTTGTTCCATTGGATGTGGGAGAATTAAGTGATTCTTTGGAACCTGGGTGCTTTAGACTGTTTCCTGTGTGTGTCAGCACCGAGGCAGATCTAGAGGAATCTATTAGACGCTTTGGGGTTGAACCACTTTGATGGAATCCATCAGCATCATAGCATTCCTCACTGCTCGAAGGAGAGACACTGGGATGGTAGGTATCTGGAGACAACTTGGCAACCCCGGGAGAAGTCAGGCTGCTCCTTGGTGAGTGCCCACTGCCTGCACCGCTGCTCCTTGGTGAGTGCCCACTGCCTGCACCGCTGCTCCTTGGTGAGTGCCCACTGCCTGCACCGCTGCTCCTTGGTGAGTGCCCACTGCCTGCACCGCTGCTCCTTGGTGAGTGCCCACTGCCTGCACTTTTGGTGCTGGAGCCTGATGATGTCTCAGGGCAGCCAATATAGGTTCGGCTGGTGGGGAAGACACATGCAGCTCTGACTTGCACAACTGAGCAGGTTCGGGAGGTAAGGCGAGCTGGGAAGGCACTGAGATAACCACAGGTTCCAAGGGAGTAGGTGGACCTACAGCATCTACTGGGTTAACAGCACTTTAGCAACCTGTAGCAACATAAGACAAAGCCTTAGTGATTCTACCGTGCAACCTGAGGTTTTCAGTTTTCTTGCTCTGTTCATCATTGTTGCAGTTTTGAAACACATCATCGAAAAGCTTTTACAGTAAGTCCCCTACATACGAACCTTCAAGTTGCGAACTTTCAAAGATGCAAACGTGCGTTCCATCCGTGTCAGGCGTGAGTGAAGTTGCAGCTTGCCCTCCGTCTCCTGTTGCTGACGATCCTTCAGCTCTACCATCTCCCACCTCCTCTCCCTCCTCCAGTCAGTAACTCGTCTTGCCTGCTCACTCGACGCCAGCCCGTGTGCCAGCTGTTGTACTGCACTACTGTACTTTTCAAGGTACTGGACTGTAAGCTTAAAAATGTTTTCTTTATCTTTGTATTTGTTTGTTTGTTTTTTATGTATTATTTTTATGAAAAGTATTATAAACCTATCACAGTGCAGTACTATATAGTCGACTGCGTTAGTTGGGTACCTAGGCTAACTTCGTTGGACTTAACGAATGCGCTCTTGGAATGGAACTCGTTCGTATGTAGGGGACTTACTGTCCTGTTAAGATTTGTAGAGGAGTATCAGCCTCTCTAAGTTTCCTATCAAAATCTTAGACACTAGGGACACATCCTGAATCCAGACATCCAGGGGTGGCAGAGGGAAGGAAGAGAGGGGAGTAACATTCCCACCCACAGCCTGGCTCCAGACAGGCACCAGGGACGCAGGTTTGCGAAGACCGAACTACTGCCCAGACCAGTTTGGGTTCTTGCCCCCGGTCATGGAGAGAAGAAGGGGGAAGAGTCAGAAATAGAGCAGACTTCCTGTATCCCTATAAGATCCACCCTCAGCCTGGCCCCCAAGGCCCTTCCCTTATCGTCCGCCTCTGCCCACACTGACAGGCAGACAGAAGTTCCTCCTGTGAGCTCCCAATGGGACAAAATTGGGTTTGGCTTCAGTGCAGGGGTGAGTTTTATTCATCTGCTGCTAGACACCCAGGTCACAGCAACAGTCACCGAGCCCTAAGGTCAGGCTGGGAGGCTTATGCTACCTGTGAGGCTTCTCACAGAGGTAACTAACCTACCCAATCCTGGACTACAGGTGCTGAGGCAGGGAGAGTATCAGAAACACAGAAAGAAGCAGTTCACAACTACAAGAGGAAATCAAAGCACAGACGTTTTGAAAGGGCTGAAATGCTGGGATACTGTGCTTATTTAGGGGATGAATGGTTCCCCCCCCCCCCCCCCCCCGCCGTAGGAACGGTTCTGAAAGTCTATGGATCAGTTACAAGGATGAAAAAGAAGAACTCTGCATATGCAATCAGGGGCTGATAGAGAATGGGGAGGGATGGAATGGACCGGTTTCTGAGTGCAGAGGCGCCGTCAAGGCTCACTCAGCTATGCTGATGTAGAGGAGGCTGAGGGTGTGAGAGTTTAGAGCAGCGTTCCTCAACCTGGGCACAGCGGACATTTTGATCGGGATGATTCTGTTGCGGGGGGAGGGTTGTCTTGTGCATTGTAGGACATCTGGCACCCTCCCGCAAACTAGTGACAACCAAAAATGTCCCCAGACTTTGCCAGATATCCCCCAGGGTGCAAAACTGCCCCCAGTTGAGGACCACTGGCTTCGGGGTTGAGCTCAGCGAAGATGCCGTGGTCCCCAGAGCTGAGGTCAGCTCAGCGTCATGGGCAGGCCCATCTCTTGCCCACGACTGAATCCCTTGCTTCCCCAGCAGCCATCACTGCATCAGAGCAGCAGTAACCTGACTTCACAGATTTTCAACATGATGTCTCGCTGTATCAGCAAGGAGAAGAGGGCAGGCCTGGTTTTAAAGCCACCAGAGCTGACCAGCAGAAATACACCCAAGCACTTCTCTTACTCACTTTGGATTTCCAGACAAGTACCCTGCGTGCAAGCGTCCTGTCCTGCGCGCCAGCTGCTGGCAGTCAGAACAACTACAGAATGAGCCCCAAGGCCGTCTCTCACCTGCGAACCTGGCCGGTTGCTGCGCCCTCCACCTGGAAGGACCATCCTCCCTCTCCACCCCTCCTCCTTCAGGGTCAGATCCAGGAGCCCTCCTTCCGGAAGTATCCTCCCTCAGCACTGCTGTCAGGCTCTCCCCGGCCATGCTGTCATGGGGTCTCCCTCTCCTGCTAGACTGTGAGCCTCTAAAGGGCAGAGCTGGTCTCACTTGCCTCTGTCCCCTCAACGACCTCTAGCTCCGTGCTGGGCTCCCAGGGATGCCGCTGAGGGAACACACCCTCTGTACACGCCCTGCCCCTCGTCAAGCCCAGGCACCAGAGGGAAAACCTGAGTTTCATCACACTTCACTCTCCCTCCCCTTTGACCCCGGTGGTCACCGAGCCCTGTCCATGGCCCACCTCTGCTCTCTCGTCCCTTCCCCTCTGCCTCCTCCCATTCTTCCTCCTCCCCCCACTTGCCTGTGAGCCCCCTGAGGTCTCCAAAGGAGAGGGAATGCTTCTACATCTCCTCTCGACCTCATAGCAGCTCAGGGAAGGCTTCGTTTTACCCAATCGACAGATGGGGAAACTGAGGTCCAGACAGAGCCAGCCCTTCCAGAGGTCGTGCCACGTGACGGCAACAGAGCCAGGACGCAGCTGGGGTCTCCAGACTCCTGCTGGGTGCTCGGCTCCGCACAGTGGCGTTGCACGTGCCATGAACAAGGCGCACCAGGGGCGGCTGTGCGCGTGGGCTGCAGGCGGGGGACTCACAAGAGGGGGCTGGGCAGTGGGAGCACCCAGGAGCCCTCCCTCAATGGGTGAGAGGCACTGTGAAGAGGGCATCTGGGCAAGAAGGGTGTCAGCAGAGGCGTGAAGCCTGCAGCAGACTCCTCAGGCGGGCGGGCACACAGGTGTGGGAGGTAGGTGCTCAGCTGCAGCCCCTCAAAGGCACCGTTTCCAGCTGAAGTTACATTTTCAATTTTTTGTCTGAGCCTCCAAACAGAAACATCTGTCGCCCAGGCCCAGGCCCCGGTTATGAGTTCTTTCCTCTCTTCTCTGGCCTGTTGACAACCCTTTCATTTTCTCCCATTTTAGCGAGGCTGGAAGCTTGAGAGAGGCCACTGTGTGTGTCTTCTTTGGAAATGACCATAAATGAGTCTTTTTTTTTTTTTTTTTTTTTTGCTGAGATGGTCAGAGGACAGAGGAGGGAGGAGGCTGGGGGACAGACACAAGCGAAGGTAACAGGAGCTTCTCTGAGATCGAGGTGTGCATCACACCAGAGAGTGGAGACAGCACGGGGCCCGGGGATGGTTCAAATTAGGATGCTCTTCTCCAAAGGCAAAACTGGCAGTCTGCTCTTGTGCACTGTCACCGTGGCAACAAAGCCAGGCGGCGGGAAGTCACACTGCCTGCTCAGTGACCTTCCACTGGGCTGGGACAGCACCGGCCTAAGCCCCAGGCCCTGAACTGCTCTTGACTCGAGGTGTGGCCTGGCGTCAGACCTCCACTCCGGCGACCCCATCTGTAGAAGGAAGGGCCGTATCGGGAGGTGTCCAAGGGCCTTTCTGTGGATCCCAAGCAGGTGGCCAGGTAGCCAGGGATGTGGCGTGCTCCACGTGGGTTAGCGTGAATGTCAGAGGTTCTTATGGGGCAACAGAGGTGGTTTTGAGGGCAGGCGGCGCGTCTCTCCCTGGATTAGAACAGAGTTGATTCTGAACTTGACTTCTATTTGACTGTGAACTCTGAGAGCAAGAAGCGCGTCTCATCCAGCTGCTTCTTCCATGGAGTCCAGTCCGGGGGTTCCATGAGGTTGAGGTGATGAGAGGGAAGCCCCGCCAGCCCGCAGGTGAGCCTATCCTGCCATGAGCGCTCGGCTGCTTCTCAGCGGGTGCCTGGACTAACTGGCCTTGGAAATGACCTGAGCTCGGGCCATACGCCCTTCCTGTCAAGGCAGCAGGACTTACCCCCCAAGAGGCAGGGCCCCAGCTTTAGCGGGTCTCTCTGACCTTGAAGGCTACTTTCCCAAGTTTCTCCCTTTGAGCTGTTTGAGAATCTGGGATGAAAACAATACGCAAAGCCTTTGTAATCCAAGCCCTCGGAACAGGATTCCAGGAGGCTGGGCCTGCTGTTTCCCATTACAGTGGGGTATGTTATCTGATGGGTACAGGGGGGAAAAACCCTGCGTTCCCACTATTCACTCACCACTCAGCTTTCCGGGAATGAGGCTGGGAAAAGTCTCACCGTGTTAATTGCCCAGATGGACCGAGCCATCAAGGTGGAGCAAGTGATGGGGGGAGTAGAACTGGTTTCAGCAAAGTCCATGCAGGGGATGCAGCACTCAGACCTGGGGGGGGAGGGGGGCAGGGGGCAGCCAGCGGAGCCAGGAAGGAAGTACCCCGGGTCTGGTATGTTACAGCAGACCAGATGCTGGAGGGTGAGCATCTCACCTGACATCTGACTTTCACAAGGCACCCAGGGAGGGTGAGGGAGAGGTAGGCACCGCCCTCACCAGCCACCAGAACATCAGTTCTCACAGTGCCGTCCCAGGACAGCAGCACCAGGAGCACCAGGGAACTCTTGAGAAATGCAGATTCTCAGGCCTCAGCCCAGACCTACTGAGCCAGAAGCCCCAGGGGTGGGACCCAGCAATCTGTGTTTTACCACACCCTCCAGTGGGGATGCCTGCTGAACCCTGATGATCATGCTCTAGCAAATCTTCCCAGTGGGTGGCCGTAGACAAATACAGACGTGCTGGACCATTGATCCCCTCAGCCATCAGGGAACTGGGCAGAGTCTGGGTCAACCAGAGTCCCCAAGCCAGTTGTCCCTAACTCTGTGTGTTGCCCCAGTACGATGATTTACTATCTGTGCCGAGGAGTAGGAAACACTGCTGGAGGAGATGCCAAGGCTCAACCTTGCCCGAGCTCCTCCCACGACAGTGAGCAGGGACAGACAAGGGCAGGGTAGGGACTCAGCCTGGACCGCCTGCCCCAGGCCGAGGGCTCGCTCCCTGATGCGTGCAGCCTCTCCAGATCATTTCACGTGCCGTCATTTTGCTGGTTCATTTCATGGCACACGGCCCCGGGGACAGGGGTAGGTTCTGGGAGAAGGGACAGCTGACAGAAGAAGAAGAGGTGCTCCAGGCCCACGTTCACACTCAGATGTCTCTGGACTGAGCCCCCTGACAGATCAGAGCCCCAAGTCATTCTCAAGCACTTGCCAATTAGGGCTGAGCCCAAGAAGTCCAATCCCCAGGCCCCTGGGAGGTGCCTGGTGAGTCGAGTCCTGCAGCAGCAGCATTCTTGGGGAAAGAGAAGTTACTCCAGACGGGGGCAGGTGGAGAGGTCCGTGGTGGTGGGCCACCCCAGGGAGGGGCACAGAGACAGATGTAGGCCTTCAGCGAGGGGTCCCAGGGGTCCGGAGGCGGGGTGGAGCCTGTGTCCAGGGTGCGGTCCAGAGCCCTGCTGGGCAGGTCCTCCTGCAGGAAGGATGCCCTGTGGCCTCCCACCCCGTCCTGCAGAAGGTGCCAAGGCTGGTGTCACCTCCTTCCCCCATGCAGCCCTTCTCTCATCACTCTGAATGAGTGGCCCTTTGTACATGAAAGGAAAGCGACCTGCATGTGCCTTTAATCCTCCCGATGAAAGAAACGCCGGCACGTGACCCCACAGGAATGCTCCGTCCCTGGCCCAGTGGGCGGGCAGGTGGACGGCTGAGCAGGTGGACGCGTGGGTGGGGCGTAATGAGGATGTCACGACGTCTCCTCCACGTCTCCTCCCTGGGGACACAGTCCCTGGGGACTGTGTATGTGGAGTCCTCTCTTTCTCTCTTTGGCTCCATTCAAGGGCTCACCTGCCCGTGGGTGGGCAGCGGCCCTAGACTCCAGGGGAGCCCCTTGGATCGCAGGCGGTCAGAGCCGCAGGGCCCCAGCCATGGCCTACGTCCTCCACCCCAAAGCCCACCATTTCACAAAAGGAAAACAGAGGTTCCGCCCGAGGTCACAGCGAGTCAGGAGCGGCTGAGACAATGTTAACGAGAGCGGTTCTCCGTGCTTGGTAATGTCCTGGGCGCTCTTCACAACAGCCGTGTGAGCCAGGCACAGCCACTGCCCCCATTTTACAGATGACAAAGTGAGGTACAGACAGGCGAGGTCCGATGGCTCCCAGCCAGAAAGCAACAAGGCCAGGATTCAAACGCCAGAACGCACGCTCACCACACTGGCAAGTTCTAATGCTGCCCCACTGGAATCCAGGTCTCCTCTCCACCCCCAGGCCTGCCCCTCCCACTGCGCCCTGAGGCCTCCAAGTCACCACCCAAAGGCTACAACCGCCAGTCCGCGGGGTGGGGGTGGCGGGGGCGGTTGCTGCCCCAGCCCTGGGGCCTGGTCAGAGAACTCCTATTCACCCGCCTCCCCTGGCCTGAGCCTCAGCTTCCCTTAAAGACTGAGGGCTGGGTGAGAGGAGCCAAGGGCCCCCGCCGGCAATCCCACTGCCTCTGGGGCACCTCCACTCAGTGTTCAGAGGGCCGCACCCCCAGAAGGACCGGGGCCGCTCCTCCCACGTGAGGGCCGCTGCTCCAAGGAAGCCACCTCCGAGCACACCCTGGCCGGCCGGGTCCTCCCGCCTTCCGATCCTGCCCGAGCTCCACCGCCACCACCAGGTAACCTCACTCGCTCTTCCTCCTGGGGACCTAACAGCACTCAGCACACCTGGCAGCTGCTGCCCGGAACGAGGGGGGCTCTCAAGAGGCACCAGCTCACCTCCACCCCCTGCCACGGGGCATCTTAGGGAGCTACCTGAAGACACGGCATCTCGCAAACCGCACACGTCTCCCTGGGCCATGGTGACCACAAAATGCCACATACAGACAAGCCCCAAGCACTGTGTCTTTGTAGTCTGCAGGGGTCCTACCGGCCCCTCACCACACCCCTCCTAGTTGGGACAATCCAGGAACCCATCCCCCTTCCTGCAGGCCACTCCCAACCACTGCTCCTCCCAGCCACTCAGGCAAGGCCCCAAAGCCACAGATGGGCCTGACTCACTTGGTTCTGATGCACAGCTCCAGGGGAGGGACGAGGTCGTTGTCTCTGTCCTCAGGGACGGTCTGGGTGGTGTCTGGGGAGCGGGGAGAGAGAGGCACATGCTCATCAGCCCGGGGCCCACGTTCACCCCAAGGTCAGCACCAACAACCCTACTCCTGGGACCTGACTCTTCCGGTACCTGCCCCTCGTCTCGTCTTATTTGGACCCTCCCTGGTTCCTGCCCATCGGTTCTGACCTGGACACCACAGGTGTCCCTGCTCACTGGCCTCCCACCTCCGGTCTCCACCCCACCCTCCGGCCCCCTTTCAGCCACCAGAATAATTCTTTCTAAAAACATGTCTGAGCCCACCACTCCCCTGCTCCAGAACCTTCCATGGCTCCCCACTGCCTGGAGAATAAAACCCAAACTTGTTGCCGTGATACTGTCTACTACATAGTCTCAACCTCACCTTGTACCCTTAAGGACATCAGCTTCTCAAGGCCCAGCTCTGGCCCCCTCCTGCAGGAGGACCTGCGCACACTCGCCCTCTGATCCCCCAGTCTGCATTGTTCTCTGGCTGCCCTGACTGGGCGTGCTAAGGCCGGCATCCCCGACCGGTCTGGAGGCTCCCCGGGGACGGACAGGGCAGGCGGGGAGGCGGCGCACCGATGGTCAGCCGGATCTGCTCCTGCTGGGTGGCCAGGCCGTCGTAGTAGTACAGGTCAAAGAGCCTCTCGGCCCTCCAATCTTGCAGCAGCTCCAGCTGCAGGCTGAAGAGGACGCTGAAGTGGCTCTCACTGCACACCACCCAGATGGGGAACCTCGGGGTCTTCAGGAAGCAGCCGACCTGGACGAGGGAGAGGGAGCAGACAGAGGTACCTAATACCATGCGCCATCCCCAGGGAAGCGGGCCAGAGCATCTTCTGTCCAACCCCTGGCCCAGGCTGACCTCAGCGAGGCCCCGTTGGGGATCCCAGACCCTGTGTGAGGCTGGGGCCCCGTCTGTGTCTCACTGACACAGAGCTGTCCCTGCCCGCTCAGCCCGCTGCTCGCAGGGCCTTTGCCCCACAGACAGTCACATGGAGATACGCTGGCCTGAAAGCCGGGCGTCACCCCCCCGTTCACCTCCCACATCCAGCTGGTATATGGTGCTTGCCCACCCTGTTCTCCAGGCCCAGCCTCTCCTCCCCAAGCAATGACCTCCTAGCCGGCTCTTCCATCCCCTCCCCTCCCCAGCCACAGCCACACAGAACCCCTCACCGGTCCTCAAACTACTCCAGCACGGGAAGCCTCATGCCTGTGCGTTCACTGTTCCCCCGTACACCTCTCCTCTCCTAGGGGTCCTGCATCGCCCAGATTACCCAATGAGAGGGCACGCATCATGTCCCGCTTCTAGGCCTAGGTACTAGGTGCTAGGTGCCCGCGCTCCTCTGCTGCCGTGCATCACTCTGCCTCACCATAAGCACGTGCGCCTGCCTCTGGCACGGACTACACCCTTAGCCCAGAGCAGGGGGTGTAAGTCAACATAAGCAAATGTTTGACGCCTGAAGGTCCTCGCGAATGAAGCGGAACTGGAGCTAGGACTTTAGCTTGAAGACAGGTGGGCCTGAAGCCACAGGGGGAAGGGAGGGAGGGCCTCTGGGTGAGCAGTCTGTGGGTGATGCCCAAACAAATGTCCAGAGACATTCAGGAAAAGCGCAGGGCATCAGGAAAGAGCATGGGAAGGGGGGGGATAAAGAGCTGGAACTTCCTTCTGAGGAGGGAGTCCTTTGGAAAGTTCCCAGCAGAGGACTTGCATGGTAGAGGGGTGTTGGGAGAAGGCAGATGCACGGAATCAGCATCAGGGCCTTCCTGTGGTTCTGCCTGCAGAGGAGAGAGGCGTGGCGTGGCCCTCCGAAGGCCTGCTCAGACGCCTGGCTGGTCTGCCCCTCGGTGGCCAGACCTCGACGCACTCTCTCGCTGTCACCTGTGACTCCCCACCCCGGGCCCTAGTTTATTCATTTCTGTACGTGCAGTGGGCCAGGCTGATTCGGCCTAATCCCCACCAGCCCCAAGGAGATGTTTGCATGCTCAGGTATTTACAGCCACAGCCTGTGGATTAAGGAAAGAATGGGAATTATTTTTCCAGTGGGGAGATGGGCATACTTTCTCCGGGGCCCGTCACAGACGAATGGCCGGCCAGTCTTCCTCGGGCCTCTCAGAGCCCACCTGGAGCTGGGGTGTCCCGGACAAAGGGGCTGTGCTCCGGGGAAATGCTTGCTCGTGAACCTCCTACAGAGGGTAGCAGGGTGAACTTCACGAAGTGTTCACTGTCTCATTGTCCAAGCCCCCCACCTGCCCCCTCCACCTGGCCCCTTGGGCCCTCACCCCAGCCCCCTGTGAACATTAAAGTGTGACTCGCTCCTTGGTGGAAACGGGAGCGGCGGGGGGGGGGAGGTGGAATTAGTTGTCTTAAACGATGTGGCTGGACGTGCCTAAACCCCACTGCAAACTTGGCCTCCATTCCAGGTTAAAATTCCAGGCTTTTCTGGTGAGGGCATCACCTCGAACAGGGAGCCCTGAAGACTGGGAAGCCAGTGCCCATTCACTGCAGGAAAAAAGAGCCATGCAGCCCACCAGGAACAGGCGTCTGCAGAAACAGCCACCCTGAATTTTCCAGCAGAGGGACAAAAGGGCAGCTTGCCATTTAAGCAACAGTCAAAAGATTAAGGGCAAAAAAAGCTGCCCGGGGAGCTTATAAATGAGTTTTCTCATTCAGGAGCCCCTCCCCATTGGGTGACATTTTCCAAAGATGAAATTCACTTCCTTTGGACTCTCGGGTAGCTGACCAAAGGCCTGGGGTGAGGAAGGAGGGTGGGTGGGCACATTTCCTCCAGCACAGCCTCTCTCCTGGTGGGTAAACGTGCAGCACAATCAGGGATTAAGGTGACCCTTGAACAACGTGGGTTTGAACCGTGTGGGTTCACTTACACACGGATGGTTTTCAACAGTAACGACTACAGTACTACGTGGTCCGTGGTTGGTTGAATCACCGGATGCAGAAGAACGGCGGATACGGAGGACTGACTGTGAATTATACGCAGATTAACGCCCGTGCTGCTCAAGGGTCAACTCGTACTTTTACCTGGATGCTTAACGTCTTTTGCGGGAGTGAGGTGTGTGAATGCCCCCAACCCAACCATGGACTGCCAGCTTCGAAGCCCTAATTTAAAAGGACCAACATTTGATTGCTGGCAGAGCGGCAGTCTGTCATCTCCAAGGATGACATCCATTCAACATGAGTTATACTTTGGTCCCAGGGACCGTGTGAGACAAGGGGTCGGTGGTGAAGTACCCTGGAACGGCCTGTCCTCATGGGGTCAGCCGCTGAATGAGGAGGAGATAGTAAACAAAGAATCACACAGACACATTTGCACCACATTTCACTGAATCTAAGATGCCATCAGAGCCACCGTTCTTTTTTGTATCCCTAAGAAAGGACGCAGCCTGGCGATTAAGGCCCGACACATCATCGACTGCATGAATAACTCAGAAACGTTCAAAATGTGGGGCACGTTTGCATCTCAAAAGCAATGAAATGGGATGCGTAAAGCCGGGAGGAGGCCTGTGAAGGAAAGAACTAACATTCTATGATGGAGGATGACAAGGTGGGCAGGGGACCACGAGTGCAGACCTCTATTGAGACAGAGTGATGAGGTCAGGAAAGGCTTCCCTGAGGAAGTGACAGTGAAGTCAAAACGTGAAGGGAGGGAAAAGCCGGGACAGGATGCAGGGCCTTAAAGGTCATGGGAAGGTCTGGATTGTAGTCTCTGTATTGAGTTTGCTAGAGCTGAGTGACAGAGTTCCACAGATCGGGCAGCTCAAACAACAGAAATTTATTTCCTCACAATTCTGGGGGCTGGACGTCCCAGATCAAGATGCCGGCAGGGTTGGTTCCTTCTGAGGCCCCTCTCCTTGGCTTGTAGATGTGGTCTTCCCTCTGTGTGTGCCTGTGTCCTAACCTCTTCTTCTAAGGATACCAGTCCGCTGGATTTGGGCCCAACCATATGACCTTCTTTTACCTTAATTACCTCTTGAATGGCCTTATCTCCAAATACAGTCACACTCCAAGGTACTGGGGGCTAGGACTTTAGTAAATGAATGTTGGGTCGGGGGAGCGGGGGGAAACGGCACAATTCAGCCCATAACAATCTCAGAGGACTGGGAATGCATAGAAGGTTGTTAAGCAAAGGAACGATGTGACTGATCTACTCTTTTAAAGATCCCACTGGCTTCAGTGAAGGAACAGGATTGGAAGGAGGTGGGGACAGGAGCCAGAGGCCAGCTGGGCCATCACAAGTGTCCCGAACAGTGATGCTGGCGGCTCGGATAAGGGTGAAAGTGGACAGACTTGAGAAACAGCTTCGGGAAGGAGCCCCACGACCTCTTGATGGATTGAATGCGCTCCTGGTTTGAGTAACTGGGTAGATGGTGCTGTTTGCAGAGCTGGACAAATGGGAGGAGGAGGGTGGTGCTTACAGAGCTCTCCCTGCCAAGCTCAGCCTTTGCCCAGGTCCCTTCCTGAAGGCAGCAATGAATGGGGAAGCCGTGAAGTTAAACTCCCTGTGCCTTGCTGTCCTCCCCTGGCCTCTCCGTCCCCCATCACCACTGCCACCACAAGCCAGGAGGGGCTGGTCTCCCCACCGCAGCCTGCAGTGCAGCCCATCCTCACTTTGCGCTCTGGGGTGGAGGGAGTGAGGGGAAGTCAGATGGGCAAGGCGAGGCCAGCCCAGTGGGTCACCGATGGCAGACTGGGTCCCGTAGGACACAGCCATGCTGGGGCGGGGGGCTGCTTACTTACGGCAGGGGTGCATTTCTTGGCCCAGAGTTGCCTCTGCTTCCCCCGGGGCACAGCCGGAATGTGGGCCACCTGACAAGCTGGCTGATAGGCAGGACCTATCACCCTCCCACACACATACTCGTGAGGGCCCCAGAACCCTGGCTCCCAGCCAGAGGCCGCACTGAGAAGCCTGGAGATGGGCTGTGAGTGAAGGCGGGCCTGGTTCTGCCGTCTACATGAAAGAAAGGCTTCAACCTTATCAGAACAGCCCCGCGGTGGATGCCATGCCCAGGCGGCCCCAAAGACCAGATCTTCCCCAGTGACCAGGTCTGTACTGCCAGGTGGAAGACCAGGCCAGGCTGAGAGGGGACCCCGGCTCTGGGTCCAGGTCTGGGCCTGGAGGCTAAACCTCCTTGGATTCCCTCTCTGTCTGACGTGGCTAATCATGAAAGCCCCAAGGAACTCAGCGACCAAAGGGATAGCGGGTGGAGTTACGGGAAAGGAAAGTGCTTTGTCTAACTGCCCGGCCTCTGCCTTCTCCTTCAGAGGCCCAGCCTTCAGTGAGCTCTGGAGAGTAGGAGAGGAGGCCCTGGGGTCCTTCTTTAGCGAGGTTGCAGTCCCAAGGCAGAGGAGCAAACCATCCCTCGCTGCAGGGAGATACAACACCAGTCTTTGACGAAGCAAACAATAGCAGAGCGGGGCGGCGGGGGCAGGGGGGGGGGTCTATGTGGATTCAAGGATCATTGTAGGACCTGAATTTGTGCAATCTGCATTTTGTTCCAAGGACAGGATGACGCCCAACTGCTGTTCCCGTCAATTACCCTCAACAGACCGAAGGAAAATAGTTGACATTTTGACCAATGCCCCCCACACGAGAGTGAAACCAGGGCTCATGGTAAACCTGGGGATTCCGCAAGCCCGGGCAAGGTCACCTCTCAGCCCGTGAAATTTCGGGCTGAAGGTCTTCACAGCCCACCCAGGATCTGATGCTCAGGGTTCCTGGTGCTCCTCACGGGCCACGCAGCTACACTCCTGGGCTCCCTCCTGACACCAGCACGTCTGGGAAGGAGTCACTGTCACTCTTTTCTCCCCAAGTCTTTGGAACCCACAAGGCTGCTTCCTGTCAGTGGGGGTGGGTTGTCACCCAGAGGCGGAATCTGGGCACAGGGCCACCTGAACAACGGCGTTCAATGGGACAGCCCACCCGAACATGTGATCACGCAGGAAGGGCATGATGAAGCTGAACCGCCCTGCATATCCATCCACCTAGCATACTCTGAGTATCCCTTTGGGTCAGTCTCTGCATCCCTGGTTCTGGGGATGTAAGATGAACAGGGCCTCATCCTGACCCTCCAAGAATCTTTGCTGGGCCGGTCACCAGAGAAAGACCTCCTGCTACCCCTCAGGACAACCCTTTCATGTAATCGACCACAGAACAATGTCTTCCCTGGAGACATGAAAACCGAGGCTCAGAGAAGGTTCAGCAGCAGGCTGGGACAAGAACACAGGGCCCAGTGGTCCCCTGCCCATGTTGCCCAGAGATACTGTCACCCTACCCCGTGCCCAGCTTCACCTGGGGGTCCGGCCCTTTCTAAGACCCTGGCTGCAGTGAGAGAAATGGTAGAGGGACCAATACCCTTGCAAACAGACTGAGTAAGGCCTATTATGGGTTGAATTGTGTCCCCCCAAAAGCTCTGTTGAAGTTCTAGCCCCCAGTACCTCAGAATGTGGTCTTATTTGGAAATAGGGTTGTTGCAGATGTAATTAGTTAAGGCGAGGTTAGTGGATTACAATCCACATGACTGACGTCCTTATGAGAAAAGGAGACACAGAGGGAGAAGATGGCCATGTGACACCAGAGGCAGAGATTGGAGCGATGCAGCCACAAGCCAAGGATCACCAAGGATTGCTGGAAAACATCAAAAGCTAGAAGGGACAAGGAAGGCTTATTCTCCCTGTGGGTTTCAGGAGGAGTGTTGCCCTGCCGACACCTTGATTTTGGACTTCTGTTAGGAGAACTTCTGCTCCAGAACTATGAAACGACACGTTTCTGTGGGTTTAAGCCACCCAGTTTGTGGTGCTTTGTTGAGACAGCCCTAGGAAACTAACACGAGGCCCAAGACCTCAGGTCCTTGTCCCTGGAAAAGACCCCCTGGCCAACACACACACACACACACACACACACACACACACGCGCGTGACAACTGTGCCCACTCTAATGCGCGAGCACACTGTAAATCCCTAGAAGTCCCTTTCGTGGCATCACAGCTGGCTCCGGGAGTGAACTTCATGCCTGTACTGGATGGCGGTGAAGCTGTGTGTGTGCGTAGTTTTCCCATATGCTCTGCGATTGAGACTGGACCCAGTTCCGGGAACTGGAGCCAACTCTCCTTCTCCTCCCTCCCTCCTGTTGGTCCCAGGGAGCCAGGCTCTTGGGTCTCTGGAGGCCCGAGGGCTCAGTACCTGGCACACGCTGTAGTGTTCAAAGAGGGACAGGAAGCCGATGTCGCTGCGCGCGGCGATGCCTTTGAGGAGAGTGATGTTCCCGTTCCCGGAATCGAGCTCAACCACGTCGTTGAAAACATTGGACACGGCTTTCCCGGTCAGGAGCAGATTGACAAGTTCCTGTTGATGAGAGAAAGGGGAAAGGCTTGTCAAGGGGAGATGGGGAACAAGAGAAAAAGGGCGGAAAAGGAAGGAAGAAAGCAAGGAGGACGAGAGACTGAAATCAGAGGGGCTGTGGCTTCAGCGTTCCCACAGCCCTCAGGGGAGCTGCCAACTCTGCTCATCAACGTGACTCTGGGAACTCATCAGTCCTTATTCCACAAGCATTCACTGGGCGCCAACTGTGCCCAGGACCCTGTGTGTGGGTTGGCTGGGGGTGGGGTGCGGGTCCCGCTGGAGGGAAAGAGTGGCTCCTGACCTCGGGCGTCCGGGTCTAGAGGGGGGACCGGTGCGGGCCTGCACGCCTGAAGCACAATGTAGGACGTGACTGGGGCTGTAACAATGTGTGCACAGAGCGCTCGTGGCCCACACGGACACAGGACCCCATGACAGTCAGAGCCGCTTTGTGGAGAAGCGGCATCTGGGGGGGTCTTGAAGTCTTGGGTATTTTTTTAATAAGCTTTTTGATTCTGAAATAATTTTAGAGTCATAAGAAGTTGCAAACATAGTACAGAGAGCTCCTGTGCACCCCTCACTCAGCTTCCCCCAACGATAACATCTTACATAACCAGAGCGCATTATCAACACCAGGAAGCTGACAATGGGGTGACACCAATAACTCAGCTCCAGGCCGCATTGGGATTTTACCAGTGAGGGCGGGGTCTTCAAGGCGGGGGAAGGAAAGGAGAGGATAGCAGGGGCAGGGAGGAGAAGGCAGGCAGGCCCCAGCCTGGGTTCCCGCTCTGTCTCTGCCTCTGTTGGCTGCATGGCTGCATGACTCACGCCTCGCACCCGACAGGCCAGCAAGCCTTGCCAACCCCAGAACCAGGAGACGGTGACTTGTGGAGCTCTGACTCTCTGGCCATCTCCTTTAGCCAGTGCCTCCGGCACTGGGTTGGCTGCAAGGGCCCTCCCTCAAGCAGAGCATCCAGGGCTCCAACCTCCTGTCAGGCTCGCAGCTGGGAGAGGATTTGCCCAGGCCACACAGCTGCTTAGTGACAGCGCCGGACTCGCACCCTCACTTTCCGGCTCCCTTTCTGGTGTCCCTTCCCTCTCCCCTCACTTGTTACCCTCAGGGTACCACCTGGCCAGCCAAAGATTCAAAACGGAGGGCAACCGCGAAGTACGCGCTGCCCCGCTAAGGAAGGATACACGCGAGCCCAGCCTTAGCGCTGGCGCAGGAGCTTCTAACTCCTTCTGCCAGGGCTGGCGCGTGCGTGAGGCCAGCCCGCAGGAATCTCCTCCATGGTACGTGGGAATGGCCGTAACAGCCCTTGCCCACCATAAACTCTGGAGGGCAGAGTTCACAGAAGTGTTTTCCCCGGAACTGTGAGAGTGATACGCAGGTTAATAAATCCCTCCGTCAACCCCAGGATCCCTGCCCCAGAGGCAGTAAAAGAGGCCCCTCTGATGGCCGCAGAGGGGCCCTCATTGGAGGGAGATACCGAGGGGGCCTCATTGTGTTCTTGCAGAGGAAACGAGAAAGAATTTGGAGGAAATGTCTGCTCTGAGATACTGCACCTCAGGGCCAGCAGCTGCCTAAGAAAGGCATGGCCTTCTTCAGACACATTCAAGTGCTCCCAGTGGGTTTTCAAGGGGGAGAAAAGGTCCTGCTGCCCATCTGGGGTGTGTCTCAAAACCTTCCTCAGAGCACGAAGCCTCCTCAAAATTGGGGGAGAAATAGTGACAGGACGCTCCCTGCCCCTAGACTCAAAATCACCCAGTGGCAAAGCTTAGCGGTCATCTGGATCCTCACTACTCAAAGTGTAGTCCGTGGACCAGCCGCATCACCCTTCCTGGAAGCCTGTTAGAAATTCAAAACCTCAGGCCCTAGCCCGGGCCCACGGAATCTCAGCCTGCTCTTCAGCAAGACTCTGCGGGACTCGTGTGCACAGTCAAAGTTTAAGAAGCACTGATCTAGTCCAAATGCTTCATTCTACAAATGAGGAGACTGAGGTTCGGGGAGGGGAAGAAAGTCGCTCCAGCTCATGCCGCAAGTGGAACTGCCAGCACAGCTCAGAATCCAGCCCCAGACTGTGTTCTGCATCCTCTGTATGCCGCTTAACTGCACGCCCCTGGGTCACACCGCTCTCTGACAGCGCGTCGGGAAGCTCCCACGGGGAGCACAGGCACCCAGAGCAGGAGCTGGACCACCACAGGCCGTCGCTCAGCCTGAAACCTTTCTCTGGGGGGTAAGCAGCAGGCAACCTCACATCTCCTTGGGTGCCTTGGACAAACCACAGGCCCCAAGCTGGCCCTTGCATGGTGCCCAGGTATGTTTTCAGGACTGGCACAAGTGAGCCAGGACCCCTAGGACAACTGGGTCCTCAGCTGGGCCCAGCAACCAGAGAAGCTCCGCTCAGCCTGTCTGTGCTACACACGCCGCCCCCAGATGCACTGAGGGTCAGATTTAACTGTGGCCCGCTGGCCGCTCAGGAGGCCTTGCCATGCAGAGAAGGGCTCAGACAGTAGTCATGTGTAGCATTTGGCTCCAGTCCTGACACTCGCTGATAGGACCTGAAACAGATCCCTTTCCTTGTGCCACCGGGTGACTGGGAGGATCGATGACAAGCAGTTGTGCTAAGGGACCCCCTGCCCTCCACGAAGCCACTTGAGGGCCCCTTTGTGAAGATGCACAGGGGTGGGTGGTCATAAAGACAATGTGCTGTACAATCGTAGGGTGCCATGGTCGTCGTCCCCGCAGCTGGGCCTGAGGCTCCCAGCCTATGCCGGGGCTCCGGGCTGGGCAGCACCTGGCTCTGCCTCTCTTGAGCCTCCTGCAGCTCCAGGCAAACAGATCGGGTACAGCAAACTCCAGAAACAGAAGTTAACCTGAGTTCCCTTTCTAGGTCTCCGTAAGGAAGAAGCCCAGCAGAGGCGGAACAGGAAAGCTGCTTGGGGAGTGCTGGCAGGGGCAAAGACAGAAGGCAAGAGGAAGGGAAAGAAGCGCCTGACCACCCCACGCCCCACTGCGGCCCTGACCTGCGTGCAGTATCCGTGTGCTCCAATCAGGTGGCTGGTGGGGACGTCGAAGTCCTGGCGGACACTGGAGAGCAAGAAGAAAGGGCTGTTAGCACACCTCGGCCTGATTCAGGATCCGGGCAAACCTTGAGGGTGGCCAGGGCCTCCCCTCGGGTTCCAGGCTGAGGCCCCAAATTCCGGATTTGGCAGGAACCTGAGCCTCTGTGCTCTGTGCCCTCCCTGGGGCTGGAGTCCGGGGCTCACTCTGCTCTGGGCAGTGGCCTCCACTCTGGCCTGCAGAGGGCCACCAGGCCCTCGGCAGACACCAGAGGTTCGTGATGGAAGCATGCCACAGAAGAAAGGGCCCTGGGTTTGGAATCCACGTCCTGCATTCACTCTCCTACTGTCGCTTACTAAGAGCGGGGACTGGGACATCCCCTGCCACCTCCAGTCCTCGGTCTGCAAGTCGGTTAAATGGGAGGAACGGCCTCTAATGCCTCCTTGAGTCCTAAAACAACAGCTGCCACCACCTGGGCATAGACCCTGTACCAGGCCGAGTATAACTATTATTCCCTAAACCCTGAGAGAAAAACCAAGGCTCAGAGAAGAACTGACGTGCCCAGGGCACTCAGCTCGTGGGCGATGGAGCTGGCGGGGGATCTAGCTGCCAGTCTCCGAGGCCTGTGTTCCCCCCGACCCTAGATCACCTCTGTGGCTCCACCTTCAGAATGGGGTCCCCCTAAGGGCACAAGGTGAAAAGCCCCTTTGCCAAAAGAAACCCCACCAAACTGAAAGAAAGAGATTTCTAGGGCTGTATGCTACTGGGGGGGCAGAACGGTACAGAGTGTCAGGTCAGCAATGGCCCCGTCACATGTGAGGCCAGCACCAGGAGGCAAGCCCCCTGCCCCCAAATCTCAAAACCATCCTACCGTCTAGAAAGCCCACCATTAGGACATTATTATTCCTTTTACCCCAAAGCAAATCCCTCGGGAGACCAAGCATTATTGTTGAACAGAGCCGTGGGACAGACGGGTAACCGGAAAGGAGCTCCCACCTACAGACCGCACTCAGAAGACAGCATTTCAAGGCTCCAGCCACCCAGTGAAGTAGGAATTACTTTTACACACATGGAAAGAAACCCAGAGAGGTAACGCCAGGGGGGTGATGTGAGGCCAGGGAGCTGGCTCACCCCACTGCTGCCCACCCAGCACGGGCTACATCTGCACCCCAAAGAGAGCACCCAGGGGTGGCCCAGAGGTAGGAAGAGGCAAGCAATCATGACGTTTGTTTTTCCTTTTAGTGGAAGAGAAGAAAAACCTGGTCTCACTTTCATGCTTTCAATCTCAATCTGCCATAAGTCCACAACCTAAAACATGCACTCTGGCCCCAAACGAGCTTAGAAACTCAAGCTCCGTGACTCCATAGCAGAAACGCTTTCTTGTGGATTTTACTAACTGTGGCCGAACAGGGACGGTTCGTGGTCCACGCGAGAAGACGGGCTGGGTTGACACTGCAGGGCCCAGCCGAGAACCACGGAGGCTGGGGGTCCTCAGGAAGGGCCTTGGAGGCTGGCCTGCCAGAAACGACCCAGCGGGCCTGGGAAGCGGCCAGCTTGGGAGGACGGGGGACAAATGGACGAGGCCGGCGTGTGGCTGGCACTGGCTTGGGCAGAAGAATTGATGGAAACGCTCCCTGTGGCATATATACAGGCATCTTCTGAAGGGAAGAAAATAGCCTCCGAGGAGCCCTGGGTGGACTGATAAGGATCGCTGGCCCCAAGCCACCCCAAAGCTTTCAGAAGCAGTCTGATCTTCTCACAGCCTCGTGTTCACCCAGCCGGTTTGAGCGCCTGCGTCAGCTGAGAGCAGAGGGACGGGCAGAAAGGACAATAGGAGGAAATGGTAATTGCATCCTTAGGTGCAAACACGATGGGAAATTCAGAAGTAGGCTCGGATCTTAAAAAGGAGGAACATCTGTATTTCATACTAGGGCATTTGGGAGACGCCAAGGAGCGGCTTATGGCTTAAGAGATTTACAACTTTGGCAAATCTAGATGCCCAGACCTCGAGCTAGGGGAAAGCCCTGGAGAGCTGAGTGTGAGAAACCCTAGAGCAAAGAAACAGCAGCTTCTGCTCTGCCCCAGAGAGGAGGCGATTCACACGGTGGGGCCATCACCAGACCAGAGCTCTAGCCCTGTCTTGCCGTGTGGCCACAGACCTCTCCTCTCTGGGGCTCAGTCTCCCCTTCTGCAACATGAGGGACTTGCACAAGGGCAGGCAGTGTCCTGGGAGCAGGGGCTGAATCCATGGAGGGGCTGCCTGAGTTCTGAGGTTCCTACTTTCTGGGCTTCTGAGCTACAAGCTGTGATGGGCCCTCCCCTGGGACTGACCATTCCAGTCTAAAGAGCAGTTTATTCCTTCCACAGTCCTCCTGGGAGCTGGACAACACTGAGCCCCGGAAGAGTTCTGCATAGCCCGAGGACCCAGGCACCAGGCTGGGTGAGGGGGAGCCAGGGCCTGATGAAGTCTGCCCCCTGAGACTGTCCCACACTGGGGAACACTTTAGGGAACAGGACCTTGCCTGGATTTTAGATTGCAGGAGGCACAGAGTGTGGGGAGCCTGAGTGGACTTGCCCAGGGCGTGGAAACTTACGAGGAAGGGCTTGGCCCTGGCTGCCCTGCCGCCAGCCTCCTCAGCATTCTGGAAGCCAAGGGCCAGAACCTGGACCAATGGTCTGGGGTGACGGCCTGACCCTGGGGGTGTCCAGTCCACCCACTGACAGAGGAAGGGGCTCTGCCCAGGATGCCAGCAAGGACGGCTTCTCCCAGCTCTGCCCGCATCGGGAGGTCCCAGAGACACTGCACTGCACCAAGAAACGGAACAAAGAGGACATCAGGGCTGGCAGAGCCTCCGGGGCCCAGCATTTTGCAGACGGGGGAATGGATGGCTAGAGAAAGGACACAGCTGGCCCAGGGCTAGTGACAGGTGCCAGCCCACATTCAGGCTGAAGCCGGTCCTAGAACTCCACTGCCTCTGTCCAGCCCGCCCTCTGGCACAGGGCTCAGAAGGGCAGAGGTTCTGCCAACTGAGCAGCTTACAGCGCCCGAGCCTCGGATCTGCAGAGTCTGCGGCCTCAGACGCTTTCAGCGACACTGTCCTCCCTAAAGTCTTGTGAGGTCAGCGGGCAAGAGCGGCCATCTCTATTCTACTGATGGGGAAACTGAGGCCCAGAAAGGAGAAGGGACTTGTGGTCACACAGAGTCAGGGACTGTGTCCCTGGCACCAACATCACACTGTCTGGGGTGGCCTGAAACACGTGATAGTCAACCCAGCCGGCCAGCTCTAGGCAGGTCCCTGAGCCCTGAAGCCCCAGTCCTGGTCCCCACCCTCCCCGGCTGGGACACAGCTTGTCCCTTCCCTCTGAAGCTTCCCCGACACACGACTGAACATATGAATCTGGGCATTTTGTGCAGAAGTTTCTGAATAAGAAGGAAAATATGTCCAAGTGGCCTACAAATATGGTTCTGGTCTACAGCCAAAATTCACCTAAAATCAGTGTCCACAAGAGGAGGGGTCAATGGTCAGCTCAGTCCTGGACTTGGCGGAGTGACCTCGGGCAAGTCAACACCTCGCTCTCGGCCTGTGTCTTCGTTTATAAAACCAGAGTCTCCGGGGACCTTCCAGGATATGCACAAGTGTGCCTGGTCCACGGCTGATATTTAAAACATCATGCCTAAAATAACTGGTAATTAACCGGGGAGGACCCAGCCAGCCACCTCCCCTCCACCTGACCTCTAGGGCACCAGGCCCGGGGCACCACCACATTCCACTGGGTCAGCTCCTGCCTGTCCCTCCCAGGACACCCTCCCCCAGAGACTGCACCTTCCACTGCACTCCCTGCCACCTGCAGCAGCCTCCAGAAACAATCACCCATTGTTTGCTGGGACTTCTACTGACTCTCGAGGACAATATCAACAGCGAAAGGACAGCTGTGGAACAACTAAGAAAACGTGGGCTCTGAAGTCAGGGAGCCTGGGATTCAAATCCGGCTGCTGCCGCTTACCGGTTGCTCCCCTCTCTGAGCCTCAGTTTCCCCACCTGTAAAATGGGTATGAAGACGCCTCCTTCTATTACAGATTGCTGTGAGAACTGAATGAGATGAACTATATAAAGCATTTGACAGTTGGTAAATGTAACTTCCTTTTTCCTGCAATACCAGCAACAACAACAACAAAACAATGACCGAGAGGTCATGATTCCTGCAACCTCCACTATTCGTGTCACGGCCAAAAACCCAGAATAAATGGAGTCTCCGCTCCCAGCGATTGAACTGTGGCCATGAATATCTGAAAAGGATTTGGATGTGGCCAGATATCGACTGTTTTCTCAGAAACGTCGACAGGGAACGGACAATGAGTCAGAATGCCTGGGTGTCAGGCCCCCTCTGCCACCTGCGCTGTGTGACCTTTGGCAAATTTCTTTCTACCTCTGAGCCTTGGGTGTGTCATCCCCTGATGGAGGTAACAATAACCACCTCAAAGAGTCGTTGCAATAAGAGCTGAGGCCATAAAAAGGCCTTGCAAACTGCAGACAGCTCCACAGGTTAGAGGGCACGGGTATTATTTCCATTCTGCAGGCACGGGCCCTAAAGAGGAAGGGGATCCAGGAAGCAGGGCAAGGAGAGTGGATGGAGAGAGAGGGACCTGCCTGGAGGAAGGAAGAGAAAGCAGAGATGCCCAAGCCCTTCCCCCACTGCCTTCCACCTCACCTCCCCCAGTCCTCTTCCACGTGCCGGCACCTTCCTTCCAACCGTGCCTCGAGGAGCCCTTCCCTGCAAAAACCCCTCTGCTAGCCTTCGCCTGCTCTACGTTCTTGCTGCCTGCCGCAATCCTTCCCACATAACGCTCAGAGCCCTGCTGTCACCTCCTCCAAAAAGGGACACCTCCCTTGCCCCAGAGAGATGTGCCCCATCTCCCTGCAGACATCCCCTTCCTAAGAGCACCCATCCCCTGCTTTTTGGGTGCCAGCCTTGCCCCTCCAGGTAGCAAGGACTTGGAGGGCCTGGGTTATGTTGTGTCCGTCTGGCCCCATGGTGCCCAGAGCTGGGCCCTAACCCTGCAGGTGCACAGCAAATGGGCCCTAAATGATGTGAGCCCGCCCAAACCCAGCCCTGCGGAACGGCTTCCGGAAGCTGGGTCCCAGGCCTTGTTTGGAGGCAGGCAGAAGCAAGATTCCCACCCAAACGGCTGAGGCTGGCCTGGAACAAAAGATTCTTTCAAAAGGTTAGTGGCTTGGGTGGGATGGGCAGGGTGGGAGGGAGGCGCGGGAGGGAGGAGATATGGGGATATATGTATACGTATAGCTGATTCACTTTGTTATAGAGCAGAAACTAACACACCATTGTAAAGCAATTATACTCCAATAAAGATGTTAAAAAAAAAAAAAAAGGTTAACGGCCTCTCCCACCTCCTGAGGCCTGTCCTCTCTACCTGGGCACCTGAGCAAGCCCTTCGTGGAACAAGGAGGTATGTACAGCTCTGGGTGAGTGGATAGGCGTGCTAGATGCACCGAGCGTCAGGAGACCCTCCCAGCTCTGCCACTATCCCCGGCGTGGCCTGGGCTTGGTCACCCTTCTCTGCATCCAGCCCTCCGGCTCTGTTTAGGCGCAGACCTGCTGCCCTCAGCCACACCCCACTGGCACTCACGGGCCGTGACTTGCCACCTCAGCAGCCTGGGACCAGACTATGCCGGCTGAAATGAGGTGGACAAGCATCAGTTTGGTCTGGGACTCCCTGGGGCCCTGTTTCCCATTCTCCCTCTAAGTGGGCAGACACAGCTGACCAGCGCCTGTCATTCCTCCCCCAGCCCGGGAAGGGAGATGCAGGCACAGAAGACTCGGGGGATGGTGTCAGCTGTGCGCCAACCTGCCCTTAATCCTCAGAACCTTGGTCCCCACGGCTGCAGGATGGGATGACGGTCCCGGGCCTATGGGCCTGTCCCTTGGGTTGCTGGCAGCCCCCAAAGCCTGGGGTGGGCTGTTCCAGGCCAGCCTCAGCTGCTTGGGCGGGACACTTGCTTCTGCCTGCCTTCAAACACAGCCTGGGACCCAGCTTCTGGAGGCCGTTCCACAGGCCTGGGTATGGGCAGGCTCACACCATTTGGGGCCCGTTTGCTGTGCACCTGCAGGGGCCCAGGGCCCCACCCTCTCTCCTCCGCCCCAAGATGAGGCTGGGCCTCCAGCAACTGCCTTCCTCGGGTTGGGGGAGCCAGCTGGAGAGCTAAAGGATGGAGCTCCGCTCACTGCACAGGAGCTGGGGGCCCCCAGAAAAGGAACCTGGGCGAGGAAGGAAGGTCAGTCGAAGGAAGTGGGGTCTGGGTGGAGCATGTGCTGCTTCCGATGACAAAGGTACCAGCAAGCCCTTTGGGTCTGCCTCCCACCCACCACCACGGCCTCCTCAGACACGTCTGCTGAAAGCGCTCACTAGCACGGCCTCCACCAGAATCCGAGTCCAGGTTACAGGTGACTTGGAGTTCATTGAGAAAGTTCCTCTCCTCCTTCCGGGGGAGCCCCTGAGCCTCACCTGCCCCACAATGGCTGCAGCCTGGGCCTGGCCACCATGAGGCATCAGGAACAGCGGCAGCCCAAGAAAAGGGTCCCTGGAGCCCGCCATGCAGGAGGCTCCCCCGAGAACATGACAGAGACAGAGGAAAGAAGAGAGAAGAGACAGAATGGGGGACACCAAGTCCCAAAGACACTGTCTGCGTTCCTGGACCCAGCCACTCCCAAAGCCCCGGGCTTTTGATATGAATCCATTAATTGCATTGTTTTCTGCTTACGCCGGCTAAGAACTGTGCTTCCGTCACTTGCCTTCGCCTGACCGACACTCACGGCTGGGTTTCAGTTCAAGGCTGTTTCACTGTGTTGCTGTTTTCCCTCTGCTGGAGATGGTTACAAAGAACACAGAGCCACGTGGTGTGGAGGCTTCTTCACGCCCCCAGCGCCTGGCTTGTGCTGCTCGAAAATCACTTCCACTTCGGCAAATGACAAAGTACCGCCTATTTTGGACTTTCAAGATTGCCCTTGGGCACCCAAAGTTGCCACTGTAATGAATGCCAAAGGTCTACTGAATGAAAAGGTCTTCTTCACGAGCTGTCTCCTCTCGCCGCCCAGGCCTAAGTCACCCGGGGTGGCGGTGGGGGGCAGCGCCCGAGCCCTCCCCTGTGCCGAGGGGCTGGCCCACCCCTGCAGTGCGCTGTGCAGGGCTGGCTGGGAGCTGGCCTTGACCCCAGATACTTGGGCATCCTTGGGGCTCGTGAGAATGCGCTGGGGAAAGTTCTGGGCCATGCGGTTTGGAAAGCAGGGGAACTAGGAGAACATGAAAGCCTGTATGAGATTTACTGTAAGCAATTCGAGATCTTAGGAAAGAAAATAGATGGCTTGCAATCAAGCAGAAAATAATGAAACCTTCTCAAGCCTTTGCACTCAGCCTGGGGTAAGCAAAACTCAAAGGCCAGCTTTGCCACTGTTCTTTCAGCCTCTGAGGGTGAAGTGTCCAGGCTGCACCCTGCTGCATTTGTGTCTGCCCATGGCGCCCTCACCCTGGCTCCACCCAGGGCTGGGGACAGCCCGTGGACACGAGGCAAGGACTCTGTTGTGACAGCTGCCCCTGGGCCTCAGGCATGCGTCTCAGAGCCTTGCTAGGAGGAAGGGACGGCCATGCGCTCAGTCAGACTCACACTCCCGCACACACACAATCAAGTCACCCTTCGCACAATCTCAGACACAACCACCAAAACCCACATCATCTCACACCCAGCCCCTCAGACTCACCCATCTCCCGTCCACACGCGCCCTGCCACAAACGCACACATACTCACACTGTTCGGCTGCGTTTCCCAGCCCCTCCTCCCCCAGCTCCACTTCTCCTGGCCGAACAGCATATGATTTGAGAGACTTGCTCTCTTTTTTGGGCTACCAGGTCATGTGTTCCACTGCCCAAAGTAGCACAGGATCACCCTGAAATGGTATCAAAGGGTTCAGCAAAGCTAAAACTGGACCCCAGAGCAGGAAGGCCCTTGGGATCGCCTGGTCCTGTGGTTTTTAAGCTGTGTTTGCGGAACTGGGGCTTCCCCCTAAGAGCGGTCTCCTGGCACCAGGGAGGACCCATCACCCACTGCAGGACGTCCCTGTGGCCATGTCTCCACCACGAGGCACCAAGCCAAGACTGAGGGCAAGACAGGACAGCACGGGCCACAGGAGGCTCCTGAGAACAGCTGGGAGAGGATGGGACCATCAGCGGCCGCTATCCGAGGCCCGCCACCCGCCCAGAGCCCTGCCAAGCACACCACATGTATTTCTTCGTTTAATCTTGTGAGGCAGGAATTATCATCCTCATTTTACAGAGTAAGAAACTCAAGCTCAAAGGAGTTTGGAGTCAGGCCTGAAACCAAGTCTGTTTTATTCCCAAGTTCAGGTCCTTAAACAGCAAACCCAGAGAACCCCATCTGGGACCAGGCTGCCTGGGTTGAGCTGTGTGACTTTGGGGCAAGTCACTTGCCTCTCAGAGCCTCACCTCCTCACCTGAAAGACAGAGATGGTGATGGTGATCGCAACAGTGACCCCTAACAGGGTAGCCGCGGGGATTATATGCGTCCCGTGTAAAATGCTACAGCAAAGGCTCTGGCACACAGGAAGCTTGCTAGATGCTGCTTGCTTTCCTTCTTACTGCCGATAAGAATGTTCTCTATGCTGTCTTCTTAGAAGGAGGGAAAGGGAGGCCACAGGAGTAAGACAACTCCCACCAAAGCACTGCCGGGGCCAGGCTGCCCATAGCTGCCCTGGGAGGCTTCGGAACCACTGGCCTCCAGGACCCAGGGAAGGTCCTCGGGGGCCCTAAGCAGGAGAGACTGTCTTTATGTACTCTCTCTGGGGACAAGGGGAAGGAGGGGACCCCCACAGCGTTGTGTGTGTCTGTGTGTATCCATGTGTCTCTGTGTATATCTGTGTGTCTGTGTATGTCTCTTTCTGTGTCTGTGTATGTCTCTTTGTGCCCGTGTGTCTGTCTGTGTGTATCTGTGTGTCTCGGTGTGTGTGTGTGTCTGTGACTGGTGGAGGGGGAGGGGCATGGCCGCACTGTGACTCTTCAGGCCCAGGGGCACGAGGCTGTGCAGGTCCAGCGAGGTAGCCCCCCCGACACAGATGCCCCACAGGTGCCACGACCTAGGCAGGGACTGACCCCTGCGTGGCTTGGTTGGACGGGACGGGGAGGTGGCAGAAACAGCCCCAGTGCTCCAGCTCTGGACAACGTGAAGCACAGCCTGGACATGGGGCCCCGGAGGCCCCTCAGGTGGGCAGGGCTGCCAGAGCAGCTCCCTAAGGAGTGTGCATGTGAACAGGGTGCCCGGCCCCCAGGCTGGCAAGCCCCGTGGCACCTAGAGCAGACACACTGAGCACAGAGACCTTGACCCTCAGAGCCAAGGAGCCCCCATACAGATGGGGAAACTGAGGCCAAGAGGACTGCAAAAGGGCCTGGCCCTCCTGAGAGCTCAGCTTCCCCTCAGGGAGCTCAAGGGTCTCACCCACACACCCGTCAGCCCAGGGATTAGCAAACCCAGGCCTGGGGAGAAGGCAGGGCGGCTTACGGTCGCCCGTGCACGTGAGCCCGGCCAGGAATGAATCATATCATTATGGCAGGATTAGAAGGAAAATGCCATCAGAAAGTGCACACACATGCATTTAATAAGGTCAGGAGCAGCGAGCAGCAGGCAGGCTAGCAGCACGAGGCTGCAGAGCCCCTGCCCTCCTCCTCCCACCCGCACCAGAGGCCACGGGGAACTCGGACAGGGCCCGCCCAGGACCAGGAGTGGGGGGCGAGCGTCTCCTTCTGCCGGGCCTCCCCAGCCTGGGCTCCCCATGGCTACTCTTTCCGCCTGCCCAGTCCCCAGGGCCCGCCTGCTCAGAGCTGTTCCCAAATCTTCCCCAACACCACACACTCCTGCAAAGTGCAAATTCATTCCCCCAGGTCTCCACGCCCTCTGGGGTCTGCGCTCTGCTGGGAAGTGGATGGGGTGATCGATTGTACTTTACAAACCTATTAATGTGCTGTTAATGTGCTCCCCTCCCTAGTGACATAATGCCCAGGTGACAAGTACAGAAAAGAGGCCTAGAAGGCTCCTAGGGAAGGAGGGTGGTGGCGGAACTCCAGTTCTCGGGCAGCCCGGGAGGCCACGTTTGATAAGGATGCATGGAGTCCAAGCCGGGGACCCAGCCTCCCTGTTCCCCCGGCCTCCAAGGCCCCGGGGCACACTCAGCCCCTCAGGGTTGGCCCTAGACACGAACCTTGAAGCCTTCGGGACTGCCTTGGCCTACAGCAAGTTCACAGGGCCCTCAGTCATCTCCCAGTTCTTATGTCCCCGCACATGTCTCGGGGGAGTCCACGTGTGTGCTCAAGTACGCGCCCACTGCAGTGCCGCTGGGACACCAGGGAGGCTGTAAGCTCTTTGGGGCGTCTTTTGGATCCGGATGCCACGCACTCCCCAGCACATGTGGGGAGACGGAGGAGGAGGTAGCACTGAACACACATGTACAAAGAATGTAACTGTTCTCTCTCCTCTGTCCAGCCAGCTGCCCCTAGCCCACTGCTTCATTCATCCATGCTCACTACGCACCCACTGCGTGCCCAGCTCTGCCCTGGGCTCTGGGGAGGCAGCAGTGAACCAGACAGACAAGCCCGGCTCCTGGAAATGAATGAGGAAGATACTCACAGCTCTGTGGACCTGGACAGGATGGCCGACAGGGTGAGCAGGACACATCCATAGGGGCCTGCTTCAAACTGGGAAGAGGAGAGAGGAATGAGAACCCAGCAAGTGTGTGCACCTCCCTCCTGTCACTTCCTTGGGGACCACGACCCAGGGAGCAGCCTGACCCCGAGCCAGCTGCTTCCAGCCAGGTCCCAGAGGTCGCCGGGTAGCCCCATGGCCAATCCCATGCAGGTCTCACTAACCAGACTCCCTAAGGGACGAGGGGCACACCAGCCTGAGTGACAATGGAGCAGATGCAGTGCCCGCCGAGGAACAGCCCACGACCTCCGAGCCCCAGAAGTTCACGGACAGCAGTGGCCTGGGGCAGCCTCCACTACCGTGCAAGCGTCTTCTCTCATTATCACATTTAAAACTATCCCGGGCCTGTGCTATAAATACTGTTATTACTGCCCTCTGCCATGTGAGGAAACTGGGGCTCAGAAATTGAGTGACTGGCCCAAGGTCACACAACTTGCAAGCAGCCCAATGGGTATCCAGGGGACTCCATCTGATTCCAAATCCCTAACTCCTAAGGGATCCTAAGAACTGCACTGGGCAGAGAGTAGCAGAGAGCAGGTTGGAGGAGAATCGGGTGGGGAGGTGCCAGTGAGGTGAGCATGGCAAGTGCAAGAGCAGATCCCATCGTTTCAAATTTCTTTGTTCATTGTGGATTGTCTGAGATTAATTTTAATAGTTTTAAACTATTGCACTAAAATATTATTTATGCTGCTTACTGAGGTTGGGGGGACCCCTTTGAATTTGGGGAGCGCCCCACTCGTCTTCCCATCTTCCCCTAGTCTTGACCCTGGTTTGGAGCCCAGAACCTGGGGGCCTGGCTGCCTGGGTTTACATCCCGGCTCTGCCACTCCTAGCTATGTGACCACGGGGACATTTCTTAACTTCTCTGCCCCATCTCCTCATCTGTAAAACAAAGACAATAAAAATCGGACCCATCCTCATGAGGTTGTTGTGAAGATTAAGTGAGATCATCCTTGTAAAGCACTTCAAACAGGGCCTGACACCTGTGTTAGCTGTTAGTATGATGCTGGGTCCTCACTGCCCACGTGTCCAGTGAGCCCAGCAGGCCACGGATTAATGGGATGGACTATGTCATTTCTGCTTCCTGAAGGAACACTGTCTCCCGACTGCAAATGAGTGAGAAGGCCTTACTCATCCCACTACGGGACAACAATTCCACTTTTGGAATTGGTGATGAAGATGCTACCTGTTACAATAGTCAGTGTTCCTTATGGGGTGATCAGTTTCTTTTTGAACTTAAAAAAAAGAAAGCTTACTTTCCTGAAACAATGAGAATCATATAACTTATCATATTGCCATTTTGCCTTGGCTGCCAGGAAGCTCAGAGCCAAATATGATGTTCAAACTATTTTAGCTCAAACTTCTGATAGAATTATCTTTTCTTTTCCTCAAAATATAGACTGTATCAAGGGAAGACAAATACTGTATGTTATCACTTATATGTGGAATCTAAAAAATAAAACAAATGAATTAATACAACAAAAGAGAAACAGACTCACAGATATAGGGAACAAATCAGTGGTTACCAGTGGGGAGAGGGAAAGGGGGAGGGGCAGGATAGGGGTAGGGATTAAGAGGCACAAACTATTATGTATAAAATAAATAAGCAACACGGACATATTATACAGCACAGGGAAATACAGTCATTATTTTATAATAACTTTAAATGAAGTATAATCTATAAAAATATTGACTCACTATGTTGTACACCTGCAACTAATATAATATTGTAAATGAACTATATATACTTCAATTAAAAATATAGATTTATATTTCCCAAATATTATATATGTATATAGTCTTTATTTTCACCCAATAATTCAATTCATCAGTCATTCAAGAAAAAACAATTACTGCCTGACCTTTTTGTGCCAAGAGGATGCTCCCTGCTAAAGCTATACCTGTGAACAAGGTGGACACGGATCTGCCCTCACGAGAAGTAACTCAGGAAAGAGAGAATAATAAGCAACTTGAAAAAAGTGGGGAAGGGGCTCTGCACTGATGGGAAAAACAAGGTTCCCTGGAAACACACACAGGAAGGGCCTTCAATGCAGACTTAGGGCTTAGGGAAGGAGGGAGCGTCAAGGAAGGCTTTCCGGAGGAAGCGATATCTAGACAGAAGCCCAAGGGACAAGGAGGAATCAGAAAAGGGAACGTTGTTCCAGGTGAGAGGAGAAGTACATGCAAAGGCCCAGAGGCAAGAGAGGGAAGGTTTACCATGGCTGGAGCACAGAAAAAACCCCGAGGACATCATTTTTTTTTAATAATTACCTTTAAATCTTTTTTTGGAAGCAGAAATGGAATGAATGAATCAACAATAATCTTAAATCAATGTCACCTTAATTCTGTGATCTCAGGCCAGTCACTTCACTTCTGTTGTCCTCAGTTTCCCATTTGCAAAATGAGGATAACAAATACCTCCCTTGCATGTTTCCTTAGGTTACGCTGCACGTCCTATGAGGCCAGGTCGGTGGAAGTGCTCTGACAATTGCAAAGAGGAATGCTGATGTCCCTGCGCAGGCGGACAGAGGCCTGGGAGGACTACGGGCCACCAGTGCCCTTGTCACAGCTCTACTACAGTCTTGTCTGTTGCCTCAAGGAGTGACAAAGCTCTCTCAGTCTCAGTTTCCCCTTCTGAAATGCCTACCTACTTCTGCCCTGGACTTGCACATTGTCCTGGGGAGGCCACGGCACTTCCTGGGTCTGTCTCCCCCACTGCCGTGCCTTCCTACTCGCGGGACTGCAATGAAGTAAGGAACACAGGCTCCCGCTGTAAGCCAGGAGTCTGTGTAAACGTGGAGAACTATTATTATACTCAGGCCAGCATTTTCCACAGTCCTTGGGACACATCCAAGGGGACCTCATCCTGAGCCGTGGATATGCCCCTGCATGTGGACAGGTTAGGTGAGACTGCGGAGGGCAGGGACATGATCCCCGCCTGGGGCCTCTGGCCCTTGCCGGATGGAACACGACTGAATGGCACCAATATCCCATTTTGTTTTTAAAACATTTATTATTATAAAATTATCTCATCAAATTCCAGCTGCCAAGCCATGGAAGGCCACAGGGCGAAGTGCCTGCACTGAAAGGAGAGTCCAGGCAGGCAACCGAGCCAGAACCCACCAGCAGGGTCTGGAAAAATGTCTGGTACCGCTTGGGCAGAAGGGGTCGTTCCGCCGAGCTGCTCTGGCCCAGGAGAGACCTGAGTCCACCAAGAACCCCAGTGAGAGGCAGGGGCGGGAGCATCCCCCAGTTTGCAGGGGGCGGCAGCCAGACATCTCACCAGGAGGGTGAGCGGTAATGAAAACACAGCAAGGAGGCTGTTTATTTTGGGCAGACGTGGTTCAGTGTTCATTTCCAGGCCTGGCACGAGGAACCCCTCCTAGGCCCAGACCATGAAAAATGAATTTGGTGAGGGTAGTGCTGAGGCAGCTCAACGGCTTCCAGCAAAAACAGAATTTCAACTGCAGGGAGAAAACAACACCTTCCAGAGCGAGGGCCAAATGGTGACCGCTCGTACCCAGGGATCAAGGCCAGGAGAGGGGGGAAAATTGCTCTGAGCCCAGGGGTGTGGCAGGAAGTAGGCGGCTCCCGCCCCTGGCAAGGGTCCCACTCTCAGAACCTCTTTCACACTCACTGTCTTGCTCGGGCTTCATCGAAACCCTGTGGGTACAGGCCAAGGGAGGAGGGAGACCCCATCTATAGACAAGGATGTAGACGATTTTGGTGCTGAAGGGCCACCCCAGGGCCTCAGGGGCAATGATGGGGCCTCAGATCCTGGTGTCATGTGAGCAATCACCCCAGGGCCCCTCCTTTGCCCCACACGGCTTCCCTCCTCCAGCTCTGCGTCACCTGACAGTGTGGACACAGGTGCCCTGGGTCCTGGCCTCCCTGAATGCACACTGATGCTGTCAGGGTTTGCTCGTCTCTCAGATGCGTTGCTGTATTCTCACACTGCTCTGGTATGTTTAATAAAAGGTGTCCTTTCTGCTTATTTAAATTGCCTGGTCCTTAATTTGGAAGACATTCTTTCCCATGCATTTAAGGTTCTTCTTTAAGAATCACAGTTGGACGGTAAAGAGCTGGAAGTTAGGGTGCTAACTAACTGCTCCATCTTCCACTTTCCAGGCGAGGCCACGGAAGCCCAGTGACTATCCTGAGGCCACTTGTGACCAAGGAGTAAGGCAAAGGAGGTCCCGGGGCCTGTGCTCCAGGCACCCCATGGCCCTGAGCCGGTGGTGAGCACGCTGCATCTATAGACAGCCCACTGGGTTATGCTCATGAAGAACCAGAGAAAGCCAGGGAACAAGTGACAGCCAGCCCAGGACTTCCAGCGCCAAGGCCAGGACCCCTCCTACATCAGAGCCCCTCCCACGCACCTGCGGGACAGGCTGACGCAGAAAGGCTGCTTCTCTCTGCCATGCTTCCCTCCCGTCTCTACCTGTCTACAACTAACCCATCTCAAGGTTACCTTACGTGATCATCACCATGGTGATGAAACACCCACAACAAAAGCTAACGACCCCCGAGAACACGGAGCAGGACACGGTGGCTCCAGGCAAACGCTTTGCACAGCGCTCTGAGGCAGGCACCGTTGTCATCAGCCACATGGTACACAGGAGGAAACTGAGGCACGGGGGGGTCCAGTAAGTTGCCCAAGGTCACAGAGCTACTAAGGGGTGTAACCTAGATGCAAACATCCACTGACGCTGACGGGCTCCAGAGACAATGCTCTTCACCCACCCCCGGAGCATTCAACGACCTCCTCCACAAAGCCCCGAGGCTACAGCCCAACTCTGAACTCCCTCAGTCCTCTGATGGGCTGCTCCCAGGCCCTGGCTGGGTTCCACCCCATCTCACAGCCTGGAGCAGGTGCACGGCTCTCCTCCAGTAGAAAGGATGCTCCGGAGGCCCCTCCGGGCCCAGCCCTGCCTCCCAGGACACCAAGCAAGGTCCTCTACTATCAGGATCTCCATCAACGGTGCTCAGACCTCCAACCCAGCCCAGGAACCCATGTCCTAGTCACCTCCCCAGATGGTGCTGAGCCCCACTCACTGACGAAGTATTCTTTACCTGCAGAGGTAGCTGCTTGCCCTCGGACAGAGAGAAAGCTCTCATAACCACAGTCTGATAGCTGCTCCCCTTCAGCCTGACCCCGCTCCCTCCCTGCTTCCGCAGCCCCCGCTGCAGCGGCTCCCTTTACCTGTAGCCATGGTCAGCCCTCCAGGAAATAGTGGCAGAGGTCAGACCCTCTGCCCCCAAGCCCACTCTTCTCCAGCCGACTTCGCCCCACTACTCCAGGGTGGGGATGAACGGGGAACACCCCCAGTTCACTAGCATGTCTCCCACAAAGAAAGCAGAAGCTTAGCAACGCACATCCCACAAACTAAACCATCGTTCGTACCTGATGGACGCTCTGTTGAAGAAAAGTCACCAGTTCCTCGTAGCAGGTCAAACTGTGGAGTATGAGCTGGGAAACACAAACACACAGGGTGAACTGCCCAAGCCCGGTGGACGGTCCCCCATGCTGGATTAGTTTCTGTGGCCCTAACTTCAGCAGCTGGAAGACCCCACTGGGGAATGTCTCTGCAGTCAGAGAGCGGCGACCTCGGGAGCGGGGGTGGAGAGGCACTCCTACACCTGTGTGTGATTTTAAAGGCTGCAGGGCCCAGCTGGGGTCTCTGGGGCTCCCGCCCTGCAGCAACACTGGGCCTGCCTTTAGAGGCCCCAGGATTGGAGACATCATGGAACTAAAGCCACAGAGCCAGCATCATGCATGGATGGCCCTGATGGGCGGGGCTGCACCCTGCAGGCTAGTCACAGATATCTGAGGAGCACCTTGGGGGCGGGGAGGGTCGGGGGACAGGGGAGTACAGGGTGGGTGACCCACTCAGGTCGCCATCACCAGGCCTGTTCTAAGCCCAGCAGGCGGTGCCCTGAGTTCAGTGCAAAGCAGTGGTTATGCGTCTCCTGTGCTTTCTCATGCAGGTCAGAAAACAACACTTTCACAGATAACATCCAACAAAGTGAGATGCTTAATTAAGATCCCAGGGCCACACATGCCCAAAAGGTCAAAGGGAACAAGCTAAGTAAAACAAAAATCCTCAGTGAAGAGGAGGTTAATTTGTGGGAGAGTCTCAGAGTTTCCACATTTTCACACGTCTCTCATTTCTCTCCTGTCCTTTGTCTTACTTGGGTCTGGCCTTCCAGCTGGTGCTCCGTCCATCAAAGCTCTTCTCTGCTAACTTCCTCTCCCTTGCACCCCCACTACCCTCTCATGGCAATCCCAGAGAGGATGCTATGACATAAAGGGGGACACGGGAAAGGCTGGGGTTTAGCCAAAAGGCATGGTGCATCGAACGCTGGGGGACATCAGGTTCTGTACAAGCTCAACATGACGGGGCGCCCATCGGACTTTTGGCCATAAAGCCAGTTCTGGCCAGAGCTCATCCCAAAGGCCCCCACCTCTGCCCGCACCCCAATCCCAGGTGGAGGATTCTGCTGGCCTGGGCCACAGGGAAGGTTGGCCCATCCCCAACTGAGGAAGGATTTACTTATATGAAAGGAGACTGTCCCCAAACAAAGCCAAAGGTTGCGTGATAATTTTCCAGAAAGCCGTACTGTTTCTAAGACTCCATCTGCTTTGTATTTCCCGGTTGGACTGAACTGCTGTGTTCTCGAAGCCCTAAAAAGGAAAGGGAGATGCATGAGTCTCTGCGTGGAGAGAAGACATGCCCCAGAGCCAGGGCAAAAACCACACGGGCTGCTCAATGAGGACAAACCAAAAGGTGGCCCAAAGGAAAGAAGGGAGCCAAGTGCACCTCGTTTCCCTGCTTTGAACTCACCCGCTAGGCCGGGTCCGGAGAACTCCACTAAACGGGAGGGGGTAGAGGTGCGGGTGCTAATATGGGATGGAAAAAAGACAGCCGAAGGAGAGCTCGGGATAACCAAACCCAAATCCTGGTAGCAGGAAGTCTGCCTCTCACCCACCGACGAGCATGCTGCCAGACTAAGGAATGCTCACTTGCCCTTCGTCTTTAGGGACTTGAGGCAAGTCCAGCCTCTGCCCTCTTGGAGGACATCTGTTTACACAGCACCTGCATGTGCAGCCCAGGAAGGCATGGACTAGAAGCTGCATTTGGGTTTGGGGCCACTATGACATTAGCCTGCTGTGCAGCCTTGGACCAGCCACCGCCCCTCTCTGGGCTTCTGTTTCCTAATCTGTAAAGTAAGGAGAGATTGAATTTTTGCCCCATATGCTCTCAAGGCTGCCATGCAGATCCTAAGGGCCAGGGTTTGTAAGTTACCTGGAACATGGGTACCAAGGACAAGCACTCGATAAGAACAATAGTGATAATGATGATAATATCTAACACTGACACGATACTTAGTATGATCCAGACCTTATTCTAAGTGCTTCATACTATTACTTATCACTAATTTATATGGATAAATTATTTAAACTGATGGATATTATCATTCATTATATACCATTTTATTTATGTTAACTTGTTCAATTCCCACATTCACCCCTTTAAGTAATCATTACTATCACCCCTATTTTCCAGGTGAGTAAACAGGCTAGGCACAGAGAAGTCGACTCGGTTAGTCAAGGTCACAGAGCCAACAAGCAACAGCACTGGGGGTCAGCCTTTGGAGTCTCTTAAGTTCTGTGCTCTACTGACCACTGTGCCCCCTTCCAGGGTGTGGCCCTTGTATCCAAAGGGCACCCCCTTTACTAAAGCTTAGCCACACAGCTGGGATGACGTGATGCTTCCACTCTGAAGGGTCAGGCTGAAAAGCCGGCAGACCATCCACATAGATTACGAGGATGGTATCCTCCACCAGTAGGACAGAGGTAGCAGAGAAGACTGCGCTGGCTCCACCGCTGATCTCTCACCTCCCTGAGTCTCCTCACTGGAACGGGGATCCAAGTGACAGAGCAAATAGGAGTGTGCTTTGGGGACTTGGGGGAGCAGTACAAATGACTGGGTCGACCTAGAGGCTGCTTTCCGAGGCCTCCGGATCAGAGAAACGTAGAGGGGAGCAAGCTGCCGGTGGGGGGCCGGGGATGGGGGCATGGGTTTTCTCAGGCTGGTTACATCCGCCAGCACCCCCTGCAGAGAGGGATCCCCAGATCTGACCCCTCTCGACCGGAGCCATGTGGAGGGCTGGCCCTCCCCTGGTGTGGGGCTGCCCAGCACATCAGGTCAACTCTCTGGGCTCCTCCTGGCCTGGAGCACAGGGCAGGGGTCTGGGAGGACACAGACACGGTCCTCAGGCCCAGGCGGCCTGTGTGAGACGATGATTTCCCCAAGGACAGGAGAGCGCACAGCCAGCTGGCCTGGAGCTGTGCCCGCCCGAGGTGGAGTGGTAGCAACACAGCCCAGGGAAGCACTTACAGCGTCACCACGGCTCTCGTGTGGCCTCCAGCCCGCCACACAATGTCCGCGATGGCCAGGGCCAGGCAGCGGGTCCTAAGAGCGTTTGAAGGCTGCAGCTGCCTGAGGACAAAAAGGGAAGTGTGTTTATGCCTATGGGGACAGACATCAGAGACAGCGCAGCCCTGTGGAAGACGGCCTGCCCTCTCCTCTGCTGCCCAGCGGAGCCCTGCGGCCCAGGGGCTCGGGCAGAGCCTGGGAAGAGGGCCTCTGCAGATGAAGACCAAGGGAAGAGCTGTGAGGGAGGGGCCGTGGCGGGGCTGGAGGAGGAACAGGCTGAGGAAATCACCCACGGGAGCGAATGGGCCTCTGGAGACTCGGCAGGGCCTGGAGCGGTGGGAGAAAAGGCTGCGGGTTCTGACAAAGCCCAGGGGACTGAGCCCGGAACTGCTGCCATCCCAGGCAGGGGCACCGCCCTGCCCCGCCCAGCCTTGGCCAGCCCCGATGCCCAAGCCCCTGGAGACAGCGGCTCACGCAAGCAGGTGCCCCGCGCTCCCCCAGCTGACAGGAGACCAGACCACGAGTGCTGAGGGGAAAGTAGCCTGACTTTCCGGTTACTTGGACATAGGGCGTGGGGACGTGGGGAAGGGAGAATTCGGGATGACGCTGGGCTTCTGCTGAGTGCATGGTGGTGCCACCAACTGAAATGGGGAACACGGTGGGTGGGGACGGGGGAGGGGTGGCGTGGGCAGCTGGAGGTGCACGTGAGACGACGGGGCGGGGACTGGGGGGGGCGGTGCGCAGCTGGAGGTGCACGTGGGATGCCCTGGTGAAGCTGTCGCTCTAAAAGCCCAGGAGAGCGGCTCGGGCTGAGTAGAGGCTTACGAACCAGCAGCGTGTGAGGGGTCCTCGGCACCCTGCATGGCTAAGATTTCCCAGAGAGAGGATGAGGAGGGCAGAGGCGGCAGCCAAGGCTGGAGCCTCGTGGAACTCCAGCGCGTGGGAGAGGCAGGGGAGGCAGGCAGGAAGGGCAGAGCTCGGAGATGGGCCGTTAGTCTTGGGAGCAAAAGGGCTGGAGAAGGACAGGCAGTCAGTGGTGTCAAAAATGGCAGAGAGGGGCTTCCCTGGTGGCGCAGTGGTTGAGAGTCCGCCTGCCGATGCAGGGGACACGGGTTCGTGCCCCGGTCCGGGAAGATCCCACGTGCCGCAGAGCGGCTGGGCCCGTGAGCCATGGCCGCTGAGCCTGCGCGTCCGGAGCCTGTGCTCCGCAACGGGAGAGGCCGCAACAGTGAGAGGCCCGCGAACCGCAAAAAAAAAAAAAAAAAAAAAAAAAAAAGGCAGAGAGACCTCTTACCATAAAAACGGCAACGAAGAGGCCAGGCCCTTAGTGCATGAAGTCCGTGAGAAGGACAGAAGAAGCAATAGTCACGTACAGACGCTCTTTCCGTCTCCAGGGCTCCACAGAGCTGTGCTTCTTGCCCACCCCTGGATTCTGGGAAGTTTTCTTAAATTCCTATCAAGGCAGGCTGAGTGTCTGAGTGTCTCACTACCTAACAAACAAAAGGGGCTTGACGCCAGGGCTCCCAGCAACGTAGAGGGAGCTTCCATGTTTTCAGTCACCAAGTACCCAAAGCTCTAGGCTGAGCTGTTGGGTGGGGAGCAGGTGAAAACTGGTGTTTGTCCTTCCTCTCCAGGATAGGAGAGGAGAACCTGGAGACCAGAACACAGGTCACCATGGTGGGCGGCATGTGGTCACGGCCCAGTCCGTGGGCCACAGAGCCAGCCGTCTGCACCTAGGCCGTTGTGGTCCAGTGACTTTAAAGTGGTAGGCAACGTGACACAGGGTCCCTCAGTTTCCCCATCCCTAGACTGGCTGGGGCAGTAGTACCTCCTTCATCGTGTTGGGAGCTTTAAATGAGATGATCTGTGTAAGGTCCACGGCCCAGTGCCTGGCACGTGGAGAATGCTCAGTAAAGCGTAACCATTGCTGTTGTCTTTATGGAAACGTCAAGTGCCCACTTTGGCTGTGGCCAGAGAGTTCACAGGATGGTGAACTCCCTATATCTGATGTGAAAGTGACGACAAGCCGCTGACACCAGGCAATGCTTCTAACTCAATGAGACGCAGACTGCCTGGTACCGTCTGCAGCCTCAGGAAGCCTGCCTGCTCCTCTGGAAACAGCTACCACACCACCAGCAAACCGGGCACCTGAGATTCGGGAAGCACTGGCCCTGGGCCACTGTCAACTATGAAAACAAAGGTGAGGAAACAGGGCTTCCCTGGTGGCGCAGTGGCTGAGAGTCCGCCTGCCGATGCAGGGGACACGGGTTCGTGCCCCGGTCTGGGAAGATCCCACATGCCGCGGAGCGGCTGAGCCTGCGCGTCCGGAGCCTGTGCTCCGCAACAGTGAGAGGCCCGCGTACCGCAAAAAAAAAAAAAAAAAAAAAAAAAGGTGAGGAAACATTGCTCTGGGATTCAGGAGAGGCTGCCAAGGACCAAGGAGGGCCTGGAAAGCAGGGCTCATCGGACAAAGGAGAAAGGATCCGGGTGTGGAGGCGAAGGCCAGCGAGGGCAAGGGGCTTCCCCAAGGCCTTGAGCCAGGAGTGGAACCCAGGCCCGACCACCGCACTTCTCCCAGTGCTACCGTTTTCTGGAAAGCTGTGTCTGGAGCTGACGCAGGGAAGAGCATGCTGGAGAAGACACAGGGAAGGATGGAGAGACTAAATGGAAGCCAATGAAAAGAATGAGAACTTTTGTGTAGAAACACGGAAGTTCAGAGGGTCTGTAAATTAGAGCCTGTGAGACCTGGAAGATAGGCCGGGCCCAGGAGCCAGATCTCTTGATAGTGTTGCAGGTACAGGAAAGATGGGCTCAGAGGCAAAGGGATGCTGGTCCCCAACACCAGGAGCTCCAGATGGCTGGTTCCACCTCGCCACGCTCTCCTTCTTCCCTCACTGCTGTTTCACTTTGTCCAGTTTTTACTGTGTGACCTTGGGTGAATCATTTAGTCTCCGTGCCTCAGTTTCCCCCTTTTAAAAGGGGACAATAATAGTACCTCCTTCACAGGGTGGTTTTAATGATTAATGAAGTAATACGTGTGAAGGGCTTCTAACAGTGCCTGGCATGCGATAAGTACTTAGTATATGTTGGTTTTTAACATCTTACTTGTGGCTGCGCTGAGAAGCGTTCAGGCAAGCGTTACCCGCTTAAGTAAGTTAGTGTGGACCATAGTGAATGTTTGCAAGGTGACCTGGTAGCTCCGTCTGGAGGTGTTCCAGCACGGACATTCTAGACAGAGGATACAATCCAGGCATAACTTTGCCCCGCTCCTGCCCATGTCGAGGGATCTAGCTGGGGAGTGCCCTGGTCACACCTGTGCTGTAGGAGGAGCCTGTGGTGAGTATGTACAGTGAGGACAGGAGGGAGGGCAAGATGAAGCAGCAGTGCTGGTCGGGCCCTGGCCGTACAGCTCAGCTGAGGAGCAGGGCACCCCAGTCCTGGGCAGGGGCGGGAAGGGAATGGGCATGGGTGCTCCGGAGGTGGGACTGACACGACTGGCGGTCACCTGGATGGGGGTGGGGCAGGAAACAAGCTCTGGGGATGACGGAGTCTACTACCGTGGGTTGTGATTCCAAGGAGATGAATGTCCAAAATGCAGACCCTGGGCCAGATGCCCCCAAGCATCATTCCAGCCCGGCCCTTCTGCCAGGTAACCGGCCACAGGGTATTCAGGGCTGGGGTGCGTGCGGATGACAAGAGGGAGGAGGGAGGCGCTGCAGTGAATCGCCGGCCTCCACCTTCACCAAGGAACTCAGGGTCTGCCTTCACCTCGGTGACCAGGGTGGTCCTGCATGTACTTCCTTCATCAGTCACGCACGCGCTTATCCAACCCCTACCGCGAATCTAGCACCTGGCCGGGCTCTCGCACCAAGAGAAGTTTCTTTAAAGGAGTCTAATACCTCACAGAAGAAGTGCAGGATTTGTCTAAGGGTGGGCGATGGGTGTCAGGAAGTAATACATCCTGTGTTTGGCTTAATTACCCAAGTCTTCCAGATTAAAAAGATGTTTCTACCATCATTAACTCAAAACAGGCTCACCAGTCCACCCTGACGTGCCCGCTAGTCTGAGCCTATAGAAGGATCAGAAGCTGGTGAGTGACTGCAGACCCTTCTGCCCCCTTTCGGGGTCAAACTCTGCCAGAGCTGGCCTGGGGACCACCAGACCTGGGTTCCAAGCCTGGCTCCGCTAATGGGTCCAGAGGGGCCTTGGGCAAGTGCCCCTCCTTCTCTGGGCCTCGACTTCCCCAGTTGAAAAGGGAAGTAGAGGCGAGAGGACAGCTCCCTTGCCTGTGGCGCTCCCCGAGCCCGCAGCGGAACGAGGCTCACCATCGCTTCCCACGAGCCGAGCCGGCTGGCACAGCCCTCCTCAAGTGGAAAAACACCGAGCCCTGCCGCCCGGCTCTGCCGTCCCCAGTTGAGGAGAGGCCGGCTGCCGGCCTGATGGGATGAGTCTTAATGAAGCCAGACAGTCCTGCAGAAAAAACACCACCTCTGCCAAGAAGCCATTATTTCAGCATGATTTCCCTGGAGGCCGCAGTCACATCCTCGTGCGGCTTCGTAAACTACAGAGCCTAAAGAGCTGCACCTTGGTCACTGGGAGTCCATCTGGGTGTCCAGCCCTCGGGGGTTTCAAGCTCATGACACTCAGCCTCGTGCGGGGAGATGGCAGGCAGGGGGCCACGCCCGCCCAGGCCTGCAGACCCAGTGCAGGAAGGCCCACCGGTCCTGGTCCCGGAGCTCCCAAAGCGCCCAGCATTCAGCAGCTCCAGGTGCCGCCTCTGTGTGACATGAGGGCCAACGCGGTGCTCCTAAAGAGAACAGAGGAGCTTTCCTGCTTTTTTCTTCCTTTTTTTTTTTTTTAAACCGGATCATTTCTGAAATCTTAGAATTTCAGAGTCAAAAGGGAGTACTGAAGGCTCAAACCCAGCTCAGCACACCAGCCTGTGCAGCGACATCAGTGACCCCAACAATCAATATTAAGATCGTACAAATGAATCAAGGAAACCAGAGGCGCCGGGCTGCGAGAGGTTCCCGCAGGGATGTCGAATGTCATCCTTTACTCACACGAGGCAGCAGGTCCCCAGGGGTTTGCCATATTACTCTTCTGTACTCTTCTCATTTTTTTTTTTTTTCCCAAATTAGGAAAAATGGGGAGGTTCTGCCTAGAAGCCCTTCGTAAACTACAGAGCCTAAAGAGCTGCACCTTGGTCACTGAGAGTCCATCTGGGTGGGTGTCCAGCCCTCGGGTGTTTCAAGCCCATGACACTCAGCCTCCCGGCACCAGCCCCTCCCGGCCTCTCTGGCTCGCCTGGGGCTCAGAGTCTCTTCTAGGGCACGGTGTGGTGTGACAGACGTGCTTGGCTCTGCCCCGGAGGTCAGGTGTGAACCTGGACAAGCATCTTTCCCTCTCCGGGACTCAGTTTCCCCATATGTACCACAGCAGGCGATCTCAAGGTCCCACCCACTTGCACAGCCCTTGATTTACAAAGGATTTGGTCTGCATTTCCTTACTGAGTCAGACTTGGGCAGGACAGAGATTCACAAATGGAGAAAGTGAGGCCTTGCTGGCCCACAACTGTAATCCAGGTCTCTGGCTGGTCCAGTGCTGTCTTCAGCAACCGCCATCCTGGGACAAGCTAAGGACCACAGAGCTGGGCACTCCCCACAGCCTCAGCACGGGCACCTATAGGCTGCACCGACACCCACTTCGCAAGGACGACCTTCTGTGGCCTCCAACCTGTAGGGCCTCACCTCAGCAAACGGCGACCAGACTCCGCTCTCACCTCCCCCCTCGGCTGCCAGCCCCAGGCCCCGGCCACTCACTCCCCTGGCCTTTGCTTGACCCAAGTCCTAGCCTGAACCCAGGAGGACTCTCTCCTCTCGCCCCCAGTCGGCCTCCAGCCCCGAGGCAGGCTCATGCCTCAGCAGAGCTAGGTCCACAGCAGCGGAAGCCAGAGGAGGAGACATAGGATGGGGGGTGTGGAGGCAGCCGGTACTCCTTGCCCACAGCCCATCACCACCGGGACCTCCCCCAGCTGGTCCCTCGGAGCCCGGTCTCCCTGAGTCCCCTGAGGCCCTTTCAGCGAGAGCAGCCGGGTCACTGGGCCAAGCTCTCCGCCCCTCCCTCTCGGATGGGTGGGAAGAATGCCCACTATTGGGCCTGCTCGGCCACCAGCACCAGCAGGAAGCCAGACCACTACGCTCGGTCTGCATGGACAGCAGCTCTGGGTGCAGGGCCTGGGGCCGCAGGCGTGGAGGTGCCACAGGGGAGGGACTTACGAGGAGCACCCACGGTTGTGGGACTCCAAAGAAAGGTGAGGTCACTCTTCTGCAGCATGAACCCTTCCGCGCTTCCCGTGGGCGGGACCCTGCCTGGCCAGCAGGCCGAGCTCTCCCGGCTGCTCGGCACAGGCCTCCTCTGGCCCACCCAGGCAGCCTTCCCCCAGAGCGGGGCTCCTTCCCACCAGGCACACCCCACACATAGCTCCCAGCAGCCAGCAGCCCCTTCCAGCCTCCTCCCCTCCTGCCCCACCAGCCCGGCCTCCGAGGGCCTTCAATCTAGGCTGGCCCCAACTCTTCTTCCCACAGCTGGTACAGTTTTCTTTCTGCCCAGAGCCCGTCTTGGGCCCCCAGCCTGAATGGCTTTCCGCCTTCCAAGCCGTAGCTCCCCTCTCAGGTGTGGCGAGCAGAACTCTCTCCCAAGGACGTGCCTGGGGATCCAGAGGCTGTCACATCCCCTTAGCGGGACTGTAGGGCGGGCGACAAGGAGCCAAGCCTGCCTTGTGCCCTGGGCAGAAACGGCCCTTCCGGGAACCAACTTATACACCCCTCCCTGACTGCTGGGAAATAATCTACAACTTCCCCCAAGAAGTCCAAAGTCCAAGTTCAAAAGCAGCTCTGAACGGACGTGGGGGCTGAAACGAATTATCAAACACCTCCCACGAGGGCCAAGGCCAAGGCTTGACCTGAGCAAGCCACTGGGCCCCAAGGGCCCTCTGGCAGCCTGGCCCGGGTCTCGCCCTGCCCCCTACACTCTGCCCTGGCCACTCCCTGCCCTCAGGCCTCTGCACATGTTGTTCTCCTTACTGGAATACTATCCCCTCCCTCCCAGTCAGTCTGGATAACTCACATGTTTGTCCCGTGCGTTCATTCAACAAAAGTTCTGAGGGCCTCTTCTGTGCACTAGGCCTGGGGCTGGATGCCAGGGACTGGCTACGGCCCAGGCAGCTTAGGAAGGCCCCTGTTCTCAGGGGGCTTGTGTTCTGGCGCACAGACAGTGGACAGGTAATGACTTGGATAAAGAGGGCATCCAATGGTGGGGGCCTTGCAGGCAGCGTCTGGGGAGGTCGGGGAAGGCGGCCCTGAGGCCATGGCCTCTGCGCGTGAGGAGCCAGGGAAGGAGGCCGAGGGATTTGCTGGGAAAGGAGAAATCGAGGGAGGAACAAGCCTGTGCGAGGGTGTGTGCGAAGCCAGTCAGGAGCCCTGCTCATCCTCCGGATCTCAGTAAGATTAAAATGTCACTCCTCCAGCAAGCCTGCCTGACCCTCTTCACGTCCGGGTGGGCCCTGAGCTCCCTGCACGTCCCCCTGGGACCTCCTGTTCATCTGGCTCTCGTGTTCAGTCGTAGGTGCCATGAGGGCAAGGCCACAGCTGCCTTGTTGAGGCCCGCACGCCCTCCAAGCGCCTATTAAGTCCTCCCCGTGCGCCCCTCTCCAGTGCAAGGAGGGAAGGTAGGAGTGGAGGTGCATATGTGCTCGGAGAGGGTCCCTGCGCCCTTAGAGGGCAGGCAGCCAGAGGTCCCTCGCTTAGCCAGTCCCAGCCAACCAGCCAGCCAGGAGCGTCCCTGACCATCGGACGCTCACTGTGTGGGCCGCGCTTTGCTGGACTGGACTCCAGAGCAGGCACTGGGGAGAACAGCACAAGGTCAGACCTTGCTGTGCAAATGTTGTGTCGCTGGGCTTCCGGCTGTAGTTACGCTATGCTTATGGTTAGCATCTTTCAGCTTGAAACCAAGCACCTTGACTGTTACTTTGTAAAGTAATTAGACAAATCATATTATCGGACAAATTCTGAAGTGCCCAGCATGAAAAGCCACCTTCACTTGAATCCTGTCTAAGGCCACATCCTCTAAGCTGGTAAAATGTGTTTCGTTTTGTACAAGCTTGGCTGGATGTCTGGGGAACTAGTGTCTTTCCCAGGAATTTGAACGTGAATAAATGGGGGATGGGCCTTGTTGTCTTTAAAATAAAAAAAGGCAAGCCCCTTGAATTCAAGTTCAGGAATTGTCGAAACTAAGCTGTGATTTTCAAATCCGCTTAATCGCAACTTTGGAGAAGAGAATGGAGGTATCTACTGGGCAGGAGGATGCTTCCAGGGAGCTGGAAATATTTTCTTCCCTGATCTGGGTGCTGTGTTCATGGGTGTGTGATTTTGCAATAATTCATTAAGCAGAACGTACATGAGTTGCATCCTTCTTTGAGTTGTGTGCTCTTCTGTATGTATATTAGATCTGAACTAAAAAAGAAAGACAAGTGCCAGAAGTTCTGTAAATCTGAGGGCGACTCCGTACCACTGGGCACGTAGTTACTGCTTAAGGTAAGAGGGCTGCCTCCTCAAACTAGCCGAGCTGGCCCCAGCCTTGGGTAGCCCCTCGATAATCCTTCTACCTGAGCACCAACCGCAAGGTAGGATTATGGATTTCTCTCCATCCCTCAACCTCACAGAGCACTCGGGAGAACAGAGAATGCGTCTATTCCTCTCTGAATCACCGGTATCCGCACAGAGAGAATGTTCCAGAAATGTCTGTGGAGGGAGTAAGGACGAGAACGAAGGGCTGTGTGCAAACACTCAGCGTGTGAGGTGGGGACAGAATGGCCAAGGGGAGGAAACTGCATCCTGCAGGTCTGGCTGGACCGTGTGGAGATGGCTGTCAGCAGAGGTGGGGGAACGAGGGGAGGGAGGGGAGACCTGGGCTCAGTGGAGGGGTCAGCAGGCTGACCTGGGTGTAGATGGGATTTGGTGGTTGCTGTGCTCCCTCCTGAGGAGGGGGTGGCCTGAGTTTCAGTGCCGTTCCAACCGCCACTTCCCATGTGGCACGGGACTTAACAAGCCTCCCTGCTCTTAGAAACAAATGGCATGCAGGTCATTTAAACTGCTCAGCACTGGCCCTGTTAGCCAGCCACCGTTTCCCCTTTCCAGAAGACGGGAAATATCAGGGAGCAAACACACATTTCCTTGCTTATTTTTTCTGGACAGTGAGGAGAAGCCTTGGGAAGAGAAGCTATTGCCAGAATGAGCGCTGACTTACCGAGCACAGTCAGCTCCGCTATCTCCTTCAAACAGGAGTTTCTGTAGGACACAGCCTTGGACAGCTGCCAGAACCCCACAGGGACCACCCTGCAAAGAAGGATGCGCGTCAGTGCCTGTAAGAACGGACCCAGGGCAGGGCCACCTGCTCCTCCAGAACCAGCCTCCTCCAACAGGTTACAGAGCCTCAAACAGGGGTCTCCTGCGTGGTGACTACTTCTGTGAAGTGCTGACCCTGAGTCACAGAGAGGGGGTGACAGAGGCCCAGGTGCCCATCGCTAGAGGAAGGAGCAAGGTCTGTGGTGTGTGATGGGGGGAAAGTGACTCTTCACAACCCGTCAGCGGCTGTCACCATGGGCGTCCAGGCATCCAGAGACATGTTTCCGTGTCCACAGGCTGACGGTGTCAATTGTCTACCCAGCCTTCAAGGCCCATCCTAAAGGCCTCCTCCTCCAGGAAGGCTTCCCTGACCATCTCAGCCAGAAGCGAGCCCCTTGGGCAGCCTCCGCTTGTGTAAGCAATCTTGTTCCCCGGCCAGTGGCCTGCCTCAGCACCTAGTAGGTGTGACTTGGAGGGAGAGGGCTCCTTGAGGAGCTCACCCCTGTAGGCATCAACAAGTACAAGGACTGTCAGAGCAGGGGCCGTGGGTGCCCTTGAACTCGGGATGCAAGAAGGTGTGCTGACTTGGCCAAGTTAGGGGCAGAAGTGGGTGGTCTTGGGGTTCTTCCTCAGGCAGTGTGGGGCAGGGGGAGGCTCCTGGGGCTTGAGAAACGGAACCTGGATAAGCTGCCGGATTTTACAGTTATCTTCTGGCCCTGAAAATGCGTATCTTGGCAACTGTGTATAAGCCATGTTCAAATCCTGCCACAATCTACCTCCATTTCTCTGTCTTATATCATATCCTCCCCGCACACTTCTGGTCCTCACGCTTGGTACTTTTGCCCCTTCCTGCAGTCCCTGTATTTTCACACGGCCTCCCTTTGTTCATGCTGCCCTCTGCCTCCAGTATCCTTTCTCCAGCTCTACCTGCAAAATCGTCTCTCAGTACTTAGCTTAAGGACCCTCTCTGGTACCCCTGAGCGGACACAGGCCCCCCTCCTGCTCCCTGTCCCCTCCGGCATCATGCACCCCTCACGGCAGCGGTCATGTTGCCCCGCTCTGCTCTGCCAGCCACACGTGAAGTTCCTGCCCTGGGTGACAACTCAGCAAATGAGGGGCTGGCGCAGGCAACACCCACAGGATTTACCAAACTGGGGGACGTGTGCCCCTGTCCATGATGGGCCCACAGCAGGGTCCCCGGGGGCACTTAAAAACAACCTGCCTTGTTCTGCACGATGCCATATTTTAATGATGCTGAGTCGTTAAAGGAAAAACTCTGAAGTTTCCATTCTTCGTTGAAACAGCAAAAGCTGGAACCAAACAGAATGGTCTTTATGTCCTGTCAAAAGAAGAGAGAATTGTATTGGTTGTTTTAAAAGCAAACAACAGTACACTGCTGGGTGTTTGCATTCCCACAGGAGCTGGTCTTGAGTTCTAGCAGGGTAGTCTGTTTTCCAGCAGGGTAATCTGTTTTCTTTTTATTTTGCAAACCCATTCTTCTCATGTTTGAGGACAGAGAAAATGGACCCTCAGGGTCTTACCTCTGAAATATCTGTAAACCTTACCAGCCTGTGCTGACCCAGGCCAAAATCTTTTGAGCTTCCTTAGAAGTTCCTTGATACACAAAATTTTAGTTTTACAAAAGACCTTGGAGGTTCTTGACTGCACATTATAATTACCTACAGAGCCCTGAACAATCCTGACGCTCAGGCCCCGTGCCAGGCCAACTAAAGCAGAACCCCTGGGCGTCGGACGCTGGTATCTGTACTATTAAAAGCTCCCCAGGCGATTCCAACGTACAGCCAAGTTTGAGAACTGGTGCTCTAGCAAACTGTGACCCATACGCCAAATCCGACCCTCCACTTGCTTTGTAAATAAAGTTTTATTGAAACACAGCAATGCCCATTTGTTTACATATTGTCTGTGTTTTCTTTTACATTACAATGGCAGAGCTGTGTGGTTGCCACCGAGAGGCAAAAATACACTATGTAGCCCTTTACAGAAAAAGTTTGCCAACCCCACACTAGTACAACCCCTTCCCACATGTAAGGATCTCCTCTGCAACATCACCGGAGAGTGGTTCCCCCCATAAACTTGGCTTGAACACTCCAACCACCAAGTGAAGAGGGTTCCCACCACTTCCCAAGGCGGCCCCTCCATTTCTTCACAGCTCTGTGTTCTCAAAACTTCTGGCTGATACGGATCTCCCATCAACCCAAGCCTCACCCTCCAGAGCCCCAGAAAGTGCCAACCCCTCCCCACTGACCAGCCCGTGGATGGGAAAGCAGAGCCTCATCTCCACTTGCCCCTTCCCCATGCCGGCTGCCTCTTCTCTCTCTGCCATGATTCTACATCCGAGAGTATCTGAAGGGCCAGCACGTGGATTCTGTCACTACCCGCTCAGACCGTCTCTTTGCCGGTCATATCTTTCCTACAGACTCACGTTTCCCTCTAGAATCGGTTCTTTTTTTTCTTTTCACTAAGTACAAGGAAAATCTCTGTGACAGAGCGTTTGTCTACACGTCATCACATGTGGGCTAGTGGCACACAGGAGAGAGGGGTGGGTAAATTCATCTGTCAGGGCTTGGTTCCCCTTCTTGCACCAACTACGATCATCGATGTATTTGGACTGAGTTTCCCAAGAGCCTAGAAACGATAGGACCTTGAGTTTTCCGGCTGAAGCCCATGTCTATTCTCTCAATCACAGAATGACAGCTCCCAGCTAGGCACAGTATGGTTGCCAGGTCACAGGGTTACGAGCCTGGAAACCTGGGTCCTGCTTGCTGTGGCTGTGGACACCACGTGTCCTGGGTCCTCCTTTCTCTGTGTGGGCCTCGGTTTTTTTCAGCTGCTTTTGGAGATGCTACTACTGGGTGGTCTTTAGAGGCCTCTGAGGACCCTTCACCAAATAGCGGTACCCACTGCAAAGAATCATAGCCCTGTGGCTACAGACAACCAGAGCACTTACTCCCAGGCTTGGGGCTACTTAACTGTGTCTGACCCTCTCCCTGTGGTTTCAAAAGAAGGAAGGGAAAAGGAGGAGAAGGATGGGGAGGGACAAAACCTCTAGAAAAACCTTTGACTTTTCATCTGCGTGCTGAGTAAATACTTGGTAAGCAGGAAGAGAACAGGGTCAGCTGTGTCCCCAGGAGTTTTATTTTTCCCTCCTGGATCCTGGCTGAAAAGCCAGTGGAGGACAGCAGGGGCAGCATTCCATCCCACAGGAACCACTGGCCACGGAGATGGGCGAGGCCCTATGGCAGCAGAGATGGTGAGGAATCCAGGACATCCCCACAGAGGAGGCTGCTGAGGCCAGGCCAGGAACCGGCTCCCGAAGTCCTGTGACTCCAGGAGGTCACTGGTGTGAGCCCAGGTGGCGCTGAGGAATTGGTAACACTTCCCTGTCCTTCCCTCACTGCAGCCCAGCCTGAGCCCAGCTCGGGGGACCAGTGCAGGAGCACAGTCAAGCTAATGAGGACAATTATCCCGTTCCCATCGCAACCCTGGAGTTACCGGTTGCGGACATGGTGAAGCAGAGCTCTGGACCAACAGAAAAGCTGGATTCCGGAATGTTTGAATGGGAGGAGGTTGTATCCTCACCTCTTGTCTCAGAGAAGGAGAGGGAGATGCCAGGACTAGGCCCTTGTTTTCCTGACTCTCCGTTCAGGTTTTCTTCCACATCACATGCAAATTTCCTTTTTAACAGTGACTGAGAGATTTTATAACAGGATGAATGGAGCCAGAGAGATGAAAATCACCTCATCGGGCTTCCCTGGTGGCGCAGTGGTTGAGAGTCCGCCTGCTGATGCAGGGGACACGGGTTCGTGCCCCGGTCCGGGAGGATCCCACATGCCGCGGGGCAGCTGGGCCCGTGAGCCATGGCCGCTGGCCCTGCGCGTCCGGAGCCTGTGCTCCGCAACGGGAGAGGCCATGGCAGTGAGAGGCCCGCGTACCACAAAAAAAAAAAAAAAAAAAAAGAAAGAAAGAAAATCACCTCATCCACACCAACTCAAACCCAGATGCCTTCAATTCACACCAACTCAAATCCAGACACATCACCTGGCACTTTTCAACTGACACCCACCTTTGCCACTGAGAGGTCGATGGGCTTCGACTCTACTTGCAGCTTGAGTATCGATGGCACTGGAGACAGGATGACTTCTTCCCTTGGCAATTCATCCTCCACATCCTCTGAAAGACAACCGTGGCCACGTGAGCTCCTTGTTATGACTCACAGAGAACAGACTAGGAAGCCATTTAACACTCAGGACACTGATGAGTCTTGAGGTGGCTGGAATGAGAGGAGGGCTCCTCCACCACCCACCCCCTGTCCCTGCTGAGGCTCCCAAGCCTTCATCAGAAGGAGAAAGGCAGAGTGAGAGCCCTTGCTCCGTGTCACCCCACGCTGGTCCCAGGATGCTGGCAGATGGGACCTGGCTATCAGTCCACTAGAAAGCTCTGCTCGTGGACATGCAGAAACAAGGGCCTAGGCCTAAGCTGCGAGTCAGGCCCAGAAAAGCTTGGCTCAGACACAATTCTTACGAAAGGTGGGCGTGACCCACAGATCTGTCCCCCTGAGGACAAACATGAAGAGGGCGGAATCGGGAAAGAAAATGCCGCCCTTCCTGCGAGAATAATAATAGTTATAATAGATTATCACTATCATGGTTTTCATTTACTTACCATCTGTGTTTTATCATCTAAGCCCCAGAACAGCTTCCACGAGAGAGTATCATCACCCCATTTAAAGATGAGGAAACTGAAGCTTAGAGAAGTTAAGTAACTGACCAAAAGTCACACAGATGGAAAGCTGCAGAGATAGAACATAAACCCAGGCCAACTCCTAATTGCTCGGCCATCCTGCCAGTCAGACCTCCCTGGACCTCCAGCCAGAAGGGAAACTAAGTCACATTCTCATAGCTGGGGTGACTGAGGCCCAGAGAGGGTCCCAGCGTGGGTGTTGTCAGCATCAGCCTGTGCCTTCCCGGCCGGTGAGGCTCCCTCTCGCCACCATACGCACTGCCGCAGCATCCGCCAGAACCCTCAGATGCAGGACCCAAGTGAAAACAGCCCAAGGCAACGATGCTGGCAAAGCTGGGCAGGCCGGTCTCCAGAGAGCCTCTGGAGACTTTTTCCATCCCCCTTTCCCCAAGATTGAAGGCTTATTTAAAAAGCACGCCACGCTGTATAGAAACCAACATTGCCTGCCATAATTCTGTGCATCTGGGACTACAGAAACGTCACAGTCCCTGCCCCGCATCTTCTGAGACGGTGTGCAAAGGCCAACATCCCCAGAACACGTGCTATAAATCTTATTCTACAGCCTCCTTTTCCCCCCTGGAGGAGGACCAGGCACAGCACGAGGCTCGGTCCACTGAGATGGAGACAGATTTTACCTTCAGGGTGAAGCAAAATTTTTAAACAAGTCTGGAATTTAAATGAGAACCTTTCTTAGTTAGGGTCTCTAAAAAAGCCACCCTGTGACCATGGCCTTACAAAAACACCTGAAATAAAGACCAGATGTTCACCCAGCAACACACACGGGTGTTGAAAACATGGCTCTGGGTAGCGAAAGTAAGAAAGCAAATGGGATGTATAACACAACACGATTTACATCCATTATAAACACATGCACACAAAACAACACTAAGGATTTTTGCAAGAACACACACAAGCAGAAAGAAGCCACTAAATACGTGAGAGTGGCTGCTTACGGAGACAAGGCTCATGGGAGTGTAGCATGAGGCTAAAGGGAAATCAGGAAGGAAAGGCAAGAGGGAGGCCAATGAGCAGGCTCTGCAAAGGTCAATACTGAGAATGTTAATTAAGCAACAGAGATGTGTGATTAATCCAATCCTAGGCATCTGAGGGCCGAAACAGAGGGGGAGAGTAACTGAGTGATTCTGCCAGGCCCTGAAGGGTCCTTGTGATGCCTCAGCCAGACTGTTTCCTGGAGGCCCAGAGCGGGCAGGATTTAAGCCTATTTGGAGGCTTCTGTTTAGGTCTAAGGCTGTCCTGAAGGGAACCAGGGCTGAAACATGCTCTGTTTGAGCCCCATGAACTAAGTCTGAGGCTGGAGGCTGGGGGCCCAAAGGGGGCTGACTGATGGAGCCCCCAGGAACAGGCAGCCTCCCTCGGCTTCTGCCAGGAGGCAGCTGGCGCCTGTGCAGGGAGCTGGTTCAGGACCATGAGGCAGGTCCAGATGTGGCGGGATGGCCGTGCAAAGGAAAACAAAGCACTCCAGCATGACATGTTGGCCAAACAGATAAAACCAGCTGCAAACGCCAGTGGCTTGAAAATGCTATTTTTAAGGCCCTGGTGTAAATGCCTGGTTGAAAAGAAGCAAGGGATTTTGTTTCCCATACCATTTTATTTACCCTTTGGAGGAAAACATATACATATACTTGGTAGTACTTAATAGAGGCCCGTATATCTCTGTTTCCAAGCTCCCACCCAGTACTTCACACTAACTGCAAGATATCTTCTCCTGGAAGTGCCCCAATGCCCCGGACTCAGGGTTCTCAGCACAGAAGCCTTCCAGGCTTCCATTTTGATAAGACTCCATCTCCCCAACCCTCCACCAGGGACCCAGGCCAAAACCTCAACCCTCTCCCACACGCCACGCTGCTCCAGCCTCCAGATTATACCGCCTCCAGAACCCTCATACGCTGCCCCCCTTCTCTCCCCACTGTTACAGGAACGTGTTGTCATTTTTCTATTCGTTCATCAAGCACTTTACTGAGCACGCATGACGTGCCACTGGTCATGTGGGTCGGAGGAGGTCCAGAGATGGTGAAAACACCACGCCTGCCTTCAAGGAGCTCACTGCCTAAGAACACGACGTTAGTGCTAAAATGGAGACGGGTGCAAAGGTTATAAGAGCAGAGGGGAAGAGGCAAATAATTCTGCCTTAAACGGTCAGGGAAGCTTCCCACAAGAGGTAAATATTTGATCAGGGTCTTGAAGTACCCATAGGATTTCCCCAGATAGAACAGGGCCCCAGGCACCTCTTCTCTGGAACTATTCCAAGAGACCCTCACCAGTCTCCCAAACGTGCAGACTCCTGGCCCTAAAATCCATCCTCCACGCACATCCAGAGATGGCCTCAAACGTCGTTCGCCTCACATCTCTGCTTGACAAGACCTTGCTCATCCGTCAAGCCCAGTCTAAATGCCACCTCACTATGGAAACTTCTGGAACCCACCACAGTCTTGGCCTACTCACCTCCTGAAGCAGTGAGGAGCTGCTGGTCATCCACTTTGTGTGTTGCTATCAGGGGTCACCTCTATTCCTTCGTCTCACCCAGCCCCACCCTCCAAGAAGGCAAGGCCACTTTTCATCACAGCGATGAAAAGTGCCTTTGACAGCCCTGTATGTGCCCAGGCATGTAATGCTAACCAAAGTTTGCTGACTTGAACCAAAGAAAGATGAGTTGGGATGGGGAAGGGAATGCTATTCCTTGTTTCTGACCCCCCACCCCAAACTACTCTTCCCCTTTCTCTGGGTGACTGGGTTGCACGCCCTCTTATCTTTTATCTCCATCTTCTTCTCTAAATCGTCAGCTGAGCCACCAGCAAAGAGGGGTCGGCCTCCCTCCGGAAAAGGCACACACACTTCAAACAGCTTGGTTCTGAGAGAATCGCTAAAAGCCTTCCTCCCAATAGAAGCCCTCTGGGGTCCCAAGGCCGGGAACTTTATGTCCAAACAGGAGTGGCTTTCATTAGAAAATCTTAAAGCGCTTCACAGAAAGGCTTCAGATGCCCGCCCTTCCCGGCTCCGGCCTTCATTCTGCACAGCCGTGTGCCCAGTGAAATCTGCCCCTTCCTGGGTGGGCCAAATGATCCCACCAGCCATTTCTGATGATTAAAACTCTGAGGGGGCTTCCCTGGTGGTGCAGCCAATGCAGGGGACACGGGTTCAAGCCCTGGTCCAGGAAGATCCCACATGCCATGGAGCAACTAAGCCCGTGAGCCACAACTACTGAGCCTGCGCTCTAGAGCCTGTGAGCCATAACTACTGAGTCCGTGCGCCACAACTACTGAAGCCCGCGCGCCTAGAGCCCGTGGCTTCTCCGCAACAAGAGAAGCCACCGCAATGAGAAGCCCGCACAGTGCAACAAAGAGTAGCCCCCGCTCGCCGCAACTAGAGAAAGCCTGTGCGCAGCAACGAAGACCCAACGCAGACAAAAATAAAAAAACAGAAAACAAAAAAAAACAAACCTCTGAGGAACTCCTCTTACCTCTGAGAAGAACTAAGCAGAATAAACAAACCCCTGCCTCCATCATTCGGAGGCCTGCCCCTGCCTTTCAACTTCATCAAAGCAAACTGTCAGCATGTCTCACACAAGTCACTTCCAAAGGGCGAGCTGCTTTCCTCCTTCATATTAAAGGGAGTGCTTAAAAGGAGACGAAAAGGGTGTGAGCAGCTCTCAGCTCCTGTACGCCAAAATGGTCCAACAGGTAAATTGCTGGCTTCCAGGAGGAGAGCAAAGGTCAATGGCACTCAAGCCTCGTCCTTTCATGTTTGGTCCTTGGTTGTCCTCCTTTATTCTATTCTTGGCTTTTGCCAAGTCCTGCAAACACATCAGTCTTTGGGGAGTAGAGAATTCCAGAAAGAGAGAAAAAAAAAAAAAGATGGCTTCAAAACGAAAGAGTGGATGGACATGTTCTTATCTAGATCTTGCAGAGGAGGTACACAGATGTATACACATGTGAAAGGGCACTGAGCTGAACACTAAAGGTTTGTGCACTGATGCGCCTCACGATTTGTATTTTACACCTCAGTGATATGTGGGGGAAGATGTGTAAAGGATAGGCTTCTCCAGGCAGAGATATACTAATATTTTGACTGAGCACTGTCTTCTCGAGACTTCTATAGGTTCTGAGTAACCCTAAAAGAACCTGCAAATGCAGAAAAGGCTTTTCTGCCCCCTCTCTCCCAGTGTGGATGTAGAAATGTCCAGACTTCTTATAAGGACTTCTTCGGGAGAGACAGGCAGTGGAAGACGGATTTGGACATCAACCAAAAAAGAGAGAAGCCTGCTCTACTCATCGGGCCAGCCCCTCCTTCCTGAGGTCAGGTGGGAAGAAAGGAGACCCACCCCCAGGCCAGCAGAGAGCGCTACCACCCATTACCTCCCAGGCAGACCAAATGAAGACCCCCTGGGCCCTGATGGGCACAGCACAGAGGCCCCAGTGGTACCCACCAAGCTGCAGCACAGCGAGCTCACCGTCGACCTTATTGGATGCTGGTAACTGATGACTCCTGGAAATAAAGAAAGGAAATGTCAGTGCACCATGGGAGAATGACAGAGAGATGCAAACAGCGGAGAAGGGTGGGAGCAGTACTGGACGGGGCTTCAGGAGGCGGGTTCTCTCCAGCTCTGGCCCGGTTCTGCGTATGCCTTGCACCAGCACTCTCCCTCACCGAGCCACAGGTTCCGTATCAGATGGGACCAAATCACCTCTGGGGCACTTTTCAATTCTGTACACACACACACACACACACACACACACACACACACACACACACACACACACACACACACCAACCAATATAGGTCGATGGACCCTGTAGTTTGACACTTCCCGAGAACCGAATGCAAGCTAATTTGCTGATGCCGCTGTAATACTGCTGGAAAACACATTCACACGTGCACGTGCGCGCACACACAGGCACATCACGTTCCTGCAATCACTGCACAGATTTTCTTATCTCATTTTTTTGTCTGTCTCCTTTCTCCCAGCTTTCTTGTAAAGCTATCAGCAGCCATTTATCAGAAACCTCAGGAATGCACCGAAGAATACATACTGTGATCCTGACTTGTAAATTCAGAGATGTGCACACAGAGCTTTCTTTAAATGGCCCACCTGTATTTCAGGTCTCTTTGGATCTTTTTTCCCCTCCAGCATGCATCGATCTGAACTGAAGTAAAATCACTTTTTAAAAAGAATGTATTAAAAATAACAACATTACATCACCCCCTTGAAAAATCCATTTACAATGTTAAAAATGACAGCTCTTTTGAACGTGGCATTGAAATATATTTTCCTCCAACATCCTTGCAGGCTAAGATATGATTGAAGTAACAATCATAATCTTGCCACGGTAGGTTCTATTGAATTGGCTTCCTCCTGAAGATGTATGAAGGGGCGTGAGTGGAAGACCACGGAGGACGCGCAGTACCGAATCCCTGAGCACGTCCTGCTCTAGACTCCGGGTTTCTTCCTCTGGCGCTGGAACACAGAGCTCCTCCACCCGCCTCCCAGGCAGCCCCTCATCCTCCCCCACGCAGCTGAGCCCATTTTCCTCAACTCAGAGCCACAAAATTCCTACGCCCCTAGGCTACCAGGATGCTGCAAGTGTTCTTGTGGGGAATGGTGAGAGAACAAGCTGGAAAGGGGAGCTAAGGCACAGAGGGGCAGCAGGAGGATGGGGGGGGGCACACAGACACTGTGCCCCCCTCCCCAGGGCCCAGCAATAAGGAGTGTGCTTTCATCAGAAAGCTCCACCAGCCAGCCACACCTCGCCCCACCCCCGTCCTCACTGCCACTGAAGCCGAGGACCTGAGTCCGCTGCCTTCTATCCCCTGTGTCACTATTTCACCCAGAGACTAAGGCAAGGTGTCTGAAAAGCAAGGACTGAGGCGCAGGTGCTAGATGGTCTCTAAAAGCCACCTTGCACCATTCTGAGCTGGGAACATCAGCAGAAAAGACATCTCTGGAACACCCTGATGGCAACAACATCTCTCTTGGACCCATCTCTGCTCTCTGCCTCTTCGTCTCTCACCCAGATCATTCTCACAGCCCCCTAACTGGTTTCCTGACCCCCCGTGTGATGCCCCACCCCGTGCTGGTCCCCACATCTTCACACGAGTGTCAAAGGCATCTTTCTAGAAAGCAAATCTGACCATGCCACAGCCTGGCCTAAATTCTTCAAAGGTTCCCCAACATCGTCATCAACAAGAGACATCCTATTTATAAAAAATGATGGCAATTATAGCGGCAAATACTTTCTGATTCCTTTGACTGTTGCAGGCACTGTGTTAAGTGCTTTGCAAGCATCAAAAGTCATCTGCTCCTCAAAAGAGCCTTAGGAAGTAGTCAGGGCACTGGGTCTCAGAGAGGTCCAGTAATTTCCCCAGAGTTACACAGCATATAAGTGGCAGCACAGGGATCGGAACCTAAGCAATGACTCCGAAGATAATGGCAGCAACCATGACATACACTGCTTCCTCATAAGGCAAAACCCAAGCCCATTAGTGTGTCCTCCGCGCTGCCTGTGGCCTAGCTACCTACCAGCCCAGCATCACCTCCCTCTGCACTCTCCCACTCCACCTGCATGTCCTCCACGCTAACTTCTCAGCCCACGCCTCCACACCGTTTCACAAGCTGTTCACTCCACCTAGAATATCGCTTGGCAAGCTCACACTCATCCTCTCCAGCCCCGTTGGAATGTTACCTTCCTCTCAAATGCGAAGCATGCATTCATTCATTTCTTCACTCACTTAGCAAACATGGGGCAGCTGTCCAGCAGGGCTGTCTCCCTGCCCCAGGGAGACCCAGTTGCGTACAATAAACAGACATAAATTGCACTATGACATGCTGTGGTAGGCTGGATAATGGTCCCCAAAGATACCTGCATCCTAATCCCTGGAAATGGAAAATGGTACCTTACATGGCGAAAAGAACTTTGCAAATGAGATTAAGTTAAAGATCTTGAAGTGGAAGAAAGTAGCCTGGATTATCCGGGTGGGGGCGACCTAATCACAAGTGTCCCTATAGGAGGGAGGCAGAAGGAGATCTGACACAGAAGAAGAGAGGTAGGATGACGATGGAAACGGAGGTTGAAGTGATGCACTTTGAGGACAGAAGAAGGGGCCTCAAGCCAAGAAATGCGGGTGGTCACTGGAAGCTGAAAAAGGCAAGGAAACAGATTCCAGTTGTTAAAGGACGGGCCCTGCCAACACCTTGACTGCAGCCCAGTGGAATTGATTTCAGACTTCAGTCTTCCAGAACAGTGAGATAATACATTCATGTTGTTTTAAGTCACTAAACTGTGGTAATTTGTTGTAGCAGCCATGGGAAACATACACACAGTAAGAGAAACAATCACGGAGGAACAAAGGACTGTGAGGTTCCCTTGACTGCCTCTGTACCCTGCGTGCCCAGCACCTAGCCACTGCTCCATACATGGGTGCCAATACCAGAGTGACCCTCACACAAGCTAGGTGACTCACACGGGTCACACAGCTTAGAAGTGCCGGAGCCAGGGCTCAAACCCAGGCCCCTGGCTCCAAATGCTCTGTGTTGCTCTTTTTTCTACTTTATGCTTCCTTTCCCTACCCAGAACCCTCCATGGCTTCCTGTGGACCAGGAGACAAAGTCCAAACCTCCCAAGTTGTCCCCTTGGCTCCCAAGGGCAAAGCCGCAGGGGCACGCGGATGGCCACGAGCAGTGAGGAGAGGGCGGGGATGATGTTCCTGCTGTGTAGGGTACAGCTGGGCCTCTTCCCGGTCATGAGACGTCCACCCTGAGGCCATCCATCAGCTGCGAGAGCCCAGCTCAGATGCTTTGTGCCGTTTCCCATAGATCTCTTCACCAGAGGAGACTTCAGTAATGCTCACACTTAGGGAATGCCCTATTGTTCCTTTTATGTGTCCCTTTGTGGCATAAGCATTACAAAGTTTAAAAGGTCAGTTTAAAAGCATGTTCTTGCCTTTGAGTGAAAACTATTATGAAAAACAATGACAAAAAGATAAATCAAGGATTCAAAACACTTTTTAAAAATGCGATTGTGCATATAACCTGGAGGCATGTGTCAAAGTACGCATCTAATAAATCCTCGGGAGCCAGGCTGTAAACACGCGCTTGCCCGCTGGGTCTGAGGTCTCCACCTCCCAGCCAAGCTCCTCTTCGTGCCCCCAAGGGAGGGGCAAGGGCCAGGGCATCGCAGGTGTCGGGGGCTACGTAGGGCCAGGACTCAATCCCTGGATAACTGGGTTTCGGGTGGGTAGAAAGAGCCACTCAGAGACCAGAGTTCTTGCCTCTGATCCCCCCGACTCTGAGTGACCTTAGGCAAGTCACCTACCTCTGTGGGTATCAGGTGCCTCATGTGTACCTTGGGGAAAGCCTGAGCAAGACCACTCGCTGTGGAACATGACCAGGTGCGGGGGCTCTGAGAGGACCGACGTGCCTGGGACCCGTTATTCTTGAAGATGCTCAACTGCTTACACACCCAACACTCAGAATAGTTCACCAGCTCTCAGCATTAAAATCAGACAAGGAGATGCTCCTTCCTCTGTCTTTGGTACTGGATACTTGGCTAAATTAGTTATGATTACAAAAGAAAGATATTCCATGAGAAGAAAGATATTGATCACTTACTATATATTCTATTTGATGGAAACACTGAAGCCAGTGTGAATTGACCCCACGCATACAGCACAAGAAACCAGAACATAAGAAATTTACATAAAATTTTCCCGAGCCAGTGATATGCCAGCACACCTTAACTCAAGCCATGTAAAATCATCTGGAGGGGCACTTCTACAGAGCAGGTCACACAAGATTCCCCGGGGGAGGGAGAGTTGTTTTTTTTTTTAAGTCCCACTGAAAATATGCTCAAAACAAAAAACTGTTAAGTATGTGAGAAAACGATCCACCGTAAGTGAAAGCCAACTGACACAGTAAGTAGGATTCCTAAGAACTTGAGATAATAGAACAGCAATCTAAAAGAGGCTGTAATTAGAGAGAGTAGGGGAACTTTTTAAGAAAGGAATGGAAATCATGTGAAAAGAAACAGACACTCTGAGAAAAGAATGGGCAACTCTGAAAAGCAAATACAGTCACGGAAATAAGAAAACTCTGGGGCATATAATGATGGTGACGGAAAATAGCATATCAAATACGTAATTTTTAAATCCACGAGTCTGCTACTAGAGGAGGAAGGAGGGCAGGGATAGATAACAGAAAGCTCTTCTCTGTAAAACACTGTCAACTAATAAATGGAAAAGGAATGATAAAACGACAAAAGTTAGAAAATCGCGATTTTATAAATTCCTAATATGGGAAAAGATCGCCAATGGATGTTCAAACCATGGGCTAAAAGGTTTCACAGGATATTCATATGGTCTGAGAGTTACAGGTTCCTTATTAATTCCAATAACGGAGAGATTGGCAAAACCCTAACGGACTGACCCAACTTAGCGTCACCAAAAATAAAACAAACTGACGTTACCGTGCCCCTGATGTGATGTACTGGGAAGTACATCACATCGCATATGTATTGTCCTTGCCAAAAACTGTCTGACATAAATCCAATAATGAAACAGATATATCTAGAATGTGGTCATTCTATGAGACACCAAGCCTACATCCATCATGAAAAACTGAAAAAGGAGGGAAATTGTTTGAGAGTGAAAGAGACTAGAGAGACATTGCAACCAAATATGAGTGAACCTTAAATGGATCCTGGGTTGGAAAACTAAAGTCTCAAAGAGCGCTTTGGAGCCATGTGGGAGAGATTTGATTAAGGGCTTTATGTTAGCGGATGTCACTGAGTCAATGTGAAATTTCTTGGATGTGATAATGGTGCTGTGGTTATGTTCTTGTCCTTAGGAGATGCAAGCGGAAATATTTAGGGGTGAAATGCCATGATATCTGAATTTTACTTTCAATCAGTCATCAAAAATGTGGGGGAGGGAAAAAGAGGAGAGAGAAAGAAAGAGAGAGAAAACAAGTCCAAAAAGAATCTTAGAATTGCAGAAGGTACGTTTCACGTACGATGCTTTCAACTTTTCTATGGGTTAGAACTTTTTTAAAGTTGGGGGAAACTTCTGGTAAACTTAAAAAAGGAGATTAGATACAGTGAAGAATGCAACTCCATCAGAAGAGGGACGAATTACATGAAAGAACAAATAAGAGACATGGAGGGAAAAAATTTTAAGTCCAATATACATCTAAAAGGAGTTCCAGAAGGAAAGAATAAAGAGAATGTGAGAAAGGAGATTATTGAAAAGATAATTGCTAAGAACCCACCAGACATGAATCCTCAGAGAAACATAATAAGTCTCAAATGATACACATGAAAGTAAATGCACACCTAGATACGTCATCTTAAAACTACCAGAATACCAAAGACAATGAGAAAAATCTTAGAGAAAAGGTAGATAGATTATCCACAAACAACAATTACTTTAACAAAAGACATCTTTAGTATTCAAAATATTAAAGGTAAGGATAAAATGAAAACATTTTCAGACAAAGACTAAAAAAGTTTACCATCACAGACCTTCACTGAATTCACGACTAAGGGACTTACTTCAGGAGAAGAAAACTGAACCCAGAAAGAAAGAGCAGGATGCAGCAAGCAATGGCAGAAAAGAAATCTGTGAACATTTAGATAAACCTAAAGAAGAGCTGACAATAAAAATAATAACAATAGCAACTAATCTGGGGGAAGTTAAAAACCAAGGGATAATACTAGACAACAATAAACAGGGAACCTGGGAAGGGGAAATGATCAGAATTAAAGCTTTCTAAAATCTTTGCATTTTTTGAGGGGGTAGAGATAGTGATTAAACTTAAAACTTTAAGTCAATTATGATCAAAATTTAAGAGTAACCATTAAAAGAGTAAAAAGACAGTATATAACTTCCAAATCAGAAAGCAGAAGAAAAAAGAACACGTATCAGTTAATTCACAAGAAAGTGCCACTGTGAAAAACAGTTTGGCGGTTCCTCAAAAAGTTAAACATAGAATTAACATATGACCCTGCAATTCCACTCCTAGGTATATAGCCAAAAGAACTGAAAACATGAAGGGACACACCTTCATAACAGCACTATTCTCAATAGCCAAAAGGTGGAAACAACACAAATGTCCACCAATGGATGAGCGGATAAACAAAATGTTATACATCACACATTGAAATACCAATCCACCATAAAAAAGACTGAAGTACTGATACATGCTACAACGTGGATAAATCTCAAAAACATTATGTTAGGGCTTCCCTGGTGGCACACTGGTTAAGAATCTGCCTGCCAATGCAGGGGACAGGGGTTCGAGCCCTGGTCCGGGAAGATCCCACATGCCGCAGAGCAACTAAGCCCATGCACCACAACTACTGAGCCCACGTGCCACAACTACTGAAGCCTGTGTGCCTACAGCCCGTGCTCTGCAACAATAGAAGCCACTGCAATGAGAAGCCCGCGCACCGCAACGAAGAGTAGCCCCTGCTCACCGCAACTAGAGAAAAGCCCACGTGCAGCAACGAAGACCCAATGCAGCCAAAAATAAAATGAAATAAATAAATTTATAAAAAACAAAACCAAAAAACACATTATGTTAAGTGAAAGAAGCCAGAGACAAAAGGTCACATATGATTCCATTTATGTGAAATATTGTGGACTGGTGGTTTCCAGGGGTTGGGAGTGGGAGGAATGGGGAGAGACTGCTTAAGAGGGAGAGATTTTACTTTGAAGAGAAGAAAATGTCTTAGAACTAGGTAGAGGTGGTGGTTACACAAATTTGTGAATGCACTAAATGCCACTGGATTGTTCACTTTAAAATGGTTAAGTTGAAAAAGAAAGGAAGGGACTTCCCTGGCGGTCCAGTGGTTAAAACTTCGCCTTCCAATGCAGGGGGTACAAGCTCGATTCCTGGTCGGGGAGCCAAGATCCCACATGGCTCACAGCCAAAAAACCAAAAGACATAAAACAGAAGCAATACTGTAACAAATTCAATAAAGACTTTAAAAATGGTCCACATCAAAAAAAATCTTTAAAAAAAAAAAAAGAAAGGAAAAGTATGGCAAGATCAACGTGTAAAATATAACAGGACAAATGAATTCAAGTATATCAGTAACTATAATAAAGGTGAATAAATTAAACTTGCCAGTTAAAAGACAGACACACTCAGATTGATTTTTTAAATTAGCAATATGCTGTTTCACATGATACATGACACAAAGGAAAACAATAAAGCACGGGGGAAAAATATATCACTTGTATGCCAACCATTTAAATGCGAATGTAGCTAAATGCTATCGGATAAAAATAAACTCTCCGATGAAAAGCATTATTAGTGATAAACCTACTTGTTGCAGAATAACAAAAGGAGCGATTCAACATGAAAATTTAGCCATCATGAACCTCTGTAAAATGGTTAATAATAGTCCTACCTCAAACGTTTGTGGTGAGAATTCAACAAGTTAATATATCAAATGCTGAGAATAGTATCCGACAGAGTAATTACTATGTGTTAGCTGAGATGATGATGCCTAATGACGCAAGTATAACCTTGATTCCGAAAACCTAACACTTGTAAACGTAAGTGCAAAACTATGAACTAAAATAAAAGGCCACAAAAAATAAATAAATAATAAATAAATAAAAGACCACTTCATCAGCCATGAGTTTAAAACAATGTTGACCAAGTAGGTATGCAAGAATATTTTGACATTAGAAAATCTAATAATTCCCTAGAAAACCTAGAAGTTCTCCAAAAGAGGGAAGATATGTAAAACAATCTCAATAGATGAGGAAAAAGTATTTGATAAAAATAAATACTCATATAAATTTAAAAAAATAAAAACTTAGCAAGCTCAAGGGAAGGGAAGGGTTTTGCTTTACTTGGTATGTACATATCTGAAGCCTACAGAGCATCCTAAAACTGAAGCTTTGGAAGCTTCCCCACTGGAGGCAGCAGCCTGATGAGGATGTCCATTATCCCACGAGATTCAGAACTGTACCAGAGATATGCTAGAGGCAGTATAATGAGACAAGTGAAACTGACAACCCCAGGGCCAGAGTCCAGGTTTCCTGACCCAGGTTCCCCACTCTTTCTACTACCCTGCTTCAAAAAGAACAACCTTTTGGAATAAACAAGAAGGTTCGATGGTAATGAAGCAGAGGGCTGTGCAGTTGTCAATGGACATACCGAAACTGGACAGATGAGCCGCAGGTCCAGCTCGTGCCAGAGAAGACTGGCGTCATCTGGCAATAGACTGATTGCCTCACGTCTCAACTTCCCTTTGACCAGGATCATCTTTGTGAAGCTGCAGCGGCCATCACCTCCAGTGATTTTGGGTTTCAGCTCTTCGGGCCCACCGCATGCCTACCCGCAGGCGCTGTTTGGCCATCTGTGCGCTTGGCAGGCACCGACGAGGCGCCCTAGGAGGAACGGCTGTGCTGTGTCGTGTTCCTTCCCTGCCTTCCCAACAGTGACTCTGCACAACCCTTGTGATTAAAGGCTCTTATCAAAGACTGAACTTCGGGACGGGTAAGCCTTAGTGAGGTGGATCCCTGACGGCAAACTAATGTAGAAAGAACTTTTAAAAAAATTCTCCAAAGAAAAGATTTCAACTTTCCTGCCCTTCGGCTTCCTGCAGAGGCTCAGCCAAGCTCCCCCAGATGAAGATAAGGTACAGAATCATGGTGAGTTAGACCTGGAAGGCGCTCAGGAGTCACCCGCCATAACCTTTGGTTTTACAGATGAGGAAACTGCGCTCTGGAGGGAGGAAGGGGGCTCCTTCAGTGTCTCCACCGCCCAGTGCTCAGCCCGAGGCGATCCGAGTCCCAGCCGCAGGAAGCGCTCCACCTCCCTGGGCTGTCACATCCACAGGCATTTTTAAAATTAAGCCGTCAAAGAACATGAGGTCTCATTAAGGGCTGGGTTATCAAGAAGTCATCATGTGCACAGATCTCAGTTTTATACCCGGCACTTGCCAGTTCTCCAGCTGTTGACCGTCAACATATAAAAGGAATCTTTTTGTTTTCCTCTCTCCTTTCTCTTAAGGATGTGGAAAACCTGACTGGAACCGCCTAGTCTGAGACTTCCTGTGAGAAAGTGCTCTGCTTGGAATACCGTGAAAGCAATCTGCCTGAGCAATGCAGCCCAAATAAATTATCTTCCTGAAACTAGTGAAAAACTTTAATTGGGGATTGGGCTGCATAGCCAAGACTCTCTCATCCGGGTTGGACAAAGGCTGGACGAAGATAGGGATCATCCGGTGAGAACGGACTGGGAGGGGAGGGGTCCCTGATGGCCCTGCATCCTCCTGGAAAAGCAATCGGCTCAGCCTGTCGAGCTGGAGAGAACACACGTTGTACTCTCGCCTCCTGAACCAATTGTTCTTTGAGGGTGATGATTTATCGGCTTAACTCTCTTTCCGTATGCACCCCTCCCCACAGGCTTTGGAAAACATCCTTGGCCAGAAGTGTGCACAGCCAGAGCAAGATCCAAAACCAAGTCCAACATTTCTCCTTCCCTGAGTTGGGCTGGATTCTGGCACATTTCAGGAACAGAGAAGAAATTTACCCCGGTCACCAAGTTATCAGACTGGGAGGGTTCCTGCATGGGCACACAAGTGGCAAAACAAAACTGTACCAGCTGTGCCCTTCCTTCATGTTATTGAAGTTTGGCACGAGGCCTTGGCATACATCTGGTGTTTAATGGATGCTCCCTCTGGAAGCTGAGGAGTACTCAGGGTTCACCTAGATGAGGCTCATCCCTCTGGAAGGGATGGAAGGGCTAACCCACACTGTCTAGTCTGTCAGGGGTGGGAATGGAAAGCAGAGCTTCTACCAAGAACCCCTGGGTCGTGGGCAAAGCAGAAATAGAATGTCAGGCTCCAGGCTCTCACCTTAGCTCATTTTCATCTATCCCAGGCTGGACGTTGGAGCCACTGACTGTGTTTCCTTAAGACCCAGAATGCACTGGGACTGGCTGGTCGCTCCTCCCGTAAGGGATGCACACTGGCAGGACTGGAGGCTCCTCCAGCTCCTATCGCTCTGCCCTTCTCTCAGCCTGCAGTTTCCCGGGTGTGGCTGAGCTCAGCTCCACATGGCAACTGGTGCTGAGAGGCAGGCACTGCTCAACAGGGGGTGAAAAGGTGGCTCCAGGAAAAGAAAAATACCCTCTTGAAGGACAAGTGGTCTCTATGGAGTACACCTCTGGGACACGGACAGATCCACTGAGTAACCACTCATTCACCCGAACTGTGCAGTTCACCAAGCACAATGTTGCTAGCCCACGACCTTCCTTCCTCTTGGTCTTGCCTCCCCTGCTCTGCCCACCAGCACTTGGCTGCGTAGCTCAGCCAAGCCCAGCCATTGTGAGATGCAGGCTGAGCCCAGTGACCAGGGATGGAGCGAGAGACATGATGTGGTAACGGGCCCACGCCGTGAGCCCCGCCCCCTCCTGGTGTGAGCCCCAGACTGCACACCCAGCAGGTGGGATCACTAAGGCTGCCTCTGATTAGGGCTCCCGGCAGGGGAGCGAGGGCCTAACAGGATGGTTCCCTCGGAGACAAAGATTCCCCCCGGCCCCGCCCTCCCTGAGGCTCACGTGACAGTGCAGGATGGAAAGGATCGCCTCTACAACCTCGGCCCGGTCCCAGGAAGTCTAAAGTCACACTTGGAGTTATAAAAGGGAAGGTTCTAACGTGCGCCTGAAAGACATTCCATGAGAGTTGCCGCTGGTTTCCATCGTGGATTGGAAAGCTGTGCGAAGATGTTTACTTAGCCGCTAGGAGAAACTGCTTTTTGGCACCATGACTGCTCTTTACTGTCTTAGTAAAGCGCAACGCACCCAGGGAAGGAGCTGTCCCAACAAGAGAGGCCGACTTTTGCCAAGTCCCATTAAACATTAAACCCACTCAGGTTCTGTTTGGGAAAATATGACAAAGGGTGGCGTAAAACAACTTCTGGGAAGAAATATTTTCATTTTAAACTCACAAAACGTTCCCCTGCATAAGCATTAATAAAAGAGCCATAAGCAGCAAGTCTGAAACAATACTGCCTGGGTCCGAGGTTAACTTCATACCAATTTGAAGACAAAGCAACTGGGGTTCGTTTACTTTTAGAAAGGGTGCGGGGGCGTACACTTAACTTTTTTTCTGGAGCTCCTGTCTTTCCCCAAGCAGACATGGATGAATCTTCACCTTCCCTGGGCTTCCACTGTCTTCTCTGTGACATTCTAAGGGTTCTAAGTTTTGTCCTTACAATAGGAATTGTTTATCTGGGTGTTTATTTCTACTTTACCAAGCGCTTTGAAAGCACAGTTTTTAATTTCTCACAAAAAGCCTGTGTGTGGGGTAGCAAAGGGACTATTTAGACTTATTTTCAAAACTGAAGACACTGAGGCTCAGAAAATCGAAAATCGTCCAACACAAACCAGTCCGTGGCACACAGATCCATGGCCAAATGGGGACCATCCAATACTGTGAATCTTCCATGAGGCTTAATTTATTTATTTCAAAGGTTGGACTTTTCTTTCAAGATTACATCTATATTTAAATTTTACAAAATTGTTTTAATGTTCTTACTTAGCCAGAAAAATAATAACAACCTGAACAGTGTCTGACTTACCATGAAGTTAATGGGGCTTAAGCTTCAGGGGCCCTCCCTTGCACAGGCCCTTCCAAGAGGCCCTAGCACACGTTGGCATGGTCTTCTATTTTTGTCAAATTTACAAAAATGAGGTAAGTTTATATTCTTTGTCTTCAAGAGGCACCCAAACTGTGTAAGTTTCAGGCTCACAACGCTTGGATCTGAACCTGAACCCAAGGAGTTTGTTCTTTTGTTTTCTTTTTTATTTGGCTGGTCCATGAGTTCCCAGTGACCCACCAAGAGATGTCCCAAAGTCTCCTCCACCCCAGACACCCTGTAATTGTCTTGTCCAAGTTCGTACAGAGAAAGGGCCAGCCAAGACTGGCTCGCGGAGCTCCCCTTTCTTCCACCCCCATGCTGCCCCATCACACACACAAAAAAGGAATCTCTAGGAAATTTTGACTTACACCAAAAACACAGAGGACTGATTGTTTTCTGGGCATTTCTTAGAAAAAAGAGAAAGAAATGTTGCTTTAAACCCAATTGAGCTTTGCAAACTTTGAGCACTACACCACTCACACACATAAAACCGGAGAGCTGTGGAATTTCCATGGGTGAGCAGGCCCCCGTCAGGACACACACACCCTGGGCTAAAATTAGATGTGTCCCTGGGCCAGCTAGGTGGCCTCCCTGTGCCTCTCCAGGTAGCGTCTGCACTTGAAATGAGGTGCGAGGGTCCCCGGGTACCAACCAGAGTGTGGAAGCCTTTCCTCCCCACCCCTCTGGGGTTACCACCCCTGCCTCTAATGAGGGTTTCTCAGGTGGAGAGCCTAGCAGGGCGGGTATTCAGTGGGAGCTGGGATGTGGATAAGCACAGCTGCTCAAAGGTGGGGAAGCTGTGCTGGAACTTTCCATGAGCCCTAAAGCAGGGGAGCGCAGGACCCACCTCACAAAGAAGTCAGGACCTGAGGACTGAGAATTTTAGCACAGGGCAAGTATTCCTTCCCAGATCCTTAAGAGGTAACAATATTCCATGTGAGTTTGCAAGGAGGAAAAAAAAAAAAAAGAAAAATCAAAGCAGCACATTCTCTTTTCTCCTTAATAGTGGAACTTCTGCAGAAGTGGAATGAAGCCCTTTGGCAAGGCTCTAACTCCCTTGGTTTCTAGGGATCTAAATGCAAATAACACAGGCAGGAGACTGAAAGCACACGCCCTCCAAAACCCCCCCTGGAGTCCTTGCTTCTCCAGGCCACTCCCTTCTGCCAAGGTTACCTATCCCTGGCAGGGTGGACGTGCAGGGACTTGCAGACTGCAGCCCCTGCTGGACCGTGTGGGCGAGCAGTGGTCCCAAGGAGCACGGTCAACGGGAAGAGCTTTGACCAAAGGTATCTAGAGCTTTTTCCAGGACAAATAGAAAAACCATGTGTAGCAGCTGGACCCACGTCGGGCAGTCTCCTGTTGGAAATGTCACACTGAGCTTCACGATGTGGGTGTAATCAAGCAACTGCGAGTTTCGAGAAAACATCCGGAAGGTATGGAGCGGGAAGATGCGGCCAGGCTGTGGGCGTGCGCATTCCAGGTCCAACAGCGTGGGTGGGGGAGGATGGATCTGGTGAGGGAGGGTAGGAATGGGCTTCGCAGTGCCCACCAGGATGACACCAAACGAAGCTGCTTTCTGTGCCACTGGAAAACATATATGAGCTCTTGTTTCTGTCACAGCCACTGGTTCCTTGGAGGTCAAAGGGCTCGAGGATGCCCATATACAACAAGGAAGGGGCTGTGTTGGGGTGATTCCTCGGTGTCTCCTGGGCTAGCCTTGTGTCTGTACCGTCACCTCACCCGGATGCCACCATTCCATAGTGACCCACTATGACCCTATTACATTCTTCATGATCTTTTCTGAGAGACAAAAAATGGATCCTATTGACTCTTCATTTTTCCTATTTGTTCCATACATACTTGCCCTTTCTGTTTTGAAAAGTGTTAAATCTACAGGAAAATGGAAAGGATTGATACCATAACACTGACATACCCCTCACTTCCAGTGACAAATTGTTAATATTTTGCCTTATTTGCTTTCCCTCTCTACTTCTCCTTCTCTCTCCCTCCAAATACACACAAACACACACATTTTTTTTTTTTTTTGCTGGAAAAAAAATATAATATCTGAAAGCAAGTTGCAGATATTACGTCAGCCTAACTCCTAAGAACAGTAACAGCCTCCTACAAAATCCATGGGGGGTTTATTGGTCGGACAACCCTTTTTAAAACCAGGATCCTTGTTTAAGCTCTCCCAGATTCCTGTGTCTGATAAGTGTACTATTTTGGAGTTATCTTCTTGAAAAAGAAGAATGATAAGTCATTCATAATGCCTTTAATGGGCCAGGTCCGTTTTTGGGTTTTATCTAACATGGATACTTTCAACTTCTCTCTTCTTCTTTTAATACACCGTGTAGGGTGGGGGGTGAAGAGGCTCTGAGTTGTAGAGGCGTATGGCTGGATTTCCTCGGCAGTTCCTGGCACTGGCTCCCAGACACTTGTTGAAATGCCCTTATAAGTTCATCTGCTCTCTGGATAGTAGCTTCTGGAACATGAACACTCAATGTGTCATTGCTCCATGAGAAGGTGAATAAGAAAAACGAGGCAGCTCTAAGCCTTGCAAAAGAGCCTCCAGTCCCCAGACGGGTACTTGGTTTGGCTTCTGTCACTGACTTTTTTAGTTTGCTCAATTTTTTTTTTTTTCCCTCATTCCAAAGAAGAAGGGAGAAGGCCAAACAAAGTGACACTGGGAGCAAAGGAAGCGTCATCATCAATTACAGGAACGCCATCCTCCATCATGGACTTCCCCTTTCGCTACACCCCATCAAGGAATCTAATGAAGCCCCAGGCCTGGAGCAGAAGCCGTGAGAGCGTGGACCACAGCCGTGCGGGCCCGGGCAAGGGCAGCTCACTGTGCCAGCCCGCCGTCCAGGCCTGGCCTCCGGAGGACTTCTGAAGAAAAAGAAAGGCGGGAGCGCACAGCCAAGTGGCCCCCGCCTCACCTGGGCCCTCAGTGCACAGGGTGGACATGCCCTGCGGAGGAGGGCCTGCTCCGTGCCTGAGTCAGGGAACCCAGCCCACACTCCTCACTGCCCTCGGCTGTAGCCCACACAATGGGGCTCAACTTTTCTCTTTAACCATCACCATCTTGTATGATCTGCCTCTAATCTCACTTCCCATCCCTTTCTTACAAAATGTTCATTTATTCAGGAACACGTCCATCCATTCAAGAAACAGCGTGCTTGGGCTAACTAAACAGTAGCAAAGAAAGCAAGTATTTATTAAAGTAGCTACTGTGGGCCAAACGTTTTACATACATTATTTCATTTACTCTTCATAACACAAAGATAACATAAACATAAAAGTAGGTATGTCATCCCATTTTTTAGATGAAGAAAGTAAGTTGTAAAGATTTTTTTGAAAACACACACACACTGTGCCCAAGGTCACCCTGTCAGTAAGGGACAGATCTGTCCAATTCTAAATCTCGGGCCCTTTCAGCCTCACCATGCTGGGTTACTAAATATATTAAAGATGGAGAGCCACCTTGCAAAGTCTCAGAATACAATAAAATGCAATGTTTCCCAAACAGCTGTCCTCGGTAACTTAACAAAGATTTGCTTAATTGGAATACATTTCAAATAACTCAGAAACTCTGCTGAGCAGAACTGGCTCTTTCACTGAGGATTTAAAAGGTACTCTGGGAACTTGTAATGCCCCGGGCCGGTCATTACGGACATCAATTATCATTGTGGAGCTTGGCAGAAGATGAATCTGGCTACTGTGGCCGCTGCCCACTCCCGGGCCCGCCCAGGCCCACACTTCCTGTCCCCTCAGAGTCTCTATGAATGGTCAGTTTCTCCCCGCTGCTCCTGCCGCCCAGCCCTTGGCTTACAAATGTGCTCCTATCTCTCCCATCCTGGAAAGAAAGACCCTGTGCCCTAACCCTCCACCCTCTTGAGCTGCCATCCTGTCCCTATGCTTCTCATCCCCTCTAACTTCTTTTATTTTTTTTCTTTTATAGATTTATTTATTTTTGGCTGCGTTGGATCTTTGTTGCTGCACACGGGCTTCCTCTGGTTGCGGCGAGCGGGGGCCACTCTTCGTTGCGGTGAGCGTGATTCTCACTGCGGTGGCTTCCCTTGTTCCGGAGCATGGGCTCCAGGCGCGCAGGCTTCAGTAGTTGTGGCACAAGGGCTTAGCTGCTCCACGGCATGTGGGATCTTCCTGGACCAGGGCTCGAACCCATGTCCCCTGCATTGGCAGGCGGGTTCTTAACGACTGCGCCACCAGGGAAGCCCTCTAACTTCTTTTAAAAAGCTGCATGCTCTTGTGCGTGTCCTCACCCTGCTGCAGGTGACCTTCTGCCCCCAAGTCCCTACTGAAAGTGCTCTCTCCAAAGCCACTCTGTCACCAGACCTAGTGACCTTCCCAATCTCCCCACTAAGGTTCCGAAGCTGCCCACACCTCCTGCTTCCTGGAGACCCTCTCCTCCCTCACCTCCCAAGTCCTCCTCTGCTCTGACCACCCCTCTTCCTTACCACGTCAAACATGTGGCTCTCCCGTTGCAGGATTCTGACCTTGGCACCTTTATCCTGCACCTTTGGCCATGTCCACCCCTCCAAGGACTTCAACTCTCAGATGCCCCCTCCCAGCCCCTCCCAGATGCCCCCTCCCAACCTCTCATGCAACATTGCCCAGGATCTGCGTTTCTGCCCCACTCCTGACTGTGGAAACAACAGCTCCACTGGACGTCTCCAGGAACAGCCTCTTCATCTGCTTCCTGACCCAGTGCCTCCCCGAGTCAGGTCCCCTCTCCCTGCCATCCGCATGCCCAGTCTCCCGGCCCTCCCGGCCCACAACCTCCCTGGACACCAAGTCTCAAGGATTCTCCTCCCAGATCCCCTGCTCCTCGGGTCAGGGCCCACCCCACCTTCTAGGTGAGATTCCTGCTACTGGTCACCCTTGTCATTCCTGCAGCGCTCCTGGACTAGTCTCCCTAAAGCACAGCTCTAACCAGTTAAAAAAAACAACCACCACCTAACCAAAAATTCGAGAAACCTTTCTGTTCCTCTCTACTGCTCTTTAGCTTGGCTCTCAAGCACTGTCCAGTCCTCCAGTCTCCTCTCCTCCTGGTCCCCACACATGCCCTGGGTTCCAGCTACACCACCTCACCTGCCTCTTCACACTTGCTCACACTGGCCCTTCAGCTTGGCATGCGTCCACTCCCTGAATCACCAGACCAACCCTCTAAGTCCTCGCCCATGTCAGCTCCCCATGAGTCCTTCTTCCTCAGACAGGGGCTTGAGGATAGGGGTTAAGACTGAGGTCCCTAGAGCCAGACTGCCTGCATGAACTCAGGCTGGTTGGTAATTCTGTGCCTCAGTTTTCCCATCTGTAAAACGGAGCTGATAACCCTCCTAGTGTTGCTGTCAGAATTAAACGAGGTAATATATCGAATGCTCTTGCAACAGAGCGAGTATTCAGTAAATATCAACAGCTTAATTACCCTTCAAACAATCTAGACTCCAGCTCCATGGCACCTGCCCTGTCCGCTTGTCACTTTCTCTTCTTTTTTTTAATCATGATTTTATGTGTATGGAGGTCTTGGCCTCTTTGGGGCAAGAGCCACATCTTCAGCATCTCTCCCCAGCACTATTCGAAGAAGCAAGAGGAACTCCATAAATGCACTGTTGAACTGAATAAAATTAAATGACAGGTATTTACATAGAGATCAAAAACTGTTTACTCTATCGGGAAGAGGCTCTACTTCTGAGGGACCCATGGCCACGATACCGGCCCCTACAGGAAATGGAAGGAATCCCATGGTTTTAGTAACTTCTTGTGCAATGAGCAGAGAAAACAAAGTAGAATTTTCTGGAATGAGGCACACACACAGGAAACTGCCCCGGCGGGTCATCTTTGTGATTTGAAGAATTCTGCCCCAAATGCCCCTGACAGAACTCAGCATCAAGGGGGAGGCACCAGCCCAAGTGAGTCATGGCCACTGTTTAGGAAAACCAGCTGAGGAGTCACGAAGGAAGGTCCACTCTAGGAGGATGCAACAGGATTTGGCAGGGGAAAGACTTCAGCTCGCTCCACCCAGGCCCCAAGGTAGCCAGTCTATCAGGGTTATACTTGGGGTGAGAACAGAGATGCCCATCTTTTCCCTAAATCAGTGCCCTTTCCCAATCCTTAGGAAAGCTACGAGATTAGCCTCTTTCTCCATGAGCCACCATAAGTGCACATTATCCAAAAATGTCTGCAAATGCAGCAGAACCCAATGCAGGCCCCAGGGGAAAAAAAAAAAAAAAAAGGGCTGAGGAAGAGCAAGGGAGCTGCTTTAGTCTTTAGGGGACATGAGCAAACTTTCCCCCCAGCCCAAAAAAATCTCAGGCTTGGAGGAAGGTGCAGAAGAGTGATGAGTATGTCAGGCACGGCAGTGAGGCCCTTGGCTGGCCCCCAACTGGTCTATTCCAACCCCGCTCAGACTTCAAGGCCCAGCCCAGGAACAGCAACGCCCCCTCTAAGATCCTATGGCACCTCAATGGGCACCATCCATCTGGCTCTGGGACAGGTCTGTCTCCTATTTTCAGGTGACTTTCCTGTTTGCTAAATCACTAGTCCCACTCTCCTGTGTGTCCCTTGAATGAAGGGGAAGACTTCACATTTCACCTCCCCCTCCCACAAGGCCATGCCAATAATTCAGCTCCATCCAATAAGCTTGGGACAATTCTGATCAAAATTGAGGGAGGCAGGGTCACAGACGACTTACCCCCATACTCAGGTGGCTGACAACCCAGGAGGAGAAACATGGTAGCCTGTCAGGTCTCCAGCGTGACATGTGCTGTGAGAGGTATGAGAAGGGGATCACGTCCAGGTATAGGAGCAGGGAAGAGATCAGAAAGGCTTCCTAAAGAAGGCAGCATTCAAGATGACTTCAATGCTGGACATCACAGTTGTGAGGGGTTGTGTTGCTTGGTTGGTTGGTTGGATGGATGGTTGGTTGCCTGGATGATTAGTTGGTTAAATGAATATATGAATGAAAAATGAATGAGTGAATGAATGAATGCTGACAAGTGAACTTGAAGATAAAGTTTGGACGGTTCCAATTCTATTAAAGATTATCAACTTAAGTTTCATGACACTGTCCCAAACAGATCAGCATGGTTTTCCCTTTCATTCTCCTTACTATGTACATTCTCTCATTTGCTCCATATAGATTGCCAGGTCCAGGGATATAGCTAGGAAAAACGACAACAACGAAGAAATAAGACCCACTCCAATCCTCAAAGAGTTCATGGAAGTAAAGATGAATTATCAAATCATTATGCTCTATTGAGGATTACCCATGATACTGAGAAGCAGAAGAGAAGCAGCCAGACTTCGGACCAGGCTAGAATTAGGGTGAAACATAACAAGGTACCTAGGATGCAAAATTTAAGGAGGCACACAGTCTCAAGGTTCATGGAGGTGCCTACACTGCAGTTGAAACACCGTAAGAGTGAGTGCCTCCTTAAATTTTGCCCCTGAGATACCGCACTTGCTTCACTCTCATCCTGACCCTGTTGCTAATCTCCAGATGGGCCTCTCTTTGGGGTTCTGGTAGCTAGGGTCTGCTGGAAGCTAGCTCACAGACCAGCCAGTAAGCATCTTGGAGTGAGGGGAAAAAAGCACCCAGGAAATAAGAGTCTCCGTACCCCTCCCCTGCTCTCTGACACTCACCTCCCAAAAATTATCCCTGAGCCTCAACAGCTTCCTTCCATCTAGCAGCAGCGGCTTCCCCTGCATGCGACATCTTCCCAGCTTGCGTGCCATGGACTGGGGCCTAGGGCAGAGCTGGCAGGGCCCAGGTGTGTGCAGAGGAGGATCTCAGAGCTGCCATCCTAATGTCCAAAATGAGATCATTCACCCTTCCGAGGAGAGGTGTGGGCACTCTCTTGCCTCTCTAGCCACACTTTCTTGATCTCAAAGGAAATCTGACTCATGAGAAGTCTCTTTCCCCTGGGGGATGCATTGGATCAAAGACTCAGAAACCCTTGAACTGAAGGTAGGTAGCAGCTATAATGAAAGCACAGGGGTGAGAGCATCAACCCTGCTCCTGGAAGGCTCCGAGTGGCCTGTAATGTACGCTGGAGCCGTTTCTCCTGTTTAAACTCCTGGACGTGCTAGGGAGAGGCCGGCATTCGGAGGAGAGAGAAGGCATTCCACTGTGGACCGGGGACACATGTAGAGGCTGAATGTGGGTAAGAGGTGGGAAGGAGAACCAGCTAGGCACAGGGCACTGATGGCAGGTGTGAAGGGGAAGCTGGACCAGCACAGGATCCCCAGGCAGGCCACCTGTTCACGCGGGGTTTCTGGCACACGGGAAGGCAACTGTGTGCTGTATATGTTTCAAGACTCAGCTAATTTCGAACCTCCCTAGTCTGACATAAAGTCCAAATAACGTGCAGAGACAAATTAAAATGGAAATTCTACCCATTACTCGTCCCATGCAGCGCTGATGTTGTCAGACTCTCGATGCTCGGATATGGGGAACAGTCAATAAACCACAAATGCCACATCCCCTGCTCAGCCTCTGCCAGGCCCCAGGTGGCATCATTCACTCCCTCTCAGGATGTAAACAGGCCTCGGCTAGTGATCTGGAGCCCGGGAGTGGGGAGGACTCAGGAGGGATTGGATCTCATTCATCTGTCTCCCACCTGAGTGTGTCGTCATGTCATCATCGTTGGTAGGGGCCTGGTGAGTGTCTGCTGGCTGAAGTCACACAACAGGGCCAACCAAAGTCTCTGGGGTCCTGAAGATTGATGAAGATCTGCTGCCACCTACTGTCCATTCTCCTGCAAAACCCGAAAGCCTGATGGGGGCACACGCTACATCAGCCGCTGTATCCCTGGAATTGACTACAGGCCTTGACACAGAGCTGTCACACATTGATGCTTTGGTGGGGCTGTGTCTGTGTCCAGGCTGCAGAGATCGCGCAGAACAAGGCAGGCTAATCACAGCTATTCCTCGCCCAGTGTTACTAGTTCACCATCAAGTCTTGGCATCAAACACGGCCTCTCCAAGCCCAAGGCCCTCCTGCCCTGTCAACAGCACCTCCACCTGCTCCCGGCCCTCCTCTGAGGGCCACAGTTAAGCACTCAATTACATACAGCCTCAGCGGGCCTCTGGCTTCAGAGCAGGGAGCCATCGCATCTTTCCACATCCCCAGTGCCAGATCTGGGCGCCAAGAAAGCTCAGGGACACCTCCTGTCTGACTGAGACAGCAGGGCATCATCCAGCTTGAAGCCAGTGATGGGTTAACATGGTGCTCTTGCAATGTAAGCTGTGGGTGTCGTGACGGGAGGGGCTGTCTGTGGGCTTATATGGAACTTCTTTCCAGTCTCCCCCTCTGGGGTCTGTCTCCTCACCTGTAAATGATCCCTGCTTGGCCTGCCTCACCAGGACATCCCGTGCACCAGAAGTGATGGCCATGAGCAGGCTTCGAGATGACTGTCTATTTTTATTATCCCACTGAGAGCTGGGCGAGTATAGAAGGAACCATGAGAACTGATGTGGAAGATGCAGGTGTCCCCCACACATGAATGCAGGTGTCCCCCACACATGACCTTGACTGGGCGCACCCATCCCAGCTGCTATCCACGTTGGCTGCTAAAGGCTCACAGCTGCACCCTTCTCCAGAGAACTCTCCTTCGCAAAACTCAGCCAGGAGATGGCACACTGCCCGCCCCACCCCAGGATGGGCCACCCACAGCCAATGACTGACACAAGAAAGAAAAGCCCTCTCCTAGCTTAAAGGTGGGAGCAGCTCTGGGTCAGTTCCCACGCTCATCTCCCTGTGGGAGCCTCCTGACCCTCCACATCCCTGCTGAGACCTTCCCCTGCTTCCTGTCCTGCTTCCCTCGCTGCCTTTCTCCTGAGAGCACACGCCCAACAGATTACATGCACCTGACCCTCCAACTCAGGCTTAGCTTCCGGGGCACTGGTTCCCAAAACTTAGCCTGCAGCCCATCACCTGGAGGACTTGTTAAAACACACTGCTGGGCTTCACCCCCAAAGTTCCAATTCAGCAAGTCAGACAAGTTGTGTTTCTAACAAGTTCCCAGGCAATGCAGGTGCTGCTGGTCCAGGGATCACAGTTTGAGAACAGCTGTTCTTGGCACTTTGACCTAAGACAGAAATCATTCAACAAGTAATAGGCAAAGGGGTTGGAGGTGGCACGCTGCAGCACTCAGCCAGCCTCCCAGACAAAACCCTGCAGCCGGAACAGGAGATCATCAGGCCTCCAGCAACAGACCCTCATGCTCGGGGCTGGGGGCGAATCTGCGTTGCTGAGTCCTGTATCATTTTACTATAGGAGCTCAGAGGAGCCCACCATCTAGGAGGGACTCCCAAGGCACAGGGCCCCGTTTACATGCTCATCCTTCACACAAGATGAACATTATAGACTATGATTCCTGGATCACAGAGAAGGTGGAAGTTTGGCCTGGACACGCCCAAGGCCATGTGTACAGTGTAGGATGAGGGGCATGTCAGAGACAGAGGAGCCCCTGAAGAGCAGTCCATCCAACCCTTCCCTTACAGACGGGAGCACAGAGGCCCAGAGAGGGCTGGACATCTGACCAAGGCAGACATTCAACCTGCAAACACAGGAAAAATAAGTGCTCGATTTAAAGGCAAGACAATTGCTTTCACTGTCCTCAGAGAACAGCCGTGAGCAATCCTATTACGTGGGCTCTAGTAATAGTCCTGGTGTGAGAAACAACCTCTTCACAGCTTCAATAAGACCCTGAGGCCAGAAGAGAACTGTCCTGTCACAATAGCATCAACAGGGCCTGAAATGAGAACCACAAGCCAGCTGACTGCTCACATCTGTGGATTCCAGACACATGGTCTCTGACTCAGGCCACAGGGAGGCCAGTCAACAAAGAAACACCACTGGCCTGATGAAAAGTATCAGGGCAGGGAGGACAATGGACTGTGGCCTGGTGCCCATGACTTAAACCTGCTTCTCCCACCACCTTCCTCATTTCAGGGAATGGCAACTGCATCTTCCGGTTGTTCAGCCAAAAACTTTGGAGTCATCCTTGTCTCTTCTCGTTCTCTAATGAGGCAAATCTAATCCGTGGTCAAATCCTGCTGACTCTACCATATGCAGGTTTCCCCTTCTACCCAAAAGTAGAGCGTTCCTATGAAACCTTTCCTAAGCTGAGATGGTGTAAAGCGAAGAAGCAATTACCTTAGGACACATCTTGCTAACGGAGGCACAAAATAAATCGAGATCAAGCACAGAGGCTCACAGACCAGTTCAGGGCTATGGCGGCCTGATGCTGAGTATGGCTCCCAGGGAAGGAACTTGGCGGTGCCGCCCTGGCTGCTGGTCAGAGTGCGAGCTGCCTTTGTAACGACTCATTACAGAACGCTGATCACCACTTGCACTTTTTGCCTTTTTCCTTAAAAGTGAAAATCCTCTTTGGATTTATTTTGGTTAGCTAACATAGGTCTTTAGTGAAAGTGAAGTGGAATAAAGCTAACTCGAAAAGCAGAGGATCCCTCTGTGTGTGTGTGTGTGTGTGTGTGTGTGTGTGTGTGTGTGTGTGTGTGTGTGAGTGATAACCCAGCCCACATCTCGCCACCTTCACTACCCTGCCTGATTCAAGCCACCATCAGCTCTCCTCCAGACGACAGCAGTCGCCCCCTGCCTGGTCCCCCTGCTGCCAGCCTTGTCTCCTGGAATCTATTCTCAACCCCAACCCGGCAGCCAGAGGGATCCTGCTGAGCACAAGTCACAGAAGGCCGTGCCTCTGCCCAACCTCCAAAGGCTCCTGCACCACCTAGAGGCAAAGCCAGCACTTTCAGCAGCCTCCAGGCCCCTGCTCGCTCTCCCCCTCCCTCTCCGCCTCTCCCCCTCATCCACTCAGCCTGAACAAGCACCCTGTTCCCACCACAGGGCCTGTGCACAGCTGCTCTCTTTGCATTTGCTCCCAGGGATCAAAAGCTGGTTCCCTGTCTTCCTTCTGGTCTCCTCTCACATCACCTTCTCAGAAAGGTTTTCCCCAGCTTTCCCTTTGTAAAACAGTAGCCCCAAACCCAGGGCTCCCCATCACACTTCCCTGAATTACTTTTCCTCGTGGCACCCAGGTTTGTTATATATTTACTCACTGGGTTGTTGTCATGGGCTGCCTCTCCCCATCAGAAGTATACACTCCAAGAGGGCAGAGACTTGGTCCTTCATCCATGTGGAATCCCCAGTGGCTAGAACTGCATCTGGCACATAGTAGGCCATCACGGGTGGCGTGCTGGTAGAAGTTAACAACCGGCTCTCCAGGGAAGGGGGATGCTAATTTGCAGCATTTGCCAATTTCCATGGTGTAAATATTCCTACCATGGCCAATTTCAAGCTACCACATTGACATCAGGAAGACATGGCAACAATCAGGTCCGTGAGCCAGTACAAGCTGGCTCTGACACACTACGGCACTCATTAAAAACTTGTTAATAAGTTAATTGAATAAATGGATATTTCTGTGAATTGATGGGGATTTTTTGAGGACAAACTCCATGAGCTCAGCGTTTGAAATCAAGCCTCTCCAAAACCAAGGGATTGCTGTGTGAGGATGGATGACAATTGTGCTGCAGGCTCATACTAAGTACAGGAAAGACCATACATACTTCGAGCAAAAGCTCTAAACATAGCCAGACAGCGAAAACAGAGCTTATGAAAGGACCATATGACACCTGCAAGAGCTCAGGTGAGCCATTTCCCCTCTGCTCCCTGGGCCCTGTTCCCCAACTGCCAAATGAAGGGCTTGGATCCTAAGGATCTTTCTAGCCCTGACAAACTATACGGTTAAGAATCGAGACAGATTCTAAAGCAACATCTATTCCACTCTGCTTTCAAAACACCCAATTTAAAACATCTTTTAAAAAATCCAACGAAATTAAACTTCAATTCCATGGATTCTACCACACTTTAAGCTTGTATTCTGGGAAAACATCCACCTTCCCCAGGGTGAAATCCATCAATGCTCATGAAATTCACAACTGCCCTGAGCTCACTGGATACACCATGACAGCCACATAGCCAGACATCTTCTACACGCCTAATCTCGCAGCTCCCAGAGACCGTGCAGCCGTGGGTCTTCCTGGTTCCCTTCCCACACATGACCCACATAAAAAAGAGAGAGACATAAAGACAGTCAGACAAGCAGGGGAGAATGGCTGGATAAGGTGAAAACAACAAAATTTCTCCTGGGAGTGGCAGAAAGGGAGAGGGTAAAAGTAAACAGTTTAAAAATCATGAGACCAAAAAGGATTTTAAACACTGCAAGAAAAAAACAGTTGCCCTCTGTGGCAGGCAGAATGATGCCCACCCCTAAAGATGCCCTTGTCTTAAGCCCTGGAACCTGTGAACATGTTGGGTTACATGGAAAGGGAATTCCTGGAGATAAGGTTGCTGGTCAGTGGAGATAAGGTTGCTGGTCAGCTGACCTTGAGATGGGGAGGCTACCCTGGATTATCCAGGTGAACACAATGGAACCACAGGGGTCCTTCAAAGGGGAAGAAGGAGGCGGAAAAGGGAGAAAGGGACAATCAGAGAGATGAGAGCCTGAGAAGGACCCGGCTCACGTTACTGGCTTTGAAGACGGAAAACAGGGGCCACAAGCCAAGGCATGTGGGCAGTCTCTAAAGGCTAGAAAAGACAAGGAAACAGATTCTCCCTTAGAGCCTCCAGAAGGACCACAGCCCTGTCAACATGTTGATTTCAGCCCAACGAGACCCAATTCTGACCTCTATCTTCCAGAAGCTAGACACTGCTGCTGGGCCACTGCCATGGAACTCCCAAGGGAGGCCAACAACTCTTCTCAACTTCATGACACTGATCACACCCATGTTTCCAAAGGAGACTGGGCAAAATGTACGTGGCTGCAGCTTCTGCAGCCCACACACATCTGGAAAACATAAGTGGAGGCTAGTTCTTTTTTTTTTTTTTTTTCTTGCGGTACACCGGCCTGTCACCGTTGTGGCCTCTCCCGTTGTGGAGCACAGGCTCCGGACGCGCAGGCTCAGCGGCCATGGCTCACAGGCCCAGCCACTCGGCGGCACGTGGGATCCTCCCGGACCGGGGCACGAACCCGTGTCCCCTACATCGGCAGGTGGACGCTCAACCACTGCACCACCAGGGAAACCCCAAAGCTAGTTCTTATTGTCAAATGCCCGGCATGATGTGTTTTGAACTAACATGCAGAAACTCAACCACAGCAGGGTCCACGTGGCCATGAGAAGCCCCAAGGATTCACTCTGAGGGACTCAGACAAATGACAGGCCATCAGGCCCCAAGAGAGCATAAGCACCGCAAGTGAGGCTGCCCCCAACCAGACTATCAACCTCCGCTAAGTGCTGCCTGCGGAGCCACAGGCTTGGCAGACCGGGTTCCGGGGCTTGTAAGTAAAGAATCACTGCTCCGATGCTCTTAGGCCTGCGCCTGAGCTTTCTAGAGGGCCTAGTCTGGGCCAGGTGTGTAGGTGATAGCAAGATACGCAAAGGTATAGAGGAAGCAGAGTGAGGCAAGGGTTACAGGACCACCCAGGTCAGGGCCAGAGGCCCAGCGGATCTGACTGATTATGAGAGGACTCCAACAAGGGCAGCCCTGACCAGCCAGTGACAAGGGACAAATGGCCCCAAAGTGCCACAACAATGAGAAGGTGACATTTTCTAAGCATCTTCTAAGATCAAAGGACACAAGAAAGAAACAAAAATCACAGCAGAAAACAGTTCCTTCAGCAACTGAGTCTGATCTAAGGAGTTAGTGTCAGAAGGGCCTGACTGCACATATACTCTTGTTCCCTGACATCTCAGCAGGTCACGTCCTCCACCTGCCCCCTCTCCCAGGACACATGCTCACTCCCCCGCCCCCAGGTGTGACTTCCATGGCCATCCCTAAACCTGATGTTGCAAGGCCCAGCAAAGGCTCCCAGTAGCCACCTTTCCTCCAGCTTCATTAGGGCTGAGGGATGGAGCATGTGCCATGCACGCAAGCCAGCTCTGCTGTCATCTCACTGTCAATCGTCATGTTTTAAAAGAATTACATATGCACACGACTCTCTCACCTGAAGAGTTCACAGGATCTTATACACACTAGGTCTCAGACCTATGTTTACTGTATTGAATGAAAAAAAACAAGTGATGGGCAGACAAGACTGTTGGAGGGGTATTGGGAAGGGCAGGGGGTAGGTAATTTTAGCAAGTGGGATTACTTTGGCCCTGGTTTCAAACCAAGGGTGCCACATACAGTTGGGTAGTATGTGCACTGCACAAAGCTGCCTAACTTGAGGGGATGAGAGACTGCTGAAATCCAACCCATATTCCATTTGTCAAACTGTGAGCCCTTAAGCCTGCATCTACCCAGAATCTTGAGAGGTTCCTTTAATTCTCTGTGCCTCAGTTTCCTCATCTAAAATGGAATAATAATTGCTGGGGTGGGAGGATGCTTGTTCTCAACTCCCAGTGTCTCCTGGGAGTTTGGAAGGAGTTCTACTGGTCTACCCTGTAGACCTTTACTCTCTTTCTTTTTATTCACTCCATCCTGAGGGAGGATGTGTGACCTGATTGGTTAATTTGGAAAAGAAAGGAAAGAGGGGCATTAGGCTCAGCTGCACCCTTTCTCCTCTGGGAGTGAACTGCTCTTCTAGGGGCTGGCCCCTCCCACCACATGGTCCTGGGCCTGAGATGAGGTGGAGAAGCCTGTCCAGCTCTGGGCCCACCAGGCCGCATGATTTGCTGTGTCTCCTACCTTCCCTTTATCAATCACAGAGATGATATGTATTTTACCCCAATCCAGTTGATATCCTTTGTTTTCCTTGGCAATTTGTTCAGAACTCAGGAGGAGGAGAATACTATTTAATGAGAACCTCCCCCGCCCTCAGAAGAAAACCAATAATACCCACCTGAATGGATTATCGTAAAGAGCAAACGAGATAATACACACGTGTGCTTAGCATGGTGCTCAGCATAGAGGGAATAAGTAGTGGGTAAACAACAAAGCTCCCAAAACATTTACTGATATAAAGATCAACGCTATTATCACATGTTAAGCACTCCTCGTCATACTTCCCCTGGTCCTGAGGGAGGGGTCTGTGGCAGCACATTTACCTGCTACCTTCCTCCTCCTCTAAGACAAAGTCCATACCATCTTTCAGGGGCCTAAGGCCACAGTGGTTATAAAGGGCAGAGGTGGTTTGCCAGTCCAGGTCATCAGACTCCAGAGCCCATTTCAGGTTATGATAGGTGCTGTGATAACAATAAAATAGGCTAGAGGTGAGTGGGTGGAGGTGAAGTTAGTCAGAGAAAACCACCATGAGTATAAAACACCTGATTGACAAGAAATAGACACTCATGAGATGGTCTGAGAGCAAGGCCTTTACAGCAAAGGGACAAACCAGTTATCCCTCTTGTAGAAATAAGTTAGACACGTTGGGTGAACAGGCAAAAGGGCCTACATAAAGAATAAAGATCTGTAAATAGCTATGTCAATCCTGAAAGAAAGGCGAAGTAGGGAACTGACCCTACCAAGATACCAGGTTATAACTACCAAAGCCATAGTAATAAAAGCTATGGTCATGACCAATGAAACACAAGAGAGAGCTAGTATATTTTGTGCATGGCTGCAACCTTAAAATATTGTTAGATGGTCATGATTCTTTTAAAATATATATATTAAATATTTGTTTAAGGCTTCCCTGGTGGCGCAGTGGTTGAGAGTCCGCCTGCCAATGCAGGGGACACGGGTTCGTGCCCCGGTCCGGGAAGATCCCACATGCCGCGGAGCGGCTGGGCCCGTGAGCCATGGCCGCTGAGCCTGCGCGTCCAGAGCCTGTGCTCCGCAACGGAAGAGGCCACAACAGTGAGAGGCCTGCATACTGAAAAACAAACAAACAGCAGCAACAACAACAACAACAAACAAACAAAAAAAAATATATATATATATATATATTTGTTTAATGTAAAGCCAGTCCCACCATTTCTAGTTTAAAAACTAATAAGTAGATAAGGCTGTTCTCTAGAGTGTCTCTGTGGATACCCTAAAAGGCACCAGGATGGATTATGATTTCTGATGATTTCCTGTATAAGGTCTCTGCAATTTTGCAGCAATCGTAGTTAGAAAAAGGAATGGGGAAGAAGTTCTGAATATACAGCACTGTTATTGCACTAGCTGGACAATCTATACAGGAAATTAGAAAAGAATCAAGGCATGGGGTAAAGAACAAATTGTAGAGTAGGTGGTGCTAGGAAAACTGTCTTACTATATGGAGAAAAATAAAAGTGAGTCTTTCAACCTAACAAATACAAAAGATTAAATACCTAAATGTGAAAGCTAAAATTACAAAATTAATAGAAAAAATACAGGAGAATACCATGGAAACCTAAAGGAAAGAAAGGACTTAAATAAAGAAAAATGCAAAAATGTAAATCGTATGTCAAACAAGAGATTGATTAATTATGCCAAAATTAAGAATTTCTGTCCAACAAAGGAAAAGATATTTTACAAAGTCTAAAACTAACAAAAGATTAATATCTACCAAAAGAAAATTAAATCCTCTTTGGAGGAAGGTAATGTTAACCAGAGCCTCTACAATTATTCACATGCAATGTCTGGAATTGAATCAAAATTATCAGAAATGCAAAGAAACAGGACGAAATTATCAAAACCCAAAAGAAAAAAGACAATATCAATAGACCTATAGGTGATCCAGATATGGAAGTTACCAGACAGCAACTTTAAAATGACTATGAATAATGTGCTCAAGAAAATAAAAGATGAAGAATCTCACAAAACACTGATACCTACTTTTTACAAAGAAACAGAAATTATAAAACTGAAAAATAACTGAAAGTAATATATTATTATATATATTTAATAGCATGGCAAAAGAGAAAAAACATGAACCAGAAGATAGAGCAAGAGAAAATATCTAGATTAAAGTACAGAGAGAGAAAAAGATGGAAAACATAGAATATTTTTTTAAACCCTATAGAACAGTGAAAATATGTAGTAATATATGTATAACTGGAGTACCAGGAGAGAAAAGAAAGGATGGGATAAAAGCAATATTTGAAAAGACAATAGACAATAATTTTCAAAACTGATGAAAGGTATCAACCCCAAACTGAGGAAGCTCTACATACGCTAACGGAAACGTCAAAGAAAACCACCTCTAGGCACATCATAGTAACACTGTTGAAAATTAAAGAATGAGAAGGAGCAAAAAAAAAAATTAAAAAGCAGTCAGAGGTTAAAAAAAAGACACATTACCTTCAAAAGAGTAGTAATAAAAAAGGTCAACTTATTCATCAATAGAGATAATGAAAGACTAAGGTAAGATAATGGAATTAAATACTTAAAGTGCTGAAAAGAAAATAAGCCACCAATCTAGAATTCTATACCCACTGAAAATATCCTTCAAAAATAAAGGCAAAATAAAGACATTACCAAACAAAAACTGAAAAAAAAAATTTTATTGTAATATACCTGCTAAAGAAATACTAAAGAAAGTTCTTCAAGCAAAAGGAAAATGTAAATGCAATAATTATTCCAACTAAAACAAAAAATTATCAGACTGGATTTTTTAAAATCCACATATATGCTGGTTATAAGAGATAAGCTTTAAATATATACTAGACCATAAAGAAATCTCAACAAATATCAAAGGATTGAAATCATACAGAATATATTATGACTAAAGTGGAAATAAGCTAGACATCAAAAACAAACAGATAACCAGAAAAATAGCCCAAATGCTGTGAATTAGTCAATACATGTCTAAAGAGCCCACAGGTCAAAAGAATAAATCACAATGGGAATTAGAAAACATTTAAGCTAAATTATATGATTATATAATTTATTAACTTCTGGGATACAAAGCATTACTTAGAGGGAAATTTGTAGCCTTAAAAGATATTACAAAAGAAGAAAGCTGAGGTGGGTAGAAGGTGGGAGAAATGGGTAAACTGGTTTTGTTTTGTTTTGCTTTATTTTATTTTAATTTAAATAAATTATAATAATTATTTTTTAAAAGGGTGAAGGATCCTGGTAAACCGCACAGACTTTTGGTTGGCACCTTTAAACGTAAAGCTACAGAATGGATGAAAATAAAAAGATGGAAAAAAAGATATACCATGAAAACACTAATCAAAGGAAAGCTGAAGTAGCTATACCTAAATAGACATTAAGGCAATAAGCATTATTAGAGATGAAGCGAGATCTCATAATGATAGAAAAGTCTATCCGACAGGAAGCTATAAGAATTCTATGTGTATATGCATCAAATAACATAGTCACAAAATGTATAAGCAAAGTAGGCCCAGCTTATCTATGGTCACGAAGGGAGTTAATACACTGTATCCGTTCAGCTTGCCTTGCACTACCAGTGCCTAAGTGCCTGGCACATATTAGGCTCACAGTAAATGACTTAAAAAGCCAGTATTACAAACCAGGATGCCTAATACTTCTTATACCCACCCCTGCAGAAATTCTCCAAGCAAATTACTAGTGTTTAAAACATACACATCACACACAAACAAAAACGCAATTACCTAACTAGTACAGGATGGTGCTTACAGGCATGATGGGCTTTGGACTCAGAAACACCTAGGTTCATATCCCAGCTCCTTCACTTCCTGGCTAGGCAACCTTGGGAGTGATAACCTCTATGAGTCTGTATTCCCTCATCTGTAAATTAAGGAATAATAATACCTCCTTGCAGGTTTTTTCAAGTATGAAATAGAATAATATATGAAAAGTGCCTAGTATCGTTATCAGGCACTAAGTAAACTCTCAATTAATGGTAGTACTCAATATTAATAATTATAGGTAAGAAATATTGAAAATAATCCTGAAATAGCAGTCACGAAGCCCCCTAAAAATTAGAATCAGAAATGCCCAAAGGGCTTCCCTGGTGGCGCAGTGGTTGAGAGTCCACCTGCCGATGCAGCGGACACGGGTTCGTGCCCCGGTCCGGGAAGATCCCACATGCCGCAAAGCGGCTAGGCCCATGAGCCATGGCTGCTGAGCCTGCGCGTCCGGAGCCAGTGCTCTTCAACGGGAGAGGCCACAACAGTGAGAGGCCCACGTACCGCAAAAAAAAAAAAAAAAGAAATGCCCAAAGAAGAAGAGGAGGAAGAATAAGAGGAAGAGGAAAGAGAAGAACAAGAAGAAGGAGGAGGAGGCGGCTGAGAATCAATAATTTAAGACAAAATAGAAATAAATAATAAAGTAAAATAGAAAATAATAGCAAATTAAACTCAAAGAAAGCAGAATGAAAGAAAGAATACAAGTAAGAGTGGGAATCAATTAATTAGAAAACAAACCTACAAAGCCAAAAGTTAGCTCTTTGAAAAAGGCATGTAATTCACAGAACACAAATTACCAGTATCGGGAATGGAAACAGAGACATCCCTGCAGATCTTACAGACTTGAAAGGGACAATAAGAGGATATTCATAATTCACAAGGACACATGTACCCCAATGTTCATTGCAGCACTATTTACAATAGCCAGGACATGGAAACAACCTAAATGTCCAAAGACAGATGAATGGATAAAGAAGATGTGGTACATATAAACAATGGAATATTACTCAGCCATAAAAAGGAATGAAATTGGCTCATTTGTAGAGATGTGGATGGACCTAGAGTCTGTCATACAGACTGGAGTAAGTCAGAAAGAGAAAAACAAATATCGAATATTAACACATATATGTGGCATCTAGAAAAATGGTACAGATGAACCTATTTGCAGGGCAGGAATAGAGACGTAGACATGGAGAACGGACATTTGGACACAGGGTGGGAAGGAGAGGGTGGGACGAATTGGGAGATTAGGGTTGACATATATACACTACCATGCGTAAAATAGATAGCTAGTGGGAACCTGCTATATAGCACAGGGAGCTCAGCTCGGTGCTCTGTGACAACATGGATGGGTGGGTTGCGGGGGGGGAGCGTAAGGGAGGTCCAAGAGGGAGGGGAGATAGGTATACGTATAGCTGATTCACTTCATTGTATAGCAGAAACTAACACAACATTGTAAAGCAATTTTATTCCAATAAAGAAAAATTGTGTATAATTACACAATTTTATATCAGTAAAGTTAAAATATAAAGTAAGTGGTTAAATTCCTTGGAAAAATACAACCTGCCAAAACTGACACAAGAAGAAATAGAAAATTTTAATTAAAAAATGTTTTTTAATTGAATCCACAATTTAAAACCTTTTAACTCAATGCTCAGAAGACTTCTCCAGAAAATTCTCCCAAATATTTAAGGACGAAATAACACCGATCTCACACTAACTCTTCAAGACCATAAAGAAAAAGAGGGACCACTTCTAGCATATCCTGGACACCAAAATCTGACAAGGCTGTTGTTACGAGAAAGGAAATTTGCCAGCCAACCTCCCTCATGAATTTATATACAAAACCCTACACAAAATATTAGTAAGTCAAATCAAACAATATATACAAAGAAAATGCGTCACAGCCAAGGGTGGTTCATTCCAGAAATGTAAGGTTGGTTTAACATTCAAAGGACAATCAGTGTAGGGATCACCAAGGTCTATTGCGAAAGAATAAAAGCGAAGGACTTAGGATAGGGTTAAAAAAATTGCCCCAGAGGAGCCTTGTGGGAACTGATTCACCACCATACCTCTGGCTTCGACGCATCTCTTGTACCATATCAGGCTGACCCTTGAGAAGAAGTAAGAAGGGCCAAAGAAACACCCCCCCACACACAAAGCCTCCTGGTGTGTGCACTCTGGGCTGCTTTCTCCCTGGTGGAGTGACCATCATCACCTCCCCTACTTCACAGCCTCGCTCGGAGAGCCCAAGGAGCCACTCGGGACTGGACGGTTGTCCGAAAACCATCACCTGGGCACAGCACACTCACCTGAGGGCCGGGGGCTGGCTCCCCTGCCGTTTGAAGACTCTTTCCAGCCTCTCCTGGGTCGTCGGGGCATTCCCACTGGACAAGGAGAAGTTCAAGGCGGTCCTGTCGGCCTCTAGGCCACTGTCCGCGGCTGGGCTGTCCTCTGAAAGGTCTCTCCACCGGCCGCTCCCGCTCTGGGGAAGCCCTTTGCCTGGCAGGGGAGGAGGGCTGCTGGGCGAGGCTCTCCACTTTTCCAAGGTCAGCTGGCTGAGCAGGCCCAGGGTGCTCCTGGGGGTGGAGGTGGTGCTGGAAGCCAGGCCCTCCTGCGGGACAGGCGGGGGACAGGCTGGGGTGTGAGCAGACAGCTCGGGCGCTTGTAGGCTCCCCTCCTCGTGGGGTTGGGTCGTGCTGCTCAAGGCCGGGGACTGCCTCAGCGAGCGTTTGCGGAGGGAATCCTGAAAAGAGCAAGGACAAAAGCAGCGGTGAGGATCCCCTTGGAGGGAGGTGAGAAAATATCCCACGTCAAGCATTTACCCATGATCTTCCCTCCCCCAGGAATGTCTTTCCCATCCTCAACTCCTTCTCCTAAAATCCTACCCACCCTTTGAGGAGACACGCAGGGGCTACCACTTCTGTAACGCTTTCACAGAACCCCACCCACATAAATCCCAGGAGCATGCCTTGGTCCCCCCCTCATACCCCTTACAGAGAGCTCCAGGGTCAGACTTGTGTTCTAATTCCCGTGTCACCCCCTGCCAGCCGTGTGCTCTGTGACAAGTCATTGAACTTCTTTGTCCCTCACTTCCCCACCTGCAATATAACCTGTCCACAACCTGCTATCAATAATTCCTAAATCCCAAAACCCCTAAAAAATGACCATTTCTTTTGGAATCCCATGGCAAATTCTTTTTCATTCTTATGAGGTAGGTTGCTTGCATTCTTGGGTTTTTTTGTTGTTTTTTTTTTTTTTTGGTTTTTTGGCCATGTGGCTTGCGGGATCTTAGTTCCCAGACCAGGGATTGAACCTGGGCCCTCGGCAGTGAAAGCACAGAGTCCTAACCATTGGACCGCCAGGGAATTCCATTGCGGTCCCTTTTTAAGTGTGAATACTCATGTTTTGCTGCAGAAATGTTTTACTTATGGGGTGCTACTCCAAACCCTACTGCAGGCGTTCTGTGGTATGTGGTTTATGCATTGTATTTCCTTTCTGAAGTTTAAAAACAAAATCTACATTCCAAAACACATTTGCTCAAAGGTTTTGGATGAGGGACTGGGGACCTACAGTGCCAATCTCCCACAAGACCATGGTGAGGACCAAAGGAGAGACCCAGACCCACGTAAGGCACCATCACAGAGCCAAACCCTGCACAGCAGCCAGCAAATATTACTTACTGCTACGCACCTTTGCCCCCGTCCCCACTTACATATGGCCTTAACCCTTCCTGCCAGTAGACCAGGTGATGGAGGCCATTCTTCCTTCAACTCTGGTGTCCCCAGAGCTCCCAGCCCAGTGACCTATACATAGTAAGCAGTGCTTACTTTTTGAAATGAAGGAATTTCAGAGGGGTCAACAGAAATGTCCTCTCTCACTATCAATCATTAACCAATGAAATGAGAACTCACGTTGTTACCAATCTGAGGAAGAGGAGTAGGGGTAGGGGACAAAAATACACCTGCTGGCCTCTTCCTGGGTTTAAAATTCTGGACCTCTCAGCATTTCCAGAAATAATCCTGGGCCAAATGGTAAAGCCTGTGCCAGAAAAAGAACAGCTAATTCTGCCATATTCCCGCCCGGTGGAAATTACTAGGCACTATAAACCTCCTCCGAAAGCCACCCAGGGCATCCCTTGCCACAGAACAAGGAAAACATTAGTCAACATTCCCAAGGAGACCCAAACTTCCGGCCAAGGGCAGGGAACCCAGCCTCTTACTCACTCTTCAAAAGTGCAGAGCTGATCCATATGCCATACCTAATGATGCACTACCTAGCAACCTTGCTCTTTTCTCTTGAGCAACCAATAAGTATGGCCAAGGTACTCAAAGGCCCACAGAACACCTGAGGAAATTCTACCTCTGTGTCCTTCACGGGATTCAGATACTCCAGGGGAAAAGAACACCTCCGAGAACAATCACTTCTCCTTTGGGGAGAAGTTTGCAGCAATCTCTCAGCAGTAAAGCAGGTAGGTACAAGCCATCTTCCTTACACCTCAGTTATGAAGGGGTCTGAACCGCACAGACCTGATGATTAGAAAGTCATGATAGGACAGGACCCTAGTGTTCATCTGGTCCACCAGTTCCCAAAGTGCAGTCCACCGACCTTACAGGTCTAACCCCAAACCCTTTCAGGGAGCTCAAAATTATTTTCATAATAATAATACAACATGATTTGCCTTTTTCACTGTGTCCACATTTGTACTGATGGTGCAAAGCACTGGTGGGAAAAACTGTTAGCTGGCCCTTAGCACGAATCAAGGCAGCAGCACCAAACTTTACCAGCACTCAAGGTATTAACACCGCTTGCAATAAAAGTAAATAAGTGAAACGCTAATTTCACTTAAGAATGTCCATGCTGAAGCATAACGAATATTAACTGTGTTCAATCTTGACCCTATGTTACACATCTCTTTAACAGTCTGTGTGACAAAATGGGAGGTATATATAAACATTCTGCGGGATGCAGAGGGTGAGGCCGTCACCAGGAGAAGCACTTATGCAGCCATCTGAGTTGTGAGCTAAACTTGCTAGTTTTTTCATGGAACAACTGACAGATGAGTTATGGTTATTCAGTATTTGAATACTGAGTACTGAGTATCTGGCAGGCATTTTCTTGAAAATAAATTGAGCCTGTCCCATCAAGGAACAAAAATGATACACTGTTGCCAGTGATAAAATACAAGTCATCAGGTAAAAATTAGAATCTGGGGAAACCTGTGTTTGCCATTGTGAACTGGAGGGCTTCTCAAAAACTTCCTGATAAGTTGAGTAGTGATATCAACAAATGCAATTTTTTATGTGTTTTTTTTTTTGTATATTGAAATGTGTCAACGTTCAGAAGATCCATATAACTTAGTAAACCAATAATTTCCACATGACCCAATGCGTCATGTTACTAAACCATGCCGTGGTAAAAGAGTCATTCAAAGTTCAAGACAAACCAGTGGAAACTGATATGGAGAAAAAGTTCATTGGGATGGTTTCAGGTTCCACATTAAGAAACAACTTGTCTAAACCCTCAGAACAGGAGAAAATATTTGCAAACGAATCAACGGACAAAGGATTAATCTCCAAAATATATAAACAGCTCAAGCAGCTCAATATTAAAATAACAAACAACCCAATCCAAAAATGGGCAGAAGACCTAAATAGACACTTCTCCAAAGAAGACATACAGATGGCCAAGAAGCACATGAAAAGCTGCTCAACCTCACTAATTATTAGAGAAATGCAAATCAAAACTACAATGAGGTATCACCTCACACCAGTTAGCATGGGCATCATCAGAAAATCTACAAACAACAAATGCTGGAGAGGGTGTGGAGAAAAGGGAACCAACCCTCTTGCACTGTTGGTGGGAATGTAAATTGATACAGTCGCTATGGAAGAAGAGTATGTTTTAAGGAACCATATGGCTCCTTAAAAAACTAAAAATAGAATTACCATATGACCCAGCAATCCCACTACTGGGCATATACCTAGAGAAAACCAAAATTCAAAAAGACACATGCACCCCAATGTTCATTGCAGCTCTATTTACAATAGCCACACATGGAAGCAACCTAAGTGTCCATCGACAGATCAATGGATAAAGATGTGGCACATATATACAATGGAATATTACTCAGCCATAAAAAGGAATGAAACTGGGTCATTTGTAGAGAGGTAGATGAACCTAGAGACTGTCATACAGAGTGAAGTAAGTCAGAAAGCGAAAAACAAATATCGTATATTAACGCATATATGTGGAACCTAGAAAAATGGTACAGATGAACCGGTTTGCAGGGCAGAAATAGAGACACAGATGTAGAGAACAAACGTATGGACACCAAGGGAGGAAAGTAGCGGGGGGGTAGGGGTGGGATGTATTGGGAGATTGGGATTGACATATATACACTAATATGTATAAAATAGATAACTAATAAGAACCTGCTGTATAAAAAAATTTTAAAAAAAAGAAAAAGAAAACCAGATATCTCAAGTTAAGGAATTTAGTACTTTTCTATATATGAGAAGATGCAAAAGTCAGGGCTCACTGAAATCATTCCTTTGATGCTCACCTCAGCTCTCTGGGGTCAGCACCCTGTGCTTGCACATCCTGAGTCTCCTCAGGGTGCATTATGCGGGGGTTGGTGGTGGCTGCAGTGTCTGATGGTCGGCATCCTATTTCTACCCTGAGTTCCCTCAGGGCTCACCACCAGGCCACTGCAGTGTGATGGCTTGATGGCTCCCGCATCCTTTGTTTACTGAAATGGCAGGCAACATTTTTTTCCATTGATAAGGTGCGTATTCAAGGAATGGTTTAAATGAACTCAGACTCTGCATCTTCCTGTACAAAGAAAAGTGCTAACTTCATTAACCTGAGATGTCTGTTTTTCTCTCTTTTTTCCTTTCTTTCTTTTTTTTTGGTCACGCCACACGGCATGTGGGATCTTAGTTCCCCAACCACGGATCGAACCCACACCCCCTGCAGTGGAAGCCTGGACTCTTGACCACTGGACCACGAGGGAAGTCCCTGTTTTTCTTTAATTAACAGTAATCTTTTGATGTTCCTACTAGCTGGTTTCTTGCAAAAACTCCTGTATATCCTGGCTCCTCCCTTACCTCTTCAGAGCAGTCCCTCAGCATTATCTGAGAGGCTGTCTTCCAGGCTTAAGTCCTCAACAAGTCCATCAAATAAAACGTAATTCTTAACTTTTAGGTTGTGCATGTTTTTAATCAACAGAACAATGACAGATAACTATACTTGATCTAGACCCAAAGCAGGTTGTTTTTGAGGGAACAGCCAGCCTTGTGAACTGGATAAAAAAAAAAAAAAAAAAAAACACAACTTGTCTAGGTTTGGTGTAATATTAAAAAATACCCCTAGTTTTCTGAAAAGACTATTAAAACATTTTTCCCTTTCCCAACTGCATGACCATCACTGAGCCATGAAATTCCAGATCTCGGAGAGATCTTAGACACCTGGTCTAACAAACGAGACCATGACCAAGAGGAACAAAGACCTTGTCCGAAAGTCTCACAGGACGTAGGCTGAGGCAGGGAGAAGGCCCACTGCTTGCTGCCGATTCCAGATGAATTGGGAGAGCAGTGCTGGCGTCTGCAGCCACACCCACACGTGAGGGTGGAGGTGACCAGCCTGGACACAGATGGTTGGCTTAGGCTCCCTGATTTGACCGATACTCTACTTTGAGTTCGGCATTTGACCTTCCTTTGTTTTTCTGTTTCTCTTCTGTTTTACAAACCCCTTTTACATTCATTCTCTCCTTTGGTTTAGTCTCCCACCTGATGGGACCCTACCACGGCCCCTCCTTAAGGGAGGCTATAAAACATGGGTGTTAAGTTTTTAGAATTTTTTTAAAACAAAACTATAAGGATTGGGATTTCTTTTTCCCTTTTCACTATCATGTGTTAAAAAATTTTTAAAAAATATGTCCTCTAGACTGGGATGGGTCCCACCACGCCTGAATGGCAAAGATAAAGCTGGGTAGATGTGTTCTCGCTCTGCAGAAGAATCCACCCGGCAACCACCTGGTTGACCAGATAGTTAAACCGAAGGCAGGGGAGGGGATGAGGCCTACCCATGGCCCCAGAGCGCTGACAGTAGAGCCAGGGAGGAAAAAGAGGCCAATGTTCTTGCCATCTACCACGCAGATCCTCCCTTCTTGAGCTGTCTCGTGGGGTACCCCCAGATAAACCCAGGCAGCCCCTTAAGCCCTGCCCAGTCCTCACTTTCCACGCTCACAATAATAGTAAGAGCACCAAGCCCACCTGTGGGGAGCTGGCGATGGGCCCGGCCATCATGCCTCGGACAATCAGGCCAGACTTCGGCCTGATCTTCTCTCCCATCCTCTTCGTGTCCAAAGAAGGCTCTGAAGACTGAAGCTTGTCCATCTTCTCCCAAGCAGGAGCCACAGGAGGGCTTTCACCTGGGACAGTCTGCAAGGGCTTACTTTTGTGGGAGGCCCTTTTGGATGATGCAAAATTACCAAGTACATCCCCATTAAGATGGTCGTGTCTGCGAAAAAGGGATATTTCCATTAAAACAGCTTCCCCAAAAGGAATCCCTAGCAATGATGATAAATTCCACATTCCACAGGTACCCAGAGCAAGCCCATTCACAAATCATTTTTTTTGTTGCGGTACACAGGCCTCTCACTGCTGCAGCCTCTCCCGTTGCAGAGCACAGGCTCCAGACGCGCAGGCTCAGCGGCCATGGCTCACGGGCCCAGCCGCTCCGCGGCATGTGGGATCTTCCCGGATCGGGACACGAACCCGTGTCCCCTGCATCGGCAGGCGGACTCTCAACCACTGCGCCACCAGGGAAGCCCCCATTCACAAATCTGTGATGATTTCTAACCAGACTGTGCTTTATCAATAAAGGCAAGGAAAAGAAAATACTTCTGTATCAGGGCAAGTCTGGCCGACAAAATGAGACCTGAGACAAGAAACCAAATCAGAGTCGATGACTGATGATAGGATCCCTTGAATCCTCAGTATGAAGAGCATCCTTGTTTCTCCCAGACCCCAGTGATTAAGGAAAACTGTAGCCCTTCAATACAACAGTTCCCCCCTCCCGTTATGGTATATATAGGGTTCGGTACTATCCACGGTTCCAGGCATCCACTGGGGATCTTGGAATGTATCCCCCATGGATAAGGGGGGACGATGGTATAGTCATAAGAGGGGTGGAGCCCAGTTACTGCACACCACTGAGGATGGTGGATAGAGACCTTTGGAAAATCTGGCGTTCCCAGTTAAGGTTTAGTAAAGTTAGGCATGCCAACAGCTTCTTTTCTTGGGTTGCTTGGCATTGAAGAAAGAGGGGGTGTGTGTGTGTTTGTGTGTTTGTGTGTGTGTGTGTAAGAGAGGGAGAGAGAACAAAAGAGGGTAAGAGACTGAGAGCAAAAGCAAAGAGTGAGGAAGAACAAGAATGAGAAAGAGGGCTTCCCTGGTGGCGCAGTGGTTGAGAGTCCGCCTGCCGATGCAGGGGACATGGGTTCGTGCCCCGGTCCAGGAAGATCCCACATGCCGCGGAGTGGCTGGGCCCGTAAGCCATGGCTGCGGAGCCATGGCCACGGAGCCTACGCGTCCGGAGGCTGCACGTCCGGAGCCTGTGCTCCACAACAGGAGAGGCCACGACAGTGAGAGGCCCGCGTACCGCAAAAAAAAAAAAAAAGAATGAGAAAGAGACAGAGCAAGAGACCCAGGTAAAGAGGAGTCCCACCTGTGGTCACTGAGAGCCCAGCACCCCTCCGACACAGGCTGGGCTATGCTCTACTATCAGACTCTGGCATAAAGAGGCGTCGACATCAACTCTGTGCCAAGCTGCTTACCAAGCACTGGGTCATGCATGACAGAAGTGGTCATGTGCGCTATGATTGGGACGTGCCAAGCAGAGGAAGGATCTGGAACCAACCCTGGGGAAATCTAGAAAGGCTTCCAGAGAAGGCAGAACCTGAGTCTGAAAGAATGAGCAGGCAGGAGGTAACCAGAAGGCCCCAGGCACTAGCACAGAGTCCTGTAAAAGCAGGACATGCTCAGGTGAGCTGGGGGCGGGGGGGGGGGGGGAGGGTGGTGGGACACCTGCTGATGTGGAAAAGGCTTTGCAAGTTCTCCTAAGAAGTTTGGACTTTATCCTAAAAGTTACAGGGAGCATCTGAAGGCCTTTCAGCAGGGAAGAGCATGGCCAGACTTGTTTTGTGGAAATCTCACTCTATCTTAGGTCAAGGGTGGATTTGAGAAGATGACCAGGGGCCTGGAGATGAGAGAAAGAGACCCTGGGAGATAGCCAGGGAAAGAGGTGAGAGTGTGAATGGAGGCCGCTGTTGAGAGACAGAGAAAGGGGGGAAAGAGTCTAGCATCGTTAAGGACACAAAGGGATGCAAAAATGATAGACAAGGAGGAGTCAAGGATAACACCCAAGTTTGTAGCTTGGGTAACTGGGTCGAACTCTGAAGCTTCAACCTCTGCATTGCTGGCTTTTTATCGGTTCAAAAGTATCTCATTTCCCAGCCAGGCAGTAAGTGTATTTGAAGGAGGAATCATCTTTTTCATACCACCCTCATTTCCTTTCACATCTTAAGCCTTGAGTTAATTTTTTGGTGGTCCCCATCTTTTAGCAGCTTGACACCCAGACCTTAAGCTTTGGCTACCCTCAGGAAAGGAAATGTTTTTCAACAGAGCTGGAAGAAAACACCCTTTCCCAGGAAGTTAGACTCACTACTGGTGATGACATGCAGTGTGTTAAGGTTGTAACTTAACATAACTGCTCTCCAGTGCTGATCGTTTTGTAATGTATAAAATATCGAATCACTATGCTGTGTAACAGGAATTAACATAGTGCCGTAGGTCACTTATACTTCAAAAACAAACAAACAAACAAAATAGAAAAAGAGCTCAGACTTGTGGTTATAAGAAGCAGGGGGTAGGTGGAGGGGGAATTGGATGAAGGTGGTCAAAGGTGTAAACTTCCACTTATAAGATAAATAAGCACCAGGGATGTAATGTACCACGTGATCAATATAATGAACATTGCTGTATGTTATATATGAGAGCTGCTAAGAGAGTAAATCCTGGGGCTTCCCTGGTGGCGCAGTGGTTGAGGGTCCGCCTGCCGATGCAGGGGACACGGGTTTGTGCCCCGGTCCGTGAAGATCCCAGATGCCGCGGAGCGGCTGGGCCCGTGAGCCGTGGCCGCTGAGCCTGCGCGTCCAGAGCCTGTGCTCCGCAACAGGAGAGGCCACAGCAGTGAGAGGCCCGCGTACCACAAAAAAAAAAAAAAAAAAAAAAAGGGAAAGGAAATCCTAAGGGTTCTCATCACAAGGGAAAATATTTTCTTCTTTTTCTTTTCTTTTGTTTCTATATGAGATGATAGATGTTCACTAAACTTACTGTCGTTATCATTTCATGGCATATATAAATCAAATCATTCTGTTCTACAACTTAAACTTATACAGTGCTGTATGTCAATTCTATACCAATAGAACTGGAAGAAAAAAAATAACTGTTTTCCAAATAATAGAGGTACAATCAAGAATGCCAGTTCATTTTCTTCCCGAGTTCCAAAAGGCCTTATTTTTTTTCTCCATCACTCCAGTGTTTAGTGGCCTTTTAGAATTCTCTACTCCTGTTTTTAAGAAAATGCAAACAAAGGAAGCCCCCGAACCTCATGAATCATGGAATTTAAATTAAACATTTTGAATCATAAGTATCCTCCATCACAAAGTGGTCCATTCCCATGGCGTCCAGAGGAAAAGAACAGTGCTCCATGACAGGGATTCTGAAAATGCAGAGGATGGGAGGCTGAGTGATGGCCTCCTGAAGATGTTCACAACCTAGTCCCTGGAACCCGTGAATATGTTACTTTACATGGCAAAAGAAAGGGACTTTGCAGACATGATTACGTTAAGAATCTTGAGATGGGTACATCATCCTAGATTGACTGTGTGGGCCCAGTGCAGCCACGGGGGTCCTTATTAGAGGGAGACAGGATGATGAGTCAGTAGTAGGAGATGTGACACAGAAGCAGGGGTTGTAGTGATGTGATTTGAAGATGGAGGAAGCAGCCACAAGCCCAGGAATACAGGCAGCCTCTAGAACTTGAAGAATGAAAGGAAACAGATTCTCCCCTCAAAGCCTCTGGAAAGAACCAGTCCCACTGACACCTTGCCATTAGCCCAGTGAGACCAATTTTGGACTTCTGACCTCAGAACTGTAAAATAAATAAATTGGTGTTGCTTTAGGACACCATGATGGTTAAATTTTGTATGTCAGCTTGGCTAGGCTATGGTGCCCAGTTGTTTGGTCAAACACTAGTCTAGATGTTGCCGTGAAGATATCTTTTATATTGTGATTAATTAACATATTGTGATTAATATCTAAAATCAGTTGACTTTAAGTAAAGGACATCACCCTAGATAATACAGGTGGGCCTCATTCAATCAGTTGAAGATCTTAAGAGCAAAAACAAAGGTTTCCCAAAGAAGTAATTCTGCCTCAAGACTGTAACACAGAAATCCTGCCTGAGCTTCCAACATGCCAGTCTGCTCTACAGATCTCAGACTCGCCAGCCCTACAACCACATGCACCAATTCCTTAAAATAAATCTCTTTATTTAAATATATATTTATGCACATATATATTTATACATATACACATTTATACCCTATTGGTTCCTTTTGGTTTTGTTTCTCTGGAGAACCCTATTACAGCCACTGAGTTTACAGTAATTTGTTATAGCAGAAATAAGAAACTAATCCACAGTATAAATGAGAAGAGGTACCTGGCTTTGCTTGTTTCTGACAATGATGTTCTCCAACTCGCATCTTCACTTGCAAGGTCATATATATTTACCAGCGCGGTCTCTGAGCATCTCAATGGTAATTTGTTACTTTTCTTTGGTATTGAGAGTGCAGGGATTGGTGTTTCTTGAGTAAAATCGTTACCAGTATTTCCAAAGTGATCCAGAAAATATCTGGTGATGAGTTCAAGGTTTGTTTTTAGAGGATTTCCCTTTGCCTATCATCAGAAGAAAAAAAATCATTAATTTTATGTACAGCTTTGGGGAAAGGTGGAAAAGACAGCCATCCCAATTCTTGGACATAGTTTATCAACTTCTTACTCATCCATACATTCTCTCAGCAAACATTCACTGACTGCTTATTATATGTCAGGTACTGTGTTAGGTAGCAACACAGATGAAGACAAAAATCAATCAGTACCTTAAAAGAACTAGCATCCAATGCATGAGTCAGGAGATTCAATGAACAATTGTAACAAAATGTGATATGAACAGAGGAATACCCGAGCAAATTTCCTCTTGTTTTTTTCTCCTGGGAATAACTTTATAAAATATACATCCTTTTATTAAAAAAAAAAATTAAGTCTTTATGATCGCTAACCCTACAACTTTATAAACATTTGGGACCTGAATGATTTCTTAGTTTATGTACTCTACATTTAACACTGGGCATAAGGAATTACAGAGACAACGCGGCAGAAAGCTCAAGAGCATAGAGAGGCAGTCAGGATTGACTCAGTTTACACCCCAATCTTTAAAAAAGATAAAATGAAACTTCTTTTTTTAATAAATTTATTTATTTATTTATTTTTGGCTGCGTTGGGTCTTCATTGCTGCGCGCGGGCTTTCTCTAGTCGCGGTGAGCAGGGGCTACTCTTTGTTGTGGTGCGTGGGCTTCTCATTGCTGTGGCTTTTCTTGTTGCAGAGCACGGGCTCTAGGCACACGGGCTCAGTAGTTGTGGATCGCAGGCTCTAGAGCACAGACTCAGTAGTTGTGGTGCACGGGCTTACTTGCTCTGCAGCACGTGGAATCTTCCCGGACCAGGGCTCGAACCCGTGTCCCCTGCATTAGCAGGCGGATTCTTAACCACTATGTCACCAGGGAAGTCCAAAATGAAACTCTTTAGTAGTAGGTTTTGGAAATAAGTGGTATCAGTATTTCCCTACCCTGACAGCACTAAATATTATCTTTGGAGGTTTTTTTAAAAGACAGATTCTCAGGCCCCGCTGAGTCTTACTAAGCCAGAATCACCAAGATTAGAGCCTTAATTTATTTTAGAAAGTCTCCTAAGTAAATTTGTACAGACACAGTTATCCAAGCAGCAATCCACAGGCTGGCCTCAGGGGCTAGACCATGTGTCAGTCCGCAACCCACCTGCCCAGTAACACCCAGGCCCTTTGGAACTGCGGCCAGGCATGGGGCATGTGGTGAGTTTGCAGTCAGAGTGGTAAAGCGCCTGATAAAGAGCCTGGCACAGAGGGAACCCTCAGGTGTATCCAGTCTTTCCCCCTTTCTATTCCCTTGACCTACACAGCAGAACTCTGGGACCAAGACCCACAGGGTTATGATCAAACTCAACAGAATTATCAGGCAGTCAAAATCAGGGGACAGTTTTATTTTTTTTAGAATGGGACCCAAAAAGCTATTTTGCCTAAGTCTAGATGAAACTTACAAGGAAGAGAGTTGCGGGGCGGTGGGGGGGATGTTAAATAATTATTTCAACCTTCTTGTTCTTCTTTCAATACGAGAGATTTAGGGCCCTGAATACCTGAACTGTACTTTGTGGCCTTTCACATCACTTTGCTCGTAATAGATACAGCCTTTGTATGAATCTAGATACCACTTTTCAAAACCTCAATTTTACATAGGCATTTTATCTACTGCACACTTAATAGCAAAAAACAAGTTACTGGAATTAACATTAAATTGGCAGGGCTTTCCCAGAATCACTCTAGCTTTGTGCTGAGTGAACGTCAAAATTATAATGCCACAGACAGATTAATGAGTATATTTTCCTGTAAAATATAAGCTCCAATTCATTGTATAACAGCTAATAACTACTGTATAAATCAAATTATCAGGGCACCTATCAAGATCTAATGAAAATATCTTAAGTATCTTAGATAATAGTTACCTTAGGGAGACTACACCATAGTGAAGAAATAAAAGTAACTTGAATGGCAAAGATGCTTCTGGGAAATTAGGTAAAGATGTATTTATGTAAAAATTCCACTGTGCAGCAATGGTTAATTGAATTTCCTGCCTACCTGTCTCACTCTCTGTGGAAAATCTTTCTAAAATGTACAGTCTACTCTCCTGCCTTAAAAGACAGCCAGAGGCAACAGTCTTCTGTCTACAGGAGACGGAGGGGCCCGAGTGTCACTGCAGGACCCAGAGGATGAAGGTCTTTACCGGGCCTCTGGTAGGACTTCACCTGGCTGCCACTTGTGATAAATGCTGAACGACACGATCACGAAGTTCTTTCCACCTCTGACACTATGCCCTCCCACAAGGCATCTGCTGGAGAGCCCATTCTTGAATCAAATTATAACGTTCTCTCTTCTTACAGAAAGAGCAATTAATTCAGAATGGTAGCTTCATTCCTTCGTTCCTGTATATTCATTCACTCGCTCATTCATTCATAAATACACACTGACTATTTACTAGGTCGTCAGTCCCATGTCAAGTATGGGGATACAATGCATCCTGCAGCGTCCAAGGTAGTGCGGAAGGCAGATCGTAATTAAACCACCACACAAATATTCTATTATAAACATAAGAAGCACAACAAAGGAAAAATAAGGGGTACCCTGAAGGCCTGTAACAGAAAGTGGGGGGGCATCGAGGCTGGGGGATCAGGGAAGCACCCCGAGGTGCCTGTTCCATTTGCTACCTCAACTCCAACGCACCCGGGTTAGCTGAACCCAAACCCTGCATCTGCCTGAATTAAACGTCACAGTGACCTTAAGAAAAAGGTGTTACTCAGAACTGCAGAAGGAAAACCATATGCAGGCAGAGAACGGAAATTTTTAGCATAACTGAATGCTATACTTTTAAGTACAGTCTTACTAAAAATAGCCTCATGGCGGGGAGGAGGGAGCACCGGGAATAACTGTTGCAGGCTCGGGTTCAAAATGCGCCCCAGAGCTGCGCACGCGCGGCGCGGTAGGCCAGTTGGGTGCTGCCGACTCAGGCTGGAAACCCCCCACACACAGTTGGGATTTGTCCGCGCTCAGCCTGGTCTGTTTCTCCCTGACCACATGTACGGCAAGCCTCCGGCCACTGGTCTCGGATGACCTGGCAGGGCTCATGAGTGCTTTTGACATTGCCACATTCCGTTCCAGAACTCCGTACCACACGTTAAAAGCACGTACCTTGTTCTCCTTGCAGAGAACTTCAAGATGCAAAACCTTTCGGAGATGGTTTCTGCTGTTTATGCTGAGATCAGAGCGTGGGCGTTCCTGGTCCATGGTCACACACGTCTTCTTTAAGCCCTGAGGGAAGAACTCTGAATCACTCTTTACCATTTTAAATCAAAACCTTCCAGAGCTCTGACGCAGAGGATAAACAAGACTGTTGACGTTCTTTATGACCATCTTCTCCTGCCTTCCACTCAGGATACTGGGAGGACCAAAAACTGACTTAAGCATTTATTTTGATATAAGCTTTACACTTGATATCATCTTCACAATTATTATTCCGACTCTTACAGCCATCCTGTGGGCTGGGCTCAGGCTGAAGTTCTCAACGCGTTTTATAGAAAAGGAAAGTGAAATCCGGGTAGCAACTGTCTGGCCCGAGGCTGGCTCTGGAGCCCTGGGTTTGGCCTAGATTGGGGGCCACAGGATTTGAAGCATTAAAAATAAACAAAAGGAAAAGCATAAACAAAAGGCCAGTATTCATTTCCTTCTTCTTTCAGATGGGGCACCAGGGTCGATTTGTCCAACATAACACAGTGGATTCACAGAGCGGGAGTTCTGACCATCCCAGGCTGCGAGGCAGTGATGCGAGGACCCAGACTCACAGGAAGCACGTGGTAAGCGTCTGCAGTGCCCCAGCGCAGCCGCTTTCCATCATCCGGCCCTGAACTCCCAGAAGGCCGGCCATGGGAAGCACTAATCCCCCTAAGAGCCTGGCTTCTTCATTTGAAAACGACAGCAGCTGTGGCCTGCCCACCTCCCCAGAACGCAGTGATAACCAAATGGCGGAAGATGAGGAGATGCCTCACACACAGCTCAGCCTGGCATTAAGGGAGCCCCTTGCTTCTGATGGATCCAGACCCCAGTGCTAGCCAGGCCTCAGTGGCTCCCCTAGGCTTTGTATTCAGAATTTTACAGAGGCTCTCAGTGCTGGGAAGACAAGACAAAACCTGCTACCTGCCATGAATTGGGACAAGAAGAATTTGTGAAACAAGACGTACGAACACAACCTTGTGAAACAAGACGTACGAACACAACCTTGAACCAAGAGGAATGAAGAGAAGTCCTGGGGGGGGGTGGGGAACAGAAAGAAATGTTGGGGAAAAGGTAGGGACATGCCTGGGTCCATTAAGAAGAGTCAGCCGGAAGGAGAGGTGGGACTCAAGAGGCACCTGCATTTCATGGGGGCTTAACCATGGCTTTCCCACCAAAGTGATGTGGAAACCTGTATAACGAGGGTCCCTCTCTTCTGGGTAACTCTTGACGTTTGTCAGCAGTTCAGATCAGCAAGTCTTGGCACACTTAACAAATTCCCTGGGGTTGTGGTGCAAACTGGCGTTTGAAAACCACTGGAGCAGTGGACAAGGATGCCCTCAGAAATCAGCCAGTCATCGGTCCCATCATTCATTCAACTAACACTTGTCATGCACCTACTCTGTGCCAGGCTCTGTTCCAGATGCAGGAGATACAGATGGATTATGACCAAGTCCTGCCCTCGTGGAACTGACACTCTGTTAGGGAAGCAAACCACAAACAAAGGGGTAAATGTACAGTGCACCAGCTGTTAATATGCTCTATTATGAAGACAGAGAAAACAGAGAGAGGGGAGACACTATTTTAGATAGCCGGCTATTTATTGAGCATCATCCATGTGCTCACTCCTGTCTTCAAGTTTCCCCATCTGTGAAATGAAAGGAACAAACCATTAGTCCACTCGTTCATCTGCTAGAGGCAGAGGAGTGAACAGACCAAAGTCCTGGCCCTCAAAGAGCTCACCTACTATCAGGAAAAAGAAAACAAATAGAATACCCTATGGGAAAAAAAATACAGCAGAGTCAGGAAACAGAGAGGGCCAGGAGGGGGTGCAGGGGAGGGCTGCTACTTTATAAAAGGTGATCAGGAAAAGCTTCATGATTAAGTGACATTAGAGTTGAGACATGAGGGAAGTAAGGGAGCAGATTGCAGACACTTGTGGGTAGTGTTCTACAAGGGCAAAGGCCCTGTGGCAGCTACAAGGAGGCCAGTACAGCTAGAGCCATGTGACTAGGGAAAAGTGTCAGGAAATGAGGTCAGAGGGGTTGCCCAGAGCTTGCTAAGGAAAGGCCTTGTCGGCTTTTGTAAAATGGAAAGGCTCCTGGAGGATTTGAAAAAAGGAGCATCCTGGACTAACTTATATTTGCAAAGGATCACTTGGCTGCTAGGTTGAGAACAGACTGTATGGGATAGGGGATTACACATTAAGATTAGGCTATTGAACAACTCACATGAAAGATGGAGGTAACTTGGACCAGGGTGGTTGTAGCAGAAGTGGGAATAAGTAGCTACGTTCTTTAAGCGCTCTGATGGGAAAGCCTACAGATTTACTGATGGACAGCATGCAGGGTGCACAAAAAGGAAAAAAAGCCAGGAATGGTTCCAAAGGTTTTGGTCCAAGCAACCAGACAGTTAGTGATGCTACTTACTGAAATGGGAAAAACTGCAGGAGGTGAAGGAATCAGGAATTGAGTTTTGAACGTGTTAAGTTGAGATGTTTATTGGATATCCAAGTGGAAATGTAACATAGGCAGTTGGAAAGAATGTAAGAGTTCAAGGAGAGGTCTTGGATAGAGATAGACATTTGGAAACTGTCAGCATATCGATGGTATTGGAACCCACAACAGTGGTGGAAGTGGCTGGGAAATGAATGGAGAAGAGAAGAGGGCGAGAGACTGTCTTTAAGCCCACCAGCATGCACAGCTCAGGAAGCCAGGGGGGACTTGCCAGGAACCTGAGAAGGTATAGAAGGAAAACCAGGAGGGGGTGATCTCCAGAAGCCCAGGGGAATGAGTTTCCAAGAAAGGCATAATCAACTGAGTCAAACACAATTGTAATATCAATAAGTGTAAGGACTGCAAATCAGAAGTCATTGGTGAACTTGACAAGAGTTGTTTCCATGGAGTGATGGGGACAAAAGCCTGATTAAAGTGGGTTTGAGAAAACAGGGAGAAGAATTAGAATCAGAACATACAGAGCCCTTTCATGGGTTTTGCTATAAAAGAGAAAGAGACTAGTACCTGGAGGGTCTTGGGGGTCAAGATGGAATTGGTAGGAGCACGTATACATGTTGATAAGACTAACCCAGTAGAGAAAGCAAAATGTATAATACAATACAGAGAGATGATGATAACTGCACCAGTGTCCTAGAACACACAAGAGGGGACAGGCACACAGGGAGGGGTTGGCCTTACCCAGGAAGACGGAGAATTCACTCCTAAGAACAGGAGGCAGGGTGGGGCGAATAGTTCAGGCCCAGGAAGGTTAGTTACTGTGGTGGTAGGGCGTGCTGGAGTCTTCTCAAGGCTGCTTCTATTTTCTCAGTGAAATTAGAGCGGGAGGGGGCTTTGGAACTTGAGGAGAGAGATGTGTGAAATGGTCGGCCAAGATTTGAGAGAGTGAACGGGCTGGAGAGGTATAAGCAGATGGGCGGGCATCCCTGAGGCATCACAGGGGTGAGTGGCCATGAATTTGGCATGAAACCATCAACACGGTGGTGTGTTTTCCCCCAGCCCCATTCAGCTCTGCAGTGCAGGCACAGAGTAGACCAAGCTGAATTTTTAACATCAGAGGAGTATAACGAAGGGAGAGACAGGTAAAGGAGTTGAGCGTGGTGTTGAGGGCATGATTACAATGATGGGCGGGTAAGACATGAGGAGAGGTCACAGAGGGCTGAGGAATGGTGAAAAGTTGGCAGGAACAGTGGAATGGAGATGGGACTGAGGCCGAAGAATAGTTTATATCGGGCTGCTGATGGGGGTGAGCTGGAAGTGAGGGACCATGGGATGCTTGGAACTGAGATTATGGAAACAAGCCTAGGGCATGACCACCTGGAAGGAGTGTCAAAGGTCAGGTGGGACAGGTCCCTGCAGGAGAGGGAGGCTGGGGCATGAGAGGAGGGAGGCCTGGAAGGCTAGGGCACCAGAAGAGTCGCCTTGGTGAACCCTGACATTGCCAGGAGACTGTCATGATTCTCCCTGCAGGGGGATCACGCTTGGAGGAGGCCAGTGTTAGCTAGGTACAAAGTAGGTTGGAGGGTAGAGGAGGAATAGTGGAAGGTGAGGTTCGAGGGGGAGCCGGCAGCCACGTCATGGGGAGCCTGGTAGGCCCTGGTGAGGCCTTCCCTGGGCTTTTATTCTAATTGCAAAAGGAAGCGCATGGAGGGTTTTGGACAGAGGAGTGACATGATCTGACCTGCTCACCCTGGGCAAGTTTCTTCGCCTGCCAGTCTGATCACAGTCTTTCGTGAAAGGGAATAATTATACCTCTTTCAGGACTGTTATGAGGATTTGAGAAAATAAACAGGCATCTAGAAAGTACCTTGCACCACGATGGGCACGCTCTTGGTTAGAACTGCTCGGTACCTGCCCTGCGCCAAGCCCTGAGGGGAGTACACAGTCTCTGCCCTGGGGCAGAAGGTGATGAGCAAAGTAGCCGACCTGAGCTGCAGCTCCAGCTCTCCATGACGTTCTGAATGACTGCTGGCAACTCCTTTCTCCTCTCGGGGCTTTAGTGTGCCCCGATGAAAAGTAGGAAGGAGAGGAGACCAAGTGAGCCAGACGACTGCCAAGGTTCCGCCCGGTTCAGGTGTCAGCTCTGTGGACCTGTCTAGTGGGTGAGACAGGCAGATGTATAAACCATCACATGAGCACCGATGAGCAAGCCACAGGCAAATGAGTCAGTTATTTCAGCCACAGTTGCCTGAGACATCTTGAAGGAAATGGAGCTTGGGATGGGCCATGGGTGGAACAGGGAAAAGAAAGCATGTGAGAGAAGCTGGAAATGAGACTGGGCTGGTAAGGTGAGGTCAGGCTACAGGGGAGCCTTGGATATCAGGTGAGGTCTCTGGATTTCGTTTGTACTCGAGAAAGGACAGGCATGAGGAAAACTCTCAGAGAGTTTTGCTTGGTAGCTCAGACTTAAAAGAAACGATGGCCGTGGTCAGCCTCACAGGGTGTATCACTGATATCCCCTGTGTAGCCAGGACTAGGTGACGGCAGGTCAATTAGCCATAAAAACAGAGCAGGTACAGTGAGGCCACATTGCATTTTAAATAAAAATACATTTTCAAAAAGCAAAGAAAGACACTTTCCAAACAGGTGCACATCAGAGATGGGGGAGGAGACAATGCTGAATGCCAACTGTGAGCCAGATACAGTGGCTGGGACCCGCCCGTACATTACTATTAATCCTCATTATAAATCTGCCACGGGTAGGTCCTATTATTCCTCTTTTACAGGTAAGGAATCAAGGCAGTGAGTAAGGTGCTCCAGCTTGAGCTAATTAATAGCAGACATTTGAACTGCTCCCTCCAAAGCCCTTCCCTTTCCCCCATTCAAAACACTGTTTATTTTGTTTGTGTGTGTCTTTTGTGTGTGTGTGTGTGTGTGTGTGTGTCTTTTAATGCCAGACAAGAGCCCGTCGTCCCCGCCCAACATGACACCAGGAGGACACCAAACACATAGCAGGTGGTCAGCCTGGGTCGGCAGTGGGTGCTTTCCCTACACACCCACACACAGTGACCCCCAGTGACCTCTTCCCCAGCCTGCCCTCATCTCCACTGTCAAGGTAGGTGGGAGACAAGGACCTCCCCAACTTTTTTTTTTTAATTTTATTTTTTGTGGTACGCGGGCCTCTCACTGCTGTGGCCTCTCCCGTCGCTCCGGATGCGCAGGCTCAGCGGCCATGGCTCACGGGCCCAGCCGCTCCGCGGCATGTGGGATCCTCCCGGACCGGGGCGCGAACCCGTGTCCCCTGCATCGGCAGGCGGACTCTCAACCACTGTGCCACCAGGGAAGCCCCTCCCCAACTTCTGAGTTCTCTGAAAACTCTCCTGGGACAGGACAATAGGAGAACTTAACAAAACGACCTCAACGATTGAACTTCCCACTGATGAACAGGACTAAAGGGTTTGACTGGCAAGAACTTTTTTTAGCCCTTTGGATTTCCTTTGGGGGGAAGTTCTTTCCTAGTGGGATGTAAGCCTTGGGACTGGTTATGGAGCCCGGCGGCAAGGCCGGCCTGCTGGGCTCCCAGCGCCTCGTGAACTTTAGGAAAATGGGGAGGGCCCAGGCCCCTGGTTCGCGCGCCCTGGAGGGAGACGCCCGGGAGGACGGCCGCGGTCCTGCCCCGCTTTGCGGGAAGTGCACCGTGACAGAAATGGCTCCTGGGAAAGGTAGTTCCCCAGGCCCGGGAAAGTGGCGCTTACATCGGGCATCTCTAGGGTAGGCAGCGGGCAGGGGAAGGGCTCCCTCCCCGAAGGTGCAGAGGTTGCAGGGGTGCCTCCTCACTGTTCCCCCCGCCACCCCCCAAATTGAGCAACTTCCCAGGGCTGTGAGGGCGGCGCCACGTACCTTCCTGCTGAGGAACTCCCTGACCAAGGAGGCCGCCACCTCCTCCACGAAGAAGCTGTCCATGCTCCGATCTGCCCACGAGGCCGCAGCGCCGCAGCCCCAGATCCCGGGTCCGTTGGGGCCAGTATGGCCGCGTTGCCGTGGCGACGGTGTCATCAGAGCCGAAGAACTCCGCCCCTTCCCTGGGAGCGCGCGGGCTGGGAAGGCGGAAGGGAAGGGGCGGAGCAATCTTCCAACTTGCTCTGAGAGCTGGAGGCGGAACGCAGAAGGTACAAGCCCCGTGCATCCTAGGGATCAGGCCGCGGGCTCCGGGCTTGGCTCCTGGCACTGTCCCTGTCCATCTGGGTGGCCTAGAACAAGTCGCTGCTCCAATCTGAGTCGCATCTCACAAGGTGTGAATTGGGGAGAGTGCCTGGCTCCTGGTTCTTAAAGGAGCAAACCCACAGTGAAGTGGCCCCTAGAGATCCACCCCCAGCACCTCAGCCGTCTCCTGGGTTCCCCCAGGCTGACTCACCTTGGTTGGCCTCCAATGCAGGGATAAGGAGGCCCAGGACTCTGCTGACTTGGTGCTCAAATTAAAGGATGAATCCCTGGCCCCCTTGGTGCCTGCTTTCCCATAAGGAGACTGCCAGTTATTGAGCACCAGGCATTTACACACATTATCACATCTTTAATCCTACAACCTCCAGGCAAGGTGCTTACTATCGGCCCATTCTTTAAACCAAGACATTGAGATTCAGAGAGGTTAAGATTGTGCTAAAGATCACACAACTAGGAACTGACAAGGCTAGGATTCCAGCCAAACCCATGCCTTTGCCCAGTACCAGCTTCCCCAAACTCAGTCACTTGGGGACCACCTTCACAATCTCCGCCCCATCCGCACATCAACCAGTGTATTGGTTTGCTAGTGCTGGTGTACAAAGTACCACACACTGGGTGGCTTAAACAACAGAAATAGATTCTCTCACAGTTCTGGAGGTTAGATGTCCAAGATCAAGGTGTCAGCAGAGTTGGTTCCTTCTGAGGTCTCTCTCTTTGGCATATAAATGGCCACCTTCTCCCTGTGTTTTCGCATGGTCTTCCCTCTGCATGTCTGTGTCCTAATCTTCTCTTCTTAAAAGGATACCAGTCAACTGGATTAGGTCTACTTTAAATAACTCATTTTAACTTAATTACCTCTTTAATGGCCCAGTCTCCAACTACACGTACATTCTGAGGTACTGGGGGTTAGAACTTCAACATACGGATTTTGAGGGACACAATTCAGTCCATAAAACCTATACTGTAACTTACATTATTATTGACTTTAAGCCAACATACGTGTTTCTAGATTTATTTCAAAAGGAAAGTATGGAAATCCAAGATCAAGGCACCAACGGATTCAGTGTCTGGTGAGGGCCTGCTTCCTGGTTCGTAGATGGCTATCCTCCTACTGCATCTTCACATGGCAGAAAGAGTGAGGGAGCTTGGTGGGGCCTCTTTTGTAATGGAACGAATCCCCTCCAAGAGGGCTCCACGGTCATGACCTAAGCACCTCCAAAGGCCCTATCTCCTGATACCATCATGCTAGCGGTTAGGATTTCAATATACAAATCTAGGGGAAACACAAACATTAGACCATAACGATTACTTAGATAGTAGTATTTCAGCAAAAACTTGAAGAAAGACAGGATAAAAGCCATGCAGATACTCAGAGAAAGAGCACTCCAGGTAGAAGAAACAAGTGCAAAGGTCCTGAGACAGCATCGAGCCTAAGTTCTTGTGAAACAGGGAGGCCAGGAGGGAATGAGGCAGCAAGACCCACTATGAAGGCCCGCGTGCCTGGAGCCCGTGCTCCGCAACCAGGGGGGCTACCGCAATGAGAAGCCCCCACACCACGGCGGGGAGTAGCCCCTGCTCGCCACAAGTGGAGAGGGCCCGTGCGCAGCCACAAAGACCCAACACAACCAAAAATAAATAAATAAATTTATAAAAAAAAAAAAAGAAGTATGTGTAATTCTCTTCCACATCTGCGATGGTTAATTTCATGTGCCAATTTGGTTAGGCCATGGTAACCAGTTATTTGGTTGAACAGCAGTCTAGATGTTGCTCTGAAGGTATTTTTTTAGATAAGATTACCATTTAAATCAGTCGACTTTGAGTAAAGCATATTACCCTCCATAATGGGTTGGGCCTCATCCAATCCGTGAAAGGCCTTAAGAGTAAAAGACGGAGGCCCCTCAGGGAAGATGGCATTCTGTCTCCAGACTGCCTTTGTCTCAAGCTGCAACATTAATTCTTCCCTGGGTCTCCAGACTGCCAGCCTGCCCTGCAGACTTCTCTCTCTCTCTCTCTCTGTCTCTCTGTCTCTGTCTCTCTGTCTCTGTCTCTCTGTCTCTCTCTCTGTCTCTCTGTCTCTCTGTCTCTCTGTCCCTCTGTCTCTCTGTCTCTCTCTCTATATATATATATATATGTATCCTACTACCTCCACACTCACCCTGAAATGGCCCTGAGAAATTCTTGAGCAAAACTCCTTAGCACTGCCCAGATAAAAAAAGATGCCTTCTTCTCTGGGGAAAACTGCCGTCTCTGACAGTTATTCCACATCCTGATGCTTTCACCATTAAGTGCAGACCCCAGACCCTCAGACACAGCTGTCAGTCCCAACTCGTGAGTAGTTCCTGATTGAAACAATATGATGTCACCCTGTGGAAATCACAATATAATATCCCCTAAGAAAGCATTGTACATAAAAATTCTGGTCCAAGTAAATCAATGGAAAATTCCCCCAAAACACTGTGGCAAAATCCACTGATTGCCCACAGGATCCATTCTTTCCTTCTTTCGTGAAAATATATCTGGAGCAGGGCAAGTGGCTTCCCAGCCATACTGTATTTCCCAGCTTTTCTTGAAGTTGGATGTGGCCATGGAACTAAGTGGTCACCAATGAGAGGGAATGAGAGGGGCAGCCCTTTAAGACTAGGCTCTACCTTTTCCATACTCTTCACTCTCCAGCAAGCCATAGCACAGCTGCACCTATGGGTGTGTGCTGTGGCCATAAACACAAGACAACACCCTAGGGCAATGATTCTCAAACTGTGGACCCCAAAACACCAGCACCACCTGAGAACTTGTTAGAAATGCAAACTCTCAGTCCTTTCATCAGATCTACTGAATCAAAAGCTCTGAGGTTGGTGCCAGCAATCTGTATTAAACCAGACCTCTATGTAATTCTGATGCTCACCTACGTTTGCGCATGCTTCCCTAGGGCGTGGCAGAAATAAGACAGAAGGCATCTGGTTCCCTGAATGACTACATGGCGCAGAGAGTCACCAGGGGGCCAGGAATTCAGATTCTTACAAGGAAGAGAAGTAAACTTCCATCTGGTTTGGGCTTTGTTTATTTATTTATTTGTTTTTATTTTTGGAAGTGGGGATGGGGGTGTCTTTTGTTACAGCAGCTTATCTTTTCAACCTAAATAATACAAACCTCCAGAAATGAGTAAAAACCCAACTGCAGGCAGTGGTCCCTCTCTCCAGGGTTTGCTAGACCAGAGCTTCCCCATGGGAGCGTTCCACAACAACCCGCTTCAAATTCGGTGTGGGTGTGCTCAGATCATGACCTCCTCGGGCCTCAGGGCAGCCAGCTGAAACCTATCTGGCCAGAGACCACAGGCTGTACAGCCATGAGCAGCCTTCTCCATTTACCCCAATACACATGATCATTTTTGTGTGTGCCCTGACATGAAAACTGCCCTGGGGAGGCCTCCTGCTCTTCATAATGTTCCATCTTCTGCTTCTTGCTCTCCCTTCCCCTGCTTCTCTGACCTCTTAGTACACAGCAAGGTCTGGGTCTCTTGCTCTGATGGCCTGACTTGGGCACCCTGCTCCAGGTTGGCTATTTGAACATTCTCCTGAGCTGTGCCATGCTTCTGAGCTGATGGTCACTGGGATTTTCCTTTCCAGTCCAGTCTCCCTAAAGGCAGGGGGATCCATTCTCAATTTTAAGGCAGTGCTTGGAGGTTGTTGGAGGATTTCTTTTCTCCCAGGTTTCTCTGCCTGAGTCCTTTGCTCCAAAGGAGGCTGTTTGGAGCAGGTAGCTATCCGCACCTCCCCAGGTCAACTCAGGCTCAGGGGTGGTTGCTTCATGGACCATTTCGTGTGCTGGCAGGCAGTGTGATGGGTCTCAGGGACCAGAGCAAAAGAAGGCAGCCTAGAGCCCTCCGTCCTGTGCTTTTACTCCCATGCCTGATTATATTGGTTAGCATCAGGTTCAGCTGAGGGTGACAGACAAGGAGGACTTAATAAGGAAGTGCTCAAAGAATGATAGGGACATGTCAAAAGAACACACAAGCCAGCTGAAAGGGACTCCTACTGGCCAAATCTGTGCATCAGAGTAAGTAATGGTAAAAATATAGATCATAACCCATTGAATAGAAATAAGAATCCATGATTCCATATTTACTGTAGGAAAGAAAGAGAGAGAGAGAGAGAGAAAGGAAGGAAGGAAGGAAGGTCCTTACATTTGTATGTCAACTAATAAATGTAGAAAACCGACAGAATTAACAAATCACACAGGCACCTTATGTATTTGCACAAAGGCACCTTATGTTTAAAAGCAGCCATGATTCCTGGGTTGTGTTTCTTCCCGTTCGGGGCTAGAGTAAGGCTGCCAGATAGAATACAGGACACCCAGTTGAATTTGAATTTCAGATGAACAAATAAGACTTATTTCAGATAAGTACGTCCTGTGCAATTTTGGGAACACACTTACCCTAAAAAAAAATGTATTTTGTTTCTCTGAAATTCAATTAACTGAGCATCCTATATTTTTATTTGCCAAATCTTCCAGCCCCAGTCTGGAGGCAGTGGTATACTCAAACTGACGTGTATCATTTCATGAGAGCCAACTGCTAAATTTTTAGGAATTTTCTGAGCCGACTGTTAAACCACTGGGAGCTTGAAATCAACCATGGTGGGAGTATTTACACCATGGAAACTGCAGTCATCACGAATCAGTGCTTTTCTGTTTTTAGAACTGGTTTTGAAACATTTACCAATTCTCCACTGTCTAGAAGCTTCCTTGTCTTTAACATACTGAGTCAAGACTCTGAAGCCGTGTCCGTGGGTGCTCTACAGTTGCATGGGAGGCACACACCCAGGGCCACCAGGGAAGGCAGCCTCACGGGGACCGATGGTACCAGAAGCGCTTCCTGCCCAGGGACTACTTGGCCATCTACTATGACTTCGAGCGGAGCGGCTGGGCCCGTGAGCCATGGCCGCTGAGCCTGCGCGTCCGGAGCCTGTGCTCCGCAACGGGAGAGGCCACAACAGTGAGAGGCCCGCGTACCGCAAAAAAAAAAAAAAAGAATGCATCATCTTAAACATCCTTCTATACTGTGACTTTTGAATAACTCAGGAAAATTTCCATTTAAGAAGACTTCTGCCCTAATTTCAAACACAGGAGCACGTTTTCAAGCTATCAAGAAAATAAACTGAAAAAAAAAAAAAAAAAGAAAAGAAACTGCATAAGAGTCTACCAGCTGAGAAAAGAATCAACCTCATTCTCCAGATTAGGAAACTATCATCTCAGCATCTCCCGCTCTGATACCCCTGTTATCTTTCTTCCCACATGAGCCTGTGGGGTGAAGAAATGAGTCCAGAACTTGCAGGGGTAAACAAGACTTTTCTCTAGTGAGGCGTAAGCAGGGACACAGAGCCTCATCTCATACCAAACACCAAAATAAAGGCTAAATATCTTTTTAAAACCATCACAGAAGCTATCACAATTGGATAGCTATCAGATCTCTGGACACGGAAGGATTTTCAAAGCTTAGATAGAAACAAGCCCAAAGGAAAAATAATTTAACACATTTTATTAAAGAAAAATTAAATATTTGTCCTGAAACAATAAACAGCAAAAGCACTGTTTTCCTTAGAAAAATAATTTGGCAAGTATTTACCTAAATTATCTGTACGAAAAGTTTTTAAAAATTGATCCATTAATCTTATATCTAGGAATCCAGCCCAAAGCCAGAATCCAAAATACAGAAAAAGCTTATTGCACGAGGATATTAATTATAAGATTATTTATAACAATGAACACCTGTAAGTCTCTTACCTGTCAACCACTTGGGGAGCAGTTAAGTCAAGTTACTTGGACCTCTGTGTACTGTTTATTAGGCAGCACTAAAAACTGACATTACCAGCTCCTTTAGAGTGATACAGAGAAGGGATGCTGACCCCGTGCTGGGACAACCAAGCAGGCATGGGGGGCACACACGGTGACTCTACGGCCCTGCAAAATCACTGCAGGTTCACGTGTCTGGGGGCACACTGATAACAAGAAACCCTGCGACAAATATGATACACTCAGTGTCACCAATGATTTTAATCCTCCTAGAGTTTATGTTAATTGAGTCTGAATATAACATACTTTTTTAACAAATTGGAGAGACGTCTAACTTTATTTTCTTCCAACTGTACAGGCAGTGTGCCATCACCATTTATTATATAATCGACCCTTTTCTCACTGAGTGGAAATACCACAAGTACAGGTTCTAGTAATATCAGAAGAGGGGGAAATTTGTACTGAAAACAATGAAATAGAGTTTCTATTCTGTTGCAACTCAAAAACCTGAAAAATAAATGTTGATACTGGGTGGTAGGACTTGGGGCTGTGCGGCTCACATCACAGCGGCCTCAGTATCACCCGGGAACCAGAATCTGCATTTAGCCGGGTCCCCAGGCTCTTCCCAGGAACCCTAGTTTGAGCAGCACAGCTAAGGGACCTGGATAGACTGAGTTGTATGATGGGGAGAGAATAAGGTTTGGAACTGGTCTTTATTTTGGCTTTGGACATGGGCCTTGAATCTGTACCTAGACCTAGACTTGCTGCCAGGACCCCCTTGGGAAAAGGCCCGTCACCTTCATCCTCCTCGTCTCCAACAGGAGGGGGGAGGGTCTCAACATCCTCTCTACTGATTGTTGTGAAGACGGCAGCGAACGAGGGTGGGGGACACACCTGGCACATATTATAGGCCAGGGCCCCAGACTTGCCCATTTGCAAAGCACACTAGAGTTTGCTACCTGAAATATCTGATCTTGGGTGAATTTTGAAAGAGATTTGGCAACACTTTTTTATATAAAACTTTTATTTGAGATCATGTAGATACACATGCAGTTACAGAAATAATACAGAGAGATCCACGTATGCTTTACCCAGTTTCCATAATCGTGGCATCTTTCAAAACATAGTAAATATCACAACCAGGATATTGTCACTGATACAGCCCACTGCTCTTATTCATCTTTTCCTAGTTTTACCGGTAGTCATATGTGTGTGAGTGTTTGCGTGTGTGTGTGTGTGTGTGTGTGTGTGCAAATTCTATGTAATTTAATCACATGTTGTGTTTATGTATGCCAATAGTTTTTAAATGGTTTGTGCAAACAGAGGCTTCCCCACCTTTTCAGGGGCCCTGGTTAAGTTTACTTTTACCCTCAGCAAAATAAAGGATTGATTAAGCAAATAGAGTAAACAGGATTGAAGACAGGACGAAATATTTAACCAAGGTCAGGACAAAGTATTTTCAAGAGCAAGCTCACTGACCTCAGTCAGTGAAATCTTAGCCACCTCTGCATCCTGTTTTCCACCCTACGGGTTTCTCCTTTCTTCGTCTCATTTTTCCACCAATCCCAAAGAGGGAAGCATCCTTGACCTATTCCAGATACCGGTCTCTCTGTGTCTTTGTCCATCTGTGTCTCTCTCTTAGTTCTGTGGCACTGTCCCTCTGCCTCATGCTCTCCCAACCTTAACCCTCCCCCGCAGTACGGACATTCAAAACATCACCTCTCAGGAGCCAAATACTGAGAACCCCCAGGAGCACATGTTGGCCACCCTGTTGCATTTCTGTGTTGAGATAATTATCAAACAGATAAACTCCAGCCAGAAAAGCTAACATCGTGGCCTGACTCCAACTATGTGGAATCTGAGCTCCTCCCTGGGCAGGAGGGTCTGTCTAAGGAGATTATGAAACTCCTGATGGGAAGAGGCAGGGAGAGGAAAGCGGATATAACAGGACTGCAGCAATGGGAAACACAGCCAGGTCCCAGCTAGAATGGAGGGCAAGCTGTACACAGGAGAAGACTACAAGAAAGAGTTCGACTCCCAGAACTACTTAAAGACGTACTACACCTTCGATTCAGGCACCGTAGCTGAAAATGAAATCTTGAAATTTAACCTGAAAAACCTCTTTGAAACCTTCTCTTCAGGTGAGTGTCTGGTCTCCAACTCAGGGAGAGACAGGGCTGCACCTGACAGGAAGAGCTGCCGGCGGCAGCGGACCTGTCCTCTGGGACACTGCTCACCAAGGATGTTGCAAAGGCAGCTCAGCCTGTGAACCCATGAGGACCTCTGCTGGGTGGCCACTGAGCGGGACCTAAGCACTGGCCTTAGAAGCCAAAGAGCCAGGCTTGAGTCTATGACAGTCAGTCTCAGTTTCTTCCCCCTGTGAAATGGGAAGGTAACTCCTGAGCTGTGGGGCTCACAGGCTCATGCTGGAGGGGATTTGAGACAACAGACATGAGCACACTGCCCGCATCTGACTATCTCTGCCTGTCTTCCCTTAAAGCCGGGCTTTGTAGCCTTGGCTCATGAATCCCCTTGAAAATCTGAGGAAAGCTCTGGTGCACAGGCGTGCATGCGCACGCACGCGCACACACACACACACACACACACAGAGTCACACTCCTAATCTTTTACTCAGAATTAAGAGAGTTCATGGATACACAAAGCCAAACCACAGCTCAGTTTACAAAACCCTGCTCTTGGGCGTCAGGCTGGGTGATCAGCAGGGATTATCGCCCAGGTTCCTCAGTGCACACAAGGAGAGGCTGAGGTGGGAAAGAGCGGGGTGGCCAGCCCAGGTCAGACTGCCAGTCAGCGGCAGCAGCGAACTTCAAGATCAGTTAATGCAGGGCTGCCATGCACAGTTGGGCAGGGAGTATACTGAACAATTAGGGGTTACTTAGTCACTCAGCAAACATTGCCTGACTATGTAATCAGTGCCAAAAATGGTATATTAAGCAATGTCCACAAAAATACAGAGGAAAGAAAGCTTAAGGCTCACAGAGACATCTGAGGAGACTTTCTAGAGGAGGGACCGGCACTAAGCCTTGAAAAATAGACAGGTGTATTTCAATGGAGAGCAGAGGAGGGAGGAAGCAGGGAGAAGAGGGCAGTGCACTTAGTGCTACTCTGAGGCAAAGATCCTTCCCCTCAACTCATCACCAGATCCCCTTGCCTCGCCTGATTGCCTGAGCCAGTTTTGAACCCACTGGCTCAGGTCTTATCCCTTATCAGAAGCTCTGTCTTCTGCAACAAGGAGGTGGGAGAGTGGGCCATGGGGGGTCACTCTCACCATTGTCTTAAACCCAGAGTCAGAAGACTGTTGGAAATAAACCAGTTCCAACCAAGAAGTCATTCTGAAACCTGCCCAGAAGTGCAGAACTTGTCCTATCAGGCCTCTGGTAGCAACCCTTGGGGCAGCAGGGGGACGTGGTGTGTGCCAGGCTGTGCCCCACCCGCCAGCCGTCACCCCCTGAGCCCCAGGCGTGGGGGTCTGGACTCCCCACACAGCCTGGCTGCTACCCAAGGCAGGGTCGGGTCCCCTGTGAGCCATCCTCCCCTGCTGGCAAGCCCTGGGGCAGGGCAGAGCCTGGAATCTCCATCCACCACAGCTGGGCCTGGAGTAGGGTGTCCCCCGCTCCCACGCACCTGGAAAACACTGTCTCCTGCAGCAGGAGTGAGAGGTGACGTCCTGAGCAACACTGGCCCAGGCCCCACCGTCTACCAGCTGCTCTCGGCCTGTGAAGCCTTCCGGGAGATCATCGCCTCAGACCACTTGCAGCAGAACCCCCAGGAGGTGAAGAAGTGGCTGAAGAAGGAGCCAGGGGCCTACGACTGGTCCCCAGCCATGCAGCAGGTGTGTGAGCTGGAGGGAGACAGGTACCCACGGCCACCATCTCTCTCAGATGAGGTCTCCCCATCACCTGCAGGCCAGAGCCTGAACCTGCCACCCTGCTTCACCTGCCACTTCCCTACAGGTTCTTCCTGACCTGGGTCTCTGACCCAGAGCACCTTCCTCTCTTTGAGTGAGTCCTGCCTCCAGCCTCAGGCCTGCCTGTGCTCTTAGCTTTGGTTGCCCTACTGGGCTCTCCATACTTTGTATCCCACTCATCCTGCAGAACCAGCTTCAGTCCCCGCCTCCTCCTGGAAGCCTCCCCTGATTGCTCTAGCCCACACAGATCTCACTTTCCTCTGGTGCAGCTTCTCCTTAACCCTAATGTTGGAGGGGGACTTGTTATGAGAAGACATGGGCTTCAAGGAATCCCCCTGAAGCACTCTTACAAAATCCCACAGACCAACAGCACTGACCCCTCCAGGCACCTTCCCCATCCAATTCACAGAGAGGGAACCCATCTACCAGAGCCCCAGGGGGCACAGGCAGGATGCTGGCCCTGATTTTGCAACTGAGGAAACTGAGGCCCAGACATGGAGAGTGGCCTCTAGGCCACCTTAGAGCCAGGACAAAGATCAGAGTTTAAATTCCTGACCCATCCTTGGGCCATGGGGCCCTGACCTAGTTATAGGTAGGGGCAGCCTGAAGTGGGACAGAGCTGGAGGGTCTCTAAGCACAGGGTCTCCACATCAACCCAGCCTGGGCTTCATTCATTCCTGTCATCATTCACGGAGAGCATTCTGATGGTCACGCCTGCTTCTGGGTACTGAGACTATTACAGTGAACAGACAAAGTCTCAGCCCCAAGGAGCTCACGTTCTAGTAGGGAAGACAACACAACCAAGCTAGATAGAGGTAGATATTCAGGGAAAAACAAGTGTTCTAGAGAAGAATCTTCAGCTGAGTAGAGGCCTACAAGAGGTAGGGGTGCTGTGTTAGGTGGAATAGTGTCTTAATCACCTCGGGCTGCCATAGAAATGCCATAGAAAAAAGAAGAAAAAAAAAAAAAAGAAATGCCATAGACCCAGTGGCTTAAACAAAGACATTCATTTCTCACGGTTCTGGAGACTGGAAGTTCAAGATCAGGCCTGGTGAGGGCCCTTTTCCTGGCTGGTAGACAGCCGTCTTCTTGTTGTGTCCTCACGAGAAGGAAAAGGAAAGTCAGCAAGCTCTCTAGTGTGTCTTCTTTTAAAAGGCACAAATCCCACCATGAGAGGCCCCACCCTCATGATCTCATCTACCTCTAATTACCTGCCAAAGGCTCCATCTCCAAATACCGTCACATTCACGTTAGGGTTTCAGCATATGCTTATGAGGGGGGCACAATTCAGTCCACAGCAGATGGTAAGAGGAGGCCTCTCCAAGGGGGAGCCCTCGGAGCAGCTTCTTGGGTGAGGTGAAGGAGAAAGGACGTGAAGATCTGGGGAAAGAGAGCGTCAGGCAGAGGGGACAACAAGGGCCAAGGCCCAGCGATGGGAAAGAGCATGTTTAACAAAGCATATTTAAAGGGTCAAGGGCTGCAGGGAGGAGGCATGAGGATATGTTGCTTAATGGGTACAAAGTTTCAGTATGGGGTGATAAAAAATCTTGGAAGCAGACAGTAGTGATAGTTGCACACATTGTGAATGCAATTAATGCCCCTGAACTGTACATTTAAAGTGATTTAAATGGCAAGTTTTGGTTATATATATTTTACAACTTGAAAAATTAATAAGGCAAGGTATCAAAAATTGAATTATCAAGAAGAAAGATAAATAGAAGGAGAGGAAGGAGGAAGTGGACAAAGAGGAAGGAAGAATCAAATGTCAAATCCCCTGTCACCTACCAGCTGTGTAGCCTTGAGCAAATCACTCAACCTCTCTGTGCCTCAGTTTCCTCATCTGTATAATGGGGGAAATACGATCTCCCTCAAAGAGTTGCTCAACAGGTTAAATCATGGGCCTTGCCCATAGGGAGCCCCTGCATAGGGGGCGAGGGGTGGAGGGATGTTGTTATAATTTTCATCATCACCTCCATGACCCTCCCCCACAGGAGCAAGTGGCAGGAGAAGGAGGCCCGTCTCCAAAGGACAGTCACGCGGGTTACTGAAGTGGGACGCGAACCAGCCGCACCCACTGGGACCCGCCCAGGTGCCACCAGTTGACTGCGTGCTGACCCTGCTGGCCCTGGAGTGCGCCTGCCATGACGTGGACGCCTACCGGGCAGCCGGGCGAGGCCTGGTCAGCCTGCTGAAGCCGGGCGGGCACCTGGTCACCGCGGTAGCCCTGCGCACCCAGCACTACATGGTGGCGCCAAGAAATTCTTTGGGCTCCACCTGGAGAAGGAGACGGTGGAGAAGGCCTTGCAGGAGGCCGGCTGCCAGGTGCTGAGGTGCCGGTACTCCCCTGTCAGCTACTCAGAGGCCCACTGCATCAATGAGGGCATCTGCTTTGTGGTCGCCCGCAAGAGTCCCGGGGCCTGAGGCCAGCCTGGCAGAGAGGGCCTGCCCCAGAAGGGAAGTCAGGGCCAGCGTTTCTTAGAGTCTCACTCCACAGCCCCCTAATGCAGGACCAGCCTGAACTCTACCCCTCCATTCTTATTACTATGTCCCAAGATCACAGGTGAAAAGCAGGGTCTCCCTGCCCCCAGCCCAGGGATCTGTCCCCCACACCCTTTTCTGGCTCATACTGCACCAAAAAATCAGGAAAATAAAGTGGCTCAGCTAGATATTGCCTTAATTTTGTTCCTCCCCCACCCCCCGGAAGCAGACCCGCAGACAAGGATTTGAGACAGGATCCCAGGAAGCACCAATAGGAGCGTGGGAAGGAAAGCAGGGAAGGCAGACAGACAGGCAGGTAATAAAGCGTGTGTCACCAATCCCGTCACCACTGCGGGCAACTGGAGATCACGCGTCGGGGGGCTTCAGAGTCGCCCCTCTCCAGGAAGTTGCAGCATTTGTCCATCAACTCCCAGGGTTGTGGTTGAGGGCTGCCCAGGGTGCATTAATTGGCCAGGACTTTTGAGCCTGCCTATCATGTGCAAAAGGGAGAGACTCAGACAAAGACTGGCAGGGCTGGTCCCTGGAAGTTGTAGGGTGGGTCTGGTCTGGGCAGCCTGGCCCTTCTGCTGGAGGAACAGGGCCTCAGGTTCTCAAAGCCCAAAGGCATCTGCAAGAACTAGATGATTTCTGGGCCAAACTCCTATTCCCCCTTGGGTGGGAAAACCAAGATCTGGGAGGAGAGCTGACTGGTTCCTGATGGCTCAGTGAGTCCACTGCAGAGCCAGAGCTGGAGCCGCGGGCCAGGTTAGGATGGACCTGGATGCGGGGTGGAGCTGCCGGGAGAGGGTACAAAGGGAGACCTGGAGAACCCGGAGGAGGCAGGGGCCTGTACCCAGCCCATGGACTCTGTGCCCCTCATTCTTTCTTCCTCGGGTCACCCCATGGGCCCAGTACACTGGGCTTAGGAGGGCAACCAGAGGTCCAAGGCAGCTCCCCCAGAATACCTGTGAAGTGAGGCTACTATGGACCTGGCAGGTGCTGGAGCCCCAGGGAGTGGTCAGCTGAACTAGGCCAGGCAGGGCAGGGAGTCAGGCTGCTCCATCCATATGACCAAGAAAATAAGCTCTTGGAGCTTTGGGAAGACCTGGGTTACATCCCTAGAAGAAACTTCACGAAGTCCTGTGTCTCTCGAGACACTCCTTGCCCACACAGCCGGCCAGCTCACATCCAAGCCAGCTCCTGACTCTGGGCTGACATGTTCTCTCTGGGATGTGGGAGAGCATTGGCCTTTCTCCACCAAAGCCTGGCTCATACAAAGCCCTTCATGCTCTCTGACCTATGGCATGGGCCCCTCACAGCTCCCAGTGTCTACATTAGTCCATGCTCCATCAAGCAGTCTCCCACAGCAAATGCAGTCCAGCCTCTGCCCTGTTGGAACCGTGGGCCTCGGGAAAAGGTGCCAACAGGTAACGGTCCACGAGGCTCTCCACAACCTGGCTGCTGCCTCGTGTCCTGCAGCCACCACGCAGGGCTCCCTGAACGTCCAGCCACCTCCCACCTGCGCATCCTCACTACAGAAACTCGTTCTCTCTCCTCCAGCCCATGCCCCAGCTCTGAACGGCTTCCAACAAGGTGTCCAGGCCACAGCAGTGACAGGGAAGGGCTGAGCCAGGACTCTTCACCCAGACAAAAGGGCAGCCTCCATTTGCTAACCTGCTGCTAAAGTCCAGTGTTTTCCAAACTGCTTCTATTGTGTTCTTGGGGGTCCCTGAGCCTTAAGGCAGAGGGCAGCAGCAGGACAGTCCTCCTTTCAATGTCAGCTGGGACATGGGCTGCTGACAGGAGAGAGGGGGCAATGTGAGGCGGCAATGGCTCTCCATGACCACCAGAGGGCAGTGCAGGGCAGAAAGCTGCTGGCAGATGTGCAAGGAGAGCAGGTTTCAGAGGTTTGCTTGGCAAGAAAATTCCATGCTTGGGCCCCTTTTTGGCTCAGTTGGGTCCTGCCAGCCCTCACCGAGCCCAGAGCCATAACCAGACCCCTCAGAGGAGCCTGGAAACCATTGGACAGGAAGAGCCTCCATGATACCGGGACTTGCTGTCTCCGTGGGTCCTGGACACTGCATGTCAGCTGGGGCCCAGGAGACTAGGGCTTTGCAAACTAACGTGCATGTGAGTCACCTGGGGAGCTTGTTCAACTATGGATTCTGATCCAATAGGGCCAGTGCAGTAGGGCCTGAGATTCTGCATTCTCAACAAGCCTCAAACTATCCTGATGCTTCTGGTCCAAAGGCCATACCTTGAAGACGAAGGCATTAAGGAATGCATCTTGATTTCTGCTTTCCCCCTGAGTAACAGGGTTCCTGGGCACACCTTGGAGTCGGCACACCTAACTTCCTGGCCCCTAGCTCCAGGTGAGAGAGGGAGGAGGCCCAGCACTCCGCCCAGAAAACATCCCGGGTTCCCCTTCTCTTAACCCAGGCCTGGTGGGCTCTCCTCCCTCTGCGCTTTGACAGCCTTCTCCTCCAGATGGAAGTCCTCAAGGAATGGACTGAGGGAGCCCCCAGACTCCTCACTCAGCAGGATTTGCTGCTGCTGAGGTCGGCATGTGTTTCAAACAACTAGATGCCTGCCAGCCAGCCCTTCATGGCTAAGACACCCCTCAACCCTCCACATCACCTGCCCTCCTCTGAGCTCCTAAGAGGCAGAGGGGACAGGGTGGATTAACATGAGGACCAAAGATGCAAAGTGGCTTCCACAAAGGCGCTGCCCTTCAACATTCCCAGCACGAGTCCCTCAAAGAAGGCTGGGGGCTTGGACTGGGGTTCTCACCCTGGATAGGCATGAAGTCACCCAGGGAGCTGGAACCTTCCTGCAGCCTGGGAACTCCTCCAGACCAACTACATCAAAAGCTCTGGGTTGAGGGACCCAGACAGCACTATTTCATAACACTCTCCTGGGGATTCGAGTGTGGAACCCAGATGGAGAACTACTCACCTGGGCCACTGCTCATGGACCACCTGGGGCTCTAATAAAATGCATATTCTGAGTTGATAGGTCTGAGATGGGCTGAGAATTTGCATTTCTAACGTGTCCCCAGGTGATGCCTCTGCTGCTGATCCCAGAACCAGTCTGGGAAACAAGACTACAGACAGGGGGACCTCCTCTCGTCCCCCCAGGCTGGGCCCATGCTAGCTGGGGGAGGGGGACTGAGGAACACAATAAAGTGGTCCAAGTGCAAAGCAAAGCAATGACCCCCCATGGACCGCATCCTTCAGACCTGGGGTACTGACTGATTTACAAAAGCCTTCTGTATCAGCGAAGCCGGACCTCTCTGTGCTGCCTCTACTAATATGTCATTGGGAGCATCCAAGAGGCACTCATTCCTTCTAGAAGTTCATCCACAGAGCAACTGTCTGTATTTTAGCCCCACTTGCTCTCCTGCCCTCCCGACTACAGTGTCCAGCCACCTCCACTTGCCAGACCTCAGCCCCTCTAACACAGCAGGCGCAAAGGCAAAGTCCCCATCCCCCATCCCTCTCCTGCTCCCCCGTCCCCACCCCAGTGAGGACACCTCCGTCCATGCCCTCACCCATCCCAACCTCCTTCCTCTCTCACCATCAGTTGTCACCCTGGCTCACCCAGGCCTCTTCATGTTACCTCCTAAACAACTCTTCAAATCCACCCAACTGCTCTCAACCCCATCGCTGCCTGAACCCAGCCATATTATCCTCACTTCAATTCTGCCATGCATTCCTGACCGGTCCCAGCCTCCATATCTGCTGTTTTGTGCCTGATTTTTATCTTCTCCACCAGCCAATGAACTCCTTGGAGCGCACAGGGCCTGCCACGCAGGAGGGGTTTGATAAATGCCACCTGCCTGAAGGAAAGAGTCAGGGGCCCTGGTGTCCAGTCCTGGCTCTGTTCACTCACTTGCTGACCTTTGGCAAGAACTTTCTTTCCCCTGGCATCACTCTCCTCATCTGAAATGGTACCCAAAGACGCTTAAACATCAGTTCTGAGCTCCCTGTGAGGGCTTACTCCCCCCGACAAGCCAGGAGGGTCAGCTGAGTGTCCCAGGAGAGAACAGTCATGGGGCCCCCTGATCCCAGGGGTGACCCCTTTTTCTCTCCCTCTCTCCTCACCACCAGCCAAGCCCTTCCCTGAACCTGGACGTCCCAGCCTGAGAAGGGTCAGGGCTCTCCCACCCGCAGACTCTGGGCTGCAGGATGGGCATCAGAGGGAGCTTGTTAGAAATGCAGACTCTCAGATCCCAGCCCCGACCTGCTGAAGCAGACCTGCACTTGAACAAGATCCCCAGGGGCTTCTCCTGCATTACAACCTGAAAAGCCCTGATTTAGAAATGCAGAGATGAAGATAGGCTGCTGAGGGGGAGGAAGGGCAGAGGAGAGGGAGCAGGGCTCGTTTCCAGCAGCCTCCTCTCTGGCCTTCCTCACCCTCCTGTCTCAGCTCAGTGGTTGGGGGTCCCCACCTCCCCACACAGAGCACATTCTCCCTCCTCACCCCCTCCATTCCCACCACATCACCCATTTCTTCCTTCATGGCCCATGTTATTCTCTTTCCTGTCTCTATCCCCTTCCCTCCCCGGAAAGGACGTTCTCTCCTTCCCTGATGTACCCCCCCACCCCACCCCGTGCCCATCACAGGGTACCAGCGGCACAAGTATTGCTAAATAAAGAAGTTGACTGTGTGAAACTTACAAGTATGGACTTCACCCTCTGAACTTCAAAGCTGCCAAAACCATCTAATCCAGCAGCTTTGTCCCATTCTTTACATTTCAAATGGGCCAGAAGCCAACAACTTTGTACTTCAGGCAGAAGCAGAACATGGAGATTTCAAAAGCATGTACCAGGGTGGGGTAGATTGCAAAACTGACCAAGATTCTTCCCTTTCCAGCAGGCAACTTGTCTTTGCAAATGACTTGGCTGCCCCTCCCACTAGGAGGTCACATCTATTCCTCTTCATCACGTCACCACTCCCAATCTGGGCGTGGCCATGTGTCTTGTTTTGGTCAATACAGCGTCAGCAAAAGCGATGCTGGCAGGGGCTTGAAAAGCGCTTGCACATGGGCCTGTTCCATCTCTCGCTCCTTGGTATTTACCCAAGAGAGTTGAAAATGTATGTCCACACAAACACTTGTACACAGATGTCGATACCAGCTTTGTTCATAATGGCCCCAACTCGGAAGCAACCGAGATGTCATTCAATAGGTGAATGGATGAATATACTGTGGTCCATCCAGATAATGGAATATTATTTGGTGCTAAAAAATAATGATCTCTCAAGCCCTGAAAGTCATGGAGGAACCTTAAATCAGATTACTAAGTGAAAGAAGCCCATCGGAAAAGGCTACGTAGTCCATGATTTCAATTACATGATGACATCCTGGAAGGGGCAAAATTACGGAAACAGTAAAAGGATCAACTTTCGCAGGGATGGCGGAAAGGAAGGATTAATAGGCTGAGCACAGAGGATTTTTAGGGCAGTGAAACTACTCTGTATGGTACTGTAATGGTGGGCACATGTCTTTACATACAGCTGTCAAAACCCATAGAATGTACCCCAAGAGTGAACCAGATGGAGACTATGGAATTTGAGTGATAATAAGATATCAGTATAGATTCACTGATCGCAACAAACGTACCCATCTAGGGGTGGATGTTGACAGTGAGGGAAGTTGAGGGACAGGGGGAAAGTGGGAACCCTCTGTACTTCCTGTTCAATTTCACTGTGAACCTAAGACTGCTCTAACAAATAAAGTTCCTTTTTTAAAAAAGTGCTCATACACTGGAGCTTGTTTCCTCTCTTGCTGCTCTGAGGAACCCTGTGACCTGGAGCATGTCAGAAAGCCCAGGTGGCCTCTGGATCCTGGTGGCCGTGCCCACTGCCCCAGCTGATATGGAGCCAACTGCCAGGCAAACGAGTGAGGGCCTCCCAGACAGACCACCAGCCCAGCCGAGGTGCCAGCTGAGTGCAGAGAATGGCCGAACCAGCCCTGCCCAGCCAACTCACAGAATAATGAAATAAAAATAAATGCTTCTCGGGCTTCCCTGGTGGCGCAGTGGTTGAGAGTCCGCCTGCCGATGCAGGGGACACGGGTTCGTGACCCGGTCCGGGAAGATCCCACATGCCGCAGAGCGGCTAGGCCCGTGAGCCATGGCCGCTGAGCCTGCGCATCCGGAGCCTGTGCTCCGCAACGGGAGAGGCCACAACAGTGAGAGGCCCGCATACCGCAGAAAAAAAAAAAAAGCTTCTCGTTTTCAGTGTCTAATTTTGGGGGTAAGTGGCTACCACACAAAAAATAACTGAAACAGATTTTTCAATTAAAGTGGCAGAGCAAACAGACATTTGAGCTCTATCTGTTCTGAAACCCCACTAAAATGACAGTAAACATTATTTAACACCATAAACCCACAAGGACAAACTGGAAAGGAGATGACAGCACCACGATTTTGAAAGCTGGGGGTCAGCCTGATTAGTGGCCCCTAACTTAGCTGCATCACAAGCCCGCAGTGGTAGATGCTGGTAAGCAGCATGATTTGCTTTAGGAGACGGGACTGGCTGCTTCTGGAAAAGGCAGATCGAGTGGGCTGACTGTGGGCGTACAACAGGAGGATTATTGAACACTGTGTGGGATAAGGCCAGGTGCTCATCAACCCAGTGCAGCTGGCACTCCTCACCCACACACACAGGACCAAGGTGGGTTCTCAGAGAGGGCGAAACAGAGGGCGGCTGGACCACGGACTACGAGTGGATGGGAGAAGCACCATCCTGAAAGTAAAAGGATTATGAAGACTTACAGGCTGAATATCAAGGCCATCCCCTGCCCCGGGCTTCTTCCCTCTTACTCAGCTTCCAGAATGCCTGCTGCTAGGTGTTTTTTCCTCTAGCGGGAGGCCGGGTGGAGGGGGTGTTCTCTGGAGAATCTGACCAAGGCAAGAGAAATTGACTTAAGGTGTCCTATTGACCTAAGAAATCAACATCGGTTGTCCCCCAACAAATAGCTCAGCCAGATCACCTCCCCACCATGAGTACAGAGCTTCTAACCTCTGCAGTGCCCCCCTCCAAGTATGAGCAGACAGCTAAGGATGCCACACATGTGAGGAGAACCTAATCACTAGAGAACAAAACAACAGGAAAAAAAAGCAACATGGAAGAAACAGATTGTGTAGGAAGAAGAAATTTACACCATAATTACTGGCATCTACAAGGAACAGGTTCTGTCCTGCTGGGGCCAAATCAGGGCTTAAAATAGTAGGAAATCCAGAAATCCAGGAAAGGCAAATGTAAGCTTCAGCAGAGGAGCCTGGAATTCTGGAAGGGAAGGGTCCTCCACCCCAGCGCCTCACACCCCACATGGGAAGATAACAAAAATTCCTCCAAACTTCCTTAGGGGTCACCTGACGTGACCTAACACTCCAGCCACATTGGCCTTACTGTTCCCAAACCTCAGCCCTCCCTGCCTCAGGATCTTTGCATGTGCTGTTTACTCTGCTTTGCATGCCTTTGGCCTTGGCTGTGGCCATACTTGGTAGATCCTCCCCTTAGCTCTAAACCCAGGTAGTTTATCTGCTCCACCTAGAGCATCTTTCCTTCCCCCTTCACCACCAGCATGGTGCCACATGGTTTTGCAAGGCTCTGTGGACCCGTCATCTTGTTTACCACAAGTCTGTGAGCTCCATCAGGTCGGGGACAGGTCTTAACTACTGTACACCCAGGGCTGGAACATGGCATGTTACCACCGGAATCAGCACAAATGAGCACATTTCTCAGTTAGCCATTGTCCGCTGAGCTAATTGTCACTGGACACAGCCCTCAATTGTCCTCCCCATCGCTGTATCACAGAGGGCAGTAGAGAGTGGCGGTCAAAGGCATCACTACCTGGGTTTCAATCCTGATGCCGACACTCAGGTTTATGAACCTGGGTAAGTTAGTTAAGCTCTCTCCAATGCTGTTTCATCATATACAAAATGCGGTGATAGTGGAGATGAAATGAGTTCATATATAATAGTAAGCACTCAGCATCTCGTCTAGTGCAAGGTAAGCGCTATGAAGTGTTGGCTGTTGTCAGGACTCCTTCCCTTTTAATTCCACTCATGTCCAGTGAGCACAGAGGAGGAACCTCCCACCCTGCTGGGCATCCAGGGATCAATCAGTGGCTGAGTCAGAGATGGCTGGAGGGTGTGTTCCAGCATGCGAAGCCGGGGCGCTCCCAAGGAGGTCCGTAGGGATTTAGGGAACCCCAAGGAAGTCAGTGGGCCCTGAGGGAGCTCCCCTGAAGGCACAGAGCTTGACCCTGAAGAAGGAAGATGAGGAGGACATCACCTTTCCAGGATGACACAATCAGGAAGGAGGGGAAAATACCTGGCGTGTGCAGGTGAGGTAGCATTATGAGGAGACTATGATAGGAGAGGAAGCTGAGGCGTGAGTGGGGACAGAGCCCAGCTGGGTTGGATGGATGGGATGGGCAACTGGCTGGATTGGGGTGTCACTGTGGGGGTCAGCACCGTGCAGGCTGCCCTGGGCTCCTGCTTCAGCGGCTGCCCTGGTCACCGACAGCCTTGCAATGGCCATCGAGCTCTCTGAGGACCAGAACAGGAAGTGGAGCCCAGCACCCTGACAAACACCAAAGAATAAGCGAGCACACCTTGGGAATTCTTGAACTTGGAATCCAGACTGGGAGTGGCAAATATTCATGGAATACTTGAGTCTTAGAATCCAGCTTACAGGTACACAGAAGCTGAGCATTCTGGAAGCCTCTAGAAGACAGGCATGTTCAAGGCTGGCCCAATTCTCTCCCAGATTTGGCCTGTGTGGTAGGACCCTGGTCTGGTTTTCGGATTCTTCTGAGGAAAGTGGGAACCTGGGTGAGGCTGGGCTCTGAGGCCCTGCCCTCCCCACACACCTGGATGACAGTGGGTGGGCTCCTCCTGACATGCTGAGTGAATTTTCATCTGCTGGTGGGTCCTGAGCTCCATGTCGGGGGCACAGCACAAGGGCCTTCGGGACAGCCCGGATCATACTGCACTATCGGCGGTCCGAGCAAAAGACGGGGGTGAAGGTTTCTTCAGACCCACCCCCCGCCCCTGGCATGGCCGTGAAGGCAACAACGTCTTGCCCATCTTGCTCCGCATGGGTGCTGGGATGTCTGAGGAAGCAGGAAGGGCTCAGGGGGCAAGAGTCATCCCTGGGGGAAGGGTGATGGGGCCTTAACACAAGGAAGGACACACATTCATCCACTGAGGAGGCTGGTGGGCGAGTGTGTGTATGGGTGTAGGGGGAAGGGAGTGAGCTCCCTGTCACTGTGGGCTATGCAAGTAGAAGCTGAGAGCTCCTGCAGGATGGAGGAGAGGGGCTCCTGCAGCCCAGCACCCAGTGGGAAGTTGGTCTAGAGGAGGTACCTTGTGGCCTTCCCTTTAGTCCTCAGGCTGAGGGTGGGTGTGTGACATGGGTGTGGCTGGCTGCCCCTGAGAGGGGGCATAGCCAGGGTGAGCACCTGGAAAGAGGGAGAGTCATCAAGGGCTCCTGCAGGGGCTGGCGTGGGCTTAGAGGGGTTTCCCCAGGCAGAGGGGCCGGTCTAGGGCTGATCATCCTGCAAAGAGACTGGTGTGATGAAAGGCAGTGGGAAGGTGGGCATGCGTGGGGCACCCAGATCAGGAAGGCTGGGTGGCTGGTAGGTGCCGGACCAGGGGATACAAGGCTGGAGAAGCAAGAAGGGTCTGAATAAACAGGGTCTGGCATGTCAGGACTCCTGATGCCTCTTCCTTGGGAAGCGGAGGGCCAGGAGCGAAGGAGGATGACACGCTTCTCTGTGGCCATGGTGGAGGGAGGGTCAGAGGCTTTCCCAGAGGGAACATGGCCGGGAAATCCTTACTTTGCAGATGCAGCGGCTCCTGCTGGAGAGGCTGGCCCAGCTGAGACCTGACGGGGGCCGAATGCCTACAGACAGGGGGAGTGCACATCCGTAATTCAGGGAGAAATCCACTTCATGCTGTTGGTAGCCTACCCCCTAGGCTGAAAAGAAAACAATGAATTTCTCTTTGTAATGATAACTTCTGGATCTGAGAAAGATGGCCACTGTCCATTCTGCCGCCAGTAATTTACCCGCCCCGCCTCTCACCCGGGGTTATCTTGCTCATTTTAGACCTCAAAAGGCATAACTGCTTGTATTTCCTTCAATACCACAAAGAAGAAAATCTTTTCTACTGTGGCAGCAAAGGCAGAAAGCTTCTGAAATCCATTAAGAGAGCCCAGCATTTGGCTTTCAGACAGTCAAATGACCCCCTCGCTCCTGCATTGCGGTGCTGGGGGCCGGTGGGCTGGGGAGTAGAAAGGTGGGACGGAATCCCAAAGTGGTTGGGAGAAGGACACCATGGATGGAACCCGCCCAGTGTCTATCTTTCCCAAGAGCTGGCAGGAAAGGGGAGTCCCAGTGAAGGCAGGCCCCTCAAAGGCCATGGAGACAACCACCCAATTCACGGATGGCAAAACTGAGACTCCAGGAGAGGGGAGCAGCCTGAGGGTACGAAGCCAGGTGGTAACCCTGTGCCCCGGAGTTTTAGCCAGGAGTTGGAAAGCCTGGATTCCAGGCGCAGCTGGACCTCTCATCAGCTGTGTGGCCTTGAGTGTTATGTGTCACCCCTCCCTGACATGAGGTAGTGGAAGGAAGGTGTTGCCCGGGGTCTCCTCCAAGGATCCGAGGCCTCTCCTCTCCAACTCATCTCTATGGTGCACCAGCCTAAAGGCAGGTGATCTGGTGAGGCACAGTGGTGTCCACGGCAGGGCAGCCAGGGAGGGCCTCAGTGACATTTGAAGCAGGAGGTGAGGGAGGGAGCCACACAGGTATCAGGGCAGATGCCTCCCAGGCAGAGGGAACAGCAGGTGTAAGGACCCTGAGAAGGGAGAGCGGCTGGCAAGTTCCAGGTGCAGGCTACGCAGGTGTGTGCGTGCGTATGTGTGTGTGTGTGTGCAGGCCTCTGTGTGCGTGTTGTTCGTGCAAGGGTCTGTGTGTGTGCACACCGGGGACATGTGCCTGCAGATGTGTGTGTGAATGGTGTGCTGTTCATGCAGGCCTCTGTGCGTGTGTGTGTTCACGTACCTGTGTGTGTGGAGAGCCTTGAGGGCCACTGTAAAGCCCAGGCCCTTCCTCTGAGTGAGTTGAGAGCCATTTCAGACCCTTGAGCAGAGGAGTGACATGACCAGACTTAGGCTTCAAGGCCCGCTGAGGGGGCCGCGTCTCTGCCTGGGCGACTGGCTGTCGCCCTGGGGCCACTCCTGCCCGGGCCTAGGACTGGGCTCAGTGGTGCCTCCAAAGCTCTGTTCATCAAGGCAGAAAGCAGCGGGGTGCAAGGAGAGGGGAGAGGGGAGCAGCAGAAGTGGGGCGGGGGGGGCAACTGGGCTCAGCCTGGGCAAGTAATTGTGGAAGAAAAGTCCAGAAGGGAGATCAGAATTACCCTCTGTCAGGGCCTCAGCTCAGAGGGCTTTGTAAATAATGCCCCGAGTAATTAAAAAGAGAGTGTGCTCCCCTCCTCCTGCCTTGGGAGAGAGATTCACCTGCAAATAAATTAAAACCGAATCCAGCATGTGCATGACTGCAGCGCTCAGGCTGCGTGTGAGCTGGCGGGTCCCCTGAAGATGCCTGAGCACCAGAAGCGGTTCTGCTTGTGCTGCTCCGGCTGCAGCCCTGGTGGGCATCCTGGCTTCCGGCTGCAGCCCTGGTGGGCGTCCTGGCTTCCGGCTGCAGCCCTGGTGGGCGTCCCGGCTTCCGGCTGCAGAATCCCTCTGAAGCGGAGCAGGACCCTATGGCCCTTGCCCCCGCCCCATGTCCTCTGCCTGCCTTTTGCCTGTGGAAAAACTTTAGCCAAAGAATAAGTTTAATCGGAGAAGTGAGAAAATGCAGAAACAAAGGAAAACAAAGAAGACCAAATAATAATAATTCAGTCATTAAGCACAGTCAAGGACGTTTAATTCCTCCTCAAGGGCTGTAGATAATATTCTGAGCCATCTCCTGTGAGCTGTCTTATAGATACTGAAACCTCCACCGGGTGGAAGAAGTTAACGACATGATGACCAGGCTGTAGCCACGACATAAGCTGCCACAATTCCAAGAATTGGCCTCAGGGAAACGGGAACAAACCGACCCTGGAACCGAAGACTAACTGTACCTAAAACAGTCAGGATGATGTTGGTCAGACCACCGATGACCAACTTCAAGATGCCTGTCAGAGCTGACTGTGCTGTTTCTGCATGTAGACCCCTCCCTCCGTCTATAGAAGCTCTTGCCCCCTGGTTTTCACGGGGGGAGTTGACCTTTGGACAGGCGTCCGCCCTCCACCCACCCTCCGACCCCGGTTGCCTGCATACAAAATGAAGCAAACTTTCCTTTCCACCAACCTGGCCTCTTTATTGGCTTTTGAGCGGCGAGCAGCCGGATCCCACTTCCGGTTACCCCTCTGCCCTGCGCTGACGCTCTCTGGGCCCAGAGCACTGTCCACACCATGGGGTGAGGGCGGTATGGGGATAACTAGGCCTCACCCACACTGAGTTGTTTTTCTATCGGGGTGGGGCTGTCTGTAGAGACGGCTCAGTGCGGCCCAGGCTCCTCTGACCTGCTGAGGGGCCGCCGCTGACCATCTGGAGAGCGGGAAGAAGGCTTTGGCTGATATACTGTGCGAAGAGGTGCCGGCATTGAATGGGTTGATGGGACAGCGCTTCAAAAAGAAAAGAAAAAGGGCTATGCAAATTCAAGGTAGAATTACATTACGTAACCAAAAAATATCAACAGACTCCAGGCTGAGCCCTGCTTCTGCGTGGTTGAGAAACCATCTGGAGTCCTAAATTTATCCCCCCTCGGCAGCAATTCTCCTCAGGGAGAAGGGGCTCTTTTGGTGAGTGTTAACTCGAGTCCTGGCACCAGGTGGGCCTGAGAGAGGCCATGGGGTCCAGGTCCCCACCTCAGAGCAGGACCCAAAGGTCTGGGCCCCAGGCCTGCCAATGGCGGTGGCTCTGGCCCAATTGCTGGCTACCCCATGGTCAAGAGGCCTTGTAGGTGGAGGAAGCCAGGGGGACTCTTGGAGCCTAGAAGGCCAAGTTCTGCCTACCAGGAGGATGTGTCCCACCTCACCTGCAGGCTGTCCACATGATGGCCCACCTTGCTGAAACACCCCATTTTGTCCTGGCAGAGGCCCAGGGAGGAGAAGTGGGAACTCTCTCTCACTCTCTCTCTCTCTCTCTCTCTCTCTCTCTCTCTCTCTACACACACACACACACACACACACACACACACAGGAAAGAGGACCCACGCCTCCCTCCCAGCTGAGGGCTCCAGCCACCTTGCTACGTGCATCCCGCTTGCAGAGTGCTCCACCCCCCAGAATCTGTGACCTCCCCTATCCAGCAGCCAAAACCAATTACTGACACCCAATTAATCAACTCTTCCTAGAAACTGAACTCCCAGGTAGAGTGGCAGGGACACGCTGAGGACTGCCTGAAATCATGAAAGGGAGTCAGTTTAAGTGTTCTGACCCGGGGGGCTGCAGAGGCAGATTTATCCCCCTTTTCATCCTCTTAAAGCGACAGAACCCTCTAGAACTCTGTGCCCCTTTCAGGGAGCTGGAATCTGATCAGATGGAGTTGTTCCCCACTACCCGCCCAGGGAGGATTATTTGGGCAAACTTTGCTTTCAAGTCCTTGTTGGCAGGCGATGATGGTGGTAGTAGTAACAGCTCAGTTAGGAAGCACCTACTATGCACCAGGCACTGACTTTCCATTATCTGTGACTTTCTACTTGAGCTAGGTGCCATTGTTCTGGTTTTATAGTCAAGGCAACTAAAAGTTGGTGGATTGAAATCAAGAAATTGGCTGAAACTCACACAGCTGGTGAGTGACGTGCCCACCTTAGAAGGCGACCCCCACCCCATCCTGTCCCATCCCTGGCACTCTACGCTCCCTCCCCTGCTTCATCTCACCCCATAGCACCTACTCCATGTGACTCACCGCGCATGTGACTCAATCATCTTTTTTGTTGCTGGCCTCCCACAAAAGAATCTCAGGTCCGCAGAGGCAGTGACTTTCATTTCATCTGTTCCCCAGTGCTACAACTGTGCCTGGCACAGAATGGGCACTCGGTAAATAGTTGAATGAATAAATGATATGTTATGAGGATGTTCCAGGCCTTGCTGCCTGTGTCCAGAATCCCAGTGATCCAAGCTGAAAGGAGAGAGATGTCCAAAGGGAGGTAGAAACAGTTCTCATGAGAACCTGACCAAGGCGTTGTGGAGGAGGTGACCTTTGCTGCAAGCCGTGGAGGGTGGAGAGGATACACTTAGGTAGAAATGGGGGAAGGGGATATTCCAGGCTGTGGGTTGACATCAGCTAAGGACCTGCACAGAAGAAGGGTCTGGAAACCTAGAGCAGACCAGCCCCTGGGTAGGGCCGAGAAAGTGGTACAGGTGACGTGGGACCACAGACCAGGTTTTTGATAGACTGTAGGGGAAGGTGTGAGGTCAGAAGCAGCCCTGGGGTGTCTCATCCCAGCCAGGCAGCTGCACCCCAGGGAGATATAACAAGCCTTCTCATCAGAGCTGCCAGAAAGATGGATTGCCTTCACCGAGGGGCCTCCGAAGTGAGCATTACTGCCTGCCCCCTTCTGCACCTCGCCTTGGAAACTCTGCAGTCCCAGCCCACGCTGCAGCTAGAGTGAGAAGGCAGAAAGCCCGCTGGGGTGACTGAAGCCCTTCACTCTAGATGAATCACACCTCTAAGTGGCCCCCTACCCACCCTGAGTGGCAGGATGTCGCCCCTTCCAAGCAGGGACCAGAGGAGGCTGTCAGCTCCCGAGGTCTGAGCTTGACAGGGGCTTGGGGGGAGGGGGGGCCACGCTCAGGGACAGCCTGGAGTGAGCCTTGGCTCTGGATCAGATGGAGGCTCAAGGGCTAGGAACCCGACCCCGCCGCTCTCTGGTGCGAGGCAACACCTTTGGCGTCTCTGAGCCTCATTTTCCACATTTGGGAGAAAAGCTGCCCTGAGCTGGACCAGTCGGACTCTCTGGGGCTTGGAACTGGGATTCACAAAAACCTAGGGAAGCTGAGGACTTGGGGGCTGAGGGCACTATCCTGAGGCAGCGTCATAGAGCCCGTGAACACAGAAAGCAGAGAAAACTGGTGTGCACAGGAGGCCTTGGCGCCCCAGGGAAGTGAGGGGGATGCAGTCTGAGTTATTGATGGGTTTTCCCAAGCCAAACCTTCCCCCTGCTGCATTTCCTGGCCTGGGTTTCACTGAGACACTCCATATCCTTATAAATTCTCCTCTCTTTTCTCAATCTCTTTGAAAGGATTTTAATTGTATAGTAGATGGTGTTTCCAAAAGCTACAACAATCTCTCTCAACCCACATGCTCATTTGCAATAGGCCCGTGCCACTCTTCCACATTAGTGAGGTCTATTTCCCCTCCCCTGGCCCTGAGACTGTGACTTAGCCAGTGGATGAGGCATCAATGACATTCCGGGGCTTCCAGATCTGAGCATTAAGAAGACCTGGCAGCTTTCACTCGTGCATCCTGAGGGGAGCCAATGACCAGGTAAAACTGTCACTTCCCTGAAATCACCATGCTGTCAGGAAGGCTCAGCGAAGCCACTTGAAAAGGCCATGCAGCACGATGCCCACCCAGGCCCCAACTGGTCCAGCCATCTTGGCCCAGCTATGTGAATGAAGAAGCCTCCTTGAATGATCTAGGCCCAGCAGACAACTCATGGGTCTGGTCATTGACAACTGAGCTGTTCCCATTGAGCCCTCCCCAAATTGCAGAAGCATGAGCAAACCAAGATTGCTGTTGTCTTAATCATTACGTTTGGGGTAGTTTGCAACAATGGATAACAAACAAACTGTAGCCAAAAGACTACAATCCTCCCTACCCACATCTGTCAGGTTCCTGAGCCAGACAGTGACAGATCCTTTAATGAGGGACACCAATTAGGGTGAGATCCCACGAGCTGAGGAGGCCTCGGGTTCAGGCCCCAGTCTGGTCTTTGACTGTGTGACTCTATTGTTCTAAGTGTCAGAAATGCCATCCTCACCCTACACCCCAGCCAGGTCCTGTGAGCATCCCTCCTGGACCAGCCTGGTGACCTGGACTTCATAGAGCAAAATCTGCCCCAAGCTGAGTTACCCTTCTCCTCCTTTCACAGTATCTTTATTCAGCCCCTAGTTCATTCAGTGAGCGTTTCCTCTACAAATGGCTAATAACCATAAGAAAATATGCTTAGCCTCATGAGTAATCAGAGAAATGCAAATTAAAGCAAGAATGAGATTCACCTTTCTGTTTATCAGATTGGCAAAATGAAGACTGATAATAACTGCTCTAGACACGAATAGGACATATTGGGGGGTCTCAGGTGCTGGGAAGCCAGCAATTTGGAGGACAATTTAACAGCATCTATTAAAATACAAATTGTCTGTATCTTCCAATTCAGCAATCCCACGTCAGAGTTTGTATCCCAGGGAAATACTCGCACATGTTACACAAAGAGGCACGTGCAAAAGTGTCCTCTGCATGTAGTCAATAACAGTGAAACTCTGGAAACGTAGCGCACTTCCGTTAACAAGGGCACTGGACCCCGCTCTGGCACACAAGGCCACCATTACCATGGGTGGTATTTTATGCCATATTCATGCCGTAGCATAGATGATATACACAGACGACATACATAAGTGACGCATAGCACGTAAGTGCTGATACTGAAAGATCTCTAAGACATACTGTTCAGTGAAAGTGCATCTGCGCAGTATGACATTTGTGTAAACACCCTCAGAAGAACTAGAAGTACAAAATTTCAAGCATAAATGCAAAATTTAAGGTGTGAAAATGAACTCAGGAAACTGATAAAACGTGTTCTCTGGGGAGGTTGATGGAACTGAGAGGGCCAAGGGGGCTGTCTCTCTTATTTTTATTTTTTTTTACTATTATTATTATTTTTTTTGCGGTACGCGGTCCTCTCACTGTTGTGGCCTCTCCCGTTGCGGAGCACAGGCTTCGGACGCGCAGGCTCAGCAGCCATGGCTCACGGGCCCAGCCGCTCTGCAGCATGTGGGATCTTCCTGGACCGGGGCACGAACCCGCGTCCCCTGCATCGGCAGGCAGACTCTCAACCACTGTGCCACCAGGGAAGCCCTTATTTTTATTTTTAATAATGATAATATATTTGGGTGTTTCTTACGTTATGAAACATAATTTTTTAAATTAGTGTTTATGAATACCCATGGGTGCAAGTGAGAAGAAACCAAGCTGAGGAGAGAGCCAGGGCAGGAGTATGAGGCTCAGACTCAGGGAGAGCACAGGAGTGGGGAGAACACTGGACCCAGGATGGTCAAGGAAAGCAGCCTGGAGGAGGGTGCCCCCAAAGGCTGTACAATAAAAATAGACTTCTAGAAAAAATGAAATAAACCATAAAGACACACAAAATATATGTTCACATTTTTATGATTAGATTCAGCAAGCATAAAACAACTCTGCTAACTGCCAGAAGTTTCCACACGCTTACTCTCAATTTCTATATTCACTGCAGGCCAATAGCCAAAAGTTCACAAACTGACAGCATCCACGGATACCCCCCACCACTTTGAGCAGCCCTAGGATGGACCCTCTAACTAACTCTCAGGGCCAGTCACAGCCAAAGATGACCAAGAGCCTAACTCTACCTTCCTCTGGAGAATCATCTCCCTCCCTCACTGTGCGTCTACAATTCTCAAATCTGGATGAGCATTAAATCCTCTTTCCTATGTCTACAGACTCCATCTTTAATAAGGGCCAGAGTTGGGGGATGTTCTGAAATACTTTCTAAAGCATTGCTACTGGGAAAACCAGTAAGAGGAGGCTTGCTGAGAAGCACGGTTTTCTTGCAGTCGGATTCCTGTTGGGAGGTCAGTGATTCTGGGTTCTGGTTTTCAATCTATCACCAACTAGCTAAAAGACAAATAAGATTTCTCTGGGTGTCATTTTCCCTCCCTATGAACTGAACAGAAAGGCATCTCTGGACCCTGCAATGTCAGCACTGTGTTTCCAATGATCTAGAAAATGCATATCGCCCCATAGGTTCAGACGTCAATGGCCAGGACAGAAATCATGGCGAGATCCTCTGGGAAAGAATTCCCTGGTTAACTAGTCACATGAGTTAATAGGTCTTATTAAACCGATGACTGCTGTCCCTCCCTAGGTGAATCCTGGCACTACCACAGTGCTGAACTTGCTAACTTGTGTTTGCCTTTTCCCAAAGGCAATCTGTTGATTCTCTGACATTCAAACCTCTGATCAGTTCACGGTCATGGACAGACAAGTGAATCTGGAGAAGCAGTACAGCCTCCCATGCAGAGGAACATAAGTCCCATCTTTGACAGGGACCCACTGCGAGTGCCTGAGCACACCCCTCCGCTCACTGGGCCTCAGTTTCCACATGTACAAGGAGGGAAATCAAACTAGCTGTTCAACTAGATGTTCTCTAAAGTCCCCTGCAAAGCTCTCTATTTTTGTATATTAATTTGCCAATTATCACTAGACTTTCATCGTAACACAAACCTTTGTAAAAGGTCAATGTCACTTCTGGTCTGGATCACCAGGGGGACTTCCTCCATCCTGACCACATTTTCCACTCACTGTCCCACGTAAAGCCTGTCGCAGCAGCTAGACCCATTGAGAGTGTACCGCAGTCCAGGCACTGAAGTCACCTCTCTACCTTGGTTAACCAAGGTCGTCTTCAAAGCCATCGGAGGAGGTAGGAACTACAACAGGTACTGTTCTGAGCTCCACTTTACAAAGGGAATTGTGACCCAGAGAACTGAAGTAACTCACCCACGGTCACACAAGTGGAATGCAGGAGGCAGTCTGGCTTTAATCAATGTCCACTGAGCCCCTACTATGCGCATATAAGACCCTGCACAGAATCAATATTTGCGGCCACCTGTGATGGTATTTACGTTATGTTCAAAAACCAATTTCTCCTTCTTCCCAAGCAGCCAAGGGAAATGCAGGACAAGTTGACTTTCCTTTGTCAATATTCCATATACCAAAGAGAACATTAGCAGGTTGTGCCAGGAGATGCAGCTCTCAGCACAAATACCTCCTATTATCACCCAATCAATGGCTCCAGTGCTCAGTTTGAGAGTACTATCCTTAAGGAAGGAAAAAGCTTTCTAGTGAAATTCCAATTTCCCTTTACAAAAAGAATCCTGGTAAGACTAGCCAGAGGGCCAGATGGTTGATGCCCAGGTGGGCTCTGAAATTCAGTGGGAGGGCTGTGTGCAGGGAGAGCTGAGGTTCTCACTTCACAGGAAACCCCGGGAAAACAGGAGAGGTATTTCTAAAAACCTGTAGACCTTAGGTGGCCCTTCCTGAAGAAAGACACCTTAGCATGGTGGCTAAGAGCATGACCTCCTGACCCACATTGTTTGGGTTCCACTCCCGGGGCCACCACTTATTGGCTCTGTGATAGCGGGCCCGTTAATTAATCTCTCTGTGCTTCAGTTTCTTCATCCCTAAAGCACAGACAACAGTAAGGTTCTGTGAGGATTCTCTAAGTCCGTACTGTATATGTAAATGGATTCGAATCAATATTTGGGACCACCTTTGATGGTATTTACGTTATGTTCAAAATACGTATCCATCAGCTGTTATTATTATAAGTCTTGGTAACTCACAAAGCCCACTATCTGGAAACGCAGAAGTCAAGGCTTCCAGTGTGGGATTTCACTTCCTCATGAAATACGCTTCCTTATAAGAATAGTGATGACCTTCCCTGAACACAACGCAACAGGAATGACTTTCTTTTCCTTCTTCCCTCCACCATCTAAGTGTATCCCATCTCCTCTCCTTCCCAGGCTGTTCCAGCGCCCATGGCCTCCACCCCTCCTCAACATGCTCGCAGCCTCCTCTACCCCAGACTGGGCTGTTCCTTGATTGTGGAGGAGTCAGCCTACCGAGAATGGGGGCTGGATTTTTCCTCTGCTTCTCTTCCCACCCCTGACTCATCCCCCTGGATCAGCCTGGGTCACCTCTTCCCATCCTCCCTGAGGAAGGCTGACACAGGGCTGGGCCCACAGAAGGGATCGGGGAAGGACTAAGTCATACCAAGTGACCACAGGGGTCAAGGTTGCTGAGAAGACAATCTGGGGTGAAACGCTGGTCCCAGCTCACCTGCAAGCTGTCTACAGAGCATGGCCTCCAGCAGTCCTAGAGGGGCTGACTCCTGCCAAGACTACAAATCCTGGCTGGGGTTTGATTCCTGCATTTTGTCCCCACCTGACCCAAAAGCAGCTCTCACAGTATCCCCACTCACCACTCCCTAGGAGCTTCTATGTGGGGGGCAACAAGGTACCCCAGACTCCAGGCCCTGAATTAACCCAGGGTCCTCACTCTCCCTGCAGCCTTCGGCCCCCAAGTCTTCAACTAGATCCGCAAACCATGAGCCTGTTCAGTGCAGTGGGGTAGGCTCAGGCCTAGGGGTCAGGATCCCTGTGGCCTCCTCCACAGCAGCCTTCCTTAAATGCCCAGACTCACCCACCCAACCTGCGGGGCTGAGGGAAATCCCTTCTCAACCCCCAGAACAAGCCATAACTAATTCCTACATTTTAAAATGCATCTTTTCTTAATATTAAAAAGGAATACATACCCTTGTACAATTTTGGAAAATACCGAAAAGCACAAAGGAAAAAGTAAGAAATCATTGACCTGTGATTAGCTGTGAGTTGTCTGTGACCCAGCGTTATCTGTGTCTAACAAATGGTTCTGTCCTCTCATACAGACATATTAGATGCCCAAGCTTCTGTGATACCCGCTAGAAGGAGTTGGGCACCCCTCCTTTTAGCCCAACTAGTAGCATTGGGTGTTTACGTGTGAGCTCGGAGACTCCCAGAAAAACTCAAAATCAAGCCCACACTTGGGGTTCAGGCATCCAGGCCCACAAAATAGACAGGTATAGGGCTGTGCCATGGTTAATGGTATGTGTCAACTTGGCTAAGCTATGGTACCCGGTTGCTTGCTCAAACACCCATTGAGATGTTGCTATGAAGGTGTTTTTTTAGATTTTAAATCATTTAAACCCGTAGGCTTTGAGTAAAGCAGATTACCTGCCTAGTGTGCATGGCCCTCGTCCAATCAGGTGAAGTTGACGTTTCCCCAAAGATGAAGGAATTCGGCCTCAAGACTCCCACGTGGAGACCCCGCCTGAACTTCCAGCCTGCCTGCCCTGCCCTGCAGATTTCAGACTCAAGGCTGCAATACAAACTCTCACCTGAATTTCTGACTGCCAGCTCACCTACGGACTCCAGCCTTGCCGCCTTCCCACACCTGCATGAGCCAGTTCCTTAAAATGAATCTCTTTTTATGTATACATAGCCTACTGCTTCCGTTTGTCTAGAAACCTGTGACGAACACAGGCAAAGCCAAATGGCAGGGCAGCTCTGAGACCCGTGAGGGGGGGTCACAGCAGGCCCGAGGCTGGAGGGAAAGAGTGGTCTGAATGCGCCACTCTGGCGATCATTTGAACGGTCTCGAACCCACCTCTGTGGTGGCCTGTGGGCAAACTCATCCACAGCAGACGCTGTCCCACTACACACACCCAGAAGCACCCTGCTGTGGGGCCTCTAACGAGGACTGTTCTCCCTCCCAATTACCCAGCAGACAATTCGCTGGGCCCTGCATAGCCTCTGTCCCCAGGCAGGGGCTAGTGGGGCTGGCGCCTGGCAGGGGTGAGGTTCAAGGCGGCAGATCCATGCACAGCCAGCAGGAGCAGAAGGGTCTTGGCTCAGCAGGAGGAAGAAGGATCTCAGTGCCGAGCTTCCACATAGCAGGGATAGCCACACCCTGCTCTGTGGTCAGGGGCTCAGGGGAAATGCATGTGTGGGTCTGTGCAAGCCAGACAGAAGAGACAAGGGCAGAACAAGAGGCCAGCAAAAGCTGGGACTCTGACCAGAGATGACCATGAGAACATGAGCTCCCTGGAATACATGACCGCCCGGAGAGGTCACTGAACCTCCCCTGGGATGCGGGATAATGTGCTTACAGCAACTTGAGCTAAATCTCAAAGGACAGCTGTTGTCACATGGAAAGCGCTATGGGTGGGAGAGGCCGAGGGGAGAGCAGCCCTCCCACAGTTGGGACACAGGCATATTGGCAGCAAAGCAGGGCCCAGCGTCCTGTTTCAGGACTTTCTTAGAGCTTGGATTAAATGTCGCCTTGTTTCTGGCTTACGTCTAGCCTTTGGCACTGCTGATGATTTTCTGTATATCTTGGGAAGGTGAAAGGGGGTGAATTAGCAGGTGCAAGTCTTTAGCGGTCATAACCTCCACGTCCCCTAATCTGTCGCTTTCAGGGCCTTGTCTTGTTCCAGGCACAGCTGAGGACGGTGGCGAAAAGGAGATCAGGGTGGAAGGAAGTGGATTTTACCCCACATCACTGATCGGCTGGCTCTCGCCGAGGGAGCAAAGCAGAACTGCCACCCCCCACTGGGCCAGGAAGTTATCAGAGTGTCTGCCCGGAAGGCCATCAACCCCCAGTGTGGAGAGTGGCCAGAGACCAGGGACCCCGACAGGGAGACCAGCCCCCTGGGAATCTGAACTTCTCCAGATTCCTCCATGACCTGGGGGTAACGTAAGGCACCCCAACCACAGAGACAGCCTTATCCTCACTTGACAGATGAGAAGCCAGAGGCTCAGAGGGTGAAGCTTTTGGCCAAGGGCAGACAGCTGGTAAGTCACACAGAAGGACTGGACCCTTCCTCCCAATGCAGGCTTGGGGCAAGTTCAGTCAGATACTCCCAAGCTGCCCAGCCGCTGGGCCTGACTTTTGGCAGCAAAGGGCTGAATCCAGGCCCCATCAACCTCATAGACCACCCACCTTTTATTAAGCTATGTCTCGGGCTCCTGCCCTCTGGGGGACCGACCCACAAGTTACCCCGCAGCAGAAGCAGCCTGGCCCAGGAGAAGAGGAAGGGACCTGTGATGTGAGCTCATCTCACTCTGCAGGCAGAGGCAGGGAGGGGACAGGCCGGTGGTACAGTCGAGGGGCAGCCTTCCGAGGGGCAGCCTTCCCGCAGGGCCCTCACTGGGCCTGCTGTCACCTGTAAAGTGGGGATGGGGACTGAGTGACTGTTAAGGTTCCTTCCAGCTCCGATGTTCTCTGCGGAGCAGCATCAGGACCAGAGCTCAGGCCACCAACCCTTCCTATCCTTAGAGCCACCCGACTTGTCTCCTGCCTTTGGGGCGTGTCCCAGTCAAGCCATTGTCCGCTCTGTTCTTTCTACAGTGCCGATGTGACCATGTCACCAGTTCCGCCAGTGCCTGCCTTACCCAGCCCACATGCCCCCTGCCCAGGGCTCTGGCCACTGATCAGCCTCACCTCAGTGGTCTCCACTGCCCATCCATGGCTGACTCCACGCCGACAGCCTCCCGGCGGTCCCCGAGCCTGTCTCTTTCTCACTCACTCTGGGAGACCCTCCCTCCACCTTGACCGCCCCTCCACTGGCCTCCACACCTCTACCATCACGCAGGTGAGCTCTGCTCATCCTCCGCCATCCCGGGGGCTGGGTGGTATTGGTGACTCCACACTCACTGGCCCTCACAGCCTCGTCTGATTACTGGTCTGTCCCTGCCACCATGCTGGGACAGCCGCTGTGTCTTCTCTCCCTGCACCCTGCCTTGATAGGTGCTCAATAACGATTGAATTCGTACAGACAGTCCTCTGCCTTCCTGCCTAGTGCTCTTACAGGAGTCCAGGAAAGGCAGACTTGGTGGAAACATTCAGAGTCTGCCCCTTGTGTCAGGGCCTTCTCAAATCCCTCTGTCCAAGCCTCTCACTCCAAGCCTGCCGTGGTCATCCCCATTCCTTTGTCCATTCGACAAACATTTGTTAGGAACCTACTCCGTGCTAGGCACCCACAGTCACGCCACGCACAGGATCTTGTACATAATGAGTCCTCAGTGTTTGTTGACTTTGAATGGGAAGAAACAGAGGGACAATGATTAACATTCCCTCGCATTTCCAGGAAGTGGTATTCTCCTCCAGTCCTCACAATGACCCTCCATGGTAGGTGTTATTATTTCACTTGACAGGTACAGCAACTGAGGAGAAAAGGTAGAGAGAGATGTGTCATCCAGGAGGCACTGGAGCAGGACGGACACCATAGACCAGATCCCTTCCCAGGGGACAGCGGCGGCCCGGCCAGCACCACCCTTGGGATCCCCTCTGTGGGTTTCTGCCCAGCTCAGCCCGTGGCACCTGCCCCTGGGAGGAGCCTACACAGGAGACAGGGGGCAGCTGTGAAACCACAGACACGACAACCGGGAGCCAGGCCCCAAGTGCCACTCAGCACCGGAGCCCGAACTGTTCGGGAAAATACAAGCCCCACAGCTGTTCTCCAGGCACAAAGTTCAGGGCTCCTTGATGAGCAGGTAAAAACTGTGCCAGAGCTGACTTAATCCCTATTAATCAAACATGATGACTTGTTTTTCTTTGGAGACAAGTGACAACAGAGCTGATCATAACTCATACTTGGATCTGACTACCCTGAACCAGAATTTGGGAGGAAAAAGAAAAAAGAGAGGGAGAGAGAGAGAAAGAGAGATCAGAGAAATATCCCACAGAACCAACAGAAAAAATCAAAATGAGCAAAATCAATGCCTATTCTTTCAGCAGTGCTATAAAATTGTGTTCTGAAATTGCATCGCAAAAGCATACTTTGCAGTCTGGGGCTAAATGGGTGTGACCACAGCTAAAATAAGGAGATAGCATCATAAACCTGGGGGACAAGATGTCATCTGGCCATAAAGGGGGGCATTCCCCCTCATCTGCTGTGGCAATGGGTCTGAGCAGTCTCAGTCCCAAATGAGAGATGGGGTCCATGTGATGGCCCTGCCAGGCGGGACAGGGAGTATGGCCAATGCCCCCTGCGTGGTGCAGCCCCTGCCTTTCCCTCAGACTCTGGACTGAGATGCCATCTTATCTCTTGCCCGGGCTGCTGCACCAGCCACTCTGCTTTCTCCTTAACTTCAGACTTGTGGCTCTAACGCAAGAACATCCTGCCGCCCAAGCAAGCATTCTAGATTGCAGATCCAACCCTGTCCCTCTTCCACTCAGAGACGCATGCAACCTGTGTCCCTAAGAACCCCAGTCCTCCAAAGTCACCCTTTCCTTTCATAACCACACACAATGACCTGACCATTCCAGCCCATTAGACTTGCAGAAAGTCGGGCTCTCCCCAACAGTTTTGGTTTCCAGACATGGGGTGTCTTCCACTTTCCTGGTCACCTTTTACTCTAAATTCTACTCCTGTTCAATTCTTGATCCTTCTGTGTTGATCAGAATTCCTTGGGTGGTAAGCAACAGCAATACACTTCAAACTAGCTCAGGCGTCAGTGAAGATTTATTGAGAGTCCCTTTCTGGGGGCAGAGGCAAAGTGGGTTTCTGGCTGGACTGGAATCAGAGCCTCAAAGGCTACCAGGACCCTCTCCCCTCCTCTTTTCTCTGCTCCCCTTTCCTTCAGCTTGGCTTTCCCCAGACAACAGTCAACAGCCAAGTCAACGGCTGTGCTTTGCATCTGTCAGTTTCTCCAAAAGAGGAATAGTCTTTCTCTTCGATGCAAAGTTTAAAAATCCCAGGGAAGGACTCTGATTGAGTCAGTTCAGGTCAGCCATCCACTCCTGTACCAACCAACTGTGCTCAGTAGGGTGAGGCCCTCTCCTTTGTCCAGCCTGGTTGATTTCATAGGCCAATCCAATCATGTGGCTGAATTAGAATGTGCACTGGGGAGGGTGGGGGCAAGGAGGGAGGAGAATCTTGCCCCCAAGGAGGCAAAAAGTGGTACTTGGAAGGCAAAACAATCTTAGATATTATAAGGGTTTATGGCCCTCCAAAGAACCACAGTACATAAATAGATATACAATACGTCTATGGTATTAAAATTTCATAGTGGGGAGGGCAATTAGGAACAAAATATAAAAAGGACTCCTTTTGGGTGGAGGGATGATAATGTAAAAAGAAAAAATGTTGAGAAACACCGGAGCAGAGGATGGAGCATTGCTCAGAAGGACAGGACAATTCTGGACGAAACAATGTGGAGCACCCTTCCCTCCTGCAGCTGCTGACCCCTCTCCAGCTCTATCCACGCACAGGCACCCATCCTCATTCCCCAAGCGCCACTGACACAGGCTGTCATGTAGGATGGACTATTTCTGAAGATGGGGGGTAGCAGAGAATAATTACAGCCCCATCGCTAATGTTCACTGACTATTCACACCTCTGGGAAGACCCTCCAGCCCATCCCTCCTCAGACCCAGCAGACTTTTTGTCCCCCCTTTCTCTCCAAGTCCCTGGGACAACCCTCAGCCCAGATCCCAGCCCTTCTACCCCTTCACTGACTTAGATGCCAAACTAGGCTAAATCCAGAATTTCCACTGCTTTATTTTACAAAGCAAACCACCCATCTCCCTTCTAGACCATCCTCAGTTTGCCTTTCATAACCAAAAAGGGCCATAGAGGCATTTTCATAAATAAAAAGGCTCCTCTGCTCCAGTCTGCCCTTAGGAAGAGAGAGCTTATAAATGACAATTTGTATTAGCCTTGTCCAGATCATAGCTGCCGGCAGGGTTTCTTCTGCCACCAGCAGTCTCTGAAAGCAGAGGAAAGTTGTCCAGAGGACAGTTTAGGGGCTCAAAAGTTTTTGTATGTTTCTTATTGTCGTTGCTGTTTGTTTTTAACCCATTATATTTAGGAGGGCCAAGTCCAGACTCTCCTAACCTTCTAGGCTCCCTTAGATTCCCAGAGGTGAGATGAGAATTCCCACACAGCACTCATAAGGGAGGTGCTCCCGGGAGAGACTGGTAAGAGAGGGGCAAAGCAGGACAGAAAAGGGAAAGAAGACCCGCAGCAGTGAGATGCCTGGGAGCCCCAAGTTAATTACATCTGGAGTTGGTTCACCTCCAGGAAAAGGAGAGCTAACCAGTCAATGGCAAAGCATTGGGGGTTGGAAGATGTAAACCCCTGGGTTCCTGGGGATCAATCCCTACCTTGGTGCAAAATGCAGCTCTAGTTGTCCAAGAGATGCCCTCCTATGAACTTTCCAGGTTGGAGGAGGGCACCGTTTGGAAACACAAGGAAAGCCAGGGAAGTGCACACAGAATGTCCTACCAGGGAGGAATCAAGACTGAGCACCCATGTGCCTGCTCTGTAGACCCTCGTAGAACTAGAGCAGATCTAGCTTCCTTACAGCCCGTCCTTCACTGCCTGACCCTACACTGTCCCCACCCCAGCTAGACACCCGGCCCAGCCAGCTGTGCTTGCCCAGCTCCTTGCTCCTGTTCTCCCCAACTCCTCCATCTGGAGGAAAGATCTCTCCCTTCTCCAACTGTTTAAATCATTCAAGGAGCTCCTGTAGTGCCTTTCCCCCAGAGTCCCCCCGCCCCGCCCCAACTCCCTGAGCCGTCCCACACCTTGTACTATCCGACAGCTCCCATCACAGTTATTCAGGCCCAGATCTCACAGGGTCCACACCCCTTCCCTCTGCGGCACTCTCTTCACAGGCAATGAGGCTGGCCTCAAGAGCCTCTGCTCTCTGCGTTACAGCACCCATTGTGATGGAGATGCTCCAGTAACACGTGCTGAAAACAACTGCTGAACCTCATGATGACTCATTAGCTCTGAGGCTACCCACCCTTCAATCAAAGTCCGACTGAGTGGTTATCTCCTACCAGGAGCCCTCTCTGATCAAGCCCATCTGACTGGGTCCAGTAAAGCTATATCCTGTCTCGGGGGTTTCTACCCTGTCACCTTCAGATGAATGGGGAGATCTGGTCAACTCTTCCTTTGATCTCCCCATAAAAATGCCCCTGCACCATTGGAGCTAGGCTCTGTGCAACAGAGGAGAAAGGGAAGAACAAATAAAAAGAAGTGCCTCCCCTGCCTCCCAACCAAGCTGCGTGGAGGCCAGCCTCATCCAAGGGGCCATAAGAGAACAGTCCACATAGAGGAGAATCCAGGGGCTCAGATTTAGGCCCTGAGATTTCAGGGCAGGCCAGTGTGGGAAGCTGGTACAGTCAGGAAGGGCTGCTTGAAGGAAGCAGGTGGAGGAGAAGAACTGAGGGACAGAAAAGTATCCCAGGCAGAGACCAGAGGAAACAGAGCGTCTAAGTCTCTTGAACTTGGGCTGTACCCACCTCATCCGCACCCTCCAGGAAAAGCTCAGTGCCTCACTAAACACATTCCTCAAATGCTTTCCCCTCAGATCCTAATAACATTGGGATTGCTGCTTAAGCTTTTAAACGCTGTGTACCAGGCCCACCTGTTAGAACAGTTCCACAGCCTTCTTCAGTGGTTCCCAGAATCCTCACCTCCTGAGCCCTGACCCAGCCCTAGGCTGGACCTGTCCCCATCTGAGACCAGCACTGCTCAGCCCTGCCTGATATCAGGATCCCTGTGAAATTTACTAAAACGTATCAATGCCTGGGCCCTGCCCCAGCCTGTACCATCAGAAGCTCTGGGTGGGGTCTGGCATTGCTGCATTTGTTGTCATTGTTCCTTTGTTGTTGTTTTTGCTGTTGAATATATTTTTTTAGCATTTTATCTCAAATTTACAGAAAAGTTGGAAGAATGATCCAAAGTATACCCACATACTCTTTGCCCACATTTACCAATTATTTACATTTTACCTCACTTGTTTTATTGTTCTCTTTCTCTCTATACGTGTATCTGTATGTGTATGTGTGTATTTCTGAACCCTTTGAAAATAAGTTAGAGATATGGTATCCCTTTAGCCCTAAATATTACTCCCTAAGAACAAGAATTTTCTCTTACCTATGGATAGGGCAGTTATCAAAATCGAGGAGTTGAACACTGACACAGAACTATTATTTAATCTGGCCTCCACGTTCAAATTTCGATTGTCCCAGTGGGCAGTGGTGTGTGGTAAAAGCTCCCCTGACAGTTAGAAGACGCCGGCAGGGCTGGGAAGCCTGGTGGGGATGAGAACCGCCCAGCCCACTCTGTGCTCTGGCCAAAACCACAAAGACCCTCGCCTCCCTTTCTCAATTCCTCTCTCCCCAGCGTGGGCAGCTACAGCCCTGGCAAAGGTGGCAGGCTGGTAAAAGGCATTAACCCCTTCTCTGCAGACTGGAAGCACAGTCTGGTCTCTCCGGCTGCCTGGGCAGAAGCTTCCGCCCAGCACCGCTATAAATAACCTGGAGGGGGCGGGCCGTGGGGCGGTGTCACTGCGGAGTGTGGAGAGGGGGGGAGAATACCCCCCTTCCCGTGCCCAGGGCCATACCTTGGCCGCCTGGCGCGTCGGGGAGGGAGGGGCCCACACAGCTCTAGCCTGGGGCGGGGGAGGGCGGGACTGCTATGCTCTGAGGTGCGCTCGGGTCCGCAGCCGCTGAGGGCATGGGGGGTCCCGCGGGGCCCCCGCGCCTTCTCCACGCCCCTCACCCGCTGCTCTGCCTGCTCTGCCTCCTGCCGCCGCTGCTCAGAGTAAGTGCAGGGAGTGGTGGCGGGCGGGGAGGCGCGGGGTGGGGCGGCATCTGTTCTCAGGGTCGGGGCGCTCCGTGCTCTCCTGACTGCGAGGCGGTAGGGGGTCTCACTGCTCAGTTACTGGGCTCGGTTTCACTTAGCCCTGTTAGGAGTTGAATGGAGGAGGTCTTAGGGCTTGGTCGCCAGGATGGGGTTGGGGATCCCTGTGTCCGGTGATGGGATGGAGATGTCCTGCCTGGATGAGGGGGCAAGTGGAGGGGAGATGAAAGTCTTCACACCAGCTAGGATGGGACCTGGAAGCCTTTGTGGATGAGCAGAGCATTCTGGGGGACGCCCTAGTGTCTACGACATGCCCTTCCTCGGGTCCAGAAATTTCCTGTCCCCTGTCCACTCTGTCACCTCCCCTATAGATCCCGCTGCATCTCCCCTGCAGGAGCCTCAAGTCCCTTCCTCACCCCATCCCAGTTCTGGCCCTTCCCCACAAGGGACCCCCAGAAAGCTGTCCCCTGTCTCCTGCAGCCCGGTCCCCACGCTTGTCTCAGTGCCTGAAACCAGGCAGCCCTCAGTATCAAATGAGCAATGGGGCAGAGGGGCCACTTGGGGGAACCAGCCTTGCCAGGGGTTTCTCAAAGCTGTGGGTGTGCCCACTGGCCAGAGTCATGGTCTGCAGGTAGGAGCCGAGGGTGACGGGATGGAGAGGAGCTGTACAGAAAGAACTGAAGAAGTGGGGGTGAGGCTAGGAGGGGGTGATTTCCAGAAACAGATGTCGGAGGAATCTACCTCTTACCCTCTCCCCATTTTACAGATGGGGAAACTGAGGCTCGGAGAGGAAGGGTGACCTGTCCTAGGCCACACTTTTCATGAAGAGCCACGACACTAAAAGATTTCAGAGGCCATGCAGTGCAAGGGACAGAGCCAGGCTGGAGGTCAGGAGGCCTGGCCCCATCCGCATATGTACACAGAGGACTCCTTCGTTCAACACTCATTCAACAGATGGGTAGTGAGCGTCCACTGTCTGTGGCAAAGTGGCTTTGCAGACAGACCTGATCAAATCCCTGCTTTGCGGCTTAGTGTGTGACCTTGGACAGGCTACTCAAATTTCCCCAGCCTCAGTTTCCTCCTGGGTAAAATGAGGATGATTTTGGTGCTTACTGAATAGGGTTGTCATGAGGAACAGTTGAGACAGTACAGGTAAAGCTCTGAGCACCATGCCTGGCACAGAGTAAGCAGAGATGAAGGCACTAGGGGCCCTGCCCTCCCAGGGGATCTGGTCAGGTGGAGGAGAGGAGTGGGCACCATGCTGAGGTGTGGTCAGTGCCCCGATGGGCAGATGGCCCCTAGACCTGCCAGATCCTTTTAAGGACATTGCTGGGATGGGTGGAGGCTGTGGAGTGGGTTCACTACCACCCCCTCCTGCCCACCTCCCACTCCCGATGTCTTGGGCTCTGAGCTCTTTCTGCCCCCTGGCACTTGTTCTGGGGATAGGTGCCTTCAAGACAGTTGGTGTTAGGGCCAGGGTGGCCCCTCAGCCGTCCCCCTCTGGGGGCCATGATGCCAACCGCCCAAGCTGGTTAGACGGAGAGGGTTTCTGGTTGCTGCCCCAGAGCCCGGCCAGGTTGAGGGGTCTGTGGGAGGGTACCCTGGGTCCCGGGGACGTCAGAACTGGCAACCTCAGAGGCAACAGTCTGATTTCCCTGTAGAGTCAGCCCAGGCCCTGCCCCTAGCTCCCCGGATGGCCCAAGACTAGAGACTAGTTACTCACCCAAAGTTACTCAGCACGTAACCAGCTAGAGAGGACCGTGGTCTCTCTAGCCCCAAAGCACAGGCTTCCTTGCTTTGGGTCTTCATGGTAATGGGATTTATTTCTGGGTCCTCGTCCAACTATTCTGAGATTTCTGCTCTCTATAAAAAGAGAGTAAGTGACCTGGAGCGGGTGGTGGGGAAGGAAGGCGATCCAGGAGGGTCTGGCCTCCAGCCCTCTCATTTATTCAATAATACTTGATTCAGCCAGTATTTAAGGAAGATCATGCATGGTAAAGACATAAGGGTGAAAACAGCAGCCCATGGCCCCTGCCCTATGAAGTTGATAGCCTAAAGAAGCCGCTGGCCGAAGAAAACAACGGCTAAGAATTAAATGTGTATTTACAAACTCTGGTCATGGGAACTGAGAACAAGTGTGTGCAGGTATAAGAGCCTCTCTGCCAGGATTGGGAGGAAGTCTGGCGGGAGGTGGGCAGGATGGCAGGGACGGAGATGGGGTGGTCCTAGAGGGAGGCTGAGGGAAGAGCACGCTGGGAAGAAGTCTCTAGAGTCCCAACCCTGAGAAGAGATGGTGCGAGGCTCCAGGGGGCATGGTGGGTCCGGGTGGGATCTGATTTCTATCCCAAGGGCACAGGGAGTTCAGGGCTCGCTAAGCTGGGGAGGGGCCTGATCTAAAGTGCAGTTGTGAACATTCCAGCTGGTGGTTGAGTGGGGAGGACACCCTGGGTCAGCCCGCACTGCAGGAGCCCAGCCTTGACCCTGGTGCTACCAGCTGCCCTCCGAGGCCTTTGAGAAGCTACTTTGGGAAGCAGTGCTGAAATCATGCAGGCTTTTTGGGCACCGGGTGCCATGCTAAACCCTTTACTAAAACACTGGGAAGGTCGGGACAGTTATTTACAGACGGAAATGCAGGTTGGGTAAGGCTAACAAATATGGCTGCTGGATTCCAAACCCCTTGATTCTAACCTTGCCTCCCCCTCTGTGAAGACCCCAAGAAGTCTTGTCTGGGTCCAACCCCTCAGACCTTTGAGCAACAAGGTGCTCCCCACCAGGGCCTTAGAACAGCACTTCTGTGGTCTCTTGCCCCAGGTTCTTGCTTCTGGTGGGGCTGTCTGTCCTGAGAAGGCTCAACAAAGAGGGAAAGCCCAAATTCCAGAAGCCTGGATCCCCGCTAACCTACACAGCTCTCCCCAAGACCAAGGCCAGGGCCCTGCACACACACCCAGGGTCTGTGGAGGGTTGGGGGCAGGGGACTCAAGGGCCATTTACCAGAAGCTAATTCATCTAATAACTCTTTCCCCCCAATTCAGCTACTCTATGAGTGTTTTCTAACCTAATCAGCTAATTTAGTCTCTCTGTTTTTGCCATTTTGTTGATGTTTTAGTATTTTTTAAAAAAACCAGTTTGTCTGCCTATTTAATTTCCTATTCCTAGTAAGTCTCAGATTTGCAGCCCTTTATGAATTATGGGACTATTCTGTACTCTCTTAGCTATCATTTTCTACTTTATCTAATTTTAAGCATTTTTAGGACTCCTCAGTCAGTCATAAGTCACTTTACTCAAAATTCTAATTTTTTAAGATATCATTTCAAATCTGCCAGAGGGAGGGATATATTATCCAATAAGCTTGTTTTGTTCATTCTGTTTAGTATTCTGTTTAGACCACAGGACTTACCACATGCTTGGTACTGTTCTAAGCTCTGACACACATTACCTGTTTTAAGCTTCACAACCACCCTAAGGCATAAGACCATCAATATCCCCATTTGACAGATGAAGAAGCTAAGGCAAGGTCATGTGCCCAAGGTCACTCATCTGGTGGTAGCAGGGCCGGGATTCAAACCAGGCAGCCTGACTCCACACTCCCTTCCCTTCACGAAAGTGTAAGACACTCAGATGCCAAAACAAATCAGAAAGAGGTGAGTTTTAGGAAAACTGGATATTAGATGAGTTGATCATTAAGGAGATAATTTTAGGCCTAGTGACCTGTTGTAGGACCTCTTGCAGGCCAGCTCCTGCCTTCCCTACCCCCTTGCTCCCTCAGACATCTGTATGCAGGACCCAGGGCTTGGCACAGGTCAGAGAAGAGGGACAGAGGCTAGAGGGAGCCACAGGCTTTCAGAGATGAGAGAGAACACACGCCAAGGAAAGACCTGGAAGTTTCTCCAGGCAAGTTGGTGGCTGGATTCAGACTAGATGGGAGAGTGGGACATCTTAGAAAGAGGGACCTGCTGGAACACTCAGGGTAGGGAGAGCCCTACGGAAAGCTGCTTTGGGCTCTTGGGGCCCTCACTCAAGGTCCCGGCAGCTAATAAGTTAGAACTGAGCAGCTAAAAAGTCTCCCCTGCCCCGTCCTGGGAAGATCCCACATGCCGCGGAGCGGCTGGGCCCGTGAGCCATGGCCGCTGAGCCTGTGCATCCGGAGGCTGTGCTCCGCAACGGGAGAGGCCACAACAGTGAGAGGCCTGCGTACGGCAAAAAACAAAACAAAAAAAAAACCTGAAAAATAAAAAGTCTCCCCTTCCAGGAAGCCTGCTCGGATACTCCAGAAAACAATTACCTACTTCCTTCATCTGACTGCCAGTCCCTCACCCTCTGCCTCAGCCTGCCGCAGCTCCAGTACTGTCTGGCCTGTGTCTGCTCAGGGCCCAGAATCTGCCTCCTCACGCCCCGTTCCCCCCATTTCCTCCCTCTCTTCTGCCCCTCCTTCCCTCCTCCCCATACCCTGTCTTCAGTGTCCCCATCTCTTCCTCCTTCCCCCGGGTAGGGCCTGAGTTTCTCCTTCCTCTGTTCCTAGCTCAGGCTCAGTGAGACCAGTGAATGAAAGAAAACACTGGGGAGGAACCCCGCCCCCTCCAGAGGAGTCCTCTCTGACCTTGGGCAGAGAGGGAGAAGGCAGGGAGGGAGCTCACCCCGTTCCTGTCCAGTACTGGCAGCCTGGCTGCAGGACCTGTGGTCCCAACTCTCCCAGGCTTAGACCAGCAGCTAAATTTAGAGGAAGCTTTGTTGCCAATCCAGGAGGGAGCACGAGGCTGGGCCAGACCCCCGGCTCCAGGGAGGTGGCACCTTTGAGGCCCGCCTGGCGCCTGGGCCCCAGGTTCTGCCTGGACAGGGCCCAAGGTGGAGGAAGAGCAGCTGGCTCTCTTTTCTTGGCTCCCCTGCCAGGGCCTCTCCCTTGCCCTGTGTAAGGGAGGGCTTCCAACTCCAGGCACACAGAGGCTGGACCCGGGCCGTCCTCAAAGGGAAAATTCAGAAAGAAGGCTACCTGACAAGCAGGAAAAGCCCAGAACTGAGTTCCCAGAATTGGGGGTCGGGGTGCAGCTATCTCTGGCTGAGGGGACCATGGTCTCATCCAAACAAACATTTATTGAGCACCTGCTACATGCCAGGCTCTGGACTGGGAACTGGGCACCCAGATGTGAAGCAGACAGATATGGGCCCTGAGCTCCAGCAGCCTGTAGCCTCATGGGGCGGGGCTGTGGGGGGGCAGCTCTCTGCCCCTATGACAGCCAAGAGCTGATCAGAAGTCCAAGGTGTCCCCCACAAAAGAGAGATAATGGGGTCTTCAGGTGGCTCAGAGTCAGTTCTAGAAGCCAGACTTCTTGTCTCCCTTGCGCAAGGCCCTGCTGGGCTGGCTGGGTCTCCCTCCCCTCCTCCCATGACCTAGCTCTCTGCCCACAGGCCCCCACTCCACTGGTGAGAGCTGCTTCTGACTCACCTGTTTTTGGAGCTGGGGTCCTCCCAGCATCTGCAGACCACAGGCTTTCACCCCCTCACACGGGACCACTTGTGGCCTACCAGGCTGTCTGAACAGTCCTGCCTTAGCCCCTTACCCGCTGTGTGGCCTTGGGAGGTGACTTCGCTTCTCTGGGACTCAGTTTCCTGACCTGTGAAATGGGGTCATTCACAGCCACCTCAGAGGCTGTTGTGAGGATTAAATGGGCTGCCCTGAAGCATTTAGAGCTGTGTCTAGCACATAGTAAATGCTGACTTCACATCCAAGAAGCCTCTTTCCCACCCTCTGTCCTCTTAATAGCATCCCCAAACCAGAGGCTTGCTGCTTCTTGAGCAGGCCCTGTGCTTCCCTGCCTCTGAGCCTTTGCTCGCTCAGCTCCTGCCCCTGGAATTTCTTTCTGCTCTTCTTACCCTTCATCCTACCTTGGACCAAGTCCTTCCATCCTCTTGGACTCAGCTTCCATGCGCAGTTTTCTCACCCAGCATCCACTGAGCACTGCTGAGCAGTGAGCCTGGTGAGCGAGGTGAAGGTGCGTCTTCAGGGGCCACTGTACACGGGAGGGGTGTTGAGGGCTGAGAGGGGGAGCCCTGCTGGCTGCAGAGCTTGGAAGGCAGAACATGGGGTTTCTAAGAGGCTTTTCTAAAGGAGAAGGGCTTGAACTGCACTGTGGGACTCCCCCAAATGAGGTTTGAACCCCCCATTACTGAGCTCCCTAACTGTACCCCTCCTAAAGTCCTTGACAAGAGGCACCATGTAACACGTGTCCTCTATGTAGCAGCTCTTGACAGTCAGTAATTTGTTTAATGCATACCAAAGCCCCATGGGGTTTATATTATCCCCATTTTAAAGGCGGAGGCCAAGGCTCAAAAAAGTTAAGTAACGGCCAAGGCCACAGAGCTGAGAAGCAACATCCCCAGAGCCCTGAACATGGGCATGTTTGCAGTCTGCTGCCTCTGAGAGCTCATCACCCAGGCCTTGAGGATAATTATTCATGGCTGTGTCTCTGCTTTCCCTGGCCCACTGTGGGCTTTCTGGGGGCACCGGTCTCTCCTTCCTCCTCCCTGCCCGCCCCTCCCCCACCTACCCACCACCATTAGCAGCAGCGGCTCTGTCCAAAATGGGCACCTCCAGGGTATGTTGCAGGTCTGAACTGAGTCAAATCCACCCAACCAGCCCCCTTGAAGAGAATGAACATCTTTGGCTTTGCCAGCTTATTCGACCAGTGGAGAGAAGGAGTTGGAGATGGAGCCCAGACTTGGGAATTATTCCACAACCACTTCTGATCTGCTCGCCCATTCTGCCCAGGCTTGAACAGCACACATCAATACTGAGCACGGCAGCCAGTGCCCCCTGCTTTGCTCAGCAAGAAGACTCAGCCACGGCCTCAGATGACAGCGACTGATACAAGGACAGCCCCACAGTGCCTGAGTCCTGGCAGAGGATGCCCGGCCGCCCCTGTCCATGAGCTCGGAGCCAAGTGTTCAGACCCTCCCGAAGTTGAACATGAGATGCCTGAGTGATGGGGCCACAGTGTGGCCACTGGGGGCTTTGAGAAAAGGAGCTTGCATCTAAGATGCAGAATCTGGTTGGTCAGAGTCCACCATCAACACCACATGCCTCTGCATTGAGCATTGCCTCTACCATGGCTTCCAGAGGCTGGTGGCTCACTAGGAACTCAGCCCTCCCCACTGCCCCCAGAGAGAGCGTACTAGCTGCTTCTCAAACGAAGAGAAGGGGGATGGGAACGGGGGTTGGGTTAGGCTTAGGGCCCACACTCTCCCCTGACCCAGCTGAGGGTGGGGCATCAGAACACTCCCAGGACCCAGAGTGTCCCCTCCCCAGCCCACCTCACCCCTGGCAGGTGGCTCTCTGGATAGCCAGGCCTTCATGATCCCAAGAAGCTGATGCTGGGGAGCTCCTGGCAGCCCTGGGATATGTGAACAGCAAGACCATGGCCCCCAGTGTCTGTCCTGCAGGCCAAGCGGCCAGAGCTCCCGGCTGATGGCTCAGGAAGCCCCTCACAGCAGCCAGACACACACACACTACACGCACTGTACACATACTACTCTCACACCCCACACACCCCACACAGACATATACACACCCTGCACACATACGCCTTGCACACACACTAATCTCACACACAGCACCTCTGCTTCCCAGCGCTTCCTCCTGCCTCCAGCCCTGTGGAGACAGTTGGCAGAACCCAGGTGCAGTAAGTACCTGTAAGTGGCGGCTGTGCCATCCTCGGCTCTCCCACCTGACCGAGCGGGGTCATTAATTAGGGGCTCCAGGTCGGCGTGGTGAGGCTGTGCATGCAGCCTCCAGCCCCAGCACAGGAAACGGACTGAGCCCGACGTGGGGAACGTGATGTTTGAGGGCTGTCGGGCTCTGGTCCTGGGGACATCCTGGGGCAAACATTGACCCAGCTGCCAGGGTGGAAATATCTGACAGGCAGGAGAAAGGGGAGGGGCTGCCCACTAGTGGGGCAGTGCCTTCCAGAATCCCAGGATCAGGAATATCGGTGTTGGGGGGACGTGCAAAAGTCATCTTACAGGACTTTCCTGTTGGCGCAGTGGTTAAGACTGCGCTCCCAATGCAGGAGGCGGGGGTTCGATCCCTGGTCAGGGAACTAGATCCCGCATGCATGCTGCAACTAAGTAAGCCTGCCTGTTGCAACTAAGACCTGGTGCAACCAAATAAATTAAAAAAAAAAAAAGTCATCTTGCATACACATGTGCAAGTGCATGTGCGCACACGCACTGGCCACAAGGTAAGAGAAGTGGTGGTCTTGGCAAGAATGGGAGACAAGGATTAGAATTTTAGAGGGCATTGCTTTTGTTCAGTTTCACACCATGCACTTCCCAGCCTCTCTGCCTCTGAACGTGTTTTGTTCTCTATCTAGGATGCCTTTCCTGGCCCCACCCTTATCAGCTGGGCAAACTCCTACTCCACCTTCAAAGCCCACATCAGCGTGACCCCCTCTGTGATGCTACCTTATTCCTTCTCAGCAAATTGTAGACGCTGTAACAAGTTGATTACCCATCCATCTTTTCCTCCAGAAGATGGTCCCCTGAAGGGCAGAGATAACCACATCTACTTTGTCCCTCTATATCCAGCATTCCCTCATTATTTTTTCAGGAGATGGGATCCTAGATGGTTTCTGTCTTTTGGATGGAATTGCCGTTGTTGCAACAATCACGTTTGTTCCCTGGCAAGTGCTCACATTGGCACAGTGGTTCCTCCCTTTTCCCCTGCTCGTCCGTCTGGTTGCCCCCAAAGTGCCACCTCTTCCAGGAAGCCTCCCCTGTCTTCCCAAGTCCAAGTTAGGAGTCCCATGTGTTAACATTTGTAACTGCCTGTTTACCTGTGTGACAGGGAAACAAAGTCAAATCATCCACTCTTCTCCCCTCTTTTCTGCACCTTCCAAGTCTAGAGGATCCCTACCTGGCCTGGGACTACCCTGAGGACACCATGTCCCCCAGCCAGGGCCTGACACACAGTAGACACAGTACGAATGTTTGCTGGGGAAACGAAGGGCTGGCGGAAACCCCCACCCCAGCTTTGCTGACAGAAGGACACAGGGCACATCCCATCTGGAAGAAGAGACCTTTGGGGGCCAAGGGATGGACAGAGCATTAGTCTTTCCTTGGGAGCCAAGATGCACTACACCACTTCTAAGGGTTCCAGGTCTGGCCAGGCTGTTGTTCTGCTGTGTGGCCTTGGGCATTTCCCTCTTCTGTTTTCTCCTCTGTACAGTAGAGGGGTAAGGGATGAGTGACAGGACAAGGCGGCGTGGGGTGGGGGACAGGCAGACATGTGCTGTTACTGTCTAGCCAGGGCCTGACCCTCATTTCTCCTGTCCTCTAGGCGGCCGGGCCCAGCCAGGCACCCAGAGACCAGCCCGTGTGGATGCTACTGGGACAGTACTGCCACGCAATCATGACCCTCACCAACCTCTCAGGTATGCCAGCCCCTGCCACCACCGGCGGCAGACCCCGGAAGCTGGGGGTGGGCCCAGGGCCTGGGGGAGAAGCGGGCTCTCCCGGGCCAGCCCCAGCTCAGCAGGTGGGGAAGGGTGACTGGCTTCCAGGCCCGGGCCTTGTGTCTGTCCTTGGGCAGCCCCTTCCCCACTGGGGCTCAGGTCCTTCATCGATGATGAAGAACTTGGCTGGGAGTCGTCCTCCAGCTCCCGGCTCCCTCCGTCTACACCCAAGGAAGCTGGCTGGCCTGGCATTCAGGTGCCTGAGGAGGGGGCACCTCGCTGCTCTCAAACTCCAGCAAGACCGGCAGAAGGTGTAAAACACATTCTCCCATTGCCGTGGCTACAGGTGTTACCTCCTGGTAAGAACCTGTGAAGTAGCAGCTGGGACCCTGAGATCTGACCCCTTAGAGTTTCCTGGCGGCTGATTCAGAGTCAGGGTTAGCCACTGCGGAGCTAACTCAGAAGAGCCCCAGGCCTCAACGGGCTCTGAAAAGATGTCCCCAAGGCCCCGCCCAGTGTCCTGGCCTTCTCAGGGCTGCATCCACAGAAGCAGCAAGGAAGGAGGAGGGCTGTGGGTGCCCTTGGGTCTGGAGCTACTGCCGGAACACAAGGAGACAAGGGTGCTGGCCAGAACTGGGAGCCAGCACCAAACACAGCCCGAGTCACGCATAAAGAGGAAAACCTTGTTGTCTGCCCTCCTTAACAGTGGAGTGGTCGAAAGCTCAGGTGTTAGGGTTAGACAGACCCAAGTCTGGATCCTAGCTCTTCCACCTAACAGCTCTGTGACCCTGGACGAGTCAGCCAACCCATCTGTATTAATTTGCTTGGGCTGCTATAAAATACCACAGACTGGGTAGCTTAAACAACAGAAATTTATTTTCTCATGATTCTGGACCTTAGAAGTCCCAGACCAAGGTGTCAACAGAGTTGGTTCCTTCTGAGGCTTCTCTCCTTGGCTGGTAGATGGCCATCTTCTCCCTGTGTCTTCACATGGTCTTCCCTCTGCGTGCGTCTGTGTCCTATTCTCCTTTTTTTACAAGGACCCTGGTCACATTGGATTAGGGCCCACCCTAATGACCTCATTTTAAAGCAATGACCTCTTTAAAGAACCTATCTCCAAATACAGTCAAATTCTGATGTATTAAGGATTGGGGCTTCAACATATGGATTTGGGGGACACTATTCAGCCTATAACATCTGAGCCTCAGTTTCCTTGTCTGTTAAAAATTGGTCAAAGTCGACCTCAGAGGCTTACTGTGAAGGTTGAAAGAGAGACCGTGGCTACACCAGCATGCCAAGCAGCCATCGGGCAAAAAATGGAGGCCCCCCCATTTCAGGAGAGCTCCCACCCTCCCCTCGCCAGAGCTCTTTGCTCTCAGAGGCAACACTTGTTTATCAGCAAATCCACCACCTTCTCCCTGCCCTCCCTCTTTGCCCCGTGTGTGGCATGGACCCTCACCTTCCCCGTGACCCCTGGCAGGTGATACGCGTCCTCCCCACCTCTGAGCCTAGTGAAGAGAAGTCCCAGCCTCTCCAAACACGAGCTCTGCCTGGCTTGACTTGTACTATCATCCATCTGTTTATAAATGGAATACATATTACATATATTTAATTTGGAAAAAAATATTTTTAAAAACCAAAGAAGACGATAAGTACTCATTATCCCACAACCCAGGAATTTTTTATAATGTTTACGTCTGCCAGAAGTTTATCAAACCATAGAGGCTCATGTTTTTTCTTTTTTCCACAAAACTGGAATGATCCTGTGTCTACAGTTTTGTAACCTGCTTCTTCCTGTTGTGATTCAGAGTGAACATCTCCCTGTGTCATTAATTATTCATCCACCACGTTGCTGTGGTGCTGCCTAGCAGCCACCGTGGGGACGCATCATCCATTAACCATGCCCCTGCAGTGGGACATGCAGGCTGTTAGGATGCCCTCGGACTTTGGGAATAGTTTCTCAGGTCCCCACATGGTAGGGATGTCCTTTTAGGTGTCCACTGATTGAGAAAATGCATATTGACTAACAAAGTTCAGAAACAAGTAGAAACAAACAACCTATTGTTTAGACATACATTCATGCGCTAAAACTGAAAAAACTAAGAGCAAAGGAATGATAAACACAACATTCAAAAGAATGTTCCCTCTGAGGGAGGAGTATATAGATAAATTTGTAAGTGATTGGTAATGATCTAGTTTTGGATTGGGCAACAGATTCCTTATATGTGCTACTACATACAAACTTCCATAAAAGAAAAGACTAAAATAAAATAAAGTTGGGCCGTATATGGGCTAATGATGACAAGAGGTCATGAATCAAAGACTCTGATCAATTAAAATGCATGCCCCTGAGGTCCAAATAAAGGAAAAACGCATAATCCCAAGAGACTTAAGGCAGGCTTTAAGTGGATTATTTCTGTTTTATTCATCACAGAGGAATCTAATAGAGCATATACTGTAAGTTGTAAGGCATATTATTTTTTCAGTCCATAGGCAATGTAAGGATCCAGATGGAATCAAGGATTCCTTGAAATAACTCCCTAATCCAATACACACACACACACACACACACACACACACACACACACACAGGGCTGGTCAAATGGGAAGAGAACCTTGGTCTGGGAGACAGGGCTGCTGCCAGGGCATTTGTTCTTTCAGTGGTGACTCACTGAGCACAGGCCTGGAGCATTCTGATGGGTGCTAGGGACTGCTTAGTGAACATGACCAGCCCTGCCCTCTGGGAGTCACAGTAGAAAAACCAACAACCTTGATGTGACATCGACCAGCACCCGGCAGATGGAGGCACGGAGAAGGGCCACCCACCCCAGACAAGTCAAAGGAGGTGAGGGCTAAGCTGAACGTTAGAAGGATGAATGGGAGTCGGCTAGGCTAACTGGAGCACAGCGGTAAGGGCATTCCTGGCAGAGGGAACGGCACATGCGAAGGTACAGAGGTAGAGAATGTCCCCAGGGAACGGCGAGTTGTTCCAAAGTGCATCTCAAGTTGAGAGGAGCAAGAGGATGGGGAATAGACAATCATGAAGAGTGTTGTTTTCAGTGCTAGAGAGCTGGGCTCTGTCCCGAGGGCAATGGGGATCCACTCTTGTGAGAAGTCACACAGTCTTAGAGAAATCACTTCCTCCCCCCGTGAAGGGAGACAAGGAGCCCAGTCTGCTGTGGAGATGAAGATGGCCTGGGAGCCGTTGGAGAGGAAGTTCCTTTTCCTCCTCTGGGCCTCCCTTTGGCCATCTGTAAACGACAGTGTAGGGTTGGACGGTTGCCAGAGACCTGAAGCCCGATCCCAAGGCTCAACCTGAAGACACCAGACCATCTCCCCTGTGCCAGCGTGGAGTGGGGTAGGATGGGGAAGGAGTATCTGGCCTGGCCGGGGGCACTGTTCCCAGTGCTGCAGGGCAAGAGGGGGGCACCTTCTGGCCTCTCCCAAGCCTCTGTGTCCTCAACAGTCCCACTGTAACTGCAGTGAACCCCCCAACCTGTCCCAGCCCTGCGTACTCCCTGTCTCTTCAGCTGGACAGAGCACAGCCCCACCAGACATGCAAAGGCAGACTCTGTCCCCTCAAATCCAGTTTTCCAGCTGTTTGATGGGTGGTGGGATGAGTGAGAGAACGTGTGTGTGCTGTGCAGACACGCGACTGTGCGAGACACCGTGTGTCTTTCCATTGTGCTGTGCACGCCTATCTGGTGTTAGGCTGTACGCTGGAGGACCATCCACTGCAGCTGACATCAGAGGTGGGCCAGAGGCACCTGACCCACCCCCGCTCTGCTCATGACACCCAGGTATCTTCCCCAGCACCTGTCACACTTCCCTGAACTTATTTGCAACCTGTCCCACCAGACTGGGGGCACACAGACTGTCCCAAATACCGCTGCCCCAATGCCTGGCCTGGGAGCTCACCTCCATCCCAGGGACCTCCCACCCACCTCTGCTTCCTTGGCTAGCAAAAAGTCCCAGACTTTATTAATTGTAGTTGAATTTAATCTAAGTGAGGAAAGTTTTCGCTCATTACAATATCTTCCTCGTTTACCTATTTGCAGACACTAAACTGAGCTATAAAATTAATTTGTTCGAAAGCCGCTCCTTTTTTCATTTTTCTCTCTGTCGCATCTAGAATAACAGACAGTCATACCTATGATAATAAACTCCATGACGAAATGGCCCTGCATCCTGGAAACCAGGGGACCCCAGGTCTGTGGGCCTGTGCTCAGGCCCTGACTGTCCCGTCAAGATGCAGAATGAACTTTGCCTCTGCCCCTGAAATGGTCACTTCCCAGAGGAACCTATATCACATGTGCTGTCCCAGTTAAGAGCAGTCCAGGTCTCCCAGGCTAAGCTTCCATTCTTCGTGTGAGACGATGATAAGTCCTTGGCCTGTGGTCACAGGGCACTCACCACCCCATGAGATAGCTGCTTTTCCTGTGCTGTGGCTCTGGTGATGAACAGGTTAATAACTTAGCTTGATCTCTCCTTTTCCCCCTGGGCTGGGATCAGTGTGTGGAGAGCCTCCTTTGTGCATGAATGAGACTAATTCCCAATGAAGAAATGGGCTGATCCTGCCAGCCACACTCTAGCCTATGTGTGACCCTGTGGGGCAGGGCTCAGTCTGGGACCAGGGCCGAACCTCAGCCTGGGACTGGCAACAGGACTCTGCCTAGGGTTGGAGTTGGGACTCAACTGATCCTCACCTGCTCCTGGCACTAGTTATTAGGGACCTCTGCCTCTGCAGCTGCCCGAGCTGAGCCAAGGGCTCTGTCCATTCAAAAAGCAGAAGACAGACCTGGCTGGCTGGTCTGCACCTTGTACCTGCCAATCAGCTGGCCGTGGAGAGATTGCTGTGCTCAGCCCTGGTCTCAGTGCTCTCTGACTCTGCCTGGGCAGTGACAGCAGCATTCATGTGGAGGCTGGTGACACTGGAGCACACAAAGGCAGCCCAGCCTGCCTCTTCTCCTCTCCCTGCTCAGGGCATAATGCTGGCTCAGGGTGGTCTCAGTCTTCTCTGGCAACTTTGTTCCCAGTGGAGGATGGCAAGAAGGGATAGGTCTAGCTCCCCTGGGGCTTCCAGCCCAGCTGGGACTGGGTCCCAGCTCTCCCTGCCCTCTGAAGATAGAAACATACACACACACATGTGCACACACATGTACATCTGCCTTTGCATCTCATAACTCAGAACCAGAGATTGTCAGGGCTGGGAGCGGCCTCTAAGAACATTTCACTGATGGAGAAACTGCCCCAGAAGAGAGGATGAGAATTGGGGTAAAATGCGTAGAGAGCAGAGACAGAGGCAGAGACAGTAAAGACTGAGTTGGGGCCCTGTCTCTTGAGCCCAGTTCCCCCCACTCAGCAGGCATGAGCAGTGGGCCTGCCCTAGGCACTCAGTGGAACCACAGGGAATTATGGAGCAGGCAGTCCTGAGGGGCCTAGGCAAATTCCAAATAAAGGTTTTTGGGGTCTGATCTCTCCTGCACACACACACACACACACACACAGGTGTGGAACCAGTTTCAGGCAGCCCTGCCCAAGCCAAGAGGAGGAGAGGGTCTCACTTCTCACTTTATTCCCTCTGAAACCCAGGGCAGTAAGACCCGGGTGTGTGAAATCCTCCAGATAATTTCAGCCAGATTCTCCCCTGGACTTTTCCGTGTCCTTTAATGACAACACCACCCCCGCCCCCAGTCACCCAAGCGGGAGACCTGGCATTATCCCTGCCTCCTGGCTCCTGTTGGAAGCCACCCACCCACTCCTCTCTCCAGTTCCTCCTCACCAGGGCTGGCACTCCCCGAAGTCCCTCTCTATCCCGGTCCCCACGGCTTGGTCCGGGTCTGCACCCATTCAGGCCATTTGATCTCACTAGACTCTTCAGTGGCTCCCTTGCTTCCCTCGAAGCCCCTCCAATCCACTTCCTTCCCAGAGACTAAGGGGTCTTTTCTAGAACGCACATCTGCACGTGGACTCGCCACTCCCCCTGTCACCCCCTCCAGTGTCCTCGCTCAAGGAGGAGAAAGTCAGGCGGCGAGCCACCCGATTCTGGCTCCTCGGGTGGGCGGGCGCGCGCGCTTTGCTGCGCCATGCAACCCCTGGGCCTCGATCCTCGGACGGGTCATTCCGCCCACCAGGCCCACATTCTGCATTGCCGCCACCCTCCCCCGGACCTTGCCGGGGCCTGAGAAGGCGGACCCAGGGCAGGGCTGGTGGGCCGGGGGCGGGAGCCTGGGCCAGGGCGAGAGGAGCCGCCTGGCCCCGCCCCCTGGTGCCGCCATTGGCCGCGACCTAGCGGGTGTACCGGCAGCTCCGTGCGCTTTGCAGCTCCTCTCAGCCAAGGTCCCGACTTGGCAGCTCCGGGCGATCCGACGCAGCGTCCGGAGGCTGTCCGGAAGGTCGGGCTGGGCGAGCAGGGCCAGGACCCTGCGCTCTCTCGGCCGCTCAGTCTCGAACCCAGCCCCTGGCAGCCACGCCGGACGCGCGCTCGCACTCCCACTCGGCGCGCGGCTCCGGGGCGCGATGGACGCGGCACTGCTCCACAGCCTGCTGGAGGCCAACTGCAGCCTGGAGCTGACAGAAGAGCTGCTCTTGGACGGCTGGGGCCTGCCCCTGGACCCCGAGGGTAGGCGGGAGGCGAGCGGACAGGGTCGGCGCGGGCTCCTTCCCTGGCGCGCTGGGTGCGCCCAGGGCCCCGCGCTCCGAGCGCCTCGCGCCCTACGTCCTGCGGCGCCCCGCGCCCCCAGCAACCCCTCTGAGCCCCGCTCTGCTCTCTCCCGTCGTCAGGTCCCTACTCCTACTGCAACACGACCTTGGACCAGATCGGGACGTGCTGGCCCCGGAGCGCGGCCGGAGCTCTGGTGGAGAGGCAGTGCCCCGAGTACTTCAACGGCGTCAAGTACAACACGACCCGTGAGTGTCCCCCGGACCCTCCGCTGCGGGTTCAGCACCCGCCTCCCAGGAGGGCGGTTTAGGGGCTAGCGAGGGCTCCGGACCCAGCGTCGAAGACCTGAGGGCGGTGGCACTGTCCTACGGCCGGCGTTAAAGACATAATACTGTGGGCGCTCCCTCTGCCCCACCTCACCGTTAGCTTCAGACCTCAGTAAGGCAGTGATTTGCCCACGATTTCCGTGCTCCAATGCGCAGAGAGCCCAGAAAGGGGAGAAGGAAACACTTCTTTCCTTTTGAGGACAAACCTCTCTCCCACATTATATACTCTTGGTGCCTGAAGTTTCTCCATTAGGGCGTCCCTGTGTTTAGCCAATTTCCGCCCCCCATCTCCCCGGGGAGGTGGGAAGGGGTGGGGCGCATAGACTAAGTTCCCAGCCCCCAGGGTGAGTGCCACGATCAGACTCTACTGTGGGAGAGGAGGAGAGCAGGAGGCAGGAAAAATGGGGTGAGGCTTGTGTTGGGGGGCATGCAAAGCGTAGCCGTTTCTGGGCCAGAGTGTGGGGTGTAGCCTCTTCCCTACCCGGATGTCCCCGGACTGGCCCTCTGGGCTGTGAGTCCGGGGCGGTGGTCAGCATTACTCCTGCTACCCAGGTAACGCATGGTGTCTGAATCAGGACCGCCCACCCCCACTCCCTGGGAGAACAGCCTGTGCTCTCCTTCCTCCTGGCCAATCACCGGCTGGCTTGACACTCTGGGGAGGACGGCAGCAGAGGCCACAGGAGTCACACAGCATCCAGGTGGGGTTGTTCCGGTTGGGCTCTGGCAGGGGAGGGGGTGCCTGAGTCTATGCCCTGTGGTAGGTCTGATGGGAGCCAAGTGGGAGTGTCTTGTGAGGCTGTGGAATGCAGCATCGCTAGCCCGCCCTCAACAGCCACTCACATTTCCAGCCCCGCCCCACCAGCAAAGAGCCTTCTGAGACACGGGGCAAGAGTGGAGGGCACCTGCTTGTCTGAAGCCCCTTATCCTGGAAGCATCATAGCAACCTGTTTCTGAATGTGTGTCTGAATAGTGGCACAGCTCCCCTGTCGCCTCACTCGCACGCGTGCGCGCACACACACACACACACACACACACACACACGCCTGTCCGAACTCAGGCCTTCACCCCGAGAGATGGTTAGAGGGCTAGACCGTGGCATGTGCGCCTGAGGCTGAGTGGCATTGCCCCGTCTGCACCAGCGGAGGGCTCTCGTGTCCCAGAGAACAGCTGTGCTTGGAGGAGTCCAATGGCGGTGGCGCTCCTAACGGAAGGGAGTGAGAGGGGTAGTGGGGCTGCTGAGGAAGGTTTCTGCGTCATCTGACCACACTTCCTATCCATGATTAAAGCAAACCTCCCTGGGAGGAGGTGATGTCCCTGACCCAGGAGATGTGCAAGCAGAAGGAATGGCTTCCACGCTCCTTCCCAGTCCTGAGATTATAAAACTGTATTTTTAGGATCTTGTGAGCCGTGTGGGGTGGGGCAGTGGAGATCCGGGGCCCTGACTCAGTCTAAACCCAGAGACCAAGCGCTAAGTGAGGTGATGCGGCCCCTCCACCCCACGGCCTGTGGACCTGAGGCAGCTCTGCTCTGGTTCCTACAGCCTGAGCTGTCCCCTCTCCCCTCAACCAGCCTGGAGCCCCCGAGGACAGGGCCTGGATCTCTTCTCCATTGCCAAGCTGAGCACAGTAGTCAAACAGTTTATTAAACAACTACTATGTGCCAGCCACTGCACTGGCGTTGAGGCCCCCACTCACAATTGCAACAGACAAAAGGGATACAGAGTGATAAACGCCCTGATTGGGGAGTGCAAGGGGGCTATGGGACGAGGAGGGAGAGGGGAGGGGAGACGAGAAGACTTCCCAAAGGAGGTGCCGCAGCACGTACCAGACCACTCACATCACGTCAAATGAGAAGCTGAAAAAAAGGTCAGGGTGCCACGGAGGTTGGTAAACGTAGTGCCAATTAGCCCCTGGTACTAATGAACAATTTTCTTCATTTGGACCAAAGTACTGACTTCTGGCGAGTGGGAGAAGCGTGTGGGGCAGAAGCAGCATTGCCATTAACCAGTGTGGCGGCTGAAGTGGGAAGAGCCAAGGTAGCTAATGGCAATGGCAACGGGGTGATTGATTTCTCTCCTCCCCTGCCTCCTAGCCACTGCTTCCTCCTGCTCTGTTTGCCTTTTCAGTGGGATCTTTCCTGGAGAAAGAAGGACACGGGGAGGGAAAAAGCTCCTATGAGAAGCCTGGGGGAAGAGGAGGAAGGGTCCCGGCTCCTGTTCCTACCCAATTTTGTTATGCTACAGCCAGACCCCCGCTGAAGCCTCATGTTTTAGAGGGCGGGCATTGCCTGCATGGGACAGAAGCTTAGGCAACAGTCCTCGTGTACTTTCGTCCACTCAGCTGAGCACAGAGAATGGGCCACAAAGCTACCAAGTGTGGATCATGGTCCAGGTGCCAGCTACCACTGAGAGAGTTTTGCATACATAATCCCATCATCCCCACCTCCCTAAGGCCTCCTGAGATATGCACTGCTCTTATGCCCATATTGCAGATGAGAAAACTGAGGCTCAGAGACATGAAGTCAGTTTTTTCAAGGTTATAATCAGCTCCCTCAGCCGTCACTCTTTTTTTTTTTTTTTTTTTTTTGGCGGTACGCGGGCCTCTCTCGTTGCGGAGCACAGGCTCCGGACGCGCAGGCTCAGCGGCCATGGCTCACGGGCCCAGCCGTTCCGCGGCATGTGGGATCTTCCCGGACCGGGGCACGAACCCGTGTCCCCTGCATCGGCAGGCAGACTCCCAGCCACTGCATCACCAGAGAAGCCCTCAGCCATCACTCTTAACCACCAGGCAGCACTGCATCCGTGAGAGACAGTTTGCGAGAAGAGCTTAGAGGGACAGGAAAAGACTCATGCCTTCACCCTGGAGGATCAGGGAGGGTTTAGCCTCTGAGCTGGACTTCTGGGCACAGGTGGGATTTTAGTAGGTGAAAGTATAGTAAGTCTAGGGGAAGAGATGGGGACCGTGCTTTGTGCCTCGGGACTGGCCGGTGTTATATGGAGCACAGGTAGTAGGAGAAAGAAGAGGATGAGACCAGATGGATGGATGCTGGTCAGATGACTCACAGTGTTGCAGAGGACTTCACCTTTGGTGCAGGAGGGAGCCTAGGGGAGCTTGTGAGCAGAGGAGCTCAGCTTTGGGACACAGAGTCTCTGGTGGCAAAAGGAGGGGTTAGGAGACTGCTGTAACTGACCCAGGTCAAGTGGAGGCTGCGAGAGCAGAAGAGGGCAAGGGTGCATTTGTAACTGACGAGACTGGCATGAGGCAGGGAAGAGGGGGGATTCAGGGACCACACTAGGGAAATGCTGAGTACGGTAGAGGGTATGTGGTCTGAGGAGCTGGAGGGACGTCTGAGTGAAGATATGGAGAACGCAACTGGCTGGCTGAGGAAGCCCAGGCTAGTGCCTTGGTCTGGAGACAAGGTATTCAGGAGTTCTTGTGTGGTTAGCTAACAGCTACAGGTAGCAAGTGTGGGAGAGTTGGTCAGAGCCTTGTTCTTCTTACCCAGAGGCTGTTTCCAGATTCAGCAATGGCCAAGGGAAGGGAAGGGACTTGTTCAAGGCCACCCATGCTCGTCCATGGCAGAGCCCAGTTAAGTGCCCACGTGTCCGAGTCCCCTCCAGTGTCTTCCCCCACCTGGTGCAGGTTCTGTGTGTCTGTACTGTCTTTGACCTGTGTTAACTCATTAGTCTTTACGCACACCCAATAACAGACATAATATTATCCTGTTGCACATGGGGAAACTGAGGCACAGAGAAGTTAAGTGACTTTCCCAAAGTCACACAGCTTATAACAGAACAAGGTTTCTAACTAAGGCTCTGCTGCCTCTGAGAAAGCAAACCTGATGGGTTAAACAGAGAAGGAATTTGTTGAAAGGCTGTCGGGGAGCTTACAGAATTACTGGATGGAACGGAGAACCAGAACCAGAAATGGGGTCCCCAGCCAAGAACTCAGGGCAGAGCTGGCCCAGTGAGGGAACCCCTACTCTCCCTGAGTGGGTCCTGACAACGCCACGAGCCCTGGCCACCAGATGGACCATGGCCTTGCTGTCATCACTGCCTTGGGTTCTTAAGCTTCCTGCAGTGGTCCCCAGGAAACACTCTGCCCATCTCCATTTTGTGGGCCCCCCGCTCACTGATTTCCTCAGGGCCAGTGCATCTGTTGAGGTGCGGGGAGTGTGGAGCTTTGGGTCCCACACTCCAGCTCTGGCTACAAGGGAGCCTAGAAGATGAGGGCCTGGCATCTCAGCCCTGTGGCAGGAGGTGTTCTCTACCTCTCCCAGGTTTCCCCGAAGCCCATGTGGGAATCAGGTTCACATCCTGGGCCACCCAAAACTATCATAATGTCCATACACAGTAGAACCTGGGGCAAGTCCCACCCCCTTCCTGGGCCTCAGTCTCCCTGTCTGTAGGGAGAAGGGAAGTGGATTAGCCCAGCAGTGGTCTGGCCGGAGGCGGGCACTGTATTCCATTTTCCTCCCACCTCTCACCTGTATTCCACTCCTTTGCCCATCTCTGTGTGTGTGTCTCTCTCTGTGTTGTTCTCTTTGTCTCCATGGCTCTGTCTCTGTTTCTGTTTCTGTGTGTGGTTCCATCTCTGTCTCTGGGTGTATTTTCTCTCTGTCTCTTTTTGTGTGTATGTCTCTGTGTATTTCTCAGTCTCTGTCTTGTTTTCTATCTATGTGATTCTCTTTCCCTCCCTCCCTCCCTCCCTCCCTCCCTCCCTCCCTGCATCTTCCTCCTTCAGCTCCCTTCCTCCCTCTCTCTCTCTCTCCCTCCCCCTACCCCTCTCTCCATCCCCCCTCCCTCCCTTCCTTCTCCCCAAATCCTCTATCTCTCCCTCCTCCCATCCCTCGTTCTATCTGCCCCACTCAGGCACCTCCCCTTGCCTGTCCCGGTGGGCCTCGTGTCTGCAAAGGAGGGTCCCGCAGCCTCGTGGACAGGGTCATTTTCCTCCTGCGGAATCACTAAGCCCAGCCCGGCTCAGCCTCGGCTCCTTGACCTCAGGCTCGCACCATGTCCTGCTGAGAATGGCAGGCCCATCTATACTGAGACATCTGCCAGGACAGGGGAAGAGATGCCTCACCTAACCCAACCCTATGGGGAGGACTGGGGGGTCTCCACTTCCCAGAACCCCAGTCTAGAGACATTCTGAAGCCCTAGTTGTGTTAAAATGGAAACACATAAACTAGGTGGTCTCCAGCCACAGGGGTCTTCCCACTGGGTCTACCTGCTTCTGCTCAGGAGCCAGGGGTGATGAGAAAGGCTGAGCCCTGTCCTCACAGAGCTCCAGGCTGCTTAAAGACCAAGCTTACACAAATCAACCATCAGGGATTGGAAAGATGGGTTTGGTGGGCACTAGAGCATTCCTGGAAGGCTTCCTGGAGGGGGTGGGAGTGGTTCTTGAAGGTCTTGAAGCAGTGGGGACATTACATTTGTTGAGGACAGGCCTGGTCCTGGGGCGGAGCCTCAGGGAGGGTCCCAGGTAGATGGGCCCCTGGGTTGAGGAATAGAAGCTGTGACTCCAGGAACTCAGGTCTGCATTCCCAGTCCCCAGTGAGACCCAACCACACCCTGACCCCTGAAGCCCAAGGGTCAGCAGTTACCCTGTGTGTGCGAACTGTCCCCTGCTGGGAGAGAGGGAAAGTGGGACAGGCATGACCATCACTGAGGGTCTGACTGAGGGAAGGAGGAGGAAAGAGAGAGCAGAAAGGATGCCCCTCTGGCCATCCAGACACCTGAGAACTTCCCAGCTGTGAGGCCTTCTGTGCTGAGTTCAACCCTCCCCGCCCCTGCTGCTTAAGGCTGGGATATGACTGGACCAGAGAGGAAAAGACACTTGACCAGGGTCCCACAGAAAGCCAGCACCCTGAATAGCCTCAGCAGGCTCTGGGGGCTCTCAGCCCACGCTCTAGCATTTTTCCACCTCTGCATACATGGGGCCCAGACAGCTGAGAAGTGTAACAGTGGAGTCTCAGCTGTCCCTCTGCTTAAGGACCCTTCATCTCAGGGAAGACCAAAGATGCAGCCACCCGCTACTTTCCCTTGCCCCTTCCCCAGGAATCCTCCACTTAATGTCCCATTCCCTGTCCAGGTTCACCTTTTATTGGGTTTGTGGGTATGTTGCCTTTTCTCCACTAGAAACAAGCTCTTCAAAGAGGCATAAGACCTGACCCAGCCTTCCAGAGGCTCCTGTGATAGAGAGAGAGAGAGATTCTTATAGAGAACTTTTTGCTATTTGCTCTTAAGTGAAATAGCACAGCCAAGGCTGTAGGAGCACATGGGAGGAGGTTGATTCCAAAAAAAGAGGGAGAAGCAAGTTGGGAAGACTTCATGGAGGAAGTGCTGGGGAGCAAGGCCTTGAAAAATTGGGCCAGTGATGTGTCAGGTGGAAGGGAGGGTGGGAACAGGGGTGGAGAGGGAATAGGGCCGTATCATGGAGGCCTTGAAGGCCGGGGCGTGGGCCTCGGTTCTGCTAGCATTAGAGTCCGAGCTGCTTGTCCGTAGCGTCATGATGCAGGACTGGAGTACTCTGGAAGGATGCCGCTTGATGTCCAGGATGTACCATCTAAATCTGAATCCAGATTGGCTGGGAACTTTGACTTTGCCCCTCCCCTCCCCTCCCTCCCGCTACTGAGCCAGAGCCTGCAGCATCCTTCCCTGCCCACTCCCCCCACACCCTGGCAACCCCAGCAGGGTCTGGGACCCCCAGGGCAAATCGCCCCCCCCCCAGTGACTCTCAGGACCCACCCCACAGGACCCCAAATGCAGTTCACCCACCTCAAACCAGGTACTCCAGAGTCTGGCCAGAACTTCCTTTCACAGCTCCTGCAGGGGTGGGGCTGGAGGCGAGGAACAGCAGGAGGAACCCAGACCCAGCTTCAGGAGAGCTCACCGAGGTCCTGGCTGTGCCGCGATTCACTGAGTGCCGGGCAGCTCCACCCCATCTAAGTCTCAATTTCCTTATCTGTGTGAAGGACACAGAAAACATACTAACCTCATGGGGCCCCGTCACGACTAGGAGACGACGCTGCCTAGGGCTCCCCGTGCCCAGCTAGGCTCTTGGCAGCAAGGGGAGGAGAGCGAGGCCTAGGGTCTGGAAAGAGAAGTGTCTCCGGGATCAGGTCCTTGAGGGTCCCACTCCCACCGAGGATGGCTGTCCTGAGGTGGTGTGGCCTTCTGTTGTCCCTGAGAGGCACTAAACTGAGTGGTCTCTGGATGGTGTCTTGGGAGGGGGCGGTCTGTCTACACTAAGAGAGTCAGATCCCCAAAGGCCTCTGGAGAGAAGCAGCCCCTTGGCCCCCTAAGTCCCCAGACTTAGGACTCTGCCAGCCAGAGATGTGTTCACCACCCGCCCCACTCGCCCACCCCCGTCACTTCACATAATCCTGCTTGTCTCACCTTTGGCCAGGCTTTTCTCCTCTTTGGGCCTCCGTTTCTCTGTACAGCGTGGGCGGTGTGCTGGGTGAGTTGTCGTGGCCCCTTCCCCTGACATCCTCCCCTCCACGGCAGCCTGTGCTGTGGGCTTCCTTCTCTCCGCTTCCCTCCGCTGGCGGGTGTCATGGCGACGAGCTGCTAGGGGTGCCTGGAAGGAGGGAGCCCTGCACAATAGGGGCTGGAGCAGGGGTAGGCACCTCCTCCCACTTGCCCCTTCCCTGGGGAGGCCAGTGATCTCACACAGTGAGCTGGATTCCACTCACACCTCTTCCCTTTTTATGGGCCCACTGTGGTCTCCATGAAGCTGCTTTGTGCCTCCCTGACTCAGTTTCCCCACTGTCTGCTGTAAGTGTGGACATTTACCCCTGCCATACATACTCAAGGACGGAGGGGCATCATGGGTGAAAAGCCCTTCAGATATAGAGAGCTGAGGGTTTGGGAAGGTCCAGAATGGACAAGGGGGTCTGGAGAGCAGCGTCCACACAATACTGAAGAGAGGGGAAAGAAGTGCCCTTCTCTCATCCCAGATGTCACGAGCAGATGGCCCCGAGGAGGCCCTTCCCAACCTGATGACTGGGTTGGTGACAGCAGATTCCCGCTCTCTCAACTCAGCAGGTTGGTCCTGAGCTTGGGTGAGGGTCACCAGCTGCCCCCACCTCTGCCCCACCAACGTGCGGTGATTAGATCAAGACGGGAAATGTTCAGACTTAACTCAGGGAGACGCACATTGTTTGGGAAGCTCAGGGAGACTGTGCTGTTGGCACCATGACTGTACCGTGTTTCCCCAAATGGTCTCTTAACTGGAGGTGAAAAGCAATTAGTCATGCCCACAGTATCACTGCCTAGTCCAGGCAGTAGAGATTTTTCCCGCAAAAGAAAAGTGACCTAAGGTGTAGGTCCCAAGCCAGACAGGAAGGAGATAGCTAGGTCTGCAGTAGTCCAACTGCAGGGAAAAGCAGTAAGGGGACCGAGGGTGGCATATCTGGCCCTTTAGGCATTTTCTGCTCTGGGGGTCCAGACACTAAGTGGCTAGGACACTGCAGAGGTGGCACAACTGACTACATCTTCCGGAACACAGGGTAGCAGGGAGAGCCTCTCCCTTCCAGAAACACTGACTCCAGGATCTCCCATAAGAAAGCGTGTCCTGGGGGAGAGAGATCTATTTCTGCCTCTTCATTGCTGGTGACCGTGGACATGTCTCCCTCTTTGGGCCTCTTTAGACCAAATGAAGGAGAAGTTGCCTCGCCCTCTTAAATTCCCAAGGAGATGCCTGCTGACTCAGTTCCCAGTTTACTTTCTTGCCTGGAACCTGGAGGATGCTGACCACAGGTTTGCCATTCCTGACGGACGCCCCTACCCAGCAAGGGCTGGATTTAGAGTGTCAACAGTTCTGGCAGCGGGGCTCAGCCTGCCTGTGCCATGAGTGTGAGGCTCACGATGCTCCTGCACGCGGGACAGTTTTGCACTTGCCATGCAGCTTGACAGAGCCTGGGCATCCAAGGTGACAGACTATCCTCTTGGCCCACCCTGAGCCTCTCATTCTCATTTGGAGTTCCCCGGTAACCTAGACCACAGCACCACCTCGGTCCATCCTGAGCCCCTGTGTGCGCAGCTCTGTGTAGCCCTTAAGAAGGGGCCAGAGGTGACCTAGGCCTTGCCACCCCTACTCCTTAGCTAGCTGGGAAGGCATGACCCCTTTACAGAAATCAGTGAGAGAACAATACCGACCCAGCATGAGCTAAGAGAAGTGAGCAGCTGACCCTCCAGGGGCTGGAGCAGTCGTGGAAGCACCTGGAGGTACTAGGACTGAAGCTGGGCATTGAAGAGGGTCATGGATTATCTTGACCTTCTTGGCCTGGGCCCAGGGCTATGGGCTGAATGGGCAGAGCGGGGAGGGGTAAGTCTTAGGCTCTCTCCAAGATTCCCCACCTGCGTTCATGGTGGGAAGTGGGCAGTGGTAGCATTTTGCTGTCCGTGGTGCTGAAAATTTCAGTGCTGCACATGACCTCATCCCTTCGGTAAATATTGCTTCTGGCCCTTCCCATCACCCTGTCAGCACCCTCCCACCCTCACTTCTTGTCATCTTCTTTCCCGACAGCCAATGACGACATTGCTTCTCCTCCACCACATTCCCACTCATCCCTATGCCCAGCCTGTCTCTGGCACTCTCTCCCTCATAACCACCCCAAAAAATGGGGTCCCTCATGGTCCCCATCTCCCATATATTGCCAGTTCGACTATCAGAGATAGAAGTGCCAACCTCGGGAGCGCTTAAAAGTGATGTATGGATGTCTGGGGTTGTCACAGTGGCTTGAGGGTACTACTGGCAGTTAGCAGATTGAAAAGGAAGCCAGACAGGAAGGAGATAGCTAGGTCCACACAACAAATACTTGACCCACCTGAGATGCCAGTAGCATCACTGAGAAGCGGTTTACATTACTTTTTATGAGTGGGGAAAGTGAGGCTGAGAGGGACGGGACTTAGCCAAGGTCACTTAATCAGCCAGAGACAAAATTACAGCTAGAATTTCGGCTTCCATCTTCTCCCAGCCAGGCTCCTGGACCTCTCAGGTGACTGCCCAAATCAGAAGCTCTTGTCAAAGTGTCAGCATCTGAAAGGGACAGAGCACATTGTAATGAGGGCTTTCAACAGGCCAGGGCGCGCTGCAGGAGAGTCCAGGCTTCCCAGACCACAGAGCTCTGGAAGAGAAGACCTTGCCTGCATCACCCAGACCCTAATGCCCCTGGCAGACTACACTGCACACCATTGGCATCGATCTTCAGCGGAGGCGCCTGCGTTGCTGTGGTAACAGGCACCCACCTCACTACATCCATCCCCACAATTCTGGCCTGACCATCTGCCCTCAGACTCTCTGTGCGCATCTTCCTGTGGGTCCCAGGGGGGACTCTTCCTGTCTTACTTTCTCCTGTCCAAGGCTGTGCCTGAGGGCGCAGTGTCCTCATTAGCCAGCTCCCCTGAAGTGCTGGGAACGTCTCTCTTCCAGTCCCCTGGTACCCAGTGTCTATAGCCAGAGCCTCATTCCCAGGCATGGCTGGGCCCCCAGAGGGAAGCTCCCTCCCACCACTACATCCCACATCTCAGACCCTGCCTTCCAGGGTTTCAACAGACCTGAGTCAGTTTGATTCAGCCCACGTATGCTCAATGGCTCACTCCTGAGGAGGGAACTGTTGACTCCAATATGGTTTCTTCCTACTTGTCTGTCCCCAGGGAGCTCAAGTTCAGTAGCAAAGAAAAGAAGGATCAATTCTAAAGAGATGAGACTCATAGTGAATTACGGCAAATGCTCTAAAAGAGATTTTTCTTTTTCAAACTATGTTGTACGATAGTGGATTGTGAAGTAAATTTAGTGGGTTGTGACTAGTATTTGTATATAGAATAAATATAATTCATTAGAATGTAATAGAAAGAAAAACATTATAGCTGTGGTCAAGATAAATTTCACTTTGTGAAACTGGATTCAGTCATGTGAGCAGTGTGTGTGTGTGTGTGTGTGTGTGTGTGTGTGTGTGTGTACCGGACTGTGGCATGAAATGGATATGTGGCTGTAGTTCAAGGACAATAGAGTGTGAAGACCTATGTTTCAAGAGATGGGAAGACATAGAGGAGGTGTTTAGAGGGAAAAAGAAGAGATTACGTAATACCTTGGGTGTTGGGGAAGCCTCCAGGAGGAGGTGGCATTAGAGCTGGGGTTTAAAAGATAAGTAGGAGTTTGTAGGAATATGTGCATGCGTAAAGGGCGAGAGTGCGGGGGGTGGCTCGGTATGGAGCTCGGTGTGTGCCAGGCCTGCTGGTGTAAAGGTCAGCTGCCATGTGGAGTGGTAGGGATGGGTCAGGAAAGTTCAGCTGGGGCCCGGGTGTCAAGGGCCTTGAATAGCACACCAAGAAAGTTGGACTTTATTCCCAAGAGCAATAAAAAGCTGCTGATGACTTTTATTCAGAAATCAGCATGATCACTCTGGCAGTGGGGGTAAAGGATAGAGAGTCGAGGGGGGCAAGAGATGAAGCCGGGGGGCAAGAGATGAAGCCAGGAGGCAAGATAGGAGGGTGTTGTGCCAGTGCAAGGTGACTAGAGAGTGGGTGGAAGGCTGGGCAGGAGAGAGATGGACTCCGGAAAAAGAAAGAGGAGACAGAATCCATGGAGCTTGGTACCCCAGGGGCATTGATGTGAGGGACCAGAAAGGTCTCAGATCTGCAGCATCTCTATCCTGACCCACTCCTTTCCGCAAGCCCGCCCCATGGTCAGTACCACCACAAGATATCATACTTGGGAGATGAGTGTTCTGAGGTCTTGTCCTCAGGGAGCCCCACACTGATGTGAGACACCAGACTCACCCACCTGAACAACTGAGGCCAGGTCATGAGCGAGGGCTGGAATGTGGGGCTCGGGCTGTCAGGACTGAGAGGGTTGGGGGCGTTGGGAGGCTCAGGAGAAAGAGACTCGTGAGATGCAAGCAATCAAAGAGGCCTTCCTGGAGGAAGGAGCTCAGCACTGACTTCAGAAAAGCTAGATGACATCTGGGAACACATTCACAGAAGATAAATTTTTCTGCCCTTTGAACCATAGCCAGGATCAGGGTCTGTCTCACCTCACACAGGCCTGTTGAGAAGGACTCTAAATCCCCATTAGGGTGGGACTGTTCATTTTACAAAATCACCCACCCTCCCAAAATGCCTTTACATTGGTCCCGTTGGTTTCACTCCATACTCTGTCCTTTAGTTCAGTAACATCACTGACCCTATGCATCAAATTCTCTTAACATACAACCTTTCTTTCTTTCTCTTAACACACAACCTGTAGTAAAACAATCCTGTAGAGGGAGAAAACCCAAGTGGGGAATTGGGTGCCATGGTCAGAGGCTAGGAGCTAGTGTCCTCATTGGGGTCAGAGTCGGTGTCAGACCAGCATAGGCCTGACTGACTCACACTTGGGCCAGGGACCTGCCGGAGGCAGGCCTCGCTGACAGGTGACAGGCCCAGGAGGCAGGAATAGGCCAGTAAAAATCCCGAATTTGAAAAATCTATAAGCTCAGAGCACCAAATTAAAAAACAATTAGGCTAATAGAATCTCCCCCATTGTTTCTGCTCTTCAGCAAGTGCTCCTTCATAACTCCATTGCTTTTAACTCACTGTTAGCTCAGCGGAAGTGGATTTTTAAAGTAACTTAATTATTTCAGAACTCATTGCTTCCAAAAACAATCTAAGGTTTCCCCTTCAGCTCTGTGACTCTGTACTCTGTGAGCTGTTTTTTTAAAATTAGCTTTATATTGTGATTCTAACGTAAGCCCAAAAGAAAAATCCACAAACAACTGCCCATTAGCCAGAGAGCAGAACGCTGGTACAAATTATCCCCAAACAATAGATCGTTTAGAATTTGTAAGTAAGCGGGGGAGGTAGGGTACATAAGACAGCGAAATGCACAGCAGAGGCTGGCAGAGGGCTTTGGAGTTATCAGGTGTGAGGCATTCCTCTGTCTGGAAGTGACGATGGGCTACCTGGAGAGCGTGGCTTAGGAGCTAGATCTTGACAGTCAAACTAGGATTTAAAGAAAATGGGCATTCCTTGAACTTCATACGTCTCCCTTCAATAAAACCCTCACTTCAGTACATCAGACACTGATGCTCTGAAATGTCTTTTCCCACATCACATTCCAACTTTAACACAGAGCCAGGTTCTCAAACATTTAGAGATCACATGGTGGTCTCCCAGGCAGCCGCAGCTCAAGGTCAGCAGCGCAGTCCTGTTTCCCCATATTGCTGTCATTCCCGTACCACTACTCAGTAGCCTAGGGGTTAGGAACATAAACCCTGAAGCCAGACTTTCTGGGTTTGGACCTTCTCATCTTTGTATCCTTGGCAAGCTGCTTGATCTCCCTGTGCCTCAGTTTTCTCATCTGTAAAATGGGTTAATCTCAGTACCTACTCCATGGGGTTGCCTGAGGATTGAATGGACGAGTGTAAACAAAGCATTTAGAAGAGGACCTGGTACAGGGCAAACGCCTGCTGTATAAATAGTGACTATGGTGAAAGTGGAAGTGCTGACACTGGTGGGAAAAGTATGGATCTCATGAGCATAAAATGATTGCGATTAGGATGGAAACTCTTCGGCATGCTGAAAGCAGTGAATCTTCAGCCACATCCCAGGGCTCACAGTGGGGTTCAGCTTCAAACAAAATTAAAGGGAGTGTACAAAATGCTAGTCAAAAATTGTATCAAAAATGGGTTTTATCATGCCTTTTAGCTGCCATGAGTGGTAAGGCTTCTGTGCACTTTTCACATGAATGACTTTCACGTGAACGTTCGGACGCGTTTCCCGGCCTAGAGAGGCTGAGACATAGGGACCTTATCCTGTGGGCACCAGGGAGCCAGGGAGTGTTCTTGAGGAGGGGAGTGGCCCGCCTCTTGGTGCATCTTTTGTAGGGAGTGCCTACCGAGAGTGCTTGGAGAATGGGACCTGGGCTTCACGGATCAACTACTCACAGTGTGAGCCCATTTTGGATGATAAGGTGAGTGGCTCCCACCTGCCTCACCCCTGGTCCTGTACAGGTAGTAGGACTCAGAGCACAGAGGATGCCAAGGGTGGCAGAACCGGTCCTGTGTCACCCCCCCCTTTCTTGCACCTCTTGCCACCACCCTATGCCCCCTGCCCTGTGAGAAGGGGACGTAGAGGCTCACTTTCAGGCGAGCTCAGCTGGTGGAGGACACCAGCAAGGTGGCACATGGCACGAGAAGGGGATGACCCTGTAACCAGTGCACCGACATCTAACAGGCAGTGTGACTTCCTTCCTCCTCTGGGCCTCAGTTTCCCCGTCTGGCATTCTGATTCTATGACTCCACGTGGAAACAAGTGCAGCCCCCGGAAGGGCAGTCCCCACGGGAAGCTGGGTCCCACTCCGACCTCACCAGCCCCCCTTGCTCTGGTGCTGGATTCCGTGTTATCTGCGGTGCCAGCCTCCTTCCTCTTGAAGCTTCGCCTCGTTCCTGACACCAGATGATACATCCCACCCCATCCCTCTCCTCCTTTGCCCATTACGGCCCCCAGCGGGGCTGAAACTTTTCCCCAAAAGAAGTCCAAGTTCAGAGGAAAAACATTTGTCTGCCCTGAGAAAGTGATTCTACAAAATGCGAGCCAAAGGGGCCTGCAGTGAGGGCCACAAGAGTGACAAGTGGGATGGGCCATAAAGGAGAGAAAGAGGTCCCCTCCTGCCCTCTGCCGTCACCTTCGTCTCACAGCCCCTCTGAGCAGTGGCAAACCAAAGCGGTGTGGGGTGGCGGGATAGTCTGCCCTGGCAGGAAGGAGTATTTTATCATTGCCTCTGTTCAGAATTGCCAGCATGCGGTGATAATAAAAAGCAGACTGATTTTATTTGGTCTTAATATTGCTCTTAAAATCTCTACAGATAAGGTACCCCCTCACTGCTGCACCCAGGGCAGACTGATCCCAAGGCACCCCCAGACCTGCCATAGGTCGCTGCTTCTGAGACAGGAGGACAGGTTGGCTCCATTGTACAGATATCAAAACTGAGTCCCAGAGATATAAATCAATACACCCTCAGTTGCTCAGCCCTTTAGGGTGTGAGCTGAGATGAAACACAGCTGTAGCAACTCCCATTCCAGAATTAAAAAGAAAATAGGATCTACATACCCATATCTCTGGCATAACTCAGAATACATTGTGCTCAGATCTGCCCTCCAATTGCACAGGGGACACCTGACCACAGCCATTTATACCAAGAGCCACGCAGGGCTGACAGGAGGGAGCTCTGGGTGCCAGGTGTGGTGGTGACACTTGGAGCCTCTTCTGCCCCCAGGGTCAGGACGCACAGGGTGGCCATTGCTAGAGTGCCTGGCCCCACCCTCCACATGCCCCAAGCCTCTGTCTGCCCGTGTGTCTGTCTGTGTGTCCAGCAGAGGAAGTATGACCTGCACTACCGCATCGCGCTCATTATCAACTACCTGGGCCACTGCGTGTCTGTGGCAGCCCTCGTGGCTGCCTTCCTGCTTTTCCTGGCCCTGCGGTGAGTCCACCCCGCCCCTGCTTTTTCTCTGCCCTCCTCCCACAGCACCCACTTCACCTCTCCCATTCTCAGCTCCTCTCCGGGGTCCCTGGAGCCAACGGACAAAAAGGGCTTGGGGAGGTGCCTGGGCACTGACCGCTGGCGGGCATGCCGGAGGCAAAAAGGGAGCCAGCTCTGGAAGACCCAACCGTGGTCACCACAAATGGGAATTTGGTTCCTGGTGCAACCCTGCCTTCACCCCAGGCTGAGTCTCTCCCTTGCCTGAGGAGGGGGTGGCAGGGGGCGCAGGCCCAGCTGACCCATGACACCAGCTGCCCCCTGCCCCCTGCCCCAACTGAACTCTGAGCCCAGGTGCAGCCTGTCCCGGCTGACCCCTGACCTGGTCCTCCCGCAGGAGCATCCGCTGTCTGCGGAACGTGATTCACTGGAACCTCATCACTACATTTATCCTGCGAAATGTCACGTGGTTCCTGCTGCAGCTCATCGACCATGAAGTGCATGAGAGCAATGAGGTCTCTGGGTAGAGGTTTGGGGCCGGACCTGGGGGGCTCTGGGCTCTGGGGTCCCCCATCTCTCTTGCCCAGTCCTCGCGTGCAGACCCGAACCTGAGCTCACCTGCACCCAATCATTGTCCCTCCATAGCCAGGGGTGGGGAAATGGGGCTCCAGGCCGGGGTCTGGGGAGCAGCACAAACCTGACAGCAGGCTTTGGGTTATCCTGTTGCACTCCCCATCTTGGGACTTTAGCACCTCCCAAAGATTCCTTAGAGAAAAGGAGGCTGAAATTAACCTCTGTTGAGCTTTAGAGCAATTCATTCCAATGAGAGACCTGTAGGGATTTCGCCCCCATTATACAGACGTGGAAACTGAGGTTCAGGGAGGTTAGATGGCACTGTAATGATGCCTCTACATCTGGGCCACCAGGGTCTTGAGCAGGCCAGCACATTCGCTGCCCATGGTGGATTTGTGTCAGCCACTGTTGCGCCGTGTCCTAGTCGTAAAACCAGAGCCCAGAGTGGAGCCATGCGCAGAGCTCTTTGGCCCACCATTAGAGACTCTTCAGTACATCGTCTTTGGATGGCTAGACCTGAGCACACACCCAGCCTGGTATGACGCTTCACTTGGCCCCATGTTGAGCCCTGCCACAGCACCAACGGAATTCAGTCAGTTTGGGGTGCCCTGCAGCCCAATGTTGGCTTGTACTGACAAGGCATCGTTAACTTGGAGGAAAAACAAGATTGGGAGGAGGGGATCTTTCGCATTCCACCTCAGCAGGACTTTCTCAGAACAGAGGAGACAGATGGCCACGTGGGGCCCGAGATCAGGGCTGGGACCATGGAGGAAAGTCACGGAGGCTGTGATCAGCTCAGCTGATTGATTGCCCGACAGCCCGGCTGTTAGATCCGGACAGAGAGGCGCTGAGCTGTCCAAGAGGACAGTCAGCTCCCTATCACAGGGCTCCTCTAACCACCAATCCCCACATCCTCAGCTCTGACGGTGCCCTGGTGACGAACCCCTGGGGAAGATGGCCAGGTAGGGTCAGCTGAGAAGAGCTCTGGCCTGAGGCCAGACCTGGCCGTGGCCCAAGGTGGCTCTGGGCAGGCTTGTCCCCTGAGGGAGGGGTAGTAACCGTGCTCAGAGGGACAGGGACAAATTCCCCTCAGCTGAGAAGGCAAATGGCACCAACATTCATTTCTTGGCGCCTGCCTTTGCCACCTCCATCTTGAACCAACCTGCAAGATGGGATTATTCTTTTCTCTGCAGCACGATGAGGTTCAGAGAGGTATGGCCAGTTGCCCGAGGTCCCGGTGTAAGGAAGTCTCCCTCCAGAGACGGCCGTGATGACACTAAGCCCAGAATCTCCTAAACCCAGAGATTTGGGAGGATCACCTCCACCGCTGCAGCTCACCTTCACAGACCCTGTATTAGTTCAATAACAATTTTCTTTTAATTGACTCACTAATTTTTTTCTACATGAAATTTCATAGTCCATCCCGAAACGGAAACCAGTCTGACTCGCTGTGAAGTGAAGGTGACCCTCAAAAAAAAAGTGACGGAGAAACACGACAGTGCTGTTCAATTCTAGCCTCTCCCTGCAAAAATCTCAGAGTCAGACTCCCTCTTTCTTTTATGAAAAAGGAGATTAGAAAACACTGGTGAGAAGTCAGACCCCCTGGTACCAGGGGAGCCTGGCACTTTCTGGAAAATGTGGAAGAGAAAGGATGAAGCTTCCCAGAATGAGATTCAAGGGTATTTAATGCCATGTCCATGACTCAACTCAAACGACCTCCCCTCCATCAGCGCCCAAGCTGTGCACTTGGGCCTGGGCCCCAGGCAGCCACTGACTGCTGCTTGCCACGCGCAGGTCTGGTGCCGCTGCATCACCACCAGCTTCAACTACTTCGTGGTGACTAACTTCTTCTGGATGTTCGTGGAGGGCTGCTACCTGCACACGGCCATCGTCATGACCTACTCCACCGATCGCCTGCGCAAGCGGCTCTTCCTCTTCATTGGATGGTGTGAGGGTCCTGGGGGGACCTGCAGGGTCTAGTGGGGAGAGGGTACTGCTGACAGGGTCACCTCCCTTCATCTTGGGTCCAAGGACCGGACCGCATTCCTGTCTACCATCCCCAGGACAGTCCGAGGATGCAGCCACTCCCCTCCATGCTGGAGAGGAAGAAGCAAATAGTCCCTCTGAAAGGACAGTCCACAAATAGCCTTCCTCTTCCTGCCTGGAATGGCCAATCCAAAGACCTTTGTCTCTGGCTTCAAAAGAAAAGCTGGCCAGCTCCACTTCTCTATCAAAAAATCTCAGAAAATCACGCTGTCCCCTGACCTGCTTGGAGGGGATGGTTGAGAGTGAGGGAGGGATGGGGGCAGGGGTCTAGGGACAGGGCCCCTCAAGGTCATGGATGGCCTGCAGTTAGACGATTGGAAACAAGATCCTAGCCCTTTGTGGTTCCTCCCCACACTGTGTTCTACAAGAGGGGCTCCTGACCATCTGTCTGTCCACTGCAGCTGTGTCTGTCCTTCTTTCAGGCATCCCCTGCCCCATCATCATCGCCTGGGCCATTGGCAAACTCTACTATGAGAATGAACAGTAAGTAAGGACAGGCCAGCCATGGGGCTCAGAGGGATGTTAGGACAGGTCAGCCACGGGCCAAGAATTGCAGCCACGCCAGGACAGTTCACTTTTCCATTGTCCTTAAATTGAGAACATTTCCTTGGCACCCAGAGGTACTCATGCGATAGGTGTCAAGTCAACTTTGTTGAACTGAGTTAGGAACCGTTCCTTTAAGCACCCAACGCACGACCCCCTTAGCCTTTGGTAAGGCGGCCTCCTGGAGTTGGATGTGGCAAGTCTGGCTCCAGGCTTTCAGCTCAGAGCACCTCCAGCTGTGGTATTGAGCCCCTCACAGATGCCCGGGCCAGGCCAGTGGAAGCTTGTTTTATTCTGGCATCCCAGTCTCTTCCTGGGATGCAGTGTTCCGTGCTGGGCCCCTCTCTGCACCAGAGACTTTGAAATACTCGGCCTCGGCCCAGATGATGGCAATTCTAGCTGCAGGTCAGCCAGGGAACGGCGGGGAAGTTGAGTGCCACCAGCTGAGAAAAGGGGGGACAGAGGAACGTCAGTATCTGTATACAAATATTCAAGGGGTCACTGAGGATGGAGGGAGCAGATGGGATCTGGGGGCAGGGGGCAGGAATGGCATGGGTTCTGAGAGCTCAACATTAGGAAGAGCTCCTAACGATAAAAGCTGCCCAAGAGTGAGAGGGCTGCCTTGAGAGGTAGTGAGCTTCCCATCAAAGGGGGTGTTTAAGCAAAGAAAAGTAAAAGAACAGTGCTGGGAGGCTGCAGGGGAGAATCCTGCCTGAGGCAATGTGCACTGGATGACCTCTGAAGTTGCAGAAGACACAGAATTTCCTGAACTCTGTGGGGCCCTTTCTGAGGTCCAGTAGGAGTTGCTGGCAGAGCCAGACTGGGTCCTGGGCCAGCCCTTCCTCCAGACCCTGAAGCTTCTTCACCCCCAGCATCCCCAAAGAATAACCAAGCCTCTAACAGCAGCAAGCTTCCTTCCCTGGGTGAATGAGGCCAGGGATCGGGCTAGGAGAAGGCTCCTGCCTCCACATCTGCTGCTTTGTGCGTCTGAGTGCCTGGCACAAGGAGAGGCGGGTTCCAAGCAATGTGGGAACAGGTGGTACAGGCAGTTGGGCCCTGGCCAGTGACGGGGAGCCCAGCTCTCCTTTCATGAGCCTCCTGCATGCCCAGCATCCTGGGATGGGGTGAGGGAGCAAGGAGAAGGGGGAGGAGACCCAGGGCCTGCCTCAGCCTGCCTGGGGAGACCAGACCCTCCATGTAGGGCAAAAGGCAGCCCAGGTATGAGCCAGGGTGGTCAGTGGGGCTGGGGCTGTCCACCCAGGCTTCGGGGGAAGGAACAGCCATGGAGATTGGATCTCAGAAAGAGTCAAGACAGAGGACCCTGGCCCTGAGGCTGCAGTGGTCCCCAGGCTGTGGTTCAGCAGGCCACTTACAGCCACTCCATCTTTGCAGGTGCTGGTTTGGCAAGGAGCCCGGCGACCTGGTGGACTACATCTACCAGGGCCCCATCATCCTCGTGCTCTTGGTAGGTCCTCAGTGGGAAGTGGGACAGGGCTGGGCACCAGGAGGACAGCAGAGGACCCACCCAGCAGAGATGCTGGGGAGGGACAGGGTCTGGATCGGTGCCCCCGCACACACTCTGTATGCACCACCCCCGCTGCCTGGCATCCCGCTCCCAGCTCTCCCTTCCTCGCGCTCCACGCCCTGATTCAGCCCTCTCCCCTCTCTGGCCCTCAGGTTCTGGGCAGAGAAAATCCGACTGGCAGATTTCTAATGCCTCCGACATCTGACATCCCCTTGCCAGGTACAAGCCAGGCAAGGAGGGCAGCTGGTGGCAAGAGAAGGGTCCGCGGGATTCTGTTCACCCCAGACCTGCTCTCCCTCTACCCGCAGCGACCCCCTCCAGGGCCCAGCCCACCGCCCCCAGCCTGGAGCAGTGGGACAAAGGAAGCGTAATGAGCAATTATTCCTCATCCAGCTCCCTGCCCTTTGCCAAATGTATTAACATCTAAGGTATAATTGCCGCCACGTCTCTAAACCACAACGAGCTTTAATTAAGGTAGATTTTAAGTCCAGGCTGCATTCTGCAGAAAAAAAGAACCCATTATATATCATACGCTAAAAAAAATAGACATACAAAAAAGCCCCATAAGAAACTGGCATTTACGTAAGACTTATTTCAGGCTTGTTAATTTCAGGCTCCTTAAAGGGCCACCTGCTCCCAGTGCGCGAAGCTTGAGAGAGCACCACCCCCTTGCACACAGCAGGTGCCTAATGGGGGTTTCTTTGGTCTACCTTGGAGACAATGACTGTTTATCTCTTTTTATTTCCTTACTCTCCTCCTTTTTGTAATTTCCTCAGGGATTCATTTGACCCCCCATCTTTGGAGTGTCCTTGATGTATACGAACCGGCGATGACTAGGAAGGTTTTTTACCCAGTGCCTGAAAGTCCACCATCAGGGCTCCATTCATTTCAGAGATAGAAGCCAGTCCTTGGCAGCAGTCAGAAGGGGGAACCATTGTCCTTGGAGTCCTAGCTGCAATGAGTCACTGATTCCCCCCTCTACCAGTGTGAGCGGAAACCCTATGAGACCCATCCCCTCCCTACCAGCTGCTGAGAGCCCATCCTGGAGGGAGAGGGCTTCTGACGAGCCTGGGACTCAGCCAAGGAAGGCTGGCTTGGGTGGGAAGCGAGCCCCCTCTGCAAAGATGTTGGACAGCAGTGAGGAAATGAACAGAGAAGGGGGACAGGCTTGGAAGGCCCAGTGACAATACCCAACTCCCACCTCCTCTCCATGCCCCCTTCTGCGGTTCCACCCTCACCAAGAGCCCCGTGCTTGTCTTTCCCTTTGGACCCGGTCCACACCCAGCTATATGCATGGACAGGGCTTCCAGGTTCCAAGCTCAGCCCTTCCAGAAGCTCTATCTTCATTACTTCCAATCCTCACATCCTCGATGCCTGGAAGTAGGGATGATGCTCCCCGTTTCACAGATGAAGAACCTGGGAGATGAAACAGCTGCCCAAGGTCATCACTAATAGCTAGCCGAGCTGAGACTGGAGGGCAGGTTACCCACCACCTCCCGCCATCCCTTCCTTTGGATACCCTGCTACCCCTGGACTCCCCCAGCAGTCCACAGCTGTCTGAGAGACCCGTGCTCATTTCTGGGTTCTGGGAAGTGAGTTGGCTGGTTGGGTTTGCAGGAGACTGTTGTCACTGTTGATGGCGTGGGAAGGGCATGAGCTCAGTGCTTTCCATGAGTATCTGAACCTGTGCCAACCTTCCCAGACGGGCTCCATGGCTATCCCCACTGGACGGACAAGGAAGCAGAAGCTCAGAAACGTTAATTAAGTAATTTGCCCAAGGCCACGCAGATGCCAATTGGAATAGCTGGAATTAGAGCCATGCGACAAGGACTTGGCGCCAGATGTTCATGTGGGAGGTGGTCCCAGGAAACACAACGAGGGGTGGGAGTAGAGGACAAGGAAGGGAGGAAACCGATAAAGGTTAAGTGATAAGCAGGCTTCCATGGGGCAACACATAGAAGAGTCTCAGAATTGACCCCTGGTCGGGAAGCAGGGTTACTTACCCATATGCTTCATGCCCCATCAGTGGAGGTTGCCCTGGAGACCTTGAATCCCCACATTTCCAGCTACCCTCTCCCCATTTTCAGGCTGAGCTAGCTCCTCTGGCACCAGAGAAAGCCCCAAGCTGAGAACTGTCCCCTGCAGCTACAGATGAATGGTGTGTGGCACATGAGGTCTGTCCGGTGAAAGCCTTGCCTCTTTGTTCCATGGGTGATGTCTTCCTCAGCAATATCCCGGCTGCCCCTATTCCAAATGTAGATCCCAGGGCCCCCACCTGCCACCGGGAATCTCTGGGGTGTGTCCAAGAGCGGCATTTGGAACAAGCGCCTCTGATGTGCATACTCTAGTGGGAGAACCCTGGTGTCCAGGGGCCTTGTGAGCAGGGATGTGAGTTGTCTGGGCTTTCTCTGTGGCCCAGCCAGGGCCCTGAACGCAGTAGGACTCAGGACTTGGGCCTTTGAGACTCACTAGCCTCCACAGATCCAGGTGGACAAGCAGGCTGGCTGTGTTGCTGGGCTTGGTGAATGTGCGCTACAAGGAGCTGAGATGTGATGGCAGCACCCCAATGCCCAGAGCTGGAGGGGAGCAGAGGACACTCCCAAGGGCTGGGACTACCTCTCCCAGCCTGGGTTTAAAGGACAGGAGGAACCGTGTCTGAAGCCAAGGAGGAAGAGATGTCAGTCCCCCTTCCTCCCGCCCTGCCCGCCTCTGCGCGTGCGCAGACAGGGAGGGTTTGGAAACCAGGTGGGAGGGCGGTGTCAGCGGCTGCCTGGGGAAGGGAGGAAGGTGCCTGCAGTGAAGTGAGGTGGAGAAGATGTTGTAAAGGGAGAAGCTGGGAACCAAGCCCAAAAGGAAAGAGTGACTTTGGGGCTGCACAGACCAGCCTGAGGTGGGGTGTAGGCAGCATCACCAGCTCCTGCCTAGGGTGAGCAGAGGGCATAAGGCCTTGTCTCCCAGACCCTCCACACCAGCCCCTGTCCCTGCTCTTGCCTCAGCACGTGGAACAGCGCCCTGTAGCCCAGAGGTGCTCAGCAATTGCTTATTGACTAGATGGATGGGTGGTTGGCTGGTTAGTGGATGTATGTACGTTACCTGTTGAATAAGTGGGTGAGTGGGTGGGTGGGTAGATAAACTGATGAATGGAATGTTGAGTAGATATTTAGATGGATGGATGAATGTTACGTGTTAAATAAGTGGGTGGGAGAGTGGGTAGATAAAGTAATGAATGGATGGTTGAGTAATATTTGGATGGATTAATGGATGGATGGATAGATGGATAAGAGTGGGTGGATAACTGAGTGAATTGGTTAGTGGGTTTATGGGTGATTAGCGAATAAGATTTAATGCAGGGAAATGTGGAAGAAATGAGAATATATTTTGACTCCAACAACCTCTATTCTCACAGAAGTCATGAAGAATCGGAAAAGGTCAAGTATTTTGAATCACTTGTATGAGAAAATTAGGATCGGCCTATGTGTTAAAGTGACCTCATGATCCAAGGGAATAGACCAGAAACCCAGGAGCTGGAAATTAGATAGGCCTTAAGAGGAAGCAAGGTGCAGCAGGCCGTAGGCAGCCCTGGCTGAATGCTTCCACCACCCCTCACCCTGGGTTCACCAGGCTGTGTTACTGTGGTCACTGGAACAGCAGGCTGTGGCTGAGGAGGGAGCCCCCCAGGGCCCCAGAGAATCCTCAAGCTTAGGGGTGAGCCAGAGGCCACAGGGATGTGTGTCCCGTGATGTCTGCCTGTGTCCCCAAGCCTCAGAACTTAGGAGGCTCCAGAAATGACGGAGTCTCAGGACCAGGACTTGGGAGGGGTGTGTGTGTGTGTGCATAAACACACGCACATACTCAGACATGTGCACACACGTGAGCCAGCAGACACCCCTGGGCTAATACGTATCTCCTTCTGACACATGGGTACTTTCCTGTGAGAGATCCCCAGGGTGCTAGGTATACAACACTCACTTTCCTGTCTACTCGCACCTGGAGATGGATGAAGAGAGACACAGGTGTGGCCATGTCCCCAGGTCCACACTCACACAGGAACACACCAAGGCAAACACACAAGAGCACAGAGCACAGACCCACGGGGAGCATGGAGAAGGCGGCACACAGGCACACCACAGACAAGCCGACACGGGTTAACAGGACACTTGCACACCCACAGAGACCACATGCAGCACAGGGCTGCCCCGGGAGGCCACACGGGCAGGTCCCGGGGAGAGGCTGGGAGCGGCAGGCTCCGATGCTGAGAGAAGGCTCAGAATGAAGATAAATGAGGCCCTTCCAGGAGCCAACTGCTGGAGTCAGCCCAGCAGCCTGTTCATGTCCATTGCCTCGGGCGTGTCTGCGAAGAATCTAGAGTTTTCCTGGGTGCAGGGGACGAATGGTGAGAGATTAATCAGTCCCCCCAGCAACCGAGTTATTAATCCCGCCATCTGGCCGGGGCTGCTCCGCCAGGGCAGGGCTGTCCTCTGTCCAAAGGGCCTCAGGGAGACCCTCAGCTGACAAGTGGGGGCCCTGCAGCAGCGGGGGCGGGCCGGGCAGAGCCCTGGGCGCTTCAGGCAGGAGTGACCTTTGCGCCCTTGTGCACTGCCTCCAAGGCTGCTTTTCGTCCCTCGGGTCAGGGTGTGGAGAAGCAGGCTCTGGAGTCCTCAGGTGACAGGGGACCCGGCAAGTGGGGTACCTGCCTGCCCCGGTGAGGGAGGAGCAGAGGTCTTGGGACCCCAGGCAGGTGCTGGGGTGAGTGGGGTGGGACATGGATTCTCAGTGGGTTACAGGGGAGGTGGTTGCCTCTCCTCTCATCCCCACCTCGTGGTCCTTCCTTTTTCCCTCTCTGCCCCCTGTCCCTCCAGATCAATTTTGTATTTCTGTTCAACATCGTCAGGATCCTAATGACAAAGTTACGAGCATCCACCACGTCGGAGACGATCCAGTACAGGTGAGTGATGGGTGCCTTGACCCTCAGCAGGGGAGGAATGAGGAGGCCATCTGGGCCATTCCCCTGCCTCTGGGCAGGGCCCTCGCTCAGGCTTCCAGAAGAGATGCCAGCGAGTGAGGCCCCACGTGCCTCAGGGGCTCAGATGGGTCTTATCACCCTTCCCCCCTCCCCAGGAAGGCGGTGAAGGCCACCCTGGTTCTCTTGCCCCTTCTGGGCGTCACCTACATGCTCTTCTTCGTCAGCCCTGGGGAGGACGAGCTGTCACAGATCGTGTTCATCTATTTCAACTCCTTCCTGCAGTCATTCCAGGTGGGGCACGTAGTGGGATGCGGCCACAGAGAGCGCCCCTGACCTGGCGTGCTCAGGCACCCGTGCCCTCGCTGGCTTGGTTTAGTTCGTATGCACTGAAATACAAGTGCGTGCACATCCTGAACCCAGGCCCTGGCGCCGTCACTCCCACCCCAGGGCCCAGGTGGGCCCACCCCCGACTGGGTCAGGGTCACCCTAGCCTGCACCTCCTGCCGGCCCAGCCCCTGCTCTGAGGACTCATGGCAGCCTGTCACTCGCGGTGGACCCCGGTACACCTGCTCCACGATGGGGGTGCCTACCCAGCTCTGGGCCTCCGGGGTCCCGAGTCAGAGTGTTCCCCCAGTCATCCTGTCCCCTTTCCACCCCCCAACCCCCCAGGCAGAGTGGCTCCCTGAGCAGGTCACTGACGTCTCCCTCTTCCTTCCCAGGGTTTCTTTGTGTCCGTCTTCTACTGCTTCTTCAATGGAGAGGTATGACACCAGGCCCGGGAGGCCTGTCCTCAGACCCCACTCCAGGGAAGTTCGAGGGGAGCCCCCCAGCCTTTTGGGCATCCCTGGCTCTGCTCAGCTCTGCTCTGGAGAAGGGAGGGGAAGTCTGGAGAAACCAGCTTTGGGGAGACAGGAATCCTGCCTGAGGGACTCCAACCAGTTTAGAAGGTTGACTCTGCAGGTCAGAAACGATATACCGACTCTCTCATTGCACTCGGAGAGCTGGGTGGGCAGGAGCCCAGGCCACAGGGGCTCACAGAAGAAGGAAGCCAGAACACAGGTGATGACAGGAGAGCGCTTTCCAGGAGCAAGTCAGGTGCGAGCCATGCATCCAAGCCTTTATGGACCCAGGGAGCAGAAAGACACCAGCGCGTCCTTTCCTGTCCCCTGCCGGCCCAGGGAAGGCCACACGCCTGTGGGTGGGCTCCAGGGAGCCAGGCTCTGGTGAAGCTTGGTTAGCTTACAAGGCCCAGAATCCCAGCGCGGCAGACTTGGGGGAGATGTTCACTCAGGCCTGTGGTGGGTGAGGACACACAGTGGGTGCTGGGGCAAAGAGCAGACACCCTCCCAGGGCCCGAGAGCTTCCAGACACCCCAGAGGAATGCCAGTGCCATCCTGAGGCCTCGTCACCTGCCGGTGCACAGGGCAATGGTGGGGTCTGCATGCCTGGGTCTCTGTCAATTAAAGCAGACCCCAGATAGGAAAGTCCAACAGTGGAGACCGGCATGTGCTGGAGGGCAGGGAGAGGAGCCACTAAAGCAAGCAAACAATGAATGCTTACGGAACAGTTATTCTGTTCAACCATGTGCCAGGCTAGCCTGTGGGGGACATGATCCAGTTTGCAGAAAAACTTCTTCCATTGCAATACAAATGAGAATAGAACAGCACCAGTGACGGTCAGGTCTTGAAATGACTAGCTCTCCATCTCAGCTGTGTGCAGTGGTAAGCAATGCAGGTCTTTCAGGAGGTAGAGGAGGTCAGGGCTGCAGAGGAGGTGAGAAGGACCCTGCTTTTGGAAACAGCCGGTCTCTGGATGTGAGGCTGGCAGTCAGGGGGGCCGCCCCAGCCTCCCTTGGTGGCCCTGCAAGGGGCAGGGAGCAGGGGAGAGGACTGGCCGGGACCCAGGATTGGCCTCCACAGGCCCAGTTGAGCCGCCTCCTAACCCCGCAGGTGCGCTCGGCTGTGAAGAAGAAGTGGCACCGCTGGCAGGACCATCACTCCCTCCGAGTCCCCGGGGCCCGGGCTGTGTCCATCCCCACGTCACCCACGCGGATCAGCTTCCACAGCATCAAGCAGACGGCCGCTGTATGACCCTCAGCACCCTCACCTCGCCCATCACTCCACCATCGGGACAGCCTCTCCATCCTCCTCCAGCACCTTTCTCTGGGTTCCCCTGGCTGCGCAGGCTCTGATGGGGCAGAGGGAGGGGGGAGACCAGCTCTCCAGGCCGGCAGGAGGGAGGCTATGGAGCAGCACAAGGGGCTCTCGGGAACCAGGGCCGGCTGGACCCCAAGTCTCAGTGCGAGAGGGAGCTGAGCCGGGAAGTCACGGGAACCCCCGGAGGAGAGCGTGTCACAGGGCTTCAGGCATTGCCCACACCAGCCTCTCTGGCTGGATCCTCACTGTCGCCCTGTTCACAGATGAGGAAACTGAGGCCCAGAGCCAGGGAGGGTCTGCCCGAGTCACACAGCTAGTTCATGACAGACCTGGGGCTCCTTTGCCCCACTCATGGCAAGGGTCTTCCCACCAGCGGCGGGGTGATGGTTGGTCCCACCCCCTGCCTTCTGCCTCTAAGTTCTGTGGCGCCCTCTGCAGTTGGAGGGAGGCACAGCAGCTGGAGTAAGATTCATTCCACTGGCTTCGTCCCTGGGACTCTCACTTAGAGAAGCCTCACCTATACCCCATCCTCCTGCCCCTCGGACCCTTGGAAGGATGCTGCCTCCTTTCCTGAGAGCCCTCTTCTCAGCCTAGTCCACCGATTCAGGGCCTTGGGGAGGGGCAGGTGGGGAGGAAGAGGTTGCCAGGGCAGCCGTACACGCTTAGACCAACCAGATACACGGTGTAGGACGAAACGGGGAGGAGACACGTGGGGGACGACAGGCTGGGAGAAGGAGTAGGGTAGAAATAGCAGAAACCAAAGTACGTCTTTGGTGACTGGAACTAATCCCTCAGCCCACACCTGAGACTGGGCTTCGGCCTCCCCTTCAGAAACAACATCTCCACTGTCTGTGAAATAAACTGTGCCTCTGTGGAAACGCGGCCTCCCCTCAGGTTTGAAGGCGTGTGTGGGCCAAGGGCGGTGGGCTGGGTCCATCAGCATTTGCAGAGACTCTCGCCCCGGCCTGGGGCCGGTTCTCCCTCTCCGCCTGTGCCTGCAGGTCTGTCCCGTATCGTTTGCCCAGGCCAATAGCTGCCCCTCCTCCCCAGCTGAAGGCCGTTTAATTCAGCGTGAAGGAGAGGCCCAGCTCCCCAAGCAGGCCATGGCCTGTTCCTGTTCTGGAATCTGGAGGGAAGTGTAGAGCAGCTCCCCTCCCCCACACTGCAGTCTCCATGAGCCACAGCCGGGGCCATCTCCGTCCTGGCCTCCATCCACCCTTCCCTCCAGGAGAAGGTGGGAGTCAAGGGGCCAGAGGAGCCATCAGGCTGGGGTTCAAAAGGGCTTTTGCTCTAGGTATGCCCCCTCCCCCATTTTTTAAAAATTATGTGTCCCATCTTGCACATTTTTAAGTTGACATCTAATATTTTTCACATAAGTTTTAAAACTTGTGAGGGATGTGATTTCTGGCATTTGGTAAATATTTACATTTTAAAATAAAACTGCCCCAACCCTTTAAAGTACATCTGATGAAATCCAAACACAGCAGTGATTTCATACTCATCTATTTCAAAACAAAAAAACCAAAACCCACAACCTGCTCTTCTTTAACAGTTGGAAACTCTAGGCGGTTCCTCTTCTCTTTGAACCTATGTTTTCACTCCATTCCCCCTACAGAACTGTTTTTGCTAATGCAGCACTTTTTACCGTTGCAAGTTTTTCATCGCTCACCTTATCATACTTCTCTACCACAAATACATATTTAGAAATCGGAATTGAAATAATTTCCTGCGACCAAAGATGCTAAGAGTTTTTTAGAAAGGCTTCTGGACTGAGTTATTACAACTAACTTTTGATGTAAAATATAATGTACAGTTGATTAAAACAACATAGATATTAAAAATTTTTGTAAGTAATTGTTAAACCTAAAAAGGAAAATACTGAAAACACATCTCAGTGAAACAGATAAGAAATTAATTATTTGTGAATCTATGGATGAATCAGGATTCAGCATCATTTTCTTTTTCCATTTTTATAGCGCTACATGCTGAGAAGCCTTTCACACAAATAAGGAGATGTCATCCAATTCTCTGAATTCCTTCTGAGATGCGTGCCCAAAATTGCATGGTGATTTATCATCAAAAATGATCTGTCAACTGGCCACTTGATTAAGTCCTACCCTCCCCCGGGTAGTCAAAAATCCACTTATAGGGACTTCCCTGGTGGTCCAGTGGTTAAGACCTCGCTTTCCAATGCAGGGGGTGTGGGTTCGATCCCTGGTCGGGGAGCTAAGATCCCACATGCCTCGCGGCCAAAAAACCAAAACGTAAAACAGAAGCAATATTGTAACAAATTCAATAAAGACTTTAAAAATGGTCCACATCAAAAAAAAAAAATCCACTTAGAACTTATAGTTGGCTCTCCATAGTTGCTGTTTCACATCCAGGGATTCAGCTCACCTCGGACTGTGTAGCTCTGGAGCTCATTTAGTGGGGAAAAATCTGCCCATGTGGACCCATGCAGTTCAAACCTGTTTTGTTCAATGGTCAACTCTGTATGATCACCCTACTCAAACCCCACATTTGTCTGAGTTCATAGTAGGGGCCACAAATCCTGCTTGAATAAATGAATGAGAGCCAGATCCCCAGAAACTTCCAAATGTTAGCTACTACGCTTTGGAAGGAGAGCCTGTGTAGAAGGGACCCTCTGAGGTAGAGTCCCATGTCCAGTCTGGATATCTGCTTGTTGGACAAATACCTGAGCATGGAGGGGCAGAGAGGAGCTGATTCTAGATCTGGAACTACGAAATTCATCCCTCAGCCTCTGTTGTGAATACAACAAAGTAATTAATTGTGATTCTTAATTAGCTCTTCAGGGCACTGAATAAGGCTCCCTCTGGTTCCCTGAGGTCCAACTGGCGATAAACAATCCGGCATCATGGATCCCCATGGAGGCCCCTCTGCCCAAGAAGGTGGAGAAATTCAAAGACCTGCCATTTCTTCCTGCCTCCTCCAGTTCTGGCCTCCAGTTCTCCGGGGAAGGCTGGTGGTAGACCTGCGAGCGACCCTGCAGCTGCCTCCTTTCCTTCTTATTCTTCCAGCTCAGCCCCAAATACATCGTCCTTTCAGGGCTTTCCAAAGGGTGCACTATGGGGTCTGTGTCGCTAGTTCCTAAGCAAATGAACTCCCCCAGCCCTGTGTCTCTAAACCCATCTCATTCCTCTGCCTGACACAGATTCTGGGCTCTCCCCAGCACCATCAACAGGCACACCTGAATGGTAAAGTCTGCATCTGAAGGAATGAGGAGAAACAACTCCTTCCTTGGAAATGTGATGGATTCTCTTCCCTAGAAAAGTATAAATGGGGCTTCCCTGGTGGCGCAGTGGTTGAGAGTCCGCCTGCCGACGCAGGGGACGTGGGTTCATGCCCCGGTCCGGGAAGATCCCACATGCCGTGGAGCGGCTGGGCCCGTGAGCCATGGCCGCTGAGCCTGAGCGTCCGGAGTCTGTGCTCCGCAACGGGAGAGGCCACAACAGTGAGAGGCCCATGTACCGCAAAAAAAAAAAAAATTTAAATGTAGAATGTGCAAAAATACAGCGTATTCAATAGCACACGAAACGTCTACAGAAACCGTCAAAGGAACCACGGATCCAAGTTTAAAATCCCCTGACCTCCGGATAAAGTGTAAATGCTCTGATTTAGCTAATAAGAATTCCCTGTGTTGGTGGTGTGTGTTAGAAGCACCAGGGCATTTAAAACCGCACACGTTTCTGAGCCCACTCCAGACCTCCCGAAACACGATCCCGGGAGGTGGAAACTCGCACTTTTAACAAGCATCCTCACACAGGAGGGCCCTGGGAGCCACCAGCACACAAGGTGTGTCCTGTGCTGTGTCTCCCACTGTGCCCACCTGCCCTGGCAGTGGGCAACTCTTTCCCGGATCCTCCTCAGTGGCCACACTCACCTACAGTATGTATGTAAGGTTGGATCTCCTCCAGCAGGTCATGAATGGCATGAGGGCAGGGGCTTGTCTGCCCCAGCCCTGAATTGCCAGTACCCAGGAAATGTCAGGGTTTCAAGAAAGATTTCATTTGAACTAAGGGTTCCAAAAGCATGAATCTGAAAACCACTGAATTTGCACAATTTTAGTGCCTTTGTTACCGACCTGGGTCCTTGGATTCTTTAATCAGTAGAAATTGATAGGAGGTCAGATGAGAAATTCAGGCAAGGCCTCACTGGGGATTCATGCTGCAGCGCGAGGGAGCGAAACCAAGTAACAGGTGCCCTCGATCGCTCCCCAAGTGGGGGAGGGTGACAAGCTGGTCCTTTAAATGCGTAGGGGTGAATTGGTGGGCTGGGAAGCAGGGGTGGCTTAGGTGGTCTGCCCCCTTGCTTGGTGGCGCTGTGTGCAGGGGGCACGCCCAGTACCCTGCTTTTGCTCCCAGCACCTCAGAAATGACAGTTGGTTTGTGGCGTTTTTGTATCTTATTGTTCATAATTGCCCCAAGTCCCATCCTATCTCACCTTGGCCTCTTTCCTTTTGGTGCCCTGCGGGGTAGGAAGTAGTTTTCTAAGTGAGATTGCTGGAGGGACCTTCTACTGAGGCACAATGGAATGAAAAAAGACAGTACACAAATGTGTAGAAATTGTAGGTCCAGATGGATCAGTGCATTGAATGTGGAGAAAGCAAGGAAGACGTGAACATTGCATGGCTCTGCATGGCAGATTGGACTAAAAGTTTTTCCATGTACTTTCTCATTTAATCCTCTTAAAAATCCTGCAATACAGGAACTTCTCTGGCAGTCCAGTGGTTAGGACTCCACATTTCCAATGCAGGGGGCGCAGGTTCAATTCCTGGTCGGGGAACTAAGATCCCATATGCCACACAGTGTGGCCAAAAAATTAAAAATAAATTTTTTTAAATCCTGCAATATAGAAAACTCAGTTTAAAAAGAAAAAAAAGGTAGCTACCATGAGTTACCAGTTCCTTTTAAGGGGCCTCACCCAGATCCAGGAACTCTTGTCTCTAAAAGGCCTTGGAATCTTAAAGAGTTTCTCTGTCTGGAGTCTCTTCTTAGGTCTACAAGTTTTATAAAAAATTTTAAATTTACTACTTTCATTTTGGTTATAATCTAAAAAGTTTAGTAAAACATATTTTACCTTAAAAGACCTTTTTCACAGGATCAATTGAAAGACAGTTTAACAGTACAAAACTTTAGCTCAAGTTTCTCATACTGAGGATTCCCTGATGGAATTCCAGGGGGTTTAGAGATCTGTTTCTTCTACAAAGTCCACTACAATACCAAGTTTGAGAACCTGCCTTGGTCAGAACGACTCAGAGGCTGTGGGGTTTTTGCCAAGTGGGGCAGGTGTTTTGAGCCAAGTGTTGATCTATGTATGTATGTCCAGGGAAGTCATCTTGAAGTAAGCCAGTTTTTACACCAGAACACTGAACGTGGCAGCTGCCCTGGAGAAGATGCCTTCAGAAGTCATTCAAGTATTGATATTTCTTGAGCACCTACTGAGTGCCAGTTACTCCGCTGGGCATAACGGAGGACATAGCCTTGAATGAAGTGACCCAAATCCTTGTCCTCATGGAACTTACATCCTGATGGGGAGACTGAAAATTAAACAAGACAAACAAGCAAAATGTGTTATGAAGTGTTAAGCTCTAAAGAGGAGAAGAGGACAAGGAATGGGGGTACGAAGGGTGTATGGATCTTAATGTGCCTGATGGGGAGAGGGAGTGGCTCAATGTTGAAACTGTAGATGGAATGGCTGGGGGAGTGTTCACTGGGGTGATGGCTGAACAAAGTCCTGGAGGCAGTGAGGGAGAATGTGTAAGGATTGGGATGGAAAACATTGCAGGCAGATGAACAGAGAGGGCCAAGGGCCCGCTTCTGTGTGTGCTGGGCCAACAGGACAGAAATCAGCGTGTGTGTGTGTGTGTGTGTGTTTGGTGGGGAGGGGGATGGGGGCCACGCAGGTGTTATTCTTGAGTGACAAGAAAAGCCACTGAGCTTTTAGGTTGAATGGGATCACTTTGGCTGCTGGGTGTGACACAGATTGTGAAGGGGTGCAGGTACAGCCAAGAGTTCAGGTAAGAGTCTTTGGCTATAGAGCAGGTGGGAGATGGCAGTGCCTTGGACCAGGGCGGTGGCCCAATTCTGAATAGCTAGTGAAGATGGATCTGATGGCCTGGATGCGGCACGTAAGAGAGAAAACTCAAGACTGACATCTGTTGTCACTAACCCAGAGGAGAGGTTAATGGAGTGGACCAGTTTGCAAGCTTGCTTCAGAACTCTTCTTAGAAAGATGGGAGCTCTGGCCTCAATTTAAAAAAGAATGTTCATAAAGATTTTTTAAAGCTTGTCAGTGCTTTTTTTCTTTCCCATAATCTCATCCTGCTTAATCTCACTGTCAATTAACTCGTCCTCAGATGCAGAACAGTGGGTTTGGATGAGCCAAAGAAGGTTTTAATTAGCATGAACTGTTTTAGTTAGCATAACTGCTTCTGCACTAATTGCTGGTGATTGAGTTTTAAGACCCAGCAAAGGCAGACATTGGCTGGAAAAATTCTACTTCGGCTCACTTCTGCACTAAGTCCTGAATGGTAAAAGAGGAGGGCAGTGAGCTTTGGTTCCCAAAGAGAAGGGCTCTCTCTTCCCAGGCCCAAGCTCAAGAAACTTCCATTAGGTTCAGGCTCAGGCTGTGGCCTGGGACAGAGGTGTGGAGGGTTAGAGCAGGGCTATCACAGCTAGATTCTCGAAGAGTCAGGACTGGAATCCACTTTGCAGGGTTTCCGACACAGAGCTCACAGCTGCACCCACCCCCATCCAGCAAGATCACAGCTCCTTAAGTAAAATCACCCGGGGAGACCGAAATCCCACTTCCCCATCCCCACACCTGCTTGTCTAATTGTGTCACTGGATACGAGGTTCTTTTAAATTCACCTTGTCAAAGAGGAGCTCCTTTCGGGAGAGCGATAGGTCCAGCACTTCACGTGGCAAGAAAGTGCGCAACGGTGCAAGAGTAGGCAAAACACTGAAAGGAACAAGAGGAATGACGCCCCCTCTGAGGGAGCCCCTAAGGCTCATCTTGATACACTGTCCCTGTCCCCAACACGTACAGTCCACAGCATCTGGGCTCCCACAGAGGAGACAGACAGTGCACATTTGCTCATTCAAACAGACCCTTTCTCTTTGAAATCCAACTAATCCAACTGCCCATGACCCAGGACTGGGTCTCTCCATCCAGTGTCCACAGCTGCAGTTCTGCAATCTCCTCTCTGGCCGACTTGGAGTGGGCTTAGAATTTAAAAATAAATCAAGCCTTTCTCATTTAACACAAGGGTCACCCCCCAACCCCACCCCACAGGGCCCAACGCAGGTTCACCTGCCTAAAGTTGTGCTGATGGAGGGCTTTCTTCTTTCTTTCTTTCTAAATGAGGACACAGTTTCTTTAACGGTAAAGAATTGTCAGCTTTAGGTTATACACATTGCCCACGGTTAACACTGCCTGTGTGTCTGAGTTGATTCACTTGTGGAAGTGTCTGCCTCCAGAGTCTACCCTTTACTATGATAATACCTCAGCCGCAGGAAATGACATCGGGCAGGAAAACGAGAATGGTTATAGATTCTGGACCCAAGTATCAACAAGCACAGGGCAGTCAGGCCAAAGACAGGCACCTCCCGCTCAGCTGGCTCCAGTGCAACTCGCAGGAGTGAGGGGAAAGGTATTACTCAGTTGTTCATGGATGGACCTACTAAAAACTTAAATCATTCTGTTCAACCAGCTTTCAGAAAAGGAAACGAACGCTCAAGGAGAGGAGAAAAAGGAATGAGTGACTCAGGTGACAGTTCTCCCCTCTCCAGGTGAGAGCCTCTTATGGTTCCCGTGTAATAGCTCTTAGCACTCCTCACAGACCCAGACGGCAGACAGCTGTGCGCATGTTTATGCCCTAGCTGCTTGCACTGATGACTCAGTTTTTTTAAAAAATAAATTTATTCATTTATTTATTTATTTTTGGCTGCGCTGGGTCTTCCTTGCTGCAGGCGGGCTTTCTCTAGTTGCGGCGAGCGGGGGCCACTCCTCGTTGCGGTGCATGGGCTTCTCATTGTGGTGTCTTTTATTGTGGAACCCGGGCTCTAGGCACACGGGCTCTAGGCGTGCGGGCTTCAGTAGTTGTGGCTTACGGGCTCTACAGCACAGGCTCAGTAGTTGTGGCGCATGGGCTTAGTTGCTCCGCATGTGGGATCTTCCCGGACCAGGGCTCGAACCCGTGTCCCCTGCATTGGCAGGCGGATTCTTAACCACTGTGCCACCAGGGAAGTCCTTGATGACTCAGTTCTGACACATGCCCTAACCTGGGCAAAAGAATCTTAAATGTCTTCACAAATGATGCCTAAATGGTTTTGGTAAATCTATATATCGAGGCAGACAGGAATGCTGTGAACATCCTGATGCCAAGCAAAAATTGCATGCATTTTATGGGAAATACCCCAAATGGGCAAATGCTGAACAGTGGACAAGAGATAAAAGTAGGAAATAAGCAAGGGCGAGAGAGAGATGAGAAGAGGAAAATTTTAGCTTGATAGGACATTAAGCAAAATTGGTGGTTGAGGACAGAAATGGGTTCGTGGAGACAGAGAATATCAGTGCTATAGTCTACCAGTGAGCCTGTGGACAGTCTTCTTGCCGCTTCCCTCATCTTCCTCTCTAGTGCGGGCAACAGAGAGAGGAAGATGAGGGAAGGCACAGCTTCTCGTGAAATGAGTCATGGCTGAGAAAACTAGACTTCCTAACGTGGCTGAGAATCTGCTTCTACAAACTCCAAAGTGTGGGACATAAGGAATGGTCTTGAGTTGCAGGGCGAGGTTGTATACAAGTAAGAATTTCCGGATGGCAACAAACTGTCTAAGCTTTGTAAAAAGTGACTGAGTAAGGCTTAGGTGCAGTTAGGATAGTGACAAGGACGGGAAGTAAGTTGTAGGCTCCTCCAGGAGCCCCATCCCTTACAGACCTACGAACCTGTCCAGTTAGCCACAAAGCCAACTCCACGACTCTATGGTACCGAGTGATAAAACTCAAGGTCAGCTATCTGGATTTGCAAAAGCTCAAGCTTTCCCAGCATTTGAGAAGGTAAGTTTCCACGGCTGTCAGAGAACACACGGATTTCCTCATTCTCTGAGGCTGAATACGCCGGAGCACTTCTCTTCTTAGAGGAAAGATTTCTTCAGACCCTTCAAGGCACCCTTCCTCTAGTCATCTTCACCCCCAGCCACAAAGGTAGAAACTAGCAGAGCACAGATGACAGCATAGTGCGATATGATCGTGTACTTTGAACTTGGTTCAAAACTGGTTCTGCCCCCTACTAGCTGAGTGAACCTGTAAAGCTTCTGCTTCCTTTTTCTTTTATGTACAAGGACAATAATGATACTTAAATTATTGTAAGGGTAGAAAGAGAGAGCACAAGGGACCTCTCTTAGAACAGCCTGGCACGTGGTAGGCACCCAGCAAACGTGCCCTTCTCCCTGCAAACACTGTGCTCCAACCACTGAAGTCCTGGGGAATGGGACAGGCCAGTCTATGGGGCCGAGGAGGGGAACTCACCCCCCAACACTGGGCAAGGGAAGCAGGATGTGAGCTGTAGAGGGTTCGTGAGCGCACATTCACATTTCATGTTCACAGCGGAGCAATGAAAACAATGCCTGCTAAATCCATCTTTTCTGGGAACTTTGGTGTTGACAACTTTTGACCCCTGTTGTCTTTAGAAACTTTGTTCAGAAGACCCTTCCCCACCCCGGAGTGAGGGGGGCCGGGTTCAGGCTCTTTATGGCTTGAGGTGAAGCCTCCGTTATAGCAGAGGTTTTCCTAAGGTGCTTTCAAAAGACTGATGCTCGGGCAACAGAACTCAATAAATTGGTTTGAGGGAAGCACAGATGTGAGCAATTTTTAAAGCTCCAGTGTCTCCAGTGTGCAGCCAGGGTTGAGAACTAACCCACTGCTGCAACAGGTTTAAAAAGATGTGTCCTGAAACATGCAAGGAAGGTACACCATCCCAGCTGCGAGAACAGAAGTCACCAGCACCAGAGGAGCTCCTGGCAGGAGGGCAGGGCCACAGGCTACTGCTCTCAGGCATTTCCTGGTGAAGCTCCCAAATTATATCCCAATCTCCGGAAGAGATATTAATCCCTTCCACATGGTCTTAACACAATTATTGGTTAGACACAGCCCAGTAACCAAGAATTATTGAAGAGACAAGAGGCGAATTTTGAGGCACAGCAAAATTATTCATCCATTCATTTGCTGAACCTTCAGCTAGATTTCTTTGTGCCGTAGGCCAAACGCCAAACAAACAAAACCTGCCTACCTACTATGCCTTACACACAGTCAGACTGTCAGCGAAGACGCTGGTGCAAGGCTCTTTCACATGAGTGACGCTATCAAAATCTCTCCATCCTAGGTGCCCCCCCGCAAGAGACACAGATTAATAGTTTTCTCTGGTGACAGGAGGTTAATTTAGGTGCAGCTGTAACCAGAGATAATTTGCATTTATTTCCAGGTGATCTGGTTCTCTTGTGAATAGACTCCGCTGGCTACGACAGTCACTACCATTACCCTAAGTTTATACTGGTTAAGGGACCAATAATAAATAAAGGTCTAGAGTGAATGTATTTCAAGTGATGTATTGAACAAAATAATTTTGCAAATTGTTGTCACAAAGACCTTGGGACGTCAGACATCTCTAGTACCATCTCACCCAATTAGTAAGATCATTTCTGTATTTACACGACTTGCCAATGATCTCCTTTTCTGGAACGCTCATCTATATTCAGTATTTTACTGCTATGAGCTATTAAGCACTACTAAGGTTCTGGACTCCTGCAGAACTCAGGTACAGAACGCCTCTCCAGACTCAACTCCTGAGTTCCAACTGAAGTTTTAAAGGAACGCCTGTGTTCCTATGTACATTCCATGGAAACCAGTTAGAATCTGACCCTTCCCCGTCCCTGTTTTTCAGGACAGTGAAGAACAGACGTGGCTTCCCTGAGAGGCAGTGCTACTTACCCAGCTCTTCAGCTACAGCCCAGTTTGCTACATACAAATACATAAATAATAAGGGCCTTACAGTATATCAAGCCAGAAAGACCCTGGCTTTATATACACATCGGGCTTGAACAGAGGAGAGGTGTGTGTGCACACAACTCTTGTGTGTAAAGAGCCTCTTTGTTTAGAAAACAACTCTTTCGCTGCTTGTGCTCAGAATCAAGCACACGCGACACAGAACCAGAGGGCTCTGCCACTGGCCCATCTTCCCCACTCAGGTAATCAGCCACGTCAGAGACACTGGGTGTTCTCTCAGGAGAAATCACGCACTGCACATAGAGGAAAGAACAGAGAAGGCAGGGCTGGTAGAATTAATATCCAGCATCTAACTCATGGCAAATGTATTTTCCAAAGAAAAGCGAAGAGCGCTTGGGTTCCAATCCCTTTATGATCCAAAGTAGGTAAATCCCACTATGTGTTTAATATATCTTTTCCCATCAAGGAGCTCATAACAATGTCTGAGGTGGTGGTGACTGTCTGACTATGGAGGTGCCCACTGTAGAAGGAAGTTAAATAAATGGGAAGAAGTAAAGACAACTGCCCCCCACCTACTCCAGACCCAATGTGACAATGCTGGAATATACGCCAAGTGAAGAGCTAGATTATTAGGAATCTGAGGTGAAAAGAATCCCTAGAAAATAAAAACTCAGTTTATTTAAAAGCTAGTTCCTTCTAATTTAATAATGAATACTTTGAAAAGCACTGGGTAGAAGAGAAATAAGTTTAGTGAAAGGCTTTCTTCCCCATATTTGTTCAAAACTTCAAGACTCATCCAAAGTCTATTTATTGACTACCTACTATGTGCCATACTGTGGTAGGCGTCATCAGAGATGAGATAAAGATAAGAGAATCCCTGGGGCACACTCTTCAACTGCTCTTCACACCCAAGACAAAGGAAAACATTCTGGAAAGGGCCCCTCCCCTCCCCCCCTCTACTGTCTGAGAGGAAGATGGGAAGCCAGACAGTCTTAGGTCTGTAAATAAAGAGCCGCTCAAATTGGCACATCCTTGAGTTTTTTCCTAACAAATAAACATCTGTGTTCTGCGTGTCCTGTACAAAAACATCATAGAAGTAGAGTCCCTCAAAAGCTGAGCCAAAAACTACTAGGCTAGAATCAAGACGCTGTGATGGTTGAGAAGGGCCAAGTCAGACAAGGCAGATGGGGTTCCTCTGGCATCAGGAGTTCAGTGATTTCCAGGGCTACCTGGGAAGCCAAGTACAAGCACGTCTTAAAATTCAAATAGAGGCTTTCTGTCAAGGCACCCCCTCCCGGAGACTCTGTCAGCAGGACAATGGGGTCAGCAGCCCTGACCCCACCCCAGCAAGCCTCCTCCGCACCTCAGCTCCTCCCAGAAGCCGCCCACCTACTCAGAGACTGCCGCCTCTTTGGCACAGTGCATCACCACCTTCTCGGAGAAAGAGAAAGGATAGAAAAGGCAAATCCACAGACAGAAGACAGATGAGTGGTTGCTTGCAGCTGGGCTGGGATGCGCATGAGAGCTCCTTTTGGAGCGACGGAGATGTTCTAAAATTGGAAGGCAGTTTCACAGCTCTGTAAATACACTAAACGCCATCAAACTGTAAGCTTCAAACAGGTGAACTTTACGGCTCTCTGAATAAAGTTAATTTTAAAATGTATTAACTGTGTTTAACATTAAGCCATGAGTGTCTACCCAAAGGCAGGAGAAATAGCTTTGCTGAGAACGCGGAAAGATGACCAAGCGGATTACAGGTTTGTTCAGAATTCCTTCAGCTTTAATTGTGGGAGTAAGATCAGGCAGCCACTGAGGATAAAATGCAGTCCCCGGGAGGAGATGCAATGCTGTTTTTTTTTTTTGTAAAGTGGACATGATGAGAGTTATTCTTTTATTAGCGCAAATGGTCAAAAGTTGCCAAAACTGTCCTCATTCTTCGATTGTCTCTTTTTTCCCAGTTTCCTGACCTTCAAAGAGAGGATATCTGGCCTCCACATCAGCCCACGTGATGCTGCCATTGGCCAGATCGCGAACTACGCTGGGCAGTTCAGAGACCTGGGGTAAAAGGAAAGAGAAGTCCCAGAATCAACCACCTTGATTAGATTGTCCAAAAGAGGATTTACCCTGAACTCAGGAAACTATATAGAGAGCCAAGTCAGTGTCTACACAATGACAGGATCCCTCTACACACTGGTCCCCACACCATGTTTCTTGTGACTCCCACTGAATCCTCTTTACCTAGTTACACTCACCTCCTTCCCAGGCCTGGGTTCAGGCTCTTCTTCCTGCCCAGAACGGCTGCCTGCTCCCTGGATAACTCAATTCTCCCGCACGGCCTTTCCTAATTATTCCAAATCTCTGTGCCACTTGAAGTTACTTCATGTGTGTAAAATTTAACTCTTAAAACTGGGGTCAATCAAGTAACATGAACGAAGGGAGCTGGGAAACTGGAGAGCCCCCATGAAGGGGGCCAGCTGTTCCTCAGCCAGAACGGAACATTGGCTGCCACACAGCAGGGGTTCTCAGACTTGAGTAACCATCAGAATCACCCGGAGGGCTTGTTAAACCAGTTCTGCCCGACCCCTCTCTCTCCCCCCCAACCCAGTTTCTGATTTAGTAGGTCTGGGGCGGAGACTCCTCTTTCCTAACAAGTTCCCAGGTGATGCACATGCTGCTGGTCCAGGGGCCACACTTTGAGAACCCCTGCCCAATGGGAACATCGGTTCAGAGTAGCTAGATCTGGTTCTGTAAAAAGATGAGCCAGAAATCTGTGACCTCTGTAGTAGACTAAAAATTCCCTCGGAAAAAAGCAGTCTTTGACTTGTGTTTTTCCCTATTGCTAACCCTCTGGAACAAGCAGAGCACATGATAGGCACTCTAAATAAAACCCTGCTCAAGACAGTCAGGCGGCTGTCAATTAAAGTGGCCACTCTTTCCTTTCCCTCCTGTACTTTTCCCATCTCCACTGTTCCCTTCCCATCAAGTAAAATTACTGAAACATTATTCACTGTTTTGAATTGATTAACATGAAAAAGTTTATACGTACTCATGTGTACATTTATATAGAAATATAAAGATAAAACTGTCTAAGCTCCCCAAAGCCTACCAATAAAACTATGGCAACAACCACCGGGGATCATATTTCCCTTGTCCAAATACATAACTATAAAAGCAAACTGTGAGAGAATGAGCCCAGAGTGATCTAAATGGCTATAAAATATTAGAGAGGGCTTCCCTGGTGGCGCAGTGGTTGAGAGTCCGCCTGCCGATGCAGGGGACGCGGGTTCATGCCCCGGTCCGGGGGGATCCCACATGCTGTGGAGCGGCTGGGCCCGTGAGCCATGGCCACTGGGCCTGTGCCTCCGGAGCCTGTGCTCCGCAACGGGAGAGGCCACAACAGTGAGAGGCCCACGTACCGCAAAAAAAAAAAAAAAAAAAAAAAAATTAGAGAAGTGTTAATGAATATTTTCATAATTAAGCCGAGGAGATTTGGAATCTGTGCTGATAGTAACTTATAATTAAAATTAAAAAGAAAAAAACGGGAAGCATAAACAAAACAAAATCCATCTCAAATCAGAAGGAACCAGTACACATTTCTAAGATTAAAAATGCCAAAGAGAAGGCAGCCACCTCTGCTCTTATCTGCCGCATGGAGTCTCGGTCCCGCAGGGTTGCCGTGTGAGGGGCCTTGTTCACTGTATCAAAGTCAATGGTGATGCCGAAAGCCACGCCGATCTCATCAGTCCTGGCGTAGCGTCTTCCGATGGACCCCGAGGAATCGTCTACTTTGTGAGAGATGCCGTGCCGGGTCAAGGCTTCCGCTATCCAAAATAAATTAAGTAAATTAAAAATTTTAAAATGAGAAAGTCCCAATGTCATCTCAATGTCGTACAAGCTCAGGACGCTTATAAAAGGGACTAACACTAAAGAGCAGTAAGTTGCAGTTGCAAGAGAAAGAAAAATTCCAAAAGTATAATCCCTTGCTGGCGCCCAACCCCTCACTCATACCTACGTCTCATTCAGCTGCAGGGGAGCGAGCATCAGACAAGGAGCCAAGGCCAGGAGGCTTGCACGGCCCTGAGCAGCTCAGTGAACGCTTCCTGTTTCCCAACTCTGAAATATGTGGGCCACACCAGATGGCCACTAGGATCCCTTTCAGTGCTGTGGGTCCAGTGGCTGTAGATCCACTGGGGACGTTACCCTCCACTAGGGTGAAGCAAGCAGCAGGGTCAACAGGAGAAGCAAGGATGTTTGAAATCTGACTCTTGGGTCCTAAGCTGACTCATTCAAATGCAGGAGAAAACATCCCGAGGAAGCATACTCTCTCTCTTGGAAATAAGAGCAGATGCTAAAATCCCTTAGATTTATTCTTCATTCAATATGTATTTTTATTGAAGAAAAGAGACATTTCTGGGGCTTCCCAGGTGGCGCAGTGGTTCAGAATCCGCCTGCCAATGCAGGGGACACGGGTTTGAGCCCCAGTCCAGGAAGATCCCACCTGCCGCGGAGCAACTAAGCCCATGTGCCACAACTACTTAGCCTGCGCTCTACAGCCCGTGAGCCACAACTACTGAGCCCGTGTGCCTAGAGCCTGTGCTCCACAACAAGAGAAGCCACCGCAGTGAGAAGCCTGCGCACCACAATGAAGAGTAGCCCCCGCTCGCCACAACTAGAGAAAGCCAGCGCAGCAATGAAGACCCAACACAGCCATAAATAAATAAATAAATAAATAAATTTATATATATAAAACAAAGAGAGACATTTCCTAAAATTCAGTCTACTTGACAGTATTCCCATGGAGATTACCCAACTGGATTTGCTTACATAATTCCTTGACAAACGGCATGAACTCCTGGTTTTGGCTCAGTGGAAGGACGGAACATTTGAATGGAGCTACTACAGCAGGGAAACTGAAGAACTAGATGGTTTGAAAAGAAAGAAATCCAAATATGTTAGTGTATAAAGATCTAAACATTAATGTCCAATCTTCACTGTTAAAATACTAGAAAACATGATATGAAAAAGCAGTGTGACAAAACAGAGAGAGCAGGATATCCAGAACTAGAATCAGAAAGATCTTGTTCTCAGTTCTGAATTTGGACCAACTCAGTGAACTCTCCCTCTCTGGAGCTTAGTTTCTCCATCTAAAAAGTAGATCTCTACCATCTGCTCTGCTTACTTGGCAGGTCTATTGTAAGAAAGTTAAATGATGTAAAGGCATTCTGAAAGCTACCATCTAAGATGGTAATTATTTGGTACCACTTAAAAGCCTTACTTCTTTCCGTGGAGATCCCTAAAGAACCTCCTCCCAAATCATCAGAGAAGTAGTGTCAAAAGACAAAATTCCATTCTGTCCTTTAAGAGATTCAGCATAAGTGAAGGCTCTCTGAGCCTCAGTGACTAAGTAAAACAGAAAAGCTTAATTAGCTCACAAATGTGTGTCCCAGAGACATAGTAGAAAACAAACAAGAAAGATGCTCTGTATACCCATAGAAAAGTACAGCCCTCCTAAACTGCTCCTGAAACAGGTTTCAGATTTATTCAGAAATAAAACAAAGATACTCTGTTGAAGGCAAACTAGTCCACCATTTGGGGTTGGAAATGAGAGCTGAAGACCGTTCTTAAATAATATCTGTAAAAAGGGTTCACTTGAAGGCAAGAATATGAGACTCAGAATGAATAGGTCCCATTAAAATAATGAATGACACAGGGTCCAGTTTAGCCCCCGCAAAGCCTGATTAATCTTAAGTGCCAAGCAATGGTGAATATTCCACTGTAAGTAAACCCTAGACTCTACCAACATAGTACCTGAATCACGGAACACTCAGAATTCCACTCCTCTCCTCCATCTTGTGATTTCATTTAATGTGAGAGAGAAGCGGGGACCTGCCTTTATAGAAAATTAATTTTTTTATCTCACTAGCAATGCTTTTATACCAAATTTACAGGAAGATGGATCGAGGGACTATGTGCTAATAATTTAGAAACATATTTGGCTTCTCACAGCCTAATCAAATTTCTCTCCATGATGAGAATCTCTATGCAATTCATAAAACACTATAACTAATTTATTCTTGCCTAGCCTTTATGAAATTTTTATTAAAACTCTAGTTATATCAATATCATTAGATTCAAAGGAACAGCTAAAAGATTTTTTAAAAAACTTTTCATTAGAAAAATAGCAGGAAAAGCTTGAAGCAAACTCGACCTCTAAAAAGAGCACATTCCGTTAAGTATGACATCATTCCTCAGGAAGAACCATGCCTTATGTTTGCATGTCTGGTGTCCAGCTCAGGTTCTTACTATCTGTTAATGAATGAAAAGCTGCTCCTTAAATGTCAGGAAATGAAGATATAACTTTACGGCAGAGAATAAAAGAGTAGCTTTATTAGCTACACATTACCCATGGTACGTCAGACTTTTAAAAATACTGGTGCCAAGAACTCATCAGTCCGTTTTCAAGATGAAACACCCTAGAAAGAACTACAGAGCTCATGTCCAACATTGGGTACACACTCAGCTTTAGCTGGTCATGCAGGTAACAATGCTTCTTTCAGTTAATTTGACCTATACAACCTCTCCTCCCTAGCATTCTTCTTCTGAGTGCCTTTCCTGGAAACCTGAAGCTATAAATTAAAGGAGTATAATTTCCACAGGCAGAGGTGAGGTGAGAAAGGTGAAATTAGCCAGAATGAAGAGATACGTGGTAGGCATGCAGCAGTGATTCAAAAGCATCCGAGCCAAAAGAAAACTTGAGGGAGTGGATGAAAACTTCTAAAAAACATTTATCTTTAGCTAGGCTTGAATGTTAGGAAAGGCTACACCTCACATACTACTGCCCAATTTATTATCTGTCAATCTCCCACACTGGAATCACCTGGGGTTCTTATTTAAAAAAGAACCAAAAAACCAGATCCCTGAGTCTCAGACCTAGTGAGAATCAGTATCTCTGGAATAGAACCTAGGAATTTACATCTTTTACCCCCAACATACCCCAGACTATTTTATGCAGTTTGAGAAGGTTCCTTTCAATGCTTTACCAATGTATAAATACAGTTTTTTGGTTTGACCAAATTCTATGAATTATCTCCTCCTTCCCAATTTTCTGAAAACACGAGTATATCCAGAAAGTACCATTCCTTCCACTGATGCAATACAGACAGTTCTCCCAAAGTAATATGTTCTGTCTCAGAACTCAAATGCAACTAAAACAATGGCATCTAGAATAACCTACACATCCAAGCTCAAATGAGATAAAAAAGTGCTTTGCTTTGTAAACAGTTAAGCAAAGGTGTTAACATTACAGTAAATAACAACTGATTGTTTCAGAGTTGTCTTAACATCACTCAGTAAATGTTGTTCTCTGACACTGTAAGAGAACAAACAGTACACTGTACATGACAACTCACCGTTCTCTGTTCATCTCCCTCGCGTATTTGGAATGTATGTTCAAATACTGTATACATGATCCTACCCAGGCCAAATGAGGGTTCAATTACACTCGGAACAACTTCTTCCACTGCAAGAGAGAGAGAAATTCAATAACACTCTCTCAAACCTCACATAATGCATTTCAGGTCCTCTCTAAACAATTCTTACTGGCCCTAAAAATATCCCTATTCTAGATAGATTGTGATCGATCTTGTACATCAGGACAAAGAAATCAGAACGATCCTAAAAACTATTTCCTGGTAGAAAACACAGTGCCTTTAAAGAGAAAACTGGAGTGAAAATTTTTTTACCAAATTTAATTTTGTTTATACAGCATAAAAATGAAACAAGATACCAGGGTATTCCTTCCCCAATTGGTAAGCTATGAACAATAGCAGCCACACTCTGTCATCTGCCTCGGCTATGCAGAAAGCATTAAAACTCTAGAGCATCTGTGAGACTTTGTTAGAATTAAAAAATCTACCACCACAGCTGGCAAAATTAACAAAAACAACTCCTACATACAACAAGTGTCATGTGATTTGTGTTTTACTCTTTATCTTGCTATCTGGATGAGAACTCCTTAAGAGAGCCAAGTTACTGCCATCGTATTTCCAAGGTTCTGGGGTCAGGAGCCCCTCAGAGAAGAGTTGGCTCAGGGACCAGCACTCAATCCAATACATGTACCTGGGACGCCACGGCTCTTCCCATGGGTGAGGCTATGCCTGTGGTATACACAGGAACTGTCTTCATTATTACTTATTATTCAGAAAGGAAGCATGGCTAAGCACTATCCAGGTCTAAGGTAACTGACCCTTACCTTGGAGAATCTATGTTTCAAGAGAAATGAGATAATTGGAACCAAAAACTTACACATGAGAATAACATTTCAGAAATATGATCAAGGCATTTCCTGCCCATCCTTTCCTGGCATCCAAGCAATGGTGAAGTACAGCTCTGAGCCAGCTGCCAGGATAGTGGCTAAAAAGCCCCAGAGCATGAAGAAGGATCCCCTGCTTCCTCCTATCACTTTTCAGACTCCTTTTACAGCTCATTGCAGCCTGGTGACAACGATGCAGGCCAAACACAAATGGAAAAGGAGGCCTGCTTGCTCCATGGGCAGTAGCATCTCAAATACCCACTACTCTTAGTTTCCAGAAGCTTCAATTCAGCCAGTTAACCACAAGCATCCTTCGTATATTCTCCAAAATAGTCATTTCCCAATTCATGGAATTTGTTCTACCAAAAATAATCATCTCCTTGGCTTTTAAAAAAGCATGAAAGATCACTAATCTAAACTACTTTTAACAAGTTAATTTGCTAAAATAGACAGAAGGGATGAGTTCTCTCTTTTGCTTAAGAAACAAAAGGACTTTTCCTTAAAGTGAGAAAAGAAAAAAAAAGATGTTTTTAATCAAAGGTATATTCTTCATATGTACCTCAGGTCACACAGGAAACATAAAGGTGGCATTATAAATTATTCTTCAGTATGAGTACAATTATGTTTTTTTTAAAAAAAAAAAACCTGAGATAATACCTTGAACATATTCATCAAATTTAGGGTTACAGCATTAAGGATTTATTTTTCTTCTTCAAATTTTCCATAAAATGGTTATGCTATGAAACTTAAAAAAACAAAAAAACAAAATGCCTTTAAGGAGTAATGATTTTTGTTTGTTTGTTCCTTAACTATTTTTACAAATTTACCATGTAGTGTTTTCTGGAACCTCTTCACAACGACCATGTCTTTTGTCAACTGAAATGTTTTCCCTTCAGTTTCAATAGTAAACTCCCTGCAAAGAAACAAGGCACATTACATATTGGTGAAAACACATATCCCATGCCTTAATTTAAAGAAGTTATACAGAGTGCTAAACTGTTTTTCATTTTAAGTGTAATACAACTTGGTCAACAATTCAGATATAACAGCTGAAGTCAAATTTAAATTAGTTCATAAGGAATACCAAATTAATTATTCTAACAACGGCACCAATCAGTATTTTGGGAGGCACCCAAAAATGTGGTTAGTCTTATAAAATTCCACAAGTGACTTATGACCAATTCTTTTGGTTTTGAGATCAAGGTAAAACTGAAGAAAAATTTTTTAAAATTCAGTTTTAGAATAATTACAATAAGTTCGTCAAAAACAGGCCTGCTGGCAAAAAGACCACTACGCTCACCACTGTCCCGACAAATGTAAAAATGACCAACCTGTCATCTTACAGAAGGAAATTTTAAAAGTCCCACACTATTTCCAAAATAAACTTTGACACTTACGTTGATGAAGATCAGCTTAAAAGAAGTTTAATGATTCTGCTTGACATGTCAATATAAAATACTATCCCCACAAAAATTACTGCCTGCATGCCATATGTTCACATCCTGAGATACGCCCATTCCATTTCAGGTTATAAGAATTCACCTTGGGACTTCCCTGGTGGTGCAGTGGTTAAGAACCCGCCTGCCAATGCAGGGGACACGGGTTCAAGCCCTGGTCCGGGAAGATCCCACATGCCGTGGAGCAACTAAGTCCGTGCGCCACAACTACTGAGCCTGCGCTCTACAGCCCGGGAGCCACAACTACTGAGCCCACGTGCTGCAACTACTGAAGCCCGCGCGCCTAAAGCCCGTGCACTGCAACAAAAGAAGCCACTGCAATAAGAAGCCCGCGCACCACAACTAGAGAAAGCCCGCACACAGCAACGAAGACCCAACGCAGCCAAAAATAAATAAATAAAAAAATTAAAAAAAGAAAGAATTCACCTTTATAAAGCACTTCGTGTAATACCTGTATTTCAGCTTATGAAGTATTTCCTCACATTATGAAGATCAATTTGGATGTGTCTTATCTCACAAGCAGCTCAGGGCAGGGAAAAGAGTGCCCTCATGTGGTTGTCCTTGAAGCTGTATGGCTGATACATGGTACGCTGCATTTTGCTAGTTTCTTGCAGTGATAATCTCATGCATCATATGAATGGTTTTCATTGATTGCCTCCACTTTTACTATTCTGTCTGAAGTCTGTGCACACATGCATTAAAGACTCCATATAAACAGTATCATATATATTGTCTCTGTGAGCACAATCTAAGTGTAGAGTACGTAATAATTATAAAAAAGCTGAAATGAGCAAGGAGATAGCCATTATTTGAGAATAATTTTTTAAAACCTGTCTTGTTTGTAGATAATGATATCTGCTAGTAACCTATGTTTACTTTATTGGCATTTGATGTTATTTTAGCATAAACAGACATTAATTCTGGGAGACCAGAAATGTTTTTAAATTTCTTGTAAATTTTATCTTCAACTTACAAGAGTTCATCTTATGATAGTTCTTTTGACACATACACATGCAACCACCATCGCCCCAAAGGTTTCCCTAAGTCCCTTCTCCTTCAATCCCCTTCACTGTTTCTATCGCTATAAACTAGATTTGTCTTTCCTAGAATTTGGCGTATAATCCTTTGGTTTGGCAAAATTTCTGTGTATGAAATAGTGTTTGCAGGCCATATGCAGACTCTCATACTCTGTTTTTTTAAACAATGCTTTGAAAATGCAAGTCACCATTAGCTAGATAGTGGTACAAAAAACAGTATGAAAGATGTTTCAAGTGTACTTAAAATGTATACTCTTTGGTTATCAGGTATTCTATAAATGGTGAGTAAGTTGATTAACAGTGTTTATATCTTCAAATTCCTATTGATTCTTTTTTGTCTACTTGCTCTACTGATCACTGAGACAGGGGTGTAGAAATCGCCAACTGTGATGGTAGATTTGTCTAACTTTCCTTTCAGTTCTGTTAAGTTTGCTTTATATATTTTGAGGTTGTTTTTAGTGGCATACAAGGTTAGAGGTGATGTGCCTTCTTGATGAATTGATCCCTTTACCATTATGAAATGCAACCTGGTAATTTCCCTTGTTGTGAAGTTTACTTTGCCTGATGTTAATAAGCCACTCCACCTTCTTGATTAATGTTTGTATGGGAAATATTTTAAAATTCTTTTCCTTTTAAGCCTATTTGTGTACAGGTATACCTTGTTTTATTGTGCTTCACTGATATCGCATTTTTTGCAAGTTGAGGGTTTATGGCCACCCAGCATCGATAAATCTCAGTGCTATTTCTCCAACAGCATGTGCTCACTTCATGTCTCTGAGTCATATTTTGGTAATTCTCACAAAATTTCAAACTTTTTCATCATTATTATATTTGTTATGGTGATCTATGATCAGTGGTCTTTGATGTCACTAAAGATTTCAACTTGCTGAAGGCTCAGATGGTCGTTAGCATTTTTCAGAAATGAAGTATTTTTTAATTAAGGTATGTACATTGGTTTTTATTTTTTATTCTTTTGGCCACGCCGCACGGCATGTGGGATCTTAGTTCCCTGACCAGGGATCAAGCCCATGCTCCCTGCAGTGGAAGCATGGAGCCCTAATCACGGGACCACCAGGGAATTCCCTATTTTATTTTATTTTTTCTTTCTGTACGCGGGCCTCTCACTGTTGTGGCCACTCCCGTTGTGGAGCACAGGCTCTGGACGCGCAGGCTCAGCGGCCATGGCTCATGGGCCCAGCCGCTCCGCGGCATGTGGGATCCTCCCGGACCGGGGCACAAACCCGTGTCCCCTGCATCGGCAGGCGGACTCTCAACCACTGCGCCAACAGGGAAGCCCCCTATTTTAAAAATATAACGGTTATCGCACACTTGATAGAGTAGGTTACAGTGTAAACATAAATTTTACATGCACTGGGAAACCAAAAAAAATTTGTGTGACTCACTTTATTGCAACATTCACTTTATTGCAGTGGTCTGGAACCGAACCCACAATATGTCCGAGGTATGCCCGTATATGACAGTTACAGTCAGTTTCCTGGAAACAGCATTTAACTGGGTCTCGAATCTTTTAGCCAGTTTGACAGTTAAAAGCTATTAATCTGAGTGTTTACATCATTATATTTAATATAACTATCAATATTGTTGAGTTGAAATCTACCATTTCCTGAGTTATTTTCTATTGATCTCATCTGTTCGTGGTTCATTTTTCCTCTTCTCCTGTCTTTTTCTGGAGCATTTTTTATTATTCTATTTTAGCCCTCTCATTGGGTTATTAGTTATATCCCTTTGGTTTCTGTGTGTTTTATCCAGGCAATTGCTCTGGAGTTTACGGTATGTCCTTTCCTAAACTTACCATGGTGTACCTCCACATGTCATGTACACACCTCAAAACAGTATACATATTCTTACGTATTCCCAAGTCTTTGCTCCCATCCTTTGGGCTACTGATGTCATACATTTTACTTCTACACATTATAAATTTCACAATACATTGTTATGGTTTTTGCTTTAAACAACCCATTATCTTTTAAAGAAATTAAGAGATGTCATTTTAAAGAAATGAAAGAAAACGTTACTCATATCCACCCACATATTTATCATTTCTAGAGCTCTTTATTTCTTTGGGTAGCTCTAAATTTCCACACTTCTGCCTGAAGGACTTTCTTTTACATTTCTTGCAGTGTAGGTCTGGCTGGCAATGTATCCTCTTGAGTTTTTTGTCTGAAAATATTTTCTCTTCATTTTTGAAAGATATTTTTGCTGGGTATACGGCTTTTGTCTGTAAGCACTTAAAAAGATTCCATTCTATTGTATTGTGGGTAGGTACACACAATTTCATTTGAGATACTGCCTCTGGATGTTCTATTTGGTTCTTTTTTACATATACATTCCCATTTCTCTCCTCATATGTTCATGTTTTCTCTTAACATCCTTGAGCACAGGAAGCATATTTATAGTAACTGTTGTTTCTTTAAAATTTATTTATTTTTGGCTGTGTTGGGTCTTCATTGCTATGGGTTGGCTTTCTCTAGTTGCGGCGAGTGGGGGCTACTCTTCGCTGTGGTGCGCGTTCTTCTCATTGTAGTGGCTTCTCTTGTTGTGGAGCACAGGTTCTAGGCGCACAGGCTTTAGTAGTTGTGGCACGAGGGCTCAATAGTTGTGGCTCACAGGCTTACTTGCTCCGCGGCATGTGGGATCTTCCCAGACCAGGGGTCGAACCCGTCTCCCCTGCACTGGCAGGCGGATTCTCAACAACTGTGCCACCAGGGAAGCCCCTATAATAACTGTTTTAACATCCTTCTGTATTACTTTCATCACGTTTGTCATTTCTGGGTGTTTCTTTTGACTGATTTTTCTCCTCTTTAGGAGTCATATTTTCATGCTTTCTCATATGTCTAGAAATTTTTTATTGTTTGCCAGACACAGTAAATTTTACATTGTTTAGTGATGGATTTTGTTGAATTCCTTTAAAGATTCTTCTCTATCATTTTTACATTTATACTTACAACAATTACACAGACGACTCCAAAGTTCAAAAAAAGAGCACTGACTTAAGAGATAGATGTAGTTTCTAATTACCTTGGATAAGTCTCCTCCTCTAAGAAAGTTATTGGGAAAAAAAAAAATCTTTATAGTCCATATCAAGTCTATTTCCAGGCCATAATGCCAAAATCTAGACAAACACAGTCCTTTAAATGTAGCCAAGAGATAGTACTTACCTGCAAAACATTTCTAAAGAAACTCATCTCACCCTAACTTTCAAAACCTGGCAGAGAAGACATAGCTGACTGGAGCCCATGTAAAAGTACACGTCTTAAATCTTACCCTTTTTCATTCAGTAGTTTCTCCATTTCTGTAATGTAACACTCATCACAAATGGCAAGGTACTCCATCACCAGCTTTGCATCCTTCTTATATGCCTTGCCAATTGCTCCCTTATTAGGTTCAAACTGAACAACATTGACTGTTTTGTATGAAGTAGTCAAGGAATACAAAACTACAGAACTGCCTTTGTATTTCGGGGAATGATCTTGAGGACAAGCCATCATCGACTTAAAACAACTATCGTTCCCTATTGGTGTCTGAGATCCTCTATAAGCTGATTTCCAGTGCAAGATGAAACAACCACCCACAAAATCATTCAGATAAACCTCAGTCAAAATAAGTAAACATAATCAAGAAAGACTTTTTCAAAGTTACAGTGAGATAAAGGGATATTATCTAATCAGCAGTATAACCCAATACATAGCATAATAACCTCTGAAAACAATTCATTCATTTCTCAAATGTCTCAACACGACAGGATCTATTTCCTGTCCCTGGCCTAGCCCTTAGATCAGCTCACAATCTCACTGGCTTGTAAAAGAAGAAAATTTCTCCTTTGATGATCTACAGATCAAGTGAACTAAATTATTTCATCTACCATAAAAGTCACTCAGCTTTTAATAGAGAAAGTATTCACCAGGCGCCCTTTAATTAAAGAGCATGTATGTAGACGAAGGTGTGGGAAATGGCTGAGAAAAATTGGTCAACATCCTGAAAGACATACAGAGCATTTTTCTTTCAAGGACCAGACACTGAGCGGGCACATGTCAGATTACAAGTAAAGAGAATAGGAAAGGAGCAATGAGATGGGTAAAATAATAGGTTTAAATAGTGCACAAACATCTCAGTTTATCCACAGAACAAGGTATAGACTTGGACTTATCCATTTCCAAGATGTTTACACTGTAGTCCTGAGCTGCTGAAGTGACCAGAAAGGATATGGGCTCTTTCAGAGGCTTCTCAGCTACGAGTGGGACTTTGGTGGCTCTCGCATGACAAGAAAGGTCATAACAGGAACGGTCAGCACAACCGACAATCTCAATCCAGCCCTAAGAAGACATGATAGAGAAAAACATTTGTAAGTCACACAAGGTTCATTCACAAATGCATGTGGATTATTAGGTAACTCTTTCACACACTCAAGAATAATTCAATTATACAATCTCCACTCAACTTTTATAAATGTTTGAAATGGGAATAGTTTTATACATCGGGTAGTAACACCCTTACAAAATATAATTCACACATGTACACAAAGTAGTCTTTTTATTTTCTGGACAGAAATATTTTGCCATATTGTGAATGTGGGGTAAACTAACATTTTCTAGGATTTGGTTATGGAAATAAAATGTGAACCAAGACAAAACTGGCAGATGTTTCAAATTTGTGACCAGGGTTCAAAATGAATCTGGCAGAAACCACTAGGGCAACACTGTGTTACATAAGGGGCTTTAGCATCCATGGATTTTGGCAAACTTGCAGGGGGGTTCCTGGATAATGATCCCCGACAGATACCGAGGGACCACTGTAATGGTTCTTCCCCCCTCACACTCATACATTTATGTTGTTAAAACTCTGGCTCAAATCAAAGAAGTAAAACCTGCAAAGTCATTCTTCTCTGTGCACTTTTAAGAACTGCCAAAGAGAAGGGCATGGCTATTTCGGAAGAGCCCTACACTAGGCAAGTAAATCACATCCCTGGCCAGAATTCGACCTCCTGAATTCCAGAGCGCACACAACAGCACATTCCCAGAGACTTCCTAGCGCCACACACACGAAGGGTTGAGGGGTCAACCAAGATCCCTTTTGTGAGTCCACACAGAACATATGCACCCACAAATCTAAACCTGGTGCTCACCTCAAAAAATAGTTTGTGGAGAAGGAAAACAGGAAGAAAAACTTTCATGATCTTTTAAAAGCATGGAAGATAGTTAAGAGGAGGAAGTACTTCACCAGTCTTTACCAAAGATAACAACAGTTCATGGGTTAGTGACCCCATCAGTCACCTGAAAATCCCTTTAGGGTTCAGAGACCAACACAGGTGACAAAAAATAAGGTCAACAGCAGCAGGTGGGAAGGCAAGGATTCACCAAGGGGATTAGCAACGTGAGAAGAGGAGATATTACAACGGAAATCATGACATTACAATAAAAGAGCAGCAGAAATAAGAACATGCTATTATGATGCTGTGGTGATGGTAAGTCTGAACATAGGTGACAAAGTTACGAAGGACAACACGTGTGCGGGGAAATCCGTCGGGAGTTAGTTATATCACAGCATGCCCTGCACCTACGTCACTCAGGTTCGTAACTCTTCGCCAGAAGACTCTTATGAGAAATTACAAAGAAAACAATATAGTGTGTATGCATTTTTCTGAACCATTAAAAAGGAAAGAGGGGCTTCCCTGGTGGCGCAGTGGTTGAGAATCTGCCTGCCAATGCAGGGGACATGGGTTCGAGCCCTGGTCTGGGAAGATTCCACATGCCACGGAGCAACTGGGCCCATGAGCCACAACTACTGAGCCTGCGCGTCTGGAGCCTGTGCTCCGCAACAAGAGAGGCCAAGAGAGTGAGAGGCCCGTGCACCGCGATGGAGTGGCCCCCGCTCGCCGCAACTAGAGAAGGCCCTCACACAGAAACGAAGACCCAACACAGCCAAAAATAAATAAATAAATTAATTAATTTAAAAAAAAAAAAAAAAGGAAAGAAAGGTGGTTCTCTGGTGGCCTAGTGGTTGGGATTCTGGGCTTTCACTGCTGGGGCCTGGGTTCAATCCCTGATTGGGGAACTGAGATCCCTCAAGCCATGCTGTGTGGCCAAAAAAAATTTTTTTTAATTAAAAAAAAAAAAAGGAAAGAAAAAGAAATATAATAGATTACGATGCATCACAAGAAGGAGGAAATGAATAGAGTGCTAACGCATCCCATCAGCCTTGAAGGGTAAACAGAATGGACAGAGGACAGATGCTCAAAGAGGAAAAAGGAACTTTTTCTATGTTGCTATTTCATTGTTTTATTGACTTTCTCCCTCTAAAATGTTTTGAAAAAACTGTTAAGTAGATTCTGAAGGGTGTATTTAAGTGTTAACACCCAATAACACAGCCAGCCCTCTGTATCTGTGGGTTCCGCATCTGCGAATTCAACCAACTGTGAATGAAACATACTCAGAAAAAAAATTCTGGAAAGTTCCAAAAAGCAAAACCTAAATTTGCTGCGAATCTGGCAACTATTGGTGTAGCATTTACATTGTGTTCGGTATTATAAGTAACCTAAAGATGATTTAAAGTATACGGGAGGATGTGTATAGGGTCTATGCAGATACTAAGCCATTTTATATAAGAAACTTGAGCATCCAGGATTTTGGTGTCCGTGGGGATTGTGGAACCAAGCCTCAGCAGACACCAAGGGATGATGGTATTCCCTCTGTATGAAGTGTCTACTGCTCTCAAAACTTGGCATCAGATAGCTGTACTAAACACACAGCTCCGCCGGCCACAAATGTGGGCATTTGTGCTCAATTCAGTTTCCTACCCAACAAAAGAAAACTCAGTGAAGAACAGGTACTGTTTCGGTCACAGACTAAAACTTAATAACAGCATTACTACCACAGGGGTGGCAGGTTCCATTTCTTGTTAACGCCTAAGTTACTTTTCAAAAGCAAAGTGTTTTCAAAAATTCTTAAGAACCTGTTATTTGAATAAGAACAAAAGAGGTAAAAAGCTTAGTTAAGTAGATATCTAGTTAGTCCTTCTCATGAATACTTACTTTTGCCTTTAATCAAAAGAGTTTGGGAAAATTCAACCACCACAACTACTAAGCTTTCCAAGCACAAGCTACCACATGGGGTATTTCAAATAAAGAGGCAAATATAAAACTCATATAAGCTCAGAAACCCCAACACTTAACAACAACAAAAAAATAGGAATTAAAGAAAAAAGCTTAAAAACATGTAACTTGATCATTTGACAGTCACTAAAGATGTCAACTAGTATATCTATGCCCTTAAACATATAAACATGCTCATTATCATTTACTAAAGATGTCAATGAACATATTTATGTACTGAAAGGTGACACTACAAAAACACGCCTAAGAATGGTAGACAACAACTTTGGGATCGTGGTTACCTCTGAGCAGAGAGAGGAAAAGGGTGGAACATTAGCTATATCAGTCACTTTTTTATTAAAAAAATAAAATATGAAGCACACAAAAAGAAAAAATTAAAGGCTTTAAAGGATTTCTCCCCTCTCCTTATTAGTCTGTTACTCTGGAGCTTCTGGTTTTGTTTTAGTCCAGTCTTCCAATGACCTTACACAAAACATTGTAGCCTAATCTCAAAGCTAGGCCCACATTTCTGTTTTTAAATTTTTTTCTTAATTCTTTTAGATTTAGGTATAATTAACATATAAGATTATATTAGTTTCAGGTGTACAGCATAATGATTCGATATTTGTATTACTGCAAAATGATCACCACAGTAAGTCTAGGTAACATCCGTCACCACACACAGTTACAATCTTTTTTTTCTTGTGATGAGAACTTTTAAGATCTACTCTCTAAGCAAATTTCAAATATATAATACAGTACTATTAACTATAGTTACCATGCTGTACATTACATCCTCAGGACTTATTAGGCTCACATTTTCTGATCTCTCATCCTTGAGGGTTTGGCCACAGCTCACAGTGACACTCAGGAAAGGATGAGCAGGAATGCAGTAGGTTTATGAAAGCAGTGTAGCACAATGGTTAAGAGCAGGGGCCTGGAGTCAGATAGCCCTGGCTCACATCCCAGCTCCACCACTCACTAGCTGTGAGACTCGGACAAATTACCTAACCTCTCAGCACTTCAGTTTCCTCAGAAATAGGACCAATGCACAGAATTACTGTGAGGATTACATAAGATAATAATACACTTAGAACGGTATACAGCCCTTAACAGTTCAAAATATTAAATGAACAAACAAATGAAATGTAGATTCAGAATCTAAATTGAGATAGCAAGAATTTGTGTCCAGGACATCCCTGGTGGCGCAGTGGTTAAGAATCTGCCTGCCAACACAGGGGACACGGGTTTGAGCCCTGGTCTGGGAAGATCCCACACACCGCGGAGCAACTAAGCCCGTGTGCCACGACTACTGTGTCTGAACTCTAGAGCCTGTGAGCCACAACTACTGAGCCCACGTGCCAAAACTACTGAAGCCTGTGCGCGTAGAGCCTCTGCTTCGCAACAAGAGAAGCCACCGCAATGAGAAGCCTGTGCACTGCAATGAAGAGTAGCCCCCGCTCGCCGCAACTAGAGAAAAGCCCGCGCGCAGCAACGAAGACCCAACGCAGCCAATAAATAAATAAATAAACAAATAAATAAATAAAATAAAAAATAAATCTATTAAAAAAAAGACTTTGTGTCCAGTTTAGCTTGAAATCTTCTCATACAAAACAGAAAATAGTTTATTGGCTTAATTTGAAAATGAAAAGAAATTCCAGAAAATGTAATACATTTTGAAGTTAATGATCACCTATAATCCAAAAATAATTACCACTATCGTTTTAGCATATGTCAAGTAAGCTTGTGAAGAAAGTAAAGTAACAAGAAGAACCTAACAGATTCTTTCCTAATTCCACAAAGGAAAGAGAATATGTTAAAAACAATATCAGTAACAGCCACTACAGGTATATGCATATCATTATGCATGTACACATGTGTATATGTTTGTAAAGCATATAAAATTATCTTGAATAGTGGTTGACAAACCAAGGCTCATAGGCTAAGAATGGTTTTTAGATTTTTAAAGGGTTGTTAAACGAAAACAAAAAACAAAACCCCCTAACCAAGAAGAGAGGCAACAGAGATCCACAAAGCCTAAAATATTTACTATATCTACTAAAGAAAACATTTGTTCATGCCTGATCTAGAAAAGAGACCTGAAACACTTCTGGGGAGCATACAATAGGAAGTTTCACTTTCTACATAACACACTTAAGAATTATTTTTTGCTTTCTGTTTTACAAAAAAGGGTCATCATTTTTTTAATGACTTTTATTTTTAATTTAAAAAAAATGTATCCATTAAAAGGAAGTCACTTTAAAAAGTAAAAAGTGCAACCAAGGACATGTGGGAACCATGGACTCCTGGGCTAAAGTCTCCATATGGGTGAGAAGCCTCCCTAGCACCAAACGAGGGAGACGCCAGAAGGCTCTTGGCCCCCTTGTTTTGGATGCCAGCCTGTTCCCACTGCCACCAATGCAGGAAGCATCTCCTATATCCAAATGCCTTTCAATCCCAAGCTTCAGCACTAATATTCATGTTTGAGGGTTGGGGGTGGGAAGCAACAGTGAAGAGGTAACCTGGCGGTCTTCTCTGAATTATTATTAAATATACAGAATTTGAGAAAAGGTAGTTCCTAAACAAGAGATCAGAATCTACTAGTCTATCCCCCAAATCTACCAAGTAACTCTCAAAACTAAGAGCACTATGACCTTCTTTACTCAGCCTCACCACCACTTCCAACGTTTGCTGGGGTCCTTGTCAGGAAGAAGGCCACCCCATCTCAGCTGCACGCAGGAATATTACCAATCACACTGCCCACACCAAGAAAGGACACACCAGCACTGCCCCATCAGTGGCCTTCTCTCGCTCTCTCTCACTCTTACTCTCTCTGTAAAAGCCATCCAAGTCTACAAAGGGCTTCTGGGACACAAGAGTAGCCCCCCACTTATGAGAGCGCAAGGGGGCAACTACTTTTTCCATTTAGCTCAGGAAGAAATCTTTTTTTTTCTTTTTGTTCCACTCTGGCATGAAGCACACAAAAGGCAACTCTGATATCCATGCTCCTAGGTTAACAATGTGAAAATCACATGGTAAAAACCATTGCATTCTACTTACGTAGGATGTTTTGGATTCGGCATCCCAACAGTCACAGGCATAATGGGCCATCTCATTCTCCATGTGCTGTCGGAAGCGGAGCTTATCTGGAGATACACCAACCTTCACGAGGTAGAGGTAGATGCGGCCAATGAAATAGCCTAATACTGAGTTGTTAATTACGCCCTAAAAATAAATGAATAAACAAATAAGTAGATAAATAGGCAAGCAGCACGCAAGCAAGCATAGAGGAACGAACAAAAACACAAACATCAATGCTTTTGAAGGTCAAGTACCATTTTCCATTGAGTTATTCATCATCTACTGAAACATTTTTGAAACATAAGGTAAGCTAATTTATCCAGCTTTCAGAACAATCTTAAATACCCAAAGTGTGATCTTGGCTATTTTCAAAAGGTTTAACTGTCAAGATAACAAGCAGATAATAATGGCGTCATTCAAAATCTTTCTACCATACTCACTGGGTCAGCAAAAATTCAGCCTAATACCTCATACCTTCTAAATCTACAGTGCTAAAAATGACATTCATAATAATGATCCTAAGGAATTGTAAATATATTCCTTCTGAATTAGCAAAAGTCATAAGACATGTTGAGGGGATTTTAATGTACTCTTACCCACTGAAATTTGTGAATCCCATATAGTATATGTAATCTTATATTTTTAGTACAGAAGGATCTTAGAAATCATCTAGCCCCATCTCCTAGTCCCTGCAGGGCTCTTTTCTGCAAAACAACTGACAAGTTATCTCTCAGCCTCTACTTGAATATTTTCAGACAGGAAGCTCATTGTTCCCAGGGCAATTCATTCCACTATTAGGCAGCAGCTACTCTTGGAATGTTTTCACTCACTTATTTCTCCAAGCAAATAATTAGAGAAATTCTATTACAGGCAAGGCCTTACCCCAATTGCTATGGGTAATGCAGAAGAGTTTAAAATCCAGAGGGCTTGCTTTCTGTGAGTCAAAATGTCTCCCCAAAAGTAGTATACACTGTTAAAAGTCAGATTGACGGGGCACAGTTCAAACCAAGAACTTTTTTCCAAGTGCTCTGCTAAACATATTTTTCATGTTAGCCCCAACGGTCCACACAGTGGCGTGTTCAGGTAATTTCCTCCCACTATAATAGTGTGTAATAAATACTGTATAAAAACACATACTGTATCAAAATAAAATGCCTGGCAAAATACAATATTTTGTCATCCAGTACACAGAATTTGCTAAGTGCCGAAAACCTGGAATAGGTATAATCTAAATTAAGTTACCTATGGAATCTTACCTGTTCAACAGCATCTCCTAGGCGCATTTTCCGAGCAGACTGTCCGCTGACCTGGGCTTTCGCTGAATACAAATACAGGTGGAGGTCTGCCACATTCTGGAACTTGGGATGGTCTTTCTCACTGGGATCTACAAAGTGCTCAATTTCTGCCATTGTGAATTCTCTGAAAGCCAAAATATAAGGGATAAAAGTTGTACACTTCACTATAAAAGACAATAAACAAAAGCCATTATTTTCAACTTCATTCTACAATGATATAGAACGATATGGAAAATAGTTTTTAGAGAACAGATTGATACAGTTTTTTAAAGTTAGGAAAACCTGAACGAACATCAGACACACACAAAAAATGAGATACTGAATAATGGCTTCCAAATAAAATGATTTTCCTTAAAGCATTTCCTTAAAGCAAGTCTTTACAGATGTACACGAAATGAAGCTCCTGATTTACTTTTCATAGAATGGGAAATTAAAAGTGAATTGAAATTATCCTTTAGCTTTTATAACAGTGTGATTTCTTCCTTTTTCTTGCTGTGAACAAGTAAATGACTGCTAATGGCACCATACAGCTGGTGTCTTGAGAGTAGCAGCTTCTCAAATAAACTGTTATTCAAGGCAGAGGACATAAGGCATGAATTGAAAAAGCTAACATCAAGCTAACTGCATAATGATGAAATAAGTAGGCACAGAGTAATGGTTTCTCAAAGAGATTTCCCTGAATGGCAATTTAGTAGCTATTGGGTGGAAAAGAGTTTTAAGTTAATTTTAGGAGTCAAAATCAAGTCTCTCTTCTTTAAAACACACACACAATTTACTAGTGCACTTTCATGATTATCTCAGATGTTTTAGAAGTAATGAAAAATTGCTTAAATGGTTCCTAAAAATACATGAAATGCATTGCGAAAGAGCTTTGATATTTTTTTCAATTTTATTTTTTAATGGTATCCCTTATTTGGTCCAGCAGCACCTATGTCTTGTCTTTCAACAGCTATCAAACGTCTTCTGTGCGCATAGGAATATGAGAGAGGGAAGTATGATGTCTGTCCTCACACAGCTTCCAAGTGGGATGACAGCGAAAGAACATCTAAAATGAAGGGCAGATCAAAATAAGGACCTTGTCCAGGATCCCCAAATCATCTTCTGCTACCGAAGTCTTTCCCTCTGTTCTGGAAGCAATCCCAGCTCAAAGACAGGAGATAGAAAGCAACACTAGTACTGACTGTACCAGCTGTCTGTTGCCTTTGAGTTCAGAGAGTCTACCTGGAACTCTGGAGATATAAAATAGACACAGGACTAGAAGACAGAGCCAGCCAATCAAAATAAAATTTAATTAAAAAAAAATTTCATATGAACAATCCAATGCTCCCAACCTAAATCAAAGGAATCACAGCTATACAAAGACGTATCACCTGATAACTCTATGTCAAGAAGAAACACTAAACCAACAAGTCCTAGCCCTACCATGAAACAAAAGCCATGGGGATACTGACTCGTGGAAGGATGAGTGGATTTCTAGCCAGGATCTTGCAGAGGCACATGACAAAACCAACCAAAATCCAGATGGAACACTTTGAACTGAAAGTGACCAAGGAATAAAACGTCAGGAAGCACCAAGGGACTTTCCCCAGTTAACTCCTGGGATTGCTCCTCTGTTCTGAGCTGCGTTTCCTATTTACCGCTTCTTATTCCACAGGCCCCAGGTTTTGTCTTACTTCACGGTCCTTTATAATCATCCAACAGCTACTCTACTTGATGTAAATCGTCTCCAAAACAGTGGCTTTAGACAAGCTCAGTCTCACACAGCTTCCTCAGTATTCTGAAAGCATGCGTGCAGACACTACTGGGACAGAGGGGAAGCCCAGAAGCAAGACGAGAAAAGATACGAAGAAACCCAGACATTGAGAAATAAAACAGATTTAAGTCTGACAAGTTTTTCATTGTTATAACACCTAGTTAAAGTTTAGGACTATCTCTTCTCTCTGCAGCCAGGTCCAGGAGGGTCCTCCCCACTCCATTTCTCTAGGCTGTGCAAGCTCCTTCCTCATGAAGGTCACTGGGGCTGTGGAAAATACTTTTGGAGTCTAAGAAAGTTAAGTTTACCGATATATCCCATTTTTCTATCGAATTTATTACCTTAAGAGATGATATCAGTAAGAAAATGTATAGAAATCTCAAAAAACTTAAGTCATAATAAGTTTCTAAAGAAAAACATAACTCAGAAGTGCCAAGATGCCTTCCCGCACATTCTGGATACACCTGACAAAGGGAGGTTATTAGAATAGAGACAAGAGAGCATCTGAACTAGCATAGATAGCGGTAAGCTTGCTAGCTGGACACTGTCATAAAGGTGCCCCAAATATCTGGAGGAACACCATCTGGCTGCTGAAACACCCTCACCCCAATACCAGCAATGCCATCTGCCCTGGACACCTAGAATGGCCCTCCTGCCCTAACCATCACTTCCTCCCCACCTCACCCTACACTCATCTATACCACCACCACCAGAAAATGCCTCAGTGTAGACAATCAAGATCTTGCCATCCTCAAAACATAAGATGAACAAGGAGAAAAGATCATTTTGGATCAGATGTGAAACTTCAGCTATTCTTCCCCCTCCTTCCTTTCCCTTCAAGTCCACTTCAGTTACTCAAAACTGTCCATCATGCCAGAGATTACATTTGGAGGTAACAAACAAACAACAAGTATATAATCATGTAAGAAGGAAGAAGGCTGTTAAAACAGCAAGCTTTTGTTTCCACTTCAATGCCAAAATCATTTACTAATTTCACCAGAAGAATAACATGGGCAGTACCTGACTCGGATCAGTCCAGATCGAGGGGAGATCTCATTTCTGAAAGAATTTCCAATCTGGGCCGCAGCAAAAGGCAACTTTCCTTGGTTGAATTCCAAAAGTCGTTTGAAATTCAGGAAAATCCCCTGTGCAGTTTCTGGTCTCAAGTATCTGGAAATTTAAACAAATCAGTCTGTTATAAAGGAGGAAATTATGTTTTCCAATAAATCTGAAATTCTAGATACAAATCCTAAAAGTCCTAAATATACTATCTTCACACAGAGCTGTATGGGCCCTAAAAAAAAAAAGAAGTTTTCGAAATAGAAATTTTCCTCAGTAGCAAACATTCTCAAACAGGTAATAGAGAAGGTATCAGGTGGCTGGCAGGGCAATACCACTGTTAGACATGTCATTTAATTTCATCACTCCAGTGAATCACACATGACCTCTCTTACAATATCTCCAAAACCTCTGATATTCTCCTGACTAATCATTTACTTTGGAGGCAGATGACAATTTTAGATCCTTTTGAAAATAAAGTAAGTATACCTCTGCTGTTAACCTACATATTAAAGCATAACCGTGGAGCTAAAAAGAAGCCGGTTTGGGCTGACATTTAACATTAAGAGCTCACTCATCACAATCATCACACCATGGCAGGCAATTTTCAGGGTTTTTCATATCATTTTCTTCTTTGTACCCAGAGACACAAAGAAATAGAGAAGTCCAGAACGATCGACTCTTTGTGGTACTTTATATCTTCAGCCAGAGGCCTCTTCTGTATTTCTCCACATTTCAAAAAGTTACAGTCACTCAAATACACCCTGAGAGCCATTGTTTTCTTCTCAATTTCACAGACAATATTCTGGGCAAAACATCACATAAGAAAGCGCTCCCAACAGCCTACTTCAAAAGAAACGTTTTATGAAAACAACTTTAAAGTAAAGAAAAATTAAAATTTTACTCTCGTCTCACTTTTCTCTTCAACAACTCTTTTCATTTTGTAGTTTTTATCCAAATATAAGTATAGTTACAGTTAATATGTATATTTATTAAGTAGAGTGTACTAAATTATACTTTATACTTTTGTATTTTCTAAAAAAATTGTAAAATTTTCTCATATTTAACAGTTGCAGAGTATTCTACTAAAATAACCTACTTTACTATAATTTATATAACCGTCCTGAAATTATGGGATAAATAGGTTATTTCTACTTTTCATTTATACACTCTTGATAAGTATAGCTTCCTTTCCTTTGAGTTATTTCGTTAGATAAATTCACAGGAGTGGGAAGGCAGGTCAGAGGGCATGGCCCATTTTATGACTCTCTGTATGTATTGCCAAAATGAAAGGTTCACCCTTGGCCTCTTTCCACAAAATATCCTAAATCAACCCACTGTCTTATTAAAATAATTCCAATAATACATTCTGTCACAATTAATTTTTATTATTCTTTAGTTTCTACTCCAGGAAATATGATCTATCTAGCCTCATCTAGCAAAACCCATCCTCTTACCCTAAAATGAGACCATGAGAAAAACATCTGAAGCTATGAAATGGAATACTTTGACTAAGTTTGTTAACAATGGACAAGGAATCTGGACATACAGATTCTTCTTCTGAATCATATTGTAAACCGTTCAGGTTTTCTTTACTCTGTCTGTGAAAACCACACTTTAGCTTGAATCAACAAACTAAACGTATCCTGTCCAACATGGTAGGTCACTAGTCACATGTCTATTTAAATTCTTAAAATTAAATAAATTTAGAAATTCAGTTCCTCAGAAGCACTAGCCCCATTTCAAGTACACAACAGCCCCATGTGGCTAGTGGCTACCATATTGGACGGCAGATTATAGAATAGCTCCACCACTGCAGAAAGCTCCATTGGGCAGTGCTGATCTACAACAAATGGTTTCCAAAGTCTCCTTCGACAGTAAGTTCAATGTCTTTCAAAATCGTTCTTCAACCCTCTCTCCTGCCCTATGCAGCTATAACTACAAGATGTGATGATCACAGACTTCTGTGTTTATTTTGTGACCAAAAAAAAATCATCATATATACTAAAAAATGAAAACTATATTCAGAAAGAATTAGAAGAAATAAAATTTAAGAATACATTTGTCATTATTTCTCCTTAATATATTTGTCTATACTTTCTGCAAATCACTTTTCAAACATCTTCCTTCATGGTTGATATTGATATTTACCTTTTATTACAAGTAATTTTAATAACTTCATTACATAAACAATAAGTGATACATACCCAGGCATGTTTCCTCCAGGCCCAATGAAGGTCTTGAACATTAAGTTAAAAGGCACTGGAGGGGAAAGATCATTTCCAGTAGTGGGGGATTTTACATTATAGTTCACAAAAAGATCCCCCAGTTCTTGCTGTCCATAGTTATCAAGCTAAAGAATACATCAAGAAAATGATTAGTGTAAAAGACAGAAAAAACAAGGCATACAATAAAGTATTATATATAAAACCCCATCCATCATTAAAATTCACCCAAAATAAAACCATCAGAATTAACCTAACCTTCAAGATACTTACATTAAACCCATAAACAGTTTATACTCTTTCCATTTACCAACAGAGAAATGGAGTATCTTTCTGGGACCGACCTAAAATTCACACACGTACCATTGAAAGATACAACGGTACAAGGAAAGATAAGGTAAAATACCTCTTGTTCAATTACAGTAGTTACTGGTTGGCAAGAATCTGAATCACATAAATAAGTTTTCACAGTTGAATTTTACTACTCGGTACACTTAGGAGCCAGGTGCACTTCCCTGTCTATTAATTAAATGTGCATGTAACTTTCCTTTCCCACCAGATATTAAGTTCCTTGAAGGTGGAAGCTGTGTCTTATTCACTTCTGCATTTTCCAGGGCACTGCACATCCTATACATTGATGATCAATGCCAAACCCTCTAAAATGATATATGAGCTCCAATTCAAAACCTTCAAATGACTATGACAAACCATCTAATAGTAAAGAATATTTAAAACTTAAAAAAAAAACTTCTAATAGAAATAAAATAATTAGATAAATCAACTAATGAGTGATGGCATGTGGGGTCAGAAAAACCAGGGTAAATCACCCAACTCTACCACTTATGGGTTGTGTGATTCAGGATCAAGTTCCAACCTAATCTCTCTGAGCCTCAGTTTGCTTATCTGTAAAATGGGGAGAACAGATTCTACCTCACTTCTTAACCACAGAGGGTGAATCAATGCCTTTTATTTATTTTTTTTTAATTTTTTATTTATCTATTTATTTTTGGTTGCATTGGGCCTTCATTGTTGCTCAAAGGCTTTCTCTAGTTGCGGCGAGCGGGGAGCTACTCTTTGTTGCGGTGCGCGGGCTTCTCATTGCCGTGGCTTCTCTTGTTGCAGAGCATAGGCTCTAGGCGCGTGGGCTTCAGTAGTTGTGACACACAGGCTTCAGTAGTTGTGGCTCGCGGGCTCTAGAGCGCAGGCTCAGTAGTTGTGGCACACGGGGCTTAGTTGCTCCGCAGCATGTGGGATCTTACCGGACCAGGGCTTGAACCCATGTCCCCTGCATTGGCAGGTGGATTCTTAACCACTGTGCCACTAGGGAAGTCTGTCAATGCCTTTTATGTTTTTTTAATTTTTTTTTAAAGTTTATTATTTATTTTTGACTGCACTGGGTCTTTGTTGCTGCACGCAGCTTTCTCTAGTTGTGGCGAGCAGGGGCTACTCTTCGTTGCAGTGGGCGGGCTTCTCATTGAGATGGCTTCTCTTGTTGAGGAGCACGGGCTCTAGGCGCATGGGCTTCAGTAGTTGTGGCTCGCGAGCTCTAGAGCGCAGGCTCAGTAGTTGCTCCACGGCATATGGGATCGTCCCAGAACAGGGCTCGAACCCATGTCCCCTGCATTGGCAGGCAGATTCTTAACCCTGCGCCACCAGGGAAGCCCCCTCAATGCCTTTTAGATAAACTATCATGTTTCATAAAGCTAACAAGGAGTCACAGGCACTAACAGGTCCAGAAAATGCCATTATGTGCTGAAGCAACAGATGCACCTCTGGCCAGGGAATCCACTGAGGCCATTTCTGAGTATCAGGCCGTTTCCATGGGTTCCTAACATTTCACTAAAGATTAAATTGACAGCTATATACAACTGACCCTTGAACAACACATAAAACTTATAGCTGACCCTCTGTAACTGCAGTTCCCCTGCATCTGCAGATTCAACCAACCACAAACCGTGTAGTACTGTAGTATTTGCTACTGAAAAATAGCAGAGTGTAAGTGGACCTAAACAGTTCAAAGCCACGTTGTTCAAGGGTCAACAAATGATACAATATGGCAAATCAAAACCCAAACTGTTCTCCTGGAACACGTATCTGAGATGAAACAGAAAGTGCTCAAACTATAAATTATGACTTAACAAAACAACTAATTACTTCCTGTCTCTGACAATTTATTTGGAAATGAACAAAACTGTTAAGATCAAAGACACTCAAAGACACGTGCACACAAAACTTTAATAAGTCTAAAATTCTGAACGGGAAACAGAATAATTTAAGGGTAATTTGAGGTGCTTTTCATTTCTTCTTTCTTATAAAGGTCATGCCTTTGGAAAAGGAAGGAAATGAGAAATGAGGGTGTGGCCATAACAGTATCAAAGAACAAGAATTGATTTTCTAAACCATGAGTAACAACACTAAAGCAATGAGCTTCAAGCAAGGGATAAAATATACTTCACAAGGTTCAAAATAAATTGGCAGATGAGTCAATAGCCAGATTAAGAGGTTTTTCAATTTAAATGAGGAAGGAGAAAATTTCTCAGCTAATGTTGGAAAGCTAGATACCACAGAGGAAAATCAGCATGTTTAAAAAAATTAGGGCAACAGTGGAGAAGTATCCAGTAATTTTCATGAGAGAAAAGAAGAGTTAGAGTCCGACATTCAGCCTCACTTATATACCAATGTAAAGAAAAAATATATAAACACAGCACTGGTTGTTGTTTTCTTTTATCCAAGGAAGTAAAAAAAGTTTAAGAGGTGAGCCCTGGTGGACCTCATGATCAAACATGGTGCTGGAGAAATGTACTTTGCTTAAAAGGATGGATGAGGTGAGAAATCAGCAACGTTCACATACAGGCATGTTCAACTTCCTGGGGCAAAGGTGTGCAGTTTTCATCATATTTTTAATGTAGTATGTGACCTAAAAAAAGGATAAGAACTACTTCTGATATAGAAGGTATTTTTGCACTTGGTAAAAGTCAGAATAGATGATCTCAATGCCTTTCCTAAAACTTGTCAACTTCAATACAAGTTATAAAACTAAAGGTCTCCAGGAAAAGCAGGGGCCTGCTCCATCAGGTTCTAAAAAGAATAGCATGTAGTCAGGGACAGTGCAACCAGAAGCAGATCAAGTGGCTGATGAGACAGTGCTCGTATAGATATCTGCCCTAAATCTCCACACTGAACGCTATCCATCATTAGACACTGTCCTGGTTTTTGCTATTAAATCCAGAAAACTGGTTTCCAAGGAGAGAGAACTAATTTCACGTCTATTTACATTGACTTGCTAGTTTGACAGAAATAAAGGTTAGCCACAAAAGGCTGACAGAGAAGAAAATAAAAATGCAAAAAGAGATGATATGAGGGACAGAAGGTAAACTCTCCTTTTTTTACTATTGTGACCAGGTCAGCACAATATGCAATTCAACAGTTATCAAATGCTGAAAGACAGACAGTACCTACCTGGGTTATTGCGATCTCTCAAGTACTCACCTGGGCCAAGACACTTTCCATCTCTGATTTCTTCTCAGCAGAACACTTCTTATCAGACATCAATTTCTGTAAATGAGCTATATAAGAACAAGTATTAGTACATGTCAATTTCAATCAATGGGAAAAAGGACAATGTACTTTTTAAAAAATTTTATGTATGTATGTATGTATGTATGTTTGGCTGTGTTGGGTCTTCGTTTCTGTGCGAGGGCTTTCTCCAATTGTGGTAAGCAGGGGCCACTCTTCATCACGGTGCGCGGGCCTCTCACTGTCGCGGCCTCTCTTGTTGTGGAGCACAAGCTCCAGACGCGCAGGCTCAGTAGTTGTGGCTCACGGGCCTAGTTGCTCCGCGGCATGTGGGCTCCTCCCAGACCAGGGCTCAAACCCGTGTCCTCTGCATTGGCAGGCAGATTCTCAACCACTGCGCCACCAGGGAAGCCCCAGGACAATGTACTTTCGAGTTTCAATGTTGGACAGGTAAAAAAACAAAACTAAGGATAATGTTCTTACTTTATATGAATCCCATGGTTGATTTTACAGGGACAGACATGATATTGTCTTGATTCTTTCCATGACTTAGAACTTCTAAATTATCTGTATATAACTTTTTTTTTCAATAAGGGACTTGTTCTGTATACTTAAGATCTGTGCACTTTACTCTTTTTTTTTTTGTTTTGTTTTTTGCTGTACACGGGCCTCTCACTGTTGTGGCCTCTCCCGTTGCAGAGCACAGGCTCCGGACGTGCAGGCTCAGCGGCCATGGCGCACGGGTCGAGCCGCTCCGCGGCATGTGGGATCTTCCCGGACCGGGGCACGAACCCGTGTCCCCTGCATCGGCAGGCAGGCTCTCAACCACTGCGCCACCAGGGAAGCTCAATGTGCACTTTACTCTTTATATGTTATGTCCCAAGAAAAAATTTAAAAACTTGAGAAAAAAGTTTAATCCAAACCCTTTGTTTTGATCAATCCTACTTGAAAGGTTATTTATCTGAGATGAAGAACCATACCTTTCAATAGATGGTCAGCACGAAAACACTCTCCATTTTTTACATCTTTCACCATGAAGTCAGCAAATTTGTCTACATGGCCAGAAGTCCTAAGTTAATAAATGCCAAGCCAATTAGTCATTTTCATACAAATTAACCCATAAACTTTCCCTTATAAGACAATCTCCCTTCTATATATTTATCCAAAGTTTACATCTGTATATCTGAAAGATGGAAGCTCCCAAATCTATTATGATATATCCCATGGTAGATAAAAATGTACACTAAAGAAAATTCTTCCTCAAATCTATTCCCACCCTCTCCCCAACTTCTTCCTCCCCTTAGGAAAAAAAATACTAACTAGATTACACTTTTCCACAAATTGTCATAAAGTCTGTGCCACTTTGCAGAATCAATAAATCCATGCCTATCCCATTATTATTACTGATCTAAGCAAAGGCCAAAACCATGGGGAATTTGACTAGCCAAGACTTTGTGATAACTCAGTATAGACACTGAACCTTAAGGAAAGAGTTTTCTGCCACTGAAACCTGGTTGGACACTGGCATTATCTCTGTACAGCTATTAGTGGGGCAAGTAGTTAAAGAATAGGCTGTCTTGATCCATCATCAAGAATTCAACTTGTTTTAATTGGCTGAAATTAGGAGAGAGCCTAAACTATACAAATAGCGAAAAATAGCTCTTTAACAGGCAACATTAAATGAATGAAGTGATGAGATACAAAATGTAAGAATTCCTCTTTCAGTTTCGTATTTGAGAAATCCTGACCTGCTTTCAACAATGTTGGTAGGAATAATCTAAATTTCTGCATTGAAACATCAATACAAATAGTAGCATTTGATTTACAATACATACACACCTTTGCCCAGAGCTTCCATGAATTTTTACTAAGGAAATAATCAGGATATACATAAAAATTCATCTATTGGGATGTTCAATGTCATCAAACATAAGAAACAACTTAAATGCCTACCCTCATGCACTAGTTAAGTAAATTATGGCACATCCATAAAAAGAATACTATTCTGTCATTAAAAATACTTTAGAAGAATACTGAATGACATAATGTTCACCTATATTATGTGAAAAAAAGCACTGTGCTACTAAATGCACATGAACTTAAAAAGACAGAAAGGATAAATACAACATTGTTAACATGGCTACCGGTGGGCAATGAGTATATCTTTTCTTTGTTTTTCTTTATTTTCCAGATTTTCACAATGAACATGGGTAGTTTTTTTGAATCAAAAAGTTACTTAAGTATGCATATTCAAGAATGTCAACCCTCAAAGTAAAGACCTTACTTTAAAACTGGCTCAGGGGTGAGCATGGTGCAATCAATCTCCAGAATCTGTTCCTCTTGGATGAAGTGCTGCCTCCATGTCTGAATAATATTGTTTTTCAAAGCACATCCAACTGGCCCAAAATCATAGAGACCGCTAACACCTGCAAAATATGACAGGAAAACGGGTACTCTACCTTGTCACTCTGAACGAATCAAAGCAAGCAGATGTGAGAAACTGATACTTGTAAGACTTCACATACTCCCTAAAAATGTTTTCAAGTCAACACTTCAAATCCCTTAATACTGAAGAGCCTTATTTCCAGGTAGCTGACAGAAGTAAAACTAAAATGGTCTTACTCCATTAACTGCAGTGTTTCCATATTTGAAATTTCAAGTAGGATTAGCAAAAAACTAAAAACAAAAGAAGTTCCTCCATATGTAAGAAACAAAATGAAAAAGCAGATTATAGAAATTAGAAAAGAATTTGCTGCATCAGCTGAATAACAATGATCTCAAATTTTAGCACCCAATTCTCTAATTTATTCTTGGGTATTTGAGCCACTATTTAAACCTCAAGAAGTAAGACATTTAGAGATCTGCTCAGACTAAAACTCAAATCAAGTTTCAGTGGCAAAGTACTGAAAGTCTAATATTGTTGCAGTAATCTCTGTTAACTATGAAAAATATGAGTGAATTATACTTGTCTACATAAATTCATACAGTGTTCAGAAAGATGTAGAGATTTATCTGCATAGCCATGAAGAACGTTTTCTCCTGGCAGTTGCCAGAATGAATAATCTAGAAAGTGTGGTTTACCACTGCCCTTGTGGGGAGTGGTACAGTACAGTCAGCCAGTGCTAGAATGGTCTTCACTGGCATTTTAAGAAGGGTCTGATATGTACATGGACATATCAAACACTTAATATCTGGGCCTCTCCAAATTCTCTAAGTCTTAATGGAAAAACGCTATCTCCAAAAATAAATAGGGTTGAGGGAAATAAGAACTGATATCATGCCAAATGAAGGACTCTAAACAAATGAAAGCAAGATATCTATCCCCTGCTTTGTGTGACCTGAAACTATCAGATGTCAAGCAAGCTGTGGTTTTGATTTAAGAACAATATTAAAGCCACTAACAACACAGTTTTTCTTTCTCTCATTAATCCCCTACCTCCATAAATAGCAAAAGCTTGATCGTAGAAAAACCTCCTCTTCAGGGTATCTTCCATTTTCCCTCTGTCTACAACATCATCTTTGGGCTGTAACGCTAGCTCCTGTAAGGGATTTTTAAAGAGAAAATATGTGATTGAATGAGTGAGTGGGAATTTCAATTTATACATGTGAATTTACTTTATTCCTCAGCAGAATTCACTATAAAATTTATCAGACAAGATTTTGATACCCTTAAAACAAAAGAAACCTTAGGGTTTTTTCCCCCTTTGAGTTACAGAAAAGATACTTTTACTTAATTATTTAGGAAAGTATACGATCATTTCCAAGATTACGAGACTAAGCTTACTTAGATGCAGATACTGATAAGCCATATCTGAATTTTTAGTGGATCCCTGTAGCAAAATAGCGACTTAAAACTCCAGACAGGAAATTCCCTGATGGTCCAGTGGTTAGGACTCGGTGCTTTCACTGCCAGGGCTGGGTTCAATCCCTGGTTGGGGAACCAAGATCCCACAAGCCACGCAGTGCAGCCAAAAAAAGAAAAAACTCCAAACGATTTCAGTTTGTTGATGGGACATTTATAATTTGAAAAGTTTGGAAGCAGGTATCAGGTGACTAGAACTTTTCCTTAAAAGAAAATAATTTAAAACAGCATAACCATTATTTGCAGGTATAGGAGAATTCATAAAGAACACAATGCCTTCCAGGGAAATTCATGAAACATAACCAGTCTAGGATTTGAGTCTGGGGGGAGAAGGGGTAGGTCAGGGTTGAGGAAGGCTTTGTAGAGAAATTTTGAATTACGTTGAAAGGATGAAGAAGAGGAGGAGGAGAGGAAGACATACTGGATAAATAGAGATAAATCAAATGTTACTTGTTCAGAAACTTTTCTAGGTCTCTCCTGCCCAAAGAGACTAAATAAAGATAAACAATCCTATACCTACTTACATTCCTTTTTGAGGATCCTGAGACTCACCTTTGCTTCCAGAACCCTCTTCCGGGCTTTGAGCTCAGCTACTGCTTTGTCTACATCGACCTGGGGTGCTTTATCTTCTTTCAGTTTTCGCACAAGATCTCCCTAGCCAACAAAGAGAATCTGTATTCACAACTGGTTTCAGAAGTCAAGAAAAGTTAGGAATGGGTTTTTAAGCATGCCTTTTAAAAAGTATCCGTGTAAGAATGAGGAAATTCAAATGTTTATTATGTGAAAGGTCATTATGAATAACTGTAGGTCGTTGCCCTCAGCATTTATAATCTAGCAGAATATCCAAATACAAGTACATAAATAACTATGCTTGCAGTGTGATTATTACTGGTTTGTTTGTTTGTTTTCTTTGTGGGGAGGAAACAGATGGTGGAGAGAAAAGCATTGATAAAAAGTAAAGAGCAAAAAAAAAAAAAAAAAGTAAAGAGCAATGTAACTACTGAGAACACAGAAGAACCAATAAACAGACTACCCTCTCCTTGAATCCCTCTCCTTTCTTGCGTACAAAAAAATGACTATCTTAGTTTTCCGCTTACTTCTCTGACCATTTCTTCTCAGTCACTACTGGCTAATCTTCCTCTGCCCTTTATTGTTGGAATTTTTTCCTTGCTACTTTCTTTAGACTACTTTATTCACTTCCAACAACCCTGTACACTGATTTTATTACAGCAATGTGGTGGAATAGGCAATCTGAGAAAACAAAACACTATCACACGGTCTGGGAAACTTCAAGATGAGAAGTTAAAGTTATCAAATTAATAGAGCCCTTGGGTGCCCAACAGAAGCAACTGCTCTCTAAAGGAGTAGACCTTCCATAGGCCTTTCAGGATTTTCACAGATCAGGGTTTCCAAAATAATAAGCACTAAACTCAAAAGTTAAAAATCCATGAGGAAAGAAGCCACCATGTGTGAGACTCAGCAGAAATGACAAATAACAAAATTAGATCCTTTAAAAGTATTAGAATGGCCAAATATACTTTTTAAATGCTCAAGATGTTTAAACTAAAATAAAAGGAAGAATCAACAACATGAGCAAAGAACGAGAGAATATCAGAAACAATCAGGGGACTTGAAAAAGAACCACACAGATGATCTGGAAATAAATCACTGAAGTTCAAAACTCACTGGACAGTTTAAATAGCAGATCAGACACAGCTGAAGAGAGAATTAGTGACCTAGAAGAACGACCTAAAGAAATTATCCGTGGATAACTTCCATCCCATGGAATGTATCAGAGAGACAAAGTTGAAAATACAAATGAGGTAATGAGACACAGAGAAGAGAATGGAAATGGGATAGGTGTCCTCCTTATTCCCCTCTGTACTTTCAAACTAATTCCTCTTTTCTCCTTCTAAAACTCCAGCTCCTTTGAGGAGCCTGTCATCATCCTCTCTCCCTGTTGTTGATATTTTCTAAGCTCCTGCCTATTTTCCCTCATTCAATGACAGTCCCCCTCTCCTGCAATTCATTCTACTTTAGAATGTCCCAGTTAGGAGGTGAAAAAGCTGTTTAAAATGATCTCAACCTAGAGCCGAGCTCTGCTTATATACCATGAGAAGAATTTTTCCAGTTTTAACATACACTGAATTCTCCAGGAATGCACCCAGGAAAATGTAATTTAAAGGAAGACTAAAATCAACCATACTTCAGTTTTTCTAAAAAAAAAGGAAAATTGTACCTTGCTTTGTTCAGAATTTTACAAAGTTGTTATTATTTGAAATAAAAAAAAACCCATGTGGCCACAGGCTATGCTGCTGTCCTATCTGAGTAAACAATACAGTATATATACCTTTATCAACGCGCACTTACGGCAACCGCATTCACAGTGAATCTACGTAGGGGTATAAGCATCTGCTTAAGTCAGTATAACTTCCAGTGGGGTCATACCCCCAAATCTACATATTAAAATAATATTATTTTATTATAAATTGCTTTTTATTTATTTGTATTACATTTAGAGCATTATGCGTACACACATCTTTCTTTAATTTATGTAGATATTTCATGTGAATTTCATTACAGGGTAGTAATGGAGAATTCCAAAACATCTGGTGTAAAAGGGTACACTGGGTCTGATATAGTTGAGAACCACTGAATTGGTTCTTCCTCTCCATCTCTTACTGTGTACAAATAAATCTGGTCTGTTATTATACTAGCAGTTTTTATTCTATTATCTTGACCTCTCTAGCTAAAGCAACATCCTTAGTCACCTTCTAACTTTAACTTCTTTATTACACATACAATACCTGAAATCACCCTATCAATTGATTGGCTTCTTTATTTACACGCATTTTATCTGTCCCTGTCATTATAAAGCAGGCTCTTTTAAGACAGGAACTCTGGCATGTCAATTCTGGCACTCAAATATTTGTTGCCTGCTATCACAACCTAAACCTAGCGCACCGCTAAGCACTTAGTACTTGGTAAATATCTACTGGCTTATTCTTTACTCATTCAGTGGTTCTTTTCCCTTCCTCTACCCGTCAGAACACTTATCTCATAAATGTTCACTAATAGTGCTTTTTGATGGGGATAAGAACCTTGTGAGGGTCTGTGTTCTGAAAAGAGAGTGGCAAGCAGTTCTTTTTGAATGTCTTAAAGAAGTAAGCATGCAGTTCTTTTGAATACCTACCCTTATGTGTCAAGTATTGGCACTCCCATATTTTCTTTGGGAGCTTTTCAAAGGACACTGGGTAGGCAAGGCCACAAGTAGGTAAAGGTAAAGGTAGGAAGAATTTTAAATTTTTAAAATTAAAATTAGTTTTCCTGAATCATTTTTCTGTCTCTTAAAGTTCAGGCATAGAATGAGGCACACATACATTCAAGGATAGGTTAGCTGTCAACAGAAGCAGCGGGAGAGTGAGGATTCCCACACTGAGTTAATCACCTCTAAAAATCTCAGTGATTTAAGGAAATAATTGTGTTTATTCTGAATAATGGAATTAAAACCATGATTTATAATGATTTAATTGTGTAAACAAAAGAGTTGGAGGTGATTGAAACATGGAAAGCAAGTACTTAAGGATTCCTAATTTCTAATTATTTTCTTCCCTCTTTCTTCACCACCAACTATAGTGTGTGTGTGTTGAATGAAACCGATGTGAAACATCATCAATATTTCTAAATTACCTTTAAGAAACATCATCTAGAAGCTTAATTCCTGCATAAATTCTTACCATAAAGACATATATTAGAACTAAGAGTCTGTCATTATAAAGCAGAATACTTATTAGGTGAGAAATCACTTCAAGGGATCTTTTTCATGCATCCTTCATATATATCATGATGCATATTCAGTTGGCCAAGGAAAAACAAGAAAACATTTCCTCACCTTTTTAAGATGTTTGGCTTTACACAAATGGGCCTAGAAGGTTCTTGTTAAGATTAAAAAGTTAATTTCAGATTTCCAAGTTTTATAACCATTGACAAAAACTTCATAAACTTATCATTTGTCCTTTGTGGATTAAGTAACAGTTTTAATGGGCACTCTCAGTTCAGAACATCAAAGCAGAGAAAAGTCCCGGGCTCTAAAATTTCCCAAAATTGAATTTTATTATGGGCCACAAATATTATCAGTTGCTTTTTGAAGTGACAGTCTCACTTCACTCATTTTCCGGAAAATGAATGAATGCACAATACCCAAGACTGAATAACAATTTTTTGTCAGACATTTTAGAGTGTTTCATTCTTGCAACTCGAACAATCATAAGTGCTCTTCCTCAGACAATCATCATATGTGGGTATGCTTTATGCATACTTCCCATTTAGTCACACAGAATATTAAAAAGATGGGTGCACAAAGGTCCGAATTTAATAAAATTAATAATTCTTATTGGGACTTCCCTGGTGGTGCAGTGGTTAAGAATCCACCTGCCAATGCAGGGGACACGGGTTCGATCCCTGGTCCGGGAAGATCACACATGCCGCGGAGCAACTAAGCCCGTGTGCCACAACTACTGAAGCCCACTCACCTAGAGCCTGTGCTCTGCAACAAGAGAAGCCACCACAATAAGAAGCCTGCACACCGCAACAAAGAGTAGCCCCAGCTCACCGCAACTAGAGAAAGCCCGCGTGCAGCGATGAAGACCCAATGCAGCCAAAAGTAAATAAATAAATATTTAAAATAATAATAATAATAATTCTTACTGCTTTTTCAAGGATACTCTAAAGCAAAACTGAGGTTTTGTTTTGTTTTGTTTTAAACGTGTGAGAGTGTGGCAGAGAATATAATGACTTGGCTTAGTATCCCTGACTTGATTAGTGCTCAGGGCCAGCAGTTCTACTCACCATGCTTTGCACCATCAGTGCAAATGTCAACACAGTGAAAAATGCAAATAACATTCTTAGTTTTATTATGAAAATGGTTTTGACCTTGGAGACCTCCACGAATTTGCAGACCACACTTTAAGAACCACTGCCCTAGAGCAATAGTTCCCAAACAAGATACTCCAGGACAAAGTTTTCACCAATATGCAGTAAAAGGGGGAAAAAAAGAAAAAAAAAAGACAATGTATTAGACCTTTTTTCAAAGCTAAACCTGCTAAATATAAAAGACTGTTCTTTATTCTGAGTTATGGTCTGTCCTTTCTTTGGTATTAAAATACACTTTCTTTTATGAAATGAAAGGGGAAATAAGACGGTAGTTTGTTGATACATTTCAGTCAATCAACAAACCAAACCATTAAAAAACAGCATCCACGTAGCATAGCAGATTGGGAAATTTATATGAAATACATATTTATCTGAAACACATGCCACTAACAAGACCAGTTATTAAGCACCTTAAAAAATCCCACTCCAAGGATGCCTTCAACTGCACAAACTTCACAGTGGAAGTATGTAGAATGAGAAGTGACCGTGTGTCTCATTTCCTCATATAAGCAAACAAACAAAAAAACCAAGAAAAAAAAAAACGGTTTAACTAGATGATCTTTAAATTCCCTTCCAAATGACCCTGGAACCAGTGCAATTCAAAGTTCCAGGTAGTTAACTAATATATGTGTGGTCCTGAAAAATTACGGAAAAAAACAAAAACTAACTTACATAAACTAACTTACATATTCAAAAAATACCTTTAAGTACCAAAAAACTAACAATCAAGCCAACATAAACAATACACAAAATAGTAATAACATCGGAAGGCTATTCCATCATCAAAGTTTACTTCAGTTAACTAGTTCCACAGTCTTACTACAGATGGATAATTTGCACTGCAGTTCCAGGCTAACGTGGCAGAGGGAGGGGTTTGGGTGTATGTTTTTCCAAATTAGATGTATTCTCCCTTCTAAAGTGAAGTGAAAAAAAAAAAAAGTTAAGAGTTAGAGAAAAGACAAAGGAACCACACCTAATTTCATTTGGGAAGGGTGGGTGGAGGGACATGGAGAATAAGCATTCACAGCGCTTTGGTATCAATAAAGTAAGCCCATAGTGAAATTTCAAAATAAAACACTACTGAATCAGTCAGGCTCAAACTGGAAAGAAGCAGATAAAGTGGCAGAATTTGCCGAATTTTCGGCAGCTCTGCCCCAATGAATTATTTCCGAGGGAGGGATCCACCCTCCATAGCTAAGGCTTATTGCATCAGGCGCCCGTGCAGGAGAAACCCATTCGGTGTTCACTACTAGGTCATCAATCCTCGGGGTCCTATTCCGAGCTTTTGGCTCTACCTGACTGGATGTGAGAATCCCTTTGAAATAATCTGTTCCTTGTCCTCTCTAAATTCTGATACTCATGCAGTGCCCTAGGAAAAGGAGGCCTGTATTAAATCACGAAGCTCCCCAGCCCATGAAACCTCCCTCCCTTCCGCAAAATCAAATTTCAAAATGTTCCATACGAAGGATGGCTGACTTCACCGAGTCACTCAGGGACATTTACAGCTTCCCACGTTTACGATCTGAAAGCTCACTCATTCTGGGGAACCCAGAAAAGGTGACAGAAGTGAAGGACGATGAACTCACATTATTAGAAACGAAAAAAAAAAAAGTTCAACACCTCCCCACATCCACGTTTCAACTATTTTTATTTCCTCAACGGACCATTCTGCTAACTAAGCACCGAATGAAGGAAGATGTCAAGGAGGAAACACTATTCAAAGCATCCTGAAGATTAAAAAACAAGAGTCAGGCAGTGAGAGGAGGAGAACCCGCAGCTTCGGCACGTAATTGATCAGGGAAGAATTAGGAATCTCGCCACCCAGGAAGCACAAAGAACACAGCAGGGGCTGGAAATCTTCAGTTGAGACTATTGGGCTAGGACAGGAGGAGAAGCAAAGGGTCACAGATCCCAGCCCCATCGGAGAAGCAAGTGGTACGGGCAGTAACAAGGATTGGGAAGGGAGAACCGATCGCATGAAGAGGGAGGCAGAACGTCAAGGGATCCGAGGAAATCACCCCAGGAGAGGGGAGGACAGGGGTCCACCGGAGGGAAGGTGACCGGCGCACGCGGGGACTTGGTCCAACGTGGGGAAGGCGAGGAAGATGCCTAGAAACCAAGGGCTTCCAGAGAATGAAGGAGAGGGATAATTGGTGAGGTGGACCGGTGCCCGAGGAAGAGAGAGAGAGAAGGAGGAGGGGACCAGGGAGAGGAGAGCCAGGGCTGGGGGAAGGTGAAGAATGCCAGTACCTGCTGGCGCACCGCTAGCCTGAGAGGTGCCAGCACCTCCTCAGCCCCCGCACCATCCATGCTGCTCCGGGAGGCGGCAGCGGGGAACGAGGTCGGGGCGCGGGCTGGCTTGCTGATGGGCCGGCAGGGCAGAAGAGGAGGCCGGGCCGGGAGCCGGTGCGGCGGCGACAGCAGCAGAGCGGCGCGGGTGGCTCTAAGCAGCGCCGGGCGCAGACAGGGCATGAGACCGCTGCCCTGGGAAGTCCGGAGGGGGCGGCGGCGGAAGCGGCGCGCGCGTCCCGGCCGGGTGCATGATGAAATCGCCGCGTAAACGCCGCGGTGCGCGCGCAGCCGCACATTCCCCACCCCCGACGCGGCGTCGGGTCGCCACCAGCCGATTCGACACAAATTCCCGGAAGGACCCGGAGTCCCTCAGAGCCCCGAGAGGGCTTACCCCACCGTGGGCGCACGGGAGGGCTGCGAGGTCCCAGGTAGACTCCCCCAGCGAACAGATTTGCACGATTATGCGTCAGTGGGCCTTCAAGGAGGCAGCTCCATCCGACACATGCTGACCGAAACTCACGAGGACCTTCAGAGCACAGGCTTGTACAGGGGCCCTGACGCCCTGGCTGACCGACGGGAGTACACACTTCTGTTTGTGTTCTTTCGCCCCCTGGTTCTTAAAGGCTCATTAGACATCACATCAGATAAGGACTTAGACTCAGTGTTGCTCAGCTCAGATGATCCTCCGATAAGGAAATGGATCGAGAGGTTAATGATTTGCCCACCTTCACCCATCCATGCCTTCCAATGTCAAGACAAAAGTTGGGGAAAGGAAGGGCTTTATGGAGAAGATCAGTGCTGACCAGCCTTTGAAGGGCGAACAAGATTTGAATCAGCAGAGATGAGGAAAGTCTAGGAAAAGTTAATGTGCCAGAGAGTGGAGATGAGCGTCCAGGTGCCTGGGATTCCCTCTGCCTGGCCTTGCTTCAGCTGACCTCCCTCTTGTAGTTAGGCCCCCGCTGATGGACCCTCCGGAAATGGCTTCTTCCCTCCCTCCTGCCCCAAGGGCGGGTTGGCTGCAAAAGCTGGATTCCCTTTCTACAGAGGGAATAGAAAAATAAAGAATGTATTAGTTATAGAAATAGCATTGCACACACCCACCAGAATGCCTAAAATGGAAATGATGGAAAGTGCAAAGTGATGCTCTGGGACTCTCGCACACAGCTGAGAGGAATGTGGATTTGTACAGCCACTATGGAGAACTCTTTGACCGTGGCTACTGAAGCCAACCATACACACCTTATGGGTGACCAGCAGTTCCACCCTAGGAGTATACAAGAGTAGACAAGCTCAACAGAGTGAAGTCACCTTTCCCAGAACTGTGAAATTTCATATTACTTCTCTTCCTGTTCCGGTCTGTGGTTCTGGAGAAGTACACACAATTTCCCATAAGCAGAGCAGGTACAGAACGACCTTCTGCAATATTAAACAATTTGTATTTTTAAAACTTTTATTTCAAGATTTGATATTTACTAATCAGAATTTTTATTTGGCTTTATTTTAATAGGTAATTTAAAAAATTTTAATTGAAGTATAGTTGATATACAATATTATATGTTACAGGTGTACAAGACAGTGATTCACAATTTTTAAAGGTTATACTCCATTTATAGTTATTATAAAATATTGGCTATGTTCTCCGTGTTGTACAATATATCCTTGCAGCTTATTTTATACCTAATAGTTTGTACCTGTTAATCCCTTGCCACTATATTGCCCCTCCCCCTTCTCTCTCCCCACTGGTAACCAATAGTTTGTTCTCTATATCTGTGAGTCTGTTTCTTTTCTGTTATAGTCACTAGTTTGTTTAATTTTTTAGATTCCACATATAAGTGATATTTTAGTTTTTTGAGAAACCTCCATACTATTTTCCACAGTGGCTGCACCAATTTACATTCCCACCAACAGGATATGAGGGTTCCCTTTTCTTCAGGTCCTCACCAACATTTGTTATCTGTATTCTTTTTTTTTTTTTTTTGCGGTATGCGGGCCTCTCTCTGTTGTGGCCTCTCACGTTGCGGAGCACAGGCTCCGGACGCGCAGGCTCAACGGCCATGGTTCATGGGCCCAGCCGCTCCACGGCATGTGGGATCTTCCCGGACCGGGGCACGAACCCGTGTCCCCTGCATCGACAGGCGGACTCTCAACCACTGCGCCACCAGGGAAGCCCTGTTATCTGTGTTCTTTTTGATGATAACCATTCTGGCAGGTGAGAGGTGATATCTCATTGTGGTTTTGGTTTGCATTTCCTTGGATTAGCGATGTTGAGCATCTTTTCAAGTGCCTGTTAGCCACCTGCTTTTCCTCTTCGGAGAAATGTCTATTCAGTTCTTCTGCCCATTTTTTTAATAGGGTTGTTTGGGTTTTTGCCTTTTTTTTTTTTTTTTTTATCTTGAGTTGTATGAGCTGTTTATATATGTTGGATATTAACCCTTTAACAGTCATAGCATTGCAAATATTTCTCCTATTCAGTAGGTTTCTTTTTGTTTTGTCGATGGTTTCCTTTGTTGTGCAAAAGCTTTTAAGTTTAATTAGGTCCCATTTGTTTATTTTTGCTTTTATTTCCTTTGCTTTAGGAGACAGATCCCCAAAAAATATTGCTACAATTTATGTCAAAGAGTGTTCTGCCTCTGTTTTCCTTTAGGAGTTTTGTGGTTTCTGGTCTTACATTTAGGTCTTTAATACATTTTGATTTTATTTTTGTATATGGTGTGAGGGAATGTTCTAATTTCATTCTTTTATATATAGCTGTCTGATTTTCCCAGAACCATTTATCGAAGAGACTATCTTTTCTCCAGTGTATATTCTTGCCTCCTTTGTCATAGATTAATTGACCGTAAGTGTGTGTGTTTATTTCTGGGCTCTCTGTCCTGTTCCACTGATCTGTCTGTTTTTGTGCCAGTACTATGTTTTGATTATTGTAGCTTTATATAGTAAAGTCTGAAGTCAGGGGGCATGATTCCTCCAGCTCTGTTTTTCTTTCTCAAGATCGTTTTGTTTATTCAGGGTCTTTTGTATTTCCATACAAATTTTACAATTATTTGCATTTTTAAAACTTTTATTTCAAAATTTGATATTTATTAACCGCAATTTTTATTTGGCCGTATTTTTTAATTAATTAATTAATTAATTTTGGCTGTGTTGGGTCTTCATTTCTGTGCGAGGGCTTTCTCTAGTTGTGGCGAGCGGGGGCCACTCTTCATCGCGGTGCGCGGGCCTCTCACTGTCGCGGCCTCTCTTGTTGCGGAGCACAGGCTCCAGACGCGCAGGCTCAGTAGTTGTGGCTCACGGGCCCAGTTGCTCCGCGGCATGTGGGATCTTCCCAGACCAGGGCTTGAACCCGTATCCCCTGCATTGGTAGGAGGATTCCCAACCACTGTGCCGCAAGGGAAGCCCCTTGGCTGTATTTTAAAGGTAATTTTGAATTTATATTAATAGTTTTCAATATGAAAAGCAAGTAAAATTTTTACACATACTCTTAGTTACATTTTTGTGTATGTTCAAATTCTGTACACTTTGAATACAGTTGCATATTTTTAAAAATTCTTTAGGTCAGTAATGTCTCATCTGTGTTCATGTGAGGATAGTCTCATCACTAGTCTCCAAATCTATCCTTTCCCTGCTCCAGTTCATCCTCCCCACTGCTGCCTCAGTGAGTATTTCTAAAAGGCAAAGCTGTGCTTGTTGCACCTCTGCTCAGGACACCCCATTAGGTCCACATGGCCCTTAGTAGAATTTCCTAAGTGGTTTTCCTTAGGAAACTACTTCTGCAAGACAGTAATAATGGCTTATATTCTTTGAACGTTTACTAGGTACCAGTTAGTGTTCTGAGTTATCTCGTGTAATTTACTCACCAATCCAGTGAGACAGGCTACATAATAATTCCCATTTTACAAATTCAGGATTCAAGACACTAAGATATTAAACAGCTATGGTCACACAGCTACTGAGAGTGGAGACCAGAAAGAATATGAGGCTGGGGCAGGGAGTGGAGGGGAGTGGCAGTTTTGCCATGCAACTCATGAAGCTGGTGAAGCTTTTAGTGAGCATGGGAACCTGCTCATTTGGATGCACTCTCTCAAGGCTCTGGAAGAGGCCCTAGCACTGTCTACGCATGGTCATATTTTTTTCTTTCGTTATTAAAGTTCTTTATTTGAAGGAGTGAAATTTGCATACATTGTAACGTACAAATCTTAAGCATAGTTCAATGGATTTTAACAAAGGAATTCCCACTTATAACCCACAACCCAAACAAGATAATGAGCGTTTCCCTCACCTCACAAAGTTCCCTCCTGGGCTCTGTTAATACCCTCTATTGTTTTGTCCATTTTCTATTACATTGATTTCTACTTTTATCTTTATAATTTTTCCTTTTACTTAATTTGGGTTTAAATTGCCCTTCTTTTTCTGGCTTCTCAAGGTAGAAACCTAGATAATTTATCGTAAACCTTTCTTCTTTCCTAAATCAAACATTTAAAACTATAGATTTGCCTCTAAGTACTGTTCTAGTTGAATCCCCAAAATTTGATTGTTGTTTTTATTTCCATTTAGTCCAAAATTCTAATTTTCCTTATGATTTCTTCCTTGTCCTATTAGTTCTTGAGAGGAGCATTATTTAATTTTCAAATAATTGGGGCTTTTAAACATATCTTATTATTTTTAGAATTACTTTCTAGTTTAATTCTTCTGTGGTCTGGGAAAAACTTTTGAAATTTGCTGACTCCGATCAGTTTTATGACCCAACATATGGCATACCTTGGTGACCGTTCCATGCCTTAAAAAGAACGTGCATTATGCAGTTGTTATGTTTAGTGTTTTATAAATGTCAGCTAGACAAGGTGGTTCATGATGCTGTTCAGATCTTCTTCATTATTAATTTTTTTGTCTACTGGTTCTATCCATAACTGAGAGGATGTTAAAATCTCTATGATTGTGAATTTGTCTATTTCTCCCTTTAGTTCTGTCACGTTTGCTTCACATATTTTGAATTTATTCAGCACATACACATTTGTAATTGTTACATCTTCTTGCCAAATGACATTTTTGTTATTCTGAAATGTTCATCTCTAAATATACCTCTTATCTTTAAACCTATTTAGTCTCGTGAGTATAGGCAGTCCAGCTTTTTTATGATTAGTGCCAATGGCCAATGCAGAGCTGAATCCTCTTACCGTAAGCCAAGTGACTGAGCCACCTAGGAAACAAGTTCCTAGCCCCAGTCTGGCTTTCATATGACTGCAGCACCAGCCAACATCTTTTTTTTTTTTTTTTAACATCTTTATTGGAGTATAATTGCTTTACAATGGTGTGTTAGTTTCTGCTTTATAACAAAGTGAATCAGTTATACATACACATATGTTCCCATATCTCTTCCCTCTTACGTCTCCCTCCCTCCCACCCTCCCTATACCACCCCTCCAGGCGGTCACAAAGCACCGAGCTGATCTCCCTGTGGTATGAGGCTGCTTCCCACTAGCTATCTACCTTACGTTGGGTAGTGTATGTATGTCCATGCCTCTCTCTCACTTTGTCACAGCTTAGCCTTCCCCCTCCCCATATCCTCAAGTCCATTCTATAGTAGGTCTGTGTCTTTATTCCTGTCTTACCCCTAGGTTCTTCATGACATTTTTTTTTTAATTCCATATATATGTGTTAGCATACGGTATTTGTCTCTCTCTTTCTGACTTACTTCACTCTGTATGACAGACTCTAGGTCTATCCACCTCATTACAAATAGCTCAATTTCGTTTCTTTTTATGGCTGAGTAATATTCCATTGTATATACGTGCCACATCTTCTTTATCCATTCATCCGATGATGGACACTTAGGTTGTTTCCATCTCCGGGCTATTGTAAATAGAGCTGCAATGAACATTTTGGTACATGACTCTTTTTGAATTATGGTTTTCTCAGGGTATATGCCCAGTAGTGGGATTGCTGGGTCATATGGTAGTTCTATTTGTAGTTTTATAAGGAACCTCCATACTGTTCTCCACAGTGGCTGTATCAATTTACATTCCCACCAACATTGCAAGAGGGTTCCCTTTTCTCCACACCCTCTCCAGCATTTATTGTTTCTAGATTTTTTGATGATGGCCATTCTGACTGGTGTGAGATGATATCTCATTGTAGTTTTGATTTGCATTTCTCTAATGATTAATGAAGTTGAGCATTCTTTCATATGTTTGTTGGCAATCTGTATACCTTCTTTGGAGAAATGTCTATTTAGGTCTTCTGCCCATTTTTGGATTGGGTTGTTTGTTTTTTTGTTATTAAGCTGCATGAGCTGCTTATAAATTTTGTAGATTAATCCTTTGTCAGTTGCTTCATTTGCAAATATTTTCTCCCATTCTGAGGGCTGTCTTTTGGTCTTGTTTATGGTTTCCTTTGCTGTGCAAAAGCTTTGAAGTTTCATTAGGTCCCATTTGTTTATTTTCGTTTTTATTTCCATTTCTCTGGGAGGGGGGTCAGAAAGGATCTTGCTGTGATTTATGTCATAGAGTGTTCTGCCTATGTTTTCCTCTAAGAGTTTGATAGTTTCTGGCCTTACATTTAGGTCTTTAATCCATTTTGAGCTTATTTTTGTGTATCGTGTTAGGGAGTCGTCTAATCTCATACTTTTACATGTACCTGTCCAGTTTTCCCAGCACCACTTATTGAAGAGGCTATCCTTTCTCCACTGTACATTCCTGCCTCCTTTATCAAAGATAAGGTGACCATATGTACGTGGGTTTACCTCTGGGCTTTCTATCCTGTTCCATTGATCTATCTTTCTGTTTTTGTGCCAGTACCATACTGTCTTGATTACTGTAGCTTTGTAGTATAGTCTGAAGTCAGGGAGCCTGATTCCTCCAGCTCCGTTTTTCGTTCTCAAGATTGCTTTGGCTATTCGGGGTCTTTTGTGTTTCCATACAAATTGTGAAATATTTTGTTCTAGTTCTGTGAAAAATACCAGTGGTAGTTTGATAGGGATTGCATTGAGTCTGTAGATTGCTTCGGGTAGTAGAGTCATTTTCACAATGTTGATTCTTCCAATCCAAGAACGTGGTATATCTCTCCATCTATTTGTGTCATCTTTAATTTCTTTCATCAGTGTCTTATAATTTTCTGCATACAGGTCTTTTGTCTCCTTAGATAGGTTTATTCCTAGATATTTTATTCTTTTTGTTGCAATGGTAAATGGGAGTGTTTTCTTGATTTCACTTTCAGATTTTTCATCATTAGTGTATAGGAATGCCAGAGATTTCTGTGCATTAATTTTGTATCCTGCTACTTTACCAAATTCATTGATTAGCTCTAGTAGTTTTCTGGTAGCATCTTTAGGATTCTCTATGTATAGTATCATGTCATCTGCAAACAGTGACAGCTTTACTTCTTCTTTTCCGATTTGGATTCCTTTTATTTCCTTTTCTTCTCTGATTGCTGTGGCTATAACTTCCAAAACTATGTTGAATAAGAGTGGTGAGAGTGGGCAACCTTGTCTTGTTCCAGCCAACATCTTGACTGCAACCTTCTGGAAGGTCCTAATCCAGAACCACCCAGCTAAACTGCTCCCAAATTTCTGACCTACAAAAACTGTGAGGTAATAAATATTTGTTGGTTTTCTTTTTTGTTGGTTTTCTGGGGGTTTGGGGGGGTTTTTTTTGGCCCTGCCCTGTGGCTTGTGGGATCTCAGTTCCCCGACCAGGGATGGAACCCAGGCCCCGGCAGTGCAAGTGTGGAGTCCTAACCCCTGGACTGCCAGGGGAGTCCCGATATTTGTCGTTTTTTAAGCTGATAGATTTTGGGGTCATTTGTTACACAAAAAATAGATAACTAATACAGAGTTCTCCCCTGAATTGACCATACAATCCCTTTTCTTGAGAAGTGAGTGGCCAAACTGTTGGCCTTCAAGAGACCTTGTGGGGCTTTGACAGTGACAGTGTCACAGCAGTAAGAATAGTGTCCTCCTTGAATCTCGTTACTATGTACAGAAGAGCCAGGAACCTGTCATACAGTTGTTCGGTAAACATTTACCTTTTACTTGAGACGCAGAGGTCTCCAAGGCTTGATTTCCTGGGTCTTCTTCCCTTAGGTGGGGGCTAAAGCAGGGAGATGGCCTGAAAAAGATTTTAAATGCAGGGTGAGTGAACACACCCTGTGCTCCAGCTGATCTAGCTTCCTTGCTTCTCTCTCACTGACTTTCTTTTCTGGCTCCTGAGTCGTTAACAAAGTTTTGCCTCAACCTCCAGCCTGCCTTAGCAAAGATTTATTTCAGCTTCTGTCCTCTAAAAATAAGGAGGCAAGATCCCTTGAAACCTGAGTGAAATCGTCTATGGCTGAGGCAGATTAGTTTATCATCAGATTAATTTCTATTTTGATTTTACTGATGTAGAAGCATCAGGAGGAAAGAAAACTGCTTCCCTTTCCTTCCCTCCTTGATTCCCAGGGCATAGTTAAAGGAAGACTTTTACCTTCTAACACTGTGAAATTAGGGGGCATGGGGAAAGATGCCCAACGAGGGGCTTGGAAAGTGAGGAGCAGAAGTGGCTAGAGTGGCAGGATTTTCTCTGAGACAGGGAACCAAGGTCTGCAGATCTCAAGAAACGGAGACCAGCAAGTGTTCTGGCCAGAGTGCCAGGGTCTCGGTGAGAAACGCTTATGCAGCACCCCTAGGGAGGCTGGATCCAAGTGCCAGGACTCCTAGCCTTTGAAAGGATTCCTGTGTTCCAGCTTGGCATGCAAGTGACCAAACGATTGGCCTTCAAGGGACTTCTTAGGACTTGTTCAGTGAATGTCCCAGCAGAGAGACAGTGGCCTACCTGAATCTTTCATGCTGCTTAAAAACCCTGGCACCTGTCACATAGTCATTCAGTGACATTTACAGAGTGCCTACTAGGTGCCAGACATTGTTCTAGACACTGGAGGGACAGCAATGAACAAGGCAGACAGACTTCCTGTTCACAAGGAGCTTACGTTCTTTGGGACCAGACTGGCAAGATAAAAATGAACTGATTTGTAAATAGTTTCAGACAGTGATAAAGACTCTAAAAATAACAAAGTGGAGAAATTGTATAGAGCATGATCTGAGGTAAAGGTGGCCTGTAGATAGATGGTCAGGCCTCTTTCAGGAGGTGACATTTGAAGGCTATAAAGCTGACAAGGAATCAGCCATGAGAAGATCTGAGGTAATAGCATTACCTACTTGGCCTGTGTAAAGAACAGTAAGAAAACCCACGTGCTTGGAAAGTTGCGAGTGAAGAGGAGAGAAGCATGAAATGATATCAGAGAAGTAAACAGAGACCAGATCATATAGACCTTGTTGGCCATGGTTAAAAAAAAAATTATTTATTTTCAGTGCAAAGCGAAGTCATTGAAACATTTGAAGCAGGGGAGTGAATGGTCTGCTGTGTCGTTTCAGATGATCACTCTGGCTGTGTGTGGAGATTGGGCTGAAATAAGTTAACGGTGGAGGTGGTGAGACCAGTTAAGAGGTAGTTACCCAGAGCTGCCCATTAGATTGCCTAGATCAGAGTAGTAATAGTGGTGATATTGAAAGGGGTTGGATTTAGGAAATATTCTGAAGGTAAAGCAGATCATACATGCTGTAGATTAGTTGTGCTGGAGGATGAAGGAGAGTCAGGAAAAGCAAATAATAAAGATGGGCTTGGGCTTCCCTGGTGGCGCAGTGGTTGAGAGTCCGCCTGCCGTTGCAGGGGACACGGGTTCGTGCCCCGGTCCGGGAAGATCCCACATGCCGCGGAGCGGCTGGGCCCGTGAGCCGTGGCCGCTGAGCCTGCACGTCCGGAGCCTGTGCTCCGCAACGGGAGAGGCCACGACAGTGAGAGGCCCGCGTACCGCAAAAAGAAAGATGGGCTTGTAGATATTTTAGCATGAGCCAGTGGGGTAGATTGTGGTGTGGTGTCATTTCCTGATGTGGAGATAATCGGGAGACATGCAGGGCTCCTGCATCAGAGGAAAGGGATCCAAAAAAGAGAACATAGATTAGACTTGAGGAAGAACATGGCGAGGAGGACAGGAAAAGCCTTCAGATGGAGAAAGTGAGAGGCAGACACGGCGTGAGGTTAAGGGACCCCCCTTCTGTCGGTGTCTGTTTTTCTCTGAAGGGGTAGGTAAAGTCATTTGTTGAATATGAAAGGGAAAGTGGCAGGGCTGAAATGTTGAAGAGGGTGGAGAAGGTTTGGAAAAGCCCTAGTGAAGAACAGTAGAGTAACCCTGTTGGGGAAATGTGGACAGGAGTCAGGCCAGTACTGGAGGCCCAACCGAAGGTGAAGACTGTTATGAGTTGAATTGCACCTCCCCCCAAAAAAGTATGTTGAAATCCTAACCCCTGGTACCTCTATATGAAATTAGCAGGTTCTGGGATTACCCAGAGCATCTTTTGTTCAAACAAGTCTGGTCCATCTTCACCACCTGGGTTAAATGACCCCAACGAGAGTTGGGGTAGTCAGAATACCAGGGAGCAGTCTCCTGTGCTAGACTGAGTCCTCCAAGATGCAGACACCAAGATGGGATTGAGTGTGCAAGGATTTTATTAAGAGAAACACCTCTGTGAAAGGAAAGCAGGAGGAAGCCAGGGAGACTGGGAGAACCACCAGACCATGATGCAAGTCTGACCCCGAGGGAAGGAAAGAGGGAATGACAGTTGGGTGAAGCATCCTAACCTGCCACATAGTCTAAGGAAGGTTCAGCAAAGCCACTGGGAGTTCTGGAACGAAAGTTGACAGTACAGGAGTCCGCTGTACTTCAAGGAACCAGCTGCCTTAGTGCATCAGCTGCCCTCAGTCACTGGCAGGGAGCAGCCTGTAGGAGGCGTGCTTTGGCACAAGCTCTGTCATGGATTCCAAAGAGCAGCAGCTGTGGGAGGAGGTCTGTGAGGTGTATTCTTGCCACACCTCCCATCAGACCACCATGTAACCCAGGTTGTTCTTGTCCTTTCTGGATCCTGTGTGTTCTAGCTTATGGAACATGGCTAAAATGTACTTACAGCACTTCCCGGCCTGGTTTAGGAGAACTCCTGTGTGTCATCCTCTACGCTCTTCCCTTTCCTGCTGATTGTCTCTCGATGTCCATATGTTAAAGACGGCAGAGCCTGGTCCCTGAGAGACTATGGGGGACAGAGCCCCTCGCCCCAACCCTTTCTGATAAACTCCGTGAACTGTTGACACAAGCAAAAAGTAAGTTTCCATTGCGTTTGAGCTATGATACCTTCTGGCCTACCTGTTAGAGCAGTAAACTTGCCCTAACTACTGTGCTACCACTGGGCCACGTATGAGAAAGATGGTCAGGGTATCTGGGACACAGGAGAAGGAGGGAGAGGGTACAAAGAGCATCTGATTTACAAAAGTTCTGTATGTACATGACTTCTTAGGAGTATGGAGTTAGGCTATGCTGGGATCACTCACACAGGCTGATGGGGAATCGTCCAGAGTGAGTGGACTGACTGGCGGCCCTGGTTCTCTTCGCCGGGTCCGTATCTGTCCAGCCTTCTGATGCCTGTACTTGAAGTAAGGTGCCCACCTTCTTTGCCTTCTCCTTCTCTGGCCATTTTTCCTCCAAGCTCAGCTGTATGCAGACTTCCCAGGAGCCCCACCCTGGCTTTCTTCCAGCCCGCGCCTCCAGGATCCTAAGAGATGCTTCCCAGACCTTGGTGTGGGAGGGAGGCAGCACATGTCTGGTCTCTGTGTGGCCTTACACAAGGCCTTTCCCCTCTCCAGCCTCAATCTCCCCCACTGAAAACTGGGGGAACTGGCCCTGCTGACCCCTGGCCCCTGACTGTGTTTACTGTGGGTTTGTGAACTTGCAACTTAGGGAGACAAACCCCTAAGAAATGGAAGGACAGCAGATTTCCCTCTGCCCAGCAGAGGGGAGCATCTCCGCACAAACCAGCAGCTAAGCAGCGTGAGCGCTGTGACAGCCCTATGCAGGCCCAGCTTCTGGGGCCTTCGTGCGGGAAGTAGCCTCTGAGCCAGATTTCTGAGCCCCAGAGACCCAGGCCCCAGAGAGTGACCACAGGGAAGCCCTGGAGCCCCTTCTCAGCCCTTCCTTAAGGCATCCTGACCCTCTATACCTGTCCAGCAGAGACAGGGTGGGTCAGTCCCTAAATATCAGTGGGGCTCTGGCTTTGCCAGTTAGGTGGGGAGGAGAAAGCTTACGCAAGCTGGGAAGACAAGACAGCAAAAGCACACAAATTCACCAAAGCTAGCGGCTACCTCTAGGTTGACATGTCTCCAGCTGGACGGGACTTCAGACTCCCAGTTATGGTTTGAATTGTGTCCCTCAAAAAGACAAGGTCACCTCAGAATATGACCTCATTTGGAAATAGGGTCAGGGCAGATATAACTAATTAAGTTAAGATGAGTTCCTACTGGAGTAGGGTGGACCTCTACTCCAATGTGACTGGTGTCTGTAAGAAGAGGGAAACACAGGGGGAAGATGGCCACGTGGAGACGGAGGCAGAGATTGGAGTCATGCTGCCAGAAGCCAAGAAACACCCGGGGCTGCTAGAAGCTGGAAGGATCCTTCCTCAGAAGCTTCAGAGGGAGCACGACCCCACCATCACTTTGATTTTGGACTTCTAGCCTCCGGAACTGAGAGATGATAAATTCCTCTGAAGCCACCCAGTTTGGGGGACTTGGTTATGGCAGCCCCAGGAAATAGTACACGCCTCCCCACATTCCTGGGCAGAGGCTGTGCGTCCACTCAGTCCTACCTCTGCAGCAGACTTTGTTCCACGTGCACAGTGCTTGCTGTTGCTGCCATTGGGTTTAATTTTGAATTTTTGTACCTTTAGCTGGACCGCTCCTCTGAGTGCCTGTGGGCATTTGAGCTGTGGTCCCTGTTCCCACATGTCCCTGGCATCTGGGAGGGGGAACCCCTCGGCTGCCCTCCAGACCCCTCTCAGCATGGGCTGTTCATTCCGTCCCCAGGCTTCCTGTCCACACAGGGCAACTCTGACCCAGAGAAGGTTTTTCCGTTGCAAAAATCTGCATCCCTACAGCTTCGGCCCAGCAGTCCTTGCTGTGTCCTAGGGCCACTCAGAACCCTCTGCTCCCTCCGCCTTTAGACATTTACGCACAGGAGGCTCATCCCCTTAAAGGTTGTCTGGTCCCCGGTCCCTCAGAACGCCCTCATTGCTGTGATTTCCTGACGGTCGCCTTACCTGGACAAGCTCCAGTTGTTAAACTTCTTTTTGTGGTTAGGGACCAAGACTACACACAGTACACCTGGTATATGTTCTAACCAGAGTCAAGAGGGCAGGAGCATCACCTGCCTTGTTCTGAACTCCGTACCTTTGATGATGCAGCCTGAGACCATTTGAAAGGCTGTGACCATTGTGACTCCAGGGGAGAGATGAGAGATGGTGTGTTCTTTGGTCCGAGAACACCTCCACAGGTACAGGGGTGTGGTGTGAGGATGCTAAACTGCCTGCTGGAGGGAAATAATGGTATCCATCTGGGTGCTCAAGACAGAATTCTTTATTTTATTGGAGTATAGTTGATTTACAGTATTATGTTAGTTTCAGGTATACAGCAAAGTGATTCAATTGTGTATATATATATATATTTTTTTCCAGATTCTTTTCCGTTGTAAGTTTATAAGATACTGAGTAGAGTTCCCTGTGCTGTACAGTAAATCCTTGTTATTTGTCTATTTTATATACAGTAGTGTGTATACGTTAATCCCAAACTCCTACTTTATCCCTCCCCTCACCTCTCCCCTTTGGTAACCATAAGTTTGTTTTCTGTGAGTCTGTGTCTGCTTTGTCAATAAATCCGTTCGTATTACTTTTCAGAGTCCATGTGTAAGTGATGTCATGCAATCTTGTCCTTCTCTGTCTTACTTAACTTCGTATGATACTCTATAAGTCCACTTGTGTTATTGCAAATGGCAGTATTTCATTCTCTTTTATGGCTGAGTAATACTGCATTGTGTGTATATACCACATCTTTATCCATTCATCAAGACAGAATTCTTGATTCTGAACTTGACATCTTTCTTTTTCTCCTTTACCCTTCAAATACAGTCCTTGACTCTTTTATCTCCAAACCTCTCTAAAATTTATTTCTTCTTTCCCCATCACTGCCTCCATTATTCCTTACCTGCATCCCTGCAACAGGTTGCTGTCTTCAGACTAGCCCCTTGTAATCCTTTCTCCTTGCTACAATTACAGTGAGCTTCCCAGTTTGGAAATATGGTCATGTGACCTATACATACACACATAGAACCTGCCCACGACTCCCCTTACCCTTGGGGTTAAAATCCATTCTCACCATAGCCTACCTCTCAGCCTCACTCTAGCCAGTCCACCCTTGCACTCTATGATCCAGCCTTACTATCCTGCAGGAGGCATGGTCTTTCACCTTTGGCCTCTGCACATACTCATATCTCTACCTGGAACATTTTCTTTCATCTCCACTGCCCCCTCACCCCCATCATGCCCCTAATCCCCTTAGTCCTTCCCACCTGGCTTATGCTTTATACCGGGGAGAGTTCTTGGATACAAACAAGATCCCATTCAGGCTAGCCCAAATGACAGGACACCTACTGGAGGGACATCCGGGAGTCTCAATGGGAGCCTGGGGGCCAGGCTCAAGAATGCTCAGACCTGAGAGAGGTCTGAATGGCCAAGAAGCAGAGAGTATTAGTCAGGAATCGCTTCTGGCCGCAAGTAACAGAGACATGAAAACAGGCATAATAACACAGTGCTCTATTTTTCTCTCATCTAAGAAGAAGCCCAAAGGTGACAAGTCCAGGGCAGATGCGAGGCTTGAGGATATTGAGTTCTTGAGTTCTTTGAGCTTCTCTTGACTTTTCCAGGGCGAGTTCAAGATGGCTAGTGAAGTGCCAATCACCAGGCTCACCTCTTGGGCAGGAAGGGTGAGGAAGAAATAACAGAACGTGGGCAAGCATAGCTGCCTCCCTCTTCAGGAGCCCTCCCTGCTCAACAACTTCTGCTGACATCCCGTTGACCAGCACTGGGTCATACAGTGTGATGTTTAATTTTATGTCACCTTGGCTAGGCCACAGTGTCCAGGTATTTGGTCAAACACATCTGGAAGTGGCTATGAAGGAATTCTTTAGATGAGATTAACATTTAAATCAGTCGACTTCGAGTAAAGTAAATCTCCACCATGTGGGTGGGCCTCATCCAATCAGGTGAAGACAGCCTTTAGGAAAAGACTGAGGTCCTCTGAGGATTTGGCCCACAGGCTATAGTTTGGAAGCCCCTGTCTTAGGGTAACAGTGGGCAAGGAGGTAGAAAGAACAGTGCAAGGGGAGAGAAAAAACTGCCATGACAGCTAAGGGAATATTGGCAAAAGAGGAGCCCTTTAAATCTGCCAAGGACAGAAAGAAGGCAATTCTTTGTTGGTACTTGACAGCTTACCTGCCTGGGCGAAAAGGGCAGAAAGGTCTGCATAGCTGGAAAAGTGTCTCAGCCATCTCTGGGTTAGCACCGCATCCATCTTGCTGGATTCTGCAGATCCTGCTGGCCAGATGCCCAAATGCAGTCAGCTCACTGTGACTTGTTCCTTTTGGAAACAGCAGGTGGAGAAATCTCTCTCTCAGCACCATGGCAACCAGATCGCATTCTCCTCTCACGGAAGAATCACAAGCGCGCCCCTGCAGACATTGAGCCATTTGTGTGCACTGAGCTCCTTTCAAGACCAGGCCCTGTGCTGAGTGCTTGGAACACAGAGATATATAAACCAAAGTCCCTGATTTAAAGGAGTCCACAGGCTGGAGCACGAGACAAGCCTGTGAAGGCAACAGCGTGATAAGTGATTGACCGAGGAAAGAACACACCGAGTGCCGCGGGAATCGCTCCTCCTCTTTGGATCAAGAAGCTGGCCTGCTGGGCCTCTCTGAAGAACTGAGCTCGAGCTGAATTTGGGAGAATCAGTCAGACTTGGTCAAAAGGATGAGCTGGGGAAGCTTGAGAGCACCTTTAAGGAGCAGCAAGCATGGCCTGAGACTAGGGCCCTCGAGGGTCCCAGAGACAGAGAGGGAGAGGCCCACGGTGCTAAACCAGAGTGCTCCGCCCACACTGCTCTCACTGGGGTCCACCATCAGCTAGCGCCCAGTCCAGGGGCCATTCTCCAGCCCATTTTTTAACCCCCTTCCTTCTCTCTCTTTTTTGTTTTTTTGGCTGCGCCGCGTGGCTTGCGGGATTTCAGTTCCCCAACCAGGGATTGAACCCCAGGCCCATGGCAGTGAAAGCCCAACTCCTAGCCACTGGACCACCAGGGAACTCCCACCCCTTCCTTTCTCTTAAAAGATCCTGTCTTGGAATAAAGACACAGACGTAGAGAATGGACTTGAGGATACGGGGAGGGGGAAGGGTAAGCTGGGACAAAGTGAGAGAGTGGCATGGACGTATATACACTACCAAATGTAAAATAGATAGCTCGTGGGAAGCAGCTGCATAGCACAGGGAGATCAGCTCGGTGCTTTGTGACCACCTAGAGGGATGGGATAGGGAGGGTGGGAGGGAGATGCAAGAGGGAGGGTATATGAGGATATATGTATACATATAGCTGATTCACTTTGTTATACAGCAGAAACTAACACAACACTGTAAAGCAATTATACTCCAATAAAGATGTTAAAAAAAAAAAAAGAAGAAAAAGGAAAGATCCTGTCTTGATCACAATAGCAGGATACCACCAGCTCCTGATGCTTCCTCTGCTGTCTGGCTGCCCTTTCGCACTGTTCTTATTGACTCCCCCACTTCCTTAAATGCTGACCTTCTTCTCCAGCTATACTGCCTCTAGGTATATCAGAAACCTCTTCATTTCTCATTTCCATCTCTAGTTCTCTTTGAATATCGGTCTCAGTTTATCCTACCACAAGATAAACCTCCTGTACGTGTCTGGGAATGTGGCTGCAAGAACTCCAGAGAAGCAATCCCATGGGGATTCCCATATTCACCCATCCATCCTGGGGAAAGATTCTGATGGGCACTGGTTGGGTCATGTTCCTGCCCTGAAACTCATCACCATTACTAGATTGATGCGGCAGTATGATGCATGATGAGGGAAACAAGGTTCCATGGTTGGCCCCATCAAAGTCACACTGAGTGAGAAGAGAAAGGCAGTTCCCAAAGGCAGGTGTGTCGGTCAGGGTCCCAGTCAGGAGACAGGAACTACACTATGTGAACAAGGAAAGTTTAATATGAATAATTATTAACTGATAACAGAGGGTTAACCACTAAAGGGTAAAAACTCTGAAGAGCACAGAAAGAGATAAACGGATAAACAAAATGTGGTATATATGTACAACAGAATATTATTCTGCCAAAGAAAGGGAGGAAATACTGACACATGCACCAACATGGATGAAACCCTGAAAATGTTTTCTAAGTGAAATAAGCCAAGCACAGAAGGACAAATATATGGTTCCACTTATATGAGGGTGAATTCATGGAAACAGAAAGAAGAGTAGAGGTTACCAGGGGCTGATGGATGGGGAATGGGGAGTTATTGCTTAATGAGTACAGAGTTTCAGTTTGGGGTGATGGAAAAGTCTGGAAATAGGTAATGGTGATGGTTAATCCAATGTCGTGAATGTCATCATAATGACACAAAGTTTACCATTTTAACCATTTTAAGTGTACAATTTATGTTCATTTTACCACAACAGAAAACAAAAAAAAAGTACAGGAAGAGTGGGTCTAGGACTGAAGGAGTACCCAAGGAAGAAATCACCTTGGAGAAGGCCTTTTCCAGGGCTGAGACTCAGACCCCATTGGAGGGACATTCTGTGACCCTTTCTCCCTCACATACAAAGAGACAATCCAAGGGGGCATAGGTCATTCCAGTTTGGGATTAGTTGTTCAGTTTGATTTGGGTCACCACTGTGGTGGTTTGGATAGGAACATAAACAGGTCACCAAGTTGATGCAGCCTTGATTACCACATATGGCATAACGAGTTGGGCGTCAGAAGAAGCATGCGAATTTTGTGTCCATCAGATAGAGACGAGGTTGTACCAGTCCGGGTGTTTGAGCAGTATGAGGGGGCTCTGGGAGGCGTGACTGGGGCTGCGCCTGGCAGCATCAGGGACAGAAGGGCACTTCAGAAGCGGCCGTGCCCACATGAATTTTCCTATTTTCATTGTATTCAGACCGGGGTGACAAAACCCACAGAAGGGCAGGTTGTAGTAATAGCTGCTGCCTGGTCTAGGCAGACAATGTGACTGTGCCAGGTCTTGTGGACAAGGAGCCATTAATTGCACCCCTGACCCTGCAACTCAACAGCTCCAGGGTCCAAGGCATGCCCTCCATGGATGCCAGGGTTATTGTTCTTCCTCTACCACTGCAAAATTGGCACACCCTGTTCCAGTGCCTATACCTTCATCTTTCCTTCAGTCATCGCCACAACCTGCCCAGACCTTCTGTCCAGAAGGGTCACATACGAGAGGGACAAGGGCATTTTTACCAAATTCACAGAGACCCACAAGAGTGCTTACATGGGCTGCTCCAGGAGGAGCCCCAAGCAGGGCTCTCAACCAAGTAGCTATTATCTTTATGCTCTAGGACCATCTCAAGCCAAGAAGAAAATCTGCATGGCTGAACCAGAATTCAGTTTGGATCCCCTCAGTCCCTTTTTGGTTGATCTGCCACCAGGAGGGTACACACCAGCCTGGCCTGGTGTTGCAGCTAGGGAAAAAAAGGAAACATCATGCCTAGGAATGGTCAGGGTAGAATCTCAAAATTTCAAAATAAGCTTATATGGCTCATCACCACTTTTGTTCTGATCATTACCCAGGAAGCAAAAAGAGGAGATGATCCCTCTCTGGGCATATGTATTAGATAGATTGTAATCTGTCTAATTCAATGATTGTATTACATAGATTGCTTGAGCTGTAGTAATAAAATACCACAGGCTGGGTGGCTTAAACCACAGACATTTACTTTCTCACAGTTCTGCAGGCTAGGGGTCCACGATCAAGGTGCCACAAATTCGGTTTCAGCTAAGAGCCTCTTCCCGGCCTGTAGCTGGCTTCCTTCTCAATGTGTCCTCACCTGGCCTCTTCTGTGTGTGCACCCATTCCTGTGTCTCTTCCTCTTCTTATAAGGACACCAGTCGTATTGGATCAGGGCCCCACTCTAATGACCTCATTTAACCTTAATTAGCTCCCTAAAGGCCGTATCTCCAAAGACAGTCACACTGGGGAGATTAGGGCTTCATCCTATAAACTGCAGCAGGGGGGACACAATTCAGCCCATAATAGTGACCAAGGTATGGAGGAGATGACAAGGTAAAGTTAGAAATCTTGGGAAAATTCATTTTTGAGGAGGCTATTCAAATGCTGGGTCATACCAGATGCCTGTCAATGGGAGGGAGCAGGAGAGGTCCATGGAATACCTTGACTATGGATCCTCTGTTGGGTGGTTGTATGGCTGTTAGCATAACTGACCCCATCTTGAGACCTTACAGTTTCCTTTCCTTCTGCTGACCCTACCCAGGACTGTACTGTCCAGTAAATCACTTCTGTGTCATCAAGGGCTTTGTAGTTAATAGATACTGTTTAATAATCATTAAGACCAGGTGGCCTCTATGCTCAGTTAGTCCCCAAACAATGATGAAAACCTTTTCTGACCTATTCCCAGCACCATGAGACTAATTACCCATTCATAAATCTTGCCTTAGGAATGCATGTCCTGTTTCCAAGCACCTATCCCCATATCTTAGGTTAACTACAAAATTGTCCCCGTGGCCCCTCGGTGGTGTGAGTGCAGCTGTAAATGCTCTGGATTGTTGTCCACCTGATCCAGATCCCACCCTGTGAGTAAGTTACCCTATAATCAACTGATCCATTGATTATATGGAGCTGCCTGCCTTATTTTTTTGTCTCAAGATACCTTCTCAGTTCAGTGGGCACTTTCCATTCCCCTGATCCTTCGACAGCGGTCTTTGCATTTTCGACCGTAGATGGTGTAGAAAGCTGAAAACAAGACCCAATTTTGTTTCAAGGGCCGTAAGGGCCTGGCCGGTGTCAGTTATGGAGCTGCTGTATTCCCAGAGTCGGGGAGGGAGAAATGTTCCTCTACCCTTTTAGGTTCTTCTGGCTGGTGTAGGAGTTAAATTGACATGAGACTGATTAACAGGTGAAAATCAAACAAAAGTTTAATAACATGTATACATGGGTGAGCCCCAGGAAAGCTAAGTAACTCTCCAAAATGAGTGAAAGCCTCGCCTTAAGTACTCTCTTCAGCTAAAGACAAAAGACGACGTTGGGGGAAGTGGTTTGGGGCTACAAAGGGGAGGAAGGCAATTCATATGGAGATGAAAAAGCAACTGTTTGATAACCAGATGGCGGGCCTCTAACATGTATACATGGGTGAGCCCCAGGAAAGCTAAGTAACTCTCCAAAATGAGTGAAAGCCTCGCCTTAAGTACTCTCTTCAGCTAAAGACAAAAGACGACGTTGGGGGAAGTGGTTTGGGGCTACAAAGGGGAGGAAGGCAATTCATATGGAGATGAAAAAGCAACTGTTTGATAACCAGATGGCGGGCCTCTCACTGTTGTGGCCTCTCCCGTTGCGGAGCACAGGCTCCAGACGCGCAGGCTCAGCAGCCATGGCTCACGGGCCCAGCCGCTCCGCGGCATGTGGGATCCTCCCGGACCGGGGCACGAACCCGTGTCCCCTGCATCGGTAGGCGGACTCTCAACCACTGCACCACCAGGAAAGCCCCCTGGCCCATATTCTTTGCAGATATCCCTGGTGATAGCTCTATTCCAGGAACAGGGCCTCTATCTAAATTCTTTCAGGCAGTTAAGGAGAAGATCAAAGTCTCTTCCTGAGTCTTTTGGGCCTTGATTGTTTTCAGCTCAAAATAATCTGCATGGCAAAGAGATATTTTGGGGCGGGCAAGTTTTGTTCCGCTACACTAGTGCCTAGAATAATGCCTGGTGCATCGTAGTGCTTAATCAGTTAATAAACATCAGGTGACTTTGTCTAATTCTTTTAAACCCTTTAATTTCCATTTCGTTTTGCTGCCTTTTTGTTATGACTGCCCTCTATGTCCTTACATTTTCCGCAGTGTTTTTCCTTCCTTGGGCTAATTTCTGTTTTCTTTTCTTTTTCCACTTTTTTTTTTCCTGAGCTCATGTTTCTCCTCCAGATGTCTCACCATCTTTTCCCTGTACTCTGTCTTCTTAGAGGCAACCATTTCATTAAGTTTTTTAAAATGCCTGGCAGTTGTTGGGTTACAGCTCTTGTCTGCTCTAAGGCAGTGTTTCTGGTGAGGATTCTGCATTTGCCACTTGCTTTTCCTATCCCTTTCCTCTGCTTGGAGAGATCCTTTGCAGCTTCCTTTTTGCTGATTCATCTTTGAACGAGTAGAGTTTTTCCCAGACCAGCTCTTTGCTGAAGCATCATAAGGGAGGGGTCAGGGCAACGGTCCCTGTTAGCTGGAATTTTCCTTATGATCCAGGGTTTTAGATGTGAGTTTGATCGGCCTTTACTTCTCAGCTCAGGCGTGTCAGGGCAAGTTTGGCAACCCAGAGATACTTGGCCTCTGTCAAGGAGACTTGCATGATTTGACTTTCACTTATTTATTCCTTTGTTGCCTAAATGCTGAGAGAGGACATTTATGTCCTAGTGCCTGGGGGCAGAGACAGAGGGTGGAAAGACAGTGTCTGCACTTCAGCCTCACAAGGACCAGGTTTGAGCCGTCTGCAGAGAGGACCCTCCAGGCAGCAGAAGACAGAGCTGTTTTGTCAGGGGGCCACATGCCCAGGTGAGATGCAAGAGCATGGCAGAGGGGGCAAGAGCTTCTTCACATTCCTGCCAAGATCGGGGGCTCAGGTGCAGGGGCCAAAGGGAACACAGCCCTGCTTTGGCATCATGTCAACTGAAATCTTAGGTCACTGGGGACAGAAACCAGCCTGACCAACGTGTGCAAGCACCCAACTTTCCTTTCTCCCTCCACCTTCCACGTGGTCTTGATGCAGCCGTCAGTGACAGGGCCACCATCGCCACATCTTGTCACATCTCAACACCCCTCACCACCTCCACCTGGGCCCTGGACCCAAGCCTGGCTTAGAATATTGTAAGACCCAGTTAGGAGTCTAAGTGTTTGGACATCTTAATCGAAGAAGTATCTAATGTAGATCGTGGGGTCAAAAGAGGGATTGAATATCGAGACTCTGAAGAGATGGGGCGCTGCTGTAGAGTTTCCATGTCTCTCAGAGGCCCTGCTGCAGGTGGCTCAGTGATAATCATCTTTGGACTCCCCATCAGATTCAAATTCCCTGGAAAGAGAGAAGCTAAGGTTTATCAACAATGTGTGGAAAGAACTAAAATGTATCAGCTGCCAAAGCCTGATGTCATCTATTTTACTCTTGCTTCACTAGAAGAAACGCTGGTGCAGCATTGTGCCGGAACCTGTCCTCTCTAGAGAGATCCTGACGGTTCCACTCATGCAAAGTGAAGATCAAAGGAGCCAAAGGAGAGCAACAGCCAAGCTTTATCATCAATAATCCTTCACGCTTTACCCTATAGGTAAAAGACAACCACCCTCTTCACCATGGATTTCAAGTTAAAATATGATACGTTTCTCGAAAAGTCTATTTCCTTTTAAAATCTTTTTGCATAATCTAGGTTACCCTGGCCCTGATGTCTTTTTTTAAAATTTCATTTTATTTACTTATTTTTAATACAGCAAGTTCTTATTAGTTATCTATTTTATACATATTAGTGTATACATGTCAATCCCAATCTCCCAATTCATCCCACTACCACCACCCACCCCATCACTTTCCCCCCTTGGTGTCCATACGTTTGTTCTCTACGTCTCTGTCTCTATTTCTGCTTTGCAAACTGGTTCATCTGTACCATTTTTCTAGATTCCATATCTATGCATTAATACACGATATTTGTTTTTCTCTTTCTGACTCACTTCACTCTGTATGACAGTCTCTAGATCCATCCACGTCTCTACAAATGACCCAATTTCATTCCATTCTATGGCTGAGTAATAGTCCATTGTATATTTGTACCACATCTGCTTTATCCATTCATCTGTCGATGGACACTTAGGTTGCTTCCATGACCTGGCTATTGTAAATAGTGCTGCAATGAACATTAGGGTGCATGCATCTTTTCGAATTATGGTTTTCTCTGGGTATATGCCCAGTAGTGGAATTGCTGGGTCATATGGTAATTCTATCTTTAGTTTTTTAAGGAACCTCCATACTGTTCTCCATAGTGGCTGTATCAATTTACATTCCCACCAACAGGGCAAGAGGGCTCCCTTTTCTCCACACCCTCTCCAGCATTTGTTGTTTGTATATTTTCCGATGATGCCCATTCTAACTGGTGTGACGTGATACCTCATTGCACTTTTGATTTGCATTTCTCTAATAATTAGTGATGTTGAGCAGCTTTTCATGTGCTTCTTGGCCATCTGTATGTCTTCTTTGGAGAGATGTCTCTTTAGGTCTTCTGCCCATTTTTTGATTGGATTGTTTGTTTTTTTAAATATTGAGCTGCATGAGCTGTTTATATATTTTGGAGATTAATCCTTTGTCCGTTGATTCGTTTGCAAATATTTTCTCCCATTCAGAGGGCTGTCTTTTCGTCTTGTTTATAGTTTCCTTTGCTGTGCAAAAGCTTTTAAGTTTCATTACATCCCATTTGTTTATTGTTGTTTTTATTTCCATTACTCGAGGAGGTAGCTCAAAAAAGATCTTGCTGTGATTTATGTCAAAGAGTGTTCTTCCTATGTTTTCCTCTAAGAGTTTTATAGTGTCCAGTCTTACATTTAGGTCTCTAATCCACTTTGAGTTTCTTTTTGTGTATGGTGTTAGGAAGTGTTCTAATTTCATTCTTTAACAAGTAGCTGTCCAGTTTTCCCAGCACCACTTATTGAAGACACTGTCTTTTCTCCATTGTATGTCCTTGCCTCCTTTGTCATAGGTTAGTTGACCATATGTGCATGGGTTTATCTCTGGGCTTTCTATCCTGTTCCATTGATCTATATTTCTGTTTTTGTGCTGGTACCATATTGTCCTGATTACTGTAGCTTTGTAGTATAGTCTGAAGTCAGGAAGTCTGATTCCTCCAGCTCCATTTTTTTCCCTCAAGACTGATTTGGCTATTCGGGGTCTTTTGTGTCTCCATACAAATTTTAAGATTTTTTTGTTCTAGTTCTGTAAAAAAATGCCATGGGTAATTTGATAGGGATTGCATTGAATCTGTAGGTTGCTTTGGGTAGTATAGTCATTTTCACATTATTGATTCTTCCAATCCAAGAACACGGTGTATCTCTCCATCTGTTTGTGTCAGCTTTGATTTCTTTCATCAGAGTCTTGTAGTTTTCTGCATACAGGTCTTTTACCTCCTCAAGTAGGTTTATTCCTAGATATTTTATTCTTTTTGTTGCAATGGTAAATGGAAGTGTTTCCTTAATTTCTCTTTCTGATTTTCGTTGTTGGTGTATAGGAATGCCAGAGATTTTTGTGCATTAATTTTGTATCCTGAAACCTTACCAAATTCATTGATTAGTTCTAGTAGTTTTCTGGTGGCATCTTTAGGATTTTCTATGTATAGTATCATGGCATCGACAAACAGTTACAGTTTTACTTCTTCTTTTCCAATTTGTATTCCTTTTACTTCTGTTTCTTCTCTGATTGCCATGGCTAGGACTTCCAAAACTACGTTGCCTAAGAGTGGCGAGAGTGGACATCCTTGTCTTGGTCCTGATCTTAGTGGAAATGCTTTCAGTTTTTCACCATTGAGCATGATGCTTACTGTGGGTTTGTCATATATGGCCTTTATTATGTTGAGGTAGGTTCCCTCTATGCCCATTTTCTAGAGGGTTTTTATCATAAATGGGTGTTGAATTTTGTCAAAAGCTTTTTCTGCATCTATTGAGATGATCATCTGGTTTCTATTCCTTAATTTGTTAATATGGTGTATCACATTGATTGATTTGTGTATATTGAAGAATCTTTGCATCCCTGGGATAAATCCCACTTGATCATGGTGTATGATCCTTTCAATGTGCTGTTGGATTCTGTTTGTTAGTATTTTGTTGAGGATTTTTTACATCTATATTCATCAGTGATATTGGTTTGTAATTTTCTTTATTTGTAGTATCTCTGTGTGGTTTTGGTATCAGGGTGATGGTGGCCTAGTAGAATGAGTTTGGGAGTGTTTCTTCCTCTGCAATTTTTTGGTAGAGTTTGAGAAGGATGGGTGTTAGCTCTTCTCTAAATGTTCGATAGAATTCACCTATGAAGCCATGTGGTCCTGGGCTTTTGTTTGTTGGAAAATTTTTAATCACAGTTTCAATTTAATTACTTGTGATTGGTCTGTTCATATTTTCTATTTCTTCCTGGTTCATTCTTGGAAGGTTATACCTTTCTAAGAATTTGTGCATTCCTTCCGGGTTGTCCATTTTATTGGCATAGAGTTGCTTGTAGTAGTCTCTTATGATGCTTTGTATTTCTGTGGTGTCCATTGTAACTTCTCCTTTTTCATTTCTAATTTTATTGATTTCCAACCTCTCCCTCTTTTTCTTAATGAGTCTGGCTAAAGGTTTATCAATTTTGTTTATCTTCTCAAAGAACCAGCTTTTAGTTTTATTGATCTTTGCTATTGTTTTCTTTTATTCTATTTCATTTATTTCTGCTCTGATCTTGATGATTTCTTTCCTTCTACTAACTTTGGGTTTTGTTTGTTCTTCTCTCTCTAGTTCCTTTAGATGTAAGGTTAGATTGTTTACTTGAAATTTTTCTTGTTTCTTGAGGTAGGATTATATTACTATAAACTTCCCTCCTAGAACTGCTTTTGCTGCATCCCATAGGTTTTGGATCGTCGTGTTTTCGTTGTCATTTGTCTGTAGGTATTTTTTGATTTCCTCTTTGACTTCTTCAGTGATCTCCTGGTTATTTAGTAATGTATTGTTTAGCCTCCATGTGTTTGTGTTTTTTACGTTTTTTTCCCTGTAATTGATTTCTAATCTCACAGCCTTGTGGTAAGAAAAGTTGCTTGACATGATTTCAATTTTCTTAAATTTACTGAGGCTTGATTTGTGACCCAAGATGAGATCTATCCTGGAGAATGTTCCGTGTGCACTTGAGAAGAAAGTGTAATCTGCTGTTTTCGGATGGAATGTCCTATAAATATCAATGAAATCTATCTGGTCTATTGTGTCATTTAAAGCTTGTGTTTCCTTATTAATTTTCTGTCTGGATGATCTTTCCATTGGTGTAAGTGGGGTGTTAAAGTGCCCCCTCTATTATTGTGTTACTGTCCATTTCCTCTTTTATAGCTGTTAGCGTTTGCCTTATGTATTGAGGTGCTCCTATGTTGGGTGCATATATATTTATAATTGTTATATCTTTGTCTTGGGTTGATCCCTTGATCATTATGTAGTGTCCTTCTTGTCTCTTGTAGCATTCTTTATTTTAAAGTCTATTTTATCTGATATGAGTATTGCTGCCACAGTTTTCTTTTGATTTCCATTTGCATGGAATATCTTTTTCCATCCCCTCACTTTCAGTCTGTATGTGTCCCTAGGTCTGAAGTGGGTCTCTTGTAGACAGCATATATATGGGTCTTTTTTATGTATCCATTCAGTGAGCCTGTGTCTTTTGGTTAGAGCATTTAATCCAGTCACATTTAAGGTAATTATCGATATGTATGTTCCTATTACCATTTTCTTAATTGTTTTGGATTTGTTTTTGTAGGTCCTTTTCTCCTCTTGTGTTTCCCACTTAAAGAATTTGTTGTAGAGCTGGTTTGGTGGTGCTGAATTCTCTTAGCTTTTGCTTGTCTGTAAAGCTTTTGATTTCTCCATGGAATCTGAATGAGACACTTGCCGGGTAGAGTAATCTTGGTTGTAGGTTCTTCCCTTTTATCACTTTAAATATATCATGCCACTCCCTTCTGGCTTGTACAGTTTCTGCTGAGAAATCAGCTGTTAACCTTATGGGAGTTCCCTTGTATGTTATTTGTCATTTTTCCCTTGCTGCTTTCAATAATTTTTCTTTGTCTTTAACTTTTGCCTATTTGATTACTATGTGTCTCGGCGTGTTTCTCCTTGGGTTTATCCTGTATGGGACTCTCTGCGCTTCCTGGACTTGGGTGGCTATTTCCTTTCCCATGTTAGGGAAGTTTTTGACTAAAATCTCTTCAAATATTTTCTCGGGTCCTTTCTCTCTCTCTTCTCCTTCTGGGACCCCTGTAATGTGAACATTGGTGCGTTTAATGTTGTCCCAGAGGTCTCTTAGGCTGTCTTCATTTCTTTTCATTCTTTTTTCTTTATTCTGTTCTGTGACAGTGAATTCCACCATTCTGTCTTCCAGGTCACTTATCCGTTCTTCTGCCTCAGTTATTCTGCTATTGATTCCTTCTAGTGTATTTTTCATTTCAGTTATTGTATCGTTCATCACTGTTTGTTTGTTCTTTAATTCTTCTATGTATTTGTTCTTTAATTCTTCTAGGTTTTTGTTAAACATTTCTTGCATCTTCTCGATCTTTGCCTCCATTCTTTTTCCTAGGATCATCTTCACTATCATTATTCTGAATTCTTTTTCTGGAAGGTTGCCTATCTCCACTTCATTTAGTTGTTTTTCTGGGGTTTTGTCTTGTTCCTTCATGTGGTACCTAGTCCTCTGCCTTTTCATTTTGTCTGTCTTTCTGTGAATGTGGATTTCCTTCCACAGGCTGCAGAATTGTAGTTCTTCTTGCTTCTGCTGTCTGCCCTCTGGTGGATGAGGCTATCTAAGAGGCTTGTGCAAGCTTCCTGATGGGAAGGACTGGTGGTGGGTAGAAGTGGGTGTTGCTCTTGTGGGCAGAGCTCAGTTACACTTTAATCCGCTTGTCTGCTGATGGTTGGGGCTGGGTTCCCTCCCTGTTGGTTGTTTAGCCTGAGATGACCCAGCACTTGAGCCTCCCTGGCTCTTTGGTGGGGCTAATGGCAGACTCTGGGTGGGCTCACGCCAAGGAGTGAGTTCTTCCCAGAAGTTCTGCTGCCAGTGTCCTTGTCCCCATGGTGAGCCACAGCCACCCCCTGCCTGTGCAGGAGACCCTCCAACACTAGCAGGTATGTCTGGTTCAGTCTCCTATGGGGTCACCACTCCTTCCCCTGGGTCCCGATATGCACACTACTTTGTGTGTGCCCTCCAAGAGTGAAATGTCTGTTTCCCCCAGTCCTGTCAAAGTCCTGCAATGAAATCCCACTAGGCTTCAAAATCTGATTCTCTAGGAATTCCTCCTCCCATTGCTGGACCCCCTGGTTGGGAAGCCTGACATGGGGCTCAGAACCTTCACTACAGTTGGTGGACTTCTGTGGTATAAGTGTTTTCTAGTTTGTGAGTCACCCACACAGTGGTTATGGGATTTGATTTTATTGTGATTGCGCCCCTCCTACCATCTCACTGTGGCTTCTCCTTTGTCTTTGGATGTGGGGTATCTTTTTTGGTGAGTTCCAGTATCTTCCTGTCGATGATTGTTCAGCAGTTAGTTGTGATTCTTGTGCTCTCGCAAGAAGGAAACAGCCCTTGTGTCTTTGTTTAGCTACTAAAAAGATTGATCCCAACTCAGTGACCCCATCCATATCCCTTCCTGGTAAGAGTTGTGTGGAGCTCAGGTGAAAGGCTTTCTGAAAACTCACCTGAAACCAACTCAACAGTCTAAGAGGAATTTTGATGGGGAGAATTTGGAGAGGACTCAATTAAATTCGTAAAAGGATTCGAAATTGGACCTAAATAAAAAAAAGAATTCACGAAGAAGGAAAAGATGTCCAGTTACACTGAGAAATTAAAATCTGAAGCAATTACCATGGAGATTTTGTTCAGGAAATGAGTATTGACTACCTACTGGGCATCAAATGATATATTTAATGTTAAAGATACCGAAGTAGATAAGACATAGGCCCAGCCCTCCAGAGCTCATTGAGCAGTGGAGAAAGTATTTCAATGTTTCAGTGGAATCATCAGGAACTGGAGTTAACAATCTATCGTATTTTAATTGCCTTTTTTTCCTGATTATAAAAACAATACATGCCTAGTGAAAAGAATTTGGAAAACAAAGAAGAAATTAAAAATCCGCTCTGATCCCACCACCAGAAATAACCCCTGTTAATAATTTATATCTTTTTTGTAGGTATATATGTTTATAATAAGTGCTAACACTGATCAATGCATTCCATGGGCCAGGGACTATGATAGAGTCTCACTTAATCTGCACGTCAGCATGTTGAAGTGGGTACCATCATTGTCCCCATTTTACAGATGAGAACACAGAGGTTTTGAGATTAATTTGCTCAAAATCTCATAGTTAGGGATGGGAAGAGGTAGGACTCATTTGAGATCTGTCTTATTCCCAAGCTCTCAACCAGCCCAGGGACTGGAAGGACCCAGCAGCAAAGACTTCACTATTAGAGGGGCAAGGCTATTCTGAATACAGCCCTATGGCTGTGACTTAGATTTGGCTTTCAGGGGACTAATGTCTGATTTGTATGGAGAGACAGGGGCTGAGAAAGCTATATCCTCTAAAAACAAAAAGAAAACAAAAAAACTTGGTCTCTTTTTATTCTTTAACATCTTTATTGGAGTGTAATTGCTTTACAATGGTGTAAGACTTGGTCTCCTTGGGAACTCTTTAAAAGTAATGCAAAGGGGAGAAAGGAATTCTTTGTCATAATCTGGGAGGAGGAGCAGGGTGAATTGAAGGCTGTCCCTGCTAGTGTAGTGCTGCCACCTGGTGGAGAAAGTGGTGTAGGACACTGTGTCCCGCAAAACCAGCCCTGAGAGACAAACATTTCCAGGGATGGAGAAGAAGTATTTGGAGAGAAATTTGCAAGAAGTGGGAAGCTTTGCACTAACAGGTAGGGACAAGAGTTGTAACTGCTACCGTGACCCCGTAACTCTCACCACATCCTGACCAGGCTTGGAAAAACAGATTATGCATATTTCCCTGTACTAATTAAATTAAAATGTTTTTTCCCTATACTTTATTGTAATGAAATTATCTTTGACGTTCACACACCTTAAATGCTTAGTAGATGACAACAAATGTTATACGAGGTCATTATCAGGAGCCATTTGATTGGCAGCTAACATCAAGAACAGGGCACAAAGTAAGTGATCAAAAAGTGCTATCCACGGGGCTTCCCTGGTGGCGCAGTGGTTGGGAATCCTCCTACCAATGCAGGGGACAACGGGTTCGAGCCCTGGCCCGGGAAGATCCCACATGCCTCGGAGCAACAAAGCCCATGCGCCACAACACTGAGCCCGCGTGCCACAACTACTGAAGCCCACGCGCCTAGAGCCCGTGCCCCTAGAGCCCGTGCTGCACAATAAGAGAAGACACCGCAATGAGAAGCCCGTGCACCGCAACGAGGAGTGGCCCCCGCTCACCGCAACTAGAGAAAGCCCGCATGCAGCAACGAAGACCCAACGCAGCCAAAAATAAAATAAATAACTTTTTTTTTTTAAAGTGCTATCCGTTGGGTTTGTTCGTCTCACTCTTTGCCTAGGATAGGAGATCTTAGTCATCCTGGTACTAATGACAGCAAAAGCCCCCCTGCCATTGGACCCATGTATACTGACTACTTGACTCAATTCTCCTTATTATTCCCTTTTCTAACACAAAAACTTAGAGAATCGTGATCATTGTTTTATATCTCTATTAATTAGATAAAAATAAGTTTAAAATAAAGAGATGTATGTCCAAAATTATAAAGTTTTTGGTATCTGGATCTCTGTCAAAGATAGATGAAAAGTCCAGTCCAGGATGTCTGTGGAAGGAGATACATGCTATAGAACACAATCTCAAGTTCAGGGCTGGGCTTCAAGGAGTCTATATGCCCCGTGAAATATTAGGCAAGATGGGATTTGTCAGAAAATGCGTGCTTTTTTTCCCTGGGGAGAAGTTTGAGGGTTTTCATCTGCTTCTGAAAATGATACCTACCCAAAGGTTCGCAATCGTTGCCTGGAACCCTTCAGAGGGTCCTTCTAATTATGGGATGCTCCAATGATCCACACCACATGCACTATTAGTATGAATTATTGTTAAAATAATTAGCATTAAAATTGATTTGAAATAACTTACTTTTAAATAAACATTTTGATTTACACGGCTTTGCCTGAGGAATCCAACAAGTGATGAAGGGTCAGCCCGGAGACGGGTCAGACAGACTTTTATCCTTTCAGCCTTGATACCTCCAGACAGAACTAAAGATCATCAGAAGTTGTGTGAGAATCATATCATCAGAGGCTGTGTCAGAGGCCCTGGGCGACAATAAGGGGGTCCTACGTTCTGAGCCTGGCTCTGCTCATAAAATCTTGGTGACTTTGGGTGCTTAATTCCCCTGGTCCTCATTTTTTTTTTTTGCGGTACGCGGGCCTCTCACTGTTGTGGCCTCTCCCGTTGCGGAGCACAGGCTCCGGACGCGCAGGCTCAGCGGCCATGGCTCACGGGCCCAGCCGCTCCGCGGCATGTGGGATCTTCCCGGACCGGGGCACGAACCCGTGTCCCCTGCATCGGCAGGCGGACTCTCAACCACTGCGCCACCAGGGGAGCCCCTCATTTTTAAAAAATAAATCTTTATAGGAGTATAATTGCTTCACAATACTGTGTTAGTTCCTGTAGCACAAAAAAGCGAATCAGCCATATGCATATTCATGTCCCCATATCCCCTCCCTCTTGAGCCTCCCTTCCATCCTCCGTATCCCACCCCCCTAGGTCATCGCAAAGCACTGAGCCGATCTCCCTGTGCTATGCGGCTGCTTCCCACTAGCTATCTATTTTACATTTGGTAGTGTATATATCTCCATGCCACTCTCTCACTTCGTCCCAGCTTACCCTTCCCCTTCCCCGTGTCCTCAGGTCCATTCTCTGCGTCTGCGTCTTTATTCCTGTCCTGCTCCTAGGATCTTCAGAACCACTTTTTTTTTTTTTTTAAGATTCCATATATATGTGTTAGTATACGGTATTTGTTTTTCTCTTTCTGACTTACTTTACTCTGTATGACAGACTCTAGGTCCATCCACCTCACTACAAATAACTCAATTTCATTTCTTTTTATGGCTGAGTAATATTCCATTGTATATATGTGCCACATCTGCTTTATCCATTAATCTGTTGATGGACACTTAGGTTGCTTCCATGTCCTGGCTATTATAAATACAGCTGCAATGAACATTGTGGTACATGTCTCTTTTTGAATTATGCTTTTCTCAGGGTATATGACCAGTAGTGAGATTGCTGGGTCATATGGTAGTTCTATTTGTAGTTTTTTAATGAACCTCCATACTGTTGTCCATAGTGGTTGTATCAATTTACATTCTCACCAACAGTGCAGGAGGGTTCCCTTTTCACCACACCCTTTCCAGCATTTATTGTTTCTAGATTTTTTGATAATGGCCATTCTGACTGGTGTGAAGTGATACCTCATTGTAGTTTTGATTTGCATTTCTCTAATAATTAGTGACGTTGAGCAGCTTTTCATGTGCCTCTTGGCCATCTGTATGTCTTCCTTGGTGAAATGTCTATTTAGGTCTTCCACCCATTTTTTAACTGGATTGTTTTTTTGATATTGAGCTCCATGAGCTGTTTGTATATTTTGGAGACTAATCCTTTGTCTGTTGTTTCATTTGCAAATATTTTCTCCCATTCTGAAGGTTATCTTTTGGTCTTGTTTATGGTTTCCTTTGCTGTGCAAAAGCTTTTAAGTCCCATTTGTTTATTTTTGTTTTTATTTCCATTACTCTAGGAGGTGGGTCAAAAAAAGATCTTGCTGTGGTTTATGTCAAAGAGTGTTTTTCTTATGTTTTCCTCTAAGAGTTTTATAGTGTCTGGTATTACATTTAAGTCTTTAATCCATTTGGAGTTTATTGTTGTGCATGATGTTAGGGAGCGTTCTAATTTCATTCTTTTACATGTAGCTATCCAGTTTTCCCAGCACCATTTATCGAAAAGACTGTCTTTTCTCCATTATATGTTCTTGCCTCCTTTGTCATAAATTAGGTGCGCCTTTGTGTGGGTTTATCTCTGGTCATTCTATCCTGTACCATTGATCTATATTTTTGTTTTTGTGCCAGTACCCTACTGTCTTGATTACTGTAGCTTTGTGGTATAGTTTGAAGTCAGGGAGCCTGATTCCTCCAAATCCGTTTTTCTTTCTCAAGATTGCTTTGGCTATTTGGGGTCTTTTGTGTTTCCAAACAAATTGTAAAATTTTTTGTTCTAATTCTGTGAAGAATGCCATTGACAGTTTGATAGAGATTGCATTGAATCTGTAGATTGTTTTGGGTAGTATAATCACTTTCACAATATTGATTCTTCCAATCCAAGAACATGGTATATGTCTCCATCTGTTTATGTCATCTTTGATTGTTTTCTGAGTACAAGTCTTTCACCTCCTTAGGCAGGTTTATTCTTAGGTATTTTATTCTTTTTATTGCAATGGTAAATGGAAGTGTTTCCTTAATTTCTCTTTCTGATTTTCGTTGTTGGTGTATAGGAATGCCAGAGATTTTTGTGCATTAATTTTGTATCCTGAAACCTTACCAAATTCATTGATTAGTTCTAGTAGTTTTCTGGTGGCATCTTTAGGATTTTCTATGTATAGTATCATGTCATTGACAAACAGTGACAGTTTTACGTCTTCTTTTCCAGTTTGTATTCCTTTTATTTATTTTTCTTCTCTGATTGCCATGGCTAGGACTTCCAAAACTACGTTGCCTAAGAGTGGCGAGAGTGGACATCCTTGTCTTGGTCCTGATCTTAGTGGAAATGCTTTCAGTTTTTCACCATTGAGCATGATGCTTACTGTGGGTTTGTCATATATGGCCTTTATTATGTTGAGGTAGGTTCCCTCTATGCCCATTTTCTAGAGGGTTTTTATCATAAATGGGTGTTGAATTTTGTCAAAAGCTTTTTCTGCATCTATTGAGATGATCATCTGGTTTCTATTCCTTAATTTGTTAATATGGTGTATCACATTGATTGATTTGTGTATATTGAAGAATCTTTGCATCCCTGGGATAAATCCCACTTAATCATGGTGTATGATCCTTTTAATGTGCTGTTGGATTCTGTTTGCCAGTATTTTGTTCAGGATTTTTGCATCTATGCTCATCAGTGATATTGGTCTATAATTTTCTTTTTTTGTAACATCTTTTCCTGGTTTTTGTATCAGGGTGATGATGGCTTCATAGAATGAATTTGGGAGTGTTTCTCCCTCTGCAATTTTTTGGAAGAGTTTAAGAAGGATCAGTGTTAGCTCTTCTCTAAATGTTTGATAGAATTTGCCTGTGAAGCCATCTGGTCCTGGACTTTTGTTTGTTGGAAGATTTTTTTTTTTTTTTTGTGGTACACGGGCCTCTCACTGTTGTGGCCTCTCCTGCTGTGGAGCACAGGCTCCGGACGGGCAGGCTCAGTGGCCATGGCTCACGGGCCCAGCCGCTCCGCGGCATGCAGGATCCTCCCGGACCGGGGCACAAACCCACGTCCCCTGCATTGGCAGGGGGACTCCCAACCAGTGAGCCACCTGGGAAGCCCTGTTGGAAGATTTTTAATTAAAATTTCAATTTCATTACTTGTGATAGGTCTGTTTATATTTTCTAATTCTTCCTGGTTCAGTCTTGGAAAATTGTACCTTTCCAAGAATTTGTCCATTTCTTCGTGGTTGTTAATTTTATTGGCATATAGTTGTTTGTAGTAGTCTCTTATAATCCTTCGTATTTCTGCGGTGTCAGTTGTGATTTCTCCTTTCTCATTTCTATTTTATTGATTTCCGTCCTCTCCCTTTTTTTCTTGATGAGTCTGGCTAAGGGTTTATCAATTTTGTTTATCTTCTCAAAGAACCAGCTTTTAGTTTTATTGATCTTTGCTATTGTTTTCTTCATTTCTATTTCATTTATTTCTGCTCTGATCTTGATGATTTCTTTCCTTCTACTGACTTTGGGTTTTCTTTGTTCTTCTTTCTCTAGTTGTTTTAAGTGTAGGGTTAGATTGTTTATTTGAGATTTTTCTTGTTTCTTGAGGTAGGATTGTACTGCTATAAACTTCCCTCTTAGAACTGCTTTTGTTGCATCCCATAGGTTTTGGATCATCGTGTTTTCATTGTCATTTGTTTCTATGTGTTTTTTTAATATCTTCTTTGATTTGTTCATTGATCTCTTGGTTATTTAGTAGCGCACTGTTTAGCCTCCATGTATTTGTGTTTTTTATAGTTTTTTTCCTGTAATTGATTTCCAGTCTTATAGCGTTGTAGTCAGAAAAGATGCTTGATATGATTTCAATTTTCTTAAATTTTCTGAGGCTTGAATTGTGACCCAAGATGTGATCTATCCTGGAGAATGTTCCATGTGCATTTGAGAAGAAAATGTATTCTGCCACTTTTGGGTGGAATATTCTATGAATATCTATTAGATCTATGTGGTCTCTTGTGTCATTTAAAGCTTGTGTTTCCTTATTTATTTTCTGTTTGGACGATCTGTCCATTGGTGTAAGTGGGGTGTTAAAGTCCTACTATTATTGTGTTACTGTCAGTTTCTCCTTTCATGGTTGTTAGCATTTGCTTATGTATTGAGGTGCTCCTATGTTGGGTACATAAACATTATAATTGTTATATCTTCTTGGATTGATCTCTTGATCATTATGTAGTGTCCCTCCTTATCTCTTGTAACAGTCTTTATGTTAAAGTCTATTTTTTCTGATACGAGTATTGTTACTCCAGCTTTCTTCTGATTTCCATCTGCATGGAATATCTTTTTCCATCCCCTCACTTTCAGTCTGTATGTGTCCCTAGGTCTGAAGTGGGTCTCTTGTAGACAGCATATATATGGGTCTTGTTTTTGTATCCATTTAGCCAGTCTGTGTCTTTTGGTTGGGACATTTAATCCATTTACATTCAAGGTTATTATCAATACGTATGTTCCCATTACCATTTTCTTAATTGTTTTGGGTTTGTTTTTGTGGGTTTTTTTCTTCTCTTGTGTTTCCTGCTTAGAGAAGTTCCTTTAGCATTTGTTGTATAGCTGGTTTGGTGGTGCTGAATTCTCTTAGCTTTTGCTTGTCTGAAAAGCTTTTGACTTCACCATTGAATCTGAATGAGATCCTTGCTGAGCAGAGTAATCTTGGTTGTAGGTCTTTCTCTTTAATCACTTTAAGTATATCCTGCCACTCCCTTCTGACCTGCAGAGTTTCTGCTGAAAAATAAGCTGATAAGCTTATGGGGATTCCTTTGTATATTATTTTTTGTTTTTCCCTTGATGCTTTTAGTATTTTTTCTTTGAATTTAATTTTTGTTAGTTTGATTAATATGTGTCTTGTTGTGTTGTTCCTAGTGTTTATCCTGTATGGGACTCTCTGTGCTTCCTGGACTTGGGCGACTATTTCCTTTCCCATATTAGGGAAGTTTTCAACTGTAATCTCTTCAAATATTTTCTCAGACCCTTTCTTTTTCTCGGACCCCTATAATTCAAATGTTGGTGCATTTAGTGTTGTCCCAGAGGTCTCTGAGATTGTCTTCAATTCTTCTCATTCTTTTCTCTTTATTCTGCTCCTTGGCAGTTATTTCCACCATTTTGTCTTCCAGCTCACTTATTTGTTCTTCTGCCTCTGTTATTCTGTTATTGATTCCTTCTAGTGTATTTTTCATTTCAGTTATTGTGTTGTTCATCTCTGTTTGTTTATTCTTTAGTTCTTCTAGATCTTTTTAAACATTTCTTGTATTTTCTCAGTCCGTGCCTCCATTCTATTTCCAAGATTCTGGATCATCTTTACTATCATTACTCTGAATTCTTTTTCAGGTAGACTGCCTATTTCCTCTTCATTTATTTGTTCTTGTAGGTTTTTACTGTGCTCCTTCATCTGTGACATATTTTTTTGTCATCCCCCTTTTTTTTTTTATGAGTGGGATTGTGTTCCTGTCTTACTGGTTGTTTGGCCTGAGGCTTCCAACACTGGAGTTTGTAGGCTATTGGGTAGAGCTTGGTCTTGGAGCTGAGAGGAGGAACTCCGTGAAACCTCACTCCGGTGAATACTCCCTGGGGTCTGAGATTCTCTGTTAGTCCAGTGGTTCGGACTCGGAGCTCCCACCGCAGGAGCTTTGGCCCAACCCTGGGCTCATGAACCAAGATCCTGCAAGCCGCCTGGGGTGGCAAAAAAAAAAAAAACAATATCAAAGTAAGGAATAAAATTAGACTAGGGAACCAGCAGATATGTTAAGAAGAATATAAAAATAAAAATATAGATGAATCAACAACCGGAAGGTACATCAGTACCACAATAGTAAAAAAGAGGAGGAGGAAAAAGGAAGAAAAAGAAGGGGTGGGGGGTGGGGAGGCCTTGGCTATGGAGGGCGGGAGCTAAGAAAGGGTGAGGTTTGGGTGGTGAATGGGGCCAATGCTCAGGACCCACAGGGCTGGAAAAGGCCCTGGAGGCTGCAGACGGTGGGGCTTAGGCTCAAGGAACAGAACGGGCCCAGGCGTGCCCCCGACCCCTGGTCTCAGAGGGCAGGGGACCTCACCTGGGAGCCCAGCAGGCTTCCCGGGCTCGAGTGGGCAGGGCAAATGCCCTTCTCTCTTTTCCTTCTCCTCCGGTCTGGGAGGCCCCTCCCGCCTGCCTCTCCTGATCTCCCCAGCCTCCCTCCTATGCCCCCAAGGACCCACATGGTCTGGAGGGAGTTTTGGAGGGCAGGGAAGCAGCCTGGGAGATCAGCAGGCGCCCCATGCCCAAGCGGGCAGGGCAGTCGCCCTCCACGCCTCTCCCGCTCCTCCAGGATGGCTCCTCCCACCTGCCTCTCCTGATCTCCCCGGCCTCCCTCCTATGCCCCCAGGACCCATGCGGCCTGGATGGGGCTTTGGAGGGCGGGGTACTGGCCTGGGAGCTCAGCAGGCTCCCTGGCCGCAGTGGGCCAGGCAATCGCCCTCCGCTTCTCTCCCGCTCTTCCTGGAGAGTCCCTCCTGCCTGCCTCTCCTGATCTCCCCGGCCTCAGGGGCGACAATCCTGTCTGGCCTCCACTTCTCCTCCCCCCCCTCAGTCCCGCTACGTCCTACCAGTTCACTCTGAGGTTCCTTGGGCATCAGAGACCCCGCCCAGTGGCCGGCAGGAGCCCTAGTTGTGGGGAGACGCTAACTCGGTGTCTTCCCCCACCACCATCTTGACTCTGCCTCCGTCATTTTTTTTTACTTGAATTGTAAAAGCATAAAGATCAGAGTCCACTCTGTGTCCCATTGTCCCTGCGTGGCCCAGCCCACGTTTATTTACCAAACATTTTCTTTTGCATCTTCATATGGAGTGCGTTCCTCCTTTCTGAAGTTCTAAACCACTCCCCGCCAACATCTCCTTTTGTCTTTAACCACAGGTGGTATTTAAGGCGAGGGTTTTGGCCATCTTGGAGAGTTAGTTTTCCTGAGTCTCTCCCATGTGTATGTTGGGGAGGGGGAAATTTCTCCCTCTACCCCTCTTTGAGTTCTTGTGGCTGGACTAATAACAAAATTGATGCAAGACAGATTAACAGGAGAAAAAACAACAAATTTTAATTCGTGCACACAGAGGTCTCGTGGAAATGGGACCTAAGAAGTGGCCGAAGCAGGCAGCTTTTATACTTTTTAGACAAAGAGACAATAAATTTGTGAGGAATTGACAGGACAAAGAAACTTGGGTTTTGGGTGCCCGATTAGTGAAGAATCAAAACAGAATGTGGGCTTGGGGTAGTAAATTAAAGAAGTAAGAAGGTTTGTTTCCAGAGGCTTCTAGGCCTGTAATTCCCCCACCTCTGGGGATAAGGGTGTCCTTCTACCTCCAGATGCAGGGGTGCACCTTTCACATGGGAGATTTATTCCCTGCTTTCAGGGAGACAGAAAGGAGGGTCAGAGTGTCCCTCTTGTAATGGCTGTTTCTTAAGTAACTTTAATTCAAAATAATCAGTATGTCATTGCTGCATATTTTGGGGTGAGCTTCCCTGGGCCCCAACATATAGATGTTATTAAACTTCTGTTTGATTTTCTCCTGTTAATCTGTCACATGTCAATTTAATTCTTAGACCATCCAGAAGAACCTAAAAGGATTGACGACAATTTCTTCCTCCCTGACAGTGGCAACAACATAAAAAACTCCTTGATATCTCTGTTTTATAAATTCACTAGTCTCTTTCATAGTATGCTAAATACGTGAATTAAAACCGCAATGACGTATGACCATACCCTTCCCAGAATGGCTAAAATTAGGACAGCTGATAATATCAAGTATTAATGAGAGTGTGGCGCAAACAGAACTTTCAGATATTGCTGGTGGGAGTGTAAGTTGGTACAGTCATTTTGGAACATTGGCAGCATCTTCTATGTCTACCCTACGACCCAGCAGTTCCACTCCTGGGCATATCCCCAAGAGAAATGAGTGCTTATGTTCACCAAACGATGCACTGGAAAATGTTCATAGCAGCTTTATGCATGATAGTCCCCAATCTGTTAACAACCCAAACGTCTATTAAGAGTAGGATGGATAAATAAATTGTGACATATTTGTAAATGAAATTCCACACAGCAATGAAAAACACACACTCCTGCTTCATGCACTAACATGGCTGAATCTCACAGACGTAATATTGAGCAAGAGAAGCCAGACCCGGAAGAGTACATAGGGTGTGATTTCATTGACGTGGAGTTCAAGAATAAGCAAAATTAATCTCTAGTGAAAGAAGGCAAAATAGCGTTTGCCCTTGTGGGGGCAGGCTCACTGGGAGGGGTGTAAGAGAGCCTCCTGGGGCGCTGGAAATTTTGTTACCTTCTGAGTGGTGGTTACGCAGGTGTACACATATGTAAAAATGTGTTCACCTGCATCCAGTTTTATGCACTTTGTGTAATTTATTAATCCGCAAAAAAGTGAAAAGAAAATAATGTCTGAAATCCATCAGGCTAACGGGTAGTGATGGCTCTGTGTCCCGGAAATGTCAATCACAGTTTGGTCTTGTGCTTCCTCCTAGATGGCACTGCCCTGCCTGTAGTCCCCTGCCCAGGGGACCTCGAGGCGCTGCTCTGGGTGGGGTTGGAGGGGGGGGGCAGCCACTGCACCAGGTCGGCCAGGACCTGAGATGGAGGCTGACCAGGTGCCCTCTGCCGGCATTGGGGCTGCAGATTTGGGGGCAGCAAGGAGAGAGCAGAGTCAGAAGCAGCAGAGATGAGAGTGTGAGAGAGGCTCAGGGGAGGGGGTGGCTGGAGTAGCTGTCTCTCAACATGCGTGGCTCTTAACAGCTTTCCTGATCCAGGTCTTTTCCAGATGTAGTCTTAGAGCATCTGCGCATGGCAAACTGACCTTCAGTGATTTTTGCAACCTTGTCAAGGTGGGGGCAACTATATCAGTTCGAATCTAGCAGGAAAAGGTGACTCACTCAAACAAGGTAATTGAGGAGAGTTTAATGAAAGGACACTTATACAGATGTGAATAGGTTCAGGGGATGGCCTCCCTCTACCTGAATCCCACACAGGTGTCCCCTTTTCTATAAGCTCATGCCCCAGCCCTCTCCCTACTCCATTCCAGTCCAAGTGGCCCATCTTTAGTCCCTCTAGGGGTGAAGGTGTGGGCTATGCCAGTGGTTCTTAGTCCCAGCTAGCCATAAACTCACCTGGGGAAGCTTTAAAGTACATCAGTGCCTGGGCCCCACCCCCAGAAGTTCTAATTTAATGGGTCTCAAGTAGAGCCTGGGCATTGTGCCATGTAAAAGCTCTCAGGTGACTCTAACAAGCCCAGATCAATTCTTTCAGACTCTCTGGGGCCTAGGATCTGGGCATAGCTGCTCTTTCAAATTTCCTCAGTGCAGCCAGAGCTGAGAAGCTCTGTTCTGTTTTCTTTCAAAATCTATTGTTTGGCATAAACTTGCGGATCTGTTCTCCTCAGGCTTTCCTTTAAAGTGTATTTCAGAAGTAAAACAATACAATAAGTTTAAAAACTGAACATTGATTATTTTCACCCTAATAACACTGCTTGAGGTACTATCAGTATCTCTGGCCAGAGTCAAGAACAAAGGAATAAAGAAAATAACATCCATATTCATAACAGCATTATTCACGATAGCCAAAAGGCTGAAACGACCCTAGTGTCCATTGACAGATGAATGGATAAACCAAATGTGGTAAATACATACAATGGACTATTTTTCATCCTTAAAAAGGAAGGAAATTCTGACACGTGCTACAACATGGATGAACCTCTAGGACATGATGCTGAGTGAAATAAGCCAGTCTCAAAAAGACAAATACTGTTTGACACTCCACTTATATGTGGTACTTAGGGTAGTCAAAATCACAGGGACAGAAAGTAGAAGGGTGGTTGCCAGGGGCAGGGGTGGGGGGAATGGGGAGTCATTTAACCCTGGGTACCGGGTTTCAGTTTTTCAGGATGAAAAGAGCTCTACTCCTAGAAAAGAACATAGGCAAAACATTCTCTGACATAAATCGTACAGTTACGATTACGACATAAATGTTTTCTTAGGTCAGTCTCCCAAGGCAATAGCAATAAAAACAAAAATAAATGGGACCTAATCAAACTTACAACCTTTTGCATGGCAAAGGAAACCATAAAATAATGAAAAAACAACCTACAGAATGGGAGAAAATATTTGCAAATGATGTGACAGACGAGGGCTTCATCTCCAAAATATACAAACAGCTCATGCAACTCAACAACAAACAAACAAATCGAAAAATGGGCAGAAGACCTAAACAGACATTTCTCCAAAGAAGATATACAGATGGCCAGTAGGCACATGAAAAGATGCTCAACATCACTAATTATTAGAGAAATGCACATCAAAACTATAATGAGGTACCACCTCACACCAGTCAGAATGGCCATCATTAAAAAGTCTACAAATAACAAAAACTAGAGAGGGTGTGGAGAAAAGGGAACCCTCCTACACTGTTGGTGGGAATGTAAATTGGTGCAGCCACTATGGAAAACAGTGTGGAGGTTCCTCAGAAAACTAAAAATAGAGTTACCATATGATCCAGCAATCCCACTGGATTGTTCCCCTATGTTCGTAGCAGTGCTATTCACAATAGCCAAAATACGGGAACAACCCAAATGTCCATTGACAGATGAGTAGATAAAGAGGTGGTACATATATGCAGTGGAAAACTACTCAGCCATAGAAAAGAATGAAATAGTGCCATTTGCAGCAACATGGATGGACCTAGAGATTATCATACTAAGTAAGTCAGAAAGAGAAAGACAAATACCATATGATATCACTTATAGGTGGAATCTAAAATATGGCACAAATGAACCTATCTATGAAACAGAAACAGACTCAGAGACATAGAGAACAGACTTATGGTTGTCAAGGGGGAGGAGTTTGGGGGAGGGAAGGACCGGGAATTTGGGATTAGCAGATATAAACTATTATATATAAGATGGATAAACAACAATAGTACAGGGAACTCTATTCAATATCCTGTGATAAACCATAATGGAAAAGAATATTAAAAAAGAATGTCTAAAAAAAAGATGAAAAGAGTTCTAGACATTGTTTGCACAACGATGTGAATGTATTTAACACCACTGAACTGTACGCTTAAAATGGTTAAGATGGAAATTTTATGTGTATTTTACCACATTTAAAAAAAAAATTTAAAGCAGGAATATTTAGTTCATTTAAATTGTATGTTCAGGGCTTCCCTGTTGGCGCAGTGGTTGGGAGTCCGCCTGCCGATGCAGGGGACACGGGTTCGTGCCCCGGTCTGGGAGGATCCCACGTGCCGCGGAGCGGCTGGGCCCGTAAGCCATGGCCGCTGACCCTGCGCATCCGGAGCCTGTGCTTCGCGACGGGAGGGGCCGCAGCAGTGAGAGGCCCGAGCACCGAAAAAAAAAAAAAGTATGTTCATACACAAGGTTGACAAGAAAAACTCCCCTTCGTCTTCCTCACACCCCAGTCCCTGGGGTTTGCTCTGGATACAGGGAGAGCAAATCTTATCAACTGCCTTTCTTAATCCAGCCTGGTAGGAAGACACAGCTGAGCCTCAGAATATAAACTAGAAATGAAAAACAACTGAGAAATCTCCTTCTAATTCTCCGCGTCTTTTAGTGAGGACGCCCAGAGTGAGGGGCCTCGGCTTTTGGGAGGGGGAAACAGCAGGACACCGTTGTGGGCAAGAGGACCCAGGGCAGGTTGGGCCGTGGAGGAGGGGCGGTGCAAGTAAAACTTCCCTGCGAGGTCATATAGAAGGAAGAGGACATTCTTTTCCAATCATGCTGCTGTAGGAAAATATTCTTCTTCCTTGATGTGGCTCCCCAGTGTACTGTCTCTGAGCATTGTTTATCATGCGAGCTGTGGGCTTCCGTCCAAAAGTCACCCTCAGGGGCCGGAAGATTATAGGCAACAGGAGGAGCTGTGACCTCACCTTGCCCTGGGTAGGGGGCCAATGCCTACCCCATGCTCCTCTGTTGGAGCTCCTTGGTGATATGATTCTAAACTAGACTCATACTTGGGGAAAGGGATTCCTGTGGATTATCACGCTCCACTGTGCTGTTCAGGGTGGTGGAACAGATACCAGGGCAAGATCAGCCTGTGTATTCTTCCCTACACAGCCTAGGGAATTGACGAGGTGGTTCAATCTGAGAAAAAAGTGAGGCGAAAGCTGGTTATCCCATGAGAGAACACTTATAAATCATTTACCACTTTCCCCACTTTGATTCTGGGAATAATATTTAGCATCTGGTTTTAAAAACCCTTTTCTACTGTGGAAAGAAATACCAACCAATTGAGATCAAGCAAAAGCTGTTTATTCAGGGCTTGCTATAGCAAGAGTCAGCCAACATCACTTAGGTTTTGGCAGACACCCAAAGGCAGGCAGAGGAGTGGGAAAGCTTTGTACTGGACAAAGAGGAAGCCTGCAGGTGTGCCCTGATTGGAGGCTGTTGACATGGGAAGCTGCAGGCAGGCTAACCAGAAGCATGGCATCCTATGTGATTGGTCAGGGGAGCATATTTGCTTTCTCCAGTTGATCCCAAGTTGGAAGCTGCAACAAAAATTAGGGAGGCTATCAGATATTAATAAAGTCCTGGCCATTTGGGACTGATTGTTACAGGAGTTATTGTCTCACTTCCTGGACTAGTTGTTAGAGATAGAAGTCTGACTTGCAAATAGTAGGTTGGCTTCCTGGGCTGGTTGCTCCAGACTGTGGGTCAGAGTTCTGTTCTATATATGGTCTGGCCATTGTCCATTTGTATATTCAGTCTCTCACTACCAGACTGTAAAGAAAAATATGTTGCCTGCTATTCCAGTTCTACAAGGATAAAGCCATTAGCCACTGGAGTTGCCCACTGACAGTGCACCTGAGGGGAATTCACTGTGAACTTCCCTCCAACTGCTTTTGCTGCATCCCACAGATTTTGTATGGTTGTGTTTTCATTGTCATTTGTCTCAAGGTATTTTTTAATTATCTTTTTGATTTCCTCATTGACCCATTTTTTTTTTTAGTAGCATGTTGTTTAGTCTCCATGTAATAGTTTTTTTCTCATTTCTTTTTCTGTGGTTGATTTCTCGTTTCATGTTGTTGTGGTCAGAGAAGATGCTTGAAATAATTTCCATACTCTTAAATTTGTTGAGGTTTGTTTTGTGGTCAATCCTAGAGAATGTTTCATGTGCACTTGAAAAGAATGTATATTCTGGTGTTTTTTTGGATGTAATGTTCTGAAAATATCAATTAAGTCTAACTGTTCTATTGTATCATTTAGGATCTGTTGCCTTGTTGATTTTCTGTATAGAGGATGTGTCCATTGATGTGAGTGGGGTGTTAAAGTCTCCTTCTATTATTGTATTCCTGAGAGGAATTCAGGATGGAGAAAAACAGGAAGCATTCTGCATTCTGTGCTGGCCCCTAGATAGTTAAGATGCATCTCTAAGGACAAATTTCAAATGACCCTAGATTATTGCATATTCCCATATATAGAAAAGCACTAACATCATTAACTTGAGATGTCTGTTCTTTGTGATTTGCAGTAATCTTTTGATGTTCAACTACATGTTTTTTCCAGCCCAAAGAAATTCATATACGTCCTGGTTCCTCCCTTACTTCTTCAGAGCAGTTCCTCAGAGCTACCTGCGAGGCTGTCTCTGAGGCTATAGTCCTCCGTAAGGTCCCCAAATAAAACTTGACTCACAACTTTTATGCTGTGCGTCCTTATTTCAGTCAACAAAAGCTTGAGGTGTTTCGGCCCGAAAGTCTAGTGGTGGTGGAGCTGTAGGAGTGAAGCTTTCTTTGCTCCTTCCTCCACTCAGGCCAGTGTAGTCATAGAAATATCAGATCAAGGTGGGGACAGTGGTCCAGAAGTTCCAGGCTTTGCCACTAACCAAAGCTGAAAGTTTTGGGGACAATAAGGAAGCCCCTGCTGCAGTGTGGACAGACTCAGGAGTCTACGTGAGAGCAACCCTTCCCCAACAAGTGGAAGGTCGCCTTGACAGCCAAAGGAAGCACTCCTGTTATATTGTCTGTATAAGTGGAGGGAGTTCCCAGAGAGGGAAACCCTTTTATAAAATCCCTAATACCCCTGACTTTTAATGTCAGCAATAGAGTATGACACTGAAAGTTATTGAAATTGTCAACATTGGCTTGTGTCCAATTTGTAAACAGCTCCTCGGCTGCCCCTTCCCTACCATCACCTGGCCCCCATCGCTAACTGTAGAAATCTTTAGAATTTTCTCTAGGATTCATTTTCCCTTACCTGACCCCTGTAATATTTGCTTCATAATTCTCTTATGGCTTTTAGCTTGCTGTATAGTTTATGCTATTCATATTTACTTCTTTTAACCTCCGCCAGACTATAAACTCTTTTTTTTTTTTTCACCTGCAGTGTTAGTATAGACACTGAAAAACGCTCACTGATCAATGTCCCTGTGATGGATGACACATTCATTGACCAAATATGAATTGAGAAGATTCTCGGAGCCAAATCAGAAGATAGGCACTAGAGGGTACAGAGACAACACAGTCACTGCCCCTGGCCTCAGGGTGAGAGAAAAGCAGCCAAATAATTGCCATACGATGTGGTAAGTGCTAAGTAATGGAATGGAAGTAAGTACGAAGTGCTTTGGGAATACAAGTAAGGAAGTGACTTGCTTTGATGAGCAAATCAGGGGAGGCTTCACGGAAGAGGTAACATTTGAAGGCTGAGCGGAGGTTTTCCTTGCAGAGAAGGAGAGAGCATCCAGGTAGAGGGAACTGTGATAGAAAGAGGAGCTCAGGTGACGGCATCCAGGGAAGAGCAGGTGGGGCTGGAGTTCTGGTGGAGATGTAGCTGCCTGAGTTCATAGGGGCTAGATTGTGAAGAGCCTTGAATGCCATTTTTATAAGTCATTTGGATTTAATTCTACTGGCAATATAGAGTCCATCCAGGCTGCTAAACAGAGGGATGGCAAACATCTGTGTTTTGTTATGATAATTTTGGCACCCATGTGGCAGATGGATGGGGCACCCAGTTAAGAGGCTGCCGATGATAGGGACCTGAACTAGAGCAAGAAATAACTGAAATTCCCTTCTGCTCCTCTGGGGCAAACTGTTCTCCTTGGTAGTTTTCAGACAATCAACTTGCCCAAAGGCAAAATCCAAGGCTCAGTGTTTCACCTACTGTGTGATTTTTGCTTTCTCCCACTCTGTGTGTTTTCTTTTCACTTTCTTGATGATGCCCTTTGAAGCACAAAAGTTCTTAATTTTTTTTTTTTTTTTTTGCGGTACGTGGACCTCTCACTGTTGTGGCCTCTCCCGTTGCGGGGCACAGGCTCTGGACGCGCAGGCTCAGCGGCCATGGCTCACGGGCCCAGCTGCTCCGCGTCATGTGGGATCTTCCCAGACCAGGGCACGAACCCGTGTCCCCTGCATCGGCAGGCGGACTCTCAACCACTGCGCCACCAGGGAAGCCCAAAAGCTCTTAATTTTGATAAAGTTCAGTTTATCTACTTTTTTTCCTTTTCACTTGTGCTTTCAATGTCACATTTTAATAGGCTTTGTCTAACCCAAGGTAATGAAGACTCACCCCTATGTTTCTAAGAATTTTATAGTGTTAACCCTCATGTTTCGGTCTATGACCATTTTGAGGTAATTTTTGTATATGATATGAGAAGAATCCAACTACACTCTTTTGCATGTTGATACGTAGTTGTCCCAGCACCATTTGTTGAAAAGCCTGTTCTTTCCCCCCCGTGAATTACCTTTGTTGAAAATCAATTGACTATAAACACAAGGGTTTGCTTCTAGACTCTCAATTCATTGATCTGTATGTTTTTCTTTATGCCAGGACCACATTGTCTTGCTGCTTTGTAATAAGTTCTGAAATCAGAAAGTGTGAATCTCCCAATTGTGTTCTTTTCAAATTTATTTGGCTACTCACACCAGCATATCAGACGCCCCATCAGACAGCTTCTTTTGGTTGTTGTTAATTACCGGAGATTAACTAGCCACAGGAATTTGTTATTTGTGAACACCATAGGTTATATCTAACTCAGACACATCTGCTATCAGATGGGAGGGAAACGTTGGCAAAGAGAAAAGAAAAAAATTGAAACTTTTTTTATGACTTGAAAAATAAAGAACTCTAATTGTATAGCAATTGTATAAATGTATCTAAACATGTGTCTTGGGAATGCAGATGGAATAAGAATGATTGCTTCTGGCTTGTCCTTAGCTTCATGACATCCTAAGAAATTGAAATGGTTCTAAGTACAAGACTATTCCTCCATTCTCTAGTAAAAGAAATGGGGAAGTTCTACAGAAGAACATACAAATACAAATGAGCAATGTCAAGATATGAGGGAAGGCTTTGTGACCCAACAGCAAGGTGTCAATAAATCTGAAAGCTGAACCCCTAGCTCAACTTACAGATGGACTGAACAAGTATGGAAAAATAGCATATCATAAAGTAGAAGTTCAGCTCTATATCCCTCTATAATTACCTAGCTTTCCTGAGAGTTTGATAAGATTTTCTCATTGTATGGGTATGTAATGGTTAATTTTCTGTTGTCTTGGAGGGTGCTTTGGAATGAGATTAATATTTAAATCTGGACTGCCCGTCATAATGTGGGTAGGCCTCATCCGATCGGTTGAAGACCTGAATAGACCAAAAGACTGGCCTCCCTGAGCAAGAGGGAGTTTGCCAGCAGACTGTCTGCCGACTTCGTCTGTACCATCAGCTCTCCTGGGTTTCCAGCCCGCTGCCCCACACTGCAGATTGGTACTTGCAGCATCCATAATTGTGTGAGCCAGTTCCATATAATAAATCTCCGTATAGGTCCACATCCTATTGGCTCTGTTTCTCTGGAGAACTCTGACAAATCTAGGGCATAAATAATTTCTAAACAAATAGATTGGTGTGTCTTTGCCTACCTCCAAGAGAATTTATAAATTATAAAGCCCTTTAAAAGTAAAGGAGCTTCTATTTTGATTGACTTAGGAAGCTAATCCTCTTTCATATGAATAGAATTCAAGAAAAGAAAGATTTAATTCCATACACTTTGAATCTACCGGTTTGACAATTTTGATTTGAAAACAATAATAAGTTTTCTCTGTTTTTAACAGGGTAAAAAATCATGTTAGCTAATATTCTAACTTTTGCAAGACCTGGATTTGTTTATTCATAGAAATCCGTATTAATCTGGACTCCCTAAATCTTTTACTAGTCTTGTTTAAGCTTACATTAGTAATTATTTAATAACATAAAAGCGTAAGAAATTTGTATGTCCAACTACACTGAGTTATAATTATCTTTTAAAAGTATTTGCTCTTAAGAATTTCAAAAAATGTTAAAAACTAGTTACTCTGTCTATATAAATTTCATAATATCATCTGTCTGACAATCTTTTTGAAATCAGCAGTGACTGTATTATTTTATAGCATCAACTTAAATCATAATACCAAGATCCTAAATTGGCTTTGAGAGAGACCTTGGACTAATTGAGTTAATAAATAACCTTTGGATGTCCAGTTTCTTGGCAGATCAAAACTAAAAAGTAAGAGAATATAAAACAAGCAAGCATAATTTTAATATATCTGCCCTTGTCTCCTGTTTTTATTCTTTAGAGAGTGACCATCAGTTAGTGAATTAATAAGGATATACCAATGCCTTTGGGTCATATTAGCATACAGGGTACTATTTGCTATGTTACAGACATGCAGAATGAATGAATGTGGCATGTGAGCTGGTGGTACACAAGCAGACATCCTTGTAGAGCTGTGGTCTGCTGCTAGGTACCTGAGTATGGCAGACAGTGCTCCTTTGCTTCCTTTCCAGTTTTCTCTGTGCCTGAGAGGGAACAGAAGTTAGTTTCTTTGGTTAAAAGTTGTAATTAAATGAGTACTCAAATAGTAGTTGCAAAGACATACAAATATGTAAGGTAATTGTTTTGTTGGGTTTTCAAGGAAATTGCTGTAGTTTTATTAAGATGGTAAGTTTAATGTGATATATATGTCTTATAAAACTATAAATTTATCATTTAATTATATGTGCATGTGTGTATGTATGTGTGTGTATATATATATATATATATATATATAATATGGCATGTGAATTAGTAAAAGAGTTTGTTAATGACAGTTCAGAAAAAGAATGATCTTTGGATACCTTTTTTTTGGTTTTTGTCATACTTTTGAATCATTTTTAAACAAAAATTCTTTTTTTTTTTTTTTAACAAAAATTCTTTACTTCTAACTTAGGATTCATAGTAATTATTGTTACTTTAAAAATTTTATTTTAAATTGTCCATCTTACAAAGATTGTAACGATTTTCTTATCTTTAGACACCCTTTACTTATGCTCTGATCTTTATGTATGTTCATATCTCACCTGTGATAACTCTCTCATTTTGCATTTCCCATATTCAAGCCCTAAATTTAAAATAGCAAATTTGTTAAGAACTTCTTGCAATCTAGACCCTCCTCAGAAGGGCACTGGGCAGCACTGTTTGTCTCCTAGAGATCATTAGCATGTTGGGTTTTTCCAGATTGCTTTTAGCTCAGTCACTACAAAAGCAAACTAAAACAGATGTTCCCTTGGGAGCCAAATGTTAAATAGGCCTTTTTCTTTCCTACTCAGACATTAGAGCAATACCTGACTTTGGGCAGCCTGACTATACTGAATCCTTCATAATTGTTCGTACAGAAAAGGCAAGTTGTGCTTTAAAAGTGCTTACGCAAAAGCTAAAATCTCATCGCAAGCCTATGGTAGGTTTAGCTGCCTTGTTTATTGCTGTGGTGCTGTGGCAGAAACAATTAAGCTAGTTGGTGCCTCAGCGGGAATTATTCTAGCTCCCCTTCTCACTCACTGCCCTCATAAGATTTGCTGTTCAAACCTAATTGCTTCAAAACAATAGTCACATTTCACCTATGGCATTTTTTCGTTGTCTAATTCCCACATAATTGTCAAGAACCACTCTAACCTAAGTAATCCTAGGGTTTTTTTCCCTAGTAATCCTAGGAAATAGTAATCCTATTTCCTTAGTTTCCAACCTAAGGAAACCAATCTAGCTCCCCCTCCTAATAGAAATGAACCCCACGACTGCTGAATAGCTCTTCAAACTCAGCATTCTCTGTCCCCTGGCCAATGCTGATACATTGTTTTTTCATAGTTCTTATCTTTGAAATAAAGTACATTCTGTGCTGCATAAGCTGTAACTTCTGAACCCTCTGCCTCTTAACAAGAGCATGCCACCTTGTTAAAGATGTAAGGATTCAAAGCCACTGGCTGAAGATGCCCAACATCGCTAATTATTAGAGAAATGCAAATCAAAACTATAAGCTACCACCTCACACCGGTATATAGCAGAATGACGATCATCAAAAAGTCCACAAGTAATAAATGCTGGAGAGGGTGTGGAGAAAAGGGAACCCTCCTACACTGTCAGTAGGAATGTAAATTGGTACAGCCACTATGGAGAACAGTATGGAGGTCCCTCAAAAAACTAAAAATAGAACTACCATATGATCCAGCAATCCCACCCCTGTGCATATATCCAGACAAAACTGTAATTTGAAAAGATACACGAACCCCAATGTTCATAGCAGTACTAGTTACAATAGCCAAGAGATGGAAACAACCTAAATGTCCATCGACAGATGAATGCATAAAGAAGATGTGAGATATATATATATATATTATATATATATATAATGGAATACTACTCAGCCATTAAAAAAGATAATGCCATTTGCAGCAACATGGTTGCAACTAGAGATCATCATACTAAGTGAAGTAAGTCAGAAAGAGAAATGTACTGAGGATGCCAAGACGTCAGCCTTGGAAAGGTCATATCTAGTATATTTAACCACAAATAATGCTCTTAAACTCTAGGGTATATACTCATGGGTTTATGATTCCCAGTGTGAAGTCACTAAGGATTCTACAACCTGGACATCCAGTCCCACTGGAGATGTATAAACCTAAGGCTCAGTAAAAAGCTTTAGAAGCACAGAGCTCTGAAAGTGGGTTGCTACTCAAGTTCCTATATAAGACTTTTAGATTAAGATCTGTGATTAGGATATAACAGTTTAACATTTGGCTCCTTTTATTACTTCTTTCCTTTGTATGGGTCAAGGTATTAGATTGTAAAATAACTGCCATAGTTGTTTTTGCCTTTCTCTCAGCTGTCTTCTTTCCCATAAACTCTTTGAACTCCCTTATTTACCTGTCTCAAACAATTGTAATGGCTGCCAATTTTTCCAACAAGTGGTTTTACCGCCTGCCTTTAGACTCCTTTAATAAGACCTGCTAACATATATCTATATGTCTTCACTGAACCTAGGCCCCCAACCGTTAGCTGCTGTTCCTAAAATGTACAAAGGCCTCAAAGGAATCCAAGGAATATGAGGGATAAAGAGACATGAGACTAATTCTCCTGATTAAGTTTAGGCCGACTAGGAAACTGGATACAAATGGTTCCAAATTTTAAAATTATATTTGTAATTATTCTATTTCTTGAGCACTTCCAATATGTGTTCAAATATTACTATAAACTGTTATCTCAAACCAACATCTAGTGGATGATACCACATCAAGAAGACACAAAATTCTTCGTGGTCAACCACAGACGTTGATCTGAATTTGACCACAAAAAGGGAGTAAGTATTTATAATAAGTCCTAGCTCGACTATGGTGTAGATACCAAAGGAAGGACATCAGCAGGAAATATGCAAGGTGAACATACCACCTTCCTACTCCACAGCTGAGTCACAAGATTTCTTGGAAAAATGATGAATAACTAAAATTACCTTCCCTGATAATAATGCAGTCTGCTTGGGTGCAAATTGCCCTCTTGATAGTTTTAGCCAATCAGCACACCCAAGGACAAAACAAAACAAAACATTTTGTCATTTCTCCCCTGACTGAGAGTGTTCCCTCCATAAACCCTGTTTTGTCTATTGGATGGCAATCTGTATACAACTAATCTCCCTTATAGATGAGTAAATGTCAGCTGTGCTTTAAATTAATGTCTCTGAGATGTTCTTTAACAAGGGTGATGTCAACATCCAAGATAGGGAATAAAAGCAGGGAAGTTAGTCTGGAAAGGGGTTAACGTTTGGAACATGCCGAGTTTGTGGTACTTGTAAAGGACATACAGGTGATAAGCAATTAATTAAAGGAAAGATGGAGGCTGAAGCAGAAATTAGAGGTGATTAACACAGATGTGGTACGGAAGATTTTGTAATAGATTACCCAGTAGTGCATAATGTTAAAATGGTGAGTCACCACTGTCTGAGAGGAAGAAATTTTCTTCTATCCTTCTAGGTTCTTCTGGTTGGTCTAAAAATTAAATTGACATGAGACAGATTAACAGGAGAAAATCAAACAAAGGTTTAATAACCTGTATACGTGGGAGAGCCCAGGAAAACTGAACAACTCTCATAAATGACTGAAACCCTCACCTTAAATACCTCTTTTAGCTAAAGACAAAAGAGGATGTTGGGGGTTGTTGTTTCGGACCTCAAAGGAGAAGAAGGCAATTTACGTGAAGACGGAGAAGCAAGCGTTTGGTAAACAAATGTTTGCTGGGCCACAGAGAGACAATGGGACCCAGAGAGAGAAATTCTAACAAACAGACTTTGCTAGCTTCCTCCCTGTCTATACACCTAGTTCACACTATAGTTATCTATGGTGATAGTTCCTTTCCTGGAACAGGTCCTCTGTCTACATTCTTTAGGCAGTTAGGGGGCCGGCCAGAGGTTCTTCATGAGTCTTTTGGGCCTTGATTGTTTTCATCTCGAAATAATCCACATGCCAAAGAGATACTTTGGGGTGGCAAATTTTGCTCTGCTACACCAACAAATTAACTACGCCACCATCTGAGGGATGTCTGAAGAAGAGGAGCAGGCAAAGAAGACGGACTGAGCCATGCAATGAAATTCAAGAGGAGCAAAGAAATTTATTTGATCACTTACGAAGTGCCATTGCTTTTAAGACATCTCTATTTCAGAAATGTTGAAAATTGAGCATCTTAGCATTGATGAAATACAGCAGAATGTGGGCTGAAGAGGAGGCATTGGATTTGGAAATTAGGGAGTCATTGGTTAATCCATTTCACTAAGTTGGTAAGTGCAGACCTGGATGGCTGTGAGTTGGAGCAAATGGGAGTATGGAAGTAGGAACTATTTGCTGACCACTACTTAACAAATGGGAAGATGTGACGAAGCTTGAATGATGCAGGACACAAATGAAGGTAATTTTTGTATGGAGAAGAACTGAGCCTCTTTGAAAGTTAAGAAGCAGCTAATGGAGAGGTAGAGATCAAAGGTCCATGTGGGGCAGGTTAGAGTAGATTAGTGGAGAGGGGCACAGCTGTGGAGTCAGTCGGGGCTGGGTTCAAGTAGTCACTTTTCTACTTACTAGTTATGTGACACTGGACGTTTCAATTAGACCTTCTGAGCCTTGGTCTACTCATTTGTATCAGCAGGGTTATCACTCCCCTACTTCATGGAGTTGTTGTATGTATTAAGTGAGATTATCCACTTAATGAAGTGTTTGGCACAGTGGCCAGGACGTATTAAATGCTCAATAAACGAGATCTACTATTAAGAGATTAAGAAAGAACATAACGGATTAGCCAGATGCAGGTGGGAAAGGATGGAATCAAGTTCATAGGTGGAGGAATTAGCCCTGAAAAGGAGGAGGGATCCCTATGTGGTGGTACTAAAAGATGTCCATAAATTCTTTGATCCCCTTTCCTTCAAAAAATGGACCCTAATTACCCTCCCCTTGAGAGTAGGTAGTACTTGGTGAATCACCTCTAACTAATAGAATGTGGTGGGAGTGACAGAATGCAACTTTGAGAGTAAGTTATAAAAGGTGTTGTGGCCTCCATACTTGTTCTTTGGGTTACTCAGTCTGGGAGAAGCCAGCTGATATTTCATGAGAACATGCAAGCATTTCAGTGGAGAGGCCCATGTGGTAAGGGATTCAGGCCTTCTGCCAACAGCCAGGTGAGTGATCCATCTTGGAAGCTGGTCTTCTAGCCCCAGTTAAGCTTTCACATGAGTGTAGCCCGAGCTGACATCTTAACTGCAACCTCATGAAGGACCCTGAGCCAGGCTCTCCCAATTAAGCCACTTCAAAATTCCTGACTCATGGGACCTCTGAGATAATAAGCATACTTTTAAGCTACTAAATCTAGGGATGATTTGTTACACAGCAATAGAAAACGAACACTCCCTCTTTCTCTGAGACAGAAAGTGGAGAATGATAGGTGAGGACAGGCATGATATGGAAAGGAGAAAAGGTAGGTGCCTGATGGTCTCTATTTTCTCTTAAGATTAAAATACAAGACATGTTATTTGCTGACCATGAGGTAGCTTGATGAGACTGGCAGAAGAGACAGGCAGAAAATAGGCAAGGGAATCTACTAGGAACACAGGTAAGATTAATGATTCCCTTTCGTGCCTCTCTTCCTTTATGCCAAACGCAACCACAGAAATCACACTTGATGTTGGAACTAGATCAGCCCCCATGCACTGAGCCTTCATCTCAAGTGTGAAATTCAGAGGCATTGCAGCCTGTCTGAGCCAGCCCCAGAGACTGCCTGTGTGGTCAAACTGCTAATGAGTGAGTTCAGGGCTGAGGATGGCTCAGGTTCATCTTGGGAAAGAACTCCCAGCTGTCAAGAATGATTAGCCACAGCTGTATAGAGCCTAACATATTTATGAAGAGGGATAGAATATCAGAGGGAAATATTATAAGAGAAAAATCGACAAGCCTTACGGATTCTGCCACAAGCATATTGCAGTAAAGGGAAAGCCCTACAGTCTTTTAAATATCTCATTTGTATTATTCTTTCATCCTTGGTCCATTTTCCCTCTGCCCCTCCTCTCTGGTTATTAGCAAGGGAGCCTTGGGAATTCTCCTGATTTAGCCAGCTATCAATCTTTATCACAGAACAAGGTGGAGCTCCAGCACATAGAAGAGGCCAGGTTAAGGCTGCCCTCTCCCAGTTATACCACCTTATAGCCTTGGTCTCTTTAAACCCTAAAGGCCCACCAGGAATTGAATCACTGTGTCTCCTTACAGAATGACAGTTCCTGCTCTCCTTGGGAGTTTAACTTCGCTTTGTACTGATTCTGTTTGCAAACTGGGAAACTTAAACTGTATTGCAAAACTGGTACCTTTTCTACATTACACAATACATTCAATTCATTCATTCATCCTTTCACTCAGTTATTCAATTATTTAGCAACTCATTATTGAGTGCCTACTCAATAATGGGACCGGGGGCTTCCCTGGTGGCGCAGTGGTTGAGAGTCCGCCTGCCGATGCAGGGGACACGGGTTCGTGCCCCGGTTCGGGAAGGTCCCACGTGCCGCGGAGCGGCTGGGCCCCTGAGCCATGGCCGCTGAGCCTGCGCGTCCGGAGCCTGTGCTCTGCAACGCGAGAGGCCACAGCAGTGAGAGGCCCGCGTACCGCCAAAAAAAAATAATAATAATGGGACCGGCATGTACTAAGTGTTGGGAATAAAAAGATGAATGCTATGTTCTTGAGGAGTGGCAAAATGGCCTGCTGGCACATATATTTATCGAGTATCACTCAATAAATTTGTGTTGAATGAATGATAATTCCTGCACTCTATGGGCATCCTAGTCTAGTAGGGGGAGGGAAGCATGTTAACAAGTAATTACAATGGTTTTAGTGCAATAGTAAAGGAATAATTCCAGTACTATAAATATAGAGGACTGTATCTACCTGGAAGTTAGGGATGGTTTGATAAAGGAAGTAACATTTGTTTGATCTTGAAGAACAAATAAGAGTTTTTCCAGGAAAGGAATGTAGGAAAAGTCTTTGCATGCAGCCCCAAATTCACAGGCCTTATTTTTAGCATGATTCTTTTCACTCCAATCTAATCCTAATTTGCTAATATAAATATTAATGAATATTTTGCTGGGTTTCAATCTTTTGAGTTTATTTTTGCTTTTGTTCCCTAGGCAATGATCGTTTGGCAAAGTTAGATGCAAAACAATTATACAGAAGAGATTATTTTTGACAGAGTGGTTGAAATGAATTCAAAGAAAAAAAGATGTATTTTAAGTTTCTTCCTCAGAAATATTTTAATTTATTGTAATTTCTAAGACAGATGGAAGATAGTCTTCCTAAAACTGGTCTCCCTATTACCGCTAAACCTTCCTCTCTGACACCTGGCTGAGAACCCAGAAAACACGCCTTGTTCTTTGCCAGACCAGTGTTTACTGTTATTTGCTCACTTTGGAGTAGCTTAGCAGCCCATCAGATATTGTACACCAGATTGGCAGAAGGACTTGGAACCGCCAAATATAATAACCAAATTGGTCATCATCAATTCATTAGTGATTATATAGAGAGAAAATTTTTAATTACTTGACAGCATGGAAAATCACATTACACCAGGGAGTAGAACTTGCTAAGCCCACAGATTCCTCCAAATTGGAATTTAGAAGGAACTCTTATTTGCAGCAGAAAACATGAATCAATACTGACACTTCGTAAAATGTTTTAATGACTAAGCTCAAGCGTTTTGTCTCAAGAAGCTACTGGCCTAACAACACCTGCCGCTGTTACCAATGCTGATAAGATAATTTCCATGAAGTTGTCTCACCTGTTCTATTAAGCCTGTAAACTGCTTTGACAATCTTAAAGGAATGAACAAGGAACAAAGGAAGAAGGATGGGAAATCGAAAGAGCCAAGGAGTCAAATCTTTTTCCAGTTTAATTGAGAATTTTGGATTCTATCACGTTTGCACTCAGCCTTGCCATCAGATTCTTAGTTTCAACAGCTTGCAGCCATTACTGCATTTAATAGAGGTTGATGGTTGATGAGTATTTTTATACATAACTGCAGTTTCAGACTGATTCTCAGGTGTTTAACCAGCAAAGCCATGCAACATTTCGCTGAGTCAGTCCCAGGAGAAAGGGTTATCACCTGCTGAGCCAGGCAGTGGTAAACCAGAGCAGTACAAAGATTTAGAATCTTCCCTTTCTAGCTGACATACCACTGCTTGTCTTCAATTTTCTGGATAATTTAGGATTTTATTTACTATGATTTTTCAAGAACTGAACAATCATCCTAAACAAATCAAGGCCAGACTATTATTGACACAGAGCAGCATTTCCCACACTCTCAGTACTATGCTGTCCACTTCAAAGGGGTTCTGTGACAGAGAAGGTTTGGGAAAGTCAGGAGTAAACAGAGCTCACAAGGTTTCTTTACTACAGGCATCCCTCAGATTTCTTTGTGTGGTAGCAGACATCATGGATCTCCAGGAGGAAGTATAGAGTATAGTGGTTTCCAGCTCATTTGACCACAGAAGCTGGTTTTTTTTTTTTAATCTGTATTGGAGTATAAGTGCTTCATAATACTGTGTTAGTTTCTGTTGCACAACAGTGAATCAGCCATATGCACACACGTGTCCCCATATCCCCTCCCTCTTGAGCCTCCCTCCCATCCTCCCTATCCCACCCTCTAGGTCATCACAAAGCACTGAGCCAATCTCCCCGTGCTGTGATGCTGCTTCCCACCAGCCAACTGTTTTACATTCGGTAGTGTATATATGTCGATGCTACTCTCACCAGAAGATGTTTTTGAATGCAAGGCCATCTGATGGGGTTGATGTCCCCCAGAGCATACTTTGGGAAATATTGCTGTTCAAGTATACTTGTTATTCTCGAACACTCCACATTGTTAATAGAGCAGTGGACACGCTAAGAAGGATACTCCAGGGAAGGGGCAGCATATTAGTAGTGACCGACTTTCCCTTCCCACAGCATCCACTGACTACCTACTAGGGGCAAGGGTTCTGGCACCATCCCTTTCAAAATAATAAGGGCCTTGCATTCCTTGAGTGCAGTGCATATGGGAATGGGAGTGACCTGTTAGGGAGACATGACAAATCCTTTAACCTCTTCAACCCCACTTCAAATCAAAGGAATTTGATGTCCAAGTTACCTACCAATATTCTGCTGTTACCTCTCACAACCACTAACTAGAAACCCTTGGAAATAAAGTTTTTATTTTTCTATGTTTTCTATTGAGGTAAAATTCACATAACATAAAATTAACCATTCAAAATGAACATTTCAGTGGCATGTAATATCCAGTGCAACCACCTCTTCCTAGTTACAAGACAGCTCCAAAATAAAACCTCATACCCATTAAGTTACTCCCCATTGCCTCTCCCCGCAGCCCTGGTAACCACCAATCACCTTTCTGTTTCTATGGACTTACCTATTTCATATAAATGGAATCATACAATATGTGACCTTTTGTATCTGGCTCCTTTCAATTACCATAATGTTTTTTAAGATTTACCAACATTGTAGCATGTGGATGTAGCATCTACATCATTCCTTTTTTTTCCACATCTTTATTGGAGTATAATTGCCTCACAATACTGTGTTAGTACCTGTTGCACAAAATAGCGAATCAGCCATATGCATACATATATCCCCATGTCCCTTCCCTCTTGAACCTCCCTCCCACGCCCCCTACCCCACCCCTCCAGGTGGTCACAAAGCACCGAGATGATCTCCCTGTGCTATGCGGCTGCTTCCCACTAGCTATCTATTTTACATCTGGTAGTGCCTGAATGATTTCCCACCGTATGGATATATCACCATGTGTTTATCCATCTGTCCCTTGATGGACTTTGGGTTGTTTCCACCTTTTGACTATTGTGAATAGTACTGCTATGAAGGTTCATGTATTTGAATACCTGTTTTCAATTCATTTGGGTATGTACCCTGGAGTGGAATTGTTGGGTCATGGAAATAAAATTTTGCTACTGCAATTTTGTGGCACCATAAGGCAAATCAAACAGTTCATATGATTTAGCTAGCTTGAGACATAGTTTTTATGCATTGGGAAAACATGCATATAAAACGCACTACCCACAGGAAGCTTAGAGAATGACTTACTGAAGCAAGTTTCTTCTCTATACACAAAACATACCTATTTCTCCCGTGAATACCGTTCGTTTCCAGTGAGCCATTTGAGTTTGTGTTACTCAGCTGTATAGAGTGTCTGTTGTCTTCTCAGCCAATAAGCGTTTAACAAAGACAATAAGTAGAGATGCCTTTTGGTAGCTCTATTATTGGAATGTGTGGGTCCCATGTGAAAGCAGAAATAATAAAGAAGAAAAAAGGTTGACACCAGCACTAGATCAGCTCTTCTGGAAAGATTTTGAAATATCCAGAGTTGTATTATAGTCAGGTAAACCAGCTTCACTTGCATATATGTCTCTGAGAAGAGTTAATTATCAATTAAATATTGTTGAATAGACTGAAAACGTGAAATCCAAGAACATTAATGGAGCAGAGAACCCAAGCATAGTTCTCACTTTCCAAAAATGTTTCCAAATGCTTAACCTAGGCCTCAGTCCAAAGTCAGTCTTCTTATGGGGACATTAAGAAAAGCTGGGCTCTCATCTAATTACTGTGCATGGTATTAAGAGTTTTCTGAGTTTAAATTTCTTTCTAGGAAGAAAAGAATGAGGTCTATCACCAAGGGAAACATTGGGATTTTCATTTAAGTAAATCTACATTCTAAAATGTTATTACTTAGATTACTCCTATTATTAACAGTAAAAACATGCAGCAAAAATTTTTTTTTACATTTTAATTTCAGCTGAATTTAAAGTGTTAGAAATAACATGGACATATAAGCTGAGAAAATGAATATATTATGATCAGTTTGTCAGACTTTAACATTAACAGTAGTAAATCTTGAGAATGGGTCCTCTGGCTCTAATATACCTGTGGTAAATGACATGGAGATAGCTGAATTGCTGTATATTTCCAGGACCTTCTGTAACCGATTTAAGGTTGGCAGTAGGATCTAACAGATCATTATCCTAGAACATATGTGAGACCTTCTTCCATGCCAGATTAGGGAAATGTTCTTGTATCCGCTGACATCTCAAAGAGCAAAGAGGGAACATCCAGATAGGCATCGTAAGATTCTACAGCTTTGGGGCCTGCAGAATGAGATCATATCCTTCCATAGAGCAAGGTTGAGTTGATCTGACCTAATTATCTGATTGATGTGTTGAGAGGTAGGCCAACTTGGAAATGTATTTGCTGCATCAATTTTCTGTTTAGGCAATTTATTTAGTCATTACCCTCTTTTTATCCTTGTGACATGAGATCTCTAGATATTGACCTAAAATTACATAAGATGTGAATTTAATAATATTAATAATATATGTATTTTTAAATAATAAAAGAAATACAAGAATACATGCTGAAACATGCAAAAAAATAAAAATACAGAATGAAAAGATGAAAGCTTTTTGTTCAACTTGCTCCCCTCCCAGTGTCATTTCCCTTCCCACAGGTAAGCACCGTTAACAGTTTGGTGGATGCCTTTCCAAAGTGTATTGTTATAGATATAAATAGACATAGAGATAGATATCAAAAGAGACCATTTACCCAAGCACTAAATAATAAACTTTATTGGAACTACTTTTCAGGGTTAATCTCAAAACAAGAATACAGATTAACTATCAAATTTATCAAATTACTGAGAAATTACTGCCTCCTGGAGTTTTACTATTCTTTTTTTCCCAAAAAAAAAACATTTTGGGGACTTCCCTGGCGGTCCAGCAGTTAGGACTCTGAGCTTCCACTGCAGAGGGTGAGAGTTCGATCCCTGGTCAGGGAACTAAGATCCCACATGCTGCGAGGTGCAGCCAAAAAGTAAAAAACAAAACAAAAAAACAACCAAAAAAACATTTTGGGTCTAACATATTCTGACATGTTTCCCTGTCATATGCCAGACCATAAGCTGGGAGGAGACATAAATACTACTATGGCTAATAAAATTTACACAGGATCCCATATGTTAGAGCATTAGTATAAATTTTAAAATAACTCAGAGCTGAAGTGCCTCTCAGTAAATCAAGGAAAGCTGGAAAAAATCAAAGAGAAAAAAAGATTTGGGAGCCTGTGCAAAGGGTAGGGGAGATTCTGACTCTGGTTCAATTAATCAGCAAGTATTTACTATTCATCTCTGCTGTAGTAAGCATTGTAGGTATACAGAAATATAAAGTGTGGTCCCCACCTCCAGTGGGTTTACTATCACCTGAGAAATCAGACCAGCCAGACAGAATGGAATCAGATAATAAAGACTTGCACAAGGGCTTGAACTTGATAAAATGATAAATAGCAGGCAGCCTCTGAAGGTTTCTACTCAAAGGAGTGATACAATAAAAATTTTTTTAAAAAAATTAAAAGACTATGTCTTTACCCCCTTGCATCCCTTCATTTCCCCTCCATAATTACTGCCCCTGTTCAGGCTTTCATGAGCTTGCCTACTGCAGTGAACTTACATCCAGCACTCAGCCATCTCCCCATCCTACCCACTCCCAGGCCATCCTACACACAGCCACAAGAAGGGAGTTTCCAAAGGTGCAGGAGAGGGCTCAAAAGTAAAAAAAAGTCTCCCCTTTGACCACCAAATAGTATGAACTTCTGAGTGAAAATTCAAGGCCCTCCCATCAACTATGCTAATCTCCTTCCAGACTTGTCTCCCATTTCCTGATATAAATCCATTGCTCTATTGAAATTGAACTACTCACCACTCCCCAAACCCACGTCTGTGCTGTCTTCATGTGATTCGCACCCTTAACCCATCTCCACAGAAAAGCAGAGTCCAGATTAAATTTCTATTTTGTGGATATTATATCATATATATAGTTATATATATATTATTATATAGAGAGAATATGTGCTCAAAAATTTTAATGATACAACCAAAAACTTTAAGTCCACTGGATTAAAAGATGGCATTTAGAAGAAATCTGACCTCATTACCTTTATTATCAAGTAATTGAATGCTAGTACTATTATTTCATAGTGTCCTTATAGATATGATAGAGATTGTACTTGAAAGCGAGCTATTAATAACCAGTTATATCTAGACCATGAGGGCTTTACAATATGAGAAATTTGGGAAGCAACACCCAATGATGACTTTAGAATCAGATTGCTTAATCTCTGCTTCAGTCATCGCTAACTACAGCCTGGGGAAGGTTAGTTGACCTACTGCACATATGTTTCCTTAACTGTAAAATGAGGATATATTAGTAATTTCTGCATAGGACCACTTTCAGGATTAAATGAACTAATATATGTAAGAGTTTAGACTGGCATTTAATAAGCACTCAATGAATGTCAACTAATATTAACCAGGCTTTGGTTAAATTTGTTCTTTTTTTCCTAAGTGTGCTTTGCTTTCTTAAAAAAGTTTAAAAACTTTTCTTAATTTTAAAATTAAAAAAAATATTTATTGAAGTATAGTTGATTTACAATGTTGTGTTAGTTTCAGGTGTTCAGCAAAGTGATTCAGTTATACATACATATATATCTATTCTTTTTCAGATTCTTTTCCCTTATAGGTTATTACAAAATATTGAGTATAGTTCTCTGTGCTATACAGTGGCTCCTTGTTGGTTATCTATTTTGGTTAAATTTGAAAAGACAAAACCCCTTGTTACCTACTGACTCTTTTTGGCCAACAGGGGTCAGTACATGGCAACCAACATGGGGAAGCTAAATAAAATGCTTCACTGGGGTAAGAAAAGATTTTCCGTGTCTGAGGAAACATCATTGTTTAACTTCAGAAAATTTTCACAGAATAGTGTTGAGAAAAATCAGTCACCATAAAATTAAGCAATTAGTGAGAAGTGTAGGAAGAGAAAAGAATTAAAATACCTTAAAAATAATTAATTAAATAATAAATACATTTTAAATGTTGAAAGCAGTTTAAAACACAGACACATGTTTTAAATGGTAGTGCTCCGAAGCAGAGACCTTGGGAATTCATGGTGCAATAGAGGGCTATCTTGTCAAGGAAGGCAACTTGCTTACTGAAATGACCAAATATGTATGTCAAGTTCTGCCTTAATGTTTGGGGGGCAGGAGAAGGTATGAACCTTCCTATTTGCAGATTATATAAAAACAAATTTATTATTGAATGCTCACTATGTCAAGTGCTTTACCTATATCACCATTTTTCTTTTTTGAATTTTTAACATGAAAATATTCAAATATATAGAAAAGAATAATAAAACAAGCATCCATATATGTACTCAGTTTCACATTTAACACTTTCCATATTTTAATTTTTCTGAATTATTTAAAAGTATAGATAGCAAACATTTTACCCCTAAATACACCAATATGTGTATCTAAAAAGAGATATTTTTCTACATATGCACAATGCCATTATCATACCTAATAAAAAAAACTGTCTAATATCATCTAATGTTTTAGTCTGTATTCAGATTCTCCAATTGCTCACAAAATATCTTTTATATCTGGTTTATTAAATCAGAACCGAGGACAAGCCATTGTATTTGGTTATGACGTTTCTTAGGTCTCTTTTAATCTAAAACAGCCCTCCCTTAGTACTGCTTTATTTCATTTCTTCTTTCTTTCTTTCTTTTTTTTTTTTTATGGCACTGTGTTAATTTAAGAAATTGAGCCATTTGTTCTGCAGGATGTCTCACCATTTGTTCTGGATTTTTCTGATTGTCTACTTCTATCCTTGTAGTTTCTGCTTGATTATACTGAGGTTAAAGATTTTTGGAAAAAATACTTCTCAAATGATGCTGGTGCTTCATACTGTATCACATCAGGAGACACATAATGTCAGGTTGGTCCATTTTACTGATAAGATTGATCTAGGTTAAGGTGGGAAGTGGCCAGATTTCTCCATTGTCATTATGGATTTCCCTGATGATTGGCACATAATCCCTGGCTCTATGTGAATATCCTGTTCCCTATCTCACTCTCACCAATTGGTCACATTGATGATCCTGGCATGAATCAATTATTCCACTAGGGACTGCAAAATGGTGAATTTCTAATTCTATCCTTCATTTTACATTATTTAGCTGGCATGTTTTTGTAAAGAGAACTGTTTCCTCATCAACTGGGGCCATTTGGTTACCCTGAAATACAGCTGCAGCTAGAAAAGCAGGATAAATGGTAATTTTCTTAAATTACCACTTTTCAGAGTAAAGAGTTGGTGTAATAGTCACTGCCAGTAGTATGGCAAAGGAAGTTTTTTAAAACTGTTGTTTTTTTAGATTTGCTTTACACTTTAGTGGAAATGAATTTTATGTTTGACATTTTAAATAAATTGCGGTTATTAATTTTGATGCTCAAATTGTTCTAACTTTGGCCAGTGGGCATTCCTTCAAGCTAGCTTCTGTGTTCTTTTCAAAGGACCTTGTTTTTTAATACCTCCTGACTTTCTCTCACATGATGTTCTAAGTGCTCCTATTATTTCTCAGCTCTTGACCCGACTGACATCAGCCATTTCTCCAAGGAGCCCTGGTACCTTTTAGTGGAAAAGTGGTATTTAGAGATCAAAATCTGGGTGCCAAGGATAGTCATTGCTCCTAGGTCCTGAGTTCATATTAATATTTTCATTTCAAAGTTAACAATATAGAGTTTTTATGTCATTGTTATTATACAATACTTCTATATCTTTACACTGGAGCTTTTGCACCTAATAACATTAACAAAGTTACTTTTAATATTTACACCAACCCTAGGAGATAGGTGATCATAACTTATGTAATTGTGATCATAACATCTTATAATCTCTATTTTAAAGGAGGAACCAGATCATTGCAGCTCTATTTACAATAGCCAGGACATGGAAGCAACCTAAGTGTCCATCGACAGATGAATGGATAAAGAAGATGTGGCACATACATACAATGGACTGTTACTCAGATATAACAAGAAACGAAATTGAGTTATTTGTAATGAGGTGGATGGACCTAGAGACTGTCATACAGAGTAAAGTAAGTCAGAAAGAGAAAAACAAATACTGTATGCTAACACATATATGGAATCTAAAAATGGTCTGAAGAACCTAGGGGCAGGACCGGAATAAAGACACAGACGTAGAGAACAGACTTGAGGACACGGGGAGGGGGAAAGGTAAGCTGGGACGAAGTGAGGGAGTGGCATGGACATATATACACTACTAAATGTAAAACAGCTAGCTAGTGGGAAGCAGCCGTATGGCACAGGGAGATCAGCTGGGTGTTTTGTGACCACTTAGAGGGGTGGGATAGGGAGGGTGGTAGGGAGGGATATGTAAGAGGGAGGAGATATGGGGATATATGTACACGTATAGCTGATTCACTTTGTTATACAGCAGCAACTAACACAACGTTGTAAAGCAAGTATACTCCAATAAAGATGTTTAAAAAGAAAACCCAAAAAAAAAAAGGAGGAACCAGAGACAGAAGTGCCGGAGGTTAGGCTTCCAAGTAAACAGCAAGCGTCGTGATTAGAACGCTGCACTCTACTTCCACCAGGGACGGGAGCCCCTGACACTCAGAGGAGCTTTTCCAGGAAGCCAAGCGTCCTTAGAAAAGGTATCAGGGAGGTGATCAGGGCTAGGGGTGCGGGTACCAGCGTGTGGGGGTAAATATATGTCCCGACTCCAAAAGCAGAGAGCGGGACAGGGACGACCTGCTGGGTTATGGACCGTGGGGAGCATGGCCAGAGCTGTTGTTTCATCTTAAATGGACCAAAAATTCCCTAAAGAGCACACACAGCCACTGAACCACGCAGGAAGCACCCAAAGGTAAGAAAACCTGGCCAGGTCCGGCGAGCTACGACCCACAAATGGGGGACCTGACCCGCCCCCGCGAAGAGGGAGCCAATCAGAGGGAGCCTTGAACACGGGGGCGGGACAACAGAGGAGCGGGTCCAATGTGGAATCAGCCCTGGGTCGCCTCAGGGCAGAGTATTGCAAAGTCCAAGCAGCGAGCGGAGAGGAGGCGGTGGGCTAGCCAATCAGAGGGAGCAACTCACAGCGTTGGGTACTGGCAGCCATTCAGAAGAGTGGTCGCAGATGACTCGCCCGGCCCCGGCTTCCCGCCTTTCCCCTAAGCTCTAAGGCAGCGCGGCGCAGCGCTTCCTGGACTGGGGTCGTCGGCCACCGCGCTATGCTCGTCCTCGCCTCACTCTCCTGCTACAGATCCCAGGTCCGTGCAGGGGTCCGGTGGGACATGGCGAACTCGGGCGGCGAGGACCTCCGGAGCCAGGAAGGGGAGAATTTTCTCTACTTCGCCTATGGCAGCAACCTGCTGACGGAGCGGATCCACCTCCGAAACCCCTCGGCCGTGTTCTGCAGCGTGGCCCGCCTGCAGGTCAGTGCTCTCCTCCCGGCCCCTGCGATGGCCTCTGCCCCCCTCTGCAGACGAGGGAACCAGGATTTCGAGAACTCGCTTTCTCTTCGCCGCTTGTTGGCAGCACTGGGCCGGGAATGCAGCTCTTTCTGCTCAAAGTACATCAGGGTTCCTTGCACGACCTCGGGCCGGTCGCTCTCGCCCTCAGCCCTGTGCTTGACCCCCGCTGAGCTGTGCTACTCTGGCACCTGTGCCTCCCAGGCTACCCTGAGGTCTCTCTCCTGACGTTCTCACCAGCTGCGCGTTCTGCCCAGATCCCAGCGCCTCTCCCTTGGTCACTGATTTAGGGGCATCATCACAGAATCCATTCGGTTGGTCCCTCTGAGAAGCCTTCTCTCACCCAAGTTAGGGAATCAGTTGCTTTCTGTTCTGTATCCCACTTTGCTCCAGGACTTGTCACCTGGTTTTGTAAAAATCCATTTACCTGCCTTTTGCTCCCGATCTGAGAGGTCCTGAAAGCTGGAGCCGTTTCTTATTCACAGTAAGGGCTGTGCTCAGTTAAATCAAGTGGCTGGATGAACCTTCGCTTGCCTTGGTAAGAATCATTGCTCTTAGTACAGTCCATTTATTCATTTAGTGCGTATTCTTCCAGCACTTACCTGGAGATACAAAGATGATTGAGTAAAGCTGGCTGCTTTCAGGACCTCCCAGTCTATAGGAGAGACACTCGAACAAGTTATGTACAAAGCCTTTTGACATTGTTGAACCAAACAAACATGGTCTCTGCTATCGTTGTCAGGGTTCTTAGTAGCAAGCAACAGAAGTGGCTGATTCAAGCAGAAAAAGAATGTGTTGAAAGGCCGTTTGAAGAGCTCACAGAATGACCAGGAAGGTAGGACCACAAAGCTGACAAAACAAGCAGGCATAAAAGGGAAGCTCTAAAACAGCCAGTATCACACCAACAGAACCAGCCCAGGAGGCCACTGCTGCATCGCCGCTAAGCTTGGTAAACATGGACGTTGCATTGTGCATCACCTGCGCTGGACCCTGCCTGCTACTGTCACTACATCTCCAAGTTCCTGAAACCCAAATCTGGTTGCCACCACCAAGGTGGACCTTTCTGCTGCCCTGGGTCACTAGTTTCTAATTCAAAGCCCTAAGTGGGTGTCCTGATTGGCTACGTCTTGGCCACGTGCCCATGCCCTGACTTCAAGAAAAGCTGGGAGAACCAACTTCTGGCATTTGAAACTTCAAAAATGGGAGTCAGGCTCTGAACACTGTCTACCCCCAAACTCATAAGGCAGGGAATTCCCCAAACGTGGGAAAGAAGTTCAGATGGTTTATAATTGGAATGCAGCAAAGAGCTATCAAGCAAATGATTATTCCGTCACAGGTGTGGTCAGCCTTAAAAGGAGATATATTATGCCTTACTCTCTGCTTTGTTCTGAACTTAAAACTGCTCTTAAAAAAAGTGAAATCTTTTTTTTTTTTTTAAAGGAGACATTCAAGGTGCTATGGAAGTGTATGACTTGGGGACCTGACCTAACCGGGATGCTCAGTAAAGCCATTCCTGAAAATGTGACTTTTAAACTGAGACCTGAATGACTGGGGAGGGGGGAAGCAAACAGATAGAATGAACAGCAGGGACAAAAGACCTCAGGAAAGAAAAAAGCTGGACCTTCCAGCTAGTGTGGCTGGAATCTAGTGTGTGAGGAGGGTGTAGCATGAAGACTAGAGAGGTCGGGAAGGGCCACACTTTACAGGACCACAGAGGCCAGAGAAGCCTTGGGTCTTTATCTTGAGACCAATGAGAGGACCTCTGCCAAATTGAAGCAAATGAAACATCAGATTTACATCTTTGAAAGCTGGTTCTGGTTGCTCTGGAAAAATGGATTGGAAGCAGTGGATGTAGGGAGCCCGGTTAGGAAGCTTTTGCAGCAGTCCATGCTAAAGATAATGGTACCCTGCAGTGGTAGCAGTGGAGGGTAGCTGGGTTTGGGAGATATTTAGGAGTGAGTACTGTTAGGCCTTGGTGATTGATTGTGAAAGGAAGAGGAGATAATCGGGATGACTAAGGTTTTTGACGCAACAGAGTAGATGATGGTGATGTTTGTGAAAAGAAGAGGAGAATTAGTTTGGGAGGGAAAATCAAGCTCAGTTTGGACATGTATTTGGCCCTTAAACAATGCCGGGATTAGTGGTGCCGACCCTTCACCCAGCCGAAAATCAGAACTGCCATCTCTACCTCAAAAACAAAGGAATTGATACATGACTCACCCAAGGGCAGGAAGCTGAAAAAGTTTGGATAGAATCAGGACTCAGACCCTAGTTCTTTTGATGCCACATATTCTCTATTTTAATCTCTACTCGAACTTTTCCCCATACTTAGTTAATTTGATGATATGTAAAAGGAAAATATAGATGCTATATTTATTGAAAAAAATTCACATATGCTATATTTATTGAAAAAATTTCACATATGTGAAAAAAATTCACATAAAAAATTCACCTGTGTAGTTCAAACCTGTGTTATTCAAGGGTTAGCTGTACTGAGTTTGAGATGCTTGTTGTATATCCAAGTGAGCAGAAAAATATTAGTGAACATTCATTAAAAACTCACTATATTCTAAGCACTTTTGAAGCTCAGAGGAGAGATCTGAGCTGGATTAGAAGACGACTGGAATATTGGATGGTATTTGAAGCCATTGGAGGGGATGAGATTGTCCTGAGCAAATTGCTGAACAGAGAAAAGGGCCTAAACTGAGCCCTCAGAAACTCCAACATTTAAAGACCAGGCAGTGGAGAAGGAGTTGGCAAAGGGGATTGAGGAGATCAAGGAACAGCCTAAAAGAAAGGAGACAGATCAAGACCTGGTGGTTAATGATGTCAGAAGCAGCTGAGAAGTAGAGCAAGACAAGGAATGAAAATTGTCTATTGGATTTAACAATAGACAACCAGTTCCTAGTGTGGTTGTAACTTTTATCAGATCCCCTGATGTCCTGCCAGGCATACCTGGTCCTAGAACATCCAGTATACCAATTGAAGGTACGGGTCACTCAAACCGACCTTTTTTGTGAAATTCTGACAGGTTTTTAAGAAAATAAAGGTGACAGAGATAAAATATAAACCTTAGATTTATTATCTAGTCTAACCTTTTTTTTTTTTTTATCAGTAAGGAAGCTAAGCTCTGGAAAGATGGAAAGAAATCTTCTTAGACCAAACAGCCAAGTAAGGATTTTTAATCTTCCTGGCTGTGTCCTTTGATTACTCATCTCTGTGAGGGAGGAAACTAAACTCGAAACCTTGACTCCATTACTTATTAGTTGTGAGACCTTAGGCAAGTTGCTTAATCTTTTTAAGCCACAGTTTTTCTTTCTGTTAAATGGGTATAAAAAGTTGTTGACAGGATTTAAAAAAAAGTCCATATAAAACTCATAGCACAGTGTATAGAACCCAGTAATTTTCCAGTAAGTGTTAGCTGCTCTTATGATTATTATAGGTATGTTAATACAATTCAGGAATATTAAATTTATAAGTGTACAGATCACCCTCAAATGCCAGCTCCCTTAGGACAAAAAAAATAATGCTACTAGGATACACTTACATACATAAAAGTGGGAAGAATGTTATAACCCTTAGGTAGCCATCACCCAGCTTCAACAATTATGTACACTATGATTGTCTCTAAGTTAAAATCTATGTGTATGTAAGTGGGCTGGGAAGTAGTTTTCAAAAATAAAGATAGCTGTGTTAAGGCCTCAGGATTGTGGGATTTATTTTCCCTTTTAAGCCTCTTGTTTATGGTAAGATATGTGTACATATTCAGTATACAGTTCATTTTTAAAGAAAAATATGAAAAATTATAGTCCTTGAGATCTGGGTCCTTGGTTGTTTATCTTTGTATTTTTAACAGAAGGAACTCAAAGTTTGTTTTAGTTGCATGGAGTTCAAGGTAAATCTTTTTTTATTTTGAAGAAGGAAATTTTGGTTCACGTGGATACTGATCATATCACTTTGGTTTCCTTTGTAGGATTTTAAGCTTGACTTTGGCAATCCCCAAGGCAAAACTAGTGAAACTTGGCATGGAGGTATAGCCACCATTTTTGAAAGTCCTGGCGATGAAGTATGGGGAGTAGTATGGAAAATGAACAAAAGCAATTTAAGTTCTCTAGATAAGTAGGTGACTTCTAATTAAAAGTTAAATAATTACTAATTTAGAAAGTGGATCATATGCAAGGATGTGTATATATGTGTTGGTTTTTCAAAACTATATACTATGGACATATTCTTTATACTTTAGAGTTAACCTAAAAGGTGTAATGTTCATTCCTAAAAAGAAAAGCCTAGAAGGGTCACACTCTCTGATTGAGATTTGGGGAGACATTTGTAATCTCTTCTATAATTGATGGATGTCCTTATTTTCATTCTATTTGTTTTTTAATAAAATATCTTTGTAGTTTCATATTGTGAGAAGGCATGAAGATTTTTGTAATTGTTGTATACTTTTATTGATTTCAAAAGCTCAGTTTTTATTAGTTTTTAAAAAGTAATTCTTTAAGGTGGCAGTTGAATCAGTAAAAACAGTAATAATCACCTGTAAAAACTTCAAAACATATTAGAAATGCTTTGATGCTCTTTATAAATAGAACTCAAGAGTTGTGTGGCAGAGCATTTAATGCAAAGAAAGTGGCAGTGAAGAGTAGGATTTGAGAAGAGCAGACAAGCATCTGACATGCTTCATACTTTACTTCACTTGCAAACAGGAATGAGCCATCCTCTCTGCTTTTCTCTGGGTGGATATTCTCTTGCTGTCAGCACACATAGTCGTTTTTGTAGCCTAGAGAGCAATGTTTCAGTGTTACAAAGCTTGAAATAACTACACTGAAGCATGTTTTTAGATAGGCTAAATATAGAGGTCTATTAGAAGCATACCCAGTAATAGTAAGTCTCCAGCTTTCTAACTGAAAGGCTAAACTTCCTTTTGATGTGGTGATATTTCTGCTCTATCCCAAAATATACAGGGAGCAAGTACATCCATAAATAGTTAAAATTTTTAATCTGGTAAACTAACTTGGCTAAGTCAAGTATGATTAAAATTGACTGTTCTGGTTTCAGGCAAGAAGGGGTTAAAAGTGGAATGTATGTCCCAATAGAAGTTAATGTTTCTACTCAAGAAGGAAAAGAAATAACCTGTCGAAGTTATCAGATGACAAATTATGAGCGTGTTCCCCCATCACCCCAGTATAAAAAGGTATCCTTTTAACTAACTACTTACAAAGACTTTTGGTGATTCCTTGTTAATTTTCACTGAGCTAAACTAAAGAATATCTTGTTTTTAAAAGATTTTGTGTGTTTTAAATTCTACATGTACAATTCATTTTAATCAAAATGTTTTTTTAATACAAAAATGATATTTATTTACCAAATAACTAAATGTTCAGATTTATTTATAATGATAGAAATATGTCCCTAAAACTTCATTTATTAAAAAAAAAGCTTGTAGAAATGTATTTGAGTCATAATTCTAGACATGTTTTTTACTTTTTTAAAGTAGAAAATAACATGTATGAGTGTATTTTTTGTAGAGTTATTCTATACCCATGCTTTTATAATCATTTTTTTCTTCCTCCATAAGACAGTATTTCATGAACACCAAGATTCATTTTTGTAGGTAAAAAATATATTTCCTACTGCTGAAATGTTTTCCATTTCCAGATGGAGGGAAAAATAAGTCACACTGCTTTTCAGAATCAGGGATACCACTCCCTCAAGCACCAGAAAAGAATTCAGGATAGAGAGTCCAACATCCCTTTTCAGAAACCCAAACTTAGGTACCTGTTGGCAGGCCCAGTCAGGACATGATACCTGGAGAGGGTGACCCAGTTCCTGGGCCTAATCTGGAATTTTCTAGAAGGAACCTAGAGGAATTAAGCCTGGTATGGATCTGGGAAGTACCACTGGACACACTTGCTATTTATTCCCTCACGTCTAATTCAGAGGTAGAGTAGACTCCAGGATTCAACTACAACTGCTACCTGTAAACTGGAAATTTTTTTGGAGAATGGTGTTTGTTTCTTAAAAAATCATGCAAATTCTGTACAATAAGTTTTTCTCTTAATATAAAAACATTTAAAATCATATTACTGAGTACAATTGCTCTTCCATAAGGGTGGATCTTGTGGCTTTGAAAACTCCCTGCACGTTCATGCCCATTGTGAGTGGAATGACTTTCCCTCCATTTTGTTCTAGAATTGTTTATTCCAGAGTTATCTGAAAGCTAATATTTCATACTTTGATACTACAAATAAAGCTGTGGTATACTAAATTAAATTATGTTCCTAACTAAAGGGTTTTTTGTTTATTTTAACCATTTCTAGGTCATTTGCCTGGGTGCAAAAGAGAATGGTTTGCCACCGGACTATCAAAAGAAGTTAAACGCAATAGAACCAAATGACTACAAAGGAAAGGTCTCAGAAGAAATTGAAGACATTATCAAAAAGGGGGAAGCAAAAACTCATTAGAACCTAATAGAATACGTCTACAGATATTTTCTCTATATGCTAATACATTTTTAACATTTAGAACAGGGATCTGGGATATCTCTCTGTTTAATATATTTTCAACAGTGTCCTGAAGGGGTATCTCACTTGGGTGATTCCTTGTTTTCAGGCTATAAAAAGGCCAGGATAGGAGTTAGACGATTGAAAAGGGGGCCTTGCGGCATTGGAATGCATGACAAGTAGATGTGAGTATTCCTTCTGTGAACCCTTAAAGTTATTTTATTGAGTTGATCTGAAGTGTATTTTTGCTCTGTGATAAAGGGTAGATTTGCAACTCAAGGATGGTGCTGGTAAATCACTCTGCTCTGGGATTTTTTCTTAGTCAGCTTACTAAGAGCAAGCAAACTGCAGAAGCAATCGATTATAACAACTTCAAAATTTCAAAGATGGCATACTGTTCTTAGAGGAATAAATGTATTTGTGGTTTCACCTATAGTCCCTACTAAAATACCACATTTCATTTTGTTAGAGAGACTCACATCATCACACATACTGGATCTGGTCTTGGTCTATAGCCAATCTATACTAAAGGATAATTGCACAGACTCTGGAACCAGAGAGCCGAGGATTGACTGTCAGTTCCAGCACTTTCTAGCTGGGAAACTTTGCATTATATGACTGTGCCTCAGCTTCCTTGCCTGCAGACTGAGGACAGCCCGAATATCTATGTCTTAGGATTGTTTTGAGGAGTATATATATATATATATATATATATATATAAGCTTAGAACAGAGCCTGGCATATAATAAGTACTAGCAATCATTATTGTTCTTACTGAAGAATTAAGTTTGTACAGAGCTATCCTTGGAACAAGATTTTAAAGTAGAAGGGTCACGATTATGAGGGAAATGTGTCTCCCGGAAGCTGAAATTTGATTCTTGGCTTACCAAGAAATGGTCACCTTCTTAAATTTACTTACTGAATAAGTGGAAGAAAGAAGAGTCATGAATAAAACAACACTGGTTATCAAAAATTCTCTTATGTCTCTGTGGAATGCAGTGAGCTGGACCTTCCAAACAGGTTATTAGAATGAGAGGGAACAAGCCACAGGAGCATAAAACAAAGATTTGGTTTTTACTCTTGGGAAGAAGGACCAAAGCACTTTTCAGCTACAGCTGCAATTCTGTAGTGAGGCTGAGCCATAGACTACAGGTTTGACCATGTTTCATAGCTGTTACACCTCACTGTTTTCAAGTATACCCTCCAGTATTCCAGTTTTCGATAGTTGTTAACTCCTCCCCAAAAGACCAAGTTTGTCTGTGACCCAGAACACAGTTATGGTAATATAGTAAGCCAGGCTCAGTTGTGCTGTAGGTACTAAAAATTGCATATTATTCTAAAAATCTGTCTCTCCTACCTAAAATGACAGCTTTCATTAAGGAATTTAAAACATTAACAATAAAATCTTCATGTCTGGCCTTTTAACAAAAATCTGTTAATCATGACTATTTTTCCGGTTGTTTTCCAGGTAGTACTAGCGAATGTCATATGTAAGGAATTTCCATTTCTACCAGTGATTTTGGCCCTCTAACCACAATACAACCAGCTCCTGGATATACTATAGCAAACATAGTTTTTGAAAAGCATTTCTGGGCTTGAAAGAAAATAAGGAAAATCTTGAAGTTGTACCAGCCCCTCTCCCACAAAAAGAAAGAAGATAAAGTGAGCTAAAGGCTAGACAGTAATGGTAAACAAATGGCCCAGATATCCTTGCCAATAATGGCCCCAGAATTAGATGACTAACCCTTGCAGGACAGGAAAACTGAACCTGAGAATTCTGTATGAAACCAGGACCCTTGAAGAGAACTAAAACAGTCCCCAGTTAGTAAGCCTGGTGGCTCCCAGCAGAGATAGATGCAAATCCTCTCTGAAGAAAGCGATCCTAATTCAGGTTCTCAGGTTTTCCACTTAAAAATTTAAAAGACAATAATAAGGAAAATGATACACTATGAATGAGAACAGAAAAAACAAATTTACATCCCTAAGGTTTCAGGATATTGAAATGATCAAAAACAGAATATAAGTATATTTGGAGACTGACTTCTGGGAAGATGGAATAGACATACTCTTCCCTATTCCTTTAGTTAAGTACAACTAAAATCTCTGAACATAATATATAAAACAAGCAGAACAGCTAGAGACCTTAGGACCCAAGGCATGACATGGTGCTGAATTCCCTGGATTTTCTTTTGCCTCATGCATCTAGCTGAAGAAGCCAGCAACCTGAAAGCACCAATGAGCATGAGCAGAGATGAAAAACAAACAAACAAACAAAACAAGAAAAGCTGCTCTCTAGCCAAAGGACTGGGAAATGGACAATCTAGCCAGATAAAACTTAGAGAATAAGTGCTTTACCCCAGCCAAACACCATGGAGAAAAACTATGGAACCCTCACCTCCACCCAAGCCAGCAAAAGTTCAAGAGGGAAGCCTGGACTTCCACCCTTGCCAGGTTGTAACAAGGCACCCTAACCCTGTCCCCCACCAGCATTGCCAGAGTAGTGTCAGAAAAGGCTGAGTAGGGAGCCACCCAGCAGTAACAATCACTCCCCTTCCCCCCCACCAGTAGTGTCAGTGGAGACCATGTGAGGAGCCTGTACTTAAAACCCCATCTGGCAGTGACAAGGTGCCCCTCCCTGTCCCTGCTGGGTGGTGTCAGAGAAGACCAAGTGACAGATTAGAACTTTATCACCCAGTGGTAACAAAGCCACCCTTCCCTGTGGTGTCAGTGAAGGCCATGTAGGGGGCAGTAATGAGGCATTCCTACTCCTCCCAGCCAAGGAGGTATCTGTGGAGACCTAGTGGGAAGCTGAGACTCCTACCTCCCCTCCGTAGTAACAAGGTGGACCCTCCCTTGGGTGACACCAGAAGCTGGGTGAGAACCTGAACTTCTACCTCCATTTAGCAGTATCGAGGCAGTGGCCCACACCTTCCTCTGCTGGAATTGTTTCAGTGTAATCTGGCTAAAATAGGAGATTTCAGTAAGATCCAGAGTCTCATAATTTCCAAAATGTCCAGGCTTCAACTGAAAAATCACTCATCATTCCAAGAACCAGGAAGATCTCAAACTAAATGAAGGAAGACAATCAGTAGATGCCCAAACAGACAATGACAGATAAGTTAAAATTATTTGACAAAGATTTTAAAGCAGACATCATAACAGTGCTTTAGTGAGCAATGAGGAATGTGTTTGAAGCAAATGAAAACACAAACATTCTCAGTAAAGAAACAAGATATAAAGAAGAACTAGATGGGAATTTTAGGACTGAAAAATACAGTAAAATTACAGTGAAATTAAAAGCTCAGTGGATGGGTCCAACAGCAGAATGGAGGGGACAGAGGAAAGAATCAGGGAACTGGGAGAACAATAGAAATTAACCTTGTCTGAAAAGCAGAGAGAAAACAGACTGAAAAAAAAAACAAAAAACAAAACAGAGCCTTAGGGACCTGTGGGGATATAACAGAAGATCTAACATTTGTGTCATGGGAGTCTCAGAAGGAGAGGGGAGAGGACGGGCTGAAAAAGTGACCAAAGAAATAACGGTTTAAACATTCTGAATTTGGCAAAAGCCACAAACCTACAGATTAAAGAAGTTTAATGAAGCCATGACAGTCTCACATGGTTTAACCTAACAGACACCTAACTCCCAAGTTTGTGGGTGGGATTAGCAATAGTGTACATAAAATGCCCAGCACAATGGCTGGTATACAGCTGTTGTCTAATAAATAGTAATTAACATTTAAAAAGAAAAGAAAAATTTGAGTGAACTCCAAACATAAACCCAAAGAAATCCACACCAGACACATTGTAGTCAAACTTCTGAACACTAAAGACAAAAATTCTTGAGAGCAGCAAGTAAGAGATGATACCTTACCTACAGGAGAAAAACAATTTCAATTACACCAGATTTCTCATCAGAAACCGAAACCAGGGAGACCGGAAGGAAGTGGCACATTTTTCAAGTGCCGAAAGAAAAGGACTGTCTACCCAGAATCCAGTGAAAATAGCCTTTGAGAATGAAGGGAAAAATCAAGACATTCTCAGATGAAGGAAAACTAGGAAAATTTGTGGCCAACTGACCTACCCTAAAAGAATGACTGAAGGAAGTTCTCTTAACAGAAAGGAAATGATAAAAGAAGGAACTTGGAAACATCAGAAAGGAAAAAAATAACATGGTAAGCAAAAGTATGGATAAATACAATAGAGTTTCCTTCTCTTGAGTTTCTTACATAATGGTTGAAGCAAAAATTAAAATATTGTGAGTTGTGGCTCTGAATATGTGTAGAGGTACTATTTAAAACAATTATAGGGGCTTCCCTGGTGGTGCAGTGGTTAGGAATCCACCTGCCAATGCAGGGGACATGGGTTCGAAACCTGGTACTGGAAGATCCCACATGCCGCGCAGCAACTAAGCCCACGCTCCACAGCTACTGAGCCTGCGCTCTAGAGCCTGTGAGCCACAACTACTGAGCCCACGTGCCACAACTACTGAAGCCAGTGCGCCTAGAGCCCATGCTCCGCAACGAGAAGCCACTGCAATGAGAAGCCCGCGCACTGCAGTGAAGAGTAGCCCCCGCTTGCCGCAACTAGAGAAAGCCTGCGTGCAGCAATGAAGACCCAATGCAGCCAAAAGTAAAAACAAAAACCAAAACCCCAAAACCCTAACACAGGCGTCCCCAACCCCTGGGGAACTGGGCCACACAGCAGGTGGTGAGCAGTGGGCCAGCAAGCGAAGCTTCATCTGCTGCTCCCCATCATTCCCATTACTGTCTGAACCATCCGCCCCGTCGCTTGCATTACCGCCTGAACAATCCGCCCCCCATTCATGGAAAAATTGTCTTCCGCGAAACCGGTCCCTGGTGCCAAAAAGGTTGGAGACCGCTGCCCTAGCATATCAATAAGTAGATTCAGTGTAAATGATCTCAAGACACCAATTAAAACACAGAAACTGGTGGAGCGGATTAAAAACATGACCCAGCCTTATTTATGCTGTCTACAAGAAACTCACTTCAACTATAACAATATAAGCAGCTTGAAAATAAAAGGATAGAAAAAGATATATGATGCAAACATTAATCAAAGGAAAGAATGAGTGGCTTTATTAATATTTGATAGAGTAGATTTCAGGGCAAAGAAAATTACCAGAGACAGGGGGTATTATGGTAACCCTTACCAGTTCATTTTGTGAAGCTACTGAAGTCAGTATACCAAAACCAGGCACAGTAGAAAAAACCAACCAAACAAAAATAAGCCTGCAGACCAATATCCCTTATGAATATTGATTCAAAGATTCTTAAAAAAAAATACTAGCAAATAGAATTTAGCAATACATAAAAAGAATTCTATACCATGACCAAGGCGGGTTATTCCAGAGCTGCAAGTCTGGTTCAATACTTGAACATCAATCAAAGTAATCCACTGTATTTTAACTATTATTACAAATCATGTGATCACGTCAGTAGATGCATAAAAGCGTTTGGCACAATTCAATACCCATTTATGATAAAAAAATTCCTCAGAAAAATAGGAACAGAAGGGAACATCAACAACTTGATAAAGAGCATCTATAAAATATGTACAGCTAACATTATACTTAATAGTAAAAGACTGAATGCTTTTCCCTTAAAACTGGGGACAAGGCAAGGATGTCTGCTCTCACTATTCTTATTCAACATAGTACTGGAAGTTCTAACCAGTGTAGTGAGGCAAGAAAGGGAAATGAAAGGCATACAGATGGGAAAGAAATAAATGAAACAGTATGTACAGATGACATGATTATCTATGTAGAAAACCCCTAGGAATCTATAAAAAAGTATCCCTTAGAACCAAGAAGTCAGTTCAGCAAGGTCACAGGTTACAAGATAAACATACAAAAATCAATTGTATTCTATATACTTGGACACGGAAATTAAAAATATAATACCATTTACAATTGCTTTTTTTTAACTGTAACTTTTTAATTGTGATGAAATTCAATACATAAAATTAACCATTGGAAAGTGAACGACTCAGTAGCATTTAATACACTCACAATGTTGTCCAACCACCATCACTATTTACTTCCAAAACATTTCCATCACCCCAAAAGGAACCACATATCCATTCTTCCCTCCCCCACCCCCATTCCCTGGCAAACACCAATCTACTTTCTGTCCCTATGAATTTACCTATTCTGGTTATTTCATATTAAAGGACTCATAAAATATGTGACCTTTTATGTCTGACTTCTTTCACTTAGCATAATATCTTTGAGGCTTATCAACACTGTAGCATGTATTAACACTTCATTCTTTTTCGTGGCTGTATAATATTCTATCGTATGTGTATAACGATTTGTTTATCCATCCATTGATGGATATTTGGACTGTTTTCACCTTTTGACTATTGTGAATAATGCTGCTATGAACATGTGTGTACATATATATTTTTCAGTACCTCTTGTCACTTATTTTGGGTTTATACCTAGCAGTGGAATTGCTGGGTCATATGGTAATTCTATGTTTAACTTTTTGAGGAACTGCCAAACTGTTTCCCGCGTTGGCTGAACAACTTTACATTCTTACCAACAACATATACACTTTTTTAAAAGGAAATACTTAAGTGCAAACTTAACCAAACATGTGTAAGACTTGTATACTGAAAACTACAAAACACTGATGAAAGAAATCAAAGATCTAAATAAATGGAGAAGCATACCATGTTCATGGTTTGGAAGGCTTAATATAATAAAGATGTCAATTCTCTCCAATACAGGTTTAACACAATTCCTATCAAAATCCCAGCAAGATTATTTTTCTAAAATTTATATGGAAAGGCAAAGGAATTAGAATAGGTAAAGCAACTTTGAAAAAAAAAGAATAAAATGGTAGGAATCCATCGACCCAATTCAAGATTGTATGGTATTGGCAGAGGGATAAACACACAGATCAATGGAACAGAATGGAGAACCCAGAAATAGACCCACACAAAGGTGGAGAGGTAATTTAATGGAGGAAAGATAGCTTTTCAATGGTGATTCTGTAGCAGCAATTGGACATCCATAGGCAAAAGTAACAATTATAATAAAATTAACCTTAACTCAAGTCTCATTTCAAAATTAACTCAAAATTAACTCAAATGTCTGACATAAAACTGAACTTTTGGGGAAAGAAAGGAGAAATTCTTTAACATCTGGGTGTTTCAAAGAGTTCTTAGACTGAATACCAAAAGCATGATCCATACAAGGAAAAACTGATAAGCTAGGGAGCATCAAAATTTAAAATGTTTGCTCTGTGAAAGATCCTATTGGGAGAATGAAAAGACAAGCTTGGAGTGGGACAAAATATTTGCAAATCACATATCTAACAAAGGGCTGTTATCTACAATACATAAAGAACTTTCAAAACTCAACAGGAAAAAAGCAAACAATCGAGTTAATAAATGAATAAGACAAAGAGACATTCCACCCAAGAGGAGACACAGATGGCAAATAGGCACATAAAAAAGTGTTCAGCATCATTAGCAAATTAAAACTATAATGATACACTACACACCTATCAGAATGGCTAAAATAAAACATTGTGACAGCACCAAATGCTGACGAAGGTGTTGCGAAACTGGGATCACTTAGACATTGCTGTTGGGAATGTAAATGGTCCAGCCACTGTGGAAAAGAGTTTGGCTGTTTCTTAAACTAAACATGCAACCACCATATGACCTATCAGTTGCACTCCTGGACATTTATCCCAGGGAAATGAAAACTTATGTTTGCATATAAACCTGTAGTTTAATGTCTATAGCAGCTTTAGTCATAATAGCCAAAAATGGGAAATAATCCAAATGTTGTTTAACATGTGAATGGTTAAACTGTGGTATCCCTGTGGTAATACCATGAAATACTACTCAGTAATAAAAAAGAAAGAACTATTGATACATGCAATGCCCTAGATGAATCTCCAGAGAATTATGCCGAGTGAACAAAACAATCCCAAAACAAGATCACAAAATCCCAATACATACCGTGTGCTTCCATTTATATAATGTTCTTGAAATGACATATTATAGAAACGGGGAACAGATTAGTGATTGTCAGGGGTTAAGGAGGGAGTGGTATGATATAACAGGGCAACATGAGGGATCGTTGTAGTGGTGGAAGTGTTCTGTATTTTGACTGTACCAATGCCTACAGCCTGGTTCTGCAAGATGTTACCATGAGGGGAAATTGGGTTAAGGGTATAAGGGTCTCTCTGCATTATTTCTTACAGCTGCATGTGAATTTACAATTATCCCAAATAAAAAGTTTAATTAAAAACAAAAATAACTATATGAATTTTTTAAGTGATGGAATCAGTAGAGAACAGGAGACTATTAAAAATGACCAAGAAAATTAGAAATAGAACGAAAACACTCTTAGAAAATATATTATTGTTGAAATTAAGAACTTAAATGGATGGTGTATTGGTTTCCTATTGCTGCTGTAACGAGTTACCACAAAGTTAGTGGCTTAAAACAACACACATTTATTATCTTATGGTTCTGGAGGCCAGTAGTCTAAAGTGAGTCTCAATGGGCTAAAATCAAAGTGTTAGCAGGACTGCATTACTTCTGGAGGCTCTACTGGAGAACCCACTTCCTTGCCTTTTCCAGCTTCTAGAAGCCACCCTCATTTCTTGGCTCATAGCCCCATTCCTCCACCTTCAAAACCAGCAACATCAGGCCAAATCCTTCTCAAGCTGCTATCTCTTTAGTTCTCCTTCTTCTTCCTCCCTCTTCCATTTATAAGGACCCTTGTGATTACATCGGGCCCATACCAATTGTCCATGATTATCTTCCCATCTCAAGGTCAGCTGATTTGCACCCTTAATTCCACCTGCTACTTTAATTCTCCTTTGCCATATTCACAGGTTCCAGGTGTAGGGAGTATTCCGCCTAACACAGATGAGTAACACAGCGGGGTTGGAATAGCCACAAAATAATTGATTAATGGAAAGACAACTGAGAAGTTATTCAGAATGCAGCCAGAGAAACAGGATATGGAAAATATGAGAGTGTAAAAGATATGGAAGATAAAATCCAGAATCCTAGAGAAAAGAAAAATTTTGTAATTTTTCTACCAGAGGTTCATGTAAGGGTATAAACTGGAGGAATTGGTATCTTTAGCATCTCTATATTGGAGCTTACAAGTTTGCACAAGGTAGCTCATCAAGTTTACGTTTGCAAAGTTTCGCTTTTGAGTTAGGAACAAACTTTTATCAGAAGGCAGGCTTTGATGGTAATCTAAATATTCATGAGCATATGTGGTCATGTGATTGAATGTACTCTAGTGTGAATGTGACAACTTATTTATAGCATCGTTATGCCTTATGTAGATTCTCCATTTAAAACGTTTAAAAAACATTTTATTGCGAAAGGTATTAGCATGTTAAAAAGTCCCTTACAGGTCTTCACAGCATAATGTATAGACTATAAAATGTACACTGCCAAGAAGAGATTTAAGGACATGAAGAAAAGCTTACATTTTAAAAAGTATAAATCGAAGTATATGCTCTGTCGTAAAAGGCTTGATGATTTTGAGCTACTTTTCACCGGGGAGCACGTGTCACGTTTTAACGCGAGTTTCACCCGGGAGCACTTGTTAACGTTTTAACAGGCGTTTCACCGTCTTGCTCAGGTGCTGCTGCCTCCGGTTGGCTCATTTAGGGGGACGGGCCTAGGCTCGCGGAGGCGAAGACCGAGCTGGCGTCTAGTTCGCGATGTGTCACCCCTGGGCGAGCTCTCAGGCCTGCCCGCTCGGCCTGAGCGGTGGCCTGGCTGCTCTGCTGGGGCAGGGACCGCCCCTCTCGGCTGCCCCGGGCTACTCTCTGCGCGCCGCCTCTCCCGGCTTCCCCCGCCCGGTCCGGGCGAGCGGCCGCCCCGCCGACCCCGACTCGCTTGCCCGGGCCCGGCCTCGCCTTCCCCGCGCAGGCCGCAGAGGCTCGGGGCGCGGCCACAGGGGCGCGGCCTTCGCTGCGGTCGGGCCAGTTCCCGTTCCCAGCCGGTGCCGCGGCTGCTCCTCCCCGGTCCTGGTGAAGCTGCGGGCGCCGCGCGCTCCCGGCCCGGCACTCCCCAGTCTCAGTGTTCCCGCTCGCGCCCTCCCGGCGCATCAGGCTCTCGCTCCCTGCGAGGTCTGCTGCTCCCTGCTGCTGCGAGGTCTGCACACCTAGCGACCAAGTAAGTCCCAGCGACGGGGGTGGGTCGCGCGGGGCACAAGTTTTCTGGGGTCCTGGGCGCTGCGAGGGAGGAGGAGTAGGGAGGTGTCATCCTGCGAGCGGACGGGATTCAAAGCTGCTCTAGTAAGAGCCCCGGGTGGAGCAAGGCGGAGAAACCCGGGAGTTTGTGGTATGCCACGAAAGTTCGGGGGCATGAACTTCAGTGTCAGGGGAATCGTTTATCCCACGGTGGTCCAGGCAGAGCTTCTCAATCCTGCTTGTATCTTAGAATCACCTGGGGCGTTTGTAAAATTCAGATGCCCAGGCTGGATCTATCAGAATCCCTGGGGGTGGGACCCAGGCCTCTGTATCCCCAGCTGATTCCACCGTGCGTTCAGCGTTGAGCAACAATGACCAAAGTGTGGCTGCCAAGAGAAGGTGGAAAGGCCGGCAGGGGCCTTGATGGAGTACAGCCTGAAGACGGATCCGGCTGCTCCCAGCGTCTTGCGTGACCCTGGGGAGGGGGTAGCGGACCTCCCTCCAGCTTCCTGAAACGCAAAGAAGGGAAATGAGACAAGGCTTGGCAGGGTGGCCTGAACAGTGTGTTCAGAACAGATACGCGGCCTCAGATATGCATAGAGTCTTTTGGCATATTGTGAAAAACAGAAGGATTGCCAGATCACGATGCCTCTTCAGTTCTGCTTTCTGGGAAATGCCTCCATTGTTGGCCTTTAAAATTAAGTTGCAGGAAGCCAGTAAACCCATGGCCTTAACTACTGGGTTTTCTGCTTTAAGGATGAAGCCAGCTGTGCTTGCCACAGGGTCGGGTTTGTCGCTCCTAAAAGCCGCGTATCTGAGATTTCCCACATCCAGGGAACAGTAACCCTACCTTGGATATTAGGAGTGCACAGGATTTATCCTGTTCTCACCCTGGGGACAGATAGCTCTAATCTCAGCAAGTGGGGCCACTGGACGAGACACAGACTTTTACTGCAGATAAGAAAGGTGGATTTAAAACAAATGACAGCCTAGGAGAAGAGAGGGCTTCCAAAGGGTCTAAGAAGAGTAGATTGTGTTTTTGTGTAATGAAGAAATTCAAGTTCAAGCTTTGGAGCCCATCAAATCTGCGCCCCAATCCAGATTCTGTCACTTCTGTGATGCGTGACCATGGGCGTGTTATATGTGATTTCTCTGAACCCCTGTTTTGTTTCTCGTAAAATGGGGATAAAAAGAGCTCTGTCGTGAGGTTAAATGAGATAGGGTGTATCAAACGCCTGGCACGGCGGGTGGCACGTGGTAGCTGCTCCATCAGTGGCAGTTACGAGCCACTGCAGTGGTGATCTGTGTTCAACAGTTGTTTATTTAGTACAGCCACGGTGAGGGAGAGTGGCCAGTAGTTGCTCCATTCCCCTGTTCTTCTCCTGCCCTGCTCGGGGGAGGGCTCTGTAGCTCCTTCCCCCTTGGGCACTGTGTACTTTGCAGTCTGTAATTTCAGGCCACCACCCTCTCCCCCAACAGGGCTTATTAATGGCTCTAGAATACAGTTTTACTCCATGCGATAGGAATGAATTTCTTGGCAAAAGAAAGTGGTCCTTAATCTTGAGATTTCCTCCACCCCACTGCCCCATATATCAAAAAAACGGGCTCCCCCAAAGCTGGGCTGTTTACAGGGTCTCAGAATTGACATGGGCACACACAGATGACTTTCCTTTTGGCAGCATCCTCAGGCCGTGCCCTGGTTGTACCTGTTTTGCTACTGACCCTTGGCCTGGGGCAGTGAATCCTTCCTAGATGATCAAGAAATTAGGAATTTGGAGAAGGGAGGACCCACATCCTACAATTGTCAGGGGGTATCCCAGCTGAACCTTTCACATTGGTTCCACTCTGTGTGTCATTGATGATCACTTTGATAGTAACAGCAGCACTGTTTATTTTAGATTAGACATTAGAAATACTATAAACAGTGATGTAATGTAGGTATAAAGATCAAGTGGTTTTTCTTTTTGCGGTACGCGGGCCTCTCACCACTGTGGCCTCTCCGATTGCGGAGCACAGGCCCCGGACGCGCAGGCTCAGCGGCCGTGGCTCACAGGCCCAGCTGCTCCGCGGCATGTGGGACCTTCCCGGACCGGGGCACGAACCCGTGTCCCCTGCATCGGCAGACGGACTCTCAACCACTGCGCCACCAGGGAAGCCCTCAAGTGTTTTTTTACAGTGCTATCGCTAACTTGCCTAATGAGAATATCAAATTCTTGTCTCTCTTTATCCAAAGAAAAGAGTTCAATGTTTACTTGATATTTAAGACAAACCTAGGATTTGAGGTTTACATTACCAGTTCCTTCTACGATTCTTCTTTTTTGGGGGTTTGAGGCAAGGTGAAATTTAAAAAGGTAAAGTTTATACTTGTGCTGAATTTTTGTCATGCAGAAGCTGTAGGTATTTTGCAGGTTTTTGGAAGTCCTGTTTCCTTTTATCTTCTGGGCAAAGTCAGTTGAGTTTCATACAAAGGGCTTCCTTTCATCCATCTATAGGGTCCAAAGTTGTTTTAAGGGAAACTCTTTGGTGCATCACTCAGTGACAGCAAGTGTTTTTTTCCAAACTTGACTCTTGTAGTAAGAGGAGACTAATCATTGCCATTTCAATTAATTGATGGTTTTTACTCAGTGCTAGAAAGTTTGTCAAAGCAAGACATTCTGGCTTGAATTCTTATTTATGTATTTTATCTAGAAACTGCCACAGACCAAACTGTGGGCAGAGATTTTGGTGCAGAGTTGACCAAGACAAGCTCACCACCATCCCTCCTCCCCTTCACCATCCTTCCACCCTCTGGAGTTGAGCCAGTGAGGCCTGGGATGCTTTTACTCTGAGGGGATCTTACCTTGACCCTCAGAAGGGGCACAGTGCCCTAACAAGGGGTCTGCCTCTATAGAACTGTAACCGAGAGTGGGGTCCGACTGCTTGCCATTCAAAAGCCATTAAAGAGGCCAGGTTGGTGGAAAGGAAAGTTTGCTTTGTTTTGGATGCCGGCAACCGGGGGAGAGGGCGGACGCCTGTCCAAAGACCGACTCCCCCCGTGACAATCAGGGGGCAAGAGCTTTTATAGACGGAGGGAGGGGGCTACATGCAGAAACTGTGCAGTCAGCTCTGACAGGCATCTTGAAGTTGGTCATCGGTGGTCTGACCAGCGTCATCCTGACTGTTTTAGGTACAGTTAGTCTTCGGTTCCAGGGTCGGTTTGTTTTCATTTCTTTGAGGCCAATTCACAGACTTGTGGCAGCTTATGTCATGGCTACAGTAAGATCACCATGTAGTTAACTTCTTTCATCAGGTGGGTATTTCAGTATCTACAAGACAGCTCACAGGAGATGGCTCAGAATACTATCTACAGCCCTTGAGGAGGAACTAAAGGTCCTTAACCATGCTTAATGACTAAACTACTATTATTTAGTCTTGTTGGACTGTTTTCCTTTGTTTCTGCATTTTCTCGCTTCTCTGATAACTAATTCTTTAGCTGAAGTTTTTCCACACACAAAAGTCAGGCGGAGGACGTGGTAGGGAAGGACCATAGGGTCCTGCTCCGTTTCAGAACCAGCAAGGCAATTTTGTGTTCTATTATACTTCATTAAAATCATTTAGAGTACTCTCTAGTAAGCTGTCACTTTGGTATTTTTTTGCTGAGTAGTCATTTTTCTTTAAAGAAAACTATAGTTTTCTATGGAACTAATGAATAGGTCAACATGAGGGTCCAGGTAATTTGCAAAGCACCAGATTAGCACCAGGTTTTGGTAGGTTAATATTTTAATTAATTTGTTTTTATTTTTGGCTGTGTTGGGTCTTCGTTGCTGCGCACGGGCTTTCTCTAGTTGCGGCGAGCAGGGGCTACTCTTTGTTGCGGTGCGCAGGCTTCTCATTGCGGTGGCTTCTCTTGTTGCAGAGCACGGGCTCTAGGTGCGCGGGCTTCAGTAGTTGTGGCCCTCAGGTTCAGTAGTTGTGTCTCATGGGCCCTAGAGTGCAGGCTCAGGCTCAGTAGTTGTGGCGCACGGACTTAGTTGCTCCACGGCATGTGGGATCTTCCCGGGCCAGGGATCGAACCCTTGTCCCCTGCATTGGCAGGCGGATTCTTAACCACTGCGCCACCAGGGAAGCCCCTCATGTTTTATTAAAATATTAACCTGGGCCTACCTGGTGGTGCAGTGGTTAAGAATCCACCTGCCAATGCAGGGGACAAGGGTTCGAGCCCTGGCCCGGGAAGATCCCACATGCTGTGGAGCAACTAAGCCCGTGCGCCACAACTACTGAGCCTGCGCTGTAGAGCCTGCACGCCACAACTACTGAAGCCTGCGCACCTAGAGCCCATGCTCCGCAACAAGGAGTAGCCCCTGCTCCTCGCAGCTAGAGAAAGCCCGCGCGCAACAACGAAGAGCCAACACATCCAAAAAAAAAAAAAGCCAAAAACCATGAGAAGTCACCACTACTATATCTTTGTATCAGGGTGTTGATACTGACTCTTCTCTGTGTCATCCTCACAATACAGGTTAGGGACAGAAAAGAGTTGGGAGGATGGAATGACTTGGTAGATATTTTCAGAGTCACACTTAGCTGGGTAGGGCAGTCACATATTGCTAAGGAAAACCCCTCCGTGGTAGCAGAGCTGGGACCAGGTGATGATTTATGTGAGAAAATATTTGTGGTGTTCTAATTCCCAAAAGGTGAAAGTCTAATGACTGAGAACTTCCCGTGCTTCATTTTAACACATTCCCCAGTTGCTATCTATGACCCCAAACCAAACCTTCTAGAAGGAAAGGAACTGGGTGGAAAGCTAGGCTTTTCTTTGGGGATATCCTAACTGCTTGTGATTCAGGGCAGCAGGCCCCTTCATGGAGAGGGCCATTCCTGGACTCCACTTAACAAGGCCAGTGTTTTACATTTAATATGAATTCAGGCATGTTGATGATTTCAAGTGGAGTTACTAGATCTATAACAAATATTAGGCAGGACTTAAATGGAAGAGACCATGGGCTTTGGTGTCAGAGCTGGGATCAAGCCCCTGCTTTGTTCCTTAACTAACTGTGTGACTTCAGCCAAGATAGTTAACCTCTCCAACCCTGTGTCCTCCTCTGTATGAAATAGTTTTAGTAATTCTTGCCTTACAGAGTGGTTTTGAGTATTTGATGAGATTGTCGCTGTGAAGTGCTCGGCATACCACCTGGCTTTCAGGAAATGGTAATTATGATGATTGGGTTCAAGTGCTGGTCTTGCCATCTCCTAGTTGTGTGGCTTTGAATAAGCTACTTAACCCTCATGAGCCTCAGTTTTTCTATCTGTAAAAAGGGAATAACTATCAATGCGGAAGGTTTGGCTTGAGGCTTTGATGAAATGAAATAAAGATGCGTCTGATAGCAAACACTTACATAGATTTACAATGTACAACACTGGTCAAAGGGCTTTAGTTTTTTTTTTGTTTGTTTTGGCTTTTTAGCTCACTTAATCTTCCCAACAACCCTATACTGTAGTTATCGTTTCTCCTCTTTTACAGATAAGACAGTTGAGGCTCAATGAGATTAAATAACCAGCCCAAAGTCAACAGTTAGTGCTGCACCCAGGATTTGAAGCAGAAATCCAGGTTCTAACCACTGAACGGGACTCAGTGAGTGTCCCTCCCTCTCTGCCCACCTCCCCACCCCATGCTTGCCTCCTGGAATTGACCCACAGATGTGCTTGTGCTCTTCGTAGAGCTGTCCTTCTGGATACAAGGCCCTTCCAAAGAACCGCCTGCCTCTGCCTGCTTATGGAATGAACATGGGAACACCCGCACACCGATTTATAACGTTTAAACCTCAACCATTGCTTACACTGGATGACCTGATATCCACTCGGGGTGGTGGTGGTGATACTGGTATTGACCGACTTTATTAGAGTGGATTATGATGTTTATTTTTGGATAAATGTCATCTCAGTGTGCTGAGATTGTTAGCTTGGGTGTGATAAAACACAGGCAGACATTCTGTGTTTCTAAACATATTCTAAAGCATTCACCCAGACAGGTGTGCTGGGTATTTGAGAAAACAGAAACCAGGCCTGGAATTTCCCAGGATGGGACTCAGGTAGACATGACAGGATTTAAATACACCCCATTGAAAATGCAATGACCTGTTCCAAGTACACTACCTTTTTAAGAAAATCCATACTCATCTCCCTTCTTCTTTACACCCCAGTAGGTTTTATGTCTTTTGGAGCTCTGGCAATCTTCCAAGAGGCCTGGGCCAGTGGAACTCAGAGCCCAGAAGAGGGAATTCTCCATTGAGTGAATTGTGGGTGCTTTAGCATTTCTGATAATGAGCTGACAATTGTTATTCTGGCTTTCCCATGGGTAGGAAGTGTTCTGCTTGCTCCCCAGCCTGGTGCTGCAAGCTGTCAGAGAGCTATTTGTAGCTCCTGGTTCCTCCTGGCTCTTTTGGGCTTCAATTCTTCAACACACTGATTCAACAAATATTATCAGAGACCTTGCTGGTGCCAGGAATCTCCCAAGTTTTGGGGATACAGCAACGAATGAATCCAGGGGCTCAGCGCCTGGCCAAATGGAATTTGCTGGCTACTGGAAGAGGAAGGGGTGGTGCACACAAATACATGGTTATAAATGGGTTAAGTGCTGTGAGTGAAAATGACAGTATGTATGTCATGAGACAGATTATCAGAGCTGTGCTAGGATTAGGGGAGTCTGGGATCTGCTCCTCCAAGAATGAGCCTTTTCAACTAGTTCCTGGGGATGAGGAGGGGTTAGAGCATGCCAGATTCAGGGAACAGCATGGTTGAAGGCTCAGAGGTGGAAAGAACAGGGTGTATTGAGGACGTTACAGTGAGGAAGGCCAAGCAGAGCCTCCTGGGCTGGGAAGGATTTGGAAATTTATTGTAAAGGACAGTGGGAGGCCTTGAGGAGTTCCCACCGCTGCCTTTTCTCAATGTTAGTAATCTACAAGAAAAAGATAATTAACAACCCCTACTTGTTAAGCTTTATAAACCTTGACTTAATGTGAGACAATTATGGAGGCAGAAATTATGGTTTTCAATTTCTAATGAAGGAACCGAAGCTCAGAGCAGAGGAAAGATGGCAGAACCAGGACGCAGAGCCTGGTCTGCCTTGCCCACCGCACCAGCTCCGCGGTTTTTGGGAGTGGATGTGTGTAAGTGTGTGCGGGCCAGCCAGGCGCCAGCATCCTTCAGCAGGAGCCTCGGTGGATGCACATGGGTGGAGTCCGGTCCTTCCTGGCTCCTTGGAAGCAGGAACACAAGGGCCCAAAGAGCAGAGGCAGGCTGGCTGCGTGGGTGTCAGAGTCTGCGGATAAAAATTCTGGGAATCCCCTGGCCAAGGGAAGGGGCTTTGGACAGTTTTTCATGCTTGTCTGTTTTTCCCTGGCTTTAGCCCCAAAGCCCTGAAAGAGGTGCTTTCCCTACTTTGTTCATCTACCAGGGAATTTGCATCCACTTAAAATACCAGGGTGTTTAGAAAAAAAAATTCTTTGGAGCTTTCGGATCACAGAAAAAGCCTCTTGCTGTGGGACGCCTGCATTACCCCCTTTCTGCTCACTCCTGTGAAGCTGTCGTGAGGTCACAGAGTGAGAGGCCTGGCAGGTCAGGTGTATCTTGGCTGTCGGGGAGGGCCTGCTCCCTAAGATAGCCCCTCACTGGGTGGGGCCCCAGGGTGTGCCGCCTCTGGGAAGAACTTGGCATCTTCTCAATCTCCCGATGGGCCTCGGGAGTCCCCTCCTACATATCCCAGGTACCATCTGGCCGAGCTCCAGGTAGATTTGTGTCCCAGACAATAAAAGTCTCCTGCTAAGCATTTTGGCCAGCGATCAGCTGAGTGTTTATTCGTTCGAGGCCAGGTTTCAATTCAGGCCTCTGAGGTGACTAAAGTATTTTGTTCTTGTAAATTGCCTTTCATTTGAGAAGCTCCAGACACTTTCTGTGTCCGTCCTCAATGCCATCTCCAGACGTCCTCTGGCTTCCGAACCTGCCCCTTCTGTAGAACTTTCTTCTGCGTAAGCACTTAAACTCTTAAACAGAGTTCCAGGTCAGGGTTTCTGATTCAAGGCTCTCTTGTCTTCTGTTGGCTTTTTTTATTAAGGTATTTTTATTCACTGGGCCCTCAGAGATGAATACCGAGCAGGGTGTCTTTGGAACTTTGTTTTTCAAAGCCTGGGTAACACCAGGAAAATGTCAAACAACAATTGTATATCAGCCCCATAAGGCACAATGGAGGACATTGTCACAAAGCAATAGGTGATTATGTACCAAGAGAATGTATAGACTACGCTCTGGAAATTGAGAGCTGGGCTTTGGTTAAACTTTTCAAGGCAGCTGCTAACAGAAAAGTCTTAGAACAATAGAAAATATTGGTGCCTGCAAATCCGAATTTATCTACTAATGAACTCGGTCAGTGACACTCCCTGTGTGAGCCCGTGAATTCTGGAAATCCACATATTCGTTCAATGAGCATTAATGAAGCTCCCGTTATAAGCAGTGTGCTGTGCTAGATTCATTCATTCAACATTTTTTAATCTAGCATCCTCTCTGTGCTGGGGATACGGGGACTAACCAGATGGACACTATTCCTCATAGGCAAATGCTGGGCCTCAAAGATGAACCAGACAGAAGCTCCAGCCTGCACCACCCTCTCCTTTGGCATGATAAATACTTGCGGTGTGACCAGTGTTGTGCTAAGTGTCATCTGGTATTAAAGTTAACTACCACATCCTGGGAGAGCGGTGGGGATAAAGTACCATGGGAATTCCCAGTGGGGAGAGAGGGACTGAGGGGAGGAACATGGTGAGGTGGTGCCCCTGCCCATCTGACAGGCGCCAGTCCCTGCTGTGGGGATGGGGTGAGACTCTCGGCTGCTGAGGGGGCTACCCTAACCAGAAGTAAATAAAAGAGCATTTGCCTCAGTGCCAAGAGAACTGGGACCTAGCTCTGGTTGATCCAGACAAGTCTTGGCCTTGCCTAGGGCCTCAGTTTCCTCATCTCTAAAATGGGGGTGTTGGACCGTACTCTTTTCCACTCCAGAAGTCTGTGGTTCCAGGAGAGAAGGGAGGGGCTGGCTCAGCGCACACTCTGAACGGGGTATCTTGACTCCCTCAGGGATACTGGGCTCTGAGGATGTGGAGTCAGACATTTGAGTTCCCAGAAGGCCTGAAAGGTTATCTGCATTCCATCAGCCTCCACCACAACCCCCCCCCCCCCCCCCCCCCCCCGCCAAGTGCTCACATCGTCTGTCTGCATTCCTGCGCTTGTAGTAGGCAAGGTGCCAGAGTCTGTATCTGGAGTTCAAACTATGTGGTGCTTTCGCAAGAGAAAAAAAGGAGATGGGAGAGAGGGAGAGAGAGGAGATATTGAGAGGACAGACTGCCTTTTCGATCTGCTTTGAAATTCTGAGGGATTATGTGCTTTCAGATACTTGAAGTAAGTGAATATTAATGGAACTTAAAAGGTTCCAATGACTGTAGCCTCATCCGTCTGCTAAATTTTTTCCAGAGGGGGCTGTTAGTAGTTTTCTGGTATGGCAGAGGCATACAGGACTGGGCTTGTTTTCCAGGTTAAGAAATTGAAACCAAAACACGAAAAATGAATAACCACCCCCTTCCCAAAAGCCCAAACCTGAGAGAGACAGGGCTCCATGAAGATCCATTAAAGAATGGCAACTTGAGTTTGTCTAGTTTCTGAAGCCTGGAAGCAAAACTGAGCTCGTGTTTTGTGGCTTACGCAGCAGGGAAAGTAGGACCCTGTTTGAGTTGACCCACTGTGTGTGATCTCTGTGCAGTTCTATCAGTATTGTATAAAAACGTGCTTGGTCTTAGCTTCCTGTTCAATTGCTGATGGGAGGTGTTGGCCCACCCACCTCATTGTTGGGCAACTTGAAGCAGGGTGGAGGCTTCCTGTCCACATGATCGATGTCAGCAAAAACGGTATAATTGTCTTCCTCACTGTAAGACTGGGCTGAGGAGGCTGTGAGTCCTCTTCGCCAAAATGAACGTTATTCCAGAGAGAAGTCATTTCCTCGAGGAGCGTTCCAGTTGTGTTCGACGATGTATGTGTTCGGGTTACGCAGGGGTTTATGATCAGGTTGGCAGAGCCTATTTTTTTTTAATTAAAAAAATTTTTTTTTGCGGTACGCGGGCCTCTCACTGTTGTGGCCTCTCCCGTTGCGGAGCACAGGCTCCGGACGTGCAGGCTTAGCGGCCATGGCTCACGGGCCCAGCCGCTCTGCGGCATGTGAGATCTTCCCGGACCGGGGCACGAACCCGTGTCCCCTGCATTGGCAAGCGGACTCTCAACCACTGCGCCACCAGGGAAGCCCCTGGCAGAGCCTATTTTTGTTGGCATTTTGCAATCTGAGGAATGTCATCCCTGAGGTAGGCAGGTACCTATTTGAGGTAGGCAGGGAGGGATGGCATTATTTTACATGATCTTAAATCTGAATTCAGTAAGTAAATAGCGATGATCAATTCCTATTGTCCAGGACTGCGGTAGACAGAATGTTTTAGAAGTCCATATCGTGCGTGGCAGATGTGGCTCTGCCAGAGATGGTATTTGCTGGATAGACTTTAGCCATAGGATGTGGTTTTAGCAGAAGGGAAGGGAGAATCTAAAGTGGTTTCCTTGGTAACAGTAGCCACTTGGGGGGGGAGATATTGGGTGGAAAGTGTGAGGTACCTTTGGCATCATCCATCAAAGTGGAAACATCACTCGGGGTCAGAATGTTACACAGAAGGCAGTTGAGCCCATATTATTTTAAAGTGTTCAGAAGCTTGCGTTACATGAAAGGAAATACAAGACAAAGGAAATGAAGAGACCTTTGGTAATTATGGAGCATTTTTTTAATGTGGTATTGCCTAAGCTCCTAAGGTTTAAAAAAAATCTACTTGAAAGTCAGTTCTGTTGACTCTTTTGCTCCATTCTGTTTTTGTAGGGCTTGATTTTTCACCTTATTTCAAACCAGGTTTAGTGGCAATACCATGAGTTGACAGACTCCTACTAAACTGAAGACACCCATCAGCTTGATTATGATATTTCACCAAATCAGGAGGAGTGTTCCGTTCATTGACAGGCGCACAGAAAGAGTCATACCATTCCATCAGAGTTTGTTTGATTTTAATGGATTGTCGTTTAGTTTAATGGGGACTGAGCGTTTTTTCCTAGGAGGGTGAGCTGAAACTCAAAGTTCCCTAACAGATGGTGATTGCTGAGAAGGCTGCATTGAGCTGCCTCAAGGTTTCCTAAGATGCCCTGATGAATAAAAAGGCTTATTTAAAGTTTAAGTAACTTTGAGTATATATTCTTCTTATAAAAAATTAAAACATTATGAATAAAAGTACTGTACCAATCCTGGTGCCCTTCCTTCCCTGTCTGGAAGTAATCTCTCTTCTCATAAAGTATGTCTTCTTCCAGATATTTTTCTTTGCATCTATGTTCATAGATGTATACTTGTAGAAAATGTATACGGCTTTGCGTGTCTGTAGGGAGACAATATGGGCAAATTATATGTGTTGTTATGCTCTTCCCACAACTTGTATTTTTCAAATGACAATATGTCTTGAAGATCTTTCTGTCGGCGCATGGAGCTCCACCACATTCTTTTTCATCGCTGATCCTGTCTCTTTAGCTTCTATGGTTCCTACTGGATGATTCTGACAGAAGTGGTGGTGGTGGACCGGCCTGAGGTTCTGATGTGGGACAAGAAGCTGGGTGGAGTGAGGTGACGGGGACCCGGGACCACAACAAGCAGACTTGGCCACCTCAGTACAAATGGTGAGAATGTGTGGCTTACCCTTGTGCCTTTTTTTCCCCCCTTTAAATAAATTAGCATTTTCTTGTATAGATTACTTCTAAGTCTGAGGTAGGTAGGAAATGAGGCTTCATTTTAACTTAACTCTTAATTCTAAAGTCGGTTTTACAGTATCTGGAAAAAAAAGATGGTAGTGGCTTTATCTTTACAGTGAGTAGTCCTTTCATGTCGTGGGTCTCTGTCCTGTAGAAACTGCTGTCGTGTGAGGGCAGTGAGGGGCCGTGGCGAGCATTCCAGCCCTCCTGCTCTGCCTTCCACCAGCCGTCTGGCGTTTGACAGCTCAGTTCACCCCTCTGGGTCTCAGTTTCTTAATGTGCTAAATGCTTTTCTTGTCCACTGTTGTAGTATCCGTCAGGCTAGGCTAGGTTGTGCTGCAGTAACAGGTAATTCCAAAAATCTCAGCAGCTCAAACAACAAAGGTTTGTTTCTTGTTCACACTCTATGCCCATCACAAGTTCGCGAGGGGCTCTCCTTACTGTCATTACCTGTGGGCCAGGTGGATGGAGCAGCTACCAGCTAGAATGTTGCTGGTTGGTCCTAGTGCCAGAGGAAAAGGAGAGCCGCACGCTGACAAGTGATGCACCAATGCTGAGTAACTCGTTCTACTGCTGCTCACATGTCATGAGTCAAAGCAGATAACATCAGTAACATGTAATCCTACCTGGTACCTGGGAGGAGGATCCAAGCTATGTGATGAGCAGCATGCTTTTCTCACGGTGTTGTTTGTCAAGAAAGGGTTAGGAAAGTCTGTGAAAACTGTCCTGTGGTCAGTAAAGTCATATCCCAGAAGCTAATCCTTTCTGTATGTATAGGATCATCAACCTTTTCCTGTGGCCTCCAAGGTTCCAGAGAACAGCATCATGTATGGGGATCACATTTTCAGAAATGACCAGAGCTGGGGTGGGGAACAGTCAGGGAGGGATCAGAGGCTGATGGCCCTGAGCCAGATTGCGTAGCACCTGGACACCAGCAAGGCTGGCCTTGATTTTGCTTATGTTTGTACTTGTTTCCAGCCTGTGTGAAGAAAAAGTCGGCGGCAGAAATACTTGTAGAATGGCCTGAGTACTTGGAGCTCATTGTTTAAAGAACTCTGGGTTGTCTGTCTACGTTAGCATCTTCCACACTGTTAAAGAATGTTTTAAGGACCAAGGCTGAGATCTGTTAGGAATCTTATCTGCTGGTATTGCAATACCAATTTGCAGAAAGCTGTGTCGTTTATTTTGAAATATATATATATGTGAATGATGACTCCCAACAGTTGGGTGTGTAAGAAAAGAATGAAATCACGAGGCCAGTGTGGATGTTGGGAAATGATTTTCTTGAGGTTTCTGTTCTCCATCTAGCCTCCACACCCCCTTCAGTTGGGATGGAGGCCAAATTGTCTGCTCGACCTGGGAGTCAACATTCACATCCACACTGCGGGCAGGGTGACCTCTGCAACCTCTGCACTTGGGCTCTGCTGGATGATTTTGCACAGAACAAAGATGCTGCTGAATGGACGTGTTTGCCAGTAACTTCAGGGAACATTGAGGTGATTTCTCTTTGGGGTTTATTCTTTTTTTTTTTTTTTTTAAACATCTTTATTGGGGTATAATTGCTTTACAATGCTGTGTTAGTTTCTGCTTTATAACAAAATGAATCAGTTATACATATACGTATGTTCGCATATCTCTTCCCTCTTGCGTCTCCCTCCCTCTCACCCTCCCTATCCCACCCCTCCGGGTGGTCACAAAGCACCGAGCCGATATCCCTGTGCCATGCGGCTGCTTCCCACTAGCTATTTACCTTACGTTTGTTAGTGTGTATATGTCCATGCCTTTCTCTCACCCTGTCACAGCTCACCCTTCCCCCTCCCCATATCCTCAAGTCCGCTCTCCAGTAGATCTGTGTCTTTATTCCTGTCTTACCCCTAGGTTCTTCATGACATTTTTTTCCTTAAATTCCATATATATGTGTTAGCATACGGTATTTGTCTTTTTCTTTCTGACTTACTTCACTCTGTATGACAGACTCTAGGTCCATCCACCTCGTTACAAATAGCTCAATTTCATTTCTTTTTATGGCTGAGTAATATTCCATTGTATATATGTGCCATATCTTCTTTATCCACTCATCCAATGATGGGCACTTAGGTTGTTTCCATCTCTGGGCTACTGTAAATAGAGCTGCAATGAACATTTTGGTACATGACTCTTTTTGAATTTTGGTTTTCTCAGGGTATATGCCCAGTAGTGGGATTGCTGGGTCATATGGTAGTTCTATTTGTAGTTTTTTAAGGAACCTCCATACCGTTCTCCATAGTGGCTGAACCAATTCACATTCCCATCAGCAGTGCAAGAGTGTTCCCTTTTCTCCACACCCTCTCCAGCATTTATTGTTTCTAGATTTTTTGATGATGGCCATTCTGACTGGTGTGAGATGATATCTCATTGCAGTTTTGATTTGCATTTCTCTAATGATTAATGATGTTGAGCATTCTTTCATGTGTTTGTTGGCAGTCTGTATATCTTCTTTGGAGAAATGTCTATTAAGGCCTTCTGCGCATTTTCGGATTGGGTTGTTTGTTTTTTTGTTATTGAGCTGCATGAGCTGCTTGTAAATTTTGGAGATTAATCCTTTGTCAGTTGCTTCATTTGCAAATATTTTCTCCCATTCTGAGGGTTGTCTTTTGGTCTTGTTTATGGTTTCCTTTGCTGTGCAAAAGCTTTGAAGTTTCATTAGGTCCCATTTGTTTACTTTTGTTTTTATTTCCATTTCTCTAGGAGGTGGGTCAGAAAGGATCTTGCTGTGATTTATGTCATAGAGTGTTCTGCCTATATTTTCCTCTAAGAGTTTGATAGTTTCCGGCCTTACATTTAGGTCTTTAATCCATTTTGAGCTTATTTTTGTGTATGGTGTTAGGGAGTGATCTAATCTCATACTTTTACATGTATCTGTCCAGTTTTCCCAGCACCACTTATTGAAGAGGCTGTCTTTCTCTACTGTACATTCCTGCCACCTTTATCAAAGATAAGGTGTCCACACGTGCGTGGGTTTATTTCTGGGCTTTCTATCCTGTTCCATTGATCTATCTTTCTGTTTTTGTGCCAGTACCATACTGTCTTGATTACTGTAGCTTTGTAGTATAGTCTGAAGTCAGGGAGCCTGATTCCTCCAGCTCCGTTTTTCTTTCTCAAGATTGCTTTGGCTATTCGGGGTCTTCTGTGTTTCCATACAAATTGTGAAATTTTTTGTTCTAGCTCTGTGGAAAATGCCAGTGGTAGTTTGATAGGGATTGCATTGAATCTATAGATTGCTTTGGGTAGTAGAGTCATTTTCACAATGTTGATTCTTCCAATCCAAGAACATGGTATATCTCTCCATCTATTTGTATCATCTTTAATTTCTTTCATCAGTGTCTTATAATTTTCTGCATACAGGTCTTTTGTCTCCTTAGGTTTATTCCTAGATATTTTATTCTTTTTGTTGCAATGGTAAATGGGAGTGTTTTCTTGATTTCACTTTCAGATTTTTCATCATTAGTGTATAGGAATGCCAGAGATTTCTGTGCATTAATTTTGTATCCTGCTACTTTACCAAATTCATTGATTAGCTCTAGGAGTTTTCTGGTAGCATCTTTAGGATTCTCTATGTATAGTATGTCATCTGCAAACAGTGACAGCTTTACTTCTTCTTTTCTGATTTGGATTCCTTTTATTTCCTTTTCTTCTCTGTTTGCTGTGGCTAAAACTTCCAAAACTATGTTGAATAAGAGTGGTGAGAGTGGGCAACCTTGTCTTGTTCCTGATCTTAGTGGAAGTGCTTTCAGTTTTTCACCATTGAGGATGATGTTGGCTGTGGGCTTGTCATATATGGCCTTTATTATGTTGAGGAAAGTTCCCTCTATGCCTGCTTTCTGCAGGGTTTTTATCATAAATGGGTGTTGAAGTTTGTCAAAAGCTTTCTCTGCATCTATTGAGACGATCATATGGTTTTTCTCCTTCAATTTGTTAATATGGTTTATCACATTGATAGATTTGCATATATTGAAGAATCCTTGCATTCCTGGAATAAACCCCACTTGATCATGGTGTATGATCTGTTTAATGTGCTGTGTTGGATTCTGTTTGCTAGTATTTTGTTGAGGATTTTTGCATCTATGTTCATCAGTGATATTGGCCTGTAGTTTTCTTTCTTTGAGACATCCTTGTCTGGTTTTGGTATCAAGGTGATGGTGGTCTCGTAGAAGGAATTTTGGAGTGTTCCTCCCTCTGCTATATTTTGGAAGAGCTTGAGAAGGATAGGTGTTAGCTCTTCTCTAAATGTTTGATAGAATTCGCCTGTGAAGCCATCTGGTCCTGGGCTTTTGTTTGTTGGAAGATTTTTAATCACAGTTTCAATTTCAGTGCTTGTGATTGGTCTGTTCTTCTTTTCTATTTCTTCCTGATTCAGTCTTGGCAGGTTGTGCGTTTCTAAGAATTTGTCCATTTCTTCCAGATTGTCCATTTTATTGGCATAGAGTTGCTTGTAGTAATCTCTCATGATCTTTTGTATTTCTGCAGCGTCAGTTGTTACTTCTCCTTTTTCATTTCTAATTCTATTGATTTGAGTCTTCTCCCTTTTTTTCTTGATGAGTCTGGCTAGTGGTTTATCTATTTTGTTTATCTTCTCAAAGAACCAGCTTTTAGTTTTGTTGATCTTTGCTATTGTTTCCTTCCTTTATTTTTCATTTATTTCTGATCTGATTTTTATGATTTCTTTCCTTCTGCTAGCTTTGGGGTTTTTTTGTTCTTCTTTCTCTAATTGCTTGAGGTGCAAGGTTAGGTTGTTTATTCGAGATGTTTCCTGCTTCTTAAGGTGGGCTTGTATTGCTATAAACTTCCCCCTTAGAACTGCTTTTGCTGCATCCCATAGGTTTTGGGTCGTTGTGTCTCCATTGTCATTTATTTCTAGGTATTTTTTTATTTCCTCTTTGATTTCTTCAGTGATCACTTCGTGATTAAGTAGTGTATTGTTTAGCCTCCATGTGTTTGTATTTTTTACAGATATTTTCCTGTAATTGATACTTAATCTCATGGCGTTGTGGTCAGAAAAAATACTTGATACAATTTCAGTTTTCTTAAATTTGCCAAGGCTTGATTTGGGACCCAAGATATGATCTATCCTGGAGCATGTTCCATGAGCACTTGAGAAGAATGTGTATTCTGTTGTTTTTGGATGGAATGTCCTATAAATATCCATGAAGTCTATCTTGTTTAATGTATCATTTAAAGCTTGTGTTTCCTTATTTATTTTCATTTTGGATGATCTGTCCATTGGTGAAAGTGGGGTGTTAAAGTCCCCTACTATGAATGTGTTACTGTCGATTTCCCCTTTTATGGCTGTTGGTATTTGCCTTATGTATTGAGGTGCTCCTATGTTGGGTGCATAAATATTTACAATTGTTATGTCTTCTCCTTGGATCGATCCCTTGATCATTATGTAGTGTCCTTCTTTGTCTCTTGTAATAGTCTTTATTTTAAAGTCTATTTTGTCTGATATGAAAATTGCTACTCCAGCTTTCTTTTGGTTTCCATTTGCATGGAATATCTTTTTCCATCCCCTTACTTTCAGTCTGTATGTGTCTCTAGGTCTGAAGTGGGTCTCTTGTAGACAGCATATATAAGGGTCTTGTTTTTGTATCCATTCAGCCAATCTGTGTCTTTTGGTGGGAGCATTTAGTCCATTTACATTTAAGGTAATTATCAATATGTATGTTCCTATTCCCATTTTCTCAATTGTTTTGGATTCGTTATTATAGGTCTTTTCCTTCTCTTGTGTTTCTTGTCTAGAGAAGTTCCTTTAGCATTTGTTGTAAAGCTGGTTTGGTGGTGCTGAACTCTCTCAGCTTTTGCTTGTCTATAAAGGTTTTAATTTCTCCATCAAATCTGAATGAGATCCTTGCTGGGTAGAGTAATCTTGGTTGCAGATTTTTCTCCTTCATCACTTTCAGTATATCCTGCCACTCCCTTCTGGCTTGTAAGGTTTCTGCTGAGAGATCAGCTGTTAACCTTATGGGGATTCCCTTGTGTGTTATTTGTTGTTTTTCCCTTGCTGCTTTTAACATGCTTTCTTTGTATTTAATTTTTGACAGTTTGATTAATATGTGTCTTGGCATATTTCTCCTTGGATTTATCCTGTATGCGACTCTCTGTGCTTCCTGGACTTGATTAACTATTTCCTTTCCCATATTAGGGAAGTTTTCAACTATAATCTCTTCAAATATTTTCTCAGTCCCTTTCTTTTTCTCTTCTTCTGGAGCCCCTATAATTCGAATGTTGGTGCGTTTAATGTTGTCCCAGAGGTCTCTGAGACTGTCCTCAGTTCTTTTCATTCTTTTGTCTTTATTCTGCTCTGCAGTAGTTATTTCCACTATTTTATCTTCCAGGTCACTTATCCGTTCTTCTGCCTCAGTTATTCTGCTATTGATCCCATCTAGAGTATTTTTAATTTCATTTACTGTGTTGTTCATCGTCGCTTGTTTCATCTTTATTTCTTCTAGGTCCTTGTTAACTGTTTCTTGCATTTTGTCCATTCTCGTTCCAAGATTTTGGATCATCCTTACTATCATTATTCTGAATTCTTTTTCAGGTAGACTGCCTATTTCCTCTTCATTTGTTAGGTCTGGTGCATTTTTATCTTGCTCCTTCATCTGCTGTGTGTTTTTCTGTCTTGTCATTTTGCTTATCTTACTGTGTTTGGGGTCTTCTTTTTGCAGGCTGCAGGTTCGTAGTTCCCAGTGTTTTTGATGTCTGTCTCCAGTGGCTAAGGTTGGTTCAGTGGGTTGTGTAGGCTTCCTGGTGGAGGGGATTAGTGCCTGTGTTGTGGTGGATAAGGCTGGATCTTGTCTCTCTAGTGGGCAGGTTCACGTCTGGTGGTGTGTTTCGGGGTGTCTGTGGCCTTATTATGATTTTAGGCAGCCTCTCTGCTAATGGGTGTGGTTGTGTTCCTGTCTTGCTAGTTGTTTGGCATAGGATGTCCAGCACTGTAGCTTGCTGGTCTTTGAGTGAAGCTGGGTGCTGGTGTTAAGATGGAGGTCTCTGGGAGATTTTCGCCGTTTGATATTATGTGGAGCTGGGAGGTCTCTTGTTGACCAGTGTCCTGAAGTTGGCTCTCCCACCTCAGAGGCAGAGCCCTGACTCCTGGCTGGAGCACCAAGAGCCTTTCATCCACACGGCTCAGAATAAAAGGGAGAAAAAGTAGAAAGAATTAGTAGAAGTATGAAGAAAGAAAGAAAGAAAGGAGGGAAGGAAGGAAGGAAGAAAGAAAGAAAGAAGCAAAGAAGGAAAGAAGGCAAGAAGGAAAGAAAGGAGGGAGGAAGGAAGGAAGGAGGAAAGGAAGGAAAAAATACAGAAAGAAAGAAGATACAGTAAAATAAAATAAAGTATAATTTATTGAATTAAAAAATACTTAGAGAAAAAAGGGGGACGGATAGAACCTTAGGACAAATGTTGGAAGCAAAGCTATACAGACAAAATCTTACACAGAAGCATACACATACACCCTCACAAAAAGAGGTAAAGGGGAAAAAATCATAACTCTTGCTCTCAGAGACCACCTCCTCAATTTGGGATGATTCGTTGTCTAAAGGCGGGAAGGAAGGAAAGAAAGAAAGAACGAAGGTAAAGTATAATAAAGTTATTAAAATTAAATATTAAGAAAAAAATTTAAAAAGGAACCGTGGACGGATAGAACCCTAGGACAAATGGTGGAAGCAAAGCTATACAGACAAGATCTCACACAGAAGCATACACATACACATTCACAAAAAGAGGAAAAAATCATAGATCTTGCTCTCGAAGCCCACCTCCTCAATTAGGGATGATTTGTTGTCTATTTATGTATTCCACAGGTGCAGGTACATCAAGTTGACTGTGGAGCTTTAATCCGCTGTTTCTGAGGCTGCTGGGAGAGATTTCCCTTTCTCTTCTCTGTTCTCACAGCTCCCAGGGGCTCAGCTTTGGATTTGGCCCTGCCTCTGCGTGTAGGTCGCTGGAGGGCGTCTGTTTCTTGCTCAGACAGGACGGGGTTAAAGGAGCCGCTGATTCGGGGGCTCTGGCGCACTCAGGCCGGGGGGGGGGGCACTGCGTGCGGGGCGGGCCTGCGGCGGCAGAGGACAGCGCGACGTTGCACCAGCCTGAGGCTCACCGTGCGTTCTCCCGGGGAAGTTGTCCCTGGATCCCGGGAACCTGGCAGTGGCGGGCTGCACAGGCTCCCCGGAAGAGGGGTGTGGATAGTGATCTGTGCTCGCACACAGGCCCCTTGGTGGCGACAGCAGCAGCCTTAGCGTCTCCCGCCCGTCCCTGGGGTCCGCGCTTTTAGCCGTGGCTCGCGCCCGTCTCTGGAGTTCCTTTAAGCAGCGCTCTTAAGCCCCTCTCCTCGCGCACCAGGAAACAAAGAGGGAAGAAAAAGTCTCTTGCCTCTTCGGCAGGTGCAGACTTTTCCCTGGACTCCCGGCCAGCCGTGGTGCACTAACCCCTGCAGGCTATGTTCAAGCCGCCAACCCCAGCCCTCTCCCCGCGCTCCGACCGAAACCCGAGCCTCAGCTCGCAGCCCTGCCCGCCCCAGCGGGTGAGCAGACAAGCCTCTCGGGCTGGTGAGTGCCGGTCGGCACCGATCCTCTGTGCGGGAATCTCCCCACTTTGCCCTCCGCACCCCTGTTGCTGTGCTCTCCTCCGCGGCTTCGAAGCTCCCCCCTCCGCCTCCCGCAGTCTCCGCCCGCAAAGGGGCTTCTAGTGTGTGGAAACCTTTCCTCCTTCACAGCTCCCTCCCACTGGTGCAGGTGCCGTCCGTATTCTTTTGTCTCTGTTTTTTCTTTTGCCCTACCCAGGTATGTGGGGAGTTTCTTGCCTTTTGGGAGATCTGAGGTCTTCTGCCAGCCTTCAGTAGGTGTTCTGTAGGAGTTGTTCCATGTGTAGATGTATTTCTGGTGTATCTGTGGGAAGGAAGGTGATCTCCGCGTCCTACTCTTCCGCCATCTTCCTGAATAGCCCCTCTGAGGTTTATTCTAATGATGCATGGGATGGGATGGCACACCTGGGTGGCTGTGGAAACCATGACACTGAGCAGTGGGCAGTCTTTAGCCCTTAGCTTGCGTGCTGCATGTTATCAGGGCTCAGCATCTCTCTGGGTGTCTCGGATCCCGGATCCAAACTCTCTAAGAGATAGAGGCTCTCGCCGCTTCTCTCTGTCACCTTTTACTACAGAGGGCTCCAGCGGGGCCAAGGAAGCCTTTGGGAGAGCTACAGACAGCCTTGGTTCTCTGTGGTCATTTCTCAGTCACTCTTGTAGTCCCTTGTTCTGTGTCCATCCGCCCGGCTGCGTTGTAACCTCTGTGGGTGCTGGGAGCTGCTTACCCTCCATGTGCCTCAGTTTCCTCATTGTAAATGGGTAGTAACAGTGACCTCTGCCAGAGAACAGAGAAGATTATGCAAGGTGATAATTACTGAGTATTCACTGTATACCAGCCCTGGTCTAGGCACTTCGTGACCATGGACTCAACCCTACAGCAACACTCGGAGGTAGGGACTGTCAGAGACTTGGAGGAAACTGAGGCACAGAGAGGGTAGCTGACTCGCTGATGAGCAGTGGAGTCATGTCTGAACTCAGCCCACTGGCTCCAGAGACCACTTTGAATCCTTATGTTATCCGGCCTCCCGCAGTGAGTGGCAAGTGTTAGGTCAACACTGGGCCCCTAGAGAAGTGCTCACTCAGTTTTAGCAATGACTGTCAGGGCTCTGCTGGGGCCCCGAGCAGCACAGGCTTGATACTGGGTTTCCAGGGAAGGATGCCCGAAGCTGTGGATCCCAGAGTCTGCCCAGCATCCTGACCCCTGCCTACCCACTGAAGCCCTTCCTCAGGCCTGTCCGTGATGGATAGCATGCCGTTGTGTGCCTGGTAGCTGGTGGAGGCTGCAGAGCATGGTGTCCAGATTTGCCCTGGCAGTTCAGGCAGGCAGGGCCAAGCCAAGAAAGGGGCTACCATTTGGCATCAATTTTGATCCTCTGTTTGGCGCATGGAATTTCTCAGGAACGAGGCTTTAAAGCAGCAGAGTGGCAGGTGTTTCTTACTCTATAAAATAAAAACCAGGGAAAGCAAAGCATCTGTCAGAAACCAGCTTCTGCAGCTCAAAAGAGGGCCTTGGCGGTTACAAAGAAACATGAGATAATGGTAGAGGTACACCACATACATATAGTGTGATGGCAAACATGCAAAAAAGATCAGTATAGGTATAACTGAACGTAGAGAAAAGCAGAAAGGGAAAATACTCCAAAATGTTAACAGTGGGTGATGGGTGAGTTTTGTTTATCTGAACTTTTTTTTTTTTGCATTTCCAAATTTTCCACAGTGAGCAGGTGGAAACGCACAATATAAATAATATGACTTAAGTTTTTGTTTTCCTTTTCTAATATATGCATATAAGGCTATATATTTCTGTGACTTTTTAAATTGTATCCCACCAATTTTGTATGTTGTAATTTCATTATTATGCAATTCAAAATATTTCCTAATTTCCACTTTTATTTCTTCTTTGACTTGTGGTTTGGGGATTTTTCTAGGTATTTTTAATTTTTTATTTCTAGCTTTATTCCACTGTGGTCAGAGAACATTTTCTGAGTGATTTCAGTTCTTTAAAATTTGTTAAGAACTTGCTTTGTGGCCCAGTGTATTGGTCAACTTTACAGACACTCCACATGCACTCTAAATGCTGGGCATTCTGTTGCTGTCGGCTGCAGTGTTCTATAGATGTCAGTCGAGACATTTTGTTCATATTCTCCATATTCTTTCATTTTTTGGTCTATTTCAGTCATTCTGAGAAATAAAGTCCCTCACTGTTTGAAAATCCTCACTGATTGTGGGTTTGTATATTCCTCCTTATTACGTTTGTCAATCTTTGCTTTATATATTTTGAAAATAAGTTACTACGTGCATTCAAACTAACGTTTCTATAACAACCTTTAAAAGTAATTATTTTATCATTATGAAATGTTCCTTTACCTCTACTAACATTTCTTTCCTTAAATTCTACTTTAATTTTAATATAGCTCTACCAGCTCTCTTTTGGTTAGTTTATACCTAGTATATCATTTCCCACTTGGGGGAATGAGTAAATGACTGAATTAAGTAAAGTGACAGGGTTTAATTAAGGTGTATCTTTTAAAGTAGCATATAGTTTTTTCCTCAAGTCTGCCAACCTATGTTGTATAATTGGTATATTTAGTCCATTTATATTTAATTGAATTACTAACATATTTGGATTTATATATGTTGTCTAGTTTTTATTAGTCTCACCACTTTTGCATTCTTTTTTCCCCTCTCCCTGCCTTCTTTTAGAGTTAAGCATATTTATTATTATATTACCTCCTTCTATTGTCTTGTATTCTCTTGCTATTTTTATTAATAGCAATTTTAGAGATTAAGACCTGGATCCTTGAATTATTACTGTCTAATATAAAGTAATACTTTTGCCTATTACCAGAAAATGCTTTGAACTTAGAACACTTTAACTCCATTTACTCCCTTCCACCTTTTTGTATTATTACTGTTTAAATGCTTTTGTTTTTTTTTAGTTGAGGTATAGTTGATGTACAGCGTTATGTTTCATGTGTACAACATAGTGATTCATGATTTTTAAAGGTTATATTCCATTTATATTATTATAAAATATTGGCTATATTCCCTGTGTTACACTATATATACTTGTAGCTTATTTATTTTATACATAATAGTTTGTACCTTTTAATCCCCTACCCCTATCTTGCCCCTCTCCTTTTCCTCTCCCTGCTGATAACCAATAGTTTGTTCTCTATATCTGGGAGTCTGCTTCTTTTTTGTTAAATTTACTAATTTGTTCTATTTTTTAGATTCCACATATAAGTTGTATTATACATTGTCTTTCTCTGTCTGACTTATTTCACTTGGCACAATACCCTGCAAGTCCATCTGTGTTGCTGCAAATTTCATTCTTTTTTATGGCTGAGTAGTATTCCATTGTGTGTGTGTGTGTGTGTGTGTGTGTGTGTGTGTGTGTATCTCACATCTTCTTTATCCATTCATCTGTTGATGGATACTTATGTTGCTTCATATCTTGCCAATTGTAAACAATGCTGCTATGCACATTGGGGTGCATGTATCTTTTTGAATTATTGTTTTCATGGTTTTTTTCCCGAATAAATACCCAGGAGTGGAATTGCTGGGTCATATGGTAGTTCTATTTTTAGTTTTCTGAGAAACCTCCATACTGTTTTTCATAGTGGCTGCACCAGTTTACACTCCCACCAACAGTGTACAAGGGTTCCGTTTCAGCACATCCTTGCCAACATTTGTTATTTGTGTTCTTTGTGATGATAGCCATTCTGACACGTGTGAGGTGATATCTCTTTGAGGTTTTAATTTGCATTTCTCTGATGATTAATGACGTTGAGCATCCTTTCACATGCCTGTTGGCCATCTATGTCTTCATTGGAAAAATGTCTTTTCAAGTCTTCTGCTCATTTTTTAAATGGGTTGTTTGGAGTATTTTGTTTTTGTTTTCTTTTTTTGACTGCACTGTGTGGCTTGTGGGATCTTAGTTCCCTGACCAGGGATCAAACCCATACCTTCTGCAGTGGAAGCGTGGGGTCTTAACCAGGGGACGCCAGGGAGGTCTAGGTTTTTTTTTTTTTTTTTTTGCAGTACGTGGGCCTCTCACTGTTGTGGCCTCTCCCGTTGCAGAGCACAGGCTCTGGACGCGCAGGCTCAGCGGCCATGGCTCACGGGCCCAGCCACTCCGCGGCATGTGGGATCTTCCCGGACCGGGGCATGAACCCGTGTCCCCTGCATCGGCAGGCGGACTCTCAACCACTGCGCCACCAGGGAAGCCCGGTTGTTTGGTTTTTGATGTTGAGTTGTATAAGCTGTTTATATATTTTGAATATTAACACCTCATCTGTTACATCATTTGTAAATGTTTTCTCCAATTCAGTAAGGTGTTTTTTGTTTTGTTGATGGTTTCTTTTGCTGTGCAAAAGCTTTTAAGTTTAATTATGTCCCATTTGTTTGTTTATGCTTTTATTTCCTTTGCTTTAGGAGACAGATCCAAAAAAATATTGCTACGATTTATGTCAAAGAGTATTCCATCTATGTTTTCTCCTGGGAGTTTTATGGTTTCTGGTCTTACATTTAGGTCTTTAATCCATTTTGAGTTTATATTTGTATATGGTGTTAGAGAATGTTCTAATTTTATTCTTTTACGTGTAGCTGTCCAGTTTTCCCAGCACTACTTATTGAAGAGACTGTCTTTTCTCCATTGTATATTCTTGCCTCCTGTGTCATAAAAATAATTGACCATAAGTATGTGGGTTTATTTCTAGGCTCTCTATTCTTTTCCATTGATCTATGTGCCTTTTTGTGCCAGTACCATACTCCTTTGATTACTGTAGCTTTGTTGTATAGTCTGAAGTCAGGAAACATGATTCCTTCTGTTCTTTTTCCAGATTGTTTTGGCTATTCAAGATCTTTTGTTTTTCCATACAAATTTTAGAATTATGTGTTTTAGTCCATGAAAAATGGCATCACATTTTTTTCATTTTTTAATTGAAGTATAGGTGATTTAAAATGTGTTAATTACTGCTGTACAGCAAAGTGATTCAGTTATATGTATATATACATTCTTAATATTCTTTTCCATTTTGCTTTATCATAGGATATCAAATATAGTTCTCTGTGCTATATAGTAGGACCTTGTTGTTTATCCATTCTATATATAAAAGCTTACATCTGCTAATCCCAAATTCCCAATCCATCCCTATCCCCCCACTTGGCAACTACCAGTCTGTTCTCTGTGTCATTGATTCTGTTTCATACATAGGTTCATTTGTGTCATATTTTATTTTATTTTATTTTATTTTTTTTTTTTTTAAACATCTTTATTGGGGTATAATTGCTTTACAATGGTGTGTTAGTTTCTGCTTTATAACAAAGTGAATCAGTTTGTGTCATATTTTAGATTCCACATATAAGTGAATTCATATGGTATTTGTCTTTCTCTTTCTCACTTACTTCACTTAGTTTGATAATCTCTAGTTGCATCCATGTTGCTGCAAATGGCATTATTTCATTCATTTTTACGGCTCAGTAGTATTCCATTGCATATATGTACTACATCTTCTTTATCCATTCATCTGTCAATGGACATTTAGGTTGTTTCCCTGTCTTGGCTATTGTGAATAGTGCTGCTATGAACATAGGGGTGCATGTATCTTTTTGAATTATAGTTTTGTCTGGACATATGTCCAGAAGTGGGATTGCTGGATCATATGGTAGTTCTATTTTTAGTTTTCTGAGGAACCTCCATACTGTTTTCCACAGTGGCTGCACCAACTTACATTCCCACCAACAGAGTAGGAGGGTTCCCTTTTCTCCACACCTTCAGCAGTAGACTTTTGATGATGGCCATTCTGACCAGTGTGGGGAGGTAGCTCATTGTGGTTTCATTTTGCATTCTCTAATAATTAGCGATGTTGAGCATCTTTTCATGTGCCTGTTGGTCATCTGGATTTCTTCTTCAGAGAAATGTCTCTTTAGGTCTTCTGCCCATTTTTCAATTGGGTTGTTTGTTTTTGTTGCTGTATGAGCTGTTTGTATGTTTTGGAAACTAAGCTCTTGTCTGTTGCATCATTTGCAAATATTTTCTCCCATTCTGTAGGTTGTCTTTTCATTTTTTTTTTTAGCAACTTTATTTTATTTATTTATTTTTGGCTGCGTTGGGTCTTTGTTGCTGCGTGTGGGCTTTTCTCTAGTTGTGGCGAGCGGAGGCTACTCTACTGCAGTGTGTGGGCTTCTCATTGAGGTGGCTTCTCTTGTTGCGGAGCATGGGCTCTAGGCGCATGGGCTCAGTAGTTGTGGCTTGCAGGCTCTAGAGTGCAGGCTCAGTAGTTGTGGCGCATGGGCATAGCTGCTCCGCGGCATGTGGGATCTTCCCGGACCAGGGCTCAAAACCCGTGTCCCCTGCATTGGCAGGCGGATTCTCAACCACTGCGCCACCAGGGAAGCCCTGTCTTTTCATTTTGTTTATGGTTTCCTTTGCTGTGCAAAAGCTTGTAAGTCTGATTAGGTCCCATTTGTTTATTTTTGTTTTTATTTCTATTGCCTTGGGACACTGACCTAAGAAAACATTGGTACGATCTATGTCAGAGAATGTTTTGCCTATGTTTTCTGCTAGGAGTTTTATGGTGTCATGTCTTATGTTTAAGTCTTTAAGCCATTTTGAGCTTATTTTTGTGTATAGTGAGAGGTTGTGTTTTAAATTTCTTGATTTAACATGCGGCTGTCCAACTTTCCCAACACCACTTGCTGAAGAGACCATCTTTTTCCCATTGTATATTCTTGCCTCCTTTGTCGAAGGTTAATGTCGAAGGTTAATTGACCATAGGTGTTTAGGTTTATTTCTGGACTCTATTCTGTCCCATTGATCCATATGTCTGGTTTTGTGCCAATACTATGCTTTTTTTGGTTACTGTAGCTTTGTAATATTGTCTGAAGTCTGGGATGGTTATGCTTTCTGCTTTGTTCTTTTGCTTCAGGATTGCTTTGGGAATTCTGGGTCTTTTATGATTCCATATGAATTTTAGGATTATTCTAGTTCTGTGAAAAATGTCATGGGTAATTTGATACGGACTGCATTTAATCTGTAGATTGCTTTGGGTAGTATGGCCATTTTAACAATATTCTTCCAATCCTAGAGCATGGAATATCTTTCTCATTTCTTTGAATGATCTTGAATTTCCTTTATTAGTGTTTTATAGTTCTCAGCATATGTCTTCCTCCTTGGTGAGGTTTATTCCTAAATAATTTATTTCTGGAGTTGCAATTTTATTTATTTATTTGTTTTTTTGCGGTACGCGGGCCTCTCACCGTTGTGGCCTCTCCCGTTGCGGGGCACAGGCTCCAGACGCGCAGGCTCAGCGGCCATGGCTCACGGGCCCAGCCGCTCCACGGCATATGGGATCTTCCCGGACCGGGGCACGAACCCATGTCCCCTGCATCAGCAGGCGGACTCTCAACCACTGCACCACCAGGGAAGCCCCTGGAGTTGCAATTTTAAAAGATATTGCTTTTTTACGTTCCCTTTCTGATATTTCATTATTGGTGTAAAGAAATGCAACCGATTTCCACATGTTAGTCTTGTATCCTGCTACCTTGCTGAATTCGTTTATCAGTCCTAGTAGTTTTTGTGTGGAGTCTTTAGGGTTTTGTATATATGGTATCATGTCATCTACATATGACAGTTTTACCTCTTCCCTTCCAATCTGGATACCTTTTGTTTCTTTTTCCTGTATGATTGATGTAGCTACGACTTCCAATACTATGTTGAATAGAAGAGGTGACAGTGGGCATCCTTGTCTTCTTCCAGATTTTGGTGGGAAGGCTTTCAGCTTTTCACCATTTATAGTGGCTGTGGATTTGTCATGAATAGCGTTTTTGTTTTGTTTTGTTTTGGTACGTGGGCCTCTCACTGCTGTGGCCTCTCCTGTTGCGGAGCACAGGCTCCGGACGCGCAGGCTCAGCGGCCATGGCTCACGGGCCCAGCCGCTCCGCGACATGTGGGATCTTCCCGGACCGGGGCACGAACCCGTGTCCCCTGCATCGGCAGGCGGGCTCTGAACCACTGCGCCACCAGCGAAGCCCATGAATAGCTTTTACTATCTTGAGATATGTTCCTTTTATACCCACTTTGGTAAGAGTTTTTATCTTGAGTGGATGTTGGATTTTGTCGAATGCTTTTTCTGCATCTATTGAGATGAGCATGTGGTTTTCGCCTTTTCTTTTGTTTATGTGGCGTATCATATTGATTGATTTGTGTATGTTGAACCATCCTTGTGAACTTGGGATGAATCCCACTTGGTCATGGTATTTGATCTTTTTTATGTGTGGTTGGATTCGGTTTGCTAATATTTTGTTGAGAATTTTTGCATCTATATTCTTCAGAGATATTGACCTGTAATTTTCTGTTTTGCTGGTATCTTTGTCTGGTTTTGGTATCCCAGGGTGATGGTGGCTTCATAGAATATCCTTGGGAGTGTTCCCTTCTCTTCAGTTTTTTTGGAAGAGTTTGAGAAGGATTGGTATAAGTTCTTCTTTGTATGTTTGCTAGGATTCACCTGTGAAGCCATCTGGTCCTGGACTTTTGTTTGTAGGGAGTTTTAAAATTACAGATTGTGTTTACTTCTAGTGATTGGTCTCTTCAAATTATCTGTTTCTTCTTGATTAAATTTTGGTGGGCTGTATGTTTCTAGAAATTTGTTCATTTCTTCTGGGTTGTTGAATTTGTTGGCATATAACTGTTCATATGGTTTTTTGTATTTATGGTTTTTTGTATTTCTTTGCTCTCAGTTGTTATTTCTCTTTTTCTTATTTTGTTTATTTGGGTTCTCTATCTTTTCTTCTTGGTGAGCCTGGCCAGAGGTTTGTCAATCTTGTTTATCCTTTCAAAGAACCAGCTCTTGGTTTTACTGTTTTTTTATCTCTATTTTATTTCCTCTCTGATCTTTATTATTCCCTTCCTTCTGCTGACTTTAGGTTTTGTTTGCTTTTGTTTTTAAAATTCTTTTAAGTGGTAGGTTAGGTTGTTTATTTTAGATTTTTCTTGTTTTTTGAGAAAGGCCTGTATGTATCACTATGAACTTCCCTCTAAGAACTGCTTTTGCTGCATCCCATAGATTTTTGTATGGTTGTATTTTCATTGTCATTTGTCTCAAGGTATTTTAAAATTTCCTCTTTGATTTCATTGTTGACCCATTGGTTGTTTAGTGCCATGTTGTTTAGTCTCCATGTAATCATTTATTTTTTCTTATTTCTTTTTCTGTGGTTAATTTCTAATTTCATGCCATTGTGGTCAGAAAAGATGCTTGAGATAATTTCTATACTCTTAAATTTGCTGAGGCTTGTTTCGAGCCCTAGTATGTGGTCAGCCCTAGAGAATGTTCCATGTGCACTTGAAAAGAATGTGTATTCTGGTTTTTTTGGAGGTAATGTCCTGAAAATATCAATTAAGTCTAACTGTTCTATTGCATCATTTAGGATCTCTGTTGCCTTATTGATTCTCTGTCTGGAAGGCCTGTCCGTTGATGTGAGTGGGGTGTTAAAGTCTCCTACTATTATTGTATTCCTGTCAGTTTCTCCCATTATGTCTGTTAGTATTTGTTTTATGCATTTGGGTGCTCCTATATTAGGTGCATATATGTTGACAAGTGTAAAATCCTCTTCTTGTATTGATCCTTTTATTGCTATATAGCGTCCTTCTTTATCTTTCTTTATAGGCTTTGTTTTAAAGTCTATTTAGCCTCATATGAGTATTGTGATCTCCACCTTTTCGTGATATATCTTCTTCCACCCCCTCACTTTGAATCTATGTGTGTCCTTTGCCCTAAAGTGCATCTCTTGTAGGCAGCATATTTTAGGCTCTTATGTTTTTATCCAGTCTGCCACTCTGTCTTTTGATTGGAGCATTTAGTCCATTGACATTTGAGGTAATTATTGATAGATATGTATTTATTGCCTTTTTTTTTTTTTTTTTTGCGGTACGCGGGCCTCTCACTGTTGTGGCCTCTCCCTTTGTGGAGCACAGGCTCCGGACGTGCAGGCTCAGTGGCCATGGCTCACGGGCCCAGCCGCTCCGTGGCATGTGGGATCTTCCTGGACCGGGGCACGAACCCGTGTCCCCTGCATCGGCAGGCGGACTCTCAACCACTGCGCCACCAGGGAAGCCCTATTGCCATTTTTAAACCTTGTTTTCCCATTGATTTTATATATTATCTTTGTCCCTTTCTTTTTGTTTTTCCTTTTGGGGTTTGATGACCTTTTTTTTTGTCTTATACTTACGTTCTCTTCTTTTTGGCTTTTGTGAATCTATTGTATGTTTTTGATGTGTGGTTACCCTGTTTTTCAAGTATGTTAACCTATTCCTATGTCTACTTGCCTTAGACTGGTAGTCATATAGGCTCAAACACATTCTAGGAAAAAAAAAATCTACATTTTCTTACTCCCCTCCCCCACATTTTATGGTTTTGATGTCCTCTTTTACACCTTCATTCTCATCTTTTTGCTGTTCATTGTTGTTATCACTTTCAGAGAAACTTTTTAAATCTGTGTACTGGCTTATTTAAGTGATTTATTTTCCAATTGTGATTTTTTTTCTTTCCTATAGGTTCTTACTTTTTTTCTATTTAGAGAAGACCTTTCAGTATATCCTTTAGGATAGGTTTAGTATTGCTGTATTCTGTTAGTTTTTGCTTGTCTGAGAAATTATTCGTCTCTCCTTCTATTCTAAATGATAACGTTGCTGGGTAGAGTATCCTAGGTGGCAGACTTTTCCCTTTTCGTATTTTGAATATAGCTTGCCACTCCCTTCTGGCCTGCGGTGTTTCTGTAGAGGAGTCAGCTTATGGGCATTACCTTGTAATTAACTCTTTGTGTTTTCTTGCTGCCTTTAGAATCCTCTCTTTATCTTTAACTTTTGCCATTTTTATTATGTCTTGGTGTAGGTCTGTTTGGGTTTATCTTGTTTGGGACCCTCGGTGCTTCCTGTACCTGGATATGTTTCCTTCTTTATGTTTGGGAAGTTTTCAGCCATAATTCTTCAAATACATTTTCGATCCCCTTTTCTCTTTCTTCTTCTGGAATCCCTATTATATGTATGTTTTATATTATCCCATAGGTCTCTTATATTGCTTTCATTGTTTTTTTTTTATTTGGCTTTCTGTCTGATATCCTGATTGGGTGATTTCCATTATCCTGTCTTCCATGTCACTTGTTTGTTTTTCTGCATTATTCATTCTGCTATTCTATGCCTTTAGCTCAGCTTTTGTCTCTGCAAATGAATTTTTTTTTTCTTTTTTGGCCACGCTGTGTGGCTTGTGGGATCCCAGTTCCCACAGGGATTGAACCAGCCCTCAGCAGTGAAAGTGCCAAGCCCTAACCACTGGACTGCCAGGGAATTCCCTGCAAATGAGTTTTATATTTTTTGGTTCCTCTTTGTAGTTTCTAGTTCCTTTTTACGGTACTCTGCATTTCCATTGATAGTGTTTCTTAATTCCTTCAGTATTTTCATTGTCTCCTTTTTGAAATCAGTGTCTACTAGTCTGGAGAGGTCTGCTTCACTGCATGTTCTTTCAGGGGAATGCTGTTGGTCTCTTACCTGGGAGTGGTTCCTCAGCTTCATTTTACTTCTAGTTCTCTTACTCTGAGTTTAGGAGAAACGATTATCTGGTGTGGTCTTGGAAGGCTATTTATATGTGGGGGTGTCCCTGTGGAACTTGTGTGGGTTTAGTATATTTGGTGCCAGGGCTGTTCTTAGTATGGATGCCTGTCGCCTCTTTCCTTAGGGTGTGTTGGTGGTTCTCCCCTCGATAAGGGGTGTGCAGATGTTGTGGCTGGTGCCCGGCCCTGGGGTTCTTGGCAGTGGCGGCATCTCAGGTGCACCCCCGGAGCACATGATGGGGACAGAGGTGGTGGCTCATGACCACTCCTGGGGTCCAGGAGGGAGGCAGCAGTGGCTCCCAACCCCTCCTGGAGTCTGCAAGGGGGTGGTGGTGGCTCACGACTGCTCCTGCAGCCTGGGCAGGCAGTGTCCTGCCCTCTGTGAGCACATGCACAGGGTAAAAGGCTACAGTCTGGGTCCCGCGCCTCCCCTCATGCACTCCCCAAACAGTGGCAATTGGTCTCTAAGTTGGCCCAAACTTCCTCCGCGTACGCCCCCAGCCATGGTTGCACTGGATTCCAGCCCCCCACCCCCCCGAGGCCATCTTCACATGGCCAACCCCAGTCCTCTCCCCGGTTCTGATCTCTGAAGCCCAGGTTCCAGCACCCAGCCCCTGCCCGTACTGGCGGATGCCTGTCTCAGGCTGGGGAGTGCAGGGCAGTGCAGGGCAGCAGCACTGACCATCTGTGCAGTTCTCCCTGTGCTCTGGGTGCTGCAAACACGCAGCACTCTCCTACGAGGCTCTGAAGCTCCCTTTCTGTCCCAGCAGATCTCCCCACTGGTGAGGGGGCTTCCCAGGGTGCAGGGACCTTTCCTCTTGCACAGCTCCCTCCCAGGAGCACAGGTGCTGTCGTGAGACCTTTCTCGCTTTCTATTTTTTCTATTTCCTACCTGGTTACATGGAGATTTTCTTGCCCTTTCAGTAGCCTGAAGTATTCTGCCAGCATTCAGTAGACATTCTGTGAGAATCATTCCACAGGTAGATGTATTTTTGATGTATTTGTGGGAGAAGGTGAGCTTTGTATCCGGCTACTCTGCCACCTTCATCCCATGCTCTGCCGCTGGTCTTCTGATAGGGATTGCATTGAATCTGTAGATTGCCTTGTGTAGTATGGTCGTTTTTAACAATAATAATTCTCCCAATCCATGACCATGGAATACCTTTTTTTTTTTTCTTTTAAGACATTCACTTTTTTAAAAATTTTGTTTTATTTATTTATTTTTGGTTGCGTTGGGTCTTCGTTGCTGTGTGTACGCTTTCGCTAGTTGCAGTGAGCGGGGGCTACTCTTCGTTGCAGTGCACGGGCTTCTCATTGCGATGGCTTCTTTTGTTGCAGAGCATGGGCTCTAGGCACGCAGGCTTCAATAGTTATGGCACATGGGCTCAGTAGTTGTGGCTTATGGGCTCTAGAGCTCAGGCTCAGTAGCTGTGGCACATGGGCTTAGTTACTCTGTGGCATGTGGGATCTTCCTGGACCATGGCTCGAACCCGTGTCCCCTGCATTGGCAGGCAGATTCTTAACCACTGCGCCACCAGGGAAGCACCAACCATGGTACATCTGTATGTTTGTATCATCTTCAGTCTTTTCAATCAGTGTCCTATGGTTTTCCGAGTACAGGTCTTTTACCTCCTTAGGTACGTTTATTCCTAGGTATTTTATTCTTTTTCATGCAGTGCTAAATGGGATTGTTTCCTTAACTTCTCTTTCTGTTAGTTTGTTGTTAGTGTATAGAAATGCAACAGATTTCTGTATTTTAATTTTGTATGCTGCAACTTGACTGAGTTCATTGATGAGCTCTAGTAGTTTTTTGGTGGCATCTTTAGGATGCTCTATGTATAGTATCATGTCATCTGCAAGCAGTGACAGTTTTACTTCCTTTCCCAATTTGGATTCCTTTTATTTCTTGTCTCATTGCTGTCGCTAGGACTTCAATACTATGTTGGATAAAAGTGGCAGGAGTTGGTATCCTTGTCTTCTTCCTAACCTTAGTGTAAATGCTTTCAGATTCTCACCACTGAGTATGATGTTAGCTGTGGACTTGTCATATATGGGCTTTATTATGTTGAAGTATGTTCCCTCTCTGCCCTCTTTCTGGAGAGTTTTTATTGTAAACGATATTGAATTTTGTCAAAAGCTTTTTCTGAATCTGTTGAGATGATCATATGGTTTTTATTCTTCAATTTGTTAATATGGTTTAACACATTGATTGATTTTGCAGATACTGAAAAATCCTTGCATCCCTGGGATAAATCCCACTTGATCATGGTGTATGATTTTTTTTAAAGAGTTGTTGGATTTGGTTTGTTAATATTTTGTTGAGGATTTTTGTGTCTATGTTCATCGGTGATATTGGCCTGTAACTTTCTTTTGTGTGATATCTTTGTCTGGTTTTGCTATCAGGGTGATGCTGGCCTTGTAGAGTGAGTTCAGAAGCATTCCTTCCTTTGTAATATTTTGGAATAGTTTGAGTATAGGTGTTAACTTTTCTTTAAATGCTTGGTACAATTCACCTGTGAAGCCATCTGGTCCTGGACTTTTGTTTGTTGGGAGTTATTTTTTTTTTAAGTTACTGATTCAATTTCATTACTGGCAATTGGTCTGTTCATATTTTCTATTCCTGGTTCAGTCTTGGGAGATGGTACATTTCTAGGAATTTGTCCATTTTTTCTAGATTATCCATTTTATTGGCATATAGTTCTCAGTATTCCCTTATGATCCTTTGTATCTCTGTTGTGTTGGTTGTAATTTCTTTTTCATTTCTGATTGTATTGATTTGGCCTCTCTCTCTCTGTCTTTTTTGATGAGTCTGGCTAAAGGTTTATTAGTTTTGTTTATCTTTTCAAAGAGCCAGCTCTAAGTTTCATTGATCTTTTCTGTTCTTTTAGTCTCTGTTTCACTTATTTCTGCACTAACCTTTATGATTTCTTTCCTTCTACTAACTTAAGATTTTGTTTGTTCTTTTTCTTTTTTTTTTTTTTTTTTTTTTTTGCGGTACGTGGTCCTCTCACTGTTGTGGCCTCCTGTCGCAGAGCACAGGCTCCGGACGCGCAGGCTCAGCGGCCATGGATCACGGGCCCAGCTGCTCTGCGGCATGCGGGATCTTCCCGAACCGGGGCACGAACTCGCGTCCCCTGCATCGGCAGGCGGACTCTCAACCACTGCGCCACCAGGGAAGCCCTGTTTGTTCTTTTTTTAGCTCCCTGAGGTATAAGGTTAGGTTTTTTATTTGAGATTTTTCTTGTTTCCTGAGGTAAGCTTGTATTGCTATAAACTTCTCTCTTAGTACTGTTTTTGCTGTGTCCCATAGATTTTGGATCATTGTGTTTTTGTTTTCATTTGTCTCCAGGTATTTTGGATTTCCTCTTTGATTTCTTTGGTGATCCATTTGTTGTGTAGTAGCATATTGTTTAGCCTCCAAGTGTTTGTGTTTTTTGCAGTTTTTTTCTTGTAGTTGATTTCTAGTCTCATAGCATTGTGGGAAAAGATGCTTGATATGATTTCAGTCTTCTTAAATTTACTGAAGTTTGTTTTGTGGCCTCACATGTGATCTGTCCTGGAGAATGTTCCATGTGTACTTGAAAAGTATGTATTCTTCTGCTTTTGGATGGAATGCCCTATATATATCTATTAAGTCTACCTGGTTTAATATGTCATTTAATGCCAATGTTTTCTTATTGGTTTTCTGTCTGGATGACCTGTCCATTGATGTAAGTGGGGTGTTAAAAGTCCCCTACTATTATTGTGCTATTCTCAGTTTCTCCCTTTATGTCTTTTAATATTTGCTTTATGTGTTTATGTGCTCCTATGTTGGGTGTATATATATTTACAATTGTTGTATTTTCTTGGATTGATTCCTTGATCATTAGGTAGTGTCCTCCTTTGTCTCTTATAACAGTCTTTATTTTAAAGTCTATTTTGTCCGATATAAGTATTGCTACCTTGGCTTTCTTTTGCTTTCCATTTGCATGGAATACCTTTTTCCATCCCCTCACTTTCATCCTGTGTGTGTCTCTAGATTTGAAGTGAGTGTCTTGTAGCCAGCATATATAGGGGTCTTTTTTTTGTTTCCATTCAGCCACTCTATGTCTTGATTGGAGCATTTGTTCCATTTACATTTAAAGTAATTATTGATATTGTGTTCTTATTGCCACTTTGTTAATTGGGGATTGTATCTTAGGTCATTTTGTTCATTTCTTCTTTTGTTCTCGTGATTTGAAGACTCTGTTTAGTATTATGTTTGGATTCCTTTTTCTTTTTTGTGTGTGTATCTAATTTAGATTTTTGTTTTGTGGTTACTGTGAGGTTTATATATAGCAATCTATATATATATGTGTGTGTGTGTGATTGTTTTAAGTTGCTGATCTCTTAACAAATGCGTTTTAACAACCCTGTGTTTGTACTCTCCTCCCCTCATGGTTAGTGTTTTGGATATCATGTTTTACATTTCATTGTTCTATGTATCCCTTAACTGCTTATGGTTGATATAAGTAATTTTACTACTTTTGTCTTTTAACCTTCCTACTAGTTATGTGTGTGGATGATTTCCTACTTTTACTATATGTTTGTCTTGTTTTTTTCTTTAATAGATCTTTATTGGAGTATAATTGCTTCAGAATACTGTGTTAGTTTCTGTTTGCACAACAAAGCGAATCAGCCATATCCCCCCCCTCTTGAGCCTCCCTCCCATCCTCCCTATCCCGCCCTCTAGGTCATCGCAAAGCACTGAGCCAATCTCCCTGTGCTGGGCTGCTGCTTCCCACCAGCCAACTATTTTACATTCAGTACTGTATATATCGTCAGTGCTACTCTCACTTCGCCCCAGCTTCGCCCTCCACCCCATGTCCTCAAGTCCATTCTCTATGTCTACCTCTTTATTCCTGCCCTGCAACTAGGTTCATCAGTGCCATTTTTTTTAGATTCCATATATATGTGTTACCATACGGTATTTGTTTCTCTCTTTCTGACTTACTTCACTCTGTATGACAGACTCTAGGTCCATCCACCTCACTACAAATAACTCAATTTCGTTTCTTTTTATGGCTGAGTAATATTCCATTGTATATATGTGCCACATCATCTTTATCCATTCATCTGTCGATGGACACTTAGGTTGCTCCCATGTCCTGGCTACTGTAAATAGAGCTGCAATGAACATTGTGGTACATGACTCTTTTTGAATTACGGTTTTCTCAGGGTATATGCCCAGTAGTGAGATTGTTGGGTCATATGGTAGTTCTATCTTTAGTTTTTTAAGGAACCTCCGTACTGTTCTCCATAGTGGCTGTATCAATTTACATTCCCACCAACAGTGCAGGAGGGTTCCCTTTTCACCACACCTTTCCAGCATTTATTGTTTCTAGATTTTTTGATAATGGCCATTCTGACTGGTGTGAGGTGATACGGCATTGTAGTTTTGATTTGCATTTCTCTAATAATTAGTGATGTTGAGCATCTTTTCATGTATATGTTGGTCTTTACTGATGAGATTTTTTTTTCCTTTCATGATTTTCATGTTGCTAATTGTGTCCTTTTCATTTTTGCTCAGGGCAGTTCCTTTAACATTTCTTGTAAAGCTGGATTGGAGGTGCTGAACTCTTTTAAAAGCTTTTGCTTGTCTGTAAAGCTTTTGATCTCCCCATGAAATCTGAATGAGAGTCTTTCTGGGTAGAGTACTCTTGGTTGTAGGTTTTTCCGTTTCATCACTTTATATTGTGCCACACCTTCTGGTCTGCAGAGTTACTGCTGAAGATAGCCTTATGGGAGTTCCCTTGTACGTAACATGTTGCTTTTCCGTTGCTGCTTTTAATATTCTCTCATTATCTTTAATTTTTGCCATTTTAATTACAGTGCGTGTTGGTGTATTCCCCTTTGAGTTGATCCCGTCTGGGACTCTCTGTACCTCCTGGACGTGGATGTATGTTTCCTTTCCTAGGTTAGGGAAGTTTTCAATTAGTATGCCTTCAATTATGTTCTCAGCCCCTTTCTCTCTCCCTTCTCCTTCTGGGACCCCTATAATGCAAATATGGTGTGTTTGATATTTTCCCAGAGGTCTCTTAAACGGTCCTCATTTTTTTTCATGCTTTTTTCTTTTTTCTGTCCAGCATCAGTGATTTCCTCTACTGTCTTCCAGCTCGCCGATCCATTCCTCTGTATCATTTAGTCTATTGTTGGTTCCTTTAGTGTGTTTTTTATTTGTTATTGTATTCTTCATGTCTGTTTGGTTGTTCTTTAGATTTTCTAACTCCTTGTTAAAAGCTTCTGACTTCTCATTCTGTGCATCCATTCTTCCGAGTTCTTTGATCATCTTTATGATCATTACCTTGAACTCATTCTCAGGTAGATTGCCTATGTCCACTTCACTTAGTTCTTTTTCTGGGGTTTTATCTTGATTCTTCATTTGGAACATGTTATTCTGCCGCCTCATTTTGCCTAAGTTGCTGGGGTTTTTTTTTTATGTGTCTGGTAGGTTGGTTACATTTCCCAGCCTTGAAGAATAAGCCTTTTGTAGACAACCTATGTGTCTCAGGATAATACTTCCCTTTCATCACCAGAGCTGTATGCTCTAGGGCTTCCCCCATGAGGGCTGCGTGGATCTTTCTGTTGTGGTGGGCTGACTATGTGGACAGTCTGGTAAGCTTGGTTGGCCCTTGGTCTGTTTGGTTGCCAGTTCCTGCCTTGTGCAGAGGCTGTTGGCTGCTGGTTCGTGGGACTGGGTCATGAGGTGGCTGACTGCAGAACTCCAGGGGACTATACTAGTGCTGGGTTACTGGTGGGTTGAGTCAGGGTCCAGGAGACCCCGGGGGCTGTTGCTCACCCACTGGTGGGTGAAGCCAGGTCCTGGGGCTAGTACTGGCCTACTGGTAGGCAGAGCTGGGTCCTGGGGTCTGGTTGCAGAGCCCAAGGGTCCCAGAGCATGTGTCAGACCACTGGTGGATGGGGCCAGTTCCTGACACAATTGGCTGCAGGACCTTAGGTGTCTGGAAGCTTGTGTTGGCCTGCTAGCGGGCGGGTCCTGGGCACAACTGGTCCGAGGGCAGGGTCTGGGCAGCTAGTGAGTGGGGAGGTCTGCAGACTGCAAGACTGTGGTTTTCTTGCAACTGCTGTCTGCCCCCTGGTGGGTGGAGCTGGCGGGGGGGCTAGAGCAAGCTCACTGGTGGGTGGGGCTGGTGCCCTGGGGATTCTGATGCTGGTTCCTGACCACTGCTGGGTGGAGCTGGGTCCCAGGGTCTCCGGCTGGAGGGTCCTGGTGGTCTTGGTTCTACTGCCTGTGTACCGGTGCATGGAACCGGGTCCTGGGTCCTCTGGTGGGCAGGGCTGTGTCCAGAGGCAGCTGTGGATCAAAGGGTCTTAAAGCAGCCTCTCTGTTGGTGGGTGGGGATGTGTCCATGCCCTGTTAGTTGCTTGGCCTGAGGTGTCCCAGCACTGGTGCCCCAAGTGGGGCTGGGGCCTGGGACTAATAAGCTAGAGGGAGGATTCCAAAATGGTGCTTTGCCAGTACCAGTGTCCACATGGTAGAAAGAGCTCCCCAAAATGGCTTTTGCCAGTGTCTGTGTCCCCAGGGTGAGCTGCAGTTGCCTCCTGCCTCTCCAGGAGACTCGCTAGGAATAGCAGGTAGGTTTGACCCCCTCCGGTCAAATTACTGCTTCTGCCCTGGGTTCCAGAGGATGTGAGATTTTATATCTGTCCTTTCAGTGTGAAGTCTCTATTTCCCCCCAGCCCTCTTGGACTCTCAGAAGTAACCCCACTGAACTTCAAAGCCAGATGTTCTGGGGGCTCATCTTCCTGGTGCAGGACCCCTGGGCTGGGAGCCTGACATGCGGCTCGGACCTTTCACTCCTTTGGGAGAACCTGTGTGGTCATAATTATTCTGCTGTTTGTGGATTGCCCAGCCAGGGATATGGGACTTGACTATATGGCAGCTCTGCCCCTCCTACCTGCCTCTGTGTGCTTCCTTTTTTATATCTTTAGTTGTATAAGAAATTTTCTGGCAGGTTCCAGTCATTTTTATCAATGGTCATTCTGCAAATAGTTGTGATTTTGGTGTTCCATAGGAGGAGGTGAGCTCAGGGCCTTTCTAGTCTGCCATCTTGCACAGTCTCCCTTGTATAAATGTTAATTCTACATATATTTTAGACCCCACAAGATAATAATGTTTGGTTCAGTCAATATACATTTATATTTACCCACATATTAAAACTTTCTGTTGCTCTCATTTTGTTTTAGTTTGGGATCATTTTTCTTCTACCTAAAAGAATCTTTAGTACTTATTTTAGTGCAGCTATGCTGGCCACAATGTCTCTCAGTTTTTGTTTACCTGGAAATGTATTCTGCCTTTACGTAATACTTCAGTGAAGTTTTTTTTTCCGTACAGTAACATTCAGAGATTTTCTGTGTACAAGTTGATGACTTTTGACAAATCATATGTATATATATGTGTATGTGTGTATGCATAATATACATACATACACATATGTTATATATGCATATACCACACATACACATGTGATATGCATATATACACATATTTATGCATAGTGATACATATATTCACATGTGACATATATATGTATGTATAATATATATACACATGTATTTATATATATATATATATGACACTGCAAGATAACGTTTCTACCACCCCAGCAATATGCAGTCAATTTCTCCTTTGCTCCTATCCCCCTACCCAGGAAACCACTGCTCTGATCTAGATCAGATTTCTAGAATCCTATGAATGGAATCATATACTACATGATTTTTTGAGTCTTCTTTCTCTCAGCATAACATCTTTGATACTCATTCATGTCATATTAGTATTTCATATTTATTTTAAAATTTATTTTTAAATTATTTTTGGCTGCGTTGGGTCTTCGTTGCTGTGTGCGGGCTTTCTCTAGTTGCGGCGAGCGGGGGCTACTCCTCCTTGCGGTGCGCGGGCTTCTCATTGCAGTGGCTTCTCTTGTTGTGGAGCACGGGCTCTAGGCACACGGGCTTCAGTAGTTGTGGCACGTGGGCTCAGTAGTTGTGGCTCGCAGGCTCTAGAGCACAGGCTCAGTAGTTGTGGTGCATGGCCTTAGTTGCTCTGCGGCATGTGGGATCTTCCCGGATCAGGGCTTGAACCCGTGTCCCCTGCATTGGCAGGTGGATTCTTAACCACTGTGCCACCAGGAAGTCCCTCACATTTACTTTTGAATAGCACTCTACTGTATGAATGCACCCCAACCTGCTGATCCACCCACCTGTAGTGGCCCTCTGTGGGAACAACAAGCTACCTTATCAGAGCTGGCAGTGGAAGCCCCTTGTTTAAAAAAAAAAAAAAAATTATCTGAACCTCTGAACCTTTTCAGAAGGCAGAGTTCTAGAATGAGAAGTTACTAAATCGAAACTTTTCACAGGCTCTTGATAAATACGTCAAATGGCTTTCTGGAAGTTTTCTGGTATGAAAGTTCCTGTCTCACCGTGCGATCAATAGCATTTTTGTATCTTATTTTCTGATATTTTCAAGCATGCAAAATTGAATCTAATCACTGAAAGGAATTTCCCTTCATTCTAAACCACTAGGTCCTATACTTATTTTCTTCCTGAGTTTACAGAATTATCAGTGACCTTACTTCTTTAACCCCCATCTCACTGACTTTCTGAGAAACTAATCTGAAAAGCCAATTCAGAGTCATTTCTGGCGTCCATATTTCTGGGAACCAGATGCCCATGAACTGAATTTCTCTGCAGTGTTCCATGATGTTGATTTGGTTTGCCCTTGGATTCTGTTTACCGGGGCAGGATCAGCTTTCTTTGTTTCCTTTCCCATCATCCATGCCTTGTTAAGTTCCTGCTGAATTGAGCAAACTCTGCAAATCTGATTAAATCTCAAACCAGAGCTCTGGATGTTGCAAAACAACAGCCTCCTTGCCAACTGGCTGACATGTAATTCATTGCTTTGGTTAGGTGGCCATAAATAAGGGGATTTTCCTTAAGTTTCTGCCGTTGATGGTAAGAGGTAGTGATGTCTGTGGGTGATACTACGGGGAAGGGCTGGGAAGACACGTCACTGGTTTTGTGGGAATCACAGGCTTGGAAGAGGCAGAAGCCAGGAGTGAAATGGGACCCACAGTGAGGATGGATGAGGATTGGGAGTGGAGGAGTGAAGGGCATTGTGTAACACCCTTTCCAAGCCTTGGTAAGAATGGAGCCATAGGATGAAAAAACCCTGAATCACCAAGGGGGGAAGGCAATTCCCTTTCCAGCTCTCTCAGATTTACCATGATCTCAAAGAGAAAGTCTCAATCTTGTGCTACTATGTCTTTAATACCTCTCAAATGCTTCTAAGAAAAAACAGGCCTCAGACCAAGAACCTTTCAACACTGTTGAGCTGGAGTACAATAGCATGGTTTTATTTCTAGCGAATTTATTTTTGTATTACTTTCTATTTATTGCAAATGATTTTTTTGTTTACAATGGTAATATAAATTTTCCTTTAAAATTAGTCTGAGTTGTAAAGTCAAGTCAATTTAAAGCAAAAAGTTAAGCAAATAACTTTGCTTATGGGACTCAGTTATGGCCAAGAAAAGTGACTATGGTGCCTGAATGACTGAGATTTGGAAAACACTGTCCCAAAGGAAGAAGATAAAGAGAGTACTCTGAGATCCTACAGTTGTGGATTTAAAAAATTATTCTTTCTCCAATTTCATTCATTCATTTATTTGCTCACCATTCAGCACAAGTGTTTTTTTAAAATATAAATTTATTTATTTATTTATTTTTGGCTGTGTTGGGTCTTCGTTGCTGTGCGTGGGCTTTCTCTAGTTGCCGCGAGCGGGGGCTACTCTTTGTTGCGGCGCGCGGGCTTCTCATTGCGTTGGCTTCTCTTGTTGCGGAGCACGGGCTCTAGGCATGCGGGCTTCAGTAGTTGTGCCTCGCAGGCTCAGTAGTTGTGGCACACAGGCTTAGTTGCTCCGCGGCATGTGGGATCTTCCTGGACCAGGGCTCGAACCCGTGTCCCCTGCATTGGCAGGCAGATTCTTAACCACTGTGCCACCAGGGAAGCCCTAAGAGTGTTTTCAAAGAAACCTTTCTCTCTTATTTTTCTTTTTGACTTTTCAGATTCCAGAAAGAAATTGGAAATTGAAGATTTAAGGAGAGAATGTTTTAAAATATTCTCACTTTCTTCAAAGAACACATGACAAAAACTTAAAAAGGTATTATTAACCAGTAATTTAAATATACATTTAACATTATCAACTGGTATCCCTTAAGGGAACTAATTTTCTAAAGTTATGGATCCTTAAGTGGGTCATAGAATTGACGACAATAGAAAAAGCTGAATTAGAGTCAAATCAATCAGCATACTTTTAGTGCAATAGTAGCTAATCACTCATTTTCATCCCTTTAAATTCCATTTGGTAAGAATCTCTTGCCTTTGTGTTGTTTATTTTTTTTAATTTATTTATTTTTGGCTGCTTTGGGTCTTCGTTGCTGCACGCAGGCTTTTCTCTAGTTGTGGCGAGCGGGGGCTACTATTCGTTGTGGTGCGCGGACTTCTCGTTACGGTGGTTTTTCCTGTTGTGGAGCACGGACTCTAGGCGTTCGGGCTTCAGTAGTTGTGGCACACGGGCTCAGTAGTTGTGGCATGTGGGCCCTGGAGCACGTAGGCTTTAGTAGTTGTGGTGCATGGGCTCAGTAGTTGTGGCTTGCAGGCTCTAGAGCACGGGCTCAGTAGTTGTGGTGCATGGGCTTAGTTGCTCCGCGGCATGTGGGATCTTCCCGGACCAGGACTCAAACCCATGTCCCCTGCATTGGCAGGCGGATTCTTAACCACCGTGCCACCAGGGAAGTCCCTTTCTGTTGTTTAGAATGTTAGAATGTACTGTCTTTTGCTCAGTCAGTCAGGTTATGAAAGGAAGGTTACTGTGTGGGGTCCCACTGAGAATCTGTATAAGGCTTGCATTTGGCAACTTGATAGGTAAAAGAAGAAAAAATGCAGGTGTGTCAAAGATCAGAGACTAGTATGTGACTTTGTGGAAAAAATGTGAGAACCACTAGGCCTGAATGTTAACATATGTGGGCTCATGAAACATACATGTTTAGAGGTCTATGAATTTTTTTTTGAGTTCTATAAAAAACATTTAAAACTCTCTCTCTCCAGAGTGTGTGCATTTTAGACAAAGGGCTAAGTGGCCAGTTCAAGGCCTTTCTACTTCCAAGCGTGTGATCCATTTATATCCACAGGATGACTGGAGAATTAAGTGGCTGAGAGATCTTACTCTAAAAGAAAGAAATCAGTGCAGTTCTGGGGTAGTGCAGATAAACTCAAGGTATTTTTTTAATACCCAAATAAAAGAGCTTGGGCCCCTGTCCCTACCGAGGCAGGAAGTTCAGCACATGCATGAGGTTTTCAGGGATTTCCAGGGAGACGTTGTCTCCTGGTCATCCATTCCTTGCAATTGTCACCTCTCCCTCTCACCTTCCTTCTGTCCTGCTTCACTCCATAATGGCCATTGCTGCTCCTTCCTTCCCTAAGGTGCTTGTATGTAGCCAACTTGGCTGGAGATATAAGGAGAGCTGGGGCAGGGGTGTGGGGAGAGCTACAGCACAGCCCAGCACAGGCAGTAATGACTGACACATCGCTGTTCCCAGGTTCCTGGGCTCTGACTGTCACAGGAGACTTCATGCCGGCTTGCTCTCTCCTCAGGCCGTTTTGTGCTCAGACCCTCTCTCCCACCAACCTCATAGCTCCTCTGCTCCCAATTCTGGGTGCTATCCCCTCATAGGGCATGTGGAAACTTCCAATTCCAGTTACCTAATTGGAAAATATACCTTTGCACCCCTATCCCAATCTAGGACTGAGGCACACTAAAAAAATAATAATAATTAAGAAGTTTTGTTAAACAATAGTATTGTCTACCTCTGGTCATCTACCCTAGTGGTGTAACCCACAAGCAGGAGCAATTAAATTATGATTTTTACTTTATTGCGTCTCAGATCAAATATCGTAAGCATGACTCCTTCCTGTTCTAGAGAAATTCCAGGACCGGAGAAAGGGGGAGGGATCTTTCCCATGGCTTTGGTTTTGTTGGTGACTTCCTCTGTCTCTTCAGGGTTTGCACTGAGAGGCTGTGGCCGTGGATCCTGATTGCCCTTCTGCCAGGAAGGCACATGCGGCCAAAAATGAATTTGGGAAAAGCAGCCACTTGCTCCTGTAACCATGGAAAAGCAGGGCCGCAGTGAGATGGAAATAATCCGGTCAGAGTCGCACTCCTACATCAAATTGTTGAAGGTCAACCGGGAGCATCTGGTCACTCACGTCCGCAACACTCAGTGTCTGCTGGACAACTTGTTGCAGAATGAGTACTTCTCCGCCGAAGACGTGGAGATCGTGTGTGCCTGCCCCACGCAGCCCGACAAGGTGCCGGTGACAGGGATGCCAGCCTTGGTGGCCAGACGGGGCTTCTCCCCATTGACCTGGGCGAAGAGCTTTGGGAGTGCAGTACATTGGGTGGAATTTCCTGTCGGGGCTTATCTACCGCACAGAAAGGCTTGAGTTACCAGCTCATTCCACAGTTACGTATGTCACTTCTGTGTTCCTGAAACACAGCAAACTCTTCTGACCTCTCCATTCTCCTTGCTGTGCGTATTGGTTCTCAAACAACTTGTTTTCCAGTTCACTTTAAATGAGTGAATTCTTTAAAAGGAAAACGAGCAGGAAACACTAGCAGTGCTGCCCAGTCCGTGCCCTTCAACTCTGGAGAGAGCTGCTCACTGCTGGGAACGGCTCTGAGAATTCCTCTGGTTGAGGAATGGCTGCATCCCAGCCTGGGTCCGTGGTAAAGAATCTTCCACACTCCACTGTGGGAAGTCTTCACAGCCCTTAGTTTCACTTTAGCTTTGTGTCATCTTCTGAAAAACAGAATGGCAAGAGGAAAACCTCCTTCTTGGGGAGGGAGTGACAGGACTCATTTGTAACACGACCCTGTTGGGCTCAGAAGAGACCAGAAGGGTTTCTGGGAAAAGCACAGTAGGATGCTGTTGTGGTTTTTTTTCCCTGAAGTTTTAATAAGACAAAAAGCTTTTGTAAGGTACACCTTACACGGGGGCCTGCTGTCCCCTGGCTGTGTGGCCCAGCACCCATCTCATTATGCCTAACGGGTGACTTTCTCCCCCTCAGCACTCATTCCCAGAGAGCAAAAGTGTTAGCTTAAGAGGGAAAAGGAGAAAAGGAGGGAAAGGGAAATTCCAGGGGGGCGCTCGGCTCTAGCTGTGAGTCTGACCTTTCTATTTTTAGGCTCCTGGAAGCCTCTGGTTTCCTAGAGCTGTGCGGTTTGTTTCTTGCTCAGGCGGTTGGTCCATTTTACAGATCCTGGGCATTTGGCGTGTAGCATCTCATACCAGCTGGGTGGACGGTCAAGCTCGAGGCTGTAGTAAGAGCTCAGAGCCCCACATGGGAACCTCTCCAGGGCGCAGACACCCCTAGTGCCGGCTCACACCTTACTGCTTGTGCCGCACTAGGTCCGCAGAATTCTGGACCTGGTGCAGAGCAAGGGCGAGGAGGTGTCCGAGTTCTTCCTCTATGTGCTACAGCGACTCACAGACGCTTACGTGGACCTCAGGCCTTGGCTGTCGGAGATCAGCTTCTCCCCTTCCCAGCTCATTCAGAGCAAAGCTGTTGTCAACACCGATCCAGGTATGAGTCAGCCCCGGGAGACTGCAGCCACCAAGCAAGCAAGGCCCCCGGGGCTTGGAAATGCTGTCTGTGTGGGTCCAGCAGGGGATAAAGGCGGGGTCCACCTTGACCAGCCCTGCCTTCCACCTCAGGCAGCAGGCTCGGCTGCTGTGTTCCTTTTAGAAAGGAGAGCTGGTCCCTGTCACCCTAGTGCAGCCAAGGGAACTGTGATTGAACTGACCACAGATAGCTGGTCTGATTTATGTAGGGAGCCATGGAAGTGTAGGAATGACCTCTGTTCTGGCCTCTTTCTGACTTCCTTTTCTGACCTATCTAGACATTTTAGTGGTTGTACAAATTCAAGTTTGCATTTCTTTCCTTCTTGAAGATCTTTCCAAATTTGATTCCAGGCAAAGAATTCTTCCATCACCCCTGACTGCCAGTCCTTATTTCCAAAGCAGCGTGGGCCCCTTTTAGTTGAATGATTAGTTCAACAGGTGTTTGTGATGCACTCAGCAAGTACCAGGGCGGGGCGTGCTGGATGCCAGAGGCACAATAGGGAGCAGACCCAGCTATGGTTCCTGCCCTCAGGGACCTCAGAGGTTAATGCAGGAGACTGGCAGTAAATGATGACACAAATGTGTAGTTGCAAGTGGTGATAAGGACAACAGCAGTTCAAGGTGCTGAGAGAGCACAACACTGGGACACAGTCTGGTCTGGGGACCAGGGAATCATCTTTCCGTGCCTGTGGTCTCTCCACATCCTGACAGTTGTTGGTAACATACCAGCACTGAGCTTCCAAACTCTGAGTTTTAAAGAATCCAGTTTGACCTTGAAAACAGAAACAAAGGACAGTGTCCCAGAGTGTCAGGTGTGTGTTTAGGGGAAGCCAGACCAAGAGACAGAGTGTCAGGGACAAGCTCTTGCTTCTGCAGTTACCAGCCGGCCACTGCTAGCTTCTTACTGTTACTACTGCCCCTGCCCACCTCACTTTGTTACCTTCCCCAAGATAAAAGGAAAATATTCCTGTGATGAAGAGTTCTTGCAGAAGACTTCTCCACTGGCTCCTTTACCCAGCTCCTGTAACAGCTTTGAAAGTATAATTCACTCTACAAGAAGCCAGATGTGAAAGACGACATATTGTATGAATCCATTGATATCAATGTCCAGAAAAGGCAAATTTATAGAAACGGAGAGCAGGTCAGCAGTTTCCTAGGGCCAGGGGTGGGGCAGAGATTGTCTGCAAATGCACTTATGACAGAGAGTGTACCCCTCGATTTTAGTGATGTTTGCGTTAACTCTGTAAATTTACTAAAAATCATTGACAACAATACCTGCTGTAAAATAGGTGAATTTATAGTCTGTAAATTTTGCATTACCAAAACTAAAAAATAGAACTCACTTCACAAATTTTAAGCTGACAACCAAGTGGGACTAAGTTGATGGGAAAGGATTGTAGATGAATCTGGAAATGTGCAAGTGTGTCCAATTTTTGTTAATTGAATTATCATTAAGACCCAAAAACTATTTAAAGGAATTTTGGAACACCCTTTTTTTTTGTCTGGAGTAAGCTCGTTTTATAGCTCGTTTCTGCTGAGAGCGTGGCACGTACGTCAGCATGTTACCCCATGTCAGCATATTAACCCATGTACTTCCCCGTGGGCAAGCCCAGGGCTCCCCCTGCGGCACGTGCTGAGCATCAGTGATCCCCAGGCCTCAGCTTTGGAACCAGGGCCTCTGTGCCCTGTGTAGTGTAAGAAGGCCGGTTTTCACTTTAGTTTGCTCACTCAGTTATGGTGAAGCACAGCCCCTTTTTAGTCCATATCAACGTCAACTGTTGTATCTTATCGCAAGAAGTTTCGGCATTAGGTTTTATGAGACTATTTGTTGTTTTAAGAACAGTGTCATAAGCACAAGAAAGGTTAGGGCAATTTCTTCCTCAACGATACAAGTTTCAGTGGGGACTGGCTTGCGCTGTTTGAGCAGGACCCTGGGGTTGGGCTGGGGCAGCAGGGCCACGTGGCCTGGCCGTCACATTTGAGGGGGCTTCGGTTTTTAGCTGGAGTTCAGGGACAACTTGCGCAGAGGAGTAGGGAGCCTGTCTCTGACACTGATTCCAGTTGAATTCTGTCCCCGCTGGCTGGCCGAATCTGAGGTCAGACAGAGGGGTGGAGGCCCAAGGGCCCGCAGATTCTGGAGCGCCGGCTCTTTGTACTTGAGGAGTGCTCGCACTTAGCCTGACCGTCCAGGCTGCGGGTTCGTTTTCCTGTGTGCTTGCTCCTCCGCCTGAGACCTCCCTATTTGATGCACTTTCCTCCTGTGTCTCTCTCTCCCCACCTACTTCCACCTCTCACCTGGCGCCACTCTCCCTGCAGTGAGCAGATACAGCCAGAAGCTGCGACAGCAACTGGGCCGCGACTCCAAGTTCGTCCTGTGCTATGCCCAGAAGGAGGAGCTGCTGCTGGAGGAGATGTACACGGACACTGTCGTGGAGCTGGTCGACTTCGGCAACGAGAGCCTGGGCAGCCTGGGCAGCCTGGCCTGCCTCCTGGACCCCTCCACGGGCGTCCTCAACGAGCAGGGCGAGACCATCTTCATCTTCGGCGACGCGGGCGTGGGCAAGTCCATGCTGCTGCAGCGGCTGCAGAGCCTCTGGGCCGCGGGCCAGCTGGACGCTGAGCTCAGGTTCTTCTTCCACTTCCGCTGCCGCACCTTCAGCTGCTTCAAGGAGAGCGCCTCGCTGTGCCTGCAGGACCTGCTCTTCAAGCACTACTGCTACCCGGAGCAGGACCCCGAGGAGGTGTTCGCCTTCCTGCTGCGCTTCCCGCACACGGCCCTCTTCACCTTCGACGGCCTGGACGAGCTTCACTCGGACTTCGACCTGAGCGGCGAGCCCGACACCTCCTCCCCCTGGGAGCCCGCCCACCCCCTGGTCCTGCTGGCCAACCTGCTCAGCGGGAAGCTGCTCAAGGGGGCGCACAAGCTGCTCACGGCCCGCACGGGCGTCGAGATCCCGCGGCATCTCCTCTGGAAGAAGGTGCTCCTGCGCGGCTTCTCCCCCAGCCACCTGCGCGCCTACGCTGGGAGGATGTTCCCCGAGCGTGCCGTGCGCCAGCGCCTGCTGGATCAGCTGGAAGCCAACGCCAACCTCTTCAGCCTGTGCGCTGTGCCCCTCTTCTGCTGGATCATCTTCCGGTGCTTCCAGCACTTCTACGACACCTTCGACGGCTTCCTGCAGCTGCCCGACCGCACGGTGACGCTGACCGACGTCTTCCTGCTGGTCACCGAGGTCCACCTGAACAGGACGCAGCCCACCAGCCTGGTGCAGCAGAACACGCGGAGCCAGACGGAGACCTTCCGCGCCGGCCGGGGCACCCTGCACTCGCTGGGCCAGGTGGCTCACCGGGGCATGGAGAAGAGCTTCTTCGTCTTCAGCCAGGAGGAGGTGCAGGCGTCCGAGGTGCAGGAGGGGGACCTGCAGCTGGGTTTCCTGCGGGCCGTGCCGGAGCTGGGCCTCGGAGGGGACCAGCAGTCCTATGAGTTCTTCCACCTCACCCTCCAGGCCTTCTTTGCTGCCTTTTTTCTGGTGGTGGACGACAAGGTGAGCACTCGGGAGCTGCTCTGCTTCTTCCAGGAGTGGGCTCCTCACGGGGAGGCAGCAGCTGCGTCCTGCTGTCCCCGCTTCCTACCCATCCAGTGCCTGAGGGGCCGTGGCCTGGCCGGGGAAGACCCCTTTAAGAACAAGGATCACTTTCATTTCACCAACCTCTTCCTGTGCGGGCTGCTATCCAAAGACAAACAGAAACTCCTGCGACACCTGGTGCCTGCCGCCACCCTGCGGAGAAAGCGCAGGGCCCTGTGGGCTTACCTGTTCGCCAGCCTGCGCTCCCACCTGAAGCACCTGCCCCGAGTTCGGTCTGGGGGATTCAGCCAGGTGCAGGCCATGCCCACCTTCATCTGGATGTTGCGCTGCATCTATGAGACGCAGAGCGAGAAGGTGGGGCAGCTGGCGGCCAGGGGCATCTGCGCCAACTACATCAAGCTGACCTTCTGCAACGTCTGCTCGGCTGACTGCAGCGCCCTCTCCTTCGTCCTGCACCACTTCCGCAAGCGCCTTGCGCTCGACCTGGACAACAACAATCTCAATGACTATGGTGTGCGGGAACTGCAGCCCTGCTTCAGCCGCCTCACCGTCATCAGGTGAGACCTCCAGGTTCCGGGAGCAGCCGGCGGGGCCACCAGGGCTCAGGGGACACCAGGACTGGCACTGTGGAGCGGGATCTCCTGGATTATCCTGGAACTCGTGGCCGGGGGTCTGGGAACATCCAGAGCTTCTCTGGGGTAACGAGCAAAGCTTCGAAGTCGGGTGGACCTGGATGGGCCCCAGCTGGGTGTCCTTGAGCAAAAGTTGCTTAACCTCTTTGAGCTTCAGCGTCCTCATCTGGAAAAGAGATTCTCATATCCTAACAATTACAGTAATTAACAATCAGCATTTATTGAGAATGGGTGAAGTGCGTTAAAAATATTACCTGGTTTAATCCTTTTAACAACACTATCAGGTAGGTACTGTTATCATCTCCATTTTGGCAAACGAGGAAGCAGAGGCACAGAGAAGTTAAGTGGCTCAAGGTCACACAGGTGGGCCATAGGTGGAGCCAGAATCGTAAAGAACCTTTTGAGATTCATGTGAGGCTCAGAGATAGCCCGTGAAATGTTTCTGGCACGTGAAAGCTTTATGATGGCAGAAGCAGCAGACTTTGTGCTTATTAGCATTAGTTAACTTCCACGAAAAAAGCGGGCAGCCCTGAGCTGCCAGGGGATCTCAGTAAAGAATGCTGACTCTTGATTCGTTTCCTGTCTGATGGTTTAGAGGAAAGAAAAACCAGTCTCCTTTCTTCTATTAGCATTTTCTGTATTGAATACACCTTGTAAATCTCTAGGGGGGTTTCAGTTCTCCACTACTTGGCTCATGCATTTCTGAAGAGCAGATGGGATTTGGAACCGATTCCAGGTACCTGTTACACAAGCGCCAGAGCATACACTGTGGGGGGATGGGTGGGATGTAGGGAGCCCAAACCTGCCCCGGCCTGGGCATTGGAAAGCCTGGAATCTATTCTCTGAGCTCTCAGCCAGCGACTCTGTTTGTAGCCTCAGGCAACCTCACACTCAGTGCCTCCCTGTGACCATTTCATAAGATGGAAACTCTGCACCAGTATGGTGGTCCCCAGGTTTGCCTCCAAACCAGCAGAAGAGAAGGCAGGAAGAAATGGGCAACCCTAAGGAAGCATTTTGAGCTCCCTGAGGGCATCAGTGAGGATTAGTTTTGGCTGTTAGAGAAAACTCACAATACTGGTGGCTTAGATAAGTTACAGACTTATTTGTCTCTCATGCAAAAATCTAAAGGAGGGCAGTTCCGGGCTGCTGTGAGGTCTCAATGACCATCAAGGGCCCAGGCTCTCTCCTGCTTACTGCTCTGCTGTCCTCAGTACTTGACTACTATATCTTGGCCCAAAATGCCTGCTCACGCTCCAGCCATTCAGTTGATATTCTAGTCACCAGGAAGAAGGAAGGGCAAAGGACACACCCCATTCTTTTTTTTTAAAATTAATTTTATTGCGGTACAGTTGATTTACAGTGTTGTGTTAATTTCTGCTGTGCAGCAAAGTGATTCAGTTGTACATACATGTATATTCTTTTTCGTATTCTTTTCCGTTATGGTTTATCACAAGATATTGAATATAGTTCCCTGTGCTGTACAGTGGGACCTTGTTGTTCATCCATTCTGTATATAATAGTTTGCATCTGCTAATCCCAAACTCCCAGTCCATCCCTACCTTCCCCACCCTTGGCAGCCACAAGTCTGTTCTCTATGTCTGTGAGTCTGTTTCTGTTTCGTAGAGAAGTTCATTTCTGTCATATTTTAGATTCCACATATAAGTGATGTCATATGGTATTTGAGTTTCTCTTTCTTACCTCACTTAGTATGATAATCTCTAGGTCCAGCCACATTGGTGCAAATGGCATTATTTCATTCTTTTCCATGGCTGAGTAGTATTCCATTGTATATGTGTACCACATTTTTTTTTTTATATTGGAGTATAGTTAACAATGTTGTTAGTTTCAGGTGTACAGCAAAGTGATTCAGTGATACATATACATGTGTCTGTTTTTTTCAAATTCTTTTTCCATTTAGGTTATTACAGCATATTGAGCAGAGTTCCTTGTGCTATACAGTAGGTCTTTGTTGGTTATCTGTTTTAAATATGGTAGTGTATATATGTCAATCCCAAACTCCCAATTCATCCCTCCCCCGCACCTTTCCCCTTTGGTAACTGTAAGTTCGTTTGTGAAGTCTGTGAATCTGTTTCTCTTTTGTAAATAAGTTCATTTGTATGTTTTTTTTAGATTCTGCATGGAAGTGATATCATATGGTATTTGTCTTTCTCTGTCTGACTTCCTTCACTTAGTACGATAATCTCTAGGTCCATCCATGTTGCTGCAAATGGCATTATTTCATTTTTTATGGCTGAGTAGTATTCCATTGTATATATGTACCACATCTTTATCTGTTCATGTGTTGATGGACTTTTATGTTGTTTCCATGTCTTGACTATTGTGACTAGTGCTGCTGTGAACATAAGGGCACATGTATCTTTGAGTTAAAGTTTAGGACACACCCCATTCTTTTAAGAAGACTTCTCCGCTATTGCTAATGAGACTTCTGCTTAGATCTCACTGGGCAGAACCTAAGCACATGTGCCCAGCTGAAAAACGAGGGATTCTCTTTCTAAGTAAGCACAGATACTGGGAGTGACTAGTTGGCTCTGCCACCCTGGGATAGTCATGCAGTGTATGTACACACTGTGCCCCAGCACCAAGGTGGGTACCGTGAGTGGAGGGGTTCAGAGTGTCTGACGTGATCATTTTGATTGGCCTAAAAATCAAGCTTTTACCTCTTCAGCCTTTTACTTATCACAGAGGACAGTGTGTAATAAGTGGCCCAGTTTGGCCCATGGCTTGTGTTTATAGATAAAGTTTTATTAGAATACAGTCACACTCACTTATTTATATATTGGCTGCTTCACTCTGCAGAGCTGAGTGGTTGCAATAGAGACCAGATGGCCTGCAGAGCTTAAAAATTTGTTATCTGACCCTTTACAGAAAAAGATTGCTGAGCTCTGGTCTGTTCCTTCACCCACCCCTGACCCTCGCTCATCCCTCACGCTCCTCCATCTCTGAGCCTTACTCTGTCCCTCAGACTCACCTAAATAAAGGGGTGGAGAATTGAGAAGATCAGGGTAGTCTGTTTATAGAGAGCACTTGGTAGTAAAAAAAAAAAAATTGTTTTGCATTTTAGCCAAATCAAAATATCCTGCTAGTATAGGGCTTTCAAAGACCAATCCCCGTACACGCTGGGCCCTGTCCAGGAGATATCCATCATCCTGAGGCCCTCTTTTCCCTCTCCCTCTTGAAGCCTGGCCTGCTGAAGCAGCATTTGCATTAAAGAGGAGTGGGAGAGTGTGGACCTCTCACACTCTCCCTGACCTGCCTCATCCAGCTGTTTCTCCCTTGCCGTTGAACTTGCCGCACAGAACCACACCTCAGGAGCTGTGTCCCTCGATTGACCTTTTCAGGTGGCAAGTCAGGTTTCACACATGCATTTCCAGGTGGAAAGGCTCTTGGCATTTTGGGTGGGACAGTTCTTGTGGGGACTGTCCTGCCTTTTGCAGGACCCCTCACATTTCTGGCTGCACTTGCAAGATGGTGGAGCGTCCACTCCCCCAGCCTTATGACCACTAAATGCAGCTCTACACATTTCCAAATCCCATGGCCCCCCGCTGTGCAGTGAGAGCCACATTGACACATAGGCCACTGGCAAATGCAGGATATCAGAGGTGGCTGTCCACACATGTCCTTCAGGTGTCCCTTGTTGCCCTTGTGTTGAATCAGGGCTGTGCTGTAGCCTTGCCAATGGACTGGTTCTCAAGGGTCTCTCAGCCCCGTGAAGACCAGGGTCTGTAGGGGCCGTGTGGCTGTCTGCTATGGCCAGTTCTCTCGGGGGGACATCTATAGCTGGGAAGACTCCAGGGCCTACAGACTTGTGCATCCTTGTGGAATTCATGGTCTTTCACAGTGAGCAGCCGCTCTGATTTTTAACTTTCTTTGCTGTTTTCAGACTCAGTGTGAACCAGATCACCGACAGTGGGGTGAAGGTGCTATGTGAAGAGCTGACCAAATACAAAATTCTGACATTTTTAGGGTATGTATTTCTCAAGAACACTGCCACAGCTACATAGTAAGAATACAGAGCAGCAGGAGGTTGCCATTCCTATGGATCACTGGGTGGTTGAGACTGATGGCCCCAGGGTACCAGGAAGAGCACTGAACTGGGAGCCAGGAGTCCTGGGTCCTGCTTTTGGCTCGGCTAGCAGCCCACTCTGAGCAAGCCAGGAAACCTCACTGAGCCTCAGCCTTCTCATCCCCCTTGTATAATTGGGATCCTAATAGAGTCAGATAGTTTTACAGGTGGTGACTGCTGTAATGATAGAATTCCTGGGGATATGTTTTATTGACGTGAGAATACTGTTCATGTGGTAGATTTCACTATGGCGGGTCCGTGATCTGTCATCCAGAGCCCTTGGGGCAAGACACGAATCAGAAATTCGTGCCCGTGCTACCTAGCAGTGACATGACCAGTGGGATCTAGGGCAGTACCCCATTTTCAGATACTTTTAACATTTCTGCAGCAAAAGGTATAAACATTCAAACCAGTTGGGATAAAGACCATGAACAGCTCCACGTCGGTTGCCAAAATAGTTAGGAAGAAGTTTGGGTTCTCAGAGCCTTTGGGGTTTTGGGGTTTGACAGGAGAGACTGTGGGCCACAGCGCCGCCAGCCCCACGGCTGCCGTTGACTCTCTGAGCTGGAGCCAGCCCGTCAGCTTCCTTGATCCTCAGTTTGCTCAGCTGTCATATGAGAGCACTGAAGCCCTGAATCCCAGCTTGCCTTTTGGCTCTGGAGTTCTGCATGACTGTGGAACACTGGAAACCTGTCTCCTTACCACTTTCAACTCCTTTCTGCCTTACTGTTGAATTGGTGTCAAGTGGTAAAGTGACAAAAAAGGTAGACACTGAGTTGGTTCTAATGCTTAGAAACTTTTACCCCTTAAGATGCCAATCGTGATCTTAATCTGAAAATACCCCTCAACTGCCATTTATCGAGCACTTACATGCGAGGGCTTGGGATGATCTCATACAATCCTCATAACAACCCTGTGAGGGAGCCGTAATTCTTACCCCTGTATTACACATGGAGAAACTGAGGCACAGAGAAGCTCGGTACCTTGCCCCAGGTCATAAAGCTGGGGAATGTGCAGAGTTGGCCTTGAACCCAGCCTGAGACCCCACAGCCCCAAACTCAGGCCTCCACGTGCCCTTCCTTTCTCCTTTTGACCTAGACTTTGTAAATCAGCAGACAGCCCCCACTCACTTTAAAAAATGGGGTCCTAAATTCTCACGGCCATGCTTTCTCTCAAAGCTTATACAACAACCAAATCACCGATGTCGGAGCCAGGTACATCGCCAGAATCCTGGATGAGTGCACAGGCCTCACGCACCTGAAGTAAGTGGGGTGGGCACAGCGAGCGGGGTCTTCAGTAGCTTCTCCTGGTCACCCTTCATTGTTCAAGCAAAGAATAAATGCCACCCTAGAGCTGCCTTCTGCTTGCCCCAGGGCCAAATCAGGTCAAATCAGGACACCTGTGTGTAGAAGGCGAGCTGTGGGTGGGTGAGGCTCGGTGTTTGGAAGGGCCCCCTACCATGGGTGGGGGGAGAGTGTGGCATTTTGATTTCATTAACTCCTAACGGGAAGAAAGGCCACAACTATCACCCTTTCTGCAGATCGTTTTCCCCTGAGGAAGTCCCACATTGTCTTCGTCCATTTTGGCTTCTGTAACAAAATACCATAAACGAGGTTGCTTATAAACACGAGATTTATTTCTGACCGTTCTGGAGGCTGGGGAACCTTAGGATTGAGGCGCCAGCAGGTTAGGTGCCTGGTGAGGGCCCAATGCCTTGTTCTTAGATGGTGCCTTCTCACTGTGTCCTCACGTGGTGGTGGAAAAAGGGGAAAGGGAGCTTTCTTGGACTTCACTCCTAAGTCACTAATCCCATTTGTGAGGGCTGTGATGAGTGACTTTATCACTTCCCAAAGGTTCCACCTCCTAGCACCATCACTTAGGGGTTAGGATTTCAACATATGGATTCTGGTAGGGGTAGGGGGAGGCAAACCTTCAGGCCATAACATTGCAGATGAGAGCCTGATCCCTGGCTGTGCCACAGGAATGTCCTGCCAAAGGTGTCTGAGCACCAGCCTTGGAGGAGCCTGGCGATGCTGCCCTGGTGATGGTAACCTACCCCTTGACCATTTGCAGTTGAAGTGGGAACCTTCTGGTCTGCTGATGGAAATGAGTGATGCTCAGAGGTCACTTAAAGAGCCTCCGGGGGAACTCGGGTCCCTGAGTCTCTGCAGAGACTGTGGCCACCTGGAGAGGAATCACGACTGGCTTTCCTCAGGGCTTTGGGCCCCTCCCTGAGAGGACGCCCAGGGAGGGCTGCTGTAGGTCCCAGGAGAAAGACCACCCCTCCTAGGAGGGGCTGGAGGGGCTCTGTGCCAAGGACGAGGGTGGCTGATGCTGGAGTCCCCTCACAGCTGTAGCTGACGTGTGCACGACTCTTTCTGCAGACTGGGAAAAAACAAAATAACAAGCGAAGGAGGAAAGTGTCTTGCCCTGGCTGTGAAGAACAGCAAATCCATCTTTGAAGTTGGGTGAGTAGAGACGGATGCACACGGGTGTGCGTATACAGCCTGCTCTGTGTACGGGAGCGCCTGCTGGTCTTTTCGTACATCCATCTAGCCAAAGGACTGCTGGCGCAAGCTGTGGGGCAGAGGCTACAGAGAGCCTCCATCACAGATGCCCTGGTGGCTGGGCCCCACTGGCTCCTGCGTGGGAAATGTTGTGGGAAGTCCCAGGCTTGACTGCCACTTTAATCGCATGGACTTTATTTAATTCATGCAAAAGGCAGTATTTATCACCACCAGCAAATGGAGGGAGCTAGCAAATGGAGTTTTAGCCCTATGTGGTAAACTTCCTCAGGCAGGTGTGCTTCATTTTAAGATTATATAGTCTCTGGAGGCTTTTAAAAATTTTTTATTTTATATTGGAGTATAGTTGATTAATAATGTTGTGTTACTTTCAGGTGTAGAGCAAAGTGATTCAGCTATACATGTATCTATTCTTTTTCAAATCCTTTTCCCATTTAGGTTATTATAGCATATTGAGCAGACGTCCTTGTGCTATACAGGAGGTCCTTATTAGCAGAGGTCCTTGTGCTATACAGGAGGTCCTTATTAGCAGAGGTCCTTGTGCTATACAGGAGGTCCTTATTAGTTATCTATTTAAACACAGTAGTGTGTATTTGTCAATCCCACACTCCCAATTTATCCCTTCCCTGCCCCCCACCTTTCTCCTTTGGTACCCGTAAGTTTGTTTTCTAAGTCTGTGAGTCTGTTTCTATTTTGTAAATAAGTTCATTTGTATCGTTTTTTTTTTAGGTTCCACATGTGATATCATATATTTGTCTTTCTCTGATTTACTTCACTCAGTATGATAATCTCCAGGTCCATCCAGGTTGCTGCAAATGGCATTATTTCATCCTTTTTAATGGCTGAGTAATATTCCATTGTATATATGTACCACATCTTTTTTATCCATTCTTCGTCTTTGGACATTTAGGTTGCTTGCATGTCTTGGCTATTGTAAATAGTGCTGCAGTGAACATTGGGGTGCATGTATCCTTTGGAATTATGGTTTCCTCTGGATATATGCCCAGGAGTGGGGTTGCTGGATCATATGGTAGCTCTATTTTTAATTTTTTAAGGAACCTCCATACTGTTCTCCATAGCGGCTGTACCAGTTTACATTCCCACCAACAGTGTAGGAGGGTCCCCTTTTCTCCACACCTTCATCATCATTTATTGTTTGTAGTCATTTTGATGATGGCCATTCTGACTGGTGTGAGGTGATATCTCATTGCAGTTTTGACTTGCATTTCTCTAATAATTAGTGATGTTGGGCATCTTTTCATGTGCCTCTTGGCCATGATATGATATTGCTGTGGCTATTGTTTGTCTTCTTTGGAGAAATGTCTATTTAGGTCTTCTGCCCATTTTTTGATTGAGTTGTCTGTTTTTTTGATATTGAGCTGCATGAGCTGTTTGTAGATTTTGGAGATTAATCTCTTGTCAGTTGCATTGTTTGTAAGTATTTTCTCCCATTCTGTGGGTTGTCTTTTTGTTTATAGTTTCCTTTGCTGTGCAAAAGCTTTTGAGTTTAATTAGGTCCCATTTGTTTATTTTTGTTTTTATTTCCATTACTCTAGGAGATGGGTAGAAAAAAATATTAATGTGATTTATGTCAAAGAGTGTTCTTCCTATGTTTTCCTCTAAGAGTTTTATAGCACCAGGTCTTACATTTAGGTCTTTAATCCATTTTGAGTTTATTTTTGTGATGGTGATTAAAGAATGTTCTAATTTCATTCTTTTACATGTAGCTGTCCAGTTTTCCCAGCACCATTTATTGAAGAGACTGTCTTTCCCCCATTGTATAGTCATGCCTCCTTTGTCATAGATTAATTGACCATAGGTGCATGGGCTTATTTCTGGGCTTTCTATCCTGGTCTGTTGATCTGTATTTCTGTTTTTGTACCAGTACCATACTGGTTTGATGGCTGTAGCTTCATAGTATAGTCCGAAGTCAGGGAGCATAATTCCCCCAGCTCCGTTTTTCTTAAGATTGCTTTGGCTATTCAGGGTCTTTTGTGTTTCCATACAAATTTTAAGATTTTTTGTTCTAGTTCTGTGAAAAGTGCCATTGGTAATTTGATAAGGATTGCACTGAATCTGTAGAGTGCCTTGGCTACCCAAGTCATTTTGACAATATTGATCCTTCCAATCCAAGAACGTGGTATATCTTTCCATCTGTTTGTGTCATCTTCGATTTCTTTCATCAGCGTCTTATAGTTTTCAGAGTACAGGTCTTTTGTCTTCTTAGGTAGGTTTATTCCTTGGTATTTTATTCTTTTTGATGTGATGGGAAACGGGATTGTTTCTTGAATTTCTCTTTCTGATCTTTCATTGTAAGTGTACAGAAATGCAACAGATTCTTGTGTATTAACTTTGTAACCTGCAACTTTACCAAATTCATTGATGAGCTCTAGTAGTTTTCTGGTAGTAAGTATCCTTAGGATTTTCTATGTATAGTATCATGTCATCTGCAAACAGTGACAGTTTAACTTCTTCTTCTCCAATCTGGATTCCTTTTATTTATTTTTTTCTTCTCTGATTGCCATAGCTAGGACTTCCAAAACTATGTTGAATAAAAGTGGTGAGAGTGGACATCCTTGTCTTGTTCCTGATCTTAGAGGAAATGCTTTCAGCTTTTCACCGTTGACCATGATGTTACATGTAGGTTTGTCACATATGGCCTTTATTATGTTGAGGTATGTTCCCTCTATGCCCACTTTCTGGAGAGTTTTCATCATGAACTGGTGTTGAGTTTTGTCAAAAGCTGTTCCTGAATCTGTTGAGATGATCCTATGGTTTTTATTCTTCAGTCTGTTGACGTGGTGCCTCACACTGACTGACTTGCGGATATTGAAAAAGCCTTGCATCCCTGGGATAAATCCCACTTGATCATGGCGTATGATCCTTTTAATGTATTGCTAGTATTTTGTTGACGATTTTTGCATCTATGTTCATCAGTGATATTGGAGTGTAATTTTCTTTTTTGTGTGGTAATTTTGTCTGGTTTTGGTATCAGGGTGATGGTGGCCTCATAGAATGAGTTTGGGAGTTTTCCTCCCTCTGCAATTTTTTGGAAGAGTTTGAGAAGGAGTGGTGTTAGCTCTTCTCTAAATGGTAGAATTCTGTGAAGCCACCAGGTCCTGTCCTTTTGTTTGTTGGGAGTTTTAAAAATCACAGTTTCAATTTCAGTGCTTGCGATTGGTCTACTCATATTTTCTATTTCTTCCTTGTTTGGTCTTGGGAGATTGTACCTTTCTCTAAGAATTTGTCCGTTTCTTCCAGGTTGTCCATTTTATTTGCATACAGTTGCTCATAGTAGTCTCTTTTGATCCTTTGTATTTCTGTGGTGTTTGTTGTAACTTCTCCTTTTTCATTTCTAATTTTATTGATTTGAGTCCTCGCCCTTTTCTCTTGATGAGTCTGGCTTAAAGATTTATCAATTTTGTTTATCTTTTCAAATAACCAGCTTTTAGTTTCATTGATCTTTGCTACTGTTTTGTTTCTATTTCATTTGTTTCTGCGCTGATCTTTATGATTTCTTTTCTGCTACTAACTTTAGGTTTTGTTTGTTCTTCTGTCTCTAGTGCTTTAGGTGTAAGGTTAGGTTGTTTATTTGAGATTTTTCTTGTTTCCTGAGGTGAGATTGTATAGCTATAAACTTCCCTCTTAGAACTGCTTTTGCTGCATTCCATAGGTTTTGGATTGTTGTGCTTTTCATTTTCATTTGTCTCTAGGTATTTTTTGATTTCCTCTTTGATTTCTTCAGTGATCCACTGGTTGTTTAGTAGCATATTGTTTAGCCTCCATGTGTTTGTGATTTTTACAGTTTTTTTCTTGTAGTTGATTTCTAATCTCATAGCATTGTGGTTGGAAAAGATGCTTGATATGATTTCACTTTTCGTAAATTTACCAAGGCTCGCTTTGTGGCCCAGCATGTGGTCAGTCCTAGAGAATGTTCCATTTGCACTTGAAGAATGTGTATTCTGCTGCTTTTGGATGGAATGCTGTATAAATATCAATTAAGTCCATGTAGTCTAATGTGTCATTTAAGGCCTGTGTTTCTTTACTGATTTTCTGTCTGGATGATCTGTCCACTGATGAAAGTGGTGGGGCGTTAAAGTCCTCCACCATTACTGTGTTACTGTTGATTTCTCCCTTTATGGCTGTTAGTATTTGCCTTATATATTGAGGTGCTCCTATGTTGGATGCATATATATTTACAGTTGTTACATCTTCTTCTTGGATTGATCCCATGATTATTATATAGTGTCCTTCTTTGTCTCTTGTAATAGTCTTTATTTTAAAGTCTATTTTGTCTGATATGAGTATTGCTACTCCAGCTTTCTTTTGATTTCCATTTGCATAGAATACCTTCTTCCATCCCCTCAGTTTCAGCCTGTTTGTGTCCCTAGGTCTGAAGTGGGCCTGTTGCAGACAGCATGTATACGGGTCTTGTTTTTGTATCCATTCAGCCAGTCTGTGTCTTTTGGTTGGAGCATTTAATCCATTTACATTCAAGGTAATTATCCATATGTATGTTCCTATTGCCATTTTCTTAATCATTTTGGTTTTGTTTTTTTTTTGCAGTACGCGGGCCTCTCACTGTCGTGGCCTCTCCCGTTGCGGAAAACAGCCTCCGGACGCGCAGGCCTAGCGGCCACGGCTCACAGGCCTAGCTGCTCCGTGGCATGTGGGATCTTCCTGGACCGGGGCATGGACCCACGTCCACTGCACCACCAGGGAAGCCCGAGTTTGTTTTTGTAGGTCTTTTTTCTTCCCTTCCTCTTTTGTTCTCTTCTCTTGTGGTTGGATGACCATCTTTAGAGTTGTGTTTGGGTTGCTTTTTCTTTTGTGTGTGTGTATCTATTGTAGTTTTTGGGTTTGCTGTTCCCATGAGGTTTTTTAATTTTTGAATTTTATTTTATTTGGTTTTTTATACAGCAGGTTCTTCCCCCCCCCCCCACCTCAGCAGACATTTGATTGCCAGTTAGCTTTATTTATTTATCGGGAATATACATATCAAGTATATAAAATGGAGTTTAACAAGCAATTACAAAGGAAGTACTTTGTACAACTACCACCCAAATCAGTAACCCCCAAAACTCCAAATATGCACACCCCCTTTACAACTTCACCGTCATCTTGGTCTGTAGGCAGCATCTAGTTGGGTTTTGCCTTTTTATCTAAACTGACAGTCTCTTTTTAATTGGTATGTTTAGATTATTCACATTTAATGTGATTACTGATTGGATTAAAATCTATTACTTTGCCAGCTCTTTTCCGTTTGGTCCAAACTTTTGTTTCTTTTTTCCTTTTTCTTGCATTAATGGGGATTTTTTTTAATGATTACATTTTGTTTCCACTATCGATTTATTACTTATACCTCTAAAATTTAGGTCTTCTGCCCATTTTTGGATTGCGTTGTTTAATATTGAGCTGCATGAGCTGTTTATATATTTTGGAGATTAATCCTTTGTCTGTTGATTCGTTTGCAAATATTTTCTCCCATTCTGAGCGTTGTCTTTTCATCGTTCATGGTTTCCTTTGCTGTGCGAAAGCTTTGAACTTTCATTAGATCCCACTTGTTTATTTTTGTTTTTATTTCCATTACTCTAGGAGGTGGATCAAAACAGATCTTGCTGTGATTTATGTCAAAGAGTGTTCTTCCTATGTTTTCCTCTAAGAGTTTTATAGTGTCTGGTCTTACATTTAGGTCTCGAATCCATTTTGAGTTTATTTTTGTGTGTGGTGTTAAGGAGTGTTCTAATTTCATTCTTTTACATGTAGCTGTCCAGTTTTCCCAGCACCACTTATTGAAGAGACTGTCTCTTCTCCATTGTATATCTTTGCCTCCTTTGTCATAGATTAATTGACTATAGGTGTGTGGGTTTATCTCTGGGCTTTCTATCTTGTTCCATTGATCTGTTTCTGTTTTTGTGCCAGTACCATACTGTCTTGATTACTGTAGCTTTGTAGTATAGTCTGAAGTCAGGGAGCCTGATTCCTCCAGCTCCGTTTTTTTCCCTCAAGACTGCTTTGGCTATTTGGGGTCTTTTGTGTCTCCATACAAATTTTAAGATGATTTGTTCTAGTTCCGTAAAAAAATGCCATTGGTAATTTAATAGGGATTGCATTGAATCTGTAGATTGCTTTGGGTAGTATAGTCATCTTTACAATATTGATTCTTCCAATCCAAGAACATGGTATATCTCTCCATCTGTTGGTATCATGTTTAATTTCTTTCATCAGTGTCTTATAGTTTTCTGCATACAGGTCTTTTGTTTCCCTAGGTAGGTTTATTCCTAGTATACAGCAGGTTCTTATTAGTCATCAATTTTATACACATCAGTGTATACATGTCAATCCCAATCGCCCAGTTCATCACACCACCACCACCACCACCCCCGCCGCTTTCCCCAACCTGGTGTCCATACGTTTGTTCTCTACATCTGTGTCTCTATTTCTGCCTCCCATGGGGTTTTGATATGGCAGTCTATATATGTACAAGGTTGTTTTAAGTTGCTGGCTTCTTTCCCACCTAGAGGAGTTCCTTTCACATTTGTTGCAGAGCTGGTCTGGTGGTGCTGAATTCTCTTAGCTTTTACTTGTCTGTAAAGCTTTTGATTTCTCTGTCTAACCTGAATGAGATCCTTGCTGGGTAGAGTAATCTTCGTTGTAGGTTCTTCCCTTTCATCACTTTAAATATATCATGCCACTCCCTTCTGGCCTGCAGTTTCTGGTGAGAAATCAGCTGATATCCTTATGGGAGTTCCCTTGTATGTTGTCATTTTTCCCTTGTTGCTTTTAATATTTTTTCTATAATTTTTGTCAATTTGATAACTATGTGTCTTGGTGTGTTCCTCCTTGGGTTTATCTTGTCTGGGACTCTCTGCACCTCCTGGACTTGGGTGACTGTTTCTTTTCCCACGTTAGGGAAGTTTTCAGCTATTATCTCTTCACATATTTTCTCAGGTCCTTTCTCTCTCTCTTCTCCTTCTGGGACGCCTATAATGTGAACATTGGTGCATTTAGTGTCGTCCCAGAGGTCTTTTAAGATTGTCATTTCTTTTTTTTTTTTTAAACTGGGCCAACCTTTTTTTTAAAAAAACCCCACATTTGTTTATTTATTTATTTTTGGCTGTGTCGGGTCTTCGTTTCTGTGCAAGGGCTTTCTCTAGTTGTGGCAAGCGGGGGCCACTCTTCATCACGGTGCGCGGGCCTCTCACTATCGCGGCCTCTCTTGTTGCGGAGCACAGGCTCCAGATGCGCAGGCTCAGTAGTTGTGGCTCGTGGGCCTAGTTGCTCCACAGCATGTGGGATCTTCCCAGACCAAGGCTCGAACCCGTGTCCCCTGCATTAGCAGGCAGATTCTCAACCACTGCGCCACCAGGGAAGCCCATCTTCATTTCTTTTCATTCTTTTTTCTTTATTCTGTTCTGTAGCAGTGATTTCCACCATTCTGGCTTCCAGCTCACTTATCTGTTCTTCTGCCTCACTTATCCTGCTATTGATTCCTTCTGCTGTATTTTTTATTTCAGTTATTTTATTGTCTGTTTGTTTGTTCTTTAGTTCTTCAAGGTCTTTGTTAAACATTTCTTGATTCTTCTCAATCTGTGCCTCCATTCTTTTTCTGAGATCTTGGATCATCTTTCTTATCATTACTCTAAATTCTTTCCTGGGTAGATTGCCTATCTCCACTTCACTTAGTTGTTCTTCTGAGGTTTTATCTTGTTCCTTCATCTGGGAAATATTCCTCTGCTGTCTCATTTTGTCTAACTTTCTGTGATTGTGGTTTCCTTTCCACAGTCTGCAGGGTTGTAGTTTTTGTTGCTTCTTTTGTCTGCCCCCTGGTGGATGAGGCTGGTCTAAGAGGCTTGTGCAGCCTTCCTGGTGGGAGGGACTGGTTCCTGCCCACTGGTGGGTGGAGCTGGGTCTTGTCCCTCTGATGCACAGGGCTGTGTCAGGGGGTGTGTTCAGCCGGCAGTTGTGTGGTCAGGAAGACTTTAAGCAGCCTGTCTGCTGATGGGTGGGGCTGTGTTCCCACTTGGTTGGCCTGAGGTGACCCAGCACTGGAGCCAACATTCTATTGGGTGGGGCCAGGTGTTGGTGAAAATATGGCAGCCTCCAGGAGGGCTCACACCAATGAGTACTCCCGAGAACTACCGCCACCAGTGTCTTTGTCCCCACAGTGAGCTACAGCTGCCCCCTGCCTTTGCAGGAGACCCTCCAACACCAGCATATAGGTCTGGCCTAGGCTCTTAGGAGAGGTCACTGCTTTTTTCCCTGGGTCCTGGTGTGCACAATACCTTGTGTGTGCCCTCCAAGAGTGGAGTTTCTGTTTCCTCCAGTCCTGTGGAATTCCTGTGATCAAATCCCGCTGGCCTTCAAAGGCAGATTCTCTGGGGCTCTTCCTCCTCCCATTGCCAGACCCCCAGGCTGGGGAGCCTGACGTGAAGCTCAGAACTTTCACTCCTGTGGGAGAACTTCCACTCCTGTGGGAGAACTTCTGTGATAGTTTTCCAGTTTGGGGGTTGTCCACTTGGTGGGTATGGGATTTGATTTTATCACGATTGCTCCCCTCAAACTGTCTCGTTGTGGGTTCTTCTTTGTCTTTGGATGCAGGACACCTTGTTTGGTAGGTTCCAGCATTTTTTTCATCAATGGTTGTTCATCATTTAGTTGTAATTTTGGTGTTTTCATAAGAAGAGGTGAGCTCACATCCTTCTACTCTGCCACCTTGTCTCTGGAGGCTTTTTTTTGTGTGTGCGGTAAGTGGGCCTCTCACTGTTGTGGCCTCTCCCGTTGCGGAGCACAGGCTCCGGACACGCAGGCTCAGTGGCCACGGCTCACGGGCCCAGCCGCTCCGCGGCATGTGGGATCTTCCTGGACTGGGGCACAAACCCGTGTGCCCTGCATTTGCAGGCGGACTCTTAACCACTGCGCCACCAGGGAAGCCCTCTGGAGGCTTTTTTAATTCAATTTTTTATTGAAAATACACATAACAAAAGTTACCATCTTAACCTTTTAAGTGTACAGTTCAGTGGCTTAAGTCCGTATAGTTGCGCAACCATCACCATTATCCATCTCCAGGACTCTATCTTGCAAAACAGAAACTCATTCTCCCCTCCCCTCAGCCCTGGCAACCACCTTTCTATAGTATTCTCTGTTCCTGTGAATTTGACTACTGTAGGGAGTCATATAAGTGGAGTCATACAGTATTTGTCTTCTTTTGTGACTGGCTTATTTCACTTAGCATGATGTCCTCAAGGTTCATCCATGTTGTAGCATGTGTCAGACTTTCCTTCCTTTTTAAGGCCGTGTAACAGACCATTCTATATATATACCACAGTTGTTTATCCATTCATCTGTCAGTGGACACTTGGATTGTTTCCACCTTTTAGCTCTTGTGAATAATGCTGCTATGTACATGGGTGTACATGTATCTCTTTGAGACCCTGCTTTTAATCCTTTTGGGTATATACCCAGAAGTGGAATTGCTGGATCACATGGTAAGTCTATTTTTAATTTTTTGAGGAACCACCATATTGTTTTCTGCAGCAGCTATACCATTTTACATTCCTACTAACAGTGCACAGGGGTTCCAATTTCTCCACATCCTTACCAACAACTTGTTATTTTCTGGTGTTTTGATAGTAACCATCCATACGGGTGTGAGGTGATATTTCATTATGGTTTTGGTTCAGGAGACTACAGCTTTTCATAGAGTTATGATTTTTTCTCTGACTCTAGAAGAGACATAGATAATTTTATTTGTAAACTATGGAAAATATGAACAGTATAATGGAGATCATCTCAGAAATAATTATTGTCAACACTTGAGGTCAGGTAAGCTTTCTTGCTCTCTCTCATGCAGTTTATGTTCTCTCTATACTATTTTTTTTAATATGGTAGAGGTCAAACTATCTGTACAGAATTTTATTCTACCTTTTTTCACTTAATCTCATGTCATGAGTAGTTTTCCACTTTATTCAAAGTTTGATAGCATGCAGTTTTATCTAGTACACACACTTTTTACGCAAAATGCTGAAAACTCTCATTCTGGGGTTTTAGAAGCTGTACCGGCAGGGATGTCAGCAGGCCGCTTGCCTGGTGAGAGCACGTAGCTGAGGCAGCCCCAGTTCTGTGGTGAGCCTGGCAGACTTGCTTTCTGTAGACAGTGACCCTCAGCCTTTTAGGAATAGCTGACTCTTATTATAGGCTCAGCACTGTTTGGAGTGCTTTGCATATATTAACTCACTGAATCCTCACAACAACTCTGGGAGGAAATGCTCTTCTTATACCTGCTTTACAGACGAGACTAAGGCCTCAGAGACTACCCATTACCCAAGCATGCCCAGGTGGTGGGGGGCAGGGCCAGGATGGGAGCCCAACGTCTTACCATGCAGACCCTCGATTTAGCCAGATCCTCTAAGGCTTTCTACTGTGGGGGAGAGAATACGGCTTGTCATGGCACCTCCCCACCCAAACTGCAACAATCTGAACAACATGGTTTGGTCACCTCCTCTTTACATAGCAGGGAAATTGCCGATAAGTTTTCTCAGTGTGCTTTCTGATCTTTGCTTCATGCAAGACCGACTATGTCTTCAAGAATGTCCGGCACCCCTGCACAGGGTCAAATGGATATTGGGTCTGGCACCGCCACAGGCCTTCCTTTCAAGCTGCCACCAACCTGTATATCCTGCAGGTGACATTTCAGGGATAGCTGTGAGCTTAGGCTCTGACTGACAGCTCTCCAAAAGCTCAGGGGTGAGACTTGGTTCCTAATTGTGCAGCTGTCTGATTTGATTTCTGTTCATAAGCCTTCTACTGCTTTTTTTCCTCCCGAGCAGCTCACTAAGGGGCTGGTGGAGGGGTTCATCTCCAGGCCACAGCTCCAGGGATGGAGCAGAAACATCTGTGTGTTGAGTATACACACCATGGCCACGAGCAGAAAATAAGGGATGAGCATGAGGTAACTTTCACTGTCTTCCCTCTGCCCTCAGGATGTGGGGCAATCAAATCGGTGACGAAGGAGCAAGGGCCTTCGCAGAGGCTCTGAGGAACCACCCGAGCTTGACTAACTTGAGGTAACTGCTGCCTTCTGAGAACTGCCGTCTTCAGGGCCAACCTGGTCACTCCGTGTTCCTCTTGTTTTACCAGAGGAGGAGCCAGGGGAAGGAGGGTGGCTGGCATTCCTAACAGGGAAGGTATTTGTGTGTGTGGCGTTTCTTTTTCTTTTTAAAAATGTTTTTATCGACATAGAAGAGGCATACAGTTAAGTATATTATGCTTAAGTTTTCAGCTCTGTGATGTGACATGTGCACACACCAGTCAGATCAAGACTAGACATTGCCAGCCCCTCTGTAGTCTTCCTGTGCCCCTTGGGGGTTGGGGAGGAATTCTTCAGTCAAGACAAAACTGAAAGACACTGGGCCGCAGATTCCTGCCCCCTCCTCATTTCTCAGGATGGTGCTGGGACAAGAGGGGATCCTTCACCTCTGTAAACAGACTTGGTCCTCCCTGGCCCTCCTTTAGGCCTCTGGCCAAATCTCTGAGACTTGGGGGTCTCCTGGTTGCCCGTGTCCTTCCTGTCACTGACAAAGGGTTAAATACGGTGGGGGCAGTAGCAGAGTTCCTTCCATACAAGAACAGAGGAAACTTCTCCAGGCCTCACCGACAGGCGCCTGTAAGGTGTCAGCCTCCGAAGCAGAGCTCGCCAGGCGTCCTCAGCCCGTGTGACCAGGTCTTGCCATGTTCCGTTTCCTGTCTGGCCTCCCCTTGAGCAGTCTGGTGATTGGCCTCGTCCTGGGCTCTGGAGCGGCAAAGGCTGAGTGGCTGCTGGTGAGGCTGGCACTTACGCTTCCTGCTTCAAATCAGCCCAGGCAGGAACCACGTCCAGGTGGAGTCTTGCCAGCTGTTTAGTTGCTGAAACCAAAGCCAAATGTAGACGTGTTTTTAATAACCTACCCCAAATGTTTTTCCTTCCTAGTCTTGCATTCAATGGCATTTCTACAGAAGGAGGAAAGAGCCTCGCATGGGCCCTGCAGCAGAATGCGTCTCTGAGAATATTCTGGTAATGACCAGAGTCATTTTGAACGGTTGGGTCTCAGGGATTTTTCCAAAGACTGTGCACAGCCTGGAATCTTAACTGAAAGAGTGCCTCTCCGTTGTAAAGGCTCTAGGCCTTTCCTCAAAGGAAGGTTTATAATTTCATTTCCTCCTGGAGAAGAAAATAGCCATTCCCAGAAGCACAAACAAGTACAGAATGGGTGGAATGGGTCCCAGGAACATGAGTTTGAGACCTTAGCCTTCTTTGCCTACCCTAGGCCTCAGGAAAACCAGAAGGCTAGCTATTCTGTCAGGATATCCTCGGAACACCCTCAGATATGCCTTGAGGAGTCCAACTTTCATTCACTTGTCTCAGAACTCCCTTCTTCCTCTTAAACTGCCTACCCCCCGTGCAGCCTCCTCTGTCCCCAGGTAGTCACATCAGGACTTGGCCTTCATGCTCCAGCTCACCCGTCACGGGAAGCCCACAGCCCTCGCTCCCTCTCTGCACTCCAGGGCCACTAGTTAACTGTGTGTTACCTTCTGACAAGTGATGCTTTTTTTCTTTCTTTTGGTTGTTCCTTTTTTCGGTCATTTACTGTATTTTTATTTATTTACTTGCCTGTATCATAAATTGCTTCCGGGAAAGGAAGTTATATTACATGTCTCTGTATCCTCCTCATGAGGTATTGGCTAAATTAGTTAATGAAAATGTCGTCATTATGAGAATTCAGATACTAGACCTGCTGGCCAGTAAGTGCGTTTTCCTTTTCCCCTCAAAAAAATCTTTTAAAAGATTTTGAAAAGTAATACATACTTTTTTGAAAAAAATATAATACACTGAAGTTGGGAAAGTAGGAAGTGAAAGAACCTCCTCCCTCATGCTTTCTAAATATAATCTTTTACTTCTAGCATTTGAATGTATATTCAAATAAATATCGCTTTTCTTATGAAACTGAATAGTATTTAGCAAGTGACTTAAAAAAAATATCTCAACCATATATTGTACATATTTGACATGTCCTTCCTTTTATGTCAGGGTTTCTCAATCTCAACACTGTTGGCATTTGGGTCCAAATAATTCTTTTTTGTTGAGAGGCTGTCCTGTGCATTGTAAGATGTTTAGCAGAATCCCTGGCCTCTACCCATTAGATACCAGTAGTAACCCCTAATTGTGACAGTCGAAATTGTCTCCAGACATTGGCAAGTGTCCCCTGGAGAAGTCACCCCAGTTGAGAACCACAGGTCTAGGGGGATAATAATAATGTCAATCCCCAAAATCTCTTGAGTACTCACTGTACATCACACATTGTTCTCAGCCTTTTCCATGTATTAACTCATTCTCACAACTGTGTTATGAGGGCTGTACCATTACTGTTCACATTTGCTGGTGAGAAAACTCAGGCCCAGAGAAGTTCAACCACGTGCTGTGGTCGCCCTGCTAGTAAGCCATTGCCAGCCGGCATGTCTGGCTCAGAGCATCTTGAGCCCCATGCTCTTCTGCCTCTTTCTTTATCCTACCTCATTCTCTCTAATGGTTGCACAGTGTCCCTTGAATGTACACTCACAATGTATTTTGCTGGCTGCCTCTACTGATACTGAAATTTGTTCACATCTTACATTATGACCGAAAAGACTGCAACCAATACTGCATGTATAGAACCTGTGTGTAATGTCTTTGCACACCACAGGGTGGATTTCTAGACGTTGAATTGTTGGCCCAAAGTGAAACACATTTAAGGTGTGGATAGACACTACCAAATTGCCCTTCAAGGAATGATTTTTTAAATGTTCTTTATATTCATTTCTCCTTCCTTATTTATTCTTTCATCCACTGGCACAACAGGGTTTAATTCTCTTTACAACCAGGAACTTCTAAGCCCTCTGTACTTTATCCAGACCACTTCCTGCTTTTACGAACAACTGAGAGACTTCCTGAACTTCCAGTCACAGAACTCGGGTCCTTCATAAGTGGCCTCGGAGCAAAGTGATGAACACATTGTAACGTGCAGTCGGCAGGCTTTTCTAGCTCTTCATCTGACTGAGTTTAGTAACACACTGTCCGTGGTGTTCAAGGGATCTTAACGGCTGGAGACCCGAGAAGCAGGCACTGGCCCCTCGCTTTCTGTGGGCCCGTCTTCTGAGAGATCTGAGGGCTCAGCAAGGATGGGGAGGGAGTATGGGCTCCCCCCGCAGCAGCAGGGCTAAGAAGTAGGAGCTTGGGTGAAGGGTTTGCACTAGAAATGAACCTCTGTTTATTGTCTGTGGGGCTCAGAGGCTGGCTTGGAGCCTGGCTGTTTGCTGGGTTCTCAGCAAGTGATGAGCTGCGTAAGCTGCAGACGCCGGGGCTGGGATCTCGCTTCTGTGAACTCAGTGGAGAGTGGGTGCCAGGTAGCGCTGTCCTGAGTCGACACTTCCTTTCTTTTCCAGGCTCACCAAAAATGAACTTGATGATGAAGTGGCAGAGAGCTTGGCAGAGATGTTGAAAGTCAACCAGACGTTGAAACATTTATGGTAATTCAGATTTAAACACTGTGCTTTTTAAAAAAATATTTTTTGAGATTCACATATCATAAAGTCACACTTTTTAAGTGTACAGTTCAGTGGTTTTTAGCATATTTATAAGGTTGTGCAACCATCACCACTATCTGGTTTTAGAACATTTTACAAAACTACCCACCTCCCCTACCCGCCAGAAACCTGTACACGTTAAGTAATCACTCCCCATCCTTCTCCTCCCTTAGTCCCTGGCACCTGCTAATCTACTTCCAGTCTCTATGGATTTGCCTATTCTGAGCATTTCATAGAAATGCAGTCATACAATATATGACCTTTTGTTTCTATGTTCTTTCACTAGCAAAAGTTTTCAAGGTTCACCTACATTGTAGCATATATCAGTACTCCATTGCTTTTTATGGCTGAATGATATTCCATTGTATGGACAGTCCATGTTTTGTTTGTCCATTCTTCAGTTGGTGGACATTTGGGTCGTTTTTACTTTATGACTATTATGAATAACGCTACTGTGAACATTCGCGCACGTGTTTGTATGTGAACATGTTTTCATTTCTCTTGGGTATATACTTAGGAATAGAATTGCTGGGTCATATGGTCACTCTGTGTTAAATGCCAAACTGTTTTTCAAAGTGGTTGTGCTATTTACATTTCCACCAGTCATGTATGAAAGTCCCCATTTCTCCATGTCCTCACCAACACTTGCTATATTGTCTGTCTTTTTTGGGTAATGCCATCCTAGTGGGTGTGAAGTGGTATCTCATCATGGTTTTTTTTTTTTTTTTTTTTTTTGCGGTACGTGGGCCTCTCACTGTTGTGGCCTCTCCCGTTGCGGAGCACAGGCTCCGGATGCACAGGCTCAGCGGCCATGGCTTATGGGCCCAGCTGCTCTGCGGCACGTGGGATCTTCCCGGACCGGGGCACGAACCCGTGTCCCCTGCATCGGCAGGTGGACTCTCAGCCACTGCGCCACCAGGGAAGCCCTCATCATGGTTTTGATTTGCATTTCCCTGACTGCTAACAGTGTTGGGTGTCTTTTCATGTGCATATTGGCCATTTGTGTACCTTCTTTAGAGAACTGTCTCCACATCCTTTGTCCATTTGTAAATTGGGTTTATAGGCCTTTTAATTGCTGAGTTGTTAGAGTTCTTTATATATTCTGGGTGCTAGACATTTACTAGATACGCGATTTGCAAATATTTCCTCTCTTTCTGTGAGGTTTTTCATCTTCTTGAGAGTGACCTTTGAAGCACCAAAGTATTTAATTTTGATAAAATCCAATTTATCTGTTTTTTGTTTAGTTGCCTGTGCTTTAGGTATCTTAGTAAGAAATCATTGGCTAATCCAAGGTCCCAAAGATTCCTTTAAGTGTTATAGTTTTGCTCTTACATTTAGGTCTTTGATCCATTTGGAGTTCATTTCTGTGTATGGTATGAGGTGTTAGGGGTCCAGCTTCATATTATTGCATGTAGATATCCAGTTGTCCCAGCACCACGTGTTGAAAAGTCTCTTTCCATTTTGAATGGCCCTGATGCTTTTGTCAAAAATCAGTTGACCATAAATGTGTGAGTTTATTTCTGGACCTTCTATTTTAGTTCATTGAGCCATATGTTTATCATCATGCCAGGACCACACTGTCCTGATTATTGTAGTAAGTTTTGAAACCAGGAAATGTGGGTCTTCCAACTTTGTTCTTCTTTCTCAATATTGTTTTGACTATTCTGGGTCTCTAGCATTTCCATGTGAATTTTAGATCACCATGTCAATTTCTGTAAAAACAAAAAAACCCAGAGTGTGCTACTTTTACATCTGGTTTTTTTTGGTTTTACTCCTTTTCTTTCTGACCTGTAGACGTTCTTTTATGCCCTTCCCTAGGTGTCAGGCCAGCCCCTCCACAAGAACAGAGCTAGAACAGGGCTAGAGAGTCTTAGCTCTTGGTGCCAGTACAGACTACACTGGCTACAGTGAAGGTAGCCAGTGGGCATAGGTACCTGGCACTGCCAGGCTTTTTACTTCTCCTCCTACCCAGCCTCTTGCCAGGTCTAGGCTTCAGGCAGCTCACCCTCCCCCCAGCAAGGTGTAGGTGGTGCCAGTGTTTGCAACTGTGGAAGGGGTGATTAGGAAACAGCAGAATTTAACTGAATGCAGAACTCAGTGCCCACTTCCAGGTTCTATTTTTGCTCCTTTTGCAAAAATGTCCAAGTCACACTGTGGTTGTACTTACCAGAAGGTCTCACCTCTGCCACTTGGCCCAGGGGCCCCAGTCTTTGAGAGATGTGCTGGGGATCACTGGGTCCTGGCTGCAGCACAGCCACCGAGTCCTGTGTGCTTGGGCAGGAATGGTGACAAGAGCTCCCTTCCCCTGGGCGCCATGGTAGAAATGATGAGAACTACTTCATACACATCCTCCTACTTCATACACATCCTCCTATTGAAATCTCACACACCCAGGGTAGCGGGGTTCTCTTATAGTTACTCCCATTTTATAGATCAGGCAGCTGAGGAATAGAAAGCTTAAGTTTATTTCTTCAAGGATCTGCAGCTGAGAAGTGGGGAGTGGGTGTATGTATATGAGGAGAGCTTTTAACCACAATGCTATACTGCCTCCTTAAGGGACGGGCTTAATTTCTATAATCTCATTAGTCACAGTAATATAGGTCATTATCTTCCTGGTACACAGCTACCTTCTTGGATCAGTGCCCAGAATTTCTAAAGGTCAAGTTCAGTAGTAGCCTTATGCTACAAATAGCTGGGGGGTGAGGAATGAACCTGTGATGAAGCACAGGCGTATCACTGACTTGTGCTGCTCTTTCCTGGGTGGGTTAGACGCATGGCTTCCCAGGGGAGCAATTTGGGAATTGCCCAGGCTTCCCAGCTATATCTGAAATCTTTGTTTCATTAGAATCAATGCCACCCAACATAATGGGGTATACTCTTAGAAGCCCCATTATTGATACTTTTCCACTGGGACCCATGAGTAGCAGCAGAACTGTTCTTCCTCCCTCCCTCTCAGATGTTGGAGAGGACATGGTACCATCTTGGAAGCCTTTGTTTCCCCCAAAGAAGAGAAGGGCCAGCTCTTTAAAAAATACTTAACTTTAAAAACTGCCTTGCCTTTCTCCAGCCATCTGGAAGGAGACATCAGACTGCCTGTTCCCCAGATGTGTTCCTTAGAATTTGTTGTTCAGACTGGTAGTCTCCAAACATTTTTGATTGGGCACCCCTGCAGTGAAAAATGTCAAGCACACATGCATACATATATGTTCATGTATTAAATTACCTACATATGAATATACAGATATATTATGCTCACTATAAAAATACACAGAAAAGTTAAACATTTAAAACAATTTTACTTAAGTATAGTTGATTTACAGTGTTGTATTTAATTTCTGCTGTACAGGAAAGTAACTCAGTTATACATATATATATTCTTTTCCATTATGGTTTATCACAGGATTTTGAATACAGTCCCCTGTGCTATACAGAAGGACCTTGTTGTTTATCCTATATGTAATAATTTGCATCTGCTAATCCCAAACCTTCCCTCCCCCTTGGCAACCACAAGTCTGTTCTATTTGTGAGTCTGTTTTTGTTTCATAGATATGTTCATTTGTGTCGTATTTCAGATTTCACATATAAGTGATGTCATATGGTATTTGTCTATCTCTTAATGACTTAATTTGCTTAGTATGATAATGTCTGGGTCCATCCATGTTGCTGCAAATGGCATGATTTCATTCTTTTTTATGGCTAATAATCCACTGTATATATATATATACCATATCTTCTTTATCCATTCATCTGTCGATGGACATTTAGGTTGCTTCCATGTCCTGGCTATTGTAAGTAGTGCTGCTGTGAATATTGGGGTGCACGTATCCTTCTGAATGATGGTTTTCTCTGGATATATGCCCAGGAGTGGGATTGCTGGATCATATGGTAGCTCTATTTTTAGTTTTTTAAGGAACCTCCATACTGTTCTCCATAGTGGCTGTACCAATTTACATTCCCACCGACAGGGTAGGAGGGTTTCCTTTTCTCCACACCCTCTCCAGCTTTTATTGTCTGTAGACATTTTGATGATGGCCATTCTGACTGGTGTGAGGTGATACCTCATTGTTGTTTTAATTTGCATTTCTCTAATTATTAGCGATGATGAGCATTTTTTCATGTGCCTCTTGGCCATCTGTATGTCGTCTTTGGAGAAATGTCTATTTAGGTCTTCTGCCCATCAGAAAAATTAAACATTTTAAAGCATGTTCTTTATTTTCATGGATCTGATCGACACAATCTCAGCAAGATCGAAAACTTAAGGGGACTCAGTTCTTCCCCGACCCTGTCTCTTATCCCATCATATCCTTCCAACCCCCTAATGAAGTGGGCAGATTTAACCCAGTATTACTTGATACAAAAGATATATCCTTCTTTCAGGCTTATCCAGAACCAGATTACAGCCAAGGGGATTGCCCAGTTGGCAGATGCATTACAGAAGAACACTGGCATAATGGAGATTTGGTAAGACCGATCTACCACTTGTAATGATAACAACAACGATTATTTACTCAGCACCATTTACTATGTGCCATGTACAATGCAGGGCACTGTCCATTTATTTCCCATCTTTCCAACAATCTGTAATGTAGGTAGTATTGTCTCCATTTCACAGATGTAGAAACTGAGGCCCAGACCAAGGTCCCACCTAAAAGGAGAAGCTGAAATTCAGCCCAGACTATGACTCCATAGTCAGGGCTCTCCTCCCCAGCCCTGCTGTCCTGCCTACTGTCCTGGGTTGCACGGGGGCAGACATACTGGGAAAGGGATTCCCACTGAAAGTTAATCACTCTGGGACTCATGAGCCTGAGAGATGGCCATGCTGGCCCAGAGTTTAAAGCATGTTCTTTTCCTTCTCTGGGCTTCCAGGCTGTATGTGAGCTGATTGTACTCTTTTTCGACTTCCTGTTTCTGTTATGCTAGCAGAAGGCAGGCATGTGCTCTGCTTTGCTGCAATGTTGAGCCCCATTTCCTTTCCTGTGCCTCCTACGGGACACACAGCCCCGAGGTAGGACTGGGCCTGTAGCATATTCGGGGGGGGGGAGTGTGTGTGACCCATTAGTGACAATGGTTACACCGCTGGGTTGACTGCTAGGGAAACAGCAGTTAACTGGACAGAAAGGTCCCCGACTGCCTCAGAGTACTGATGTAACCTAGCTGAGAACAGAGGGCTCCGTGTCTCTGAATCCAGACCCCCAAGTGCTCTGGAATTTGCTATCTACCCCAGGCCTGGCCTGAGACAGCCCAGCAGTGTGTGAGGCTCAGACCTGCATGGGAACCATGACACAAAGCCAGGGCCCCGTGAGGACAGAGACCCACAGGAGTTCATGCTACCACTGTGGGCCCTGAGATCCACGGAGCAGCCTCACCGTGAGCCAGACCCTCAGCTCAGGGGGGGAGTTGCTCATTAGCTACAGTTCTTTCTTCATGACTGGGGAGAAGAATTTCACAGCCAAAAACAATAGATCAAGGTACAGCTACCTCCCTGACCTTTTTAAATTTCGCTGTAGAATTTGTTAGTGGATCATAAAATTGGTTTGGTGGGTTGCAAACCAGCATTATTTAAAAAATGAAACAGAGCCAGAATGCTCTGTGCCTAGTATGAAATATTCTTTCATAATCTCATTTCAGATGTGGGTGTGTACGTATACACAGATACTGGTTCACAATGTAAAATGTTCTTATTTGAGGTCACAGTCAGAAAAACATTTGAAAACACTGTCCTAGAGTAGAAAGCCCAGCTCCAAGCAGACCAATGGAGAGGCTGTGGCATGTGCGCCTTCAAGGCCGAAGCCCGCTCCTCAGCCCTCAAAGGCACTGGAGAGCCAGTGGGATTTTAGTTTGCGTTAATCTCCAACCACCCTCAGCCTGTGATCCTTTCCTAGAACCACCCTGTTTCCTACTGACTCTGTTGTTTGTTTGAGGACAGCAGGCAGAGGAGGGGAGCAGAGAGGAGGGGAGGCCAGGCTGCAGGACAGTCTGTGGACTACAGCTGGCTTCCACCCTTCTCAGGGGCTGGTTAGGACGGTTGTAAGGATATGCAGCTGCTTTAAGTCCATCAAGCTTGAAATGGGCCTTTGTCACCTACCAACAGACAACCGTTGTTCCTACACAAGGAACTATTTGTGTAGGACCAGGTGTCGATCTTCAAGGCATGCTCTGCAGAGCCTGAAAGCGTCACTGGTGTCAGGGAGGACTCAGAAAGAGGACAAGGAGGAGGGCTCGGGTGCTGGCCCAGGAGTATCTTTACTTCAGCCCCTGGCTCAGCCCAGGTGTCTGACTCCCTGGGACTGGGGTCTGTGAGGGTGCTGGCTGTGTTGGCCCTGTCCAGGGGTTGAGCCAGCAGGGGAGTGGAGATGAGGGAGCAGCTCTGCCTGGGGCCACACTGGCACAGATGACCTTGGACCATTGCTTTGGACTCATTATCTGTACTGACATTTATTTCTGCCTTGTCCCTGTCCAAAAAGAACTTGAGGTCTGAAGTCCCTCAGTCTTCAAAGACAGAAGTTAGCAGTGTTCAATGACCTGGTATTGCATTTACTGCACTCCATTGTAATAGCTTCCTGTGAGGCTGTCTCGTCTAGACTGTAGCTCCTTGAGGGTAGGGCCTGTGTCATGGTCACTGCTGAGTCCCCAGGGAAAGCACCGCATCTTCATTTGTTGAACAACAAAGTGCTTGTGTGCCAGGCATGATGCTGGTACCAAGAGTCCAGTGGTGAACAAAATGGACCTGCCCTCATGGGTGTACCCTCTACTGAGGAAGACACAGTTAAGAAACAAATCATTCAAGTAACTATTTAATTACAATCATGATGAGTACTAGAAAGGGGAAAGCTAAGAAGGGAACCTAATACAGATGAGGTTTCAGGGAAGGTCTCCCTAAGGAAGTGGCATTTAAACTGAGCCATGAAGGATGAATAGGAGTTCATCAGCTGAAAGTGTTCCAGGTGGGGGAAATAGCACGTGCAAAGGCTCTGAGGTATGAAAAAACACGGTGCCCTTGAAGAACAGCAAGAAGCAGATGGGCCTGTGGTTGACAGTGTGGAAGAGGGAGCAACAGGAGGCAGAGGAGACTAGACCATAAAATATCTGTGGGTCATGTTAAGTATTTTGGTCTTTATCCTAAAAGCAGTGGAAAGTCATTGAACAGTTTGAAGCAAAGAGGGATGTGATCAGATATGCATTGTAAAAAGACCACTCTGGCTCCTCTAGGAAAGCGGATTGGAGGAGGCCAGAGGCCATGTAAAGGGATGGTCAGTAGGACACTGCAGTGAGCCAGAGAAGAGATGATGGGTGCTTAGGTCAGGATGGTGGTGCTGAACATATGGAGAGGTTCCAGGGAGCCCATTCTAGGGGTATTTAAGGAATAAAACAGAACTCTGTGATAGAAGATGAGGATGAAGGTTGACCCCCAGGTTACTAACTTGCACAACTGGATGTAGAGTTGTACCATTCATGGAGCTACGGAACCCTGGGGAGATGTGCCCACTTTGAGGTACCTGGGAGGTGTCCAGATGAAGGTGTCAAGTAGGTAAGCGGCCCCACAGTGGAGCGGTCTGGCCCAGCTCAGTGACATGTGAATGAGGCCAGGGATAGATGAGGTTCTTCTGGGGAAGAGGGCCAGGCCCCAAGCCTGGAGGAAATCCATTATTTGGAGGTCACATGGAGGAGGATATAAAAAAGGAGACAGAGATGGAGTGGCCAGATGTAGGAAAGAAACCAGAGAGCATAATATCAAACCAAGGGAAGGTGGTGTTTCAAGGAGGAGGGAGAGGGCAGGACAGCCAAATGCCTGTGAGGGTCAGGAAAGACAAGGGCTAAAAACTGTCATTTAAGTTCAGGTTTATAGAGGCTATTGGTTACCTTAGTGAGACCCAGTCCATAGAGTGATGGTAGCTGGAAAGGATTAATATGTGAATATCAAACAAGTCATCAAGATGGCAGGGTAAGAGGACGTGGAGCTTACCTCCCCCACAAACACATCAAAAATACATCTACATGTGGAACAAGTCTTGTGGAAAACTAACTGGAAACTGGCAGGAGAATTCCTGTACAACCAAGGCTGCAAGAAAGATTCCCATGTAATCACAGAGGATGGGAAAAAAAGCATCAGGACAGAGCCCATGGGAGGGGACCAAGAGGAAAAGGAAGACCAGACAGGTGGATACGTGCCCTGGGGAGTGAGCAGGTTGAGCCACAGACTGGGTGTCCCACACAGAGGAGACAAGCCCCATTGGCTACTTGGAGAGCTGCTAGGACAGACAGAAAGGCTGGAGAAGCCTAGACTCCAGTTGTGAGGAGTGCATGGGCGCTTGCTTACCACCAGAGAGGGCAAAGCGAGGTCTGCCCTAGCATGGTGGTGTCACCACACTCTCCAGTCCCAGCTGAGCAAACAGCCCAGCCCCACTCATTCCACAGCACAGCTTGGCACTAGATCTAGGGCAGCCAGGTCCTGGGAGAAGACTCGATCTAGAGATGCAGAGGTGGCCCAGGAACCTGGGGGGTGGTCCAGGTAGGGCAGCTGCAGCCACTGTTAGCACTTACTAAAACAGCATTACAGAAGCAGCCCAGACGTCTGATGGCAGCAGAGCTGCTTCAACTCCCACAGCCATAATGCCATGACCCCTAGTGCTAGCTGAGCAAATGCTCCAGCCCCACCCACTCCACACCACAACCTTGCACTAGACCTGGGATGACCACAATGGGGAAAAGACATGACCTTGGGCTGCATCTGAGCAGAGCTGCAGCTGCCTACACAGGTGGTGCCATTGGACCTCTGTAAGTGCACAAGCCCCAGTGCAGGGAGAAGGAAAAACATACACTTAAAGGGAACAGAGCCAGCTTGAGCCCAACCCTCAGGGCATTCACTCCAGCAACTTACGAGCAGCCCCCTGCCCTGTGTGATGGCCACTGAGCAGAGAGGAAGTCCTGCATCACACCCTGTGCAGGCTCTAGCTCTTTCAATTCTAGCCACACCCCCATCAAGCTGATAGGGGCCAGCACATCCTGAAGAACACATGACTGGCATCCACATCAAAACCCGTCCTCACACCAAAAACACTGGGCACACAGTCTACATGGGGACACTCCCACATAAAAACAAACACCCCTTCAAGACCACAGTAGGTAACTGTTTCACCTAAATTCACTGAGACAGAGAAAGTTAAGTAAAATGAAAAAGCAGAGGAACTATTCCCAATTGAAAGAGCAAGAGAACCCCCCTGAAAAAGTAATGAAACAGAGGTAACAATGAGTTCAAAAAGTTGGTAATAAAAATGCTAACTGAATGAAGAAAGAGTTGATCTAAGCACAGATCATTTTAACAAAAACTATAAAAAGACCCAATCAAAAATAATTCCATTTTAGATACAAAGCACCCTAAACGCAATGAATAGCAGACTAAATGACACAGAACACATAAATGATCTGGAAGATTAAAAATGGAAACTGTCGAATCTGTACAGCAGACAGAAAATGAAAAAAAATGAAAGCAACATATGAGATCTATGGGATAATATAAAATGTGCCAACATCTGCATTATAGGGTTTCTAGAACGAGAAGAGAATCAAAGATGTATTTGAAGAAATTATGGCTGAAAACTTCCCAAACCTAAAGAAGGAAATAAATATCTAGGTACAGGAAGCACAGAGGGTCCCAAACAAGAGGAACCCAAACACACCCACACCAAGACATATCATAATTAAAATGGCAAAAGTTAGACTTCTAAAGGCAGCAAGTGTAAAACAGCATCATACACAAGGGAACCCCCCCCCCCCACATAAGGCTATCATCTGATTTCTCTGCAGAAACCTTGCAGGCTAGGAGGAGTGGCATGATAGTCAAAGTCCTGAAGGGGAAAAACCTACAACCTAGGATACTCAACCCAGCAAGATTATCAAGGAGAGAAGATTATATAAGGAGAGAAGAATTTCTCAGACAAGCAAAAACCTGAAACAATTCAGTGATACTAAACATACTCTGAAAGAAATGTTGAAGAGTCTTCTCTAAATGGAAAAGAAGAATCTATAGGAAAGGGAAAATAACAATAGGAAAGACATATATTGAAGATCACTTAAACCAGTATGTGGATTAAAAAAAAGATGGAATTCAATAATGACATTTTGTAATGTCAAACTGTGAACATAAATCTGTACTGTAGAGTCCTCGTGTGTACAGTATGCAGTATATTATATACTTGTTAATAAAACCATCATCATAAAAAAATTGTAAAAGTGACTATAACTACAATAAATAGTAAAGGGATAAGGAGGGAGATATAAAATATGACATCAGAGCAAAGATCAATAAAATTAAAACCCGGTTCTTTGAGAAGATAAACAAAATAGATAAACCGTTAGCCAGACTCATCAAGAAAAATAGGGAGAAGACTCAAATCAATAGAATTAGAAATGAAAAAGGAGAAGTAACAACTGACACTGCAGAAATACAAAAGATCATGAGAGATTACTACAAGCAACTCTATGCCAATAAAATGGACAATCTGGAAGAAATGGACAAATTCTTAGAAACGCACAACCTGCCAAGACTGAATCAGGAAGAAACAGAAAAGATGAACAGACCAATCACAAGCACTGATATTGAAACTGTGATTAAAAATCTTCCAACAAACAAAAGCCCAGGACCAGATGGCTTCACAGGCGAATTCTATCAAACATTTAGAGAAGAGCTAACACCTATCCTTCTCAAACTCTTCCAAAATATAGCAGAGGGAGCAACACTCCCAAACTCATTCTACGAGGCCACCATCACCCTGATACCAAAACCAGACAAGGATGTCACAAAGAAAGAAAACTACAGGCCAATATCACTGATGAACATAGATGCAAAAATCCTCAACAAAATACTAGCAAACAGAATCCAACACAGCACATTAAACGGATCATGCACCATGATCAAGTGGGGTTTATTCCAGGAATGCAAGGATTCTTCAATATATGCAAATCAATCAATGTGATACACCATATTAACAATTTGAAGGAGAAAAACCATATGATCATCTCAATAGATGCAGAGAAAGCTTTTGACAAAATTCAACACCCATTTATGATAAAAACCCTGCAGAAAGTAGGCATAGAGGGAACTTTCTTCAACATAATAAAGGCCATATATGACAATCTCAGCCAACATCGTCCTCAATGCTGAAAAACTGAAAGCATTTCCACTAAGATCAGGAACAAGACAAGGTTGCCCACTCTCACCACTCTGATTCAACATAGTTTTGGAAGTTTTAGCCACAGCAATCAGAGAAGAAAAGGAAATAAAAGGAATCCAAATCAGAAAAGAAGAAGTAAAGCTGTCACTATTTGCAGATGACATGATACTATACATAGAGAATCCTAAAGAGGCTACCAGAAAACTACTAGAGCTAATCAATGAATTTGGTAAAGTAGCAGGATACAAAATTAATGCACAGAAATCTCTGGCATTCCTATACACTAATGATGAAAAATCTGAAGGTGAAATCAAGAAATCACTCCCATTTACCACTACAACAAGAAGAATAAAATATCTAGGAATAAATCTGCCTAAGGAGACAAAAGATCTGTATGCAGAAAATTATAAGACACTGATGAAAGAAATTAAACATGATACAAATAGATGGAGAGATATACCATGTTCTTGGATTGGAAGAATCAACATTGTGAAAATGACTCTACTACCCAAAGCAATCTACAGATTCAATGCAATCCCTATCAAACTACCACTGGCATTTTTTCACAGAAGTAGGACAAAAAATTTCACTATTTGTATGGAAACACAAAAGACCCCGAATAGCCAAAGCAATCTTGAGAACGAAACACAGAGCTGGAGGAATCAGGCTCCCTGACTTCAGACTATACTACAAAGCTACAGTAATCAAGACAGTATGGTACTGGCACAAAAACAGAAAGATAGATCAATGGAACAGGATAGAAAGCCCAAAGGTAAACCCACGCACATATGGTCACCTTATCTTTGATAAAGGAGGCAGGAATGTACAGTGGAGAAAGGACAGCCTCTTCAATAAGTGGTGCTGGGAAAACTGGACAGGTACATGTAAAAGTATGAGATTAGATCACTCCCTAACACCATACACAAAAATAAGCTCAAAATGGATTAAAGACCTAGATGTAAGGCCAGAAACTATCAAACTCTTAGAGGAAAATATAGGCAGGACACTCTATGACATAAATCACAGCAAGATCCTTTTTGACCCACCTCCTAGAGGAATGGAAATAAAAACAAAAATAAACAAATGGGACCTAATGGAACTTAAATGCTTTTGCACAGCAAAGGAAACCATAAACAAAACCAAAAGACAGCCCTCAGAATGGGAGAAAATATTTGCAAATGAAGCAACTGACAAAGGATTAATCTACAAAATTTATAAGCAGCTCCTGCAGCTTAATAACAAAAAAACAAACAACCCAATCCAAAAATGGGCAGAAGACCTAAACAGACATTTCTCCAAAGAAGATATACAGACTGCCAACAAACACATGAAAGAATGCTCAACATCACTAATCATTAGAGAAATGCAAATCAAAACTACCATGAGATATCATCTCACACCAGTCAGAATGGCCACCATCAAAAAATCTAGAAACAATAAATGCTGGAGAGGGTGTGGAGAAAAGTGAACCCTCTTGCACTGTTGGTGGGAATGTAATTTGATACAGCCACTGTGGAGAACAGAATGGAGGTTCCTTAAAAAACTATAAACAGAACTACCATATGACCCAGCAATCCCACTACTGGGCACATACCCTGAGAAAACCATAATTCAAAAAGAGTCATGTACCAAAATGTTCATTGCAGCTCTATTTACAATAGCCTGGAGATGGAAACAACCTAAGTGTCCATCATCGGATAAATGGATAAAGAAGATGTGGCACATATATACAATGGAATATTACTCAGCCATAAAAAGAAACGAAATTGAGCTATTTGTAATGAGGTGGATAGACCTAGAGTCTGTCATACAGAGTGAAGTAAGTCAGAAAGAGAAAGACAAATACTGTATGCTAACACAGATATATGGAATTTAAGGGAAAAAAATGTCATGAAGAACCTAGGGGTAAGACAGGAATAAAGACACAGACCTATTGGAGAACGGACTAGAGGATATGGGGAGGGGGAAGGGTGAGCTGTGACAAAGTGAGAGAGAGGCATGGACATATATACACTACCAAACGTAAGGTAGATAGCTAGTGGGAAGCAGCCACATAGCACAGGGAGATCAGCTCGGTGCTTTGTGACCGCCTGGAGGGGTGGGAGGCAGGGAGATGCAAGAGGGAAGAAATATGGGAACATGTGTATATATATTTTTGTTGTAAAGCAGAAACCAACACCATTGTAAAGCAATTATACTCCAATAAAGGTGTTAAAAAAATAAAATAAGACATCAGGAGTAAAAAATGTAGATCTTTTAGAATGTGTCTGAACTTAAATGATTATCAGTTTAAAGCAAGTATATATAATTATGGGTCAACATATATGAACTCCATGGTAATCACAAATCAAAAGCCTAACACAAAAACCAAAAAGAAAGGAACTCAAGTATACTATAAAGAAATGCATCAAGCCACAATGGGAGAGACAAAAAGAAGAAGAAATGGACAAAGAAGAACTACAAAAACAACTGGAAAACAAGGAATAAAATGACAATAAGTACATACCAATCAGTAATTACCTTAAATGTCAGTGGACTAAATACTCCCATCAAAAGATAAGGGGTGGCTTACTGGATAAAAAAGCAAGACCCTTCAATATGCTGCCTACAAGAGACTCACTTCAGGGCAAAAGTCACATTCAGAGTGAAAGTGAGGGGATGGAAAAAAACTTCATTCACATGGAAACGACAAGATAGCAGGGGGAGCAATACTCATATTAGACAAAATAGACTAAAACAAAGGCTAAAACAAAGACAAAGAAGGGCATTATATAATGATAAAGGAATCAATACAAGAAGAGGATATTACACTCATTAACATATACACCCAATACAGGAGCACCTAAATACATAAAGCAGATACTAAAAGACATAAAGGGAGAAATTGACAATAATACAATAATAGTGGGGTACTTTAACACCCTACTTACAACAATGGACAGATCATGCAGATAGAAAATCAGTAAGGCAGTAGAGGTCCTAAATGACACAGCAGACCAGTTGGACTTAATTGATATCTGTAGGACACTACAGCCAAAAAAAGCGGAATACACATTCTTTTAAAGTGCCTATGGAACATTCTCTAGGATAGATCACATACTAGGTCACAAAACAAGCCTCAGCAAACTTAAGAGGATAGTAATTATATCAAGCATTTTTCCTGACCACAATAGTATGAAACTAGAAATCAACTACAGAAAGAAAAATGAGAGAACAACAAACATGTGGAGACTAAACAATATGCTACTAAAAAACCAATGGGTCAATGATGAACTCAAAGAGGAAATCAGAAAATACCTCAAGACCAATTGAAAATGAAAACACATTTTTCCAAAATCTCTGGGATGCAGCAAAAGCAGTTCTAAGAGGAAAGTTCATAGTGATACAGACCTTCCTCAGAGAATAAGAAAAATCTCAAACAACCTAACATACCACCTAAGGGAATTAGAAAAAGAAGAACAAAGCCCAAAGTCAGCAGAAGGAAGGAAATAATAAAGATTGGAGAGGAAATAAAAGAGATTAAAAGAAAAAGCAGAAAAGATCAATGAAACCAAGAGCCGGTTTTTTGAAAAGAGAAATAAAATTGATAAGCCTTTAGCCAGGCTCACCAAGAAGAAAAGAGTGGACCCAAATAAACAAAATAAGAAATGAAAGGAGAAATAACAACTGATACCACAGAGATACAGAAAATCCTAAGAGAATACTATGAACATTTATATGCTAACAAATTGGACAATGTAGAAGAAATGGACAAATTTCTAGAAACATATAGCCTACCAAGACTGAGTCAAGGAGAAACAGGCAATTTTAACAGACTGATCACTAGAAGTGAAGTGAAATTGAATCTTCAAACCAAACCAAACCAAACAAACAAAACTCTCAGCAAACAAAAGTCCAGGACCAGACAGCTTCACAAAGGAATTCTAGCAAACATATAAAGAACTTATACCTATCCTTCTTAAACTATTTCAAAAAATTGACAAGGAGGGAACACTCCCAAATTCATTCTAGGAGGTCACTATTACCCTGATATCAAAACCAGACAACACTACAAAAAAAAAAACTACAGGCCAATATTTTTTATATAAATGCAAAAATCCTCAACAAAATATTAGCAAACTAAATCCAACAATACATAAAAAGGATCATACACCATGATAAACTGAATTTATTCCAGGACGCAAGGATGGGTCAACATATGCAAATCAATCAGTGATACACCGCATTAACGAAAGGAAAGACAAAAGAAACCACATGATCATCTCAACAGACACAGGAAAAGCACTTGACAAGATTCAACATCCATTCATGATAAAAACTCTCATCAAAGTGGGTGGGTATAGAGGGAACATATTTCAACATCATAAAGGTCATTTGTGACAAACCCACAGCCAGTATAATACTCAATGGTGAAAAGCTGAAAGCCTTTCTGCTAAATTCAGGAACAAGACAAAGATGTCCACTCTCACCACTTTGATTTAAAATAGCATTGGAAGTCCTAGCCACATCAGACAAAAAAAAAAGAAATAAAAGGTATCCAAATTGAAAGGGAAGAGGTAAAATTGTCACTATTTGCAGATGACATGATATTATATAGAAAACCCTAAAGTCTCCCCACAAAAACTTACAACTACTAAATGAATTCAGCAAGGTGGAAGTATGCAAGATTAATATATAGAAATAGGTTGTGTTTCTGTAACACTGATGATGAAATATTAGAAAGAGAAAAGTTTTAGAAATCCCATTTAAAATGTCAGAAAAATAAAATACCTAGGAATAAACTTAACCAAGGAGGTGAAAGACCTATACTCGTGAAAGACCTATACTCTATAGAACACTGATGATGGAAATTGAAGGTGATTCAAACAAATGGAAAGATATCCCATGCTCTTGGATTGGAAGACTAAATATTAAAATGGCCATACTGCCCAAAGCAATCTACGGATTTAATACCATCCCTGTAAAAATACCCATGATATTTTTCACAGAACTAAAACAAATAATCCTAAAATTTATATGGAACCACAATAGACCCTGAATTGCCAAAGCAATCCTGAGGAAAAAGAACAAATTTGGAGGTCTGACCCTCCTGGACTTCAGACTATACTACAAAGCCACAGTAATCAAAACAGCATGGTATCAGCACAAAAACAAACAGATCAGTGGAACAGAATACAGGGCCCAGAAATAAACTCATGCACCTATGGTAAATTAATCTACAACAAAGGAGGTAAGAATATACAGTACAATGGAGAAAAGACAGTGTCTTCAACAAGTGATGCTGATAAAACTGGTCAGCTACATGTAAAACAATGAGAACATTCCCTCCCATCATATACAAAAATAAACTCAAAATGGCTTAGAGACCTAAATGTAAGACTGGAAACCATAAAGTTCCTAGGAGAGAACATAGGGGGAACACTCTTTAACATCAATCATAGCAATATTTTTTCTTGGGTCAGTCTCCTAAGGCAAAAGGAATAAAAGCACAAATAAACAAATGGGACCTAATTAAACTTAAAAGCTTTTGCACCATAAAGGAAACCATCGAAAAAATGAAAAGACAACCTACATAATGGGAGAAAATATTTGCAAATGATGCAATCAACAAGGGGTTAATGTCCAGAATATACAAACAGCTCATACAATTTAACATAAAAGAAAAAGCCCAATTAAAAAATGGGTAGACGATCTGAATAGATATTTTACCAGAGAAGACTTACAGATGGCCAACAGGCACATGAAAAGGTGCTCAACATCGCTAATTATTAGAAAATGCAAATCAAAACCACAATGAGGTATCACTTCACGCCTGTTAGAATAGCTATCATCAAAAAGTCTACAAATAATGCTGGAAAGGATGTAGAAAAAAGGGAACCCTTGTACACTGCTGGTGGGAATGTAAATTGGTGCAACCACTATGGAAAACAGTATGGAGGTTCCTTAAAAAACTAACAATAGAACTACCATATGATCTAGCAATTCCACTCCTGGGTATATATCCACAAAAAACTACAACACCAATTTGGAAAGATACATGCACCTTGGTGTTCAAAACAGCACTATTTACAATAGCCAAGACAGGGAAGCAACCCAAGTGCCCATCAACAGATGATTGGATTAATATGTGATACACACACACACACACACACACAAACACACACACACACACACACACACTGGAATATTACTCAGCCATAAAAAAGAATGAAATATTACAATTTACAGCAACGTGGATGGATCTAGAGAAAATTATGCTAACTGAAATAAGTCAGAGGAAGAAAAACAAATACTATATATCAGTTACATGTGGAATCTAAAAATAATACAAATGCTTGTATATGCAAAACAGAAACAGACTCACAGATATAGAAAATAAACTTGTAGTTACCAAAGGGGAGAGGGACAAATCAGGGGTATGGGATTAACAGATACAAATTACTATGTATAAAATAGACAAACAAGAATATCCTGTATAGCACAGGGAATTATATCCATTATCTTGTAATAACCTATAAGAGAATATTATCTGCAGAAATACTGAATCACCATGCTATACACCTGAAATTAACACAATACTATAAATCAACTATACTTCAATTTTAAGAAAGAAAAAAGTAAAAAGTGTTGGACCGATTCTGTTCCTTAATTTCAGGGTTGTGTGAGGCACAAGAGTGTGTTAGGAACACATAATGGGAAGGAGCATACAGTAGTCTCTCACACTTACTTGTGTTCTTTTTCTCCAACAGCTTAAATGGAAACTTGATAAAGCCAGAGGAGGCCAAAGTCTTTGAAGACGAGAAGCGGATTGTCTGTTTCTGAGGGGATGTTTTCCTGTGGGTGGGTCTTGGCCGTGGGGGTGACTCTGTGCAGTTGCCTGTCTTGGATGTCTGAAACATCCAGCGTCTGCCGAGGTGGAGCTTCCAGGATTCCTGCCTTCGTGGTGCAAAACGAGCTCTGTGCGGGCACTCTGATTGGCAGAGTCCCTGAGTAGCTGTTACAATTCTGCAGGAAAAGTATGAGCTGTTTTAGTGACTGTAAACATACTCTGAAGAGATGTTAATCCATGATTATTTTAATCTGAAATTAGAGGAATGAGACTTTGAGCTCATAGAAACGCCTGCCCAAAGACCAGGGAGAGTGAGTCGGTCACTGCCGCATTCAATGAAGAGCTGGGGACATGGTGCAAAGTTGGTGCCATGTTTCTTGGGGAAAAGGTGCTCAACGAACAAAAGTGTTTTACCTGCAATGTTCTCTTCCTCCTCAGTACTTCCCCATGTGTTGATATTATTCCCACTTCAGAACTGTGGATACTGGGGGGGGGGTACAGTGTGGGGATCTGACTCATCCAAGGTTCTGTAGGGACTTGGTGCCAAAGGAAGGACCCGCCATGGGCTTACGTCTTAGTCCTGGAGTCTCACCGTCTGCTGACAAAGATCGCAGGATGCCCTCCTCTTAGCCAGTCTGAGGGACAGGACGATGCCTTCGTAATGCTGAGGCTCCACTCAGGGCTTTCGTGGGTCGGGGCTGACCTTCGGAAGACTGATGCTGTGGGCAGAGGTTCTCTGTCCCAGGAAGAAGAATCAGCGCCGTCCTTCAAAAGGAATAAGGCCTGGCTTGCCCATGTGGCTCCGGCATCCAAACAGGAGCTTCTCTCTCTCTCTCTCCTGCCCTTTTGAGGAAGGGAAGTCTCTTCCTGCCCTCGAGCAGTTGTGCGAGTGACTGAGTTGGAGGCAACGCAAGCCGCTGAGAACCCAGCAAGCACGTCAGACCCCTGCCACCGTGGCGGGCACCTGGTGGATGCTAAATGGGGGAAAGGAGAAGGTTTCACCAGAGAACTTGTTCTTTTGGCAATTCATTTGTTAGTAAAATACTGAAGACACTCATTTTTTCTAACTGCCTGAGCCTGGGATTTTAAAAAGGGACTCGGCCTGGCAAGCACACTGTGACCCCTTCAGAGGCACTTACTGCATGGGGTGGGGCCCTGGGGTGACGTGCTATGAGGAGAGCCTGGCGAGGGAAGGCAAGAGGCATCCTCAGTGTGATCCTTCGCAGGCCTCTCTACCCACCAAGGGACCGAAAAAAGCAGAGGAAGCATCTGAGGCCTCTCCATTTGACCACTCGATCCACACAGGTGGCTTCTCAGAGGGAATAACTTGAGCCCCCAGTGGCTGGGGCCAGGGTACGCTGGCATGGCCGAACCTCACATCCCTCAGCACCGTGCCATGATGGGCCCTGGCAGGCCGGGTTTGACGTCCACTATCTTCCTCGGCTGTTCACTGCCGAGGGGAGGACAGAGGTGGGCCTGGACCCGCTGTGGCAAGAGGCACCGAGCTGACAGGGGCCAAGCATGAGAGGGGCAGGGGTGAGGGGGCCCTCCAGCAGTACCTTGGAGTTCTCAGAAGTCCAGCCTGACTTTATACAGCAGCCCCAGTTAGGAAGGGTACAATTCAGGAAGTTGGTCCTTGAAAGTTAGGGGGAAAATCCTGTGACAGTCACTCAGCACATGGGGGCCATTCCCCTAAGGCACTGCTTTGGCGGCTCCTACCCACTCTGCCCACACCCCCAGATTTGGGTATTTGCCTAATAGCCCCTGAGGCAGCAACTCTCTACCAGAGATTCTGGGCAGCAGATATGCCCAGAAAGCACAAAGGAATGAGCACCGGTCAAGGGTGCTTCAGAATTCAGGCTTGCCGAGTGAGAGAACCACACTTCTCAGCTGACAAATTCATACTTTATTAAGCTGCTAAAACTAAACTTTTGAGAGTCTAAAATGTATCCAGAAACTACCAAATATTACTGCTTTTAGAGACTATCAAAACTAAAACTGCTGCCTCTAAGGGAAATTGAATTTGTGTGTTATTGGCTTAAATTCTAACTTGGAAATACTTTAGTCTTTTAGATGGTGAATGATAGATTTTCTATTTTTCTTATAAAAGTAAAATCAGGCTCCTAATTCACTAAAGTTCTCCATTACCCACAGGTGAGCTTCTGTGCAGAGAGGTGGAGACTTTTCCTAATTAAGAAAAAGATAACAGAAAATTTGGGGAAATAAAGGAATTCCACAAACTTAAGATATGACTCTTTCTTTCCACAGGAACTGAGTTCATTTAGGGAGAGAAACTATAGCTCCTGTATTTCAGAACTACATTTATGGCTTGTCCTTGCTGATTTGGAACTTATTTAAATAAGCCATGTCAAATCACTGTGGGGCTTTGGGCCACATCTTAAGACTGTCAGAATCTCAATTTCCTCCTTGAAAAATAGGAATCCCAGAGTACTGACTCCCAGGGTTGTTGTGAGGATTAAATGAGCTGAAGCATGGAAAGCAGTTAGCACAATGCCCAGTGCAGGGTCAGTGCTCAATATACAATATCATTAAACCAACGTTTCTCATTTCTGCTCACAATGGCACCCCCAGGTGTCCTCTTTACACTCTTAGGCTTAGGGAACTTCCCAACAAGGTCAAATATGGGACTGGAAGTTCTTAAAGTCAAGTCTAAAAACATTCAACATCAAGCTTCCCGCAATATCCTGGCTCCGTCAGTGAAAAGCATAGCTGTTAGTTGTCATCATTCTTACCAAAGAGCCCTACCATTTAAGTGTCACTCACTGAACAGAGGGAGGCACATCCAGGTCTTCACTGCACAGTAAGAGCAGAGCAGGAGCCGGCACCACTGCACAAAGCCAGGCCCTCCAGCCTTTGCCAGGCGTCCCTTTCAGCTGCCCAACTGGGAAGGAGCATTTGGCTCACTGGTGTTTTCATCCACTTCCAGGTGTTACACACATCTATTTCCAGTAACTAATTGCTCACTTACAGGAAAAAAAAAAAAAATCCTTGCTCTGGAGCTGAAAGGCAGAACCATGACCATTATCCCAGGTCCGTAGAGAGGAATTTTAATGAAAGTGGAATTAGCTGGTAAGGAGGACAAAGCTCATGTTACCACACAGATGGGCTGGCAGCAGAGCTGCAGGGCCCAGGGGCCATCCCAGCGTGATTCTCACTTAAAACTGAATTAACTGCACCCAAGACCAGCTTAAAACTTTTAGAAGCACTAAGTACTGAAAAGATTACAGGCCCCCGATGATCTGTAATGAAAGAAAAAAAAAAAGATTTTAAACAATAGTAAATTATAAAATAAGTTCAAGGATGTTAAATAAGTTTCTGATTTTCCCCAAGACTACTCAGGTGCTTTTTTGGGCAAATAACAAATATCGAAATAACTTGAATTTTTTTCCTTGACTTTTTCTCTCTGTCACATTTGTGTTACAAAAGCAGTATCACAATGTTAAAGGAAAAGATTCAAATAACGCTTATAATAACACAATGCTAACACAGCTACTTATTTTTGCATGCTATTTTTCCATATTTTGCCTACTCGGAGACTTTTTTGTTGTGGTAAAATACACATAATATACAATTTACCATCTTAATCATTTTTAAGTGTACATTTCAGTGGTATAAACACATCCATATGTTGTGTAACCATCACCAACGCCGATCTCCAGAATTACTCTTCTTGTAAAACCAAAATTCTATACTCATTAAACAATAATTCCCCATTTCCCCGTCCCCCAAGCCCCTGGCAACCACCCTTCTACTTTCCTTCTCTATGATTCTGACTATCCTAGGTCCCTCATATAAGTGAAGCCATACAGTGTTTGTCTTCTTATGACTGGCTTATTTCACTTAGCATGATGTCCTCAAAGTTCATCCATGTCAGAATTTCTTTTTTAAGGTTGACTGTTTTGACATCTTTTTACATAGTTATAATCACAGCGTACACCTGCAATTTCTTTCAATCATTTTCCCACATTGTTAACCTTTATAATTATCATTTGTATTCTATTGGTTTGATAATTTGCTCAATTATGTTCCAAGTGTTAGATAGACATTCAGGTTTCCAGACTGGCTGTGGTGGCCGTGGTGATTCTTACAGACATTTCTATGGAAGTAGAAAGTTCTTTAGGATTATTTCTTTGGAGCGGGATTAGCAAGTCAAAGATTCTTGCTATGAATTTTTTTTTTTTTTCAGTCTACGTGAACCCGTCAAGTATAGGAGTCTAATAAATGGTTTGTTTGGAAGCAGGTGGAAGTTACAGAACAATGTAATGTCTTCTTTGAATACGAATGAGACTCCCTGCCCTGGACCGTTCATCCTAGACGGTACCCAGGCACTGCCCCCACACATAGATGTGTTACAGCCACAGGCAGGCACTGGTAATAACTACAGCTGCAGGGAATAATGAGTAACCCATAAATCAGCATGTTTTCAAGTGGCACTGTGAAGACAGTCACTTATAACTGGGTAGGTGTATCTTCAAAATCAGTCTTCCTTGATTTTAAGCATTTGTACGTGTGCGTGTGTCTTTGCCTAAACCAACCCAGTCTGACTGAACCCATTAGCACTGTGTCAAATGGAAACTGGTTCTTCCCAACAACCCTGTCCAGTAGGGATTATTTCCCGAGTGAGGAAACTGAGAACTAGTGAGTATGGATATGTATCTTGTTTTACTAATGAGGACGCCTATAAAAATGGGGGTGGTGGTGGTGAAGCAACACCCTTTAGGAAAGGGATTTTGGCAAATGCAGAAGGTTGGACCTGGTAATACAGGCACTGGCGTCTGAGAGCAAAAGCGACTTGCCCAAGGCCACACGCTGTATTATCACTACGGCAAGAACCCGAACACAGGCCTTCTGCTGGCTTTATTTTCCCTCTGTTCTGATAGTTTGTGACCTTCAGTTCATTCTCCAACTGAACTTTTTTCTGCCAAGCCTCTTAAACCTGATCCCAATTCACTAGAGCAAGTTAAACAAAATGAACTCTCCCCCCAAGGACACAGGTGGGGTCTCTTTAGTGTCCCTTTGGGAAGCCTGGTCTCTTCTATATTAATGGTGCTAAAATTTACAGGACTCTGGAAACACGTTTACAAGCCTCATTGACTGAGAGTCACAAGGCTAGGAACACCCTGGAGAATGTCAGGTGACACAAGAGTCTGACTTTTCAGAGCCCACACATCTTCTACCCCCCAACCATGGGACTGGACTAAAGGAAGAAGGTGCATTCCGGAGAGCTCGAGAAGGTCGTATTGGGATTATTTTCATCACAAGAGGGCAGCACGTATCCAGCAGTTAGTCCATTATGTAAGTGGCCTAAAGGATTCAACTGTGCAGGGGGCCTGATGACTGACCCAATGTTCTACTTACATAAAAATCCAAAGTACATGGTGTTAAGAGCAACTTCATTGTAAGCCCACTCATCCATGACTTCAAAGACAGTGTTAAGTTAGGGAGAGTTGGCCCCAAGGCATATAAACAGCAGAGTTATAGCAAGCTCTGTGGGTACTGAAGATCTGGGTTCGAATTCCAGTGCTACCAGAAGTTGTGTGACCTTGGACAAGTGACTTAGCTTTTCTGTGCCTGAGCTTACCATCTGTAATAATAGTGCTCCCTTTGCAGGGTTGTTTGGTTATGAGAAGTAATTAATATATGTAAAGCACTTAAAACAGTGCCTGACATGTAGTAGAGCTCCAGAAGTAGCAACGTTGGTTGTCTAGTCAGACCTTTCCCTTCTAGCATGACCTTAATGAGCATCAGGGATAGGGCAAAAGAGGAGACTGTGCTAGGCCATCCTTCCCACACTTAGGAGCCCCTCTGAAACAACATCGCCATTTTCGAACTGATAGCAAAGTCTAGACTTATATGCTGCTGAGAGACCAGAAGCCATTTCCAAGGGCAAATACCTGTGGGGTAAGAACTAACCATTCCCTATACCTGATATCGTCTTCATTTTTATTTTGTTAAGGACCTGCATGTCCAGGTCCTATTCAGAAGCAGGGATTAGGAAAGCTAAAAGTCTACTTGCATTTTAATCTGATTTCACAGATGTTAAGAGTGTACTATCTGGCTTTCCACACTAAAATTGTATGGCTGAAGGTCATTTCTTTCTTTGATGTCAGCATGTGGTTCTGTGTCTAGCATTCTTTTCATTCAACATTGCTACTGATCCCCCTGCCTGCAGCAGAAATGAATAATGGGAGTCTTGAGAGGTAGCAGGAGAGAAGAGTAGGGAGGGAGGTAGCTAAGAACAGAACACAGCAAAACACATCGGGAGGGTGGAAGGTGGGTGGTTTAACTACTGGAATCCGAACTCACACCCAATTCATACTGTCCTATTGCCGTGTCCAGGAACTGGCTGCATGTGTCTGGGGCCATCAGCCTGGCCTCCTGGGCACTGAATCTGTATGGGGCCAGAAGCTCATCACTTACTGAGCAGCTCTGGGGGATGGCCCAGCTGCCCACCGCTGCTTTTAGATCTCCCAGTGGATACTCACTAGACAACATGTGAGATCTTTTTCCTTCTGCTGAGTCAACACACATTTCCAGTTCGTCTTCCCAGGGGGACCCACTGGTGATCAACAAAATCCTTCCATTTGAATCAACAGGTCCAGTTGTTTCTCAACTTTTTTTTTTGTTACCGCCCTGTAAGGAGACTTTTAAGACATATTTACCTAAAGCCCTTTGCCACCATGAAATTCTAATACCACAAATATACTGTATTTCTGTTTAGGTACCCTGGCCATGCAGGCCGTTTTTTGTCCCACAAGAACCAATTTTTACCCCCTTGGGGTGATATCCCTCCTGTTGAGAGTCAAACCCTAGATAATTCTTGTCACTCTTGTCAACTCCAAGAATGCCCTCTGTCACCCTAAAGGCTGTTTGCCTTTCTACACAATTATTCAGTTTCTAATTCTAGAAATCTTAATAGTTGTACATTTAATATTCTCATGCATTCTTTTCACTCTTTTTATCTGTCCTGAAAACAATTTTATCCTATGTAAAACTTTGCTTAGGTTACTTTAAAAAATGCTGTTTGTAAAAGGGGAACAGTCCATCCTTACAGGGACAGTTAAAGTCTGAAGCACTCTGGCACCAGCAGCTTCAGAGATGAATTTCTATGGTGTGTCCACAGCGACCGCCAGCAGGCTTCGGGCAGATCTTGAGGCTGACCAAGCGTGCCTCTGCTGTTATCCCACTTCTCTCTCTCACTTCCTGGTTCCCCCACCCGCACACCCTCTCTAAGAAACCCAGGAATACACAGAATTCCCCCTTCGAAAGAGAACCCAGGCCTCTGCCCACCACAGGCTACCGGCCTCCCACATCAGCCCTCCCCACGCACCACCGCTACACTCAGCTAAATATTAGAACGTTACGCCAACTCAACTAATTCAGAATAAAATGGAATTAATAGGATTACCTCTGTCAGATGGTTTACATTTCAGAAGAGAAGCTGGCTGATCAAAATACTCTCCAATTAGACACATAAACCCAGAGAAACCTCAGATCAAATTAATGTTCGCGTTCTCTCAGCTGTCTCCCTCACAATCCCAGAACCTGGTTGGCTCTTCTGAAAGGTCTTATCCCTGCAATGTCTTGGCGAGCTGAAAAAGTCCATCCATCCATCCAGCCATCTCACAAATAAATACTGAACACCTACTTCATGCCAGGCACTGTGGGGCTGCTAGGAATACGATGGTTAGTGTCAAGTCTGGGACTGTATTTTAGTCCAATCACAAGTTATTTAATAAGTCAGACACTGTTTCATGGATGCTAGCATGAGACCTGAGACTCCTGGGTCAGAGACACAGTACTTTATTATTCACAGAACAACAAACAGCCAATGGTGAATAAAGAGGTTTCAATAAGGAGATTACAGTCGAACTGCTGAATGTTTTTGTAAGTCAAAGTAATAACGTTAGTCCTAAAAAATGCCCGAGGATTTAGTGACATACAGTTTATGGGTCACCTTAGTAACAGCTGTTTTGTTAAACTGACAGCAGGGAAGCCACTGGAGTGGGCTGAGAAGTAACTGGAAAATGAGAATCTCTTTCAAGAAATATCATGTGAAGCAGGAAAGATAAGACAGTAGCTCAAAGGGGAGATGGAATCTAGGGAGGGTTCCCTCGTCCAACTTAAGATGAGGAGTTAAATGTTCATGGAAAAGACGTAATTGGGAGGGAGAGGTGAGTACAGAAGAGAGAAGGAGTAATTGAGAATGCAAGGTTCCTCAGAAGGTGAGGAGGCTGGGATCTCCAGCACAGGTGAGAAGCTGACCTTCGTACAGGAAGAAGCGCTGTGCCATTTCAGGAGTGAGAAAGGAGAAGACAGTGCAGACTAGATGGGCCTGTGAGGTTAGGGGTAAGGTGTTGATGCCACTACCAACATCCAGGGTTAATGCAAGATTTTACTGTTAAATAATTATCTTTTCAGGGGGAAACCAGAAAGCAAAAACAGAGTAGAACATATTTATTCTAAACGTGGAAACATTTTTCAGGAGGATTTTTGCCCACTTTAATTCCTTTTGTGTTCAGGGGAAAAAAAAAAAAGGTATTAAGTAAGAAGCATTTGCAGTTTTCTCCCAACTCCCTCTCCTCAGGAGGAAGGCTCCAGGGCCTATCACCACTGAACAGAAGGAAAGACGTGAGGGACACCAAGAGATTATTATTATCATTATGGCAAATTCCTACAGAGACTGACAATATACCAGACCCTCTTCTAATCGTTTATAGATACTCATTGTTTCTTTACTCCTTACGATAACCATAGGAGGAAACTGAGCTACAGAGAGTTTAAAGTAACTTGCCCAAGGTCGCACAATAAGTGAGATGGCAGATACTCCAACAGACAGTCCGGCTCCAGAGTGTGTATGTTTAACCACTTACACTAAGCTGCGGCTATTAACAAGTACATAATAAAGAGATAACCTGTAGATGAGGAGAGACAAGGGGCCCTGCGTGGGAGAGATATGAGAGACAATTTGGGGGAGATAACATAGAGGGAAGAAGAAGAAATGAAAAGAAAAATGAGACACTGAGAGAACTGGGGAAAGTATTTCCATCCTCCCTCCAAGTTTTATTATGAAAGATTTCAAACCTACAGAAAACTTGACATAATACAATGAACATTCATATCCTACATATATTAAGTATTAACATGGCACCATATTTAACGTTCTATATTTTCCACATATTTTTTCTTTTTGTATAGCATTTGAAAGTTGCTATACAACTTTCAAATGAGACTTTATCTCAATATTTTAGCATGCATCTCCTAAGAAAATAGGCAATCTCCTACAAACCTAAGTTTATAATGTATTTGTAAATATTTCATTCTCATATATAGGTCTGAAGAGTAGTTAAAAATAAAATTGTCAATTATACCTCAAGAAAGCTGAAATTTAAAAAGAAAATCAGTATGACCTCTTATAACCTGGGTTAGGCTCTGAACTAAGGGCTTTTTTAGATACTTTATCTCATTTAATCCTCGTAACAGCCTTATGAGTTAGGTTGTGGTAATTATTCCCATTTTATAGGTGAAGAAACTGAGGCACCGAGTAGTTAACTTGCCCAGGGTCACACAACAAGCAGAAATGACAGGATGTGAACCTGGGCATTCTGGCTCCAGAACTCGGGCCTTTAACCACCATATCAATAGCATTGTGGAGGTAAGGCACTGCAGAGTACTTTGCCCTGAGCAGTGGAGGAAAGCATTCTGCCCTTACAGGTGGTTAAACGTGGCCTAATAAAGGAAAAGTTAAGGAAAGTGAAGAAGTACTGAACTTAGAACTTAATCATTTTCTTACAAGTTACTCTAAATAAGGGTGAATCTAAGTTTAGCTCTTTAAAGATTGTTTTAAAGTATGGATTTGGCTACAAATCCATAGGATCTTGATAAATTGGATTCATTAAACGTCAGGTAAATTTAGGCCATAAGCTACAACATCTCTGTTATAGTGCCAATGCTATGAACTTATCATGTATTGGTAAATATTTCACTTCTTATATAGAAGCCTGAAATGTAATTTTAAAACAAAATCAATATAATTTTTATTAAAACCAACCCCGATATTACAACTTGATTCAAGGGTTATGAAAACAGCCTTAAAGCTGCACTCTAGGGCTTCCCTGGTGGCACAGTGGTTAAGAATCCGCCTGCCAATGCAGGGGACACGGGTTTGAGCCCTGGCCCGGGGAGATCTCACATGCCGCGGAGCAGCTAAGCCTGTGCGCCACAACTACTGAGCCTGAGCTCTAGAGCCCGCAAGCCACAACTACTGAGCCCACGTGCCACAACTACTGAAGCCCGTGTGCCTAGAGCCCGTGCTCCTCAACAAGAGAAGCCACAGCAAGGAGAAGCCCTTGCACCGCAACTTAGAGTAGCCCCCACTCGTCGCAACTAGAGAAAGCCCGCGCACAGCAACGAAGACCCAACACAGCCAAAAATAAATAGAAAAAAAAAACAAAAAAAAGCTGCACTCTATTGTCAAATATGCTTCTGAGCTGTTGTACATATGTGAACGATCTGCCTAATTTGTGCATTAGTACTGTTAGTACATATGGGAGAGTGCTGCAGTAAATGCTCCCTAATAAATTACATTTCCCTCTACCTCTGTGACTTGCATTGGATAATGGTCCACTGGCAAACATACGCAAGCAGAAGCCTGAAGAGTACTTGCAGATTGGGGCTTGCCCGCTCTTGCTGCAGGGAACACTTCCACTACCACGTGAATAACCCCAGGCAAACCTGCTGGAGACACGTGGTCCAGCCAGCAGCCATTCTTATCTCCAGGCATGTGAGGCAGGCAATGCTAGACCAGTCAGCCCCCAGCTGACCCACCTGCTGATTGTAGCTGCACGAACAAGTGTAGGCAAGAGCCTAAGTTTCTGATTCACAGAATCGTGAGTTAAGACTGTGGTTTTAAGCCACTAAAATTTTGAGGTGGTTTGTTACCCAGGAAAGCATAATTGAAATAGTACGTAAAAATTAAGGAAGGCTAACTACTGTAATAAATAGACCCCTAAATACATAATGGTTTAAATACAACAGAAGTTTATCTCCTGCTCATATAAATAGTTCAAGGAGATCTGAGATTGGTGGCAGGGGCCTCTGTAAGGGACGCAGGCTGTCGTTTTTTGCCATAGTCAACATGTGGCTTCCAAGGTCACTTTAGGCACCATAAACTAAATAGCAGAAGCAGAGCATAGAGGACAGCAAGTGGGAAATTTTATTGGGCCTGGCCAAGAAATAGGGCATAACCCTTCTGTTCACCTTTTATAGGTAGAACTCAACCATGTGGCCAAGCCTAACTGCAGTGAAGGGGTCTAGTCACGTGCCTAGCAATAGGAGAAAACGGTCTGATGAACAACTCCCAGCTTGATGCTATAGAACTATATTGGATTTTTAGGAAACAAAACTCATGCCTGTCAAGTCCAGCATGGCAGAGTGGGAAAACAGACTGAGGATTAGAAAGATCTGGGTAGGATTTTGGTTCCTATTAACTGTGTAACCTGAGCAAATGACCTAATCCATGTACATTCTTATTTCTTCCTCTACAAAATAGGGAAATTACCGTCCTCAGTGGGCTGTTGTGAGGTTTAAATGTCAAGTATTTGGTAGAGTGTCTGGCACGTGATAGGCATTCAATAAATGGGAGCTGATGGCATTATTATTATAACTAAATTGAGTAGTGTGAGAAATCAAAGAGTATGGAGAGAAATAAAGAGCAACATTAAGGTATCTACATAGCAGGAGGACTGTCGTGACAGTTCCAAGTGTAAATCATGAAAGTCTAACAAATCAGTCTTATCACAAAAGGAGGGGATTTATTAGAAGGACAGAAACACAGGGTGTAGCTCTCAACATCAGACAGACCTGTTGAACTGGAACCTCTTCCAGGACTTTGGAGACTAAAACTTCCTTTTTCATGTTATGTAACTTTGCTTCATGCTCCTCGATTACAAATACACCTTTTGCATGTTTCAACAGCCTCCAGAATTGCTTATTTTTAAATGTGTGATAATGTTATTGTGGTTATAAAGAGTCTCTATCTTTTACACATACATATTGAGTACTTACAGATGAAACTGTATCAAGGTTTCGCTTTAAAATAATGCATTTAAAATACATTTGGGGAAGGAAGGTGGAGAACATACATTGCAGGATTGGCCTTGGGCTGATAATTGCTGAAGTTAGGGGATGGGTACATGGGAGTTCACTATTGTATTCTCATTACTTTTGCATACATTTGAAAATTTCCACTAAACAAACAAATGAGGGAAAACAAAAGCCCAAGACCGATCTCATCTTGGCCTAGAGATTCAAGAAGGAAGAGGGATGGACTTGATTGGCCCACCTTACTGTTTTACCTGTGATTTTCTGCTTTGGTGAAAACTTTATCTAAAAGGGAAACACTGCTATGCTATGCATTATCATCTACCTGGCTACAGTCTTTCTGGATTTTGAGGGATACGGCTAAAATGATGTATAGAAATCAAGACTTGATAGGCCTAGGTGAACTCAACTACAACCTCTCCTAGACCTACTGATTGCTAGAACACTTCCCCATTCTCCTCACATCCTATCATCTTAAGAAAAGCAGACAGGGCTTCCCTGGTGGCGCAGTGGTTGAGGGTCCGCCCGCCGATGCAGGGGACACGGGTTCGTGCCCCGGGCCGGGAAGATCCCACATGCTGAGGAGTGGCTGGGACCGTGAGCCATGGCCGCTGAGCCTGCGCGTCCGGAGCCTGTGCTCCGCAACGGGAGAGGCCACAACAGTGAGAGGCCCGCGTACCGCAAAAAACAAAACAAACAAAAATACAAAACCAAAACAAAATTTAAAAAAAGAAAAGCAGACAGCTATTTTGGCAGTGCTTTCGCCAAGCACCATCATGTTTAATGGAGTCTCAGGAGAGAACAGGTTGGAGAAAAAAGCATGAGAACCACAAAAATTATGGACCTACTTTCTAGTGATGTAAACAATAAGCTTTCAGAATAGTCACATTGTGTACTGAGGGCATCGAATCGAATCAGAATATCCAGTACATAAAAGATCCTCTGGTCAGCAGCACAAAACAAAAGGAGAAAGCCTGAGAACTAGTTACTATTTCTTTCTCATAAGATGTATTTTCTGAAGGAAAAAAAAAAATCACTTTCTCTTTATGACACCCAAGGTGTGCATAGGTTTTGTAATCATGTTCTAGGAAGTGGTTGATCTCATCTGTTACACTGATCACATAAAAAATAAGGACCGGGGGGAAAAATATTGATAACTTTAGAGAAAAAGTCTAGGGATACAAGGAGCAAGAGTTTGTTGGCCACAGTCTAGTACTTGGTCCAAAAGGAAAGAGTGTATTTGGACTATTAAAAAGTTGTATTTTTACCGTTAAAATCTTTGCTAATTAGTCTCAAAATCATGTTTTATATCCAAATCAGATTCTTAATTTTCACAAATGTGGCAGATTGTCTTTCCCAAAGATGGATACTACAATATATCCCATTCCACGTGTTTTTTTTTTTGGACTGTGTAACATTGATGTTTCTTCTATTGGGTGGTGGGGTCTATATCTTCTACCTGTGAACCTAGGAAGACCTCTGTGTCCTCCTCGACCGAGAATGTACAGTGGAAGTGACTCTACGTGACCTTGAGACAAGGTCACAAGAAACTCATGCACTTCTTTCTGCCTTGCTCTCTTGGGACAACTGCCCTTGGAACCAAGCCACCACACTGTGAGGAAGCCAAGCAGCTACATGGACATGCTACGAGTAGGTGCTCCGGCAAACAGCCCCAGCAAACAGCCAACATCAACCACCAGATGTGACTAAGCATTCAGCTGACTCCAGCCCCAAGCAGCTGAGAAGCTGCCAGCACTAGCTAATACTGCATGGAGCAGAGATGAGCTGTCTCTGACAATCCTAGTCTAAACTGCAGATCTGTGAGTAAAATGACTGTCATTATCTTAAGCCACTAAGGGGTGCTTTATAACTGGAAGAATAAATATGACAAATTAAGTTAGTAAAGCTTTTGACTTTTTGTACTTGGTGAAATGATAAGAAAATGTCAAATGAATATGAATAAAATGTAATATTCTGAAGCAATCAGGAGATATAAATTAGATTTTTATGTAGCAGCATAGATCTCAAAAACACAGTAAAAAGTTAATAATCATTAATTTTCAATAATAATCATTGAATGATATACAATGAACATTTATTTACATTTTAAGAATGCACTCAAAGCAATCCTATGCATCTTTCAAAGATTCATAAAAATCTATAGAATCTAAATATATAGAAGGTAGATCTGAAGGACACATATTAAATAATAAGGTATATGTCTTATGGGAGTGGGAATGGGGATAAAGAGAGAAAATATTGTTTTAAAAGAACAACAACAAAAAGAGAGTGTTATGTAATTATTAAACTTAATTCGCATTTCCTTTTGTCACACAGCTAAAAATCTACTTCCCAGCCTCTTAGGTGTAGCCACATGACTGCGTCCTAACCAATGGAATGTAGGCAGAAGTGATAAATGCTGTCTCCAGGCCAGGCCCCTAGAAAAGGAAAAAGAGCCTTGGCTACTAATAGAAAGGCTGAACAGTCCCATCTAAATATAAACAATGGTCACAATATGTCAACAATGATCAGAAAAGGCAGCTCTGTGAACACAGTGGACTGAGACAGAGCACAACCACTCAGTGAGCATGTCTCAAACAAGAGACAGACAAAGCCACAAAAGTAATTATATACCTCCTGCTTCTGACATAACTTTTTTTTTTTTGCCAACAGTAACTCTAGCTCTGCTTTAAGTGTACTGCCTCCTAGATAAAATTACCAAGGTACACAATCACTGAATAGCCCCAAGCTCCTGACAGCACCCAAATCACTACCAGCCTCCACTTTTGTTAACCCTTCTTTGAATCACAAGTCCAAAACCTCTTACGAGGATGCCCCTCAGGTCCTCACCTAGCTAAAGAAACCTCACTTTGACCTCAGTTCTGTTCATGGTGGACTCTGGCTGGTGAGCTTTGACAACAGTGGATCTTCCTGAGATCTGGCTTAGACCCTTCCCTGACACAAACCATGCTTGACTTAGAAATAGTGTGGAAATCTCAAACTCCTTGAATCTCCAGTCTCAAGGCCGTCCTTGCCAAGACAACTGCAGCTGAACGTGAGCTCCAAATAATTTGTTGAGCCCTTCAATGTTAGCCTTATATTTGGTTCTTGGGACTTTTGAATTCTGATCTTGTACTGCTCCTTGGTAAAATTCGGCTGCTAAGCATTTAACTCAGCATTCCTATTACCTGCCCAGTTGTCCACTTTTTTTTTTTTTTGGAGGATAAAGAAAGGGTGGCTTTATTCTTTGCCAGGCAAAGGGGGGAACACAGCAGGCTAGTGCCTCAAAAACTGTGTCCCCATTTTCTTGACAATTACTCCTCTATAACAGAAAAGCCTATAGTGAGGGACACATACCAGATAAATTGTCAGTGAGGCTGGTTCTGATGGCTGCTAAGTTCAGAACATTTCATCTCATCAGCCCTGCATCCTTAGAACAAACTCTGCCTTGGGTCACTGTATTACTTGAATCCTTCTTAGCTTTTGGTGGTTGCTGCAATCTTTGGTCTTCCTTAGCTTATAGCTGCAGCCCTCCAATCTCAGCCTCTGTCATTACATGGCCTACTTTCCTCTTCGTGTGTCTCCAAATCTCCTTCTCCTTATAAAGACACCAGCCATTGGATTTTGGGCCCATCCTAACCCAGTATGACCCCATCTTAACTTCACCCTATTTCCAAATAATCTCACATTCACAGGTACCTTGGGATTTAGACTTCAACGTAACTTTTTGGCAGACAATTCAACCCACAACAGTCACCTTTCAAGATATTTTAAGACTTACTTTCTATAGTTGTGTCTTCCTAGATCTGCTTTTTTCTTTTTCTTGTTTTAAAACCAGCCCTCAGTTGGCAATCTGGTCCATGACCAGATTCTGGAGACATGCAGTTGCACAAGCACATAATCAATGCAATAATCCGCGTGAGAACTTTTTAGTCTAAATTTGCATTCCCTTCAGGCCAAATACCTTTTCCTTCATGATACCTGTTACATTGCTAAATCATGTACACATCTTTCCAAGTTGCATAATTTCATCAAGGACAATTAGGTATTGCAATGGTCACTTTGGAGAAATCTGACATAAGCAATGTTGTTCATCTGACAGGCACTTTAGCACAAAAAGGAAACAAAATCCCAACTATCCAATGGTCTGTTTCTACATTCCATTTGAAGTGGCATAATGCGGATACTGGTAGACTACTACATATAACTTATTTATGCAAATGTACAATAACCACCTAAAAATTATACAAAGAGATACACTTATTAACACTGTAAATCAATTTAAATGGAATACTAAAAAAATGTTCAAGTAACTCATAAGAAGGTAGGAAAGATCAATGAAAAACAGAAAGAACAAAGAGAATACAAACTAGCAGACTTAAATCCTAACATACCAAAATTACATTAAATGTAAGTAGTCTATACACAACTTAAAGGAAATTGACCCAATAGATAAAAAAGTATTTTTCTATCTACAAGAAAGAGATGAGACAAATTACCAACATCATGAATGAAAGAAGAAATATCACTACAGACTCAGCAGACATTAAAAAGATAATAAGGGAAAACAACTCTATGCCCATAAATTCGACAACTTGGATAAAATTAACAAAGTCCTCAAAAGCTACAGCTCTCCAAACTCACCCCAAATGAAATAGATAACCTGAATAGTTTTGTAAATACTAAAAAAATTGAATCCACAGTATAAAACCTTTTGATAAAGAAATCTCTGGGCCAGATGGCTTTTCAATAAATGGTGTTAGAATAACTGTACATTTTTAGGCTTCAACATAAACCTCACATCTGACACAAAAATTAACTCAAGATGGATCATAGATATAAATGTGAAAAGTGAAATCATGAATCTTTTAAAAGACAACATAGGAAAGAATCTTATGGGTTAGGTACAGTTCTTAGCCATGACACCAAAATCATGATCATAAAAGAAAAATACCAACAAATTGAATTTTATCAATACCAAATCCTTTTGCTATGAGAAAGACCCTGTTACGAGGATGAAAATATAAGATATGAACTAGGAGATACATTTGCAATTCACAGTTCTCATGTGAGACCTATTTTCATAATATATAAGGAATTCTCTAAATACAAGAGTAGAAGACAAAAAATTCAATTAGAAACCTACTAGAATGGCATGAAAAAATCCACAATACCAACTGCTGGTGAGGATACAGAGCAACTGGATCTCTCATACATTGCTGGTGGGAATACGAAATGATACATCTACTTTGGAAAAATGTTTGGCAGTTTCTTATTAAGTTAAACATAGACTTACCATAAGAATCAGCAATCATACTCCTGGGTATTTATCCTAGAGAAAGGAAAACACAAAAATCTGTCCACACAAAAATCTGTACATGAATGTTTATAGCAGCTTTATTCATAATCTGAACTCTGAAAACAATCAAAAATGTCCTACAAAAAGTGAATGGATCAACTTTGGTACATCCATACAGTGGAGTACTACTCATCAATAAAAAGGAAGGAACTACTGATACCTGCAATACATTGAAAGGATCTCAAGGCTATTATCCTGAGTAAAAAAAGCCAATTTCAAAAGGTTATACACTCTATGATTCCATTTATAGAAATTATAAATTTCCATTTTGAAATGACAAAATTATAGTGAGAAAGAACAGATCAGTGGTTGCCAGTGGTTACAACTATAGAGAAGGTATGATTATAAAAACGTTAGCATGAGAGAATTTCTTTGTGGCAATGGGAAAGTTGTGTATCCTGATTGTTGTGGTAGGTATAGGAATCTATGTATGTGACAAAATGTCATAGAACTATACATTTAAAAAAAAAGAATGCGTGTAAAACTTGGTAAAAATTGAATAAGTCTGTAGTTAGTTAAAAGCACTGTACCACTGTCAACTTCTTGTTTTTGATAAGGAACTATGGTTATATAAGGTCTTACCACTGGGCCATCTGGGGAATTCTGGGTGAAGATACACAGGAATTCTCAGTCCTATTTTTTGCAATTCTTTGTGAGTATAAAGTTAACTTTAAAATATAGCTAAAATTGGTAGGAGAGGCTTCTAAATACAGTCCAGATTCTAAAATTTCCCTAAAAGACTCTTTCCCTAGACCAATAAAATGTAAAAAATTAAAAATCTGCCTCACTTGTGGATTCACCTAAACCCTGTTCTGCACTTTCCAGTTTGTTATCTTGCCTTTCTCTTCTCTCCTTTTCCATCTTTGGAATGATCCATAATAATTCAGAGTCCCTTAAAATTGCAACCTTTATATGAAGAAGTCCCTAATATGTCAATTTCTAATCCTGGTTATATTCAGATCACTGTGCCATCATTAAGGACTTCCCAAGTCCTGTCCTGGTCCATATACGCCAAACTTTCTTGACCTCATTCAAGCACTTCTTTCCATCGATGGGTCCAGGAGATGCAAGAACTTGACACTGTAAACCACTGGAAAATTCTCCCATTCTAGCCAAAAAGAGGAAGAGCTAGAAGCCTCTAGGCGATCATAAAGGGGGCCCAAGGGAAACTGTAGCATCCAAATCCCAATGATTCTCTTGGCCCAACAAGATGATTATCTCTGACAGAAGGATAGAAACAAACCTTTCAAATGGACACAGGTTGTACTATAAATCCTACAACTCTTTCTATAAATATAAAATTATACTTTTCAGAATTATATAATTACCAGATAGTAGGTTACCTTTTCCCATCTCATCTGCCTATAGCTGGCTCCCTCCTCCCCCACCTCTTTTCCCTAGGAATTATTTTTAAAAAATTAATCAAAAAGTTATCTGTTGTTACTCACATATTCATCTAGTCCAGATAAAATTCGAGTAAAATTTTTTAAAGTCTCAAGCTTTACACATATTGCCTTTTCAATTTTTTCTTGCTAAAACTAATACAGGAGAAAAAAGTTAATTGTTAGTTTGAGTAATGGCATTAGATGCTGGGCTATCAGATTCAAAAAGCCAGAAAGTTAAAACTTTTGACATAATATAAATTTCTGGTTTATGGATGCAGAGGTTCATCGTATATCAGAAATAAAGAGTTATACTAGAAAAGAGTTCACGTAATATTCCTGATCATATCCCTCTGGACAAATTGGAATGACTTCAGTTTAAAAACAGCTCTCGGTCTTCTCACTGATGTACCATCACATAAAAATCATCTTAGTGCAATGTACTGGTTTGTATAAGACTTGGATTTAACGTTTTTATGATTTGAACTTTTCTAAATCGCTTGCATTTTAGGTCAAGTTGATTTAGTCATGTGCAATTCTTATTATGCTACAAGCCATAAAGACTTAATGTGTACACTTAAATTGCAGCTTCCCAATCCATAGTTAACTTTGTTAATAACTTAGGATAATATTAAATTGAGCTAAATTAATAAACAATCTTTGGATACCTTGACAATTTCTAAGAAAAAGATACAAATTGCTGGTCATGTAATATGGTTTTAATTTATGCTTGTTTCCTATTTTTAAAATTATAGAATGACTAAAGAGTAAGTGCAGATGCACTGGAAAATATTTATTTTTGCAAAATCTTAAAATCTGTAAAAGATACAAAATGTGCAGCCATGCATGGAGAAAAAAATTAAAACACTTTTTGGTTTTATGTATTCTAGTTGTTTGGAGGAAAATAAAATGAGTTATTTTGGTTAAGGCAGTAACTAATAAAATGGTTGAGACTATATTATAGTATAGTAACAAAATAATACATCTCATACACATCAGATAATGAATATGGTTTAACCATTTATCATTGAAACTCTTCATTTTACTAAGATGGTAAATTCAATGTAATAGGTAATCCTATTTTAAAGCAGAACTAACACTTTAAATTACATGTTTACATATATCTTAACAAATATTTAGGAAGGCTTTAGAAAGTTGCATTAATGAAAGGCAGACAGAGCCTTCACTGTGAATCATTATTTGGGTGATATAACACAAGAATTAAATTAAAATTAGGGTTTTCTTTCTGTAAAATGACCCAACTTATTTTGTGCCCAGATAGTAGTTTCTTCTTAAAGATAAAAATATTGTGAAATCGATGTGTTTTTGGCATACTCTTAAATAATTTTTTCAAAAAGAAGAAACTCTGTGTTAAAGTTTCCTATAATCGTCGCTTATTGCCGCTGTTTTTACACTGTCAACTTGTAAAAACTGCAGTTAGATACTTCTTACTATGTTTCTATCTTGTCCCCTTGTCAATCTTCTTTATTTTTGCCTTTCCCAATTTGAGAATACTAAAACTTCCAATGTGTCTTTTACAACTCAGTGTTTTTTGGGTATCCTGTAATGATTACAAGGTAACTTGTGATTTGCTTCTTCACATTATAAAAGGAAGAAAAGTAGAAATAATTTGGTAATTTGAATTTTAACTAACTTAAAAGTATTTTGAGAGCTCTATTTAATTTTCAAAACTAGGGCTAAAAGAACAAAAACGTACAAATCATAAGAGAAATTTTAAAAGTGTTTTAATATGAGAAAAATTATCAATACCTTTGAGTCCTGATGAAACAGACCTTTCCAGGAGATCTTAAGCTCGGGTCTTAACAATCCTCTAGGAGCAGATGATCTTCAGATGAAGACTGCCAACCCAAGGTCCTCAGATCAAAGAGATGACGACAAAGTAGACAGCCTCCACCCCACATGGTGGAATAAGATTAATTTCCTGATATCTCAGATTTTCTTCTTTACTGCTAATCTTATTTGTTACCGTACTTCGGTGCCCCCTAGCCATCACCTAATGTTTTCACAGAATGCTTTCACAATTCTCACTGCTGTATTTTCATTCTCCCACTGTCTCTGTGGTATAAGAAAAGGCAAAACCCCTCGTGTGTTCTTCTCAGTCCAGTTACTGCTCTACATCTGATTGACTGCTAGATTATTTTCATCCCCAACCTGACCTCACTGACAAGAATTTAAAGTGACAGCTGTTACTTTATATGCATCGGATGGCAGGTCTTTTATGATATTTGAATTTTCCTCACATTTATTAACCCCAACCCTCCAGTCTTATAAAAATTGGAACCTAACCTCAAGTCAACAAAATACTTCTGCTGAAATCATTACTGTACAAACATTATAAGCTCATTAGGAGCGGGAACAGATACTGGCGCTATGCTGGTGGCAATGGTCAGTCTGTTCTCTTCAGAGACTCTTCAGCCTGCTTTGGAAGAATTCTTTGTCTTCACTCAGGGAATCTGTCTGCCTCAAGGGACAAGCAGTGGGCTCAAGTCTAATGTGATAAATGTTATTTATACTACCAATATAGTCTGCCCCCATCCTTGTTTTCAACCAACCTTGTTTTCAACCAGCATATCACAGTTTGTGGGATACAGCTAAAGCAGAGCACAAAGGACATTTTACACCATTCTATACAAACTCTTTCAGAAAATAAAAGAGGAAGGAACACGTCTCAACATCTTTTAATGAGACCTCCATTACCCTGCAAAGATACTGCAAGAAAACTATAGACCAACATCCTTCCTGGCCATAGAAACAAAAAAAAAAACAAAAACAAACAAAGAAAAATTCTTAACTAATATTAGCAAATTGAATTGAGAAATATATAAAAGGTTGGTTCAACATTCAAAAATCAGTGAAATTCATCATATTAGCAGATCAAAGAAGAAAAACCTTATAATCATCTCAATAGATGAGAGAAAAAGCACTTGACAAAATTCAATATCCATTCATGATAAATTGTCTTAGGAAATAGGAACAAAAGGCAACTTCCTCAATTTTATAAATGGCATCTACAAAACACCTAAGCTAACATAAACTTAGTAGTGAGACTGAAGGCTTTCCCTTTAAGTTCCAGAACAAGCGAGGTTCTCAGCTTTCAGCATTTTCATTCACATCACACTGGAGATCCTAGCCAATGTAATAAAAGGGAAGTAAGGAATGGAGAGAGGAGGGGAAGGAGGGAGGGAGGAACTAGAAAAACTAAAATATTTGGTGAAAAAAAAAAGAATAAAGTTGGAAGACTCACACCACCTCATTTCAAAACTTACTACAAAGCACAAAGCTACAGCAATCAAGATAGTGTAGTACAGGGGAAGGGCAGAAACAGGCAGAACAGAGAATCCAGAAACAAACCCACACATGTACAGATAATTGATTTTTGACACAATATAATCAAAGAAGAGCCTTTTAAACAAGTGGTGCTAGAATAATTGTTCATATACAAAAAAAAAAAAGTGCCTCAACCCATACTTTGTACCACAGTAAAAAAAAAAAAAAAAAAAAAAATTGGAAATGGATCACAGACTAAATATAACACCTAAATCTTCTAGAACACGAGTCAGCAAACTAAGGCTCATGGGCCAAATTCGTCAAATATGTGATACAGAAAAAGAGTAAGGCAGGGTAAGGAAAACAGGAGATGTGAGGGTGAGGGGGGCTCAATGGGCTAGTAAGGTATTCCTGTTTTGTACTGTATGGTTAAGGAAAGTCTCTCTGATAAGGCAACAGCTGAACCAAAGCAACAAAAAAAAGTGGAAGAGGATGCTTGTGAGACCTGAAGGAAGGTCACAGGCAGAGAGAAGAGCAAGTGCAAAGGCTCTGGTGCAGGGGCTTGCCTTCTGTATTTTACGAACATTAAATGATCAATATGGCCACAAGGGAACACGAGGAAGAGCGGGGGAAACGACTTAAAGAGCAAGAGCCACTGGAACGCATACATCTGTGTATGCATGCACACACTCCAGATGTTATAGGGTCTTTTAGGTCATGGTAAAGACTTCAGTTGTGGCTTTGAGTAAGATGGGATCCATGGAGGATTTTCAGCAGAGGAGTAACATGATCTGATATTACATAACAGCATCCCGTGAACATATAAGCACAGAGTAAGAGTCTGGAATGATATATACCAACAAATTAAGGGGAAAAAAAAACTAAGGGAAATGGGGAAAGGAAAACATGATGTTTTCTCCTTTGTGCTTTACTCGTATTTTTGAAAACTTCTACAACAAATATCCAGTATTTTGCTGAAAATTTTTTATTTTAAAATATCTAAAGGATTAATTATTAGAACCATCAACTAAAATAACCTTTTTCTTTGCTTTACCTTAAGCTCCAAACAATTATACACAGCCCATTTCAGCTCCTAGGACAATAAGCAAAAATGAGTATTAACTAAGCAGCATGTATGTGGCTAACAAATATCTAGAATGAGCCACTGACATTCAGGAAGGGCTTAAAGAGAATAAGGTTAACTGTCCTCAACAACTGTTTTAACTTGTACTACTTTCCTTCTTGCTTGAATTTAGTAGTATCTTTATTGATTTAACTTTGCTTGCCCATTTTTGGAAAGTTGTCTGTACATTTCTTGTAACTGCAAGGATTCCAAGAGCATCAGGATGCTGAGACAAAGAGAAGCTTTTTTAAGAGCCCTGGTCAACAGAGGATTTAGAAAAAACACATGCCATGGGCACTGCTTGAGAAGTAGCCAAACATGAAGATGGTGGACCATCCCAGTGGATGTTCTCCAGTGTTTCTAGCAGAGGTCTCTGTTCTAGTGACTGCTGTGTAACAAACCACCCCAAATTTAGTAGCATAAAACACAAATATCATGTATCATCATCTCTCACAATTCTGGGGGTTGAATGGACTCAGCTAGGTAGTTCTCACCCAGGGTCTCTCGCATGGTTGTATGTAATCTGATAGCAGCTGGGGTTGGCGTCATCTAGAAGCCTTCCTCACTCAAATATCTGGCAGCTGACATGGCCTGGGCTTCCCCAGAGCATGAAAACTTGGCCCCATGGGAAAACTTCCTGAGAGAGCCAGACAGAAGCATACTGCCTTTTTAAAACCAAGCCTCAGAAGTCCTACAGTATCACTTCCGCTGCATTCGTTAGAAATTAGGAGGGCCAGTCCACACTCGAGAGAAATGAAGTTGATATTCTACCTCTTGATTGGGGAAACACCAAAGAATTTGTGGACGTGACTTAAAACTAGTTCACCCTCTGGCTTAAAGGTTATTAGATGGAATCAGACAAGAAAATAACTAACTAATGAAGGGCATTAGGCTAAGTGTGATGAAGGAAGTATTTATAAATTATTAATTATGGGGTGTGGTTCATAATAGGTTTTAGCACAATCAGAAGCAGCTTTCTCTAAGAAAGGACATTCTGAAAGGTCTTATAGAATGGCAGAATGTTCATAAGCAAACATATGAGGGAAAGATAATCTAGACATCCATTCCCTTGGATTGCTACAAAGGTCTTCTGAAGATATAGCAAATGATTTTGTTTAACTGGGGCTTAGGGTACATGGAAAACAATAGTGTATGTGGTTGAAAAGACAGAGTTTGGTTACAGTATTAAAGTACTGTATTTCAAATCTGAGGCGTTAAAAGCTCCTAGGCACACTCAGGTGAGGTTTACTAAGGGCCTTATTCTCCTCAGGTACAAATTAAGTGCCTAACTAAATCTGTAACCGTGTAGCCCCTACAACTTCTCCAAACTGACCTTCAACTTAGGTCCTACTCCCCCTCATTGGGCTTTGAGGTTTCCAGTCAATCTGCCTTTGGAGATAGAGGATCCTCAAGGTCCTTGACACATCTGTTCTCTCTGTTTAACCTCTATTGAGGCATCCCATGACTAATCAAGCAACCTACTTACTATAAGATAGCTTCACTGATCAGCTCCATCAAGATAAAAGGGTTTGCTATTTCTGATACTAGGAAATCCTAGACTAATATCTTATCAACCTTTGCTTTTATAACCTCTCTATAATCTTCTGGTGGTACACTATCAAATTTCTGGAGCCAGGAACCCTAATATTCATAATCACAATTTTGGTTCAGTCACCTACCCATGGTTTTCTCTTGGTCAAATCACTTAACCTCAAGCTTCCTCATCTACGAAGATAAGGATGAAAATCCCTTTCTGACAAGGCTGTTGTAAGCATTAAATGAGATACCTGTGCTTAGCATGACTGCTGGCACACAGTGAGTGTTCCAAAATACGAGATACCACTTTTACTAGCATAAGCTCATTACACAAAACCCTAATAAAAAGAACTATCAAAGGGCTGATGTGAAAAGCTTAATTGTTTTATTTTTATCATCATGTGTGGTTAACCTATGCCCCTGGCATTACATGACTCCACAGTTTCATTTTATACTCAATTATATTCTTCAGTTGCCCTCTTTTTAATTTATAATTTCAAGAGATATTGGTGGATAAGTAAACTTCTTTCACACAACATCTTAACAGAAGAAAATTAAACAGGGAAGAGGATATAGAACAATAGTAGATATAGCAAAGATAGAAAAATAGTGACAAAACTCAGTTTTGCCCAAAGTAAAACTTGCACTTACATGTCCGGTTGGTGGGAGTGTTAAGCTGGATAAAGCTTGAAATTTCAACAATAAGAGTATTAATGAAATTATAGTTATTTCAACAGTGGTATAATGCTATCATCAAAACTATGAAATACATCTGTATTTAACGACAAAGATATCTATGATATACTTGTTGAATGTGCAGACTGAAAGACAACACGTATGGTATGACACTATTTATGTAAAATTATGTTTGCACAGGTTGATAAGCGATATATTCACCAAATATTAACAGTGGTTTATACTGTAAGATCTGAGGTAGTATTACTTAAGTACTTACATATTTACTTTTGCAACTGTCTCAAAGATAGATTTTATTTTTTTATTCCAGCAGGTATTTTTAGATTGAAGTATAGTTAATTTACGATATTGTGTTAGTTTCTGGTGTACAGCAAAGTGATTCAGTTTATGTAAATATATAAAACTGTCTTCCATAGTAGCTGTACGAATTTACATTCCCCCCAACAGTGTAGGAGGGTCGCCTTTCCTCCACACCCTCTCCAGCATTTGTTATTTATAGACTTTTTAATGATGGCTATTCTGACTGGTGTGAGGTGATACCTCACTGTAGTTTGGATTTGCATTTCTGTCCTAATTAGGGAAGTTGAACATCTTTTCATGTGCCTATTGGCCATTTGTGTGTCTTCTTTGGAGGAATGTCTATTTAGGTCTTCTGCCCATTTTTTGATGGGACTGTGTTGGTTTTTTGTTTGGTTACTGAACTGTATGAGCTGTTTTTATATTTGGGGAATTAAGCCCTTGTCAGTTGCATCATTTGCAAATATTTTCTCCCAGTCTGTAGGTTGCCTTTTCGTTTTATGGTTTCTTTTGCTGTGCAAAGGAAGCCTGTAAGTTTGATTAGGTCCCATTTGTTCATTTTTGCTTTTATTTCTATTGCCTTGGGAGACTGACTTAAAACACTGCTACAATTTAGGTCAGAGAATGTTTTGCCTATGCTCTCTTCTAGGAGTGTTATGGCGTTATGTCTTCTATTCAAGTCTTTAAGCCATTTTGAGTTTATTTTTGTGTAGGGTATGAGGGAGACATCTAACTTCACTGATTTACATGCGGCTGTCCAGCTTTCCCAACACCACTTGAAGAGACTGTCTTTTCTCCATTGTATATTCTTGCCTCCTCTGTCGAAAATTAATTGACCTTAGGTGTGTGGGTTTGAGGCTCTCTATTCTGTTCCATTGATCCATATGTCTGTTTTTGTGCCAATACCATGCTGTTTTGATTACTTCAGCTGTGTAGTATTCAGCTTAAGTCTGGAGGGTTATGCCTCCACCTTTGTTCTTTTTCTTCAGGATTCCTTTGGCAATTCTGGGTCTTTTATGGCTCTGCATAAATTTCAGGATTTCTAGTTCTGTGAAAAATGACATGGGTAATTTGATAGGGATCACATTAAATCTGCAGAATGCTTTGGGTAGTAGGGCCATTTTAAAAATATTAAGTCTTCTAATTCAAGAGCGTGGGATATCTTCAAAGGAAGATTTTTTAAAAAGCTGTCCTGACTTGACTGTCAGCTAACAAATCAAATACCAGCAACCATCAACATGGTTTGAGGTCTCACCTTGCTAGACAAGGTAAAGTACAGTATAGTATTTATGAAAATACTATCAAACAAAAATTCATCAACTCTAATAGTGGAAGAGTGCCCAATCAAGGATCTTCCTACCATTTGGATTACATCATCATTTACTGTGTACAAAAATGTAAAGCTATGCTAATACTTACAAACTGGTATCACCTTATCTTTAGGTAAACTGCCATGGGAAACTTCCTACATTTCTAAGCCAAGTACACTTCCCAGCTTCAAAACATATTACAAACATATAGTGATCAGGACTGTGTGATACTGGCAAAAGGACAGACATAGATCAATGGAATAAAACTGAGTTGAGAAATTAATCCACACATTTATAGTCAACTGACTTTCAAAAAAGGAATATGGGGGAAAGAATAGTCTTTTCAATAAATAGTGCTGGAACTGGATACTTACACGCAAAAGAATGAACTTGGACCCCAATACCTAATGTAAGGGCTTAAATTATAAAATTCTTAGAAGAAAACATAGGTGTAAATCTTTCTAACTTTGGATTAGGCAATGGTTTCACAGATGACACCTAAACACAAGAAGCCAAGGAAAAAAATAGATAAAACTGTACTTCATCAAAATTAAAATCTTTTGTGTTACAAAAGTCACTTTATCAAAAATGTGAGAAGACAACCCAGAAAATTTTTAAATATTTGCAAATCATATATCTGATAAGGGTCTAAGAATCCAGAACATATTAAAAAGAATTCTTGAAACTCAACAATAAAAAGACAAATAATTTAAAGACGGGGAAAGGATCTGAAGACATTTCTCCAAAGATATACAAATGGCCAATAAGCACATGAAAAGATGCTGAACATAGTCATGGAAATGCAAATCAAAGCCACAATGAAATACCACCTCACGAAGTCACTAGGATGGCTATATTAAAAAAGATGAACAACATGTGTTGGCGAGGATGTGGAGAAATCGGAACCTTTATGCATTGCTGGTGGGAATGTAAATCGATGCAGCCATTTTGGAGAAAGTTTGGTAGTTTACAGAAAGTTAATCACAGAGTTGCACATATATATGACCCAGCAATTCTACTACTAGGTACATACCAAAGGTAATTGAAAACATACTTTTACAAAAAGACTTGTACACAAATGATCGCAGTAACACTATTTAAGATAGTAAAAAATGGAAACAACCCAATGTCCATCAAAAAATGTGGTATATCCATACAATGGAATATTATTCAACCATAAAAAGAAATGAAGTGCTACTATGTGTTACAGCATGGATAAACCTTGAGAACATCAGGCTAAGTGAAAGAAACCAAATACCAAAGAACACATATTCTATGATTCCATTTGATGAAATGTCCAGAATAGGTAGATGCATAGAGAGAGAAAGTAGTTTAGCAGTTACCAGGGGCAAGGGGGAAGGGGAAAATGGGGTGGGACTACGAATGGGCATGGGGTTTCCTTCTGGAGTAGTGTAAAGGTTCTGGAATTAGACAGTCGTGGTGGCTGCACAACCTTGTGAATATACCAAAAACACTGAATAGTACACTTCAAAATGGTGAATTTTATGGTATACAAATTACGTCTCAATTAAAAATTAAAAAAAAAAGAACGATGGCAAACTTCTTGCCTGAAGCTATGTAAGAGAGAAGATGATGAAGCAGTACCTTTAAAGTACAGAAGGAAAAAAAAATTACAATGTAGAATTCTATGCCCAGCAAAATTTCTTTTCAAAACTGAAGGTAGGGCTTCCCTGGTGGTACAGTGGTTGGGGGTCCGCCTGCCGATGCAGGGGACGCGGGTTTGTGCCCCGGCCCGGGGGGATCCCGCATGCCGCGGAGCAGCTGGGCTCGTGGGCCATGGCCGCTGGGCCTGCGCGTCCGGAGCCTGTGCTCTGCGGCGGGGGAGGCCACGGCAGTGAGAGGCCCGCGTACCGCAAAACAAAACAAAAAACAAAAACTGAAAGCAAGGATTTAAGACTATAAATCTACAATAATCAAGACAATGTAACATTGGCATAAGACATATAGTTCAATGGAACAAAACAGATCCCAGAAACAGATCCACACATATCATTTGATTTTCAACAAAATGCCAAGTTAATTTCAACAAAATGCCAAATTAATTCAACAGGGAAAAGAGAATCATTTCAACAAATGATCTAAATAAGCTAGAGAGTCATATGGATAAACATAAACCTCAATACTTACCTTCACACCATATACAACAATTATCTCGAATTGTATCACAGATCTCAATGTAAGAGCTATGGAGAAAGATCTCTGTATTAAGCAAGGATTTCTTAGGACACAAAAAGCATAAACAGGAAAAAAATAAGGAAACTGAACTTCATCAAAATTGAAAACTTTTGCTCTTTCAAAGACACTGTTAAGAAAATGAAAAGGCAAGCCACAGACTGAAAGTATTTGCACAACATATATCTGATTACAGATTTGTGTGCAGAACATATAAAGAACTCTTGCAACTCAATAATGAAATGACGCACAACCCAACTTAAAAATAAGCAGCCCTGTGAGACTTTAGGAATAACTGGGTAAGAAGTATGGCAAATCTCATCCCCACAAAATAATGATAAAATTTGACAAAACTATCAAAACTATCATTTCAAAACTGGAAACTGACCAAAGGCATGCAACATTTACTTAAGAAAACCTACTGAATCTTGTCAAAATCAGTGGGAGCCCAGCACTTCAGCCTGGAGCAGCTCCACCTCTCCCCAGAGAATCTCCCAAGTTGATGGCACTGTAATTCGACCAGAGTGGGCAGGCTGTATCTGCAGCCTTCCTGCTGGAGGGGTTAGACTGATTTGGAGCAAAATGTAAGAAAACTCATGCTCAGGGGTATTGTTGGGAAAAGTATCATCTTGGGGGCAACCAGAGAAGGCCAAACATTACAGCTAGCCTGAGGATGAGACACTACTTGTGCCAAGCAACGGGTGAACAGAACAGCAGAAACTTAACATGGTGATACGCGAATAAGATAACAGTGAGCCTCCAACATATCCTCAGGCTGGGATGGGATGACGACTGCATGCATATAGCCCAACAATTCTACTTCTAGGTACTTACCTAAGACAAATGAAAAATATATATCCACACAAAGACTTGAAGGCGAATGTTTCTAACAGCATTATTCATAACAAAAAAGAGTGGGAACAATCCAAATTTTATCAATCAGTAAATGAACAAATGTGGTATATATCAATACGTACAACAGAATACTATTCAGCAAAACTAGGTAAAGAATTATTAATACATGCTAAACATGTGTGAACCTCAGAAACACGTTAGGTGAAAAAAGCTAGATGCAAAAGACCATATTTTGTATTATTCTCTTTATATGAAAAATCCAGAAAAGGGAAATTATGGAGACAGAATATAGACTAGTGGTTGCCTAAGTGCTCAGAAGGGGGAAATGAGGAGTGATTGTTAATGGGTATAAAGTTTCTTTATGGTGATAAAAATATTATAGAATTAGACAAGTTGAGGATTGCACAACTTTGTAAATATACTAAAAGCCATGGAATTGTGCACTTTAAATGGTTGGATTTTATGGTTATGTAAATTATACCTCAACAAAACTGTTAAAAGTAATAGGATAAATATTTGAACAGACCTTTCACTAAAAAAATGTGAGTGGCAAATGAGCACATAAAAAGATGCTTAACGTTATTAGTGGTTAGGTCAATTCAAACTGAACCAGAAGATACCACAACATACCCACTAGAATGGTCAAAATTGAAAAGACAGTGATGTGGCAAAATCCTCATGCATTGCTGGTGGAAATGTAAAATGGTACAGCCAACTCTGGAAACAGTCTGGTGGTATCTTATAAAGTTAAACAAATATTTACCATACAATTCAGTCATTCCACTCATAGGTATTTATTAAAGAGAAATTAAATCACATGTTCACACAAAGACTTATATATAAATGTTCATAGCCATTTTATTCATAATAGCCCCAAACTAGAAATAGCTCAGGTGTCCACCACCAGGAGAATGGATAACATACTATATGACATTCACATTCATATACTACTGCTCAGCAATAAAAGAGAACTGATTCAAGCAACAACACTGCTGCCTCTCACAAATATGCTGAGCCAAACAAGCCGGACACAAAGTACACACTGAATGTTTTCGTCTAATCTATAGTGGCACAAAGCAGATCAACGGCTGTCCAGGCCTGAGGGTGGATGGGTGGAAACTGACTGTAAAGGGGCTTGAGGTAACTTTTGAGGGGGGATGGAAATGTACTCATCTTGGTTGTAGTGACAGTTTCACAAGTGTATGTGTGTGTCCAAACTCATCAGATTGTATACTTACAATGGATGTTATTGCCCTATGTAAATTATAAAGTATTAGTTGCTTTTAATATGCTGAGAAGAAAAAAAATTTGATTAGAAATATAACACCGTTCTCATTGAGGAAACAGGCCTCTAAAAATGGAAAGGAGTTAACAAATCTGTCTGCTTGTCTTTACTGTAATCCTAGTGTTTGGAGCACTTTCATCTGTTTTCACCTTTGTTTTAGCAGTACTGACACATACCCAGGTCTGGCACAGGGTACACAACTGTTACCAGATGCACAAATATTTTCTGATGACTTTAATAATCTTAGGCCTTGAAAGATCTGACACAAATGCTTATTCAAGAACCAGGCTAGAAGGTGGTCAAAAGGCACAAACTTTCAGTTATAAGATAAATAATTATTAGGGATGTAATATTCAACATGATAAATATAATTAATACTGATGTATTATATATGAAAGTTAAGTCAGTAAATCCTAAGAGTTTTCAGCACAAAATTTTTTTCTTTTTCTTTCATTCTGTATCTACATGAGATGATATATGTTTAATAAGCTTACTGCGGTAATCATTTCATGATGTATGTAAGTCAAATCATTACGCTGTACACCTTCAACTTACACGTGCTTGATAAAACTGGAAAGAAAGAAAAAGAGCTAGATTTCATGCATCCATGTTACTTATGTATCTGCTGTGCCATAGCTGATTACCAACTTCTGCTATAGGAATACTGAACCATAAGCTCCGTAAAGGCAGGATCTATCTTTTTTCCTTATCAGTGTTCACAGTGTCTCACACAGTATCTTCCATCTCTCAAATGTTCAATCAATATGTGCTAAATGAATGAACCACTTCAGTTTACCCTGCATTCTAGTTCAAGTAACTCCCACACATTCTTCATGGTGAGAAAGACTTCTGAAGATTACCAACATTAAGAATGAAAACTATACGAGACCATAGCTACTCACATGCCCACACAGTTACCACAGTGCTTTCTAGTGATTGATGTGAGTGTAATAAAACACTATCTTTGAATTATTAACTGCTACATTTTTCATTCCTTGCATTCCTGGTTGCTATGGCAGCTTACTCAGTGACTCATTGGCAGCTGCTGCTTCAGTAGGGAGAGACAATATGGATTAAAACAAAGACAATTTCAATTTCAAGTGTCAAAGCTGAGTTTCTGAAAGCCAAAGGAAGAGACGGGAGCCTGAAAGCCAAAGGGCTTTTGATTTATCAGAGCCGTGCTCTGGAGGCAGAAAGGGATTTTAAGAATCTATAAACTTTGCTGTGCAAATCAAGGATGTAAGCCTGGCTGGATAAAGTAGTTTATTCTACGAACCACAGAGCTGGGAAGAATGCATAACAATACAGGAGCAGTTTTCTCATTCAAAAAGATCCAAGAGTTCCATCAAGCAGGAAAGAGAATTGGAGGGGATGAAGCTAGTTGCGGAGGTCTGAAACATGTCTGGCACTCTCCTCCTCAATGGCTGACACCCTATTTTGGGGGTGTGAGGAAGCCCTAGATAAGGGCTGTACACTGGCTACACAACAGGATCACACCAGAACCATCAACTCAAGAATCTCTGGGGTGGGATCTTTAATATCTTTAAAAAGCTGCCTCTGCCTTCCCTTCCTACCTTCTGAGTTGATCTAATGTTTAGCCAAGTGCTGAGAATCACTGGCTTATGAGGATCCCAAAGCAGAAGAGTATAATATCTGTCTTCCCTCAGTGTAGTCCATTCTTGCAGACAAACTCCCTGGCAATCCCACCCCCTGACTCCTTTCAACAGCACACTTGAGCACAGAATCCCACACAAACTAGAGAACATCTTACTGAAGAGAGCTTAGAATTGACTATTGGTGACTCTCAAGCTGGATTTTGAAGAGTCTCAGTTTTGTGAATGAGGGTCAGGTGAACAAGTTTAGAAGTTTAAGCATGGATGTGGTAAAAAAGTCAACTACTGGCTAGAAGGCCTGAAACCCATGAAACTGCCCCCACAGAGCTCAACACCGGGGACAACTTAGACTAGGGCTATCATCAGCACTGCTCACAATTCCTACTGGTCATCTGGCTAAAACTTCACACGCTAATTCCTAACTACCAAACTGACCAGTTATTCAGAGCCTGTGTGTGCTCACCAAGAAAACTGATGATGACAAAAGCCAGTGACGTCTATGAGAGCACACAAAGAGGATTCATCAGACCATCAACGTTTTCAAGATATCTCCAGCCCTCTTCACTGAAAAAAATCTGGCAACTCTACCTCAATTTAGTAACAACATAGGACCAGCTCTGCTCATGCATAGTAGCTACATTAACTTTGAGAAACTCAGGTCTTCACAAAGTTGGAATTACAAGGCTTTCAAAAATATTCAGGTTAAGGACAGAGTCGAAAAACAACCTCCCAGTCATCTAGACCGGTGCGTCCAACACGGTAGCCACTGGTCTCATATGGCTCTCGAGCACTTAAAATATGGCTAGTTCTGAATACAGATGTGCTATAAATATAAAATATATACCAGATTTCAAAGACTGAAAAACAAAAAGAATGTAAAATATTTCATTGACAGTTTTTAAACTGATTATATACTAAAATGATAATAGTTTGGATACTGAAATACCTCAGGAAGGCCTTTATAGCCTTTGCAATGTCTGAGTTCCAGCAATGGTTGAACCATATACCGTTCGACTTCCTTGACGGCTATCCTCTGAATACCTGGACATGAATATCCTTAACATTTACAGATTTAATAACATTTCAAATATTAATGAGTTACTCTGAAAGGCTCATGACATACAGTAACTTGATATTTTCCCAAAATACAAATTTACATTGCTAATACTGTACAGTTTGCTTTCAGTTATCCAGCTACTAAATGATCAAGACAATCCAAAAGCATTTAAATCTCAAACTGATTTTGTTGGAAAGATATTTTTTGGTCAGGTACTTTTAGAAATCTCATAAAATAGTGAACCCGGAATTCGTAAGTTTACAGGGAAGAACCACAGGAATAAGGCACCGTATGGTATAACAACTCTGTCATTAAGGTACTTGCTGCAGAAAAACTGTTTTCAGTCTATGTGGGAAACCAAATTTTAAATCATGTGGCAATATTTATGAATATAAGCATTTCTGACATTTTAGAACAATTCCCTTTCAGGTGTTAAGTTTCTATTATTCTCACAGGCTTTCCTTGTAGAAACTCCTGGTCTAGGAAGTTCCAAGTTATCTTCAGGAGAACCTTTGAAACAATTTGGAGATTTTGTGAAAGTTCCCATGGATACGCTGTATTAGATTAGTGAATGGGGGGGCGGGGCTTGACTCCTTGACCTAATCTAATACAAGGATATCCCAAGGTATTTCAGGAACTAATAAACCTCTTCTGGCCCTCCTCTTGCATAGCCTAACCCTCTCATCCCAACAGCAATATCCATCAGGAAAGCAGGATTCATCCTTCCTGTCTATTACTAAAAAGACTCTGCTTCCAAGAGTAGTGGAAGACTGGTACAATGCACAGGGTATGGGACAAATGAATCAAAGAGAAAACCTCAAGAATGCTTCAGAAAAAAAAAAAAAGAATGCTTCAGAGTACATCTTGGCATTTCAGTAAGCAAACCTACTTAGTGAAATGGCCCTACTCCAACAGGTATCTGAGGTTAAGGGAGAGATTAGTGGTGGAGGAGTCCAAGTCACCCAACCCAGATGTCATTAAACTAGTTCAGTGTAGCCCACTTACCATGCACTTCTAACAGTGTTGGCCACATTTCTGTCTAGACACCCCTTGAACTCTAACACACACACACACACACACACACACACACACACACAGAGCAAGCAAATCCTGTCTGGCTTCTCTCTCAAAGCTCTGCCTCCCATTTAAGATCTTTCATGTTAGAATTGTTGTTCTTTATCTCTAGCTCTCCAGCAGATACTTCTGGCATAATTGGCTTTTCCCTGGGAGAGACATTCTGTCCTTAAGATTCCACCCTTCAGGGACTTCCTCTAGTGGCGCAGTGGTTAAGAATCCGCCTGCCAATGCAGGGGACACGGGTTCGAGCCCTGGTCCGGGAAGATCCCACATGCCACAGAGCAGCAACTAAGCCCGTGAACCACAACTACTGAGCCTGCGCTCTGGAGCCCGTGCTCCGCAACAAGAGAAGCCACCACAATGAGAAGCCCGCGCACCACAACTAAGAGTAGCCCCTACTCACCGCAACTAGAGAAAGCCCGCATGCAGCAATGAAGACCCAACACAGCCCCCCCACCAAAAAATAAATAAATAAAATAATTTAAAAAAAAAAGATTCCACCCTTCAAGATGCGGAAAAAGTAGAGCTGGGAGTTGTCTTGGTCTTATCTGTCATCCCTTACATCTAAATGACTACCAAGGTGAGTTAAGTCCTTCCATCTTTGCTTTCCCTATTGTCATTGCTTTAGTTTTGCCTCTCATCATCTTGCCTGAATTACTATAAATTTTCTACAGGTCTCTCTGCCTCTAGTCCCGTTCGTCTCTAACCTGAAGGGTAAATCTGATCGTCTTTTTCCTGCTTAAAATCCTTCAATCACAGTTTGGCACATACATCTCTTCATGATTTGTCACCTGCTTACCTCTCTAGACATAGCAACCCTCCAAGAGTGCCATGCTTGTATGTGCTAAGCTTTCTGCCTGGGAATCCCATTCCCAGTCTCCTGCTCCACATGACCTTTTATCCATATCCCTAGAGCTATGATTATTTCTTCTTAAAGGCTTAGTCATTCTCTTCCCTAGTCTGAGTTTAATGACCCTTCTCATTACCTCCACAACAGCCTTTGTGTGTACTAATGGCTATCACGGCATTTATTACTCCTTATTTGCATCACCCACTAAAGATTAAATTCCTAGAGGTCACTTTTCCTTGATTTCTGTATTCTTGGCTCCCTAACAGCCCAGGACCAAGCAGTGCTTAATATATAATTGCTGAAATAATAACTCTCTAGATTTCAGCAAGAGCAAGATCAGAATCTGCACTGTCCTCTGGAATACTTAGGTTTCTTCAACATATCAGTTAAGGTTTATGAATTACTCCTACACATCATGAATGAAGAGAATAACAAAATTTATTCACAGATGGGCACAAATATATTTATTGTTTATAAAAGCTACTAACATTATTAAGTGCTTACTCTGTGCCTGGTGCATACATGTACTTTCCCATTTAATCCTCACAACAACCCTGAGGTAGGCAGAAGTATTACCTCTTTTTATAGGCGAAAGCGAGGCACAGAGTAGTATCTCGTCCAATGTCAAGCAGATGGCAAAACTAGGCAGTCTGGCTCCAGAACTCATGTGGTTAACCATTATGCTACAAAATTCAATACCTCTTCCATCATGAAAATTGTGCTTCAAAAGAATAACTCTCCCTTTAAAAACATAATGGAATGTTACTAAAATACAATCTAAATTTTAAAAGTTATGATTGTGCACTGGCAGACCATCCCTCCCCAAAACTTAATAGCTCTCCAGTAATATTTCAATTACAAATTTACAAAATAGGTTTTACATTAGGAATTTCAGAGTACATCTTTCCTAATGGTTATGGTAAAAAGGCCTCTTTGTCCATTACCACTACAAACAGTCGTTTATTAAGCTATTGCAGAATTTCAACTAATATTTTTAGATCCAATTTTTGTGGTAATGGGTTAAACTGAAAAAAATCAATTTTTTCTGCATACAAAAATAAACTGTGACATCAGTTAATTCATGGTAACCTTTCAGCACTCAGGTAATTCTGTTTTATTGTAATGCACTGTCAACTTCTAGACAAAAGGGTGGATATGATAAACTTCCTTGAAAACATTCTTCTTATTTTCTACTTCTAAATAATGGGATAATTTGGCAAGATCATTTTGAAGTCTTATTTATTAAAATATCAATAATGAATTGTTCCATTTTAGTTTAGAACATACTAATACAAGTTGTTCCTAACACATTTTCTATATTTCTTGTGATTGATGCTTTTGATACCTTATTTAACAGGAAAATATTTTCTAATAGAGGAAATTATAAAGTATTACAGAAGAGTTGAGGAAACCATGAACAGAGCGGTAGAGGTAAATATCTATCAATATCATGATTTTCAAATAAGGAAACTCATATAGTCATTGCAAAGCAATAAAATGTAATGGACTGCTATAATACAGATCAATATCATCATCCAGTTCCAAAATCTCTTTTGTATCTCTCTCTAGGGCCTGCTAACTGTATTACACGCACACAGATGCTCAAAATGCTTTTGACTAATAATGAAAGCTTTTCAAGATGCTGGCACCAGATTCACTGGTAACAGGATTCTGATAGAACTCTAAGTTTATAAATATAAATCATCAGTATTTATCAATCTCAGCATACCAAATCAAAAAGGGAGCCATGAGAATTTAGTAATAGAAGAAATTAATCACTTCTGATTCTAAGACTCGGGGTCCTGAAAGGTGCCTCACAGTCCAGGGCAGAGTTAAGAAGCACAAGGCTGGTTAACAGATACTATAATATCACTTTCTAAAATTTCATTTATTTCTGGGATGTGAGTTTATGCCATGCCACTCTTTGCCTCTCTATAAACAAGCAACCAACAATCTATCTTATTATTAGCTATTGGTCTAAAATTAATGATGGCTTAAATATCTGAAAATATGCCAACTCCCCTAAGTATAGTAATGTTGCATTTTCAATAAAACCCAACATTAACATATCTGGTTTTCATTGATGCCTTTTACTTTCCACGGAGAATCAGATAACTTAAAAGACAAGGTATTTCCCATTCATATAATACAGGAATTCTGTGATTTGAAAAGAACATCCAGTTTCTTAGCTTAAGCACAGCATTCACAGAATATGGTATTCTAAGTATTGTCTGGGTAAGTTATTACCAAAAAAATTTTACCAGCTGTTCCTGAATAAGGATCACTACTAGGAGCATACCAAGTAGCAATTTCCTGTAAAGAAAACCAAGTAACAATTTAGTTTCAGAATGAAAAGATCTGGGTAGAGAAGGAAAGTGGACAATAACACAGATAATGTAACTACCATAATGTTCCTCACAGTATGTTGTAGCAAAGAAAGAGATCAGAAGCTACATACTTCAGAAACAAAGGGGAATGGGCCAAAGACAAAAGATTGGCATGCTAGAATTTTTTTACCTTAGAAAATATCTAAGAAAGAACAAGGGACACTTCACATTTAACCACCCACTGTCAATATGTTCCGAGTTTACCTCAGGATAAATCAAAATGCAAGAAAATGGTCCAAATGAATTAGAAAACTTCCTGCAACTAACAAACTGTTCTCATATTTAAAGTAATATTTACCTCTATGTAGTTTTATAAAATTCCTAATAATCTGATTTATATGGAAACTTTCTCTTTGAAAACATAAGGATTGGATATTAATATCAACATATAATGTGGATGTCAATCAGATGGTAAGTTCAATTATTCTTTAATTTTAAAAAAGAGTTTCATGCTTTGTTCAAATGTAGCTTGTTAGAAAATTTCCCTTCTTTAACTCTCTTTTAGTAAATAAAATTAGGTAATATTTACATTAAATTTACAGTCTTTTTTCATTTAAAGGAATATCCCTGTGACTTGCTATAATATGTTAAACAATTGCTCTTAAACTTCACTAAACCCAAATTTAGCAAGCGAACTAAGCTTTGAAAAAAAAATCTGGTATTTTCATTAACTCATTTAAACTGGAATCTTTTTGAAATACATACTGCAAGTATGCTCCTCAGGCATTCTGGGGCTACATTCTAGTAGACTGTTTAATAGGTGAAAACTGAAATAACTGTATAACATTTTAAAAAAATAGAAGACTTGCACTAAGAAACTAAAACCTACCCAGTACCCAACAGTTAAAAACATGACTTTTTTAGTTGTTTTGGCTACCACAAAATAATGAGTTATGGAAACCATTACTTATATTTCAATCAGACACTGCTCTTAAAACACAATCTATATCTGATTTATAACCAGATCTGAAAAACACAGATTAAGACTATTCTTAGTTTATTTCTCTGGGAAAGAGCCAAAAGGAGGCAATAATTGTACTCATATACATTCTTACACTCTCTTACACATTTAGGGGGGAAAAAAGCCAGATCACCGTAAGATGAGTCAAAATTGGCAATAAACCCATTATGAAGAAAAGAGCAGCACTGAAGTGAAATTTCAGAACACATTGCTTTCTATATACCCAACTGTGATCTTATTTGAAAACAAGTATTTACAAAGATTCTAGAAAACTATAACCAATTTGATAACTAGGGTTTCATTCTTTATTTTATCTCCATAATATTCAGTTGTCAGTAGTTTCAGCTACACATTTAAACACGTAACGTGATTTTATGTCCTACTTACACTATGCAGTGTCTGTATATAAATTTACAAATATTATAAGTGACATTATGTACAATATTACTTATAATATTTTCCAGATTAGCAATTTTGACTTTAAATAAAAACTGGAGCATCTGGGCTTAAAAAAAATTTCAATTTCTAAATTCTTCTTTTTAGGAAGTCACTGATGGAGACTGAATTTAAAGTAAAAAAAAAAAAAAAAAGGCTACCTTTTGTAAATTTTAACAAAAAAGGGATCACTATAAACAGATTTAAGTAGATACTGTTCTAGACAAATAATCAAGTAGCACTTGACACTGACAAACACTGAACTTTCTCTTAAACCACAGGAGCTTCTACTGTAGGAGCTGCAGCACAGAACCTTATGACAAACAAAGGCTAAGTGAATACGATTGTGAGAGTATGGTACAGGATAAAGAAGGAAAAGGGAATTTAGGCCAATAAACTTTAAAAGTCAATGAGTAAATTATATCAGAAAATCAACTTCCAAGAGAATATCAATAGTTAACTACCACATCTATAGTAAATCTTTTCCTTTAAGAATGGAAGACAACAAAATAATTCTTACCATAACAATATACCAGTAGAAAAAAAACTATTCACATTCTAAGAGGTTTTTCTTGGTGTGTGTGTGTGAGAGAGAGAAAGAGGGAGAGAAAGCTTACAAAATTGAAAATGTGAACTAAAGTATATTCATATTAAGATTTCGTGATAACAGAAAAAATTTAAGGAAAGAATATTTTCTTTGAGGGAAGAATATTTTCCATAACTGGTTAAAAAAAGCACCTATGAAACTGTGCTGTCAGCTGTCACAATGGAGGTTTTGGACTCTTCTATCAACTGTAGCATAACAAAAGACATTTCACAGTAAAACTTTAGGGAAAACATTACCTGGTTTAGAATCACACTGAAAGCAATGAAAAACTCTTAATTGTTTATAATATACATATTTTTCTGGGTAGCAGCAGTTGCTCCTGTACGTGCCCTTTTAAAAAATATGAAACAGAAGCAATAGAGTAGAAAAAAAATTGAGAAGAATAGCAGCAATAAACAGAAAAGCAAACAAATACATTAAAGAAAGCTTAAAATAAGGAAACAGTACTGTGTAACTCTCAATTATACTGAGTAAAGTGCACTGCTTAAATTGTTCACTGATAATATTTTCCCTATGTTGAAAACATGAAATCTATTTATTGGTATTTTTGATATATATAAAAAAAAAAAGACATTCACTGTTGCAGCCCTGATAGCTCTCCTCTAGTATTTTTTAACCATTCAGATGTATTTTGTGGGAATATTTATTCACATAATTTTGCTTAATACATTTCTTTCTAAACAAGACTGAATTTAAAAGTCTCTGTAACATTTTCAATTACAGTAATAACACATTAATAAATTATAAATTAACAAAATCTTCATGTTTGCTTTAAAAAATCATTTATCAAATGCTAAACCCCCAGATTACCTGGAAAATTAAAGATGCAAATTGCTACAAATCTGGCATCCCAATTAAATTCTGATTTTTAAAAGTATATAAAAATGTCCCTCAAATTATTCCAAGTTCCACTCAAGAAAATTTTATTTTACCCTTTTCATAAGTTATTAAGTTTACAACCTACTAAATATTTTACCCAAATGTAGGAAAACTGCACGGAGATGCAAAGCACAATAAAATAATTACATGAAAAGAACAAACAAAAATACCCGTTAAAACAAAGTTACTGTAGCTGGAAGCACTTAAAATTGGTAATTAGTATTTTTTTAAAGTTGCATAGCTGCAAAATGATTCACTGCTGATTAACTGTTGAGCAGTTTTATTTAAAAAGGAAACAACATATTTAATAAACTGCAATTCTGTAGATAATCCAAATTTAATTAATTAAAATGTAATTATGTAACTTGATTTTTTTACTCTTTGGAATGCATTCTGATAATTTTAAACCTTTAATTTAAAGTATTAACATACTTTAGCTTTCCTACGTAGAAGTCTATTTTCCACTCTTGGGGGAAAAAAAAATCAAAGAACTTGAGATCACGGTCTACATTCAGAGAATGTTCTACTGCTTGATTACATTTCTTGGTTTCACATTCAAGACTTTAATTTTTAAGAAGTAAATTACGTGGTCTTCAATTTAAGAATAGATGAATGCAGGAACATCATATTGGGGAAAATAAAGGGACCCCAAACTAAAAACCAAAACAAATTAAAAACAACTAGTTGCGCAGCTCTAGAGAACTTAATAAAAAGTAAATCAACTTTTAAATCAGTTAACTTTGGTGTCTGAATATAAAATGTTCATCAGTATTACCTATATAGATGACTATTAAGGGATGTGCAGCATTTTCAAAATCCCTGTGTGTCCTTTATTCATGTTTGGTACACTGAGTTCTGTGACAATTGTCCTCTCCTCAGCAGATTTTTTTTTCCTGTATGATTGTCCATCTCTGCATTACTGAGTCTCACAGAACTTAGATTTCTGGCTGAGTGTGCCTGCATTTTTGTTTTTGCTTTTCCAGAGATAAATCTTCGTATCCTCTCAGTTTTTCAAGCATCTTGAAAAGACAAGGAAACCTGTGTAAAAGTGGATACATTTAGTTTAAGCAATGGTCCATGATAGTAATACAAATCAAAATACAACATCCATTTCCCCATGAACACTGCTTTAGACTGTAAATTTTCATACACTTACTTAGTATTTTAAAAACTGATAAAATTTGTTTTCTGCAAAAGAACAAATCAAGGACACAGAAGGACCAATTAAATCTTAAAATAGTTACAAAAAATAGCCACTAAGTAACAGTCGTTCCCCCGCCACAATAAAGACTACACCAAACTACAGAAAACAAACACACACAATTAACTAAGCCCTCTCCAAGTAACTAAAAACCTCGAATTACAAATAGTGAACAATTTCCTAACTAATCAAGACCTTAGATATTCATGTATCTCTGTTTTGGGCTGACTACTAAATTAGTATGCTGAAGAGTATCAGAAGTGCTACTTACATGTTGCCTTAAAAAAAAAAAGTTTTAACAACACTGAATCCTCTTCAAACCTGCACATTTTCTTTTTACATTTTTATTGGAGGATAATTGCTTTACAATGTTGTGTTAGCTTCTGCTGTACAGCAAAGTGAATCAGCTATATGTATACATATATCCCCATATCCCCTCCCTCTTGAGCCTCCCTCCCACCCAAATCCATACACTTTTAATCTGGGACAGCAAAAGGGATAGGAAGAATTTATCATTTGACAAATAAGGGTAGTCAGAACAAAAGCAAAAATGTGAAAGAGTTGAAATATTCCATGTCTACACATTCTCAGAAATGACTCTTCAAGACCCATAGAGAAAGATTCCACTGGTTCACATTTCTGAGGGCAGCTGTCACCGAACTCAGGTTCCACAATGAAAAAAAAACATGAATAAGAAGATAACATTGATATATAGGGTAAGGAAACTGAAATACTGTTTAAAACCAACAGACATGCATATTGACCATGAGATGAGATGCATGTTCCACATATCCCATAACCTCATTGTGACACTAAAAGAAAAATTTAGCTGATTAGACCATGTAATAAAATATTTTATATCATAAAATTCCATTTTCACACAAAAAAGTTTACTGACTAAAAAGATAGATTTTATCTATGGGTGAAAGATTTAGACATATTATTTTGATACGTGGAATACTAAGATAAAAATTTCATTTTATTAGCATTGTGGTACGCGGGCCTCTCACTGTTGTGGCCTCTCCCGTTGCGGAGCACAGGCTCTGGACGCGCAGGCTCAGCGACCATGGCTCATGGGCCTAGCCACTCTGCGGCATGTGGGATCTTCCCGGACCAGGGCACGAATCCGTGTCCCCTGCATCGGCAGGCAGACTCTCAACCACTGCACCACCAGGGAAGCCCATAGCATTGGTTTTTAGTACTTAAAAAGCTTCTAAAATTTTAGCTATAGCTTTACTTTATTGGCCCAGATGTAAGGTGACCCTGAAGACATTCCAAAGCATCCTCCTCTTCAAAAAACACTTTACACAGTAAAATAAAAACATACATACATGCATGTATCCTCAAAATACCACTCCATCACCATACTTCTCTTATACAGCAACCTAATCCCAATTCATACCTCAAATGTGTCAAGGTATGATCTGAATCATCTCACAGTAAAAGGTTCAAAAGCTGATACAGTTTACCCAGGCCTTCACATTTCACAGGCATAACCCTAATGTTATCAAGACAGAGGTCTCTCTCAATGTTGCAGCTCTTATTTCAGCTGCTATAGCTGCTATTAAGTTATCTCAAATATATTTTGTCAATATTCTAATCTGCTGCTATTAAATGACCCTCATTAAGAGGGAACAGAATTCCTTGAATGTGTTTATTATCTCAACACCTCAAATGTAAGACCAGGAGTTATTGAAATAAAAGGAAATGGGGGAATAGCACAGGGCTAGATCTCAGGTATTATCTGCTCTAGTTTCCTGCCTCCGGTCTTAGACATTGAGAAAAGATTGTTGTCTGTGACTATCTTGAGTCTCTGAACACAGAGGTTCTAACTCCTTCCAAAACAATTCCAAGATTGGCTAAAATATTCTGCCTTCATATAAAACACAATGTTTTATATCATTTTTGAAATGATAAAGATAAAAAGCTTTTCATATACATGAAGATGGCAATTAAGTTAACTATTTTTTCAAAGCTAAATGATGGAATATGAAAAATAGCAATACTCAAGTGAGGTTTTCATTTCAATTTGCTAAACATTTTCAAAAATGCAGAATCATGAATAAGCTACATCAATAGTGGAAAACAAATTCTGTATTTGGTTTAAAATTCAATTCAATTTTTTTTTTGTCTACTGTATAGGTAGGATACAAAAGTGAAAGATTAAATTGAACGAATGAATACAAATGCAACTTTCTCAAGAAACTGTTCCTACCTAATAATAGCAAAATAGCAAAGAACACAATCTTTTGATTCAATTCCCAGCTCTACTAAGGAACTAGCTATGTGACCTTGACAAGTCAAGTTTCTTACCCTCTCTAAAGCTTAATCTCCTCCTCATCTGCATAACGGGAGTAGGTAAGAGTACCGAGCTCAAAGGGTTGTTATGCCAATTAGATGAGTCATAAATAGATGTGAAATGCTTAGACCAGTCCCTGGCACATAATAATGCAATATAAACGCTAACTAATTATTACAATTAGAATTATATTATATTGCATTACCTAAAAACATACCTGGGAAGTTATGGTTAAGAGTATGGAATTTGATTCTGTTGCTAACTACATGTCCTTGGACTGTTGGTGCAACGTGCTTCTTAATGTCATAGAACTTAATTACTCTGACCCTCAGGTTTCTCATTGGTAAAATGGGGTGATGATATTTACTTCATGGGGTTTTTTAAAGTATTAAACTAAAATTAAATAAGCTAAAGTGTTTTAAAGTACCAAAAATGTAGAGCTTACTTAATATGTGACTCTCTTCAGGAAATCAAGAAAGTTGTTTTTATGTATCTTTTACTGTGAGTTTTCTACACAGTAGCCTAATACAATGTCTGGAACACATATACACACACACACACCTTAATTAATAAATGAGTGAATAAAAACGGTGGTTGAGAATGTATAACTCAGGTAACAGTTTAAAAAGCAATTAAAACAGAAAATGGGAGAATTACCTATAAAACAGGAAGCTGATGCTTAATCTGAAGGGTGCTCAGGGCAAGATCTATTTACTTCAAACCATTCATCTATGCAGCTAGAAAAGAAAAAAACCAGAAAAATTGAAACGCTTATGTTTAATTATTTATATCATAACAGTCATAATAAAAATGCTTATTCTTGACATTAATATATCTCTGTGGAAAAAAATTCAATATTTTTAATGACCATATTTGGCATATAGAAATAAAAGAATATGTTTATTACATTCTGATTATTCTAAGCAGTAGGGAAATGAATCTTTGCAAAATTATGCTATGAAGTACTTTAAAGTTTAAACAGAACAACCATTCCCAAAAGAGAACCTAAAAAACTACCACTTTACCAATATTCAAAATTAAAGGACAAATCTGGACAGATATTTCTCTCTTCAAACTAGTTGTTCATTTATGCAAATGTTAACCAGTTCATCCCACAGATCAAGCTTTTAAGCTTTAATTCTTGACAATACTGCATTACATTTTAAAAGACCATATTTATGTGATGTGAGTATTGAAAACTTAATTTAATTCTATCCCTTCCTTCCTGCAATACATATATATATATACAAATAAATATACCATCATCCATTTGTATTTATAAACTATTGCATGATTTTATAGGAAGTTAAATATTAGGGTGCATATATAATTATCATTGTAGATCTGCACTGTCCAGTGCAGTAAGCCACAAGCCACATGTGGCTATTTAAATTTAAATTAATTAAAATTAAATAAAAGAAAAATGCACTGCCTCAGTCACACTAGCCACATTTCAAGTGCTCAGCAGCCACATGGCTAGTGGCTACTCTATTAGACAGCACAGATATATAACATTTCCATCCCTGAAGAAAGTTCTAATGATAAACTCAAGGCCTTAAGGAGGTTAAGTAACTTGCTCAACAGCTAGGAAGTTACCCAAGCAGATTTTAAACTGTTCGACATTCTCACTGTTGACACATTGCAAATCTGCATATGCCACAAGCTAGAATGCTTGGCTAATATGTTGAAGGGTAAAATTAATATTTATCCAACCTCATATCCTGACAGTTGGTTTGATAGGTAAAAATGATGGATAAATTTAAAAGGAAAGAAGGTAAAAGATCTCAACCATATGACATTCTTTCAATATCTAAAACAATTTTTGTTGTCCTTTTGCTGTCTAAATAAACATGCCCAATTTGGCTTATGACACTTTTTTCATTCGGCCTGCTCTCTATTCGACTCACCTGGCTCTAGACGTCCTCTGGTCTACCAGAATACCTCTCACAACAAAGTACTGAGAAATGAACAAAATACTCCAGATGTGTTAACAATTCCCAATACATCTGAATAGTACACCTCTGTGATCTAAAATGGGTACTTCTTATATTACAATCACATGATTTCAGCTCATCTAGACAAAGAAACCATTTAAAATCCCAGGTCCTTCTTACATAAATTTCTATCAACCCACGTTATTTAAAATATTATATTCCTCTCTCCAAAATCCAGCAGAAAATCACTCTCCTGATTTTGGTGCTTTACTTCCTTCGGCATTTTCTTACTCTAAAACTATATATATGAGTATTCCAAAACAATGTATAGTACTGTTTCCATGTTTTAAATTTTATTTGAATACTACTATAAGGTATGCTTTCTTCTAGTGGCTTTTTTTCAGTCAATTTGAGGTTCGCAACTGCTAATAAGTAAGGCTCTCGTTTTTACATTTTCACTGTGTATAATGTTCCATCGTATAAGCACACTGCAATTTATGTATCCATTCTTTTACCAATGGACACTTTCAGTGATGCTATGAACATTCCTATACATCTCTTAGCCAGCACTACTCAAGGGGTGGTACACACAGTGCTGATCCTTGAGCTATTTGTCACCAGTCCTCTAAACACACTGTTCTGATTGACTTTTTAAGCACTGCACAGCTTTCTTAATGAAGACAGCATGGTATTGCTTTATTTCCTGGTAGAAGCTCCTTGATCTCACCCTGTACCTGCACACTAAGCAGTAGCAGCAGCGCTGTCCTGGGGCACAGGATCAAAAGTCCCTCCAGAGCATATACCTAGGAGTGGAATTACTGAGCTGTAGGATATGTACAGCAGACTCATTTGTATGCTTACTGGACACTTGCGGCTCCTTTTTGTGAACTGGCTGTCAACAACTTTTGCCTATTTTTCTATTTTGATTTGTCTTTTCCTTACAGACTTGTAAGAAGTTATTATCCAGATATTTCAGCTGTAACATAATATACACATTTTTGATGAACCTTGCTTTCTACAAAACTATTGACTAAAAATAACAGCGTTTATGAGAGAAAAAAAACAGGTTAAAGGCAGACCACTCAAATAATACAACCCTGTAATCGGAACAAAGCTGTGTTCCTTCCAAACAAATAAAATACCTCTGTAAATATAGGATTTCTTTTAAAAGGGTGAGGTTAGCTTGATATAAAGAGGATTAAGGAAGGACTGATACTGTTTGAGTTACGGAGACAAAAGCCAAAGCACAAAATTTGAGAACTATGAAGTAAACAGGCACTTCCAAAATAAATCCCAGAGCCTAACTGAATTGGGTGTGAGACTACTTGGTGAATGGGCATCCTTAAAGTTAACTGTATTCTTCCATGGCTTGCTTCCATATTTGCTCTTATTTGATGGAGCAAAGCATTAATGTGCTGAAAAATATTATATATGAACCGGTATGATGTGATTATACTGTCACCCTTCTATACCATTTACCAACTACAATGAGCTAACTGCATTACAGAAAGTTGCTGAAGGAGAGTACTGTTTCAGACAGCAAAACTTCGTTGTTATGAAAACACTCTGAGGTCTAGTTTTTAACTTTTTCACAGTATCATGATGCAAAAAAAGTTTTAAATTTTAACGTAGTCAAATTCATCAACTTGTCTTCTTTTTATGGGGAGGTTATCTTAGCCCCCCAAATAATTCCTTACCATGAGGTTAAGAACATCTCTCTATCTTCTTTCCGACACTTTAGATTTTAGTTTCCACGGGCAGTTAATTTGGAATTCTTATTTCAAATGTAAAACAGGATTCAATTGTTTTTCATATCAATAACAGTATTTTTTCATAGCAATAACATATCAGTCGATCCCAGTGCCATTCACTGAATAGTTCATTCTTATGAACTAATTGGGAAACCAATTTTTCCATTTATTCATGTCAAACAAACCTTATATAGCACCTATTATGTGCCAGAACTTTCTAAAAATAACTTATTTAAAACCTCAGAAGAGGGACTTCCCTGGTGGTCCAGTGGTAAAGAATCTGCCTTTCGGGCTTCCCTGGTGGTGCAGTGGTTGAGAGTCTGCCTGCCGATGCAGGGGACACAGGTTCGTGTCCTGGTCTGGGAAGATCCCACATGCCGCAGAGCGGCTGGGCCCGTGAGCCATGGCTGCTGAGCCTGCGCTCCGCAATGGGAGAGGCCACAACAGTGAGAGGCCCGCGTACCGCAAAAAAAAAAAAAAAAAAAAAAAAAAAAAGAATCTGCCTTTCAATGCAGGGGACACAGGTTTGATCCCTGGTCAGGGAATTAAGATCCCACATGCTGCAGGGCAGCTAAGTCCGCGCACCACAACTACTGAGCCTGCATGCCTCACTACAGAGCCTGCGTGCGGCAAACTACAGAGCCTACGTGCTCTGGAGCCCACATGCTACAACCAGAGAGAGAAAACCTGCACACCACAACCAGAGAGAAGACTGCACGCCACAACGAAGAACCCGTGCCCCGCAACAAAAGATCCCACATGCCGCAACTAAGGCCCGATGCAACCAAAAATAAATAAATAAATGATGATAATTTTAAAAACCTCAGAACAACTCTATGAAGTTGGTACTACTGCCTCATTTTACAGATTAAGGCAGAGAAAAATTAACTAGCTTGGCCAAGATGACACAGTGAATTAACAGAGGGGCTGGAATTCAAACCTTAGGAATCCTGACTCCCAACAGCCCATGCTCTTAAACCTCCATGTTATGCTGTCTCTCCATATATGCATGAGTGTTTATGGACTCTATTCTTTCCCACTTACCCACCTATACCCTTTCCACACTGTCTTAATTAATAGTCCTATAGTGAATTTGTACAGGACAAGCTCTCTGCCCCTAGCATTGCTTTCTTCTTTATGAGTGTCTCGACTATTCTTGGCCCTTTGTTCTTTTATCTGTATATATTTAAGAATCAACTTGTCAAGTTACATGAAAAAACTAGTTGAGATTTGACTGGAATAGCATTAACTACATAGATTTGGGGTGAAGTGACATCTCTATGACATTGAGTTTTCCTAGCCACAAAAAGGTACCTGTATTTATTTTAAACCTTCTATAATATCTTTCAATAAAGTTTTAAAGTCTTGAATATCTTAAGATTTATTCTCAACATACTTTATTCCTGTTGTAGTTTCTGTTGCTGTTAATGTTTTTATTCTAAAAAAAAGTTATATATGTTTTTTGTACTGGGATATGAATGCAGCTGTTTTTCATGTTGAGCTCATATCTGGCAACCCAGCTAAATTCTTATTAATTTTAATATATTATCTAATATTTATTCTTTGCTTTTGATTTTAAATTATTAATAATAAAGAATTTATTAATCTGGTCCTCTTCCTCTGTTAATGTGGTAACTTATATACATAAATTTTCTAATCATATATTTCTTTGCATTCGTAACGTAAATCCAATTGGGTTGAAAGGCATTACTTTCGATCTATATTGATGAATTTGGTTTGCTAGTATGTTTTTGGATTTTGCATTTATATTCATAAATGAGAGTTCCTTTTAATTTTCTTTCTTATCCTGTCCTTGTCTGATTTGGGTTATCAAGTTTATACTATTCTCATAAAATAAGTGGGAGAACCTTCTATCATCTTCTACCTTTGGGGGGAATTTACAACTGTTAACATGGTGTTCTTTGGATATCTGGTAAATTTGCTGTCCAACTGTCGTCATGGGCCTGTTTTTAGGTTTTTGGTTTGGATTTTTAAAAACTATTTGTGGTTTTTCAGGGTTAGTCTTAATAACTACTTATAGTTATTAGTCTATTCAGGTTTCCTATTTTTGTGTTATTTTGGACAATATTATATTTTTAAGGAAACTGCCTGTTTTGTTTAAATTTTTTACTTGAAAAGTATAAAATTTTTCACAGAATTTTCCAATCGTTTTTAATTTCTGCCATATCTAGAGTTATGTGTTCCTTTTCATTCCTATACTGTTTATTTTTTCCTTCTAGAGACAATCTTGCCAGAGGCTAATCTATTTTATTATTCTTTTCAAAGAAACAACTTTTGACTTTGTCAGTCTCTACTCTAGTGTGTAATTTTTTCATTCAATCTTTTTCTTCTCTGATCTTTGTTTGCTTTGTGTTTATTCTGTTACCAATTTTCTAATTTCAGTAAGAACTTGGATTATTGATTTTCAGTCTTCTTAAAAATATTTTAAATTAATTAATTAATCTATTTTTGGCTGCGTAGGGTCTTTGTTGCTGCACACGGGCTTTCTCCAGTTGCAGCAAGCGTGGGCTACTGTTCGTTGCAGTGCGTGGGCTTACTGTGGTGGCTTCTCTTGTTGCGGAGCATGGGCTCTAGGTGCGTAGGCTCAGTAGTTGTGGTGCATGGGCTTTAGCTGCTCCGTGGCATGTGGGACCCTCCCGGACCAGGGGTCAAACCCATGTCCCCTGCATTGGCAGGAGGATTCTTAACCACTGTACCACCAGGGGAGTCCCTTTCAGTCTTTCTTTTAACACAAGCCTTGGTTTTCACTATTATTCAGTTCAGAGTATTTTCTAAGTTCCCTTATGACTTCTTCTTTGATCCCAGAATATTTATCTTTTGTCACTGACATCAAACTGAGCTCAGAGAACAGCTTTCTGTATGGTACCATCGTTTTGTGGTTTGTTAAGACTTGTCTTATGGTCTAGTACATGATCAATTTCTACAATACTTCATACGTACTTGAAAAGAAAATGTACTAATTGCTGGGTGCAGACATACACATACATATCCATTAGATCAAATCTGTTAACTGTATTGCTCAAGGTCTTAACTAATTTTGTGTATGTCTGCTTGACTCAGTGAGAAGTGTGTTGAAATTTCCCATTATCATGATGGATTTGTCAATTTTTTCTGACAGTCCTACGAATATTTTGAGACTGTGTTCTTTGGTACACAAAGAATTGAATTTTATATACTTTTATCATAAAATATTAATATTTTCTGCAATAAAGTTAATTTTGTCCAATATTAATTTAGCTTTGTCAGTTTTACTTTAGTTAATATTTTCCTGGATATAGTTTACTATCCCTTTACATCCATATTTTTCTATATCCCTTATGTTTAAGTGTGTTGCTCATCAACAGCATATCCCAATCTTTCGATCTGTTTTCAACTGGTTACTTTGATCTATTTGGATTTATTATAATTACTGATACTGGATTTATTTTTGCCTCTTTGTTTTGGTACTATTTACTATTTTCTCTATGTTTTCCCCAACCCCCATGCCCTGCTTTTAAATAAAATTCCACATTATTTCTTTTATTGCTTTTAAAGTTATAGTTTTCTATTCTTTTTGTAGGTTACCTTAAATCGTCTTAAATCAAATTTTTCCTGAAACCAAGAACACTTTATGAAAAACCAGATGGGCTCTGGAGTCAAACAGACATGGCTAGAATCTCAGTTCTTCCATTTATTACCAGCTATGCGACCTTGGAGAGATTGCCTATGGTCCCCCAGCTTATTTCCTCAGCTGTACAATGAGATTGTTACAAGGCTTATATACGATAACCTATTCAAGAAGCTATGGACAACACCTGGATCACAGTAAATGCTTAACAAATGGTAGCCTTTGGGATGCAAACAGATATGGGCTTAACTTTTAGTACTAGCAGGAAAAAGGCCATTTTTTTTTTAACATCTTTATTGGAGTATAATTGCTTCACAATGGTGTGTCAGCTTCTGCTGTATGACAAAGTGAACCAGCCATACATATATATATATATATATATATATATATATATCCCCATATCTCCTCCCTCATGTCTCCCTCCCACTCTCCCTATCCCGCCCCTCTAGGTGGACACAAAGCACCAAGCTGATCTCCCTGTGCTATGCGGCTGCTTCCCACTAGCTATCTATTTTACATTTGGTAGTGTATATATGTCCATGCCACCCTCTCACTTCGTCCCAGCTTACCCTTCCCCCTCCCTGTGTCCTCAAGTCCATTCTCTACGCCTGCGTCTTTATTCCTGTCCTTCCCCTAGGTTCTTCACAACCTTTTTTTGTAAATTATTTTAGATTCCACATATTTGTGTTAGCATACGGTATTTGTTTTTCTCTTTCTGACTTACTTCACTCTGTATGACAGTCTCTAGGTCCATCCACCTCACTACAAATAACTCAGTTTCGTTTCTTTTTATGGCTGGGTAATATTCCATTGTATATATGTGCCACATCTTCTTTATCCATTCATCTGTCAATGGACACTTAGGTTGCTTCCACGTCCTGGTATCGTAAATAGTGCTGCAATGAACATTGTGGTACATGACTCTTATTGAATTATGGTTTTCTCAGGGTATATGCCCAGTAGTGAGTCTGCTGGGTCGTATGGTAGTTCTATTTTTAGTTTTTTAAGGAACCTCCATACTGTTCTCCATAGTGGCTGTATCAATTTACATTCCCACCAACAGTAAGGCTATTGTTTTTTAAGAAATGGGGAAAGGGAGTTTCAATGAAGAAGAAATCTTTTCAGCCCTAACTACAGAAGTGTGAAACCTGAGAAAGGTCTTTTAGTCTAATATCAATTTGGTTAACATAAAAATAAACTTACCCTTTATGATATATGCATAGACAAGGCAGTCGTGCTATAGTATCTCCCTGCTGCAATTCTTCAAGGCATATTGCACATTCCCCAGCATCTTTACTCAGCACATCCTCTGAGAAAAAAGAAAATGAGTTTAGGACAATAAAACTGAAAGAATTATGTGAATGCTAATTTATGAAGAGTGGTGACTGGCATATTTTGTCAGAAATACATAAAACTCAGCACCTATATTTGAAATGCTATTCACAAATCAGTGAATAATGTTTACCTTTACTTATGGACAGTGTCTCTCATTTCCATTTAGATTTCATTGAGGCACTGCAGTTAGTAATTAAGAACAGTATGGAATCCTCCAACTTGCAAATGACTTTGCTATAAAACTTTATCAGTAAGTCAGTTATTTGGAATTTATTGTCCTTATGCTACTAATCAATATTAATCTGGTGCCCAAGCTAGTTCAAAAAAGTGTATAGAGTAGAACATGGCAGAAAAGACATGAAAATACTATTGTAATTTTAAAAATTCTAAATAACAAAATTGCATAAGTTAAAGAAATCATCTTTAATACAGGACTTTAAAAAAAATCTGCTTAATTCAAGAAAATACAAAGGTAAATCAAAGCTTTTGTGTAGATTCTGAAAGGGATTTTTGGAAACTTGAGGATTTCAGGCATTAGGCTCAACATTAATCCTTTTTTTCTTTTTAACATTAAATTTCCCAATTTTAATAACTGTACTATATTTAGGTCTTAATCCTTTCCCATGACAATGCCAAGTCTACTCCAGGCAGCAATTACACTAACTTGCAGGGTATTTTAATCACTTTGTTTAAAATATTTCTATGGTGAAACCCTTTATAAAGCAAAAATTCCTTTCGGGGGAAAGAAAAAAAAAAAAGTTCTCTCAATTTATGTTTTATACTGAAATTTTAATTTAAATTACATTTTATTAACGTTAAATTTTAATTTTACAAGGATCTTGCCTAAAATAGAGTATATTAGCCGGACATACTTTGTGACTTTTTTTTTTTCTTTTTCTGTACGCGGGCCTCTCACTGCTGTGGCCCCCCCTGCCACGGAGCACAGGCTCCAGACGCGCAGGCCCAGCAGCCACGGCCCACGGGCCCAGCCGCTCCGCGGCATGCGGGATCCTCCCGGATCAGGGCACGAACCCGCTTCCCCTGCATCGGCAGGTGGACCCCCAACCACTGCGCCACCAGGGAAGCCCTGTAACTCTTTTTAAATGAGGAATAACTAAAACATGCCATTAAAACTGTTGAAGAGTACACATTCTTAGTAAGTTTGGAGAACAAAAAGCAAAAGCAGGAACATGCAGTATAAATTTATATCACAAATAGATAAATTACTGGTTTTGGAAATAAAACCAAAGAAGCTAAAGGGGAAAGGCTGCATTAATCTCTACCTAAGTGCTTAAACACAGAGCAAGGTAGGAAAGTTTCCTAAAATTAAGTACTTATCTGCTAGTCCCATACCTCTTATAAACACCAACAAATTTAATTGTGCACATATCTGTAACAGTTCCTTCTAGAAAAGTCCATTCTGTAAGTAGTCCCCCTTTAGTTGTTCATTTTGAGATAGCACATTAAGATGAGATACAGACTCTATTTGGTCTACAGAAAGTAAGGTAGCAGCAGATGATTTACCCATACGGCTAGAGGGGGTAAGAGGGCAACTTCCACAGAAAAAGGAAAGGCCTTAGCAAGAAGGCTTATGCTTTCAGAATCTAGGGAATATGGTTGAAGTAATTTTAGCTAACTATTGGGTAGCTCACAAGCTAATATATCACATCAAAGACTTAACCAGAAGAAGATTTTTGGGCAAGTGGAACTGGGTAAATGGAAAATGATGCCTATTAACACTTCCCTCAAGAGTCCTCTCCCCATTTTTCTTTTCTTGACCCTGGAGGTCCCAGCCACAACCCCGACCCCACCTGCAACCCCAAGTCTTTCCTCCTTCTCTTGATCTCCATTTTCCTCTTATTGTTCTGGATAGGTTTCCACAGATAGGGAACCAGTTTAATGTAAAGCACCTAACTAGTGTTAAAGTTAATTGGTATATTGGAACCCACAAAATAGAAGTCATCTCAGTGGCTCTGACCACATCCCAAGCCTATACCTAAGTCAGCCTAAACTACAGAAAATACCTCACTCTCAAGGAAACCCAACACCAACCACAATCCTCCAACTCAGCTTTAGCTAGCCTACTTTGTCCTAGAAAACAGAACCTGCTAGCCTTATAAGGAAACCCCAGCCTCCTAGCCAATCATGCCTTGTTTTCACAGTGCCTCTTCTAAGGCCCCATAAAACTCACTCTTGTCCAAAGTCCCCTGGGGAGGTGCTTATTAGGCACTGTAGTCCCCCAATCTATGGATTGTTTTTCCCTTGAATAAAGGACATCAAACTTGTTACCAAATTTTTTAGTTTTATTATTTAACACTAGGATGATAGCAATGAAAAAAAGAGGAAAAGATATGAAGGAAACACTAAAAGATCATAGTACAGGTATAATTCCAAATAATATGGAATTTTTTGTGGTATGTTCTCACCACTTAGATTTTTTTCACCACAAAGATATACCACATCGTAACATAAATCTAAGTCCCACAACTAACTTCAAAAAATTAACCATCACTTTTTATCAAGCCTAAGACATCAATAATTATAAGATACACCATGAGTTTTATATTTCACCAAGAAAAAAATGCTTCCATTAAACTATGACACAAATCAATTTTAAGACATGTCTCATTTTTCAAAGCTGTTAAAATTTATAAAGTGTGTCTTAGAATTGATGGGCTAGGGTATCAAATTTTCTACCTTTTGGAATACAGTAAAAATGCATCTAGATTTAAGTATAAAGGAACCAAAAAATCTCTATTAACATAAATTAGATAGACCAGCTTTTAAAAAATAAAAAGTATTGCCACATTTTTGCCATATAAATCTATGTAACAGATTCTCAACACAAAATAAAAATAGGTAGAAATCCACGAAGTAAAAGCTTCTGAATTCATTGTTCACAGAAATGTAAGTGTCTTACACTTGCTTTTATGTTGACCTATAACTACCAACTCTCATTTCTTTATTACAATAGGTTTTAAAAATCTTTTGAGTTGGGAAAACTTTAATATCTTAAAAGGCCTTGGTTATTCTGTTTATAAGAAAATTTATTTACAGTACAACAAAGACAAACCCAATCTGCATATAATTAACAGCATATATATTTTAAGAATATAGGGCTTCCCTGGTGGCGCAGTGGTTGAGAGTCCGCCTGCCAATGCAGGGGACGCGGGTTCGTGCCCCAGTCCGGGAAGATCCCACATGCCGCGGAGCGGCTGGGCCCATGAGCCATGGCTGCTGAGCCTGCGCATCCGGAGCCTGTGCTCCGCAACAGGAGAGGCCACAACAGTGAGAGGCCCGCATACGGCAAAAAAATACAAATAAGAAGAATATAATGATATGCCTTGCAGGTACTAATTTAAAAAAATCTTTTTAGTTTAATCTAGAATGACATATTAATGTCAGTCATTTTAATCAGAAGGTCCTAAAGCCCAAGTAATAAAAAATATGCAGAACTGTATTTTCTATGTTAAGATATATATATACACACATATATATATGTGTGTGTGTATATATACATATATAAGAACATTCCAAACACATTAATTTCAGTGCAGCCCAATATCCAATGTAAACAGTTTCTAATGAAATGATCTCTGCTCAGAAAATTAAAAGTTAACATTAACATATTATAGTCACTGCTCAACTGCATTTTGATAAGCAACTCTGAGTTAAAAGACGGTTCGTTCTCAACAGTTACTGCCCCAAGTAGCAAATGCTTAATTTTCAAATTTGAAAGTCTTATTTCCAATAGAATCTGTCTTTGTATGTTTGAAGGTAGTTTTTATTTTTGAAAAGTTACTATGAAACGTGATTAACTTTTGACTGGAGGTTTTCCAGAGTATGCCCCTCTCCTACCCCATTGTGACACTGTACTTTCTTTCAAAGGGAAATTTTCAGCTTAGTAATGAGATACATACAGAGTTAAATAGGGCCTAGAAATACCACTAAATCCAGGACACTGAAGCATCTTTAAGACAGCTGGGAAAAGGTTATTAAAAGTCTTTAGCTAATCAATTGAAAACATTCATGAAGAAACCATCTCAGGCAATAAGGAGTCAATGTTTTAGGACTAGAATACCTTAAGGGTAGACTACTAACTAGCCAAAATTAATATGAGAAAAGCAGAGAAGGGAACACAAATAGATTTAACTACCATGGTTGGCTAGTATGGAATTCCCGCTCTCCACAAGCACTGATTAGTGGACAGGTACTCAAAACTGTGAACAGGAAACTAAACTTGTGTTGCTTTTTCAAAAGTGTTGTTGATGTCCCACCTAACAGCTGGAATCAGTGTATTCCTTATCAGTCTAATTCCTTGATTTATTCACATGGTCTATGCATTGATTTAGAGGTACTGATACAGGAAAAGAAGAATTAAACCTAGAATAGAACAATGATTTTATCAAGAAGTAGGCACCAGAATCACTTGGGTATGTATTCTGCTCAACAGAGAAACAAAACAAAACAAAAAAACATATACCTGGGCCCCATCCCTAGAGATTCTGAAATATACCCCTGCTTCAGAAAACAACTGCTATCAAGGAAAGAGCATGCTGAAGTAGAAAGAGCATAAGATTTAAAGCTGCAAACGATATAATGAATTTCCATTCTCACTATTAGTTAGGCACATAACATCCAAAATGCTGGTCACCCTTGAGTTTCCTTTTACTCTTCTTTAATACTAGCACTAATAAAGGTATTCAAAATATTACAGAGATGAAATTTTAAAGACTCTTGTGTAAAAATTCATGTTATAAAAACACTATACAAAATATCAGTTTTTATCATTATCAGAAAAACCTTTATGGACTTCTTGAAAAACAAAGTTGGTCATTTTTCTCTTTCCTCTTCTCCCCATTCCGGTTATTCTAGTTGTTGCAATTTTATAAAATGCCATAAATAATCCCATGGCCAACAGAAACTTCTATAGGATACTCTTGACCCAGCCATTTCTAGAGACCTATTATAATTGCCAGACTGGTAACAACTCCATACAAACGATACTGCCTAATTAACTTTTAAACGTTTTGGCTTCATTCTATATATAAAAGTACTATAAATGTCCACTTTGTTACATGCTTTTAGACATACTTAAGTCTTTTATTAATCCTATATGGTAACTAAGGTTACCTCCATTTTACAGATGAAGAAACTGAGGCTCAAATAAATTACGTAACTTACCAGAAGTTACTAAACTAGTAAGTTCTAGGGTCAGGATTCAAATTTAGGGTAAGTCTTTGGCCCTTCTACAACTTCATGAATTTTGCTACAAAACAATTTCACTTTAAGAGTATAAATACAGAAGCAAACTGTTTTAGGCAACGTTAGGTTTGAAATATTAAAGGTGAGGATAGCTACCTATTTAGAGGAAGTATGTTTAAGACTGGTCATATGCTTTATCTTCTGGAGTTATTAAACTGCTATAAAAACTGGTATCAGAAATGAGCTCACACTTTACCGCTTACTTCCTTCTATGGAACAGGAAAACAGCCCTGTCCAATAGAACTTTCTATGATGACAGAAATAATCTTTTAACTGTGTTGTCCAAAACAGTAGCTACTAGCCACATACGGCCTGAAAATAGCACTTGAAATGTGTGCAACTGAGGAACTGAATTGTAAATTTAATTTTTGCAAAATGTGACATCTATATATTTCAATACAGTAGATAAGGAACACACATTTATAAACTAAAAACTTCTGTAAACTGTTATTTTACTTATAGCCTCAAGCTCTTAATTTGCATCACCCAAAGAAATTACTTAAAATTCAAGCAGCCAAATATGCAAAATTAAAATATTTAGCAAGTACAAGCACATATCCATATAGTTATTGCACATCAAGACAACATGAAAAAAAGCAGACAGCCAAAATCCTTTGGGGTGGTGGGGGAGAAAAACAACAAGACCAAATTTGTTAGAGGCAGCCAACAAAACTCCATGCGAAAATTTCATAATCATCACAACCTTATTTTCAGATCAAGCATCCGAAGGTGTATGATCTTTTCAGCAAAATACAATGCCAAGCACTATTATGGATCAGGCATTTTTACCTGAAGACTTATTTTTTGTTCTTGAACCCTCAATGATAGCAGTAGAAAACAAAAGCAGCTGAAATGTGAAATAATCCCTAGAAAAGTCAAGAATTAAAAAAATTCACAACATTAGTAAGAAGCAATTACTCTAAGAATGAAAAATTGCGGCTCACAAGGTTTATTAATAAATACCTTCAGATATAGAGTTATATCTAATGGACTTAAGAGAAGTTAACATTAATATTCTAGATTATAGATCTGTGAGATGTTACTGTACTCAAGTATCATTAAGGGGAGTTAGAAATGATATTTAACAAAGGGAAACAGTCATTTTCACTGTAAGATTAATATATCAATAAAAACATGGGGATAACCTTTACTAAACTGTCTAAAACTCAAAGTTCATGGTCAGGGTCAAATTTTACCCTGCTTGGAAACTTCTTATTCTGGTTCAATGAGAAATTGCAGGCTTCCTCTGCCTAGATGCTACTGACATTTACTGCATCAATGCTTTCTTTAGGTTAAATATAATTGAGAATTGGCTAAACACATAGCCACTTTTCATTTGCACTGTTAGAAATTTACTTTAAAATTAAGACTATTCTTCAAGAGGAGACAGAAGTTGTGACTCTTCTGATGACTTTTAAGGAAAGATGTGTACTACTCTTGGGAATATTTTGGAAACTGACATTTGGCACCTTCTCCAAGAAAATATAAGTAAAAGAAAATGGAACCCAAAGTACATACTCCAAAAGGTAAAATATACAAAAACAACGCTAACTAAAACTTACAGATTTAGCTTTCTTGGGCCTTTTTGTTTCTAACTTGCCTAAAAAAATAGCTCAGGAATAAGTATTTTATAAAACCAGATACTGGGACTTCCCTGGTGGTGCAGTGGTTAAGAATCCGCCTGCCAATGCAGGGAACATGGTTCGATCCCTGGTCCAGGAAGATCCCACATGTCACGGAGCAACTAAGCCCATGCGTCACAACTACTGAGCCTGCGTTCTAGAGCTGGCGAGCTACACTACTGAGCCCACGCACCACAACTACTGAAGCCTGCACGCTTAGAGCCGTGCTCCGCAAGGGAAGCCACTGCAATGAGAAGCCCGCGCACAGCAACGAAGACCCAATGCAGCCAAAAATTAATGAATTAATTTTTTAAAAAAAGGTACCTAATAAGCTGCAAGAAGTTATACAAGTCATCTAAGAAATTTTTAAATTACCAACTTACTCCCCAATCTTCATACCAAATTAAGATGACTTTCCTTTACTCCCTCCCTGTTACAAATCGCTGATTTGATAAACCCTGAATAAGTGTTTACCTAAATGAATTGTCCACATTAAAAAATTAATAAAAAGACCCAAAAACCAAACAAAAAAATACCCCAAAACACACACATATAGAAAAGAAAAAAAAAGAAAAGAAACTCCTGAATATATACAAAAATAGAATAAAATATACTTTGAACTAAAAAGTTTCAGGTCCATTTTTGTTTTGAATCAATGCAGAGAGAAAAACATCAGTCCTAAAAAAACCAAAAAAGCTGATTTTCAAACTTAATTTATGATTGTATACTTTTAGAATTAAATTAATGTATTCAATTATAATGTAGGCTTTAATGGCAATAACAAAAGAGTCAAACAATCTGGGTAATATAATGTAGCAAATTTTAAAAAAGTGTTATTTATAGACAGTTCTAGGTTCAAATTCCAACTCTGCAACGGGTTTAGGAATATAATGGGGTAATAATACCTACTTCATAGGGCAGTGGTAAGAATTAAATAATATCTGTTAAATACCTACCACTGTACCTGGCAAGGAGCAGGTATGTTCTGAATACTAGCTATGTGATTACTGGCAAGAAAGGACACTTCCTCTGAGTTTGTTTTCTCCAATCTAAAGAAATGATGAAACCTCCTAGACTTGTCTCTTAAAAGTGTTATGAAGATCTAATGAGATAACGCAAATGGAATGCAGTCTTACGGAAAAGAATAGGCCTGAACTTTGGACAATGCACAAAATTCTGAGTCTCATTTTCTTCAAATAAATTGCAAGTCATAATACCTGCATCTCACAGTCTTTCATATTGATGATTAAAAATAAAAGAACTAATGAATGTAAAAATGCTTAAGGCTCTAAATGTTAGCTAAACAAAATTCTACTATCATATTGAAACTGAAAAATGTCAATACAATGGTATTGTATCATAGCATACAACAAAACATATTATGTCAGAACTATTATCAGATTTATGAACTACGATTCTATCTACCATTCTGTTAGAATGAATCTGAGAAGGCGTATTACAATGTGTATGTATACGTACTGAGGCTAATGTGTGATGGTGTTTCCCTGCTGCTTCCCCAAGGCTACAAGGTAATTAGCAGGCTGACTGGTAGATAATGTACAGGGTCAAAACTCAAAACGCCTAAAGGGGGATAAGCCAGAAAACGTTCAAAAAGTAGCTCATCTTTTAACCTACTTCATAAGAAAAAAGAACAGCACAGTTGTGACAATAAATGCCAACTGAATTTGGCCTTAGTTTTAGGGGTTAACAGGTAATTGTGACAAACTGGTGCCCACAGTCCTATCTAAAGGGGCAGTTCCTACTATAGAATGCCATGTGGGAATAAAGAGCCAGTGTGGCTAGGTATATTTAAAGCAGCTGCAAATTTAGGTTTTTAGATGAAATTTCTTCATTTTCAAAATACTGACTCAAAAACATTTTTGATACTGTGTAAGCAAACAAAAAAAAGTCTGTGAGCCTAATGTAGCCAATACTTTGCAACCTCTGTATTCAAGAAGCAGTAAATTCCATGAGGGCAGAGAACCTTGTAGGTTCTGCTTACTCCAGCACGTAGCATAGTGTTTTGTACACAGTAACTGCTTGATAAATATTTTTTGAATAGCTAATGAAGCAAAAGATCTCCGAAGACTAAAGAAAGCACCAAGCAACAAATGAACCAATGGCAGAGAAAAGGCCCCAAAGCCAGAGGGTTGGTGTTTCAGTGACTTGGGCACTTCACTTGCAGGCTGGTGACTCAGCTGAGCTCAGACCTATTTTTTTTCCTATTTTTTTTTTTAAGTGTACTGACTTCTTCTTTATCCAGTGGTTCATATCAGCCAATCAACCAGAAAGCACTGAATATATGTGGAGTTTGCCAATAAATAATTATAGGTTGATTAGCATGTATGGGTAAAGAATTAAAAGCACTATGTATGCACAGGAGAGAGATTTTAAATGTCCACTCCTAAGATAATAAAGCAAAGTGTGAAACTCAAATGTACCTGAAGGAAAAAGCAGGAAGGTGAGAACCAGTAGCTCTGACAACAGTCATGTAACATTAACAACTCAGAGTTCTTTCTTGATCCCTCTTCACCCTGCTACTAAATGACTAAACACTGTGACTAAATTACTAAAATAACTGTAACTAATTGCTGGATCCTGGAGAATCTAAATCTAGATTCATCTGAAACTTCAGATAATGAAACCTCATGAAAAATCAAGAGACAGCAAGTGTAAAATGGGTTTATAAAAAAATTGTTTTAAGAAGAGGGGAAACACACTGATTTTGAAACAGGTTTATTTCTTTCTGCTCAAAGTTTACCAATCCTTCAGTTGCCCAGGCAACTTCAGTACCTGAGTGAATCCCACTGGAACAAGGGAAGAAGGCTGCTCTGACAGTGAAAGCACTACTGAAAGAAAGAAGCTACTAAGTTGGCCTGAGGACAGAACTCTCTCTGCACCCAAGAACAGGGAAACTTCTTTGCTCACACTTTTAAACAAAAAGGGCTAGTGTGTGCCAAGCTAATGACCACAAGGCTCACAAGAGAAGAATATCCTACATTCTATCCACTTCTATTTGAGAAAGAAATAATAGTATGATCTACATGTGTGCTAACATTATGGAACAGAGAAAGGTCATAAACTAAGTATACACAACAATGTGAATGAAGGTGAAGCAAGCTGATAAACTGAAATAGACACCTACTATAATATCAGAACAAATGAAGGGATGGAAGAAAGGGAGGGAGGAAAGTGATGATGACTTTACAAGTAGAAATTCCTAGAACCAAAACCCATTATTTTTTAATATTTCAGAAGGGAAAAAGGAAGGCCAATGCAGAAAACTAAGTTAGTAATCTAGAATAAATATCATGTAACTAAAAAAAAAAAAAATTAACAAAAACATAAGACAGAGGATACATCAAGGAGCTCTAATGTTGAAATTACAGGACTCACAGGAAGAGAAAAGGAACAGAGAAAGAAATAATAATCAAAGAAGTACTAGAAGAAAATAATCCCTGAGCTGACTAAACATTTGAGTTGCTAGACTGAAAAGGTTTATAAAGTCTCAAGCAGAATTAATAAAGATGGGAGTAGAGTGAAAAAACACTTAAATAGATGCATCCTGGGAAAAAAAGAGGATTTCCAACCTTCAAAAAAAATTAACCTGTAAGCTTCCATTTATGGAAAGAACAGGTAAGTTAAGATGAAAAAACAATGAGACCCAGCAAGACTTCACATCTGTAATACTTGGAGTAAGACAATACAGACTTAAAGGGAAAAAAAAAGAAATAAAAATATCCTATATTCAGCAAAAGATAGTAATCATATATGAAGGTGAACAAGAAACACCTGGGAATCCAACAGCTCATTAAGTATACCATCCATGAAAGGCTTTCTAAGGAAATTATTCATGAAAATGCTTTTAACAAAAAAGAAAATTAAGAACAAAACCCTCAATATACAGAAAGTGAAAATTAAAGAGTACAAAAAACAGCAGTGAGCAATGAAATATGTTTAAGTGAAATTTAAATCTAAATAGATAATACTGTGACTGAAACTGTAATATAACTAAGGATTTTTGAAACAAAAGGAACATCCTGCCAGTGCAAAACTTAATACGTAATTAGGATGTAAAGTCTAAATTATTTCATAATATCCAGGACTTGGAGACAGAGGGGGAGGGGAGTAGGGGACAGGAAAGTGAGCAAGAATAATATATTAGGGGGATGAGCACAAAGAAAACTCCTAATTTTGATAGAATAAAACAGAAGTATATGTTTAAAAATATATATTAAAGCAAGGTAACCAACAAAGGAATGAAAGATGTATAGTAAAAGTTCCGAACTAATCTGGAGGAAAGGGAAAGTAACTTGATCAATCCAGAGAAGGCTGGGAAGAACAAAGTAAAATAGACAATAAATACCAAATAAGGGAAAGAACAACACTAAATTTACCAGCTATAATGTAAATGTATGTGTGTTGAACAGTATAACAGGACATCATATAACTACTATCTAGCCTCAACAAATCAACTTATTTACTATGAATTAAAAAGAAAAAAATAAACAAAACAGGGAAACATAGAGAAGCAACTGTCCCAGAACACATGCCAAGATATAAGAGCTCAGGAATGAAGATGAAAAAGAAGAGGGAAAAAAGCCTATTACAAAATGAAGGTGAAACTAGAAGGAGAACAAGAAAGAATAGACATACCTGATATCACAGTTAGGAACACAAGGGGTCAAAACTGAGAAAAGTAAACTGGAAATGAAAAAAGCTTTAATAACTACAGAAAAAAATGTTACCTAAGGAAGACAAGAAAAGGAGATCCTATTACACACCTACAGTATGGTAAAAAATAAAATTACATCACAGAAACAAAAATAGATCTAGATCTATATACTTAAATCCTAGAATTGAATTGAATCCTAGAAAAAACTTATCATGAAATATCAACACTATTTAGTAGATATTGGTCAAAAAAAATAGAGTTCTTTGGGCACCTTGGCAAAAAGACTGTCAATTCTAAAAGGAGGTGAAATCAGGCTGGTCTCAGACATCTCCAGAGAAGCATTTTACACTGTAAGACTGGAAGAAAGCTTATAATATCCTCAAATAAAGGAAGCACAACCCAAAGATTTCACACCCAAACTGTTATTCAAAAACAAAAACAAAAAACACAGACAACCAATATTAAACATGCAAGCAGTCTAGTAAACTGTTTCCCATGAGCCCTTCTCAAAGGATTTATATGAGGATAAACCTCAGCTAACCAAGAGATGCCTGGAATAGCTAAAGCAAAAAGATTTGCAGTGAGAACTGAATCTACTTAACTGTAAGATTAAAACAAATGTGGGAATTATGATTAGATAATATATAACATATACCTAAAAAATTAAAAGTTCATTATTATCTATAATAATTGGGTGTAAAAAAGTATCATTTGAAGTTGACAAGGCAAATAAGAGAAGTATAAATATATTTAATAGCATAAGAGTAAAGATTAAGATAATGTAATAACTAAAATTGGGACAGAGCGGTACGAAAGGCAGAAAGAGGAAATATATTCAATTTCATCACTGTTCATAGAAAGAAATTAATAGTGTCTAAAAATATAAACTTAAGGATACTATATAGTTATATTTATGAAAATAATCTCTAAATAAACAACAATAGTTCTTCCTAAGTAAAAGAGGAGGCATATGGAACAGAAAAACTGGCCACTTGGTGAAACGTTTTTAAAAAGCCATAAAAACAGAAAGTATCAATACATAACAACAGAATTAAAACTAGCCATATTAATAAATGTAAATGGACTAAACCAACACAATAAAAAGGAAAGATTAGATTGGATCCTAAATGAAATTAACCCTGCATTGTATACAAGAAGATATATGAAACAAAAAGATGAAAGTTGAAATGAAGAGAAAACATTTATCAGGCAAATACAAACTATACAAACTAAAAGAAATAAAGAATTACAATCTCAACATTAGACAAGGCTGAATATAATGAGATGGCATTAAAGAAGACGAAGGACCGTTTATAGTACTAAAAGGTGCAACGGCACCTAAGTTATAATAGTTAGGAATAACGTATTTATTCATAGCATCAGCATTCATAAAGCAAAGAAGTATAGGCAATACATATAAAAATAGAAAAATTAGCAATAGAAGACTTTAATTTACCTCAGTCAATGACAAATAAAGTGAGAAAAAAGATGGATATAAAAGACCTTTTAAACTGAACACAAGCATGGAACACTTGCCCAAAATGACCACATATTAAACTACACAAAGAAAATCTTAATAAACTAAAATATAGAAATAGTATAGATAACATCCACTGATCACAATATAGTAAAACTAGAAAATCGCAAAACCAGAGGGAAAAAGCCCCTCAGCCCCTAACATCTAGGACTTTAAAAACACTCAACAACTTTTGAGTCAAAGAAGGTATTCCCCCAAAATACAGAATATCTGAATAAATTTTTAAAAAGTAACAATTTTTGCAAATATCCTGTATATTAGCAAATACACTCCATCATTAAAATAAAATACTAGACGTATTACCAGGAATATAAATGTACATACACCCCTGACCAAGCAAGATTTCAAGGACTACATCCCATAGACATACCATACACATACAAAATACCAGGAACAACTTAAACACCCATCCACAAGAGACTGGTTAATTAACTGTGGTTCATCCACCTATAAAATATAAGGTAATTGAACATCCCTGGTGGCGCAGTGGTTAAGAATCTGCCTACCAATGCAGGGGACACGGGTTCGATCCCTGGTCCAGTAAGATCCCATATGCTACAAAGCAACTAAGCCCATGCGCCACAACTCCTGAGCCTGTGTGCCACAATTACTGAGCCCGCGCACCTAGAGCCCATGCTCCACAACTAGAGAAGCCACCGCAATGAGAAGCACACGCACCGCAACGAAGAGTAGTCCCTGCTTGCCGCAACTAGAGAAAGCCCACGCGTAGCAATGAAGGCTCAACGCAGCCAAAAATTAAAAAGATAAATTATTTTTAAAATATATACATATATATAAGGTAATAATAGTAAAGAGAACGATGAAGATCATTTGGAATAATTTCCAGGATATATAAAACAATCTCAAGGTTCAGAATGTTTACAGCATGATACCATGGTGTAAAGAGTGTGTGGGAACAGAACATATGTATCTATTTGTTTGCATATGCATTAAATATCTCTGGAAGGATCACAAGAAATTGATAGTACTGGCCACCTCTGGAAAGGGTGACTGAGGGACTGAGGTGAGGGCAAGACTTCACGGTACATCCTTTGTACCTCTCTGCTTTGGCAAACGTATTACCTATTCAAAAATAAAATTTAAATTAATTATAGAAAAAAAAGAATAAGCAAAGATAGGCAAGTACAAATAAAAAGAAACTGTTGGGGTAACAATTCTCCATGGGTCTCTCCTGTTCAAGTCTTGGACTATCTTTTCAAGGATCTTTGTAGAGCAAAAAGCCTTGAAAGATTCAGTGTCCCCTCCAGCGCAAGGGTGGACCTGCTTACTTCCCTAAGCTCAGGGTTCCTCTTGTGTAATGCAAATCGCTGAGCATGCAGATATCCCCTTGCCCTCTTCACCATCACCCTGTGGGAACAGGGACTTCAGGAAGTGGCACAAAAAAATGCTGATACTCTGGCTGCTGTTATGATTAATAATAATAGAAGTCCTTTGATTCTCTTTTCTGCCAAAATTCATGAAACTGTGGCAGACTGATATGTTACCTTACAAGTAGGGTAAAATTCTCAGACCTTTCACAGTTTCTGGTAAACCTAAGTCAAAATAATCTTGGAGAGGGCTTCCCTGGTGGCGCAGTGGTTGAGAGTCCCCCTGCCGATGCAGGGGACTCGGGTTCGTGCCCCGGTCCAGGAAGATCCCACATGCCGCGGAGCGGCTGCGCCCGTGAGCCATGGCCGCTAAGCCTGCGCGTCCGGAGCCTGTGCTCCGCAGCGGGAGAGGCCACAACAGTGAGAGGCCCGCGTACGGCAAAAAAAAAAATCTTGGAGAAAGCAGAACAGAGAGAAGTGTACTTTATAACATAAAAAGATTCAACCCAAATAGAAAATAAGTCAAAAATAGTTTTTCAAATAACATAGCTATGAAATATATAAAGCCAGAAAAAGACTGTTGCAAGGACACTATCACCAACAGGAACTTAAAAATAATAAGAAAAAATTAGTAAAACCATGGCCAGAGAGGGGATAGATACTTTAACAAACTTCTCTCCAAATCTGTCAGACTATGTAAACCAAACATAAGCAAGGATACAGAATATTTCAATAATACAACCAAACTCAATTTACTGGAAGTACTTATATACATATGAATTAAAAAGAATAATAGTAGAAGTAAATTTTTTACTCTACAGAAAACATATATGTTTCTCTTATATTCATGATTTACAGAGGTCAGTGAAGTACGTGGTCACAAAGAAAACAACAATGAATTTCAAAAACATAGTTATTATGGGCAGCATTCTCTAATATCAAGATCAAAAAGACTTCCCATCATACATACCCCTCCCCTCATAAAAAAATTTATCTTCAAAATTAAGAAGGATTTTTTTCTAGTTAACCTCTGAATCAAAATAGAATTAAAAATTGAAATGAGAAATTATCTAGACATTAACAAAAATATTTTATATTAAAAGCTCAGATACAAATAAAGCTCTTATAAGAAAATACTTCTATTTCTAAAATACTTTTATTAAAATTTAAAAATTGGGGCTTCCCTGGTGGCGCAGTAGTTGAGAGTCTGCCTGCAGATGCAGGGGACACGGGTTCGTGCCCCAGTCCGGGAAGATCCCACATGCCGCGGACCGGCTGGGCCCGTGAGCCATGGCCGCTGAGCCTGCGCGTCCGGAGCCTGTGCTCCGCAACGGGAGAGGCCACAGCAGTGAGAGGCCCGCGTACCGCAAAGAAAAAAAAAAAATTGAAAAATTGAAAAGAAATAAGTAGCTTTATTCAGTACATAGTACTAATAAATTAGTAGCTTTATTTACAACTCTAAAGTAGCTTCTTTGAAAATATCAATTAAACATAAGCCATTTTAACTAGCTTAAGGTTCAAAAGTACAAAAATATATAACATTAGAACGAAATGGGCCATATAATCAAAAATATTTTAAAAATTAAAATATTTGTAAGAAAACGTTCATGCAATGCTATGGCAATTAATTAGGACATTTAGAAAAAAACAATTATTTTCTAACAAAACACAAATTCCCAAAATTGACTGAGGAAGTAGAAGAACATGAATATACTAATAATCACAGAAGTTATAAGGACTGTCAAAGATCTATCTTAAAAAAAAGGGGTTGGGCTTCCCTGGTGGCACAGTGGTTGAGAGTCCCCCTGCCGATGCAGGGGACTCGGGTTCGTGCCCCGGTCCGGGAGGGACCCACATGCCGCGGAGCGGCTGGGCCCGTGAGCCATGGCCGCTGAGCCTGCGCGTCCGGACCCTGTGCTCCGCAACGGGAGAGGCCACAACAGTGAGAGGCCCGCATACCGCGAAAAAAAAAAAAAAGGGGGGGGGGTAGATGGTTTTACAGTCAAATTCTATCTGATATGAAAAGAACAGTCCTTCCTGGGTTTTTCAAATTATTCCAGAGAAGAGAAAAGATGGAAAGCTTTCCCACTTATTTTACTAGCATAATCTTTAGCTAGCACAAACTTGGTAGCATTGTTTTAAAAGATTAATAATCCATGATCAAACAGTTAAATCCAGCAACATTAGAAATCAACACAATTCAACTGAAACATCAGAAAATCTACCAACGTAATTTATCAACAAATAAAAAGGGGAAAAAGCATTTACTAAAATTAGGCTGTTTCTTGCCGTAAGTAAAAGAGAATGAGACAAGAATGACATACAATAAAGATGATTTACCAAAATTCTAAGCAAGCATCTATGAAACAATGAAACACTACAGACACATAAGACGGGCATGTCCACTGGCACCACTATTATCAACATCATTTGTAAGCTTCAAACTAATGCAGTAAGACAAAGAAACAACACATATGCATAAACACTTGAAAATGTTATCTTCATTTGCAGATGAAGTCATAAATCTAGAAAATCCAAAGACTCGCCTACAACCAGCCTTCGTTTTCTACCAGCAAAACCAATTTGATATTCAAACGGTAAGCAAAAGCCATCCATAACAGTATCAAAACTATAAAATACTAGTCAAAAATTTAACAAGTTTAACACTAAAGATATAGGTTCTCAATGAATCAAAACAAATGTAGAGATAAATCATGCTCCTTAACAGATAAACTGAAAATCTTAAAAAAAAAAAAAAAAAAAGCATTGAGCAAGACAGTAAACATCTTTTCTTTGTAAGATTTAATATAGTGTAAAACATGTACAGTCCAGTTGAGTCTTATGTTAATGAATAACAGGCTATACTTTATATTCACTCATCTGTATTCTGTATATAATAAACATAAAATGTCTGAAGCTAGAAAGTAAGACTTCATAATAGGAGTCCTTCACTATGAGAATTCCACAATATAAAAATGAGAGAAAATTAACTCGCATTTTCCCTCTAAAACCAGAGGAAGAGAAAATTATGAAGTCTTTTGTTGCTGGGGCTTACAACAGTAGCTCTCATCCCCCTAAAAATCCCTTTTATCCATTATTGAAAGGGTGATAATAAACTGAGATTACGTATTTCAAGTTATATTTGTGCCATATACAATATGTCTTAGTGTGTCTTGGGGATACTTAAAATCAGAGAGCACCTACGGCCCATTAAAAAATTCTTTTAAATCACCACAAATAGGAACGTTAAATTTTTTTTAAAAAAAACAACTTTTTAAAAAGAAATGTCTCTTAGGCTTAATCTCCAAGTTAAACTTCTACTCTTCTGTTTTACTGACTGATTGATGGAACCAGATATATTTATTTTATATTTTGAGTTATAATCCAATACCATGCTATATTAATTTTCTTGCTCAAATTATTCACTGGGAGCTCATTCAGGTTGGCTCCTATGCCCTCATCTTTTTGATTTTTGAGCACTTCCTTGCTTTCAGACAACACAAGATCTCCAGGCTTTTATTTTCTCTGCTCCAGCCCTCGAATCAGCCATTTCTCCAAGAAGCCCTGTTTTCTTTTTACAGAAGAATGGTATTTAGAAACCAAGATTTGGGTACTGGGTGTCAAAGATTTTTCAGCTACAGAAAGGCCTCTCATACCAAAAAGCATTACAAGGAAAGGTCTAAGAACTGAATACCAAGAAATACAGTTTAAAGGGAGCAAAATAAAAGAAATCCTAAGTAACAATAATCTAGGAGGTATTTAGAGGTCAAAAAGCCTAGAGATCCCAAAATCAGTCCAGCAAAAAATGGGAGAAATCAAGCAAATCATAAATATTATAAATATTCAGATAGCAAAGGAGTGAAACTACCTAGAATATTTTTATTATTTTTATTGTTCTATTACCTTAATACACTGTTAAAATGTTAAGAGTTAAATACAATTCACCAAAAAGGCAAAGCCACTCTGTTAATACTGCCTTCCCTGAAACCAAACCACTATCTGGGAAGATATTTCTCAAGGCCATCTCTGAGGCAAATGCAGGGCAGTGCGGTGAATTATCAGGGCCAAGATGACTTAAACGAGAGAGAAAAACCATTAAAAAAAAAAAAAGTTATACAAGTAATAAATGGTCATTGAAAAAATATTCACAAGCCATTTCTTCAATAGTCCTCTGTAAAATCTTTCTTGAAAGCAACAAAATACTCAGTGACCCTAACCCTAACCCTTACTCGTTTTGGAAAAATCCTTTGAAAAGAATCACATTTCACAATTTTCACATTTTGCAAAGACCAACATCCCTGGCACAAAGTTTAGAGCAGCTAGGTATTCTCTTACAATCTCTTTACCCAAAATTGAGTCCTCCACTGCCAATCCTCAAATCACCTGTGACACCTCCCTCCCCATTTCCAGCACTCACTAAACCCAATTCATTCTTTCTTCACCTGTCTCTTTCTCCTCCTAATACATCATCTAACCACTTCCTACATAAAATACCACACCACTCTCCAAACTAGTCTTTAAAGAAATTACATTCCTTACAAATATTTCTGCACATGAATGCAAGATTAATCTTCCAAATTCCAAATAATTTATTTTAAAACTGCCCTAAATTTATCTTCTCACCTACAATTCCCTTTCATCATGCTCTGCTCCCCTAAACTATACCTACCTAGCTGTTATTTCTGAGCTCACCCTGCATTTCTCTCCAAATCTTATTAATCCTTTCAAGGTCTAGAATAAATACCTAAATAGACTAGTTTACCCTTTACTATGTACATACATATAAAATATTTTACGAAGGGGCAAAACTGTTGATAGACTTGAGCTGAGTCCTACGTTTGCTCTAATATAGAAGAAACTTAAAAATGAGATAAACTTGGAAATGCATTTTATTAATTTGCATTAGAATTTCTTTAAGATGAGAGTCTGCCAATACCACATCCCAACCAAAGTAAGAACTGGGACCAGAGGAAAAAATCATTTCTCTCTGAGGACAGCTCTAAAGGTTTACTGGGTTTTCTCGCACTCCAAAAGTCTTTTCAATGTCTCTGTGTTGTTTCTTCTGATTTCTTATGATCAGGAAAACTTGCCTTGAATGTTGGAATGATTTAAAAAAATTATGAAAGTAATATAAGAAGAAAACAAAAGGCAAGACATAAAGATTTATGAAATGGAACTACAATCCTGCAGCCTGTGAAACAAAATCCACATTCACAGAAAGACAGACGAAATGAAAAGGCAGAGGACTATGTATCAGATGACAGAACAAGATAAACCCCCGGAAAAAACAACTAAATGAAGTGGAGATAGGCAACCTTCCAAGAAAAGAATTCAGAATAATGATAGTAAAGATAATCCAGCACCTCGGAAAAAGAATGGAGGCAAAGATCAAGAAGATGCAAGAAATGTTTAACCAAGACTTAGAAGAATTAAAGAACAAACAAACAGAAATGAGCGATACAATAACTGAAATGAAAAATACACTAGAAGGAATCAATAGCACAATAACTGAGGCAGAAGAACACATAAGTGACCTGGAAGGCAGAATGGTGGGATTCACTGTCACAGAACAGAATAAAGAAAAAAGAATGAAAAGAAATGAAGACAGCCTAAGAGACCTCTGGGACAACATTAAATGCACCAACATTCACATTATAGGGGTTCCAGAAGGAGAAGAGAGAGAGAAAAGACCTGAGAAAATATCTGAGAAGATTATAGTCGAAAACTTCCCTAACATGGGCAAGGAAATAGCCACCTAAGTCCAGGAAGCGCAGAGTCCCAGGCAGGATAAACCCAAGGAGAAACACGCTGGGACACATGGTAATCAAATTGAGAAAAATTAAAGACAAAGAAAAATTATTAAAAGCAACAAGGAAAAAATGACAAATAACTAACAAGGGAACTCCCACAAGGTTAACAGCTGATTTCTCAGCAGAAACTCTACAAGCCAGAAGGGAGTGGCATGATATATTTAAAGTGATGAAAGGGAAGAACCTACAACCAAGATTACTCTACCCAGCAAGGATCTCATTCAGATTCCACAGAGAAATCAAAAGCTTTAAAGACAAGCAAAAGCTAAGAGAATTCAGCACCACCAAACCAGCTCTACAACAAATGCTAAAGGAACTTCTCTAACTGGGAAAAACAAGAGAAGAAAAGGACCTACAGAAACAAACCCAAAACAATTAAGAGAATGGTAATAGGAACATACATATCAATAATTACCTTAATGTGAATGGATTAAATGCTCCAACCAAAAGACACAGGCTCACTGAATGGATACAAAAACAAGGCCCATATATATGCTGTCTACAAGACACCCACTTCAGACCTAGGGACACATACAGACTGAAAGTGAGGGGATGGAAGAAGGTATTCTATGCAAATGGAAATCAAAAGAAAACTGTAGTAGCAATACTCATATCAAACAGAATAGACTTTAAAGAATGCTACAAGAGACACGGAAAGAAACTACATAATGATCAAGGGATCAATCCAAGAAGATGTAACAATTATAAATATATATGCATCCGACATAGGAGCACCTCAATACATAAGGCAAATGCTAACAGCTATAAAAGAGGAAATGGACAGTAACACAATAATAGAGGGGGCACTTTAACACCCCACTTACACCAATGGAAAGATCATCCAGACAGAAAATTAATAAGGAAACACAAGCTTTAAATGACACAATAGAGCAGATAGATTTAATTGATATTTATAGGATATTCCATCCAAAAACGGCAGATTACACTTTCTTCTCAAGTGCTCATGGAACATTCTCCAGGACAGATCACATCTTGGGTCACAAATCAAGCCTCAGTAAATTTAAGAAAATTGAAATCATATCAAGCATCTTTTTGACCACAACGCTACGAGATTTAGAAATCAATTACTGGGGGAAAAAAATGTAAAAAACACATACCGGCTAAACAAAATGTTACTAAATAACCAAGAGATCACTGAAGAAGTCAAAGAGGAAATCAAAAAATACCTAGAGACAAATGACAACAAAAACACGGTGATCCAAAACCTACAGGATGCAGCAAAAGCAGTTCTAAGAGGGAAGTTTATAGCAATACAATCCTACCTCAAGAAACAAGAAAAATCTCAAACAATCTAACCTTACACCTAAAGGAACTAGACAAAGAAGAACAAACAAAACCTGAAATTAGTAGAAGGAAAGAAATCATAAAGATCAGAGCAGAAATAAATGAAATAGAAACAAGGAAAACAATAGCAAAGATCAATAAAATTAAAAGCCGGTTCTTTGAGAAGATAAACAAAATTGATAAACCATTAGCCAGACTCAAGAGAAAGGAGAGGACTCAAATCAATAAAATTAGAAATGAAAAAGGAGACGTTACAATGGACACTGCAGAAATACAAAGCATCCCAAGAGACTACTACAAGCAACTCTATACCAATAAAATCGACAACCTGGAAGAAATGAACAAATTCTTAGAAAGGTATAACCTTCCAAGACTGAATCAGGAAGAAATAGAAAAGATGAACAGACCAATCACAAGTAATGAAATTGAAACTGTGATTAAAAATCTTCCAACAAACAAAAGGACCAGATGGCTTCACAGGTGAATTCTATGAAACATTTAGAGAAGAGCTAACACCCATCCTTCTCAAACTGTTCCAAAAAATTGCAGAGGAAGAAACACTCCCAAACTCACTCTACAAGGCCCACCATCACCCTGATACAAAAACCAGAAAAGATACTACAAAAAAAGAAAATTACAGACCAATATCACTGATGAACATAGATGCAAAAATTCTCAACAAACTACTAGCAAACAGAATCCAACAACACATTAAAAGGATCATACACCATGATCAAGTGGGATTTACCCCAGGAAGGCAAGCATTCAATATACGCAAATCAATCAATGTGATACACCATATTAACAAACTGAAGAATAAAAATTACATGATCATCTCAATAGATGCAGAAAAAGCTTCTGACAAAATTCAACACCCATTTATGACAAAAACTCTCCAGAAAGTGGGCACAGAGGGAGTCTACCTCAACATAATAAAGGCATATATGACAGAACCACAGCAAACATCATTCTCAATGGTGAAAAACTGAAAGCATTTCCTCTAAGAACAGGAACAAGACAAGGATGTCCACTCTCACCACTTTTATTCAACATAGTTTTGGAAGTCCTAGCCATGGCAATCAGAGAAGAAAAAGAAATAAAAGGAATACAAATTGGAAACGAAAAAGTGTAACTGTCACTGTTTGCATATGACATGATACGATACATAGAGAATCCTAAAGATGCCACCAGAAAACTACTAGAGCTAATCAATGAATTTGGTAAAGCTGCAGGATACAAAATTAATGCACACAAATCTTTTGCATTCCTATACACTAGCAATGAAAGATCAGAAAGAGAAATTAACCATCTCATTCACCACTGCAACAAAAAGAATAAAATACGTACGAATAAATCTACCTAAGGAGGTAAAAGACCTGTACTCAGAAAACTATAAGACACTGATGTAAGAAATCAAAGATGACACAAACAGTTAGAGAGATATACCATGATCTTGGATCGGAAGAAGCAATATTGTGAGCATGCCTATACTACCTAAAGCAATCTACAGATTCAATGCAATCCCTATCAAATTACCAATGGCAATTTTTATAGAACTAGAACAAAAAATCTTAAAATTTGTATGGAGACACAAAAGACCCAGAATAGCCAAAGCAGTCTTGAGGGAGAGAAACGGAGCTGGAAGAATCAGCTCCCTGACTTCAGACTATACTACAAAACTACAGTAATCAAGACAATATGGTACTGGCACAAAAACAGAAACATAGATCAATGGAACAAGATAGAAAGCCCAGAGATAAACCCACGCATCTATGGCCAGCTCATCTATGACACAGGAGGCAAGGATATACAATGGAGAAGACAGTCTCTTCAATAAGTGGTGCTGGGAAAACTGGACAGCTACATGTAAAAGAATGAAATCAGAACACTCCCTAACACCATACACAAAAATAAACTCAAAATGGATTAGAGACCTAAATGTAAGACCAGACACTATAAAACTCTTAGAGGAAAACTCAGGAAGAAAACTCTTTGACATAAATCACAGCAGGATCTTTTTTAACCCACCTCCTAGAGTAATGGAAATAAAAACAAAAATAAACATATGGGACCTAATGAAACTTAAAAGCTTTTGCACAGCAAAGGAAACTATAATCAAGACGAAAAGACAACCCTCAGAATGCGAGAACATATTTGCAAATGAATCAACGGACAAAGGATTAACCTCCAAAATATATAAACAGCTCATGCAGCTCAATATTAAAAAAAACCAAACAACCCAATCAAAAAATGGGCAGAAGACGTAAGTAGACATCTCTCCAAAGAAGACATATAGATGGCCAAAAAGCACATGAATAGCTGCTCAACATTACTAATTATTAGGGAAATGCAAATCAAAACTGCAATGAGGTATCACCTCACATCAGTCAGATGGCCATCATCAAAAAAATCTACAAATAAATGCTAAAGAGGGTGTGGAGAAAAGGGACCCCTCTTACACTGTTGGTGGGAATGTAAACTGGTACAGCCACTATAGAGAACAGTATGGAGGTTCCTTAAAAAACTAGAAACAGAACTACCATGCGACCCAGTAATACCACTCTTCAGTATATACCCAGAGAAAATCATAATACGAAAAGATACATGCATGCACCCCAATGTTCTGTGCAGTACTATTTACAATAGCCAGGACATGGAAACAACCTAAATGTTCAGGAACAGAGGAATGAATAAATGAGACGTGGTACATATATACGATGGAATATTACTCAGCCATAAAAAAGACCAAAATAATGCCATTTGCTGCAACATGGATGGACCTAGAGACTGTCATACTTAGTGACATCAGACAGAGAAAGACAAATATCATATGATATCGCTTATATGTGAAATCCAAAAAATGGGCACAAATGAACTTACAAAACAGAAGCAGAGTCGTAGATGTAAAATACAAACTTATGGCTACCAGGGAGTAAGGGGATAAATCGGGAGATTGAGACTGACATATACACACTACTATGTATAAAACAGGTAACTAACAAGGACCTACTGTGTAGCACAGGGGACTCTACTCAGTACTCTGTAATGACATGTATGGGAAAAGAATCAAAAAAAAAGAGTGGATATATGTATAACTGATTCACTTTGCTGTACACCTGAAACTAACACAACATTATAAATCAACTATACTCCAATAAAAATTTAAGAAAACAAAAAACCCAAACAAACAAACAGTGTTTCTCAGGATTTCTTCTCCCGCATTAGGTAGAACAGGATGGCTAGAGTGGGCCCGAGTTGAGTATTACCGTTCTCCCAGGTCAGTTAGGCTCTGGTTAACTAGTTTCCCTTGAGGCAAACCTTGTTAAGAGTCCTCTGGCATATTTCAAGATAGTTCATTTTCCCATCCCCCTGCCAGAAGGAGAAGGGTATTTTTCTCTGACATTTACCATGGGAACCTGGTTCAACTCCTAGTGGTAAATCTTAAAATATTGTGGGGATCTCCCTGGAGTTTTTAAACTCTCAGATTTGTCCATGCTAAGCCCCCAGCAATTCAACATTTACAGTCCAGGTTTTCCTTACCCTGGCACTGGTTCCCACTGAGTCTGCTGCAGTAAGCTGAAACCCGTGACTCTCTGTATTTGCGTATCTCCACAATCTGCGGGGGCAGTGGTTTGCCCTGTGCCTTTCCCATCTCTTATGGATCTAAGAAGAGTTGTTGATTTTTCAGTCTGTTTGGCTTTTTACTTGTTTTCAGGACTGAGTGGCTACTTGCAGACTTCTTACATGTGGAACTGGAAACCAGAAGTCAATTCCATCTCTTTTTAAGAGATTACTGTATGTATGGTAGATCTTTTGTTACAGGCTCCATGCCATGTACCTCTCTATTACACTCTGTGTAATTTCCTCAGATCCATCTTATACTTTACTAATTCTCCTTGCAGCTCTGTCTAATCTGCTGCTTAATCTATCAGTTGAGATTTTAATTTCAGTGACTAATGTCTAAAGAGTTCAAATCTCATCTTATTCACAATATATCTTGTTTTTTACTTACTTCTTATTCATTTTTTAATGATTTAAAAACAAACATTTTGGGCTTCCCTGGTGGCTCAGCAGTTAGGAATCTGCCTGCCAATGCAGGGGACACGGGTTCAAGCCCTGGTCCGGGAAGATCCCACATGCCACACGGAGCAACTAAGCCCGTGTGCTATAACTACTGAGCCTGCCCTCTAGAGCCCATGAGCCACAACTACTGAGCCCGCGAGCCACAACTACTGAAGCCCACGCCCCTAGAGCCCGTGCTCTGAAACAAGAGAAGTCACTGCAATGAGAAGTCCGCGCACTGCAACGACCCCACTCACCACAACTAGAGAAGGCCCGCGTGCAGCAACGAAGACCCAACACAACCATAAATAAGTAAATAAATAAATTTATTTTAAAAAATAAATAAAACCACTATTAAGGAATCCATATTTTGTGGTTAAAACTCAACCACAGGGCTTCCCTGGTGGCGCAGTGGTTGGGAATCCGCCTGCCAATGCAGGGGACACGGGTTCGATCCCTGGTCCGGGAGAATCCCACAAGCCGCGGAGCAACTAGGCCCCTGTGCCACAACTACTGAGCCTGTGCTCTGCAGCCTGTGGGCCACAACTACTGAGCCCGCGCTCCACAGCTACTGAAGCCCACGTGCCTAGAGCCCATGCTCCACAAGAGAAGCCACCGCAATGGGAAGCCCGCACACCGCACTGAAGAGTAGACCCCACTCGCCACAACCAGAGAAAAGCCCGCACGCAGCAATGAAGACCCAACGCAGCCAAAAATTAAAAAAAATAAATAATTTATAAAAGAAGAAAAACGTAAAGAAAACTCAGCCACAAAAACTAGTGCAAACAGATGAACAGAGTCATCAGATCAGACAGTAGATATCTTCCACAGAAGGCCAAGGTCACACAAACTTAGGCAATGATAACTACGTCCTTATTTAAAATCCTGCTCCGTAACTGACAAATATATTTTTTAACCTTAATTATAAGAGACATGCCAATTTCAGAAAGCCTCCTGAATTCAGAAAGATTAAATTGTGTGTGTTGGAGTGCCGGCGGCGTGGGTGGGGGTGGGGGGGAGGTCTTAAAACCAAGAAAATGTAGTATGTAAGGCAGAAAGCAAGTTTATAACTTAAAATGAGACCCACAACTGCCTGAAAAGCCAGAAAGCAATTACAGAGGGAGAAAATACGTGCTTTCTTGCAAACATGCTACATGGAGGAAAGCCAGGTCATTAGAAGACTACATGTGCACACTGGAATCAAGCACTGACTGTCTGCTGCAAATTTTCTTCAACATCCAAGTAAGCAGATAAGATACACTCTTCCACCGACAGCACAGAAGATGAGATCCTTTTCCCTCTCTTTTATTATAGCACAAGTTCGCTTCGAAATTGACTCAATCTTTGGGACTGACATGTACACACTGCTGTATTTAAAGTAGATAACCAACAAGGACCTACTGTATAGCACAAGCAACTCTGCTCGATATTCTGTAATAACCTAAATGGGAAAAGAATCTGAACAATAGATACATGTATATGTATAACTGAATCACTTTGCTGTACACCTGAAACTAACACAACATTGTTAATCAACTATACTCCAATATAAAATAAAAATTAAAAAAAAAAAAAAGAAATTGGGGCTTCCCTGGTGGCGCAGTGGTTAAGAATCTGCCTGCCAATGCAGGGGACACGGATTTGAGCCCTGCTCTAAGGGCTCCCACATGCAGCAGAGCAACTAAGCCCGTGCGCCACAACTACTGAGCCTGCACTCTAGAGCCCGCGTGCCACAACTACTGAAGCCTGCACACCTAGAGCCTGTGCTCCACAACGAGAAGCCACTGCAAGCCTGCGCGCCGCAACTAGAGAAAGCCATGCGCAGCAATGAAGACCCAACGCAGCCAAAAATTTATAAAAAAAGAAACTGACTCAATCTTTCTTCAAAAATGATTACTTTAAAAGAGTAATATTCATCTTACTCTCTCCATAAAGTCAGTCTTCTTTCTGATGATTCTGAAAAGCTCTCTTTTGATTCACTATATAGGTTTATAATTAACTCTCAGAAGACAAACTTATTTCAAGTTACACCTCCTTTGGGTGCACATGCACACACAGAGTACTAACTACAAATAAAACAACACAAAGATTTCTTAAATACTGAGTTCAATCACAGAAGTCTAAAATGAAAACTGAACTTTATATGATGCAAAACATGCTATGATCCAGTAAAGTTTAAAGACCAAGAAAATCAAGAGTAAAAATTTGCTATCAATATTTATTTCACATTTGTTTGTTCTGAAATACTTTAGAAGATGAGGAACAAGGAAATAGAGACTCTATGCTTGCAACATTTATATTACATTCATAAGACCATACATCAAATTACTAGGTCCATGAACTAAACAATGAAGCCCACGAAAGAGGGGGAAAGTATATGAAGCAGGCAGTCTCTGACTTAAGGGCTATCTATCTACGAACACTCATTGTGTCATTCTGAACGTTTTTTCCATTCTGCCAAGAATACCACCCGCAAATACATAACCACTCACATCACTCTGAATCATTCCCTGCCATGATTGCTTTGGGCCTCCTACCTGAACTTCTGCTGAGCCAGTTGCCTAAATCTTGAGAGCTTTCACCTGGCGAGTCAATTTTCTTCTTCAGTTGCCAGGACTTGGGTATTTGAATATATTACAGATTAAAAAACAATAAGAAAGCTTCTGTGGGCTAGCCTGGTAAATCAAACCAACATTCAGAATATCATCTCTGTGAATATGAATTTGAAACTCCGAATCACCAAGTTATAGTCAAATTTCTGGAATTCATCCTATTCAGGGGTTTGACTATAAATAATACCCAGCCTGAAAAATAAGCCCAACTATTCTCCTTGCTAACTGTGAATGTCTGTAGACAGTTCAATTAATATACATTTAACAAATAAATTTAAAAATTATAGATCTAGCTACTTTAGGAAAGGCTGCAAAAGGTTTTAGTTAATAAGCACTACACTGAATAAAATTCTTGTTTGAGTATTAACACAATTTAGAGACCCAATCTCTCTAATGCATCTCTCTCTACGAAATCAACTTTTAGGAATTAAAATATGAAGCTGTGAGGAGTCCAGCTGACTAAAAAGATTCCATTTCAGGATTCTCCAACTCACCTTGTTCTAAACTTCATAATAATCCTAGATTATTGCTTAGGTGTTAAAGGGGCTGGTTCTCACACAGGCTCATATCCTTGACAGATCAGATTTTGATGACTGAAGGGTAGCAGAATATGCTACCCTAAAATATGCTTCTTTGGCATAAGGATTATTTTTTAAATGACTGAGAAATAGCAGACTCAAGAGAAGCTCTGAATGTAGAAGTTACCCTTTAGTAAGGGAAATATACGTTTTTAAAAAACTCTTTATTTTATATTGGAGCATAGTTGATTAACCGTGTTGACAGTTTCAGGTGTACAGCAAAGTGATTCAGTTATACATATACATGTGTCTATTTTTTTCCCATTTAGATTGTTACATAATACTGAACAGAAGAACTCTCCATCTGCAAGGGTGTCTTCCTTCTCACTACCAGGAAGAGAAGGAGGGCTGCTCTAAATCACAAAGTTTACTCCAAGAGAATCTTCTCAGAGGAGCAGGCACTAACCTATATCCACGTAACAGACGTCTTGTTTGTCATGATTTTCCTGGTGACCCCCCACAACTGGCCTCCCCACCCTCACTCTCTTCTTTGTCTTTAGCTGAAGATGCTATTTAAGCCCACACTCTAAATCACCTTGGAGATCAGCTCATTTTTCCCCTGGGTACCTCCTATGTACACCAGGAGGTATACTTGTTAATAAATTTGTATTTGTTTTCCTCTTGTTAATCTGTCTTTTATTACAGGGGTCTCAGCCAAGAACTCAGAAAGGTAAAGGGATTATTTTTTCCTCCCCTACAGGGCTCTGCCTTCAAAACCTTAGAATTCTCCTAGCCTGTGATGGGAAAGTACATTACCAATCTGCCACCTCTATCTAACCTAAACCCGTCAATCACAGCTCCTCCTTCTTTTAACTCACAGTTGGCCACTGTCCACATTTAAAACATTCAAGAATCATATATGTTTATAAAGAAGCTGTTTTTGCCTCTTGTTGTGAATGTTTATAGACGTTAATCTATAGGTAACAAATTAAAAAATTTCAGGTCTAACTATCTTAAAGTAGGAAGCCATTCTTAAAAATGGCTGCAACTTTATTTACTTTTTACATTAAGTTTACTAACTTCTAAATTGGAATACTGTCAAATATTTAAAACCTGAATTCTTGGATCACAGTATCCCCAAGCAGAGGTTTACATATTGCTTTTTAAGCCACCACACAAGTGATCTAGTAGAAAACTTTAATGACTTGAGCACAGTTAAATCAGGAAATTAAAAACTGCCAAATATCAACACATAAGAGGACTATATCCAAATACACTACACAAAAAGTAAATAAACAGAATACTAAGATTATATGCAAATATATTATATGGTAAAAGGAAATACACTTGGCTTTTAAAATTCAAGGCCAGAATCTTGAGATTTAAGGATATTTATTTTAAAAACACTTGTAATAAACATAATAATTATGGAGGGTAATGATAAGATAATAGAGTAAGTATAAGAAACAAGCCCAATCAATTTTACCTCAAATTTTGAACCTGAATAAAAATGTCTTTTATTTCTTAAGTAACTGAATCTCAATTAGATTATGAAAAGTAGCCAATTCAATTTCCTAATGCAGAAAGGTTTATATATAATAATCAACAGGTACACTTACTATTCAAAGGAAATGCTAAAAGCTACTTTTACTTATACACTGGAAAATGGGAAAAAGTGCTCAATTATTACTATAATAGTGTGACTGAAGCACTACCTTATCAAGACAGAGATTCCTAAAACATTTTGCAAAAAAGCTACTCAAAATAACGTGTTCACTTCAGTGTTAAATTTTACCCCGACAAGATTTCTGTAATCTGAGGAGAAATCTCAGATTATTGACTAAGTGTTACTACATTGATTAACCTTTGGTTGATCCTAGGCTGTAGGATCCATCTGTTTTATTCATTGCTATATTCCAAGTTCCTAACACTATATACCTCATACCTGACAGGTACTGAAAAAACATTTGCTGATCAAGAAGTCGATCTTTCAATTGGCTTCATTGTTTACTGGTACTCTTCTTACTCATTCTATTTCAAACCAAATTTTACATTTGAAAAATCTAAAATTTCTCCACGGATTTTGAAGTTTGTCTTTTTATCTATGAAATTCTGAAAAAAGCTCTCCTTTTTCCTTTATTTCATTCTATTCATCTAAAGTCACGAATGAACTATTCCTTTTTTTTTTTTTCAAGTCTATTTCAAAATGTACCAGGACTACATTGAAAATCTCTCCCATGGTTTTGAGTATCTGGAGATTGTGGTCAGGTAAGAATGGCACAGCCAAAGCACCAGACATAATTAGGATACCAGTTAGCTCAGGGCTCATAGATAGTCCTTCCTGGCCTTTTAACTTTTACCTGAAACACGAAATTCATAAAATCTAAGATAATTCTAATTTAAAGTATTATTTTAAAGCACTGGACTTACCATTATAGGTTATTCTTGGCTTTGTTAAACACATCACAAGATGCAAATCCATTTCATCTGAGGGTACAAATTTTGAGCATACAGGACACTTAAATCCTAAAAAGTAAAAGAAATCCATGTTACTTCACTACTTTGAATATCCAACTATGCTTTTTAAAAAAGCAGAAGAATTTCAAACTTCAATATTACACTAATACACTACCTATGTGCAACTTAAGTTGGGAAAACAGTTTGTGACTATAATATCTGACTTAAATCAGTTTATAAACAGCACCTGATTTCAAATAAAACAAGCTTAAATGAGGAGAATGTAGTTCACTACAAAACTCTTGCACCCTTTTCTAATGTATGGGTCCAATCATTCTTGTTTCTAATTTTTTACATTAATCTGAACTTATGATTTCATTATAATAGCTGTTTATTCTGACCATCCTTGCGGAAAGTACCTTTCCCAGCTTATAGTATAATTTGAGTCGCAAGGTTTTATAGCTAGGTAGTACCTTAGAAACTATTCTACTCCACTGACCTTTAAAAAATTTATCTAATGAAGAAAGTGAAGCCTTTCACAGAACAGCAAAATCAGGTCTAGAATCTATCCTGACTCCTAGTATAGTGGTCTTACGGCCATACCATGCTTCTGAAGTCACAACGCAAACAGAAAATAGCACCAAACAGCAGATTTCTCGTCAATTTTGATACAAATATTAGCTAGTTTCCTACAATATTCAATCTGTACTAAGTATTTGCCTGAAGTACTCTATTAAAAATAAATTGGTAGACTGAAGGAGGAAATGTTATGCATTCAGCTCTATCCTGCTCCCTCACTTACCAAGGGTAACTGTCCATCCATGGTTCCCTGCTGCTTCCCTGCTGACCTACTGCTCCCTTCTCCAACATCCCCAACCTGCTTGAGAAGTGAACTGATCCAAGAAAGTCCATTTATGGTTTGGTTAGGAACAACAAACCAGGGTGGCACAAAAAGATGGTCTGGGCCAATTTGTTTTTAATGACTTAAGAAACAGCAAGAGAGTACACTGGTCAGCTGTAGACAGCTGAAGCAGAAAGGTCACATGTAGGTAAAGGTAAGAGAGACTGGGGTGGGGTGTCTATTCTGTAGTCTGAATTTATAAGAGAACAGAAACTATCAGTAAGCACAGGAAAATGGTTCACATGGAGATCTTAGAGCAGATGTGCAGAGAGGAGCAAAGTGCTGTGAAAGACAACAACTAATAAGAAGGGTGGTGAAAAAAAGAACCAGTCCCTAAAGCTGCCTCAGATTCTGGTAGCTCTACTTCTAGTACATGTGTGTTCTTACAGACATTCTCCTCCCTTTGTCGTGACATGAAACTCACTGCAACCCAACATGTCAGACTAGAGTCATACCTCGTGCAAAGCTTTACTGAATAAGAAAAGGTTTTGGCATGGGTACTTAATCCAGTTATTCGACTTCTTAAATGAAATACATGTTTTTGAGCATGGTTTTTCACACTGTATTAAATACATTTTAAAAGAAAGGAATAAAGGTATGTTTACTTCCCACTTCTTCAAAACCACCAAAATGAAAAAGAAGAAAAAGCAAAGGGGATTAATCTAAAATTAAACTACAAAATAGCTATAATCCCCAAACACAGACTATAGCAATACTGCAAAATATGGATCAAATGGGGAGAAGACAAAGAGACTCTCAAGCAGCATTCCTATTTCCAGGACCAATAATAATCTTTTGCTTAAAATTGTAAAAACTTTCTTCCCTTGAAGTTACACAGGACTTAAAAAAAAAAAAAGTACCCAATTTTCCAACTGCTGATCAAAATCATCTGAGTACTGGCACATAAACTCTAAATTATCAAACAAAAGTGAAATACCATGAACCACTGAGAGCCATCCAACTGCCCACAAAGTAGAGCCTAAGGAGAGAAGCTGTATGTATAAAGAACCACTGCATTTCTAATTAAATACAATGAATTGATGTGTTTCTTTCTCCTTACACCTAAAATCTACTAAAAGTGAGAATAAATATAACAAGATAAAGAACTTGAAAGGAGACAGCAGCAGATGAGAACAGATGAAGGAATTAACAGGACTGAGAAAACAGACATCCTAAGTGTCTGCAGAAGTAAGCCAATTCTCACTACATAATTCTCGAAGGACTCAGGAATCTATACCTCCAATAACTTCCCAAAACAATGGTGAGGCGTGTGGTTAAAATCTAGACTGACTGAAAGACTTAATAAAAAACATCCCCAAGTCTCCAACCTATGACATATAGCCAAGCAACTACAGTTTCCCAAATAGAGCAGAATGAAGGTCTACTACAGGAAAAAAAAAAAAAAAAAAGACCCAAAATAGATTGGCTTGAGGACACCAGGCACAGCAAGGTGAAGGGAAAAAAAACAAGGGAATAAATAAATATTTATGTATGGAAAAGGGCCCTTCCCAACAATCTCCTTTTCTCTATCTCTACCAAGACACTGGTAGAGTCTTCTCTTAAATCAAAAGTTCCACAGAATGAAACAGCAAGAGATCCTTGTCTGTTCACAAGTCTTAGCCTTACATATAGAGCTTCCAAACAGCTTTTCAGGGCTTCTCTCATAAACATAATGCAATAAAAGAAAGAAATTTGCACATGAAAACACAGCAGAAACAAATTCAAAAGACTAATGAAAATATTTACAACTCTTATCACAAAAGGACACTATCCTTAATATACAAAGAACTCTTTAAAAAATGAGGAAAACCAAACACCTGTTAGAAAAATGGGCAGAAGTTTTAAACAGACATCTCACCAAAAAGAAAGATATGTAACTAACGCTTAAACACATGAAAAACTGTAGTGTCATAATGAAAGAAGCACTTTCCTCTCAAGTTCTTCTGTTTATTTCTTTACTCTCATTTTAGTGTGTTAAGGAGGGAGGAAAGAAACACATGTGTTTATTTCACTCTGTTTTAACTAAAAATCCAGGTGGTTCTTTGTACATACTGTTTTCTCTCCTTGGGCTTTACTTTATCTATCTCTACATTAAGATATCATTACTCTTCCCAGATTGGCAAGAACTCAAAAGTTTGACAACACATGGTTGGTGAGGCTCTGGAGAAACAGGTACTTTCATATGTTGCTAGTAGGAATGCAAAATTGTACAACCTCTACAGAGGGTAATTTCACAACATCTAACTAGATTACATGTGTATTTACCTTCTGATCCTGCAATCCCACTTTTAGGATCTCTCCTTGAAGGTATGCCCCCACCAATACCAGAAAACACATGCACAGATAGAGGATTATGGGAAGATGGCAAAGTAGGAAGCACTAAGGGAATCTACCTCCCCACCTAGACAAAAATTGAATGGGCGGAATTTGTTTGAAGGAACTATTGTGGAAGTCTGGAATCTGTTGAAGGCTTGCAACTTCCAAAGGAAAGAAGACTTGGACAATACATTGCGGTTCATTTCAGCTCTTAGCACAGAGGCAGTTATCCTTCCCCCCATCCCAGCCACATGGCAGGCAGTGGTGCACCTGTTCCTGGAGCACCCTGCACACAGATTACAGGAGTGAGGGTAGGCAAAAAGGACCCTGTGCTCCAAATACTGGGAATCTGCGCTCTGATTGCTGATTGCTGCTTCTGATCCAGGAGGCACAGACAAAGAAAAAGGCAGTCACTGTTGTTGGACCTCCCTCTATTGTTGTAAGCCCCTTCCCCTCTAGCTGAAGAGACTTCAAGGAGATTTAAAGGGATTGTGCCTCTCTGGCCCTCTTCGTTTTTCTCTTTTTCCCCTTTGGAGAGCCAGACATTAAAGACTAGCACATTTCAAAACAATTGGTTATATGAGGAAAATTAGAAAGTGACTATGCAGATTCAGGAAAGAGTCCAAAAAGACCTGAGAAGTTTATACCTCAGGCTGATGATCCTTAGCACAGAGACAGCCTACAACACCCCCAAAAAACAATAATAAAAAACAGCAGACCCCAGGGAAGGGGCAGAATCTGATTTCCAGAGTTACCACATTATTAGATTTAAATGTCCAGTTTTCAGAAAAAAACAAAAAATAAGGCATACAAATGAACAAGAAAGTATGGCCCATTCAAAGAAAAAAAAAAAGAAGACAGCAGAAACTGCCCATGAAAAAGAACTGATGGCAGATATATACTAGAAAATGACTTTAAAATGCCTGTCTTAGAGATGCTCAAAGAACTAAAGAAAGGTGTGGAGAAACTCAAGAAAATGATGTATGAACAAAATATCAATAGATAGAAAACTTAAATAGAAACGAAGAAGAAATTCTACAGCTGAAAAGTATAATAACTGAAATGAAAAACTCACTAGAGGGATTCAAAGGCAGATTTGAACAAGGCGAAGAAAGAATCAGTGAACGTTAAGATAGGACAATAGAAGTTATCATGTCTGAGGAACAGAAAGAAAAAAGTTTGAAAAAAGTGAACAGAGTCTAAGAGAGACCTGTGGGACACCAACAAGCAAACCAAAATATGCATTTGGGAGTCTCAGAAGGAGAATAGAGAGTAGAGAAAATATTTGAATAATAGCTGAAAACTTCCCAAATTTGATGAAAGACATGAATATAAACATCTGAGAAGCTCAACAACCTCCACGTAAGATGAGGCCACATCAGGATACATTATAATCAAACTTTCAAAAGACAAACAGATAATATTGAAAACAGCAAGAGAGAAGTGAGTCATTACGTACAAGGGATCCTCAATAAGATTACAAGCAGATTTCTCATGATACACTTTGGACTCCAGAAGGCAGTTGGCAGATATATTTAAAGTGCTCAAAGGAAAAGACTGTCAACTAAGAATCTTATATCCAGCAAAACTTCTTCAAAAGTGAGGGAGAAATTTTGAAATTCCCAGATAAAAGCTGAGGGAGTTTGTTACCACTAGCCCTGTCCTACAAGATATGTTCAATGGAGTCCTACAAGGTGAAATGAAAGGATACTAGATAATAACTCAAACCTGTATGGAGAAATAAAGATCTCTGTAAAGGTCTTCAGGTCAAGAGAAACTGTTTACAAGGTGCTGTACTGGAGGAACTGCACCTAAGAAGCTTCAACCATATTTGGACTTGACTTAGATAACAAGATCCTGGACTTCAAATTGATCCCTTAATGGAATGAGACTGTCTGGGTCTTAGGAACAAAGTGAGTACGCTTTACATATGGAAGGGATGTGAGTTATGGTTGCTAGAAAGCGCACTAGCAACCTACCTATATAGAAATATACATACACATACACACACACACACACACACACACACACTTATTTACCTCAGTCCACTAAAAGAGCCTAGAAGCAATGACATTTCAGTAGCAAAAAGGATCCACCCCCAGATCTTGCGTTCTAAATATCATTCCCCCCACAAAAAGCTATCCAGAGATAGCTGCTGTCAATTTCACGCGTCCTGTTCCTCACATTAAGGAGTCTAATTCTCCTCCCCTTGAATCTGGGCCAGCCTTAATAACTTGCTTGATCAATGGAATGCATGACTGATATTCTGGGATTTCTGAGATAAATCTTAAGATGCCTTGCAGCTCCCATTTGGGCCTTTTGGGATGCTCGCTTTGGGGACATTCCCTCTCAAACCCAGCTGACACGCTCTGTGAATCCCAGGCACACAGAGAGGTCATGGGTAGGCATTCCAGCTGACAGCCCAAGCTGAACTCTGAGCTAACAACCAATATCATTAAGTTCCAGGCATACTGAGTGAGCTACCTTGAATGTTGAGTTACTCTGACTTTCAGATGACTCCAATCCCAACTTCCAACTGCAACTGCCTGAGAGATCCCAAGTGGGAAGCCCATCTACTGGTCCTACCTTACTCACAGAACCTCAAGACATAATACATTTATGTTTTAATTAAAACACACACACACACAGTAATTTACTGTGGCACTCTTTGAAATAGCATAATATTGGAAACACATAAGAGATTCGGTGAATAAACAATTATGCATTATGCAACGGAGTTACTACACAACTATAAAAAAGAAATGAGAACGGTCTCTATAAACTGATATGAAGAGATACCCAGACTATATTAACTGGAAAAAACAATGTGAAAAAGCAGGCATATGTTATGCTAGCTACTGTGCAAGAAAGAAGTTTAACTAAGAATACATGTGTACGTGTATACCTGCAAAGAGAAAAACAAGGAAGGATAAATTTCTAATTAAGGTTTACAGGGGCTTCCCTGGTGGCGCAGTGGTTGGGAATCTGCCTGCCAATGCAGGGGACACGGGTTCAAGCCCTGGTTCGGGAAGATCCCACATGCCACGGAGCACCTAAGCCCGTGTGCCACAACTACTGAGCCTGAGCCTGCGCTCTAGAGCCCGCGAGCCACAACTACTGAGCCCATGCGCCTAGAACCCATGCTCTGCAACAAGAGAAGCCACCACAAGAAGCCCTCGCACCACAACGAAGAGCAGCCCTCGCTCGCCACAATCAGAGAAAAGCCTGTGCGCAGCAATGAAGACCCAACGCAGCCAAAAACAATAAATAATAAAATTAAATAAATTTTTTAAAAAACTATAAAAAAAAGGTTTACATACATGTTACCTACAGGTGGTAAATGAGAATGTAGTGAAAGAAAAACTTAAAGAAGGTACTCCTGAGTCCACCTTTTAATAAAGTTTTTAATAAAGTTTGAAAAAAACTTTATTTTTTAATAAAGTTTTTAAAAAATATTTAATAAAGTTTTTAAAAAAATATTTATTTATTTGGCTGCGCCAAGTAATAAAGTTTTTGACTTTTGAACAATGTTAATAATATATGTAGTCAAAAATTAAAAATAAAAAAGGATGAGGAAAGTCCCTAGTAAAAGTAAATATAAATGGAAACAAATGAACTTAACTATATATCAAACAGATACAAAGAAAAATACACACACACACACACACACACACACACACACACTTATTTAGCTCAGTCCACCAAAAGAGCCTAGAAGCAATGATACTTCAGTAGCAAAAAGGATCTACCCCCAGATCTTGGGTTCTAAATATCATTCCCCCGACAAAAAGGAACCAGGGATCCTTGAAAAAATGGCTGGTTCTAAGTCTGGGGCAGGGAGTAAAAGTTGAGCCTTGAATATCTTGTTGTGCCAGATTAAGGAAGTGCTCAAAAACTGATATGGACACACAAAAAGGCACAGAAGCCAGTTTCAAAGGGCTTCTCCCTGTCAAATTTGGACAATCTAAACATAAAAATGGATGACATAATAAATTAAATATTTTAAATTTAATAAGAATGTGAAAGTACAAATGGATAATTACACATTCTGAAATATCAACCCCAAATCACTTAATTAACAAAGATTAAAAGGTACTTTTAAAATGGAGAAACTGGCTGACATTACCTTAAACAAATGTCTAAACTTAGTATCACCAACAAAAGGGCAAGCTGACTATCTGTGCTCCCTGATATGACACACTGAGAACATATACTTAAGTATATTACTGCCAAATATAATTTGAACCTAAGTATGAGGAAATTTAGAAAAAGCCTCCAACATATAAGATGTACACCAAAACAAATTAATAGAAAAGGGAAACTATGATAAAAGAGTCAATGCAGAAAACAAAAAAACTTCAACACTGCTGACACCCCAAAAATCTTATAATTAAAAGATTTCTATTTATTTTTGCTTCTATCTATTTATTTAATTTTGTTTCTATATATTTGTTTTGGTGTCCACCTTGTATGTTGGAGGTTTTTTCCAAATTTCCTCAATTGTCCCAATAATTCAAGATGATACTACATCCATGAAATAAGAACAGGAGGCTATAAAACTAGGAACAGAGAAGCAAACAAAAGCTCTGGAAAATTAAACTTTTGGTAGAAATTAAGAATTCGAATAGATGGTTAAAGTATTAACTTTGAGGTAACAATGATGCCAAACGATAATAACAATTAACATTTACTATGTACCAGGAAATTATCTAAGCACTTTGGATGAATTAACTTATTTATCCTCACATCCTTTGAGTTAGGCACTGCTATTCAATATTAACCCTATTTTACAGATAAAAAAGAGAAAGGGTAATTAACTTATATAAGATCACACAGTTAGAAACTGGCAATGCAGAATTCAAATAGGCGTTCTGGATCCAGAGCCTAATTCTTAGCCTAATCCATTACTCATCTTTTTTAATCTCCGAGGAAGTAAAACCAAAAGTCAAACAGGAGAGTAAATAATAAAATCAGAAGATCAATCCAGGTGGTCTAACGTCTAATCAGCTAGAAACAGAATTGAAAAAAGAGGAAGAAACTATCAAAGACATAATTTCCCAAACTGAAGCTCATGAGCATACAGATTGAAAGAATGTACCCATACAACAACTGAAAATAAAGAGCCATACCAAAGTACATTACCAGGAAATAACAGAGCATTAAGGAATAAAGAACAAAATCTAAAAGTTTTCAAAAAGAAAAAAGATCACTGTAAAGTATCTAAAACAGTTTCCCAGACTTTTATATTCTGTCTTTCATGATAGTAATATTTTTGGAGAGTCTAGTCCAATTGTTTTTCAAAATCAGAATGGCGTTAAGTGTTTTTAACAGCAACACTTGAAAGAAGATGTGAAGCAATAACTTCAAAATTCTAAAAAAACTTTCACTTAGACTATATATACAAACTATTACATATTCACACTTGATTGATAAAAACATATTTTCCTGATTAAAAAAGCATCAAAAGCTTTCCTTCCCATGTGCACTCTTGAGAAACTTCTAAGAACATGTGATCGACTAAAACAAGGGAGCAAACAGAGCAGAGGAAAACAAGACAAAGACAGCAAGATCAAGGAAACAAGATCTCTCATAGGAGAAAGGTGAAGGAAAGTCCTTGGATAGTTGTATAGCAGGTCTGGAAGGTTATTATTAGTCCAGATTGTAAGGAGAGTAGACTGCTCAAGAAGCGGGAGAAGGCAGAGGAGAGGAGGACAGAGAAGGGGAATGGGGGGGAAGGGAGGAGAGGGAAATGCAGGGGAGGAGGGGATGGGGGAAGAGTAGGGAGTGAACTGATAAGGTTTCTTGATGTGTTTAATCATGTGGAAAACAGTACTGTACTTAGTTTTATAATTCTTTGGGCAAGTTTGGGAAAAACTGATAGGAACTTAGAAAATTAAGTAAGCAAATAGATGAGGCAATTATTAACTATGAGACAAACACATAAAAGGAAATATAATCCATAGCCATAAACAATGAGCATCAATTTAAGCAAACTGTCATTTAAAAAGACATTCAAAAGGTGGAAAGATAAAAATAAAGCCAGGTGAGGTATGTAAATCCTCATCTTCCATAATAGGCAGTTAATAGTTAGCATCTAAAGTAAATTAAAAACAGGAATATAGGCACATTATTTATAAATAGTAATATTCAGTAAATATAAATAGTAATATTTATAACCAACCAAAGTAAATGTTATAACCAACACCTACAAGTGTTGAAAATAGGCGTCCCCAGAAATTAAAAACTCGGAGTTGGGGAAGGTTGATGCAAGAGAACGATGGTTTTTATTTTAAGACTATTTTATATTTTCAAAATATATACATATATTACATTAGTTTACTTTTTAAAACTATTTTAAAGGAAGAAAAGCATAGAACATATTAGCCAAATGAAAATGTTTTTGTAGGAACATGTCTCAACTGAAGCTGTAGGCTGCCCCAGATCACTTCCTCTGCCCCCTCTCCCCCCCCCACACACACAATGTCTTCACTCACAACAGGCCCAACTAGAATTGGCTCCATTCTTTGATGAATAATAAGAAAGAATTCATTATGGGACCTAACCACTGAATCTACCACTTAAGGAAAACAAAAACATTAAAAAGGCAGATAAATTAGACAACTCAGAAAATTAACTCAAGAAACAGCTGTCATAGTTCAGGAAATAAATTAAATATAACAGTATACCGGTAACAGAAATAAAAACTACAGAAGAAATCAGAAGGAAGTAGAAATAACTAAGGATAACATCACTGACATGGACTGCAGACTTATGAAAAACAAAACAGAGATGACAGTGATTTGAAAAAAGATGAAATGTATGGAAAACAAAAGGCTAATTGGTTCTCTCAAAGAAGAGACTTGAATCCAAAGCACAGAACAAAATTACCAAAGATAGTAAAAGAAAGAATCCTAGTGAATATCTAGACAGAAAATGTAAGATGTCTGCAATTGACAGTGAGGATGGCAGAAATAATACTGGTCTCAGAATTATCCACAGAATAATACACAGATTTTACTTGGGACACATTTTATCTGTGTGAGGGGATGGGGGTGTCTTCAGAACTCTTAAAAAGGGGAAAAAAATTAGGACTCAAGTAATCTATATCCTCAAAAGTTCAAAGACTCAAGACCCAATCAAGATTAGAAAGAGAAAAGCAAATATCGTATATTAACACATATATGTGGAACCTAGAAAAATGGTACAGACGAACCAGTTTGCAGGGCAGAAATAGAGACACAGATGTAGAGAACAAATGTATGGACACCAAGGGGGGAAAGCGGTGGGGGGTTGGGGAGGTGGTGGTGGGATGAACCGGGAGACTGGGATTGACATGTATACACTGATGTGTATAAAACTGATAACTAATAAGAACCTGCTGTATAAAAAATAAAATAAAATTCAAAAAAAAAAGATTCCACATAAAAGTGAAAGAAAAAATAAGACCCAATCAAGAGATTAAACGAAATAAAGAATTCAGGAATGGACAAGCTGTGGTGTTTTATATATATATATATATATATATATATACACACACACACACATACACACACACACACATACACACACTTATATGTACATACACACATACACTGGTACTACACTAGACACATTATTACTTATTTAATTGAATAGTTATAAAGAATGGTAGGAATTATTGCTACAGTATATAAATATTAGGAATGTCAACAATGTAAAAATGATATACCTAACAAAAATTGAGATGAGAATGGCATGATCTTGTTGTGTATAAAAGGAACAAGAAAGACTGAGATGCAAGAAGAGAATGAACAGTAGAAATGAGCTAGATCACCCTGTTCTTTTAAAGCTAAGTACAGAGGTACTGAAACACTAATGTTATTATTCTCTCTCTTCTACCCTAGAGAACTTCTAGGTTGTCATCAAAACCCCACACAGGAGTCACCTTTCTCCAAGAGTCTTTCCGTAAAGGCTATATAGAATGCTCCACCTCAATGCTGATTTAATCATCCCCTCCCTTTGTAGCTCTTCTGTACTTTGATGATACTTCCAATACTGCAATATAGCACATGGCACTCTAATTACTTACTTGTATGTCTATCTTCCTTACTAGCTTTAATAGTCTAGTGAAAATACAGTCTTTGAAGTCCAGAAGACCTGGGTACAGACGTGGATATGTAGTTTCTACTACACACAAACTATGTGACCCCAGGGAAGGCAAGTACTTAAGTCCTCCAGGTCTGATTTTTTCCCTATAAAACATTGATAATATCACTTACATACACTGGCAATCTGATGAGGATTAAAGATTACAATAATGTATATAAAGTGCCTAACACATAGTAGGTATTCAATAAACAGTGGCTATTATTTATTGAAATTGTCCCTTTTCAACTTTTAGACAATTCACTTACTCTTCGTTAAGTTCTTAAAACAGTACTGTTCTAAAATGACATTCTTTAATGGTAAAATCCAGATTCTTTGGGCTGAAGGAAAACTTCCTGTAACAATTCAGTGAGATGTACCTGCGATATTAAAGTTACTTAATATAGTAAAATAAACACCAGTAGCACCAGTAACTGTGAATACCTATCGTTTTCCACTCTGATGACTAAGGCAAAAAGATTCTTTATATATCCTGTGGCCCAACCCTACATTTACTTAGTATTTGTACATTTCCTCCTTCCACAAGCAATAAAGGATTGCTCCTACACCCAAGTCTGGTAAATATAGTAGGCCCTCTGTATGAGCAGGTTCCATAGCTGCAGATCCAACAAACTGGGATCAAAATACTGAGGAGGGGGCTTCCCTGGTGGCGCAGTGGTTGAGAGTCCGCCTCCTGATGCAGGGGACATGGGTTCGTGCCCCGGTCCGGGAAGATCCCACATGCCGCGGAGCGGCTGGGCCCGTGAGCCATGGCCGCTGAGCCTGCGCGTCCGGAGCCTGTGCTCCGCAACGGGAGAGGCCACAACAGTGAGAGGCCCGTGTACCGCAAGAAACAAAAAAAAACCAAAAACAAACAAACAAAAAATACTGAGGAAGAAAAAATATTCCAGAAAATAAAACCTGAATCTGCCATACCCTGGCAACTATTTACACAGCATTTGTATTGTATTAGGTATTACAAGTCATCTAGAAATGATTTAAACTGTGCATAGGTTATATGCAAATACTACATCACTTTTTATATAAGGGACTTGAGCATGGGTGGATTTTGGTACCCATGGGGGTCCTGGAACCAATTCCCCTGTAGTCACCAAGGGACACTGTACACCAATCAGCAGGAAAAATCTGCTACCACAGTCAGGATTTGTTGGGTAAGATCAAAGATGAAAGAATCAGGTCCTATTATGAGATTTAAATATCAAATCGTTACTCTACAACTGCAAACAAGTCATCTAAATGCACTTGCTTAGTTGATAGCTATAAAAATACAAAATAAAGAAACGAGCCAGAAAGGGTCATACTGGAAAAGCTATCCTCTCAACCACTACCAGAATTCAGGGGGAAAGAACAGGAAGATAAACTGTGCTGGCTGCTTTGGAGATAAAATAGATGCCTGATTTTAGTACTCTTCTACTTCAACCTTTATTAAAAACCCAAATATTCTGCCCCTCCCCAGGTGTGCTCACCCTTCTATTACCCCCAGTGCTTATCGATGTTCTCTACCCAAAGCTGGCACTCCACGTTACCCGAAATCAAATCTATTCATCTACACTTTCCCTTAAACAAAGCTCTATTCCTTCTAATCTCAATTAGGTGATTTAACTAATATAATTTCTAAAGAAAACAATAGGCTTATAACTCTCTTAGGTATATGTGCACTGAAAGTGACAGACAATGGAATGAATCAATGACAGAGGACTGTATTCTGGAGATTTTTACAGCAGGTGACCTCAATTTGCTACACCAATCTCTCCAAGTAATACAAAACAGTAGTTGCCATTTCCTATCTTCAATATCGGAAATGAAGAATATTAAGCTAAAGGAGTCTACAGACTGTCTTGGTCTAAACTGCTCATTTAAAGAGAAGAGCAGTCTAAGTGCAAAGAAATCAAGTGACAGAACTCAGCTCTTCTGATTCCTAAGCTATCAAGCTTTCTACCACAGCATCCTGACTTGTGATCTTTTACATTACTGCACACACACACATGCGTACCATATTTTCCCCTACACTAGACTTTTTGCATAATCACTATTACCCTAATACAAACTTGGTGTAGGCAATTTAATCCTCTTCTTCCAAAAGAATACACCCATTCATACCTCTATGCCTTTGCTCTTAAGTCCATATCCTTTTCTCTTATGTATTAAAAATCTACTCCCATCCCTTCAAGCCCAGATTGTCTTACTACCTCAATAAAACCTTTTAAAAGAATTCAAAACCATGTCCTTCTCTGTCCTACTATATTCCATTTACTGATAACACTCATTTGATATATATCAGCAGCTACTACATTTCTTCTGTGTAGATTTTATCTCCCAAGTTTGATAATACCTGTGAGGCAGAAACTGTATATTCTTCTAAGTATTCTATACAACCACCCTGCCCCAGCATCCAGGTAGACCTATAGTCAAGACTTGAAAAATATCTAAATGCATGTATGAATGAATTGCATAGTTGACCTAAGTTGTACACAGGCAACAGTGGTGCAATTAAAGGCAGATTAGGAAATTCTAATTACTGGTAATTCTAACTGCAATTTAACAGTCCTAAGCATTGTCTGCAGGAATAAACTGCACCTCTTTTTTTTAGATATTTAGTTTAAAGGTAAAATTCTAAACATGCCAATAAAAAGAAACGTAAATAAAGCAACTTCCATAAGCAAAGTTTCATACAGTATATGACATAGAGCAAAAGGTCTGGAGTGTAAACCGAGATCTCATTTGCCAGTAGGACATGTTCAGAGCTTGGCAAATATAGGATAATCTGATTTGAAAAACCTCCTCAGAAAATGTAAGCCAGTTTACCTAAAAAAACCCAAGATAAGCTGTAGACTCTTTTCTCTCTATCATGATTTTCTAATTGGTAAAACTTCTGCTACACGAGAAAAGATGCTCAAAAAGTCAAAGGGAAACACTTAGGTAAAATCTATATTGTTTAAAAATGACAGCTACTTAATAAAAGACAAAAATATCTCTAACAAAACTAAAATGGCAGGATAGTAAATGTTTCCACAAGATAGTAGAATACATTTTTTTACCTTGCTCAATAGGCATATTTCCCAGAGTAAATGTTTAAATATCTAATTCTATAAATCATCGAAAACAATCCTTAAGAACCTACAAAATAACATCAGTGTATATCAATTTGCATAAGGAATGTTACTGAAGAGCTTAGTTTATGTCAGGATCAGATTTTAAGTCCATCAGGGAAAGTCATTATTTTCTACCATGTACCCACTTGTGATAATTCTGTTACTTTATTATTTTTTCATATACTATCTTTTTTTTTTTTGCGGTACGTGGGCCTCTCACTGTTGTGGCCTCTCCCGTTGTGGAGCACAGGCTCCGGACGCGCAGGCTCAACGGCCATGGCTCACGGGCCCAGCCGCTCCGCGGCATGTGGGATCTTCCCGGACCGGGGAACGAACCCGTGTCCCCCGCATCGGCAGGCGGACTCTCAACCACTGCGCCACCAGGGAAGTCCCATATACTATCTTTTTGAAAAGGACTATTTCCAATGAGAATGGAAAAAGGAAGTGGAGCAATTTTAAGTGAAAATTATGATCTATTTTTTGTAGTCCCAAAGCCATTAGTATGCCTATTATGACACTAGCAGACATTCAAATACTGGATTGAATGAAAGGCTATCCAAAGAAGTTTTATTTTTTCATGTTAAATACGAGCACACTGAAATGTTTCATAAAATATTCTACAAAGGTACTTTAAATATGTCCTGAAGGTTTCTTTGTAGTTTAAAAAGCGGGGGAGGGGCTTCCCTGGGGGCACAGTGGGAAAAATAAAATTATTTATTTTTCAGTATTTTATTATTTTTATTGTCTTCTAGCTTATCAATCAACTCTGTCAACTTTTTTCTCTTTCCCCCATCCCACTCCACAAAATATCCCATTACCTTTATTTCTCATCCTATATTTTGTTTTTTCTATTATGTAGATTATTTTAAATACATATAATCTACAAATGTGATAGATTAGAGTAACTATATAAGATCTTAAGGAGGGCCACAACTGACAGAGGACGCTTCTCTGTCACTGTAATTTGTGTGAGCCCTATATTATAATATACATAGAAAGATAATTCTGTTATGGAAAAATCACAGCTTTATTAGAAAATAAAGATTTTCAGCAACATGGATGTTTTCTCTGGGAAAACTAACAATTAAATCTTTCTCTTTTAAACCTGTATGACTGAATTAAGAAATTAATCTACCTTACATAAGAATGCCAAATAGGATACAATTGTCTGCTCTTTTTAAACACCTGGAAAGGGGAACAGAAGAACCAAACGATATTCAGAATGGTAGAAAAGTAAACAAATTACGGTACTATGCAGCAGGTCTGCTCCTGTGGAAAATTAAATAAATTCCATGTGGCGATATAAACAAGGTGTCCTTAATTTATAGTATGAGTAGTATGCCAATAACAGTATAAGGACCTAGGGATCAGTGGTTTAACTAGTACAAATGAGTCTTGTAAAATTCAATATACTGAACATCTTTGATCAGTGAACCTCAAAATGGCCACATATCCTCACTGGGGGAGGAGGGCAGTGAGACAGGGCACTGAATGACCAAAACACAAAGGCCAAAGGGAGGTAATTAGTTTTTATCCTTCATTGATGGAAACAAGTCCACTATCAGAATAGGAGGATGCCCCAGTGCCAAGGGTAGCTTAGTCTCTGAACTCTCAGTTTTAGAAACTTTACTAGATACATGTCTTAGTGCAATCAGGCTGCTATAACAAAATATCAGAGACTAGGTAGCTTATAAATAATAGAAATTTATTTCTCACAGTTCTGGAGACCAGGGTGCCAACATAGTCGAGCGAGGACCCTCCTCCTGATTGCAGGCTTCTCGCATCTTCTCATGGTGGAAGGGGCTAGGGAGCTCTCTGGAGCCTCTTTTACGAGGGCACCAATCCTTTCCATGAAGCCTCCATTCCCATGACCAAATCATACCCCAAAGGCCCCATCTCCTAATACTATCATCATTAGGTTTTCAACATATTAATTTCAGAGGTGGGGGCCCAAATATTCAGATCCCAGCAGTATGCAAGGCACTTCTGGAACCGAGCTTCAACAGCAGTCAGAGTTTATTCATTTTTACAAATAGGACAATAATCTCTGCTCTGGAATTTTTCTGTTAGGGGAAGAGGGGAGGCAGGGGACAGAGTAATGGCATTTGCTCTGGGAATTCACATACTAGATGGAGAAATGCACCTTTGAGCCACAGCTTCTCATCCAAGACACAGTACCACTGCATAATGCCCACTAGCCTATGGCATCATATGTAACATATAAGCCACATGTTAGTTTTGTCATGGCTCTAGATTAACAAAGAAATCAAATGAAGGGAAACAATTTAAATAACTATAGATTTAAGAATAATTATAACAATGAACTCTAACCCCCACAGTTACAACTTTTTATACTCGCTGGCTTAAAGCAAAATACTATGAAAAATCTGTACAACTAAAATTCTCAATAAGCTCAATGTCCCAAAATAGTCTGCTTCTAAACAGACATGTTTCCAGTTCCCCTGAGTTGCAGAAATCATATGACCAAAAGCTCTAGAAACAGAGTATTTATCACCTGTTTCATTTTAGGTTCTGCAAGACACACATATTGCTCCTATCATATTTACATGTTGTCTTACCATGTGTTAGCTATTCCAAAACTGATCTACTAAAGGTTCAGTTGAATTTACTGAGGCTCTTTAGGTCTTTTCAAAATGTAAATGAGATCAAAATTACTACTAGCATAGTAACCAGACTTCATTAGACAAAATTTTTTCAAGAACTACAAGCAGTTAATTATATTACAGTCTTAATGAAAGTCAAATGTCTTTAGAACTTTCAAATACAGATATAAAATATACAAAATATTCTGCTGAACTAAAAAAATAATGATTTTAAAATACATCTTCTTCATGTTTCATATCAAGATATGTATCTCTCAGCACGATGCCAAAGTACAGTAGACACTCAATAAATACTTATTGAATGAATGAACAGCAAAGTACTCCCTCTAATGTATCCTTCCTCTTGCCCAAATTTGACGATGAAGTGTGGAATTTTTTCTCTCTCCACAATTCTCTCCTTAGTGTTCAAGTTAACAATGGCAGCTCTGAAGAGCTAGCTAGATGACATTTTTAAAGCATGGCTCACTTATGTTTCTCTCTTTCTCTCCCACCCCCCCCATTCCTCCCTCCTCCCTCTACTTCTCTCTCTCCCTCCCTCCCACCCTCTCTCCCTCTCTCTCACACACAGAGGAACACCCACACACAACATGGACATTTTACCATGCTGTCAACTATCAGAATTAAACCTAAATTAAAGACAACAAAATATGTGACAATTTTCTAGAAAGTAGGAGAAGATAGAATAAACAACAGTTCACTGAATAACTATACAATAGTTATTTGGTGAACAATATCTGGTGCCTTTCTGTTGCTGTTTCAGGTAAAACATACATTTAAGTAGTTCAATGTTCCACTCAGCCACGAAACACGAAGGAGAAGCGGACATAATGAGGTACATATTCTTCTGATAAGTAATCATAGTATAAATTCTCCCTCATCGACCATAAAAACATGTTTTTCCAAAAAGATCAGGGAATGATATGCACATTACATTCTTAGAGGACTTACTTTTTTATTTTATTTAATTTATTTATTTTTTTGCGGTACGCGGGCCTCTCACTGTTGTGGCCTATCCCGTTGTGGAGCACAGGCTCTGGACGCGCAGGCTCAGCGGCCATGGCTCACGGGCCCAGCCGCTCCGCAGCATGTGGGATCTTCCCGGACCGGGGCAAAAACCCGTGTCCCCTGCATCGGCAGGTGGACTCTCAACCACTGCGCAACCAGGGAAGCCCCCTTAGAGGACTCACATTTTAATAAAATCCTAAAATTTTTAGTGTGCACTTTATTTCTAAGGGAGATAATCTTTTATCACTCATCCTGATCAACTAAATTTTAAAATCTTTAATGATTCCATTCACTCACATGGAATTAGAGACTTAAAGAATTCCCCAAGAATAGCTACTTAAAACAAAGAAGCAAAAGAAGAAAGGTTAAGATCCAACTGGGAAGGCTTAAAGAGCAAGAGAAAGTATAAGAACCTGGTTCACTGGCTAAAGCAGAGCTGTTAGAACACAGGTGAGAAAATAGGAAGATAGAGTAAAGAATAAAAATATATCCTCTCTTCTCACTGTACTCTATACTGTCCAAAAATGAAAAAATAAAATTTTAATTGGAAATGCAAAAAAAAATGTTGAAAGAAAAAATACTGGGGTACACATTATATACAGTGACAAAGTATTCAAAATATTTACATTTTTTAAGCTTCTAGAATTAGAGTTAAATATTTGTGCCATCACAGTTATATCTTACACTTGAATGAGTAAACCTACTTTTCCCCATGTACTAATGTACTAATTTGAAATGTGAGACAAAAATAATAAAACAAAAATTGTAATTTAAATAGTAGCAGATATTTTAAAATATTTTAAATATTATATTGTTTTCTGTTAAAAGTAACATGGCTTTGACGTGTAGAGATTTCTTATCGACATAAATATTAATAAAGTAATTCACAAGTATGTGAAAATTTAACATAAATCTATTTATCACTTTCTTTACCAAATAACTGTTTCTAGATACCCAACTGAATGCAAAATGTAGCTAACAAATTTGACAGGATTTTTAAAAATACTCTTTTGGCAATTGGGGCTTTAAAATCTTACATGTGTTTGGCTAAAAGTATTTTCTGTTATTGTCAATAATTTAATTTTTTTATGGCCACCAGGACAAGGAGGTAATTATGAAGAGGTAATTGTTAACATACATTAACAATTTAGTATTGGGAGTTCCCTGGTTGCCCAGTGGTTAAGATTCTGGGCTTTCACTGCCATGGCCCAGGTTCAATCCCTGGTTGGGCAACTGAGATCCCACAAGCCACAACCAAAAAAAAAAAAAAAAAAGAGAAAGTTTAGTATCACAATTAAAATCAAATGTTAATTATAGCAGTTGGGCACCTAACTGTAATCAGTATTGCTTTTTCATAGGTAAAACTCTGCCCATTATGTTTGTACTCAAAAAATCTGACTCAATGTTGCCAGTATTTCCTAATACCATGCATACATAAATTAATTCTCATGATTTACCATGTCCAATTTGATTTACAATTAAAGGCTGATTCTATAAGCGTTTTCAAGCTTAGCAGAAGATGTGAAATCACTAGTCTATGGTATTCCAAGAAGAGCAAAGGCTACAAGAAATGCCAACTCCCAAGTACAAATCAGGTTCCTTACTACTACAATATAACCCAACTCCACTTTCTTAACACATCTGCAATTAGTCTGACAAAGTTACTGACTTTCTTTCCCATAAGTGCTGACCTCTGGAAACTACTTCTCATTGGTATGGCGTTAATTACCTCCTTAAAGATACACTTCTTCAGGGAATTCACTCTGCATTAAATATTTCCCCAGCTATACTGAGTTTGCTGGGAGTTTCCTTGTTGCTATGTGTATTCCCTGTCTCTTGGATCCCCCCAACCCACAATGAAAGGATCAAATAATAGCATTACAGACTTAAGGATTTATGTATCCTCAGGAATGAAAGGAATTAACATCTTACAGCCTACTGGCTATTTATCTTAAAGGTTTCTTGTGAAGAAACCGCACCTGGGGTAACTGGCAAACTATGGGCCTATGAGGTAAATGCAGTCTGCTTTCACACAGCCCTTGAATCAAAAACAGTTTTATATTTTTAAATGCCTGAGGAAAAAACCAGAAGAATATTTTGTGACACATGAAAATTATATGAAATTCGAATTTCAGTGTCCACTAAAAAGTTTTATTGGAACACAGCCATGTGCGTGCATTTATATATTTTCTATGGCTGGCTTCACACTACAAAAGTGACAGAGATCAAATGGCCTGCAAAGCCTAAAATATTTATTATCTGTCCCTTTACTGAAAGTTTGCTGATCCCTGGAATAAGTCATTAAAAATTGTTCAAAATGCCTGAATATTTGTTTCAAAGAGGGAGCTAGGAAAACCACTTCAAAAATTTTGGGTTACGACAAGAACTGTTTGTAAGCTGCCAGTGAACTTGATGAAAAAGTTTAGACTATGAACGAGCTGAGGAATAATGATGATATTCCAGTCAGGCCAATATTATTACTGCTTCCCTGAAGCCAAACCTAATTATCCTCAATCCATCACAAACCTGTAGATTTTACCCCCCAAGTATCTGTCAAATTCAACCACTTCTTTAGACATCACTGCTCTGTATCTAGCTACTATATTTCCTGGACAACCGTAGTAACCTCTATACACATCTCTGCTCTAGCCCTCCCCTTCCCCAAACTGTTTTTATAGCCCATCTTCATAATGCAGACCCAATCTTGTCACTCTCCTGTTTAAAACACAGAGAGAAGGAATTCCCTGGCGGTCCAGTGGTTAGGACGCCACGCTTTCACTCAGGGGGCCTGGGTTCCATCCCTGATCAGGAACTAAGGTCCTGCAAGCCAAGTGGTGTGGCCAAAAAAAAAAAGAAGAAAAAAATACAGAGAGAAACTTTCTATTCATTACACAAAGCCTGTTCCCTCCCACTTTCAGCCTCATTTCACTCCCAACCATTAACTGACACCTTTTAAAATAACATGTATTACATACTATGAATCTGTAGTTTCCTGATCAGCATGATTCAGTATTTAACTGAATCACAATAATGCAAAAATCAAGCAAATACTACTGAGCATTTTTTGTACTGAGTAATAACATACAGTGATAGAGTATCTAACTTTTGCCTTCCCACCTACCCTGAAAGTCACCTATACTTTCACTTTTATTCAACAATGACCAACAAACTAGACCCACTCAAAAAACACTCACTGCTGATTCATTATAAAACCATGCATGTGTTCTTAATTCTGCTGTAAGTTTAGACTGGGCTATGCTGATTCAGGGTATAAACTCAGCACACCTCAACAGCAAGCCATTAGCAGATGTGGAAGATTGCATGTCTAGGCTCTTAAAGGGTTGCTTTTAAGATTAAAGAGTCAAAATATTAATAAAATCTCTTTTAGCAGCCTACTCTGGTCACCTACTAGGACACCATTACACATGTTGATTTTTATCAGAGAAGTAATACATTTCTAAGCACTCAAAAGATTTTCTTATCCCTAAAATGATTAACTAGGTTTTACTTTTAAGAAAGCTAAATTTCTGACTTTATTGGTGAAAGAGACAATATTCAGTAAGATTATCTAATTGAACACATTAGAAGAGTGCAGAGAATTGTTGAAAGACTGTAATTCATTCAAAATCTCTCACTCATAATATCCCAAATAATAACAGTTTATAAACTGTGCTTTGTCATTATTTTAGAATTTGTACATGTTTTTAATATGTTGTCTAACTTTTTAAAATAAAAAGATGGCCCTCTAAAGATAGTCTCATCATGTAAAGAAAATGGTATGTATCTCAGATATGCACATTTGAGTATATGGGGTGAAATGATACAGCATCTGGGATCTGGTTTAAAATATTTCAGAGAAAAGAGATAGATAAAGCAAATATGGAAAAACATAATTAACTGGTAAATGTGGATGATGAGTATATAAAGCTTATTATTAGTTCACAGTACTATTTCTACTTCTGAGAATGTTTGAAAAGTTTTCTAATAATATTTTTAGAAAGTCTTCAGTAAATCTAAGAAGTCAATTTTTTCGATAAATCTGAAAAGGCAAAATTCAACTGCAATTAAAAGTGAACTCAGAAAATACTGAAATTTTAAGAAAAGCAAAAAACAAAACCCTAAAACTTTGACAATATTCTTACAGAGCAACAACAGGAGTTCTCAAACACCACAGGCCTAAGTAAAAACTGATACAACTACACTGGAAAACTGTTAAGTAAAGCTGAAGGTATACATAGTCTCTAATTCAGCAATCCACTTCAAGGTATAAATCTCAGGGCAGTGATTCTCACTCTAATGTGCATAAGATTCACCTGAAGGGCCTGTTTCAGTTCACTGGATACCAGAGATTCTAAACCAGTAGGTGAGGGTGTGGCCCATGAATTTGCATTTCTAGTAAGCTCACAGGTGACAACACCAATGCTGCTGGTTGGAGGACCACACTTTGTGTTAATACTGTCGTACAGAAATCTGTGCACATGTGCACCAGAATACATGTTAACAAAATATTCACAGCAGCAGTGTTCATAATAATGAAATGGAAACAAATATCCAACAATGGAATGGTTACATAAATTGTGGTATATTCATAAAACGGAATGATGAAATTAACCAGCTACTGAAGGGTAGCAGAGTATGCCACCCTGAAATATGCCACTTTGGTATACTGATTTTTGAGCTGTAGGCACTTGAAAAACAACCAATCCATAGAGAGACTCCCTCCGAACTCCTTTCATCTGCCTAAAGACATCCTCCAGAAGGAACTCAACTGGGGAGTTCCTTCCTCCCTGCCCCAGGAATTTCATCAACCAGAGAAGACTGACTCACAGGAGAGAAGACTAGAAGTTGACACCACGTCCAGACAAACTTTGTCACAAACTATCATATCTTCCATCCATTCTTCTAAAAGCCCATTCATTTTTCTTAAAAATCATTTCTCTCCCCTGAGAGACCTACAATCCCTCTCCCCTTTCCTTATTAAGATGACACGTAAGCCTCAATTCTAAGCCATCTTGGAGAGTTATTCATTTTTCCCTGGGTTCCTCCCATGTATACATAAAGCATACATGTTAATAAACTTGTTTGTTTTTCTCATGTTAATCTGTCTTTTATTACCAGAGTCTCAGCTAAAAACTCAGAAGAGTAGAGGGAAAAGTATTATTCCCTCCATATACCACAAACAATATAAATGAATCTTACAAAAATAATACTGAGGAAAAGAAGATCCAAAATAAGAATATGATTCCACTTATACCAAGCCAGCAAAATTAAAGATATTCTTTAGATTGCATATGTAAATGATAAAACACAAAAGCAAGGAAATGGTTATCAAAAAATTATGATTATTCTAGGAGAAAGAAAAAGTTTCATAATCAGGAAGACACAGGGGAGGGTTTCTGGGGTACTGGCAATGTTCTATCTACTTCGGGACGCTGGTGATAGCTGCACTGGTATTCATTTTGTAAATATGAATTATTCTACTTTATTCTACTTTCGTGTGTATAACAAAAAAATTAAGATATTTTCTTTGATAGAATTTTATGAAAATGACTTCCCAAAGTTTACTATTTGAAGCTCACTGCTCTAAATCTAGCCTCATCCTTTTAATCAATTAAATTATATTTCATAATCTAAGTTCAAAGAATTAAGTATTAGTCTTGGTGGTAAATGCAATGGTAATTTATCATTAAAGTACAAAGCTTTGAGGGAAACAGCATAACAAATAGACATTGCTGTGATAAATCCTAAAAAACCTATTTCTACCTTTTAAAAATACTTAAAAGGCTCAAACACCTTGAAACTTGAAATGAGAAATAAAGCAACACAAAATCTGATTGCAAATTTAGCAGTGAAGAGTCAATAGATGAAAGCAGTATCACTTAATGGATACTGCTCAATGGATATTGAGCAGAATCACTCAATCTATAACTCTGCCCAAAGATAATAGTAATTATGTTTTTAATTTGTATAGAACAAACATCTTACAGATATCTAACTGGCAAGATTTGGAAAGATTCCAAATACTGTAGGAGGAATAAAAGTGCAAGTGTGAGAAAGATTTGTCTTCTTCCCACCCCAAAAGCCCCCCTCCTGCTCCCCCGCAACAAAACAAGAGAAACATCACTATGAAACACACAAACAATGGACGCCATTTGACACAGCATGCAAGGATAGGAGTACCTCAAAAGTAAAGTTCATCAGTCTACACACAAACAAGGCAACAATGAAAACCTGGGAAACCACAGAGACCATCTGGAGTCTACAAAGTTTTCACCAACATAGGTGAGGGTAAAAAATTCCTCACTAGGTTAAAAACTTTGTAAATCTTATTTAAATACTTACCATTAACCTACTGGTTCCAGAAGGAATAGAGGTAGCAGAGCAGAAAAAAGAGGGAAAACCCAATCAATACTAAGAATAAAAAGTGGCAACACAGTATCAACTCTAGGCACCTAGAATAAAATAGCAAATAAACAGAAAATATGAGGTTAAGCAGCCAACTTTCTATAAGTATTGAGAGGTGGGTTATTGGTGACCCCTTCTGCTTCTTACTCCTGTTTTGCTTGTTATCTGGACACAGTTCCTTAGCAACTATACTAAAGAGCAGACTTGGGAGGGCAAAGAAGGTAAAGTCTGTAATTTTCATTAAGGCCAACAAGTCAATACGGAACTTAAATTACGAAGGGAGCCAAGAATCCTTAAATTCTATTCTATAGCAATTGGACTACCTAATATTTTTGGAAAATCACCTAAGTTTATCCAGAATGTATCTATACAACTAAAGTAGTGGTTTAACATTTCAGTGAATAAAATAGATGGTTTTCTTATTTGCTGGTATGGTTCATATCTAACCATTACACTGAACAAATGAAAGGTGACAACACTTAATCACCTTACTTACGTGCCATAAGACTGAATTTTACTCACAACTTTGCTTCAACAGCTTTTATTATTTTATAAAGTATATCATATAATCTTTTACTTACTACTAGTTTTCATACCCACCATTCAAGGCAACTTGTAGATAGGATTTATTATTTTGGTAATAAGCTCACATTGGCAGAGCACTTTACTATAAGCCAAGCAATTTGCTGAATGTTACATTACCTTATCTAATCTTCAAAACCACCACATGAGGCAGGTACTATTTATTATCACCACTTTAACTGAAGAAATAAGAGGCTTAGAGTATTTAAATGATTTGGCCAAAGTCAAAAAGGCCCAACTACAGATCCAAAAATGTAAACCACTATGCTACAGAATAATAAGCAACTTAGCATAGTATTTTCACAATATTTCAACGTTATTTTCTTATTCCTGTGAGTGCTGAAAATATGTATGACACATCAATGTAACATGAATCAAAAGTTTTATGGAGAATTTTCTAATTCATTGATTTTCTAAAGTACCTGAACCTAAAGATACCAAATATACAAGTAGGAAATAACTAAACAACACTACTTTAATCTTATTTTAAAAAAATCAAATTCTAGTCATAAATAAAAATACTAGAGAAATAAAGTTTCTTAGTGTTAACTGGCCAACTTCATCCATAACACTGCTATAAGAATTCAATCTCCCAATCTCTCTCTCTCTCTCCTCTCTCTCTCTCACACCCATGTTAAAAAGGACAAAAAAGTATATTCTTGCTACAAGGAACTCAATAAATGAAACTAATGGCTTACAAGAAAGACAAAGATTTATCAAGATACCTTTAAATAACGATGTTTTAAAAGACTAGAACAAGTTTGCAAAAATACAGTCTACATATAAGTAAAAGCTAAATAAAAGAAGGCATATCTTCCTTTAAGTTTAAGATACTTTTAAAACAATTGAGTATTTCCCTAAGAACAGTTAAAGCTTTACACATAATATTGGAAGGCCTAAAACTTCAGAAAGTAAGTACATTTACAGAGATAAAAAGCAATCGGTATCTCAAACAGCAAAATGTTATACCCAATGGTGTCCTGGTGAATGTGTACCAACTGCTTTCCACAGGGAAAAAAAAGTCCTGACTTTTGCTATTTGCTGATTTCCATGATTTCTATGTCTGATTTTAAGCCACTGAAGTGTCATCACTGAACACAGAATTGGGAAGAGATGAGCAGCAGCACATCGTTATATAGTATTTCCACCATACAGGTACAATCAGTAGATGTCAATAACCTCAAGAACACATTAATAGTAAAATGTAATAAAAGAACTAGGAAGTGATGAGTTTTGATTATTATCTTTCTTCAAAATGTAGTTTACCTAATTGTAAGTTTATATAATTTTAATGATGGCTGCCAAAATCCTGAATTTAACTATCAACTCCACGAAGAGCTGGTTCCAGCACACCACTGGCATACAGTTCCCTTTTTAATTCACCCCACTCCTTCATTCATTTCCCTCATTTTCCTATTATACTTTTGATGGATTAGTAAGGAAGATGTAACAGTTTAATCCATCAGTGCTTTCAATTATTTCTTCCAAGCCTATGTAAATGTCTCCTAAGTCCACCTACTCTTTTTGTTCGGTTAAGCAAACCCCACCCCAGGCCCTAAACATAAGACAACCATTCATTCCCAGTCCTCACCAAAGAAAAATGAAAGCAGTGGTCAGTTGCAATTGCTGGAAACATACTTCCCCCCAACCTATTCCTTCGACATGATGGTTTTTGCCTGACACGAGCTGTTTTTAAGTCAAAAACACCAGAACAATTTACATTTACACCAGTATCACTTACAACCCCTGTCACCTGCAATGTGTCTTGCTACTACTTTCCCTTCTGCCAATCTGACAGGAATAAAGTGCTATCGCATTACTACTTTAGTTTGCATTTCCCTAGAAAGCAATCTGGCAGAATCTAATGCATTTAATAGGGAATGCTGTTCCAGGAATATAGTAGAATAGGTACTTAGGCTAACCCTAACACCCACAAAAAAATCAAAATCCAGGATATAAAAAAATCTTAAAGACATTAACAAGCTGGCAAGAAAGATACAAATTCCTAGGCCAGAATATGAGAGAAGGCTGAAAACCCATAACAGTACAGTGAACAGCGATAGGCTTTTGCCTTGAGTAGGATACCCTCAAATGGCTACAACTTCACTATTACAGTAAATTAGAAATAACCTTCCTCTCCTTACCACCATCTCCCAAGCAACTTCAAGGAAAATCCTCTCAACCTTGACACTGGGTGGGGAGGAGATGGCAAAATCACCACTGAGAATTTAGAACCACAAATAGAACTCTTGCTGCATTTGCTGTCTGAATTCATAATTCCTGGGTGGTCTAAAAACCCTACATTGAAATTCTCACACTTTAACATGCATCAGAATCACCTAGATGGCCTATTTAAACAGATTGCTGCTGCCCCCCCCTCCAGCAGATAAATATATATATAAAATTGGTGTAATTTCCATGTTATTTTTGACCAACTGTCTATTATTATCAACTGCAATGTTTAATATCTAGAGCTTGATGGCAACATAAAATTTTTAATGAAATTTAAAGTATATTTAAAATATATTAAGTTTTATGTATAAGTACTATATAATATACACATATGTGTATATAAATACATGAAGAGGAGTATGATAAATTGATCAATGAAGATTCAAACATAAAAGTATGCTCCTCTGGGGTAAAATTCTGTGGGGGGAAATAAAATACAAATATGACTTCAAGGTGAAAAAGAAACAATGTAAAATATCCAGCAATTATAGACTAGATTGTTCATGAATGTTTTAAAGGATGCAAGCAAATCTCCAGGCAGTAGAGTATTTATATTTATATTCCATTGGATACATTTAGGAGTGATATTATATTTTAAAACATCAATATTTTTAATATTCCTGAAATTACATCCCTGGCAACTATTTAAACATTATGATAAAAAAAAATTAGATGGCAACTTAAAAATGTAAAAGGAGGTAGTTTAAAATTTTATTTGGGCATCAAAAAATGGGCAGAAGACCTAAATAGACATTTCTCCAAAGAAGACATATAAATGGTCAATAGGCACATGAAATGATGCACATCACTAATTATTAAAGAAATGCAAATCAAAAATACAATGAGGTACCACCTCACACCAGTCAGAATGGCCTTAATTAAAGTCTACAGATAATGCTGGAGAGGGTGTGGAGAAAAAGGAACCTCCCTACACTGTTGGTGGGAATGTAAATTGGTGCAGCCACTATGGAAAACAGTACGAAGGGTCCTTAAAAAACTAAAAATAGAGTTACCATAGGATCCAGCTACCCCACTCCTGGGTATATATCCAGAAAAAACTCCTACTTGAAAAGACAGATGCACCCCAATGTTCACAGCAGCACTATTTACAATAGCCAAGTCATGGAAGCAACCTAAATGTCCATCAACAGATGACTGGATAAAGAAGATATGGTATATATTACACAAGGGAATATTACTCAGCTATAAAAAAGAATGAAATAATACCATTTGCAGCAACATAGATGGACCTAGAGATTAGCATACTAAGTGAAGTCAGACAAATATATATCACTTACACATGGAATCTAAAATATGATACAAATGAACTTATTTAAAAAACAGAAACAGACTCACAGACACAGAAAATAAATTTTGGTTACCAAAGGGGAACGGGGGGAGGAGGGATAAATTAGGAGTTCGGGATTAGCAGATACAAGCTACTATACATAAAATAGATAAACAACAAGCTCCTACTGTACAGACAGGGAACTATATCCAATATCTTGTAGTAAACGATGATGGAAAAGAATCTGAAAAAGAATATATACATATATATAACTGAATCACTTTGCTGTACACGAGAAACTAACACAACATTGGAAATCAACTATACTTCATTTTTTTTTTTTTTTTTTTTTTGCAGTAGGCGGGCTTCTCACTGTTGTGGCCTCTCCCGTTTCGGAGCATAGGCTCCAGACGCGCGGGCTCAGCGGCCATGGCTCACGGGCCCAGCCGCTCCGCGGCATGTGGGAAGCCCCTATACTTCCATTTTAAAAAAATTATTTGGGGGATAAAAAAGCAAAAAGGGGGCTTCCCTGGTGGCGCAGTGGTTGAGAGTCCGCCTCCTGATGCAGGGGATACGGGTTCGTGCCCCGGTCCGGTAAGATCCCACATGCCGCGGAGCGGCTGGGCCCGTGAGCCATGGCCGCTGGGCCCGCGCGTCTGGAGCCTGTGCTCCGCAGCGGGAGAGGCCACAACAGTGAGAGGCCCTCATAGTGCAAAAAAAAAAAAAAGCAAAAAGGTTTAAAGATCACTGCCCCAAAGTACTTGTGAACATGTGCAGCAGGAATCATGAATAAAAATGTTCACAGCAGCATTGTTTATAATAATGCAAAATGAGAAACACCACCAATTCCATCAACAATAAAAAAGGATAAATTGTGGTATATTCATTCAACAATGTATCAATGAAGATGAATAAGCTACAGCTACAAACAGTAACATGGATGAAATGTACAAATAATGTCATATATTTAGAACGAATCCTATAATATTCATAACCAAGCCTATTATTTGAGGATGCTTATTGTTTAGAGATGCATAACTGAGTGGTGAAGCTATAAAGAAAGATAAGGGGACTTCCCTGGTGGCACAGTGGTTAAGAATCTGCCTGCCAATACAGGGAACATGGATTCAAGCCTTGGTCCGGGAAGATCCCACATGCCATGCAGCAACTAAGCCCGTGTACCACAACTACTGAGCCTGTGAGCCTAGAGCCCGTGCTCTCCCAACGAGAAGCCACCGCAATGAAGAGGAGCCCCCGCTCGACACAACTAAAGAAAGCCTGCATGCAGCAACGAAGACCCGATGCAGCCAAAAATAAATTAATTAAAAGAAAAAGTAAACACCTTAAAAAAAAAAAGGTAATGAAAATATTTGTTTTTCTCAGAAGCAAGGACAATACAATAGAAGGGCACAGAGGGAGATTCTAAAAAACACCTATTCTATTTCTTAGAATGGGTGATGGTACAAAAGGATTCACTTTATTAGTCTTTAAAGATGTATATATACTTTTCTATATGTAAAATATATTTCATAATAAAAATTATTTTTAAAAATTATCCTTTGATCCAGCAATCTCCATCTGGTAATTTATCCTAGGGATAACATCAGTATACAAAGAACATATGCACAATAATTTTTATTTGTTTGTAGTAGTAAAAAAAAATTGACCGTCAATAAAAACAGCTTAATAGTTTGTCCGACATCCCTACTATGGAATATCTTGCAGTCATTAAAAAGAATCTGAAGTATATTCCTTGAGGAATTTTCAAAATGTTTTAAGTGAAAAGAGCAAGATGCAGACAAGTAGTCATAATACAATCCACTTTTATAAAACAACCACAAAATCCCTATATATATCCACGCATAGCACAAAGGTTCAGAAGATAAACACCAGATTAGTTTATCTGGCAGATAAAGGTGTGGGGGATAAAAAGAAAAAGAAAACAAACAAACTGGTGTGCACATATATACATGAATAAAGAGATGTGCCAACTAGTGTACCAAAGTGTCAGTGGTGTTTATCTTAGTGGATTTTCAGGTAATTTTTATTTTCTTTGTTATACTTTTATGTGTTGTTTCAAGATTTTAACAATAGAATTCAAGATTTATAAGTAGCATACATTACTTTACAGTCAGGAAACACTAAAGTAGATATCATTTGGGACAAAGTATTTCTAAGCTCTAGAATGAGTAATATTCCAACTGGTAACATCTATACAGAAACAGCCATGGATGATCAGTTTATAAAGCAGAGAATAAGTCACATACTGCACTAGGGAAGCTTTTTTCAAGGTGTATGCTACCATCGGTGCCTCCCATGTGGTAATGTGCATACAAATCACCTGGGCATTTTTAAAATGCAGATTCTGTTTCAGTATGTCTGGGATGGGGCCGATATTCTGCATTTCTAATAAGCCCCCGAATGTAATGCCATTGGTCCACAGACCATACTTTGATTAGCAAGGTGCTGAGCACTTGGAATGCGAGCACTAGGTGGTGAGTACTAGGCACTTTTGCAAATATTACATCATTTAATCCTTACTACAACTTTCTGAGGTAGGTTTAATCATTTCCATCTACAGATGGCTAAACTGAAGCTCACACGGTATCAGAGGAATACTGATGATAGAAGGGAAATAATGCCCCTTGGATAATGTAGTTAATGAAACACCCTTTGAGGGCTCTTTCCATGCTAAAAACAATTATTTCCGATTTTTAGATACCTTCTTTGATCAGGAAAACACTAGCATCATAATCTAACATAAAAGTTCTACAAGTTTACATCTCAAGGCAAAATGGGATTGCAAATCACCTAACAACGAGAGTACTAGGTGTGATTCTCGGACCAGCAGCATCAGCAGCACCTCGAAACTCGTTAGAAACACAAATTCTCAGACCCCATTGCAAACTTACTGAATCAAAAACTCTGGGGGTGAGGGTGAGTCTCATGCCCACTAAAGTTTAAGGGCCACAGAACATCAATAAAGGACTAATGAAAAAAAGAGTCAAATGACTGAACTAATTTGGGAAATACTGAATTAAAATGAGTTAACCAGATTTTTTTAACTGCAGAACTTTGTTATAAAACATGCTTGGGGGGCTTCTCTGGTGGCCAAGTGGTTAAGAATCCGCCTGCCAATGCAGGGGACATGGGTTCAAACCCTGGTCTGGGAAGATCCCACATGCCACGGAGCAACTAAGCCCGTGCGTCACAACTGGTGAGCCTGCGCTCTAGAGCCCACGAGCCACAACTACTGAGCGCACGCGCCACAACTACTGAAGCCCGCACGCCTAGAGCCCGTGCTCCGCAACAAGAAAAGCCACGGCAATGAGAAGCCCGCGCACCGCAACAAAGAGTAGCCCCTGCTCGCCGCAACTAGAGAAAGCAAACGCGCAGCAATGACGACACAATGCAGCCAAAAAAACCTCCAAAACTTGCTTAGCTACAGGACTCTCTCTTCCAGGAGAATCTTATGGGACCAGTGTTTAATAGGATTAAACTCTCAACGATACTGTCCCAAAGCAGATTTTGCTCCATGGGGCCTGAGGGCTAAAGGCACACACCTGAAGTCAGATAAACTTAAGTATGAAAATGAGCTCTGAAAGTATGAGTAATGGTAGTACAGGAGTAGTAATAGTAAGAATAGCAATGATGATGATACTGCTACCAATACGACTACCAGTTCTTTTCTGTTTATAAAAGGTATACAGGTATTACTGTAAGAAAACATATGACAAAACCTAAGAAGAAAATATAATAGCAGTATTCCTACCAGCCAGATAACCAATATTTAGTATATGGATATTACCTTCTGGTCTTTTTTCCTTATGGACACAGATATACATGAATTTGCTAACAAAATTACCAAAACAAAACCCATACTGCTTTACACTTATTTTCACAGTGTTATATTTTTGTTTCCAAACAATCTGTCCACTAGACTTCTTAAGGACAAAAGTTGTTTTCACCTGTGCATTCTCAGTACCAGAAAGCCTACCAAGCCTATTGCAGCTGGGACTGAATATTTTTCGACTGAATAAGAAACAAAGAAAAATCAGATGCACAGACTGTGTATGATAATGCGAACAGTTTGAGTTTCCTCCATCCTCAATTTTAAAGCCAGCTAAAATACAAAAGAATATCTAAGTGCTGTGCTTTGGCTTACAAAAGTCCACTGTCACATTTTCATATATAGTATAAGAAATACTTTTTTCCTAGTCCTTGCCACTTTATAAAACTACTTTCTTAAAAAAAAAAAAACCCTTAAGACATTAAGTACGTGGATACATAGCAAAAGCAAGAATAATGTCTATGGAGTGATAGACAATTTGGTCCCCAACGGACCTCAACTTTCTGTGGCGGAAGCTTGTCAGATTTCTCAAATTCCTCCAGAGCTCTTGACTCTCCGACAGAGGAAGATTGCTTTCAGAACACCAAGGAATAATGCTGACAGAACTAGATCACCACCCCCTCTGAAAAAAGTGAAACCACCTCCTTCTCTGAACAAGCAACAACATGCCCCTTTCTATCATTAGGACTCTCTTTAGTGAACTAACCTACAAGAGGATACTCCTCTAGGCTGTTGTCCTAATCATTTGTTCTCATACAGCAAATTTAATTACCTTTTTGGAGTTTGTAATAATGGGAACTGTCTGCACTAGTATGTTCAAATCCAAGACATGGACATAGTTGTAGTTGTTTTTATAAGCCTCATTATTCTTTAGTCTATCCTGGAAATTGAAGCCCAAGAGAATGAAAGATGAAGGTCATAAAACAAGTTTTATTGACCTCAAAGTAGAACTTTTCTCACCATAACCAATGACCCTTCCAAAAATATTTAATATATAAAAAGTGAATGCAGCTAACCATGCCCCAGGTTGCTTTTAGGAATTTTAGTCAGGCCCTTTTACTAGCTTTTTAAGAATACTCTTCTCCATAGGTACTAAAGGAATCCCTAGGCTGAGGTTCTGCCATCCTAATCACCTTTCTCAATCCATGTAGCTTAATACATGCATCATATAAAAAATGAGCAGATCCTCCTGTTCTCATCCTTGGTGAATACAGAATCCATATTCAAGACTTGGTACATCTGTCTCATTGTCACGACAGCCATAAGAACTCCTTCTTCTGGTTCTTCTTGCATAAGACTGGAATTTCTACAATCTAGCTGTTATTTTAGATTACAGTTAAGTTGCACACAAAACTTAATATGATCTTTGACTCATTTATACTTCCTGGACTCATATATGAAAATGAAATACATACACAGAAAGAAAAGTATGTGTCTAGCCACTGTCTACTTAATTTTTAAAAGATTTAGACTAAACCAAAAACATAATAAATTCCCAACTCCTGCATCTTTGTTCAACCACTTCCCTACATTCCTTGGACAAGTTAAATTTCTCCCATGCTTAGAAATACTGACCCTAAAAAAACAAAGTTTCCTGAACTTTGTCCTTTTCCTGAGAATTGACAATTTGCAAATAAATTAACCACTATATCCCACTTTGATATAGTGTATACCATCTAAAACATTTAGTATCATTCAAAAACTTTGCCAATGGACAAAGTATAAGGATAAATAAATTTAAGCATTAATTTTAAAATTGTTTCTCTTTGAGATATTTATACACTTAAGTGTTCTATTATAAATCTATCATTAGTTAAACAGTTTGGGTATTCTTAGGCTTAGTGTCCACACATTACAGTGTTACTGTACAGTATCTGATTAGGGAGGGAGTAGCGTGAAAGGGATAGAGAAAATGTGAGTGGCAAGACAGAATTTTATTAACCTTTACAATGTCTCCCATTTTTAACTTACTTTACAATTACCCCAAACCCTCAACATGAAAAAGTACGTGTTATATGACTCCATTTATATGAAGTTAAAGTACAGGCAAAACTAATCTATGAGGATAGAAATAGGTAGTCCTAATCAGCCTCTTGGAAGTGGTGTGGAAATGACTGAGAAGGCGCATAAGAGAACTTTTGGGGATGAAGAGAGTGTTCCCTACTCTGATTGTGTGTTGGTTACACAGTGTATTGTCAAAATATTTGTCAAAACTCTTCAAATGTACACTTAGGATCTGTGCATTCCAACATACGCAAAATAATCCTAAATTTAAAAAAAGGGGGAAAAGTAGTTGCTTCCTTTCCACAAAGAGGTCAGTTCCCAACAATAATAAAATTAGAGAAGGCTCAGGGAAAAAAAAAAAAGAGAAAAAAGACAGAAAAGAACATGACAATTACCCAGCTTGATGAAAACAGGGTCCATGTTACAATTACTACTATCAGCACCGAGTATATAACAGAAGCTCAATAATTTGTTTTACACATAAAATTTCAAGTATAATAATAGAACTATATAAAAACATCAGAGAGCTTTACAAAAGAAGTCAAGAATTTAATCAGAGATGAAAAAAATTCACAGACCAATGGTTCTTAAATCAATTTAGGATGACAGACCCCTTTGAGAATCTGATGAAATCTATGGATTATTCCTACTGAAAAATGAACATAAACCACAAAATTTTGTACGTAATTTCAAAAGCTTTATGGGCCATCTGAAGTTTATCCATGAAATACTCTGGGACCTACTGACTGTAAGCAAAGAATTTCTATAACTAGACAATTTCAATATTTAATTTAATATGAATAAAAACTGTTCAATAGACTACAACAGATGATCACTGCATTTTTTTCTTTTGTTCGTAGGTTTTTAAAATTTTACCAGCTCACTCATTTTCATTGTTTCACAGAAGATTTCAAAAATACTCATTTAACCATCTTTTAGATAAAGAATTCTTTATAACTTTCTTTTAGGTACAATAGCTATCTCAAAGTACTTTCTTTACAGTTCTAACTCAATCATTTTTCTTTCTCTCCTATTGGTAACGTATTATATAACTAAAAATACTGCATTTTCCTTAAACAATAAGGATATTCAAGACTTATCATAGTGTGGTAGGCAGAATAATGGCCCTCCAAAGATGTCTACAGCCTTATCTCTGGAACCGTGCTAGGTTACATGGCAAAGTAGAATTAAGGTTGCAGATGGAATAAAGGTTGCTAATCATGTTCTTAAAATAGGGAGATTATTCTAGATTATCTAGCTAGGCCTAACTTAATCACAAGGGTCCTTAAAATGTGGAAAAGTGACGCAGAAGAGTCAAAACCAGGGAGCTGGCAGTATGAGAAAGACTTGGCCCAATGTTGCTCACTTTGAAGGTGGAGGAAGGGGTCATAAGCCAAAAAATGAAGGTGGTCTCTAGAAGCCAGAAAAGGCAAGTAACAGGTTCTCCCTTAGAACCTCCAGAATCAACCTGCTAACACTTTGCTTTGAGCCCCGTGAGACCTATTGTGTACCTCTGACCTCCATAACTATAAGATAATAAATGTGTGGTTTTAAGTCACCATGCAGTCCCTGGTGGTCCAGTGGCTAAGACTCCACGCTCCCAATGCAAGGGGCCTGGGTTCGATCCTGGTCAGGGAGCTAAATCCCACATACAGCAACTAAAGATCCCACATGCTGCAACTAAGACCCAACGCAGCCAAATAAATAAATATTAAGTCACCATGCTTACGGTAACTTGTTACAGCATCCATAGGAAAATAACACACATGGTGAAATGAAAAAAAGCACTGAACTGATTCAGAGTCATTATGAACTAATAACTTTTAAGTCATTATACCACTTAAAAGCCAAATTTCTTAACATCTCAGAGCTTCAGTCTTCTCATTTATAAACGGAGGAAATTATGTTCTCTGACTCTTGCAAAGTGTTACTCAAAGATATAGAGTATGTAAATATGCTTTTATAAACTATAAAATATCTACAGATATGACAGCAAAATTACACAAGATCAATATGAACATGATAACATTCATGTTATCATATTAAAATATATTCAATACATACACAACTAAGAGTTCTAGAAACAAAGCTTGATTAATATTTATTGGGGCTATTTATAATATGTGTTTTTCAAAGTTTTGTGCCAAAAAAAATCAGCATTTAAACTTCTAAAATATCTTTTCAGTGGTAAAGTTTTAAATAGGAAGAACTAAGTCTTCTACTACATACTTCTATATTCCATAAAGAACATACCACATAGCAATTTATAAAGATGTTATACATATAATAAATAATAGAGAAATTAATATTTATAGAATTATGTCACTTGGAGTTATGGACATTTCTAAATCATCTTTAATAAAACAGAAGAGGGATGATGTGGATAAATACCATCCACAGAATTTTTAAGAATTAGTGATTACTTTCGGACTTCTCCCATCATACTGCCACAACATTCTCTTCTTCTTACTCTTAATTACTCTTTAAAGGAGTTCAAGTGTTCCAAAAAATGGGAAAGAGACAGCCAAGGGCCCATATAATTTAAATCTCTATTAAATTAGACCCAATATATCTAAGATATTTAAAAATCACCAAAAAATCCTGCCATTAATAAAGACCCTTTCTTCATTTATAGGAAGCAGTAGACTTTTAAGTACCATTTTAATAATTTAAATTCATAACCCTGCACCATTAGAATTGACACAATAAATCTAATTCATAAAAATTTAATCTTAGAAGTCAACAGCCTGGGAGGAAATATTTAAAACATATAAACAGCCAAAGACTAATCTGTAGAATATATAGTAAACTACAAATCAATATAAAATAGATGAACAACCCAACAGAAAAATGGGCACTGAGTAGGCAAGTCAAAAAATATACATGGCTAGTAATAAACACATGGAAAAATGCTCATTTTCACCAGCAATCAGGAAATGCAAATCAAAATTTTTCAAGTGAAATGGAAGAAAAAATAATAACATCTAACACCAGCAGAGCTATAGAAAATTCAGTACTGTCATACACTGGTGCAGAATATATTACTAATGCCTTTGAGGGGAGTTTCAATATCTATTAATAATTTTCAACCAGAAAATTCTACTTCTGGGAATCTGTTGTATAATAAAGAACCTGTCCGGTCTTGGTTCCTGGGTTCCTGACACAGAGCTTCTAAAACCTTGGAATTTTCCCAGTGATAAGAGTGTTTTCATTATTCATTAGCCCCTTGGATGGCACCTGACTTTATGCTAATGAGATTATTCAGAATGGAGTTAATCATCAGAAAGACCAACCACCAGAGAAAAGGGATGGGGGCTTTGAGCCAGGTCAATCTCTGCAGAGGAGAAATGCAGGTGGCCTAGGGACCCCCAAAGAGTGCCTGACATCTGAAGTGAGGGCAGTCTTCTCAGGTCAGTGCCCTTAAACCTGTTGAGTCTGACACTAACTCCAGATGGTTGGTGTCATTGTAGTATCCACCTGAGAAAAATCTGTACATATTCATAAAGATGTTTATCCCAACACTGGAAAAGTATAAACATCCTAAATGCTTACCAATAGAAGAATGGTTAAATAAGCTACAGGTTCATGCATATGACGGAACAGTAAGTAGGTAGCAGTTAAAAAAAAAAGTTGCATTTCCATGTCCTCCCACATAAAAACCTCTTAAACACATTAAAGAGAAAAAAGCAGGGTTTACAAGAATATAGTATGACCACATATTGTTATTCTTAACAATAACAGCCTCCCTTGCAAAATCACATACAAAACTGGTTTTCTCTGTACTTATAAGTGAATTTGTCAAAAAAGTTAGGAAGTATACATACAAAAAATGATAACAGTGACATTTGGGGGGAGAATGAGATCACCAGAGGAGGACTGAAAGAAACTTACATTTCATCTGAACTGTCTAAATTTCATAGACATGGATTCATATTTCTTCTGCAATTAAAAAAGAGAACTTGCAGTTAATGGCTAAGACTCTGCACTCCCAACACAGGGGGCCCGGGTTCGATCCCTGGTCAGGGAACTAGATCCCGCATGCTGCAACTAAGAGTTCGCATGCCACACTAAGAGTTTGCATGCAGCAACTCAAGAACCCACATGTCGCAACTAAAAAGATGCCACGTGCTGCAATTAAGACCCAGCGCAGCCAAATAAATATTGTTTTTAAAAAAGGATGACTGCCTGAACATGTTTACCAGCCTCTGTTCAGTCCAAACATCCTAACTAAAATCATTATAAATGTATTTTTTAAGGGAATATGCCTGTAAAAGGATGGAGTAAATAAATTTTTTTAAAAAAAGCAATGCCATCCATTAGACTATAGAAAGAAAATAAATGAGTGGTAACTTTCACCACAGAACCAGGAAAGCAGAGTAGCAACCTGATCTACACCAAGCACGAGAATTTGCAGGCAGGCAGAAGAGGACAAAAAAGAGTAAGATTCACTGCAAGTCCATGTAAGAAGCAGTGAGAGCCCCCCAGTTGTCCTCCCTGACTTCAAACAACGAGGCAACTGTTCCTTCTCAACCCTAGCACTACAGGTTTGAAGAGGGAAGTTTCTGGACTTGGGGACAACAGGAATAGCTAAAGGCAGAGATACCTACTGATACTGAATATGAAGATTAAATGAAAGTACCATATTGAGCATTAAGTCTCCCAACTTTCTTCTCAATCTGCTCCTAGAACACTGGTATAAAAAAGAATGTCGGGCTTCCCTGGTGGCGCAGTGGTTGAGAGTCCGCCTGCCGATGCAGGGGACGTGGGTTCGTGCCCCGGTCCGGGAGGGTCCCGCATGCCGCGGAGCGGGCTGGGCCCGTGGGCCATGGCCGCTGAGCCTGCGCTCCGCGACGGGAAAGGCCACAGAAGTGAGAGGCCCGCGTACCGCAAAAAAAAAAAAAAAAAAAAAATGTCCTCCAGGTAAGAAAAGAGAAAAGCCATTCTGGAAAATATGACCATCCAAGAGAAAAGACAGTAATTTACTATTCCTCAGAAAATGGCCCAGATAGATGACCTTACCTGCAGAGAGAGCTTCCAATCAGCTTTTCAGTGCCTTAAAGAATGAGTAACCAGCCAAAGATGATCAAACTTTCGAAGAAAGAACCTAATGAATGACTGAAGCTAAACAAAGGGAAAATGCAACTGGGAAGAAACTGATCAAGAAGAAAAAAAAAAAAAGCATATGCATACACACGTACACAAAAACACATTTTAATATTCTTAGAAAAAGATACTGTACCCACAAAACAAAAATGGAATGTATGAAAAAATTCATTATAAAAAGAAAGCTTTTGGTAAGTAAAAAAGATTACAGAAACAAAAATTCACTAAAAGGTTAGAAATAAAGTTGGGGAAAAAAATCCCCCCAAAAAGCGATTGAAAGAGATATTTTTTTTAAAAAAGAGAGAGAGCAAAGATAAAGCAAAAGATCACTCTAGGGCTTCCCTGGTGGCACAGTGGTTGAGAATCCGCCTGCCAATTCAGGGGACACGGGTTTGATCCTTGGTCCAGGAAGATCCCACATGCCACTGAGCAACTAAGCCTGTGCACCACAACTACTGAGCCTGTGCTCTAGAGCCTGTGAGGCACAACTACTGAGCCCACGTGCCTAGAGCCCATGCTCTGCAACAAGAGAAGCCACCGCAATGAGAAGTCCGTGCACCGCAACGAAGACCCAACACAGCCACAAATAAATAAATATATTTTTTTTAAAAAAAAGATCACTCTAAGTGTCCAACACTGAAATAATGAGAAAGGAAATTGGAAGAAGACATCATCACAGAAATAATTTTCTAAAAACTACCCAAAATGAAAGAGCTAGCAGACTGAAAGGGCCTGCCAGTATGCAGTGCAATGGATGAACACAGGCGTATCTTAAGGTATACAATAATGAAATTTTATAACCCTAGGGCTAAAGAAGATCCGAAATGCTTGGGGTGGGGGGTAGGGGGAGATGTTTCACACAAAGGATCAAAAACCAGAATGACATGGGTGTGCTCAACAGCAACACCAGAAGCCAGAAAACAACAGAGCAAATTTAAAAAATTACAATTCTGAGGAAAAATAATTTCCAACCTAGAATTCTATATCAAGTCAAACTGTCAATTAAGAGTGAGGGCAGAAATAAAATATTTTCTTTCAGACACTGAAGTCTTAATGTCTTTTACTTTACACACATTCTTTCTCAGTAAGACATAGAAGAGTGTGTTCTACTAAAAACAGTGTAATACATGAAGAAAGAAAAGACATGAGACCAAGGAACTAGGAGATTTAACCTGAGAGAAAAATGAAACTCCCAGAATGATAATGAACAGAGACCTCCCCCAATAACTAATTCAGAATGGGGTTGGTCAGAAGGCCCCAGAAGAGATTTAACAAGGACATGAAATTCACAGAATACATAGCTTATGAACAAATGTAAATATACAACTGAGGGAGGGTTTGGCGACTACATGCAAAACTAAACAAAAATTTTTTTAAATTGTACAGGAAAAGAAAAGCAGCCAACTGTGAACAGGATGCTGAATTAGAAGTTAATTACTAAGATACAGAATAAGTAACATTTAAAATACAACAAATGCAGGTACTTCATCTAACTTCTGATTCACATCTGCAAATAACTAAGGAAATTATCTACCCTACACGCTTCTTATGAGACACAAATGAGTTAGTGCTTGTGAAATCACTTTCCAAATCCATAAATTAATACATAAAAGTAATAGTATTAGTTCTATGTTTAAAAAGACACTATAAGTGGTCTATAATATTAAATATTCTTCATTTACGTTTTTTTCTTAAGGAAACTAATGACATTCCTCTGAAGAACTCTTTAAGTGGCAAGATGGTGGAAAGAGTGAAACATGGGAGTTACTAAGGAACTGAGATTTCAAGGTGACCAGATGTACTTTTTGAAGACATGCTATAATAGACAGGAAATCTGAAAAATTCCAAATCAAGACCTTAGAGATCTCAGACCAGAGCATGTCAAAACACCAGCAAAGTAGTATATTCCTTTATCAAATGCCATGTCAACCAGGTTGCCTGAGATGCAGTAAATCATACAATATAAAAATGCTAAGTTTCTCAGATACTTCCCTGGAGAAGTAGCATACACTTAACAAAAGGACCGACCTGCCTTAACTTCTCACCAACCATCTCCCCCAACCATCTCCAACCACCCACAAAACATATTCAGACTGATTAAGAATGTTTTGTAGCACAGTCAAATGGTTATGAAAAAAGAGCTATTATTAAGCACAGCATAACTTTATTTCTAAGACTTTATGATTGTCCCCACTTGTATAGTCCACATTATACCTATTTTCTTTGGCTCAAAAATTCAGTTTACATATACCTACTTTACACAAATAAAAACATAACACTTCTCTCTGAAAAAATAAGTTTTTATATATGATGTAAATAAACAATAATTTTGGTGATCATTAGCCTTGTTATCAAATACAAAATGTATCTGAAGAACACTGAATATTTACAAAGTTTTTACCATCTGACTAACACAGTAAATGCACTGTAAAACTTAATTCAACCATTCAGGGGAGATTCGTGGAAACAGAGACATATAGAAAAACTAAAACTAAAATTTTGGATTTTTTTTTTTTTTTTTACAAAATCTGAGAAGTTGAGAAGAGTAAAGGACATGGTCTTCCTGAAGAGGGTGAGAATGAGAAGAGGGATATGAGTCTTGAATGTTTTCATTTTTGATGGAGGTTCAAATGTTAGTTTAAAATAATGATATACCTTATACAGATTACTTTAAGCCTCACGATACCACAAAACAAGATTTTTATCCTGATTCTAGAGATGAAAAAACTAAGGTAAGGAGGGATTAAATAACTTGCTTAAGGTCACACAGTATGGATGGACTTAATCCAGGCAGCCTGACTTGAAAACCCAAACTCTTCCCCATAATAACAGAATACCGCCTGCACATACAGAGAGAGCATTCCATCTCCTACACTTCGGTGACTGATTTATGGATAGGCACAGAACTCAAATCAGAGTCCTTCTGCTGGAGCTGGAGGGAAATATACCCTTCAGGCCACTCAGATAACATGTGGATGGAAGTAAGGGTGAGCCTTCAGGCCATCAGCTTAAAGAAGGCCTAATAATCAATACAAGAGGATAAAACTAGGTAACAAGCAAAAGGGAACCAGGGAGTGGATGTGCACGCACACACACAGAATTGCTCAATTTCAGCTCCACGGACCCTGGTTCCCGAACTTGTTCCTTTGATTCTGTGGGCTATTTTAGGATCCTTTATAATAATTTGAGACAATATACTGTTTTTCCATTTAATGCTATTTTGCATTGTATATCTATCATGTGCAGTTGAAAAAGTCTTCAGATTCTCTGACTACAATGTAATATTCCTAGTTAATACTAGAGCTGTGCAGCATTGGTGATATAGTGGTGTGCACAGCTGCCTTCCTAGTTGACACTAGAAATAACAAAAGGGTAGCAAGAACAACAACAGTAAATTTACCACCTAAAAATTTACCACAGCTACACTTTAAAATAACTCCCAGGTTAAAGAAAAAAATCTAAATGTAGTTAATATAATTATTCCTCAACAGAGCTGACTTAAAATGAAAAAAGTATACTTAATGACAACGAAAATACTAAATGTCTAAAGCTGTGGGAAGTAACTGTATGTACTGAAGAGTAATCATAGCCTTAAATGCTTTTATTATTTAAAAAAAAGAAAAATAAATGAACTAAGAAGCTAAGAGAAAATAAAATTACCTACAAAATGAGAAAGAAACTAAAAGATAAAACAACTAATGAAATAAAAATCAATAATAAAAATAGTAACATTTATTGTTCAAACCAAGACCTGGCTCTTTCAAACAAATTACATGTAACAACCCACTATATATATATATATATATATATATACACACACACACACAGATATATATATGGTTTCTTTGTTCTTTTTCTCAGCTCACATGTATACAAATAGGATAAATTAATGAACTATCACGGACTAATCACAATTCAAGCAAAAATTAGGAATTTATTAAATTCCTAATGGTCAGAATTTATTAAATTCAAATGATGCAATGTACTTTTTTTTTTGATATACTGAATTTCTTTATTGTAAAAATAAAAAAAGAGAGAGAGGGAGCACACACACACACTGAATAAAATAATGGTTCTGACAGCTATTACTCGAAATGCACCTACCAATATGCACTTGTTAAGTACCAAAAACCTCATTTGAGTTTTCATGGGAAGAAAAAAAAAATGATATGGATAGTCCTAAAAATTATACCTTGCTTGAAGAAGTTGCCCCTTCTAAAGGGCAATTTCAGCAATAAAGATCAAATGCCTTGAACAAATGCATATCTTTGGTTCTAACGATTCCTTGTCTCTGATAAATTTCTAAGAACTGGAGAAATATAACAATTTGCATGCCAGGATTTTGACAGCAATAGTATGTTTAATAGTACCACCGAACTGCAAACTAGCTGCAGTTGACCACTGAACAACACAAGTTTGAACTGTGGGAGTCAAATTATCCATGGACTTTCCTCAATATAGTAAATACTGCAGTACACCATCTGCAGTTGGTTGACCCCCCACGCCTAACCGTGGATGTGGAGGAATGGCGATTTCAGAGGGGCGTACAAATGAAAATGGACTGCCCAGAGCACCTGCACCCTTAACCCACACGTTGTTCAAGGGCTGGCTAATCCTTCACTCCTCTGCATCTAATCCAGTTGGCTCCATCTTCAAAGAGCCGGATATCTAGAGTCTGGCAAGCCTTCACCAACGCCAGTGCCGCCACCCTGTCCAAGCCATTGTTATCTCTTGCCAAGAGTTTTTGCATCTTTGCTCGACTCTTGGTCTCTAGGGTCTACTCCCACACAGCGGCCAGAGCAATCCTTTAAGAGCCTAAGTCAGGTTACGTCAATCATCTCAAAAAAACTCTCTAATGCTTCCCCATCTCTAAAACAAAACTCTAAAAACCAGGTCAATGGTTATGAGGCATTTCATGAGACTGCCCCACCCCACTCCTCTCATCTTCTACCACCCTCTGCACTCCAACTACACTGGTTTCATAGCTGTCCCCAGAACACATCAGGTACATTCATTACAATCACACCTTTGCACCTTTCTAGTTACTGTTCTTCTGCCTGGGTTTGCTTCTCCCCTAGAGAACCTTCATGGCTTACTCCCTAAGTCTCTGCTTGAATGTCACCTTATCAGAGAGGTTATCCCTAAAACCCTATTTAAAATAGGGACAAATCTCCACCCCACAATCTCCATCTACCTTTCCACTCCATTTTCTCCATTACATTCTACGCCCTCTGACACACTATATATCTTACTTGTTTGTTTACTGTCTCCCCCAAGTAGAATATAAGGCCCATGAAAGCACAGAGCTTTCTTCACTTCTATATCCTCAGGACAGTGCAAGTCAAAGTAGGTCTTCATTAAATATTTATTGAATGAATTCTGGAGTAGCAGGCAGTCATTAAAAATAATGCTGTAAAAAAAAAATGATAGAAGAAACTGATGAAGTAGAAAGAGCATTTTATCAAGGAATATGTAACCCATGGATCAAAGAAGAAATCACAAGGGAAATTAGAAAATATTTTTAACTGAATGTTAACAAAACACTTCAAAATTTGTGGCATTCAGCTAAAGCCAATTCTTGGAGGGAAATCTGTAGCTTTAAAATCTTTTATTAGAACATCAGTAAGGTTTAAAATCAAAAGAATATACAAGAATGACTTTCAAATTTTCTATCTAAGACATATATATGGAAAAAACAGACATCAGCATTTTATTCTGGTTATTTCTCGTGGTAATATTACAAATGATTTGCAATTGCTTATATGTACCTTTCTGTATTTTCCACATTTTAGTTTTGTCTAATGAACACATATTATTTTAATAAAAAACATTTTAAACAACTTCTTTTCCTTGTGCTTTAATTGTAATCGCTGGCCTCCTACTCTGCCTGTATCTTAAAATTCTTGCTCCCCGGGGTTCCATGCTTGCTCCTCAACTTACATCCATCCCTCAGTATCTTACCCACTGTTCAGCTTCACTTATGATCTGCAAACTGACCACTTCTCAATTTTTTGTAATGTCCTAAATTAGAGACTTACAGTTCCAATTGTTTAAAAGATGCTTCTAGATGGAAATCTTCAAAATTTAACAAGCCTAAAAGGACTCATTATCATTTCCTAAAACTTGTTCTTTTCTTCTTTATTTTTAATATTGGTTAATGACAACACTACACACCCCCGTTCTCAATTCTATCAGTTGTATATTAGAAATCTCAATCGAATCCTCTTCCTCACCTATGCCATGATTTCAATTTAGGCATCTTCCACCAATTATATTCTAATAGAGTCCTAGCATAGCTTCCTGCTACCACTCTCCCACTCCTAACAAGCAATTTAATCATCATCAGGGCAATTGTATACAGCTTTGAAGGCTGCCATCGTATAAACTATGATTGTAATGGTGCCCCTGGCCTGATCATGATACCACCCTGCTTTAAAAGTTGGTTAAGTAAAACAAACTTGTAGCACTGTAAAATCCTTCAACAACTGGTTCAAGGTTATTCTTCTAGCTTCATGTTCTCATCCATCATTCCTCTTTGCACCCTACAATCCAGACACACAACTTTTCAAGATTCTGTGTCAAAGCCAAGGCTTTTGTGGATTCTTCTTTAGTCTGTACTGTCCTCCCTGCAGAAAACTTCTAAATCCTTCAAAACACAGTTCAAATGTTATCTTCCTCTGTGAGGTATTCTTAGACTGCTCTAGTATTGATACCTCAACAAAGTATTTTGTTAACAGTCCTACTTATCATAGCACCTGTTACAAGTGTATAATCATCTCAAATTCAACTGAGAGCTGAGCAAGAACAGCAAGAAGCCCCATGTTTGTACCCCTGACAACTACAATGCCCAGCCCCTAGGAGGGGCTCAATTCATGTTTACTTAAACAACCCTTAACACCTACAATATTACAACTTCTTCAAAGTAAATAAATGAGTTCAAAAATATGGTTAGAACAATTGTATGTTTAGCTGGTCAACCTAAGTCTATAATCAGTGTGGCCGCAGGTGATCCCTGCCTCCTGATATTTACACCTTTCTGTCATTCCCTCCCCCTTGAGAATGAGCAGGACCTGTGACTTGTCTATAACCAATGGAATGCAGCAAAGGCAATGGGCTCTGTGTGATTACATGTACATATTTACATAAGAGTGTAGCACCAGCCCATCTTGCTAGTCTCTCCTTTGCTGGCTTTGAAGAAGCAAGTTGGCAAGAGCTTAACAACCATGATGAAATGAATTCTGCCAGCAACCTGAGGGAGGGAGCTTGAAAGCAGACCCTTCCCCGGCCCAGACTCTAAATAAACAACCCAGTCCTGGCCAATACCTTGATTGCAGTCTTGCCGAGGACCCAAACTAAGCTGCACCCAGACTCCTAACCCATAGAAACTGTGAGATCATAAAGATGTGTTACTTTAGGCAGCTAAATTTGTAGTAATTTAATAAGCAGCATAGAAAACTATCCGCAACTGAATACTATCAAACCTAAGGTATTTCTGAACACTTTTTTTTCATACAAAGGGCATGTTTGCCCCTATTTCTAAACACTTAAATAAACGTAGAACAAATTTAATTCATTAATAACATCAGTCAAGTACATACATGCAAAATTAAAACATTTAGGAGGTACTGTGCTACAAAAAGCAGTTCTTATACTTCTTTTTTAACTCATTTGCTAAAATACCCGGTTGTACATATACCCAGTATAAACAGTAAGTATAACATTAAGGCAATTCTTACAAAAACAAGATAAATAATAAACTGAAAAAAACTGGTATCTAATTAGTGGTATTGGCAACCAGAAAATAAATAAGAACCTACTTACTTGTTACCAGGCAAAGCAATCAAATTGGAGGCAGACGAAGGACTTGCTGTAGACACTACCTGTGAGTAAAACAACAGAGCTCTTTCTGGCTACGTGGACAGCAAGGCATCAAAAGTACTTAGGTCAGGCAGCTCTCATATCAGATAATGCCCAGTGCAACACAAACCACTCCTCCCTCTGGCACACCTTCCACCTTGCAGTCAAGAAAACTCAAAATACTCCCAAAGCAAAGACTTCCATGGCAGAGTCCACACCTTAGCATAACAAAGCATACAACACAAGGGATCTCCCTAGAGTGTTTAAAGATTATGTGAGACTACAAGTGAGAAACATTAACCATCAGAGTTCTTGTGGGCTGCTTTTTTGTGTGTGTGTGGGGGGGGGTGTGACGGGATAGTGGTTAGAAGAGTCATTTTTCTTCAGAAGAAGCAGACATTTCTCTTCTACCACCCCATAAAAGCCTTCAATTGAATAAAAGAACATTCAGGAATAGAAAGTAGATTAATCACAATATCCCCAGTTCAAACATTTTAGCACTAGATACTGGTAAGAAGTAGTGACTGAGTACAATTCAATACAGTTAATTAATGGAGATAATCTAACACCTGAAAACCCACATCCATCTTGAAAATTAAGAGAAATAAGTCTGCCAAAAGTATAAATTTTATTTAACATATTGTTTTAAGTGATAACCTAAACTCCTTCAATAAAAGGAAGCATGTTTCCTAAGTAACAGGAGGCACCTGAATTACAATCAGACAACTGAAATACTCATAGGCACAACACGCCCAAAGAAACTCAAGCCAATCAATTAGGAGGGGGCCAAAAGCAACCCAGTACCATCAGTAAATTGTCTAGATTAATTCATTTTACCTTTTTACTTCCAAACTCATGGATGTAAGAGAAGCCCACATGGTTTCTCTAGAAATGAACTCCATTGACTGGTATAATTTTATAGTCCAATTTACCTCTGCCATCCTTGCTGGATCATTAAACACTATTTTACCACACATATAATTGATTTTATGAACATTTAGCCAACTTGATAGTGGAAAAAATGTAGAGACACAATAGAGCCAAAAAAATCCTCTCTAAGATACCACCAAGTCTTTTAAATATTAGACTATTCCCTTAAAGACCTGTTTTAGAACAAACATGATAAAGAAAAGGCTTTTTGTTCACTGTAATAGTATTAAACTCAGCACTCTGAAAAGAATAACAAAAAGAAGAAAAACCTACTTGACCTAAAAACTCCTACATGTTTTATAATCATATTCTGATATACAATAATTCAGTTCTAAGAAGTTCTAGGAAATCTCTGTAAACTGAAATATGTGAATTAAGCACCTCTCTTCCGGTTCTCTAGAGGGAACTAAATAAGAGCGAATATAGCCAAAATACATGTCCCAAAGAGAGAAAAACATAAACCAACACAGAAAACCTCATTTAATTTGGTAATTCATTATGACGGAACTAGTAACAATTCAACTTGTCAGACTTCTAAATTTTTTTTCAGAAAGTGGTATTGTTTAGGTTTTCCTTTTCTATAAATTACATGACACCCTCTAAAGGAAAGATAATTTGGAATCTTATTAGCACCATATTTCCCTATTAGGAGACAGTAACGATACAAACATCAATTAAAATAAGTTTTATAAACTTACAGAAATAACTTCCCACTAATTTAGAAATATCCCTTTTCTCAATTTTCAGATGGAGTTACTTTATAATGCCCAAACATCTGTAAAACTTGTAACTGACTAAACACATTAACACTATAATAGATACTAAAAAATTAACTCAACACGGAGTATAATAAAGCCTAGGTTTTAAAATAATAAGATTCATCACCTGGTTCCCTAAATCTCAGGATGATGACAAACATGCTTCTATTAAGTTTCCCTAATGAGCCCATCCACTGAAATACAGGTAAAAATCTCATTAAAGCAAATGCTGCTGGAAAGATGCTTTTTCACCTTATTCCATCTTCCGGTCTTAACTAGGATTTAAGGTACTGGCACTTTGATCTGTTCCCATCATTTAATAAGAAAAAGTAATTTGTGATCCTCTTCCAAACTTTCTCAACTGGGGTTCCTCATCTGAATTACCAAACACAAGATTATGTGAATGACTGTTTTCTTAAATTTCCTAAGAAAGATATATAACTAGAAACACTCTAAATGCACAGGAGAAAAAAATTAATTAATTGCATACAATAGATGCCTTAAGACATTAGAGCTCCATTCTCTAGAGACTTGGTTAAGAAAGGCTGCCACAGTTCTCAGTGTCACTGTGCTTCCACCAGGCCCCAGTCATCCTAACCCCCAAAATACTAAAAGGACTAAGTGCACAAATCTAGGAATTTAGATAAGAAAAAAGATAAACGCTTTACTACTCCAACTTTCAGCAACTAGGTCTTCTTCATTTGCTCTTTTACTATGAATTAATAGCACAGGTGTCAACTATTTACCCCTGCTCTGAATGAAACATTTAAGAAAATAAACCCATACAAATATACTCTTTGTTAAAAGAAATTATCAGCCCTATAAAAAAACTGAATTAAGACGCTCCATCAGTATACCAAAGAAAAACTACTAATTTAACAAACCCTTTCCTATTCCCCCTTCTTTAGCAAACTTCTAAATATACATAACTGCTAAATAAAATTTTAATCTTAAAAAGATAATCATTTTTTAAAAACCAGCTTATTAGCCTTTATTTTTGCACTAATCTTCCATTCTCAAGAAACAATCTTTTGTTATTCTTCAATGTGGTGACTACAGTACCTTCAGCTGTGTTAATTATGAATCACAAATCACAGTATGGTCAGCACTAATTCTTTTTCTCAAAAACAAAATTTTTTTTTAAGGGCTAATCTTAGGAAAAGTCAATATTTTTAGTTACATGGCAGAAATCACTTTAATAACAAAGTAAGGTGACTAGAGAGTTGTTCTACATTTTGAATATACAAACCAGTATTAAGAAGATGGAAAAAACTAGACATGTCATTCCCATTTTTAATTTATGCTAAGGGGAATGCTGATAGTACAGAACAGAGCAGATAAATTACATTATTGAATATTCCACTTTACCAACCACCTACTCAAATTTCTCACATTTATAAGCACATGAGTAAAAGGGGTGCAGAAATGGAAATGATGGTGTTTTCACTATTCATCTGTGCTCAACTGTGAATGCAGATAATATGATGCGTAACGCAATGATATGGAAACGTTTATCTTCTATAGTCTGCATCTCTAGCCAGAGTTAACTTCTACCTCTTTTCATGAACTGGGAAGCGAGGGTGTCTTAATTCATTTATCATTAACCGTTTTGACAAAAAGTTCATAAGCATAAAACATAACTGAAGAGGTAGAATTTGTTTTCCTCAGATCAGGGGCACCCTTACCCCTCTGTTTCTACATAAACACATATCGTTTAACTACTAAAATTTCCATTTTTCAGTGTCTTTCCCTGAACTCTAGTGAACATGGCTTTTCAAAAGCACCTAAGGCCTTTACTGCATCTTGCAGGCAGAGTTATGATAATTAGTTTATCTCCTTAAGAAACTGTTTTCAATTTTTTAATGCTCTGTCCAAATTAAGCAGGATTCATATTAACCATTATCTAAAGTAGCAATTTACTGGGGTTTAAAAATACTTTTCATTAACACATTCATCCAATTAAAGTGTACGCAACAGGTGGGACTATTTACACAGATATAATTACAGTTTTATACATTAACAGTTACTCCAAAGACGATAACTCCCTTCTTCTTCAAATACTCATCTGTTCATTTCAGACTCTGACTTTTGGCCTTTAAGAACTGCTCACCACTCGAGTCACCAGATAGAACTACATTTAGCAACGGGTCTTCTCCTGACTTCCTGCTACTAAAATCCACAAGCACCAGGGCTGTTGCGTCGGTTTGTTTTTAAAACACTATTTGCTCCCTTCACCTCCGGGGGGCAAACAAGGTCCTTCTGGACTAAGGAGCAGCGAAGAGGTGAGGGTGCACTTTGTGTTAAAAAAAAAACAAAAACCAAACACAAGGGTCGCGCGGCAGCGGCGCTGCAGGGCTTAAGAGGCGATCTCTCTCTCTCTCTCTCTCTCTCCCCCCCCTCCCCCCCTCAAGAGGGGTGACCCGGCCCGGCAGCGCGGCGAACCCCCGGCGCCGAAGCTGAAGGAGAAGGGTAAAAATAAGCGCAGCCGCGGCCCACGTGCCGCCCGCGGGAGCCAAGGAGGGAAGGGGCCATACCTCCAAACATGTGCGGCGAGAGGTGAGCTGGTAAGGAGCCGATCACCAGGCGTGGGCCGCCGGGACCCCCACCCGCCGGCCGGTCCCTGCCGCCGCCGCCGTCCTCGGGGCTGCTGTGAACCGAGTCCTGGGAGCCGTACGGGCCGCTGCTGCTGTTGGGGATGCTGAAGGTGGACTGCGCCGCGCGGGCCCCCGCCGCCACGGTCCCCACGGCCCCGCCTAGGGAGCGGCTGCGTGGGGCCGCCGAGGCCGCCGCGGCGCCACCAGAGGCGCTGGGCTGGTGCGCGCCGGGCACCTGAGCCGGAAACCTCCCGGCGGCCGCGGCTCGCGCCCCGCCGCCCGCGGTCCCGTTGGCCCCTCCGCTGCTGCTGGAAGGTAAATCCGAGCCCGAGTACGCGCGGGTGCGGCCGTTAGCAGCGGCCGGGCCGCTCTGCTTGGCGCCCATGTCCGCCCTGTCCCGGGCCGGGCCCGCGCGCAGCGCCCGGAGCACCGGGAGGGGGGGGAGCGAGCGCGTGAGCGAGAGGGCAGGGTCGAGGCGCAGAGGCCGGCGCAGACAGAAGCCCGCACGTCCAGGGCCGCAGCCCGGCGCCCCGAGGGGCGGTCTGCGCCCGGCGCGCTCTTCTCGGGGTTGGCGGGCGAGACCTGCTGCCTGACACGGGGCGCGGGAGACGAGGAGAGACGGAGAGGAAGGAGGTCCCGGCTCCCGTGGGCGCCGCTCCCTGGCTCCGGCGGGAGGGGCGGCTCAGGTGGCTGCGCGGCTGCCGCTGCTTTCGGTTCTAGTGCGCCGCGACGGGCCGCTGCCGCTCTCTGCAGCCGTCGCGCTCTGCGCCGAGAGCCTCGGCACCGCCTCCTCCCGGGCGGCCGCCGCTACCGCCGCCATCCTCCTGCTCCCACGGCGGCTCGCGGGTGAGTGGGAGGCGCCCGCCCAGACTCAGCCAAGGCCACCTTCCCTCCTCCCCCAGCCACCCAGCTGTTATTAACAGAGAAGGAGAAAAAACGGGTGGCGCGTGAGGGGAGGACGCCGGAGGGGAGGGAGGAGCGGCGCGTGCTTCCCGGCAACCGTCACCGCGCTCCCCCGGTGAAGGAGGGGCGGGGGTGGTGGGGGAGGTGGGACACGAAGGTAGGGGTGCCCAGGAGGGTAGGAGGTTCAGCGGCCCCCTCACCGGAAGGCGGAGAAGCTGCGCTGCTCCGGGATGCGCCAGGGCCCGAGTGTTTGGGTCGCGCGCGGTGACCCCGCCCCCTGGCGCCGCCCAGCGGATTGGCTCCCGCCAGCCTGGCCCCGCCTCCCCCAGCCGCGGCCTTCCCGCTTCGGCCTTGTCTCGCCTAGGTGCCTTGGTGTGGTAGGTGCTGCCACCCGCGGAATCGGTGATGGACAGGTCGCTGGCCCCGCCCTCTCATGCAGGGCGCGCGCCCCCTCTCCAGCGCAGGGCCTACGCCGATTGGAGGGACCGAGCCCCTCGGAGCGCCAACCAGAAGGCGGCCCCTCCTGCCGCACGTGGCCCTCGGACGCCGGACCTGACCGTGGGTCTACTTCAGCTTTTTCCAGCCGGGGCTGGGAATGGCTCGGTCCTGTGTCCCGAGTCATTTAGTTTGGGTGCGTGTCAACTTCCTCCTTGGTGTTACTCCGAGTGTGTCGTTTAAATAAAACAGAAGCTCACCAATGCTGATGATAAAAGACTGAAAACAAAAGAAAGAACCGAGGAGGCATAAGCCAACTTGATCTGAATTAGATCTATCCCATTTAAACACTCTGAGTGTGGAGAAAGCACAGAGTTGATAGAACTAAGGATAATCCAGCCTGATCTTCAGTTGTAGGGCAAAAACTGTGGCGCAGAGAAAGCACCCGATTCAGGAGACCTGGGGTCTAGGTCTGGGACCAAAACTAAGTTACGTGTAATAAGCAAATTATTTTACCTTTTTGAACTTTAGTTTCCTTACCTGGGATCTTGGTATCAAATCTCGAGGGTACCTGCTGTTTTAAAATCCGGTAATTTCTCTAAAATGGCAATTAATAAAATTCTCACTCCATTCGTAACTGTAATGTGGTGTCTTGGTAGCAAAGCATGGTCTGGATACCCAGTGGACAGCCTGCTCTGACCCTCCCATTTTTAAAATGCCTAAAAGTGTCCTCTATATGAAAATAATTGCAACGGGTGTTTTTTGTACAAAATGCAGATGTAAATACTTTGTCGTTTTTCCATATTTGTAATGAGTCATTTATGTAATCATTTGTATCAAGCTTTGTAATGATTTTTATCACTTTGAGGTATGAGAATCAAGTTTTTAAACAGAAGTGAAGGATATATGTATAGATATTGATGTATTGTGTGTGTGTGTGTATATGTATACACACACACACACAAAGCTACTCAATTCAAATCTAACATTCTTTCATCTTGGGTATGAGCTTACTGAAACCAACGTTTACTTGGTAAGCAAAGAAAAGTTTGAAACGCCAAAGTGTTACTAGAATGACAAGCTCTCGTTTAAGAAGGCATCTAGTGATTTGATCCGATTTAACTTTTATTGAATGAGGCCTTGGGTGCAGAACTGTCGTTCAGCAGGAATTTGTCACCAGTATGGCAAGAACTTACTGTTAACAGAGAAAAGTAATAAACTATGATTTTTTAAAAAGGAGTAAAAGACTTTTGCAAGTCTCTGAGGAGCTAACAACTGATAAAGAGTTTCATACTCATCATTATATACTCTATCATGTATAAAATTTTATACATCATTTATACATTATGCGTTTTAAAAGTTTAGATAACTATAATATGGAATAAACCCCATTTATTAGTTAAAACTATTCAATGGAAAGATTTAACTCTGTGACTCTTACTCATATCCAGATTTAGTTATACTTTGCTTCATCACATCCAAACCTATATTTTTAAGTGATTTTTACCCAGACATTAATTACACCTGAAAAACACTCAACATTTATTCATTTATTCCTACCTAGGAAAAAAATCCCCTTATAGTGCCAGGTTTCCAGCATTCACACCACTCACAACAGTTGGAATTTTACATTTGTTTGATTATTGATATCCGTTCCTCACAAGACTGTAAGTTCCATGAGGGCATGGAAAGTGTGGTTTTTTGGCTCACCGTTGCAGTGCTTGGCACGCAGTAACCTCTAGGTAAGTATTTGTTGAATAAATGAGTAGTGAGAAGGCCATTTACAGGCTGAACATTGGATACAGAGGATAAAAATTGGAGTTGTAATGATCATTCATTCAGCTCATAGATATGTGCTTTGTGTTCCTCAGTGCCGGGGACGGCATCTTAGTCAAGGCAGGCTAAGCCACGCAGTGGAAACAAGCCCCTCAGCCTCAGGGTCTTGATGGAATGAAAGCACGTTACAAGTTCACTTGGTACACCCTCTCATCTCCCTCCGAACAGTTCCCCACTTAAGTGGCAATCCTGGGTGTCTCTTCTCCAAGCGGTGACTCAGGGACCCAGGCTCTTATGTAGTGCTAAGCAGGCCCCTGGGCCCCTCACAGAGTCCGTCACTAGATCCTGTGCACCTGGCTGGCCAAAGAAAAGGGGCAGATACTGGAAGAAGTTTTGGCCAAGCCTGGAAGGGTTTGCATTCCCTCTGCCCACTATCCATGTTGGCAGAAATCGGTCACATAGGCAAACCTACCTGCAAAGGGGTCAGAAAATGTGGTTTTGTGTCTGTGTCCAGGAAGAGAAGGAAAAAATTTTGGCAAGCACATAGCAAGCATGTCTTTGCCACACACACGAACAATTGTCTGGCTATCAAATATCTAAGCTAAATATGAAATCTTAGTAAAACATTTTACAATAAACAAAGTTACATGAAAAAATTCAAGTGTCAGTTCCTGTTATTAAGCCATCAAAATGTCATAAAGAAAAATTTTTTGTGTCTGTGTGGATCAGCTAAATTCCTTCTGCTTTAAACTGTGTATCTAGAAACACCATCTAGCACAACTGATTAGTTTCAAAACAGAACATCATGTTAAAATGTGGTTATCCAAAGAAAATAAAAACACTAATTCAAAAAGATTAAAAAAAAAGTGGTCATCATCTTGATTAAATTCCCTCTCCATATGGATCTCCCCTGTCACCCCACTCTTAACGCCATCGTCACAGGCTAACTTCTGTATTCCCACTCAGTGCTGTGTTCATAATCCCTTCATGGCACTGATCTTCACAGCACGATTGTATTATTATTATTGATCTTCTGGCTGTCATTAAACAACACTGTCCATGATAGGCCTCACATCTGTACCCCCAGCATCTAACACAGTGCCTGGGACCTATGATGGTACAATAAGTGATCTGTGAATGAATGAATGAATGAATAAAGGAGTGAATGAATATTCCAGCTTCAGTGATTGTTTCCTGAAGGTTGCACATGACCTAATCTTCCTTGACATTTCCCGTGTGGCAGATGCCCCTTCTGTTTCCTCTCTGGGTGGGACTTTTTGTTTCTTTCACCTCAAGGATTCTGGAGTTATGAAACTGGCCTGCTATGTTCTCTCCTTGGCCCTCTTTCCTCTCTCCTCTGTCTCTCTCCAAACAGGAATCCACATTAAACTGTCACTGTGTTTTCTTGTCAGCCAAACAGTTCTGACTTCATTTAAAATTTGTAGCTTCTTTATTCTACTCTACCAGTTCTTCAAAAATTAAAAGTGCTGCTTCATCCAAATCAGTATACATGTATATAACTGAAGAAAGTTGTATGAGGTCATACGCATGCTATGTGGGATGCACTCCAGTTTCTAGTCTATTCCAGTTCACTTTTGTAAAATGCTGGTTACTGCCTGCTGAACTGACTTCATAAGCCACTAATGGGTTGTAATCTGCAATTTGACAGACGATGGTCTAAATCAGTGCTTTGCAAACTTTAGTGCATGAAAGAATCGACTGGAGACCTTGTTAAAACAGACTGCTGGGCCCTACCCTCAATGATCCTCCTTCCTTAGGTCAGGGTTGGACCTTGAGAACGTGCATTCTAACAAGCAGCCCGGTGATGGTGATGCCACAAGACGTCTGACCGTCTTTGGAGAAGTACTGGTCTAAATGACACTCTCCTGTACATAATCAGAACTGTTGTTTTAATGTCTCAGAGACCAGAGCCCCAGCTCTTTAAAATTTCTAGTATTTGAAGCTTTTTTATGCTTTGTTTTTCTTCCTCCTGACAGGGTTAAATGATGATATTTGACCACAGACTTTTGGGGTTCACAATTAGTTTGTATTGTTAAAGCACTTCATGTTGACAAATTTGGTGACCTGAAACCCACACTGGAACAGATAAGCTAGTTGTGGGATCCTCAATAAAAATACCTGACCAGTCATTTCACTGTTATCTAGTTGAATTGCAATTGGAGTGAGTCTCTTCCCTTTGGCGCTTACTCTTTTTTGTGCTTATCTTTCCTCTGTTGCCCACTCTTTTAAAGCTGTGATGGATCAGGCCTTTGACATGTAGGACAGCAGATCTGCACCGGGCAGAAGACCTGTCACACCCCTTAATCTGCTCAGTTAGGCCCATAGCCTCCCAACCATGCTGTCATGCAGTCAGCACCAGCCCTACACTGTCTGCTAAAGTCTCTGCCATCCCACTTTCCTCTCATTATAGTATTTAAAAGATGGCTGTGGTTTTGCCTTCTTTTTTTGGGGGGAGGGGTATTATGTACTACCTAGTCTCCTTACCAAACTATAGGACTGTATGTATAATTACCTATCTTTAAGTAGGCTTTTTTCCTATTCTTATATTTCATTTTTAAAGAAATAAATGAGGCATCTAAACATTAAAATTTATCTTAATCCACCCTACAAAAGATTTTAGTGGTGATTAGAAATTTAGATCTTAATAAAACTGAAGTCAGTTTAGAGGAATATTTAGGAATCGCACTGTTGGGTAATTTTCCAAAGAACATCAAAAATTTGGATAATATCTTTAACACACTTTTATTTTTCTGTCATGAGTAAGCCAAATACTTCCTTCCCTTTACTCTCATTGATTCTTTAATCAATCATACCTGTCTTCCAAAGGATGGCGCCATCATGACAGGATCATAAGCACACACCACGAAGTAGGTAAGCTCAGGCCAGCGTTCGCCCCTGGCTCTGCCTAGCACTGCTGTGGGGTTTAGGACAAGCCACTTAAACTGGTTAAACCTGTTTTCTCTGTAAAATGCAGATAATCGTAATACCAGTCTCACAGAGTAGTTGTGAGTCTCAAAAGATTCAGTCTCTCTTTACTTTGAAATTTGTTAATAGATAACACACATTTTAATCTCAATGTTATTATCCCTAGCAGGTTGTAATAATTTACATACTACCTCTAGCAGGTTGTGATATTGTGCAGTTTAATATATACTGACACTGACTGGGACTGATTTTACCAATTTGTATAATTTTTTTAAATTAATTAATTAATTTTTTTTTTGGCTGCACTGGGTATTCATTGCTGCGCGCAGGCTTTCTCTAGTTGTGGCGAGCAGAGTCTACTCTGTTGCGGTGCGCGGGCTTCTCATTGCGGTGGCTTTTCTCTTGTTGCAGAGCGTGGGCTCTAGTCGTGCGGGCTTCAGGAGCTGTGGCTCCTGAGCTCTAGAGCGCAGGCTCAGTAGTTGTGGCACATGGGCTTAGCTGCTCCACGGCATGTGGGATCTTCCCAGATCAGGGCTCGAACCCATGTCCCCTGCATTGGCAGGCGGATTCCTTACCACTGCCCCCTGAGGGAAGTCCCCTATAATTTTAATATATATTGGCACTTGAGAATTTATTGGTAATAATTGTTTAGTAGTAATTTACTAATAAGTGTATATCACTACTCTAATTTTGATGACAATATGACATGTCATGATGACAAACCTACATCTTTCTATCATTGGATGGATGAATGTGTATGCATGCACATATATGTATGAAATGTGAAAAGAAATTGTCATTAAGAGACCAGGGACTAGCTATTTGAAATATATCTAAAGCTTTAAAAAAAAAACCTCTTGGGCTTCCCTGGTGGTGCAGTGGTTGAGAGTCCGCCTGCCGATACAGGGGACACGGGTTCGTGCCCCAGTCCGGGAAGATCCCACATGCCGCGGAGCGGCTGGGCCCGTGAGCCATGGCCGCTGAGCTTGCGCGTCCGGAGCCTGTGCACCGCAACGGGAGAGGCCACAACAGTGAGAGGCCCGCATACCTCGAAAACAAACAAACAAAAACCTCTTGATTCTATAGGATAATTAAATTACACTTTCACTAAGGAGTCTTCGGAGTCCTGAACAGGACTAATTGTGTTGTGAAAGCATTTCATGTTAATTAATCAGTGGCCAGATCCCTAAGCTATGTCAAACATGGATTCTGGGATCATTTTCCTCTCCAAAAATAGCGCGAGATACAATGTAAGCAACTACTAATAAAAATAACTTAATTCTTGCTTATCAAAATGATATGGAGTATTAATAAGAGCTTAAATATTTATATTATGCTCTCTTCTCAATTAATCCACTTTGGATTGCAAAAAGCATTTTTAAAAAAATCTTTAAAAGCCCTTGTTTTAAAACCCTTAATACAAAACGACGACAACCCATGATGATTTTCCTCCATTATGAAGAAAACTCTCAGATTCCATACAGAATGTTTTAAAAGGAATCCCTGCTCTTTATGAGGGGCATACTGTTGTAAAAACACAACATTTAGTGGACTGGTGTGTCATGAGGTCAGTACCGAGGGGCATTTCCCTGCCTACAGAAATGAAGAACAGCTTGGAGAAAAAATAGCTCTCTGCTACATAATGCATGTGGTGCCTCCTCCAGTGCATATGCACCACCTCCCTGCTTCCTGTCACTTGCGGAAATCACTATGGTTATACATGAATGATTAAATAGTATTATAAGACATTTTCCCTTACCACTTCCTCCCTTACCCGGAAAGGTAGCCAAAAGCCCCAATAAAAGCAAGCCCCTTATTTTAGACCTAGATTGCATAAGCCTCCCAAATACAGAACTCTGTTTCTGTTTTATTTTTAACTCCCTACAGTGCCTGCTTCTGAGACAGTCTGCACACAGGAGACATCAGTAACTGCTGTGGATCATGAGAGACAGCAGTGACAATACCTGTCCTGAATCACTACTGACTTAGCAGGCTGTCATTACCGCATTAAGTTTGCATGTGTCCCATTTGCCATCTTCTACACTTTTCATCCAGGGCAGTCCATACCTTAGGTGGCCAATTCCCTTTGAGTTGCTATTGATTGACGTATGCCCCCAGGTTTGGCCAGGTTGGAAGTGGTAAACTCATAACTTCAGGATGATCTTTCCCTGGCAACCAGAAAGAAAACAGAGCAATAAGAGCTACTGTCCAGGGCTTCCCTGGTGGCGCAGTGGTTGACAGTCCGCCTGCCGATGCAGGGGACACGGGTTCGTGCCCCGGTCTGGGAGGATCCCACATGCCGCGGAGCGGCTGGGCCCGTGAGCCATGGCCGCTGAGCCTGCGCGTCCGGAGCCTGTGCTCCGCAACGGGAGAGGCCACAGCAGTGAGAGGCCCGCGTACCGCAAAAAAAAAAGAGCTACTGTTCAACTTGCCCCACCCTCTATTTCCCAGAAACTAGCTGGGCTCTGGCTGCACTCTAGGGATACAGGTCTAAACCGTGTAGGTTTTGGAACATAGCCCTGAACCAGGTCATCCCTGGTGCATGGAAACAGCAGAATACCTTGGGACCTGCACTGGAGATGTCTTCATCCCTAAAGCGACTGCGCATTTGTCATTGCCAGGCCCTGTGCTTATCACTGGGAATGCAAAGCTAAGCCAGACAGGGTCCCTGCCTTCAAAAACCTTACAGCATAGAGTCAGAGGACATAGATATAAATAACGAGATGATTAGAGTACAGTGTGGTAAATACATGCTGGGGCAGAGTGCAGGGATGGGGATTGGGTGAAGGACAAAGATGAATTTCCAGAAGTGATACTGAGCTGAATCTTGAGAGAGAGAGAGCTGGCTTAAGCAGCCACAGGCATTCCAGCCTGAGGGAGCATGAAGCAAGTGAGAGCTCTGAGCATCTGAAGAACGGCATGCAGTTCATTACAGCTGGAACGAAGAGTAGGGAGGCGATGAGGTGCGCGAATAGGCTGGAAAAGCAGGTTGAGGCAGAGTCTAACTGGCTTGGTGTGCTGGGTTAAGAGGTCAGAATCAATCCAGGAGACAAAAAGGAACCCCTTTCATAAACAGGGAAGTAGCATGAGTGTATATACAGTTTAGAAGGGTAACTCAAGCAGTATTCTGGAGAATTTCTTGATAGGATGGAGGAAAGCACAGTGAAGTGGAAGACTAGTTAGGAGACTGATGTAGGGCAGATTCAAAAGGTATTAAGAGAATAGCCACCATAGGTCTTGGAGACCAACTGGATGCTGTGCATGACTGAGAAGGGACACTCAAGGATGACAGGTAAGCTTTTGGGTCCCTGGGAGCACTAGGTAGGAAAGATCAATTTGAGAAGTGAGAGATGAATTCAGCTTTACAAGGCAGAACAAAACCAGCCTTTAGGTTGTAGCAAGGCATGGGGTTAAGTTCTGTTGGCTTTAGGCATCCAATCCTACACTGAATTTGCACGGGGCTATAAACAGCTTTCTCAGAGCCCTGGATTTCATTTTGCACAATGTTTCTCAGTGCAGGAACCATGTCTCCTGCTCTCCCTGTGTCTTCACCCTGAACCAACTCAGGGCTATTCCTAGGATCGACATCCTGAAAATGGGGAGTCACAGGGGGTAGCAGAGGTAGTGCTGTGCACAGTCAGGTTGGAGGGCCACCAATAATGCTGGGTGTGGCAAATTTATTTCTCTTCCTTGTTAACATTCCATGACTGAAGGAAATTTAGGCTTATTATTTTCCCACACAGTTTACTACAAACAGCAGTTTTCTATCACATGGAATTAGGCTATTAAAAAGTTTATCACCTCAAAAATTGCATCTTATAGTATTTTTATTTAAAATGATGACTGTGATAGGCAGAAAAATGCCCACTAAAGATGTCTATGCCTTTATGCATGGAACCTGTGAATATGGACTTTGCAGGTGTAAATAAATGAAGGGTCTTAAGATAGGGAGATTGTATTATCTGAGTGGGCCCAATTTAATGATAAGGTTCCTTATAAATGAAAGAGGGAGGAGGAGAGGCAGAGGCAGAGTGATGCAGTGCAAGAAGGACTCAATGTGCCATTGTTGGCTTTGAAGACAACGAGCCAAGGAATGTTGATAGCTTCTAGAAGCTGGAAAAGGCAAGGAAATGGATCCTCCCCAGATCCTCCAAGAGGAACACTGCCTGGCCAACATCTTGATTTTAACCCAGTGTGACCCATTTAGGATTTCTGACCTCTAAAACTGCAAGGTAATAAATTTGTGTCATTTTAAGCAACCAAGTTTGTGGTCATTTTTTACAGCAGCCATAGGAAACTAATATAATGACTGTTCTTTAAGACTTCAGAAGCTCCCTGATTACAAGCTGCCTCAAATAAATAAATAAATAAATATTCCAGTAAACGTGGTCAATAAAATCCTTATGCAGCTAATCACAAATATTTTTTCTTGGCTTCCTGCCCTACTCTTGAGCCATGGTAGCATAAGATGCTTGGTTTCCTGAAGCTGGGCACTACAGGTATCTGAGGTCGCATGTGCTTTTAAAAGACCCTAAGTAGGGCTTCCCTGGTGGCGCAGTGGTTGAGAGTCCGCCTGCCGATGCAGGGGACACGGGATCGTGCCCTGGTCTGGGAAGATCCCACATGCCGTGGAGCGGCTGGGCCCGTGAGCCATGGCCGCTGAGCCTGCGCGTCCGGAGCCTGTGCTCCACAACGGGAGAGGCCACAACAGTGAGAGGCCCGCGTACCGCAAAAAAAAAAAAAAGACCCTAAGTGGAACATAGCTGGGACTTCCCATTACCAGCCTCAGAACAGCCTGGTAGGCTGCCTTCCAAATGCAAGCACAGAGATTAGAAGATTACAGCATTAAAACAGTACAGCCTTTGGTTCAGGGTTTCTGTGTTTTAAAAGAACTCTGAAAAGTTAAAATGTGTAAGTATATAATATATTTGGTGAAATTACAGTTCTGAAAATAGCCCTGTGTTTGCCAGGACTTGGGGAAGGACTCAGGGTGCTGTCTGGTACATCTCCTGCAGAGAGAGGGTGGCGGTCAGAAAAGTCCACACTGACATCTAGTGATAACAAAACTGCACTGCCAAAGGCTCCAAACCTGAAACCATTTGTGTCAACGGGCTCCTCATTTTCTATGCACTTACCCCCCAAGAGGGTTCCAGAAGCAGCGCAGACCCGAAGACGGACCAGGTGACGTCAGCGGCCGTGGGCAGAGCCGAGACTGGTCAGACTCCTTTATGCTGTGTTCACCGGTACAAAGTCAGCCATCTAAGAGTTTTGCATCTTACTTTTTAGAAATTATCATTTCTGCACATTATAAAGCTACAGATTATACTTCTAAAAGTCTTTTTGTGCTTCTGGTGGCCAGACACTTTAGTGCCAAATGAGTTTAAGAGCATTTATGTTTTCCAGGTTCACAAAACAATCCCTTAGACTGTGATGTCCAGAGCAAGAAATAATCTGCCTCAGGGATGCACAAGTGCAGCAGATACATGCCCTTCTTTGCCCCTGGAGCTTTATCTGCATTTGATGTTCATCAGCTGTGTAGCCTAAAGCACAGAAGAAATGGCAAAGAAAGCCCCTTCCATTTCTTCCATTTTTCTCTGATGCATGGTGAAAATAAGTCAACACAGATATTCAATTTCTATTTCTTTCCTTAAAGGGGGCAAAATTAGAAGCAAGACTGGATTCTGAAGGCTGTACAGGTACAAAACGATGATGGGGTTGCACAACCATGTGAATGTACTTAACGCCACTGAACTGTACACTTAAAAATGCTTTGGACAAACAGCAAGGTCCTACTGTATAGCACAGGGAACTATATTCAATATCCTGTAATAAATCATAATGGAAAAGAATATGAAAGAGAATATATGTATGTATAACTGAATCACTTTGCTGTACAGCAGAAATTCACACATTGTAAATCAACTATGCTTCAATAAAATAAAAAATTTTAAATGCTTTAAATGGTAAATTTAATGTTATGTATATTTTACCACCAGAAAAAAAAAAAAATGAGAGGCTGACCCACATCAGTAACAGTGGGAATGGAAAAAGAGTCTACAGGTCTAACGAAATGACTGGATGCAGATTCATTTTCATAGCATGGGCAAATTGTGAACCAATATTAAACTCTAAAAGATTAATGCCAACACGCTCTTACAAATGTCTCATTGAAACAAACAGACTTAAACAAACAGTATGGAATAACTTAATCAGATTTTACAACGAAATGTATTTCTCTTCATACATTTAGAACATTTTCTTTTATGACATATAAATACCAAGCTTCAAGCAAATCATACAGATGGGAAATGTGCTGCACTAAAAGCACACAGATTTAGCAGAGAAAGGGCAAAAAGAAAACACACACACACGGAACACTCCATGAGGCATCTCTGATTCAGTGTTGAGTGTCAGAAATAAGAGAGAGGTAAAAACATTTCCATAATTGAGCTCCTTTGGTGAGGCAAGCAAAAAAAGGAAAAGATATTTGAATAGGAAGGAACTTCAGACATGACTTTTGCAAACAGCAGATTCATACGTTTGGAAATGACAATTTGTTACTTTTTAGAATTTGTAATACATTGAAATTGTGATTCATTGAAATTCCAGGGAGGAATGAGGAGAGATCTGGAATTTCTTCAGTAAAACACAACATTTCAATTAAACGTTCAGCCGTACATCTATCCGATTTCTCTAGTATGTCTTTTCACAAATGTCATGCTACTTATAAATTTTGCTCTGTTTCTTCATGCCTGCCCCCCTCCAATGATTGGGTGACATGAAAAATACTGTCAAGGCCAATATTAATGAGGAGAATGGTAGCTACAATTAAGATTTCATTTTAAAACAGCAGGATTTTTTTCTACTGAATTATAGTTATTTGATAATAACTAATACTTTTAGTAGCAGAAGAGTTTCTTCTGGAACTCACAAAGAATTGAATATGTACAATTAAAAAAAATTTTTTAAAGCCCCACCATGCAGGAAATTTACTTAACTTGATACATATGAACTTCAGAGAAGCAAGAGTTTTGGAAAGGAAGATCATCTCTAGGATGTTTGTAAACTCAGTCATTATGCAGGGGAAAACAAGTGTCTGTTATCTTCAGTGTAAATATTAGAATGATAATGGCCTATAGTCAAATTTGAAATGGCGATGGCTTGATAAAGTGAATAATAGAAACGGTCTTGTTTTTCATAATTTAGTGTAATCAAACTAATGGTTTTTGTATACTTTTCCAAACTACTTACTGGATATATATATATATATATTTTTTTTTTTTTTTTTTTTTTGCGCTACGCGGGCCTCTCACTGTTGTGGCCTCTCCCGTTGCAGAGCACAGGCTCCGGACGTGCAGGCTCAGCGGCCATGGCTCAGGGGCCCAGCCGCTCCACAGCATGTGGGATCTTCCCAGACCGGGGCACGAACCTGTGTCCCCTGCATCGGCAGGCGGACTCTCAACTACTGCACCACCAGGGAAGCCCCTTACTGGATATTTTATGATGAAAAAATAATTATCTTTCTTGTCAGGCAAAATATAAAGAATCCAGATTTCCTCATCTGAAGGGTAAATAGCTTCAGGAAGAAGTTTATATCTGTTGGAGCAGTAATTCTAGGCACTGATCTACAGACCAGTGCAGGTCTGTGATGAAGTTTTCCCAGTGAACTGAGAAAAATTAGGACAACGCAGTAGTTGCTTCCTTATCTAAAAAAAGCTAACTGTCTTCAAACAGTATGGTGGTACCTCCAAACATTAAGAATTCAATTACCATATGATCCAGCAATCCCACCTCTGGGTATATACCCCAAAGAATTGAAAGCAGTGAATCAAACAGATTTGTTCACCCTGTTCATAGCAGCATTATTCGAAATAGCCAAAAGGTGGAAGCAACCTATATCTATCCGTGGATGAATGGATTAAAAGAATGTGGTATATACATACAATAAAATATTATTCAGATATTATTTTTGTTTTGTTTTGTTTTGTTTTGTTTATGCGGTACGCGGGCCTCTCACTGTTGTGGCCTCTCCTGTTGTGGAGCACAGGCTCCGGACGCGCATGCCCAGCGGCCATGGCTCACGGGCCCAGCCGCTCCGCGGCATGTAGGATCTTCCCGGACCGGGACACGAACCCGTGTCCCCTGCATCGGCAGGCAGACTCTCAACTGCTGCACCACCAGGGAAGCCCCAGATACTATTTTTTTTTTACTTAAACAATAGACATTAATTTCTCACAGTTCTGGAGCTGGGAAGTCCAAAATCAAGGTGCCAGTAGATCTGGTATCAGGTGAGAGCCTCCTGGTTTGCAAAGGACTATCTTCTTTTTGTATTCTCACATGGTAGAGAGCAGAGAGAGAGCAAAAAGGAAGGAAATTGTGACACATGGTACAACGTGAATAAAACTTGAGGACATTATGCTAAGTGAAAGAAGTCAGTCACCAAAAAATAAACGCAAAAACAAATACTGTCTGACTCCACTTATATGAGGTGCATAGAGTGGTCAAATCCATAGAGACAGAAAGTAGAAGTGTGGTTGTCAGGGGCTGGGGGAGGGGGAAATTGTGAATTGTTAAGGGGTACAGAGTTTCAGTTTTGCAGGACGAAAAGTTCTGGAGATTGGTTGCACAACAATGGAACATAATTAACACTACCAAACAGTACACCTAAAAATGGTTAAGATGATAAATTATCTGTTACCAAATTTAAAATTTCTTTAAAATTTCTTAAAGCTAAATATATTCATTTCACAAAACTTTCCTTTTGTTTAAGATTATGTCCTTTCTAATCTTATGATAGTTGTAGAGGGATTTGGGGGATTTGCTTTTTTGTTTATTTGTGATTCTTTTACTTCCTTATTTGACACAATGAAACATTGGCACCCTGATATTGATTCCCAGGCTCATTTTGAATTTTTATTGGCCCGTGAAACCTAAAAGGTGGGGAACCATTGCTGAGAAGATCAGTGGTTATCACCTTTGTTTTCCCTACCTTTCCCAACACACTGGAGTAGTATGATACACTTCCATCAACCAGAGCCTCGATACAGCATCATATTGTCAGCTGGAATTTCGGCCTTAAAGGGTCAGGGTGCATATCAGAATAGCTGGGAGTCATGTACATTAGACAAAGGCCCTGGGTGATTCTAATAAGGCCCTCTCCCCACTCCCAGGTGGCAATGACCCCTTCCCAAACCCAGCTAAACTGAGAATTCCTGCTCAGTAGTATTAATATAATAGGATATTTGAGTGGGGCTAGAAAGAACCTGGACATCTCATTTCTTAATTCACCATCTTGCCTTCTTTACAGAGCTGTGACTTAGCCTCCCAGAAAATGGGTAGGACTTCCAGGGAAGGCAAGTCCTTCTGAAATATCCAGCAACCAAAACCATACAGAAGGCTTTCTTTGTTTCTGACACCAATCCTTCCTACTGGAATTTGAACATATTTTTCCTCCCTCTTCCAGGCTAAGTTATTTCGATATTCTGGGTTATTGTTTCCTCAAGGAAAAATGAAAGGGATTAAGTCAGGTCTTCCAAACTGCAAGTTGTGACCCATTAGTGGTGCAGGAAACCAGTTCAGTTAGGCATGACCAGTATTTTTTTTCCTAACGAAAGAAAAGAGTATTGAAAGACTAGAAAACATCAAAGTGCATCACATGTAGTGAAGGTAAATATTATTTCATTGTACTCATCAAATCGTCTTTATAATCTGTTATGGCTTCAAATTCTATGACTCTCAGTTTCATAGTAAACACAGAACTCTCCCCTCACCCAGTCCAGCTCACCATCCCCATCAACAAATCCAAGAGCTCCTATTTGCCCTGGAGACTCATGCGGTGTCCTGGGAGCAATCTGCCTTGTTTCTTTCATGCAGACTTGGACGTCAGGCTTTCCTCTGGATCTCCCCTGGCCCACGGGATAATGATTTTCATAGTGTTTGTTCTACGAAATTGTAATTGTTTTTTCATCTCCCCATAAAGCTCTGCCTATACTTTGATGAAGTCAATTGCACAAAAGAGAAATGAGTGAAGGAAGGAAGGAAGGAACCAACAAGCTATATTTGCTTAAGGGAATGGTTCTCAGACCTGGCATCACATCAGAATCCCCTGGGAAGCTTTTTTTAAGCTCAATACCCAGACCATACCCAGACGAAGCAGAATTACCTTCAGTGGAACCCAGGCATCAGGATTCTTTCAAGGTCCCTATGGAAGTCCAACGTGCAGACAAGGTTGATACCCACTGGTTTAGACCAGGACCTGGGATCTTGTTACAAGATTCTGGGTCCCTAGGTCTGGAGTGGGGCTCAAGAATTTTAGAACATACAATGCTGCTGGTTTGCATCATTGCTGACTTTGAGGAGCTATGGAAGAGTATCTTATGGATGCTGGCAATATAGAATGAACCAAGATAACAAAATCAGACAGACCTGGAAGATAGCGAAGGTAGTGACCAGGCACGTGGCTTCTGGGGTAAACTGCCCAGGATAGTTCATTACTAGCTATGTGACCTTGGGCTAGTTACTTAAAGGTTTTCCCATCTGATAATGGAAACATGACAGTATCTTAACTTATAGGGTGGCTGTGAAGACCAAGCAGCATACTTCATAAAGACCCCGGCACATACGTGTGCTTTATTAGTATTATGATTATGTATTCCCACTCCACTTACTAGCTTTGTGTCCTTGGGTAAGTTACTTAACCTCTCTGAGTTTCATTTTTCTCAAATATAAAATGGGAACTCATAATATCCATCCCACAAGATTGGCTTTACATAAAGAAATGGTATGTAAACTTAGCACAGTATTCGACCCATGTTACATGGTCAATAAATGATTCTTCAAATCAGTTTCATTTGTACTGGAATAAATCACTCTGATCCCCCCATAGGTACATTCTCTATTTAGCCATCTGCCAGATCTCAGAATCTCCTCCTGCCCCTACCCTCCACAGGCCCTAGGCTGTGGGGCCAGATGACAAAAGATGGAAAGCTCATCTCTTCATTTCAACATGTTATAGTTCAACAGCAGGACTTGTTTTTACTACCCTATTGAGTTCACATGGGTAGGTTTTGGTAGAAGCAATTATTTTCCATATTACTTTACAGATGAAGAAGACATAGACTTGGCTCTGACATGTCGGATTTTCTCAAGCATGTCCCATATAGAGGATAAAAGCTCTTGATTCTAATCAGAGCCAGAGAAAATACTCCCAGCTTCATGCTTCTCTAAAGCCTCTTTTTCAAAACACTTTGAAGACCTGCAATGTGCCAAGTGTTGTACCAGTTTCAAACAGAGGTTTGAACAAATTGATATAGGATCCCAGGTGGGGGTCTGGGGGATAGTGGGAGGCAAGCTCTGACACATGGAGACAGGGCCAGGCAGGATATGGTATTTCACAGGAGAGGTGCTATTTTGGCTGGGCAGTGAAGGTCAAGGAGGAGTCGGTAAATGGGAAATGGGGGGAAAGTTGTTCAGGAAGAGGGAATAGCGTGGACAGTGACGATGAGGTGGCAACAGCTTGGTGTGTTTGGGGAATGGCCGGTGGCCAGAATGGAAGAATATGGAGCCAAAAAGTTAGCCTGGGGCCAGATTGTACGTCAGAAAAAAGAGTTTGGATTTTATCCTGTCAGCCATGGTAGTATGACCACATAATTCATCATCCAAATGGGTCGTTTTTGAGAGTAGAAGGGCATGCTAACCAGATGGGATAACAGAACACTCCACATAAAACTGCACTTTCCAGAGCTAACAGGGTCATTCAGTCACCCTAGCTTTGGGAAACCTCTAAGGCCTGACACTGTTCAGATGTGTGTATTATAGAGGGGGTTCTGGTAGCAATGCAGATTGGAAAGCAGAAGGGGTGCCTATAGTCAGGAGGATAGCTAGGAACACAGTGGGGATGGAGAAGAGAGACATCTAGGAATGGTTTATTCAGAAACGGAATGAACTGAATATATGGAGAGAGAGGGAGAGGGAGGGGGGGAGGGAGGGAGGGAGAGAGGGAGAGAGAGAGAGAAAGAGAGCATGAAATGTAAGGACTCAGCGTTTCCAAGCTGGTTGATGTGGGGATTAAGGAAGACAAGAAGAGAAGCAGGTTTGGGGGAAACAGCTTGTACAATCTGAGGCATGTTGAGCTGGAGATATTTGCTAAATATCAGTGTCAAGCAAGTAGAGCTAGAGGCATGGGGCTCACAAGTGGAGATGGGAGATATAGGGGAACAAAGGAGCGAGTTATTCATTCAGCACGTTCAAACAGGTGGAGAACGATAAAGACTGACATCATCCTTGACAGGACAGCATCCCTCACTGTTGATCTTTTTAGAGTGGTGGAGGTGGAAGCCAGGCCACTGCTTACTGAAGACTGCTTGGGAATGAGTACTAGAAGGCAACTATAGACCACTCTTTCCAGGAGGGCAACAATGACCGGCAGGAAAAGGAGTTACAGCAGCTTGAAGGGGAGGCAGTTTCCCTGCTTCATTTTCCTCATGCTGTTTACTCTTAAGTCTGGTATAAGATGTGGTTAGAAAAAGCAGCTGAATTTACCCCAGGTCCCCTGGGTCTCACAGTCACAGTCAGGAGAGCTGAACTTAAAGTGCTTTTCCTTGTCCAGATTGATGGTAGCTTTAAGCAATTATGTTGAGAGTGTGTTTTCCAGTCCCAAATCTTGAGGTCTTGTATTCAGATGTAACTTGGTAATGGCCCAGTTAGGACATTTCAGTGCATAATGCTTTTGCACATGTGTTGTAGGCCACTATAGCTTAGCTATTATAAACAGTGAAAATGTCAATTAAAAGAATTTTATATAATGAATACTCATGATTCTGTATGTAAGACCAAAGATGGATGAATCAGTGCCCTCAGAGCTTGCAGAAAGCAGTGACTTTCCAAAGACAAAGATAGTGTGGGGCACCTTGAATTCTCAAGGCCTTGACTAACCTTGGTCTGAAGACATGCAGGTTACCAAACTTGTCCTCGTGGTGGGTCATCTCCAGTGACAGAAAGTTGTGGGCTCTACTCTAATATAAAGCTAGAGAGAAACCCAGGTAATATAAAGTTCAGAGAATGAGGACTCCCTTGAAGAATGAATAGAGGGTAACTCTACGAGAAGATACAGCTATCAAAGCTGCAATTCTTGCCTTCACCTCCTGATGCACGAAGGGATGAGTGAAAATAATTTGTTGGCATTAAGAAATGTTCCTGGGCTTCCCTGGTGGCGCAGTGGTTGACAGTCCGCCTGCCGATGCAGGGGACATGGGTTCGTGCCCCTGTCCAGGAAGATCCCACATGCCGCGGAGCGGCTGGGCCCGTGAGCCATGGTCGCTGAGGCTGCGCGTCTGGAGCCTGTGCTCCGCAACGGGAGAGGCCACAACAGTGAGAGGCCCGTGTACCGCAAAAAAAAAAAAAAAAAAAAGAAATGTTCCTACTTGGACTTCCCTGGTGGCGCAGTGCTTAAGAATCCAGCTAAGCCCTTGCGCCACAACTACTGAAGTCCGCGCACCTAGAGCCCTGCTCTACAACAAGAGAAGCCACCACATTGAGAAGCCTGCGTACCGCAACGAAGACGCAATGCAGCCAAAATAAATAAATAAAATTAATTAATTTTTAAAAAATGGTTCTTAAAAAAATAAAGAAATGTTCCTACTGATAGACCATATTGGTTATATTGATAACAGCTCTCCATTTTTTATCTTGGTATAATTTTCATATTCTTACAATTCTCATTTAAAAATTTTTGGTCATCTTCCACCTTGAGAATTTCTCTACAACTGCTTTATCATACTGGCTATGCATATAATAACTTTTATTTCTCAAATTTCAAACACTGACATTGCTACCATCCAGCAGTCTCAGGTAACTCCTCCTCAGTCATGGGGGACTTTAGGCACCTGTTCAATATCCTTCTCTCCCAAGTAGTATCAATCAGGAAGATTTCAAAATCCATATGGACACCCTCTGTCTTAGTCTATTTGGGCTGCTAAAACACAATATCATAAACTGAGTGGCTTATAAACCACAGAATATTATTTCTCACAGTTCTGAGTCTGGGAAGTTCAAGATGAAGGTGCCAGTAGATTTGGTGTCTGGTGAAGCCCTGCTTCCCGGATGGCCATCTTTTCACTGTAACCTCACATGATGGAAGGGGCTAGGGAGTTCTCTGAGGCCTCTTTCATAAGGGCACTAATCCCATTCATGGGTACACCACCTTCATGATCTAATTGCTTCCCAAAGGCCCCACCTCAAAATACCATCACCTTCAGTGTTATGATTTAAACACATGAATTTTGGGAGGATATAAACATACAGACCATGTTACCCTCTCATCAGCCTGGCCTCAAAAATCCACTACCTGCCCCCTCCCCCACAGCAGTAACATTTACTTACACTCCACTCCAGCTATCCATTCCCAACTTACCCTGGATTTTGTCATTACTTGAAACTATTCCACTATTTCAAAACGTGTACTTGTTTTCCCCATTAAGACCTCTTTGGAGTAATGTCAGTGAAAATGGCAGAGTAAGGATCTCCGAAGATTCTCTCCTCCATAAAAACAATGAAGAAACTGGCAAAAATTGTCAGAATCAACTTTTTCAAAACTCTGGAAATTAATCAAATATTGCAGCAATCCAGGGAGTTTTTATTCAAGAAAAGCAGTTGAATCTCACTAAGAACAGTGAGCTTAATTTGCCCTGTTCCCATTACCCACATCTCCCAAATTTGTAGCCTTGAAAATCAACAGCCAACAAGCACAGTGAAAACCAGCATGCTGACAGCAACTGGAGAGGGTAAAATAAAACCAGAGCACTTTCAAAGACTCATTCTCATAGAACTGTCATGATTTGACCTGTCTGGTGTTTCCCTGGAATATTCCAATCGTAAGGCAGTCTTTATTTGACTTCTTTGGAGCTCACCCAGTGTGAAAAGGACTTTTCCCTGAGGACTTTTGTTGAAAATACTTAGAGGCAATTATTTAATTTCATTACTACTTGAGGCAGTGGATAACTGTTGGCAAACAATAGGCTAAACTAGAAGCTTAAAAGGAAAAGATGGGGAATGCCCATAGGGACTTTAAAAAACTCCAACACACTTCTGGGAAACTAGAAGGCCATGTGCATGCATGGGGCTGTACACAGGCTCAAGCTGTGCAAGTGGGCGAGCTCAGGAAAGACCCGAGTAGGCCCTGAGTTTTCACCTCTGTGTAACCTAAACTTGAAGCTGTGTGCAAGCAGGAAGTGTAGGCTAAGGCAGAGTTGTCAATTGCCCGACTGGATATTGAAGGCATGACTCAACACGTACACAGAGCCCCCTCTGTAAAGACTGGGAGATTCATTGGTTCCCAACATTTAAGGAAATCTCTATCTAATAATTACCTAACCACTAAGCTAACCGAGGAGAGACTTAAGTGTCAAAAACAAACAAACAAACAAAAACTATCAGAAACGAAGGAAGAGGCAATTTAATAATAATATTTGGAGACTTCAATATGACACTTTCAATAATGGATAGAACAACTAGAGAGAAGATCAATAAGGAAACCAGAAGATTTGAACAACACTTTAAATCAACTAGACCTAAGAGACATTTATAAAACACTCCACTTGCCAACAGCACAATACACACTCATCTCAAGTGCACATGGAATGCTCTGCAGGATAGACTATACTGTTATGCTATAAAACAAGTTTAAAACAATTTTAAAAGATTAAAGCTATACAGCATGTCTTCTTGGGCCACTATAGAATGAAACTGAAGTCAATTAACAGAAGAAAATTTGGGGAATTCACGAAAATGTGGAAATCAAACAACACATTTCTAAATAACCAATAAGTCAAAGAAAATCACAAGAGAAATTAGAAAATACTTTAAGAGGAATAAAAATGAAAACACAACATACCAAATCTTACAAGATACAGTGAAAGCAATGATTAGATGGATACTTTTAGCTGTAAACAACTATATTAAAAAAGAAGAAAGTTATCAAATCAATAAAATAAACTTCTACCTTAAGACTAGAAAAATAAGAGCAAAATAAACCCCAATTAGGTAGAAGGAAGGAAACAATAAAGATCAGAGTAGAAATAAATTGGAGAAAAACAATAGAGAAAATCAATAAAACCAAAAATTGATTCTTTGAAAATATGATAAAATTTACAAACCTTTGGCTGGACTGACAAAGAAAAAAAAGAGAGAAGAGCCAAATTACTAAAATCAGAAATGAAAGAGGGGGCATTACTACCAAATTTACAGAAATATAAAAGGATTATAAGGGAATGCTATGAACAACTGTTATGCCAGAAAATTGGATAGCTTAGATGACATGAACAAATTCCTAGGAAGACACAAACTACCAAAATGGACACAAGAATAAATAGAAAATCTGAATAGACCTACAAGAAGTAAAAAGATTGAATTAATAATTTTTAAATTTCCATAAAGGAAGGCTCAGGACCAAAAGGCTTCACTGTATGAAGAAACTGATGAATTCTAACAAAGGTTTACAATCCTTCAAAACGCCTTTGAAAAATAGAAGAGGAAGGAACACTTCCCATCTAATGCTACGAGGCCAGTATTACCCTGATACCAAAACCAGATGAAGTCATCACAAGAAAAGTATATTATAGACTGGTACCCTTATGAATCCAGATATAAAAATCCTCAACAAAATATTAGCCAACTGAATCCAGCAATATATAAAAAGGAGTATACACTATCATGACCAAGTGATTTTTATTCCAGTAATACAGTGTTGGTTCAACATATGAAAATCAATCAATGTGCTACACCATGTCCATAAAGGACAAAAACCATATGATCTTTGCAACAGAAAATACTTGGAGATCATATATCTTTTTATTTTTTTTATTTATTTTTTTTTTGCGGTACGCGGGCCTCTCACCGCTGTGGCCTCTCCCATTGCGGAGCACAGGCCCCGGATGCCCAGGCTCAGCGGCCACGGCTCACGGGCCCAGCCGCTCCGCGGCACGTGGGATCCGCCCGGACCGGGGCACGAACCCGCGTCCCCTGCATCGGCAGGCGGACTCTCAACCACTGCACCACCAGGGAAGCCCCCATATATCTTATAAGGTCTGCTTTCTAGGATATATAAAGAACTCTTACAACTCAGTAATAATAAGACAAATAACGCAACTGAAAACTGAACAAAGAATATTGACAAATGTCCAACAAGCAGCACATGAAGAGATGCTAAACATCATTAGTCATCAGGCAAATACAGATCAAAACCACAATGAACTACCACTTCATACCCACTAGGGTAACTATCATAAAAAAGACAGACAGGGCTTCCCTGGTGGCGCAGTGGTTGAGAGTCCGCCTGCCGATACAGGGGACCCTGGTTCGTGCCCCGGTCTGGGAAGATCCCAAGTGCTGCGGAGCAGCTGCGACCGTGAGCCATGGCCGCTGAGCCTGCGCGTCCGGAGCCTGTTGCTCCGCAACGGGAGAAGCCAGAGCAGTGAGAGGCCCGCGTGCCGCAAAAAACAAAACAAACAAACAAACAAAATGGTCAGAATGGTAAAGTTGATGTTATCTATATTTTATCACATTAAAAAGGGGGGAAGAGAGCTGAAAATTATATAAATTATATATATATATGAAATTCATGCATCTTATAAAAAGTTAAAATGTTTAGCGTGTAACTTATTCACTGTTAGCAGTTTAATGTGCTAGTCAATGTGTATATAGTTTGTTATGTTATAATTTTTGCTTTTCATTAAATGGGATCAATAACATGTCATAACGTCTGTCCATTCCTGTACATCTAGAGCTACAAGGTTTAGTACTAGAATACTTAGAAAAAGACAAACCTATTTCTTTCTGTGTTTAGGAATACTATGGAGAATTAGTTTCCCTAAGGAGTCCAGATGCACCAGCCCTTATACTTCACAAGGTGTATGGTATATTAATTGGTGATACACTCAGAACAACAGTCATGGTAGAGAAGAGGGTTGTAGAAGAAAAAGTAGATAATCCCAATCTTCTGAGGTTACCTTCAGTTTAGTGGAAAGTGCTAATAGTCTGAGTTGGGAAAGAAAGATTAGGGTGGGGTTAGAACGGGGATGAGGAAAAGAGAGGAAAGCACTAGCCAGTTAGGAATTCTCTCTCCAGCCAGGAAGTAAGTGCAGAGAGGGAAGGTGGGGCGCGGCAACGATGTCTTGGATAGTAAAGAGGTAAGGTTTAGATTAACAATTTGCTCAGAATCAACCCCATTTTAGCTAACATTAGTTACCTCTAGGCAAACTAGTTGGCTGGATGATGGTGTAAGAAGAGACTTTATACCATGTGCCCTTTACTTTCGGATTGTGTACCATTTGACTGTATTAAGTGAAATGTATGAGAGTTTCCCAGCCTAAGGACTTAGTACCGTGTTTTTTACTATCTGTCACAGAGCGTAACTATAAATCTAAAATCGGGTACATTTACAAGGGATCATAGATCTCAGACATAGAGGAGATCCCAACAGATTATTGGTCTACCCATTGCCACCAGCCAAGGCCCTACCAGCCAAAAGACAATGTGTCATGGTGGTTCAGCATGCTGGCTCTGGAAACAGGTTCAACTAGGTCTAGGTTCAACTCCTGGTCCTGCTGTTTGTTAGCTGTGTGACTTTGGGCAAGTTATGTAATCTCTCTGTGACCCAGTTTCCTCAGTTATAAGTTAGGGATGATAATATAATAGTACCTACCTCATTGGGGGGTTGAAAATGAATACATAGGAAGACCCCAGCCATGTGTTTGCTACTTTGTTGTTGTTATTGTAATTATTAATTTAAGTAAGTAATTGAGGAAAGGGCTCCCGCTTCCTAGTGCTTACCTTTCCCACCATACTGTTAGTAAATAATGAGAATAATAATAAAAATAGCCTATACTTAATTACCAGTTGCTGTGTGCCAGACACAGTGCTAAATTACTTTGCATACCTTCTCAATGAATTTCATGAAGTGGGAGCTGTTATTACCCCCATTTCACAATCGACAGAACTGAGGCTTAGAGAGATTAGATAACTAGCCCAAGATCACACTGCTAGTAAGTGATGGGTTAGGATTTGAAGTCAGATGTGGTTCCTGAACTTCTACTTTATACTGACAACGCAACAAGCAGAATTGTCAGGTCACTTAACAGAATACAGATTAAATAGCCAAAAGCTATCTCCACCCCCCCACCATCCTACTGCAGTTTCCTCTGTATTTTTCCACACGATTCTTCAATGGCATTTTTCTACGATAAGCATTAGCAATCAAATCACTCACTGTTCCTTTTAAACCTTAAAGATACCATTATTTCTCTAAATCTTAATGATTTTTTAAGGCTCTATGCTCTCAACCCATGTGATGGTTAATTTTATGTGTCAACTTGACTGAGCTAGGGAATGCCCAGATGATTCCAGATGATTTCTGGAAGAGATTAGCATTTGAAACAGTAGACTGTGTAAGGAAGATCACCCTCACCAATGCAGGTGGGCATCCTCCAATCCGCTGAGGAACTGAGTAAGACAAAAAGCTGGAGGAAGGGAGAAATCCCTCTCTCTGCTTAGCTGGGAAATCCATCTCTTCCTGCCCTTGGACATCAGTCAGTGCTCCTGGCTCTTGAGCCTTCAGACTAGGACTAAATTACCCCACCAGCTTTCCCGGTTCTCAGACTGCAGATGGCAGATCAGATCATGGGACTTCTCGGCCTCCATATTCACACGAGCCAATTCCTATAATACATCTCCTCTTATATATATCTCTATATATCCTATCAGTTCTGTTTCTCTGGAGAGCCCTGACTAATGCAGTCCAGTACCACAAGCACATCAACCCCCTAAAAGCCCAAAACACAACACTTTCAGGTCGAACTGCAAAGCAAACTCTTGGTTGTTAGAAAATTTGGTTACATTATCAAGGGCTGGTGATTTCCAACGAAAGCACACCTTCTAGAAAGGAGAGTGTCCCTGAAGACAAGATTATTTAACATTTAAGGAAACTTGATTTTTATTTTTTAAAAAATGGCCCAAAGCCAGGCAGTGGAGTGATAAGGAAGCAAGGTGAGTGCCCTCTCTAGGAAGCAAGGTGAGTGCCCTCTCTGTTCCACTTCCCATCCATTCAGCCCGTCACAACTGGGAACATCAACACCTTCAGGTCCAGGGAGCTCAGTTATGACTGAAAGTAGTGGTGATTTCACAGTCATAATTCGTATTAATCTACCATGTCTTCTATGTGAAGCCCAGTGACAGATGTTGTAAATTCTACCGCAGTCATGATAGACTCCAGGGGATTTGAGGGTGACAGTTGGTTCCAGGGCACGGGGGAACCTGACATGTTGGCCATCTGTTGCAAAGAGAATAAGTGACTACACAGGGAAAGCCAACTTGTAGGGATTTCCCTGTTCATAGTTTTTAGAGACACATGCTGAGTAGCATTTATTGCTCATTAGCCCAGATACCTCTAAGAGATTCTGCCTAAACTACTATAAATCTCTTATTCAAGCAGCATGGAAATGGCCATGTATATTCATGGGGAGAAAGAAAGAGCTGGTGTGTGTTTCTGAAAGGAGAGATCAGCAAAAGCCAGAGAGGTCAAAATGTAGCCCCATGTCACCTAGAGGATAACAATGAGTATGCCACATACACACGAGTATGCCCCTTCTTGAGCCCTTGGCAGACATCGCTAATCAATCATTGTAGATGATCACTGCTGAGACTGGTCTTCGAATCTATTTCAGCTCAGGGCACAGAGCCACTACCTCTTCTTCAGCTTTAATTCTCCTAAAGAAACTTTGCCACCCCTGGCCTAGTTTCCCCAATTCATTGGGGACAGCAGACTAAGTGTTTTTTGCTGTATTTCCTGCTTTTCTGCCACCAGCCTCAGATTCCAGCTCTCCTTTCTCAAGGCATCCTTCATGCCCTTCACTCTTTGTGACTCTCTATGGTCACAACTTACCCAAGAGGCACTGGCAGAGTTAGGGAAGACATTTAGTATATTTAGCAACTGGTTCGGCTCAGGTGCTCATCAACCAATGGCTCCCTGCCCATAAACAGCCACGAAGACAGCCCTGCAATGGTGCGGGTTACCTTGAAGAAGCATGGCATCCAGCCAGGGCGCTGGTATTTTCGGACAGCATTTAAAAGATATGCTGACGTGTACACTCAATAAAAACAGAACTGTCTGGAAATTCCAAAGGACTTGAATTAGAGTGACTGCCGGTCCAGATTTATGGCCTTCATGCTGAGGGGCCCAGCACATTCCTTGCCCTTCTGAAGGGTATGCGTAAGGCTGTCCTCTATTAGATCTTAAGCATTACTTGGTCATCACCCCTCCCCCACCTCAACCCTCTGGAATTTTCCACAGCTAAGGGTTTTTCTCTTTGGCCCATTTTTCATACTGAAACATACCAAGAAAGTGAGTTGTTATTTGGAGGCTTATGCACTTCCATCTCAGCACTAGGGTGAAAAAGCTCTGTCCTTTATCTCTGTCGGTTGAAAAAAAACAATAAAGGGAAAGCCTCCACTGAGCAAACAAATGATTACATACCCTTTGAATGAAATGTATCTTAGAACTGTTTCCTGATGTGTGCTCCTTGGATCCTTTGCCTGCACTCAGTACCCTGGTTTGTTTGTTAAAATACTGATTCCAGGCCCTCACCCCAGGCCTGTTGACAAGAGGGCAAGGACTCTACAGTTTTAACTAAAGTTTGCAAACCTGTGGCTTGAAGACTTTTAGTCATTCTGCCCAAAGACTTGGCCTTCTCTTGAACTGACTCCTTAACAATAAAGTCTTGACAATACAGAACATTAGCCTTTCTTTGTCATCATCACAGTAGAATTTAATCACAGATAAAACAAGGTATCAGACCTAGAAATAAACACTGGCCCATGTATCACTGAATACAAGGCCAATTGCTGGTTATGGCCCTGGAGGGCAAATGAACCATTTGTTTCTATGTCATGAAATTTAGTCAACATCGATCATTCTTATGGACAGAGGGAGAAGCAAGGATAGGTTATACAAAAGAGGAGATAATCCAGATATTTTACACCCAGCTCTGGAAGGTACTCAGGGCCACGGTGTGTCTTGGGCACTTGGTCTCACTTGGCCCCTGGCCTTGGAACCTCTTCAGAGTCCCTTACACCCTCCACAGACCAGAAGAGGCCCTGGTGTCAACGGATTAACCAGTCCTGGTCAACCCAGGATTGTCTCTGTTAACGGTGAGTCTCTGTGCCCCTAAAATCTTTTCATAACTTCTTTTTAGACAGCAGGATTAAAATGCCAGTCCCCAAATAGCCTTCAGTTGACGTCAAAAGTATATCCCAGATTAAAATATGTGTCCTGTGGTTTTATTTTGAGAAGTAAGCTAGTGAGGCTAGAAAACCATGGACTTTGGGCTCAGACAAACTGAGTTCAAATTCAGACTGCTGCCGGTTAACAGCTCAGGACCTTGATCGAGAGACTTGTTTTCTGAGCTTCAGATTTTTCCCATTTTAAATTGGCATAATACTTCCAACTTCATACAGTTACTAAGGAGATTTAATGCAATAATGGATATGAAAGCACCAAATGCAGTTCCTGGCACACAGTATACACTCAGTGAATGTTAGTGTCCTTCCACTTAAGAAGCTGGATAGATTTCCAAAGCTTAGATTATCTCTGCTAGCCAAAGGAAGTTAATCATTGACTGACAAAACCAGGTCACAGAAGATCTAGGAAACAATAACAAGGTTGTCCTTCAGCTCAGTGTTTCCAAGCAGACTTTGGAATCTTATGGACAAGTACATTTTATGGATGTTAAAAACACCAATTTAATGCCAAAAAATAGGAAGAACATTATATCAGAAGAAAGAACAGTTGGCAACAATACGCACATTCACACATTCACATACACACACGCACACACACACACACCCCACATTTATCCTTTTTTTCTCATTGATAGAAAGATCCACTTGGAACTGTTTTTTTAGGAAGCCACTGTTCTAGAAGTAACACCATATCTGTCTTCTCAGGCCACAGAACCCCATGAATCAGCATCTTGCTCTAGAAACCTTCCATGGACCCAGCAACAGAGGTGCCACAAACCCCTGGCAAGCCTGTATCAGTGTACGGCCCTGAGGTCAGGCCTCTCCATGGAAATGGCAAAGCCACGGCCACTAATTCCAACAGCCTTTGCCAAATTCCTCAGGACAGAAGTAGAAAATGGTACTCTTTCCTTTTCACATACGAAAAAAACCAAACAAACACAAAACCAGACATAAAGAGGTTAAATAATTTTTCTAATTCACATTGATTTAGTGGTGAAAACAGGATGCAAAATCCTATTTTAAAGCTGGAACTGATATTCAAAGATTTGAGAGCAATCTACCAGTCACCTATCCATGCTGCAGACACACAGATAGAATAAGTAGGGCGACTGTAAATCTGCCAGCATCAGTCTGGACAGCAAAAACAACATTAATGCCTTATTTTATTCCCAAGATTATGTGCACTCTATAAGCCAATTATTTAAAGAAAAGTTTACATGTGAGTGTTTTTTTTTAAGATATAAACATAAATATTTATTTAGAGAATATAACAAATGTTTAAAAGCTGATAAATCACAAATGTCACAAATCTAAAAATGATACTATCTGAGTCTTACTTAATTAAATGCCTGACATACTTCTATACTCCTTTTTTTTTAAACATGTGAAGGATTTGGGCATTATTGATGTCAGAAGAGTTGCATTTAAATCAAGGAGTTTCAGGGTCCACTGAGGAGTGGAGTAGGGGAAGGGAGTAAATCATCTACAGAGGAAGAACACAGGCCCAGAGCGGCAAAGTGACTTGACTGGCGAAAGTTGGATTCTGGTCCTCATTCTGCCAAAGGCTCACTGTGGGATAGCAGCAAGTTTCTCAACTTTTTAATCTCAGTCTAATGTCCCTAACATTGTGCTTCACATTCTAAGGGTTGAGGCCACTAACATGTTTGCCCGAACACAAAGTAAAATGCTTTGGATTTATATAAAGAAAGCTTTCATCATGAGTCAAAGGCTTACCGGTGACAAATAGTTATAGACCATTTAGTAGTGACGATGCTTTCTGCTGCTGGTGTCTGTCCTTCAAGAGCTAGGTTAGCACTGCAGATAGAGATGAGAGGCAAGTTTTACCCGTTAAAAGTGTCTCTGCCACAGGCTTGTGGTTGCCAAGGGGGGGGGGGTGGCAAAAGGAAGGATTGGGAGTTTGGGATTAGCAGATACAAACTATTACATATAGGATGGATAAACAACAAGGTCCTACTGTATAGCAGGGAACTATATTCAATATCCTGTGATAAACCATAACGGAAAAGAATATGAAAAAATATATATGTATAACTGAATCCCTTTGCTGTACAGCAGAAATTAACACAACACTGTAAATCAACTACACGTCAATAAAATTTTTTTAAAAATTGTCTCTCCCCCCTCAGCATGTGCCAGGGCCTGAAATTCCCACCATTTGTCTCTTCTTTGGGTCAAGATGGCGTTTTCATTCATCTGTTCATCCATGCACTTACTTGACAGCTACTAACCGAACCCCTGTGTGGGCCAGGCACTGGGTGTACAGTGGTGCAGTGTCCTCGTGGTGTTCATCATCTCCTGGGGGAGATGGGCATTAAGCGATTATGAAATTGTTGTGATATTTGGTAGCAAAATCTAAGAAGGAAAAGAGCAGAGCCAGGGCTCAGTTGGGGGAAAAGACTTTGAGGCTGAGATTGAAGGGTGGGAAGGAGGTAGCAGCTGAGTGGGGGTGGGAGGGGGTCCTCTGGGCAGTGGCAGCAACACTGGAGCAGGCCAAGGTCCGGGGTAATCAAGAGCTTGGTGAGTTTCAGGAATTGCCCTTGAGGCTGAAGCAGAGCATGTGAGAAGGAAAGTTGTAGGAACTAAATTGGAGACTTTACTAGGGTCAGGTAGCTCCAAAAAGTAAGTTTACAGTTAAAGAATGTTGGCTTGAGTACAAGCAAAGCCCACTGGATAACTTGGTGTGAACGAGTGGATCAGGTTGGCGAGCCTCAGCAGGGCTGTGACAAAGGACCGTCAGAGCTGATGAAGACAGAAGAAGTAATGGTCTGAAGGGACACTTGGGTAGGAGCCCTATCTCTCCCCATGGGCTGAGGCATTGGATAGATGTGGGTACAACAAGAGGCGGGAAGACTGATGGGTGTCAGACTTCACCCAGGGCCACAGCTGAGTCACTCCCGGGACTGTGGGCTAAGGCTGCTTAGCCAACCATATGCCTCCATCAGGCCGCTCTGAAGCTGAATTATAGTCATGGCATCTTGGAGCTGAAGGGACCAGGGTGATAGTCTAGTTCGAGTTCCTCATCTTACAGGTTACAGTTCTATGGCCCAGTTCAGTTGAAGTGAAAGCTCCCAACTGGTGGTGAAATCGAGGTCAGTTTCCCGACTCTCATGCACCATGCTGCACCCACGGGCCTTACGGCTGATCATGAGCTTCTCCGCGTAATCAGAATCAGCTCTCAAGGGAACTGGGTTAGATACAGTCAGATAGTATGTGCTCAAGAAATACTGGCTGAAATAAATTATTTCCCTGCATCAGATTTTCCTTTAGTTTCTTTTCAAGTTCATGTAGATTAAAAACGAAACCAGATAACTATAGTCCTGTACTCACATGAACTTGTGATTCATCAACATCCTTCAGAAGAATTGCTGTTTTGCCAGTTAAAGCTAGTATTTTGGGTAGAGAATATTTAAGGAAATGAAATACATGTAATGCATCATTATACTCATCAAAGAAATTGAGTAGAATCTGAAATAGGTTTCTTTTTAGTTAATAAACTAAATGTATTGAGATCTACGGTATGTTCATTTAAGGGGTGGGAGAAAAGTTGGAGGTAGGTGAAGGGGGGAATAATATCAATAGATTATTTCACTTCCAGGAGAGATTATGTCAAAGAAAAACCTAAAATCAGAATTTTTAACATCAAAACAAAGGACACAATAAATAGCAATTGGATGGTAGGAATTAGTAAAATTTTGGCTCTGAATGTATCTTTTTAGAAGTATAAAGAACACCAGAAGGAGAAGGCATAAAAGGCATTTCCCTGAGAATATATTAATCTGCCGTGTGTGTGTGTGTGTGGTGTGTGTGTGTGAGCTCCTGACACGTGGGCAAGTGCTGTTTCCATGGCAACTGCAGTGGGGAGGGGGAAGTATGCCTTGCCATGAAGCAATCTTTTTAGATTCAGACACACTTATGAAGATCTGTGAACTGAAAGCTATGGAGGAGAGATTTTGAAACCATAAGAAAAATTATTCTAATATTCTTTGAGATGACCCCCAAGAGGTCTAACTATCACCCCTGCTTCCCTCAGTCATTCTCAGTGCTGGATTATCTGCTAGCTCCAAGCTGAATTTGGGGTATATTTTTAAACACGTGGCACTCTGTTTCCCCAAATCCAGCCTAGCTACAACCTCAGTCACCATCTACCGTATCCCTGGGGGTTTCTCAAGCCTGGCCGTAGGATAGGACAAAGATCTCATAATCATTGCTCCTGAATACAAACTGTTTTTTAAAAATGTGAGAAATTTGACTATACATCCAGAGTTCCTACAGTGGCAGTCCTTGGTCTGGAATGTCTGACTCCCTTTTGAGATGGTTAAAAAATAAGGAAGACAGGGCTTCCCTGGTGGCGCAGTGGTTGAGAGTCCGCCTGCCGATGCAGGGGACACGGGTTCGTGCCCCGGTCCGGGAAGATCCCACATGCCGTGGAGCGGCTGGGCCCGTGAGCCATGGCCGCTGAGCCTGCGTTTCTGGAGCCTGTGCTCTGCGACGGGAGAGGCCACAACTGTGAGAGGCCTGCGTACCGCAAAAAAAATAAAATAAAATAAGGAAGACAGTTTTCAGCCCCACATTTTTATTCTTGGACATGAGGTTTGCAAACTTTTCCCTTTCTTCTGATCTCACCTTCGAGTGTTAACAAAGTTCAATGAAAGAATAAATGTCCCTTTTGCCTTCAGTGAGAAACTTGATGTTTGATGCTCTGCCCAGCCACTGGTGATCTTTTCTGAGCTTTTCCTCAAAGATGTATAAGGTGATTTCTAGCAGTGGCTCCTTGTTGAACTTTTGTTACTTCTACTTAATTCTCAAAAGTATTGTTTACTTATTTCATTTTCTTGTCTTTCAGGGGCTAGAACTTCCAGAAATAGTGATCTTGATTAATAAGAATGCCTTGACTTTTTAAAAACATATTTTGAAGAGAATAAGCTTAGACACTTACCCATAGTTGTTTCCATACGGGAAACTTGGTTCACGCTTTCTTAACCTACAGTCTGATATTGGCTGCACAATTTGGCACCTGACAAGCAGGAGTGTATAGATCTTCCAGCCTAGATTCTGATGCTTAGAAGTGAATCCAGCATTAGAGTCCACTTTTTTTTTTTAAGATGTTGGGGGTAGGAGTCTATTAATTAATTAATTAATTTTTGGTGTGTTGGGTCTTCTTTTCTGTGCGAGGGCTTTCTCTAGTTGTGGCAAGCGGGGGCCACTCTTCATCGCGGTGCGCGGGCCTCTCACTATCGCGGCCTCTCTTGTTGCGGAGCACAGGCTCCAGACGCGCAGGCTCAGTAGCTGTGGCTCACGGGCCTAGTTGCTCCGCGGCATGTGGGATCCTCCCAGACCAGGGCTCGAACCCGTGTCCCCTGCATTAGCAGGCAGATTCTCAACCACTGCGCCACCAGGGAAGCCCCCAGAGTCCACTTTTGAGAGTCGGCTCCATTGAGAGTAATGTCCCCTTAATATAAGATGATTAAGGAGGGGGGATAAATTAGAAGGTTGGACTTAAACATATACACACTACTACATATAAAATAGATAAGCAAGGACCTACTGTATAGCACAGGGAACTAAACTTCATAGGTTTGTAATAACCTATAAGGGAAAAGGATCTGAAAAAAAATACATATACGTGTATGTATAACTAAATCGCTTTGCTATACACCTAACACTAACACAGCATTGTCAATCAACTGTACTTCAATAAAAAAATTTTTAATAAATAATAAAATATAAGATGATTAAGCAGACAACTAAGCAGAAAGCAAGATCTTCATTCAACTGTGAACATTCAAGATGGTGTGCATCTCGATAAAGAACAATACCAGGCAAAACTCAAAGACTGTAAGCTAGGTATACAAAGGTGAATAAGATAGCACAGTGCTGGCACACAAAAGTCAGTTGGTAAATATTGCTGACACTCATCTCCTGCCCACACTTATCCGTGAAGAAAGGTCAAATGATGATCCAACCCATCTTAACAGCAAAACACTTCTTTGCTATATTTAGAGAGGATAAAAACACCAAGCTGGAGGATGACTGCCTTCCTCACTATGTACAACTCATTGTCCTTTCATGAAAGAGGATGTGAATCAAATCCATCTGGCCACTTTTGTTTTCTGAGTAAGTATCTTATATGGAATCTATAGGAAAAGAAAAACCCAATCTCCTTTCAGTTCTCATAATCACAAGGTGTCCGTCATCATAGGGATCAGGAACAGTTAAATAATACGTGCATTCTTTTGCTCCCTTTTTCTCCTTTTATTTGCATTTCCCAGTGGATTAAAATAGTTAAGAGTTCAGCTTGGAAAACAAAGAAGCAAAGGTTCCAACAATGCTGTATTTCTATGGACTGTGCTCACAGCACAATCACGAGGATAAAGTTATAAATGATGTGGCTTTGCTAGTAAGGCTCACTTATTTGCATGCCTACACTGAATTCAATGATATAAAGAATAAAAACAAAGGCTTTATTATGTCTTCTAGTTTTACAATTGTCGTGCTTTCTGTTGAGTCATTATAAGTATAGTTCATTCCTAGCTGGCTCTATTTCTCAGTTTTTTTAATCACCGTTCACATGTTCCTATGTTCTGTTCCTCTTTTATAAAGCAGCTTTCTTTTTACCAGGTTCCAATTGGTCTAATGATTGGGTAGACCGGCAGTGTGGCTTTATGTTCAAAATTCATGCAGAATCTGATCTCTTCTCACCATCACAGGCCGAGTCACAAAAAAAAAAGCATCATCTCTTATCTGGATCACTGCAGTGGCCTCCTGACTGGCCTCTCTGCCTCTACCCTGGCCCCTTGGAGTCCATTCTCGAAACAGCAGCCAGGGTGGTCCTTTCAATTCAGAAGTCAGAACCGGCTCCTCCTCTGCTCAGAGCCTGGCAGGGTCCTGCACTTCACTCTGAGTGAAAGACAAGTCTGTACAATGGCCTACGAGGCCCACCATGACCGGGCACCCCATTACACTCTGACACATCTCCCATTGCTCTCCACTGCGCGCGCTGTTTTTTGAACACACCACGCATTCCCTATCCCCTCTGCCTCCCTATTCCCTCTGCCTGGAACGCTCTTCCTCATGTAAAGGCATGGTTACTTCCCTCGCTTCCTTCAATATATGTACTCGAATGTCACCTTCTCAACGAGAGCTCCCATGACCACCTTCTGCACAAGTGGATCCTGTCCCCTCACTCCCACTCCAGCACTCCTGGTCCCCTTTACTGTGCCCTATGATTCCTCTTTTCCACAGAGCCTACCACTTTCTAATATATTATACTATTTCCTTAAACATATCTTGTTTATTGTCTGCTAGGCCCAGCGTTCGCTAATGTGCTCCGAGCACAAAACAGTGCCTGGCCAGTAATGAACACTAGGAAGTATTTGTTGAATGAACGCACTCATCCCCAGTGCCCAGAGCTGCTCTTGACACAGTGGGCTCTCAATGCTTGTCGAATGTCTCTCCCCTGGGGAGGAACAGGACTGTGTCAAAACAGAGGGGACCCAGGCAGCTTAGGCTGGGGACTCAGAAGACTGCAGGTTCTCCTTCAGCTGGCTTGGAGGCTTGGCTCTGCTATGTCCTCGTGGTCTGACCCGGGCAATTCACTTCATCTCTCTGAGCCTCTGTTTTCTAAACTGCAAGTTGGAGATCATAATAGTACCTTCTTTGTAAGGGGCTTATGAGATTTAAATGTGACAATTCAGAAAATAAATCTGGTAAATGCTCAATACATTTGAGCTATCGTTATGATGAGGTCTTGTTATTTTACCCCTCTTCCAGGGAAATAACGTCCACATTCTTTCTTACCTCTCACGGTTACGGGCACACATATGCAACACTTTAAGTGAAAAACGCTTTGTAAACCATACACCACTCTACAGATGCTAGGGATTATGACGATGATTCTTCCGAATCCCCCAGAAGACCTAGCACCACGCTGCACACACAAGAGGTGGCCAGGGAACACTACAGACTCTGCAGTCTGTCAGCAACTGGGGAACTGTCTTAAGTCTGAAAAAAAAAAAAAAAAAAGACACTGGCTCTAGTCTATAGCTAGAATCCCTTCCGCAACAGAGCTCCTTCCCTGTGGCACCCCAGAGGCAGGAGGAAGGCTACGGCTGTATTTCAAAGCCCTCCTCCTTCTCTTTCCTCTTCCTCCCTGGGCTGCCAGAACCTTCGTTTGCCGTGAAAGCACAACTGTATTGCTGGAAGTGAAATTTGCTGTCTGCCCTATCCGGTGGTTTCTGCACGTGGGCTGTTACTGTGTTCAAAGTATTAAGCTGTCTGCAAGTGGATTATTTACAGAGCATCTCTCTTCCCAGAGCCGCTAATATGAGGATGTACTCCGACCCTCTTCGCCCTAACGGACACTTTTTCTCATGTGTCCCACGGACACCCTTTGTTTGCTGCCAGCAGCTGGCTATGCTGGGTACTTACTGGCACAATTCTCTCCAATCCCTAGAAGACGCAGCCCTCGCCTACCCACCAGGGAGGAAATAAGATTTCTGCTCAAAGCTAGCAACCCTTCTCTGAGGTGATGTCATACTGAGACGGAAAAATAAATGTGCTGTTTTTGCTTTTAAATGGCGTTGGGTGATAAGTCAGCCTTCCAGACAGACTTTTGACACCAGGAGGATCAAGGTATGATTGCCTTTGAGTATTCCTCGCACAGAAAACAGCTCCTAATTGGACAAAAGAGAGAAAGGAGCCAGCTGCTGCTTTCATGTTTATTTCAACACCCCCCACCCCCACCCCGGACAGTCAGAAACGCCTCATTGTTTCACTACTATTGAAATTCGATCGCCGCTACATTTTCTACTGGCCTCCGCTCCCCTCTATGCAAATTGGGCAGAAGAAAGAAATTCATAAAGCACTCCTTTGGTTTCTGAATGTATTGTTTGCATATAGACATTGGCAGCCGGAAAATATCCTAGCAAGGAATGTCAAACTGACAACACTGTCTGTTTTTCTATTGTTCTCTCTGAAAATATCATTGTTAAGATATCCATAAAGGCAAGCCAGATTGTGTTTTATCAGTATTGTAGTAGGCGCCGAGAGGCTTGGTGGTTCAACTGTGGGCATTGGACATTAATGAAAATCATTTCTGGGAGAGTTCAGTTTATAAAAGATTAAAAGAATTCAGCAACTTGAAAAAAACATTTGTTCTGACCCTCTGCTGACAGTTGATGTTTATGCTGGTGGCTGAGTATTATATAATGATTTGTACAGCACTCTGCAGTTTTTAAAACATTTCTGCCTCCGGTATGTCATATGACACTCCCAAGGACCCTGTGAGGGAGGCAAGGGCAGTTTTCTTATCCTCATTCTACAGACGAGAAAACTGGTTCTCGGAAAGATGGGGACATACAAATTGTCACAGAATATGCCCCATCCCTCATAGGTCTTAGAGTGCCTTTTTCTACCTTGTTTTGTTGGCAGATTTCTTATCCTTTGAAGCTTGAATAAAATGTCTCCTCTTCTCTGAAGCTTTTCCTGTTTCCCTCTGCTCAGCCCCCTGAAACTGTTAATCCGTTTAACCAATATCAATGAACAACCATTACATGCGTCCCAGGCAGAGATGCGGCACTGTCAACATAATCGTGGGCCCACAGCAAGGAACCTGTTGTCTGTCTAATGACAGGGAATGTCTAACTCCTGGGGTCCCCCAGGGAGCCAAGAAATAGCACCCCTCTATCTTGACCAAATTCCAAACTTATTGAGAAGTAAATTGGAATATTGGCAAATGGGCCCCACACGTGTCACGTACCTGGTAAAGGTGAAGTCGGAGAATGGCTCAGTGGGAGGACCAAATGCATCTGTGACCTGAAACCCAAACCAGCCAAGGCTCCCTGCCATCTTTGCAGGCAGAGCTGGCCTGGGGGGGTCCCCACAGGGCCCCAGGATGGGCGGCAGCCTGCCCCTGGGGCCCAGACAGAGGGCCAGCTTCTCACCTGCTGAGGCTCCCAAGAGGCAAGATGAGGGAGCCGCTAAGCCGAGCGCCCAGCAGCACCCAGCTCCTAGTTGTTCTCCCAGATTTACCGCTCAGATCACACCCGGAGGGAGTAAAGAGTGTCTTTCGGTCAAAATGCCTCCTCCGGGAGGCAAAGAAGGGGAAAGTATCCCCCTGTAACACCGTTCTAACTCATGCTCACTCCGTGGGCTCAGACGCAGAACTTACAGGATGGAGAGGCTCACGTGCTCCCACCGAGCTGCCCGCGGTTCCGACCTCTGTGATGGCACCTACTGCGTGCTGTCAGCGTCTCTGCCCACTCCATAATGTGAGCGATCCCAGGGCAGAGACCATTTCTCAGTCAGTGCCCAGCGCAAGGCCTGGCCCCGGGGCAGTGCCCGCTGTGGCTTGCTGACTGCCCGTGCAGCCTGGGGACTCATCCCTGGTCACCAGGGGACAGAGCCAGAGCCAACAAGCCTGCTCCCTGCCTCAGGGCTCTCTGCCCTGTGCTGCCTCAACGGTAGCTACTCCCTGACCCGTAACCCACATCCCCTCAACCCAAAAAGGAGAGGAGGGCTAATAATGCAAGCAGATAAGGTAGGGGGTGGGGGCGGAGAAAAGGAACCAGGCATGGCTTTCTTGACATAAGAGAAGCCATTTTGGCCTAGGCCATTTTGTGATCTAAGCCTGGCCACAATGCTTGCCCTTGAACAGGGTCAGTAATTAATGATCTTAAGAGAACAAAGGCATGCAGGAACGGAAAAAAGGCCTTCAAAGAATAGTACAGTGACAAAGCAGAGTCCTAGTTCCTCCTCAAGGGGTAGACATAATAACATACCTTTGAGTTCTGCAGGAACTAAGGCTCCCACTCAGGTGGAGGATGGAATGATAATGTTGACCCTCCTGACTTCAATCAACTAAAGCTTGGGCTCTGTTGACCTTTGCCCCAATTCTATGCTGAGTTCCCCTCTGTTTAAGCCCCTTCATGACTATGTATGTACTCTTAGCCTAAAACTACCCCAGTTTTGCTGTTCAGGGAGATACTGCTTCGGGAAGGATCCCCAGCGTTCTCCTTACTTGCTGCAGGTAATAATAGATCCTTCCTTCTGATCTTTGGCCTGGTTCCGTCTGTTGGCTCGACACCCACCAAGAGGCGAACCCAGTTTTCGGGTAACAATAACACTAATAATAGTTAATGCTTATGAGAGCCCACTGTGTGGCCCTGGTGTTTACACACACATACCTCTGTCGACCCCTTTGAGCTGGGTACTAATATACCCTCATTCTATGGATGAGGAAACTCATGCTTAGAGAGGTTTAGGCACTGGCCCAAAGCCACAGAGCAGTAGTGACCCTGGCTCACAGCTGGACTCTTAACTCTCATAGAATGTGTTCAGGAATTTGACAAAAACAAAGCAACCCAAATGCTAAGCATTTGCACAGTAATATCCAGGGATATTTTCCTGATCTTCCATCTTTGTTATAGATCCTGTATGACAGGGTACAGAGCTACTCAAAGCTGGTCTGAGAACTGTCACTGGTTTAGAAACTGTGGTGGCAACTTGACACAGCTGCTATAGCCAAGTGATTGCCATTTGTCTTGCTGAGCGGCGGGGGGGGGGGGAGACCTTTTGGATGAAATGACCCCATACAATGAGCCACAAGTGGCCTGAGCTGTGTACTAGTATCTGATGGCAAATTGTAAAAATGGGTTCTTTACCACAGTTTTCGAAGCACCAACACTGTAGTACTATTTCAGTTAGCTTGAGCATGGACAATGGAAAAAACCCAGCCATAGCTAGGGGACTTCCCTCTAGCTCTCCTTGCCTCCTGTCTGGGTGACCTGGGACAACGCCCCTTAGGACAGCTGTAAAGTAAGGGGCTTGGGCTCAGTTCTCTCTAAGGTCCCTCTGGTTCCTATGCAGTGGCATATGCACATGCATATATGTTTGCTACGGAGCTGTGGACAAAGAATGTCACCTGCCGTTTCAGTAAACAAAGGATGTTGCAGCCCTCAGCCAATGCAGCCGCCCCTACAGTGCACCCTGAGGGGATTCAGGATGGAGAAAAACAGGATACTGGCCCTAGGTAGTTACAGTGCCGATCAAAGGAATAATTTCAACAAGCCCTGATTCTTGCATCTTCCCATACATAGAAAAGCACTAAAATTAACTTGAGATGTCTGGGGGCTTTTTATGATTAGCAGTAATCTTTAGATATTTGACTACCTGTTTCTTTGTTTTTTTCTCCCAGCAGAAACTCCTATGTACCCTGGCTCTTCCTTTACCTCTTTGGAACAATTCCTCAGAGCTATCTGAGAGGTGCTGTCCCCAGCTATAGTCTTTGGTAAGGCTAACTTTTAGGTTGTGCACTTTTTTCCAGTCAACAGAGCAAACGGTTTTTTTTTTTAATTACAAAATTTTCTGTTTATTGAAAGAGGATCCTTATACTTTGACATTTATCTTCTATCACTCTTGTGCATTCATATATCAAAATAAAAAGTGAAATAAATTGGTTCCAGTATTCCTAAAATTTCCTATTCACCGTTTGACTCTTCTAAGTCACTCCTAGTTTTTGGCATCCTTCCCTTCTGCCCTCCCCACAGCACTTTGTTCCGTCAAGGCTGTTGCTCTTACAGCATTTCTTAAAGAGTGCTCCATTATCGTCACCAGGATTTTTTGTCTTTAATATTTATTTATTTGGTTGCATTGGGTCTCGGTTGCGGCAGGCGGGCTCTTTAGTTGCGGCATGCATGTAGGATCTAGTTCCTGGATCAGGGATTGAACCCGGGCCCCCTGAATTGGGAGCACAGAGCCTTAACCACTGCGCCCCCAGGGAAGTCCCTGTCGCCAGGATTTTCTTCCAAGCCCTTGCTAGGTTCGACGCACAGGCTCCAGTGGCAACAATACTTCATGACTACTACCCGACCAATGGTGATTGAGAAATGCATTCTGATTTCTGATAGGTTAAAATGTGAATAAAGATATACATTTTAGGACTGATGAAATATGGTAGCTTGCTGACTGTTCTCTACCTTCTCCCATCTTTGCTACTAGTAGCACCAAGGCACCATAACAATCCCATCGGAGCAAATCATTTTTACCATCCTCCTCTACAGAACAAAATTATTTTCAGCACAAATTCTGTAGTAACCAGAAATTAGCACAATTTCCTGAATTTGTTCTTTAATTTAAAAAACAAATAAATACTTTTAAAAGAGTGATTTCACTTGTTTTAGAGGGATTTCATTTTAAAAGATCACTCAACTGTGATAAAATATATCATGAACTAAAATTTGCATCTGCAAAAGAAAACTATCACACCTCACACTTCACCTTCTGTCAGCTGTTTTAACTTTAAATACTAAGATGAATTCCCGGAAGTCACACAGAATTGAAGTAACTCAAGTTTCGTTTATTTGTCTTTACAAGCCCTGAGCTCTCATCCTTGCTTCTGCGTCTACTGTTTTCACTCAGGAGTGTGAAGGGCTGCAGGGGTTGGAGACAAACTGAAGGGATTGAAACTGTTAGCACCTGAGTCCGGAATGTCAGTGGCTGATTGTATAACCGGGAGTTCTCTGGTACACAACTAACAAAAATGTGCTAACATGAAACTAATTGCAGCCATGCTTTAGAGCTTAGCAAATAAGATGGAAGGGGGAGGCTATTTTATCACTGTTGTTTGGAAATGTTGGCATCTGGTGACAATAAAAAGCAGAGCAATTTTTAATTTTACTTGGGTTTTTAAAAAATTATTTTAAAAATTCTCTAGAGGCAATGGACCCTCTTTCTTATTGCTTGAATCCAGGGCAGACCACCTTACCCCAACACCTTACTCTTGATTTGCTGCTGCTTCCAGTTATAACGGTGGGTGTATTTTAGGTGATTGGTTTTAAAGAATTTCAACAGCAAGGCACTTGCTCTGCTGTTTCAATAAATTTTAGTTCTGGGCCAAGGAAGAAAAAAAAGCAATCAATATTAATAATAGTCAACACTTACTGTGTATGTGCTTTTTGCCAGGCACATTGCCCAGTGTAGGTGCACTCTCTCTTCTTTTCTTCCAAAGGCACCCCTAGGAGATATGTTCTATTACTGTCTCTAGTTTACAGATAGGGACACTGAAGCTCAGAGAGGCCAAGTAACTTCTCCAAGGTCACACAGCTAGTTAAGTGGTAGAGGATGGGTCTGGGCCCAACAGCATGACTTCAGGGTCTATGTCCTTGACCTTCAAGCTCTATTCCCTTCTACTATGCGTCCACCTACCATATGCCCATCAAACAGAAGACAGCACGCCACAGTAAAATTGTAACCATTTGGGGGTATCTCTTCAGGACTAGGAACTGTCCTGAACTACCATATTTAACCCAAACAACAGCCCTGCAAGGGAGGTATTTAGTACGCCCTTTTACCTGGCAGGAGAACGATAGTCAGTAAGGTTGTTTTTAGATTACAGAATCAGTAGATGACGGAGCTGGTATTCAGACCTACACTTTTCTTCTGTGCTTTTTTGTTATCTCACACTCCCTGCCTAAGACACCCTACGGTGCCTTGAACTAGAAATACATAGGCGCACACACAGTATGAGAATATCCCTATGCGTAAGAAACAGGATGCTGTCAATCTAGATGGAGAGCTAGGTACTTGATTCCTCAGCCTGCCTTGCAGCTTGTGCGGGTGGCACAGTCCAGGCCAATGAGATGTTAAAGGGAAGTTGGCTGGTGGAGGTGTGTGGGTTCTTGGAAGACAAGTCATGAATAAGCAGTTGGATGAAGAAATGTAAGTCAGAAATAAGCAGAAACCAAGAGGTAGAAAGAAGGATAGTTGAAAAGTTCCAGGGTAACCACAGGAGAATTGCAACTATGGCATTGCCTTCAAGGCAGGAAGCCACTAATAGCTGCGGCTAAAGGACAAATAAGGCGGCCAGGCCCCTTCCCTGCCAACCTCCTAGAGCTCTGTGGCGCCACAGGAGCTACTACGGTTCCAGACTGATCACTGACTAGGCTCTGTGGCTGGTGAAGCCATGTCATCTAGCTTACCTCCCCAGATACACTCCCCGTCAGATCACATTAGTCCTTTAGTCTGAAAGAGCTTAACCAACATGTTGGCAATTCAGGGTCACCATTCCCATCATCACCAGTCCTCGTGATGGGTCGCACACCCACCTATGGAGCCAGAGACTACACGCAGGGTGCCTGTGGGCCAGATCTGTCCCAGGTATGTGTCTTGTTTAGCCTATGTGGTATCTTAAGATGTGTACTTGGATGCCTTTGGACGAGGTGTATGCCCTTCAGCTGGTCACGGTCCCTACCCCTCTCTCTTTCTAATACTTGCTCTACTTTGCGCATTCACATTACCTGCTTGGTCCCTGCAGGCACTTGAGTTGCGGCCTCTGGCAGACAATTGCAAAGGCAGTCAGGTCACATATGCTGCCCAGGTGCTCCACACAGCTGACTTCTCCTGGCAGCAGCAGCCCTGTGCCCTCAAGGCAGGACAGGAAGCTGCTGCTTTCGCCAGGATCTTCCTTGTTTCTAAGGGCTATTGAAGAGAGAGAGAGAGAGAGAGAGAGAGAGAGAGAGAGAGAGAGAGAGAGAGAGAGCGCTTGTTACCACCCCTGCAGACCACAGACATCTTTCAGTCACTTCATTATCGACTTACTTCTCCACTGCAGAGTGTCTGCTGCTCATAACTCCTGTCACCACTTCTAATCACATCCAAGTACCACTTAACCACCGCAGCTTTCTCCTCTCCTGGCCTTCTGTTGTTTTTTATCATACCTGTCTTACCGGGTGTTCTGTGGTTGATCTTTGTGGTCATAACCAATTAGTGGGCACTTCTCCTTCTGCCCAGCAAACCCTGACTCTCAGCACACTGTGGGTCTGGGACGGTGGCTCTGGATAACAGTGTTGGTGAGCTGAGCCCTCAGGGCTGCGTTTTACTGTCAATCAGTTCTGGTTTTGTTTTCCCCAAGATTTCTGGACTCCAGAGGGATTCTAGAAGCCTGACGGATCTGAAAAATGGAGCCAGTACAGAGGTGTGGCTTACCTCCGAAAATAACAGCCCGTGAAGATAGAGAAAGGAGAGATTACTGGGACGTATGTGAGGTGGTAAACAAGTTTTCTTTACAGGATGAGTTAAACCAGAAGAACAAGGATTACAAAGCACATCCCAAACTGTAGAGGGGCAATAAAAGTGGGTGACAGTGCAGGACATGGTGTATACACACAGGAGTGTGTATATGTGTCCACATGTGTGCTTACACATTTGTGCACACATGTGCATGTGTGTACGGAGCAGGGTTAGCACTGGAGAGCTTTGGAAAATCAGGTTAGGTCAGGACATATTATAAACACATTATTGAAAGGTAGGTGAACACATGTGGAATCACTGCAGTAGGTAGTTTAGAGCTACTGACCGGGAGAGACATTTGGGTCCAGGTACCTATCTAGGTGATGTTCCAAACGCAGAGTAGAAACGGAGAGGAAATCATCCTAGGGTATTTTGAAGGTATAATTGACAAGCCTGGATGACTGGCTCAATTTGAAGGGCTGAAAGGAGGAAGCAGTCGATGTAGATGCCAAAGTTTTAAGCTCAGGGGCATATTGGCACAAGCCATAGAATGGAAAGGCTGAGAGAGCTAAAAGGAGATGACGAATTTTGTTGTAGAAGTGACATTTCTTTCTTCAGAAAGGGACGTTTCTTCCTCCGGTATTTACTTAGCTGCCTATGAAGTTGCCAAAACAGATCTGCATCTGCAGTGTAACGGGTAAGCCTGGAAAACAAGGACGAGCCTCTGTCTTGCCTACAAGCCTGGGTTTCTTAGCCAACAGGACAGCAGGACCAGAAGCTTCCACTAGACTAGCCTCCATCAAATGGCTGCTGGTCTCTGGCCAGAATGAGACAGATATACACCAGTTAGTCCGAGACGAGAGCTCAGAAGCTCGTTCCTTGATGTGACTTCAGAGGAATGCTCACATTCTTTGGCTGACAGTTAGGTACTTGTCAAATTTGGCCCCCTTAGCACACTAGCAAGCCGCCAATCTGTTAAGTAGAAACTGACCTGGCACGGGAGGCAAGTGAAGGGCGAATGGTCATCGCACTCTACGTCCCTTGCCATAGACCACATCCCTGTTCTCTGCGCTCAGATAACTAAGTATCAGCAACCCCCAAGCTACATCAAGTTGTATAATCCTGAATGGTAGCAGGTAAACTTCACCGTCACAAGACCAGTCAGTTCATTTGGGGACATCTGGCTTTTCTTGGTGTCCAGGCATTCTGGAAATCCTAGGTGGGTCTCCACGACATGCAACGGAGTGAGCAGTTGTTCAATGTGCTGGTTTCATGCGTGCAGAGCTAAGCTGGAGACTCAGCTTTGCTTCTACCAGCTGCTCTGACCCCAGGAAAATTAATTAACTTTTGTAAGCCTCGGTCTCCTTATCAGTAAAATGGGGATAACAACGTCTTCAGAGTGTCATTGTGATGAATAAATTACATATAAAGGCTGTGTGAGTTATCTATTGCTGCATAACAAATGACCCCAAAACATTTAGTGGCTTAAAGCACCAATAAGCATCTAATATCTCATCGTTTCTGAGGGTCAGGAATTTAGGAGTGGTTTAGCTGGGGGGTTCTGGCTTGGGATTTCTCATAGAGTTCAGTCAGATGTCGGCTGGGGCTGCAGTCATCGGAAGGCCAGACTGGGGCTGGAGGATCTGCTTCTAAAGTGGCTCACTATGTGGCTGATATGTTGGTGCTGGTCCTGGTTCCTCTCCACACGGGCCTAATTATAGGATGGCTAGAGTGTGCTCAGAGCCATCAATTCTAGAGACCAAGGCAGAAGTTGCAATGCCTATTATGACTCAGCCTCAGAAGTCACACATCACCACTTCCACTGTATGCCATTGGTCATATAGGTCAGCCCTGATTCAGTGTGGGAGGGGATTGTACAAGGGCATGAATACCAGGAAGCGAGGATCATTGCAGGCTGTCTTGGATGCTGGCAACCACAAGGACTTGCACGGTACCTAACTAAATAGTAGCTGGTAACAGGATGATTTTTGTTACCTGCTTCTTATCACTTCCACAAAAAAAGGACCATTCCTTTTCCTTTGCTCTAAAGTGGCCAAACATTGCTTTGCTACTCTCAGATCTAGTGAACTGTCAGTCCCATGGTGATGTCAGAAAGCACAGAACCCCACAGTCTCCAGAGGGTGACTCAGATACCTTAAAGATGTACTCTGAAACTTGGACCTCTTCTATTTCTTTCCTCATTGGTATAATTAGAATCCCTCACAGCAACTTCTTGGTTTCTCTGATGATTTGAATGCTGCAGTCAGCCAGGATCTGCAGGACAGAAGCAATCACTGCAGCAGGAAAAATGCTGACTTGCACTTTATGGTCCAGCTCTGCTAGGCAGAGAATAGTGACCCGATCACCCCGTGACAATAACAGAGAACTTGCCGCAAATAGAAATGTGCCATTAGAGGGCAGCTGGCGAAGTGTGTCATCCCTTGGGCAGTGTTTATCAGCAGCAGCCCCAAACACTTGGTTAGTTGTAAGCCACTGTCAGGGTGACTTTCCCTATATCATCACAGCAGTTGTCACACATTTGATGAGACTCAGGTTGGCTAGTGATGGGATGGCTGAGGACACCTCGGTGGCAGAAGCTGCCAGTTGTTTCATATCAGTTCTTCCCTTCTTCCACAGGAAGAGAACCCCTAATCATTAGCTAGGAACAAGGCATCCCAGAAGAAAAACTACGCTTTTATCAGGCCCCCTTGGCAACGTCCTGGCTAATGGCATATAAGTGGAGGTCATGTGTGCAGCTGCTGGAAAGGGAGCATGTACTTCTTCTCTCTTACTCCTTCCTGTTTTCCGGAATGTTGATGAAATAACTGGAGCTCCAGGAGCCATTTTGGACCATGAGGTGACCTTGGGAATGGCAGCCACTTGCAGCAGAGCAAAAAGATAGAAGAAATGTGATAGCTCCCTTCCAACTCCAAGCTACCTGCCTCTAGATTTCTTGAACATTAGAAAGAAATAAACTTTAAGTTTTTTTAAAAGCCATTTTTACTTTGTTTCTTTCTGTTACTTTACGACAAACCTAACCCCAACTAGCACAGCTTCCTATTGTAATGGCTATTATTACAGTTCTTGCACATGATCTGCCACTGGGGCATGCATTTACCTGCTGCAGAAATGATCCCAGGAGGAAGAAGATAAACCATCATTTATAGTTTCATGCAACATTTATTGAGCTCCCCCTACCATGAGCAAGGCACTGTAAGGAGCTCAAAGATGAATAGGTCTCATCCCATGGAGCCCAACTACCAAATTACATGCAGGAGGTCCAGCAGTTTTGTACAGAGCTTGTTGTGAGTTTCTCCCTGATCTTGGGTCCCCTGTTACCACCATTTTGTTTGTTCATACATTTGTTTTACTGTTCTTTCTTTTTTTTTTTTTTTTTTTTTGCGGTACGCGGGCCTCTCACTGCTGTGGCCTCTCCCATTGCGGAGCACAGGCTCCGGACGCGCAGGCCCAGCAGCCATGGCTCACGGGCCCAGCCACTCCGCGGCATGTGGGATCCTCCCGGACTGGGGCACGAACCCGTGTCCCCTGCATCGGCAGACGGACTCTCAACCACTGCGCCACCAGGGAAGCCCTCTACTGTTCTTTCATTCATTCATTCAAGAAATATCCATGAAGAACTTCCATCGGTCAGGCATTGTGCCAGGTGCTGAAATCACAGTGACGCACTGAAACAGATGTACATGTGCTTGTGAAGTTACCAACATAGCATGCTGCAGGGCATAGGGGTATACTTTGGCTTTCTATGCCTTAAAGAAAATTGTGTTAACATTACTTCTTATTTCAAAAGTGACATATATTCAATAAACAAAGAGAAGAAAATAATCACAATTCAGGAAAAAATACGAACGTTTTCCTATTTTTCAAAAGTCTTAGTATATGTATACTTTTCTTGTTTTACGTGGGAATAATTAAGTTTGGGACCTGTTTTTTTTTAATATCATATTAGGAACATTTCACCTTGACAATAAATATACTCCCACAACAACATTTTTAGAAGGGATCATGTATTCCATTGAATGGAGCTGATGTGGGACATGTAGACAGGTCTTAATTTTCACCATACTAAAGAGCTACTATAGTGAATATTTCTGTAGCTAAACATTTTGTGTACTTATGATTATTTCTTTGGAATGCATTCTTTTTTTAATGGAAGGATAGTTAATTTACAATGTTGTGTTAGTTTCAGGTTACAGCAAGGTGATTCAGTTATTTATATATTCTTCTTCAGATTCTTTTCCGTTATAGGTTATTACTGGAATACATTTTTAAAAGTAGAATTGCTGGGGCTTCCCTGGGGGTGCAGTGGTTAAGAATCCGCCTGCCAATGCAGGAGACATGGGTTCGAGCCCTGGTCTGGGAGGATCCTACGTGCCACGGAGCAACTAAGCCCGTGCGCCACAACTACAGAACCTGTGCTCTACAGCCCGCGAGCCACAACTACTGAGCCCGTGTGACACAACTACTGAAGCCCACGCACCTAGAGCCCGCGCTCCGTAACAAGAGAAGCCACCACAGTGAGAAGCCCGTGCACCACAACGAAGAGTAGCCTCCGCTCCCCGCAACTAGAGAAAGCCCACACATAGCAACAAAGACCCAATGCAGCCAAAATTAAAAATAAAATAAAAATTTTTTTTTAAAAAAGTAGAATTGCTAGGTCAAAATGTGTGTACAATTCTAAGAGTTTTGGTACAAATCAAAAACTAAATCTAACTTTAAGTGGTTAGACAACGTTAGTCTCCCTCCAACAGGCCAAGAGTTCCACTCAATGTTTTCTTTTTAACGTAAAGACTTAGAGAGGACTCCCAGAACGTGATGAATCACTTACACCTTCGTATGACTCATTTTTTAGGCTGCTTCCCTCCCCAGAGGAAAGAGCAGAGCTCCAGGAGAAGGCAGGACTCTGGCAAAGGGCACAGCAAGGTGGGCCAGGCCAGGTAACAGCAGCCTTAGCAAATGTCCTGCTCCAAGAGTAGACATGCTTCCCTCCTGCAGAATGTCCTTCAAGCTGATGAAGTTGCACGTTATGCTCACTGGAAAGGCAGGAGGCTCTGATTCAAGCTCCAGGTCCTGCCCACAGCAGTTAGCTCTAGAGAAGATGACGGCTCGTCCCCTTTCTCCAACTTCATCTTCTCTCCCTTCTCCTCCTTGCCCTCTTTCTTTGTCACTGATTATCATTTTCCAAAATGAAAAGAGCCTTACTGGTTTTTCTAATTTATAAAGGGATGCAAACCCTTTGAAATAGTTTTAAAGAAATACAGAAAAGGAGAAAGAAAAAATAAAAATCACCCCCAAATTTTGCTACCCAGTGATATGACCGCTGTTCATGCATAGGTGAACATTCTTCTAGATGTCTGTCTGCATATACAACAGCTCCCATTTATTATCCAGCCTTACAAGAAATTCATGAGATGGGCAACATTATGTCTCTCTTATAATTATGGAACTGAAGTGCTAGAGATGTCAAGTTGCTTGCTCAATTTTGTAGAACTAGTCAGTGTGGCGCTGGATTTGAACTTGGTTCTCTTACTCCAAAGCCTGCAAATCTTAACCATTGCGTGATCTCTCCAACTCTTCTGCTTTCTTCTTTCTGTTTATATATTTGCACAAATGGCGTCCTTTTATGGCCTTTGTTTCTCTGTTTCATTCAAAAAGGTGCTGGGGGCATCTTCACAAAGATGTTTCTACAGTGGGCTCTAAAGTTTAAGTCTTGACAACTGCTTATTAAGTCTGTGACCTTGGGCCTACTTAACCTCAGGCCATTTTCCTCATCTATCAAATGAGTAATATAATACCTAACTCAAGGAGTGGCTATGAGTATCGAATCACACAATATATGTAAAGCACTTGCCACATGGCCAACCCGCATCAAAAATCAGCTCGCGTTATCTTTCCAGGCAGGAAATATAGATCACCACCATTTGAATGGCAGCTCATTATGTCTTGTGATCTATTTAACAGACATTGAATAAGGTCTTGTCTTGACATTTTGTTGTCTCCAATTCTCCAAATTCTCACTAATGTGCATTCCAACACTTCTATCTTGCACACCTGTCCAGTTGCTTCCTTAGGATAAATTCCTAGAATAACTGGGTCAAAGTGGATGCATATGACAAATATGCCCTGCAGAAGTGTTGTACCAACTTATTTCAAGAGGGAGGTTCTTAACAGTGCAGGAAATGGGAGCAGGAATTTCTCCCCTCCAGTTTCTATTTCTTCCCTCCCTGTTAGCTGTGAGAGTCATGTCACTTTCTAGAGACCCCTACTACCCAATTGACTATGTTAAAACCCTTCCTTCCTTCCTTTCTACCTTTCTTCCTTCCTTCCGCAGATTAAAAAAAGAGAGAGAGAGGACTGTTTGATGTTATAGCCAGGGGCACCACACCTTCGGTTACAGAGGTAAAATGAAAAGTGCCATAATTCTGTTGAAAACAAAACAAAACAAAACAAAACAAAAATTGCTAAAATTCAGTTCTGCTGAGCCCTCATACATTAAAGCCTGTGTGTGTGCTTAATTTATATGGCATGTTCACACAGAGGCACACACAGATTTGATTATATAGGGGAAGTTGTATGTCTAAGGGATTTACACACATACACACACATTAATGCATGTGTGTGCGTGCATATGTGGAATATACACATGATGTGTGACCAAAAATTTAAAGCAGAAAATATAACTCCTTCTTCTCAAATCCAGACTGACATTTCCTACAGAAGTATTAAACATCCTTTTGTTTTTTCATGTTTACAAATACTTTGGAATAAATATTTATTTTCCTGATTTTCACAGACACTGCAGATCTATATCTGTCATTTTTGTAACAAGCCTGTATCTTAAAACAAGAATAGGTGAGGGCCAACTACTGGGCCTGCGCTCTAGATGCCGCGAGCCACAACTACTGAGCCCACGCACCGCAACTAACTGAAGCCTGTGTGCCTAGAGCCCGTGCTCCGCAACAAGAGAAGCCACCGCAATGAGAAGCCCGCACACCGCAACGAGGAGTAGCCCCCACTCACCGCAACTAGAGAAAGCCCGCGCACAGCAACGAAGATGCAAGGCAGCCAAAAACAACAACAAAAACCCAAAAAACAAGAATAGGCGAGGGCTGCAGTCAGGGTGGTGGGGAGCCAGTAGGGCATTTTACAATCGATCACAAGGTGAATACTGGCAGCTGATTTCGCTGTTAGGTCTGCTCCCCCCCCCACTACCCCAAAAAGACCCTCTGAATACAGAAACTCAGCTACTCCCTTCTTTGACTTCATATCCATAGGAGAGATATAAAGAGGTTTCAATTATTTTTTAAAATTCAATTTTACTCTAAATTCCTTAAGAAAAGGAGCCATGCTGGACTTGAGTTGGGCTGATGAAGCTGTAATCAGATCATCTGGTCTATTTATCTCCAGGAGGCAGGGCACTTCCCAACAATATGTTCCCTGGAGTTTTCTGGTTTGGAGTCAAGCCCCTGGGTCACTGCCTGGCAATTAAGTAGACCATGCAATTAGGCAGAGGAGAGCTCACGCCCCCTCTCTCCTGTTTTTTTCTCAGCGAAGTTGCATCTGCAGTTTGTGTCAGTTCTAATAAGGCTAGTTAGAAGTCAAGCCATCCCTCCCTCCAGCCAAACGTTAACAAGGAGATAAGGTGGGAAGTCCCTATTACTCCATTTTGAAGTGCAACGAAAATTTTCCGAAATGCAATTTAAGCTGTAGCGGAATCGCCACCATCCTCAATACTTCATCAGACTCAGAGTTTCGAACAGCAGTGGAAAAGCACAGTGTATCGGGAAACCACGTCCCAGCCCTGATGCTAACTGACCAGCTGTGTGAGTGCAGGCAGCTCACTTGACTCTGGCCTCCTCTTCCAATGATGATAACAATACATGCGCTTCGCATCTAAGTCGTGGAGCTGCCACTGTAAGAACCAACTGAAGTAACATGAGAGTATTTTGGAAATAAACAAGGCAAGGTATTCATTACTGGTGGCCTGGTTTATTGGAGTTGGTTGAGAAGATATAGAGGAAAGACTGATTTCATTCAGCTAGCTGCTCCCATTGTCCTCCTGAGTAGACTGAGGCTAATTTTTCTCTCTCCCTGCACGTCAATCAGCACTTAAGTTCTTCTGCTTACCTCTTGCTCCAGCTTCTAAATACCCCAAGGGAAGGAGACTCTATCCCACCCAGGTAATTCATCGGGTAGTTCAGAAATCCTCATTATCTAGGAGTTCTTTCAACATCTATCCACAGCCCCTTGCACAGCCAAGGAAATTAATTGCCTGTTACTCTGATCTCAGAGGAGATAAATGTCATCTTCTCTTTTGCTTGACCTTGAAGGCTGTTTAGAGTCTTCCTCTGCCGCTGTGTTTTTTTTCTCTCTCTTTCTAGTGGAGTAAAGGCAAGAATTTATTTTATATGCAGTTAAGAGGAATGTCAAAAATTTAGTTTACCTGCAATTCGAAAGACAATCCTGCTAGACAGAAGACTCAGAAAGAGGCTGAGGACAGGCTTCTAGGTAAGGGGAATATTTAAATGTTGTGAACAAAGCAACGTACCACAATGGCACCTTCAGGAATCCCACCTGAAGCCCAGGAAAGACCATGGGGGAAGGTGAATAGAAGAAAAGTGTTTCACAGCTACAGGTATAGAGGCCTCGAACTGGAGCTCTGAATGGTCTCCTCTTGTCACTGGCCCAGCAAGAGCAAGAGTCCAGCAATGCTCTGTTTTCCAGAATCTTCCTTTTTAAGACTTGAGAATGCTCTGAAGGCACTCAGCAAACAAGGCTTAAGGGCCTGCATTACCACCAGCTGTATTTCACAGAAAGAGAAATTCAAATAGACCCTTGCTCTTCCTTTTCGCATCTTTTTGCTCCAACATAACGAACTCTTTATCGAATCTCAGTTTTCCAGTGATGCTAAAGTATTGAAAAAAGTTCCAGCGCTGTGATTTCTACAATGAAGCTTCCAGTTTTTGCTTTCCAGGACAAAGAGGCTACTTTTCAGAAGGCAGACCATTTTGAGCTTGAGTAAAAGTTGGTCAGCTGGGAGGCAAGGATGGGAAATTGCTACCCTCACAGTCTAAGTTGGCTTACACCAAGGCACAGAAAGGACTTCCAAAGATTGGAGTCCCACTGGCCTTTTATCACTGCAGTAGCAACGCTTTCCCTTCAGTGATTGTGTGTGAGGTGGGGTCTCCAAGCCCACAGTCAACAGCAAAGTCTTGGAATGCAGCCCACTTTCAGCTATGTCAGCCCTTCCACATGCGGGCCTGGGCATCAGGTCCGGGCACTAGGCCTGCCCCTAACATTGGTGGGGCCCAGAGCAAGAGTACAACTGGATGCCCCCAGCACATGGCCTGCTCCATCTCTCCTCCCACCCTGCTTCCATCTTTCCCTGAGAGGGACTTTTGTACACAAGCTCCATCCATGCTCCCCAAAGACTGCCCTTAGCCACAACTCAGATCAGCCGGAGAGCTCTCTGGGGGTGTAGCTCATTCTTGGGAGGATGGATCCAGGGAAGAGATCCACACTGGCCTTGGAAATCAGCTTCTGACCATGTGAGCACGGAATTCTGAGTAACCGGAGTGTGTTCTAGAATCTCAGGCCCCAGCCAGACCTACTGAATCTGACTCTGCATTTCAGCATGATGCCCAGGTGATCTGTGTATACATTAAAGTTCAAGCACTAGTGGCTGGAAGCAAACTCGGAGCTTGTAGAAGGCAGAAGGGAGCTCCCTCCTCCCACCCCTCCTTCTCTGTGCCTCGTTTTCCCCATGGCTTGCCAGAGGGTGCCAGGGCTGGCTGCATTGAAGGCCTCTCTAGAGAGCTTTAAAATGTGACACGTGGACCCTACTCCAGAGCTCTTATTTAGTTGGTCCAGGGAGGAATCTGGGCAAAAGGTATAGCTTAAGAAGCTCCACAGGTGATATTGCCACGCAGCCTGGGCAGAGAGTCACAGGCAAGTCCAACACCCAACATGTGGCCACCTTCAGAACTGCCATGTGGCAGGGTAAACACACCCAAACTTACATCCTTGAGGGCTCCGGAGCAAGTCTGCTTGTATAAGCAGTCAGATCTCTGTAAAACTGTACAAATAGTCCTGTCTCACAAAATCCCAGAAATTGATGTTGTATGTGAAAACAGTACCTCTCTGAGAAACTAAGTCTTTCTTAATTTGGACACTGCTGTCCAGTCCTGCTGTCCATGGCAGTTTGCTACCTCAGCTGATTCCTCTGAGGTGAATGAAATTTGGGAGAAATATCAAATTCATACATCTATTAAATAATTACTTGTTCTAACGAAAGTGCCCATGTTGAACATATTGATATAGCTGGCCCTTTCCAGTCACTTATTAACAAATAGATATTTATTGAGTCCCTACTGTGTGCCAGACCTAATGGGGCTGCAAAGATGTTTCAACATGACAGACTCTACCTTTGAGGACCCCACCACCTCATGGGGACAGGCCAGGGCCTAGAATTCAGGAGAGTCAAGTCCTATCTGCCCTTCAGTTTCTGAATCTGTAAAGAGTGGAATAAAAACTAAAATCTTTATGATTAATGCTTAGGGTGTCTGAGGGATTTGAAGCACCATCACTTTTTTATATTATAGTTAGCATTTTCTTAACCTTAAAAAATAATCTGGATGTATAAATCTAGTTCCCTCAAGTCACCCAGCTGCTTACAAAAAAAAAAGCTTTCTGGATGAGGCATAAATGTAATTGTAAATGATTGAGGGTCCAACTTGATAACTGTTTTCCCACAGTTTTGCAATATTGTATATTTGCATAATAATAGAACGGACAGAGATAGGAAACTTTTTATTATGCAAATCATGAACAATGAAAAGGGAGAATTTGGGGCACTCTATTTTCTTCTAGAATTTCTGTGTGTGGGGGAATGGGGGTGGTGAATGGGTGTGCACCTGTGCCCATGCTTGTATTTTCTTGCCTGTTTGGGACCAGGGAAAGGCAGGAGGGCAGAGAGAAAGGGCAAAGGATCCTGGCTACAGCATAGCCCATCAACACGTGTTCCTCAGACTGTACCCTGGCATTTGGATGATTAAATGGCAAGCATAGCCGGCAAAATGTATTTCTGCGAAAAGTTTAGTGCAAACTTAAAGCAGAGAATCAAAAAGACAGTGAGAGAGGCAGAGGGTCAGCAGAGAAATATAAGAGAAAAGATGGCTTTATAAGGCTGCTTGGGAGGAGAGCGTAAGGGCTGGTAAGACCAGGAGAGCAGCTGTCGGAGGCCAGCCTGCTCCACACGTGGCTAAGGAGCTACGTTTTCTCCAGGAGCAGCCTGGGCTGCCCTGGGTACAACTGACAGGACTTCCGCCGAGAGAAAAAAGAAGCCCCTTTTTCAGAACAAATCAATTTGACAGAGTCTGAGCCATTCTGTTGTACCACGGTTGAGTCTTTGCGTGGCCACAGTCAGTTGAACAAACATCAGGCTGCCTGCCACAGCCAAAGAGGCTCCCCGACAGAGCACATGGCAGGAGCTGGGTGCAGGCGGGCACCCCTGCATCCCTGGCATACTCGCTGTCCACCCCACCCTTCTGTCAACCAGGTGCAGAGCTTGGCAGGCACCTCTCTGGCTCCGGTTTGCAATCCTTCATCACAGACCTGCTGCCCACGCTTCATTTGGGGGATGAAGACAACTGTTTGGCCCATGAGACAGTAAACACCAGCCTGCCATCGCCTGTCTTTCCACGTCCATCATCCTGAGGGGCAGAGCTGACCTTAAGCAGACAGTAAGCACCATCATGGCAGGTAAAATGGGTACTTGGAGCCAGTGGGATGTGAGTAAAGGTCCAACTCCCTTCTCTTCCCATTCCTGGGCACTGGCCTGCTGAGGCCCACCTCCCTGCAAAATTGCCTTTGTGACTGTGTGACACCTAGGAAAGAATAATAGCATGTTTCCCCAAGTAGGTCCTTTGTGACAAGATAATATGTCAGGAAGGAGGGAGAGAGATGGAGGGGCAGGAGGGAAACTTTGCAGCTGACACTGGCGGTAGCTAAGTTCCCATCTTTGGATGCGGCCGAGGTAGATGAAGCCTTGTACGGTCCTGATAAGTGGTGGGTGAGCAGCTGGGGCAGGCAGGCAGGGAGCTGGGAGTCTGACGGTGATTCAGGCACAAAGAGCTTGCTGAGCCAGTGTATTTTAGAAGAAGGTGGCGGCAAAGGGAAGTGGGAAGTGAGTGACTGATAAGGAAGTATGTGTGAAATAGAACCTATCTAGGTTTGGAAGCCGGTGTGACAGCTCCAGGTGGGAGAGGTAGCAAAAGCCTATTGTTAGGACCGATGGGCACAGAAGCGCCGCGTCACCCCACGGTAGCACAGCCTGCCCACACCTGAAGCCCAGTACAAGTGGCCCCGCAGCAGGAGTGACCCACACAGGAAGAAAGTGCTTTAGACAGACACAGATTGACACTGCCAGGGCAGGAGCTGAAGAGGCCTAGATTAAAAGGATCGCGAGATGAATTCTAAAGAAAATACAGCAACGCCATAGCAGAACGTTTAGACAATTAAAGAGGAAAATCCATGGTATTCTAAACCCATGGTATTCTCCCTCCCTAATGAAGGTATCTTCATCTTGCATGTGCTTTTCTAGTTTGACTCGCACATTTTCACAAAATTTTCAGTCCACCCAGAATTTCATATGGCTTTTTTCATTTGCCCTCACGTCATAAACATTTCCCAGTGTTACTTCATACTCTTCTTATCACGGATAATGGCTATAAAAGATTCCACTTAATGGATATACCATCATTTATTGAAATATTTCTCTCTTCTGTAAGTAGATTGCTTTCTTTTTAAAAATGACTTTATTAAGGTACAATTGGTATACAGTAAATTGTACAAATTTAAAGTGTACAATTCGGGGACTTCTCTGGTGGCCCAGTGGTTAAGAGTCCACCTGCCAATGGAGGAGACGTAGGTTCGAGCCCTGGCCCAGGAAGATCCCACATGCCTCGGAGCAACTAAGCCCGTGCGCCACAACTACTGAGCCTGTGCTCTAGAGCCTGCAAGCCACAACTACTGAGCCCACGTTCCACAACTACTGAGCCTGCACACCTAGAGCCCGTGCTCCACAAAAGAAGCCACCGCAGTGAGAAGTCTGTGCACTGCAACGAAGAGTAGCCGCCACCCACCACAACAAGAGAAAGCCCGCACGCAGCAACGAAGACCCAACGCGGCCAAAAATAAATAAACAAATTTATAAAAAAAAAAAAATAAAGTGTATAATTCGGTAAGTTCTCTCTCTATATATATGGAAATAAAATTAATATTTTAAAGCAGGACAAGAAAATTTAAACATAAAATTCCCTCTCCGTGCTTGTATGGGCCTCCTCCCTCCCCCACTAATATGCAGTGTGCATCTGCATTACACATTAACCAAGCTTCCTCAAAGACGGGAGTGCCTGCTCCACCACAAAAACAAAGATCTTTGTTTTTCTTCTGACGCTAGCAATGCAACTTCTTAAAAGCATAGCGTTCCTTCCCAGCTTTGTAGGGGGTCATGGTGACTTGCTGCTTGCTTTGTACACTTGCTTTGTATGTGCTTACCTGGACTATGTATCCTTGCTGAACTTTATGTAAAATATCAATATGACATTTTTTTTTCAATATGACATTTTGATGTAAGATCGTTTGTCTCAAAAATGTGTCTGACTGTGCCTTCTACTTCTAACAGGTGTAACAGCTCTCAGAGCTTTCTGAGAGTCTGTTTCCCTGGATTATAATCCTCAGTTTGGCTAGAATATAATCCCCCCTTTTTGTTGTTCTTCTTAGTTTGATTGTTAACTGAATTTTCACTGATATATATCACCTATGAAACCATCACTACAACCAATATAAAAAGATACCCACCACGTCAAAAAGCTTCCTCCCACCCCTTTGTAATCTCTCTCTCCCCTGCAGCGTCATTTCCATGTGGTAGACTGTTACTTTGGTGGTCCCCCAAACCTCCTTGTATTCATATACTTATGTAGCCCCCTCCCGTTATATCTGGCTGCCCAGTGATCTATTTTAAAAGATTGTGGTGAGGGTGATGCCATGCTAGTTTCAGGTCTAAGGCTTAGGAAGTACTAGCAGCTCATGCTTTTGTACTCTTGTTATGTGTTTTCTTGGAACTTGACTGCCATGCCACAAGGAAGCTCAAGCAACCATATGGAGAGGACCTCTGGTCAATAAATAACCAGCCATCTGGGGCTTCCAAACATGCCAGTGCTCCAGCCCACATCACCTGAAACATGTTAGCTCAGTCATCCCACAGAATCCTGAGAAGTAGTAAATTATTGTAGTTTAAGCCACTAAATTTTGGAGTGATTTGCTACACAATCATCAATAAGTAAAATAGGAGGTAGAGAATATAAGCAATTATTGTTAGGATAGGTTCCTATTCTTTGAGAATCCCATAAAATAGTACAAGAGAGGTGAGGCAGGATTTTTTTTCAACTCCGTGTCACGCTCCAGTTATTACCTAGCTATTGCCTCCTTTACAGCTGAACTTTTTGGCAAAGTGCTTATATTTACTGTCCATCCTTCCTCGCTTGGAGTTTACTCTTAGAATTGAGCCTCTGATGATATCAACCCTTGAAAATGCTCTCACTGGAGTCACCAGTGAATTCCTTTTTGCTTAACCAAGAGGAAGCTTTTCAGCCCTCATCTTATTTGACCTATTAGCTGCATTTCTCTCTGTTAGTCACTCCCTTTTTAACTTGTCTTTTCCCTGAATGCACTGGGTAAGACAGATATTGATTCAGCCACGTTTAAGAGATCTAAAGAAATAGTTGCTTAAAAAGCATAGGATCTTATTTCACTTTCATGCCAACACTGGAGTTGGTATTTTGGCTCTGCTCTGTGACATTGTCAGAGGCCCAGGTTTTTTCTATCTTGTTGCTCCCACATTCCTAGATGTTCCACCTGTGTGCATCGCCCCAGATGGCTCTTCACCACAGCTTCATTCCACCACTGGGAAAAAAGGAAAATACATAGGGGAGGACACACCTCTTCCCTTTAAGAGAATAACCTGTAGCTGTCCACATCTCTTCTGTTCAGATACCGTTAGCCTGAACAGAGTCACATGTTCATATCTAGCTGCACTAGAGGCTGGGAAATACAGTCTTTAGCTGGGTAGCCATGTACCCATTTAAAATTCTACCACCATGGAAAAGAGAATGAATGTTGGGGCAACTAGTCGTCTCTGCCACACCGACTTCTGTGACTACTATTTCTCATTCTGCTTTGTAAGCTTCTCTTCTTCAACCCCATCCTCAAATGCTGAGACCCCATAGGCCTTATCCCACCCTCTGCTTTTCTCACTCTTTTCTCATAACCTAAAGGATGTCCCTAGTTTTACCCTCGTATGGCTGTCTTGAATCCTCCGCTCCTTTACCCACTGTTTCTAAGGAAAAGCAGATTTGTTTTGATATTAGCCATAGCTCATCTATAGATATAAGGTGTATGTGTGGAAGGAGAGAGAGGTTCGAAAGGCTTTCCAAACTTAGGAGGATGAATATTTTAAAAATATTTTTTTTTGTGTTTTGTGTTTTTAGACTTTTTCTTTTTAACATAGAAAAGTATAAGAAGATTTCATGGAGAAAAGCCATAAGAAATCTGAATTCCCTGAAGATGGTTATATTATACAGCACTTTATAAATTCCTTTCTCTCATGTAATCGCCATAACAAATCCATAAGGACAGTACTATCCACATTTTAAAGATGAAGGTGGTGCTCAGATGAGTGAGGTCACCTGCCTGAGTCGCAGAGCCAGCAAAGTGAGCACATGTGTCAGGCGGGTCTGCACTGTTCTCCCACCTGGATGCTTTCTGGACGTGGCTGATAGTGTTACCAGAAAGAATACTTGGGGCTAAACATTCATAAAGGGGTCTGGTTGCCTGGGGGTGGGGCCTGCTCACATATGGACAGGGTACAGGTTCAACTGCAGGTCTATGTAGGAGCAGGGAGAGTGGAGAAGGTTGATAAAGATTATCATTAAAACCCAAGTCCTAATTCTGGGAGGGGCCCACAGTCAGAAACTTGGAGTGCAGGCAGATGTCAGGTCCTGCAAGGGGACCCCACCTGGGCAGCGTCGGTGTTACAGTCAAATGCTGATCTTCCTATTTGAGGCTGTCATCAGACTTTGCCCTAGCTGGGTGTTGGTGGCTGCACCCGGTTTAAGATCTCCTGGTGGTATCATTAATGGCTGGGCTTTGAAGGAAATTTCCTCTGCCAGTCTGAGCTTGTGCAGGTGAAAAGAAGGTACAGCTATTCCAGAGCATCCAGGGGCCTCCTGTGGTTCTGGGCATCACCAGGCCATCCTTCCACCTGTCTCTTGGACAGAGGAGGCAAGAGCAAACCGCAGGGAGGGTCTGTGGCATGTCTGGGGACTGGGAGGGAAGCAAATTCCTTCCTCACCATTTGTCCTAATGTCGCACCTTCAGTGATCTCACCTACATTCCTGAGGTTGGGAATGGGGTGGGGAAGGGTCAAAGCAGTGCTCAGGGCATCCCATTCACCCTCTCCAAGAAACAGCATTTATAGAACAATCATGCTGGGGTTCCCTCCTCCGAGAGTAGCTGAGAGGCTTTGGGAAATCATTATCACTATCAATAAACATCACGCCTGCTTATTGTGCATCAATCAGAGAAGGAGACGGAAAAAGAAGGCTAAAATTACCCATAATTTTACCACCAAGAGATAATAAATGTTAATATTTTAGTGTATGCCATCCAGACATCGAAGTATTTAGCAACATGATTTTTTTAAAGATGGGGTCATACCATATATACAACCAGATTTTTTGGCAACCAGAGTTTTTTTCACTCATTAATGTACTGTAAATGTCTGTGGCATTAAATACACTTCAGCAACATTATTTGCAAAGACCATCGTGGAATAGCATATGTGTGTACTGTAGTATACTCAGCTAATCCTCCTTACTGACCATTTGGGTCATTTCAATTTGTTCTTTGTAAATAATATTAGGATGAACACCCTTGTGATTTCCTCAGAATAAATTCCTTGATTTGGGCCCAAAAACATTTTGAAAGCTTTTAACGTATATTCTTCTCCAGGTATGGCATTTCTTTAGTCTAATGTTCAATTTTTCCATAAACCTGATTCAAGTGAAAGCCCACAGTTGCTACCCATTTAACTGATTAGATTTTTAAATTTTATTGAGGTGTAATTAGATACAATGAATGCCATCCTTTTCTGTAAAATTTTTATTTTATATTGGAGCATAGTTGATTAACAACATTGTGTTAGTTTCAGGTATAAAGCGAAGTGATTATTATATTGGGCTGGCCAAAAAGTTCGTTCGGTTTTAAGCAAAAATAAAAGACTCATTTTTCATTTTCACCAAGAACTTTATTGAACAACGTATTCATTAACCGAATGAACTTTCGGGCCAACCCAACACACATACATGTATCTATTATTTTTCAAATTCTTTTCCTATTTAGGTTATTACAGAATATTGAGCAAAGTTCCCTGTGCTATACAGTAGGTCCTTGTTGGTTATCTACTTTAAATATAGTAGCGCGTACACGTCAATCCCCAAATCCCAATCTATCCCTCCCCCCCGACCCTTGCCCCCTTGTAACCATAAATTCATTTCCTAAGTCTATGAGTCTGTTTCTGTTCTGTAAATAAAGTTATTTCCATCCTTTTAAAGTGTACAATTGGATGACGTTTAACAGGAATCCACACCTGTGAAATCACCACAGCAATCGGCTACAGAACGCTTCCATCACCCACAAGTTTCCCAATGCCCATTCCAGTACTTTCCTCCCTCCACCCCTCAGCCAGCACTGCTGATCCGTTTTTTGTCACCATGCAGGTTAATTTACACTTTCTAGAATTCTATATAGATGGTATCATATAGTCTGTACTCTTTTGCTCTGGCTTCTCTGCATTAGCATAACGATTTTAGGGTATCAGGAGTCTGTTCCTCTTTATCGCTAGTATCCATTTCATAGATATGCCCTATTTGGTTTAGCCATTCACCCATTGATGGACATCAGAGTTGTTTCCAGTTTTTATTTCATGTGAATAAAGCTGCTTTGAGCATTTGTGTCCTAGTCTTTGTGTGGACATACGTTTTCATTTCACTCGTGTAAATAGCTAGGAATGGAATAACAAGGTCATACAGCAGCAGGTGAATACTGAATTATTAAAAATATTTAGTTATTAAATTGACTTTATTTTTATAGCAGTTTTAGGTTCACAGCAGGAAGTACAGAGAGTTCCCGTATATCCCCTACCTCCACACACGCACAGCCCCCTCACCATTAACATCCTGTGCCAGAGTAGTAGATTTGTTATAATTGATGAACCTACATTGACATACCATTATCAACCAAAGTCCATAGTTAATACCAGGGTTTACTCTTGGTGTTGTACATTTTATGGATTTTGACAAATATATAATCATATGTATCTACCATTATAGCATCATACAGAATAATTTCACTGCCCTAAGACTCCTCTGGGCTTTGCAGATTCATCCCTCCCTCCTCACCAGCCCCTGGCAACCACTGAATTTTTTTTTTTTTTTTTTTGCAGTATGCGGGCCTCTCACTGTTGTGGCCTCTCCCGTTGCGGAGCACAGGCTCCGGACGTGCAGGCCCAGCGGCCATGGCTCACGGGCCCAGCCGCTCCGCGGCATGCGGGATCTTCCAGGACCGGGGCACGCACCCGTGTCCCCTGCATCGGCAGGCAGACTCTCAACCACTGCGCCACCAGGGAAGCCCTCTGCCCAGTTTTTAATCAGGTTGTTTGTTTTCTTATTTATGAATTTTAAGGGTTCTTCGTATACTCTGACTCATAGTCCTTTATCAAATGTCTTTTGCAATTTTCTCCCAGTTCTCTGGCTTGTCTTCTCAACCTCGTAACAGTGTCTTTTGCAGAACATAAGGTTTTACTTTTAATGAAGTCCAGCTTACCAATTATTTCTATCATGGATTGTGCTTTTGGTGTATTAAAAAGTCATTGCCATGCCCCAAGACATTGAGTTTTTTCTCCTGTGTTAATTTTAGGAGTTTCGTAGGTTTGCATTTTACATTTAGGTCTATGAACCATTTTGAGTTAACTTTGGTGAAAGGTATAAGCTCTCTGTCTAGATTCATTTTTTTGCATGTGGATGTCCAGTTGTTCCAGCGCCTTTTATTGAAGACTACCTTTTCCACATTGTATTGTGTCTCTTTCTGAGCTTTCTATCCTGTTCCATTGATCTATTTGTCTATTCTTTCACCAAAACACACTGTCTTCATTACCATAGTGTTATAGTAAGTCAAAGTCAAGTAGTGTCAGTCCTCTGACTTTACCCTTCTCCTTTAATACAGTGTTGGCTATTCTGGGTCTTTCAGCTCTTCATACAAACTTTAGAATCAGTTTGTTAACATTTACAAAATTAACTTGCTGGTGAATGCATTTGGTGTCACTGAACTGTACCTTTAAAAATGGTTAAAATGGTAGATTTTATATTATGTATATTTTACCACAACAAAATAAATAAATAAGAAATGAAGGAAGAAACAAAGAGAGGGTACAGGGGAGGAAAAAGTTTTCTTTACCTTCTTAGGGTCTCTTGATATTTTAGGGTCTGAAAATTAAACTGACAAAGACATACTAAGAGGGAAAAGCACACAATTTATTTACTTATTTATAATTTTTTTGGCTGCGTTGGTCTTCGATGTTGCACGCGGGCTTTCTCTAGTTGTGGTGAGCTGGGGCTACTCTTTGTTGTGGTGCACAGGCTTCTCATTGCGGTGGCTTCTCTTTGTTGTGGAGCATGGGCTCTAGGCGCGTGGGCTTCAGTAGTTGTGGCATGTGGGCTCAGAAGTCGTGGCTCACGGGCTCTAAAGCGCAGGCACAGTAGTTGTGGCGCACAGGCTTAGTTGCTCCGCAGCACGTGTGGGATCTTCCCAGAGCAGGGCTCAAACCCGTGTCCCCTGCACTGGCAGGCGGATTCTTAATCATTGCGCCACCAGGGAAGTCCCCACACAATTTATTTAATAGAAGTTTTATGTGACATGAGAGGCTTCATAAGGAAATGAAGATTATGACCTGTTTCAGGGAAGAAAGTTTGTGGGGGGAGGTCAGAGTGACCTTCCTGCTTTTGCCTTTTTTCTCAAACTCTTTCAGTTTAAAATGTTTAATATGCCAAGGTGCCATATTTTGGGGTAGCCTGTCCTGATCACCATCAAGGGCAAGTGAGAGAAAAAGGAAGGAAGAAAGGAAGAAACAAAAGAAAAGGAAAGAAGGCAGGCAAACATCTGCTTTCCAACAGCAGCAAAACTTGGTGTTATAAAAATCTATTAAAAAATAAACCAGCCCATCTTCAGCCCTAGAACTGTGACTTCTCAACTGAATAAAGAAGTGTCTCATTTCATTTCATTTGCATATTAATGTAATGCAAATACAAGAATGGCAGGAAGTGAATGGGGCGGGGGTGGGGGGGGGGGGGAGGGGGAAGTGCCACCAGCAGTAAACACTTGGTTAAAAAGTTGAACACAGCATGTCAGTGTGAAGGGCGTGCAGATAACAGATGAGGAGACATAAGTTCTGATAAAACAGAGTCAGTTTACTCCAAAGACCTAAGGACAGACAGAAATGTTACTCAGACAGCCGGCAGCGGGCTAAGTGGGCGTGACAAGACACGTCTTTGTTTAAAGTTCATTTGAGTTGTTGTCGTGACTGTAGTGATAGGAAAGGCAGGGAAAGCACGGATGCAGTTGTGTCCAGGCTACACAGAAAAGAGAGCTAGAGGAAACACAACTTTTCACACCATGCCTTGGAAGCACCTGCTGCAAATTGAAACCTGTCCTTAAAAACCCACATTGCATGAATGGTTTGTTTGTGCAGACAGTTTTGTTGAAGACTGGAATGTTATTTAGGTTTCCTTTTTCCTTAAAAGAGAAAACAGCTTTGTTTGGAATTGCTAAGTAGGAGCATAGATTTCACTATTAGATACTCAGGGCATTGTCTGTAGATGCTGTCACCGTCTGCCTGGCATAAATTAATTAATAGGAATTAATTAATATGTGAATTAATATGCTATGTGTTTCCTGGCCTTTCTCTCTCCTAGCAGCATCTCCCACTCCTGGGCTGGACCCAGCCTCTCGTCCGTCTCTCTCAGCCATGCAGTTGTTCTTGTGGTTCAATCTATCAGGTGCTCACTAAATACTCAGAGAAAGAGTGGACTGTGGGTTAAGGAGGCACAAGGGAGTTGAAAGTATCTCTTGAAGAGGAAGGGATCAGAACTGGGTAGGGGTCTCTGACGTGAGTGGCAGCCTGGAGCGCTGGTAGAGAAGCACTCAGAGGCCTGGCCCCAGCCCCGTGGGAGAGCCGGCTGTGACCCATTCACCATGTCCACCTGGGGCAAGGGATAGGGGACTGGCGACACTGGAACTGCATATTTACATTTTTGGACTGGGACTATTTCCTCTTTCTAGTCTCTTACCTTTCAGTGACAGTCCCAGCCAGTTCATTCTTTTCTGGGGTCTAATTCTATGCAAAGTGCCTATACTAGTTTCCTAAGGCTGTCCTCACAAATTACTACAAACTGGGTGGCTTAAAACAACAGAAATTTATTCTCTCAGAGTTCTGGAGGCTGGAAGTCCAAAAGCAACGTGTCGGCAGGGTTGGTTCCTTCTGACGGTTCTGAGGGAGAGTTGGTTCCACGCCTCTCTCCCAGCTGCTGCTGTTGCTGGTGACTGCTGGCATTCCTTGGCTTGCAGTGGCATCCCTCCCACCTCAGCCTTCATCATTGCATGGCCTTCCTCCCTTGTAACATCGCAGCATCCTTTTATAAGGACACCAGTTGTACTGGATTAAGGGCCCACCCTGCTCCAGTGTGACCTCAAATTAACTAATTACATCTGCAATGACCCTATTTTCAAATAAGTTCACATTCTGAGACATAATTCAACCCATAATAATGACTAAAGCTGAAGTTTTTACTGAAGCGTTAAGCCACCGTGGTGCAAAGGCAGAATTGCTTTGCAATCCATCTCATCTGTTCTTATTAAAAAAAAACCCCAGGATAATAGGGAGGCGGGGGGATGCATGACTTTAATCTCAGGAACTGTACCCTGGGTTTAAATATCTTCTCTTTTTAAAGGACTTTTCATTCCATAAGCTCATTTCTTCTTATATTTGAGAACTTAGGGCAGAATTTTCTCCAGACTCCTGGACTCTGGAATTCAGCCGAGCATGGTCAGAAGGCACTGTGAAGGTCCCTCTGTTTCCTGTGTCCATGGCTGGCTCTATGGCTGAAGTCCCATAGAGAATTCCCAGTACTGTCCTCAGCATGTTAACATGGGAAAACATACATGAAACTAAATTTTTCTACAAATTCAAACAGACCTGGTGCAGAGTATAAATTCTGGAGGACGGGCCTCTAAGTCCCTAACAAATCCAAAGCATTACTTTTCTAAGCCTCAGTTTATTCATCTGCAAAATGGAGAGGTTGGCCTCTAAAGGAAACTTGAGGCTTCTTTCCCCTCTCCCCTCAAGCTGAAGCTCTGTGTGGTCAGGGTAAAGGCATTCTCTAGTCACTGCTGGTAGGTAAAACTTTTAGTAGGTCTGGTTAAGTGGACAAGTGTAGTATGTCCTTACTTCTATCTGTGGAGACTGTATCAACATCAATCAAGCCACTGGGATGGACTGGGTGGGTGTGTTTGTGACACTTCAAATGATAATGCATGGATAGTCCCTGCTATGGACTGAACTGTGTCCCCCCAAAATTCATAGGTTGAAACCCTAAGCCCCACAATTGCAGCTGTATTTGGTGATGGGCCTCTAAGGAGGTAATTACGGTCATAAGGGTGGGGCCCTGATCCAATAACATTAGTGTCCTTATAAGAGACACCAGAGAGTGGCAGATGTGAGACACAACAAGAAGGCGGCCATCTGAAGCCAGGAAGAGGATCACTGAAGAGGACCAGCATCTTGATCTTGGGCTTCCCAGCCTCTAGAACTGTGAGAAATACATTTATGTTGTTTAAGCCACCCATTCTAGGGTATTTTGTTATGTCAGCCTGAGAAGGCCAAGACAGTCCCCTATTCAGTTCTAGGCAGGACCAGCTACTAGAGTGAAGGCTCCTTCCCCAGCCTTTCATGGACCAAAAGTGGCCATGGATGGTGCAGCAGGACTCCTGTGGGGCAGGACTGGTCATGATTATAGTCACTGAGGAGTGTGCTGTTTGTTTTGATCCTGAGGAATTTACTCACTTCCGTGAGTAAGTCAGGGGCTCTGTGTACCATCCTGCCCTTGACTAGTCTCTGTCCACATGCTGGGTCAGCATGAGCCTGTTGGGAAGAAAAGTCCTCAGTGCGTCTTTGGGTTGCTCACCAACTCTCAGAAAAGTGCTTCAAGACCTTTCATCCTCTCCCTGCACTAGTTCCCTCCAGGCATCCGCCAGCAGCACGTGCAAGACTCAGACACCACTTCTTTTCCATCTGTTCCCCCATTATTCTCCATTCTCATCACTGTCCATTCACAGTAAACTAGCAAAGAAAATTTGAAGGGGTATATGCTCGGAGGTGGCTTACTACAAATTAAGAGCCTCAAACAATAAGAAGATTGGGTTATGCTTGCCATGGAAGCTTAATTTGATCCACAAAGGGAAAATGGATTTCCACGTCCTATAGTTTTGATTTTTTTCCATTTACTTCTCAGCAGTGTCCAGGTAGTGGGCTCATCTTTTGGTGCTGATCAATTTGATCCTGTTTATTGGACATTTGGGATTTAGAAATGTGTCCCTACCTTAAACAATGTTCAGTGGCACCCTTCCATTCCCATGTGTGATCTCTAGACCTGTACTTTTTCCTCCTACTTTCTCTCATATTGTTGATTTCTCTAAGACCATTCAAATCAAATAAGCATATCTCCCTTTACTCCCCCACCTCCTTTTGTTAAGAGCTGCTTAAAAGATCAACAAATGCCGGGCTTCCTGGTGGCACAGTGGTTAAGAGTCCGCCTGCCAATGCAGGGGACACGGGTTCGAGCCCTGGTCCGGGAAGATCCCACACGCCACAGAGCAACTAAGCCCATGCACCACAACTACTGAGCCCACGTGCCACAACTACTGAGCCCGTGCGCCTAGAGCCTGTGTTCCGCAACAAGAGAATCCACCGCAATGAGAAGCCCACGCACTGCAACAAAGAGTACCCCTGCTCGCCACAACTAGAGAAAGCCTGCATGCAGCAACGAAGACCCAACACAGCCAAAAATAAATAAATAAATTTATTTAAAAAAAGAAAAGTCAGCAAATGTCTTGTAATCGGTTTGGAGAAGCCCTTGACTTCATTTTTGCATGTGAATCTCTGCCCCGCCATGAGCAGTGAGGATTAACCACCTGACACAGAGATTCCAGAAGCTAAAAGTGCATTGGTTTCTTTTCAGAGGGGAAGGGGTGGAGTCACCTCTCTGCTACTCTGGTCTCTGCAAACGAAGGTCTGCAAGGAGAAGTCTTAGGGGCAGAGCTCTCGGAGCAGATGGACAATTCAGAGTGTACACCCCAAAGAAGGAGCTCTGCAAAGGATGGTGAACCACAAGTCAAATGTCAATGAGCTTAACCTGTGACTCAGAGTCAAGCAGGCAGGCAGCAGGAACCTTCTGGCAACTTTCCCATTGTTCAGGCCATATCACTGAAACACCCTTGCCCTTTTATTAGTCTTTGCGCTAGGCACAGTTCTCAGTGCTTGACACCCTTATCTCAGTGGTTCTCAAACTGGCGTTCAAGGACCCCACAGGGACTAAGAATATCCTGGGAGAATTTAAACATTTTGTATTTTCACTTCAATAAGGTGGGCATACCTTGGAGATATTGTGGGTTTAAACCACTGCAAAAAGTGAATATTGCAATAAAGCAAGTCACATGGATTTTTTGGTTTCCCAGTGTATATAAAAGTTATGTTTATACTATCCTGTAGTCTATTAAAAGTGCAATAGCATTATGTCTAAAAAACAATCTACATACCTTAATTAAAAAATACTTTATTGTTAAAAAATGCCAACCATCATCTGAGCCTTCAGTGAGTTGTAATCTTTTTGCAATAATAACATCAAAGATCACTGATCACAAATCACCACAACAAATATAATAATAATGAAAAAGTTTGAAATATTGCAAAAATGACCAAATGTGTGACACAGAGCCATGAAGTGAGCAAATGCTTTTGGAAAAATGGTGCCAATTGGCTTGTTCCATACAGGGTTGCCACAAACCTTCAATTTGTAAAAAAAAAAAAAAATGCATTATCTGTAAAGCACAATAAAGTGATGTGTAATAAAACAAAGTATGTCTGTAATCTTCAAACACATTTACATAAACATATTTGGCTGGGTCATCTAGATGGACACCTTGTAACTGAATACTCATAATTTCAGCAATTATTTTGCTCTTGGGTTTCTCACCTTTTGTGGGTGTCTTGAAGCGCTGTTTAATTGTCACTAGCTAGTGAAGAAAGAACAGATGCTTTTCAACAAGTCATCCAGGGAGGGGTCACAGACCCGAATACCACAGGGGCTGGCAGCTGACATGAATGAGTACAGCCGGGGGAGTGGAGTTGGGGGCAAAACCGAAGCCCAGGCTTAGGCTAGAGGGGCCGCCGTTCAGCTCCAGACTCTGTGGCCTTGTGAGAATGTGGGCCTCGTGGGGCTAGATCTTCCAGCTATTCAGGAGAAGCTGGAAAGGCAGAGTTTGTGTGGAATGTCTTAATTCTTCTATAATAGCAACTAACTGAAAAAAAAAAAAACCCCCGAATATTGTGAGGGGCAAATGAAACACGTCCCTGGGTTGAAGACAGCCTGCAGTCCTCCAGGGTACAACGTCTAAGACTCAGGTTGTAGGTGAGACTAATCATCACGCAGCATGTAGTGGACTGGAGATGCCAAGCTCAAAAGAACCATATGCCCTGGCAGTTGCTAGAAGTGAATGTTTCAAGAAGCTGAATTAATTCCAGCAAAATAACGTCTTTCCTCGCGTTAATTGATTTTAATTTTATTGGCTTTTTGTTTGTTCTTTTTACTTGTAAACTTGCCTTTGGTTTTATCGCTGTATAAGAATATATTTGTCAGTATTTAAGACATGTCCTAACTTAAATAATTCAAATCAACAGTGGGGATCTAAGATAGAGTCATTCTCAAGTCTGAGAAATGACGTCCTATCTCATGTAACCTTCTCATAAGTCCTTAGGAATATGTATCACTATTTCCACTTTATAGATAAGAAAACTGAGACTCAGAGAGGTTAACCGATTTGCCCAAACTCACACAGCTAATAAAAGGCAGAGCTGGGATCTGAACCTAGGTCAAGACTGACTCCCAAGCCCAAGATTTCAACTCTGACTCCCAGATTAATAGCACTAGACATGTAAATGATGCCATCCTTCTCCCATTGAGTCCTCTCATCTTGCTTTTGACCTTCCACTGCCATCTGCCAAGCCAAATCCACACACCCTCCAAATTTAGAGGACCAAGACAAGGGGAAGGGGTTAAGACTTGGACAGCTGAGATTCGGGTCTCAGAGGGACCCGGAATTCAGAAGGACTTTGGAGGAATCTGTGATCAGAAGTGTTATCAACGATCTCTCAGTTACGTTGTTGGTCACTTCAGCTTTGTTGAACTGGCCGGGAAATCTAAACACCATTTACAATCTTGTTTTTATAGATAAATATCGTGCAAGTTCCAATATACGTTTGGAAACAGCTCAATGTCATCTAAACAGCCTGCATCAGGATCAGATCTGTGGTTGGTGGGGAATCTGCTGAGAAGGTGATGGGTTTGCATCCTTTATGAGCGGATTAGATTTCTCTCTGTTCTGGGTCACACATGGCACTCCTGGCTCCATCTGCGACTGTATGCATGAGTGGCGTGTAAAAGGTTTAGTACAGGTTCACTGGCACACCTGGGGCAGTGGGACCTGAAAGAGGCCTGTGGCTAAAGACTTTAAACAATGCACGGGAAAAACTGGGAAGGAGATGCAGTAATAAGTTAATAGTGGTTGTCTCAGTGGCTGTGGCATAATGGGAGATTTAAAGTTTCTTCTTTATAATTTTCTACAATATGAAAACAGCATATTGCCTTTGATATAAAGAAAATTATTTTTGGATGAGAGAAAAAGGAATGTATGAAAAAAAAAAAAAAAACCACTCCTGACAGTGGGGAAGGAGTACTCTTGCCACACACGGCCATCTGTTACATCTTCCTAAGCATCCCACAGTGTAAGAAGACAATAGGAATCACAGATTGGATTCAGAGCAAAATATGGACAATTGTGACGGCTGGAAGTGTTCCAAGGCACTCGTTAAAGGTGTAGGCAGCGACACACTTCTTGGTTTCTTCCCCATTGACTCATATCCAGCTCTGAGCACGTATTCCTCCCTTGCCCCTCAAGCCCAGGCTCACTCCCCTCCCTCTAATGACTGGCACAGGAACAGGGAGATTATGTGGTCCCATAAACTCCTTAATCCACTGTGGTTGTCCTGGGTACTTGCTCTTTTGCCACTTGTGTTGCTGCCAGTGTCAATGTCTGCCTCCCTATGTCCCCTTGGTGGGCATGTCCTCACAGGACTGCCATGCTGTGTGCATGTGGGCACCTGCCCTTGAAGCCCCTTACTGCAACCATTGACTCCTTCTTCCAGGTATTAACATAACTTCCCATTGGGGCCAGAGATCCCAAATCCACAAACCCTCAACCCTTCCTGACATTGGGGCTGCAAGCTCTCCCAGCCCTTCAAAGCCCCCATCTCAAACTCCTAGGCCCCACCTCCCTGCTCCAACCCATGTCCATTTGGGATAACTCCCAACCCTCCCTAGACGGATCCAGAAAGATCAAATCCACACCCAGGTGGGGTTGTCTTTTAAGCAGCCTTTAGAACACAGAAGAGCCGATCATTCTCAATGGGAGAAGGGGCAGAATACCAAAGAACCTGAAAACCTGACCCTTCACTGTGAAGGAAGAGGGAGGAGTTTGCTGTTGTATTCTTACGCTCAGGAGTGTAAAGCAGCGAAATAAATCACTAACTGGGTGCTCACATGGAAACTAAATACGTAAATAAATTACTCCAACTGCCCAGGTGTGTCTGGGGTGGGGGTGAGGAGAGGGGATCATCACCTCCTCCCAACCGATTCTTCCCATGTTGTGTCCCTACAACAATTTTAACTGTGGTAAAATACACATAACATCACATTTCCATCTTGACCATGTTAAAATGTACAGTCCAGTGGCAATGAAGTACATCGTATTTTGTGCAACCATCACCATCACCCATCTCCAGAAATTTTCATCTTCCCAAACTGAAACTCTGTGCCCATTAAACAGTGACTCCGCATTCCATCCTCCCCCCATCCCCTGGCAAGTACCCTTCTACTTTTTGTCTCTATGACTTTGACCACTCTGGGTACCTCACATAAGTGAAGTCATGCAGTATCTGTCTTTTTGTGACGGGCTTATTTCACTTAGCATAATGTTCTTAAGGTTCATCCATATTGTAGCACGTGTCAGAACTGCCTCCTTTTCTTTTTTAAAATTAATTAATTATTTTTGGCTGCATTGGGTCTTTGCTGCCGTGCATGGGCTTTCTCTAGTTGCGGTGAGAGGAGGCTACTCTTCTTTGCGGTGCACGGGCTTCTCACTGCGGTGGCTTCTCTTGTTGCAGAGCATGGGCTCTAGGTGCGAGGGCTTCAGTAGTTGTGGCACATGGGCTCAGTAGTTGTGGCACATGGGCTTAGTTGCTGCACAGCATGTGGGATGTTCCCGGACCAGGGTTTGAACCCGTGTCCGCTGCATTGGCAGGCGTCACCAGGGAAGTCCTGCTTTCCTTTTTAAGGCTGAATAATATTCCATTGTATGTATAGACCACATTTTGTTTATCCATTTATCCATCAATGGACAAGGATTGCTTCCACCTTTTAGCTGTTTTGAATAATGCTGCTATGAATATGGATGTATAAATATCTCTTTGAGTCCCTGCTTTCCATTCTTTTTGGTTTCAATAACTTTTTTGAAGATTCTATGTCAGTATAATGGCCATTAAATCTATGTTGAAAGATCAGAGGGTAAAATTAAGAAGTGAGATGCAGAGAAGCTGGTCCAAGGGCGACTCATTTTCATGCTTATTCCTCAGCTGATGGTGGCAGCTCATTGAGTTTGCTCTGCCTCTGACAGTGAATTTCTCAGTGATTCACTAGATAGGTCATTAAAGATAGGCAAATAAGAATACTGGGAAGAGATAAAGGGAACTAGGGGCTTTCAGTTTGTCCAGGAGCAGACTCAGGTGCCCTTTCCCTGATCTCAGGTAATCTTGATGGATTCCTGCTTGAACATCAAAGCAGGGGGGGACTCCAGGGGACTCTCCAGGGCCCAGGCTATGATTCTGGCTTGTCACCTTCTAGGTAGTGAGACCTCAACCGAAGCAGGAGGAAAACTCACCAAGGTGTGAATATAAGGCAGAAAAAAAGACATTAGCTATCTTCACACCTTGGCTGCCCACCCCAAAGAGGGACATGGATTCAATAAACATCTCTAAACTTTTTTTTTTAATATGTTCTGTCTTTTTTGTCAAATCAAGTAATTAAAACATTTTTAATAGCCTCAGCATTAACAAAAAATGGGACGAAGTCTGTTTTGATTTTTGTTTTTAGAGAACTAAATCAGGCATGTGAAATCTAAAAGGCACTAACTTACTAAAATCCTGCATAGTGGTTTCCTTATGTAACCCTGTTTCTCACCAAACAACCAGGGCAAAGGGAAGGAGCAGGAATCTTTGGAGCCAAACTTTAACATGGTTGTTACTCAAGATGCCAGGTTAAAAGTCAATTCAACTTGAGGGCGAAATCTTAATTAATATTATTTTTGTATGAAAGCAAACTGAACGTATTATGGAGAGGAAGACAAATTTTCCATTCAGAAGCCTAAGAGGAAATTGAAACTTAAAGCAAGCCATGTGGGTCATGAGCCCCTGTATGGAGGGCCAAGGGGAAAGGGCTGATCTTAGAGACATTCCTTAGGAAACAGCAGCCAGCCTGCTGATAGATGGAATGTGCTGGAGTCCTTGGCAAAGAAACGTCTATTGAATCTGCAGTTGTTTGGGCTCCTTTGAAAATACTGGTATTAATCCAAGTCTATTATTACCATTGCATTTTCATTTCCTCTTCTCTTTTATGTTTATATTTCTTGTTGCCCACACTAGTCCTGAGTGGTTTACCTGCCATTTTACATACAAGCAATGCAAATATTTTTAACCACAGTGAGGTCACATCCTAACATTATTCATACGCCTTTTGTTCATTTTGAGTCAGAGGAAAAATTCTCCTGTGCTTCACGTAGGTCTTAATTGGGCTTGAATAGGAAAATAATTTGAGTTTCTCCTTTAATATTTAGTGAGCACTGTGCCGTGCTAACATTTATCTGGGAGTTCAAATGATTTTGATGGAGTAGTTGGATGGAGGGACATCTGTCCCCAATTATCCCTCTTTTTCTCTGCCTTCTATTGTTCTCCTTCCACACCACTTCCCCCAAAGAGAGTTGCCTCATGGGTCGGTCAAAATCCACAATGGAATCTTTCTGCAATGCCCACGTGGAGTCTGCCCTCTTGCTACACGGCAAATCTGCCATCTAGCGGTTGGTCCCTTTTCCTCACCTACACAATGAAGCTTATGATTTATTACAAACTGGGTCCAAGGCCTAATTTCTGTCCATAATACCCTGTCATCTCTGCGTGAACTGTGCTGTTTAAGGGCCAAGATTATAATGAAACACTGGTTTGAGAGTTCACAACAGTGGGAATTAAGGAAATATAGGAGATGCTGTCTTCAGCTGTGAACAAAGACGTTTAGGATACCCAGTGCCACCGCTTCTCAGCTGTGGGTGGAGGTTGTTCCTTTCATTCATTGTGCTGACATTTCCAAGCTGGATCCTCATACATTTATTGAACCACTAGTCTTGAGATCAGTCCAATGTCCTTATTTCAAATCTTTTAAAATACCACCTCTTCCAAGAAGTTCACTGAAATTAAGTAGAACTGAAATAATGATCTTCCTTCCTTATTCTGTTGCCTTGGAACAGTTTCTCGCCTCACAGCACCCAAACTGGAACCACCTATTAACTTCAACTCCAGATGGGCTCCTTTATCTATAAACATGTTATTCTAATGTTTTCTAGAACATAATGGCTGAAGACATCAAGACAGAGCAGGCACAGAAGATATTAAAGAATAGGAAGTTTGCCTTATTTAACTTTGTATGTTCCAAAGGGCCCATTAGCATCGTAGCTGATACTAATCATCGGGTGGATGAATTAATTTAATAATAAATAGGGGGGACTTCCCTGGTGGCGCAGTGGTTAAGAATCCGCCTACCAATGCAGGGGACACGAGTTCGAGCCCTGGTCTGGGAAGATCCCACATGCCGTGGAGCAACTAAGCCCGTGTGCCACAACTACTGAGCCTGTGCTCTAGAGCCCGCGAGCCACAACTACTGAGCCTGCGTGCCACAACTACTGAAGCCCACGCGCCTACAGCCTATGCTCCACAACAAAAGAAGCCACTGCAATGAGAAGCCCACGCACCGCAACGAAGAGCAGCCCCTGCTCGCTGCAACTAGAGAAAACCGCGTGCAACATTGAAGACCCAACGCGGCTAAAAATAAATAAATAAATAATAAATACATTTAAAATAATAATAATAAATAGGCTACCGGTTTATCACCCAGAAAGACTCTGAGATGCTCATAAGACCCTCCCGACAATCTTTTAGGGCTACTGAAGGTTGTGTCTGTGTTTCAAAAAAGAAAGTATGAAGAAAAGAAACAATTTGGATCTTGGACAAATAGTAACAAAGCCAGACAAACCCAGCTCTGAAATGAGCAGTGACAACAATCCAGCCATTGATTTCTTAGAATCTAGACATTTACAGGAATGATGAGATGCTGCTTTGATAGTGATTCCAAACTGCTGCTTCTTAGTCACTTAGCTTCTACAAGATAATATTTTTTTTAACCCCAAACCACAACGGCCAGAACCACAGAGCAATATACTGTAACAAGAGAAGTGTGCACTGCCATGGCATTTCTCCCAGCGACTATCTGTGTCAGTCCCAGGAGCTATCTGTGTCAGAAAGTCTTTGGGGGCCAACTGAATTAGTCAACATCACATATTATACCCCCATCTGGAGCATTACAATGTACAGTTATATATTAAAGGCTCTGAGAAGTTGACCTGCTAAATATATTTGGTCACAGATTCCTATTTTCATATAATATCTATCACTTTTGCACAGAGCCCACTTTAGGAAAAACACATCTGCCTGAAGTTCATTGATAGTGTTTTCATGCATGTGGAGCAGAGATTTGCACCTGCAAGAAATTTGTGCCAGAAGAGACATGCAGGCCCTTGGCTACCAACATATTTTCCCTTCTTCTTCTGAAAGGTGACCTTGACCCTCTGTCAGGCTTCTTCTTCTGTATGACCTTGACATACCCTGCAAGTGAGGTTGGGCAGGTAGACCAGAAGGACCAAACCTGAAGGACCAGAAAGTGGGAAGCTTGAAGCGTAGTCTTGCAAAGGCTGGCAACTATGGGAGAGAGCTGCCAACTCCCAGTTTGGGTTGAGTGTGCACTCATTCCTAGAGAAATGGCAATGTTCTGCTGATCAGAGGTAGACTCTTGGCCAGTCACAGGGAAGAGTGGCAGCCTTGGAAGCACATCTGACACTTATGTTGGCAGCAGATCAGAGGCTAGCACATTTCCTATGAATGTTGGATTTGAGAGAATTTTCATGGTATTTGCTATTACTTTGAAATTGGTCCACAACCTAGCAGATGAGATGGGGAAAAGTGCACAGTTTTCTCTACAAAATTCAAATAGTTTCAGGGCTTATTGAAGTTTCCAGGGCAAAATATATCCCAGACATAGGTGTGTGAAACAGGTTTCCAAATCCTGATTACAGGAAGCTATGGTATCCTATTCAGTTGTAGCCCTGTGATTTTCCTGGTGTGGTCAGGTGCTAGAATGATGTATTTTCGGATGTGTTTCTCCCTTCCCCTCTGCCCTTCTACTCTCTGTCCTTTCCTTATCAGTCAGCCTGACACCCAGCTTGCCACAGAGGTGAAGAGACATTGCAGAAAGCTGAGCAATATGTTAAAGAGTTGGTTCTTAGCTTTTGATTTTTAAAAGTCTAAACGCCTCGGGATCAGCAAGAAAAATCGAGGGCATCAAAAATACATTTGGAACAACACCTGATTAGGGGCCATAGTTTACCCTTACTCCAACTTCCTCACCCAATCTGGAACTCTCCCAGTTGGGGAAAGGAGAGGAAGGAGTGGGTAGACACTAATGGGTCCTGGAGGTGCACTGTGACCTGCTATCCACTCCAGACTGAGACTCAGAGTGGGGGACGGATGATGGCAAAATCTAGAAGGTGGGAGGAATTGGAGTGTGCAGATTTGTGGAAGTGGCAAGATGGCAGAGAAGATGTTTGCAGACTTTCCTGAGTTCTCTGTGAGAGCCACTGGGTTCCCAGGTGCCCAAGAAGGGCACTAGACTCACACAAAAGAGACCAGGGATGGGAGGGAACAAGGGGTGGTGAATCAACAACCCAAACAACAAATAACCATAATTCAACAATCTGAAGGGGTAAGGAGGCCCTGGGTGGGGTCCCTAGAGAGGATTCAGGCAGATCTGTACAATGCAGCTTAGTCGGACCCCGACCCCCTTCCACACCTCTGGCCCTGGAAATGGGTCCTGGCTTCCTTGTCCCCCACTGTCCCTCAGCCCTGGTCCTGGTCAATACCAACATGGACAGATGCCCATGAAGACCAGATGTGACTCATATATCTGTGCTACTCAAGTCCTGGGGAACTTAGACAATCTCAAAGGAAGGGGTGGTGGGAGAAGAAGAAAGCTGAATTTATTGAGATTCAGTTTCTTCCTCCCCCACCCCCAGAAAGGAGGCTTATGATATACATTAACTTCTGCTGAAGTAAAACAGTTTTATTTCATGCACACTTATGTTTGTGGGCTAAGATTTGCACTCAGTATGCTAGAATAGACAGTGATTTAATCCTAAATTACATGATCACTTCTTTTTTAAAAAAAAAAAATTTATTTATTTATTTATTTTTGGCTGCATTGGTTCTTCACTGCTGCGTGCAATCTCTCTAGTTGCAGCAAGCGGGGGGGGGGGTTACTCTTTGTTGCAGTGCACGGGCTTCTCATTGCAGTGACCTCTCTTTGTTGCGGAGCACGGGCTCTAGGCGCACAGGCTTCAGTAGTTGTGGCATGGGGGCTCAGTAGTTGTGGATCGCGGGCTCTAGAGTTCGGGCTCAGTAGATGTGGCTCACAGGCTTAGTTGCTCCGTGGCATGTGGGATATTCCCAGACCAGGGCTCGAACCCGTGTCCCCTGCATTGGCAGGCGGATTCTTAACCACTGCGCCACCAGGGAGGTCCCTACATGATCACTTCTATTATGACAAGTTATTGTTTATCATGCTGAATAGTGACAGAAAAAAGGGTATAGTCCCGTGGAGCTCAGAGATAGACACACATACACACAACACACACACAGACACAGGTACACACATAACCCCTACACACACGTATAAACACAAATACATACATTAGAGACACAAAGACACATATAGCACCTCGTACTCACAGACAGACACATACACCAAACAGACAGGGCCACACACACATGCACACACAAACAGACCCCCAATCCCCTGAATTTGAAGAACGGGTAACATTGCTCTTTATACTAATAATCCAGGCTTAGCTACTACAGCAGAATGACCCTCGGCAGCTGCTGTTAGACTTCAAGCACATGTTTCCCATTTTGTTCCCATTTAATCCATCTTTTCTGACCATGGACTCAATCCGCATCCCAGCGGCACACCATCTGGAGTTCCTCATTGAAGTCTGAAAATGCACATTTCCAACTTTGGCTCGATTGCCAGTGAGAGCAAGGAGGAAGTATATGCCCTGAAATGGATTTCAGGATCTGTTAAATCTGTAAAAGTGGATCAAATCAGAGATTGAGAGCCTATGCAGATTGCTGAACTATACAGACTAAGACACATCTGTCAGTATTTCTGGTACCTACCACCCAGAATAAAAACACTTGAAATAACACACACACATGCATACACAGACACTTCCTCCTTTAAACCTATTTAGTTTGTCCACACCACCCGCTGCCTGATGGTTTCCTCACCATTAGGAAGTGATGGACGTTAATCAGCATCTACCACAGGTGGTGAAGCAGCGTCATGTGTCTTCGATTTTCTCAATCAGATTTCATCTGCTCTGGGGCAGAAGAGCTTTGGTCTCCACTACTATGGTAGAGACTGATCTTGTTTCTGCATCCCACCATACCCATACTCTCCAACGCTCCCTAATTTTTAGCTTGACACCTGGACATAGGCATGGCTGAGACCCCCTCTGGAGCATGTCAGCACCCTAGGCTGATGGGAAGACAATATGGAAGGACCTTGAACTCCTGACAACATCACAGGGCCAGGCTGCTACACCACCATGAACTGTCATGTGAAAAAGAGATACACTCTCTCGTTTCAGGTATTGTTATTTAGGGTCTCTGTCAAAGCTGCTTATATCAATACTGTAGCCCAGTTAATACCACATTCAAGGTGTTTGAGTTTGAATGTCCTTTGAGAACAGGAGAGAGAGCCTTGGGTCCATGAGATGGAGAGTTAGAACTGAAACCTCCTCCTGAAAGCAGAGCTCCATCAGGGCTACACACCGAATGAGCCAGTGAGCCGGATACAGTCCATTCATGGCAAAGGGAGACGACAGAGAAAGCTGTCTGTCTTTGACGTGGCTCTGGATGGGGGAAAATGTCTTTCATGATTATCCGTAACTCCACTTGTATTGGGGCTTTAAATTTGCATTGTTTCATGTCTGGGAAAAGAAAAGAACACAAAACTTGGTCCTAAGCCTATGATGTCCCTGAGACATTCGGCAGAATCAAAGGCAGAACTGCCCTGAGGGACACATCTTCAACCCAGACTGCGCAGACAGAGGCTTGCTGGAGTGGGATTATAAAACATAAACATAAGAAAAGGATCCTCCACGAGCAAGAGTCAGCAGGCAGAGCAGGGTTACTGCTGAGGACGACAGGGCTCCAGCCTGCCAGAGACCTTCTGAAGGGCTGAGGAAAACATACCTCAGAATTGCTGCACCCAGGAGTGAGCGGAGTCCCTTGTTTGTTGAAGGTTGGTCCTCAGGGTTCTAACGCCTCAGCGCTCTGGCCTGTCCTGTGGTGGGCTGAACACACTCCTCCAGGCAGAGCGACACAGGTACCCGAGCAGGAAGCTGATGATCACTATGGAAATGGTCCCTAGAAGCTGCAGGAGACCTCCAGACGTCCAAGTGGATGGAGGCATCCGCTGTACCAGCCCCTCGTCCATCGTGCTTTCCTGCCTCCCCGCTTCCCTCTATTATAATAGCATTTGTCACATGCTTGTGAAGTAGATTTTCTGCCTGTCCGCTCTATTAATCAGAACTCTTGATTTTAAGTGAAGAAAACCCCAACGTCAATTAACTTTAAAAAGGGAGTTTGTTGGTTCGTGTAACTACAAAGTTGGTTATCTGGCCATCCGTCTAGGATGCAGTACTGCTGGGCCAGGGACTAAGGTGATGTAATCACACCCTTGCTCTGACTCTCTCTCACCCATTTCTTAGCCCTTCTCTCCTCTAGGTTAGCTCTCATTTCAGGCAAGATTCTTCTATGAGGTGGCAAAGGCGGCTCCTAGCCTCTCCAGTCTTACACTGTCCTTACCTTGCTATCTCAGGTGCTGAAAGAGTCTTTCTTTAGTTCCATCAAAAGTCCTGGGGAAGGATTTAAGTGGCTGACCTCAGGTCACATGTCCACTTATGAACCAGTCACCACAGCGCTCTGATTAGCCAAGCCTGGTCATATGCCTGTCCCTGGAGCTGGCGGAGGTAAAGATAGCACCCCTGGAAGCACACTGACTGAGAGTCGGACTCTCCACAAAGAGATGCTGGGCAGAAGAAAGTGGGCACCCACTCTGCTTGTCTTCACGGCTAGAGCGCCGTCTCCTTCAGCGTCTGGTTTCACTTCATATTCCCAGCTCCTCACCTAGCACATGGCACATAGAAGGTGCTTACTTAACACTTGTTGAACAAATGAATGAGGTTCAGTGGCATTCTGAACGTCCACAGGGCACCCAAGAGGCTTTGTGAAGTTGTTATAGGACACCTTGAGGTTAGGGTTCTCCCAGGGTTTGTGTTACCTGGCACAGGTGTCCTTCAAATTCAGACCCACTCTTACTTCTCTGCCTGGTCTCCTCCTATGTATCAAGGTCTCACCTTGAATGCCTCTTCCTCAGAGACAGCTTTTCCATCTCCTCAATTAGGATAAGACCCCTGCTGTAGGTTTCTAGGACACCTCATCCATCCCCTTCGTCAGACTCATCACCTTATTGTAATTACTTGTTTCATTATGGACCTTCCCTGCTACCCTGTAAGCTCATGGGGGTGAGGGAACCCTGGGATGTTTTCTGACAACAACCAATATTCTGTGGACGTCAGCTGGGTATCCTACAATTCAGTTCAGTTCTGGCGCTAACTACCCAGAGTTAGCACAGACCCCCACAGAGTAAGGACTCAGTCCCACAAAACTACCCCCGTTTTAGATGCCAGTTACAAGTCCCAGGCCACTTGTACCTCTGACCAACCAGCTGTAAAATCAGGGGTTCCCACAACCCCCTTCTCAGGTTCAATAATTTGCTAGAACACCCCACAGAATTCACAAACACACTTCACTTATGTTTACTGGCTTATTATCAAGGATACAAATGAACAGCCAGATGAAGAGGTACATAGGGCGAAGTCTGGAAGGGCCCCGAGTGCAGGAACTTTTGTCCCCACGTAGTTGGGGGTGTGTCACCCTCCCAGCAGGGGCGTGTGCTCGCCAACCCAGAAGCGCATCAAATCTCCGTGTTCGAGAGTGTTTGTAGAGCCCGATCTCTAGATAGTCCTACCACGAAATTCCTAGGGTTTTGCAAGCTCAGTGCCAAGGACCAGAGACAGAGATCAAACACGTTTTAAATTGGTGCAGCCACTATGGAAAACAGTATGGAGATTCCTTAAAAAATTAAAAACAGAGTTACCATATGATCCAGCAGTCCCAGTCCTGGGCATATAGCTGGAAAAATCTCTAACTTGAAAAGATAGATGCACCCCAATGATCATAGCAGCACTATTTACAATAGCCAACACATGGAAGCAACCTAAATGTCCATCAACAGAGGAACGGATAAAGAAGATTTGGTGTACAGATACAACGGAATATTACTCAGCCATAAAAAAGACCAAAATAGTGCCATTTGCAGCAACATGGATGGACCGAGGGATTGTCATACTGAGTAAAGCCAGACAGAGAACAAATATCGTATGATATTGCTTATATGTGGAATCTACAAAGAAAGGGTACAAGTGAACATGTTTACAAAGCAGAAGTAGAGTCACAGATTAGAAAACAAATTCATGGTTACCAAACAGGAAAGGGGGATTGGTAGCGATAAATTAGGAGTTTGGGATTAGCAGATACAAACTACTATATATAAAATAGATAAACAACAAAGGCTTACTGTATAGCACAGGGAACTGTATTCAATGTCTTGTAATAACCTGTAATGGAAAAGAATCTGAAAAAGAATATATATATTATATATATATATATATAAAACTGAATTACTTTGCGGTACACCTGAAACTAACACAACAGTGTAAATCAACTATACTTCAGTACAAAAAAAAAAAAAAAAAAAAAGCCCAAACACGTTTCCTATATTACACCACAGGAAAATGCTGACCATGTTCACGGTTGTGCTGTGCCTGGCACACAGTAGGCCTGCGGTCAGTATTTGTTCAATGAATGAATGAGCTCACAAATGAATACATTATTTTCTCTGACGTGTGGGAGAAGCTCCCCCAGGAACTGGGATGGCAGAACCAAGCCTTGGCCCCAGAGCCCACTTAGGTAATTAAAAACCACTCTCGCCAGTTTTCCAGCAGCACCCTGGGTGGATTTGGAAGTGTGTCTCATTACTACAAGAGAAGCAGGGTTTTGGTTGGCTCCCTGAGTGGCGGGTCCTAGTGGCACCCCAGGGGAAGCAGCTGTCTTCGGGACAAAGGGGCTAAAAGCCACCAGGTTCCCAGTTTCCAGGCCAGCCCTGCAGCCCCTCCCTCCTCCTCCTGGGAAGGGCAGCCTCAGAAGGCGCTTCCAGGAACTCGGTGCTGGCAGCCACGGGAAGCGCTGACTATCAGCCTCCCAGGAAATCAGTCAGTGTGAAAAGAGATCCAAACCCGCTGGGAAGCAGTTAAATAGGACTGTGTAGTCCCCAAACTGAAGAGGACTTTTTCTCTGAGAAACAGCTTCCCAGAGGTATTGAGGTAGAATGGAATCAACATAACTCCAAATAGAGAATGCCCATCGGGAGGTTGGGGGATGGGGGACAACTAACCATATTAATGATTCTGTTCAGTCACTTTCCCATCTGTTGTCTAAATAAAGCCCAAAAAAACCCAACAAAAAAATCAAAGACAGGCATATTATTTCCGTTCTTGCCAAAACCAAAAAAGTGTGACTACCATCATAAATGAGAAACCTGGATCTTATTTCATTGACATTAATGCTCAAAGGGTTATAAAGATAAGATAAAATGGTATTCAAAGGATATAAAATTTGAGGCTATTTTCATCAAATAATGTAAATTAAAATAAATGCAAAAAAATTAAAATTTAAAATGTTATCAAATATGTATTTGTCTTCTAAAACTTTAAAATTTATCTTTAAGATTCAAAGGCAAAATACAAATTACAATGAATGCTAAAAGTTTGAGTCAAAATTATTTAAATAAAATAATTTTAGAAAAATAAAACTATTCACAGTTCTAGTATCCAATGTCCATCGAGTCACCAATGCAACAAATGTGTCACATTTCACTCACATTATAGCAAGACCTATACAAAAAATTGTCTTAGGGCTTCCCTGGTGGCGCAGTGGTTGAGAGTCCGCCTGCCGATGCAGGGGACACAGGTTCATGCCCCGGTCTGGGAAGATCCCACATGCCGCGGAGCGGCTGGGCCCGTGAGCCATGGCCGCTGAGCCTGCGCGTCCGGAGCCTGTGCTCTGCAACGGGAGAGGCCACAACAGTGAGAGGCCCGCGTACCGCAAAAAAAAAAAAAAAAATTGTCTTAATATAAGTTGTTTAACATTGCAGAATGTTCTCCAGTTGCCACGTGCATCTGTTGTAAATACCGTGCCAAGCTGAGCACCCCCAGAACCAGAACCAGGAACTGAAACTCAAAGAGAAGCCAGGTTGCCTGGCTGCACCAGGAACTGATACTTTCGTTATGCAAGAGTCCACCACATTTATGTTGTCTGAGAAGAAGGGTCTGACCAGTTAATTGATTTGTCATTTCTGCTATCTAAGTACTTAGGCAGCTCAAATCGTCCTTGCACCCCAAAGCGGTGCCCACCTGAGTCAGGAACACAGAAGCCCTAAACCTTCCTTTGATGGACACAAGGCCGATGTGGAGGTCTGGAGCCTGAGGTGTGCTAGTCATGATAGTGGCTATTAAGGGGTACGGGTCACCTGCTGCCAGTGGAGATCCTTAGATGGCCAGGGACAGGACGGCTGTGTGTTCTTTAATCCTTTTTTTGTTTTGGTGTGGTTTGTGCTATTCGGGTCCTTGAAAGCAGGAACGGGCACGTTTTTTCTGTAAAGGGTCAGAGGGTAAGTATTTTTGGCTTTGGTCTCTATTGCGATTACTGTACTCAATTCCACTCTTGTAGTACAGAAGCAGCCAAGGACAATTCCTAAGTGAGCGAGCGTGGACATGTTCTCAGAGAACGTTATTTACCCAAACAGGCTGGATTTGGTCCAGTTGGCAGGCTAGCTACCTAACACGCTAAGCAACTCACTAACACACTACCTAGCTCGCTAACACACTAACACACACGCAGGACCCTGGGCAGAGGCCTCTCTTCCCAGAATCTAAAGGCAGCTCTGACTGTTCCGACTCTACAATCCCACGAATTTAAGCATTTCTAAAGCAATGGATTCAAAAGAAATATGAAAGCTTTGTGTTCATCAGCCGGATAAGAATGCTGGTGGTCATGGTTTCGTGACCTTGGGCAAATCCTTTAACCCCTCTCAGCTTTGGTTTCTTCAACTATAAAGTGGTCAACTTGCTCTATCTAGCTCCCCCAGAGGATTGTTGAGAAAGTCAAAACAAAGATGATGATAATGATGGTAACAATACTTTCCATTTGCAAAGTGCTTCCTAGTTTTCCAAATTGTTTTCCATTTAACCCTTGCAAGAATCTCATGAGGTAATTAGTCTCAACCCCATTTTTACATGTATGGAAACCAGGAGGCAGCGTAAGTAACTTGCTGAAGGACTCCAAACTGGTAACCAGCAGAAACCAAGTCTCAAAACCATATGTCTTAATTCCTAATACAGGGCCACTTTTATTTCAGCTTTGTGGGACCTCCACGTAAATATTAAGGGCAATGTAAAAGCAGTGATATTTGAAACATTATTTTTTTTTTATTTTATTATTATTATTTTTTGCGGTATGCGGGCCTCTCACTGTTGCGACCTCCCCTGCTGCGGAGCACAGGCTCCAGACGCGCAGGCCCAGCGGCCATGGCTCACGGGCCCAGCCGCTCCGCGGCATGTGTGATCTTCCCGGGCCGGGGCATGAACCCGTGTCCCCTGCATCGGCAGGTGGACCCTCAACCACTGCGCCACTAGGGAAGCCCGAAACATTATTTTTTTCATCCTGGATCCTTGACCCTCTGGGTTATAATTCTCCTAATATTTAAACTTACCATAGACACTAGACATTCTCCCACAATGTCTGTGACACATTTGAGTTATTAGTGAACAAACACCTTTTATACCTATATCCTTGGTTGTGCCAGTAGGAACAGAAAACATGCCAACTTTATTAATTTCTCCCCATATGGGCTCTTTCATTAGGCTGTCAATGAGCGAACTCATTGCCAACTCAGAGTGGGTTACATAAGCACTGCTTCCTCTTTTATCTTCCCCCCAAAAATAACTCTCACCTGTACAGGTTCAACATGTACTTTGAGAAGGACACAGGAAACTCTCCTCTGTTTGATGAGATCTGATGCTGCCTCATTTGTGCATTATGGTTGTTTACCAAAGGGCACAAATTTTGTGATGGTAAGTTCTGAGTCAAAGTTCAATCTCTTTTATTCCAGTGGAATTACAATTTGCCAGATAGCTCTAAAAACCAGACTCTTTGACATCTAACATTTAGAAATGGTTCAGATTTTGCTTGTTTTTACACTAAAGGGATAGAATAAGAATGATGTTCATCCCGCGTTAAGAATTTGGTTCTTTCTGATGTTTTCAACCCTACAACCTCTATGCTTCCTTATATTTACGTTTAACTGCTCCCTGACAGTGTTTGCCCTTCCTCACGTAGATATGGCAATTTTAATCCTAAAAAGCTCTGCTGTCCCACATGGTAGCCACAGATCACATAAGGCTATTTAAATTTAATAAATTTGAAAATTCACTTCCTCTAGCCAAATTTCCAGTGCTCTCAATACCTCATGTGACATGGCTGTACTGCATTGGGCAGCACAGATATAGGGCTTTTCTATTCTTGCAGAATGTTCTTTTGGACAGCAGTATATAATGGATTTAGAAACTAACTTGACAGACTTCATAATCTGGTACTAATTCATTTGAGAATTGCTCTTGACCCATCTACTTCCCTCTTTTGAACTGCTCAGACTAATACTAAGACCAAGGTTGCTACTGTATAGCACAGTAAAGATTCAATACCTTACAATAAACTATAATGTAAAAGAATAAAAAAATAGATATTTACATAAATATATGTATAACCAAATCACTTTGATGTACAGCTGAAACTAAAACACTATTGTAAACCAATTAGACTTCAATTTTTAAAAGTTACTGAAAATAAGAAAAAAAAAAACAACCCATGTTACTATCAAGACTTAATTGGAACCTGAGGCCCAGGGTCATAGAGTAGGAGGCCGACTTGAGGTTTGAACGCAGGTCTTTCTGTCTCCAGGGCCTGAGCTCTTACGCACTCAGCTCTACCAACTCCTCCGCCCCCCACTCCGATGTGGGCCTGGCCGGTCAACGTGGGGACAGAGCCAAAACTGAATGTCATGCTGGAGCGGTACCCTGCCAAAGGCGAGGGCAGGGCTGGGCATGAGTAGGCAGCATGAACTCTCCAGGTGGGGGTAATTCAGCCCAGGCTAATTTTGTGCTCAAATGAAAGTAGCGTCCTTCATAACACAGCTACTGAGGCTTTTCACAAACCGGATACTTTTCCACTGGGAATACCCAAATAAGGATAATCACTGGTGGGTCTGTTAGGATTGGCGAGAAAAATTTGATATTAACCAAAAAAACTGAATGTGTGGGCGGCAGCTCCTCCTCTGCTTCTTCTCCTCCTCCTTCTTCTTTTTTCATTTTTTTCTTTTTGGAAAAACTTATTTCATTCCACAGGTCTCATGCACCAGCTAGCATTACAGTCTGCTTTTTAAACTTTTTCTCTGGGTCAACTCTATCAGACTGGCTGCTGCCACTCATTCAAAGCAAACAGTCCATATGCCTGCCCTGAATGTTGAGTGTTTGCTCTGAAGCTTAAATTTAGTTTTGCTTTTAATGCAAATAAATCTGTAGATTAGATAGGAGGAAATTGCATCTCTAGGGGGCAGCCTAGAGGTTTTCTCTAGCTTGTTATGAAAACCCCGCGTTTCATTATGTCATGGATTTCTTACTAGTCCCTCTTTCCTAGCACTCCTTTCTTTCCTTTTCTTCTTTCTTTCACATGATTCCTTGAAATTCGGCTTTTCAGTTGTCAGCACTTACCATATCTATTACTACGTTTTTATAGGTCACAACACTGCCAGAGTGAGCAAATCTAAATTGGAACAAGACAGAGTTTTCCTCAAAATGAGTTTGCACAGAAAGTATGCTAAGCCCAGGATGCAGGGGAAATTTCCTTGGAATCAAACAATGTCATGAGATCTTCAAGATCTAATCTGGCCTCCTCAAACCTGCTCTAAAAGGAAAGGTGCTGGATGGTAGAATAGAGAACTGCACCAACCTCCCTCCCAGGACCGTGGTTCTCTTGAACCTGAATGTGGTGTGTCACATTTCGTCATTAGGCCATTCCTTGAGCGTCTACCTGGTATATTGGACACGTTGGGTAATTAGCAATAATGAGTAAGAACACAAGAGCAGACCAATTTAAAAAACCTCTACCTATTAGTCACATTTGCAACTTACCAATTATCAAACACCAGCCAAATCCTGTCTATAATCAAGAATAATAAAACACCTATTGAGAAGGCGGACCTTTGAGATCATGATGTCAGAATTGGGTTGAACTACATGAGTCAGAATGGAAATTCACTGGGTCAATGGACAGAGAGAATAGTATAAGATAATAAGACTTGGAAGAGTCAGAACCAATGGGCTCAGACATAAAATAATCATGTGGTCAAAGCTGAATTTCAAGAATTCAAGACTTGGGCAAAGTTGTTACTGGACTTAATAATGTTAAGTGGTCTGTAGGCTCCAAGTGTCATGGACCGTGTCTATTTTTGCTTCCCATTGTGCCTCTAGCACCAAAGAGCAGTCAGCTTAGAGCAGGCATTCAGTAAGTATTTTGTAAATTAATTAATAAATGAATAAAGTGAAATTTGTTTTCTATCCTTTGTCACAAGTCTACCTCCCTTGGTCAAATATCTCCAAGGTGACTTGAGGAGTTTTATGGCCGCCCAGATGCCCCTAAGGGGCAGACCATGATGAACAATGGTATGTTCTTCAGGAATTCCTGTCTTGTTTTTCTGCTCTCCATCAAGCCCTAACTATGTTGAATTCTTTCCCTCAGAGCCAGTTCATTCCATTAACTTGTTTGTTAATGGGTCAATGAATGCAAATAAGTGTATGGGAATAAGTGTATTCATCCCTTATAACGCATTTTCATTTTAAGCGTGAAACTTCGGTTAAGTCTTTGGAGTCAGACCTGGATTGGAATCTGCCACTTAATAGCTGTTAGACCTCGAGCAAGTCACTTAGAGTCTCTAAGGCTTAGTTTCCTCATCTGTAAATAAGAGATATAAATAGTATAATACCTACCTCAAAGCAACGTTGTGAGCACTAAATAAAACTATCTTGGTAAAGTGCCTGGCATGGCGCCTATCATACAGAAAGCACACAGTTAATGAGCAGTTCTCAAAGTGCGTTCCCAGACGCCAGCATCAGCATTCCTAGGAATCTGTTACAACTGCACATTCTTGGTCCCTCCCCTAACCTGTTGAGTCAGAAACTCTGGGTGTGGGCCCAACAATCTTTGTTTTAATAAGATATCTAGGTGATACTGACGCAAGCTAAGTTTGAAAACCACTGCAGTAAATGCCAGTAGTAATAATAAATAATAATAACAAGCTAGTATTTATATCATAATATTGTATTGATATTATTATTGCTTTGCCAGGGACCATGCAGAATACTTTAGTTCGGCTGTTTTCCAACCAAGTTCTGGGAAGCTTTGGGGCTCACAGAAAAATGTTGACGGGCAGATCCCAGACAAGGATCTAGGCTGTCCCCAGCTCTGCCCTGATGAGTAAGCTCCACTTTGTCAGTTTCATATACTTCAGTTCCATTCCATGTTAAGTGCTTGACACAAGAGTTCTGCTCTGAGATAAATCTTAAAAATCACTCCCTTGCCCAAAATGCCAGTGGGAATTTGGCCAGACTATGGGGGAGAAACGGGGGATAGGAAGATTTTCCCGGGCCTGCTCTGCATTCCAATCTAAACTGCACAAGTATTCATTGGGAACTGTGCTAGGTACCTTTTGTCATACATCATATCATTAAATCCTTACAAGGTGTTCTTTCCCCTCCTTTTCGAGGGAGAAAATAAAAATGCAAAGAGGTTAAGGAAACATGTTCAAGGTCACACAGCTAGTGCAGCTGGGACTAGAAGCCAGATCACTGGATACTGAGATTGGTTCTCATTCTCCAAGAATGGCTGCTGGTTGCACTTGAGCAGATAACCTCTCGATGCAGCAGAGTCACCCATGGGGGCACTGGACGAACTCTTGCGGGGATGTTCAGATCACACTTTTGGACTAACAAGTAGAAGGCAGCTGGCTTTTGTTCCACCATTTGCTCAGGAACAAGGCCTGGGACAACTGATTGGTTTCTTCCAAAGTGAGTCATGGTCACAAGGAATTAGAAAGTTCTAATGGGGCTTTTCCCTATTAGAACTTTCCCTATTCAGATGGGGTTTTTCCCTATTTGCTAAATCAGTCAGGCTGGGAAGATGACCTCAGCATACTGGATATGTAGGAACTGTGAGCTGAGAGTACGAGAATCTGAATCCCAACCCTATAACCATGCCAGCTCAACTCTACGGTCCTAGGCAAGGCAAGCCTACCCCTTTGGACCTTGGTCAAGTGCCTAAATAAATGGCCAAACTTGTTATTTATCATCCAAGCTGGACTTTGAATTAGATGATATTGAGAGGTCTTTGAGCATCTTGGAAAGATGCCCTAGATAACTATGTTGTCATTAACTGCAATATTACTTATTCATTGATTAAGCCATTTCACAAATGTTTTTTAAGCACTTATCATGTGCCAAGTGTTGTACCAGGTACTAAGAACACAACTGTGAACAAGACAGGTGTGGTCCCAGCCTTCATGGAGCCTAGAGTTTGGTGGGGATGGGGAATCTCTGCTAATGGTCTGTCCTGTGCCTATCGCATAGAAGTATTGTTAAGTATTTACCATGTGCTAGGCATGATACGAAGTGCTGCACACAACTTATTTCACTTAATTCTCACTATAGTCCTACAAGGTAGGAATAATGATCTTCAAGTTACAGAAGAGGAAACTAAGGTTCAGAAAGTTTAAGTAACTTGCCAAAGGAGAGTTTCCTGTTTCTAAATGGCAAGATCTATCTGACTTCAAAGTCATGCTCTTAGCCTCTATCTCATAGGTATCTATGTACATTTATACCCACATACAAGCACTATCTCCTTTAGAGTGCCTGCAAGAGTATCCGGCCTATGGTGGCTTGTTATTAAGTAAATATGCCCATGTGACTCAAGCTAGGGACAGAGGTCACAAATGATGAGATGAATGAGGGTCGTGGGAACTGAGTGAGCATTCTGAGAGGGAGGCAGGGGGAGAGAAGACCCACCCAACAGTGGCCTGAGAAACAGGTATGAGCAGAGGGGATGTCCGAGACTGCTGTCCAAGCTGCCAAGAAGCCACAGCGCTAGAAACTGTCCGTGCCAGGAGTTTTCAGAGTGTGTTGGTGGTGGCTGCAGGAGATAGGAAGAGAGGGCTGACCCTAACCATCTCTCCCAGCTGTCATCACAGAAGGATGTTACAGCCGTCAGTCAGTCGGGCCCTGGTCCATCACACAGACTGGAAGCTCTGTCTACCCCAGTGGCGTGGAAGAAGGTGGCTCCCAGAGAAGGCTGCTGTGACAGTGTGTGGGCTGCTTTCCTCATGCTCTTCTGCCCCACCTGTTTCTCCAGAGTGGCAGCGTCCCATTAATGGCCAATTTGCTGGGCTGGGCATACAGAGATAATTTACCAGTGGTCTCTGAGTGCAGGACTGCGTTAAAAGGGGAGGACAATTGGGACTTCCCTGGTGGCACAGTGGTTAAGGTCCCAGGTTCCCAAGGCAGGGGGCCCAGGTTCGATCCCTGGTCAGGGAACTAGATCCCACATGCATGTTGCAACTAAGAGTTCACAGGCCACAACTAAGGAGCCAGTGAGCCGCAACTAAGGAGCCCACCTGCTGCAACTAAGACCAGGAGCAACCAAATAAATAAATTAATAAATATTAAAATAAAATAAAATTGCACTCTCCCCTCTCCTGTTTAAAACAAGAAGAAAAGGTGACGACAGTTGTTATCAGCTGCCTTGATAACAGGACAACATTTGCTCCTCCCCTCATCATGTAAGCTGCTCAGCTTTAAATAACACTGTTTTAGAAAAGTGTGCTGGGCTTCCCTGGTGGCGCAGTGGTTAAAATTCTGCCTGCCAATGCAGGAGACACAGGTTCGAGCCCTAGTCCAGGAAGATCCCACATGCTGTGGAGCAAGCCCGTGCACCACAACTACTGAGCCTGTGCTCTAGAGCCTGCGAGCCACAACTACTGAGCCCACAAGCCACAACAACTGAGCCCATGCGCTGCAACTACTGAAGCCCACATGCCTAGAGCCCGCGCTCCGCAACGAGAAGCCACCACAATGAGAAGCCCACACGCTGCAACGAAGAGTAGCCCCCGCTCACCACAACTAGAGAAAGCCCGTGCACAGCAACAAAGACCCAACGCAGCCAAAAATAAATAAATAAATTTATTTTTTTTTAAAAGTGTGTTAATTTGAAAGTCCCAATTATTGCTTGTTAAATTCAGGTTACCCAATATCCCTGGCTAAGAGTTTTTAGTTGATGGAGTCACATGATGAAGGTGATATCACTGTTACCTTTTCGTTCAGGTCATAGCAGGGAACAAGCACTGAGCATCCAGGCATGCACAGAAAGAAGAACCCAAACACTGGAGGCTGACAGACCTGAGTTAAACCCCCAGGTGTTACTTCCTGTGGCGGGCTGACTCAGATGGCCCCCCATCCTCCCCCCTCCTAGAATTCATGCCCTTGCTAGGCCAGCCCTCCCCTTGAGTGGGGGCAACTTCATTCTAGCCAACCAAATATAGCAAAGGTGATGAGATGTCGCTTCTGAGATTAGGTGATAAGAGATTGTAGGCTCTGTCTCATTAGCAGACACTCTGTGCCTTCTCAGCCCACACACGTTGATGAAGTGAGCAGCCACATCACACAGGCCCCCACGGCAAGGAACTGACAGTGGCCTCCAGCCAGCAGGCAGCAAGGAATTGAGGCCCTCCGTCCAACAGCTAAAAAGGAATGGAATTCTGTCAACAAACGGTGCCTTGGAAGTGGATCCTCAGCAACTGAGCTATCAGATGAAACCCCAGCCCTGGCTGACACTGATGTCGGCCCATAAAAGACTCTGAAGCAGAGGACCCAGCTAAGATGTGCCCAGGTTCCTGAAGCACAGAAACTCAAATGATAGGGGTGAGTTGCTTTAAGTTGCTACATTTGTGGCCATCTGTCACACAGCAATAGAACAGTAAGGCACTTCCCATCTGGGTGAATTTGGGCAGGTTATTTCTCCTCTATAAACCTCAGTTTTCTCATGTGTCAAAAAGGCAGGGGCAATAATAAAAATGATAATACGCCTGACTTTGAGGAATGAAAAGAGAAAGTGTGCCCAAAAGTGTGCAAATGTTGAAATCTCCTGAGTAAGGGATCTGGGCTTTGCCTGGGCTGGAGTTGGAGGAATGGGGGTGAGTGGAGTGGTTGGAATTACTCAGGAGTGGGAAGGGCTTCCCTGTAGCCGTGAGGCTTGGAGCACAGGGATCTAAAGACAGGATGTCAAGTAAAGACAAAGTTAGGGGCCCCAGAGACCACCAAAGGAGTTCAGCCAGACAGAGCTGTAGGCTCAAAGGAAAAGTGGGAAACAGTGCTAAGAATGAGATGGAGGGAGCCTTTTATATGGTGCCAGTGATGCCGATGAGTGGGAAGAATAGATTAGGACACTATGATTGTTTAAATACATGGCGGAAATCAATTCGTGTCAAGGGCACTGGAATCCAGGGCTTGGGTACCCACTGCACTTGGTTCCAGGCCCTCACCCCATCTTATTCATGGAACTCCTCGCCACACGGCCCAGGAATCCCAGGGGACCCCTTTTTGATGGTGATTCCCAAACCCTACATCAGCCTTCTCTATCCATCTGCCCGCTCAGCATCTCCGCTTTGTATCTAATGGGCATCTGCAATTTAGCATGTCCAAATCTGAACTCCAGATTTCAAACTCGTCCTCTAGATTCTACTCCAGCTGCAGCCCTCCCACTTTCGTCTTGCTCTGACACCTCTATAGGGAACTGGGATGATAGAAGAATAACCTTACAATACATATTGTGAAAGATACACAAATGGAGATTTAAGTAAAAAGAGTACAAAGCAAACATCTTCCTTTCTCTGTCCTGCTGTCCTCACTCCTCCCCCACCACGTATGTTAGAATTGTTTTCGTATCAGAACCTATGGAGCTACCTGCACTCACCTGGCCATGACTTACCACCTTTCTGTTATTGATGAACAGATTGTTTCCACCCCAGCCCCCATTTTTTTATCACAAGCAACACTACAATGAACATCCATGTCCATATGCACAATTGTTTCTTCAGGATAGATCTTAGAAGTGGGATGGTAAAGTCAAAGTGTTTACACGTGAAATGTTTGGTGGAAACTGACGAAACGCTCTTTGAACGTGTCTGAGCCAATTTACACCCTCACCAACAGCGTGTGACGATGCCTCTGCACCAATGCTGGACACTCTCAACCTTTTATTTTTTATTTTTTCAACCTTTTAAAAATTTGCCACGAATGAGGTCTTGTCTTAATTTGCAATTTCCTGATGACTAGAGAGCTTGAACACATTTTGATGACTAGAGAGCCTGAACACATTTTCAAGTATTTATTGGCCATTTGTATTTGTTCTTCAGTGAATTGTCTCTCTGTAGCCTTGGTTCATGTTTCTGTTGGGTTATTTATCCCAAATTACTAATGAAAAATCTGAGCACTGGAGAAATTAAGTTAACTTCTAAATTGGCTTGAAGTCTCACAAGTAGTAAGCAGCTGAGCTGGGACTTAAGCTTGGCTCTGTTTCTTGAAAGTACAGGTCAGTTGTTCTGCTTTCTCACGTATGGTCAGTGTTAACTAATGAATGAAAACCTGAAGGCTGGAACTTCCCTGGCAGTCCAGTGGTTAAGACTCCGCGCTTCAAATGCAAGGGGGCGTGGGTTTGATCCCTGGTCGGCTAACTAAGATCCCACATGCCATGTGGCCCAAAAAAAAAAAAAACAAAAAAAACTCCTAATTATTCTTAGCCTTCATCTCCTTAAAAAAACAAACAAACAAAACCCCCAAAAAACCTGAAGGCTGGCTATCACTGTCCTGCAGAAGCCTGGCCCTTCCTGCTTTTAACTGAAACATCCCAGCTGTATGATGCAGCTCCCTCCAGGGGCTGGGCCTCCATGAAGGCCCTGGGGAAGGCCATCAGGCTATCTGACTGACCACGACTGTCGTGCTGCACTGGCCCTGGCTGCCCACGCTACAGCATTTAGCTGGAGAGCAATTACATTGCCCCTCAAGACACAGGCAGCCAGAGCTAAGTAGCAACCTCTGGTTTACAGCCATTTCCTTACTTGCCGATTAGGGCTAGACAGTCCGTGGCTTTTGGTGCAATTCATTCTCCAAAATCTGAACCTGATACGGCTCCCTGGATCTGGCAGAGCTCAGCTGGAAAGTTGGAGAGGGAACGCGCAAGCCGCTGCTGCCAACTCATCTGACATCATGCCAGGGCCACCCGACCATTGTCTGTGGCAGAACAAGGCCTTTCTTTGGCAGGGGTTTGCAGCCCGCCCTTCAGTGCCTGTCGGGAATCTGGCTACTTCTCAGCAGGCCCGAGAGCGTCTGAGTGCCCCAGGAATGCCTTCTCTATTAATAGAAGTCCTTTTCAGGGTTTCCACTGCCTGGAAGCCTGAACAGCATCCGTACCATGTTATACATTCTGCAGAGCACCAGCTGTGGGCGTGGTGGGAAAGATAATCTTGGGAGAGACACCGGGTGCTGTCAATAGGCAGCTGTTCAAATCCCCTAGCCTGGGGCCGTCACAGACCAGCACGGGGGCAGACCCTTGCTGCAGGCAGCTGTGCTTAGTTTCACAGTGAGTCCAGGCAGCTCAGAGGTTTGATGTGACTAGCAGGTAATGAACCTGATTCTTTTGTCACTCCAGACTCACTGATCCTCTTGGACAGTGATTCCAGTTGGGTCTTTGTAGACAAGTTACTATGACTTGGGGGCTCCCTGAGGTCAACACAGACCCTGCTGGAAGAAGATGCTACGGTGGGGGGGAACCTGGTCCCAATCAGAACCCAGTTCTGCCACCCAGTGGCCTGGCTTTGAGGAGGTGTCAGAGCTTTAATACAGCTCTCTCAAACCAAAATCCCTGTTCCCATCTTGGAAACAGCAGGGAAACGCCACTCAACCTTCTATGGGGTCTAAAGCGGAAGGGTCAAGTCTATGGCTGGAGTGACCATTCCTGGGAACCAAAGCCTGCTCCAGCAGTCACAGGGAGAAGGGCAGGCCTACAACGGGAAAGCTTGGCTGTGCAGTACTGAGAAGGGAGGTGCAATCCCAGGAAGGAGAACAGCAGGTGCCACAGAAATGAGCTTGTCAAACACACATGAGACACCACAAGGGCCACCCCAGAATATTTGGGAGGGATCTGAGGAGGGCTGAGAATCCCCAAAGTAAGTGTCAGAGCCAGAGAAACAAGAATTCGTGTCTGTAGTTGTGAGTCTCTCCTCACCCCAGGCTGGTGCGGTTTGGAGAAGATGGATGACATCAGTAAATGTCCAGAGGCTGGGAGACAGAATTAGTCACCCTGCCCAAGAGGATGAATTCCCTAGTTTCTGCCTGCTTGTGACATCACCGCTCCAAAGCATAGCCCACTGTGGTGCCAGATGAAAAGTTCTATTTCTAGAGGATTCACAAGAGTGCCATTGTCTTGATGACGAGCTAACACACCAAGGTCATTGTATTTCCCAGCAGCTGCTCTGCCCAACTCCACATCCGTAATCCTCTCCCTCAGCAGCAGGCAGGACCGTCCCCAGGAGAGGGGCTCTAAGCAGCGAGCAGCATACTGAACTCAGTGTTTATTGTCTTTTGTCAAAATTCTGTCTGGAATCACCACCACTAGCTTCCAAATGGAATTTTCAAGAGCGTGTGGCCAGGTTTTTTTTGTGCTTTTCCAGAGCTGAAGAGCACAGGGTCAGAGTAAGGTTTGAAGGGCACCTCAGGGAATAAGCTTTCATGCATTAAGCAAAGGTTTGGTCAGAGTTCTAAAGAGACTGGACCATGTGGATGGCTTGGATGAGTTCATTAGCCCGGAGCAAGATGATGCCTCTGGCTTGCTTATGGATAACAGACCTTTTTCAAAAGCTTGGGAGGTACAGGTGGAGAAGGTGCTTCCCGCCTGCCACAAGAAGGGCGCTGGTTTGTGTTTCCTGCACAGCGAGAGCTTTACACGAAGTCACTCATATTACCTCACTAAGCCCTTCTTGTAACCAGTTACAGGAGTCGCTGAGGAGCTGGCCAGAGTCAGAAATAGTCTTTGAAGGAAGGAGGTGCATAGTTTAGCTCTGTCACCAAGTATCACCCACTCCGCAGCGAAATCACCAGTTTTAATGGCACTGTACAAGCCAGCTAGTAAATGGCACGGGTTAAATAACAGTCACTTTCCACGTAGGGGTTTTCCTCTGAGCTAAGGCCGCTTGCAAATATGAAGGACATGCTTCTGAAGTAGTAGGGTTGTCTAGTAAAGAATTTCATTATATCCCCATGTTTAATTTAGATGAACTTTGAATTCTAAAGGGCTCAATGTCAGGCGAGCTGGGAGAGGAGGGGATGGAAGGAGTGTGGGTGTGGTGGGAAAAGGAGGCCTGGAGACAGCCCTCAGCAGGGTACACCTGACCAAATTCGTGTCCCATTGCAGAGTGACACCTGGGGGAGGCTGTGTAGTTCGTGTCCCTTCAGTTGCTAGATTTCTATTTCTGATAACAAGGACTGCTGGAGTCAGTTGTTAGACCAGGCACTTTCCAGACCCGTTTTAAAGTTGATTCTCCACAGGAGTTTGTCTTTTTAGAGCCCCTTGCAGCCCAAGGCTCAAAGTGGCCCATAACATTTCTAAGCAGGAGAAACTCAAGATTTAAAAGACCAAGGCCATGTGGGAAGCAAGACTCCCATCCAAGACCCCCGCTTTTCTTCATCACCATGTGACATTATCCCCTTCTCTTTCCGAGCCTGTGTAGCTTCATGCTCCTTGGAGAATTTGTTCAAGGGTTTGGTTTTGACTCACCTTTTCTGCTCTCCTTCCTCGCATCCCAGCATCATTTGGAAAATGGAAAAGCACCGCTCCCGGGATTTAGCACCCTCTCCCTGGAGCCACTCACCAGCAAGCTCACGCTCGCATGCGTGACCCATGGGGTCCCAACCATGATGGATCTGCGTGTTGACACTTGGGATCTCAGAAGCAGGGAAAGTAGGTTTGGAGCACTAACATTTCTTATGGGATATGATGTGGCCACCTTTTCTTTTCCTGCACTGGTGGAGGAAACAACTGCAGAGATCATCCAAACAAGCTGATGAGACTCAAAGTGAATGGAATTTGTCTTTGAAATGTGTTCTCCAATTCCCATGCACTCCTGCATGATACTGTACCAAGACAAGCCTGAGAATTCCGCCGCGGTGATAGGGTTACTGAGGGCGTGTGCTAGTGCCTCAGCAGGGACGTGGGAAAGGAAAGGGCTGGAAGGCAGGCTGGAAGGGTGTTCTCACGGGTCGGGGAGATACACAGACTGAAGTCGTCAGGGTGTGCTGTGGCCCTACCGCGCGGCACCAGGTCTGACTGGGTGACAACAGCTTCCTTCTGGTTCTCAGGGACTAGCCTGACTGCAGAGTGAATTTTTGCTCCTGGTTATTTCAGAGTAAGCTTGAGTAAAAGCCGCTTCATTATGAGGAGTCTGTAAGAGCTTCTTCTGTTCTCAGAAGAGTCCGTAATGGCCTTGTTCAGGGGGCACCCTTCCCCTATCTAGGAAGAAGGGTCCAGATAGGGGAGCACACTGGTTGTCTCCACAGCCTTGCCCTGCCTCAGGATCCTCTGATTTTATCAATCACTAAATTATTTCAACGAATCTGTTGCTCCGGTTCTTTAGGGCATTTTCAAGTCTTTGCAACCACATGGATACTGGGAAAAAATGTGTCAGTTATCATCCTAATCCACTCAGCATGGCCATCCTGGTCACAGGCAAGGCAAGGGGCTGATGAAACTGAATGAGTTTTCTTCATTCCATCCCGTGCACGGGCAACCAAGCAGACCAGCAGTGTTCACCGCATCAGGGCCTCCGTGATGCTGAGCAAAAAGGACCAGGGATTTCATTAAAAGTTAAGACCAACGCTGATGACACTCTGTGGAGGAGAGCAGGTAAGAGGGCTCTGAAGCCACACTGCCTTGGTTTGAATCTCAGCTCCAGCACCTACCAGCTGTGTGATCTTATGAAAATTACTTAATGTCTCTGGACCTCAGTTTCCTCATCTATAAAAGGGGGATATTATGGGAAAGGGAAGTATTGGGGAGTTTGGGATTAGCAGATGCAAACTATTATATATAGCATGGATAAACAACAGGGTCCTACTGTATAGCACAGGGAACTACCTTCAATATTCTGTGATAAACCATAATGGAAAAGAATATGAAAAAGAATATATATGTATGTATAACTGAATCACTTTGCTGCACAGCAGAAATTAAACACAACATTGTAAATCAACTAGACTTGAATAAAATTAAAAAAACACAAACCTTGAGATATAGAAATGTTTTAAAAAAAGAGGGGGTATCAATCATAACATCTACCTTTTGTTGGGAGCATTGCAGGAGTCAAAAGGAGTTTAGTACAGCGCCTGGTACTTAGAAAGGGCTTTATAAATGTTTGTTTTAAAAAAATTATTGCGTGTAACAGTGCACACAGCTGGGGTATATTCACTTAGCACTGTTTGCTTCATGGCAAAATGAATGAAACCTCCTCGGGCTGTTCCACACTTGCAAACAATGCAAGCAACACTGGGGAGCAGGGTAACCTTGGACCTTGTCCACACTCACCAGAATCAAAAAACATCATTTTGAAACTTAACGGTAGTAGCGAGACTGCTGTTAAGCCACTGTTAAAATGTTTCTTGGGGGAGTAGGGGCTTCCGTTATGCTTGTGACATGTTTACTGTCCTTTTCACCAATATCCCTTCTCAGGGAGTGTGTCCCAGGCTCAGCCAAATCACCCAGCAAAGGACAACTGTCAACCCCATGACTGTGACATGGGTTAGACCTAATTCAGTAGAAAGAATAAAAGCCCTGAACAGAAGGGGCAACACAGAAAGAGGGAAGGAAAGGCCTTCCTGTTCCTTCTTGGGCCAAAAGGAAACCCTGGGGCAACTCTGGGAGCCGCTGGGAACTCCCAAGGCTGCCTCCAGTTTGGGCTTTGGCCTGCGGTGGTCTATGACACCCCTGGCCATCACCACATGCTGTCACTGCATCTTGTGCCCTGGAGCCCCCAGGAGTGTCAGCCAGTTTTTAGGGGCTCCCAGCTACCTCACTTCTGGCCAGATATCCTACAGATGCTCAAATCCTTCCCCACCCACCCCTGATCTGTGCAGGCCTCAGGCAGACTGATTTCAGCCAAGTAGAAACCTGTGGTCCCAGCACCGCCCTCGGCACCCTGAATTTGGGTTGGAAGTCACAGGGCTTCACAAAGCCTGCCGGCTGATCATCAGAAAGTCCCGGGCTGCCTTGGAACACAGAGCAGCCTTTCACCTTGCTCAGAGCAAAATGAAATGTGCCATCCATCTCCTCTCTGGCATTTCCCCAGCCCTTCTCAGAGTGAGCTAAATGCCATGGTTCATCGATCGGTCAATAAGTCATGTTTATTGAGCTGACAGTGTGTACGTACGGGGGTGTGGGAGCTGCAGAGAAAGATGGATGAGAAGGGAAGAAAACCAACCAGAGTCAAATGTTAGGGTTTATGTATAAAGAAAGGACTCTACACCTCCGTCTCCTATGCACAGCTGGGCTGCTCGCTCCTTTCACGCCACTCTGGGGGTCTGCTAGCACGCCTCTCCCAAAGGCTCCACAAGGAAATGGGCAAAAGGCTACCCAGCACTAGAAAGCCCTTTCCTTATGCAGTGCTGACCTCTAGAGGCTTCCAATTAAAAGGCATCCCAAAGGACCAACTTCGTTTTACTGTAGGGTTTTTTTTTTTTTTGTGGCACGCGGGCCTCTCACTATTGTGGCCTCTCCCGTTGCGGAGCACAGGCTCCGGACGCGCAGGCTCAGCGGCCATGGCTCACGGGCCCAGCCGCTCTGCGGCATGTGGGATCTTCCCAGACCGGGGCACGAACCCGTGTCCCCTGCATCGGCAGGCGGACTCTCAACCACTGCACCACCAGGGAAGCCCTACTGTAGGTTTTTACATCCCGCATCGTTGCCATATTTTCCTGGAAAACAAAGAGGAGAAAATCTCTCTGCTCCTTTAAATGTTGCCTAATAGGAAATGCCTACTTTATTCTTTGGCTCCCTAATTACAGCCTGCTCAGATTTTTAGAAATGCCATTGCTTTTTGCTCCAAAAAAGGGAAAAAAGGTGGGTCAAAGATCAGGAAAGTATTTCAAAGTTAGTATTTGCCCACTGTGAAACTAAGAGGAAACGCACTGTGCCAGCTATTTCGGGACACATTTCTTGAGTTTTCAAAGTACCAGATGGTCAGGCCCGCCAAGGGAGGAAGGCATGTTCGCTCCGCACCCTGCCCCTCGCCCTGATTCAGCAGGAGAGCACGGGGTGGGGAGGGGGTACTACCTGCCAGCCCCTCCTGCACACACGCAGCCAGCCCACTGGCTCCAGCCCCGCGGCAGGGTCCAAACACTGGGTAGTGGGTTTTGTTCCGCTTACTTTATTTCAACCTGTTCACATCCACAGTGAACACTAGGGACAATGGGGTATCCCACCCGGCCTGACTTTACTATGAAAACCAGGCTCGTTTCTAAAGGAAACGAGACTATTTGTTACGTCCCTAAGCAAAACAGCCCAAATATTCCTATTTTGTGGTACTTTTTATCCTGTATTCTTGATCACAGAAAGAAGGGACATGTAGGAAGGCAGGAGAAAGTATCCAGGGATGTCAGCACTGGAGCTAATATACACCCACTATTTTGGCTGGGATCTTTATTTCTTTTCTTTTTATTAGAGTTTACTTTTTATAGTACTTTTAGGGTCACAGCAATTTTGAGCAGAAGATACAGAGATTTCCCATTTAGCCCCAGTCCACACACATGCATCTCCCATTTCAACATCCCCCATGTAGTGATGCATTTGTTACAACTGATGAGCCGACACTGACACATCTTATCACCCAGAGTCCATAATTTACACTAGTTCACACTTGGTGTTGTACATCCTATGGGTTTGGACAAATTTATAATATGTGTTCACCATTACAGTATCACATAGAATACTTTCCCTACTAAAACCCCCTGAAAATCCTCTCTGCTCCGTCTATTAATCCCTCTCTTTTGGGGTCTTTATTTCTAAAAGGGACCTTAGAGAAGATAGGTCAATGTCAGTCGCCCAGCCCTCGTTTCCTGAGACAGTATTTTCCTTATAAACTTTGCTTCCCACCTGCCCTAATCTCACTAGCCAAGATACATTCCTACAATGCTAGTGCCTAGAGGGAACTTGGAAATGAGTCCACAGTCTTGTTTTTACAGATGAGGAAACAAAGGTGGGGCAGGGGGCAAGGGGGAGCTGGTGACAAGCCTGTGATCACACAGCCGGTCAGGGAGGAGACTGGGCTAGAACCTTGTCCCCCGGGAACCAATTTGAGAAAGATTCACTGCAAAGCGGGAAGTGGCTCTTTCCAACACCAGTCCCTGCACTCAGATAGAGGAGCCAGCTTACATCTGTTTCAAATTCTTTGCCCATTTAGGTTGTTACATAATGTTGAGCAGAGCTCCCTGTGCTATACAGTAAGTCCTTGTTGGTTATCCATTTTAAATATAGCAGTGTGTACAACAGAAACTAACACAACACTGTTAATCAACTATACTCCAATATAAAATACAAAGTTAAAAAAAAAGTCTACCTGTGAGAGCGCTCAACTAACAGTAAGAAATGAGTTCTCTTGTAAGAAAGCCTTTGTCTGAGGTCAGGATCTTACACTAAGTGAGGTCTGGAACGCTTGCACACAGCCGACCACTCAGTACCATCTCTGACAACACCCACGTCCAAAACGAAGAAGCACGAATTAAGTTACCTGAAACACACACAGGAGCCTCTAGGCTGTGCCTATTAAGGCACTCGCAAATCTAATTTAACCATCTATGGAGACTTATTCATTTGGGGAAAGAAAATTGCTCTTGATCAAATAATGGGACTTACCACCAACTTCCAGACTTATTTTTTAAATGCCATTGTTTCTGAATAACAATTGGGCGGAAAGTAATGGGAAATGGTGTCATGTCATGGTAGAAGGGCCACAGGTTTCTAACTGATGCCACGAAGGATTCCTAACTAGGACGGGAAAAAATCTAAAGTTCGAAGGAAGAGTGGAAAATTACTAAACACCAGGTACAGCATCAGGATAGATTAATGTCTCCAAATACATCAATTATTAACATCTGAATCATATCAGTGGTTCTTGTAATCACTCCTCCCTCCCCAACCCCCTGCCCCCCGCAGCCAGGCTCCAGCATCAGCAACCACAAAGCCGGCTGATGGTCCCTATTCCCGGTCCTCCTTTATGGCAAGTCAGGCGCCTTTAGGACCAAACGTGGTGGAGAAAGTAAACAAGAGGCAAATCGCAGCGGAGTTCGGAAGGCTCTTTAATAGCAAGCGTATGGTAATTACATCGTTGGATGAGATCCTCACCCTCAGGGGAGAGAGGAAGGAGCAGGTGTGGACAGGGTTCAATTCTGCGTTTACACTGCTGAAGAAGCTAATGAAGGGCAACGGTTTTTGGCAACCCATTTCACAGTTTTGTAATTTACAAGAGAGTTCTTTGAAAGGAATATAAAGGCAAAGAAAGCAGAGACACCCTGCATGAAACATTTCTCACCTAAAAAACAAAACCCCCAAACCATTCCTTGCTTTTTCTTCTTATGTAGATACTAAACTTTGCTCTCTTACACAAATTAAGACTGGTTCACAGATAGTTTCAAGTTTTCCCTAGAACTGATGACTTACTTTCTCCTCTAAAAAGCTGACATTTGTACAGAGTATTGCTCTGTATCTTATCTGCCTAGCTATCAGAAGGTACTTAAAGTAAAAAATGAATCTGAAGAAACAAAAAAGACAAAAAAAAAAACCAGGCAAAGGCAGTTTTACAAGGAACAGACTGTCAGCTCTCTCTGTGGTACTGAGTAATTGAATACACAGTTCTCAGAAAATGAAATGTTTATTTGTATGTGGCCTGGTGCCTGCTTTTAACTACTTGGGCCTCTTCAGCCATACCGTGCTTTAAGTAGACTTTCTACAACATGAAATGCTCATAGGTCCTCTATTTTTGTCATCCAAATTTAAATGAAAATACCAAAGACAACACATTATTTAACAATTTGCCCAAGGAACACGAGCTATAGATATTTTACCATGGACACCACGTTGCCACGGATACCAGTGGCTACCGGCATTCTGGCAAGTCTGAGAATTATTCTGTATAAAATCTAAAAGACTTCAGCCTTTCATGCCATACCTGGTATCACCAAACCAAGATAACTGCTTGTGTCTTTATGGAAGAGGATTAGTTGTTAATGCAAAAAAACTTGAGGCTTCTCTGGTAATCCGAAGACTAAGCAATCAGGCAATGGCGTCTCTTTGGAGTTAACACTCACTAGAGGGAAGAGGGATCTGTGATCCACTTGAGTTTTAACTGTGCTCTTTTGCAACCCGGAAGCGTGGTGGAGCAGGCGGGCTCTGCCCTCTGGCCGGCTGGGGCATTCCTGATCTGTAGCCTCCTCTGCAGCTGACAGCGAGGTCAAGTTTGGTTCCCGTTGTGCCTGCCAGGTGATTGGAGCCCCTTGCAGATCTGTCAGCACTTTGGAAATACAGGCTTTGCTAGCAGCTGGTTGAGTGAGGAACAGAACTCCACCAGATTTGCAAGACACCCACTGTCTCCTTGGCTGGGGGGCATTTTTAAAGCCACAAAGCCACCCCCGACAGAGGCCTTGCCTCTCAACATGCAAGCAGCCCCTTTGAGGAAAGCAGGATCCTGGTGAGATAGCCAGGACAACAGTTCTCTTGTATTTTATATGATGACTGCCTCTTGCCTTTATATTTATTTAAAAAATCAGACCCTAACTCTCCCATTCTACCTCACTCATCTCCTCCTACCCCGGGTTAAGTCCTGCCTATTCCTATGTGTCTCGCAAACCAGGAGAAATAAGATCTGTTCATACCACAGCTTCCCAACTTGTACATTTTAACATGAGGCAGATTCCTAAAATATAAATTCCAATGATGCTCTAGTATCACAGCTCTCCTAGGTCCATACACTTTGTGCTCTTATGAAACAGAAGCAATATTTAGACATGTACTTGTGCTAGGGAAAGTTTTCTGCTCCTATGTGGAAACACAGTGACTACGAGAGGAGAGGGGTTTTCACTTAAGGACGCTGGAAACCTCAATTCTGGCACCAGGACACAAGGAGAATTCCTAAATTAGAGACTTTTCATGTTCTAGGCATGGGGAAAAAAAAGCACTATGTGTTGCTGGGAGCCTGGGAGACTTGAGTGGACACCGTAGTGTCCATGGTGGTGGCAGGCATACTGTGGGGTCTCACCTCCCTCCAGAATCTGCTCTCCGACTCCCCGAAGTCTCCTTGGTATGATTATCAGGCAGGGAAAGTAACCAGGTAACCACCAGAAAAATGTCTCTGTGATTCACTCAAACCTGGGACCAAGGTTTTGGAACGTTATCACAGGTGTGACTTCACAGCTAGCCCACAGTGATCAACAAGCAATCAACCATTCCCCTATTCACACACACACACACACACACTCACACACTCAGTCACTTTCTCTGTTACTTCTCTTTCTCTCTACTGGATGACACGGCAACAAAGCACTCATCTCTCACGCTCTTCCAGCTATTCTTCATGCAAATTCCCCGACTAAGTTAAGTTAAACTTACTCTACTTCCAAAGCCCCAGTCTGTCAGAGCACAAGGCAAATCCATACCTTCCACGGCACAGCAGCCAACTGGGACAAGTATTGATACGCTTTCCATATCTCCGGGGCCCCCCTTTACCCTCTCATCTGAGGACAGAATCTCATCAGCCCCTCAGCATCAGACCTGAGGGGGTTTCAACACGTACAGACTAACACAGACCTGTTCTAAGGTCATCCTGTGGCCAGGATCCTAAGGACAGCAAGATTCAAAATGCATTTGCTTCGCATTTCTCGAAAAGTTTCCTTCATTGTTGCTCTTCATACACACACACATAGTAAGGCAGTTAAGGAAGGACAGTGGTTCAAGCAGGAAGGGCCAACACCCCTTTCTTCAGGCGAGTTAAATGACCTGTCCAAGGGCACGTACATGGTCACTGGCAGAGTCAGGACTAAACCCGGGTCTCTCTCCTAACTCCTGGGTCTACGCTTCTCCTGTGGCACCACACTGCCTCTCGGTAGGTGTGTTTACATGTTTGTGAGAGTCGGAACTCGGTCTAGCCAGGGAACCACTTCCATAATGAGAACCACAGGCTGCCTGCGTCCCTGAGCGGCCAGGTGAAGCTCTGCACTGAGCCAGTTCTGACGCCACCCACGACCCAAACAGAGAATCCACAGCGCAGGTGAGTGTGTACATGTGCATGTGTGTCAGCATGCACTGGCTGGGATGTGCACAATCAGAGAAAACGAAGCTTTAGAGGAAACAATCCGATTCGCAATGCCCTCTGGGGTTTTGCCTTGAAAATAAGTTAACACACAGCGATGTCCTTTCCTAGCCCTGGGGCAGAACAAAGGCCAGATTTCTCCTCAGCCCACTGAATGGCTGAGTCTATCTCAGCTCAATTTTTATCGACAGAGAACATTCACATAATAATACCACAATGTATTTGGTCAAAGCCTAAACACTTTTTTCATAAAATACATTTTATATGTCCATTCCATTTTCAAACATATGTAAATTTAGGTTTTAAGCCTCCAGTACAAAATTCCAGTTTACCTTTGAATGGAGCAAGCCAGTCCAGCTTCTTCATTTCGGTGGCAGAAGTCATCCTTTCAGACTACAGTGGGAACACGGAGCTTTACAGACGTGGGCTCTACCTACGGGAGGCATAGCTCCCAATCACCTGTGCTCAGGTTCACAGCCAATCAGAACACAGGCAAGGGAGCAAAGCACGGAGTCCGCTTGCTCCACTGGATAAAACCCCAAGGTTTGTTTTGTTAATAGGCTACTCCAAAGATAATTCATTTCACTTGAAGTTAACCTTTAATATGTTTTTCCAAGAAAAGAAAAAAACATGGGTACTGAAGCACGGATCGAAACCACGAAATTATTTTACCCGATGACTTAAAACTGTAGGACACCATTTTACCACGAGCAGCTGTGGTACCAGCTGTACTCCTCACGGCACCAATCAATTAAACAGAAAATGTTGAGATAATCAGGTTTACACCGACATGCCTGGAAGATATACAAGACTCCCGTAAACTCCGTGGCCTCTGCTGCTTTTTTTTTTTTAATCTAAAACTTTGACAACCCAACAGGCATGTGTGTGCATGTTAAAAACAATTCCACCCCAGATGTTAAGTGTTGTAAAAGAGGCATTCTGCATCTTTTATTAGAACCAGAGATGCAGAAGGGTCTAAGCAAAATGAATGTTTTAAATAATTCCATGTTAGCATTGCAAAGAATTTCCCCCTCGGTGTGTGTTGCTAGATGATGACAGCAGTGTCTCCAGTTATGATAGTAGTTGTTTCTGTGAGTTGTCTGAATATGTGATCATTAAAACTTCCCTTCTGAACCAAGCTAACCCATGATGAAAAGATTCCCACCTTCATACGACTTTAAAACTTCACTGCAGTTAGGTTCCTCAAAGCACTTGATTACAATTTTTAAATAAATTATACAGTGGGATCCTTTCTTGACTTTTTTTTGAAGAATAAAAGTCAGATTAAGAAAGTAAAGAAGGATTCCATCATATTTTTTAAAAATTTATCCTGGTTTATTTTCCTATTAAATTCATCTATGGCTTCAAAGTTTAAGTGGCACTTGGATTTGGGATGTTTTCATGATTTAACAAGTTGCCATCTTGTTATAAAGAGAGAAGGTAAATGTTTCATTTCATATGTGGGGTGGCTTATAAACATTTTAAAGAAATCCATAATTTATGTCACCCCATTTATATTCTCCACTATGAGACTTTAAAAGTGGCTTTGGAATCAGCATGTTTTAAAATAACTGAACAGGCAAATAATGTTTCTACCTAACCATGAACCAGCTGCTATATATCTAGGTAACTCAGTAATGGCAGAACACTTAAAGGCTTCTTTGCCTCTCTTACCCTCTTAACCCAAAACTAAGTAATTCTCCTTTTCTGCCCTTGTATTTGCACTTGTGCAGTTTAATGACTAGATATTAAAACTCATGCTTTATAAGCAAAACCTTCCATTTACATACACTTAAAAGGTACATAAAAAGTGCAGACTGCATTTCTTCTCTGCCATGCTTTCTCTCAATAATGTCCCCTGTGATGACTCAAAACATATCCTTAATACATTCAGAGTTCTCTACTTTTGAGTCAGCAAATGTTAGTTCTCCAACATAAACTCAAGAGAGAACAGTCAGCCGCAAAATGGACTCTAAATTCAAAATGGCAAAGGCTACCGAGACAACTCCATTAGAGACCCACTGAAACGGGAGTAAAATTCAGGTCACTTCTGAGCAAAGCTCATCCCAGATATCGTGTGGTCGTTAAAAAGGTATTTCATTTTAATTTGGATGCTGGGAGTCAGACGTCCTGTTTCGAAGTGCTATTGCAAAATGCTAACCCAGGAGCTTGTGACCCCACCTCGGGTACCACAGGGCCCACTCTCCTTCTCAGGTGGGAGCCCTTGGAAGTCTACTGCTGACTGACCCCCATTTGGGGGTGGTCCGCCTCTGGCTCCTCCTCTTCCACGTCCGCACTGTACTCTTCAAATGCGTCGTCATCTGCATCCGGAAGCCCCAGTAACTACAGGGGAGAGAAGAGAAGAGAAGCAGCTGTGAGTGCCAAACGGCCCACAGGCAGGAAGACGACCAAAGGCATCTGATCCAAATTCAACAAAGGGGGCAAGAATAGACTGTGGAGAAAAGACAATCTATTCAACAAGTGGTGCTAGGAAAACTAGACAGCTCCATGTAAAAGAACGAGATTAGAACACTTCCTCAGACCATATACAAAAATAAACTCAAAATGGATTAAAGACCTAAATTTAAGACCAGAAACCATAAAACTCCTAGGAGAGAACACAGGACACTCTTTGACATAAATTGTAGCAATATTTTTTTGGATATGTCTCCTAAGGCAAAAGAAAGAAAAGCAAAAATAAACAAATGGGACCTAATGGAACTGAAAAGCTTTTTCACAGAAAAGGAAATCACTGACAAAATGAAAAGACAACCTAATGAACAGGAGAAATATTTTCAAATGATATGACTGATAAGGGGTTAATATCCAAAATATATAAACAACTCATACAACTCAATATCAAAAAAACAGCCCAATCAAAAAACAGGCAGAAGACCTGAATAGACATCTTTCCAAAGAAGAAATACAGATGGCCAACAGGCACATGAAAAGATGCTCAACACCACTAATATGAGAGAAATGCAAATCAAAACCACAATGAGATATCACCTCAAACTTCAGAGTAGCTATTACCAAAAAGTCTACTAATAGTAAATGTTGGAGAGGGGGGAGGAGAAAAGGGAGCCCTCCTACACTGTTGGTGGGAACGTAAACTGGTGTAGCCACTATGGAAAACAGTGTGGAGGTTCCTCAAAAAATTAAAAACAGAACTTCCATATGACCCAGGAATTCTGCTCCTGGGTATATATCTGAAGAAAACAAGAACACTAGTTCAAAAAGATACATGTACCCCCAATGTTCATAGCAGCATTATTTACAATAGCCAAGATATGGAATTAAACTAAGTTTCCATCAACAGATGACTAGATAAAGAAGATGTGAGTTACACACACCACACACACACACACACACACACACACACACACACAGGATTATTATTCAGCCATAAAAAAGAATGAAATTCTGCCATTTGCAACAACATGGCTGGACCTAGACAGTATTATGCTTAGTGAAATAAATGAGACAAAGACAAATACTCTGTTATTACTTATATGTGGAATCTAAAACATAAAACAAATGAATGCATATAACAAAACAGAAAAAGACTCACAGATATATAGAACAAACTCGTGGTGACCAGTGGGGAGAGGGAAGGAGGGAGGGGCAAAATGGGGGTAGGGGACTCAAAGATACAAACTACTATGTGTAAAATAAATAAGCAAGAAGAATATATTGTATAGCACAGGGTAATATAGCCATTGTTTTGTAATAACTTTAAATGGAGTATAATCTATAAAAATACTGAATCACTGTTATACACTTGAAATTAATATAATATTGTAAATCAACTATACTTCAATACAAAAATTTCAACAGCACTTAACGGGAATTAGCACAGTAGCTATGGATTTCTCATGGGAGTCAGCTACCTCTATAATTATTTTCATAAGCTTATTAGATGGAAGTGTCAATCGTACAATGGATTAGTGCCCAAAGGACTAGGTTTTACTGGAGAGCCTGGAGATTCTCTACTTTTAAGTATCATCCATGCATACACAAAGATACAATATCTATGCACACACACACACTGGGCTGTCAGCAGTAGTACAATGAACAGTGCTGACTATCCCATCAAGATGTTAAAAATCTATTCTCCTCTATGTCTTCTTCTCTAAAAATGCATGCTGCTATTATTCATAACACACATATAAAAGTATAGAGACTACTGAAATGTTCAACAAAACGGTTAAATAAATTATGGTGCATCCATAAAATGGAATCTTATATATCCACTTAAAATACTATTTTTGAGTTTAATGATATAAAAAATGTGCTCATGTGTGTAAAAAGAACATGACGAAAACTGCATTTTCATTATGATACAAATTTTTTTTAAAGTATACACAAATGCATAGAAAAAAAGACTTCAATGAAATAAATATATCCAAATTTTAAGAGTACTTTTTTAGGCAATGTGATTATGGGTAAATTTTTTCCTTTTTATCTTTTTGTATTTTCCAAATGCTCTATAATTATCATCAGGGAAATTCACAATAAATACACAGTAAACGTTTTCTTAAAACACTGGCTGGTCCTGGGTTAGAAACCGTGAGTGCCCTTTGCTGGGCCTGATCAATATGGACAAACGCTCTGGTGCTGGCAGGAAGCCATGGCTGCAGGCACCTTGCTTGGCCTTGTCTGCCATCACGGGGATGCCGACCCACAGCTCTTTGATGAACCTTTCTCACGTGGTAGCCCCTTGGTTGACCATTTTCAGACAACTTCACTGAATGGCCCTATGATCCAAACACTAACTGCATTAGGACAAAGTGAGATGGACCATTCCATTTACTCTGCATTGCTTCCCAGGGCCCTGCCACCCACCCCACTTTCCAATCCCTCCCAAAGGCTTACAGGAGGAAAGGGTAAGCAGAGTCCTGATCAAAGTAACATCTTTACTCTTAAGTTCTCAGACCACAACTCTTGCAGGTCTCAGAGAGCCCTCTGAACACGCTCAGGACAAAATCATCTGCCAGGCATTATGGGTCATATGATGCACGTGGCCTGCCAAGGCACTAAGGCCAACTGCAGGCACGTGCCTTCCCCTTAGAGCTCACGGCTACAGCTGTCTCAGAGACACTGCTGACTGGGGGGAGGGGTGGGAGGGGCGCATCTCAGCTTGTTTGCACAGTCTGCACCAATCACATAGTCTGCACCAATCTCGTGTGTGCTGGGGAGAGGGAAAAAGCCCCTTTCCCCTACTACTGTCTCCCTTCCATATCTTACTGGGTGGAATAAAACGTAAAGTTTGCCTCTAAAGAGGGAAGAAAATGGCTGGTTACAATGAACACAGATGACTAATGGTGTTCAAGTTTATTTCAGGAGCTGCTAGATGACACAGCAAGGTGAAAGTATCAAAAGAGTGGTAACATTTAAACAGTTGATAAAATATAAATATTTTTGCCACTACCAAGAACTCCAGAATCACCTAAATGCCAAAAGAAGATGCATTATTTCAATAATAAATATAACTCCTCATTGTACTGAAGGGATGCTCCTTAAAAGAGGAATGGTCAATGGGTTCCTTCTCAGTTAACAAATCTGACTGGATGCCTGGAGCCTTGGGTTCAGGAGGATTCTGAGGCTCAGTGGGAAAGATCCTGGTCAGTTAGCAATGGCTGTCATGAGTACAGGGGGCGCAGTTGAGGTATGCATCCACATATTTGCCATCTTGTCCTAAAGTGACACGCCACTGATTATTCTTTTTCATAATACGTTTAGATAATTCACATGGACTCAAACTGTAGGTACCCCTTAACACCCACCCTCTCCTCAGCTTAGGGTGGCTTGGTAGAAGAGGTTCCAGCAAGCCAAGCATGAAACCCTTCCCCTCTCTCCTCTTCCTAGCTCTGTACCTTACCTTGATGTGAATCCAAAGCACATAGTTCTAGGTATGTAGCATCAGCCACATGGGAAGCCCTTCCCTTTGGCAGGAAATCTTCAGATGCTAATTTGAGAGCTGCTCTCCCCCTGTCCTTAAAGGAGGGAGAGAGAAGAGAAGCAGCTCTCAATGGCTGTCAGGACGTTTAAGGCACCTTAGCAGAGTATCTGAAGATTTGTTGAGAGGCCGTGTGGAAAAGGCACTGGACCTCGCGTCTGGAAGCCAGGGCTCTAGCTGGGGACCACTGCCTTTGCTGAGCCTCGGTGTCCTTCTCTGTAAAGTGGGAACCATGACATCTGCTCTACTCCAGAGAAACTATGGAGATTCAGTGAGAAAGTGAATGTGGCCATGGTCTGCAAACTGTAGAGCCTTATGTGAATTATCTAATTACATTATATTAGCTTGCTTCTCATTTTAAAGCACAGCCAGTTCAATTATTCAAGGGGAGTTACTGCTGCATCAGTAGACTGTCTCCAGACCCTGCTTCCTCCTCTTGCTTCTGCTGGGCTTGCTTCTGGACTGCCTCATTGTTAATTAGTACTGTAGGAAGTAGGAAGAGAACTAAGAAACTCAATTCTATCAGCCTCTGCATTAGATTCTCAGGCTTACATTCCATTGAGCCAACCAATTTTGTCACACTATGGATTCAATGATAATAGTTTATATTGGTTAAGTTACTATCTGCTAGGCACTGTATAAGCAGCTTTTCCGTATATTAATTCCTTTGGTCCTCATAATAACCCTGTGGGGTAGGTACTATTATCTCCCTTTCACAAAGAAGATCTGAAGATGTTGAGTAAATTTGCTCAGAGTTGCCCAGTAGGAATCAGAGCAGGATTCAAACACAGGCCAGCAGGTTGTAGACGTTACACACCTAACCGCCAGGCTACCTGGGAGATATCCTTCCAGCTGTCCATGCTGCTCCTATAGCTGGAGCCTTCAATGTTTTCTACTCAGTAATACACTTTAAAAAATTCAATATGCAATGTTAATATCAACATTTATGAGTACGTACAATTTGGAAGCATGAGGAGGAAAAGAGAAAAAGCACAAGAGCTAGAATTTGCCTGGGATTCCAAAGGACATCATACAGATATGTAATAATCTAGCATTCCCACCTCTGTCTCCATTCTCATTTATGGTAGGTAAGTCTAACTTCTGGGTTACCAGAGGCAGAGGTGAGGGGAGGGAAAATTGGCTGAAGGCAGTCAAAAAAGTACTAACTTCCAGTTATAACTTAAATAAGTACTAGGGATATAATTTACATCATGATAAATATAATTAACATTGCTGTATGCTGTATAAGCAAGTTGTTAAGAGGGGCTTCCCTGGTGGCGCAGTGCTTAAGAATCTGCCTGACAATGCAAGGGCCATAGGTTCGAGCCCTGGTCCAGGAAGATCCCACATGCCACGGAGCAACTAAGCCTGTGCGCCACAACTACTGAGCCCGTGAGCCACAACTACTGAGCCCACATGCCACAACTACTGAAGCCCAGGTGCCTAGAGCCCGTGCTCTGCAACAAGAGAAGCCATCACGATAAGAAGCCCACATACTGCAACGAAGAGTAGCCCCTGCTCACCACAACTAGAGAAAGCCTGCGTGTAGCAACAAAGACCCAACGCAGCCAAAAAAAAAAAAAAAAAGTTGTTAAGAGAGTAAATCCCAAGAGTTCTCATCACAAGGAAAAAAAGGTGTTTTTTTCCTCTTTCTTTAATTGTTTATCTATATAAGACCATGGATATTCACTAAACTTACTGTGATCATCATTTCATGATGTATGTTAGTCAAATCATTATGCTGTATGCCATAAACTTATACAGTGCTGTATGTCAATTATATCGCAATAAAACTGGAGGGGAAAAAAAAGAATAGATTGAATAGCCAGACTGGAAAAAAAAATTTAATTTCTGGATCCAAATTTTTAACAGTCAAGAATTCATATCAGAAACAGGACTATAAACAGACTGGGAAGAATCCTGAGTCCTTGCTTTTACTGCACTCACACACTCTTATAAGGGAAAGGAGACAGGCCAAGAAACCCTGTCAAGTATATTTAAATTGCTCCTGATAGAGTCATTCATTCCTACTTCAGTAAATTTTTTTTTCAGTTGACGGGAAAATATCTTTATGATCACTCTGGACAACAGTGTTGGCACTCCCAGGGTCTTGCTTCTTCAGAACAGTCTCTGATCACATAAGAACTACTCGAGCCCACCCATCCTAACATGGTTGTACCTGGTGGGTAGAGATGCCAACCCTTGAGAATTAAAGCTCTTCAGACCCAAGAGAGTATCAGTTTTCTGTAGGACTAACTCCAGGTCTTTTTGAAAGTGTTATAAACTAGTTGAGGCTCTATTCAGTTGGCACTTAGCATCTACTGTCTCTCACTCAAACACTTGGGCTAGAGTGTCGTTTTTTTTAAAAAATCTTTTTTTAAAATTAATTAATTAATGGCTGTGTTGGGTCTTCGTTTCTGTGCGAGGGCTTTCTCTAGTTGCGGCGAGCGGGGGCCACTCTTCATCGCGGTGCGCGGGCCTCTCACTATGGCGGCCTCTCTTGTTGCGGAGCCCAGGCTCCAGACGCGCAGGCTCAGTAGTTGTGGCTCACGGACCTAGTTGCTGCGCGGCATGTGGGGTCTTCCCAGACCAGATCTCGAACCTGTGTCCCCTGCATTGGCAGGCAGATTCTCAACCACTGCGCCATCAGGGAAGCCCTAGAGTGTCTTTATAAAAGAAGGGGAGATAGTATCTAGGCCCTAGAGAGCACAGGCAACCAGCTAGGCCTTCGGGGCTTCCATTAAGTGCCCTGTGGCTTTAGAGGTTCCTGTAAGCTCCTTCCAGAGGATTCTTTTGAAGCAGCATTTCCCACACTTTGCTGTGTATATGACTCACCCAGGATCTACCTAAAATATAGATTCTGAGTCAGTGGGTCTCAGGTGGGATCTGAGATTCTGCTTTCCTAACAAGCTCCCTGGTGACGGGGATACTGCTGGTCCAGAAACCACACTCTGAGTATTGAGACCCTAAAGCATTTGGGGAATTTGTCACGATTTATCTTAATGATCCATGATGCTGGTGGTACCAAGAAACCTCTGATGGGATCCTGGTCAGTCTGTCTTTTTGATAATAAAGAAAGAAAAAGAGGGGGGGTAGGTGGCAAGACTGATGTAAGACCCAAATGGGCAAGAGTAATAGGTACCCTCTTATTTTAGGGGCTATCACACGTTCTACAAAAGACAAGGGTTTGAATGTTCACCATATGAGCAAAAAACAAATGCCATGATAAACTTAAATTGTCAACATTCAATGTGTGTGTGTGTGGTTTTGTTTTGGTTTTTTTTGGATGTAGTGGGTTGTTTTTTTTTGTTTTCTTATTAATATTTTTTTACTGAAGTATAGTTTATTTACAATTCTGTGTTAATTCAATGTGTTTTTATTAAAACCCACACTTGTGCATAATCTTTCCTACCAGACTTTCTGACCAACTGGGGCAGCTTCCCACAAGTGGATTCTCTCTCTTCTTCCAGACTCTTGACCAGACTAGAAGAGTAGAAGCAAGAACTGAACTTTTTCTGGGTCACAAAGGGTTTTCCTGTGGGGTATAATCCCTGGCTCTCCAGCCACTAGTGGCAAAAAAAACCCAACAACCAATCTTGCTCATGCCAGTAAGGCTTAATTAAGGGAATTCTTCTGGTGGAAGGATCTCTGTTTCTCAAGAGAAAAAAACGTGGAGTCATACAGCAACCCCAGGCAGGGAACCAGGGTCAATCAGAGTGAGAAAACCTAGGGAAGCACAGGCTCTCACTCCAGGTAGGGCCATCAAAGCAACAATGAGAACCTGCTGTATAGCACAGGGAACTCTACTTCACTTCGCTGTACAGTGGAAAATAACACAACATTGTAAAACAACTGTACCCCAATTAAAAAAAAAAAACAAAACACACATCAACCAAAACAGCACGGAAAATCATCACAGCAACAGATGCCTCATGACCCTAATGTCCACAGTGCTAGTAAGAGGAGAATACTCCAGGAGAATAGAGTAAAGCTTTGAGAGAACTGAAAGGTAAAGATTAGTTTTGGTTTTGCGGCTAACTTGGAAATGGTAAGTCCTCTCTTCTTTTGTGAACTGTTTTCTAGTGGGGGGTGGAGGGGAGGAAGGACTGTTAATCATCACTAAATAAAAGATATAAAAACATGGAGGAAAAAAATGACTGGCATGGCCAGCATTATTTAGACCCATAACCACTATTTCATTATCTAACTCAATCATGTGGGGGCTTCCCTGGTGGCGCAGTGGTTGAGAGTCCGCCTGCCGATGCAGGGGACACGGGTTCGTGCCCCAATCCGGGAAGATCCCACATGCCGCGGAGCGGTTGGGCCCGTGAGCCATGGCCACGGGCCATGTGCTCCGCAACGGGAGAGGCCACAACAGTGAGAGGCCCGTGTACCGAAAAAAAAAAAAAAAAAGTCTAGATGGTAACTAGGCTTATCCTGATTAACTCAATCATGTGATGGCTGGCAACTGTCAATCCAGGGCCACTTAAACAAAAAAAAAGTAGGACTCCAACGATTCTCCAATTCGCATTGATCAAGCCTAGTGACAGGTGTCTCCGAAGCCATTACTGGTGCCAGGACGTGGATAAACCCTCCTGCTCACAGATGGCAATGACAGCACTGTCATTTGCACACATGTACCATTTGGATATGACATTGCAGCAGGAAGGAAAAAAAAAAACTAGGTAGAAGCTAGGCGGCCCCTGGAGTGGAGCAGAATATAGGTCAGTCCAGGAAGGAAGCTGTCCCACTGCATCCACGGAGCCACATATCCACCCAATAAGCATTTCCTAACAGCAGTTAGGAGCTGGAAATTGAAACAAACCTCAGTGGGGTGGCTGGGCTTTGATAGCCCTCTGTGTTCTGATTTTGAAGCTCCCCATGCATCCACGAGGCAGAGAAACATGTATGACCCCCATTTTAAAGATGGGGGCACTAAGGCTGAACAACACGGGCTGGGAGCCGGCCAGGCCAGGGCTAAGCCACCTTGCCCCACCCAGGGACATCTCTAAGGTTCTCTGGGCTATGGGGCCAAGATGGGCCCTTCTGGTCTTTCTTCTCGGCCGGCCCTCCTCCTGCTCCAACACTGTCCAGATCTCGCCCTTTCAAGCCCCCTTCCTGGCGAAGCCACTGCCAGCACTTTGTTCCTCGATGAGCCCACTCACATCTGATATTCCCAGTCCTTCTGACACATAGTAGATAAGGCAGTTTTTTAAAAAAAAAACACAACATAGTTCCTGATTATAAATGTTTTCTGTGACATCATGGAAAATTTAGAAAATCCAGAAGAGAAAATAAATATCACCCATAACCCTGTCACCAGAGGCTCTTTGGTCATATGTCCCTCTGGGGGACAGGAGCATCCATTTGTCCCCCTTGTAGCACTAGCCTCAAACCCACTGAGTTGTACGGATCAGGTACTGAATGGATGGTTATTATTTTGCCAAAACCAGTGTCGATAAACTTTTGGCCATAATACCCCAACACTGCCCCCTTAAAATCTCTTATCTTAGCCAGATGCTTCTGTTAAGCGTGTGTTGAAATCACTTAGCAAATTGTTTACTTCCTCCATCAAAAACCTAAGGGTCCTACGAAAGCTTTCATTACTGAGCTCACTTCTCAACAGTATTTTGCCAAGTGTCCCCATCCCGTCCGTGTCAATGCCAGCATTTACTCAGTGCTTATCCTCTGTGCCTTGCGCTGCACTAAGTCCCCAACAAGAATCGTGTCATTTAATCTTCATAGCAATCCTAAGGTAACTATCATCATTTGTTTCCTACTTTTACAAATGAAAAAACTGAGAAACAGCAAGGTCAAGTAACTTGCCTGAGGTCACACAGCCAGCAAGTGACAGAACTGGGATTTGAATCCAGGCAGCCTGCCCCCAGAGCTTGGGTTCCTCATCACTGTAGTAACCCGATTCTGCCTAACTAGGTAAAGGGACCACAACCAACACCCTGCGGTCGGTGCACACTCACTGACATCCTCTCAGGAAACACTTCCCCAGAGAACCAGCAGATCGGAGCAAGCAGAGCAGGGAATGGAACTCCTTTGCACTGTATCTAGCAGAGTGTCTAGACCAAAATAAACGCTCAATTTTGTAACCTGGAGTGTCCCTGTACGTCTCTGTGGCTCTGTCTCCTACCAGAAAGCCAGCTCCTTGAGCGCAAGGGCTAGGCGCCCTGCCCTGCCTCTTACTCTCCAAAGCGGTGCTCTGGCAAATAGCAGATGATCATACATTTTGTTGATCTTGTGATGGAGAGACAGAGAAAAAAGAGGAGGAGTAGCATGGTGAATAAGAAAAAGAATAATGATTTTTTTCTTGTCAAATCAAATAACAGATTTCTTTGGTAGGGCATGGACTTTGTGATATTGATTGTTTCAGTGCGGGGAAGGCAAACAAAGGGCGGGGGGAAGGCAAACAGAAAGGGGAGGAAAAGCACACAGTCTACAAAATTGGAATGTCCAAAGGTAGAGAGCGCTACTGTGGCATGCTGAGCCTTGCAGGCAGGATCGCTGAGGATGGCCAGAAGATGACTCCATTCTTTGGCCCATGCAGGCAGGCATGCGTGGGCTTCAGCAAAGTGAATTGACCCTGCTTGACTGATGCCCCAAAAGGCAGCAGAAGGCTGTCAACGGAAAGGTCCTTATCTTTCTGGAGAGATTACACAGCGTAGGGGCTGGCAATGGGCTGGCCAAGGTAAAACAAGAATTCCAAGCCATGAATGAGGCTGTTCTAAGATGAAGGTAAAAATATTCCTTCTGTGGTTTCCCCAACTATAAACAAAAAGGAGCTACACAGATTGATCAGATTATCCAAAATTTTCAGGGAATGAGGTGCTCAAGCTTACCTGCGTGATAACCTTGTAGCATTTGGGTATGTGTTACTTCAACAAATACTTTCAGCTACAACAGCAGTAAGACCCTTTCCTGGGTCTTATTTCTAAATCCGAAGCTCCTTTATATAAAACAGATAAATACCAGTGGGAAGAAATGCACTCTTCAGTGGAGAGGGAGAGGGTAAAAGCTTCCCCACCGATCTCCAGCAGTCCTTCACCTGGGTCTGTAACACTCCCTCTCATCCCATCTGGGGCACATCCTGACTGAGAGAAACCCAAAGCTTGTGTGCATTTCACCCTCACTAGTTCTGAGAAGGCCTCCAGCCTCTCCCGCAGGCAAAAAGACCCAGCCAGAGTGCCCAGCACGCAAAAGCTTCCCCACCAAAGGGGGTGCCGTGCCAGGTAAAGGCCCCACCTTGGGAGCATCATCCCTGCCCACTGTGGCGGAAGGCTCTGCTTTAGAAATGAACTCTGGAAGCCCAACAGCGTTAAATGAAATCTGTGTGTCTCCATGACACAAAGCAGCTTGATCTGAAAGAAAATATTCAACCAAGTCAATCGCTTTTAGCTATGCATCTGGATTTTTTGGACTGCAGTTTTTTCCATTTACATGTGGCGGCCTGGTTGCTGAAATACAGCCACAGACTTGGTAAAGCAAGGTGGCAAAAGAAGTCCTGGTGGGAGCTCACCTTCTGCAGTTAAGCCCATTCTGCAGGTAGTCTGTTGCTTGCCCCCACAGATGACAGCCACATACAGAGAATCAGGTGGCAGGCTAATGAGTGGAACCCCCCTGAGGAAACCAGCTGCACAGTGAGTATCATTTGCTAATTAGATAGTTTGGGGGGGGGGTTAAGATTTGAGGGAACCAATTTTTTAAAAAAATTTTGCTTGCCTTGATATCTCTAGTTGGATGTCTAACAGGTATTTCAAACACTGACATGTCTATAACCGAGCTCTTGATAGACTCACCCCTAAACTTTCCTCCTGCGGCCTCATCCATCTCAGTCAAGGAACACCATTCCCTTCACTGAGTAGATGAGGGCCTCTGGAGTCATCCATGTCTTCTTTTTCCCACACCACACTTCCAACCCATCAGCAAGTCCGGTTGGGTCTACTTTCAAGGTATCTCCAGAATCCGGCCCCTTTCTTCCACCTTCACTGTGACCATCCGGGTCCAAGACCGATGGCCTCGCCTAGATGAAAGCAACAGCCTCCTCACTGGGCTCCCTGCTCCCACCCCCACCTCACAGCCTGTTCTCTACTCAGCAGATCCCTCTTGTGCTTAAACCCCTCCAGCGGCTCCCCAGCACACGGGAGTACAAGCCCAAGTCCTTCTGTGACCTGCAAGCCCCTGAGGTTCCTCGGATTCATCTCAATGTTCCTCCCCTCCTCCCCAACTCAGGCCATACCAGCCCCTCCTTGTTCTCTGAACACTAGTTTTCTCTCCCTCTGTGGTCGTATTTGCTGTTCTCTCTACTTGGAAAGCTCTTCCTGTAGCTCTCCTCATGGCTCACATCTCACTTCAAGTTTTACTCACATTACCTTCTCAGTGAAGCCTTCCCTGCTCCCCTAGTCAAAACTGTCAGTGCCTCTGACACTTCTCACCCCCTTTCCCTGACTCATGTTTTTTTCTCCTCAGCACTTGTCACTAACCCATTATGTGTTGTACTCATTTATCTTATGTTGTACTTATTTATCTTATCTCTCTGCCACTAGAATACAAGCTCTGTGAGGTCTAAGATTTTCATCTGTCTGGTTCAACTGCTAGGAACAGAGCAGTAAAGAGTGCCAAGTGCCTACTGGGTACTCAGTAAATACATCTTGAATGAGTGGAAGTGGGATAGACCAGTATCTTTAAGTCAAAAATCTATTTTGAATAAGCCAAACAGGCTTAGAAAATTAACAAACAACAACAACAAAAAGAAATGGTTGGACAAATGATACAAATCAGATAAAGTGACGAAAGCCACTTGAAATTCCACTTTTTATAATGATGGATTAAGTGATAGTGATCAGGACAAACTCCTGCAAAGAGAACTAAAAAATCTAGATTCAATATGAAAAATGCCTTCTTAAATATATTGAGAATTAGCACCCAGAGAGGTAAACCTATCATAAAAAGCTGCTTTTGTCCTAAGGACATCCGCTGACCTGGAAGAAACTTCTACTGCATCCTTGGCCTACTCTAAGAGCTAGGGAGACCAAAGTCAAACCCAGGGCCTTTCAAAGGAGCACACTGTTATAAACCATTGTCACTTTAGGCTAGGACCCCTATGCTATGGTCTGAGTATTTGTGTTCCCCCCTCCAAGTTCATATGTTGAAATCCTGACCTTCGAGGCGATGGTATTAGAAGGTGGGCCCTATGAGAGGTGATTAGGTCATGAAGGTAGAGCCCTCATAAATGGCCTAGTGCCCTTATAAAAGAGGCCCTGGGGCTCTCTCTGTCTCCTTCCACCATGTGAAGTTCACGTGAAAAGATGGCCATCTGTCTAGGAAGTGGGCCCTCACTAGATACCAGATCTGCTGGCACTCTAATCTCAGACTTCCAGCCTCTAGAACAATGAGAAATAAATTTTTGTTTATAAGCCACCTAGTCTGTGGTATTTTGTAATATCAGCCTGAACACACTGAGGCTGCTCTCAGAACAAGGATGAACCAGAATAAACCAGGCCTGCAACCTGACTGTCCATCACCTGGAGAGTTCTAAGAACCACAAGTCTCAAACTGATTGAGGGTGGTCTCTGACTGACAGGGCCCCTCCAGCCCTGGCAGAAGCAAATAAAAATCCTCTCTGGAGGAAAGTACCATCATCTTAGACCTCAACATACCCCTATATATAAATTTTCAAATACAAATATTCAAGCACGCAGAGATAATCCAACATGCAAAGAAACAAGATACCAGGACGGGGAACCAGTGGTAACAAAAGCTGACAAAACGGACTCCCAAACCTTGAAATACTGGAATATCTGACAGTCTCTTATGCAGCCAAGCCTACCATGTTCAGAGAAACAGAAGACAAGTTTGAAAATTCCAGGAAAGAAGTAGATACTATTTTAAAAGATTTGAAAACAGAAAAAAAAAAAAGAAAGAAATCCTAGAGCAAATAACACTGAGCATGTAGAGTATTTATGGTGGGCAGGGAATTGAACTTGGGGCAAGTGTCACGTAATCTGACTTTCTCTTCCAATAAAAATAAAGAGAGAAGTAGTCTTCAAATTAGGGGTGAGTATTCATTTTACATGTTTTTCTGCTATAATGAAACAAACTGTCAGCTAACCATAGACATACAGATTCCTAAATCCTAAGGGGGTTGGGGGAAAGCAAGCTCTCTATGAGAGACTTCATAAAAAGAGAAAAGAACAGAACAACTATCCAATTTCCTCCTTCTCTATATCCATCAACATGGAGGTACATCCTTTATATAGCCTTCTGGCAATTTCCTATCATAAGAGAACCTCCATAGCACTTCCAAGCATTCTGGTTTTAAGTCTACTGGAGGAGAACCAGAATACTCAGTGGTCTCATAAAGGCTCTGTTTGCTTCCCACCCAATCAGAGATTCTTAACTCAAGTGATGCTAGAAATAACCATCATCCCTGCAACAAACAGCTGTGTCGCATCCCGTTTCCCCCTCCCTCTCCGCCCTCAGCCTCCCTCCACTAGCTGCTATCTTTAAGCCACAGGGCAGACAAGAGAAAAACAATTAGTCACCCCAGGTTTTGCCCACTTTCCCCACAATCCATGTCATTCAAAGCACAATCACTGGAGACAACAAGATGGCTTTGGAAGCCAAGCAGGCACCTACAGGTCTGAAAGACTTGAAGACTTTTTCCAAGACTTCATGGAGCGTCTTCTTGCCGCAGGAGGAGATATAATCCTGTGCTAGCTGCAAAAAAGGCAGGCAGTCCTCGCTCTCACTCCACACGTGCTACATGCCCGCCGGCAAGGGAAAGGAGAAAACAAAGACACACAGTTATTATACTCAGTTTGAAATAAACAAAGCCAAGATGATTTTTTTTCTTTAATTACGTGAATTTGAAGAAGGCCTCCATTCCAGAGTAAAATCCATATAGTCATCCTTGATTTGTTTGCACTGAAGGAGATCAGAAAATGCATACCCTGCAGAAAACCCCCACGCTTCTGGTCCATGATCTCACCTGCTCAATTTTCCATCAGATCTGCTCATACGTAGTAAAAGCGGCATTGGGATCAATATTCCCCCACCCATGATTTCCACCGCCCCCCTTCTGGTGCCAGCTATGGGTGGTTTTAAAACAGGAGGAAGGAGAAACCGAGAGCCTGTGTAATCCTTACCTTTGCCTTCAGCACTGGCTGAAGGATTAATTAGGCATAGTTTGTAACTGCTTACTTGGAGATATTCTTTACCCAGATTAGCCTGTGATGATAAATTTACTTCAAGATGAAATGAATTCAGGAGAACACACAGAAAAGTCATCACTAAGTCACCAGGAAACAAAGGCTTTCTGAAAGCTCACCTTCCCTTAAAATGCTTTAAGAGGGCATCATCGTACCCAAGCAACACTTTGCAATGTTAACACGCGCCAAGAGGAGACTGATTTAGGTTTTATTTTTTCTTAGGGCTAGACAAGTGGGGTATTTTTTCCCCAAATGAGGATATCCATTTTAGCACATCTTTAAGACTAGGCTAGCTTCTCCCATAAATGTTCAAGGATCTGGAATAAGTCCAAGAAACAGGCTTGAGAGATGTAGATGCAGAAGGCCCCTGCATATCTGAGCAATGGAGGGGGCACTGAGCTACCCGGATGACATCGGGGTATCAGTCAGGTACCAGGAATCACTGTTTAGAGGGGCCTGAGCAATGACAGCTCAACGTTGGTGAAAAAAGTGTAGAGGAGAGGAAGATATTTGGCAGATGAGAGCAAGGAGTAGGGACTAGGCAGCAAGAGACAAGATCAATTTGGAGAAATGGTCCATGTCAAGCACTTGCCCCCTCCTATTAATACAAATGATTAGAGCATCACCCCAGAAAGTCATATGCCCAACACTCAATAAACATTTTTCACTTCCTTCTTTCTCACTGCAGGATCTCCAGGAACTAGAAAGAACTTAAAACACTTCTCAGATCCAAGAGAGAATAACAAGGTGCTAATATGCCATCTTTACCACCCAATTATCTGTGTTTCATAGATGTGAAGGTCCATTTCCGACACGTGCTGCTCTAATTCCAGCAGACTTCTAGAGTAGCTATCACCTTGACCTAATAAAGATAACTTCTAGATTCTCCAACCTTAGAGAATAGCTCAAACACGATTCCCTATTAATTAGAGGCCCTTAAAGTTGTTGAGCCTCTGAAATGCCATTTATATAATAGTCTCTTGCATTGTACAAAAACATAATAGTACAAAGCGCTTTTATATCTGTTACTGCACTTGATTCTTAATTAGTGGGGATTCTGCAAGACCAATAATAAAGTCCCACTTTATATAAGTTCAGCTCAGCACCCATTTTCAAACTCAAATTTTAAAAAGTTCAAGCATATTTCAAATTCTTATCCAAGTTAGAGATGGGGTTAACACCTAGCACCACACGATGGGAAATTTTAAGCCTGCCTTCCCTAGACTTGTTGTGAAGATTAGAGAAAAAGTAAAATGTTTATTTAGTGCCTGGCACAGTGCCTGGCTGGCAAATAGTAGATATTCAATAAATGGTGGATGTAAGTCGCCTATGTCCCCTTTTGCATCTGCAGGAGGATTGGGGGGAGGGGTTTCCACCTGCCACAAGGCTAAATCAGGCACCCTATGTGACTTCACTGAGAACGCTATCCAAGGCAACTTGGGATATAGTTCATTCAGAAGCAGGTGTATCTATGAAAACCTTGCATGGCTACTTTTTAACTACATGTTTTAAAAAAAGTACTCCAAATTACGAAGTAAACTAAGGAAAGTATATCACTCAAACAATAACAGAATCACAGAGTATCCACCACTGCTTGGTAATCAGTTTATTCAGTTTGAGTGTTTCTAGGGCATCTATAGCCTCATGAGGAGATTATTCATGCCACAATTTTCATTACTCCACTTTTGGAGTTGTTGATTTATGAATATATTGGAGAAGAAAGACTTAACACCTGCCAAAGGGCCTTACGTCCAGTGTGCCTAAATCTCCTTCCCGTGGCTGTCTAACTCATCCTGAATTCCCAGTAGTGTTGGTTTTGCGGTTTAAAAAAGAGTTTTAACTGAAGCCCTGCCCAAATGATAACGTGAGGGAGCAGGGGATTTGGAATAAGACAGGCCCAGGTGTCCACGGCCGCTTAAAAGACATCACGTGCTAAACGTTAATTGTTTCATGTCCATTGTATCTCATAATAAAAGGTATTCAGTTTTATTCATTGCACCTGTCCCCTTCTAAAATTAATCAAGACAGTCGGCATACAAGATAAGATGAACTAAAAATTAAGTCTGCAGTTGAGAACATAAAGACAAAGGGGAAACAACAGAAGAAGAATGTAAAACCAAGTGAGATTAGGACCAACAGTGCCGGTAGACAAGCCTGGCACTTGCCACGGATGGGACACAGATTTGCCTCCACTGCTTTCCAGAGGCCTATGCTATGCAAAGAAAGACATGCCATCAGTGCCCCGAGGCAGTGCCCACATATAAAACAGACCAGCTCTTCAGAACTAACAGGAAAGGGACTAGGGACAGGAGGGTTACCTCTTAGGAAAATAGAGAGGCCCATTCCAAAACCAAGGGAAGGCAGAGAGAGCATGCGGTGGCTGGGCTGAAGCTACTGAAAGCAGGATCTGGGGTCTAGTCTTGTACAAAGACAAATGGGCACTTGAAGACCCACAGTCCTGCACCACAGGGTGTGGCTACAAGGCCTTCAACTTGGAAAATATCAAGCATATGTAACCAAACACCCACTTTGGCCACGAAAAAACTATAGCAGGGGGTCAGAGAACCTATGGCTTTGAACAATGTAATTCCCTGGCAAATATAAATCTGAGGACAGAGTGTGCTGAATTTCCAATAGGGTAGTTAGAGCCGAGGCAGATCGCAGACCTGGACTATTATAATAGGGGAAATGCCAAGAAAAGGCTTCGCAAAGGAGGGGAAAGCGGTGGTTCTTAAGCTTTAGCTTGCATCACAATCACCTGGAGGCTTATTAAAACACAATTGTTGGGTCTCACCCCAGAGTTTCTGATGGGAGATGCGGCTGAGAATTTGCATTTCCAACAAGTTCCCAGGTAATGCTTCTGCTGCTGGTTCTGGGACCGCAATCTGAGAACAAGAACCAGAATGGAACTTTGACTAACTACATATTTGAGGGTGGGCGTTACATCAAAAAAAATCTAAATGTCATTACTGACTAAAACCACCTCGAATTTTCAGGATGGCATGGGTTGCAGTGAAGTGGCCCCCCTTGTACCTACCTTGAGCAGCCTATAGATTCCTGCTCATTTAGAGTTGAAAATCCCCAGTGAGAACTCTGATTTCAGCACACACCATCTGCGGCCGTTCTTTCTGTTATTAAGTTGGGTCAGAGTTTATTATCAAAGCTCACCCAGCTTAAGACATTATAACAATGTCATCTGCAAACAGGAAAATGAGCGCCTTTCTGTTTTCTGTAGTATAGATGAGAACATCCAGCTTACCCAAAAATGGAATTAGATCATCGAGGTAATTCAATCCCACAAACATCTTATTGATCAGTCTGTGTGCTCCTACTGTTCCACCACTTGTGGGGATGGCGCTTGACTTCCCGGTGCTTAGGCAGAGCTGGGGGTGGCAGGGGAGCTAAGAACACGCCCGTTGTCCTCCCAGGACTCAGTTATCTGTGTCAAAGGGCCATTGCCAAGGGCCTCAACTCTCACTGCATGGGTTTTCTGCTGTCAGCAGTACTGGGGAGTGCATTTCAAGTTGGTGCAGCTTAACACAAAACTGACTGCTCTCCACAGAAGAGATGGTATAAGAGGGTAAGAGCTACAAGCCATCTCATGCCAGCCAACGTATTTCTGCCCAGGGAAGAGCATGGCTGGCCACACCTACCACCTGCTCTTAGTGTCAAACACTGCTCTGTTTTACCAAGGAGGAAACTGAGGCTCAGAAAGGTTAAGCAACTTGTCTGTGGTCACACAGGAAGCAACAGGCAAAGCCAGGATGTCAAGAGAGGTGTCATGCCTTCAGCCTGAGCCTCAGCTCCTTCCTTTGTAAGTCGCAGAAAATAATAATACCCACGGGGTGGATATAAACATTCCATGAGATAATCTGTAGACAACCCTGCCTCTCATTTGGCAGGGGCCCAATGAGTGCTTATTCCCTCCTATTTGAACTTATATTAGCAGAATTTTACTCTCCTCAGGATTATCACCCGTGAATGATGAAGGGCATATCTTTTCCCCTGAAATAATCTCTCTGTATGAATAATGCATGGCCACTGTGGAAGGCATTACAGTCTACCACTATTGCTCATTTAATCTGCAAATAATAATGTGATATAGGTATGATTATCCCCATTTGACAGAAGAGGAAACTGAGAATAGAGTTTAAATTTAACAAGAAAGTGCCTTCTTTCCACTATACCACCATGTAAACATGATGCGATCTCATTCAAACAAGTTGTATTTTCTTTCTCCAAAATGAAAAGGTTGTTATTTAGTCACATAGTTAAGAATAGAGACATGCCTAGGACGAAAACGGAGAGAGAAAGACATAGGCATAGGCACACATATAAAATTAAATCACACAGTCCCTCTATAAATAAAACATTTTTCTTCAATACTATGACAACTGCTACCTTTGTTTTTGCATTGAGGAGGGATTAAACTCTACAAAACTGTGGACCCAAACATGTGGTGGACAGTAAGGGAGCACCCCCCTCCTTGTCGGCAGTGCCCAGGCACCAGGGAGGGGCCGGGCAGTGCACTTTGAGAGCTCCTTTCTCCTGGCCTGGGCGAAAAGGGAAACAGCTGGTGCTGCCATGCCCAGGAGCACGTGCCCCTCTGTCTGGCTGGCATGTTAGTGGCTGCCAACACTCCATTCCTCAAGCCTGACCGAGCTCTCAGGACCTTCTGAGCTGGCAGAAGAGGGGAGCACACTGCCTGTGTGAGCTGTCGGCCACTTCCCCATGACACCTGAAGAGCCAGGCAGAGTAGCTGCGTCCCTCAACTCCCAGCACACACAAGGCACTGGCAACATTTTATCCCGGGACCTGAACTCCCTGGCCGTCCATGGAGAGAGACCTGAATCAGGACAGCAGTTTGGAAACGGACTGCAGGGACAGGATGGCCTGTGAAGCAAGAAGGGGAAGGAGTGCACAAGGGACCCAGGAGCTGCCAAAGAGAGGGCAGACAAAAAGAAGTCCTTGTTCCTAGGCCTCTGGAGCCCCCAGCCTGATGCTGCCTGGGGTACAGTCTGCATGGCAGAAGGCATAGCCCTCTGGGCTTTGGCTCAAGTCCTGGCTCTCTTACTTCTTAGTGGCATAGTCCTGGATGAGTCCCTTAAACTCATTAGCCTCGGTTTCCTCACCTATAAAATGGGGATATAATAATACCCACCTTAGAGAGTATTTGTGAGGCTCAGTAAGAAGTAGCCCTGGAACCCACAGTCTGAATTGGGTCCCCTGTTGTCACTCCTGTGGTGCTATATAATCACTATATAGCTATATAGTTCAAGTTGCTCTACCATCTATTAGCTGTGGGAAAGTTAGTAAACCTTGCTGGGCTTCACTTTTCTCATCTGTAAAGTGGAGGTAATTACAGAGTAGTTTGTGAGATTACTAAGATTAAATGAGTTCATATATGCAAAGTCTGACACACAGTAAATTGCACTTAAGTGGTAGTTGTCTTTGAAGCTGTCACTCTTGAAATTTAACATCTATCTTCTACACTAGACTGTTAGTCATTCATTCTTACAAACATGGATTGAACGCCTATCACATGTTTGACACTGACACCGTTCCAAGCGCTGCAATACAGTGATAAGACAAGCTCTCGTGAAGCTTATAGACTAGTGGGGCAGGCAGAAAATAAACAGTGGACTATCAAGTGCTGATGAGCGCTATGATAAGAATAAAAGGGTGAGGGAGGGAGTATGTGGTCAGGAAGGTTTCTCCCAGGCCACAATGGCAAAAAGGAGCTGGCCATGGAAAGATGTGGGGGAAGAGTATTTCAGGCAGAGGGAACAGCAAACGTAAAGGCCCTGAGGCAGGAATGAGCTTGGCTTGTCTGAAGACCAGAAAGGCCAGTGTGGCAGGAACACAGTAAGCAAGGGGGAAGAATGGTCCGGGATGAGGTCACAGAGGTGGCAGGAGACAAATCATGTGGGGACTTGAAGCCAAGAAAGCTTAGGTTGTATTGCAATAATGGGAAGTCAGTTTAGGAGAGGTAGGGAGTGGCGAGAACATGACTTGGATTATATTTTAAATAGATCCAGAGGGACTGCTGTGCAGAGACCCTGCCAGAGCCGCTAATATCATCACCCCCACTTTAGGCACTTTTCCCAAACAAGTCTGCTAGGGAGGTATTAATATCATCCCTATTTTACAGATGTGGAAATCATGTCAGAGAGGGGTTAAATAACTTCCCCCAAGGCTCAAAGTTAGATGTGGGGAGCTGGGGTGCAAACTCAAGTAGCCTGACCCCAGAGCCTGTGCCCCTAACCATTATACAACACTGCCTCTTAGATGAATAGAATGGCCCCATTCTAGGTAGCCCTGGCCAAGGGCAGAGTGAGCCCTCAACAAATGTCTGTTGAATGAATGAATGAATGATATAAAGACACCCTGTAAATTGAGAATTGCTATGTAAATATTGTTAACAAATCCTTCAGATTACATTCCCTTCATCTCAAATTTCTTCTAATGTTTAGCAGATTTTCCTCGGAAAAGGAAAAGAACAGAGGTAGGACATTTACTTCATGTCTGAGTTCCCTTAGCTAGAGGCAAACAGCACTTGACAAATCTGGCCTGGGACAGATTAGAGGAGATGTTTTGGGTGAAGAAAACTCCAGTGGTTGGCATCTTGTCCATTATGGCCTCTAGAAACTGAAAAAGTTCCAGTCTACCCAATGAATTACTCCCCCCCCACGCCCACCATTATCTTTCTTCCCTATCTATTTCATTTAATTGTCAGTGAATGAATGCTTTCAAAAGAAATACTTTCAAGCACTTTACTCATACAGGTGGGGAAACATTTAAAATATAATATGGGTGGCCTTGAAAAAGGCCTGATATACTTAATGTTTCTGAATGATGGTTTGATAAACATATTCAAGGCAAGAGAATAGCCTTGCTTTTCTCTACCCACTTATTCTCTTTGGATATGTCTCCTGCAGTGCCAGCAGGAAGGTTGTGTGGAACTCTCCCCCATAAAACCCGGAACCATGAGTGATTCTTGTCCCACCTCGAGCAATAAAGAGGGGGAAAGGTCACTGGCAGTCCAAGGAAGTCCAGGGCTAGAAGGGACTCCTAATCAAACCCTAACACTGCAGTTACTTGGACCCTGACGCCCTTTCCACTATACTCCTGGAGCTTACTTTTACAATGGAGTAAATCCCCTTTTAATGACCTCCCACTGACAATACTAATTTACTTATTTTAACTAGTTAATAGTGTTCTTACATACATTTATAGTTTACTTGCTCTTCACAAGTACCTATGATGGAGGAATTCTGATTAACCTCATTTTACAGGTGAGAAATTGAGGCTCTTAAAAAAGAGACAAGTTCTAAACTCTGGAACCCCAGATCTCTGACCCAAATTTGTGGGGCCCTTGCTGTGCAGTGGAGACTATTAGGTGCTTTATCTATTTGATCACCTGGGGGGTTGGTATTATACCCATTTTTTGGATGTGTACACTGAGCATCTGAAAACATTAAAATGCATTTGACCGGAGTCACACAGCCAGAACTCATATCTGGCTGTCCCCCAATGCCATCCCTGTTCTAGAGTGTGGCAGGGCTGGGGCCAGGTGGGTTGTTCATCTTTGCGGGGTGGGGTGGAGGTGGTGGGAGGGGCATGCTTTATCGACAAGTCATACAGAAGCCTTCATCTCTCTGGGGCCAAGAGGGACAATCTTGCTGTCTCTGTAACTCCTTCTCGAACTTCCCGTGGGTGGTAGGGGCGCGCGACAGCTTGGACCTCAGCCCAGCTTTGTCTCACCCCACCTGAGGAGCCAGCGCCAGGCCTCGCTGAGGCGCTGCCCCACCTCCGTCCGCAGGGGCGGCAGCAGCGCCAGCTCCAGGCTCAGGCCGGCGACTCAGGCCGGTAACCTGAGCCCATAGCCGACTCCATCTTACATTTGGGGACCATTATTTTTTCCTCGTCCTTACAAACACTTCATGAAGCGCCATCGTCGCCCAGTCTCTGCACCTCCCAGCCCAACTCCCCGGCCCTCTACATCTCCTTCCTAAACTACCAGCGCCAAGATCCCAGGTGGGCGCAGGATGCAAAGTCGAGGTTTTGGACACCGCAGTTCCAGGTCCCGGTACCTCCGAGCCTGGGGCAGGGCGGGGAGTGGGGTGGGGAGGGGGAATTCCCCCTCTTCTGGAAAAACCGAAGGGCTTTGGCAGGGCCGAGACCGCCGCCTCAGCTGGACAGAACCTCTCGGGCTCCAAACACCTCGTTGGAAGCTCACAGAGAAGCAATGGAAGCACGAGAGGAAAGGGGGATAGGCGTGCCTGTGTGTTTGTGTGTGTATGCGCACGCGCGAGTGCGTTTTTAAGATCCGAGGTGTAATTCCGCAAAGAAGGTGCAGGAGATGGGGCATCGCTAGTGTGGACGGAGGCTTTGTGTCCAAACACCGCTGAGAATAACATGGGGGAGGGGGACGGGAGCGGGTTCTCCCCGGCGGGGGCAACTCGAGGAGTTGTGTCTGCGTATTTAGAGGGTAACGGGGTTCCTCACCTGGGCGGGACGCCTGGGTGTAGGAAGCTCCCGACTCAGGATCCTGTGGGAGGGGAGGGTCCGTGCGCCCCGGTCCGCGCGCCCTGGCCCGCACTGGTGCGAGGCTGAGACACCCCCGGAGATGCTCCAAGCCGAGCACAGCGCTCGAGCCGTGGGGTCGCGTCCCGGAACCAGCCCTCTCTAGCCCGGCTCCCCGGATCCTAAGGACGCCCCTGCCTGCCGCCTACCGGACGCACCCGGAGCGCTGACCCCAACGGGCCGGGCCCGAGGGCTCCCCCGGCGGAGCGCGGAGCAGCTGGGTGCGCCGCGGTCAGCCGGTTACGCCCCCCCACCTCCCGCCCCACCGCCTCGCGGCAAGGGAGCTCGGGCGCAGGGAAGCGGCTGCGAGTCCACACTCCCGCGCGCTGCGGCGGTCCCCCCCCCAGGCACTCACAAAATTGTCCCCGCAGCCGTTGTCCGGACACAGCACGTAGAAGGAGACGCCGGGGTCGGCGTAGAAATCCATCCTGCGCTCGGTCTCCTCGGTGGCGATGAGCTCGAAGGGCGTGTTGGAACACCATTTCTCCGCAACGTCAGCCAGCTGCTGGAAATCCATCCTGGCCCGCCGCGCCCGCTGCTCCCTCAGCCTCCTCACGCGCCGCCCGCCTCCCGCTCCCTTCGCCGCCCGTCCTCCTCTCCTCGGGCGCCCTCCTCCCGAGCGGGCAGCGCGCGGCTCTGTGGGCTCTCGGGCAGGCGGCGGGGCCGGGCGACGCGGGTTCCCTCCAGTCCCGGGGCTCCTCCCGGCGGGGACTGTTTACATGCTGTGTGTAACGGGGTGGGCGGCGATCAGGGACAGCGCGGCGCCGCGCCCGGCTCCTCCCCGCTCCGCCTCTCCGCCCGCCCCCTTTCGGGCAGCCACCGAGGCTGGCGCGGTGGCCGGGCGAGGTCAGCTGTGGGCGCGACCGGGCGGGACCCGGCGCGGCGGGAGGGGCCGGGCGCTCCGCGAGCTCCCCTGTTTCACCCCCCCCCCCGCCCTTTTTAAAAACTAACCCGGATCATAGCTGGGCCCTCCCGAACCCAGGGCCGCCCCGGACCGTGACGTCATGGGCCCCAGCCAATCAGCCGAGCCTGAGGCCAGCGCCGCGGCCTGCGAGCCCGGTGACGTCACAGCGCGGGCCCGAAATCCGCGGCTCCCAGGTTGCAGTGAAGTGGAGTTATGTGGATCGCGTTTTTCTGCCGTTGGAAGGCCGGGAAAGCGTTTTCCCCAATGCGACTGAAATGCAGGAAAGCTCACAGAATTGCAGATAACGTGTACCTTGTCTGAGGCTAGCAATGGAGGAACTGACAAAACCTAAGGGAAACAGAGCTTTTCTTTTTCAGAAATCACAGCTCTGTTCTCTGATCAACGTAAAGAAATGTTTCCCATAAATACATTTACTAGACACTGAAATGAATGTCCATTTGGAAAGGAAGATGAAAGTTTTGGGATTTGGGGGGTTTGTGTGTGTGTTAACATAAAGCTGAATATTTCTTAGAAATAAGCCTTATAAGACTAGCTTGAATAGTAGTCACCTTCAATTCATATTGTATAACCTAAAATGATCAACTGCTAATTTGGGAGAGAAGAAAATACATTTTAAAACAGGAGTACAAGGCCCAAAGAGTGCACCTGTTGAATGCTCACTGGCTGCCGGGGACCAGACAGGCATTGCTGGCTTGCAGAAAATGCGTTGGACAGAGCCCTGGCCGGCAGGAAGTGAATGACTAGTAGCAGAGACAGGCTAAATAGCATTCATTCTACAAACATTTAATCAGCTTTTATCTTTAAAGTTTGTCTTCTGAACCAGGCACTGTGCTTTCCTTAGGGATGTAAATATGAATAATAGGTAGTTCCACCCTCAAAGAGCTGGCAGACTAGGGAAGGGAAGCTCATGACACCACAAACCCATTGACCACACCACTTCCTCAATAGAAGAGATGCGATTCTGGAAAGTTGTTTTTCTTGCACATCTCTGGGATAGGAATTCTTTTTCCCTTGACTTCCCTTAATAAAATCAAAGCTGTATTCCCATAGTGAAAGTAGAAAATCCAGTTAATCTTTTGGTAGAGGAAGAGGTCACGATAGTGATCAGCCGAAAGGCATCCTGGGCATTGCATCCTATCTGATCTTTTTCCTGATGGGAGTTGTCCTTACCTGGAAGTTAATGCTCATGTGTAACAATTTCATGACTTCGTAATTTCTGAATCCCTTTAAAACAGTTCAGTTCAGTGAACATCCCTGGAGTATCTATTGAGTACCAGACAAAGATGCACAAGGCCCAGTTTTTGCCATCGAGGAATTTACAGACTGAACTAGGGAGGATTCTAAGATGACCTTCAAGATCCCTGTGTACACCAAGATTCCTGGTATACACAGATGTTCTCCCAATTATTCAAACAACCACTAATCTAGGCACTGCTGTGAGGGATTTTGCTGATGTAACTAAGGTCTCAAATCAGTTGACTTCCAGAGAGGGAGATTGTCCTTGGTGGGCCTGACGTCATCACGTGAGCCCTTACAAGGGACTGGGCTTTTCTTGGAGATTCCAAGCATGAAGTAGATTCATCGTCAGTGAGATTCTCCACTAATGGCTTTGATGATGGAGGGGGCTGCTCTCCTGGAGAGGATTCTAGGAGCTCAGAGCAACCCCTGACCACCAGCCAGCAAGGAAATGAGACTTGAGTCTTACAACTGCAATGACCTCAGTGAGCCTGAAGGTGAATTTTCTGCAGAACCTCCAGAGAAGAGCTCAGCCTGACTGATAGCATGATTTCAGCCTTGGGAACCCTGAGCAGAGAACTCAGTTATGCCGTGGCTGTGCTAGAAATTCTGACTTACAGAACTGTGAGCTAATTAATGGGTGTTGTCTTAAGTTGCTAAATTTGTTTTAATTTGTTATGCAGCAGTAGAAAACTAATACACAGGACAATGAAGGAGACAGACACAAGAATAAAAAAATTCAATACGCTGTTGTGTTACAAAATGCTGCTCTTTTCTTTCTTTCTTTCTTTTAAATAGGGACACCTCAAGATAGAGCAATTGTCCTTGTAGTCTTACCTGGTTCTGCCACTTAAAGCATTATATGCATTAGTCTGGAAGTTTCATAAATGAAGAGATTCTTTAAATTTGGAACTAAAATATATAAAAGACACAGCTTTTCTTCTTTTTGGAAAGGAGGGAGTTTTACAAATACATGTGTTTTTAAATCCATCTATCAAGTTTGCTCCAAGTGATGGATGACCATAATTACAAAGTTTTATTTTATTTAACAAATACTTTTTGTCAGAAGATGAAAAATTCTCAGGATGGAAAAGAGAACTCTGAGGCTTCCCTGGTGGCACAGTGGTTAAGAATCTGCCTGCCAATGCAGGGGACACAGGTTCGATCCCTGGTCTGGGAAGATCCCACATGCCGCGGAGCAACTAAGCCCGTGCGCCACAGCTACTGAGCCTGCGCTCTAGAGCCCGCGAGCCACAACTGCTGAGCCCATAAGCCACAACTACCGAAGCCTGCCCGCCTAGACCCTGTGCTCTGCAATAAGAGAGGCCACCACAGTGAGAAGCTCGAGCACCGCAAGGAAGAGTAGCCCCCGCTCGCCACAACTAGAGAAAGCCCGTGTGCAGCAGCGAAGACCCATCACAGCCAAAAATAAATAAATAAAATAAAATAAAATAAAAAGAGAATTCTGAATATAAAGCAATTGTTCAATAAATTGAATAGACATCGTTGGTTTCCTTAGAAAGGCATTGAGTTTAAAGAGCAGAAACTTGAGTTCTGGGTTGATTCCCACCTCAGTGACTTTAAGTTTCATGTATTGATAATCTGCAATTTACTTAATTGCCCTGAGCCTCAGTTTTCTCTTCTGAAAATGGTGACAATAAGTGAGATAAGGTATGTAAATTCCTTTCTCCAGAACCTGGCACACAGTAAGAACTCAGTAAATGCCATGGTTACTCTTAATCTGCTTCTTGGGAATGATTTGTAGGAAGATCAGCTGATGAATTTTAAAAGTAAAATTCAGGAGTGACATGAGGGTGATAGCATGGTGAGTACTGATCACAGATGATGTAAAATATTTTTTCCAAGCATTTGGAGCAGGGTTTCTCAATAGCAGCACTATTGATATTTGGAACTGGCTCTTTCTTTCTTGTGGGCAGTTATCTTTTGCATTGTTGGATGTTTAGCAGCATCCCTGGCATCTACCTGCTAAATGCCAGTAGCCTCCCAGTAGCCTGCCACTGTGACAACCAAAAATGTCTCCAGACATTGTTAAATGTTCCCTGGAGGCCAAAATCACCCCCACTTGAGAACTACAGATTTAGAGAGAAAAGTCTTGCACTTTTCATGGAAAGGGTGCTCGTATAAAAGCAGTGGAAATTAGTTCTGGAAAGTGCATCTACAGAGGCTGCTTGAACCTTGGTTTCCTTAATGCAACTGGAAAAGTCAGTTGCTTAGACAGGAAGCCAATAAGTCACTCTGCTTCCCTTCTGCTTGGACAGAGTCCTGTGAGGTGTCCTGTGTAGAGATGTATACAGGCTCCAGGTACAGCGCAGTGGTCATTCCGGAACTTCAGCCAGGTCTTTTGTGTAGCCCAAGGCTGAAGGAACATCAGGAACCCCTGAATCCCCTTTCTTTTTCTTTTTCTTTTTTTTTTTTGCCTTTGGCCATTGTTCAGAAGTAGAAGGAAAATTAAACCATAGCCCCATTGGCGTGCACAGAGTTGTTCAGGCTTCATTGCATTTAGAGAAATGTTTCTCCTCTCTTACAGTAATCTAGACTTTACTCTTTCCGAACACTGTCTTCGGGAGATGTGTGTTGTTAAGGAGAGGAGGCATCTTCAAACCTGGCTGGGAGGTCTCAGAAGCCCGAATCGGAACTGCAAAGCCCACCCAAGATTCTCCTACTCAAGCTGACTCTTCCACCCACCCCTGTTCCCAAGTCCTCTGTGCCTTTTATTCTAGTGTGAGTAAGGCTGACTTGGATATATAATTTTACCTTTTATTTACTCCCACATTGTAAGTGCATTTAATTAGCCCTACCATCTGGTGAATCTGCTTCATCCACATAGCCTCGTGGTCATGTGGCACAAGGAACGAGGCAGAAAGGGAAGTGTGGCTGGTTCCACATTCACCCTTTGAACCCAAGGTAGTTGCATTGTATCAAGAGGGACTGTAGACGCCAAGCTCCAGGAGGTGACCATCAGTACAGTGGTGTGTGATTTGTTACAGCAGTGATGGGAGAGGTGAAAGGACTCCAGGATCTGGAGACAAAACCCCCAAGAAGTCAACATAAGAGGGATGAGAGCCATCCCCATGTCTTCCCAATACACTCAGGAGAGGTGACACCTGGGCAGTGGGGTGGGGTGGATAAATAGAAGGTAGTCGGGTGAGTTCAGCCTATGCCAAAGTTTATGTTTCATTGTAACTGGAGTTGGAAAAAAAAATTAAATCGGAAGATCAGCAAAAATGAAAAAATCTACATAAATGGGTCACTGTGACCCAAATACCCCACAAACCTCAGGAGAAGGATTTTCTTCAGCATTCTTGCCCTCTGGCCAGAAAAATTCACTCTGAATTTTGTTTCTGAATCTGTCGATCTTAACTTCTACAAAATCATTTCTTTTTTATTATCCCTCTAAAGGCTTTGCATCTAGAATCTGAGGAAGCTTCGGGTTACATAATTTGGCTACATTTGCCTTCAAAGCAGGTCTACCTGATCAAGTTCCCTGATAAACATTTTCCTTTTATATATGACAAAGAAACAGAAATTATTTTTATTTTATTTTTTAAAATACATTTAAACACCTTGGCATTCTATTTTGTTCAGTCATTCCCCTCCTTGCCCTTACTCTCAACTAAAATAGTTTCTCATGTTCCCTGTTTCTAAACATTTTCATTGCCTTCTTTCGTATAACACACAAAACTCCCTTTTCAGCGATATCTCTTTGGTGGTGCTGAAAGAGAAACACAGACTTTATGGCGGCAAAATGGTTGTTTTAATGTTTTTCTTTTCCCTTTCTGATCATGATTCTAGTCCTGCCTTTATTTTATTTGTCTGCTGAGGCTTATTAGCACCTAGTTATATTAGCTCATTCTCTAGCGAGGTGTCCCAAGAGCATTACTCCAGAACTCCTACAAGGATGTAGATTTCCCTCTGGGGAAAGGCATGTATCCAGGAAATTTGCTAAAACAGAACCTGCTGTCCTTAAATTAGCAGACTGATCTTTTATGATACGGCCACTTAGTAAGATACAATGATCTGGATGACAGCAGAGCTTGCTTTACTCCAGCCTTGCCCCAGACAGAGAGCGTGCTTGTCCTCAGCTACAACGCCAGCAAAGTAGTTGATAGAACGAGTGCAGCTAAGATTTGTGACACAAATGGAAGTTGGAGTGTTAGAAAGACTTCAATTAATTAATTAATTGTGACCTTGGATAGGTTACCTAACTCCTGTGAACCCCCATTTCCTCATCTGTGAAAACGCAATAAAGGTATATTCCTTGTGAACTTGTAAGAATTTGAGAAAATAAGTATGTGAGTGTGTGTTTAATAGGGGAAGACAGTGCAAAGATCAGCATGAAGTTTTTTAGAAAGTGAGAAATTTGACAATATATCTAAAGTCCTGATAGTAGTGGTCCTTGGTCTATAATGTGTGTAGAGATATTGATTAAGTTTAGGTTTTGTTAAATTAAGTATGCCTGTTAAAAAATTTAAGACGTAACAGTTAGAAACTGCCTTCAGCTAATAATAAAAATCTTGACTAAAGTGACTTGAACAAAATCAGAGTTGGTTTTTGTTTCACATGAATGAAATGTGGAGGTGGGCAGTTCAGGGCAGATTTGGCCACTCCTTGGTCATCAGGGGTCAGGCTCTTTCTGTCCTACTATCCTTAGGGTGTGGCTTCCATCTTCAAAGTTGCCTCAGGGTGCATCATGGATTTTGGAGTTCCAACTATCACATTCCAAGCAGGACAAAGGAGGGAAGGACAAAGGAACATCGGCCAACTGTCATTATTCTTTTAATGAGCCTTCCCAGAAGTTCCAACTAACTTCTCACACACTGTTTCCCTTCTGTCTTTGAGGGATACTCAGAAATGTAGTTTCTCAGCAAGGTTTATTTCCCAGTTTCGTTGCTAAGGAGAAAAGGGAGAATCGCTATCGCAGAGACATCGAGCAGGTTCTGCCATAAGGGTAACCACTAAATATTAGAGAAAGAATGAGAAATTTCCAAACAAATAGAAAGGCAAATGGGAACCAAAGAAAGTCCATCGATCCAACAGATAGCGGGAATGGAATAAACAGAAGCGAAGAAAAAGCATTCTAATGAATGATACACACAGAATAAGGTGGAGTAAATGATTCCAGTGTTTAAGTGTACTCATAACCAATGTGAATGGACTTAGCCCACAGACGAGAACATAGATTGTCAGACAGGATAAATCAAACAAAAGTCATCCATATGCTGTTTATAAGAGACACGCTTAAGTTATAACAGAGGAAGTGTGAAAGCAAAGGACTGGGAAAATATGTATCAGGCAAATTCCTGTTAAAGGATAATGTTTTTAAAAGATAATATCATGATGCTTATATAAATAGAGAAGAAAACATCAAAGATTTTATTTAACTCTTTAATTAGTGAGGGAACTAGTAAGATGCTATAAAAGAGAATTCAAAGTATTACACTTTTATAGTTGAATCAGGAAGGAATACACAAATAGATGCAAAATTGGTTAATATCCACAGGGTGATAATCAATTACATTTCACTGAACACAATTTTTATATCGACGGAGAAAAATTATTTGCATTGCTATCAGTTTTCTATAAGACAGCTCAAAGACAGGGAAAGGCACAAACTACAGAACCTGAAAACTCAGCGGGATGTGCTCTCAAACAATGCTTAATTTTCCATTGAAGGCACCAGGGAACTTTTTGCTCTATGTTAGTCTTTCACAACGTTCCCTAGTGTCCCCTCTCCTTCTATGATCATAACAATCTCAAAGAAAGATTACTCTTTTTTTCCTTTTTTACAAAAAATTATTTATTATTTATTTTTGGTCGCATTGGGTCTTTGTTGCTGTGCGCGGGCTTTCTCTAGTTGGGGCGAGCGGGGGTCCTTGTTGCGGTGCGCGGGCCTCTCATTGCGGTGGCTTCTCCTGTTGTGGAGCACGGGCTCTAGGCGCGCGGGCCTCAGCAGTTGTGGCTCATGGGCTCTAGAGTGCCGGCTCAGTAGTTGTGACGCACAGGCTTAGTTGCTCCGCAGCATGGGGGATCTTCCTGGACCAGGGCTCGAACCCGTGTCCCCTGCATTGGCAGGCAGGTTCTTAACCACTGTGCCACCAGGGAAGCTCTCGAAGAAAGATTATTCTTAAGTTTGGCTGGCAATATCCAGGTCCACAGAGTAATTTGACCAACTACAAAGTTAATTTTTGTCTTGAAGTTTTCATAAGGAATCCCAGAATGATCTCTTAAAAGATTTGCTCTCCTATGGCTAGGAAATTCCTGCCATCAAATTATGCCTGCAGTACCTATAAATTTGGGTGAATTTCTTTCCTCTTAAAATCTTCCAAATTTCTTAAGGTTCCTGGTCTGCCAGGAAGTAACCTTCCTCACTTCCTGTGAGGCTGGGATCCTATAAGCCAGACACCAGCCAGTTTTCCTAGGAGGGCTTTGTAAGCGTCAGCTCCATAAGCCAAGTCAACCTTAGCTCCCTAAAAGTGGTTGGTCATATCTGATGAAATAAGCATCATTCTCAAATATGGCACTCCAGGAGAGGCCCTGGTTGTACAATCAATTCATTCAATTGTATCCTGGTAAGGAGAAGAGATTCTTTCTGAACCTTTGCAAATAATTCTATTGCCATGAAAAGCATGGAGAATCAGTAAGAGTTTCTGAATTCTGTGAGATCAGTGGTGATCAAATATAATTTTTAAATGTTCCATTTCAGTTTACAAAAGCAGAACCTACTAAATTTTATAGGTTACAAATAGCTTAAGAAGAAAGAAAAGGGTTTATTTATACAACCAGAATATAGAACACTGAAATAAAATCAACATTCCAAAAAAATAACCACAGTGAGATTTTCCTCATCAGTTCACTCAGTCTTATGTAATTAATTCTTATTCTCTGAGCCTTGGGTTAGTAGTCCTCTTGACCAAAAACAGTCCTGGAGATCTTGATTTGGTCCACTGGTATGGTACGAAAGTTATCTAAGAGATGCCAGCTCAGAAGCATGTACACTAGAGGCTAAGTTTTAAAGCACTGATAGCCTGAAGTACCTGGTACAGTCCTTTTCTATACTGAGAAAAGACTCTGAGACCATCCTTCTTGGTTGAAGACAAAATTGGCCTGTAGCAGGACTTCCCTGGTGGTACAGTGGTTAAGAATCCACCTGCCAATGCAGGAGACACGGGTTTGAGCCCGGGTGTGGGAAGATCCCACATGCTGTGGAGCAACTAAGCCCATGTACCGCAACTGCTGAATCCCGCGCGCCTAGAGCCCGTGCTCTGCAACAAGAGACGCCACCGCAATGAGAGGCCTGCGCATCGCAACGAGGAGTGGCCCCCGCTCGCCGCAACTAGAGAAAGCCCGTGTGCAGCAATGAAGACCCAGTGCAGCCAAAAATAAATAAATAAATAAATTTATTTTTTTAAAAAAATTGGGCTGTAGCTTACAGCAAAGCCTTCAGGCAAGCATCAGAGTAAAATAAAAACTACTTGTAGATGGCAGAGACTTAAAATGGCTATGTTTAATTTATAACTAGTAACCTTCAAATGTGAAAGGTCTGATGAGGGGTGCCTAATAATAATGCAACCCACAAGGAAATTTGGTTGTTTCTATAGCATGCCAAAGAAAGATAATAACGTCACCCCCCTGGCAAAAAAAAGTCTGTCCTTAAGGATAATGATTGAGCTTACATTCAAAGATATCTGATTCATTAAAATGGAGAAACGTAATTTTATGGAGGAAAAATCTTGAGATATAACATAATGATCATAAAACATAATATACCAAGAACATACTAAGAATAGCAAGTAAAGAGATTCAGGAGTAGGGCCCAGACCTCTGTATTTTTTATAAAACTCCACAGGTAAGTTTGATGTGCATTCCCATTTTGACAACCAGTAGACACCAGGTTCAAATTAAAGAAATAAGACTATGGCCAGGCCAAGGTAACATGTTAATTACTGAAATTATGATTGAGACTACACTGTTGTATAACTATACTGTTGTCGAATGTCATCAGGCAAAGTATTGCCAGGACTCTGATAAATACAGGAAAACACGACACACCTATTTCATAAGAGTTTTGATCAGTATTTTCCTTGAGGATAAAAACAGAACACGGGGGCTTCCCTGGTGGCGCAGTGGTTGAGAGTCCGCCTGCCGATGCAGGGGACACGGGTTCGTGCCCCGGTCTGGGAAGATCCCACATGCCGCAGAGCGGCTGGGCCCGTGAGCCATGGCCGCTGAGCCTGCGCATCCGGAGCCTGTGCTCCGCAACGGGAGAGGCCACAACAGTGAGAGGCCCGCGTACCGCAAAACAAACAAACAAACAAAAACAACAGAACACGGACAGACAGGGCCTTGACAAATCTCCAGGGATTTCCTGGAAAGCGTACCATTTCTGAAATATTTATATTAACAATAGTTTATCTGTACAAGTTTAACCTAGGGAAAGCTGAGCTCCCTTCTGATCTGACAGCTCTACTCATGCAAGTCCTACAATAGTAATGCATTAAACAAATCTAGCGCCTCTCTTTTTACAAGGTGAAAGAACAAGGCTTTGTGACTTCCAGGGAGCCTCTAGGGAACCTCAAGATTGTTTCAGATGTAAAAGACATCTTGATTTTCTGTACACTTTAAAATGGCTAAAATGGTAAGTTTTATATTATATATATTTTACCACAATAAAAAGATTTTTTTAAAAATTTAAATTACAATTAAAGAATGCCCCCACCCCGAATCCTGATTTTATTTTACTTTTTCTAAATTTAAGATCTAATTTTTGGGGAAATGAAAATAAAAAACTTATCAGAAGATATTTGGATACTTAATTAAGATGGGATCATGGATGACTTAGAAACAATAATTGATTACCTATTTAATTAGAGTCACAATAAAGCATTTAAAAATAAACATAGATGGTAGCAGGATTTAAAAAAATCTATGTTCTTTCACAAGTGAAGAACCTTGGTTCTTTTTCTTCCTTAAATAATCAAGAATATAGTGAAGTCAACATAAAGCACAGGAAATTATTCTGGTAAAACCCAGAATCTTTGGTTACACAGCAGGTAATGATAACCTTTACATTGTAGGCTGAGGCATTACTCAGTAAATCAAGGCAACAAGCCTACCAAAATTGGGCAAACTTTGCTAAGATTTTAACACATTACAGAGCTACTTTTCAGACTCGAGTATTAGAAACTAAGGCAAATAAAATGTAATTTCCAAGCTCTGTCTTTCATTATCCGTTTTCCTATTCTGAAACAGACTGACATTTTACTTTAGAACAGATCTTAGGGGGGCTGCAAGGTCAAAACTAATTTTATTATAACACTAAGATGTTATCTATGTTAACATGCAGTGCATTAATCATTGCTGTTGGCAAATGAATCAATATGTAGTTTTAAAAGTTCTCAGTTGCCACCTTTAATACAGTAAATGTCGATAAGTTATAACCCACATAAACAAAAGTCACTGGGGCCCTCAATAAATCATGAGTGTACAAAGGGGCCCAGAAACTAACAAACAAAAAAAGTCCAAGAAGTACTGCCTTAGGATAAATTTATTCCTTTTCCTTGGAAAACAAAAGCACATCTACAGTTGTACATCTATTTATGATAAAAGCTCTCTAGAAAGTGGGCATAGAGGGAACCTACCTCAACACAGTAAAGGCCACGTATGACAAGCCCAGAGCTAACATCATACTCAGTGGTGAAAAACTGAAAGCGTTTCTTCTGAGATCAGGAACAAGACAAGGATACCCCCTCCTGCCATTTTTATTCAACATAGTCTTCTTGGAAGTCCTAGCCACAGCAATCAGACAAGAAAGAAATAAAAGGAATCCAAACTGGAAAGGAAGAAATAAAATTGTCACTGTTTGAAGATGACGTGATACTATACATAGAAAATCCTAAAGATGTCACCAAAAAAAACTACCAGAGCTCATCAATGAATTCAGTAGAGTTGCAGGATACAAAATTAATATAGAGAAATCTGTTGCATTTCTATATACTAACAATGAGCTATCAGAAAGAGAAATTAAGGAAACAACCTCATTTACAATTGCATCAAAAAGAATAAAATACCTAAGAATAAACCTGCCTAAGGAGGTAAAAGATCTGTACTAGGAAAAGTATAAGACACTAATGAAAGAAATTGAAAATGACACAAACAGATGGAAAGATATACTGTGTTTAACCCACACACTTATGGTCAATTAATCTATGACAAAGGAGGCAAGAACATACAATGGAGAAAAGACAGTCTCTTCAATAAGTGATGCTGGGGAAACTGGACAGCTACACATAAAAGAATGAAATTAGAATATTTTCTAACAACATATAGAAAAATAAACTAAAAATGGATTAAAGACCTAAATGTGAGACCAGAAACCATAAAACTCCTAGAAGGAAACATAGGCATAACACTCTTTGACAGAAATCATAGCAATGTTTTTTCAATTTGTCACCTAAGGCAAAGGAAACAGAAGCAAAAATTTAAAAATGGGAACTAATTAAACTTAAAACCTTTTGCACAGCAAAGGAACCCATCGACAAATGAAAAGACAACCTACTGAATAGGAGAAAGAATTTGCAAATGATATGACTGATATGGGGTTAATATCCAAAAATGTATAAATAGCTCATACAACTCAACATCAAAAAAACAAACCACCTGATTTAAAAATGAGCAGAAGGGGACTTCCCTGGTGATCCAGCAGTAAGACTCCATGCTCCCAATGCAGGGTGCCCGGGTTCAATCCTTGGTAAGGGAACTAGATCCCACGTGCATGCCGCAACTAAAGATCCCACACGCCACAACTAAAGATCCACACGCCACAACTAAGACCCAGTGCAGCCAAATAAATAAATAAATAATTTTAAAAATAATAAAAATAAAAATGGGCAGAAGACCTGAATAGATGTTTTTGCAACGAAGACATACAGATGGCCAACAGGCACATGAAAAACTGCTCAATATCATATCAGAGAAATGCAAATCGAAACCACAATGAGATATTACCTCACATCTGTCAGAATGGCTACCATCAAAAAGTCTACAAATAATGTTGGTGAGGATGTGGAGAAAAGGGAACCCGAGAACACTGTTGGTGGGAATGTAAATTGGTGCAGTCACCATGGAAAACATTATGGAGGTTCCTCAAAAAATTTAAAATAGAACTACCATATGACCCAGCAATTACACTCCTGGGTATATATCTGAAGAAAACAAAAACACTAATTTGAAAAGATACATGCACCCCAATGTTCACAGCAGCACTATTTACAATTGCCAAGGTATGGAAGCAACCTAAGTGTCCATCAACAGATGAATGGATAAAGATGATGTGGTGTATATATATATATATATATATATATATATATATATATATATATATATATATAGTGGAATACTACTCAGCCATAAAAAAGAATGAAATTTTGTCATTTGCAGCAACATGGATGGGCCTAGAGGGTATTATGCTTAGTGAAATAAGTCAGACTGAGAAAGACAAATACTGTATGATATTTCTTATATGTGGATGCTAAAAAACAAAACAAGCTAGTGAACATAACACAAAAGAAACAGACTCACAGATAAGAGAACAAACTAGTGGTTATCATCAGTGGGGAAAGGAAAGGGAGGAGGAGCAAGATAGAGGAAGGGGACTAAGAGGTACAAATTACCATGTATAAAATAAATAAGCTATAAGTATGTATTGTACAGCACAGGGAATATAGCCAATATTTTATAATAACTCTAAATGGAGTAGAAACTTTAAAAATTGTGAATCACTATGTTGTACACCTGAAACATGTAATACTGGAAATCAACTATACCTCAATTTTTAAAAAGCACATACAGTTGTATTTCTTTGTCGCTATTATTCTGAGCATAGCCTCAATAACTCTTTTTTTTTTTTTTGGCTGTGTTGTACGACATTCGGGATCTTAGTTCCCTGACCAGGGATCAAACACGTGCCCCCTGTATTGGGAGCATGGAGTCTTAACCACTGGACTGCCAGGGAAGTCCCAATAACTCATATTAATTAAACTTTAAACCACAATAATTAACTTCCATTTATAATGACCCAAAGATGTATCCTCTCTGTAGCATATGAAAATAAGAAGCAAAGTATATAAAATTAAATAGTGGTTACTAGTCAACATTTTGGTATTCTAACTTACCTGGCTGTATATACCAGAAAGCCAAACCAGCTTAAGCAAAAAGGAAATACACGGGGTCTGGTAACTGAGAAGTTTAGGAGTGGAATAACTTTGGCATGGTTGACTCTAGCTGCTCAAATAAAGTCACTGGGCATCTGTCTCTTTTCATCTCTTGGTTCTGTTTTCCTCTGAGCTGGCCTTGTTCTTCAGAGCCGTCTGCCTTCTCATGATGAAAAGAAAGTCCCTAGCAGCACTAAGCCCACATGATCTTTAGTGTCTAACAGCTCAGAAAATGGAGATTCAGATCATCTCTTTTAGTATCTGATTATTCTCCCTAAAAGGTCCTTAAGTAGCTCTGCTTGGAGCAGAAGCCCATCCCTGGACCAATAGCTGACTCCAGACGTCTGGGATACTCCAAATGCTCAGCCTGGACCACCTGCCCACCCCTGTGATCATTTAGAACAGGGAGCAGGTGTCCTCTGCCCCAAGCATGATGCACACTGTTTTCATGAAAAGGCAGTCTTGAAACTTCAGCAGGGCGCCATGGAGGCCTACGAGCAGATCCAAAAGGAGCCCCTGAAGCTGAAAGGCGTGGCAGAGCTCAGAGTGACTAAGCGGAAGAAGAAAAAGAACAAAGACAAGGCGAAACTCCTGTAAGCGATGGGAACAAGCAAAAAGAACGAGGAGGAGAAGTGGCGCAGCCTGGACAAGCGGACACTGGGCCAGGTGGCCTCTGAGAAGAAGCGGGAGAAATGGCAAATGGAAAGGATCCTGAAGAAAGCATCCAAAACCCACAAGCAGACAGTAGAAGACTTCAACAGACACCTGGACACACTCATGGAGCACTATGACATTCCTAAAATTAGCTGAACAAAGTAGCCTCCCCATCCGGGGTACGGAGTAGCATCGAGGCAAAGTTGGGATTATGTTTGGTGCCTTTGGCATTTTCTAGAAATATTCTCTTACACACATCCTTACGTCTTCTGCTTGAGACAGTGCTTTTCAAATCTGTTATGTCCTCATTCTGGAACTTGATTAAAGTAAGACTGTCCTTTTACTCTATTTTGATTTCTCGGTAGGACGTAGAAGAGAAAGCTTTTTAGCTTGGAAAGTTTACCCAGAGATTAAGGTTATTTCTGTGTAAGTGCTGTGGAAAAGTGTTTTTACCCCTGAGTTGCATCTGACCCTTTGACAGCCAGCCAGCTGGCTTTGCCTAGATGAAATCAACTCCAGAGACAAGGAGCTAATGCCAGCATGGCCTGCAGCACGTAGACCGCTGTAGGGCCCTGCAGGGGCTGCCTTTCCAAGCTCCCTCTAGCTTGGGGCTCATGCTCTCCCGTCCAGGGTCCAGGGAAGCCACTTGTAGCTTCGTGGCCTTCAGACTATCTCCTCAGCCACCTGGCCACTGAGACGATGTGGCCTGGGAAACAGAACAACCACCTGAGGCAAGGATGGAACGTACATCTTGTCCCTTTCTGAAGCTGTGGCCAGTGTGTAGCCTCTTTCCCCAATGTCCCCATTCCAGACATGTCTAGTGGGTGTTGCCATGGCAGACATTGCCAGTTGAGCACAGAATTCTTTGTAATGGAACCCAGACCCAACCTGCCTTCCTACCCTCCACCCTGGGCTCCAAGCAGCTCCCTGGATTTATTTAGAGTTGGCACATAATATGTTTGGCATTCCTGGCCTCAGGACACCTCAGGGGTGATGGGACCAATGCAGAGCTCCAGAACAGACAGACGTGGGTGCAGTTGAAAGGAAGGACTGAGGTTCCTATGCTGGAGAGCCAGGATCTTTGAGGGCCTATATGTACCCACAAGATGAAGATCAAATTGCATATGCTATTGGGAGAAAGTGTGTTGACACAGATGCTGAAAGAATAAGAAAGTCAGAAAAGAAAAACCAAGGGTTGGGTTTGGGACTGTCATATGTGAAAGGCAGAATAAAACAAAAAAGTTATTAAAAAAAAAAGAAAAGGCAGCCTTGTTTAGCAGAAAGAACACTAGATTGGTATTCAAAATACCTTGGTTTTACTTCTGCTCTGCCACCTCCTAACTGTGTGACCTTGGGCAGGCAAGTTCACTTCCTCAGACACCAGTATTTTGTGGTATAGAATGAATGTGTTGGATTAGATGATTCCAGACTTAAATGTCTATAAATGTGTTTCATTAATTCAGAAAGAATCAAGGTTTATTTGTCTGTTTGGGTGCTCAAAACAAGATGTAGAAGTAAGTTCTAGTAGTTCTAGTCAATAACAGAAACTTATTCAAGCTAGGTTAAGCAAAAGAAAAAAAAGTCAGGAGAACTTTGTACAAAAATCCGGAGTATCTCACAGAACCCAAGGACAGAAGTGGACGTCACGAAAGCCAAGCAGCAGGAACTAGAAAACTACCAGGAACTATTATTTTCTCTCAGTCTCTTCTCTCCCTCTCCCTTCCTACCTCCCTCTTGCTCTCTCTCTCTCTCTCTCTAACCAGATCATTTTTTTACCCTTTTCCCTTTATTTTGCACATCAGTTCCATTCTCCGCTTTAAATGTCTACTTTCTCTGCTTCTCCCGGCATGTGGATGAGAATGGTTTTCCATGATGGCAGGTTCTGCTCTTCAGTTTCCATAACCCTCATTCCAGCTAAAAGGCACAACACAATCATCCCTAAAGCTCACCTCCGAGTCTAATTGCCTCACCTCAGGTCAGGTGTCCATTCGTGGCCAGCAAAGCAGGGTCATCAATCATAAATATGGCTGCCTCATGGAGATGGAGATGTTCTCAATGAAATGGGGGTACTGAACTGGGAAGACACCCCCAAAGGTATCTATTTCAACAGTTAGGCTATTTTTTTTTTTACCGACAAGTGCAAGGTACTATTGTTAAGAAAGAAGAGCACAACAAGAAATAACAAATGTCGGAGAGGATGTGGAGAAAAAGGAACTTTTGTACACTGTTGGTGGGAATGTAAATTGGTGCAGCCACTATGGAAAACAGCATGTAAGTTCCTTAAAAAATTAAAAATAGAACTACCATATGATCCAGCAACTCCATTTTTCGGTATTTATCTGAAGAAAATGAAAACACTAACTTGAAAAGATATATGAACCCTCATGTTCATTGCAGCATTATTTATAATAGCTAAGACATGGAAGCAGTCTAAGTGTCCATCAATGGATGAATGGATAAAAAAGATGTCATACACACACAGACAAATATACACACACAATGGAATTTTATTCAGCCATGAAAAAGAAGGACCGCTTGCCACTTTTGACCACATTGGATGGATCTTGAGGACATTATGCTAAGTGAAATAAGACAGACAGAGAAAGACAAATTCCATATGATCTCACTAATATGCTGAATCAAAAAAACAAGTAAAACGGCTCATAGATACTGAGAATAGATTGGTGGTTGCCAGAGGTGGGGGGGGGAGTGGGTGAAATGGGTCAAAGTGTGGTCAAAAGTACAAACTTCCAGTTATAAAATAAATAAGTCCTGGGGATGTACAGCATGGTGGCTTCAGTTAATAATACTGTATTGTATATTTGAAAGCTGCTAAGAGAGTAGAGCTTAAAAGTTCTCATTACACACACACAAAAATTGTAGCTACATGTGGTGAATGATATTCACCAGACTTATTGTGGTGATCATTTCACAACACTTGTATATACAGAAATCAAATAATTACGTTGTACACCGAAAACTAACATAATGTTATATGTCAATTATATCTCAATTTTTTAAAAAGGAAAAAGAAAGAACTTTACAACTATAAGGCTTTTAGATAGATAAACATGAGTTAAAAAAAAGAAAAACTTCTGGGGCTTCCTTGGTGGCGCAGTGGTAGAGAGTCCGCCTGCCGATGCAGGCGACACGGGTTCGTGCCCCGGTCGGGGAAGATCCCACATGCCGCGGAGCGGCTAGGCCCGTGAGCCATGGCCGCTGAGCCTGCGCGTCCGGAGCCTGTGCTCCGCAACGGGAGAGGCCACAACAGTGAGAGGCCCGCGTATCGCAAAAAAAAAAAAAAACAAAACAACAAACTTCTTGGAAGGGGATGGATTCATAGAGTATAGGAAACTGAGCATGAGTCATAATAACACCATTTTAAAAACGCAGTAGGAAAAAAAAACACAGTGGGAAGTGTAACCAAAAGTATAACACAAATAGTTTTAGTGTCTTGTATGATTTATATATATTTGGCAATGAGGATTCTGATATATCAATATGTGGATCTGGTGGTATTTCTTTTCTGAACTCAATTAGAAAACCAGATGGATCAATTTCCAACAGCAGCTCCCAAGCTAATATGTTCTGATCCCACCTCTTAGAAGAAAGGCCATCTGACGGAATGCCCAGGTGGAATCACAAGGCATTTCATACTGATATCCTCATTTCTGGTCATACCTCTTATAGTTATTTATAAATAAATATTTATATTATATAGAGAGAGAAATAAATCTGGAGATTTCATAGAAATGGAATCATATAATATGTGTGGTCTTTCGTGTCTGGCTTCTTCCATTTAGTACAGATATGCCACATATTTTTATCCATTCATCAGTTGATGGACATTTGGGTTGTTTCCACCTTTTGGCTTTTGTGAATAGTGCTGCTGTGAATATTCGTGTATGAGCTCTTGTTTGAACACCTGTTTTCAATTCTTCTGGGTATACACCCAGGAATGGAATTGCTGGGTCATATGATAAGTCTATGTTTAACTTATTAAGAAACTACCAAAATGTTTTCCAGAGCGGCCGCACCATTTCACATTCTCACCAGGGTTACATGATGAGGGTTATAATTTCTCCACACCCTGGCCAACACTTCTTTTCCGTTTTTTGACTACAGCTAACCTAGTGAGTATGAAGAGGGAATCTCAAGGTGGTTTTGAGTTGCCTTTCTCTAATAACTAAGTTCTTAGGTCTTTGACTGCGCAGAAAAGATTGTTTACTCTCAGAGGCATGGATTGTACCTTAGAGGTTTAATATTCTCCGGGCTGAGAACACAGTAGGTGATTTAATCATTACCTGCTGACAAATCTTTCATTGGGCAAACATTTACAAGCAGAGTCTGGGCTTCGTGTGAGCTCAGCACCAATCAACAAGAGTTCTATTTAGCTTCAGGAGGTCAAAAGATCAGAGCACATGGATACATTCTAAAGACTCTGACAACAGGCCCCTAAGAAGGCAAATTCACACCTCAACATGACACAGCAATGGAAGCTTTAGAAGCAATCTGATCCATTGCACCAAATGGTGGCTGAAGGTCAATTACAGTTAAAATCGGTATTGGCTTCTGTTTTCATCTCCCTTTTCACTTTTAATAAAATGTGTCTTGGCAGAAATCTCTTAAGGCAGATGGGTGCCCACTTTGTAGAGGTGTTTGGTGGGTTAATGTGAGCCAAACACTTCATGATAAGACGTCCGCTGCAACTGAAGAGTCAGGTGCTCTTATTAATGAGACTTTTAATTCTGAGCATTTACTCCATGCAAGATCCTGTCCCAGGCAATTTATTAATAGCTGAGGACGTAATGCGCAGCTTTCAGACATTATCTCAATCTTAATAAATAGCTTTCTTCCACTGCAGCACTGGTTCTGTCTGGGCTCAGATCTGAGCTCTGCCCCTCACTAGCTATGAGATTTAACCTCTGTGAACATCAATTTCCTTACCTGTAAAGATGGAAATTAAAATGCTCATCTCTTAGGTTGTTTTTAGGATGAGCTAGGATAACCTGGTTAACTTATTACAATGTCTGGTACCTGGAGAGGAGTTAATAATGTTAGCTCTCTTTGCCTCCATTTAGAAGTAGCGATATTATAGATATTATTCCTCCTACTTTGTAGATGGGAGAAGTGAGGCACAAGCCTCACAGTGAATGAATCATCATCCTGTCTTCCCAGCTCACAGCCATTTCCAGCTCCCTGAGGACTGCACGCTGAACCAGGGTGGTGGACCACAGCAGTCATGTTTGTACCACAGGCACGGCCTTCAGGTCATTGCTCATTGAATTGAGGGAGACAGACATGGGATTAAAGTGGGCCAATCAGATGCTTGTGTAAGAATTTGGAATTGAGACCAAGAGACAGAAGGTTAGAATCTGTATGTGGTTAGAACCGTGTCACATAATTTAGAATCTTGATGCCACTATATTCTGGCATATGGATGGGGGAGTGCAGAAAGCTGGTCCTCAGAGAGAGAAGAGGGAAGTAGATGTGCAGAAAGAAGCAGCAATGAGAGCCTAGAAGAGACCCCAGTGGTTTTCCAGTACTTGGTTCTAGTATTTTCTGAGCCCAGGTCACACACTTTCCCTTGGATTCCACGAGACACCCACCTACAGACATAATAAATTCCCTCAGGTCGCTTCTCGGAGTTTGGTGGGCAAGATTTTCACAGGCCACCAAACTCCAGTGAGCAAGTGACTGAACTTTATTTCCTGTAACATAATTACATTTGAGTTCTCATTCCACCTGATGGCAGAAAAGCAATCAAGTTCAGCTTCAGGTAAACTCAGTCATTTTAGCGTTTTTTGGGCATTTTAGGTTTCACTCAATTCAGGGTATCTTCACACATTTCCTTCTCACCATAGTGTCATCTCCAGACTTCTTGGGCATCCTTCTTGCCAACAAGAGGAGGCACTTAGCCCATGCTCACCTCCCTGGAGAGAGGTGTAACCGCGGTACGATGCATTCCATCTGCTCTGGGGTCATCATGTCCTTGCAGCCACTCTCCAGTCACCTGATTCTGCACCACAGCCCTCTACAGCTCTTTGCTCACTGTCAGACACTTTTGTGCCCCTTTTAGGAACTCACTAGCATCCAAATCTTTTTATATCTTTTTATTTTTAATAAAAATGGTTTTGACAAAATCTGAACAATCTTTAATCTGCAGGAAGTAGAGCCTTGTAGTTATTCTTCTGATTTCTTTCTAATATCTTGCTTACAACATAAACTTTGTGCATTGAGCTTTTGGGGGGAGAGTCTTTGGAAACTTGAAATTCCTTTTTATTTCAAAAATCCTGGCTGTTGTAAATCAAAAGTGTTAGATTTTAAGACTATTGTTTCTACTATAAATTTCAAGAGCCTAAGTTGGAACTAATCTGAGTTTTAAGAACCTAATTTGGAACTCAAATCCATTTGGCTAAGATACTGCATAGTGGTGACTTAACTGGGGAGGGCCAAGGAATAACTTATAGAAATGCACATTTTGTCGTGCTGCATGGGTTTGCGTTGATTTCTTGATTACTGTGAGCTGGATAAACACTGGCTTCCCAAGAATGCTTTCCATCCTTCGACCCTGTCTGCCTTTTAGAATTTCCAGGATTATCTCCTCTGTAACATTCCATCTGCTTTCCACAATCTTTGTGTCACTTGGTGCACAGATACTGGTGGGCACATGGAAAGGGTGAGCCAAAGTTAGACCTGCATTTGCAAGACCACGTGAAACCCAACGCTCATTCTCCTGAAGCCAGGCTGCTTTTAGAAAGACAGAAGAGGAATGCCATTCCAACACGCATGCTTATCATTCCCCAACTTTGGTTTCAAACCATCTTTATACCCTGGCCCGTGGAGAAACTTGCCATTAAATTCTGTTCTCTCACAGCCCTTATATAGCAATTGTGTTGGGGACCACTTCAGACACTCCAAGCTTCACTAAGACAGCAATTTTCTAACAAGAAAGCTAGAATGGGGGAGCATCTAAGATTTAGTTGCAGCAAATTGGAGACCAGACAATATAATCAACTTATTCAGAATAGTCAGTGAAAATAGCTCTACGAGAGAGACACAACATTGTCATGCTTTAAATGCAATGCATCTATCAGTTAGGATTATAGGGGTCTTAGAGTAAGTATTCCCTTTGTTACTTCCAGGTCACGGGGGTACAGAAAAGTACATTTAATGAATTTTAATGATATAATAAAATATAATATCACATGAAAAAAGTAGTAAACAGATATACACATATGAATCCAGTTATTCATATATATATATATATATATACACACACACACACATACACATATATGTGTATCTAGACACATATAAGAATAAAAGATGGAAGCAGTAAACAGTGATCACTTCTAGGTAGTGGTATCATGGGTAGTTTACATTTTCCTCCTAACATTTTAACATGTGGTCCAAATTTTTCATTACTCTTATCAAGGAAAATAATTAACATCATCCTTTTTTAAAGAGTGAAATGGGACTTCCAATCTCAAGATAAGATGAGGGGAAATGATAATCTGAAAGCTCTCCTGCCACATTGTCTAGAAATGCTTGATAAAATACAGCAAAAGTGGGCTTCCCTGGTGGCACAGTGGTTGGGAGTCCGCCTGCCAATGCAGGGTACGTGGGTTCGTGCCCTGGTCCGGGAGGATCCCGCATGCCGTGGAGTAGCTGGACCCATGAGCCGTCGCTGCTGGGCCTGCGCGTCCGGAGCCTGTGCTCTGCGACGGGAGAGGCCACAGCAGTGAGAGGCCCGCGTATCGCAAAAAAAAAACACCTATATATATATATATATATATATATATATATATATATATATATATATATAAAGTTATTTTAAATCCCTTAGTGCACTAGTAAGAGAGAAGGGAAGGCCCAGGTGTGTCAGTTAGAAATAGGAAAGCCAGTGGCGAGGATGTGAGGTGCTGCTGCAACTGGGATTGGGGTCTGGATCCCTGAATAAAGCAGTTTTTAAAGGGTTGTACTCTCATTGAAAGAGTAGATCAGGAAAAATATCAATCCACTGGCATAGAGACAAAAAGGTATTTGTATGCTTTTCTCTGGGTGGGAAAAATGTCCATCTGAGAAACAAAATCTCCAGGTTTGTTTCTACTCCAACTTTGGAGGTTTAAGTTTGCAGATGATCCAGGAACCATGATTCTAAATGACCTCCAAGGTGATAAAATGACCAAAAACTTGGTCCAGATACGGTGATCTCTCCGTAGCAAACGCAAAGCAGCTCTTGAGAGATACACCCCAAACCCAGGCCACAGGGGAGTCTCACCGTAAAACAGCCTTCTCTAAAGAGGAGCTCACAAACAAAAATGATGAAATACAGAAGGACAAAATCCTCCATGAGAGTCAGCAGACACAATAAATAGCACCAAAAGATTCCCTAAAACTCTGCATAATAGAATGACAATTTGTTTTTGTTGTTTGTTTGAGTACAGGAGTGGCATGATCTGATGTAATATTCCACTGTATATATGTGACACATCTAGAATGACAATTTGAAAGAGAATGTAAAATAATCACCTTTATAAGTCTTAAAAGGCCTGAACGATGTAATTAAAACACGAAGGAACTTCCCTGGTGGCACAGTGGTTAAGAATCCATCTGCCAACGCAGGGGACATGGGTTTGAGCCCTGGTCCGGGAATATCCCACATGCCGCGGAGCAACTAAGCCCGTGCGCCACAACTACTGAGCCTGAGCCTGTGAGTCACAACTACTGAAGCCCGTGCGCCTAGAGCCCGTGCTCTGCAACGAGAGAAGCCACCACAGTGAGAAGCCCACGCACCGCAACGAAGAGTAGCCCCCGCTCGCCGCAACTAGAGAAAGCCTGCATGGAGCAACGAAGACCCGATGCAGCCAAAAATAAATAAATTAATTAATTTTTTTTTAAAAAGGGTTTGTTTAAAAAAAAAAACAACACCAAAAAAAGAACAAATCCTATGAAAGGCACTTTGCATGACAGTTACAAGTACAAAATCTGGAGCTAAACTGCTAGGTTCAAATCCCAGCCCTATCACCCATTAGCTGGATGGTACCACCTATTAGCTTGATTTCTTGATTACTGTGAGCTGAAAACCCTGGTCTCCCAAGAATGCCTTCCATCCTTTGACCTTGCCTGCCTCTTAGAATTTCCAGGATTATCTCCTCTGTAATGTTCAGTCTGCTTTCCACAATCATGTCAATTGGGGTGAGTCACTTATTATTTCTGTGCCTCAGGTCCCTCCTCTATAAAGTGGGAATATTAATGGTACTTACATCAATGGGGTGTTGTGAGGATTAAATGTGTTAATATATGTAAAGTGCTTAGAAGACTGCCTATCAAACTATATCACGATCTATATACAGAGAGATGGAAGTGGATAGACATAGACATAGTTATATATTGTATCAGTATATATATAATATATATGCTAAATGTTTATATACTAAATCCATGAATTTAAAAATAGACTCAGATATCAGACACAAAAACCCAGCCATAGGCTGTTCATAACAAGGACACTTAAAATCTAATAACTCAGGAAGACTAAAAAAAAATGAAATAGCAAAAACATTATACCAGGTAAATACACATTTTTAAAAAATTGAGGGCTTCCCTGGTGGTGCAGTGGTTGAGAGTCCACGTGCCGATGCAGGGGACACGGGTTCGTGCCCCGGTCTGGGAAGATCCCACATGCCGCGGGAGCGGTGACAGTGAGAGGCCCGCGTACAGCAAAAAAAAAAAAAAAAAATTGAGAGCACATACTCAGTAGCAACAACAGAGGCCAGAAGACAGTAATTATGTTGATACTAGACAAGAAAGACTTTGAAATTTAAAAAATTTTTTAGATAAAGAAGGTCACTGCAAAATGAAAACATGAACAATTCACCAGGAATATTCAACAGTTCTGATGTTCTAAGCACCAAATAATACAGCATAATTGACAGAATGACATGGTAAAAATGGACAAATTCACATTTAGAATGTGGCAGGCAAAAACAGAATATGGAAGATTTGAACAACACAATTGACATGACTCAGTGTATACCAAACAAGTCAAGGTTTTCTGAATACAATGTACTACAATTTGAAATTAGTTAACAAGATAACTCAAAAAAAACATTAAAAACACACTTCTAAATAGTTTCTTTGTCAAGAAAGAGACTTTAAGGGAAATAAATACATATTTATCACTAAAGGACAATGACAATAACACATGATAATACATGTGGGATGCAGCTAAAGCAGACCTTGAGTCACTTATGACCTTAATTGCATATATTAGAAAGGAAGAAAGCCTGAAAAGTAAAAAGAGAAACGTCCATCTTCCAGTTGTAAAACAAATATGACAAACCCCAAAAAGTAGAAGCTAGGAAATAGTAAAAATCAAAACAGAAATGAATTAAAAAAAAAAGTTGCTTTTAAAAAAGTTAAAATAAGATGACACTGAATAGCCAAAACAATCTTGAAAAATAATGAAGTTGGGGGGGCTTCCCTGGTGGCGCAGTGGTTGAGAGTCCGCCTGCCGATGCAGGGGACACGGGTTCGTGCCCCGGTTCGGGAGGATCCCACATGCCACGGAGCGGCTAGGCCCGTGAGCCATGGCCGCTGAGCCTGCGCAGCCGGAGCCTGTGCTCCACAACGGGAGAGGCCACAACGGTGAGAGGCCCACGTACCACAAAAAAAAAAAAAAAAAAAAAGATCCCGCATGCCTCAAGGAAGATCCCGTGTGTTGCGACTAAGACCCAATGCAGCCAAAAATAAATAAATAAATAAAAAATAAATCTTAAAAAAAAAAGAATGAAGTTGGGGGACTTACTCTTTCCAATTTCAAAATTTACTACAAAGCTCTGGAAATCAAGATAGTGTGGCATTAATAAACTTATATTAATGGTCAATCAATTTTTAACAAACATGCCAAGAAAATTCAATGGAGAAAGAATAGTTTTTTCCACAGATGGTGCTGAGACAACTAGATATCCACATGAAAAAGGATGAAAGTGGACCCCTATCTTACATTATATACAAAAAATTAACTCAAAGTGGATCAGAGATCTAAAAATCTAAAATTCTTAGATGAGCATAAGAGTAAATCTTCATGATTTTAGACTATGACTTCTTATATACTTCTTATATAAAATAAGAAGTATATAGACTATGACTTCTTATATAAAATAAAAATTTTGATAAATTAGACTTTATCAAAATTAAAGAATTCTGAGTTTCAAGTGATAACACCAAAAAAGTGAAAAGACAACCCACAGACTGCAAGAAAACATTTGAAAGTCATATACCTGGAAAGGGACTTGTACCCAGAATATATAAAGAACTCTTACAACTCAATAATATAAAAATAAATAAGTCAATTAAAATTGGGCAAATGATTTGAATAGACATTTCTCTAGTGAAGATATACAAATGGTCAGTAAGCGTATGAAAAGATGCTCAACATCATTAGTCATTAGGGAAATCAAATTATTTGCAAATCAAAATGATGAGATACCACTGTGCACCCACTAAGATGGCTATAGTAATAAAAGAATAATAATAACAAGTGTTGGTGAAGATGTGGAGAAATTGTAACCCTCATTAATGGCTGGTAAATCAGAAAATGATGCAAGCACTTTAGAAAACAGCTTAATGTCAAATATGGAGTTACCAGTTACCATAGGACCAAGCAATTCTGCTTCTAGATATATATCCAAGAGAAATGAAAACGTTTGTCCACACGAATATTGGTACACAAATATTCATAGCGGCATTATTCATAACAGACAAAAGATGGAAACAATCCAAATGTCCATCAACTGGTGAATGGATAAACAAAATGTGGCACATCCATACAATAGAATACTTTTCAGCAATAAATAAAGCAGAATAAAGTACTGATGTATGCTACAATATGGATGAATCTCAAAAACATGCTAAGTGAAAGAAGCCAGTCATAAAAGACCAAATATTGTATAATTCTATTTATATGAAAGATTAAGAATAGGAAAATCCATGGAGACAAAAAGCAGATTACTTGTTCCCTAGGGCTGGAGGACGGAGGAATGGGGAATGATTGCTTAATGGGCACAGGGTTATTTATTTTTTTTTTTTGCGATACGCGGGCCTCTCACTGTCGTGGCCTCTCCCGCTGCGGAGCACAGGCTCCGGACGCGCAGGCTCAGCGGCCATGGCTCACGGGTCTAGCCGCTCCGTGGCATGTGGGATCTTCCCGGATCGGGGCGCGAACCCGTGTCCCCTGCATCGGCAGGCGGACTCCCAACCACTGCGCCACCAGGGAAGCCCAGCACAGGGTTATTTTTGAGGGTGATAAAAATTTTTTAAGATTAGATTATGGTGAGGACTATGTAACTCTGTAAATATGATAAAAACCATTTAATTGTGCACTTTAAATGAGTGAACTTTATGGTATGTAAATATGATTGCCTTTTGAAAAATTAAATAAGATGAGATAAATGCAATGTGCTATCCTGGATTGGATCCTGAAACAGAATCCTGGAACAGAAAAGGAACACAATGAAAAAATTGGTAAAGTCTGAGTAATCTTTGTACTAACATTAGGGATGATGGGTGATAATAATACAGGAATTCCGTATTAACTTTGCAACTTTCCTATAAATCTGAAATTATTCCAAAATGAAAGTAAAACAGAACCATGGCAAACCTTTAGTGCGCTTGATCTAGAGATACGGGGCACGGAGCCGGTAGAAGAGGCACAAATAAACAGTTAGGAGCGACACATAGGATATAAACTATAAACAGTGGAGGTGTAAACCTAATACTAAGAACTACTGTGAACTACTGCTGTGCAAGGTAGGTTCCTTCACTGTCACCACCTGAAAGTTCTCTGGGCTCAGGATGACTTCCACAACGTAACACAGTTTGAGGTAAGGAACAGGCCCTATTGGGGGAAACCTACAACACAAGGGTCAGCAGAAGAGACGAGAAATGTGGTTCACTGTCTTCCCATCACTGCATGGAGAGTCATGTCAGGACCTAAGCGTGTATCAGTGGGAGGCAAACGACTGCTTGGCAGAGTGATCTGGGTTCAAGTGCTTGATGTTTATAGCAGCTGCTGAGAAAGCCAGTTGCCCAGCACCTGGAAACCTGGGGTTGGGGGTGTGGGCTGTGGGAAGCTGCAGGTGCTCCTGCCAAAGGAAGGGAGCTACTGATCCAGTGGGAAGCTGATTTTGGGTGTGATCCCTCCCTCTAGGAGAAGGTGGTACAGGCGTAGCCTGCTTCTTGTCCAGTCTACCCAGAGTAAGCTCTCAGGGTTACTTTTGCACGGTTGTACTTGACATTCATAACCAGTAAATTGAAAATATACACAAAATGCATGGTTTCTTAGAAAAATACAACTTAATAAAACCATTCAAGAAGAAATATAATTTTGTCTTAGATTTAGAGTTTTAAAATCCACCTTCCTCTCTTAACAAGAAAGAAAAGGAAGAAAGAAAGAATAAAACAGCCCATTAAGCCCAGAAGACTTTACCAGACACAAATTTCAAAGAACAGATCATTGTTTTCTGAAACAAACTGTTCCAGTGAATACAAAATGAGGGAACACAGCTCACCTCACTCTATGAAGTAAAATAATTCTGATGGCAAAATCAGATAAGGAAGGTATGAGAAAGTAATAATTAAAGGCTAATCTCACTTCCAAATATAGATGCAAAAATCCTAAATAAAATTTAGTCACATCAATCCAGAAATGCCTATTAAAAATATATCATTACCAAGTTGGAGTCATCTTAGGAATGCAAAGATGATTAAAATTAGAAAGTCTATTAAGAAGATTTATTATATTAACTGGTTAAAGGAGAGAACCTTATGATCATCTCAATAAATGTAGGAAAACTTTTGACAATATTCAACCTTGTTTCACAAATATCCATAGCAAACTAGAGTAGAAAGCAAATTCCTTAGCCTGGTAAATGGTAGCTACAAAAATTATAGCAATTTTCAAAATTACACAACAAAAATTATACATAATGGTGAAATGCTGAAGGCATTCCCTTTCAGCTCACGAACAATGGAGATTTGTTCTATCACCACTCCTATTCAGCATTGTACTGGGGTTTTTCACTAGTGTGATAATACAAGAAAAAGAAATAAAAATTATAAAGATTGAAAAGGAAAAACTAAGAAATACAAAAGAATCTACAGACTACTAGAAATAAGGGTTTATCAAGGTTATTGAAGGCAAAACAGATATGTAAAATCAGTAACACTGCTGTTCACCAGCAACAAAAATTATAAAATGTAATTTTTTAAAAAGATAGATTTTCAAAGGCAACTCTAAAATATAAGGTACTAGGAATAAATACAACAAAAATGCACAAGATTTTTATCACTAAAATTATAAAACTTTATTTATTAAAAAAATTTTTTTAAACTTTATTGAAGAAAATAGTAGAATACCTAAACAGATGGAAATATAAACCATATTTATTGATGGGAAGATATAATTTTGTAGCAATGGCAGTTTCTCTCCAAATCAGTCTGTTAGTATGATTATAATAAAAATTCTAACAAGATATTTTTCAGAACTTGAGAAGATGATCCTTAAATTCTTACAGAAGATTAAAGGATGAAGAATAGCCAAAACTCTTTTTTTTTTTTTTTTGCTGTACGCAGGCCTCTCAGTGTTGTGGCCTCTCCCGTTGCGGAGCACAGGCTCCGGACGCGCAGGCTCAGCGGCCATGGCTCACGGGCCCAGCCACTCCGCGGCATGTGGGATCTTCCCGGACCGGGGCACGAACCCGTGTCCCCTAGCATCGGCAGGCGGACTCTCAACCACTGCGCCACCAGGGAAGCCCTAAAACTCTTTTTAAGAGGAAACACAAGGGGTGTGTGTGTGTGTGTGTGTGTGTAGTGGAGGAAACTCACCACTTTCTTTAAAGAACGGTGTGGTATTGGTCCAGAGAGAGATAATCAAACAAATGGAATAGAACAGAGTCTAGTATTAAACTCATGTATATATGATAGTGGTGGCATTTAAATTACAGGAAAAGGATAGCTCCAGTGGTGCTAAGACTAGTGGCTATCCATAAGGAAAAGATAACATTAATCCAAACTACACCTCATACACAATTTCTGGATGATTTTAAAGGCCTAAAGGTGAAAAATTATAAAATTATTGGGAAAAATATCAATGATGTTCTGGTGATATTTGTATATGGAATTATTTTCTAAACCAAACACAACAAGCACTAATCATAAAGGAAAAATGATAATTTGATTATATTAAAATTAAAGACTTGTTTTATAACAAAGCCATGAGATACAAAGTGAAAAGGCAAGCCACCAACCAAGAGAAGATATTTGCTACTATATGACCAATATAACCAGAATTTAAAATATTTGCTACGCATATGACCAATATAACCAGAATTAAAAAAAAAAGATAAACAACCTAAGAGAAAAATGACAAAAAGTATGAATAAGCAGCAACAGGAGGAAGAACCCTGAATGTCCAGTAAACATATGAAACCATGCTCACCAATCCCTTTTTTTTAGCCATTTTTATTTCTTCATTTGTGAATTATCTAGTCATAGCCTTTATAACTTTTTCTATTGTGTTTTGCATATTTTCTAACTGATTTGAGGGAATTCATGTTTTTGAACTTACCATTTTGGTCTGGCTCTTCTGACCTTGTAACATTGGCCCTGCTGTTTTAACACTGTTGTTCCTTAGAACATGTTTGTTTGTTTGTTTTTAATAACTTTTAAAATTTAAATATGATTTACATATGTTTGAAACTTTGTCTGCTCCAAATTCACAAAGATAGTGCCCTAAGTTTCCTCAGAGAACCTTTAGACTTTAAAAATTTTTACGTTCAGTTGTGTGATCCTGAATTATTTTTTGTGTGGTGTAAGGTATGGATTGAGGTTCATTTTTTTCCCCGTATAGATAGGCAGTTGTTCCAGCACATTTTGTTGAAAAGATCTGCCATTCATCATTGAACTTCTTTGATATTTTGACCAAAATTAATTGACTACATAAATGTGGGTTTATTTCTGAACTCTCTCTTGTTCCTTGATTCTTTATACCATACCATCTTAATTACTACAGCTTTATAGAAAGTCTTGTAATTAGCTAATGTAAGTCCTCCAACTTTGTTAACTTTCGAGATTCCTCTGGTTATTCTAGGCCCTGTACATTTTCACATAAATTTTAGAATTAGTTCATCAATTTCTGCAAAATCCTACTGGTATTTTTTAGACAGGTTTATTGAGATATAACCCATATACCACACAATTCACCCATTTAAAGTTTACAAGTCAAGAGTAAAATTCAAGTATGCAATTCAAAGTATAGAATTCATGCAATGAGTTTTGGTATATTGCTTTATTAAGTTAAAAAATTGTGAAAAATATATGTAATATAAAATTTGCCATTTTAATCACGTTTAAGTAAGCATTAAGTACATTCACAATGTAGTACAAACATCACCAATATCTAGTTCTGAAACATTTTCATCATCCCAAACAGAAATCCTGTAACCAGTGTGCACTAACTCCCCATTACCCTTCCTCCCAGCCCCTGGTAATCTCTACTTTCTGTCTCTATTAAATTTGCTTACTCTTGATATTTCATGTAAATGTAATTGTACAATGTTTGTTCTTTTGTGTTTGGCTTACTTCATTTAGTATAATGTTTCCAAGATTTGTCCATTTTATAGGATGTATCAGAACATCATTCCTTTTTTTTTATGGCTGAATAATCCATTGTTCGTACAGACGACATTTTGTTTACCAATTCATGTACTGATAGACATTTGGGTTATTTCCACTTTTGGTTATTGTGAATAATGCTGCAATGAATATTGGCATACAAGCGTCTGTTCAAGTCCCTGCTTTCAATTCCTTTGCGTCTATGCTTGGGAGTGGAATGCTGGGTCTTATGATTCTATGTTCAGTTTTCTTTTAGAAACTGCCGAACTGTTTCCACAGCACCGGCACCATTTTACATTCCCACCAGTAATGTACAAGGGTTTCAACTTCTCCATATTCTCTCCAATCCTTGCTATGTTTTTTTTGTTTGTTTTTCATTATAGCCGTCCTAATAGGTGTGAAGTGATATCTCATTGTTGCTTTCACTACATTTCTCTAATGACTAATGACGTTGGGTATCTCTTCACATTCTTAATGGCCATTTATATATCTTCTTTGGAGAAACGGCTATTTCTCTTTTGCCTATCTTTTAAATCAGGTTGTCTGTCTTTTTGTTATTGAGTTATGTCTTCTATTTATAGTCTGGATACAAGTCCCTTATCGGGTATACGGTTTGCAAATATTTTCTATTTTGTAGTTCAGCTTTTCACTTTCTTGACAATGTCTCTGATGAACAAAAGTGTTTTACTTTGATGAAGTTCAATTTATTTATTTGTTATTGGTGTTGCTGCTCATGCTTTTGGTATCATATCTACATGCTAGTATTTTTACTGGGATTACACTGAATCTTTAGATCAATTTTGGAAGAAATGACATTGTGATACTGTGATTTATAATAAGAAATATATCGCATTTCTTCCATCTGGCTGTTCCTGTGGTATATCCTTTTATAATAAACTGGTAAGTGTAAGTAAAATGTTTCTCTGAGTTCTGTGAACTAATTTAGCAAGTTAATTGAACCCAAGAATGGGGTTGCAGTCAGTGAGAGGCACAGGTAACAATCTGGACTTGTGATTGGCATCTGAAGTCAGGGGAGGGTAGTCTTGCAGGACTGAGCCCTTAACCTGTGGAATTTGACGTTTTCTCTAGGTAGATAATGTCAGAATTGAATTGAATTGAGTTGAATTGTAGGAAACCCAGCTGATAGGAAAGAATTGCTTTGTGCCGTGATAAACACACACGTACACACACACACACACACACACACACACACACGTCGGAGGCATCCTGTCAGATCTTCTAACCCATAAACATGGTATAACTTAAAAAATTTATTTTAGGTCTTCTATATCTTGTCTCAGACATATCTTACAGTTTTCCGTGTAGAGGTTTTATACATATTTTATTAAATTTATTCTTGATTTTTTATGCTATTTTAAATGGCACTGCTTTTCAAATTTCATTTTCTAATTGTTTTGTGCTAGTATGTAGAAATACAACTTATTTTTCTATACTGATCTTGTCTCCTGCAAACATCCTATATTCAGCTATTAGCTCTAGTTGTCTTTGTAGAGTTCTTAGGGTTTTCTGCTGCAGACATACATCCTTTGCAAATAAAAGGTTTTACTTCTTTCTTTTCAATCTGTATACTTTTATTTCTTTTGTTGCCTTACTGCACTGGCTAGAACCTCAACTTCAATAACGAATGGAAGTGGTGTGGTTAGAACAAACATCCTAACTTGTTCCTGATCTTTGGTGAGGGCGGGGCGGGGCGGGGGAAGCATTCATTCATACTGTTAGGTATAATGCCACCCTGTGTTACAGGTTGAATTGTGTCCCTCCAAAAGATATGTTTAAATCCTAATTCCTGGCAGCTGTGAATCTGACCTTATTTGGAAACAGGGTCTTCGCAGATATAATCAAGTTAAGATGAGGTTATACAGAGTTAGGGTGGGCCCTAAATCCAATGACTGGTATTATAATAAGGAGAGAGAGATTTGGAGACACAAGGGGAAGACAGCCACTTAAAGATAAAGGCAGACATTGGAGGGATGCTGCCACAAGCCAAGGAACACAAGGATTGCTGACAAACATCAGAAGCTAAGAAGAGGGAGCACAACCCTGCCAGCACTTTGATTTTGGACTTCTAGCCTCCAGAACTGACAGAATAAATTTCTGTTGTTTTAAGCCAACTAGTTTGTGGTAATTTGCTACTGCCCTAGCAAACTAAAATACCTAGTTTTGTAGTAAAAGATGTTCATGAAGTTTTGGTTTTGCTCTCTTGTTGTTCTGTCTGTTTTTATGTGGAAATTCAGAGACCGAAAAATTATACTGTTGCCATTCCCATCTTCCCAGAATCTTTCTCCAAGTCAATGATTTTGTTTTATGGTTAGCACATGGTTTAGCCTGGTGAATGTTCCATGTGTACTTGCAAAGGACTTGTATTTTGTAAATGGATGTAGTTTTCTACAAATGTCAACGAGGCTGAGTTGGTTGATAGTGTTTGTTAGGTCTTTGGTCACTTGCAACCAAAAGAGTGCTAACTGGTACAATGTTCTTTATGCTCCCACTTCATTGCCACTCCCTCTAGGGAGCCTTTGTGCTATGCCCTCAACTAAAAGGACACACTCTCCCCTCTGGGATCCTGAAGCATTTTGTTTACACTTTTTGTAGAGCTTGTATTACATTCTGTTTTATAAGAAAGTAATTCAAGAACATGTCTTATCTCCATTCCTAGACTGAAAATTCCTGGAGAGCACGGTGTGTATGATTCATTCCTATGTCTGCAAGGCACCTATCACGGTGCCTTGCACACCATAGGTACTCACTTGTTTGCAGTGTTTTACTTCCTGCCTGGTTGTGGAGACTTTTGTCAATAGAACTCAGTTTTACAATGCAGGGACCGGCACGGGGCTATATTAGATAGATTTCACTTTTGGTGTGTGATTAAACATCTTATTTTCTAAAACATAAGATATTTTAAATAATTTTCTTTTAAAAGAAACTTCCTCTCCTACCAATCCTGAATATTTAGCAGATTAAAACAAATAACTATAAGAAACTTAAAAGAAAAAGCCTTAAGTATAAGTGATGACATTTATGAACAGTCTAAAGATGTCCTTCCTGAGAATGTAATTTCCTTTCTGTCTACGTGCAATTAGAGTGAGCTGAGGAGGAATTAACTACATGTCAGAAGCAGGTACCTCTTTAACCACTCCACCACCACAACTTAACTAGTACTTGCCATGTGCCAAGCACAGTGCTATGTGCTATAGATATGTTCATCTCACATACTCCTCATAACAACGCCATCTCAGTCTTAAAGACAAGGAAATAAAGATTCAAGGGGTTAAATGATTTGCCCAAGATGACCCAGAGTGTAAATTACAAGGGCAGAACCAGAATCCAGACCTGTCCATTCCAGTCCCATGCAGTTTCTACCCTCTCGCTCAGGAAGATAAGAAGGGTACGGATGGATCTGAACAAAATGTGAGCTCCCACTACGTGTCCAGGAGATTCGAACGTGGGCCATGATGAAAATACCTACAAGCTTGTGCCTGTCCAGGTGAGTAAGGCAACACGCCAGGGGATCTTCATACGCTGCCACATTTAATCCCTGCAAGGAAATCAAGAGCAGGGAGTGTCACCTCATTCTCTCGGTTTAGAGAGGAGAAAGTGAAGCTCAGAGAATGTAACTAGCTTGCACAGAGCCCAGCAGGCAGGGATGGCAGAGCTAGGATCCGACTCCAGGTGTCTGCTCTCCTACATCAGTCACTTAGTGATAAGGATGTGGGCTCTGGAGTCAGCCTGTCTGGGCTCACGGCTCAGTTCCACCTCTCACATGCATGCTCCTTGGGCAGACAGAGCAGCATTTCTAAGCCTCAGTTTCTTCCTATATAAATGTAGTTAATAATAATAGCATATACTTCCGGGTTATTCTGAGGGTTAAATGAGATACTTTGAAGTTCTTCACACAGTTCTGGGTGGTACATGAAGATTCATGTATTGTAATTTAGGAAGGAGGTAAAGACTAACGGAAAGCAAAGACTCAGCCCGGTGTCCTGGTGCTGCTGTAGAGTCAAGCAGTTATGACTTAACTGGACCTCCAGCTGGCCCTCGTTTAGGCACGTTGCTCCTTTTCCTTCTATTAACCACAGAAGATTGTGTCCACATATCATGTGGAGGTGGAAAGCATTGAGAGAGAAGGTGATAATAGTGCCAAAGGCAAATGTCTTGGACTCATTTGAAAATTGCTCAGGCTTCTTTCAGTTACAAGTGCAAGAAGCAGGGGGAAGTGTTGGTTTGTATAACTGGGAGAGGCGGGCGTGGACCCGCCCCAGACACGGTCTGACACAGCACTCAGCAGCGTCTATCCACATCCTCTCGCTCTCTGCCCTCCGTGCTGCCGTTCCTCAGCTCTCTGCTGCCCCATCTACCCCTCCTGTCTCAGACCTCCACACGCAGCCAAGGGGGGCAGGCTGCCCATGAGTCATTGTTATGCCACCGCAGGTTGGTAACCCTAGAGAAAAGGGATGTCTTAGTCAGCTGGGGCTGCTATTCCAAAATACCATAGCCTGGGTGGGTTAAACAACAGATGCTTATTTCTCCCAGTTCTGGAGGCTGCAAGTCCATGATCAGCAGGCAGGCTGGTTGGTTCTTGGTGGGGGTCCTCTTCCTGGTTATGTCCTCACATGAGCTTTCCTGGTCACGGCAGAGACCCCTTGCCTTCCTTTTACGAGAGCACTGATCCTATCAGGAAGGTCCCACCCTCATGACCTAATCTAACCCTAATTACCTCCAGAAGACCCCACCTCCTAATACCATCCCACGGAGGGTAGGGTTTCAGCATATGAATTTTGGGGGGACACAAACATGCAGTTCATAACATGGATACTCTCTCCCAGTGTCCAAATATATGATCCTGGAGAAGTCCCAGGATGGGCCCATTCTGGATCACATGCCCACTGCTGTGGCCAGAGGGCTGGGCACTGTGACTGGGGGCCCAACCAGAACTCAGAGCAGTGAAGGGGCTGTCACTCAAAGAAATCAGTGTTCCAGAACAAGGGGAGAGGAGATTAGGGCAGAAAAATGTATTAGATGTTCTCTGGAGTGAGGGGGAATGTCCTATAGAAAGTGTCAGGTCCACCCTAATGCCCTGTGAGCTCTTCTTCTGGAATCCTCCAACTGGGATACAGCTATGAAGCATCACAGCTGGCTCTAGAACTCAGGCAAGGAAGAGGAAATGCCGCGGTCTCCGTGGAAACGGGATTAGGTGAAGGTCTCCTTTTTGAAGGTGGCATGACATTCAGTGCGGGGAGGGGACCTGCCCTAGAGGCAGCACTGGATCCTCTGTGAGAGCAGGGACAAGTGGCCAAATTAAGAAAAGGCTTATTCAGCTAGGAGAACTCCAGACATGATGGCCTTTAAAGTTTTACCTCCTGTTAAAACAGTAATAATAACAACAACTATTACTATCACCACCACCATTTTTGGAGCTCTTACCTTGAGCTCGACGCTGTGCTGTGCACGTTATGTACAATTCCTGATTGGATCCTGATAACCTTTTGGGATACTGATCATGCACCACAGATGAAGGAGTCTTCCAGTTCTACAATCCTGTGATCGTTTTTCTATACCAATCAAGTCAAAGATTTGGGATTTTATAAAACTGTGTGACAGAGAGAGGGTCCTGAGTTGCTCTCACGCATGCCACAATAGAATACAGGGCTCCCGTGGGTTTCCACCAACATAATGTTGAATGGTCCTGAAAACAGATGCTTACTGAAGACAGGTTACTGCTGCATTCTTGCATCTGCCATCCCGGGAAGCTGAATTTGATCAGCACAAGCTAATACCGAGGTACAGTTCTATTGACCAGCAATTTCACTTGGGCAGGGGAGGGGTTGACGTTTCATTTCCAAGCTCCCAGAAGCACAAAGAAAGAAATCTTTCAGCCTCTCCAATGGACTGCAGCCAATTCATGTGCAAAATTCCCAAGTTGCTGAGTCTTTTTGGCTTCCTCTTGTAAGATGACTGTCAGCTACTCCAAATGGCTTCTTTTCCTATTTTTTTCATGTTTCAGATGCACTGGGCAAGTCAGCAGGTCTCATACTGGGTGTTCCATTTTTTCCCCCTTAGCCCCAAAGAATATAACACTCATAAGCTGTATAAGATGGGACATTTAGATGAACAATATATGAGTAAAGAAATAGCGGCTTATGAGTGAAAAATAACCAGGGGGAAAAGGGAAGTGTGGTGAGATTAAGTTAAAATTTTAAGGTACCTTGCTAGAAGTTATAAAGCAAATGTCACTATAAGGGGCAGCATATGTCAGAGGTCCACTCACACTATACGATGATTTTAAACCTTGTTTTAGACGGGGCCTCCTGCCCTAATTTTAAAATAAAAAGATAGCATAGTTGGGCTTCCTTGGTGGCGCAGTGGTTGAGAATCTGCCTGCCAATGCAGGGGACACGGGTTCGAGCCCTGGTCTGGGAAGGTCCCACGTGCTGCGGAGCAACTAGGCCCGTGAGGCACGGCCGCTGAGCCTGCGTGTCCGGAGCCTGTGCTCTGCAACAAGAGAGGCCGCGACAGTGAGAGGCCTGCGCACCGCGATGAAGAGTGGCCCCCGCTCGCTGCAACTGGAGAAAGACCTCGCACAGAAACGAAGACCCAACACAGCCAAAAATAAATAAATGAAACTAAAAAAAAAAAGAAGGTAGCATAGTTATCAAACAAAAGTCAAGCAATATAATAAATGACAAATAAAAAAGTAAAACTACATCAATACACACTTAAAAATAACCATCATTGGGCTTCCCTCGTGGCGCAGTGGTTGAGAATCTGCCTGCCGATGCAGGGGACATGGGTTCGTGCCCCGGTCTGGGAAGACCCCGCATGCCGCGGAGCGGCTAGGCCCATGAGCCATGGCCGCTGAGCCTGCGCGTCCGGAGTCTGTGCCCCGCAACAGGAGAGGCCACAACAGTGAGAGGCCCGTGTACCGCAAAAAAACAAAACAAAACAAAAAAACCATCATTAACTTTAAATATCATTCCTGACGTTTTTTTACACAGATACAGATTAAAAAGAATAGAGGACATTTTTATAAACATAGATGTATACTTATTTTTTCAAATTTATTTCTAATCATACTAAGTTTTTAAAAAAGCATTCAGGTAGTTTGCTTGTATTTAGGATAAGAGACTATACTGAAGCCATTACTAAACTTTAAATATTTCTTTATCCCAAGAGGTATTTCTTTCAAGATCCATTCAAGCTTATTAAAAAAAATACCATTATATATATACTTTATAACTTTTTATTTTAGACAATATCAGCTCTCTGCTAGGAAAATAAGAGATTGGTACTCTTATACCTCCCTTTCCCCACTTTCAACTTATTAGTTATATTATAAAGGTTTATAATATTTGCAATCTGTATCTACAATACAACTACAATTCCCAGTTTGGTCTCGGTTCTTTATATAAATTCAATGCTCACCACCAGTGCTTTTATTTGATTCATTTCTCCTATCAAATGGTTTCTTTAAGAAGGGCTCACGGGTGTTGCATTCTCTGAGTTCTTGCATGTTTAAGAGTACTTGACGTTATATTTGACAACTCGGTTGGCAATAATATACTAATCTTCAGAAAACTAAAAATAGAATTACCATATGATCCAGCAATCCCACTCCTGGGCATATATCCAGACAAAACTATAATTCAAAAAGATACACGCACCCCTATGTTCATAGCAGCACTATTCACAACAGCCAAGACATGGAAGCAACCTAAATGTCCATTGACAGATGAACGGATAAAGAAATGTGGTATATATATGCAATGGAATATTACTCAGCCATAAAAAAGAACAAAATAATGCCTTTTGCAGCAACATGGATACAACTAGAGATCATCATACTAAGTGAAGTTAGTCAGAAAGAGAAAGACAAATACCATATGATACCACTTATATGTGGAATTTAAAATATGGCACAAATGAACCTGTCTACAAAACAGAAACAGACTCACAGACACAGAGCACAGACTTGTGGTTGCCAAAGGGGAGGGAGTGTTAGGGAGGGATGGATTGGGAGTTTGGGGTTAGTAGATGCAAACTATTGTATATAGAATGGATAAACAAGGTCCTACTGTATGGCACATGGAACTATATTCAATATCCTGGGATAAACCATAATGGAAAAGAATATAAAAAAGAATGTATATAGGTGTATAACTGAGCCACTTTGTTGTATAGCAGAAATGAACAAAACATTGTAAATCAGCTATACTTCAATAAAAAAATAAATTAAAAAATATATTTAAGGCACTCTTTTTTCCCCACTCAGAACTTTGGAAACATTCCTCCATTGCCTTCTGTCACTGAATCTCTGAATCTGGTGATAAAGAAGTTTGAGGCCCTTTGGTGTTTCTTCCTAACCACTGAGGAATTCTTTCTTCATTCTTTAAGTTCATTAACTTCATCAGGATACGTTTTGGTGTCAAGTGCTTTCTCTAAGATTCCCTACAACATAGTGTACTTTTTCAATCTGAAGATTCATTCCTTCATTCCAGGAAAACATTTCTGTATTATATCTTTTAGTACGTTTTTAGTTCCTTTTTTTTTTGGATACCAATTAATGTTAGAGTACCTTTTTCTTTCTACAATTGTCCTCTCAGGAATTAATCTTGGCTTTTTAAATTCTTCATTCACTTGCAGTCATCTCAAGCCCTTTCTTCTATGTTACCAATTCAGTTTTCAACCATGTTTCTTGCTATTTCTAATTCATTGATTTGTTCTATAATAGTGTTATTTTGGCCAAGTTGTTTCCTTAGCTCTGCAATCTGCCCTTTTATCTCATTTTGTTTAATCAGCTCACATGTGAGCTCTTGTTTTACTGAATTCTTGTTCTTTTGATGCTCTTTGAGAACACAATATACCTGTAGGAACTTTTGTTTCTTAGGTTAGCTTTTCTTCCCTATTTGTTTCCTCTGTTCCCCACTCTGCCCCCTTTGCTGCCTGTAGCATATTTATGCGGTTACCAGGCCATTTAATTGAAATTTGCTCATGCTTAAGGTGGGCAAGTCTGTTCAGACCATTTATCTGCTTTGATATGGTGTTGGTATCTTCTCCTTGGCATATTTCCCATCTTATTGGACAGCTATTTCTCTTCTTCTGTGAGCTTGTGTTCTATATACTTTCCTGCATGGATGATATTAAAAATATTTAATAATTAGCATGACACAGACACTGAATAAGCAGAAAGCAGGTTGACCACAGCTCTGGGGCAGGGGTCTGAAGGCTCCTCGTTAGGCCACAGGTTATCCTTTTAGGTACCGGATTGTGGGGTGGTCTGGAGTTGGGTGGTTCTCGTGAGAGGGGCTGGGGTCAAAGCAGCATGAGTCACTTCAGAGAGTGATCATTTACTGCTTGGTATAGAAGCATTTCGATATTTTAACAACCCGCACAGTCATACCAGTGCGTACCAGCCAAACCTGAGCCCTGCTTGTCTGCATGGGGGAAGGAGGAAGAGCTGTGTATACAGGCTCTTATTGGAGGGACTGGACTCTGCTCTGCCTTCTGATAGTGATATTAAGTCCTGCACCGGTGTGAACTCCGAATGGAGAGGAGAGATTATCTACTATAGCATGGGGGAGAATACCCTTGGGACGTGGCTTCTTCTCTTAAATCAGGGATGCGCCGGTTATTCCTGTTCCTTATTCACCCATCTCTCCCCAGCAAAATCCCCTTCCACCTACACACACACACACACACACACACACGCACCAGCCCCACTCAGAGGAAGAAAGAGATGTCTACTCATCCTGTCCAACTCTCCAATCTTCTTTCCAAAATCTGAGATTGTAATGAGAATTCTAGATTTTTCAAATTCCCTCAATAAGGGCAGGATTAGGAACTCTTCTCATTCTTGCCAGAAAAACGTGGTCTTTTTCTTTGGTGATCATCTTTTGAAGTTCAGGGCACAATGACAAGGTCGGGCTCCTTCTTTTGTTTCATCGCTGGTGAAATTGTTTTTACTGGTTTTTAATTTTAAAATGTTTACTTTTTTAAAATTTATTTATTTATGGCTGCTTTGGGTCTTCATTGCTGCGCACAAGCTACCTCTAGTTGCGATGAGCGGGGGCTACTCTTTGTTGCGCTGCGCAGGCTTCTCATTGCAGTGGCTTCTCTTGTTGCGGAGCACGGGTTCCAGGCACGCGCGCTTCAGTAGTTGTTGTAGCACGTGGGCTCAGTAGTTGTAGCACACGGGCGCAGTAGTTGCAGCAGGCCAGCCCTAGAGCGTGCGGGCTTCAGTAGTTGTGGCTTGTGGGCTGAGTAGTCGTGGCATGCGGGCTCCACGGCACATGGGCTTCAGTAGTTATGGTGCGCAGGCTCAGCAGTTGTGGCTCGTGGGCTCGAGCGCAGGCTCAGTAGTTGTGGCGCACGGGCTTAGTTGCTCCACAGCATGTGGGATCTTCCCAGCCCAGGGATCAAACCCGTGTTCCCTGCATTGGCAGGTGGATTCTTAACTACTGCGCCACCAGGGAAGTCCCTCCATCAGTGTTTTTGTTTGCTTGTTTTTTAAGTCCTTCTATTAATTCTAATGTACAAATAGGGCTGAGAACCATGAGCTGGACTTTGCCTTCTAATTGTTCATAATTTGATACACATAAGCACCATTAAAAAAACATTTTATTACCTGCATTAACAAAGGCAAAATACAAAAAAACCCATAAATTATTTATACTCTGAGTGTTCAGTCAGTAATTCTTGAGCAGCCAAGGAAGCAGGAAGGGCTAGAAGAGATGTGTATGGCTTTGCTTCAAAATATTTTTATCTAGCTAGATAACAGTAGTAACACACCTGAAGGAACCAGGGAACACCGTCAGAGGTAATGCCCAACTTCTAAGATAGTCCTGGAAACCTCCCATGGACAGGAAGGCACTGTTGGGTGCTGGGCACACTATTTTGAAGAAAGTGAAGTTTATGGTTTAGTGAGGGAGGCGGCTACACTGATAACCAAAACATGCACCAAAGAATTAGTCCAGTTCTCATGCAGTCACACTTCCCAACATCAAGTTCGAATTTACGTGGTATTGTTTAGAAGTGCAGGAAGTGTTTAGAGGTGAAATTGATGGCCGGGATTTACTGCGTCTGGGCAGTTTCTGAAGAGACTCAACCTGGGTTTTCAGGAAGGGGAAAGGGCAATGCAAGTCTGTAAAGCAACCTGAACCATGGCATGGAGTCATCAAGGATTTTCAGAAAGACAGTGACAGGCTGAAAAAGCAGAGAATTCAGAGATCAAGGCTGCAGCCACTGGGAGTGTGCAGGCCAAGACAGGCCTTCATAACAAACTGGGAAAAGAGTGTAGAAGTGAGGGAGTTTAGGGTGTCTGAATTTCTTGCCTGAGAGATGAGAATAATGGTGATGCCACTGACTTAGAAGGCAAAGCTTAAGGGGCAACCACGTTTGGAACTGGGGTTTCAGACGAAGGCAGGACATCTAAGGATCAACGATCAGGAGGCAGATGGGTCTGGATTGGAGCTCCAAGACCACAAGCCGGGTGAATGACCTGGTTATCCACACTCCATATTCCAGGTGTATCCACATTCTTGTAGAATAGTAATAAAACAGAAAACGTACCAGTATTCTCAGGTTCTGGAAGAATAGGAAGCAGTGGACATTGCCTCTCCTCAGCTGACCCCTCATTAGCACAAGGCAACTTTGCTCTCCTGCCCACCAGAAATGAGGACAGATGTCCAAACATGGTCTCTTTTGAACCCACCTTGGTTCATCCTCCAGGAAGCTTGTCTTTTCATGGTTTCCAACTACTGCAGAGGGCAGAGCTGAGGGACAGCGACTGAGTCTTCACACACGCATATCTGAGCACACTGCTCCAGGTAGGTATGGGGGAAGGCAGGAGATGGTCAGCTAGTCCTTATACCGCCATCTCTGGGAGAACTGATGCTTACAATTTGCAAGAACAAAGCCATTACAAAAAGGCCCCTGGGGTTTTCTGGGGGAATTGAACCTAAGTTAGAATAAGCAGAGCCCATACAGACTGACTTCAGGTCTGGAGAGGCATTTCCATTTTACACAGTGAGAATGATGGCGGTGGTGGTTCTTCGACGTATATCACTTGGGTGTTTCTGGACTTGCCCACATTCAGTGTGGAATAAAGACACACGTGCTTGTCACAGGGATTATTTCAAGGAATAGAAGCCCGCTAAAAGCAGCGTAAGCAAAAAAGGCTAGGGTCTTACCGTAAAGGTACAGGGTTCTCAAGGGGAGGAATTCTAGGGCAGGAGCCAGAAGTGGGAAAGGGAAAGCCAGCCTTCAAGGAAAGTTTGCTGGTGTGTGGCAACTACACAATTCCTCGTTCTTGCTTCTCGGTGTGCCTGCACCATCCTTTCCTTTCCCACCGGCTTTCTCTTCTTCCTTCTCTTGCACGTGGCCCAACATGGCCACCCCAGCTCAGACTCCACAGGACCCTTTTGCTTAAACACCTACCACACTTCACTGGTTTCTCTCTCTTCCTTCAACCCTCCCTGTCCCAGTTCTAACTGGCCTAGCTCATGTATTTAAAGAGGTGGCTGGAGAGGAGGCCGTGTGGGCAGGGTTGCACCCCATCGCCAGCCACACGTATCTATCTATCTGCAGGCATCTTAACATCCACCAACAAGTATCAGAGAGTGAACACCTAACAAGTCCAACCCTACTTCGGCACCAAGTGGTTTAGGCAAAAAAGTATCTGCTTTGAATGTAACCAAACAGCAACTCCGACGTTAAGCACAGCAAATTCATCTCTTTGTTCTGCGTTTGTGGTTTCTCTGAAAACAGACTTAAGCCAGGCCAAAGAACACAGCCACCTGTGGCAGGAGCTAGTCTTTCTAGTGTGCTTAGAACACCCAGGGGCAATGCCATTACAGTGGTCATTTGATGTTTCAAAATTACGCCTTGTTTAGGTTTAAAGAGCTTGCTATAAAGATTCTGGAGCTAGGCCGCCTCAGTCTGTAGCCTGGCTCTGCTCCTCATCAGCTGTGGGACCTTAGACCAGGGGCTTCCCCAATCTGTGCCTCAGTTTTCTCATCGTAACTTGGGGTTAATAACGGTACCGGCCCCATAGAGTGATTACGAGGACTAAGTGTATTAACATTTGTAAAGAGCTTGGAATGATGCCCAGCAAAGAGTATGTGTTCCATAAATGATACTTATTACTGGCATATTCATTAAGCAAAAACCCACACAATCTTTAAGAGAAGCACTTGATAAAATACTTTAAAAATAAGTTTATTATAACTAATGAATATAAAATCTGACAGATGTTTTCAAATATTTTTGCAAAAAAAGTAAATCCCTCCCTTGTTCCCCCTCCCCACAAGATACAGAGTTAGAACTTGGACAGAGTTTTACATGAAACCTAAACATGAAATTCTCATTTATCAGTTGATCCTTAAAGGCTCCAACACATTATATTCTAAGTAAAGGTCCATTAAAATTAAGGAATCAACAAACCACTGGACACTTGCTTTCTACTGTTGCTTTCTACTGTCATTATGATGCTCATTCAAAATGCTAAAGGACAAGAACAGGTAACATAGGATTGCATGTGACAGATATTCAAGGCGCATGGATCTATGAGATCACAAACAATGGAGATGAGAATACTGGGGGTAGAATTAAACACTGACTTAAAAAAGCAACCCAAGGAAATCTATGTACATTGTAGCCTTTGGCATCTGGTCTAACATCTTTCTTCTTTATAGAGACATCATTTTGTCCAATCTATTAACCAGATTAAATCAACCTTAACACATGTCTCATCTGACACAGATTGTCCACAGCCAATTTCATATGAGGTAGTTGGGCTGTTTACTGACATTCTAGTGAAAATTGTCATGACACAAAGGGATTCATGCATCAAACATGCCACAGGAGACTGGCTCATTAGCCTTCTGGGAAGCAACAGAATTACTTCTAGATCACCTTTCTTGTCACCACTGACTCCATATACACCTATAAACAGACACAGATACGCAGGAGTCTGTGGATGAGATCAGCTTTGCAAGGGGTATCAACCATTTCAGGGTGGTTTCTGTTTATAAAGTACAGGGAAGAAATACTGATCACACTTTAAAATATATAAAATAGAATGGACAGTCCTTAAAACAAGCAAGATCTGTTGTGTTCTCACATAGCTTAGCTGAAAACATTTGTTCACGCTCAAAGAGAAGTGATTAAAAAGGGTAACCGAAGAATTTTGAAAACTTTTGCTTTGCAGAGTAGTGGTATGTTTTTTCCTTTTAATTTAAAGCTATATAGAAACAGTGGAGAAGAAAGATCAATGCCTGCGTCAACCGTACCGCTGAGGATCGCTTCCAAGTGCCTTGATGCAGCAGCGCAACAAGAAATCATGCAAATGGCTTCTGTACACAGGCTACTTACTGCCTGCGCCAGGATAGGACTGGGGACATTTCCAGAGGAGGTCTACTGAACAGTATGTTCATGGAATTGCTGAAAGGACCCTAACACCCTTGTAATAGATAAGCAGTCTCAAAATACTATTAGACAGCTAGTGGGTATTTTTGTCATTCTTATGAACCCCTGAGTAAGCAACTGCAGACCACAAAGGGCTGCCCAGAAGCAGAGTGTGTTTCTAAGTAAAGCACTCTATGTGCACGTCACAGGGACACGGGCTGCCGTAGACACTGAAGCTCATGTACAGAGTCCACCAGATCACAAACGGCATGGAAGTCAGCCCCTCCAAGACCAAACATGTTAGCTCAGCTGACAGAACAATGGCTTAAAATGTACTGTACTTATAAATTCTAAATCTAAAAAAATTTTTAAAGGTTGATAGTTCACCTTAAAAAAAGAAATGAAACACAAGGGCAGGGAAGTTGAAGAGTTATAAAACCCATGACTAATATCAGAAGTAACTGATTTTAATCGATGATTCAGAAATGCACCATCATGTAACCAACTTCTTATAGGACATGGTCGTTTAGCAGAGAAAAACATAAAAAGTAGTGTTTCAGGAAGTTTCCAAAATCACATCATCTTGTATCGCTCATGACCCTTTGACTCCTCCTACTGACTTAAATGATATTTCTTCATACATATGACTTTCACAATCAGATTAAGTTTCCTTAATAAGATACCTCTTCCTTCAGCTCTTTTACTTACTTCAAATTTAATAAAGAAAGGTATAATTTATTTATTGGTCCTTACCACATATTTTTCTTAATTAAAAACACTTTTCCGAAAATATAAAGTTGAAAGCATTAACTTTTGATTAATTAATAATCAAAAAGAGGAGACGGCAAACCTTTCCAGCAGCACTCATCTAATAACAGATCACCTTTCCTAGATGCTACACACCATGTGGTCACCCGCTTTACAGCTACACATGGGAACAGGGGTTCTTTAAGAAGCTCTTGCAGTCTGGGAGGGGAAGAGAATGCCCACTGACTGGGCACCTGACCCTGGCTAGGTCTGTGCCAGATGCTCCACGGATGTGCTAGAAGCTGCTGCTGAAGAATGGAGCAGAACAGCTAAGAAAGGGGATGGATTTGGTGCTCTGATGGGGGCACTGTTCGCAATCATTAGTAAGAGAAGAGGAGAGAGAAGCAGCAGGGCTGAACTATGGAGTTCAGATATCCCTCATCGTGGAATATGACATTTTGGGAGCATTTATTTTCAGAATGACACACAAATAATGATGACAAGGCACCTGAAGCCACTACTTACACATCCTAACAAACGCTGCCTTTCAAAGTCAATGCCCTGGGGACTGATGTGCTCAACATTCCAAGAGCCCCAGTTCTAGAACTACCTGAGGAGCTGGATCAAGAGGTGATGAGAAAATCATTCCTACCTCAGAGTCACAAGTTGGTTCTTCCCCAAAAGGTATCCCTCTAACTTAACATTTTTGTCAAGATTAGGTATAATGAATCAAATCTGCTTTCAAGGACAAAAGAAATTTGCCATCATTGAAAGGATTTTGTTCAGTTAGACAAATATATATTAATCCCTACTAAGTGTAAGGGCTGGCTTCTGCAGTGGGGAGAAGTGCAGACACGATGAAATTATGTGTATGGAAGTGCCTTATAGGAGGTCGTCCAAACGCTACTTATTAGTTAGAAGACACATTACCTTTTCTTTTCCTTCAGGATCTCTCTAAAGGTTACTCTAGAAAGAGAATCCTAAAAACGTTTGAGCAACCAACAAACATACTAGCGTTTTCCCATCTCCTCTCATTGTCAGAGAAAGAAAGCTTAGAGGTCCCAGGAATCTTAGAGGATTATGGAGAGAAAGCCTTATCTTTTCTCTTTGTCCTCGTCTTAGATAGTAAATGTCAATTAGCACACATTATGCCTTTAAATAAAATGGAGAAGCAAATACTGCAGGTCCAGGAGGAAGCTCTGACCGTGCCAAGCGTCAGGCCAAGTTGAATTTGTCATCTAATATGAAGTTCAATTTCCAGAGCTTTACGCATCTTAGGTAAACTTAGTATGCTCCAGTGAGGAAAATACCTATCAAAAAACATTATCCCCTTTCTGTAGGGTTGGAAAAGTGTTGAGTAGGTAATGCAGCTTATTCAAGTTATTCAAGCTACTCTGATCTGGGTTCCCAAAGATCCCAGATAATATGAAACCCTTCTTTCCCAGAAAACTGGGTCATATACACCAAGGCAGTACCTATAGAACCGCGCAATGGCCCTGCTGAGCAGCTTTCTTTCTGTGTGTATTCAAAGCCTCGGTGGAAAATCTGAGGTATTTTCAGTGTGCCCACCTCTCTCCCAGAGGCCAGACCAGCTCTCCTGAGGTGTCGGGGAGCACCACCACTTGCTCAGAACGGTCGTGCTTCACAACACTTACAATCTCCTGGCAGCGTCCCCACCCAATGGTGCAATGTCTAATGTGCATTCATTCAAGGTAAAGCAAAGGCTGGTGGCTTTTTCTTTTTCCCTTTTAGGAGGCTCTGTAAGGGCAGGAAGTCTAACTTATCCCCTAGTCCTGCCATCATGTTCACACTAGCCAGAGAAGGAGGTCCGCACTAATTACTCGTGCGAATGGGAGAAGACAACATGCACACCTTAGCAGCTGGTAACAGCAAGCGCTAAGATACAAAAGAATCAACATCACTTTAGCACCCTTTTTCTCCCTAGCCTTAAAATATTTGATGTTGCTTTTCTAAAGGTTAAGCATTTTCCAGAAGTCCTTACTGAGCACAGTATCTGCTTCGTTAATTTGAGCTACATAAATGCCCATTTGTTTAAAGACAGACAAAAGAAATCAATACCCCTCCCTACATTAATCTCTCACCTAAGGAGAGGGTTCTCTTTGCCCTCGGGACAGCATCACCTGTGCCCCTCAAAGGAACTCACCTTCTACCCGGGGAGCTTCCCTTCCAGCTACTTAAAGCGAGTAGCCCCTGACAGGGAAGGCAGCCATGGCCTCTCCCCGCCGCTCGCTCTTGGCAGCCTGGCCTACTGAGAGACTAGGGCCACAGTCCTGGCGTCACACTCTTCAGGAGAACGCCTACACAAGGTTGTTTTGTGAAAGGCTTAAATCCCCCCTGTAAACTGTGACACAGTCCCAGAGCTTCTGAGATAAGATAAGCAGCTGCATTTAGCTTCCTCTGCACCATTGGTGATAAAGCCAAGGCTGATCAGAGAGCACATTCAGAACTGTGGTCCCTGAAGGCCTGCTGGCTCAATTAAGAAACCTGCTGAGTAAACTTGCTCCATTTCTCACTCTCCCTTTAACTACTTCGTTTCAACGATAGCCTCTCCCTCTTTGAAAAAAAGGACACATCATTTAGTTCAGGCAGAAGACTGGGAATTCGGTAAACTAGAATTTAATCTCGTAGCTCTTCAACCCTGTGTGCACAAGAATAACTTGGGAAGTTTATTCAAATTCAAGGTTTATTATCCTGAGTCCCAATCCCACAATTCTGGTTCTTCAGGTCAAGGTAAGGCCTGGGAATTTGCTTTTCAAACAAGCGCTCCATGTGATTTTGATGCAGAGGTGGTCCAGATCACACATGGAAATCACGTGGCTCTTCTATCTAGTGGCTGTGTGACTGAGCAAATCCCTCGACCTATACACCTTACTTTTGAAGTTTAATAATAATCCCTGAATGTCACGGTTTTGCTCTGATGTCCAACTGAGATGATGCCGAGGAAAGCAGGCTGGCAGAGGGTGTGCACTGCACAGGGGTCACCTCAGATGACCTGTCCCACACCTCCCATACTGTCCTCCAGCTCGGGGCTAGGACATACCACTCATCTCTTCAGAGCCAGTCTCCTGGCCCATAAACAGGGATGGCACTGCTTGGTCACACCAACGTCCCGGACACACTGACTACACAGGCTCTTCTGGCCCACAGAGCCACAGAGAAGAGGATTCTTTGCAGGACGTCTAGGAATAGCAAACTCTATATTTCAATAGCTTCAACAAAGGGGCTGAGCTCCCTCTAAATTTTTAGTCTAATTCTAAATTGACTGAAACACTGGCTATGAGTTACAGTCCTTGATAAAAAAATTGCTCATTTTCAGCTTGGGTTTGGGTGGCCCATTAAAACTAAAAGCAAAACACAATACTAACAAATTCATTTGTCAAATCTGCTCTTATAACTCGCCGTTCACGTCTGTGTAACAGCTATGATTTGGTTTCCAGGAGGCCCTTTGAACTGAATATATAGCACCTTGATTTTTAAACACACAAAACATATATGCATTTAAAAAATTATACATAAAAGCACTAGGCTTTGCCTCCTCCTCTCCATCCCCCCAAGTAAGGGATTGGAGAGGACTGAAGCTGCTGCTGGAAATTAAGTAGGGCAATGAAACACTTTAGCGAACTTTATTCCCTGAAGTTAGGAGGCGGCGCTGCCCTGCAGACATCATACCACCTCGTCAGACTCCAGTCCGTGGACCTCATATAAAGTGTCCAGTATCGCCAGCTGCTTTTCCATGGCGGGGAGGTAAAGGCTGAGGTCCCTCTGCATCCCAACACTGAAAGCTGCTTTCTGGTGGTCGCCTTCCTTAATGGTTAATGCAGCCACAAAATCTTCATAGGATGGAGCTGCCCTCAGAGCTAACTGCAAAAGAATTGCCCGTGAGAAGCTGCACCACGGCTCGCTCTCTTGCACATTATACTCATGCACAAGCGCATGCGTGCACACACACTCACACACATACAGAGCTGAGGGGAGCAAGAGTGGAAAAAAAAAGGCATACAGCCTTTCAGCTCATGGACTCTAAAATTACGTTTCAAGCACCAAATCACTTTAAGGCTAGAAGAAGCAAGTATGTTCCTGGGCCATCTTCAGGATGCAAAATCCCATCAAGTCAGGGAATGCTGAGAGAAAAACAGTTTGAGAAAAGCTCCCTTCTCATTCACAGTGATCCAGCCCCTTCCGGTTGAGCGCTCAGGATGACCTGCATGCGTGCTGCTACCACAGTCTTTGTCTGCACGTGGCCAGCCTGGCAGGGCGCCTCACCATCCTATTTGTATCTCATCTCCACGTACTTTCTTTGCGTGTCTCCTATTTCCCCCTACATGGATATTTCCTTTGTAGTCTTGAATATTTTCTAAAAAGGAAGGGGGTTAACATTTGTTGCCTGCTTGTACACTGATGCTTTAACGTATTTTATCCCAGTTAATCTTTGTAAGAACCCTGTACAATTTACATTCCTATTTGACAGAGAGACATCACACAGCTAGTGAGCGCCAGGGCCGGGATCTGAACTTAGAATCGTCTCTATGCTTTTTCAACTACACCACCAACCACACTGCTTCCCTGATGGAAGATTTCCTAAGCTCCTTATAGCTCCCCTCCCTTTGCAGGCCAACTGTTCCCTAAGCTTGCTAAAATCTGCTATCTGGCACCTACTGGTTTGGCTCCGCTGAGTTCTCTGGAGACTTTTTGGAATCTTGAATAATCATTCTGCAGTTGCTTCCTTGAGCTTCCTTATATTGAAAGTCTTTTGAGAATCAACCCTCTCCTTTTTTGCAACTGGAAAGTGACCGGCATTATGCAGTGGTTAAAGCACAGGCGTGGGTGAGGAGACCTGGACTTGAATCCCCAATCTTTTACATATTAGCTTGAGGAATTTAAGCAAGGTGATTAAACTCCTAGAACCTCAGTTTCCTCATCTATAGAAGATGACTGATAGCACTTTCCTTACTTGAGGGATTAATGGGACATGTAGGATGTGTTTATTCTACTGCCTGGCACATAATGAATACTCAAATAATGACAGGGGTACAGGGAGAGCAGAGAATGAGGGGAAGGCAACTGTCCAAAAATATAATGTGAGAAAGTCTCCCAGAACTGAAGGATATGAGTCTCCAGATTTAAAGACCTATCCAAGTGCTCAGCAGAATGAATGATAAAGACCAAAAGGAGAACACGGTGAAATTTTAGAATGTGGGCATAAAGAACAGATCCTAAAAGCATCTAGAAGGAGGTGAGGAACAGTTTATACACAGTGGCACATTAGATTTTACAACAGTAACACTGGAAGCTGGAGGACATCAGAGGAATGCCTTCAGAGTACTGAGAGAAAATTACTATTAACCTAGAATTCTACACCAGCCAAAGCAACACTCTAGGAAGAAAGGGGCAGAATAAAGATAGTTCCAGGAACTCAAAAATTTACCTCCCTTGCACCCTTTCTTAGGAAGTTACTAGAGTTTGGATACCATCAAAAAAAGGGATTGGATCAAGAAATAGGAAGTCATAGGACTTGGGAAATGGAATTAGGGTGAGGTGGGGATGCAATATAGGAAAACCTGTGAAGAAAAGTCCTAGGGCAATAGCAGTACAACAATTTAGACTGGAAGAAGAGTTTAGAAAGTGCTGGAAGGGCACACTCCAAGAAAAAAAATACAGGTAATCTGATACATTCGTGAGTTCAGAATGATGGTGATCTGAGAAATCTGATGGTACGGGGAAAAATGTAAACCTCATGTAAGAAAGAACGAAAAAAATCACAGAATTCTGGCTCATCATCATAATGTTACCTTGTGATATAATTATATAGGGAAGGTGGAGGCAGGGGAGGTGAGGTAGTGACAGTAAGGTCTAAGAGAGCTAATTTCTAACCTATAACAGAAATCAACAGTGATTAACACTGGTAAGTCCACAAAGAACAGTAAATAGTTTTAGAATTACAGAGGTATTGGAAGAAACAGTCAAAGCAGTTGAAAGTGGCAGCCTCTTTTAGTGAGCCTGAGAAGTATGGAACAAACTGCTATTTTTTTGTTATAACCTTTTTGGACTCTGTGATTAAAAAACAAAACAAAACTCTGTGTATATATATTTAAGTAAAAGAAAAAATTTTTAAAGTTTCTCCAGAGTGGAACCCAGGACTACAGATCTCTCAAAGACGCCTAGTGGACTGTAATGCAGCCGAGTCTATCTGGGAAACAATAACAGAACTCAACTGAAGATGAAGCCAAAACGGAGCCACAGAAAGAGGCAGAGCCTAGACTGGCCATCAGTTCCACAGACGGTAACTGTTTGAAGATAAAAGTTCACTCTTTGTCTGGTAAATAAGTCAAATTCCTTGAGCGTAAAAGCCATTTCCCTGAGCAACCAGGATTAGTTAAATGAATTTGCCCCTGATAAGTTTAATTAGCACATTAGAAAACTCAATAAACTTTCCAAAGTAGGGATGACTTAGAGAATAACAGGAGAGACACTGAAAGGTAGCTCCTCTATTGAAAAGGCTGTTGCCAAATGCTCAACATAATCTATTTTCTTAAAAACCAGCAACTTGAAAAACTATTGGCAATAATATCAAGGCTTCAAAATGTTCTTACTCTGTAACTTTGGGTGTATTACCTCACCTCTATGTGTTTCCGGTTTCTTTGTCTATGAGCAGGGAAAATAAGAGAACCTACCTCAGAGTTATGAGATTAATAACTTTATGTAAGTAAAGCACTTAAAACAACATCTAGTGCATGGTAAGTGCTCCAATTCTAAGTTGTGGCTGTAGTTTCTTGGTATTAGACATAGCAATTCTACTTCTAGGAACGTATTTTGAGGAAATAACAGTTTTAGTCAAAAATGCATAAAAACAGATGCTGTTCTGTCTGTAAAAACAAATTTAGAAGCAGCTGAAATTTCCAACACAGAGATTTGGGCAAATACATTATGGTACCTCCATACTAGGGAAATATTATGCAGTCCCTAAAAATAAGTGGGGAAGACTACGGCTAACACTCCTGTTGGATACACAGCAAACTTGTTCCAAGAGTAAATTCTAAGAGTTCACATCACAAGGAGAAAAATTTTTTCCTTTCTTTTTTTTGAATTGTATCTATATGAGAAGATGGATGTTAGCTGAAGCTATTGTGGTAAGCATTTCACAATGCATGTAAATCAAACCATCATGCTGTGCACCTTAAACATACAGTAATGCCTGTCAATTATTTCTCAATAAAACTAGAAAATATAAAAAATTAAAAAGTGGAGAAAAAGAATACAAAATTATACAACCAGCTAAACGTCAAAAAAATTTATATGTATATACAGAGTAGGTATACAAAATAAAGGTAATTATACACATAAAATAAACATGTAAATATAAAAATATAAGTATCTATAAGTAGATATTTATATAAATATATGAAATGAAATAGAACCATATTGAAGAGAATATGTAAAAGTATATGAAAATAAGAGCTAAGAAGGTAAAACACAAAAATGTTAAAAATCCTTATTATAGAGTGGTGAGATTATGGACAATTTTAATTTTTACCCTTTCTATTCTTCCATAATTAAAAAAAAATTTTTTTTTACAATGAGTCTAAATTACTATATATTGGGAAAAATCCTGTGAGTTAAAATGTTCTTTTAAAGACTCATGCTTATGATAAATTTTGTGCTGTAGCTTCATTCTTGTTGGCAACATCTCGGATCATCAATAATATTTCAGGATTAAACTCTGCCCTCTATACTGGAAAAATAAAACAACCCCAAACCACATTTATGTTTCTTATAAATGGTGCAGCTCAGTGTTTTTATGCTCTGTCCCCTCACCAAGGGAACTCGGGAACTCAGTGTTTTTATGCTCTGTCCCCTCACCAAGGGAACTCGGGAACTCAGTGTTTTTATGCTCTGTCCCCTCACCAAGGTACCTGTAGGCAATCACAGTATTTACTCAGGGAGACTGATGAATGCAGCAGCATCCTTTGCCTAGTTTCTCACTAGCAGTTTCTCATTTATTCTGTCTTCACTGTGGAGAGCTGTGATGTGTGGGATGAGCACCAGCCTCGGAGACAGCAGATCTGGGTTTAGACCTGGACTCTGCCACTGCCTCACTCTGGGACTGGAACAAACAGTTCTGAACTTGTAAAATAGTGGGAGTTAATCCTGAGGATTACCAAAGATAGTGAACACAGAAGTACCGGGCACAGTGCCTGATACACAGTAAGTGTCCAACAGCCAAATGGTAACTATTATTATGTGATTAAACATGTACTGAAGGTAAGTGTGAGCAGTCAGTGGCTGCAACTGGTCTGGCTCCTATTCCAGTGAACAGTAGGACATAGAGCTAGTCATCTCTAGGCTTTCAAAAATGTTTCATTTTCACTAAAATTTGATTTCTTCCATGGTAAATTCTTCCCACTTTCTTTACCTGCCTCCTAGTAAATCATGACCTGAACAGTTCTCACCTTAGGCAAATGATGTCTCCCATGCTCTAAATTAGTAAAAGACCATCATCTGCAAGGGTACTTTTAATCCCCCGACCTTCCAAACAACACTCATATTCTATGACATTTCCTACTGTACCACTACATGAGACTCCGCCTTTTCATGGCTGCACCTGACTAAGGCTGACCTCTCCCCAGATGCGAGAATAACAGAGTATTACTGCTGACATAAAGGGGCCATCTTCTCCTTCTATTTTACAAAGCAGGCTAAGTGATTTGTCCGGGGGACTATGATTCTCAGGTGTGTGCTCTTCCTAGGTCATGCAAGGAAGGAAGGAGCGGTAGCTAACAGGAGCCCAAACATATGAATACAAACACCTCCATAAAGAAAATAACTGGGTAAGAAGATATTTCTAGTCCTAGCCACTGGCAATCCAGGTCAGTTAATATTCAAGACAAAATTCAATTTAGGGGAAAAAAACCTGACTAAAATCTGAGAATTAACAGGATTGACTTTAACAGGCAGCAGAGGGAGCTATGGGCTTGAAACCACCACTGGTTTCCCCTCAATGGTGAACATTTGACAGCTTCCGGCCTATCTCTACACTGACACTCTTTACTACCACATCGGAAGGCAACCACTTCTGAGACAAATCTTCTCAGGGTCACTGGAACTAGATAAGGTGAAGCACATTCTAATAGTCTTTTCTTACTTTTTATTGCCAACATTTCCATACAACAAAGACCTATAGACTTAAGTGAAATAAGCAATATTTCGTTCTTATTCTCAAAAACAAACAGAAACACCACACACACAAAGCAAAACAAAACACCTTGCTGTGACCATCAGAACATTAGGAGGCAGAAGGATTACTTACCGCAAAAACCCCTCGAACTACCCAGCCATGGTGTTGCCGTAATGTTTTACCATATGCATTATCTTGAAAAGAAGAAAAACTCCATGAGGAACAATTTCATCAGAATTTGATGTGCTATTTGTATCATGTCCTTTCTAATGTATGTAGTAGCACATTCCTATTGGTATTAGAAACTGATTAAAAAAAAGCTGAATTATGAGACTATGTACCCCAAAAGTCTTGAGTAGGAAAAATGCCTACAGAGATTATTTTTTAAAGAAAAATTGGTATTTCCACTCTTACCCTCTGTCATATCTCAACTTCAGCTTATTATCATGGTTGGAAAATTCAATACATATAAGGAAGTAAAGAGGGAGGAAAAGATACTGTAATATAGAAACTAAATACAATTTAAAATACACTATAAAAATATAAAAATGCAGTTCTTTGAAATGTTGTGTGATCCTGAGCCAGTCCCTTAGCTGACCTCTCTAACCATCTGTTTCCCTCTTTGTAAAATGAACTCTAAGGTTCTCTTCAATTCTAACATTCTATTCTGGGATGTCAAATGCTTGTCCTAGATGTCCCTATGACCCTGGATATACAGTTTTAAAGCTAGAAACCTTTAAAACTATTATGGAAAGAACAGCTTGAAGTTATTAAGGTAGGTATAAAGTAAATGGTGAGGCCTATTGATAAAAGTCATTCACATTCTAGACTTTAAAGATAAAAACCTATTATTTTTGTCCCAGTGAGTTTTTTAAAAGGAGATTTAAAAACTGCTATATAATAATTTTAATTACCAAAAAAAAATCTCGAGAACAAGATGACTGTATTTTATGCAAGGGATGTGTTCCTGAAGGCTTTGAATAATTCAATATATGCAAAATTCAAAACTGATTTTTCCACAGGAATAAATGCGCTCTCAGGAGGGCACAGCTCTACATCACCACAGTGCATTTTTATTTCAATGCTCCATTTTATTTTCTCAGCATCATCTCCAGTGGTCTACAGAGTCCTCACACTCCTAAATTACAGCACAGAGTATCACAGGGGTTGTTTGACCTTCTTTATCATGTTTTACCACATCTAAATTTTATTCCAAACTTATTTATTTTCATGGGCTAGTTTCAACACTAGTACAAGCACCACCATCAACCATTTAATCAATGCTTGGGCGACACTGTAATAGGATATAAAGACATTTTAAATTATAACAAGAGCAGATGTTAAAATAACAAAAAAAAAAGACACCAAATCCACAACCACAGGCTCCTATGCAGTAAAAAGCAGTGTGGTTCACAGAATACTGCCAAAGAACATCAGGTATTTGCATTTTACTGGGCAAAACAGCACTGCCACGTGGCTGTAGCTTGAACACTTTACAATTTATTCAAGCTCTCTAGCTTTGAAATGATGTAATTCTTGTCAATTTCTATTTTTAAAATTTGGGTGAGGCTTTATTAATACTTTTAGCATACCATGTATCAATTTTACATAATTCAAGTTTGCATAAAATACATTATATTTTGTATAAAAGAAGACTGTACGTTTGAATTCTAACAGCAGATTTCGCTGGCTATCCGAAGTTTTAGGAATGGGTTGAAATGCCAGCATCCAGTGTGGTGAAGCGAAAGCAGAAATGATAAAAGTCAATCAATTCAAGGGCACAAAGGGCTCTTAGAAAGAGCCTAAAGGAGAACTCAAGATTAAATTCAATCTTTCTCTTAGCAGGACAGTCTGTAGGCTAAGACAGTGTCAAAGATACAAGTCTTCAATGTAAGCCACACTTAAAACCTATCTGATTCTCTAAGGGGACAGATGTTATCAGGGACATTTTAGAGGGTATCTAAGACCTTAGTGAAGAAAGGGTTGCTAGCATATAGGTGCAGATGGGCAGGAAATACTAGGCACAGCCTCTGCAGTAAATCAGTAAGACAGTCAAATTTCTAACCGTCTAAGGAGCCATCTGGGCTGGTAAGAAGGTGTACAGTCCATGGAAAACATCCTGAGGTGAGTCACAGAGGTATAGTGGGAACACTTTCTTTCTTGTGATCCTAATCCATGTAAGGTATTAAATGCCATTAAACATCAGTAGATGAAATGTAGTGCCATTACAATCTGCTCGTAGACATCTGTGATGGAACAGCTGCTCCATTCAGCAAGAATTTAGTGCGAGTCTGCCACTGCCCCTTACTAAGTGCAAGGCAGCAGGGATCACTGGGTGATTTAAACTCAGTCCCTTGCCCTCAGGAAGTTCATGGGTTTATAAGAGAGCCAGCCTTTAACAAATCATCGTTATGCAAATTGCCTACTGCTATAACAGAGATCTCTATCCAGTGCTACAGGAAAAGAAAGAGAGATGAATCCAGCCTGGGAGCAAGGGCACAGAAAGAATTCTCCAAAGGAGTCTCAAAGGCTGGGTAGGGCAGAGAGTAGGGTGGTACCTGGGGCTGCAGACAGAGAAAGCTACATGGAGTTGTGAGAGATGGTGGCATGAAGGGGGAACAGTCCAGTAGGGCTGCAGATCACTGGGGCTGGGGCCAAACCGTGAGGGCCTTTTTTATGCCGTGTCAAGGATTCTAAACTTGCCACCTGAGGCACAGTGGTAGTTTAAAATAACACTTACTGCTTTTTTTCTGATTTCACAAATAATGTTCAGGAAAATGCAAAAAGGGAATAACTAAAGAAACCTATAATCATGCCTCCCAGAGGTAACCACAGAGGGCATTCTGGAGGTATATTCTCTTAAGTCTTTTTTCCTATACAGACAGTATTATTTTCTTCTACTAACAGTCACCATCATTCTGATTTGGAATTGTGGTAGGGAAGTAAAAGGAGATCAGTATTTCTTTACGGTATGCAGCAAATGCAGCTGACCACTGTCCTGGTCCCTGAGCCTTCGGCTCCAGAGTTCACCTGGCAGACAAACTGCCTGTTTATAAGGGCTCTGGATCCAGTGCTACTCCAACCTCAGGGGCCTTATACCTTTCCTACACTTTGCCTGTGAAGTCAACCACTCAAAAAAGCCCAGAAACCCTTCTCCATGCTCCCTTCTATGGGACAGGAAGAAAACAAGGATGCTGTGAGTCCAAGTAAGAGGAGCAGCCTGGTCTAAGGAAGGGAGAGTGTTTGTACAGCAACACGATCTGTGTCTCCCCCCAGCCCTTCTAGAGAAGGCGGTTGTTCCTTGCTGTGCCTGCATCTTGCCAGAGAAGAGTCCCACTGGGCAAAATGTGGGCCAGTAAGTCTAATGGGAGAAGAGGGAGGCAGAGAATTTAGGCTAGGTCCTGACTCAGGCCTAGGAAGACCACCTCCACAATTGAAAACCAACAAAAAAAATAAAACTCATAAATGAAAAGGACTTGCCCCAAGTCTTTAGCTGACTTCGAGGGCTGCAAATATCCCTGCCATGTGAGGCTGCATTAAATTAGGATGAAGTCTAAGCATTGACCTATTTTGGTTACCCAGAGAAGATTAGATAATGAAATACATTAATCTTCACTATAATACCCATTCATTATCATGATGCATGTTCTATAATCTGGAAGTATTTTTGGCCTCTGAAAGACATAAATGATTCCCTTCTCCCAGTTCTCTGAAATCTGTCAGTTCCTTAGAAACTGAGTCAAAATTTCTAAGTAGGAAGTGTTGACAATCACCTTGCCCAATTCTCTTCCTCTTACAGATGAAAAAATAGAAGACCCAGAGAGAGAGTTACCTGTCTAAGGTCACAAAGCTAAAAGCAATGAGAACTTGGGGCATTCTTGTCACATTAAACCATTTTGACAAAACTAATGTTTATTCTTTGTGATAAAACAAAATAATGAAAATGAAAAACGTGCCTTTTCCCAGCCATATCTTGAAAAAATTGGAACCTTATTCTATTCATAAAGATGCAGATTTGACTTCTTTAATGGTTAGTCAAAAACTTTCTATGAGGTATTTAGAGATTATGCCTCAGCCTATCATAGCATCTGAACAAGAACTACCTTTCCATTACTGTTGGTGGATAGCTATTCTGTCCAGGAACAGAATATATGAGAGTGTTTCTCTATTGTAAATCTATAATTAGTGAGAATTTGCAAAGTTACTTTGGGTTGTAGAGAGGGCAAAGGAGAAATGCAAATCTAAGTCTTAGGAGACAGCTTGAGAAGTAGACAAGCAAAGCCAGAAAAGGTGAAATCAATCATTCACTGAGCTCAGGAAGTGACAATCATCTCAGCTCTGCAAATGAGCTAAACTAGGAAGTCCTTAGGCAAGAATCACGAACAAAGAAAGGTTTGAAAGTAAATAAGCAGTGAATAAATCTGAAAATACTGAGTGAAAAAGGAAGAATGTGTATAATGTGACACCATGTACATGAGTTTAAAACATGCAATACATTACTAGATACTGTTTGTGGACACATAAATATATAGTAAAAGTATAAAAACATTCATTATATAACGATAAACTACAAATTCTGGATGAAGATCTTCTCTGGAAGTAATGGGGTTATGAGGTAGTAGATGGTACTGTATTTACATATTTGGTCGAATGATAAATATTTGATATAATTTAAAAAAACCTACTACTAGGAAAGTACCCCCAAGTTCTTTACAGTGACTAAGCTTTGGGCAAAATGAATTGTATGGAGAAAAGCCAACTCAATAACCAGTTGACAGAGATGGAACAAGTACCCAGAGATATCCTTTGTTACCTTCAGGCACCATCGAGAAGAAAACTTGTACTGTAAGCCAATTCTGCCATTAGAAGCACATGCTGTTAACAGTTCTGGAAAGGGCATGACTTGATTCACATTCCCTGGTACTTTCAGAATAATTAGTCAAGTTATGGTTTGATGTCAAATATCTGATTATGAGTTCTAACTTCATCTCTCTCATATAGCTCTCCTTGTTTGTGAAAGCCTTTCATATTAAATGCGTAAGTGAGCCTCCTCTACCTTTTTTTTTTCTCCTATTCTGTGCTCCAGATCTTGGTTAGGTTAATGTTTACCTGACATTTACGGAATCATTCCGAGGTGAGGGATGTGGCAATATGCTATCCCACTGAGGGAATAGTGCAGAACACATAATATTTAGTACAATGGTGCATGAAATGGCAGAGCAACTTTTCTTCATTTCACCTACAAAGATGCTTTCCAAAGCCTCTTCTTGATGTGGCATCTGTGAATGGAGGGGCTCAGCTACAGGGTGGACCATTAAACACACTTGCCTTGTGTACCCAACTCTTTCCTTAGAGTGATCTCTAGAGAATGTCAGAGGACACTAGAGTTCAGAGCAGCTCTTGGCATGAGACCACCCAAAATATTCCACTCTGATCATCATTATGGGGAATTCAGGTGATGGCTCAAAGGCAAAAGGGGGCAGTATAAAGCCCAAGGCCTCCTTCCGATTGCTGAAAACTCATTCTAGGTCACAGAACTGCAGCAATACAATGACTATACATGCATTTTCCAGAGAGTTAATAGATGTCAAGGCTTCCGTTGTGTCATTTAGGACTGTTACATATCATCTCCCATTTTCAAAGCCACTAAGACTATCCAAAATTATGAGCAGTTACCTCAAAACCTTTCTTAAGCAGTGTTTTCAAATTTGGGAGTGTCATCCAAGGTTTATCCTTATTTTATCCCTACTAATTGTCTTGCTGTTCCTAGGTTAAGAAAAGTTTTCAGCCATTGGGTAACCAGCCAATTATCATGAAAAGGAGGCAAAATTAACTGATGCTATGGGTAACTAATTTCAGTACTTTTATTCCTGCTTATTTAATAATCACTTAGATGCAGTCAAAATTCCCAAATAACCAAATGTAGCCTAGTGACAGGTGAGCTTCAACATCTCAGCTCTAGATGAATGGGTCTCACACTTGAGCATGGATTAGAATCACTTGCATGACTTGTGAACACACGCATTTGCTGGGCCCCACCTCGGGAGTTTCTGAGTCAGCAGGTGTCAGGTGGGACCCAGTAGTCTGCATTTCTAATAAGTCTCCAGGTGATGAAGATGTTGCTGTCCTTGGACCACTCTGAGAACCACTGATCTAGATCTGAGACCCTAGGGAAAGTACTTATCCTCTCTAAACCTCAGTTTACTTGCTGGGAGTACTCAGAAGATTAAATAAAATGTTTATGGAGAACCTAGTGTTATGCCAACACTGGGTGCTCTATAAATGGTAGCTGTTATTACAATAACTCAAATTCAATTTCAGAATAAAAAATGCAAGCTAATTTGCCTATATGTGGCATATAAATTGCACATACCCGCTCTTTTACTTACATACCTAAACTATCTCATTTTAGACAAAATATCAGTTCTGCTTATAAAGCCTGTGATTTCAAAATGAGAAAAAAGAAGCCAGCAATCCAGAAGAAATAGGCAACAAGCAGCCTGTGGGTTCTGCATAGTTAATGTGTAAACATTTCTCATAAATCTCTCTTATTTGCTTGCACAGAACTTGTTGTGTCTGTGTTTAGAGGGAAGGGGGCTGGTTAGGGGAGCTTTCTCTCTCCACATTGCACAGCAGCAGGAAACTAGGGATCCCGGTAAGCAAAGGTGATTTAAATCATGAAGACCTCTGAAATAATCCTGAGCATCAAGGATGAAAATCTCAAATGTATGGTCCCTTTTCCTTTCCACTGAAAACAGTCCGGCGGGGAAGAAAAGGAAGGAAAAGCTGAGATTGGCTGTGATTATTTCAGTTTTGAAGCAGCATTTGCCCTTCAAGTCTCCTCTCTCTTCATAAAGTCAACATCTCTAGGCCCAGCTTTCAAACCAAGTAAAAGATAGGGGAGGAAAGGGGGCAGAATTAGGGATGGGGGCAGGGAAGAAAGGGTATATCCTCAACTGTCTCTCCACCTCCAAGGGGCAAAGCTTTTCTTTTCACTTGCTGTGTCCGGTAAGCAGCTGGGTTCTCCTCTATCCCAGCTCCAGCAGAGGGGTAATGAGATTAGCATTCCCCACTTGCCCTCACACAGCCAGCCATCAGAAAGCAGTAGCATCCTGTGACGTGTGGAGTCCACCACGCACACAGTGCTGAATCCCATATCTTCTGCATTTCCTGCAGGTGGTGGAGTCTTCCTACCAGTGTGAAACTTCCATACTAAGAAGTCAGTCTGGAGAGAAATTTCAGGCTTGGCAGCTGAGCTTGGTTACTTTCCATTTGTGATTTGGGACAAATAAGTCCCATTTTCTGGTAGGTTATCAACTTTGTATATGTCATGATGATGAGAATATAAACAACAATAGAAGCTAACCTCTATTAAGTGCTTATTATGTACCAAATTTCTAATCTTTTCACATGCATAAAACTATTTAATCTTTACAACAATCTTATTAGGGAAATCAAGTCATCATTCCCATTTTACAGATGAGGAAACTGAGGCACACAAAGGTTAAGTAAATTGCCTAAGGGCACCTATCCAGAAAGCCCATGATCTTAATCACTCCACAAAGTCATCAAGTTTGATAGAGACTGGTTAGGGAGTCCTAATAGTCATGGTGAATATATTTTTAATACTGAAATCAGGACACTTAGGGGAGGATATAACTGAGACAGTCCTGGAAATTCAAGGATGTATGAGAAACCCCAAAATGCAGGTAGCTCAGGGATGGTGGAGAAGACCTTCTGTGGGAGAAATGAGGACCTTACAGCTGAGGATCCCAAAATGACCCTGCTTCAGATCCTCTGTGGTCTTAGCGTGTCTTTTGATCTTTCAGAATTTCAGTTACCTAACCTGTAAAAATGGACTGATGTGAGGACTAGGTTGTCTAAATTTTTTATACAGTGTTGCAGAAATATCAGCTTTTATTGTTTCATGGCACATCAGCAAGTTTCTATACAGGGAGGCCTGGGAAAATCACACAGGGGCAGGATCCCTCAAGATTCATGACCCAAAGGGAGGACTAACAAAAGGAAGAACTCACCCCTGACATTGATAAAATGCTGTGTGAACACTGGCTCCTCCTCCCCAGCAGAAGTATCTAACTCATTCATTTCATTATTTATAATGATGACTGCCTAGAGCCTGACCATGTGCTTCTCTACATCATAATAATACAGGGCTTCAAAGTAATATGGAAATCTCACTCCCATCTGCTCACCTCAATGCCCATCCTGGAAGGATTTCCTAGAGACCAAGATTGAGAGTTTAGCCAGTCTGTTAGTGGCACTATGAGGATGCTTCCAAGTCTTCAATGTTTTCCAAAAGTGGTCCGATAGGTGCATTGATCCATCCATCTATCCACCCACCCACCCAATGTTTATTAAGTACCTACAATGTTCCAGTCACTGCATCAAGATGCTGGAGATGTCGGACGATCTCCTTTGACCAAGGCCTTCATCCGAGTCTCAACTACCACCACAAAAATGGGGCACATAGGGCACTTGAGGAATACAAGATGATGACCAGCCCTTCATCTTACTTCAGAGCAAATCCTAGGGTTCCCCACACCCTCCCTTTCATGGTCTCCAAAACTAGCTTCCCTCTGGATACAGATTTTAGAAAACTACACAGTTATCTCAAGATTCATTTAGGAAGAACTGACTTCTTAAAAATATTAGGTTTTCCTATTAAGATTAAAAGATGGCTCTCTATTAATTTAGCTCTTCTTTAAGAGATACTGATTTTTAATAAGTTAGATCTAGACTACCAGGTCACTGTCTCGAGTTCTTTTTTAACAAAGCATATAAGAAACAATTAATAATAATGAAATAGAAAAATACCAAAATCAGATCTTGAAAAGCACACCCTATCTCCTCTTCCAGGGGTCTCCATTCCACATCCTATTCAATTAATCAACCAAAATGTAAATAACACTTACTCAGGGCTGTCTGGATGTCCTTTTCTCCATTTTTCACTTCCGTCAAAAATCCCTTCAAAAATTTGAGACCTCTAAAACAAAAAAGAGGAAGAAATATTATTTTCAAAGTTCACTTATGTTGAATGGGTATGAATAAATGGCAGACATCAGCTTCTTTTTCAGTAGTATCTTGGGCACAGCAATAAACAAGTCAAGTCACATGGCAGTCCTTTCTAAGTCTCTTCCCTGTGATTTCCCTTTAGCTTGCTCTAGACGCTTCTTATCTGAAATACCTACACAGTGGTTTTCAAAATGTGGTCCCAGGACCAGCAGCTTCAGCATCACCTGGGAACTTGTTAGAAATGCAAATTCTGGAGCTCCCCTCCAGACTTACTGAATCAGAAATTGGGTTTTGGGTGGAGCAATCTGTGTTTTTTAATAAGCCCTCCAGGTGAATCTGATGCCAGTGCAGTTTGTGATCCACTGACTTAAAGACAAACCAATCGGCTTTACTGTCCTTTATGATTCCCATCTTATATATTCTATTAATATTAACAATGTTTATCACTATCAAGACAGAGGCAAAAAAAAGTCGATATTCTATTCTTCAGGCCTTCTAGAAAAGGCTATACATGGGTTACAGCTTTCACTCAGAAGCAGCCTCTTTTGCATAACAATTTTTTTTGGTAGGGGTAACATTTCAACTAAGCTGGATTTCAACTGCTGCCCCACCCCAGTTGCCTCACCTCTTCAGCCACAGGAGGGCTTCTGTAGCTGAGTTCCTAACCTGGGCTACGTCGGCCTCCACTTCGTGCAGCACTATTTTCTGCAGTGTGGTAAACTCCTCTTTGTTGGTTATATACTTCTGATTTACTTTCTGCAGGAGAAGCAGGGAAATAACCTAAGTTAAAAGTGCTAAGGCTATCAAGCAAGTCAGTTTACTGTTGAGACCTAAGTTTGTCAACCAGGCCTCTAAGAAATCAAAATGAATTAAGCCTCTCTTACCTTCGTCCTTATGCTTTCCAAGTAATCTGTTTTATTTGTTTGAGGATTCTTGTTAGGCTTAGGCTAGAATTAAATAGTTTTAGGGTTTTAAAGTACTGTTTTTAAAGTATTTTTTCCTCTGAGAAAGGTTCTTACAGCTGGCCTATACTTTTCATCCCGAGTATAAAACTCAACAATCATTTGTTTCTGAATGAGATTTCATGCAACTACTCCCTCCAAATATACAGTCTCCACGGAGACAAGCCAGTATATTCACCTTAATATTTCCAACTAGATCCATTTTAACAGGAGCAAACACTGTAGGGCCAAGTTTGTCTAGAAGAAAAGATTGAAAACATCTTTGAAAAAGCAATTTTTTCAAGTGGAAAATATTTTTTATAGTAGCAATGAATTTAACAGGTCCCCCCCACCCCCCGCCAAACTTTTATTTTTTGCTTTTAAATCATTTTCTAAACATAAGCTTCAAAGGTTCCTGCCACACTGTCATTGCTTTTTTCTACTTCACTGCTCTGAAGTGAATAACTATAATAAGGGCCTAAGGGCAGGTGAGGATAACCTTATAAGTTTAGAATGCGCATTGTAATCCTTAGGGCTGCACTGTCCAATACGGTAGCCAGTAGATGTGTGGCTATTGAGCCCTTGGAATGTACCGATTCCAAACTGAAATATGCCGTAAGTATAAATATATACCAGATTTCAAAGACTTAGTACCAAAAAAAGAATGCCAAATATCTCAGTAATGATTCTTTTATATTGATTCCATGTTCAGATGATATATTGTATATACCAAGTTAGATAAAATACATTATTAAAATTAGTTTTATCTGTTTAGCTTTACAATTTTAATATTCTTGCCAGAAAATTTAAAATTATATATGTAGTCTGAATATTTTTGTTGGATAAGAGCAACTAAAAATAGTAACACAAAGGGGTATAGCCAAAAAGCCAAAAGAGAAAATATAATAAAATTCTAAAAAATACTTGACTCATCCAAAAGAAAGGCAGGAACAAAGATAGGTAGCTAAAAAGCTAAAAGAGGAAATAAAACAGAATACAAAAAAATAATTGATTAATTGGGTGGAAATCAAGAAAGGAGTAAACAAGGAAGAACACACGAGACAAACAGACAATGAGTAGCAAGATGGTAGAAACAGACAGCAAGATAGCAGGCTTAAATTCATCCAAACAATGTAATTTATTACATTGAATACAAGAAAAAAACATGATAATTTCAATAAACACAGAAAAATATATTTTATAAATTAACTCATTCATGATTGTAAAAAACAACTCAATGTAGAAGTCAATTGTATCTATATGCTATTAATAAACAACTGGAAAATGAAATACTTTTCATGATAGCATAAAAAAACATAAAATTCTAAAAGTTATTCCTAACAAAAGATGTGTAAGACCTTTACACGATACAAAATGTTGTGAAAATAAAGAAGACCTAAGTAAATGAGAGATACAGCACATTCATGGATTAGAAGACTCAATGTTGTTTAAGATGTCAATTTCCTACTAACTGGTTTACAGATTCAATGTAATCCTAATCAAGATCCCAACAGGATTTTTTTTTTTAAAGAAATAGTAAGAAAATCATATATGTTTATTGAAAGGTTTTCAAGATTCATTACTTCAAAAAAAAATCACAATGGGACACATAGAATAAGCTCTCTTTTGTGTCTTATATAATACAGTATGTCTTATTCAGAAATGCCTCTATCTATTCAAAAAAATCAGTTGGTAGTACTTATGTTTTACTTACTCTCACTAAGTTTTGAGTGGTTTACTGGCTTAGTACAGAAAACCAGTACATTTATCAGAATACTGCATTTTACTATCTTACTCCTTTTTTTATTCCTAAATCATAGTCGTTTTCTGTTTCTGTGTATGTTTGGGATATATGTAATGAGATTTATTTTTATTTATACAGAGAAATATTTATGATTTCTCTGACTTTCAGGTTTAAGACTTAAGACTCCTGGCATCTTCATGATAAGAGGGATAACTTGTATTACTGGCCATAACTACTGTGTAGGGTGGAATTGGAGTTACCTTGTAGCTCTCCCATCAGACTGCTATTCTATCCTGCCTCCTACTGTCATACATGCTTATCAAAGAATGTATGGTCCCAGGAATCCTACAGGAAAAAATAATCCCCTTTAACCTCTAGTCCCAGTGTGTATACAGACTCTCCTTTCTTTGGCCAACTGGACCATGTGGAAGCCACCTGCATGCCACCCTACTCTGTGGGCTCCACTTTGTCCTTGCTTATCCTATCCAGGAGAGTGAAGAGGAGTCGTGGAAGGAGTATGGGAACTTTGATACCCTCCACACATCTTTGGAAAGGTCCACTCTAGTACACTGACCCCTGGATATGGTCTTAGTTTTTCTCTTTGATCTGTATCAGGGCTCTTCTTCCTCTCTGGGGTTGAATTAGTGGGATGGGCAGCTTTGCTTTTTCCCTTAAAGTAATGGGAAGCATGCATGGCCCATGATTCTTCCCCCGCCGCCCCACACACTGTATTTTATTTTTACAAGAGATAAATAAACTGACACCAAGCATTGTAAATGGATGACCACAACAAAAGCAACAATGATTGCAATTACCAAACATGAGACACACTCATACTATGTCATAATACTGACATTCATTTTAACAGCTAAAATTTATATGGACATGCAAAGGACCTAGAATTGCCAAAACATCTTGAAAAAGAAGAACAAAACTGGAAGAATATATTATCTGATTTCAAGCCTTACACAGTAATTAAGATACTATAATACTAGGATGAGGAAAAAAACCAGACGGTTGAAACAAAAGAGAGTCCAGAAATAGACCCACACTTATAGGGTCAACTGGTTTTCAAAGCGCTGCCAAGGTGATATAAAAGGGAAAAAAGATACTTTTTCAACAAATGGTTCTTGAACAACCAGATAAAGGAAAAAAAAAAAGAAAGAAGGAATCTCAACCCTTACCTCACACCACATAAAAAACTGATTCCAAGATGGATCACAGATGTAAACTTAAAATCAAAAATAAAAAGTGTAGAAGACAACACAGAAGACTATCTTCATGACCTTGGGGATAAGCAAAGATCTTTTAGGATACTGAAAGCACTAACTATAAAAGAATAAAACATAGATAAATTGGATTTAATGAAAATTTAAAACCCTGCTCTTCAAAAGGCATCATTAAGAAAAGAAATGAACAAGTCATAGTCTGGGGGAAAATATTCATAATGAGTATGTCTAAAATGAAATGTTATTCAGAACATACAAAGAACTCTTTCAATTCAATAATAAAAAGAAAATTAACCAACTTTTAAAAATAGGTTGAAGATTTGAACAGACTTCACAATGGAAGAGATAGCAATGGTCGATAACCATATGAAAAAGTGCTCAACATCATTAGTCACCAGAGAAATACAAATTAAACCCACAAGATACCACCAAACACTCACAGAAATGGCTAAAACCAAAAATACTGACACCATCAAGTGCTAGTGAGGATGTGAAGCAACCAGAATATTCATATTTTGCTCTTGGAAGTACACAACGGCACAACCACTCTTTATGAAATTACAGGTATAAACCCTATGAATCAGCAATCCCACCCCTAGGCGTTTGCTCAGTAATGAAAACATGTGCCCACAGACACAAAAACGTTCAGAGCAATTTCACTTATAATAGCGCCAAACAAGAAACTACCCAAATGTTTATCAGTAGGAGAATGAATAAACAAATGGGATATAGTCACTTAATAGAATACTATTCAGCAGTAGAAAGGGATGAGCTACTAATACATGTAACAACAAAGGTGAAAACATTATACTATCAAGAGTGTAATAATGCAAGAGTACGTAACATGATTCCACTTATGTGAAATTTTAGAACACGCAAAACTAATCTATGGTGACAGAAATCAGTATGGTTGCCTTGGGCTGGGTGACAGGTTGTGGACTGGCTGGCATAGGGAACATTCTGGGGTGATGAACACATTCTCTGCCTTGATAGAGGTGTGGATTACATAGGTAGATGCATTTGTCAAAACTCACTGAATTATAACAGTTAAGTTCTATGCAAGATATACCTTGATTTAAAAAAGAGATACAGAGTTAAGTGGGTTATATAGCAAATTTCAACACATTAGCAATTCCTGGTACTACTGGCTCTATAAAAAGTAAATGTAATTTAAACTTAAATAAAGTTATATATATATATCTTTTTAATCTGAAAAAAGTTTTAGCTGGTAAAATGTTTTTTCATAGTACCAACAGATTTGAAGATCTGTTCCTCAACTACTTTCACTTTTGCTCTTAAGTAAGATTTCTAGAAAACAGAATTCCCTTTTTTCATTACACAACTCTAAGATCAATATTAATCATAATTAGAAATGAAATGGAAATATGTAATAATGCTTAAGGTCGCACAGTTTTAACTATATGTGCCTAGTGATATGAAGAGGTAGATAAGAAGGGTCATCTCACTGCACACATAGTTCAGCATATTTCTACTACAAAATAACTGCAGTGAAACAGGTTCTAGAGACTATGAATTTAAGGCAAATCCAGCAAGCTTACCTAATACTGGAACCACAGCATAACATGATGCTAAGAATGCTTCTGTGGGAATGCCACTGTCTTCCAGAAGTTCAATGTCACTAAAGCTAAACAATTTGGTGATACAGAGGAGGAAAGAGTGAAAACACAACATTAGCATGCTCTGCAGTTCAGAGGCAGTCGTGAAAACAGCTGCCCCTCTGTAGGTCAAATCATTTAACTTCATCTCACAAATATGCCCCAGTGACTGTTCTTCTATTACAACACAGTCTAATAAAATCATTTTCCAAAGATAATCCACCAAAGCAAGCTAAAACTTGTTGACCGAGTATACTCTCACAATCCAGTTCCTTCTCATCCACTGCTTCAGGCAAGGTGAACAGTAAAGGAGATGCTTGGTATGCCACATTCTCTATTCTGTTAGGATACGCCATCCCCTGAAAGGAACACCAACATTGACTTTCCAGAAGGAAAGCTCGTATCCAACTGTCAGTGATTTTAGAGAGTACAGAATACCTGGTGTTCATGGTACTAAAGAAAGTTGGGATGACTTCTTGGCCTTCTTCCCAGTGGGCTTCTGGAGAGCTGCTTGAGGAGTGTGATTCAGACTGCGCCAAGTGGCTGTCATGATTTCCCAGGTTTTCCTCTCCATCTTCCTTTATCATTTCACGTTGGACTGTAAAGCAGGAGATACCTACTACTAACCTTTTATTTATGTATTATAAGATTACTATATATATCTATTCATTGTTGAACATTTTTAACACAGAAAAGTATACAGAAAGAAAAATCAGTGAAATACTACACATATACACACAAACAAAATTGAGTTTAAATACATGTAGATTTCCATCCAGCCTGTTTTCACTGAATGGTATATCATGAATATTTTCATTATCATTCAATACTCTTCAAAACATGGTTTTAATGACCATGTAACAATGAATCATGTTTATGTGGTGGGCGTTTAGGTAGTTTCTAAACTTTCAGTATTATAAATAGAGTTGAGCCTCAATATTGGTGTATTCTGTCTTTGTGGATTTGCCTACTTGCTGAAGTGTATTTGTAATACTAAAATCCACGCTCATGGCACTCTTGCAGTCATTTTGGATATGTGCAGAGTGGTGAAAAAATTTGAGCTACCTGACACGCATGTTCCCAGCTGAGGTCGAACAAGGTGACACTCTGCCTTCTTGTTTCACCTTTCATACTGTACGCAAGTGTGTTTATTTAGTGCCATTTTTTTTTTTTTTAGCTTTCTTGTGCATTTTGTTGTTGATTTTGCTGTTTAAAAGGACCCCCAAGTGTAGCGCTGCCTAGTGTTCCTAAGCACAAGAAGGCTGTGATGTGCCTTATGGAAAAACACGTGTTATATAAGCTTATATAAGATAAGCTTCGTGGGCTTCCCTGGTGGCGCAGTGGTTGAGAGTCCGCCTGCCGATGCAGGGGACGTGGGTTTGTGCCCCTGTCCGGGAGGATTCCACGTGCCGTGGAGCGGCTGGGCCCGTGAGCCATGGCCGCTGGGCCTAGGCCACAGCAGTGAGAGGCCCGCGTACCGCAAAAAAAAAAAAAAAAAAAAAAGAGATAAGCTTCGTTCAGGCATGAGTTATAGTGCTGTTGGCCATGGGTTCAATGTTAATGAGTCAACAATATATATAAACAAGGTATCTTTTTTTTTTTTCCTTTAGGAGGAAGGACTCTTTTCTTTTTAATTTTTATTGGAGTATAGTTGATTTACAATGTTGTGTTAGTTTCAGGTGTACAGCAAAGTGAATCAGTTATACATATATCCACTCTTTTTTAGATTCTTTTCCCATATAGGCCATTACAGAGTACTGAGTAGAGTCCCCTGTGCTATACGGTAGTTCCTTATTAGTTACCTATTTTATATATAGTAGTATGTATATGTCAATCCCAATCTTCCAATTTATCCCTCTCCCCAACAAGGTGTCTTTAAACAGAGACACAAAAAACAACAATATGTTCTGATCAGCTGATGAAAATGTGAAAAGAGGCTTGCAGGAACCTAACCATGTATTTCCCCTAGGAGCAACGGTTCAGTATTTTCTAATTCAGTGTTTGCAGTGACTTTATAGAACAAAACTACCATGAGTAATGAGAATTAACTGTAATGTCATAAAGGACATCCCTGTCCATATATATTTGTCTTTAAATCTGACTATTCCCTGAGGACAAATTCCTAGAAAAAAATTATTGGGTCAAATAAATAATAGTACTGTTTTGACAGAAATTCTCCTGTCTATTATTTTCTCAAGGGATAAGACTTCAGTGATGTATGGATTGCTTGCTGCAGGTTAACAGCTATGAAAATGCATCTTTTCTTCCCCCCACTCACCAGAGGAGATGAGGAGGAAACTTTTAAAACAATTTTATTTTCAAACTATTTAGTACACACTTATAACACAATTAAAAACTCTAAGATGGTTGTCATGGACTGATCTGAAGTTGGTTTCAGTAGCTAGAGCCAATGAAATTAGTAAATCGAAAAGGGCAGCACTTTCAACTACAGGTTATCACCTAAAACTTGGGAATTTGGCTTGATGAACACAGAGACGGCCAGGCGAAAGTCTGATTGGTGGTTGGTGAATTCGGACATCCTCAGGCCTCACCAGAAACCAGGAGGATGGAAAACTGAACTGCCATAACTCTGCAGGCTCTTAAGTCTCACATCATAGTCTATGTTCAATGGACTTTGAAATTCTGAGCAGAAGGCCCTAATACTCATACTCTCTAAAAAGTCAGCACAGACAGCTACAGCTCACTGAAGCCCATGGACATCACAGCTAAGAACAGTGAGTGGGAAACTCCTCTTCATTCTGCCTTTTCAATAGGGGGGTCAGGTGGGTTGGCAGAACGTTTTCAAGTGAACTCTGTTATCTTACGAACAGCTGCCTCGGGAGCTACCTAGCACGCTGTCTTGAGGTCAATCCCTATCAAGTGTCGCATCATGGATAATGAATCAAAGCCCCATGATCCTTTTATTCAATGGTTTGCCTCACATCTTTTTTGTTTTTACCTGTTATATTATCATCTGTATTTTCTTCACTTGATATGCTGCGATCTGTCTCTGCAGGTTTCAAACATAAGGAGCTCTTGTTTTTCATTAGGATTTCTTCATCATCATTTATCTCCATATGTAAAGATCCGTTCTCACAGCTGTTTAACTCTGTTTGCCTAAAATTTTTTTAAAAGGAAAAAAGCCAAGAAGTCCAATTATTTGGTCATAAATAGACTGCACAGATAGATCCTATTCTGAGGGATGGGGAAGGGTCCACAACCACAATGACCAACTCCTTTTAACGCTGATTGAAAAACAGAACTGTTAAATCAAGCCAAATCTCTCACCCCACCCTCCTGCCTCAAAGGCAGGTATCCTCCTGTGCTGGGAGCAGGCCTGTCTCCAGGCTGAAGTTCAGAGACCAAAGAGCCATTCATGGCTCTTCATGCACCCTCAGCTGACTCCAACTTCCTGCTCCCCACCAGCAACAGGAAATATTCACTGATAGCACCTGGGTTTTCAATCAGCTTTTCTACAGGTACCACATTCAACACTTTTTCTCACTTTCCTCAGCTTCTCCCTGGAAGGTTTCTTCCTCTCTCCTCACCTCTCAAATCACTGGCCACTTCCATTTGTTTGCCTAGCAGTTAACTGTCTAGAAGCCACAGCTGTGGTCAAGGAAGACCAAAAAAAACCCAGGAGGACACAATACATCCTGAGTATCTGTTGCTCTTTAGGGTAACATAAAAGGCTATTTAACATGCAAGTGAAATAACTGATTCTGTTAAAGGGACAACCATAACATCTTATTATAAATAACTAGACTCAGCCAAATCAGAACAAAACCATTTTCTTCTAATAAGAATAAAGGGAAAAGGTCCAAGCTACATGTTGACTCCAGGAAAAGCATTTGTTTTTCTAAAAAAAATACCGTATTTCAACTTGGCAATTAAAAATATAGGAGTATATTGATGAAATACCTCAAAAGAAAACAAAAAATCTACAAAGATGTTCCTAGTAGAAATATTTAGATCAGGAGAAAATTATTAACCAAATTGGGGAACAATCCTTGTACTAAAGAAACAAACAACTGTATATAAAGAGATGAAAATATTAAATAATAACTTGAAAGGACAAATACATGGACAATGTCAAAATACAGGAATGCTTATATGAAATAATAACTGAATAAAGACCCTAAATAATAGGAACACAACTGTGTAAACGTGTACTTTTTTTCAGTAGTTCAGATTTTGATATTATGTTCTTTTTCCAACCTGTAAAGCTACCTAAGATTTTTATTTTTAAATGAAACAAAATAGCACTGTCTTTTCTGATAAAACCACATTTAAATCAATGCTCGGCTCCTTCACAAGAGAGGAGGTTCCAATACTCAGTACAACAGAGAAATGAAAAGTTATTAGATGTGGTGGGTGAGATCCATATCCTGGGGAAATGCAAACATCTTCCCTAGTAGTCAGTGCTGAATGAAAGATTTGCAGTGCTTCAGGTTCACCTCTGGTATCATCTCAAACCATGAGAAAAACCACCACATGATTTCTTTTCTTTTCTTTTTAAAATTTATTTATTATTTTTGGCTGTGTTGGGTCATTGTTGCTGCACATGGGCTTTCTCTAGTTGCAGTGAGCAGGGGCTACTCTTTGTAGCTGTGCATGGGCTTCTCAATGTGGTGGCTTCTCTTGTTGTGGAGCACGGGCTCTAGAGCACGTGGGCTTCAGTAGATGCGGCGCGTGGGCTCTAGAGCACAGGCTCAGTAGTTGTGGCACACGGGCTTAGCTGCTCCACGGCAAGTGGGATCTTCCCGGACTAGGGCTCGAACCCGTGTCCCCTGCATTGGCGGGCGGATTCTTAACCACTGCACCACCAGGGAAGCCCACCACATAATTTCTTAAAAAAAAAAAAAAACAAGGAATACCAATATCCTTATTTTATATTTTTAGAAAGAAGAAAAAACAAAAAATGTTACTGTACCTTTCCAATGAATTATGAATTGGTACAATAGGATGTTTCATCTTTAAAAGAAGCAAAGAAAAGAAAATTCACATGTTAAACTCCCAACAGAATATATTTAGAGTTTTATCACATATGAAAGTGCTAAATATGATCATAACACACACTGCCCCACTCGAGAGGAATAATTTTAGGTCTTCCCAAAAGAAAGGAGTCATTGATCCCAACCAGTCTCAAATAAGGATACCCAAATTTCTAAGAAAAAGGAAGATGGTCTTTTGAAGGGCCTAATTACCATATTTATACCCTTGGTGGTTAGCTTTCTTGTAATTACTATTACACTCATTAAATATTATTAAATACCAAACTATGATACAGCATTGTATCAAACACTGGAAGCATAAAGGTAAACAGTATGGGGTTCTTGCCCTTAAGGTACTTTCAATATAGAATAAGGCTAAAATAGGGGTATGCGTAGAGGAGGAACTCTTAGGCCAACTAAGGGATTCAGGGAAAGAGAGATTAAATTTTGAAGGATGAATAAGAGCTAAGCAGGGCAAGACAGGTGAGAAGGGCATTCTTGGTACTGGGAAATGGCCCAAAGAAGTGGGGGAGCTACAAGCAGTTAATACATTCAAGCCAGGTTATGAAAAAGAAAGAGGTTGGTGATGTGGGAAGGGGCTAAGACGTTTTGACTTTAACCTGTAGGCAGTGAGGGAGCCACTAAAAGGTTTAGGTAAAGTGGCCCAATTTACACTGCATGAACAGAAACACTGTAGGCTGCCTCAAGAGTCGAGCTGAAGGCAACTAGTTAGAAGGCTGTCACCAATCTCAGCAAGACTCCCTGGACAAGGAGGCTGGAGACAAGAAACTAGCTACATCAGAGACAGACATGTTCAGGTGGTAAAACTGCCAACACTAACTGACTGGATACAAGGGGCTAAGGGCATATATAATAGTGGACATAAAAGAAAGTCCACCACAAAAATGTCTTTATCAGTTGCCAAAGGGTGATGGAGAACTTAGCTCAGTGTATCACTTTCTTAACTTTTCATCATGCCCTACTGCAGCCAAGCTGACCTGGTCTGTTACCTTGTTGGACTTGAGCATGGCCAGCTGAGGTGATCCTGGGGGAGTGCGATAGAGCAGCTCAGAAGTGAAGGCTGCGTTTGCGATCTGCATGCATTCTTCCAAAGTCTTCAGAAAAGTATTGCAGGTTGATTTCAGCAGAGTTCCCACATCAATTCCCTCCTACAAAACAACCAGGGTGAAGACTCCTTTACCTTGCCAAAAAGGAAAAAGCCCAGTTGTGGAATGTCCTTAGAGGTTTTATCCAGCTAATAACGGGTGATAACAATAATCATGTACCCGTCTATTTTGCTGGGCAAATATGTGTATCAGTTATAAAAGAAAAAGACTGAGCAAGTCCAACTTATCTATTAATCATACTCAAGCCTTACCCTCAATCTGCCCTTCATGCTCACCCACCACTCCAACTGAAGGCAACGACTTCTCTCAACTCAACAACACTATATGACAGCACTTTTTCAGGTGCTAGGCGCTGAGCCCTTGTGGAGTTTGCGGTCTCTAAGGGGTGGCAGACACCAAACAGAATTACATGGACTGAAGACCAGGGGGATCAATGGAAAAATGTCTCCCACTGTCTGAGTAAAAATGAAGTTCTAGAATAGAAGCATTAGAAACCACACATCACAGTACAGATGAGTCTTTCAGTACAGATGAGTCTAAGAGGTTTCAGCAACTGGAATTATTCTGCATATCTAATCATTTTTTTCTCCAAGTTATTTCACTTGCTCAGGTTGTTTTTCCTCTGGATATTGATATTAATAAGTTGTTCAGGAAACTGAGGCTACCCCCTGACTAGAGAGTTTGGTAACCACATCTTAGTGGTATTAAAGTTACCAGATTGGGCCCAAGATGGAGTCACTCATGCTAAGTCTCACAACAGCAAACCAAAAACTTATCCAAGTTTCTATGCTGGGCTCTCCCAGAAAAGGCAGGCCTAGGTCAACCAATCAGTGCTTGCCTGCTCAGCACAAGTTAGTGTACTGACCTGGCTCCAAGACTTCCCTTTGCTCCATATAAGAAAAGTAACCCTGCTTTAACCATTCAGCAAATGCCCAGTATAACTTCCTTGTTCCTGTTCACTTTGGTCCATAAAGATCTCTAGCCTAGTACAGCTCTTCACAGCTCCTTTCTATCTGCTAGACTGGATGCTGCCCGATTTATGAATTGCTGAATAAAGCTAATAAGATCTTTAAATTTTACTCAGTTGAATTTTGTTCTTTAACCATAGCCTCTATAGTTTCCTCAATTTTGTATTTCTAACAAGCTAGATGTTACTGGTCGTGAACCACTATTTTTCAGACACCAATTACAATGTGTGGTTTTTTTCCACACCACCAAGAAATTCTTGGACACCAGCTGGGTGTCTTACAATTCTGAAACAATTTACCTGGAAATAGTGTCAGATCTCACAGGTTAAGCGCTCAGTCCTACAAGACTGCTCCCCACCCCCACTTCAGACACCAATGGCAAGTTCAGGGTGTCAGTTGTACTACTGACTGACCCACTCTAGAATGAAGATTCCAACAACCCCCTCCTTGTGTTTAGTTACTTTGCCAGAGCAGCTCACAGAACTAAAAGAAACATTTAACTTATTAGACTGCCAGTATATTATAAAAGCATATAACTCAGGAACAGCCAGATGGAAGAGATGCATAGGGCAAGGCATGTGGGAAGAGGCTTGGCACTTCCATGCTCCCTGAGTATGCCACTCTCCCCAGTCAACACATATTCACCAACTCGGGAGCTCTCCAAACCCCATGCTGTGGGTCATGGAAGCTTCGTTAAATGGGCACGATTGATTAAATCATTGGCCAAGGGTGACTGAAGTCAATCTTCAGTCCCTCTCCCCTCCCAGGAGGTGAGGGGGTAGGAATGAAAGTTCCAACCCTCTAATCACTTGCTTGGGTCTACAGTCAACCAGAGCCTCTATCCTTAGTATTTTCCAATTAACATAACAAAGACACTTTTTATCACCTGGAAATTCCAAGGGTTATTTTTTGGAGCTCTGTGCCAAAACCTAGACAAAGACCAAACATATATTTCTTATTATAAATCACAATATCATAACCACAGTTTCATAAGCAAGTTCCCAAGGCACTTACTATAAACACTTCCTAGAATTAAACATTGCTGTGTTCACTTTTTCCCTTCCTACTAGACCAGGGCTGCTCTACCTTGGCATCACTGGCATTTGGGGTTGGCTTATTGGAGCAGGGGATATAGGGGGAGTGGCTCTCCTATCCACTGCAGATATCAAGCAGCGTCCGGCCTCTACCCCTTAGATGCCAACAGCAATCCCCCAGTAGTGACAACCAAAAGTGTCTCAGACGTTGCCCAATGTCTCCTGAGGAGCAAAACTGCTCTGGGTTGAGAATCAATGCTCTAGTCTCTAACATCCCAAAAGCAGGACTGAAGTGTTTTGGTACCCCTCCCATCTCCCTCCCCCAGCACAGTATCTTGTACACGATAGGCAGTTGCTGAATGAGTAAGAGAGACCCCCAAAAGGTGAGTGAAAGTGAGTTAAACCATCTTTATTAGAAAAACTTAGAGCACATATATTACTAGTAGCATAGTGATACACCACCTAAGAAAAGTAATTTAAACCCATTAAGTATAATCTACAGATTCTTCATTTTGTGGGCACTGTTTTTCAGATAACTTCTCTGAGAGCAGAGCAGAGACCCCTCTCTGGTTAATGTGAACCGTTCAATACATAGCTTAACCCCAGATAGACCTTTTAATATATGTTTTAGAATGAGTAAAAAACAATTTCATTAATAAATGATAAAAATCGCAATCCTTGCTGATGATGGAGAGAAATGAAGCTGTGTCTCTATCTTTGAAAGCGCTAGTCTCTGCTCAAGCAGAACATCTATTTCGGTGAAATAAAATCCTGTTACAGTCTCATCAAAGGTGACAGATACATGTTACTGACAGACATGATGCTGTCACCTTAGGAGCCACATGCGTAGTATAGAAATGGCTCTGCCAGACAGCTAAGGTTCTATTTTAGAAAGTTATGCAAACTGGGGAGACACATATTTTAGTACATCAGTACTAAAGTTAAAAGTTCCAAAATTATCAATTAATTAATCCTGAATTCATCCCAGGAAGGAAAACTATACGCTTCCATATGCTGAAATGCACACACTTCTCTTTGTTGAAGTCTGTCACTTTTTTTCTCTGAAAAACAGTAAATTCCAAGGTAGGGATTATGTGAGAATAAGCAGCACCTGTAAGCAACACCTGGTGCTACTTGTCACGTGGCTAAGAAGAATGGTATTTTACCTCAGAATTGGACACACCAGTTGCGGTCACTTCTTTTGTTTTATCTACTTGCTGAACAAGAAGATCACAGTAGAGTCTTAGTTCCGACATTTTAGTTTTCAAGTTTTCAGTGTTTTCAGCAAACTCTAAATAACAAAATGATGAAAACGTAATTTAATTCCCAGAATAAATAACTGATATACTAGTTAGCATACTATACAGATAAGTGAAATATAATCTATGCCTAAAGTCAGATGTTTATAGTATGGGTTACAGATACGACATATTTGAAGTTATGGGAGCAAGAAAAAGAGAAAAAGGAGATTTCTAGTCTTCTGAAGTAATCTACATTATTTCTTGAGCCAACATATTTAATGATCACCAGTACAGGAAGAAGGAGACAGTATACCTCTGATCCACTTGTGTCAGAACTGGGAACAGTCAAGGGTTCAGGGTTTTGGTCTCAGTTCTGCCACAGTTTTCCTATCTGTAAAATGGGGTCACAGCTATCTATCCAGTGCTCAAAACTGGGAAACAGTGTTCTGTAACATGCAATTACCACTAATAAGACAGCTTGTGAATTCAGAGGACTGGTTCAGCATGCTGCCTGGCAAGGCGAACGGCACCCTCTGCACACCTGCTGCTCCTTCATTACCACGGCACTCCAGCCATCCTGGCGCTGAGGGCTCGGCTACAATCATAACTGCCTCTGCTTGCTTCTCCGTGAAAAAGCTGCACATTACCACCTGATCTGAGTCAGAGCTGACAGTGTCTAGAATTTGCTCTCGACTTAGCATTGAAAAACAACCAACAAATAGGTCATTTTACTGTGTCTACTTGAAGAGTTAAGCACATCTGCCATATGTGTCATGAGGAAGGTCCCCTGAAACACTTGTTCCCAGAGGCCCCTCTCTCCCACCAATCTTTTCAGGTGTACATTCGAGGCTGGGGGGCTGGGAAGGCAGAGCTCAGGCAGTAAGCCCTGGCACTCGTGACCCAGGCAAAATAGAAAGTTATGCCATGGTTCTCAGGAGACCCAATGATGTTGAGTCAATGAGCATTAAGCAGCAGCAACCTGACAATTAAGTATCCATCTACCCCAGGAACAGGGCGGGGAAAGCGGGGTGTTACTGCAGGAAATACCAGATCCAAGGCTTCTCTGGCTCAGCTACTCTTTACCGAAAGTCAACTTTGTGCCAGACGAGGTACCTCATGGTAATCCTTCTAAGATAGGTAATCACCTCTTTTCAAAATATACGGAAACGGAATATTAGAGAGGTTAAGTGACCTATGTCAAGGTCACAAAGCCATGATTTGAACCCAGTTGTATCTGGCTCCAAAACCTGCATTCTTTCTACTATGACATGCTAAGAAAGAAGACTCAGGTATAGACTGTTTAAGGTCCACTGAGATATACAGCATTTGCATGATATAAAGAGCTGGCTATGGGGGCTTCCCTGGGGGTGCAGTGGTTGAGAATCTGCCTGCCAAAGTAGGGGACACGGGTTCGAGCCCTGGTCTGGGAAGATCCCACATGCCGCAGAGCAGCTAGGCCCGTAAGCCGTGGCCGCTGAGCCTGCGCGTCCAGAGCCTGTGCTCCGCAACAAGAGAGGCAGCGATAGTGAGAGGCCGGCGCACCGCGATGAAGAGTGGCCCCTGTTTGCCGCAACTAGAGAAAGCCCTCACACAGAAACGAAGACCCAACATAGCCAAAAATAAATAAATAAAATACTGAATACATAACTACTTTAAAAAAAAAAGCTGGCTATGGCTAGGTGGTCAGAAGCAAGATAACAAATATGGGAACCCAGAGATGCCACTAGGTGATTCCCAGGGTTCCCAGTCCAGAGGACAATCAATACTTGCCTTTTTCTTTCTGGGTCCTACTGTCTGTCAGGCAAGCCTTGGCTGACCCCAAGGCTACCAGCCACCGTTGTCTCTCAGCCACACTTCTGGCCTTCAGGTAGAAATATTGTTCCCCAGGGATTATCAGGTCCATGCGTGTGTTATCTACAGAATGAACTGGAAGCAAAGCATAGGGAGGTCAGAAACCCAGAAAAGCCCTATCTGGGTAGCCTCCACTCCACCCAAATTCTTGAGCTTAACTGGCGCGCCAGTCACTGAGAGCTTCTTCCAAGAGAGGATGTCAGCCCTTACTACTTCTCCTGGTTTATTTATCTCTTCCTAGAGGTCTCTGCTAATGGAGAAGGAAAGCTCTGCAATTGGCTCCAAGGTCTCACCAGGACTTTGGCCTAAAAAAGAATCACCTAAATCTCCTTAGGATCATTTATAAGAGGAGAAAGGAAAAATCTCTCTTCTGGTGTGTATGTGTGTGTAAAGTATGCTGCTCTGCGGCCAAAAAGGCTTGATGCAAACAAGTAAGGATGTGCTCTTTATCTCCTTGGGTTATTGAAAAGCAATCAAGAACACAATATCTTTCCTTTCTACTTTCCTTCACTAGTCTTATCAAAAATGTGAGAATTCCCTTAGAACACTTTAGGAGAAGAAACAAGCAAGCCACACTCTCCTTCACCCCCCAAGCTCCATGCCCCAAATTCCCTTCTAGTCGGTTTCTGAGCCACATCCTCTCAGCATGTCTCAAGATTCTCAAAACCAAGAAGAAAAGGCTATTTGTAGGTCTGTTAGGTGTTTGCTTGTTTAGTTTTGAGCATGGTGGTGGTGGTGAGAAGGTGTGTATGCGTTGTGATTTAAACACAGAAGTGTTTGATGTTGCAATAAAAAGACAAATAAGCTTAGCAAACTGCCACAGGCCCGAGGTGAGCAGGTGACCAAGGAATGAGCACTACATGTGTGGTTACTAAGCACGTTGCTCTCATTTATTCTGACTACCTCTAAACCAAGCTCCTTGTAAAAACTCGCTGCAGTTTTAGGTCTTACTTGTAAGACTTTTTCTGGGGGACATAACATTATATATCTTTATACTATGGGAGCAGCAAAGAAAGGCACACAGAAGCCAGTGGTTTTTTTTATTTTGGGGGAGAAACAGAAAGAAAAATAAAACCTGCAAGTGTCTTGGCTTCTCACCTTGAATTTCACACACCGCCATCTGGATGCTCCCTTTGCAGCCTTTCCAAGCATCTTCAGGAGAATCATAATAAGATAATATTCCCCCACAGAGAAGGAACCACCGAGGCTGCCAACCTGAAAACAGAAGCAAGAGCATGGTCTCAATTACTGCTTCCCAGGACATAGGAATAGGACCTAACAAAGGATGCTGGATTCTAGCTCCAAGGAACTTACATTCTGGGGGAAAATTCTAAGGGAAAGAAATAAGTTAGAAAAGATCTGTATGTTTGATCTCATTTTTGCATAGAAGTCTGGAAGGATCAGCAATAAATATGGTGATGATTCTCTAGGTAATGGGATTACTTATGATTTTTATCCCTTTTTCCCCCTAATACAGTACTAGTAATCTTTGATTTTTACTTTTTCTAAGATAAAAGATTAGTATTTTCCAAAGATTATTGTTAACATCCTTTCTCTCCTCCCCTCTGGTTAAGAAAAATTATTTCAAACCTAGAAATGAGAGAAAAGATTATGCTGCCCTTTCAACATCGTGCGAAGTGCTGTCTAATACGCCTGCCTAGGGTCATATGTTCCCTAAGGAAAGATAACTTTAAACTTACTATTTGGTAGTGAGCCACTGAAATGGAATAATCTTAAAACATTCAAGGGCTTAACTACTTTTACTTCACATCATTTCAGGGGACGAACCATATTCAGTGGAAACACACATCTTATCTAGTCCTCTTACACAACCTATGTTCTAGTCAAACCAAACTTACTTGCTGTGTGCCTGCCTCAGGGCTTTTGCTCAAACTGGATCTTCCTAAAATGTCATCCCTGACTACCTCTGCAGAAGCCTTGTTAGTCTCCTCATCAGATGTATTTTTTCCTTCTCTGAAATGCCATAGGCTTTTAAGGATACACTTCTCTCACCAGACTCTTCTACAGCTGAGACAGCTGGAGCGAAGGCTGGTAGGCGCTTTGCGCAGAGCCCCAAGGGCTGCTCAGGTACATACCTGATGGGCCCTTGGGAATTGACTCACACCGGCTAAATACGTAAGTCACCAACTGATGTCACAGTAGTATTGTTAGGGAACCACTAACTGAAACCGCCCACCCTGGCCAGGCAGAATAATAACTGCTTGCATGAGTTATCTCACAACAGGAGGTCTCAATAAGAAACACGGAACTGACCAGCTACCACCAGCTGGCAGAAATCGGGAGGGGCCAAAAGGAGGGAGGAGATGCCAGCCATAATATGTCCTGCCGATGTCCCAGAAACCCTGACGCTGGAAACCACCTTGACTGAGAGATGCGTGCGTCACCAGGAATTGGACCAAATATGGGCACAAGCAAGATGACTGGCCAGAGACAACCCGGCAAGCTAACCCCATTACTATAAAACCTGAGATGTGAGCTACGTGGCAGAGCAGTTCTCCTGGGTTTCCTTTCCCTGCTGCTCTCCCCCCCGGGGGGCCCTTCCCAATAAAGTCTTTTGCTTTGTCAGCATGTGTGTCTCCTCGGACAATTCATTCCCGGGTGTTAGACAAGAGCCCACTCTTGGGCCCTGGAAGGGGTTCCCCTTCTGGTAACAGCATCAATTTATTACGTTATAACAGAAGATTTAGTACACTTCCTGGAGCACCCACAGCCTAAGATCATAGTTCAGGGAAACTTACATTTTTAATCAGGAGGCTGAATGGTCAGCACTAAATCTAAGCTCAGGCACAGGAGTTAGGTGGCAAGCGAGATGTTTCACTCATCATTTACTTCATCAGGGTCTGCTTTCTAGGAACCAGAACACTCAGGCCTGCTCAGGTACCACATCTCTCACTTCCTTAAACAAAATTGGATAAAGACCAATTCTCAATATCCACCCTCATACCAGTCACTGAAATACCCTTCCCTATAAGCCTTCTCAATCAAAGATGAGTAACGTATTCTACAACTATGGCTTATGTTCCTCTTATTCCATCTTATACTGGGGACTTCCTTCCCAGAGATGAACCTAGACCCTTTACTGGACATCAGGAGCCCCACGGCCTTATCTCAACACCCCCACAAGTTGATTACTGGCTAGACAACCTCTTGGGGTGAACTTGAAAATTTTATTTCAGAAGGTGATGCTTCCTGACCTTGGCTTCAAATTCTACGGAAACACAAACCCGAGGGCTACTATTCTTGGCACAGACATTACAATCCAGGAAATCAAACTGATCATCAGATTGTCTTGTTGGGTAGATAATCAACACTCCTGGAGTCAGATATTATTAGTGATATTGTAGCCCTTTGCAAGAGAGTCATTATTTATACCTTATGCCATCTCCCCTCACTGAAACAGAAGAATCAATTCCTAAGAATCTGAGAAACGGAAAGGGCCTTTGAAATCACCTAGTCCAACCAGCTCATTTTACAGAGAAGGAAACCAATCCCAGGTAGATTAAGTGACCTATCTAAAGTCACACAGGAAGTACACAACAGAGTTGGGAAGAAAACTATGTCTTTCTAACACTGTCCCTCCTGGCATAACAACCCCCAAACCTTGACTCCCCATTGCTAGAAAGCTATCCTGGTACAGAACAGTAGCATCTTCTCCCTTACAGCTCAACTCCCATGATTATGTTTGGTGTGAACACTCTCCAAATCCACTATGACTCTCAAGTAGAGGGAGTTCAGCATACCCTCAATCATCATATTTTATAATTTAGGACCCCATCTGTATTAGTCTTGGTTCTCCAAAGAAACAGAACCAATAACATGTATGTATATCTATATATAATTTATTATAAGGAATTTTCTCATGCAATTATAGAGGCTGCAAAATTCCAAGATCTGCAGTCAGCAAGCTAGAGAATCAGGAGAGCCAATTTGTAATTCCAGTCCAAAAGTCATCAGGCTTGAGACCCAAGAAGAGCCAGTGTTTCAGTGAGACTGAGAAAACCGGAAAAGACCAGTATCCCAGCTCAACAATCAAGCAGGAGGAGCTACCCCTTACTCAGCCTTTTTGTTCTACTTAGGTCTCCGACTGACTGGATGAGATCCACTCACACTAGGGAAAGCGATTTACTTTACTCAGTCTACCCGTTCAAATGTTAATCTCATCCAGAAACACCCTCAGACACACCCAGAATGATGTTAGGTCAAATGTCTGGGCACCCCATGGCCCAGGCAAGTTGACACAAAAAATTAACCATCACATACCATTAATTTGAAGATAAACTAAAATATTTGCATGTGATGTGACCGACAAGGCTTAATTTCCAAAATACACAAATAGCTCATACAACTCAATAACAAAAAACAAACAACCCAATCAAAAAACGGGCAGAAGACCTAAACAGTCATTTCTCCAGAGAAGACATACAGATGACCAATAGGCACATGAAAGGATGCTCAATATCACTAATTATCAGAGAAATGCAAATCAAAACTACCATGAGGTGTCACCTCACACCAGTCAGAATGGCCATCATTAAAAAGTCTACAAATAATAAATGCTGGAGAGGGTGTGGAGAAAAGGGAGCCCTGCTACACTGATGGTGGGAATGTAAATTGGTGCAGCCACTATGGAAAACAGTATGGGGGTTTCTTAAAAAACTAAAAACAGAGTTACTGTATGATCCAGCAATCCCACTCCTGGGCATATATCTGGAAAAGACTCTAATTCAAAAAGCTACACGCACCCCTATGTTCACAGCAGCACTATTTACAATAGCCAAGACATGGAAGCAACCTAAATGTCCATCAACAGATGAATGGATAAAGAAGATGTGGTGTGTACACACACACACACACACACAAAGGAATACTCAGCCATAAAAGAGAATGAAAAAATTCCATTTACAGCTACACGGATGGACCTAGAGATTATCATACTAAGTGAAGTAAATCAGACAGAGAAAGACAAATATCATACGATATCACTTATGTGTGAAATCTAAAATAAGATACGAATGAACTTACAAAACAGTAATAGACTCAGACACAGAAAACAAACTTATGGTTATCAAAGGGTTATCAAAGGGGGAGGGATAAATTAGGAGTTTGGGATTAGCAGATGCAAACTACTGTATAGAAAATAGATAAACAACAAGGTCCTAATGTATAGCACAGGGAACTATATTCAACATCTCTTCTAACAACCTATAATGGAAAAGAATATGAAAAAGAAAAAATATATATATAACTGAGTCACTTTGCTGTATACCAGAAACTAACACATTGTAAATCAATTATACTTCAATTAAAAAAAAACAAAAAATAACCTGCCCATTAAGCAATGGCATGATACTCATTCTCAGATGCTTCATGACTTCAGAGCTGTTGGAATGTGAAAAAAAATGCCTAAAAATTGAAAAAAATGTGGTATAAACTAGGTTTATCTTACAGGAATCTGAAAAATGTTAAATAACCCAAACACACACACACACGCACACAGCACAGCTGCAATATGTTTTAAAGGTAGCTTGTAAATGATAATAGTAACTGAAATAATACCTTCTCTGTAATAGGTTCTGTATTTACCTAGGAAAAGTTATAATGACACTAGAAGAGTTTCAATTATTTTATTCTGTAGTTTGTAACTATAAAAACTATGACCAAGAAAAACTTTTCCTTAAAGCATAAAGTTCCTAGAATTTCAGAATTTCAGAAGGCATGTTAAGAGACCACAGACGTCTCATTCCCATTATCTGAGATTTAATGGCAGAGCAATGGAGAGTCCAGAGTAATGTAGAGACACACTGCTCTTTCACGATGTACACTCCTGGGAAGCTCAGATACAGCTCAGGAATGATGCATGAATTGCATGAGAAAGGAGGCATGCATGATGAAGAGGCCATTAATGCACTTCCTGTTTTAAATTAATCTGCTGTTACCTTGGTTTGGGTGATGGCTAATTTTATGTATGAACTTGACTGGCCTACCAGATGCTCAGATAGCTGGTAAACCATTATTTCTGGGTGTGTCTGTGAGGGGGTCTCTGGGAGATATTAGCATTTGGATCAGCAGACTGAGTAAAGATTGCCATCAACAATGCGGGTGGACATCATCCAATCTAATGAGGGCCTGAGTAGAACAGAAAGGCAGAGGAAGGGTGAATCTCCTCTCTGTGCCTGAGCTGCAACACCCATCTTCTCCTGCCCTGGACACTGATGCTCCTCATTCTTGGGCTTTTAGACTCAGACCAGGACTTGAACCATCCACCACCCTCGATTCTCAGGCCTGTAAACTCAGACTGAATTGTGTTACCAGCCTTCCTGGTTCTCCAGCTTGCTGAGAAAAGACTGTAGGACTTCACAATCTCCATAACTGCATGAGCCAATTCCTATCATAAATCTCCTTATAGGTATATATATGGTTCTGTTTCTCTGGAGAACCCTAATACACTTGAAAATGATAAAATATTCAAGGTAACAAAAGAGCAGATGAAAACTGTGGGTCTATACCAGTCCCTGATCCATTCAATTACCATTAGACTATCTTCCTGTCCAACCCTACTCCCTTTTTTTTGCCATCCCTTACTAGCCATGGAAAGTGGTGTCAGCCAAACTCCCTGCTTAGAAGATTAGACAAGAAACTTCCATGAGCAGGGAAAAGTTTTAGCTCATATAAGCTACCGCTGCCAGGGATGGGCTAGGGGGTTAAAGTATTTAAATGCCCATTTCACATATTTTGTATTATCTTGGATTATTTCACTATAGAAGGTACAGTGGACATTTATTTTTGGCAACCCAGCATCCACCTCCCACATTTCTGTTCCTGAAAACCCCCTTCTGCACACTCTATCCAGGTAGTTTGGGCTGGGCTGACTAGCCCCAGGGTGGGCCTATGATTCAGGCTTAAATGGAGCTTCACATCCCCTTTCCTCAATGATATGTTCCAAGACAGGCAAGGGATCCAACCAGAAATAATTCTGGGACTTTTGCTGGGACTGGGGAAAGGTGGAGAGAAATGGAGACTGTCTCTCTTTTTTCTTTGGTCTCAAAGATGTTTACCTGGAGCTGCTGGAAGTCATTTTGCCATCACATGGACCTAAACATGATAGACACATACAAGGAAAGCGGGTGGGAGGATCTGAGGGAGGCAGGGAAAGGAAGCAAATCTAGATGACATTTTTTGAACACTTCGATCAGACTGTGTAATACCTATAGATAAGATACCCTCTGGACTTTTCAGTTACATGGACTAATAGATGTCCATTTTTCACTTCAACCCTGAGTTGGATTTTTCTTTAATATTTCTAAGGTATCACATGATTATCTCACTAAATATATAAAAAGCATTTGACAGAATCTAATACCCTTTCATAATAAAAACTCTTAACAAACTAGGTATAGAAGGGAACTTCTTCAACCTGATAAAGGCATCTACAAAAACCCCACAGCTAACATCACACCCAATGACAAAAGACTGGATGCTTTCCCCTGAGATCAGGGATAAGATAAAGATGCTTGCTTTCACCACTTCTATTTAACACTGTATTGGAGGTTCTAGCCAGGGCAATTAGACTACAAAAGGCATCCAGAGAGGAAGGGAAGAAGCAAATCTACCTCTATTCACAGACATGCTCCTGTATATTAAAAAAAAAGGAATCCACTTACTTAAAAAACTATTAGAATAAATGAGTTCAGCAAAGTTGCAAGATATAAGACCAATACATGCGGAAGACCTTCAAGATGGCAAAGGAGTAAGATGTGCAGATCACCTTCCTCCTCACAAATACATCAAAAATACGTCTACATCTGGAAGAACACCTACTGAACGCTGGCAGAAGACCTCAGACCTCCCAAAAGGCAAGAAACTCTGCATGTACCTGGGTAGGGCAAAAGGAAAAATAGACACAAAAGAAAAGGCATGTGACCTGCATGTCTGGGAGGGAGCTGTGAAGGAGGAAAACTTTCCACACACTAGGAGGCCCCCTCACTGGTGGAGACAAGGGGTGGCGGGGTGGGGGGGAGGCTTTGGAGCCACGGAGGAGAGCGCAGTAACAGGGGTGCAGAGGGCAAAGCAGAGAGATTCCCGCACAGAGAATCGGTGCCGACCAGCACTCACCACCCTGAGAGGCTTGTCTTCTCACCTGCCGGGGCGGCTGGGGGTTGGGAGCTGAGGCTCGGGCTTTGGAGGTCGGATCCCAGGGAGAGGACTGGGGTTGGCTGCGTGCACACAGCCTGAAGGGGGCTAGTGCACCACAGCTAGCCGCGAGGGAGTCCAGGAAAAAGTCTCAAACTGCCTAAGAGTAAAGAGACCACTGTTTCGGGGTGCGCGAGGAGAGGGGATTCAGAGCACCGCCTAAACGAGCTCAAGAGATGGGCGCGCGCCGCATCTATCATTGCGGACCCCAGAGACGGGCATGAGACACTAAGGCTGCTGCTGCAGCCACCAAGAAGCCTGTGTGCAAGCACTGGTCACTATCCACACCTCCCCTCCCGGGAGCCTGTGCAACCCGCCACGGCCAGGGTCCTGTGACCCAGGTACAACTTCTCCGGGAGAACACATGGCACGTCTCAGGTTGGTGCAACGTCACGCTGTCCTCTGCCGCCACGTGGTCGCCCCGCATTCCGTACCCTGCCCTCCACCCAGCCTGAGTGAGGCAGAGCCCCCTAATCAGCGGCTCCTTTAACCCCCTGCTGTCTGAGTGAAGAACAGACACACTTAGAAGACCTACACGCAGAGGCGTGTCCAAAACCAAAGCTGAACCCCGGGAGCCGTGCGAACAAAGAAGAGAAAAGGAAATCTCTCCCAGCAGCCTCGGGAGCAGTGGATTAAATCTCCACAATCAACTTGATGTACCCTGCATCTCTGGAATATCTGAATAGACAACGAATCATCCCAAATTGAGGAGGTGGACTTTGGGAGCAGTTGTAGACTTTGGGTTTGCTTTCTGCATCTAATTTGTTTCTGGCTTTATGTTTATCTTACTTCAGTATTTAGAGACTATCATCATTAGTAGATTTGTTTATTGATTTAGTTTCTCTCTTTCTTTTTTTATATATGTATATATTTTTTTCTTTTTCTCTTTTTGTGAGTGTGTATGTGCATGCTTCTTTGTGTGATTCTGTCTGTATAGGTGTGCTTTTACCATTAGTCCTAGGGTTCTGTCTGTCCATTTTCTTTTAGTATAGTTTTTAGCACTTGTTATCACTGGTGGATTTGTTTATTGGTTTGGCTGCTCTCTTCTTATTTTTTTAAATTACTTTTTAAAATTTTAATCATTTTTTTAATTTTTGACTTTAATAACTTTATTTATTTATTTATTTTTCTTTTTTTTCTCCCTTTTCTTCTGAGCCATGTGGCTGACAGAGTCCTGGTGCTACAGCAGGGTGTCAGGCCTGAGCCTCTGAGGTGGGAGAGCCAAGTTCAGGACACTGGTCCCCCAGAGACCTCCCGGGCCCTCATAATACCAATCGGCGAAAACTCACCCACAGACCTCCGTCTCAACACTAAGACCCAGCTCCAGTCAATGACCAGCAATCTCCATTGCAGGACACCCCATGCCAAACAACTAGCAAGACAGGAACACAACCCCACCCATTGGCAGAGAGGCTGCCTAAAATCATACTAAGTTCACAGAAACCCAAAAACACAACCAGATGCGGTCCTGCCCACAAGAAAGACAAGTACCAGCCTCATCCACCAGAACACAGGCACAAGTCCCACCCATCAGAAAGCCTACACAATGCACTGAACCAACCTTACCCACTGCGGGCAGACACCAAAAACAACGGGAACTACGAACTTGCAGCCTGCGAAAAGGAGACCCCAAACACAGTAAGTTAAGCAAAATGAGAAGACAGAGAAACACACAGCAGATGAAGGAGCAAGGTGAAAACCCACCAGACCAAATGAAGAGGAAACAGGCAGCCTACCTGAAAAAGAATTCAGAGTAATGATAATAAAGATGATCCAAAATCTTGGAAATAGAATGGAGAAAATACAAGAAACGTTTAACAAGGACCTAGAAGAACGAAAGAGCAAACAATGATGAACAACACAATAAATGAAATTTAAAATGCTCTACAAGGAATCAATAGCAGAATAACTGAGGCAGAGAACGGATAAGTGACGTGGAAGATAAAATAGTGGAAATAACTACTGCAGAGCAGAATAAAAAAGAATTAAAAGAATTGAGGACAGGGGCTGCCCTGGTGGCACAGTGGCTGAGAGTCCGCCTGCCGATGCAGGGGACACAGGTTCGTGCCCCTGTCCGGGAAGATCCCACATGCCACGGAGCGGCTGGGCCCGTGAGCCATGGTCGCTGAGCCTGCGCGTCTGGAGCCTGTGCTCCGCAACGGGAGCGTACAGTGAAAGGCCCCTGTACCGCAAAAAAAAAAAAAAGAATTGAGGACAGTCTCAGAGACCTCTGGGACAACATTAAATGCACCAGCATTCGAATTATAGGGGTCCCAGAAGAAGAAGAGAAAAAGAAAGGTACTGAGAAAATATTTGAAGAGATTATAGTTGAAAATTTCCTTAATATGGGAAAGGAACTGGTTAATCAAGTCCAGGAAGCACAGAGAGTCCCATACACGATAAATCCAAGGAGAAACAAGCCAAGACACATATTAATCAAACTCTCAAAAATTAAATACAAAGAAAAAATATTAAAAGCAGCAAGGGAAAAATAACATACAAGGGAATCCCCATAAGGTTAACAGCTGATCTTTCAGCAGAAACTCTGCAAGCCAGAAGGGAGTGGCAGGACATATTTAAAGTGATGAAAGGCAAAAACCGACAACCAAGATTACTCTACCCAGCAAGGATCTCATTCAGATTCGATGGAGAAATTAAAATCTTTACAGGCAAGCAAAAGCTAAGAGAATTCAGCATCACCAAACCAGCTTTACAACAAATGCTAAAGGAACTTCTCCAGGCAGGAAACACAAGGAAAAGACCTACAATAACAAACCCAAAACAATTAAGAAAATGGTAATTGGAACATACCTATCGATAGTTACCTGAAATGTAAATGGATTAAATGCTCCAACCAAAAGACACAGACTGGCTGAATGGATACAAAAACAAGACCCGTATATATGCTGTCTACAAGAGACCAACTTCAGACCCAGGGACACATACAGACTGAAAGTGAGGGGATGGTAAAAGATATTCCATGCAAATGGAAATCAAAAGAAAGCTGGAGTAGAAATTCTTATATCAGACAAAATAGACTTTAAAATAAATACTATTACAAGAGACAAAGAAGGACATTACATAGTGATCAAGGGATCAATCCAAGAAGAAGATATAAGAATTGTAAATATTTATGCACCCGACATAGAAGCACCTCAATACATAGGACAAATGCTAACAGCCATTAAAAAGGAAACCGACAGTAACACACTAATAGAAGGGGACTTTAACAGCCCACTATAACCCATGGACAGATCATCTAAAATGAAAATAAATAAGGAAACAAGCTTTAAATGACACATTAAAGAAGATGGACTTAACTGATATTTATAGGACATCCCATCCAAAAACAACAGAATACATTTTCTTCCCAAGGGCTCATGGAACATTCGCCAGGATAGATCATATCTTGGATCATAAATCAAGCTTTAGTAAACTTACGAAAACCGAAATCACATCAAGTATCTTTTCCAACCACAATGCTATGAGACTAGAAATCAATTACAGAAAAAAAACTGTAAAAAATACAAACACATGGAGGCTAAACAATACACTACTTAATAACCAAGAAATCACTGAAGAAATTAAAGAGGAAATAAAAAAATACCTAAAAACAAATGATAATGAGAACATGATGGCCCAAAACCCATGGGATGCAGCAAAAGCAGTTCTAAGAGGGAAGTTTATAGCAATACAATCCTACCTCAAAAAAACAACTTAAATAAACAACCTAAACTTACACCTAAACCAATTAAAGAAAGAAAAAAAAAAAAAACCCAAAGTTAGCAGAAGGAAAGCAATCATAAATATCATATCAGAAATAAATGAAAAAGAAATGAAGGAAACGACAGCAAAGATCAATAAAATTAAAAGCTGGTTCTTTGAGAAGATAAAAACAATTGATAAACCATTAGCCAGATTCATCAAGTAAAAAGGGAGAAGACTCAATAGAATTAGAAATGAAAAAGGAGAAGTAACAACTGACACTGCAGAAATACAAAGGATCATGAGAGATTACTACAAGCAACTACATGCCAATAAAATGGACAACCTGGAAGAAATGGACAAATTCTTAGAAAAGCACAACCTTCTGAGACTGAACCAGGAAGAAATAGAAAATAGGAACAGACCAATCACAGCACTGAAATTGAAACTGTGATTAAAAACCTTCCAACAAACAAAAGCCCAGGACCAGATGGCTTTACAGGCGAATTCTATCAAACATTTAGAGAACAGCTAACACCTACCCTTCTCAAACTTCCAAAACACAGCAGAGGGAGGAACACTCCCAAACTCATTCTACAAGGCCACCATCACCCTGATACCAAAACCAGACAAAGATGTCACAAAAAAAGAAAACTACAGGCCAATATCACTGATGAACACAGATGCAAAAATCCTCAACAAAATACTAGCAAACAATCCAACAGCACATTAAAAGGATCAAGCAGGGTTTATCCCAAGAATACAAGGATTCTTCAATTCAATCAATGTGTTAAACCATATTAACAAATTGAAGGATAAAAACCATATGATAATCTCAATAGATGCAGAGAAAGCCTTCGACAAAATTCAACACCCATTTATGATAAAAACCCTCCAGAAAGTAGGCACAGAGGGAACTTACCTCAACATAATAAAGGCCATATGACAAACCCACAGCCAACATCGTCCTCAATGGTGAAAAACTGAAACCATTTCCACTAAGATCAGGAACAAGACAAGGTTGCCCACTTTCACCACTATTATTCAATAAAGTTTTGGAAGTCTTAGCCACAGCAATCAGAGAAGAAAAAGAAATAAAAGGAATCCAAATGGGAAAAGAAGAAGTAAAACTGTCACTGTTTGCAGGTGACATGATACTATACGTAGAGAATCCTAAAGATGCTACCAGAAAATTACTAGAGCTAAACAATGAATTTGGTAAAGTAGCGGGATACAAAATTAATGCGCAGAAATCTCTTGCATTCCTATACACTAATGATGAAAGATCTGAAATAGAAATTAAAGAAACACTCTCTTTTACCACTGCAACAAAAGGAATTAAATACCTAGGAATAAACCTACCTAAGGAGACAAAAGACCTATATGCGGAAAACTATAAGACACTGATGAAAGAAATTAAAGATGATACAAACAGATAGAGAGATATACCATGTTCTTGGATTGGAAGAATCAACATTGTGAGAATGACTATACTACCCAAAGCAATCTAAGATTCAATGCAATCCCTATCAAACTACCAATGGCATTTTTCACAGAACTAGAACAAAAAATTTCACAATTTGTATGGAAATGCAAAAGACCCCGAATAGCCAAAGCAATCTTGAGAAAGAAAAACGGAGCTGGAGGAATCAGACTCCCTGACTTCAGACTATATTACAAAGTTACAGTAATCAGACAATATGGTACTGTCACAAAAACAGAAATATAGATCAATGGAACAGGATAGAAAGCCCAGAGATAAACCCAGACACATATAGTCACCTTATCTTTGATAAAAGAGGCAAGAATATACAATGGAGAAAGGACAGCCTCTTCAATAAGTGGTGCTAGGAAAACTGGACAGCTACATGTAAAAGAATGAAATTAGAACACTCCCTAACACCATACACAAAAATAAACTCAAAATGGATTAAAGACCTAAATGTAAGGCCAGACACTCTCAAACTCTCAGAGGAAAACATAGGCAGAACACTCTATGACATAAATCACAGCAAGATCCTTTTTGACCCACCTCCTAGAGAAAGGGAAATAAAAACAAAAATAAATAAATTGGGCCTAATGAAACTTAAAGGGTTTTGCACAGCAAAGGAAACCATAAACAAGACGAAAAGACAAGCCTCAAAATGGGAGAAAATATTCGCAAATGAAGCAAGTGACAAAGGATTAATCTCCAAATATTCAAGCAGCTCATGCAGCTCAATATCAAAAAAACAAACTACCCAAACCAAAAATGGGCAGAAGACCTAAATAGACATTTCTCCAAAGAAGATATACAGAGTGCCAACAAACACATGAAAGGATGCTCAACATCACTAATCATTAGAGAAATGCAAATCAAAACTACAATGAGGTATCACCTCACAGCAGTCAGAATGGCCATCATCAAAAAGTCTACAAAGAATAAATGCTGGAGAGGGTGTGGAGAAAAGGGAAACCTCTTGCACTGTTGTTGGGAACGTAAATTGATACAGCCACTATGGAGAACAGTATGGAGGTTCCTTAAAAAACTAAAAATAGAACTACCATATGACCCACCAATCCCACTACTGGGCATATACCCTGAGAAAACCATAATTCAAAAAGAGTCATGTACCATCATGTTCATTGCAGCACTATTTACAATAGCCAGGACATGGAAGCAACCTAAGTGTCCACTGACAGATGAATGGATAAAGAATGGCACATATATACAATGCAATATTACTGAGCCATAAAAAGAAACGAAATTGAGTTATTTGTAGTGAGGTGGATAGACCTAGAGTCTGTCATACAGAGTGAAGTAAGTCAGAAAGAGAAAAACAAATACTGTATGCTAACACATATATATGGAATCTAAAAAAAAAGGTCTGAAGAACCTAGGGGCAGGACAGGAATAAACACGCAGACGTGGAGAGTGGACTTGAGGACATGGGGAGGGGGAAGTGTGGGCTGGGACGAGGTGAGAGGGTGGCATGGACATATATATTACCAAATGTAGAATGGATGGCTGGTGGGAAGCAGCTGCCTAGCACAGGGAGATCAGCTCGGTGCTTTGCGACCACCTAGAGGGTTGGGATGGGGAGGCTGGGAGGGAGACGCAAGAGGGAGGGGATACGGGGATATGCGTATATGTATGGCTGATTCACTTTGTTATACAGCAGAAGCTAACGCACCATTGTAGAGCAATTATACTGTAATAAAGATATTGGGGAGAAAAAAAGACCAATATACACATATCAATTGTACTTCTACATAGTTGCAATGAACAATCTGAAAATGAAATTAAGAATATAATTTCAGGACTTCCCGCGTGGCACAGTGGTTAAGAATCCGCCTGCCAATGCAGGGGACACGAGTTTGATCCCTGGTCGGGGAAGATCCCACATGCCGTGGAGCAACTAAGCCCATGCGCCACAACTACTAAGCCTGTGCTCTAGAGCCAGCGAGCCACAACTACTGAGCCTGCGAGCCACAATTACTGAAGCCTGTGTGCCTAGAGCCCGTGCTCCACAACAATAGAAGCCACCACAATGAGAAGCCCGCACACTACAATGAAGAGTAGCCCCTGCTCTGCACAACTAGAGAAAGCCCACGCACGGCAACGAAGACCCAACACAGCCCAAAATAAATAAAATTTAAAAAATTTTTAAAAAGAAAATAATTTCATTTACAATATCAAAAAGAACAGAACAGGAATAAACTTAATAAAAGAAGTGTAAAACTTATACTCTGATAACTACAAAACATTATTCAAAGAAATCAAAGATTTGAAGATCATTATTCTGAAACTGTTAACAGCTTGCTTTTTTCTCACATAGTGCAAATGTCTTTTTATACTTAATTGACAGCAATTGTTTGCAAGTCATTTTTCAGTTCAAGTAATGTTGAACAGCATGTATTTTTTCAATGAGCACAATTTTCTTTAAAAAATGCACTTATATTTGGATCTAAAATGGCATAGCTCATGTTGGTTTTGTGCTATATTTTCTTCCTTTTTTATTTCACAACAGTCACCATTTTAAAATCAAAATTTCTAAATAGAGATGCCCTTATTTCTTTAAAGATCCAAACCAAAAAAAGTGATTACTTGTGAGTCATACCCATGTCTGACTGTAGCTTTCCTTATTTTTTACTCAGCAGTCTTGTGACAAGTAGCTCATCCAAACACATCACTTAAAAAAATTAAAAAACTATTCCATTCAAAAGACACTTAAATTTTTTAGTATTTATTTTAAAATTTATGCATAGTGAAATTTCTTCTTTGGTTAACAGTTCTGTGCTTTGATAAATTCATAGTTCTCTAACAACTACCATAATAATCAAGATACAGAAAAACTCCATTATCCTCCCCTTAAAATTCCTTTGTGCTACCCCTTTGTAGCCAAGCCCTCCCCCAACACTTTACCTCTGGCCAACCACTGTTATGTTTTCAATTTAAGTTGAAAATATTTTCTAATTTTCTTGGAGACTTCTTCTCTGACCCACAGGTTATTTAAAAGTGTACTGTTTAATTTCCTAATGTTTGGGGATTTCCTACATCTTCCTCTTATTGATTTCTAGTTTACTTTTTGTAAAGACACAGAACATTCTTTTAAATTTGGTAAGGTTTCTACTATGCCCGGAATATGGTCAATTTTAGTGAATATTCCATGTGCATTTGAAAAAATGCAGTATTCTGCTGTTGTGAGACTCTTCTATATTGTTAATTAGGTCAAGTTGGTTGACAGTGTTCTGATCTTCTATATCTTTGTGTGATTTACTGTCTACTTGTTCTATGGATTACTCAAAGAAGAATGCTGAAGTTTCCAAGTTTAATTGTGGATCTATTTCTCCTTTCAGTTCTATCAGTTTTTGCTTCATATATTTTGACAATATGCTTTTAGTTTGATACACATTTAGGATTCCTGTCTTTTTGATGAATTGGTCCTTTTATAATTATGCAATGTCTTCTTTATCCTTTGCAATTTTCCCTGTTCTGAGGTCTACTTTGTCTATGTTAATATAGTCAATTCAACTTTCTTTTGATTAGTGTTTGCATGGTATACCTTTTCCTATTTTTTTTAAACTTTTTAAGAAGACTTAAAATTTTTAGAGCAATTACAGGTTTAAAACAAAATTGAGAGGGAGGCAGAAATTCCCAACATGTCCCCTGCCTCCACATGTGCATAGCCTTCCCCATTATCAACATCACTCACTGCAACGGTACATTTTTTTACCATTTACATTGACACACCATAATTTACCTTAGTCCATAGTTTACCTCAGTGTTCATCCTTGGTGTTGTACATTCTATGGATGTGGAAAAATGTATGATAATATATACCCATCTTATTCATCTCCCACAACAATCACCCCCATCCCCCCGGCAACCACTTATCTTTTTACTATCTCCATAATTTTGCCTTTTCCAGAATGTCACATAATTGGAATCATTCAGTATGTAGCCTTTTCAGATTGACTTCTTTCACTTGGTAATATTTAAGGTTCATACAGGTCTTTTCGTGGCTCAATAGCTCATGTCTTTTAAGTGTTTAATAATATTCCATTTTCTGGATGTACCACAGTTTGTTTATACATTCACCTACTAAAAGATATCTTGCTTGCTTCCAAGTTTTGGCAACTATGAATAAAGCTGCTATAAAGATCCTTGTGCAGGTTTTTGTGTGAACGTAAGTTTTTGTGTAGACCTAAGTTTTTTATTCCTTTGGATAAATACCAAGGAGGGAATTCACTGAATCATATGGTAGGAGTATGTTTAGTTTTGTAAGAAACCACCAAACTGTTCTAAAGTGGCCATCACCACTTTGCACTCCCATCAGCAATGTTTGAGAGTTCCTGTTGCTTCACACCCTTGTCAGCATTTGGTGTTGTCAGTGTTCTGGATTTTGTCCATTCTAACAGGTGTGTAGTGGTATCTCATCATTGCTTTAATTTGCATTTCCTTGATGACATATGATGTGGAGCTAGTTTTCCTATGCTTATTTGCCATCTGTATATCTTTTTGGTGAGGTGTCTGTTAGGGTCTTTCACCCATTTTTAGAGTGGGTTCTTTGTTCTCTTATTGTTGAGTTTTAAGAGTTTTTTGTGTATTTTGGGTAACAGTCCTTTTATCCAATGTCTTTTTACAAATACTTTCTCTTAGTCTGTTATTTGTCTTCTAATTCTCTTGATATTGTCTTTCACAGAGCAAAAGTTTTTAACTTTAATGAAGTCCAGCTTATCAATTATTTATTTCATGGACTGTGTCTTTGGGATTTTATCGAAAAAGGCATCAAAATACCCAAGGTCATCTAGATTTTCTCCAACACTATCTTCTAAGAGTTTCATAGTTTTGCATTTTACAATTAGATCTGTGATCCATTTTGAATTAATTTGGGGGAAGGGTGTAAGGTCTGCGTCTAGATTCATTTTTTTGCATATAAAAGTCCAATTGTTCCAGTACCATTTGTTGAAGACACTATCTTTGCTCCATTGTACTGCCTTTGCTCCTTTGTCAAAGATCAGTTGATTGTATTTAAGCGGGTGTACTTCAGGGCTTTCTACTTTGTTACACGGATCTATTTGTCTATTATTTCACCAGTACCACACAATACTGACTACTGTAGCTTTATAGTAAGTCTTGAAGTCAGGTAGCGTCAGTCTTTCAACTTTGTTCTTCTCCCTCAATACCGTGTTGGCTATTCTGGGTCTTTTACCCGCCCCCAACCCTCCAAATAAACTTTAGAATCAGTTTGTTGACATCCATAAAATAACTTTCTGGGATTTTTCACTGGGATTGCATTGAATTTATAGATCAAGTTGGTAAGAACTGAAATCTTGACAACATTGAGTATTTCTATTCATGAACATGGGCTATCTCTCCATTTATTTAAAGTTTCTTTGATTTCATTCACCAGTTTCGTAGTTTTCCTCATATAGATCTTGCCTATATGTTGTTAGATTTATACCTAAGTCTTTTATTTTTAGGGGTGCTAATGTAAAGATATTGTGTTTTGAATTTCAAATTCCGCTTGTTCATTGTTAGTATACAGGAAAGCAATTGACTTTTGCACATTAACTTTGTATCCTGCAGCCTTGCTATAATCACTTATTAGTACAAGTTTTTTGGTCAGTTCTTTCAGATTTTCTACATAGGCGATCATATCATTGGTGAACAAAGACAGTTTTATGTCTTCCTTCAGAATCTGTATACTTTTTTGTTTGTTTGTTTGGCCATTCCGTACAGCATGCAGGATCTTAGTTCCCTGACCAGGGACCTAACCTGTGCCCCTTGCATTGGGAGTGTGGAGCCTTAACCACTGGACGGCCAGGGAAGTCCTCCGAATCTGTGTAGTTTTAATTTCCTTTTCTTGCCTTACTGTATTAGAAAGGACTTCCAGTATGAGGTTAAAAAGGAGTGATGAGGGAGGACATCCTTCCTTTGTACCTGATCTTGGTGGAAAAGTTTCTAGGTTCTCACCATTAAGTATGATGTCAGCTGTAGGTTTTTTGTAGCTAGTCTTTATCAAGTTGAGAAAGTTCTCCTCTATCCCTATTTTACTGAGTTTTTATCATGAGTGGGTGATTTGCCAAATGCCTTTTCTGCATCTACTGATATGATTGTGTGGTTTTTCTTTTTTAGTCTGTTGATGTGATAGATTGATTTTTAAATTCGAACCAGCCTTGCATATCCTGGATCAATTCTAATTGGTCATGGTGTACAATTCTTTTTATATTTTTTGGACTCAGTTTGCTAATATTTTGCTGAGAATTTTTACATCTGTTCATATATACTTTTACTTTCAATCTTTCTTGATCTCTAAAGTAGGCTTCTCATAGACAGCATATAGTTTGGTCTTCTTTTTTTCCCCTGACCATTTGTATCTTTTACTTGATCTGTTTAGACCACTTACACTTAATAGATATAGATCTAGATATCAATATGGTTGGAATTAGGGACAATATTTTATTATTTTTTATTGTTTCCTGTTTCTTTTGGGGGGGCGGTGCAGGGTTACTTTGTTCCTCCCTTTTCTGCCTTCTTTCAGATTGTATGAATCCATTTTAATTTATCTATTGGAGTTTTTGCTGTATCTCTTGGTATTTTTTCATTAGTTGCTCTAGGGCTTATGAAATACATATCTAACTTTCAGCCTATTTAGTATTGTTTTATCATTTCAAGTAAAACATACAAACCTAAAACCATATAAGTCCTTTCAGCCTTCCAACTTTATTATAGTTATCATATATATTACATATACATACAATGAACACTATATCCCCAATGACAATGTTACAGTTTTTGCTTCCAATAGTCATACACATTTTAAAGAATTAAAAGGAGAAAAAGTCTATTATATTTACCCAGATATTTATCATTTCTGTTGCTCTTCCTTTAATCCTGATGTTCTAACTTCCCCCATTACCACTTCCCCTCAGCTTAAAGAAATGCCTGTAGCATTTCCTTATTACAATTTTCCTTCATCTAAGGATATTTTTATTTTGCCGTAACCCTTGAATACTATTTCATTGGATACAGAATGCTGTGTTGACAATTCCTTTCTTTCAGCACTTTAAAGATGTTGTTCCACTTTCTTCTAGCCTCTATGCTTTCTGAAAAGAAATCCCAGATATTGAAATTGTTGTTTCCCTATATGTATTGTGTCTTTCTACTCTTGCTGCTTTTAAGATTTTTTTTTTAGCTTTCAGCAGTTTCATTATGTTGTGTGTGAGTATGTCTTTCTTTGAGTTTATACTGCTTGGAGTTTGCTGAGCTTCTTGAATCTGTAAATTTGTAGCTTTTACCTAATTTGGGAAATTTTCAGTTACTATTTTTTCAAACCACCTTTCTTCACCAATTTCTTTCCCCTTTCCCTTTCTCCTTTCTCCAGTGCCAGAATGTTAGACCTTTTGTTATTGTCCCACAAGTCCCTGAGTTTTTATTCATTTTTTCCCAATCTTTTTTCTCTCTGTTCTTCAGACTAGATACTTTCTATTGATTTATTCAAGTTCAGTGATTCTTTCCTGTGTCATCTGCATCTGCATTCTACTAAGCCAATCTACTGAATGATTAAAAAATTTTTTCAGATATTGTACTTTTTAGTTCAAAAATGTCCTTTTAGCCCTATTTTTTCATAAATTTATTTATTTTATTATTTTATTTTATTTTTTTTGGATGCATTGGGTCTTCATAGCTGTGCACAGGCTTTTCTCTAGTTGTGGCGAGCAGGCTTCTCATTGCTGTAGTTTCTCCTGTTGCGGAGCATGGGCTGTAGGCATGCGGGCTTCCATAGCTGTGGCACGTGGGCTCAGTAGTTGTGGGTCGTGGGCTCTAGAGCTCAGGCTCAGTAGTTGTGGTGCACAGGCTTAGTTGCACCGTGGCACGTGGGATCCTCCCAGACAAGGGTTCGAACCCATGTCCCCTGCATTGGCAGGCAGATTCTCAAACACTGTGCCACCAGGGAAGCCACCTTTTAGTCCTTTTGAATAGTTTATATTTCTCTGCCAAGAATCTCTGCCTTTCTGTTTGTTTCAAGAGTGTTGATCTTTATCATGTTGATCATTCAAGTTTTGTCTTCCCTCCCCAGTCTGCCTGTTGTTATACTTTTCAGAGTCCTCAAGCACTTGCTTTTAGTACTTTGTTCTGAGCTTTTAATTGTAATCAGTGGGAGAGAGGCTACAGTGGGCTTACTCTATGTTGGCCCAAAAACAACACTCAAATAGAACAAGTAGTGGGATGCCCACTTAGTGAAACCTCATGTTAGTCAGCCTCATGTTAGGGTACATCATTCTTCCTGTAAACCCATCATAGCCTTTTCAGAACTTTTGCTGATTAGGTGTTATGAGAAACCAGAAGTTTACAATCTTACTGTTAAACAGAAAAAGAAAATACAGATAAAAATAAAACATTTACACACTGTGAACTTTAAAAAATCCATAATGAAATGTTGCCATGTAGAAATGCAGAAAAACATGAGAAGGAGCTATTTAAATCCATTACATGGGACTTCCCTGGCAGTTCAGTAGTTAAGACTCCACGCTTCCACTGCAGGGGGCACGGGTTTGATCCATGGCTGGGGAACTAAGATCCCTCATGCCATGCAGTGTGGCCAAAAAATAAAAAAAATTTAAAAATCCATTACAGGGCTTCCCCGGTGGCACAGTGGTTGAGAGTCCGCCTGCCGATGCAGGGGACACGGGTTCGTGCCCTGGTCTGGGAAGATCCCACATGCCGTGGAGCGGCTGGGCCCGTGAGCCATGGCCGCTGAGCCTGTGCATCCGGAGCCTGTGCTCTGGAACGGGAGAGGCCACAACAGTGAGAGGCCGCGTACCGCAAAAAAAAAAAAATCCATTACAGAAACTCAGACCAAAAGAAAAGAAAAAAGTGAAGGAAAGGTGCTATTTCATCAGCCATAAGAAGAAAAAACTAGTGACTATAATTAAGCAGGTATAGAACAAGAGAAGCAAAAGGGTTGAATAAGTCCCTAACTTCTTTTGGCTTTAGTTTCCTTTTCTACAAAATTAAAGCATGAGTTTAACAGTCTCTAGTAGTCTCCTTCAGCTTTCAAAACCTGTAAACCTCTATCTTAATACAGAGTAACAGGAAACAATTCTTTCTTATAATCATGAGAAAATAACTAATGTCAAGAAAACAAAGGAAGATTAAATTTCTTGATAGGATTGACAATCTTTCTCAAGTAGTGAGTCAAGACTTAATTTATTCACCACAAATTATGGTTGCTGTGTTCATAATCCATATAATTATATGATGATTATACCTCACATATTATGAATGTTATATCTATACGTTAAAGGTGAAAAAAATCTACCATTTTAAAATTGAAACAAAGCTCAGTTATTGACCTTTGATCTCCATGGCCTTGGTACTGTCCACTGTCCAGCCCTGGGTGTTCAGCTATACTCTACCTCATCAGAGCCCTCCATCATGACTAAGCTTCCCTTGGGGAGCTCCAGACAGGACAGCAGATAACAAAGCTTTGGGTTTCTTTGTCAGGTGAGTCAGTAAGAGTTTGGCCACAGCTGGGGAGGAAAGAAGAAGAGGCACCCCTAATAGTAACAGATAATAACCAAGCATTAGCTAAATTATAGGCTCCTTAATTTACCATTAATTAGCTCAGAAAGCATTTTTTTTTGAGCACTTATAATTTTCCAGGCATGGAGATTTAGAAAAAAGAAAATGCCAGCCCTCAAAGAGTGACAGTCTTCTGGAGAGTCAGGCATGCAGATGGTGAGGAGACTATAACTGCAATATATGATACCAAATTCTCTTTAAAATCTTCTGTTAGTCACCTCTTTTGTGTGAGCTTTGGGCTACCAAACTAGATATTTGTTTTATTTATTTGTTCTAGGCAATGCCCTCTAATATGTCCCACCATCACCTTACTCAAAAAAATAGTCAGGAAACTTTGCTTAAAGTTCAGACTCATAACATCCAGATGTGCCATCTTTTTTTAACATCTTTGAGTATAACTGCTTAACAATGGTGTGTTAGTTTCTGCTTTATAACAAAGTGAATCAGTTATACATATACATATATCCCCGTATCTCTTCCCTCTTGTGTATCCCTCCCTCTCACCCTCCCTATCCCACCCCTCTAGGTGGTCACAAAGCACTGAGCTGATCTCCCTGTGTTGTGCAACTGCTTCCCACTAGCCATCTATTTTACATTTGGTAGTGTATATATGTCCATGCCACTCTCTCACTTTGTCCCAGCTTACTGTTCCCCCTCCCCTTGTCCTCAAGTCCATTCTCTAGTAGGTCTGCATCTTTATTCCCATCTTGCCCCTAGGTTCTTCATGACCATGTTTTTATTTTTTTTTAGATTCCATATATATGTGTTAGCATACAGTATTTGTTTTTCTCTTTCTGATTTACTTCACTCTGTATGGCAGACTCTAGGTCCATCCACCTCACTACAAATAACTCAATTTCGTTTCTTTTTATGCCTGAGTAATATTCCATTGTATATATGTGCCACATCTTCTTTATCAATTCATCTGTCGATGGACATTTAGGCTGCTTCCATGTCCTGGCTATTGTAAATAGTGCTGCAATGAACATTTTGGTACATGACTCTTTTTGAATTATGGTTTTCTCAGGGTATATGCCCAGTAGTGGGACTGCTGGGTCATATAGTAGTTCTATTTTTAGTTTTTTAAGGAACCTCCATACTGTTCTCCATAGTGGCTGTATCAATTTACATTCCCACCAACAGTGCAAGAGGGTTCCCTTTTCTCCATACCCTCTACAGCATTTACTGTTCGTAGATTTCTTGATGATGGCCATTCTGACTGGTGTGAGATAATATCTCAATGTAGTTTTGATTTGCATTTCTCTAATGATTAGTGATGTTGAGCATCCTTTCATGTGTTTGTTAGCAATCTGTATATCTTCTTTGGAGAAATGTCTATTTAGGTCTTCTGCCCATTTTTGGATTGGGTTGTTTTCGTTTTTGTTATTAAGCTGCATGAGCTGCTTGTAAATTTTGATTAATCCTTTGTCACTTGCTTCATTTGCAAATATTTTCTCCCATTCTGAGGGTTGTCTTTTCATCTTGTTTATGGTTTCCGTTGCTGTGCGAAGGCTTTGAAGTTTCATTAGGCCCAATTTGTTTATTTTTGTTTCCCTTTCTCTAGGAGGTGGGTCAAAAAGGATCTTGCTGTGATTTATGTCATAGAGTGTTCTGCCTATGTTTTCCTCTAAGAGTTTGATAGTTTCTGGCCTTACATTTAGGTCTTTAATCCATTTTGAGTTTATTTTTGTGTATGGTGTTAGGGAGTGCTCTAATTTCATTCTTTTACATGTAGCTGTCCAGTTTTCCCAGCACCACTTGTTGAAGAGGCTGTCTTTTCTCCATTGTATATTCTTGCCTCTTTTATCAAAGATAAGGTGACCATATGTGCGTGGGTTTATCTCTGGGCTTTCTATCCTGTTCCATTGATCTATATTTCTGTTTTAGTGCCAGTACCATACTGTCCTGATTACTATAGCTTTGTAGTATAACCTGAAGCCGGGAGGCTGATTCCTCCAGCTCTGTTTTTCTTTCTCAAGATTGCTTTGGCTATTCGGGGTCTTTTGTGTTTCCATACAAATTGTGAAATTTTTTGTTCTAGTTCTGTGAAAAATGCCATTGGTAGTTTGATAGGGATTGCATTGAATCTGTAGATTGCTTTGGGTAGTATAGTCATTCTCACAATGTTGATTCTTCCAATCTAAAAACATGGTATATCTCTCCATCTACTTGTATCATCTTTAATTTCTTTCATCAGTGTCTTATAGTTTTCCGCATATAGGTCTTTTGTCTCCTTAGGTAGGTTTATTCCTTGTATCTTATTCTTTTTGTTGCAATGGTAAACGGGAGTGTTTTCTTAATTTCACTTTCATATTTTTCATCATTAGTGTATAGGAATGCAAGAGATTTCTGTGCATTAATTTTGTATCCTGCTACTTTACCAAATTCATTGATTAGCTCTAGTAGTTCCCTGGTAGCATCTTTAGGATTCTCTACGTATAGTATCATGTCATCTGCAAACAGTAACAGCTTTACTTCTTGTTTTCCAATTTGGATTCCTTTTATTTCTTTTTCTTCTCTGATTGCAGTGGCTAAAACTTCCAAAACTATGTTGAAGAACAGTGGTGAGAGTGGGCAACCTTGTCTTGTTCCTGATCTTCGTGGAAATGGTTTCAGTTTTTCACCATTGAGGACGATGTTGGCTGTGGGTTTGTCATACATGGCCTTTATTATGTTGAGGTAAGTTCCCTCTGTGCCTACTTTCTGGAGGGTTTTTATCATAAATGGGTGTTGAATTTTGTCGAAGGCTTTCTCTGCATCTTTTGAGATGATCATATGGTTTTTCTCCTTCAATTTGTTAATATGGTGTATCACATTGATTGATTTGCGTATATTGAAGAATCCTTGCATTCCTGGGATAAACCCCACTTGATCATGGTGTATGATCCTTTTAATGTGCTGTTGGATTCCGTTTGCTAGTATTTTGTTGAGGATTTTTGCATCTATGTTCATCAGTAATATTGGCCGGTACTTTTCTTTCTTTGTGACATCTCTGTTTGGTTTTGGTATCAGGGTGATGGTGGCCTCGTAGAATGAGTTTGGGAGTGTTCCTCCCTCTGCTATATTTTGGAAGAGTTTGAGAATGATAGGTGTTAGCTCATCTCTAAATGTTTGATAGAAATCGCCTGTGAAGCCATCTGGTCCTGGGCTTTTGTTTGTTGGAAGATTTTTAATCAGTTTCAATTTCAGTACTTGTGATTGGTCTGTTTATATTTTCTATTTCTTCCTGGTTCAGTCTCAGAATGTTGTGCTTTTGTAAGAATTTGTCCTTTTCTTCCAGGGTGTCCATTTATTGGCACATAGTTTCCTGTAGTAATCTCTCATGATCCTTTGTATTTCTGCAGGGTCAGTTGTTACTTTTCCTTTTTAATTTCTAATTCTATTGATTTGAGTCTTTTCCGTTTTTTTCTTGATGAGTCTGCCTAATGGTTTATCAATTTTGTTTATCTTCTCAAAGAACCAGCTTTTAGTTTTATTGATCTTTGCTATCGTTTTCTTCATTTCTTTTTCATTTATTTCTGATGTGATCTTTACGATTTCTTTCCTTCTGCTAACTTTGGGGTTTTTTTGTTCTTTCTCTAATTGCTTTAGGTGTAAGGTTAGGTTGCTTATTTGAGATGTTTCTTGTTTCTTAAGGTAGGATTGTATTGCTATAAACTTCCCTCTTAGAACTGCTTTTGCTGCATCCCATAGGTTTTGGCATGTTGTGTTTTCATGGTCATTTGTTTCTAGGTGCTTTTTGATTTCCTCTTTAACTTCTTCAGTGATCTCATCGTTATTAAGTAGTGTATTGTTTAGCCTCCATGTGTTTGTATATTTTACAGATTTTTTCCTGTAATAGACATCTAGTCTCATAGTGTTGTGGTCAGAAAAGATACTTGATACGATTTCAATTTTCTTACACTTACCAAGGCTTGATTTGTGACCCAAGATATGATCTATCTTGGAGAATGTTCCATGAGTACTTGAGAAGAAAGTGTATTCTGTTGTTTTCGGATGGAATGTCCTATAAATATCAATTAAGTCTGTCTTGTTTAATGTATCATTTAAAGCTTCTGTTTCCTTATTTATTTTCATTTTGGATGATCGGTCCATTGGCGAAAGTGGGGTGTTAAAAGTCCCCTACTATGAATGTGTTACTGTCGATTTCCCCTTTTATGGCTGTTAGTATTTGCCTTATGTATTGAGGTGCTCCTATGTTGGGTGCATAAATATTTACAGTTGTTATATCTTCTTCTTGGATTGATCCCTTGATCATTATGTAGTGTCCTTCTTTGTCTCTTGTAATAGTCTTTGTTTTAAAATCTATTTTGTCTGATATGAGAATTGCACTGCTACTCCAGCTTACTTTTGATTTCCATTTGAATGGAATATCTTTTTCCATTCCCTCACTTTCAGTCTGTATATGTCCCTAGGTCTGAAGTGGGTGTCTCTTAGACAGCATATATACGGGTCTTGTTTTTGTATCCATACATCCAGTCTATGTCTTTTGGCTGGAGCATTTAATCCATTTACATTTAAGGTAATTATTGATATGTATGTTCCTGTCACCATTTTCTTAATTGTTTTGGGTTTGTTATTGTAGGTCTTTTCTTTCTCTTGTGTTTCCTGCCTAGAGAAGTTCCTTTAGCATTTGTTGTAAAGCTGGTTTGGTGATGCTGAATTCTCTTAGTTTTTGCTTGTCTGTAAAGGTTTTAATTTCTCCATCAAATCTGAATGAGATCCTTGCTGGGGAGAGTAATCTTGGTTGTAGGTCTTTCCCTTTCATCACTTTAAATATGTCCTGCCACTCCCTTCTGGCTTGCAGAGTTTCTGCTGAAAGATCAGCTGTTAACCTTATGGGGATTCCCTTGTATGTTATTTTTCCCTTGCTGCTTTTAATATTTTTTCTTTGTATTTAATTTTTGATAGTTTGATTAATATGTCTTGGCATGTTTCTCCTTGGATTTATCCTGTATGGGACTCTCTGTGCTTCCTGGACTTGATTACCTATTTCCTTTCCCATATTAGGGAAGTTTTCAACTATAATCTCTTCAAATATTTTCTCAGTACCTTTCTTTTTCTCTTCTTCTTCTGGGACCCCTATAACTCAAATGTTGGTGCATTTAATGTTGTCCCAGAGGTCTCTGAGACTGTCCTCAATTCTTTTCATTCTTTTTTCTTTATTCTGCTCTGCAGTAGTTATTTCCAGTATTTTATTTTCCAGGTCACTTATCCGTTCTTCTGCCTCAGTTTTTCTGCTATTGATCCCTTCTAGAGAAATTTTTAGTTCATTTATTGTATTGTTCATCATTGTTTGTTTGCTCTTTCGTTCTTCTAGGTCCTTGTTAACTGTTTCTTGTATTTTCTCCATTCTATTTCCAAGATTTTGGATCATCTTTACTATCATTATTCTGAATTCTTTCTCAGGTAGACTGCCTCTTTCCTCTTCATTTGTTAGGTCTGGTGGGTTTTCACCTTGTTCCTTCATCTGTTGTGTGTTTCTCTGTCTTCTCATTTTGCTTAACTTACTGTTTTTGGGGTCTCCTTTTCGCAGGCTGCAGGTTCGTAGTTCCCGTTGTTTTTGGTGTCTGCCCCAGTGAGTAAGGTTGGTTCAGTGCATTGTGTAGGCTTCCTGCAGGAGGGGACCAGTGCCTGTGTTCTGGTGGATGAGGCTGGATCTTGTCTTTCTGATGGGCAGGTCCACATCTGGTGGTGTGTTTTGGGGTGTCTGACCTTATTATGATTTTAGGCAGCCTCTCTGCTAATGGGTGGGGCTGTATTCCTGTCTTGCTAGTTATGTGGCATAGGGTGTCCAGCACTGTAGCTTGCTGGTCGTTGAGTGGAGCTGGGTCTTGGCTTTGAGATGGAGGTCTCTGGGAGGTCTTTGCCGTTTGATATTACGTGGAGCTGGGAGGTCTCTGGTGAACCAATGTCCTGAACTTGGCTCTCCCACCTCAGAGGAACAGCCCTGATGCCTGGGTGGCGCACCAAGAGCCTGTCATCCACATGGCTCACAATAAAAGGGAGAACAAAAGAAAGAAAGAATGAAAAAGATAAAATAAAATGAAATGAAATAAAATAAAAGAATGTTATTAAAATAAAAAATAATTATTAAAAATTGTTTTTAAATAATTAAAAAGAAAATAAAGAAGAAAGCAACCAAACCAAAAAACAAATCCACCAATGATAACAAGTGCTAAAAACTATACTAAAAAAAAGAAAAAAAAAGGACAGACAGGACCCTAGGACAAATGGTAAAAGCAAAGCTATACAGACAAAATCACACACAGAAGCATATATATACACACTCACAAAAAGAGAAAAATGGAAAAAAAATATATGTCTTTGCTCCCAAAGTCCACTTCCTCAATTTGGGATGATTCGTTGTCTATTCAGATATTCCAGAGATGCAGGGTACATCAAGTTGATGGTGGAGATTTAATCCGGTGCTCCTGAGGCTGCTGGGAGAGATTTCCCTTTCTCTTCTTTGTTTGCACAGCTCCTGGGGTTCAGCTTTGGATTTGGCCCCCCCTCTGCGTGTAGGTCGCCTGAGGGTGTCTGTTCTTCGCTCAGAGAGCACGGGGTTAAAGTAGCAGCTTATTAGTGGGCTCTGGCTCACTCAGGCCTCGGGGAGAGAGGGGTATGGAGTGCGGGGCAAGCCTGCGGTGGCACAGGCCGGCATGACGTTGCACCAGCCTGAGGCGCGCTGTGCGTTCTCCCGGGGAAGTTGTGCCTGGATCACGGGACCCTGGCAGTGGCAGGCTGCACAGGCTCCCAGGAGGGGAGGTGTGGAGAGTGACCTGTGCTTGCACACAGGCTTCTTGGTGGCTGCAGCAGCAGCCTTAGCACCTCATGCCCGTCTCTGGGGTCCGCACTGTTAGCCGTGCCTCCCGCCCGTCTCTGGAGCTCGTTTAGGCGGTGCTCTGAATCCCCTCTCCTCGCACACCCTGGAACAATGGTCTCTTGCCTCTTAGGCAGGTCCAGACTGTTTCCCGGACTCCCTCCCGGCTAGCTGCGGCGCACTAGCCCCCTTCAGGCTGTGTTCACATAGCCAACCCCAGTCCTCTCCCTGGGGTCTGACCTCCAAAGCCCAAGCCTCAGCTCCCAGCTCCCATCCCCCACCCACCCTGGCAGCTTAGCAGACAAACCTCTCAGACGGGTGAGTGCTGGTCGCAGATGTGCCATCTTGAGCATGTCATTTAAGTCCTTTGGGCATTATTTTCCAGTTTATAAACTGGAGAGAGAGATGAACTAAACTGAGTATCCAAGGTTTAATATGTCATCTTCCTTCAGACTACACTGTCTCTCTTAACAAACCCAGCATGCTCTTATCATCTTAGCTCCAAGCCTGAGGGTCACTTCTGCCCTATTCCTCCAGGTCAATCGCTAAATCCTACCCAATCATCCTCATTTCTACTTCCGGCTTCAAATGTTCCACCGTGCCCACACCAGGGCATGAAGTCGTGGAAAGGACATGGGGTCAGGCAGACCTGGCTCAGGACTTATTTGCAGTATTGTTCTAAGTGAAGTGTTTAGCACGTGACCTTGGTTTATTCATCTGTGAAATGGGGAACAATGCCTCCCCTCTTGCCTTCCCACATCATCTTGCCCTTGTATTTCAACCTTCCCTCTTCCCTTATCATGTTTCAGATGGCTGAATCTTCCTGAAGTACTGTTTCTACCCGTCCTTTCCTCCTATTTAGAAACCCCTAGAGATTCCCTACAATACCAACTTGAAACTCTCAGGCTTGGCTTGGTTTAATAATCTAATCCCATCCTGACAACACCCCAGTATAACCTCCTGCTCCCAGAAAATAACCCTCCTTTTTAGTCCTGCTGGTTTCTTCATTGAGGGTTCCTTCTGTTCCCTCACACCTTACTCTTTCTGTCCAGGCCAATCCCACCCACCCTTTGGTCCCTCCTTTTCCATGAAGTCTTCCCTGACCACTCCTGAAAAAGGATTCTCTACATTTTTCTTGACAAAGGTATGCCTGTCTCCTCAAGTTTTACACCTTCCTCACTTTCTTATTTTCTTCTCTTAATTTTTGGCGGCTTATACTGGCCTCAGAAGTTGAACGGCTGGACTCCATCCAAGTTGTAAATACTGGCCAGCAGAGGCAGAAAAGCAACAGGACATCTGTGGTGTCAACCTGGATGACCAAAGACTAAAATTACTGGTCAGGGGTGCCCCAAATTTGCCTCTAAAATTCCAGTAAAGACACCAGAGGGTGATAGGTAACATCTAACTACACCTAGGGACCAGCTATATGCAATGTGGTCCCTCTAAGCCTTGTCAAGCCAGTCTCAGAATAACCACATAGAAGCTTCAAGGTCAAAATCACAAATTTATCTGGAAGGGCATTTTTGTAGTTGAGAAAGATGTTCACTAGACTATGACCTCCTTGAGAACAAGGATCATGTTGTACTCAAAACAGTATTCCCAACAACCCACATAGGGTCTGGTAAGAAGTTGATAAGCAGTGTTTTTTAATCATTTATTCTCAGTAAATGAAAGATTGATTGACTGGGGGCTATTAGACCATGTTAAAAGTAGATTGCTGAAACCATTTCTCTGATATCTAAAGATCATCCTTGCCTTGGACTATATAGGAACAATTCTACCTGAAGGACATGGAATAGATTCTCAAGCAAATGGTATTTTGCTTCCTCTGATGTGATAGGAATACTGAGAATGGTCAGCCCTCTCTCTGGCTAACTGTGTATTATCCATTTCTCCTTCTCTCCTGGTACTTTTATACCCTCCAAGGCCAACTTGAAAATGGATCTGGGGAGAAAAATGCCCAACCATCATGGTAATTTTTGGACTCACCTTCCCTATTGTCTCATTCATCTGTCTTGCATACAAAAATAGCTCCGCTGCTGGTTTTTTTGGTCTCAAATCTATTCCTAACGGAATTTAACTAGCTTTTTTGCTCAATTCTAAATAAGATGAAAGTAATCGTAACAGGAAGTGGTGAGAATTAAACACTGAGAGTACAGTCTGAGAACAATGGTACCCAGGCTTCTTCCATCCACAGACCACTTCAATCACATAATACACCATGGATCACTCCTAGTATCTCCAGTCACATCACACATCAGAATCAAGGGGAAGATGGGTATTTCTTTTGATGCAGTGGCAATGAGGCAATGGTTTCACATCTCTTATGTTCCTTAACAAATTATTAATTAATTTTTGCTGGGAGCAAAAGTACATACAAGTGGTACACAGAATTACATGATCTGTAATCACCATTCATCCACAAGGATGACTGTCATAGGACTGTAGAGTCACTTCCAAAATTCTGATGGGTTATTTGAATCTTTTCCTTTATAATTTATACCCCTCCAACTTCCAAAAGGACGATTTAAGGAATTCAGGATACATATACTCTCACAAACCATAAGGAGCCACAATTCACACAGAGGCAATACAAACTGATTTTTTCCCTGGTATCATTAACCAGGAAAACCTAACCTGAAGTGAATTATGTACAAGGCACATTCATACATGCGATCCATTTCACCTTTATAACAAACCTAGTATGGCTATTATTCTTGCTGTCACAAAACTGAGGCTCAGGGAGATTAAGTAAGAGCTAAACTACAAAAAAACTTTTAGAAAAAAACAGAGGACCTAGGGTTAGGCAAAGGTTTAAGATTTGACACTAAATGCACAAGCGATAAGAGAAAAAAAACTGATAAACTAGACGTCAAAATTTAAAACTTTTGTGCTGCAAATGACACCATAAGAAAGTGAAAGACAATCTACAGAACAGGAAAATATATTTGCAAATAATATATGATAAGGAACTTGTATCTAGAATAAAGAGCCCTAACAATTCCATAATGAAAAAATAACCCAATTAACAAATGGGCAAGGGATGTAAATAGACATTTCTCCAAAGAAGATGTGCAAATGGCTAAATAAACGCATGAAATGATGATCAACATCATTAGTCATTAGGGAAATATAAACCACACTGATACCACTTCACACTCACGAGGATAGATATAATAAAAGAGACAGACAATAACAAATGTTGGTGAGGCTGTGAAGAAACAGGAAACTTCTTTCATTACTAACAATAATGTAAAATGGTGTAGCCACTTTGGAAAAGTTTAGCAGTTCCCCAAACTGTTAAAGAGTTACCACATGACCCCACAATTCTACTCCTAGGTTTATATTCAAGAGAAATGAAAACACGTCCACACAGAAACGTTGACACAAATGTTCACAGCACCACTACTCATAATAACCAAAAGAATGGAGCAACCCAAATGTTCATTAGTTGATGAACAATCAAAATGATATATACATACAATAGAAAATTATTTGTTAATAAAAAGGAATGAAGTACTGATACATGCTACAACACTGATGAATCCAAAAAAACATCACAGTAGGTAAAAGAAGCCAGTCACAGAAGACCACATAATGTATGATTCCATTTATATGAAATGTCTGGAATAGGCAAATTTATACAGACAAATTAGTGGTTGTCAAGGGCAAGAGGGGGTGGGGGGAATGGTTGATAACGGGTATTTCTTTTTAGGATAATGCAAATGTTTTAAAATTGATTGTGGTGATGGTTATACACTGTAAATATATTAAAAACCATTGACTAGTATACTTTAACTTTTTTTGTGTGTTTTTTTTTTTTGCGGTACGTGGGCCTCTCACTGTTGTGGCCTCTCCCGTTGTGGAGCACAGGCTCCGGACGCGCAGGCTCAGTGGCCATGGCTCACGTGCCCAGCCGCTCCGCAGCATGTGGGATCTTCCCGGACCGGGGCACGAACCCGTGTCCCTTGCATCGGCAGGCGGACTCTCAACCACTGTGCCACCAGGGAAGCCCTTGACTAGTATATTTTATTTAAATGGGTGAAATTCATGAGAGGTTAATTCATATCTCAGTAAAGATGTTAAAAAAAAAAAAAAAAAGGTTGACTAGTGGTTGTGAGACCGTGAGAATCTTGCTCTGAATCACTCACATTCCAGATGGCCTCTTGGCACTGTTTACACAGTACAAACATATATGGACAAGCATCACCTTCTTCCACCTGGGGGGGTAAGCAAAATTATAGCACCTCCTTAGACAACCATCTGGTGAGCATGATGCAAGCTTTTGTTATTTTTGGAATGCAGTGCTGCAATGTGCTTGTGTTTTACTGCACTGGAAGGGCCCAAGAAGCCTGCAACCGGCTAGAGCTCATGGCAGAAGCCCCCCTGTGTGCTGAGTGGGCAGGAAAGGGACCTAAAACTGAAAGTAGAAAGCTCAGAGCACAGCTCAGAAAATTTCATTGTGACAAAACATATGCACAACACCAGGCAAAGTCCTCCGTACTCCTGAATTCCTCCCCACCTCCCACCCCCAAATAAAGTCTGCTATTCTAGGTCGACACACTTTAAATATAGGCACATTATGAATCAGCTAGAATTATATAACGATCAAGCAGGAAGGACCTTTACAAGTATTATGTAATGAATGGAAAACAGACACTGGAGCCACTTACTAACTGTGTAACCTTGGGCTAGTTCCTTCCTCCACCTTTCTGTGCCTCAATGTCTTCATCTGGAAAATGGGAATAATAAAGGCAACTGCTTCCTAAAATTGCTGCAAAGATTAAATGAGTTAATCCATGTAAAATATTTAGAATAGTGCCTAGAACATTAGAAGTGTTAAGTATTTTTTTTTGGTTTTTTTTTTTTACTATTCTTACAATTATTAATGGGTAAATCTCATCACTTTTATGGAGGAAGATACTAAAGCTCAGAATGATAAAGTGACTGCAGCTGGCAGTGACAGAGCCGGCACTAGACTTTAGGACTCTTTGACTCAACTAGTGTTCTACTATAGAGCATTAACGTATAACCAAGCAGGTATAATATCCCTTGACTAACTTTTAGGGCTTGAAAGATACAAATAACAAACTTACAATGCCCAGTGTTATGTCTCATACAATGCAGGTGTTTGTAAAATGTTTAATCCACCCACTTTCCATTCCGGGCTTAATCTTCTAATATGTGAAGAGAGGGCTGGACACTAAATCCCAGAATATCCAATGTTCTACTGCACAAAAGGCAGGATGGCTCAGCATGTTGAAGAAAATACACAGAAGCTCTTTTTCTTTTTCCTTTTCCTCTGATGGAGCACAGGGTACCTGAGTTTGCCTAATATATTAGGGAAAAGAGACTTTTCTTCCTTTCTCTTTCTGTATTTTAGCAGTACACTCATGCAAGCAATTTAGATACTGCTATTCTCACGGCTTGATGGATGTTTCCAACTTTCAGTAATTGATACCTAACAGTTTAACTCAAGAGTCAAGAGAAGCTCACAAAATAACTACAGTATTTGGCAAAATACAATAAATGTAACCAAAATGAGCTTTTAAACAATCTCACCATTTCTCTCTTACACACACACAAACACATGCATGTGCATGCACAATCACTCCACAGTGTTTAAACCAGCCTATGGGGTCCTGCAATTTCAGGCCTGCCCTCCATCCCTGCAGTCTTGTTGGAGCCTCTTCTCAGCTCTCCAGCCATGTGGCTCTTCTTTCCTTTCCTTACACTTACCAGTTTTTTTCCTGCTTTAGGGCTTTCACACTGACATTCCCTGAGCCTAAAAAGTTTTTCCTTATAGCCTCCAACTGCACTTCTGCTGTGGCCTCACCACCTACCCAGCTTCTGTTTATCCTTCAGGCTCTGCTTAAATCTTTTCCTCAGTGAAGCCTTACCCAGCGACACAGACTAGCCTCTCCCATCCTCTCCCCTCAAATCACACACACTTGGAACTTGCTTCCAACCATGTATCCAATGAATGTCTGTCTCCCCCACCAGACTGTAAGCTCAAGAAAGGCAGGAGCAGTGTTTGTCTTGTTTTTGCCCTGTGCCTAGCACAGAGCCCAGCACACCAGTAGCTGGTGAATGAAATTAACAACATCCACCAAGGATTCAAAGGATCAGCTGATAAACTGTTTCCCTAACCTCTCCAGTCAAATTTGGACATAAGGCATCCCATATCAAGCTGTGGACATGACGGAAATAAACTACACAAACGGGTCATGTACTCCCTTCGGAGAAAAATTCAAAATGAACAAAAACTTAGACTGATATTACATGTATTTTTAAATTACTATGTGCAAAACCATAAGAAAAAAAATGTTACTTTTAAAAACAAGCTTCAGGAGAAGAAAATTAGTGATGTCTTCGTCAAAGCTTGTCATTAACACTCACACTGTGCTCTTTTGGGGAGACTAACTTGCATAGAAGGGTGCAAGAAACAAAAATGCATTTGCTCCTCCTAGGCTATTACCGTTCCTTTCCAAAGTAAATGTGTCTCCTAAGGAAAGAGAATGTGCTGAACCGTAATTCTAAGTATACCCAGTGTGATGGGCTTCTATGAACAGTTTGTCCACAGAGAGGTGGCTTGTGGGCCATGGGAACAAGCAGCATGATGTAAGGACAGTCATCTCTGGCAATGGCTCCAGCGCCCCTTTTCTTCAGGGCTTCCACTATGGCATCACTCACAAAATTAACTTCTCTTACTTGGGGCAGAAAAAAGTAGACTCTTTTCCAACAGAACAGATGGTACAGGCACCACATGATAAAGATTCCAAAAGATCCTTCTAGAGAAATTTTGCTTTATTGAAGGATACATAAAAACAGTGAGGGGGAAAAAAAGATATTTCATGACCAGGAAGTAGGTATCGTACCAAGAGACTAAACCTTCTATATAAAGGAGGAGGAGAAGAAGAAAGAAGAGGCAAAAAAAAAAAAAAAAAAAAAAAAAAAAAAGGGAGGGGGGGAGATGGAACAAAAGAAGGAAGAGTGTTGAGGATGAAAGAAAACAAGTTAAAAGGTGTGTGTGATGGAAAGGGGGGAAAGACCAAGACCAGCGACTAAATTTCATTCAAGGGCATAAGATTATACATCTTAGAGCTTAGAGATACCTCAAAAGCAAATTACTTGATCAAGCACCCTCCCTTTAGGACAGGAGAATGTTAGCCTCTGACATTCACCAGAGCCCAGCCATGAGGTATCCACATCTAATACAATCTCTTGACATCAAATGAAGGTCCTTGAAGCAAAGGGCAAGTCTTCTAAAACACCCCTCCTCACTCAGTTTCTACTAATGATCACAAGAAAAATAAACAGAACTCATTTGCAACCACACTATGCATAGGGAAGAGATTCTGGGTATACCCAACAGGTGCACTTCTGGCTGTGCTCTAGAACCTCATCAGTCACTATGCCAACTGCTCCTCCCAGACACAAATGTCCTTAAAACACCCCCAGAGGATCACACTACAACCTTAAAAAAAACTGTCCTATGGTCCCCTAGGATGGGAAAATACATCTCTGCCACTCTAAGAGACACTGGGAATGTTTCTCATTTCAAATACATTGCTATTAAAATTTTAAGTGCCCACCTCATTTTCCACAATAAAAAGTTTAATTTCAAAAAAGTGCCTAGCACAGTTTCCAGAACACAGAAGGCTTTTATTTATATACTCATTTATGAAAATGCTCATCCTGAATCATATTCGCAGCTGAAAAATAGTTATGACCTTCTCAAAATATGAAGTACTTCCACAAATTGGAAAGGGGGTGGGGTACTATTTTTAAGCCATTCTGCTCAGCGGGGCAAGAAAAGAGTTGCTAATGCTTGCATTCTATTTTATGGTAATTTCTGAGTCTGTAAAACAAAAAGAAATGCCCAGTGAGAAAACCAAAAACCTTGTGCATACTTTGGAACTGAGACGTAACTCTGATACCTTGGTCTGCACTCGGATGACTCTGCAGGTGACAAAGGGAAAGTGCTTGCTCTGGGGACTTTGTTTGAAAAAGGACCTTTCACCTCTGGGATTCCAGGTTACTGCCGGCATTTATTTGAAACTTTCTGAGACCAGCTCCTTCGCCAGAATTCGAGACTCCCAGAGGACCCCACTGCGGGAATCAGCGCCTCCCTCCCGCTGCCACCGAGGGCATCGTGCCTTTCAAGTCACCCCACATCTCAGGATTCCTTAGCTTTCCTCGAAGTGAGGAAAGCTACGGCCCTCACCCAGCCCCTACAGGGGGCTGTGTCTGTATAGCACGGGAGACGTAGAACGGCTGTGGGGAAACATTCCCGGTCGGCGCAGGCCTCTCTGGTCTCAGGAGGGACCGTGACCCCGACCCCCTGAAGGCGCGTCCCGACGCCACCCTGCCGCGGCTCAGACAAAGGACCAGAACCCTGGTACGCCTCCCACTCACCGCTCAGATAGTTGGTCCACTTGTACAGCACCCCCTCCATGGCGCCCGCGGCCACCTTGCCCTCGCCCGCCGGCCCCCTCACTGCCCCAGGCCCCAGGAGGCGAGGAGCAGCGGCAGCAGGGCCATTGCCCGGCGCTGCCGAGCCGGCCACTCCCGGCGCCTAGGCCCGGTGCGAGGACACCCCGCGGGCCTCACATCCCGGGCCCGGGGGCGGGGTCACTGCGGCGGCCTCCGCACGTGAGGACGCAGCCGGCCGGCGGCCCGGCGCGGCGGGCTCGGCGCGCTGTCCTCAAGGAGGTCAAGGCACTGGGTGGGTCCGAGGGGCGGCTGAAGCCACCCAAGTGTCCCAAGTGAAGGAGCTGGTTGCTGGCGGCGCCACGGCGCGCTACCTGAGTGCTCGACCCACGGAGCTCGGGGCCCGCTCGCGCATGCTCAGTGCACCGCTTGCGCGTCTGTTCCCAAAATCCACCCCGGGGTTTAGAGGCGCCGGCGCCATGGCTGATGCAGTGAGGGAGGCCCGCGGGGAAAATGAGTCCTGGGAGGCAGGCTTGGGACTAAAGGCAGGGTGAGAAGGGAGGAGGGAGGCCTCTGGGACAACGGTGGAACACAGTCCTGACTCAATGGTGCCGTAGATGGATTCCATCTCCAGATGTTTGGGAGCCACCGTGGCCCCTTAGGGTGCCCCCTGGATTCTAGTCTTCAGGATTCAATTCTTATTCCAAGGCTAATTAAACCTACGCACTTAAAGACTATTGAGGTACCCAACAATAAGACGTACAGAGATGATGGGAATTTCACGATAGAATACTGTGTGTGGCCAGCGAGCGTAAACAGATGTCTAAACTGTAAAACCTCGCTACAGGAAGTGTGGTCCGCGCAAGGCAGCACTGACATCACCTAGGAGCTTCTCGGAATTGTAGGATCTCGCCACAAGCCCAGGACCTCCCGAATCGAACTTTGCATTTTAACAAGATCTCTCGGGGGATTCCTATGCATATGAAAGTGTGAGAAAGGACTGTGCTAAGGATATTTGACTAGGGAAAATGTTAACTACAGATTTCAGCGGTAAAAGCAGGTTACGAAACACAGTATACAATAGGATCCTAATTGTTTTTAGGCATATGTCACAAAACCATGCACCAAAATGTTAAGATGATTATTTCTGGATGGTGGCGTTACAGGAGATCTTTTTTCTTTCTTTCTTTTTCTTTAGTGTAAGGTTACCAGATTTAGCAAATAAAAACACAGAACAATGAATTCGTTGTTTATCTGAAATTCAAATTTAATTCGGCTCCTTTATTTTAACTGGAAACTCTAGTGCTTTCCAGTTTCTTCCAAATCGACAATGAACACGTATTGCTTTTGAAATTATGCGAAAAATGTAAAATTAAAATTTTAAAAGAAAGATGAGCCTGTGTAACTCGTAACTGTGATTACTACTTCTTGAAAGCGGAGGTCTGCACGTCCTTATCCTTGATAGAGGCTATTATTGACCCTCTACACTAAGGTCCTCTAAAATTATTAGCAGCCATAATGTTGTGCGGCGTTGTAGAATGAATCAGATGGTTTGACGGCGGAGCTCAGTTGCTTTTGGGGCTGAACAACCTTAAGCAGGACGCTTAACCTCTCCTAGCTAAAATATACTTATCTTTTAATGGGATAAAAGAATCCGCCTTACCGGCAGTGTAGAGAGGCTCACGAAGAACGGGAAAGCACTTTGTGAAACCGAAACCACTGTTAAAGTCTTTATCGTTCATATCCTAAGTTAAATAATAAGCAATTACTATTGGGGGGGCCTCTCACCAACTGTGAGGGTAAACGAGTCTTTCATGAGACCTTGGACTTCACACCCTGGCCGGGTTCTTTACAGCTGTGAATCTGTCGAAGTTTCCGGTTAGCTCCGCGTTCCACCCCTCTCTCAAAGTCCGAGGTTGTGGAATTCTGTAATCCTCCGGGCTCCAGGACCTCACCGGGTGGTTCGCCTCTGCGCTACCGCCCTGCTCGGCCGGGTGGTAAATTACATTGTTGTAGAGTCATTGGCTTGAGAGGCTCCTGAGGGACAGCACCGCAAGCCAACGGGAGCTCGCGCTTTCCAGGGGGCACTGTTGTAAGAGCCAGTCAAGGGCCGGGTTTGGGTTTAACTCTTTAGAGATGAGTTCGCAGTGCGTGGGAAAGTTGTCGGTGGTGAATGTGCCACGTCTGCTAGGAAGGGGGAGTCATGAACTTGCCTGAGGCTGTTGTCTTTAAGTCTTCAACTACATCCTTAACTCTATGAGGTCGGGGGGCCCTTTTTGTGTTTTTGTAGCAACTTGTTTCCCGCCCTGGTAACATGAGGCTTTTCTTGTGGAACGCGGTCCTGACGCTTTTAGTCACTTCTTTGAGTGGGGCTCTGATCCCTGAACCAGAAGTGAAGATTGAAGTGCTCCAGAAGCCGTTTATCTGCCATCGCAAGACCAAAGGAGGGGATTTGATGTTGGTCCACTATGAAGGCTACTTAGAAAAGGACGGCTCCTTATTTCACTCCACGTGAGTAATTATACCCTGCAGGTAAAATAGTAAAGAACCCACCCACATATGCCAGCTCTTGGGCAGGAACAGTGGCGTGTACCAGCTTTATCTCTCTTGAAAAAAACTGTAATATCTAATTTCTTAGTTTGGGGAAAGGAAATTGTTTAAAGCCAATCTTATATAACAAGGACTTTGAAGGTCTTATCGGAAACAAGTGGTCAGGATAAAGCAGTAATTTTTTTAATTATAAAAATTAGAACTAGAATTTCTGAAATGCTGTAGAAATATCTAGGTGTATAATTAGGCAATGAGTAGAAAAGCCTTAAAGGAATTCTCATTTCTCAAACTTTGTTCCTGAGGGAAACTAACTCAATTCCATTTTTATTTTGGTGTAGGTGAAATTTACTTAAACTTTTCATAGCAACTTCATGAGCAGAATATACAATCATTTATTTGCTTGTTGTAGGTTATGTTAATGCTAGTCCATTGACCTAACTTTCTGATAGATGCCACTTCGGTCAAGGCACAGGACCACGATTTGTTTCATTATTTGTTTCTTTCTAGAAATTCAAAGACTTCATTGATGGGTGTGGGTGTGGTTATGGACGATTAATTCAATACCTACAGTGAAGGATTTTCACGTGGTTACACTATCACTATTTCTGTTTTATAAAGAAAGAAATTGCAACATGGAAAACTTTTACAAGTGTAATGATTTCCAGTTAGGCATTGATTCTCCAATTCCATTCCAAAAGTATTTACTGAACATTTCTTTATGTTAGGCCCTTTGTTTGACACTAGGGAGATTTAAAAATCTGGCTTCTCTCCATCCTCATCCATTCATTCATCTATTCATCAATCAAATCCTTAATGAGTCAGGCCCTGGGGATGCAAAGACGACTAAGAGTGGGCTCTTCTCCTCTAGAAGAACACTGTCTACAGCAGGGAGGAAGACAACTCATGATGTAAAGTACAGAATGTTCAAAGTGCTCACAAAGCATAATGGACTCTGGACATAATCATGCTCTGAGAGATGGGGAAAGAGAACGACTTCCCAGAGATCATAATTGAGATGGGCCTTGAAAGATGGGTGGAGGTTTCTTGGTGGAGAATGAGGACGGGAGGACATCCCAGGTAGGGGGAATGTTGTGAACTAAAGCAGTGAAGCTTCGTGGCCCTTCCTAGGCCTTGTTTTCTGAGAAACTGCCTTTACTGGGCATTCCGATCTGGTCTGTCATGAGGTTTTGAAGTCAGTGGCACTCTTCTCTGAACTCCGTTAGCCTTTGCAAAAAGTTCCAAGATGAGGGCATGCCATAGAATTCTCAACAGCCCTAGCTTTTTTATCAACAAGGCCGGTGCCACAGTGGACAGTAAACAATATTATGATTTGCATTTGAAACTTCCAATTACATTTTTTATTTTTAGTCTGACCTTTTTTAGACCCAGCCTGCTTTCTTTCAGGTCTCAGAACCAAAAGCCTGTGTGGACCCTGGTGGTAACCACTTGACATTATTTAGCACTTTGCTACTAAAGTTCTGGTACCTGAAGAGGGGAATATTGTCATGCAGCCTCCATGTAAATGGCCCAAACCTTCTAACTCTCAGTATTATAAAGAAGTACCATCAAATGATCAGTTTATAAAGCATGTTCATTGTTTCGAGACCCGTAGCCTATGTGGTAAATAGCCTAAGTCCTTTACCATGACAAGAAACGTGCCAAAACTGTAGGCAGGGCTGGGTGGTAGATTCTTTCTTCTTTCTTTATTCTTTTCTAGCCTTCCCCTATTTTCTATGGTTGCCATTTTGCTACTTTGATCTGGGGGAAATTAAGGAAAAGAAGTGATGGCCTTTACCTAGATTTAGTAACCATGGTACCTGTGAAGCCTAGTAGAGTGACTTCCGTTTCTCAACTATAAGATATCCTTGAATGGGACACTTTCCTTATTGCACTAAGAGGGAGCTAACTGGGGCTCAGACACTACTCAGCCCACAAGCCCCTCCAGTAGCTCAGCAGGTTGGTTTTCTTAGGCTGACCTCTCTCCAACTCATAAGCCAGGATATCTTGACCATTTCCTTCTTCTCCAGTCCTTGAGGGGCCACTCCTCCAGACTTCCTTGCATAGCCCCACAATAAACGCCTGGGGAGAGGACTAGGCCAGGGTCTGAGTGGGGATTCAGGGTTGAAGAGCAGCCTCTTGCACCTATCAGAGCCGTCAGCAGGCTATACATCAGGAAAGGTTGTAGGCAGGATATAAGACACTGCACTCCTGGCTCCACTGTGCATGTGGGCATGGACCCGTGAGCATTGGCAGTAAATTCTTAGCTTCTCATTCTCCTTCCCAAACTCATCCACTTTCCATTATTTTATCCCTTTTCTGCATCCTAGTGGTCTTCCTGGGACAGCATCATTTTGTGATTAAGACTTTGAACTTTGGAGTTGGGTCAGATACTGGCACACCCCTCTGTACAATGGGGTAATAATGGTACTTATCTCATATTATCATTGTTAGACTTAAAAGAAGCAAAGCATTTAGGGTAATACCTGTATACAGTAAATGCTGAGAGTTTGTATTATTATTCCCTCTGCTAGCTCTAGCAAAGTCAGCTATGTGAAATTTGCATCAAGAAAGGTGGGAAGTGAAATGAACTACTATAGAGTTTGACATGTGCATGTGTGCTATTTTCATTAATTTCCAAACTAATAAAATTAATCAGTCATGGGTGGCAATGTTACACCACAGCAATAAAAAAATAATGATAAAGCTACTGAGGAGTTCTAATGTGTTTTCTTTCTACTGTAGTCACAAACATAACAATGGTCAGCCTATTTGGTTTACCCTGGGCATCCTGGAGGCTCTCAAAGGTTGGGACCAGGGCTTGAAGGGAATGTGTGTAGGAGAGAAGAGAAAGCTCATCATTCCTCCTGCCTTGGGCTATGGAAAAGAAGGAAAAGGTAATAACAATTCTACATTTTTACTACAGCATTAGAATTCTTCTCTGGATTAGGGACAGAAGTTACTAACTACTATGTATTTTTTTCTAGAAGTAAATAGAGGACTTGTATATTTTAGGAAAATATAATTGTCTTGATTAGCATTTGAGATGGCCAATTAAGGCCATAATAGGTAAATGGTCAACTGAGCTAATAAGGAAAATCGTTCTGTAATCTCAACTCTATTATTAATATTGCTCACCAATATGGTGGGTTTTGTTTGTTTGTTTGTTTTGGGCCACACCACCTGACATGTGGGATCTTAGTTCCCCAACCAGGGATCGAACCCATGCCCTCTGCAGTGGAAGCACAGGGTCTTAACCACTAGACAGCCAGGGAAGCCCCTGGTGGGTTTTTTTTAATGGTGGTATTATTTCCGTAACATGATGTTTACCATTTTAACCATTTTTAAGTGTACAGTTCAGTGGCATTAAGTATGTTCACATGGTTGTGCCAGCGTCACCACTATCCATCTCTAAGACGTTTTTATCCTCCCCAGTTGAAACTTACCAATTTGTTTTCACAATGCAAAAAGAAAGACTACTCCACGTAATTGTTTTGATGAGTCAAACATTTGAAATATAGATTATTAAGGCATTAAATGCAGTTTTAGATGTGGGCTGTGTGTGACTCACAAATGAAGTCTCCCACGACAGAGCTCTTATGGGAGTTAATTTTCATCTTTGTTGTTTTATAAAGTTTTTGATAATTTATTTAAATGAATAATGGAGTGACATGAAATGAGTTTAATAAAGCAGAAGCAAGTGGGCTAGTTGGTCCAGGGAGCCTTTGTGCTAGTTGTTCTAGGGCAGCCAATAACACCTGTTGTTTAGGTGGGAACCCATGCAGTTTTCCAAAGGGCTATTTACATGAAGCCTGAAGATGTTTACATGCATGTATCCTGTAATTCCTTTATTAGAATCTTACCTAAGGTAATAGTCTGGTATTGGGAGAAAGGTTCATAAACAGGGATGTCCATCACTTGTTATTTCTAATAGCAAAAAGAGTGGAACCATCTTAAGTGTATAATGAAAAGGGTGTATCTAGATAAAATATGGCCCAGTTATTTTTTAATGGCATTTTAAAGATTTTAAAAATTACGTCTAAAGTATGTGTGATATAATGTTATATTTATAAAGGTAGAAAATGAAGATATATATATTATGATAGTAAGTATTAGGAAAAAATATATACACATACAAAGTGAATCACAAGGAAATAAGTAAGAATGTTAATAATGGACAGTGGTTCTGGGAGTTATTTTTATTTCTGGTTCTGTCTCTTCCACATTCCCTACAATGGGCACATATTATATAATGAGAAACAAAAAAAATTTTAAGAAGTTATCAGAACTAGACAGAAAACCACTCTGACGTAGTAGAAACACAGACTTCACAGCATCCTGAAGTCCAAGCTTAACCATTTACAAGGTGGGGATTATGATTTCCTAGCCCCAGTGTACTGGGAAGAAAATAGGTGTCATATGTGAAGTATTACATATTCTAAATGCATCTTGCTATGTAAATCTTATGCATAGAATAGGATTTACTAACAAAATTCAATTCTTATTTTAATAATGATCCTTTTAGAGAAGTATCTAGAAAATGTTTCTCTGATGTTTAAACATTTCTTTCACTTTCCTGCATCTTTGTCTCACCTTTAATATTTATGTATATAGTATTAGTCCATTTCTCTTTCTCCATACTCTATTTGACTTGATTTTATTTTATAACAAGTAGAGATCTGAATCTGAGTCATTTCCTTCAAACAGAATACCATGAAACTAATTCTGCTAATACGTATTTAAACACTAATTTTGTAGTTTTTTAGTACCATGTTTGCATGCCTCCTTTTGGAAAGATACCAGTTTTATCGATGACCTCTAGTGCATGCCCTTCTCTGTCTAGATCTGGAATGGTAAGCTTCGGCACACAGTGTAAGTTTTGTTCTTTTGGTGCTTACAGATGCTCTTTAATGGGATGAGGGGGTGGGGCACTGAGAAATGTTTGTAATGTTTACCCGGACCTGTATGTTAAATATAGTTATAAAGAAACACATTGAAAAAAAATTGTCCATGTTTCCCAGAAGTTTTTTGTTTGTTTTGGTTTTGGTTTGGTTTTTTTTAAGGTCCCTGGGGCTTTAACAAAGCTCTTTTCACTTTCAAAAATTTTTATCTCCCTTCTCAGAAATTTGCTTTAATGTCTCCCCTCCCATGGAACTTCCTTAACATGTGTTAAATTTGCTTCCAGATGAGAAAACTGAGGCTTAAAGAGGGGCAGATGTGAGCCTCAATCCCAGTGTGAAACCAGAGCTCATTCAGTTATATACTGCCTCCCAGTGGTGGAAACGGCAGTACTATACGTATTTCTAGGCCAGGACTTTTTGACCCAAAAGTTATTAAATCATTTGTACTATAATTAACTCTGAATTATCTAAAGCCCATTAAGTCATTCTTGACATATAATATGTAACCTCTTAATTATATTTGAAATTTAATACTCAGACCATGAAGCATATCTGTGTGTGTGTGCAAAACAATTTTTAATTGCAAAGCCAAAAACACATTGTTTTTGATCTAATAGTTTGGATTGTTCCTTATTTATTTTGTTTGAATAAACTATAAGTAATTTCTATATATGGGACAATCTTAGAAAGGCTCTTTATTTAATTCAATTAAAACAGTATTTTGTTCAGTACCACAAGTTTTCTATCATCAAAACTTTGGGATCTATTTAATAAAACTTAATCCCTCTCTCTCTTCATGTCAGGTAAAATTCCCCCAGAGAGTACACTGATATTCAACATCGATCTCCTAGAGATTCGAAATGGACCAAGGTCCCATGAATCATTCCAAGAAATGGATCTTAATGATGACTGGAAACTCTCTAAAGATGAGGTGATCTTTCCTTTTTCTTTCTTCCTTTCTCTCTTTCCTTCTCTCTCTCCCCCCTCTTCCTTTTTTCCTCCCTTCCTCCCTCCCTCCCTTCCTTTCTTTTAGCTCACTTTTTAAGAAATATATTTTAAAATAAAATTTATTTTTATTTGTGTAAAATGTTATTTATAAGTTTTCTTAAACACTGATGCTTTGAAAATTGACTTTTTTTCATAGGAAATCATTGTTTTGGAGAGAAATATATTGAGACTTTTCATTCTTTTGCTTTTTTTCTCCTTAATGCTTAGGGTTCAGTGTATCTTGCTCTCGCCCAGAGTTTTTGAAGATCTGTTTTGCCAAGACAATTCCCGTTTTGGAGCTACGATATAAGAAACATAGATGTCCTGCAAAATAGCTCACGTGGACAGTTTCTGTTTAAAACTTTAGACTGGCTGTTACATGAGTTGCATAGTGATTTTCTAGCAGTTAGCATCAGCAAGCCGATCACATGCTCAGTTTTGCTCAGGTTAGGAGGCCCCAGTCTGGATTTTCCACAGTAGGAGACCTTTCCTAGCCCGCACAGGGTCCTGGTGTTGAGTAAGGAGAAAGGAAGAAGACTTCTCTCTATAATTTATTTAGGCGTTTGCAGCCGTTGCTACACATACGTGTCTTAGTCTGGCTTCTGTGGGGAAAGAAGTGGAGGTAGATATCTAGCCCTATGTTTTTTGTCTACCCGTATTCTCCATTCTGGCTTGGCTGATCAGAAATCAAGTCCCTTTTTATGCTTTCATCAATTTCATTCTAATGGCTAGGAAATGATTGTCTTTTTTAAAAAATATAAATTTATTTATTTTTGGCTGTGTTGGGTCTTTGTTGCTGCGCGCGGGCTTTCTCTAGTTGCAGCAAGGGGGGCGGGCTACTCTTCGTTGCAGTGCATGGGCTTCTCATTGCAGCGGCTTCTCTTGTTGTGGAGCACGGTCTCTAGGCACGTGGGCTTCAGTAGTTGTGGCTCGTGAGCTCTAGAGCGCAGGCTCAGTAGTTGTGGTGCACGGGCTTAGTTGCTCCGCAGAATGTGGGATCTTGCCAGATTGGGGATCAAACCCGTGTCCCCTGCACTGGCAGGCGAATTCTTATCCAGTGCGCCACCAGGGAAGTCCCAATGATTAAGTGTTAAGACATGTTGTTATAAACCGCAGGGTCATGATCCACAGCTACTAAATTCATAACACCTCAGAGTGTTATCAGTCATGGACATTTTTCTATCCAAGATAAATTTGAATTCCCTTTCATTAAAAAAATCTTGAATAAAAAACATTCACATGGTTCAAAAAAATCAATTCAGGGCTTCCCTGGTGGCGCAGTGGTTGAGAGTCCGCCTGCCGATGCAGGGGACACAGGTTCGTGCCCCAGTCCGGGAAGATCCCACATGCCGTGCAGCGGTTGGGCCCATGAGCCATGGCCGCTGAGCCTGCGCGTCCGGAGCCTGTGCTCCGCAACGGGAGAGGCCACAACAGTGAGAGGCCTGCGTACCGCAAAAAAAAAAAAAAAATCAATTCACTATAAAAAGATTTATTAAGAAGTCATTCTCCCACCCACATCCTCTTCTACCATGTGACCTCTCCCTTCATATCCAGTTTTACTAGTTTCTAACAAACCCTTCCAGCGTTTCTTTATGCAAATACTAGCAAGCATGAATATATATTCTTATTTCCCCCTTGCTTACACAAGAAGTAGCATACTATACATACTGTTTGACATCTCACTTTATTCACACAATATACCCTGGAGACATGCTCTACATTAGTCCATAGAGTTTCATTATTACTGGCCCCCCCCCCTTTTTTTTTTTTTTTGGCGGTATGTGGGCCTCTCACTGTTGTGGCCTCTCCCGCTGCGGAGCACAGGCTCCGGACTCGCAGGCTTAGTGACCATGGCTCACGGGCCCAGCCGCTCTGCAGCATGTGGGATCTTCCCGGACCGGGGCACGAGCCCGTGTCCCCTGCATCGGCAGACGGACTCTCAACCACTGCGCCACCAGGGGAGCGCCCCCCGCCCCGCTTTTTAACAACTGCATTAAATCCCCTTAATCTTAAAAATAAATATACACTATATGTTTGCATGTTGGTGGTAGGGGGAGGAGAGAAGATTTGAAAGTGCTGATCTAACAGAGGAATAATAGGGATATGATTCAAAATGAAAATATAGGTTGAATTGCATTATGGTGAATCTAGTAGGTAACTGAGGGCAATATTTTGTTTATATATTTAAATATCTGTATAAAAATGGAAACTTTTAGTCTTAAATACTCATCAGGCTGGATTTTGCTTTAATTTCTGAGATTGGAAGGTCATGTGGCGTGATTACAGCCAGTCCACAGCAGGTACTATTCCCAGACGCCTACTTAAAATTTAAAAAGGCCATCATTTAATCTGATTTTAAGAGAAATATCTGGAATTCTGACCCTTCTTAGAAAACAAGATCTGGATAATTCGGTGGATTGAAAGATAGCAGTCTTTCAAATGCTTGGCTTTATTTAGACTCGGATTAAGAACACGTAATATGCTTTCACTGTGTGTTTTTCCCATGATATAAGCCATATCTTTGCCTCTGAGCAATATTTTGTGTCTCTACTGTAGCACTATAGCAACAGCTTTTAAGGGGAGAAATTCCTTATAATTCTTTTACTATCATTAGAAATATATCATAAGGTAGTTGTTTAGTAGTTGTTATATATAACTAAATGCACTACCCGTCCAGTCTGTGATACTGATTGGCTCGATGTGGGTGTCCTATGAATTAGAATTATTAATGTGACTCATTATTTTGTAGGTTAAAGTGTATTTAAAGAAGGAGTTTGAAAAGCATGGTGCAGTGGTGAATGAAAGTCATCATGATGTTTTGGTGGAGGATATTTTTGATAAAGAAGATGAAGACAAAGATGGATTTATATCTGCCAGAGAATTTACATATAAACATGATGAATTATAGACACACATCTGCCCATTTTATATAGCATCCATCCTTAAAAGAGAGGGTAACCATCTTGAAAGAAAGTCTTATTTGTTAACTATGTTCTGTTCGTGCTTTGGTTTTTATTTTTATATATTTTTCTGAATATTATTAGAAGAGCCCCTTAGGGCTTCTAAGTACCCATTTCTTTCTGGTAGGTTATTAGGAAGAAAAAGTTGATTTGTCTTTGAATAGAAGACTTCTGGACCATTTTCCACTTTTACATATGAAGCCTTGTGTTTTTACCTGCTTACTTGTAATTTTAAAATATTGCCACTGGGTGCACGCCCAACATAAGATCAGGTTATAGCACAAATCAGCACCCTCTGTTTCTTCTTCCCTCTGTTTTCTCCAAGTTAGATACTGATATTTGAAAAGCCTTTTGCAATAGCCCAAGGCTTATTATTTTCATGTTGTAATGAAACAAGTGTGTCTGTAAGTGCCTTTGAGTCTCTGCTTGAGGAAAAGGGGAAAATGGTTGCTGAGCTCTACATTTAAGAGTTACTGCTTTACTGAGGAGATGTGCAAAGCCGAAATGAGTAAAGTTAATAATTTATAAATATGTTTACATTGAAATATTCTGCCTGGGATTTAAGCTACATAAGGTTGGGTTCCTGGTGATGAATGACCTATTGTGATTAATAGAACAAATTATTTATGTGTTTATTTCTTCATAATAAAATGTGTCAAAGTATTGTAGAGGAGGTAAAGAGTTGTATTGAGTCAGTGTTTACTTTTTAAGCCTGGAAGATCACCCTTCCTGGTTCTTTAATTAACGAAGTCTATAACTAATGTATTATACTATAGTAACATTGTCTTATAAGAGAAATGAGTAATACAATAAAAATTTTCCTATTTCTGACTCATCAAAAAAATGAGGCAGACCCACAGCAGCTACTACTGAATACAGGTCTATCCTGGATCAAAAAGTTGATGATTTTATAATTTTATCTTAAATTGGAATTTTTCCTTAATACTTTAAAAAAGTGCCCAAATCTCCATTTGCTAAGAGGAATCCTTTATAAGTTTACAAAGTGATCTCAAGTGCATCATTGTCTGATTCTCATTAGTCTGAAGCCTATGGAAAAAAGAGGATAGATCTTAATGTACCTATTTTATAGATGAGGGAATTGTCATTAAGAGAGGCTGACTGTTGTGTCCAAGGTCAACAACTAACTTATAGAACCAGATTTCTGTCCCCAAGTTAAGTATGTTTCTACTGCCCTCTACTTTTGAAAAAGTAAAAATTTTCTTTGAATTCGTTGGGCCTAATTCTCTCTTCAGTTTGCTCTCCTAGCAGTCAACTCTGTTTTTTGTCTCTGGGTCCTTATCCTTTGAAGATAGTTAACTGGCTGTTTATGGTGCTTTTGAATTCCCATGATCCAGAAATGGCTCTGGTTTCACTGAATAATCTTGGGGTGAACACTGAATTGCCTCAAAAAACCTAGGGGTGAGAGGGTCCAGGTGTGTGTCTTAGTCCTTTCATTCCTGTTTACCTCTAGGTTTTTTTTTTTTTAATACTTATGAACAATTACTACATCATATATAGACTACTTTCACCAATTATATATTGACATTTTCGTCACTAAAACATAAAGTTCTTGAGAAGAACATAAATAACACCTTTGTCTGATGAAATCACCTATACTTAGAAAAGTCTTAAGTTGTCACTGCTGTTTTCCTCAACCTGAAGGTGTTATAAGCCACAATACAGAAAGCTTTGGTCTGTATTATTGGGAGAAAGAAAGTAGCTTGTCCTGGGGTGCTATTTTGTATAAACATTACTGATGATGCTATCTGTGGTAGAGCAAGTAAAGTAAAAAGAATTTTGGTTATTCAGGTAGCATGTTTCTTTATCTTGTGTGAATTTGGATCAATTCCCCCCTAAATAGTTAGACACAAGTATGAAATGACAATATATAAATAGGTTATGGTTGTTTTTATGTTACCTGCCTTTTTAGTTTAGCTGCATCTCTGCACCTTTTCATTCGTAAGAATAATCAGACATGAACTGTGACTTCACTTGTATATAATTTGACTCAGTAATACTGCTAAGATGTGTCATATTTAAATTTATACAACTCTGTTGTGGTATTCTTTTCAAAATAAAGTTTATTTGGGAAATAATTGGTTTTGTGAAAAATTCTTCAAGCCTCAATTTCCTCAGCAGCTTTATTGATTTTCTTAACTGTTACTCTAGGTTTTATGTTGAAATTAAGTGAGGAAAATGGACAGGTAATGAGAGGACGGGGTATGGTGACATTTTGAATGTGTCTCTGGTTATTCACTCTGTTTAGATATATGTGTAAGGAAAGCTGTGGTGTGGTTTAAATTGTTTTGAAATAAGCATCAAACCTTGAACATTGAGGGCAATAGTTAATGGTGAATTTTTTGGTAGTGGAGAGGTGTATGTGGTGTTTTGCTTTGTTTGGGTGGTAATTATTATTGTTTTGGTTTAGGAGTTTATTGTGTGTCACAGGTGGACATTATGACGATTAACGCCTACTGTGTAAATTAGTGCTATAAAATACCTTATGTAATTAAGTGAAATTCTGGGTTGCCATAAAAATAACAGGAAACAATGATTTCTGATTCAGATGGGTGACTAGCCATTTGAATCTTTCCTTGTGGAAATGAATTTGTACCTCTTATCTTATTTGATATACGATATTGCTTACACCTGTAATGCTATTTAGATATCAGTATGCTGTCTCTCCACTGACTTGAGGATATGGGTGATTTCCCAGTGTTGTTTGGAAACTACAAGAGAAGAAGGAACTTGGTGAAATGTTATGGGAAAAAAATAACACCTTCTCACCTCTTGTTAAAAAAGCAAATTGTCTGAATGAACCTAGAGATTATTATACTGAGACAGAGAAAGACAAATATTATATGATATCATTTATATGTAGAATCTAAAAAATAATAAGAATGAATCTACATACAAAACAGAAACAGCCTCACAGACATAGAAAACAAACTTGTGGTTACCAAAGGGGAAGGCAGGGAGGGATAAATTAGGAGTACGGGATTAACAGATACACACCACTACATATAAAACAGATAAACAAGGATTTACTGTATAGCACAGGGAACTATATTCACTATCTTGTAATAACCCTATAATGAAAAATAAAGAATCAGAAAAAATATATATATATAACTAAATCACTTAGCTGTACACCTGAAACTAACACAATATTCTAAATCTATACTTCAATTAAAAAACATAAGCAAATTGTCATTATAATAATAACTCTGGGAAAAAATAACAAGGGACTTATTTTCCAGAGATGTAAAACACTTGGACGTAAGAGTTTTGTTTTGTTTTGGTTTTGTTTCTTACCCACTTTAGTTTGAATTGAAATCTAAAATGTCAATCATGAATATAAATTAATATGTCCATTTGAAAACATTAAAATTATAGTACTTTTATTTCTTAATGTCTATAGCATTCTTTTTAGTAGGATTTGCATATTCCCTTTTAGTACAATGAAACCCATACATTCTTACATATGGGTTTGGAGTCTTTATGTGAAGGTAAATTCTTTTCTCTCTTTAAAATATTATTTTGCCTCTGCTTTCAGCTTTGCCTCTGCAACCTCCCTCTCCTTGCTCCAGACTAATAGGAGAAAGAGACCTTAACAAACATTGGATTCATAGCTCAGTCTTCTTCAAATACAGAGAGAGGCATGCTTTGGTTCCTAAAGGCTACAGAAATGTAGTAGTGATTCAAATTTCGTGTATACTACAATCATGTGGGATATGTGTTAAAATTGCAGATTCCTAACCCTTTCCCCAGAAATTCTGATTAATTTGTGGATTGGGCTCATGAATCTGCATTTTAACCCACTTGATAGATGATACCGATGCAGGTGGTCTAAAAACCTTAATTTGAGGGACAATTAACTTCACTAATTCTCTGCCCTTGAATATACAGTCTCCTATGTTTTTCTCTTCTACGAATATTCTTTTTTGCATTCTGGAAAACACTGGGCATTGGGACAACTAATTGTGCCTAAAAATGAATATACAGTTAAAGGATAAGTTGTGTGTAGAAACCATTTTCCCCAGGGTTAGAAAGTTTTTATGACTATGAATTCTTACAGCAGAAAGTTAGATCGTCAGTAAATCTATTTTGTGAACATCTTCTCTATGAGAAACAAGAAAAGAGCTCCAGACTTTCCCCCAATTATTCTTCTATATTATTTTTTCAGAATTATCTACAACCCACCCCTTTAGAAGAATATACAGTTGAGATTTAGAAAAAATGAAACTATTCTCTAGATGTATATATGTGTGTGTATATATATATATATAGTGCAAACTATATACTGTATATAAACTATAAACTGTATGTATAAAGTATGTGTATGTATATAGTGTGTGTGTGTGTGTGTGTGTGTGTGTGTATATAGTTTTGTACCAAACATAGCCATTGAAATGCTCTCTCTAGTACATGATTTCCTCTCTCTGGAAACTTCTTTACTGTGGAAGAAGTCAAACTTCCTTTTTGTCAATTTGGGGTCTGTCATCCTCTACTTTGCTCAATTTTCTGTGTTTCACTTATAATTTAGGTAAAATTTCCTAGTAGTTCTCCATGTAAAACCAACAATAATCTTTTTTTTTTTACCCCTTTAGCTTGAGGGTTGCCAAGGGGTTAAGTGGCTCCTTTTGATATGCATAGATTATTTTTAGGGAAAGGATAAAAACTGTTGGAAGATTCCCAGAGATCTGCAACACACAGCATGGTGTCTGTGGATTCCTTTGTTTACCAGTTCTTTGTGTCCCTGGACTGCTAATAAAGCCTCTGGCATAAAATGGATGCCTTTATTGAGTATGAGTCAGCCAATAATTTACAAAGCCAATCTAAGTGCCTGTGAGCTAGACTACCGTCCATTTTATTTTATGATCTAAAAGCAAATGACATGAGATGTTAGCTGAGGTCTTATTTTAAAAATCCGGAGTAAAGTGAATGCTGTTCCCTTGGTCCCTAATAACAGGTAAATTATATTCCACTTGGGGATTTCTGGGAATTTACAAGTCCTTTTATTGATTTAGAATTCCAGGCGGCAGTAGGATAAAGATAATTTCCTCTTCGGTAAACAGTTACAGTAAAAACAATTCCCTGCACAATGTAAATTGAGGTACTGAGGGATAGTTTTCATTATTATAAAGAATGAAGGAAGGGTAGGGAGATCCTTTGGGGCTTAGTTCCAATTTCTTATAGCATTTTCTCATTCATTTGTTGGACTTACTCTGTCGGAGTGCATTTTGTGTTAATATAACTCTGAATTTAATTTTTACCTCTGGGTAGGAGAGTAGGACATTATAACATTCAACCATGTATTGTTGGTTCTTTGCCCTTGTGATCATGTCTCCTGGAATTGTTGTGCAGCTGTTTTGTGCAGTATATGTTCTCTTTGAGACATCCTAGATTTTTAAAAGTTGGTTCTTAAGTTAATAGGTAAATTTAATAAAATGGGTAATTATAATTGTGTAGAATAACCAAGAAGAAGAGTAGTACAAGTACGGGAGATTTGCCCTAAAATAAGAGACAGCATTTTACTTGTGGGAAAATAGGGAAGAACTTAAAGAGGATCTTGCAATGAAATTAAAGATCTTGCAATGAAAGGAGGATCTTGCAATGAAATCCTCATTTGAATGGCCAGATTTCCTCCCAGCAGAATTGTTCTCTCCAAGTTTTTCCTTGCACTATTTTGGCTACATTTTATAATATATAATATTTTACAAAATGTCATGCCACGTACAGTAGTATTCCAGGTTTTCTGTTTTTTTTTTTTGCGGTGCGCGGGCCTCTCACTGTTGTGGCCTCTCCCGCTGTGGAGCACAGGCTCCGGATGTGCAGGCTCAGTGGCCATGGCTCACGGGCCCAGCCGCTCTGGGGCATGTGGGATCTTCCCGGACCGGGGCACGAACCCGTGTCCCCTGCATCGGCAGGTGGACTCTCAACCACTGCGCCACCAGGGAAGCCCAGGTTTTCTGTTTCGAATCATAGTCTTTAAAGAAAATTAAAAACAGCCTACTAAAGTTAATTGATTCTCACATTAAGACTGAACAGTAAATCAACTCTACGCCCTGGAATTTTTTTCAAACATTTTACTACTATGGCAATAATTCTTTAAAACTATTAACTCCTATCATTCACCTATCTCCCCTGAACTGGGCAATGTTCTTTGGTTTTCAAAAAAATTTTTTTTGACCTGGGGTATTTTATTTCATTTTTTATAAGAATTAATTTGTAGTACACTGATTTTTTTTTTTACAGTTCAATAAATCTTAGGACATTCACAGAGTTATGCATACATTACCACAATTTTAGAACATTTTCATCATCCCCAAAAGAAACCCCCATACCCATTGGCAGTTACTGCCCACTTTCCCCGCATCCCCTAAGCTACCAGTCTACATTCTCTATATATTTGGCTATTCTGGAAATGTTCTAATAATTTTTAAAGCTCAATCCTTTCTTTATATTCAGGGTAAAGAAAAATCAATGATCTGATAAATTCATATCATGGTAAAATAATCTCTGCTTTTAATTTTTGTTTCAAAAAATATGAAAAGTGTGGGACTTCCCTGGTGGCGCAGTGGTTAAGAATCCGCCTGCCAATGCAGGGGACATGGTTTCAATCCCTGGTCCAGGAGGATCCCACATGCCGCGGAACAACTAGGCCCTTGCACCACAACTACTGAGCCTGCGCTCTAGAGCCCGAGAGCCACAACTACTGAAGCCCACGACCCCTAGGGCCCGTGTGCCGCAACTACTGAGACCACGCGCTGCAACTATTGAAGCCCACGCGCCTAGAGCCTGTGCTCCGCAACAAGGGAAGCCACCGCAATGAGAAGCCCGCGCACCACATTGAGGAGTAGCCCCCGCTCACCACAACTAGAGAAAGCCTGCGTGCAGCAACGAAGACCCAGTGCAGCCAAAAATAAATTAAAAATATATATGAGAAGTGCTTTTTGAAATTCAAGTAGAACCAAACACAGATTCCAGCTCTAAGGAATAAATCACTCTACATATGCAAAAAGTCAAATCCTTTGCAAATGTAAGAGCTAGAACCAATGGTATAAGAGATTTATTAAGAATAGTAAAAACCTAGGACTTGGTTTATGATTAAGGTAGAAAGTCAGTGGAAAGGAGGGTAAAGAATAATCAAGAATTTAAAAACTAAAGTATCTCTCTATGTCTAGATTATTCTCAATTCTCTGAAATTAATCCAACAAGAAACGAAATAATGCCAGTTTTTTGATCTTTTATAGAACACAGAAGAGCACCCAAAACAAAATACTCTTTCTCTAGAGTCAGAAACTTCACACATTCTCTCAATAGGTAAAATCATTTTATAATCACTTATAGCATGAAGGAAGTCTTCCTTTAACTGAACCTAAAATTCCTACAGCAATTTAGACCAGACCTTGTTTTTTCTGAAGAATTGGAAAACGACTAATAGTAACTTCTGATAAAGTCATATATTATCTCAAGTGAGCAGTGGTGTTAAAATTGTCAACATAAAAAGCTCAACATTTACAATTCAAAATAAGCTTTCATCTATTAAAAGGTGGCCTCAGGTGTCACTAGAATATTAAAAGCAAGCCCTATTTTAAAACCGTACATAGCATAAGGTGAACCTTTTCTACACATGTAAACTAGGAAAACATATCAGCAAGAAAGGATTAGGTTGAAACTGCTAAGTCTGATCAGAGAATCTTCTAGTCCGCCCTTTGATGATCACAAGATGAAGTTTTAGCAATTGTCCTTTAAATTATCTGTACAGTTGGCTAAATGCATGAATGATTCCTAGAGGTGCAGCAATGAATGTAAAGCATATATGATAATTTGTTTCTGAAGCCAGGTCCAGAACATTCATGAACTGTTATTTAAAATTAAATAGGAGCCACTCATTGAAACGACACATTCGAATAACTGAACTGATAAACCCATCACCTAATTACATGAGTAGGATTTTACACCTTTTTGCTAAAATACAGTTTATGGTTGTATAAAGTACATACCTAAAGGACTTGATTGATCATTTAAATTTTAAAAATAATTTTTAAATAGATTTGAATACTTACAATCTCTCAGTGTTGCCTATACTCAACATGCACAATAATTCTGTAAATTGTTTTAAGGGCATTTTAAAGGTTTGTTACCATGGTAACCAAATTCAGAAAACTAACCTCTTAAACATGGTTGTCATAGGATTAAGGCAGATGGCTGACTAATCTTGACTAGTGCTTTTCCTTCTCATTTTCCCATGGTTTCCTGTCAGCTCCCTTCTTTGGTTCTCATAAGATTACATACAAGGCAATTACAGAGGCTTTCTTGCCCATACATAAGTGTCTCATTCACATAATATTGTCTGTCATTCATCCCCATGAGAGTTGCCCAATGACAGATCCTTTTCCTCCTGCTATAATTACACACTAAAAGAAGTACTAAGTGGAAAATATCTCTATATGCAATGTGTTAAAGGCATTTCTCAATTACACATGTACTTCGGCTCCTCAAAATCACGGCATTGGGTTCTTTAGACAATAAGTAACACTGGTTAGAAGAAAAGGCAAAATCATCATCAATGTATTTTTTTAAGTGGTCTAGGTTTGGGTAACCCTCGTTTATGATCATCTTTAAAACTTGTTTATATTTCCCAACATGCTAGATTAATGTATTTATCTATGCATAACTCTTATGCTACCCTGACAGCAACATATAATATATGCATATATTACTTCTATACTTAATTAATTTCCCTGCTTGCCCCTGACTTCTTGAGAGGTAGGACTGATATGCCTTTTTCACCTTTGTAGCAATAGTGCAATTCCTGATACAGGTGTCCAATAAATGTTTCTTGTTATATCAGTATGTTGAAGAAGTTCTATAAGTAAACTATGCATTTTCAGTTCTTAAAATAATGACTCTAGTTGTACCAGGACATTTGGTTCCTTAGGGGCATTAAGAGTGTTCCTTGCCTTCCACATCTGCCCATGAAGGAAGAATTGCTATAGGACTTGCTCTCCTATTGGGAACAACTAGAAAGCTGGGCAAAATATATGAAACAAGTTTTGTCAGACACTGGACAACCAATGAGCAACTGGCAGAGCAGGACTGTGATTCTGAAGAGAAAGGAAACAAATGAGATAAGAGCTACAATTATCCCAGTTTTCTGCTTGGAGGCAATTCCTGAACTATACATGGTAAAAAGGAGGGAAACAAAACAGAGCCCCGTTCTCTTGTGGGGTTGAGGAAACAGAGATCAGAGTTCAGGGAGGTCAAAGCAGCTAGAATTTGTGGGGCAGAGCTCTGGATAAGAGAAAACTAAGCAGAAAAAAACTTCAGAAATTTGCATAAAGGTTTCCTTGAGTCATTGGGTGAATACCAATTGCTGCATGCATATGGTGGATCACCATAATGTTGGGCAAAGAATAACTCCTGAGGAAAGAACAACTACTGGGGAGCTGTGCACAAAAAAATTCCCAGAGCTTACACAAAACTGGGAATTGTCCAAGTTCCTACTAGCCAGAATCACCTTACTGATTACGTGGAACATTCATTAGAACCCATATGTGAGTCATATCTTAGTAAAGAGTTAAAGTAGTCGTAGAGTTAAAGTTACCCTAGAGCTGTCGTAAACAGTTTATAAACAAGTCTCAAATGGGTGAAGCCGATTCTTAAGAACAAAGTTTACAACCTTTCTTTAAAAGAAATATTTTTAAAAATCCATTACTCAACAACATAAAATTCACTAAGTCTGATATCCAATGAAAAATTATGAGAGAGACAAAGAAGCAGGAGATAAAACAACCAATAAAATTAAAAATAGAAATGATAGAAGTAGCATACAAAGACTTTAAAACAGCTATTAAAATATAAATATGATCTGAGATTTAAAGGAAAATGTGTATGAGAAATGGATGGTATAAAAGAACCAAATAGAACTTAAAGAGATAAAGAATAAAATATCTGATATAAAACTTTCATCAACAGTCAGTGGCAGTTAATTTCTTTTACCATGCAGCTTTGCTTCACTCCATCTGGACTTTCCTGAAGCTGTGGGAGATGGTCAGGTCCATATCTCGACCGGGCCAGGTGAGGTCTGTGGACCTGAGGCGTCCACTGTAAGGATGGAGAGGGACTGAGAGAGTCCTCGGGCCAGGAGAACTGCAAAACCCCCTTTGAAAAAAGTAAAAACAAACACAATGCTGCCACATTAAAAATGCTGGGAGAGGAGTTTGGGGGGGGGCACAAAAAAAAGAGAGAAAAAAAACCTTTAATTGACAGTATTAACCATTAGTAGATTAGATTAGAGACTGTAGAAGAAAAGATAAGAAAACTTTAAGAAATATCAAGAGAAAATTCAAAATGAAGAAAGAAAAAAGAGTGGTGGGTGGGGAGGGAAAGAATAGATTCTCAGTGATCTGTGGAACAATATCAAGTGGTGTAATATATGTATAACTGGAGTCTCTGAACTTGGGAGGGATGGGGTACAATGGGTAAAATATTTAAAGATGTAATGGCCAAAATTTTTCCTAATTTGATGAAAACTATAAACGTACAGATCCAAGAAGCTTAGTTAGCCCCAATGGGATAGAAACAGGAAAAAAAAACCAAAACAGAACAAAGTGCATTATAATCATATTGCTCAAAATCTGTGTTATGGAGAAAACACTTAAAAGCAGCCATAGGCGAAAAAAGGACATATTACGTACAGGGGAAGAAATAATCAAACACAGACTCTTCTTCAGAAACTTTGCAAGTCTTGTGACAATGTCTTATGACAATAGAATGGTACTTTTAAAGTGCTGAAAGAAATGAAGCTCTCAACCAAAAATTATGTATCCAATAAAAATGTTCCAAAAATGAAAGTGAAGTAATGACTTTTTCAGACAAAACTTGAAAGAGCTCATTATCATCTAACCTGCACCTACAACAAATGACAGCAATATCAATAAAGATGGGGTGGGGGATAGAAGTATCCTGCTGAAAGTGTTTTGCATTATATCTGAAATTATATTATTTGAAGGTAGACAGTGATAAGTTTAAGATGCATATTGTAAGTCCTAGGGTAATCAACAAATAAAACAAGAAGTATGGCTAATAAACCAATAATGGGTATAAGATGGAATATGAAAAATACTCAATTCTTCAAAAAAAGGCAAGAGCAAAAAAACGCACACAAAAAAACAAGAACAGAACAAATAGAAGTAGCAAGATGCTACATTTAAAAGCCATCATATTGATAATTACATTAAATATAAAAGGTCTACACCAGAGTTTCTCAACCCCAATGCCACTGATTTAGGAACAGATAATTCTTAGTTGTGGGGACTTGTACTTTGCACCGTAAGATGTATAACAGCATCCCCGGCCTCTATGTGCTAGATGCCAGTAGAGGCCTCCCTCACCTCTGCCATTGTGACAATAAAAATGTCTCCAGACATTGCCAAATGTCCCCTGGGGGCAAAACTGCTCCCGTTTAAGAGCCACTGATCTAAGAACTCCAATTAAAAGGCAAAGAGTGTCTGACTGAATGAAAAGCAAGATCCAATTATATTCTGTCCAAACAAAGACAATCGAATATAAAGATAAAGGCTAAAAGTAAAAGGACAGTTTCCTTGGTTGGCCTTAAATGCACAGTCAGGTCCCTTTGTGCTCCAAGAGTCTATGACCACTACTGCTCTATCCTGCAGTAACTGCACTGATTCCCCCAGCCCTCTCCCACTATCCATTCACTCCTGGCAAACCACAAGCACAGGCATAACATTCAAAGATGTAAAAAAAGTCTCCTTCCTTGCCCTGCATTCAGTCACCCAGTTCTCCTCCCTGGTGGCATCTACTATTACAGTTTCTTAGGTATCCTTCCAAAGATAGTCCACGCATTTGCAAATGAGTACAGGCATATTTTTTCCCCCACAAATGATAACACATTTACACAATGTTTCTCACATGGCTTCCCCCACCCTTAGCATAGGTTGGAAATCTTTCATATCAGTACATAGAAATAGATCTTCCTCATTTTTTCAACAGCTGGATAGCATACCATTGTGCTGATGTGCTGTAATTTATTTGAACAGTTCTCTATTGATGGGCACACGCTTCTAATCTTTGCAAGCACAAATAATGTAGCAATAGATAACCTTGTACGCATATCATTTCACACCCGTGTTGGTATATCTGTAGGATAAATTCCAGAAATGGAATCTTTAGGTCAAAGACTATATATGTATTTGTTATTTGGGGAGATATTGCCGAGTTGTCCTCTACGGACTTTATAAAACTTTGATTTTTGCTAATCTGACAGGTGGAAATGCTACTTTGTATATGTATTCGATTTGCAGTTAAGGGAGCTTGAATATTTTTTCACGTGCCTAAGTGGTACTGCATTTTTTTCTTCCTTTATACTATCTCTTCATATCCTTTGAGATGGTCTTTTCTTAATAGTTTATAAAAGGTAAAGTCTGTGTTCCGGTAACAGACGGATGGTCATGTCCTGACCAATGACCTTGACGCCAGCATCAACACACCTGTCACCTGTCTCTGGATTTATTAACCCAGGTTTGGAATCTTGGCTTTGCTACTTCCTGCGTGATCTTGGGCAAGTTGCTTTACTTCTTTGAGCTTTAGCGTCTAAGTATCGGGCATAGGGGCTTCCCTGGTGGCGCAGTGGTTGAGAGTCCGCCTGCCGATGCAGGGGACACGGGTTCGTGCCCCGGTCCGGGAAGATCCCACATGCCGCGCAGCGGCTGGGCCCGTGAGCCATGGCCGCTGAGCCTGCACGTCCGGAGCCTGTGCTCCGCAGCGGGAGAGGCCACAACAGTGAGAGGCCCGCGTACCAAAAAAAAAAAAAGTATCGGGCATAGGGTCTGGCTTGTCAACATGGCGCAGAACCGTACCTTTAAGCCCAGGCAAGGAGTTGGCTTGGACTTGTGAGTCAACAAAGTACCGGACACGTTTCTCCGCGGGGAAAGCTTGCTTAGGCACAGAGGCCCGCACGTAGCAACCCAGACGGCGGAGTCCGGGAGAGGCGCCGGAGAAAGCGGGGCCTGGCTCCTTAAAGCCCGAGTTCTCCCTTTCCAGAAAGCCGCAACCCCGCTGTGACCAAGAAATAAAAATCGCGCAAAGAGCGAGCCACGTTCCTCGAGGAGATTCGTCTTCTCAGCCGCCTTTTCTGCTCCCAGGCGCCCCGCCGGACCAGGCAGAGCGCGGGCGCGGCGCGGCGCGGCCCGGGTCCGGCGTGCAGCGGAGGCGGAGGCGGAGGCGGGGGCGGGCCCCGCGGTCACGTGAGCCCGGCCAGCTGTTACGTGGGGGCGGCGGGCCAGAGCGCGGGGAGTCTGGGGAGGGGGAAGCGCCCGACGGCCGCCTCCGCCACTGCAACTGCAGCCCTCGATGTCGCCACAGTGATCTCAGCCGCGGCACCACCCGCACCCTCGCCGGCCTCAGCATCAGCACCGCAGAGCCGAGCCCGGAGCCCGCAGCGCCGCAGGTGAGCTGTGACGGGCACCCCTGGGAGTGCAGGGAATCTGCGGCTGCTTCCCCCGGCGGGTTTCACCCGGATCCGCCATCGCCGTCACCTGTGCCTCGTCGCCTCCAGCTGTCCCTAAACCCGCGGGTGGGAATCCCGCGGATGCTGGCTTGGGCTGTCTGGGGTCTCTAGGGGATCAGGAGAGAGGGGGCCTCAGCCCGGGGTTGAGGTGGGGGACTCCGGCTACAGGCTGCGGGGGCGCAGGAGAGGGCTGCCCCACCCCAGGGCGCGGGCGCCGCAGCCTCGTTGGAACCTGTCCCCGCTCTCCATCCCCCAACCCCATCCTTCCCACCACCTCTTTTGAACTCTCCTCACTCCCCCAGGCCGCTTATCCTGTGTTTCCATTGCTTGGTATCCCAGTTGCTGGCCCGCTGGGGTGTGTGCTCAGTACGGCCCCCGCCCTCCTCCCAAGACCAATCCGGAGGTTCCCGGCTCGTACGGGCACACAGCTGGTGGCGGAGCGGGCCAGGCACCTTCCCGGTCGCACCTGCCGCGCGGACGGGCTCGCGGGAACATGGCTGCCTGGCGGGCCTGTTGCCCTTGGCCCGGCTCTGCCCCCGCGTCCGCCGGTTCTGCGGTTGCGGTTGCCGAGTTGTGTCCGAAGGACTACCCTCCCCCTAAGGGCAAACGCGTCGGCTCGTGCTGTTGTCTGCGAGGGCCGAAGGACTTGACATAACACCGCCCTCCTCCTCAAGCCACACCCGGGGCGGATCTTGGGGATGGGGGGGGGGGTGTCGGGGCAAGTTAAGGCGGTGGCGCCGGGGCACTTATTGGTAAAAGGCACTCGTATTTCTGAGATGATTATCCACTTCAGTTTGCCTTTGCGCCCTCGGTGCGCTTGTCTGTCTGGGCGCGGATTATTGGGCGACATCACTTGTGAGGTCTGAGACGAGTGTGATCTGCAAAGCAGGAGGGACACTTGAACTTTAGAGAATTGACGAGAACTAAGATTTAGGGGTTAAAAATGTCCATTCAACTCAAATGCAGAAGCAGTCATTTGCTGTGGCTCCAAACTGTCTTGGTAGTGTTCTGTTCAATAATACGGTCTTTCTGGATTTGCTGTTTAATTCTGGCTTGCAAGTGTCTTGGATTGCGCTTGTAGTCCAGCTTCCCGATGTGTGTGTGTGTGTGTGTGTGTGTGTGTGTGTGTGCCTACTGTGCTCCAAGCCTGACTAGAAGATGCATCAGTTGCAGAGGAAACCTATGTTAATTCAAAATGGCAGCATGAAAAATCAGGCCAGGCGGAAGCAACACAGACCAGAGCTAACATCAGCTGCCCCCTGACTGAAGCATTGAAGGAGGAATCTACGGGAGGGAAGGCCGTCCTGGGTATCGCTGCAGCCGGCCCTAAGGGATAGGAAGTGATTCTTGCAGCAGGCTAGATTTTAGGGTGCTGCAAGGTTCTGGGGAGGTTATGTGGGAAGTTTGGGGAGTTGTAATTATCTTCAGGTGCAAAGACCTGATTAAAACTCTCTGTGATTTTGATCTGATTTTCTACAGGCTCCACTAAAGTTGATGTATCTGGCTGCCAATATCTGTTTGATAACTTCTGTGCTGTTTTGTACCTACAAGTGGCTCTTAAAAGAGATGAGTGTCTGGTATAAACATCATCCAAGAACAGTACATATAACAAATACCAGGTTCTTAGAGCAAGTTTCATTGGAAGAAATGATTTAACATCACGAGCAAGCACTCAGGCACCAGAGGATGGTAAATTCTTGAAAGGTGACTCATTTTAGGATTTTTTTTTTAACAGCTTTTTTTCCCCCCATTTCACTGCTGTGCTGCCAGCCATCTTCTCTTTTAGCAAAGGAGGAGATGCATGAGGAGGCAAATGTTTCAGGGATAATGGGATGGAGGGAGATTAGTGCAAAGGTCAGGAATGGTGAGCTGGAAGCAGCCTGAGAAAGCGCTGTGCTGTCAACCCCTCTTTACAGCCCGGGAGGCTGAATCCAGCGGGGTGAATGGACTGCACCCAAGGTCATATAGCTGGTTGGCAGCTGGCAGTGAGAACTAATATCCAGGTGTCGTAACTCCCCATTTTAGGGTTCCACATGCCGCCTATCAAAGCCTGGGGGAAAAGAGCAAACCTATCTTTTTAGCATGGCAAACACTTCATGAAACCAAACTTTAACATGATTTAAAAATCTGTACTATTTAAAGTAAGTGTTCACACCTTAGTTTCCTAACTTAAGCCCATTTAACTTCTTAAGCTGTGTCCACCTCATGTTCCCATTTTCCAGGGACTAGACTGCTTCTATATTTAAGCACCCAAACCATAATTTTATGGTTTTTACATTTTATACTATGTCAGAATCTTTGAGGTGAGAAGTGCATTCTTTGATTAAAAAATTAGTTGCTTGTATTGCTTGTCTGGTTTTGTAAAGAAACCAAGGTGGGACATATAATAGCTTTTGAATATATCTAAGTTTAAGTAATAGTAAATAACAAACCTATTTTAAAATAACTTTGAAGCAGCACTGAAGACAGAGTCTTTTTTCTAGAATTTGAATTTGAGTTCTCTGAGTCATATACCAGTGTCCCTAGTTCTACTAAAGCAGAACTAGAGATTGTGTGTGGGTTAGTAAATATTTGTGCAGAGGTGGTGAGAGCAGGGGAAATATTTCTTCTGAGCATTCTGTACCGTCAACCCAGCGATCTGCAGAAGGTGAAGGTGGGTGCGCTACAGGGAACTGAGAGAATAATTGATGATGGTGAAGCAGATAGGAACTAGGTATGGATTGACAGATAATGTGGAAATGAAGACAGATGCTGATGCCACATGTGCCATTAAAACAATAAGTTGCATTAGAGCATGAATGTGAAGGTTCATTCATTGAAATTCTCCCAGTATGTCAAAGATATTTAAAACCACAAGTTTTTAAAAAAAGTAAACACGTGCAATCTGTGTTTGTTGGAAAACAATAAAAAATACAGATAAGCCAAGGTTATTTTTCAAAAGCCACCCATGATCCTTTTATTCAGCAATAATCATTCGTTCTGCAAGTTTGGGTCTTTTCATTGGAGTGAGAGCCCAGGTTTGTGCTGTCTAATTCAGTAGCCACTAGCCACCGGCCACATGCTATTGAGCACTTGAAACATGGAGAGTCTGAATTGTGATGTGTTGTGAATGTAAAATATACATCAGATTTCAAACATTTATAGGAAAAGGAATTTAAAACACTTCATTAATAATTTTATTTATTCATTTTTATTAAAGTATAGTTGATTTATAGTATTATGTTAGTGTCAGGTATACAACATAGTGATTCAAAATTTTATAAATTATATGCCATTTTAAGTTATTATAAAAGAATGGCTATGTTCCCTGTGTTGTACAATATATCCTTGTAGGTTATTTTTTAATACATAGTAGTCTGTACCTCTTAATCCCCATACCCTTATCTGGTTCTTCCTTCCTTCGCTCTCCCCACTGGTAACCACTAGTTTGTTCTCTATATCTGTGAGTCTCTTTCTGTTTTGTTATACTCATTTGTTTGTTTTATTTTTTAGATTCTCATGTAAGTGATAACATACAGTATCTGTCTTTGTCTAACTTATTTCACTAAGCATAATACCCTCTAGGTTCATCCGTATTGTTGCAAATGGCGGGATTTCAATGAACAGATACAGTTCATTAATGATTTTTACGTTGATTATGCAGGCATACCTTGGAGATAATGCGAGTTGGGTTCCAGACCACTGCAATAAAGCAAATATCAAAATAAAGCAAGTCACATGAATTATTTGGTTTCCCAGGGCATATAAAACTTAGGTTTATAGTGTAGTTTGTTAAGTGTGTAATAGCATTATGTCTAAAAAAATGTATATACCTTAATTTAAAAATACTTTATTGCTAAAAAATGCTATCATGTGAGCCTTCACACGATAGAGTGAGTTCTCTTTTCTCTATGCTAACATCAAAGAACACTGATCACAGATCACCATGACAAATATAACAATAATGAAAAACCTTGAAATATTGTGAGAATTGCCAAAATGTGACAGAGACAGGAAGTGAGCAAATGCTATTGGGAAAATGGCGCCCATAGTTTTGCTTCACTCAGGGTTGCCACAAATCTTCAATTTGTAAAAAATGCAATTATCTGTGAAGCGCAATAAAGCAAAGCACAATTAAATGAGGTATGCCTGTATTTTGAATTAATATTTTGGATATATTGGATTTAAACAAAATATGTTATTTAAAGTAATTTCACCAGTTTCCCTTTACTTTTTTAGATGTCGGTCCTGGAAAACATAAAATTACCTATGTGATTCACATCTGTCTTCCATTATATTTCTATTGGGCTGCATCAGTCTAGGTCATTAGCAGAAAGTGGAGGTTGGTTGAGGTGTGTGATACTGTTCATAGAAATGGATGTGGGAGGTGAGAGAAGTTTGAATAGACACTGGAGGGGAGGCGATGGGGTGAGTGGAGAATGACTGACGTGATGTACACGTCAATCACACCCACCTGTCCTCTCTTCCCCAGAAACTCCCAGCATCCTCAGGGCCTCCACCCAGCCTGGGAGAGCAATGAACTGAACTGGGTGGGTGACTGAAAGGGGAGGACGTTGGGGGCCTGCCAGCTTGAGCCTCACTGGAAGCAGAGTGAGGGAGCTTGATATAGTTAATGTTCCCTTCTCCTTCTCTTCTTAATGGTTATATATTTAACCTAAATCTCCCAATGCTTAATCTACTACCCTAAAGTGAGCTAGGTGTTCTTGAAGGCTCCCATAAGCATTTCTGATCATCGTTTTAAGTTGTATTATTGCCCTCCTCTCTTGGTTGTATACATGAGTGCCTCTTCTTCTAGTTGATGAAGACCTTGAGAAGATCTGTTTAGCTCCATTTTCCCTTAGGTTGCACATGGTGCTTATAGGTGGTTAGGGGCTCAGATTACATATCGATAATTCATATGACTTCTTAAAAGTCCTGGTTAAAATGATGTAGTGATCAAAGGCTCTTCTGAATATCTTTTTCTCCTCTCAAAATGAAACCTTAGTGTATTTTAAAATTGCACTTAGCAGTGCCTAGCGACCTGAAAGAATTAAATAAAATGTCTTAAAATGTCCTTTCTTGAGCACTGAAGTAATCAGATTTTAAAAAATAATTAAAAATCCAATAAAGTAATATGAGCTTGTTATAAAGAAATTTTAAATGACATAAGTAGATGAAATGTGAAGTTTCTATCTCTATAGCCCACATTTAGTCCCACTTCCAACTCTCAGTTAGATATTAATCCTTCCAGGTCCTTGTTTTTCCTTCCTCCGTTCCTCCCTCCCTCCCTTCCTTCCTTCCTTCCTTCCCTCCCTCCTGTCTATCTATAGTATATACTTATAAATATTTGCATAAGTGGGGATATTCACACCCACATATATATGTATTTACATACACACACTAATATGTTCATATATATGTATATAAGTTCCTTTTTGATAATAAGATGGGATACATTTCCTAATGGTAAAGACACAGCCAATGAGTCTAGCATTAATGGGCATTTACAAAGTAGTTTTTAAATCCGTTTTGCTAGATGTAAAGTAACCCTGTGGTTTCATACTAGCAAGATTTAAATTTCTTCTGTAGGAAATGAATGTTTAGCTGATTTTTTTACAGGAACAGAGTGTAAACCACTGTTTTAAGAGTGATTGGGAAGATTTTTTAAAATCCCAGTTTACAGCATTAACAGGTACTTATCAAATCATATTACTGGGAAAAGATGAGAATAGACAATCCATTATTTATATGGGAGAGGAAAACAGATGGTGGGAATAGGAAGGCCATCATTCAAAACAACCTTGCCAAATTAGTGGACACAATGGCAGCAATGTCAGAAATGGGAACACAAGGAAATGAAGGAACCCTAGATGTGGCTGTTCAGTAGCTCCCAGGTCTCTCCCACAGGGAATGCTTTTGGCGGCTAACCACATACCTGCCTATTTCAAACACATTCTTCTTCCTTTATCTCCATAATCATTACATTCCCAGAACCCTAATCTTTAAGAACCAACCTTTCTTGAATGTTTCTCTATTCCAGATCCTCTGCATCTATTACCACATTTAATCCCCATAACAGTACATAGTAGACACCATGGCCATGTTTTATAGATGAAGAACTTAGTAGTTGGAGGAGCTACACCCGGAATCTGGGTCTATCTGACTCTTTCTTAAAAAGCCATAATGTAACCTCTTGGATAGATTATTCTGACTGCACAGGTCGAATGTATACTATTAATGTGATGTAAGTCATTTTCTTTCTTTCTTTATATTACTGTAAAAGATGGAAAACTGTCTTTCAACCTGCCATGTATTGGAAAACATCTTCCTTAGAGTGAACTTGATCTGACTATATTTTTCTAATTTGGCTAGCTTGAAAGAAAAATGAATCCCATTTGTACTCTTTATCTACTCCTTCCTACATTAAAAAAAACTGTTGTATCTATGAGAAATGGATGCCATTCAACTAATCCCTTCTCTTCCCCTCACTCTAAAATTCCTAAAAGCTCTGCAAAAGTGATACTCACGCAGCCTGAGTTTTCTTTTACGTCGTACCATATTTTAAATGCACCAGAGTGATGAACAGATCACTGGGTGTAGTGGAGTTTTTGACGGGGGGCCTTGAATTCACATGTGTCCCAACATTGAATGGACACAGAATAAATAATGAGCCACATATATCTTCAGCATTATTTTTCAGATGCTTAAGGATTCTATTACCACTTAGTACATACAAATGCTTTGAAAGTGTTACTAAATTCATAACATATATTCATTACATATTTTTCCCAACCAACTACAATCACTCTTATGTGGGGTGTCTATGAAAATTTTTTGATGTTAAAAAGTTGGGAAACATGTTAGAATATTTCACATTATAGAGAAATTCTGGAGTGATTTGAAGAATACTTTTGTTAAGTGACCAGTTACCCCCTAATTTATCCTATGAAGCAATGTAGATTTTGAAGCACAACATTCCACTTGACTATAGAAAAGTCTACGTTTCCTTAGTTATTAAGCTGTCACGTGAATCATTAAGTTGGACATTTTGCTTTATTCATATTTCTCATTGTCACCATATCTCGAAAATAAGGCAGAATCAGATGTGGCCAAAAGATAAAATGAATTCATTTGCCATGACTGAGGTGTGGGGTTCTCCTTAATCCCCTAGTCTCTGCCTTATTGAAAGGCCATGTTTATTAGCGGCAATATATTGAGAAAATAGATTATTTCTATTGCAACTCTTCCTCTTCTTCTTTTTTTAAAGTATTTTCATCACAGATTCTGTATTTTCATGTGGGAAGTTTGAAAGTGCCTGAATATATATAGGTTGAGAAATTGCCTGTGTTTCTGCAACCCAGCAATACTATTACTCTTAAAAATTTTGTTGCATTTCCTTATGATCTTTTTGCATCATCTATCTATATAATATACATAATTTGAATGATACCGTATATAACTTGTGTGACCTCTTTTTATTTCACCAGCTTGTTCTTGCGTATTGATAGATTTCCCAGCTTTCCATGATATGTACAGATAGCAAATTAAATATCATACATTTGTTTTGTTTTGTTTCTGGATTCTTATGATCATCTAAGTGGCTGTATTTTGGGAGAGGGTGATGCACCAGCCGTGGTCCATTAAATTATCAGGGGTTTCGGTGAAGTTGAATAGTTGTTAATTACCTGGAACTTTGGTTTTACAAATTTGAAATAGACACTCTTTTCATTTCCTCTAGCTAATCACCTAAATTGCAGTAGTTTTGGAATGGAAGAGCAAATCAGTTTGTGATCATTTCAGTCATTAAGGAAAAAGCATCCAAAGGATATTTCTTTGCAGGTCCTACTGATTTAGAAATATTCAGCTACATGAAATGATATCTAGCTCTTCTTTTTTCTGGCTTAAATTCTTACTTTCTATCCAAGGCAGAGGAGTCATGGTCATTACCAAATGATTTACCTTGCATCTATGTTAAATGAAGAATGCTTTTTTTTTTTTTTTTTAAAAGGTATTTTTAAAGATTTGGGTGAGACTTTATTTTTTTAAAATAGTGAAAACTGCAAAACATTTAAGTAACAATTAACAATCCAAATCTTCCTGATTATCATGTAGTGTGATTAGTCTGATTTCCCAGTTTTAAAGCCAAAGACCAAGAAAACACAGCCTCCTACATCTTTATTTGTCATACTTCTCTCGTTACCCAGGGGTGGGTTTCACCCACCTTCGTCTCGAAGGCAGAGAGTATTGCTGCCAATGCTGTTGCTGAATTCAGCAACATTCAATTAAAATTAAATGGTTTCCTTAGAAATAAAATTGAGAAGCAAGATGGCAGAAAGTTGATGGCCCTTGCCTTAAGGGAGCTTATTGTACTCTTGTATGAGTGTGTTGAAAGTTTCCACACTCAAAAAAAAAAAAAAAAGAAAGCTGGGCAGAAAAAAAATGAATACTACTTTAGAGAAGCAAAGAGGTTTAATAACCTATAACTGGATATTCCACACCAGTCTGAACTGACTGCATCAGAATCACCCGGGCGTTTGTTAAAAATATTCTTCCTGGGAACTCAGCTCAGACCCACTGAATCAGAATCTCCAAGGAGGGGGTGTCTAGGAATCTGCTCCTCAGACCATCATTTTGATGTGTGGTCAAATGTGAATCCCACGTATTGAACCACAGCTTGGGAGCACCTTGTCAGAATCAGATTTTCCTGCTCCTTTTCTCTCATTGAAGATGAAATATCGATACCCCTTCCCCTTCATTTGTTCAACAGACATTTGTTGACGTCTTATTATGTGCCAGTCTTTGCGCGAGGTGTCAGGGGAAATAAGGATTTACATACATGTCCTTGCCCTCATGGGGCTGATAGTCTAAAGAGCAGAGACAGGCGTTTTAAAACTTGAGGGAAAGAGATATAGCAAGTAGAGGAAACCAGGGGCTTGCCTCTTCCCGCAGTGCGCTAATATACCAAGCCAACTGAAATCCTTCCCCATCCTCCCTGCCCCCAGTAATCCTTCCTCAAAGAGATATCTGAGCCCCCAAATAACTTACTCATAAGTTATGACTCCAAGAAAGCATTTCCTATATTAGATCAGTCCAGTGCTATTTCTAACCTTAAAAGAATTTTAAACATCTTATCATACGCATTACTTCTTAAGTAAAGAGAACAGTATGATAAACCACTATGTACCCATCACTCAGCTTCAGTTATTTTTATTACCTAGAGAATCTTGTCTCATCTGAATTTCCCACCTTTTCTCCTCACCCTGGATTACTTTCATTATATCATTTCACATGGAAATATTTCAGTATGTATTTCTAAAAATATAGGCTCCTTTTTTCGGACATAAATAGAATATCATTGTATCTAAGAAATTAACAATAATTCCTTAGTATCATCAAATATTCAGTGCGTTTCTGTTTTCCCAACTGTCTTTTGTTTTAAATTTACTTTTTGGCCACGCTGCGTGGCCTTCAGGATCTCAGTTCCCCAATTAGGTATTGCACCTGGGCCACAGCAGTGAAAGCCTGGAATCCTAACCACTAGGCACCAGGAAACTCCAAATGTTAGGAATATTATAGTTTTTTTTTTTGGTCACGCAGCATGGCTCACGGGATCCTAGTTCCCCAACCAGGGATTAGCAGCAAAAGTGCAGAGTCGTCACTACTGGACCGCCAGGGAATTCCCCTCAACTGTCATAAAATTTTTGTACAGTTTGTTTAAATCAGGATCTAAATAAGTTCCACTCATTGCAGTTGGCTAATACATCTCTTAAGTAACTTTGTCTCTTCATCTTTTTTTTCTTGCAGTTTTTGTTGAAGAAATCAGATTTGTCCTATAGAATTTCTCATAGTCTAGATTCTGCTGATTTCATCCCCATGGTGTCATTTGTATTCTCTGTAAACTGATGGTTCAATCTAGAGGCTCCACCATTCCAGTCTGATCCTTTAAGCACATTTTAGTTGCACATTGGAACGTGAGTGTGTCTGATGAGCCAGGGGCAAACCATTGGTGAGATGGTGAAGGAGCATAGTAGGGATTGGTGCAAAAGTGGCACACCCATCCCCAGTGAGTAGTAGGAGGGAGGAAAAGGAACATTTATTGAGCATCCCACTGTATACGGCCACAGGACTAGGTACTTTCCATACGATCTCAGATAAATATGTGTGCTGTGTTGTGTACGGAGGATCAGTCCCATTTTCACATGCGGAAACTCTGGCTCAGAGAGAGTTCATAACCTGTCTGTTTCTCACGGTTAGTGGGTGGAGTCAGGATATGAACAAGAGTCTGTTTGTCTCTAAAGTATGTCCTTCTCTTGCCTCTGTACACATGGGGCTACAGGGCCAACCAGGCATTGTAAATGAGCACAATTGACCTGACACTGAAAAAAGAAAGAACAAAAAAAGCAACAGCCCAAGGGTGATGATAGGCAGCGCTTCCAATGGCCTCAGTGTTGGGAAGTGGAGAGGACTGTGGCAGGAGCCCCCCTCAGCTCCAATCCTGCTGTCATGTGGATCCAGTGTTGCTAGGTCTTTTGAGTTTTCAAGAGACGATAAGCATCTGAATTTCTGTGGAAAATCTCTAGATTTAAAAATGTTAGCTGCTAATTCTGATTTAAAAAAAACACCCCACACTGTTTAGGCCAGTGCTCTGGACCAAACCAAATGAATGTGCAGCCTGCCACCCCCGTACCTCCCCATGCTGCTAGGAAGTATGTCTGCAGAAGAGTGGCATTGAAGACTGCCTGAGTCAGCTGTCAGAGGTAGGTGTTGCCCTTGGCCTTAGAGAAAGGGAATAGTAAGCAGCTCTTAAAAGACATCAGGTGACAATGGAGCACATCTTCAAAAGGTGAGAGAGCCTTTAGATACTGTAAAAAGCCAAGTTTCTGAAGTCTCATCTGTTCAGATCAGACCTTGACAAAGGAACAGCCTTCATCATGTAACTTTCTTCACCCTCACGGTGATGCGTCCTTACTGTGTCCCAGACAGCATTCTGAGCACTTTATGTTTCAGCTCATTTGAACCTCACCGCAACCCTGTCATTATCCCTGTTACAGACCGGTAACCCGGGGCTGAGATTCGAACCCAGGTTGCCTCTAAAACCTGCTTCCTTACTTAATACCCTATGTGGTCGTTCTTCCATTAGGTAGTTCCTCATTCAAGGCATAGAATGTTTGAAGCTGGAAATCACTGGCTGTGGAGCCCTAAAGCTTTATGCTCTGCTATCTTGAGCTTTCAGTGAAACAGAAGAAGCTTTCTTTTTTTCAAGCAGAGCTTGATGAGTCTGAGCTAATTTACGTACCTTTCATCAGCTGGCGTTTACATCTCAATTCAGGTAGATAATTCCTTTTCCAAACACCTGTTTATTCTTTACTATCTCAATAGCAGATATAGGACAGGAAAATAAATTTATAAGTGAGTATCATTTGTCCTGTTTTCAGTTCAGTGGGAATGTCAACAGTTTAAAAAGTGACTTTATTGATAAGTAATATAGCATAATAAAATATAATAAAATACATTCTTCTTTGCTTTTCTGGAAGGAGGTAATTCATAGACGTTGGCTTTAAGCTTACCCAATCTTCTCAGTAAAGCTGGGAGCGTGGAGAGTAAGGACATTTGGGTTTCATTTCTTTGTGCAAGTAAAGGTACTTTGTCACAGTTATTTGCAAGAGTTAATAAGCCTATAGCTTATGTAGACAGTCATTTTCTTCCTCTCAGGCAACTCAAGGCTTCCTTATTACTGGGTATGGTGACTAATGAGGGCCTCTGCAGCTTCACTGAGATAAAAGGGCAGGGCAGTTTGGCATTCAGGCAAAGAAAACCCCTACTTGGCTTGGAGCATTCATGCCCTTCAATAACTACTCACTGAACTTGAGGACAAAGACCTTCTTTCCCATGCAGCTTCCTCCCTCCTTGTCTAGACATTCTGTAAGCAGTCTCCTAGTTACAGGGGTGCAGTGCTCCAGCCCCCCAAGCCTGTACCCAGCCTCCTGTCACCAGTCGGAGGGTGGATGTTGGGAGATGCAGCTCCTGTGCTGTGAGCTCCAGGGACTCTGGAGTTGTAATTCCCAAGAGGAAGTCATGAATCCTGAAAGGACTTTGATAAGGACAGTGATGATTAGAAATTGAGCTTAGGGGTACTTTACCACAGCTGATAGCACGATATCTAAAGCTGTCCAGTCCAGTTTTGTAGCCTTGAGCTACAAGTGGCTATTTGATTTTTAAAAAATGTTAATTGTGGTAAAAATACACGTAACATAAGATTTACTATCTTAACCATTTTTTTTTTTTTTTTTTTTTTGGCGGTACGCGGGCCTCTCACTGTTGTGGCCTCTCCCGTTGCGGAGCACAGACTCCGGACGCGCAGGCTCAGCGGCCATGGCCCACGGGCCCAGCCGCTCCGCGGCATGTGGGATCCTCCCGGACCGGGGCACGAACCCGTGTCCCCTGCACCGGCAGGTGGACTCTCAACCACTGCGCCACCAGGGAAGCCCCTGTCTTAACCATTTTTAAGTGTAAAGTTCAAGTAGCATTAAGTACATTCACATTGTTGTGCAACCCATCCCCAGAAATTTTTCATCCTGCAAAACTGACCCTGTGTACCCATTAAACAGCTAACTCTCTGTCCTCCTCCCCACTCCCACCCCTGCCTGCTCCAGCCCCTGGTAACCACCATTCTACTTTCTGTCTCTATGAATTTGACTACTCTAGGGACCTCATATAAGTGAAATTACACAGTATTTGCGTTTTGGGGACTGGCTTATTCTACTTAGCATAAAGTACAGATAAACGTACTTTGAAATATTCTTAACAAATACTTCCTAGGACATACCTGTAAGTTTAATTGTCTGTGGGGGTTAAATTGGAGTGTTTCATTAATTGGAACTGTTAGTTTATTGCTAACCTGGCAAGCATCCTAATTGGTATTTACCACAAAGAAGCCTATTCAGTAGACTTGCTCTTTAAGCCTGTTGCTTTTAAAGATTTTTACTTGAAAACCATAGTAAGAGAGAAATGTTATATTTCAGCCCAGTACATACAGATACTTATATGTGTATATCTGAACTTAAAGTTTCTTGTACGAGCGCTTACTTTTACTATGTGAGATGCACACGTTCTTTTCTAAAAAATGCTGATCTCGTCCACTATATTGATTTCATAACCCACAAAAGGGCCACAACATGCAATTTGGAAAACACTGCTATAGACATTCCTGGGTTCAGTTTTAGGCCTGTAGTATAACCCTGTACCCACATCCCCACCTCTGGATCCCTGTGGTTCAGAAGACAGCTTCAGAATTGTGCCTCAAAGCAAGCAAGTTAAGAAAAAAGCCATCAGTCATGGCTTTATTTCCGAGTAAGCTTTGTTCACTGATTTTAATGCTGGGTTAAGTAGAGTGTAGTTACAGAAAATTCATTATTGAATGGTTATACTGTTTTCCAAAGCTGAATATAAATGATAAAAAAAGTCTATGTAATAAATTTCTGCATTAGCATGTGTGATTGGGAGTTAATTAAATTTTAGTTTATTTTTCTTCGTGGAAGAGATGATGACATTTCATAATGCTGTATAAGATTATAGAGGGAAAGGGAGAAAAATGGTAAAGTCGGTTTTTTGTGTCATACATGAATGATTTAACAGTTTAGAAAAAATCCTGTAAACAGAGATTTCAAAATGCATGTTTTATACAGTATATAGATGAGTTAACTTTTCAGATTTTTTAATCTGGTATGTTAGCCAGTATTTTGACAAATAATGGGAACAAAATTGAGATTCCTGGAATTAGTTTCAAAAGAATTTCATCTCAGGGTGAGCAGAAAATTGGCTTTCTGATGGGCCAGTTTTTCTTTTCCTGTTTAAGGAGGCGACTGCAGGAGGCCTGCCCGCTATTTGTGTAAATAATAGTAATGAAAATTTGTGTACTCCCTGAGTAACTCTGAATTGGGCAGGCTGTAAAGAAAAAAAAAAGGAAAACAAAGTACTAGAGAATAACTATAATAATGCTGAATAAAAAACTTGTCCTAACTATAACTCAAATAAGAATTTGCCACTTTTGAAATTTTAGATGTTGAGACATTGAAATAGAGCCAAATTTTTTCCTTAAAATAAAATTCCTAAATCGGTAATATCCCCTGGGTTTATTTTTTTTTTAATCTTTTGTGTGTGATTATATAAGTATAAATACTTGTAGGAAAATTGAAAACAAAGGAAAATATAAAAAAACCAGAAAGAATTTAGTGGTCAGGCTACCACTTCTGGTCTTTTTCTATGCATATTTTCATGTAGTTAAGATAATTTTTTTTAAATAAATTTATTTATTTTATTTATTTATTTTTGGCTGCATTGGGTCTTTGTTGCTGCTCGCGGGCTCTCTCTAGTTACGGCGAGCAGGGGCCACTCTTCATCGCGGTGGGCAGGCCTCTCACTGCGGTGGCCTCTCCCGCTGTGGAGCACGGGCTCCAGGCACGCGGGCTCCAGCAATTGCAGCATGTGGGCTCAGTAGTTGTGGCTCACGGGCTCCAGAGCACAGGCTCAGCAGTCATGGCGCACGGGCCCAGCTGCTCCGCGGCATGTAGGATCTTCCTGGACCAGGGCTCGAACCCACGTCCCCTGAATCGGCAGGCGGGCCCTCAACCACTGCGCCACCAGGGAAGCCCTAAGATAATTTATTTTGGACACCCCCCCACCTCCCCAAACCATTTCTCCATGCAATTAAAAACTCTTCACAAACATTTTAATGGTTTTATAGTATTCTACCATATAGTTGTAGCATAAATTTTTAGCCACTTCTCTGATGCTGGACAGTTAAGTTTCCATCAGTTTTTCACCTGTATAAATACCGCTGTAATGCACACTTTTGTGCATGAATCTTGTCCATATTCCTGATCATTTCCTTAGAGTAGATACACAGAAATGGAACTCCCTTCCATCTACTGCTGTCTCCTCCCTGTCACAGCCAAACTTCTTTGAAAAGCTATCTGTGTGCACTGGCTCCATTTCCTTCCTAAAACCTGGCTTAAAAGCCTTCAGTGGCTTTAGTGTTTATTATGGGACAGACACTAAAGTCCCTGCTGTTGCCTTCAAGACCCAACATGAACTAGCCTCTCTCCCTGCATCTCCAGCCTCTTCCCTGTTACCTCTGGCTCAGCCACACTGGCTATTGGATGTAATGGCTCCTTCCCCTTTCTCCAGCCACAGGGCCTTCAAACCTGCATAGCCTCCCTCTGGAATAGTCTCACTCCCCCACCCATCTGTCCTTTGTGGACTATAAGGTAAGGTATCTACTTAGAGGAAGTGGTTGGAAGTTTGAAGAGAAGTGAAGGTCTCAAAAGTGCATTTAGGAGTTAAAGAGAGGAATTGACCAGACAAAGTACACAAGGGGTTTCCAGGTAGCAATGAGGGCCACCTTCCGGGTATATTCAGAGTCAGGAATGTGAGCTTCCCATCAAGGGAAATGGAATTGTCCTCTAGGGCTATGATCACCTTTAGCTTCCGGAGAAAAGAGCTTTGCTTAAACTCAGTTCACCTGATGAGTTCCGTATCCACTTCCTGTGTTTATTTTTCTCAGTCTTGTAGCATTGTCCTACCTCCTCTTGACTAATTCAATTTATGTGGGTGATAGCACGATTTGTCATAGAATAAGTGGAGGACTTTACAAATAAATACTTTTGGGGTCATTGGAAACCTCAATGTGAAAGTCCTCATTTCTGGGTTTATTGGGAAGTTGTAAAGTTGCTCTGTTCAGTAGGATTTCTGCTACCCACCTGTGGCTATTTAAATTGAAATGAATTAAAATTTGTAATAAAATTAAAAATTTAATCCCTTAATTACACTAACTACACGCCAATAGCCACTTGAGGCTGGTGGCCACCGTATTACACAGTGGAGATGGAACATTTTCGTCATTGTAGAAAGTTCTGAACAGCGCTGATCTAGAGAGCAGACGAGGATCCAGCGAAGTCATCTCTGAGGCTAGTCATTGTGTAGAATGGTGATCCAGGAAAAGTAATGGACAGTTGGCTTTGGCTAGTTTGCTACAGGTTGTGATACACAGTTTATGGGTTCATCTAACATTAAAAAAAAATGACATAAAAATTCTGCTCCCTTCTGGCATTCCCAATCATTCCCCAAATTCAGCAGAAAAGCCAGCCTCTCTGGGCCCACATATCCCTGGGCTTCCTTTGCCTATGTATTCGTCATGGTCAAGTGACTCAGATGACCTGCTGACCAAGCAGATGTCCAAGCTGAAGAATAAGTGCTAGTCAAAAACTCCTAGGGGCAGGACAGGAATAAAGACACAGACATAGAGAATGGACTTGAGGACACAGGGAGGGGGGAGGGTAAGCTGGGACGAAATGAGACAGTGGCATGGACATATATACACTACCAAATGTAAAATAGATAGCTAGTGGGAAGCAGCCACATAGCACAGGGAGATCAGCTCCGTGCTTTGTGACCACCTAGAGGGGTGGGATAGGGAGGGTGGGAGGGACACGCAAGAGGGAGGGGATATGGGGATGTATGTATATGTATAGCTGATTTGCTTTGTTATACAGCAGAAACTAACACAGCATTGTAAAGCAATTCTACTCCAATAAAGATGTTTAAAAAAAAGAAAGAAAAAAAAGATTTATCTGTTATTTATTTAATTTATTTTTGGCTGTGTCGGGTCTTAGTTGCAGCATGTGGGATCCTCGTTGAGGCATGCGGCATCTTTCGTTGCGACGTGCAGGCTCCTCGTTGTGGTGCGTGGCCTTTTCTCTTGCTGTGGTGTGCGGGTTTTTCTCTTCTTTGGTTGCGGCGCGCAGGCTCCAGGGTGCGTGGGCTCTGTAGTTGTGGCATGCGGGCTCAGTTGCCCCGCAGTGTGTGGGATCTTAGTTCCCTGACCAGGGATGGAACCTGCGTCCCCCACGTCGTAAGGTGGACTCTTCACCACCGGACCACCAGGGAAGTCCCAGATTTTTACTGTTTTTTTTTTTTTTAATTTTTATTTATTTATTTATTTTTGGCTGCGTTGGGTCTTCGTTTCTGTGCGAGGGCGTTCTCTAGTTGCGGCGAGCGGGGTACACTCTTCATCGCGGTGCGCGGGCCTCTCACTGTCGCGGCCTCTCTCGTTGCGGAGCACAGGCTCCAGACGCGCAGGCTCAGTAGTTGTGGCTCACGGGCCCAGTTGCTCCGCGGCATGTGGGATCTTCCCAGACCAGGGCTCGAACCCGTGTCCCCTGCATTGGCAGGCAGATTCTCAACCACTGCGCCACCAGGGAAGCCCTACTGTTTTTAAGGATCGAGTAAAGTAAGGTTCTGCTCGTAGATCAGACACCAGCACTTTTGACATGGCCCCACAACGGGGGCAGAAGGGAAGTCCTATTACATACGAGAGTCATACAAACACAGGACAACGCGTTCTTTCCCGATCTTACCTTCTTCTGGGTCTGTTTCACTTGATTTGGCTCAGCCAGCAATTCTTCCCACCTCCAAATTCTAGGAATCCTCTATAAAGGCATTTTATCTTATAATTATTGTAGGTCTTCCTTACGCATACAGAGTCTTGGTTTATTCCTCTCTACCCCTCAAGTTTGAAGATAATGTGGTTTTGTGAAAATGGGAAAGGTTAAGAGGAGGAAGAACTGGAGTCTCTTTTATTTTCTTGCCTTTTCTTTCCCCCAAAGGGGCTAGGGGCTATTTTCCTGAGCTAGGAGGGAATTATTTGCAGAGTTATGGACTACCTACTTCTCTGTGCCCTGGGGAGGGACCTGTCATAAGCACTGCCAGGAAGAACTCTGGCAGCCTGGGGTGTGTGTACACAGACTACCCTGAAGTAGCCTGGATGTAGACGTAGCAATATGGTTCCTCACAAAGATGTTTCTAAACGTAGAATGTTGCTGACTCTGTGACTTGATAACTGGTCCAGTAATGAGTGAGGGGAGTTGATTTTGATTAGCTTCCTCAACAGAAATTTTGAGACACTGCTCTATTTGAGTGGTCAAAACCCAAAGAAAATATCTCGTATACTCACGTAGCCTCTACAAGTTGCAAAATATGTTCTCAAGAATCATTTCATTTGATGCTCATGATACATCTGTGGGCTGGGGCAAAACATGAGGCTCAGGGCTTCCCTGGTGGCGCAGTGGTTGAGAGTCCGCCTGCCGATGCAGGGGACACGGGTTCGTGCCCCGGTCTGGGAAGATCCCACATGCCGCGGAGCGGCTAGGCCCGTGAGCCATGGCTGCTGAGCCTGCGCGTCTGGAGCCTGTGCTCCGCAACGGGAGAGGCCACAACAGTGAGAGGCCCGCGTACCACAAAAAAAAAAAAAACCCAAAAAACAAAAATCCATGAGGCTCAGAGTGGTAAAGTGATTTGCTCAAGGTCACACAGCTAGTAGGTGACGAGGCTGAGTTTTGAATCCCAGTTGCTTTTCTGAGAATATTGCTTTACTTCTCATTTATATTTTAATGGAGAGGCAGATGGTAAGGATAGTTCCTGATGCTCCAGTGGGATGGATGATGAAGCTGGCTGCTGAGACAGGGAACCTTAGGAAGGGATCCAGTTTAGGGAAAATGATGAACTCAGCTTTGGATATCAGGTAGGCTGGGTCTGTGGGTCAGGAGCTCAAGGAGAGAACTGAGCTGGAATTATATATGTAGGTCACTGGTTCGTAAATGACAAGCGAAGCTCTGGGCATGGATGAGTTTTCCCAGAAAGAAAAGAGCATTAAATGAGGAAGGAAGGGCCAAGCAGTGAGGATGCTCGATGGCCAAGTAGAAGAGAACTAGCCAGCCCAGGAGCAGTTAGAGGGGCGGGAGGAAAGCCAAAAGGTGCTTGAGTGTTATGTCATTGAGGTAGAGAAAGATATATATGAAAGAGTGGGGTATCTTTCAGTTTATTTCCAGACCCATTTCCCCATGAGCACCCCAAAAACTATCATATGGCAGCCATGCATCTCTAGATCAGAGGCACTTCAGTAGTGCACTGTTACAAAGTATATTTATTTATTTTTGTATTGCTGTGACAGATGGCAGCATGTGTGTTTTCTGCCTGGAACAATAACCTTTCCATTCTCCTGCGTCCTTGCACTTTTGGCTGTCACTGCGGTCTGTTGCGAACCTGAGATCCTTTATTCCCACAGAGTACTAAACAATATCTGGTGTCAGTGGTTTTGTGATTCTACTCCAGACACCCCACCTTTATTTGCCAGCTGGGCTCTCTTTTTTTTTTTGCGGTACGCGGGCCTCTCACTGTTGTGGCCTCTCTCGTTGCGGAGCACAGGCTCCGGACGTGCAGGCTCAGCGGCCATGGCTCACGGGCCCAGCCGCTCCGCGGCATGTGGGATCTTCCCGGACCGGGGCACGAACCCGTGCCCCCTGCATTGGCAGGTGGACTCTCAACCACTGCGCCACCAGGGAAGCCCCAGCTGGGCTCTCTTAATGAGCTCGCTGCACACAGTTCAATACTAGAACTCTCTTAGTGGGTGAAATATGTTTGAAGAACTCACCGGTGGAATGTTCCATGTTAGGCCTGCTTCCATTCTTTCTCTTTTCAGGATGGCTTTAGCTCCTCCAAGTTACTGTTTTGTGGCCTTCCCGCCACGTGCGAAGGACGGTCTGGTGGTATTTGGGAAAAATTCAGCTCGGCCCAGGGATGAAGTGCAAGAGATTGTGTATTTCTCGGCAGCTGATCATGAACCTGAGAGCAAGGCTGAGGTAAGTCACGTGTTACTGTCTCTCAGTTAACATGTATCCTCTTTCTCTGGCTTTGTCCAGCACCTTGATGTCTTAACCTGGAAGCCTGCTCACAAGTCAGAACTGTCATGTGGGTTCTGTTGATTCCTGTTTCCATTCAGGTTTGTTCATAGCCTTAAAAACAGGGTGACATGGAGAATTCTACATTCGTTGCTATGGCCCATGTTTTATACTTAAGTAAAATATTTACACAATTCCAAAGTGAAATCTATGAAATAAGGTATATTCATAGAAGTCTGGCTTCTGCCTTTGTATCATTCACTCCATTGCCTTTTTCTTCTATAGGTTATCATGTTTTGGAAGTTTGGGGGTTTATCCTTCCATTTAAAAAATTATATATTAATATATGGAATAAACTACACACACACATACATATCCATATGAATATTTATCCCAGTCCCTTTCCTCTCTTCTTAGATGAATGGTAGCATGCTATATACACTTTTTTCCACTTTGCTCTTTTCAACTAAAACTATCTTGCAGGTCACTCCATCTGGTCTCTAAAGAGATTCTTCATCCCTCATTTACAGCTGTGTAGTATTTCATTCTGTGGATGTAATCAGACTTTAATCGGTCCCATATTGCTGGACATTTGGGTTGGTTTCCAGTCTTTTGCTCTTACAAATAGTGCTGAAGTGAATAATAGCCTTGTGCATCTGTCACAGTATCTTGTCTCGGTTTATATATTTTTATCATGTTAAAAATTATCCACCAGTTCTTATTTTGAGTGCTTAGTCAGTATTTCTTTGGAATAGGTGCCTAGAAATGGGATTTCTGAGTCACAGGGTATGTAAATAGGTAATTTTGTTAGATATGGTCAAATTTCCTTTCATAGCTGGTGTACCGTACCATTTTGCGTTCCCACCAGCAATGTAAGACGGTGCCTGTTTGTTCATGTTCCCAGAGTGTGTTGTCAAACTCTCATGATGGCTATTTCATGTTAGTTTTACATTCTGCTCTTTTACTAAATTCTTTTATTGGTTGTGTCAGCTTTTATTCTTGATTCTCTTGGGTTTTCCAGGTATGTTGTTATAAAACCTGCAAATAGAGGTTGTTTGATTGTTCTTACATCTCTAATTATTTTCTGCTTTGTTTGGCTTATAGCTTGGATTCAGTATTAATAGTGAGGGAGATAATGGATATCTTTGCCTTTGTTCCTGACCTGAGGTGGGGGACAGCCTCTAGTGCTTCCACATTAAGTAAGATGCTGGTTTGGGAACAGAGATTTATATAGCTTTGTCATGTTAAAAAGTATACATCAATTCATACTTTGATTGCTTTTAAATCCTCAAGAATAGGTGTGACATTTTGTTAGAGATCTTTCCAGTGATTATGGAGATGATCCCCTGATTTTTTTCTTCCTATTTAATGATAAGTTGAACCATCTTTGCATTCATGGACTAAACTTCTTGGTTATGGTATATTTAGTTGTATGTGTTTAAATTGTAATTGTTTGTTGAAGGATGAAGAATTTGGATGAAAAAAATGGGAGCTAGTAGATTAACAAACTCTTGCCCCTGACATCATCTGTATTCTTTGATGTTCTATGCTTTACAAAATAAACTGATTTTTCTGGTGACTGTGCTAGGTTTTAAGTGAGTATTCATCAGTGCGTATTTCATTTTCTTATCTGAATCTTTATCTGTTTCGATCCTTTAAAAGCATTAAGCATCACCAGAGCAACAGAACTCCACAAGGAGCTGCTTATGCAAGGTGAATTCAACAGAGACACTGAGACGAACAGGCAGAGTGCATGAGTCTGTGGTCGAGGCAGCGGCAGACTGGCTCCCACAGGATATTCGCCAGAACCACTTGCCTCTCGTGTTGCACCACTAACTTGGTCCAAGCCCCTAAGCTTCAGCGGGACCTTCCTTTCATACAGGCAGAAAAGAGTGCTAGGTTCTCTGGCGCTCATGCTAGCTTTTAAATGGGTATTCAGTAATGTTTGAATGTCCATGTTGTTTGCATCTGAATGTTTCTTTCTGTTCCTGGAACAGAGTGGGCTCGGTATGGATGAAGTTGGCTTGGTTTGCGTTGTTACTGACCTTCCCTGTCTGTCTTCCCTAAATGTTTCTTTTTCCCAGAGAGTCATGCAAAACTGAAGCAACACTTTGATTTTCATGTGGGCAGATTTAATTTCCCAAAGATGGCTATACGAAATCCCATTCCACATGTACTTCTCACAGTGTGATAGACACGCCTCCATGGAGTGGAGGGTTTATGCCCCCCCCCACCCCTGCCACGAATCTTGGTGAGGACTTCCGATGGCATCATGCAGTGAAGCGTGACGGAGGTGATGCTGTGTGACCTCCAGGGCTGGGTCATAAAAGGATTCAGCTTCCACTCATCTCCCTCTTTTGGAACTCTAGCCCTAAGATCCCAGGCACCATGCTGGGGGGAACCCAAACACCCATGTACACAGACCATGGGGTGGGGCCCACATGGAGAGCCTACAGCTAGTGCCAGCTGCCAGATGTGTGAGTGAATGACATTTCAGTGATTCCAGACCTCAGGCTCTATGGAGTAGAGGCACACCATCCCTTCTGTGCCCTGTCCAGATTCCTGACTCATCAAATTCACGAACATAATAAACGGTTGTTTTACACCACTAGATTTGGGGTCATTTTTTAGTAGCCATAGTAACTACAATATTGTACAAAGCCTTTTATAAATATGGCTGAAATAAATATTTTAGAAAACATTTGTTTTCTTTTTTGGGGAATAGGTTAAATAAGTCTGTATTTTACTCACGGTTACAGTCATTTTAGGAAATAGACTAGATTCCTTTCACTAGTTAACCTATGGTATATTAATGCTCAAATACACTATAGGTTACATTATGTCCCTTTGCATAAATAAGTGCAGCTTGATATATACCAGAGTTAGTCCCTAAGGCAGCCCTGACCTTTTTTCTGAGTTGGATATCTGTGTTCTGAGTTGCCTCTGCACGTTTCCACATCCACACTCTGCAGGTAAAATAACTCTACGGATCCAAAACCAAATTCACTTTCCCCGTCTCATCTGTTCCCCTAACAGCGCTATTGTCTGCCGCATCGTTTAATCTAGAAACCAGACAGAAGCGTTGACCCCCGTTTTCCCACTTCTCTGTGGATGCACGGGGGTGGCTGTCACTGCGTCTTGTTGCTTCCTCTCCTGTGTCCCCACCTCCACCCCACGGCCCCCAGCTCATTCACACCCACCCCCATCTCCCTTCGGCTTTAATCTGCTTATTGGTGCCCAGGTCTCTTTCTCCTGAATTCTGTTCCCTGCAGCGTCACCAGAATTTTCTTTCCAGATCACAGCTTTGTCATTGCCTTGTTTAAAAATGTTTGGTTGCTTATAGGATGAGAGTCCAGGCTGATTTGTATGCCATTCACAACTCTTCCTGATTGGCACCCTGCTCACTTTTCTTTCTTTTCTTTTCAATTACTAGACAGTTTCAGAGCAGATTTAAGTTTCCAGAAAATTGAGTATAAGTACAGAGAGTTCTCATATAACCCCTCAACTCCCCCCAACCCCCTGCCTCCCAGTTTCCCCTATTATTAACATTTTGTCCTAATATGGTGCATTTGTTGCAATTGATGAGGCTGTACTGATACATGATTATTAACAAAGGCAGTAGTTTACATTAAAGTTCACTCTTTGTGTTATATATTCTGTGGGTTTTGACAGTTTCTAATATCATGTATCTGTCATACAGAGTAGCTCCACTGCCCTAAACATCCTCCGTGTTCTGCCAGGTCGTCTCTCCCTTCCCCTAACCCCTGGCAACCGCTGATCTTTTCACTGTCTCCATAGTTTTCCCTTCTCTAGAAGGTTATATAGTTGGAATCATATAGCATGTAGCCTTTTCAGATTGGCTTCTCTCACTTACTAATATACATTTAAGATTCATTCATGTCTCTTCCAGGCTTGATAGAATGTTTCTTTTCAGCTCTGAATAATATTCCATTGTCTGGATGTACCATAATTTATTCTTCCATTCACCTATTGAAGGACATCTTGGTTGCATCCAAGTTTGGGCAATTTTGAATAAAGTTGCTGTAAAATTTGTGCGTAGGTTTTTGTATGGACATAAATTTTCAACTCATTTGGGTAAAGATACTTTTTAATGTAATTTTACGTTTTGAATAGGTGATATATTGGTGTGGTTCAAAGATTTAATAACATTAAAAGGTTTACAGTAAGCAGTCTTAATCTCCCCTTATTCCTGTCTACCGATTCCCATCTTTTATCTATTTGTTTGTCTGTTTATTTATTTATTTTTGGCTGCGTTGGGTCTTTGTTGCTGCACGCAGGCTTTCTCTAGTTGCGGTGAGCTGGGGCTACTTGTGGTTGCAGTGTGCAGGCTTCTCACTGTGGTAGCTTCTCTTGTTGCGGAGCACGGGCCCTAGGTGTGTGGGCTTCAGTAGTTGTGGCATGTGGGCTCAGTAGTTGTGTCTCGCAGGCTCTAGAATGCAGGCTCAGTAGTTGTGGCACACAGGTTTAGTTGCTCCGTGGCATGTGAGATCTTCCCGGACCAGGGCTCAAACCCATGTCCACTGCAGGGGATACGGGTTCAATCCCTGGTTGGGGAACTAAGATCCTGCATGCCATCCGGCGTGGCCAAAAGAAAAAAATAAATAAATAAAATTGTGGGTTTTTTTTTTTTTAAATGGAGGTTTCATTTAAAAAAAGAGTCACTGTGATTGCTCATCTGCCCACCTACCCACCCTTCCAACTGGTCCATCCTACCAGGTGGTCTTCTCTTCCAGTTCGTCCCCTTTCTTACCCTTCATCTTTCACTCAGTCTGTCCATCGGTCTGCTTGTCCATCTGTCATCTACTCTATGTCCAGTTCACTTTGCTTGAGATGGAGGAATAAGAAATGGGGTCCTCCAGCACAGAGTTCCTCAGTTTCTAAAATTACACTGCACATTTTTGTTCAGATGCACAGCTGGCAGATTGGAACATTTTATTTTCTGTTCTTTAGTCTTTCTTCTGTGGATTCTGGGTTTTTAACAACTCCTCATTTGGTTGCAGGGTAGGATGGATAAGTATGTATCAAACTGTGAAATCCCCTGTGTCCTCTCTGAGGATGCTATACACTGTGCATCACAGAACTCGTCTCCCTTTGCCTCAGGCCCTGCTTCTCCCTGTGGGTAGGGGCGTTGAAGAATCAGATGAATAATTTCCTGGATTATGATGTTCTGTGTGTGCATGGGTGCATTTGTGTGTGTGCGGATGTGCATCTGTGCTCATGGATGGGTATAGGTCTATTCTTAAATGGTTAAACCTTCTATTTAAGAAAAAAATGGATCCAACATTAGAATATTTTCCTGGAAGAACAATGGATTTCAACTACAGTTTACATGAGTCATACTTGGTACCCAAGAGAGTAATTATACCACAATTTATGGAGACAGAATTTTTTTTTTTTTTTTGTGGTACGCGGGCCTCTCACCATTGCGGCCTCTCCTGTTGCGGAGCACAGGTGGCTCCGGACGCGCAGGCCCAGTGGCCACAGCCCACGGGCCCAGCCGCTCCGCGGTATGTGGGATCCTCCCGGACCGGGGCACGAACCCGCGTCCCCTGCATTGGCAGGCAGACTCCCAGCCACTGTGCCACCAGGGAAGCCCGAGACAGAATTCTTGATAGCCAAGTCAGGTTTGATACATAATGTTTTTTGAAAGATTCTCTTATTATTATATATTAAACCTTACCTCCATTTTTCTCTCCTTTAGAATTCATTGTTTCCTTTTCTTTGAAAGTTAGTTTGAATTTATTTTTATTTTCTACTGTATGAAGTTCAGTGTGGGATTAGTATCCTCAGCAAGGTTATACAACTTTCACAATTGGGGTGGGTTTTTAGTAGATCATTTCCCTTTTCTTCCCCAATGAAAATATTTGCAAGAAGAATAGAAAATTACCAATTAATGATAGCTGGTGGTGTTGTTAGTAGCATTGTTTAGGTGGTGGCTGTATTTGTGGTGTTTGGAGTATGTGTGTACATGGTGGGGCAGGGAGTGGGTCCTGAATGTTAATTCTGAAGATTATCCCCTACAGCAGGAGAGCACAAGTCATTCTGAAATCAAAGAAATCTGACCAGAGCTCCATGGCCACTAAGTAGATTGTGTGTCTTTCTTCCTGTTTTCCTGTTTTCTTCTCTTCAGCCCCAGGAGCAGGAGTCTCCAGCCTTCTGTGGGGCCAGAGCGTCTCCCTTGCTCCGTGGGAGAGTGGCTCGGCAGGGGGCTTCCTTCCATCACGTCCCCTTTCCCAATCCTGTTTCTGACGCCAGGCCTTTGGATTGTCCATCCTCAAAGATCTTACAGCTTCAGGGGAATAAAAAGCAGCTCTTCTAAAGTGTGGTCAGCATCTTCTTTTGTCTTTGTTTAGACTCATATGAGCCTTAAGGGCACATTTTCAAAAGTCAAGTAGCAGGCAGGACACTGGAATAAAACAATTAAAAAACGAACAACCTCAGTGATAATTGGCAGTGCTGCTTTAGAGTCACACATTTTCTAAAACTAAAACTATTTCCCTGAAGCATCCCATTTTCCCTGCCTTTGTTTCCCACCCTAAGAAGTCTGGCTGACTCATCAACTCATTTCACAGTGGTTTTCGCTGGTGGTGCCAGGGTTGTGTTCACCATCTGAGTACAGTAGGAAAGGCACAATGATTGCGTTTCATTAATTGAAACGTCTATTGTGTGAGTGTCTCTATTCCACTTTCACTGGGTGATATCCAGAAATAGTGTGTGCAGGAATGTGCAAGGGGTAGGCGACAGCATGACGCTGATTTTGCTTTTCGTTTTGGACACCATCACACAAAATAATAAAGGGTTTGCCCTGAACAAGAATTGTCATTTGTTTTTGTCTCCGGGGCCTTGTCAAGGTTTATCTTTCCATCCTCCAACCTGGCATATGTCCCCAGGAGCCACCTGAGAGCGACAAGCTCAGCGCAGGTAATACTTTTAAAAGCTCAGTGATTAGCATTAGGCAGGGCTGATATTTACAAGTGTGCCTCACCACGCCCCCTGCCCTGGGCATTCTTATGTTGCTGTGTGGCCTTGGCCCCCAGAAGTCACACTAGCTGACAGATTTGTTTTATTAAAGGCTGGGTGGGTGTGGCCATGGGGCAGCAAGACGAACTGCTCCTCTTTTTCTGAAGCCCCCTTGAACAGCTTAATCACCGAAGTGAGGCCTGAACTGTCCCTGTAAAGACTGATCTTCTGAGTGGTGAACGTTTTCTCTTTGCTTTTTTTCTCATAGAAACTTGGCTAGGACTTTTGACTTTAGAACTAAACTGTTTTTCCAGGCTGAAAGAAAACTTCAGGTACTTTTGGATTTTTTTCCCCCAGAGACACCTTCCCTGCTACCTCAAATCCCACTTTTTCTCTGCCTTGTTAATAATGTGGAAACTGTGAGTGTCAGTGAATTTTACTTAAGAAAATGACTGCCTGCAGAGTTCATGTTCTAGATGGCTGACTTTACAACGTTTAACTCATTACATCTTGTGTAAATGTTCCTTATTTGTGAGGCTTGCTCCCAAACTGGGATTTTAAGTAACCGATCTCTATGAGACAAGTGTGTCCATCCTCCCTACTCCCTCCTACACCTGGGTGTCATTAGACAGATTTCAAACCCAGTGGGCCATGTGTGAATTGCAGCCACAGAAGGGCCCTTGTGAGGCCCAGACTTCCGTGGTCCATGACAAAGATGCCCCGAGGGGCATGTGTTATAGGCTCACTAAGGCTGGGGTGCACACCCATCCACCTCCCGTTCCCCGACCCTGTGGCCTGTGAGGAGATCTGGGGCATCAGCTTGCAGCCTGGTGCTTGGGAGGTGCTGATTTAGCCCATCTGGCTAGTTGGGGATCTCCTTCCTTCCTCATGATTCTAAGTTTGGCCTGAAAAGTGTCAGGTTGGCTGCATGTATTTTGGACTCCCACAGAGACCATATGGTCTTTTGCATTCAGTGTTCAACATTTTTATCTGTCAGTACTTATTGAGCTTTTGCAGTCCTGTGACTCAGTGCCATCGTAGCTCCCCTAAGTGGCAGGGTGGAGGACCTCCCTGAACCGTGAACACATTTTTGACATCCCCACCTGTCTCTTCTCAGGCTCTTACCTCTGTCTGGAATACCTCGATGTCTGGCCTACTTTTCAAGATCAACCTAAATGTCACTCACTTGATAAAACCTCTGCCCACTTGGTTGTGTTCCCTTTCCTTTGAACCTCTATTATGCTCCCTCCGACCTGTGTTATTCATTCGTTCACTCACTTATCCATTCATTCATTCAAAAAAAGGTTTATTGATGCCTACTATATACCAGATTTGGGATATGTCGTGAACTAAACAGCAAAGATCTCTCCCTCCTTCCCTTCTGTAATCTCTCAATAGCGCTTACGTTCCAGCTGGTGGAGATAGCATACATAAACAGCACGTACGATACGTCAGTCAGTTATATAGTATTTTGGAAGGGTCAAAATGGCATGGAACAGTGAAAGGAAAAGGAAGGGCAGGATCGTGTCGATCAGAGTACGAGGTGGGAGGAGGGGACGAGATGCAGTGCATACAGGCCTCAGTGACACTTACTGAAGTTGGCCTGTGGTCGTAGTCTGCGTATGTGCCTTCTCCTTCTTTCCCAACTGAAGGGACAGAGACTGGGTCTCCTCACTGATTTATCTGCCAGCAGCACTTAGCAGGAAATGCCTTGTGTGTGGTCGGTGCTCCGTAGATACTTGGTGAAATGGGAACAAATGTGTCAAAATGAATTTGAGGGCAAATAAAAAGCTCATTTCCTATTTTGCTTTTTTCCTGTCCTTACAAAAAATACTTTATGATAAATCTGTGCTTAAGAACCTGAGATTCCTTGCCTATTTACTTAGTCTTTGCAAGATAGAGTTTGTCACTGGACCTCAGTGGGTACAGGGGTTTTGGAAAGTGTTGATCAATGCTGCTTTTGGCATGAAATAGTACAATTCTAACATATAAACTTCAATTCCACTTAGAAGAGCACAGAGGACCGTAGCTTGTTTACCACCTTGGCCAGCCTTTTGCTGTAAAAGAATCATTTTTTTAAAACAATAAATAACTTTCGGGAACTGAATAGGGGAAAACATTTCAAGAGTATATTTTACTATCAATTTGCCATGAAAAATTCAACGGTCTCTTGACAACCTCCGGGTTTAATTAGCTTTCAGTTTACAAATACTTACCAAGTGAAATAACATTATCCCAGTGCAGAGCAATACCTAACGTGGATCGTGAAGATACGGATGTCACGTGATCAGTGAGTGTGCATTTCAGCTCTTACCTGAGGTTTAGAGATTATGGAAAATCAATGCAGAGTAGCTTTCTGGGCTGCATTCAGTCCATATAAGTGGGTCTTGAATCAAAAAAATGATCTAAGGCTGCAGTTGATCCAGTGCTTTCAGGTGCCCAATTTAAAATGCAAATGGCTGCTGTGGCTGATAAATTTCTCCCCTGAGAGCTGAAAAGCTCTGTGTAATTTAGAGCCCTGAGTTCCACACTGCAGCTTCCATGGGAAGAGTATGTGTGTCATAGACTGCTAGCATGTCAGCGTCAGGAGGCTCCTGTGGACAGCCTAGTTTAGTGCTTTTCCAACTGCTCTAGCCGAGTCCTCCCAGGGGCCCGGTGTGGGGAGGGGAAAGGCTCTGAGTTATCTATCCCCAGTCCCATGCCTGTTCTTCCATTCACCTCAATACACTTTGACCAGTTTTATTGTCTTTATGCTTTTATGTAAGAGTTTGTATGGAGGAAGTGTTCTGAGGCTAAAAATATCAATACTTGGAAAGAAGTAGCTTGATCTAGATTAGCTCATTCATTTTGCAGGTAAAGACACAGCAGCCTGGAGAAGTCAGACACAGCTCTAAGTGGTTATGTGCTGCAGTTGTGACAGCAGTTAGGAATATGCCTCTCTGGGACTGTTTCCTTATTTGTCCACCTCGTGGGCTTAGTGTGGGAAATCAAATGGGACAGACCAGGAAGCACAATGGATAAGAGAGTGTACATTTAATGCGTTAGTTAAATGTAAAGTATCACTATAATTTTCTCTTTTCTACCACTAGAGCAATCATGTGGGTTGTCAAACTGTGTTCCAGGGAGCCCTAGGGATCATTGCAGGAAGCTTAGGGGACCTCTTTTCTTCAGACAAACCATCTTTCCTTTTATCTGCTTTCTATGTTAGGCATCTGGGTAAAGTTTCTTTTATAGATAGGACTCTATAACTTTCAAAAAGTTTGAAAACCACTGATCTAGAAGGAATTTTGCAAATGAATAGCTATGCTTGTTTAAAATGCTGGTGGCCTTCTGTGCCCATTGAAAAGGCTAGATACAGAATATTCAGGGCAGAGCTTGCTTGAATACCTGGTTGGAGAAGGTGGGCTGCTGTAGATGTAAACATTATGCACAGATTGGCCTGAACCAAAGAGACAGAAAGCTGAGTGAGTGACAACACTGAAACTCACTGGCGAAACCTTTGAGCTGCTTTGAGATGTGTGGTGTCTTTTAAGTCTGGGTGTTCCCAAGGCCTTTTATTTCTCGGCTCTGGATGTAACCGATGTGGTGGTTTAATGTAAGTACCAAGGTGAAAACTAAGTGGTACCTGACAGGTGATGGCCCTTTCTTTCCTGTCTTCATTTTTTAGTGCACTTACATTTCAATCGACCAAGTTCCCAGGACCCATGCCATCGTGATAAGCAGACCTGCCTGGCTTTGGGGGGCAGAAATGGGAGCCAATGAACATGGAGTGTGCATAGCCAATGAAGCCATCAATGCCAGAGAGCCAGCCGCTGAAACGGAAGCCTTACTGGGGATGGATCTGGTCAGGTACTGCCCGGTGATTCTTTGAAACAACTGCCCAGAGCAGGTGGGGTGTGGGGATAGGATTTATCTCCCTCCAAACCTCATACTTCCTAACACAGTCCTTCCAAAGAAGACTTGTGCCTTTTGATATAAACTTGGAGGTGATGGAAAAAAGAATAGATTACAACGGAGTATTATTCAGCAATAAAAAAAATTCAGTACTGATACCTGCTATAACATGATGAATCTTGAAAACATTACACTAAGTGAAAGAAGTCAGACACAAAAGGTCATTATTGTATGATTCCATTTACATGAAATATCCTGAATAGGCCAATTCATAGAAGCAGAAAGTAGATTAGTGGTTGCCTGGGGTTGGAGTGGAGGATGGGGAGTGAGTCCTAATGGATATGGTGCTTCTTTTTGGGGGGTTGGCATGTTCTAAATTTAGATTATGGTGATAGTTGCACAACTTTATGGATATACTAAAGACCCCTGAACTACACTTTTAAATGGATGAAGCTTATGGTCTTTGAAATGTATCTATCTAATAATATATAAAAATAAAAAGAATATATTAAAAATACATACAAGATAAAGGAAAAAAGAACAGAAATCACTTCCCTCCTTTCCCTTCTAAGTCTTGGTCATCTTTTCTTCCTTTCCCTCCCCTTCCAGCCACAGTGTAACAGGGGGAAGCGGACGTGTAAGCTCGGCAGGATGGGGGTCTCTGTCGGCTTGTTCACTACTGCGTCACAAGCACCAGGGGCTGTGTGCCTGGCACGTAGTGGCTGATCAACGACTGAGTTTTGAAAGAATGACTAAAGTAGACGGTGGGTGGGAATGAAACAACGTTCTGAAATGGCTTCCTTTTTTCTGAAATACTGAAATGCAATAGGGTAATGGCTTGATTGAAAGACGATTGGGCTGGGAGCTGGAGGTCTTGGTCTTCAGTGTGTATACTTGTCACTTGTCCGATGTGAGGCCTAGATTGGGTGACCTCCAGAGAGCTTCCCACATGTCACATCCTATAAAAAGGAATCGAGGTTTTTACATTTTGTAGGTTTTGTAGGGAGAAATTGCACATAGAGACTTCCGTGGCCCATAGCTTCTTCCAGCTGATGGACAGGTCTGTTTGTGACACCCCTTTGATGCCATATTGCCTTTATACCTTCCTCACCCTTCCTTACGCTTCCTGGTTATTATAAACTCAGAAGGAGCAGGTTCCCTGAGCTGGAGAAAAGGAGGGAAAAGCCTTATATTTATAATCAGTTTTCTCTTGATCAACAGAATGAAATGGATAGAATAACAACAAGTTTTGAGCTTATGTTTTGACAGTTGTCCCAGTATTTTTACCTCCGTGCTTAATAGAAATCCTAAAAATGAAGAGTTAACAATGAAAAATAATGTCCCTTTTATGCCTCATTCATAGCCTTGCATTTTGAGTTATCATTGACTTTATGGCAGGGGGTTTATAGAACTGGCAAATACCACCATTTAAACAGTTGATTTCTAAGGGACGACAGAAAAGAATTTTTTAAAAAAATTTCTTCAAAGCCTCTGATGTATCTTCTCAAGTTCATCAACCTATAAGGCAACGAGAGTTACTGCATATCTGCTTTGTGCTAGACTCTGTGGGCACATGAAGAAGCTCAAAAACTTCAAAGAGATTTTAGTCTGGTTGCAGGGAGAAGACAGAAAATTGAGCAATGCAAGATTTTAAGATCAATTTAAGATGACAGAAGGAGAGGTGTGTCTCAAGGCAATCTGAGATTTGTAGCCACATGAATGGCACAGAATCCCAGGCCCTCAGAAAACACCCCTGGATGTTCAGAGATGATAATGGACTGAGTCTGTTTAGGAATGCTTCGAGAAGAAGATGCCTGTGACCTGGGTGTACAACGCTGTGGGGATGTAGACCGAGAAGATATACTCGGCGCATAACTGGGGTTGTGATAGTTACCAAGGTCTGGACACTAACAAATGTCAGGAGTAGATTATAGGGTGAATTTAACCATAGTCATTTAACTTTAACTTCTTCCCTGGCCACCCATGTCCAGTTATGACAATAAAAAAGCAGGTATGTGAAGAGGACCCTGCCGCAGGTGTCTGCACCTTGAGTGGCTCTTTGTGAGTTCAGGGTCTCAGCTTTATACAAGCTATGATCAGTTCAGCCAAGCCCAGTCAGACAGTGAGGGGCCAGTTCATACTAACCGAATGCTAAAAGTGACCCCTGAGCCAGAAGGCCTCCTAGATCAATGTCTCAGAGGCTCCCAGGTGATGGGTGCTGAAGCACACAGAGCACTGTTTGAGTAGCAAGGTTCCAGAGCAGTGGGCCTCAAAGTGTGGTTGGTGACCCAGTAGCTCTGGCATCACCTGGAAAGTTGTTTGAAATGTAGATTCTGGGTCCCCACCACAGACCCCCTGAATCAGCAACTCTGGGGGGTGGGACCAGCAATCCATGCTTGAACGTGCCCTCCAGGTGCTTCCGATACACACGAAGCGTTGAGAACCAGGGCGCTAGAGGAAAATTTCAGTCCGTGAGCTGTGTTCTCTCAAATTGGGCTCAGTATCTCCAAGGTATTGCTGTTGGAGGGATCACTACTTCCTCTGTCTGTGCTTGTCTACTGTGCTTGGATGCCAGTTCTTTCCTGGACAACTCCTGGGAGAGCAAGCTCTTTGCATTTTCCACTCTATTTCTAGGGCTTGCTAGACCTGGGGTTGATTATTCAAAGATTATACAGGGCCGGCTGCCCCTCTATGGATTCTGATCTTTTGTGCTTTCCAACAGCACGTCGAATCCAGCCTCAGTCCAAAGGGATGTTAAGTGAACGTTGGTAGCACTTTATTGGGCACTGAGTTTAAGATAAAAGTATGATTTGTATGTGCTTCCTAGAGGTTTGCTGTGGGAATTCAAGCATTAGGCAATACTGTTTTTATATTTCATTTTCAGTTTATGTTTATGATGTTAAGTAACACCTGCTGCTTACGATCCACTGATCCCTGTGAGAATCTTTCAACGAATCCCTTTCTCCAGGGAAAAGGCACATAAACACATATACTCCATTTTTGCATGTTTTAGGAGGTGGGTACCAAGTAAAAAGAAGCTGAATGGAGCTAGCCTAAAAAAATGGGAATTGATTTTCTGGAGGTCAGGGCTCTCTTACAATCCAAGGTCTGTCTCTCATGATAATAATGCACCTTGGCCTCTTGGATGAGAACTAGAAAGCTCTTAGAACTCATCCATCAGTGGCATTCTGGTAAATGTTTAATAACCAGACTGGGGCAGGATGGTGGGGGGCAGCTCTGGTTTGTAGCCTTTTCCAGTTTCCATGGTGTAAATACTCCCACGATGACTGATTTCAGACTACCAATGGTTTAACCGCTAGATCGAAATTCTTGATATAGAGCAGTCTGCTCCGAGCTGGCACAGCTGGCCCCAGTGCGTCACTGCATTCATTCAGTGTTTCACGCCTCTTCTTCCCTTTCCATGACTGCTCTGTTCTCCTCTTTTTCTGTAGACTGACTTTTGCTGCTCCGTTTGGGTTTAACTTTGTCACTAAAACCCAGTCCATCCCAATATTTTAGAGCATCTGATAATTCTGGACACTTTCCATCAGACCCTCAGCGTATAAAAAGACACAAAAGTCCTTGAAAAGAGGCCAGTGTAACCACTGGAAAGGGCCAAGGGTTGTCTTTAGGTTGTGGGGAGTGTGAGGACCCACAGGTGACCTGAAAGGGGGCCCAGCCAGTGTCTGTAGGAGGAAAGAACCTGTGGATTAGAGTTACTATTTCGCGAACACTATTGTATGATGCGTTTTGCATAGAATATTTCATTTAACTTTGACAGCAATCCAGTGAAGTGGGTCTGATTACTTCTGTTTGGTAGACAGGAAATTGAGGTTAAGGGACTTGCCTGAGGCTTTGACAGAGCCTGGTGTACCGGGGCCCTCTCCCCTCAGGGAGGCGACCCCTGTCTGTACTAGATCGCAGGTTACTTCTCCTTTCCAGGAGCCAGGAAGCTCTGGATACCAAGAGACAGAGGTTAGTCAAAAGGTTTCCCACATCTTTCTTCCAAATCAGTACAGCCCTTAGCATCTACTTTCTCCCCCTCCTGCTTCTATCCCTCTGGCTAGAGGCTGGGAATGTTCGATGTCCAAAAAATCATGAACCAAGAGGGGCCTTGCAGACCCCTGGATTTGCGGGGGAGAAGGAAGATTATTTGCATCTACATCCCTATAGGAACACCAAGCTCATCCCTAAAAGGGAAGGGGAGTTGACTATTTTTATGACTTTCCCCAGGGCAGTGATTATATATCCACGGTAAATCTAGTTATAATTATATATCCACGGTAAATCTAGTTATAACTTAGTTTTACCTAATTGGGATTCAAAGGCACAGGGGTCTCCCTAATGAATGGAGACATAGGTGTCAAAAAGACAAGCAAGCCGAGTTTCTAAACACGAGGGCTTGCATTAGGGGAGTGCACACGGTGCTCATCTTCCTTAGTGAGCTGTGTTAACCTTTCAGGAACGGGCACAGTGAGCTCGACATACCAGTGAAAAGGTCATGGGCCCCAAAGAGGGATTTTCTCCAGGATTTCCCATAAAAAATAAGGATTTGAATTTAGGAGCATCTAACTCCAAGATCCAGAAAAACCCGGACCAAGCACACCCTCGGAAGGATCTGAATTTCACTGAAGGTTGATGTCAGAGCAAGACTCTAACATTGGCCCAGTTAATTTCATTCCTTTTCCTGCTCCAGTCAAGCCCATAATGAGGTGTAGCACCCGAAGTGAAAGTAGGCATGGGGGCCAGCAAGGCTGTGTTCTCATTTGGCATCAGATGAATCTGCCTCATCTAGGAGGGGAAACTGTCATGAAAAGCTTAAAACAGGCCTCAATGTTGGGAGACTCGTGGCCTGGATCACCATAGCCTGGTGCATTTGTAGCTCTGAGTCTCAGGCGGAGAGGGTGTAACCCGCTGTCATGCACAGCTCTGGCAGTTGTCCTGTTCTCAGCCCATGGCAGAGAGACCGCAAGGGAATGGTCAGGTGGGACAAAGGCGTATCTTCTCCCCACGGTCCTGGCATGAGGGGTATAATCAGAATCGTGTCTGTGGATGAGTGCTGAGGCGCCCCTGCAGATGCCGTGCAGAGGGCATCAAAGTCAGTCTGGGAGGGCACGTGTGTTGGAATCTCAGCGTGGGACCCAAACAGGCAGAACAGCAGGAGAGTAAGTTAGAAACTGCACCAGAGAACTCACAGCTTCCAGACGTGGCACTATTGCCCCGGCTGGGTATTCACAGGCTCCTAGCACACATTTGCACGGGTAAGTTGGGGCCCTGCAAAGGCCCTGGGCACAGGGTTCTCCCTGGAATGCGTACATAAGACGGTGTAACCAGGGGCCACCAGGGACCTGTGGAAAGCAGGACCTGTGGAAAGCAGGGCCCCTCCTGTGTGCCCAGCTCTGCGCTGTGAGAGGTACTCACAGCACACTTGTTTGCTCTGGATCCTCAAGGTAAGGTGAGCACTTATTTCCTCTACGCCGTTTTGGAGAAGATGGCACTGACCAACGGAAGAGTCCACTAATTCCACCTTCTAACGAGTTTATTCTTTTGTCACTCCCATGAAGTCTCAGGCTTCAGCTTCTCAAAGCATTGCCTTGTCACCAGTCTCCCTAAATAAGCTTAAATTGAGAAATGCCAAATGAATTGATATACAATTACCTATGAAAATAAGCCTCTTGCAAAGATAAGACCAGAGCACAGAGTTGCATTATCCTGCAGCACAGTGAAATGTCCCTTCAGGAAGAATTAAGCTGGGTGAATTTTAATAACGATTGCATCTCAAGTCGAAAACTCACCCAGGACTGGCCTCTTCTATCATCTTAGCAGGCTCATTGCTCTGTTCTGTACTTCTGCCACCAGAAGTACAAGTTGAATGAAGAGATGAATAAGTAGACGTTTACCGGACACCCATTACATGCCATCTTCTTTCAAATCAGCCTGAGAGGGAAGTAGTACTGTTTTCACTTTACAGATGAGAAAATCAAGGTTCGGAAAGTTTACCCCCGGTGGATAGCAGAACCAGAATTAGAACTGAGGTCCCTTTATCTCCGCGTCATTTGTTTTTCTGCCACCGTGTGCTATGTCTGGAAACTTACTGATCACGTACTTGGTGCTGGGCCCTAGACCCATGTATTTTCATGTTCATTGTCTCATAAAACCCATCCTCATAGTACTCAGTGATGTAGGTATTTATTTTACAGGTGACATAAAACTGGTGTTCAAGTATATTATGGAACTTGCTCAGGGTCACACAGAGGGCAGTCTGTGCCTGCTTTAAGGGGTCTATTAATTGGAAGGGCTGGGAGGGGACTGCTGTTTCACTTTGAAAGAAATATGTCCTTTTGGACGACTGAAGCTGTAAGCCACACCAGTAGAGGTGCGCTGATAGGTAGGAGGAGAACATGTAGAAAAAGGACTGATCATGTACGAACCAGCCGTCCATCGCTAATGAGATCGTGAGTGAATTATATGCACAGAGGACAATGGCTGGCTGTGGAACACTTTTATTACTAATCAAAACATCTGGTGGGGCTTCCCTGGTGGCGCAGTGGTTGAGAATCTGCCTGCTAATGCAGGGGACACGGGTTCGAGCCCTGGTCTGGGAGGATCCCACATGCCGCGGAGCAACTAGGCCCATGAGCCACAACTACTGAGCCTGCGCGTCTGGAGCCTGTGCTCCGCAACAAGAGGGGCCCACGCACCGCGATGAAGGGTGGCCCCCACTTGCCACAACTAGAGAAAGCCCTCGCACAGAAACGAAGACCCAACACAGCAAAAATAAATAAAATTAGTTAATTAAAAACAACAACAACAACAAAACAAAAAACAAAACATCTGGTGTAGAATAATAGAGGTCAAGGCTGGACTGGGCAGAGGTTTCCTTTTGCCCAGAGGCAGGAGGGAGAACAAGCCACAGAGAGGGGGTCTTGCTAAGGGCTGCAACTGAGCTGACCAGCTCTAGGGGAGTCAGAATTAGAAAAGAGAAAGAGAGGTGGCCGAGCTTCCTTTCAAGAGGGAGAAGCCACTGGGCTCCTGACTCCTGTCTCTCTATGCAAGGGGGGCGTCCAAAGACAGAAAACGCCCCCGTGATTTTGAACCGAATGTGTGACAGTTGTGTGTCTGAGTTCAAGTGCTGTTTATCTGTTTGCGTATTGGCTTGAGTGGTTAACATAGTTACACACGTTGGCGTTCTTCATAACTCAGCCCCGTCCCAGCCTTTGGTTCCTATGCTGATAATGAGGTGGTGAGGAATGACAGAGGTATGCTTCTGGTTTTCTTACTTCAGGCTTGGTTTAGAGAGAGGGGCAACAGCTAAAGAAGCCTTAGATGTCATCGTCGCCTTGTTGGAAGAACATGGACAAGGCGGGAATTATTATGAAGATGCAAACTCCTACCACAGCTTCCAAAGTGCATATCTGATCGTGGACAGTGAGGAAGCCTGGGTGCTGGAGACCGTGGGGAAGTACTGGGCTGCGGAGAGAATCACAGGTGAGTGGGGTGGCCGGTGGAGAGTTTCGAGGACAGGAAAAGCTGAGGCCATGGTGCCTGGACTTAGAGAAGTCATGCTGCTGTTGCAGACCCTCTGTGCTTCATGTGTAGGCTCTGGAGTGCCTCTCCTTTCTGGGCTTCTGCTTCTAGAGAGGAACGGGGGTTTCCTGAGCCTGGAGTGAAGGATGTCACTGCTTGGGAAGCACACACCTGATATTTCATATTGACTGTTTGCCTGGGGGCAAGTCCCAATTCTTAGTTACAGAAACAAAGTCCCAGAGATTTTTCTCAACCTCATGCACACCCGTGTGCACACACATGCACCCAGACACATGTATATTTGCATGCACGTTCCATTAATTTAAAACAATTCATTGTCGGGAATTCCCTGGAAGTCCAGTGGTTAGGACTCCGTGCTCTCACTGCCAGGGGCCCGGGTTCAATCCCTGGTCGGGGAACTAAGATCCCATAAGCCGTGCAGTGTGGCCTAAATTAATAAATAAATAAAACAATTCATTATCAGGGCTACTGTGTTTTTCTAAATGTTGGGACCTGAAAAAATTTTGAATGAAGAAGTATCATATTTTATTTTTTAAAAAACTATATATATATTTGAGCAGAGGGCAGTAGTGTAAACTGTTCCTTCAGGTGGAGTGAGACTAAATTGGGGAGGAGGAATCTCTGGAGCTGCAATGTTCATGAGTCTTGTTAGTAGCACAGCGCCTCTTTCAAAGAACCTTTCACTTTTCTTGTGAGTAGTAAATGCTTGGGGTTTAGTTCGCCAGATCAGGTGACTGTTGCTCATTGAAAATGTGATAAAATGTGTCAGGAGTGGTCACACCTCCTGGGAAATCTTAAAAGAGAACCAAGGATCATCTGTTTCTCTCTTCAGAAACAGAATCCATTCCTCCCTATACTTAAGAGTCAAGTTGCAGGGGAGAGACGCCCTGTAAATTTCCATTTCTTGATTAAGTCTTTGTAAGTCTATTTCTAAATAACTGGGTTTTGCACTCTCTACAGAGGGAGTCAAGTGCATTTGCAATCAGCTTTCGCTCACGACTAAGATCGACGCAGAGCATCCTGAACTCAGGAGTTATGCTCAGAGTCAAGGCTGGTGGACGGGAGAGGACGAGTTCAATTTTTCTGAAGTTTTTTCTCCAGCTGATGACCATCTAGCCTGCTGTGCAGGCAAAGACAGCTTAGAAAAGCAAGAAGGTGAGTTAGTGTATCCCTTACAATTCTCCCTCTCATACCCTTTGTCTTGCAGCTATTTCAGAGACCTTGTTTGAACTTAGGCGAATGAGCAGAGAGGAAGAGTAGAGAATAGACCTTGTATATAGAGACCGACTTGTGCTAAAGTCCTTGCTGTGCAGGCAAGATGACAACTTGCATTTATTTTTACGTGATGCTTTCTCATCATGGATGTTTCCTTTTCCTATTTCTCCTTTAAATGCTGATGTCCTTATGCTTGTCTTTTTGATACTTATTCCAGCCTTGCTTATACCTCGGCATTTGTATATTTGACTTATCTTCTTCATATATTTTCCTCTCCCGTTAGCCTGCTGAGTCTTGACATCAGGGGTGTTGTCTTTTGCTCATCTTAGGATCCCCTTGTGAGACTTGTTATAGTCCTTTGTTCCATGAACATTTGTTGAGTCAAATTGTTGAACTGAATTCCTTTCATGAACCCTGTATCTTCCACCCAGCATTGACTTAGTCAGAATCCATGTTTAGGTAAATGTGGGTGACTGGATAGCTTGTTACTTTTATGCGTGAGTGGAAAACCCTTCCACGTAAACACAGTGGCCACATTTTATATTTGCCATTGGTCATTTAGAACAGGAGTTGGCAAACTATAACTTGTTGGCTGTTCCCTGTTTTGTAAATACAATTTCATTAGAACACAGCCACACCCATTTATTTACCTGTTGCTTATGGCTACTTCCATGCTACGTGGCAGAGTTGAGCAGTTGCGACAGGTAAGTTATGGCAGAGATTATAGGGCCCATAAGCTTAACATATTCCTATCTGGTTCTTTAAGAAAAAGTTGGCTGACTCAATCTAGAAGAACGCTTTAGGACTTCTGCTATAGAACTTAATTAATAAATTCTGGGTAGGAAGGTAAGAAAGTATCCATTTACAATGGGAACTTTATAAAAAACTCTAAATGTTTTTCACTTCAAAAACCTAGCTTGGTAAAAGTATATAATACCAGTTGTAAGGTAGTCCTGCCAAAATGTCAAACGTAAATCTGATGAAGCTTCTGGATCTAGCTACTAGTTTACCAGAAATACAGAGGATGGAGGAAAATATTCAAAACACCATCTGCAAAGTCCGTCTTGCGAAGTCCAGAGTGTGAGAAACTCAGGAGAAATGGCCCAACAAATAAAATGCAAGGGGGAAAAATGAGACGCAGTGACTAAAAGAGTTTTAAGAGACATTATCAACCTGTTGGATCCTGGTTTAAATCAGTAAATTCATTTATGAAACGGTGAGGAAGTTTGAACCCTTGATAGTTGAAGAACAAAAGGACTTACTGTTAATACTTTTAGGTGTGATGTGTTACGCATAGAGATTTACAAAGAGGTTGTGAGTCGTGGTAGTGAAGTTTAAGGCACCTTTTCTCTATGTGATGCTCTGATTTGATCTTTGTGAACACACTGAAAAAATAGTGTTTCAATGAATTATAAACAGAGGGAGAAAACGTAGAACCAGGATCCTGTGTAGTAAAAGATTTGTTAGTCTGTTTATCTGAAGTCAGAGCCAATAGTCCTAATGGCTCTAAATATTCTAAATACCTCTCTGTGTATATTTCCCACTGCAGGGAGGTCATTCTCCAAATATAGTATTGACTCTAACCAGCAAGATTATACCAGAGAGCTTGCTTGGTGCACTGCATGGATTGCATACTTTCTTATGAATATCATTCAGTTGCATACTGTACTAGTTGAGGAATTGCCAAGTGCTGTAACACAGAGACCCCAGAGTAATGCGGCTTAAAGAAAATGGAAATTTATTTCCCTCCCATGTTACAGTCCAGACGTATATGGACAGTCCAGGGCGGGTGGGTTATTCTGCCTCAACACGTGACTTCCTTTTGTGGTCCACTCACTGGCATCTCCCAGCCAGCAGGAAGGGAGGGATAAAAGTGAAGGGCAAGCACTCCTTTTTATGGATGTAATGGGGAAGTTGCACACATAATTTCTGCTCTCCTCCCATTGGTCAGGATCTATCACATGACCACATCTAGCCACAAGGGAAGCTGGGAAATATAGTCCCTACTTGGGCAGTTCTGTTCCCAGCCGTAATTTCAGGGGTTCTGTTACTAAAAAGAGAAAGGACTGATGGATTTTGGTTACAGCTTGCCTCCTCTCTGTCTCTTTTCTTTACAGAAAGCATCACTGTGCAGACTATGATTGACATCTTACGGGACAAAGCCAGTGGAGTCTGTATAGACTCCGAGTCTTTCCTTACCACAGCCAGTGTAGTGTCTGTCCTGCCTCAGAACAGAAGCTCGCCATGCATTCACTACTTCACTGGGACCCCAGATCCTTCCAGGTTTGTCTGAGACACAGTCACACAGGTGGCAAGCGTGTGCTTCCCTTGAGAACTCACCCAGTAATCACACACTGAGTTCCTGCACCTCCTGCTGTATAGCTGAGTCACGTTTTTTAGTCATCTCACCATGGCCAGTGCAGCACAAAGAGCTGTGATGAAGGGAAGTTCTTGGCTTTTGTCACATACCGTTCATCACCATCATGGAAGCAAATTGTTTTAAATTCAACAAACATTTATTAATATATATTATGGGCCAGGCAATGTGCTGTATTTGAGGGATGCAAAGATGAATAAGACCCAGTGAGACAGAAAGATACAGGAATGCCCAAGATTGATCAAAACCACCAGTTCCTATGAGTTAGGGGACAGAATGGTCCAGAGGCAACGCACATTGAAGCCACTTCAAGTGCACTGGGCTCTTCTCTAAGACATTGTGTTTTAGGGTATTGCCTTCTGCCCACACACTTCAGCAAAGGGCTTGCACTGCACAGTGTTTAGGAACACGGCGTCTAGAATTGAATTCCACCTCTGTCACTTAGTAACTGGTAAGTTTCTTAACCTCTCCAAGCTTGTGTCTGTCCTGTACCATGGACACAATACCAGCCCCTACTGTTATATGCTTTTGGGGAGGATTAAATGAGATAATCCAAGTAAATGCATAGTAGGTTTAAGTATTATTTATTAAGACTATCTCTGATCTACCAGGTAGACAGCAGCCCTTCTCCTTGGTAACTTTCAGTCATGCACACCACAAATCATGTCATCAGTGGCTTAGACACAACCATCCAGTGATTTCTAAATTATCAGAATCACTTAGGGGAGTTTTTGAAAAATACAGATGCCTTGACCCAAACCTATTGTATCAGAATCTTTAAGGTGGGCTTAGGAATCTATCTGGTGAGTCTGATCCTCAGCCTGGAGAGGTCTAGAAGACTGCCCATTCCAGTAGGTTCTTTGGTATTTTTCATGTGCTCCATTGGCTGAAAACCATCATCATTTGAGTGTCAGGTATCAAACCTTTGACTCTGCTACCAGGGAATCTGTAGCTGTTTGCTTTCATTCCCTTTCCAGCTGAAAGTATTTACTCTCCCCGTATTGTTTCAGGAATACAAGACAATGGCAGTGTCCAGCTAGGGACTGTTTGATGACTCAGGGGAGAAGCCAAGTACCTTTCCTGACCCTTTGACCTCACTACTGCCAACATCAATAGATCTTTCTAGCAAGACCTATTAAATTCGGTATAAGCTATCCTTAGTTTTTCATTCATTCATTATTCATTCAACAAGCACTTATTAGCACCTGCTGTGTACCAAATCTTATGCTTGTTGGGTACTAGGGACAAAGTATGCGCAAGATAAGAGGTGGCACGCAGGAGACAATGAAGGGGGAAACCACAGAGGAAGAACTCTTGAGCACTGGGGGTTGTAGGAAGAGAGGTGTGTTAGGTGCTAAAAGCAGGAATGACATTCTGGGTAGAGGGAACAGCATATGCAAAGGCAGAGAGGCATGAGACAGAATGGCACACATTGCTGCTGTGCATCCTCTTGTAGTTTATGTTTCCATCCCTCCTCCACCCGCCCCCTCGCGCCCCCCACCAGTACACAAGCCCAACATGGGACCTCTGCTGGCCTCTGACAGCGAGCCTTGCCCGCTGGGCAGTATTCCAGGCAACCTCTCAGGACACGCCTCTGTTTGACTCCAGCTGCTTTCTCTTGATTTTATCTTCCAGTCCTGAACGCTTGGTTCCATGGCCCCACTCCCACCCCCTTTTTGATCCATCAGATCTGGGGCTTGTCTTTCCTCTCCTTGGTGTCTGACTTTCCCTTGTGGACTCTGACCTCGCTTGCTGGTGGCTTTTGTGAGCACTTTGTGCTGGCCCGCCGGGGTACATGTAGGCATTTAGAGTCTGCCTGGAACACTCTGCTGAGGTATTTAGACATTGTTCTTCAGGGAACAGGAGCCTTTGAAGGAGCAGGTTGAACTGAAGAATGACCACAGCCACCCCCTTGGTTCCTGATGTCTCAGACAGCTGCTCTAACTGTGCTTAGAAGACAGGGCTTGTGATTGCCGGGATGTGAAGATAAAGCAATTCTGTTTCCTAGGGTAAAGTACACAGCCTAATATAATTCTAAAAATGAGCTGGAAAATAGCTTTCTAATATCTAAAATGGAAAATTTCAAGTAATTTTAAAAGAAAGTTATTCATGGTTAAATTAATTGAAAAGACCTTAAAGGCCATTAAGGGCTTCCCGGAAGACATTCATTTTTATCTTCTCTGGTTAAATGAGCTACATTTCCTACTGTGACTATAGAACTGTCATAGATTTTTTTCCTCCTATTCAGCATTTCAATGTTTCTCTGTAATTGGGCATTCCCAACATTTTGTATTTTGTCATCAGGAAGTGTAATTACCTACTCTTGGGTTTTTAGGTAATAAAATTAAGGAAATTTTAGCCAGCTTCTGCTAATGCTAAAAACATTAGAGAGATGTTTGCAAGAAATACTTTCAGAGCAGTGGACTTGCAAAAGATTATGATCAGAGAAGACTATATTATTTATCTTCCTAATTAATGTTAGAAACCAAAGGCCATCATCTTACTATCGGTCTGTCTGCTTCAGAACTTCTTGACTCTTTGCTCATTGCATCAGTTATAGATCCTTTTCTTGATATAGCTTGTTCTCACATTCCCTTTTTTTCTTCCTCCTTCCCTCCCTTCTCTCCTCCCTTCCTCCCAATATATGTACCAGGTACTATGTAAGTTTGAGAGTTGGAAGCAGCTGCAGAAGTCAGAGTTTGAGAGTGGGTGGGAGATGCAAAAGACCTTTAATTAATTTTATTGAGCAGGCACATTCCATCGTGTTAGTATTCTGTTGAGTCAGCTGGTGCCTTGGTCATCCATACAGTGACACTCATTGGCTTTAGTGCACCGGTTCTGACCTTTGGAGGCCATTTCCTATGTGGAAGCAGTACTTGGTAAAGCTCATCGATATGAAGAATTGGAGAGGGAAAGAGCAGAGAGGGAGCTTCGCATTTGGAGGCGGTGTAAAGTTCTGAGTCTCGTGGTGTGCTGGAGCCTGTGGGAGCTGATGATGTCATCTCTTCCCAACCATGTGCTCAGTGACATCACATCGGTAGCTTGAAATGGGCCCCAGTGGGCGTGTTTACACCTTGGAAATCGGCAGACATCATGAATTAGGGCTTGTTATTTTCACCACTGAGAGGCCCCCGCATCTGAGAAAACACACAAACACTCAAGATAAAGGATGGATAAACCAAGAGGGGGAGAGTATTAAAAATTTTCCATTTTAAATATTAGAAGGCTATTTCCCCACCCATTTCTTTAATTGTATTAGGCCGTGTACTTTAGCCTGGTAAACAGAAAATAGGGAGGAAGTTCTAGGAAAAAGGGGGTGTTTGACCCACTTTAGTGGCAGGGAATGGGGACATGCAAGGGACATGGTGTGTGTGTGTGTGTTTTCTTCGTCTTCTCCCAGGTACTAGGCTCGAGAGGCTACGTTGCATCAGCTGAGACTGTCTTGTCTGGTTAATTCAAATGTTAGTGACAAGGGGAACCTTTTCATTATTGGAGATGATGCCATGGGCTGTAGACACCGTAGTTTACTATGTAAATACAGTGTGGGGCACAGCCTGCACAGACAGACACAGAGCCGAGGGCCTTGCATAAAATAGCACTGCCTCTGATTTCATCCCCAATTCTCCCAACACTGTCTTTTTCCTCTCTCCTACCCCATGGTTTTGACTTTCCGAAACCTCCCAGAGTATCTGGATCCAGCCCTCAGGGTGTCCCATGCTCCAAAAGTACTAGCCCTCTTTCCCTCTAAATGAAAACACCCTTCGTGGGTAAGTTCTGCTCTCCACCAGATGTGGCTTTGACTATATGATTAAAGTGACTCACAGTCAAGCTGGGATGACCCATGGATGAACCATTCAGAGGGACACCTGCAGTTGAGAGAAACTGGTTCTTCCAGGCCCTTTTCAGATTGGTTCAAAGTTTAGCAAATTCATCCAAGCAGGAGCCTTTGTGCTGCTGTTTTCTGCACCAGTGGATCTGCCGGGGACTCCAGGGCACAGGATAAGCCCAGCTTCATCGCTCAGGGAGTTTCTGCATCTTCAGTGTGAACAGAGCCATGTTTGAAGTCAGAAATGTGAGCTGGCCACTGATACTTAAATTCCAAATGCCAAAGCACAAAAATATTTTGCTTTTCTGCGGTAGCATAATGCGTATATATATATATATATTAGAAACCCGCAGAAGGGCTATATAAGGGTGAGTGGTCATGGGGGAAAATGACTTTAGATTTAGAAGATCTGAATTTACTTCTCCATCTGGCACGTATTAGGAGTGTGCCTGTGGACAAAGCACTTAGCTTCTGTGAGCCTCAGTCATCTCATCTGTGAAATGGCACAGAAGTTTTTGCCCTGCCTTGTTCACTGCTACAGGGGTCCCCAACCAACCCCTGGTCTGCAGCCTGTTAGCAACCGGGCCGCACAGCAGGAGGTGAGCGGCAGGCGAGCGAGCAAAGCTTCATCTGTATTTACAGCCGCTCCCCAGCCCTCACATTACTGCCTGAGCCATCACCCCACACCCCGCCGTCCGTGGAAAAATTGTCTTCCACGAAGCCAGTCCCTGGTGCCAAAAAGGTTGGGGACCGCTGCCCTGCTGTATCCCTAGTACTTAGAATAGTATCTGGATCTCAGCATTACACACATATTGAATGAATGAATGAATGAAATTCCATGAGAATTGAATGAAAGCACTTTGAAAATATATTGTAAAATGTTAGAGACTTTCATGATGATTTCGTCTTCCTTACAAAGGAAGAAACAAATGAGAGGAAAACAGATTTTTTACACTGGCTTGGTGCATCCATCTCAAGGTTTTAGAAAGAAACAAGGGACGGAGACGGCAAAGATGCCTCCAGTGAAGTGCCTTTCTTGGCTGTGGCTCAGAGTGTCACCCAGGACTAAAATCCTGCAGACTCTGAGACAGACCTTGCAAGCCCGTGCTGGCTTCGTGTCGTCGGACTGTGTGCCGTGGCCCTTTGCTTTGTCTCAGAGCTGACGGGTTCAGTGGTGGGGTTTCCTTTCATGTTGCTCATGGCTTTCTTTGTTTAATTGTCCTGCTCGAGGGTCCCCTTAGCGTAGCTCAGCTACCTTTAAACTTCCTCATTAACCAGCTACTGGGCCGACCTTTGCTGGTGGAAGCACTTCCCCTTTTGGGCCTATCATCCTGTATTTGTGTCACACCACACCGTGGAGGGGCTGGGTGACCAGGGCGAGCTCTGGGTTAGGGGGCTTTTCTGAAGGTCAGTCTGTGAGGCAGCTCTGAGGGTGGGGCAGAATCAGCTTCCGGAGCTCCCTCAGCTGTGTCCCGCCTGCATCCGAGCCACCCACGGGCTCCTCTGGGGGTTCTCCACATGGCTGGTGAAGTGGGCACCGCCCTGGCTGGGTGGGCCTGGAGAGGTGGTCGCGACCCAGAGGGCAGTTCAGCTTTGCTGCTGGCTGGGCGTGCGGCCTTGGCAAGTCGTTTCCTCTTTCTGGGCCATTAATTAGCATACATTTACTCAAGTGGCATTTAAGAAGCTACCATCTGAGGTTCAGTGTGGGAAGATGTCAGAGTATCTTCTCACCTATTTGGACTTTTAATGAGATTTTCTGTAAGGATTGGCAGGAAATAAGAACGTTTGGAAACTGCTGAGTTATCCACGTTGCCCTTTTCTGGATATGTAGACAGAAATTATCAGGACTGAGTTATAGATAATTCCCACACCCTGGTATATTAGTATTATTGCAGTTTCTTATTGGCAGTAATTTTATTTATTCAATCTCAAAAAAACCTTTAACCACCAGACACATCTATGGTTCATGTTTTTAGCAGCTGAGGTTGCTGACTTCCTTATAGACTTTGGAAAAAAAACTCTTGGAGAGGTTTGGCTGCCTTAGAATATTATGGGAACCTCGTCATATTACTTACTTATTTATTTTTAAAGTTAAAATGGATAGATGGGAGGGTTAAACATATGGTCCCTCCTGTCTTAGAAGGGCTACCAGACACTCTCACTGGTGTTCAAATGAGTGTGGACTGGTTTGAAGTCCCATCACATAGAGGTTCTGATTTTTACTCTGCTATTATCCTGTGTATTGGGTGCAGAAGACCATGATTGTCCTTAGCACGAACTTCTTGAAGACACAAGTGCACAGGCCACATGACATAGAAAGAGAAATGACACAATAGCTTTAGAAGTTGAAAGGGACCGTAGAGATCGTTTCAGTCCAGTGAGAGACAGAGAGGGAAAATGACGGGCCCCATAGTTGGTCAAAGGTGACAAGGGGACACACCCCCCCATTCTGAGTCCCAGCCCAGTTCCCTGCCCCACTGTCACGAGGCAGGCAGACCTGGATGGTCGCTCAGCAAGACCAGCGCCATCCTTCTCCCTCACAGGGCCGGTGTCGGGATGGTTCTGAGCCGCATGGTAAGAAAAGCACTGAGGTTCCAGAAACTGAGTGACAGATTTCCCAATGAAAACATCACTCCCACATGGCCTTTTGAAGGGTAGAGAAAAGAGGTGCAGTGCGGGGGATTGTATGGGGTAGCATCACACGAGTGAACATCATCTGTGGCCTGGGGCTGGTGTAATATGGGAGAACCCCTGTCCCAAGGAATCTCCTCAGCAGCCCGGTCTCAGCAGCCCTGCTGGACACTGCAGTTTCCCCGGCTCGCCATGGCTAAGCCTGCACCCACCCCGCCTCCAAGGCCAAGAGCAGGGGATCCCCCGGCTCTGACCCTTTCTGCCTAGCACTGGGCCTGGGGAGGAGGTGTGAACTGTGCAGGTTCTGGGGTGCTTGGCAGGAGCCCGGGGCCCAGTGTCACTCAGGGGCTCTCAGCTCAGGCCAAGGAAGCTGCAGGTCACATCTTCCGGAACACCGTGTGTGTTGTGTGCACTGCCTTTTCAGGAAACCCCGAGTGCTGTCGGGCCCTGAAGGAGAGGACACTTGCCCGCTGTGAGGCTGCTGTGTTGTCAGAGACCAGAGGGGCACAGAAGCAGTTAGTTCTGGATGTCTCTATGCCGGACTCCGCCCTCTTCCACCTCTTTCCCTCCCTCCCTCCCTCCCTCCCACTCTCCTCTCTCCCTCCCCATCCATTACCACCTGCCAGTGAACCCTCAAACTGCCCTTTTGCAGAGTCAACCAAATGACCAATTGGAGAATTCAACTTCATGTAATCAAAATTCTTTAGACGCTTTAAAATTGTGCATTAATTCCTTTCGCTTTCAATGGTCACCCATTCAGCCTTCAGGAGAAGGGAAGAGGAGTGAGGTATTTTCAGGAGGCCGTAGGAAGTGGCAATGTGTGTTCCCCCTGTATGAGGTAGCTCCCCTGCATCTTGGGGAGGGAAGTTCCTTGGGAGGACTTGGCCTTGTGGAATTAGGTCCCGCCCACACGCCCATGCCTTGTGCTTCACGGTGGATGGGCCCAGCCTCCTGCGTTTGCATCACCTGCAGAACACAGCACTTATCCTTAACCTGTACCACCCACTTTGCCAGCTTTGGGAGCAACTGCTTTCAATATTCAAATTAAATTAGGATGAGCCCGACCTTTCATGCTGTGATCAGGGTCTTCTTCACCTGAGCCCTTTTCCCTTGACAACCTCAGGGAACAAACTCAAGAGGTCACTGCTAGTTACTGTGGTCTCTGGTCATGCTCCTCAGACTTGGATGTCATCAGTCCCCTGGGGACCTTAACAAGCAGGTTCTATTCAGCAGGATGGGGGTGGGGTGGGGGATGGGGCCTGAGGGTGATGCTGACTCTCAAGTCCAAGGACACAGTTTGGGTACAAAGGTCATGGGTTTCCAGTTCTTTGCAGATTGTGGCATAGTGAAAATGTTTGTGTGACACAGTGGCAAGGCTGCTCTGGCCGCCTCAAGTCCAGGCATCTCGGGGCTGAGGGAATCAACCTCCCAGCTCACTTCTCACCCACTGGAGGCACCAGTTAAGAGGAGAGGAAACAACCCAAACCGGAGCCGTACACACGGGGTGCGGGTGTGTGTCTCATTCTCTCCAATTGTTAATGCAGGTGCCCGTGTGGTGTGATTGAAAACAGGCCACCCTCGGGGCCCAGAGGTGCCTGTGCTCTGCCAGGAGGACTGCTTTGATCCAGCCGTGTTCTTTCTGGGTGCAGAGCAGGGAGAGTGAGGCGCTCTCCCTCTAGTGTTACTGTCAGCTGTGGTCACCACAGACCCCGTTGGCCTGGGATCCCAAGATGCAGTTTCTTAGACACATGGCTGTTTTGGGGTGTGTGCGCATCTGGGGGGATGTGTTGAAATGTCCCCAGGTATGCACAGGTGCGTGCGCGCGCACACGCACACACACACACACACAGAGTCATGTCCCCTAAGACATCCCTCGTGCCAGAAGAGCTGAATCAAAGAGTTCTTGCGTTAGCCACCTACCATCCCCTCAGCCTCACTCTCACACAACCAGACTTCTGTCCTCTGTGGTGGGCCCTCTCTGGGGCCCCGGGATTCTTTCTTTGTCATCTGTCTTAATCTGTCCCACCTTGAGTCTGTCAGAGATATTCCAAACATTTTCAGATAAGGTAGAACCTAAAAAAAAAGGTTGAGGTCTCAGACCCTGCCTTTCCAGGAGGCCCCTTTCCACAGAGCACGGTGGAGATAGACCAGCTCTGATCGGTGGCCCATTGCACCCTTTCCTCAAAACACTGTGTCTATCTGCCTCCTTCCATGTGACTGAAAGGGGCTCCTAAATGGCCTTCCCAGAACAAAGCCAGTCTGTTTCGATGTCTCCTCGCTGCAAATAGAAGAGTTTGCAGCTTATAAACAGCAGTTAGTGCTACTAAAATAGTTACTAAGATATGCAGTTGGGTCTCTCCCTGCAGGCACCCGCCTGCCACCGTGAGCTGGCCCAGGAGATGTTTGCTGAAGGAAAGGGCAGCCTCTGGTGTCCTCAAGCCCCAGGCTCGGTTTGGCTGAAGTACCTCTCCTTTCTCTCCAGGTCCATATTCAAGCCTTTCATCTTTGTCGACGATGTAAAACTCGTCCCCAAAGCACAGTCTCCCTGTTTCGGAGGCGATGACCCTGCCAGAAAGGAGCCTCGGTTCCAGGAGAAGCCAGACCGCCGCCACGAGCTATACAAGGCCCATGAGTGGGCCCGGGCGGTCCTGGAGAGTGACGAGGTGAGCCTGGCTGTGAGCCCCGGGTGCGGGCGGGGTCCCTAGCAAGGAGGCGGGACAGCAGTGAACAAGCTCGTCATCTTCCTCCTCTCCAGCAAGTCCGCTTCCAGAAACCCAGGCTCCGGGGGCCCCTGCTAGAATGCTGGTGGTAATTGTTCCTCCCAGCCTCTTGCAACCCAGTGAAACCAAGCCTCTGCTTTTGATGTTATTCTAGAACTCAGTGGGCTAAGTATCTCCCTCTTTTACTTACTGTTCACCTGCAAATAACAGAAACATGCAGTACTAGTCAGGAGAACTGCTTTTCTGTTGTCGAAAATTCTTTGTGTACTTTGAGGGGTAAAGATGTGTACGTCACGGAGCACTTTAAAGATGCCATCATGTTGTTTTTTAACAAAGCTCTGGAGACGGTTGGTGGTGATGGTTGCACAGCAATGTGAATGTCTTTATGCCACTGAACTGTACACTTCAAAATGGTTAAAATGGTAAATTTTGTTATGTATATTTTTTCATACAAAAAAGGTTTTTTTTTTTTTAAAGTTTCTAGCTTAAAATAGCTGTTCTTCAAAGTGCAGCCCTCCCTCCTCCACCCAAAGTTCTGATTAATAAAGTTACAAGACATCAATTCAAACAAGACAAACACTCAGTATATGCCCACAGCAACCCTTAGTGGTGGACTTTCATATAAAATCCAAGCCTCTGTTTTGCTGAAGGGAGAAGCAAGGAACATGGTTGTTAGATGCTTATCTGCTTCCCAAGCATTTATTTAACAACTTGTAAGGGTCCAGTTTGTCCTGGAGAAAGTGACATCTTATAGGTCAATTGCTGCGTGCCTTTTGCGTGGACTGGGTGAGCTTATTTTCTTACCTCCAGCACGGTGGACTCTCTAAAAAGGGTAGCAAGAAAGGACAGCGGTAAATCCAAGTGAATTCAGAAAGTATCTCTGAGAAGGGTAGTCTCACTATTTATAGACCTTGCTCCTGTGTGCCCCAGAAATGACCATTCTGACGTGTAAAAGTCACAGTTCTTTGACATCTGCCCTCCCTGCCAGACATTTCCCTGGAACCATGAATGCTACCGCTGCATTTCACAGAGTTCTGTCCGGGGCTGCCCTCCCTGCCTGTTGACAGTGCGTGTTTTCTAGGTGGATCACAGTAAGCCCGAGCAGGGGGAACATGTCACTCCCTGGTGCACAGTTTTGTGTATATTTGGCAAACGAAGGCAGGGGCAGAAAGGGCCGTGTGTTCTGAAGTATCCTACACAAAATTTCAAAGAGATGAGACCGATGAGGCTGGGTGGACTTTGAAATTTAGCAATGACCGTTGGTTTGAGTTAAGGCAGCACTAGGAAGTGGTCGATGGGTGGTGACAGCGGCTTCTCTGTTCTGGGACTAATTGGGCAAGTAAAAGCTTCTCATTGTCATCCACTGTATGTAAATGAGTGACTGCCACTTGGAAGAAGAGATGTCACCCCCTCAGAAAAAAAAGTAAATCGGGGATAGACGTGCCATGTGATTATTCATTGATCCATTTATTCTTTCAAGAGACATTATTGGGAGTGCCTTCTCTGTCCCAGGCAGGAGGATAGAGATAAGCCCGGGTCTCCTTCCCTGGGAGATCGTGGTCTAATGGGGGACACAGGTAAGTAGACAGACCATCGCAAGACAGAAAGAGAACAACCGTGGCAGAAGGAAAGGCATTGGATGGGGGGTAGCCTAGAGGAAAGGCGTTCACGGAAGCCTGAAGGTGGGCGCAAGCTGACCGAGTGTTGAGGGGAGCAGGGTTGCCTGTGCTGTGGCGAGAAAGTATCATGGGCTGGAGGAATGCAGCTAATTCGGTCTGGCTGAAGAGCAAGGAGATGCGGGAGGCGTGGCAAAGGCGAGGCAGGCTGGAGCCTCAAAGGGCCTTTCCCAACGTCACTCAGCAGTCTGGATTTTTATCCTGAAGGCAAGAACTCCAAGCAGAGCAGTGACATCACCACACCTGCATTTTAGAACCATCCCCGTGGCAGTCCCGCGGGGAGCAGATTGAATGGGGTGGGGGGCAGGCCCTCCGTGGGGCTTTCAGTGTCCATTGTAATGACGCCCGCTGTTTTTGTCCTTCTCAGGAGCAAGGTCAAAAGCTGAGGAAGACGATGCTGGAACTAGAGAAGCAAGGCCTGGAAGCCATGGAGGAAATCCTGACCAGCAATGACCCCCTGGACCCCACCGAAGTGGGAGATCTCTTCTATGACTGTGTTGACACGGAGATTAAGTTCTTTAAGTGAAGTAAGCATTCCCTTTCCCCTTCTTATTTAAAATTTCCCACCTTACTAAATTACCAGCAAAACAAACCGCTCTCCTGTCCGAGTAAAATGAGAAAGTTCAGATGTGTTAACGTCACACTGTCCCCTAGTGTTCTGCCTCGGATCTCACCACACCCCCTTCTTCTGCAACATAGATCCCCTCCTTCTGCAGTGTAAACATGTATCCCATTTGCCTGTTGTGCGATTGTATGACTGTGGATTTTAAGCTGCTCTTATTGTGTTTCAGTGACAAGGGACACGTTAGCCTTTTCATGGGAGGACTAGAGTCCATCAAGCCTTGAAAGACAGGCTCCACTGCGCCGAGTTCGAGGGGAAGGCAAAATCTTTTGAAGCCTTACTCTTTCTCTCGGTAGTGGTTTCTTTCTGGTTAACAAAAGGCATTTCTTTGGCCCAGGGCTCTTGTGTGTGCGCTCAAGGGAGGCATCCTGGCCTGGCCTCCCTTCTGCTGAGCGCAGGCCAGTAATGCAGGATGTCTCCAGCTGTGTCTTCTGAGAGATAAAACAAGTGGGAAGGAATAAAGGGGGCTCCTCTCCAGGCCCAGCTCCATCCCGATTCCTGTGATCTGACAGAACCTGTGCACCGCGCTCGTGTGCGGTGGACCCGCAGACAGCTTCCACGTGCCCTGCGAGCTGGAAGCTGCCCACTGTAGAGATTGAGAGGCGGCTGTGCGTGACGACCCTGGATCGCGGCGCGGCTCTCCCGTGAGGCACGGGGCTCTCCCTGCATGGCCGCTCACGTGCCGCACGGATGTGCGTATGTCTAGAAATGATTCTGGGCCTGGTTACCACCGTCTAGTTTAGGATTAACTAAATGGCCCTGTGGCAGACGCTCCACCCCACGAAGCGGCAAATTTCTCAGCTAATGAGGGAAAGAAAGGAGAAATTCCTGGCTGTTTAGATTACAGTTGAAGTAGCTGGAATCTGAGCAGCCACTCCATTATCTCAGCAGAGACTTTAATTAAACTGATTTGTTTCCCATGTGTGGGCACATGAAGGATTTGACTTACCAGCAGAGCCCAGGAAAGCATGTGAGGGAGACCAGATGGGCCCAGCACGGGGAAGACAGAGGGCAGGAAGGGGACAGATGGATGGAGAAGCATTCGGCTCCACGGTGACAGTCCCACCCCCGCCCTTCCTACCCAGACTGTTATATCCCCCAAAGCTGTGGAGGAAGCACTTGGCTTTCCCTAGTCCTTCCCTTTATTCCTCTCGCCCTGCATGGCCCATTAGCTGCCTTCAGACCGGTAGCTGAAGTGGGCAGGTGCTGGTGGGGGCGGCGGGGGGGGGCTTACTTCCAGCCACTGAAACTCTCCACCACTCTTAACACGGAAGGGGGCAGAGATGCTGAGAAGTGTGTGTGTTAATACCGCAGTGGGAGGGAGGACAGCGGCTTCATTATGCAGCCTCACCTGTACCATGTGGGCCTAATCACCTTCATCACCGGCAGGCCTTTCCAAATGGAAACACTGTGAGTGTCAGTAGTCTTGGAAGTGACTTCAAGTTAGTGACTCCTTGTCAGCTGCAGTGTATCATATGCCGTGAGAGCTGGAAGGGGCTTGGGCCCCATACACAGACGTGGACCCTGAGGGTCACAGGTTTTACTGGAACAAATCCTTTTTTCTACCAACTCCCCTGTAAGGGTGTAAGCATAAGAGCACCGTGAGCTTTCTGCCCAGCAGTTTTGCAAATTCTGTGTGTAAAGTCACTAACTACAACTGGTGAGAGATGGGAGGAATATTTGTGCTGACAAAGTTAACAGCAGCTGTTCACGGTGGCCTGTGGTTGCTGAGTTTTGTCGGGGTTTGGCCTGGGCTCTCACTGTGGGTGAACTTAGGGTGGCCTCTTAGGTGGCGCAGCATCTGTCTACAGCTGCTGAGTGGGGAAGGGTGAGGCTTGGGGGTGACATATGTACCTCATCCCCTCCCAAGCCCACCTGCTGAGTGGTTATTTAAAACAAGATAGTGCAGAAAGCCACTCTAAAATTTCACCATGTGGAATCCTCTCCCCCTATTATGGAAACATTTCATCAGACCTGGCATGTCTGAGATACCCAGGGTGATTAGGGGTTTGACCAAAAGAAGTCTAGTGAGAATAAATTACACCAGAGGCCTGCTTTCATTATTACGGGCCAAGCAAAGGTCACGGATAACCCAGCCAGACTTATGCTATTACTCAGCCATTGTGTAGTGGGAAACATAATGGCCACTTCTGTTAGGGACATTGACCTTATTCCAGCAACCCAAAGAAGGGCCAGCTCTGAGAGATGTCTTGGCTGACGCTATACATCACGATTGTGATGCCACTGTCTTACCACTAGAGGGTGTGGCAGTCCTTTTCGTGGCAGAAGTTAAAAGGGGCTGGGATGCTTCCATCAGGCTGTACAGAGATGTTCTATGTACAGTTAAAACCTGAGTAATAGCGGTGGACAGACTCTTTGTGCATTGGGAGGCGAGGGGAAAGACAAGAAGAGAGCAAAGAGCCTGCTGATGTGGCTATACTCACTTCTAGTGACATATTAACAGCTTGAAACATGTAGCTGGATTTTGAGTACGCCATTGCTGGGGGGATGTTTGTTTTAAATGCTCCTAACAGACTCAGCTTTTGAAAAGTGCTTATCATTACACGGACGATTTCTTGACCAGGGATTGCTTTTCTAAAGGCAGTATGGGGAAAATGAATATTCAAGATGAACTATGGAAATAATGTTTAAAGGTTGGTGTGTAAATAGCTTCCTAAAATACCATTTGTGTATCCATTAAGACCTGGGGGAGGGGGAGGGGGCTGTGTATGCCTTGTGCAGAAAGAAGGCGTGGCCGTGAAGGACAGGATCTCTCCCCTATCCCCGCGCCCCATAATCAAACATAAGCTAGTTAGTCTTGGCTAGTAGCTGGGATTTACCACTCATACTCTGAGGAGGGGCAGAAGCTCCAATAAAAGTAAATTAGCAAAGCAGAAGTAGTACTCTTTCATCCTTGGAGGTGGTTTGGAATTTTAGGTAGAATAAGGATATACTTGAAATTATGGTAATTCTTTAGTGCCCAATAACATAAGACAGTGTTATTGTTAGAAAGAGTCTTTCTTATAAGCTGTCTAATAGAGAAGGTGTATGCCTATTAGATATTAGCAGTGAAGTTCCTTCACTGTTGGGTGGATTATTAGGTATAAAAAATAATTATCAACCAGGCAAAGTACTTTGCTTCCTGATGTCATCCCACATGGGTCCAGGTGTTACACAGCTCTGCCCAGCCCAGCAGGAAAGCCAGGTGGGACCAGTGTGTCTGTCATGAATGCACTAACTGCATTCTTGACTGAGGAGCAGTCAAGTCATTTCTGGGGAAGGTCTTCAGCTGAGCTCTCAGCTTTTGGGAGGAAGGAGGGAGGAGAACCCACTGAGCTGGCCTTTCTCGTGTGGAGGGGGAGGGGCGGCAGGTCACGTGCACCAGCTGACCCAGCAGTGCCTGTGCTTCCCTGTAGCCCTGGCATTTCATTCCATAGGGTCCTAGGTCCCAACTTCCCCTCCTATGGTTTGTGTCAAATGTGCTTTACCTGATTGAATCCAAACATCCCGAGATGTCACATGCCGATTTCTCGTGGGGATGAATACGTACACGTTTGCAGTCATGTTGTGAGAAGTCAGATGTGTGAGCTGGAAAACGCTAGGGGCAGGGAATAATAAAAAGGAAAACCTTTCTGCTTCCTGCAGTGGGAACTGACCGTGTAGTCTTAATAGCCTTTTGTACACATATCTACAAACCAGATAACTTCCCCAACCAGTGCTTGCCCTTGGAATTGTCTCTAAATACATCAAGCATACAATAAAAAAATACTGAAATTAATGTCTCTTGGCCTCTTCTATCTTGTGTTTCACTAATAGATGTGGGCATTGGCCACAACATAGAAAATGTATGAAGGGGGATATATTTTATGACTGGCATCTTCGGAAGACCAAACCGTTCAGCGTTTTCTCCATTTATCCATTCTGTGGATAAATTCACTCTTTAAAAATAAACACAAAGCCATGATATACCACCTCACACCCATCCGGATGGTTACTATAAAAAAAAAACAGAAAAGTGTTGGTGAGGATATGGAGAGTTCGTAACCCTTGTGCACTGTTGATGGGAATATAAAATGGCACAGCTGGTATGGAAAACAGTGTGGAGGTTCCTCAAAGAATTAAAAATAGAATCAGCACATAAGCCAGCAATTCTACTTTTGAGTATATACCCAGAAGAACTGAAGGCAGAGTCTCAGATATTTTTACACCCATGTTCATACCAGCATTATTTACAATAAGCAAAAGGTGGAAGCAAGCCAAGTCTCCGTCAATGAATGAATGGATAAACAAAATGTAGTATATCCAAGCAACGGAATATACAGCCTTAAAAAGGAAGGAAGTTCTGACACATGCTACAACATAAGTGAACCTTGAGGACATTATGCTAAGTGAAATAAGCCACTCTCAAAAAGTCAAATATTATTCGATTCCACTTTTATGGGGTACCCAGAGTAGTCAGTCTCATAGAGGCAGAAAGTAGAATGGTGGTTGCCAGGGGCTAGGGGGGAAGGGGAATGGGGAGTTACTGTTTAAGGGGTACAGAGTTTAAGTTTTGCAAGATGGTAAAAGAGTTCTGGAGACTGGTCATACAACACTGTGAACGTACTTAACACGACTGATCTGTACCCTTAAAAATGGTAAATTTTATGTTTATTTTACCAAATTTTAAAAAATCATCAGAATGGCCGGTGCCATCTATGCCGAGCATCTTTATTTTAAAGCCACAGAAGCTCCACTAGAGGAAAGGGTGCCACTTAAGAAAAAAGCCAGCTCTTCCCACTCTTGTGACCTAGAAATGCCAGATTGCTTCCATGATTTTGTCTCCACGTGACAGGCAAAATGCAAATGAATGTCTTGTTCATGAAAATAGGACTTAGTTACCGGCAACGTGACCTGTGTCAAGGTCAGAGTAGATGATGGCCCCACTTACATGACAAGGAACTGCTGACTCTTTAAACTTTTTTCTCAGCTCCTTTTTTCACAAACTGTAAACTCCTGCAAAGCTCCAAGGTAACACAGGATGTATCTGTTTGCTAGGGCTGCCATAACAAAGGACCACAAACTGGGTTGCTTAAACAACAGGGATTTATTATCTCACAGTCCTGGAGGCTAGAAGTCCAAGATCAAGGTGTTGGCAGGGTTGGTTCCTCCTGAGGGCTGTGAGGGAGATTCTGTCCCACCTAGCTTCTGGTGGTTTGCTGGCAATCGTCAGCATTTCTTGGCTTGCAGAAGCATCACCCTAATCTCTCTTTTCATCTTCATATAGCATCCTCCCTGTGTATGTGTCTGTGTCCAAACTTCCCCTTTTTATAAGGACACCAGTCATATAGGGTGGATTAGGCGTCCACCCTACTTCAGTAGGACCTCATCTGAACTTACATCTGCAACTCTATTCCCAAATAAGACTACTTTCTGAGGTATGGGGTTAGGACTTCAAAATATGAATTTTTGGAGGACACAATTCAGTTCATAACAGAGCAGGTTCGTGAAGGATGCCAAGCCTCCTGGGGCACAGTCTGAGAACCTAGAACATGCTTCTGGAGTCCATAGCCCGTCCCATTAAGTTGCTCCCCTCGCCCCTCTAGGCACCACCTCTCCCACCCGGAACTCCATCAGGGGTGCCTAGAACTATGGCCACTTCACATACCTCTACAGTCAATGGCTTTAAAGTCCATCCTCCACTTTGTCGATTATCTTGGGCCATTGCTTTTTTTCCTCCAATCAGATGGGCCCTTTTGGTCATGAAAAAGCTTATCTGTGCCTCTACTAATAAAACAGCAGATAAAACAAGTCAGGTCCTTAACTAATTCAGTTGCAAAGTGTGTAGCAGCTAACTTTGAAATTACTTTCTAGATGAGATTTATTTCAGGAGCATCTATGAACTTTAATTACTGCTCTCTCCTTGTTACCCAACAGCAGAGCTAGTGATCTGAGCAGCTCAGTGAATATCTGAATGGAATGCCTGGAATGCAGCCAGCGAGAGCTCTGTGTGTGACTGAATGTATAATAAACAAACCGCTTGTACCCTAGAGAGTGTGTGTGTGTGTGTGTGTGCGTGTGTGTGTGTGCGCACGCGTGTGCGCACATGCGTGCACCGATACCTTGGTCTCCTATGACCCCAGGGTTAAAGGCTAGCCCAGGGGTTATGTTACTCCATCTTCACCACTATATGTTTAGATACATATCTATGCCCCCATTTTACAGATGAGGAAACTGAGGCATAGACTGGCTAAAATTGTTACTTCCCTAAACTTGTAAGATGCAAAATCGAGATTCAGATCCATGTTTTCCCTTAAGCCAACTTACCTATCAGGTAAACCTCATCTCCCCTGTACCTGAAGATACTATAATGGAGATGATTACTGCTCCATATAGGAGAGTTTTTGAGGGTTTGCTTAGTTGAGGTGGCAGTGCTAAGTGCACTTTAGGTTGAAAGCGGTTCCATTTTAACACAAGTCAGCGTAATTTGTAAACAATACTCTGCCCATTTGATTTTAATAAAACTGAGTAAATACAGTGTTATCTACTTTTCACAGAATGCATTTGAGAAAGTTTTTCCCTTGGTTGGTTTTCCCAAATACCCATTTGTTTAGTTAGCTACAAAAGCGTTGGTGCTGGTGACCATCGATAGGCTTTAACGAGTGAATGGCTAGAAGCGTTCCCACTTATTAAAGTTTATTGGGTACAAAGAAATGAATCTGCAGAGGGAACATCAATAAATATAAAATACACGTGAAACACTGCGGGAGTCACAGACCACAGCGCCAGCAAGAATACGCGAGGATGGGAGGGGCGCTACATTTGAGTTTGTGGTCTAGGGGTGAAGGGTTTGTCCCGCCGGAGGCTGGCACCGCGAGAGGTCAAAGGGTGAGAATTCAGTGATGGGTCTGGAGGAGGGATGTGATCCCAGGTTCCTGAAATTTCTCCCTAATTGCAATTTTTGGTTTCTCCTCATTCCTTCCCTCTGTCCTTGAATGGTTTTATTTTGAATTTCCATCCCAGCGGTGCAGAACATTGATGTGTAAACACCTCATCAGGGCAGGCAGTCTACTCTGAAGGTGGAACAGCCTTGGTCTAGCACCTCCTTAATCATGATCAGTAAAACCCTTGTAATTATTCCGTACACCTGAGAGAGAGGTGGAGCGGATACTGTAATAAACAGAAGTTCTGACCTTCTGGAAACCTTGCAGAACCAAAAAAACAAATCAGGTATGCCCATAGCTGATGACCTGCAAAAGCTTCTTTTCCATTGATTTAGCTGTTACAACTTGGCATGATTTATTCCCCAGGGAAGGGAACTTGACCTCGCTCAGTGGCTTCTGTCTGGAATGAGAAAGCATAACAATGATGGAGGACACCATCTTAGTCTCCACTCCAGACAGCAGCTAGGTGGGTGTATCATCATGTTTGCCAAAACACTCCTAACGGCTACCTTTCGTGGATGGCGTGTTCCGGGCATTACATCCTTGAGGTGTGAGTGCATGAGTGGGCTATTTCAAAGGCAACTTATTTTTCACTGCTCTTCCCACTTCTGCCTCCCTGATTTCCTTTAATCTGCAGCTATTCTGAGCACAGACGAGGGATCAGTCTGTTTCCTCCTATTTTCTCTCCTTCCTCTGTCACAGCTTTTCCACCAAGGATGGGGTCATGCAGCAAGCAAAAACATACTGCCATTCCCTTGCCAGCTCCAGAAAAAGGGTGTGAGAGGACAGGTCCCAGCCAGTCCTGAGCCGGTCCACAGTCAGGGCTGGCTGAACTCACACACTTCTCCCCACCTAGAGAGGTGCCACCACAGGGACTGGGGGACTCTCAGACCAATTAGGTTCTCTTGGGCTCAGAAGGCAGCTAGGATTTGCCTGATGGGTGGCTCCAGGTTCCCTAAGGGTGGGCGTGGGGCACTGATATTTCATGCAGATATTTCAGAATACATTTCAGTCTATACTTTCCGTGTCATGTTTTTCACGAAAACCCTGCACTCAGGGGAGGAAAAAAAAGAGCTCTGAGACAGAATTAGGAATTTACTCGTGATGACTTACACAGGTTTCTAACTTGCAGGGAAAATACTGAAATCTCATACAGCTCACCTCGTCTGCCAGGATGAGGCTGGGAACTTGGAGGGACAGGAGGAACGTCATGCAGACTTGGGCACGAGGGGCAGTGTAAACAGTAAGAGCATTGGCTACTTGCAGGATCATTCAGATACAAAAGGGGCCCTGTGGTTGGCCTTGGAGAGGCCAAGCCCGCTCTTGCCTTTGACTTGTGTTATGTTTACATTAGGAAGCAAAAGAATCCCTGTACTGCAAGACGGGAACGAGACATGGCATCTCGTTCACTGGAGGCCGTGTGGCATCGTCTGGGTGTGGCGACACATCGCTCTCTGTGAGCCGCGTCATTTATAAGGCATTATCTGGTTTGATTTTGCAGTTTGTGTGATGAGACTAGAAAATCATGCCAGTAAGAAGCTGTTGTAGATACTATGACTTTGGGAAACTAAGGAGTCTTCTAAAAATGGTTCCGAATCTAGGGAGGGCCAGCCTGCACGCGTATTTACAGTCATGGAATGGACACTCTGTGGTGGGGACAGGGCTGTCATCTGTGCTGACAGATGAATGCCAAGATGCATTTTAAACAATGGAGAAATGATGTGTGTGTTTTGTAAATTACTCAAATAAAAATCGACTATAATACTGATTTAAAGCCTGTGCAAATCACGTATTTACAATAAATAAATGCTCCATGCAGAGCCTGTATGTCAACTGAATTACAACTTGAGAAGGGTGAGGTCTGACATTCTCCTGGGGATGTCCACCCCGCCATATGGACCCCCAGGTGGCTCACAGGACGTTGGCTTCATCTGTCTTCTCACCGGAGTGTCTTCAGCGATAACTGTGGAAACACGACAGTGTTATCAGGTGGGGTCAGAGGACTCGCAGCACATAAATGACACACTCCGGGGCCGGGCAGTGAAGCTGTCCCTCCTGCGTGCAAGGCTGCCAGGGTCTGATGGTCCCATCATACGTAAGGTGCTTATTTTCACCCAGGAGGTCATGGGTGGAAAAGGAATGAAAAGTGTAGCTTGTGGCAGGTGGCGACCTAATCCCATCAAAAACATTTAAGGGATCAAGCACCAGCAGACTCACTTGACGGGAAGCTGAAGAAAAGCAAAGAACTTGGTGGCAATCCCAAGACAAGGCAACGGAAAACAGAGAAAGGGTCCCAGGCTTTCAGATTTCAGAGCTCCCAGCCTTGCACGGATCACTTGGGCTCTGTACCCATAAAAGAAGAGCACCCCCAGGGTGCTGTTCACCATGTCTGGAACCCCGTGATTTCTCTGGGCGATTTTGCCTCACTGAAATGAAAATGAATTAAGATGGTGTCCAGCTAGACATAAAGAAGATCTTCTTGACAATGGGATGCCCAAGAGAGACTTAACAATTCATCCTTGACTAGACTTTATGGGCTCAGGGATTTAGATGTGTGCCTGCCATGAGGTCAGGGACCAGACCGTGCATAATGTCCCATCGTGCTTGCCACGTCTGAAGGTGAGGGTGACTCCTGTCCTGTCAATTCTAACATGCCAGGCAAAGCAGTGAGGTACAGTGGAAGGAGCACTGGACGAGGAGTCAGAGGTCTGCGAACGTGACCTTGACCTTGGGTGAGTTCCTTAACCTTTTGGAGCTTGGTTTTCTCATATGAAAAAAGTTTGCATTAAAGGTATTTCTCCAGCTTATACCACAGAGTTGCTAAAAGGAGCAAGTGAAATAACATATGCAAGTTATCTAAACTATATAAAGAGCTATATAATGTAGGAGATATTATTTTGATTATTACTATATCTTTCTGATCACAGGAGTAATGTATTTATTATGGAACATTCAGAAATTGCAGAAATGCCCCCTAAGAAGTCAAAATCAGCCATCAGCTGGCAGAGTGAATGCCTGTGAACAATTCTGTGTATATTTTTCCTGTCTTCTTTTTTCCTCTGTATACATACTTTCTCTGAACTGCAATCATACACCCAGTGTTGAACCTACAGTCATCTGAGAATGGTTATTGCAATTCTTGGATTAGCCATGGTGAGAAAGGGGAGGGGTGCTTGTCCTTCAGGGAGCTCATCCCCACTTCCGGTAACCTAAGTTCCTTCTTTCTCACATCCCTTTCCTTGAGGTTCTGATCTAACAGCAGGCCACCCCTTTTGTTACATGGCACTGTGAAACAGGAGGAGGCCAGGGTGGACGGAATGCATGTTTTCAAAGAAACGAAGGGCCTTTAAAGATGAGACCCTGTCGTCTGTGGTGAGAGATGTCATCTCTGCCCAGGTTAGAAAAACACTGTGTCCAAGTTGCCTCGTGTGAGCACGAGGGCATTTCTTCAAAGACTCATAATTATGACACAAGCACCCCTCTGGTTCCCCCGATCCCCTCCCCACAGCCTTCCTCTAGCCACCAGCAAAATTTGTGGCTACATCTGGTCAAAAGAAATGATAATGTTGGGGACTTCTCTGGCAGTCCAGTGGTTAAGACACCGTGCTTCCGCTGCAGAGGGCATGGGCTCAATCCCTGGTCAGGGAACTAATATCCCACATGCTGTGCAGTGTGGCCAAAAATAAAATAAAGTAAAAATTAAAAAAATAAGTAAATGATAATGTCGATGGGAGAAAAATCCCCAGGGTGCTATGAGAAACCATGTATTCTATAGACGAGAGAGAACACCAAATTATGTTTTATACATGTTACAGAGCTCTCCTCTCAGGCTTCTCAGGCCACGGTAACGAGGGAAGAATGATGGGAGCGAACGGGGTGATGGTTGCAGAGTGATTCCCAACGGGTTCTGTGTTGCCAAAGCTGCTTCTGTGTGTGGTGGTGATTCCAGAGAAGCTCCCCCCCTTTCACTCTTCAGGTTTTGAAATTGTGTTTCATCCCAGCTGGAAACAAAGGTACCCCTATGGCTTTCCCTGAGGAAAAACGGGAGGCTGTTCAGAGGAAAGCACACCCTCAACATTTCTGTGCTCCCTGAGGTTTCCCAGTTTCACACTCAAGAGACCTGAGGGCCGTGTTACCTGAGTATTTCTGCCTTTGATGTCATCGGAGCTCTGGCCGGCCGCCTCAGTGTGGAGCCAGGGACCAGGTGTGCGGCCTGAAAGACACAGGAACCATCCCACCATCTGCTGGCCCAGGGCCGGCTATGTGCTTCATGGAGAAAGTCTGGCTAAACCGGCACTTAGGGCAATGGTACAGGAACCAAGGGTAATGTAAGTCGGTCAACCTGAAACCCTCGGGCTCCTGGCCCTAGACTGTGCGTTTCTAACCCACTGCCTCTATGTCACACACTGTGGATACAGAGGCGTCACGTCCACTGAGCTGGGAGGAGAACAAGTGGTGAAGGCCTCTCATCTAAATGCAGGTGCGAGCTTCTCAGCTCTGAACACAGGATCAGCTGCAGACTCGCTCGTGTGTCCTGGCCCCAAATGTGCCGGTGTCGTGCTAGGGTTGCTTAAAAAAGGAGTGAAAGTGTGTGCTGACATAGCTCAGACCCTGTTCCATGAGGATCCAACTCACTCTCTAAAACATACTAGGTTTAAATATTACACAAGTCACATATGAATATATTCTCATAATTAAGAATTCAAAGAATATAGAAAAGATAATAGGGAAAAAATACCCCCTCAAGTGCTTCCTCTCTGCCTGCCCTTCTCTCTAATCCCGATTAATTATCCCGGAGTTGCCTCTGCTAAAAGTCTGCTGTTTATCCCTCCAGCTTTGTTTTTCTTTTTGACATTTACTTACATAGACGTGTGTACATGTAGATACATGGTTTGGTTGGTCTAGCCAAGTTTTAAATCCACATTCCTAGGAATTCCAGAACTTTTCCTGTGAGTCAGGTGATCCAAATGGTGTCCCTGTGTCTCCTCTGCTGCATTTGGTACAAGACTTTTCTGTCTGCTTCTGTCACAGGCTAGGAATTAAATAACCATGTCCCAAAGCCTTCCCAACAATTCACGTTGCTGTGCTACTTACAAAGCAACATGAAAAGCAGAAATATCAATCCCAGATTATTTATGATAGTGAAAAGCTGATAATAACCTGTATTCAACAACAGTGTTTAGGAAATCTAGGGTTCATTATCGTATGATGGAGCACCAAGAAGCCATCTGAATGTTTACAAAGGCTCAAATAATTTGGGGTGATGTTTGAAATGTAGGACAAAAAAGCAGGCTAGAAACTGTATACATAGCAAGATGTCAACTATTTTAAAAAATCCATTTAAAAAATGTAAATAATATACTGAATTGATTCCTTTGGGATTTACTGCTTTTTAAAAACTCTTAAAAATACTCTTCAAGTTTTCTACAATGGGCATATAAGTCATCTTAAGAATCTGTTATGGTAAGATATAGTTTTTTAAATGAACTGCCACATAGAAGGGTCTCTGCACCTTACAAAACATTAATCCAATGGACACTATAATTTTCATTAAAATACTTTTAAAATTACCGAGTGCACTTGTTCTAGGATGAAGATATTTTTGGACCAATGGCATAGGGAGTACTAGGTTTTTAGTCAGATTTACAACTGAGCAAAAAGTAAAGAGACACTGATAAACAGCCCCTGACCGAATTCCACGCGGCAGTATGGCCTTGACACTATTGTTCTTAGATTTACGAAACTCCAGTCTACTACAGAAAAGCCTTCCTCTAGACCAGGGTTTCTTAACTTGGCTCTACTGACATTTGGGGCTGGAAAATTCTTTGTTGTGGGGTGCTGCCTGTGTGCTGTAAGCAGTTTCACAGCATCCCTGGTCTTTACCCGCTAGACGCCACTAGTACGTGCCCCAGACCATTTGTATCAACAAAAAAGGTCTCCAGACAGTGCTGAATATCCCCTGGGGGGCAAAATCCCCCACTTGGAGAACGACTGGGCAATGAAACAGGCTTCTCCATAGGTAAGCAGTGCCCACTAGTTTTCATAAATACGACTGGAAACAACAGAGCTAAGGAGAATCAATTTCTTCTTAAAACAGAAAGGAAAACTCTGCACCTTGTTGTAAAAGAAATTTCACTGCTGCTAGAATGTGTGGCTGAGAGTTGCCAGGGTTACCCAGGATGCTTTTAATCCAAATATCTCCTTGGGGGGTATTCCCTTACGAGATGCCACTAGAATCTCTTAGAATTAAACTGTAGAGCCCTTCTGCTTGAAACAGTCCCTCACATGGGCTGTTTGCCCACAGAAGAGTATTTCAGATTCGCTAAAATGGTGGTTTTCAAACTTTTGGTACCACGGCGCACAGTAAGAAATCTCTTTCCCATCTCTATCCAGTCACACGCATCTACTGCATGCAGAGCAGCCCAAGGGACCGCTGCTGCTGCCCCCTAGTAACCAGATGGCACCTCTTCCCCCAGTTATCAACACACTGTGTTGCAGAAGCTGCTGGCTACAGAGCAGCCGGATAGGAAAGACTTCGCTAAACTGTGGGGCTTAAAGAAGAAAGTCTGTGCTTGGGCTGGAGGAGCAGAGGCATGAGGGCCACGCTGGTTTCCAACTTTATTTTTTGTCACTTGTAAACCAAGCCAGGCTTGTACCTTTTCTCAGACACAGACATATTTTCAGGTCAAAAAAGAAAAAAAAAAATCCGTTCTGTAGCCAACCAACAAGAGGCTGAATACTACAGGGCTTGGAAAACACCCAGAAAGGATTTACGAACTTGGTTGGCCATCAAAGCTGGGTCTCCCAGGATCCCCTCCCAGTCTTGGAGTACAATTCCAGGGGCTGGGTGAGGAGAAAGTGGACTCCTAGGAGAAGCACATCTAACCGTCATCTCTGGGCCAACTCGGTCTCTCTCTAAGGTAGGGCCCACATGGCATAAGGTGGAGAGTGGTAGGTATGGTGCAGAGAACCAAGCTGTGTACCTGAGACAAATGGGACGCTGCATACACCGGCCTCACGTGCAGAGAAGGAATGCTGGCCAGACCACGACAAGAAAGGCAGATGGTCAGATGGAATCAAAAGCACAATTCTCTGTGACTGGGAACATTTCACTGGCAACGCTAACTGTATGACACAGACATTAAGTGGAACGGTAATTTCTGCTTCCCTTCCCATCCCCAAAGCAGCGCAACAGACAGGAAACGGTTGAAAAACAGAGGAGAATGTTGTTACTAGGTGATTTCAGTGCGGATTTCAGTGCGGGGATGAATACATGGGCTGGGCCAGAGTGAGGGTGCCCTCAGCAGTCTTCCCCAGGGTTCTGTATGTTGTGTGATGATTGTTTACAGAACGGGTAGACAAAATAATTAGCTACTAAGGGTATCTGAAAAAGGCCTGAGAAAATCTGGTTAAAATGTTAAACCTTGTATTGCTATTGATGGGAGTAGTTGTTTTTATATCTTATAAAAATAATAAAAAGATTCTGTTAAAAAATATATTTATCCAGAAAGATGTTGATTTGAACTTTAAAAAGGAACATGGAATCATCATTTTCCCTTTTCAATACAGAGCCACTGAGTTCTGTTGGTAGCTCCCTTTCTAATGTCAAGTTCATCCTTTCCTCTCAAGTGAGCCTAGGGCATGTAGTGGGGTCTTCCTAGGCCTCTGCATGGAGACTCCTCGCTCAAGAAGGCGTGGAACATACCCTTGGATTGGTTCTATGCTGTTCCAGTATTTTGGGCAGCCAACATGATACTATACATAGAGAATCCTAAAGATGCTACCAGAAAACTACTAGAGCTAATCAATGAATTTGGTAAAGTAGCAGGATACAAAATTAATGCACAGAAATCTCTGGTATTCCTATACACCAATGATAAAAAATCTGAAAGTGAAATCAAGAAAACACTCTCATCTACCATTGCAACAAAAAGAATAAAATATCTAGGAATAAACCTACCTAAGGAGACAAAAGACCTCTATGCAGAAAATTATAAGACACTGATGAAAGAAATTAAAGATGATACAAATAGATGGAGAGATACACCATGTTCTTGGATTGGAAGAATCCACATTGTGAAAATGACTCTACTACCCAAAGCAATCTACAGATTCAATGCAATCCCTATCAAACTACCACTGGCATTTTTCACAGAACTAGAACAAATAATTTCACAATTTGTATGGAAACACAAAAGACCCCGAATAGCCAAAGCAATCTTGAGAACAAAAAAAAAAAAGCTGGAGGAATCAGGCTCCCTGACTTCAGACTATACTACAAAGCTACAGCAATCAAGACAGTATGGTACTGGCACAAAAACAGAAAGATAGATCAATGGGACAGGATAGAAAGCCCAGAGATAAACCCATGCACATATGGTCACTTTATCTTTCTTTTTTTTTTTTGCGGTACGCGGGCCTCTCACTGCTGTGGCCTCTCCCATTGCGGAGCACAGGCTCCGGACGCACAGGCTCAGCAGCCATGGCTCACGGGCCCAGCCACTCCGCGGCATGTGGGATCCTCCCAGACCGGGGCACGAACCTGTGTCCCCTGCATCGGCAGGCGGACCCTCAACCACTGCGCCACCAGGGAAGCCCTGGTCACCTTATCTTTGATAAAGGAGGCAGGAATGTACAGTGGAGGAAGGACAGCCTCTTCAATAAGTGGTGCTGGGAAAACTGGACAGGTACATGTAAAAGTATGAGATTAGATCACTGCCTAACACCATACACAAAAATCAGCTCAAAATGGATTAAAGACCTAAATGTAAGGCCAGAAACTATCAAACTCTTAGAGGAAAACATAGGCAGAACACTCTATGACATAAATCACAGCAAGATCCTTTCTGACCCACCTCCTAGAGAAATGGAAATAAAAACAAAAATAAACAAATGGGACCTAATGAAACTTCAAAGCTTTTGCACAGCAAAAGAAACCATAAACAAGACCAAAAGACAACCCTCAGAATGGGAGAAAATATTTGCAAATGAAGCAACTGACAAAGGATTAATCTCCAAAATTTATAAGCAGCTCATGCGGCTCAATAACAAAAAAAACAAACAACCCAATCCAAAAATGGGCAGAAGAGCTAAATAGACATTTCTCCAAAGAAGATATACAGACTGCCAACAAACACATGAAAGAATGCTCAACATCATTAATCATTAGAGAAATGCAAATCAAAACTACAATGAGATATCATCTCACACCAGTCAGAATGGCCATCATCAAAAAATCTAGAAACAATAAATGCTGGAGAGGGTGTGGAGAAAAGGGAACCCTCTTGCACTGCTGGTGGGAATGTGAATTGGTACAGCCACTATGGAGAACAGTATGGAGGTTCCTTAAAAAACTACAAATAGAACTACCATATGACCCAGCAATCCCACTACTGGGCATACACCCTGAGAAAACCATAATTCAAAAAGTCATGTACCAAAATGTTCACTGCAGCTCTATTTAAAATAGCCTGGAGATGGAAACAACCTAAGTGTCCATCATTAGATGAATGGATAAGAAGATGTGGCACATATATACAATGGAATATTACTCAGCCATAAAAAGAAATGAAATTGAGCTATTTGTAATGAGGTGGATGGACCTAGAGTCTGTCATACAGAGTGAAGTAAGTCAGAAAGAGAAAGACAAATACTGTATGCTAACACATATATATGGAATTTAAGAAAAAAAAAATGTCGTGAAGAACCTAGGGGTAAGACAGGAATAAAGACACAGACCTACTAGAGAATGGACTTGAGGATATGGGGAGGGGGAAGGGTAAGCTGTGACAAAGCGAGAGAGTGGCATGGACATATATACACTACCAAACATAAAATAGATAGCTAGTGGGAAGCAGCTGCATAGCACAGGGAGATCAGCTTGGTGCTTTGTGACCACCTAGAGGGGTGGGATAGGGAGGGTGGGAGGGAGGGAGACACAAGAGGGAAGAGATATGGGAACATATATATATGTATAACTAATTCACTTTGTTATAAAGCAGAAACTAACACAGCATTGTAAAGCAATTATACTCCAATAAAGATGTAAAAAAATAAATAAATAAAGTTCATGGATCTGAAAAAAAAATTAAAAAAAAAGAACAAGCCTGGGGTTCTCTTAGGTGACATGAAACAAAGAACCTCACCTCAAGCCCCGGCTTTGCCACCAGCTGTGACCAGAGGCAGATCACCCTACTTCTACCTCGGTTATTTCAGCCCGACCTGAAGGAGCTGGGCTGGAAAACCTCATAGGGCCTTCCCTGTTCTAATGCTGGAAGCCTCTCACAGTCTCTAACTAAAGGAAATGACGGGTTTCATTGGAAATGATAATTCTAGTATCTGCCAGGGCTACGCCTCAGAAATTGCTTATCTGGCCTTTCCTCTCCTTCCTTGCTGTCACTGCCATAGTTGACGTTGGCCTGAGGGACCCACGTCCCCCTTGTAGAGAAGTTACATTGTCACCCTACACACCGCGGGGCACTCAGACCAGGGGTGCGCTAATCACAGTCTCTCTGTCAATAATTTGGAATTTTAAAATTAGTTTTAACGCTTATTAAAAGTAATATATATTTATTATAGAACACTTGGACAAAATAGTGAAGCATAAGGAAAATAAAAATCACCCAGCATTCCACCAGTGAGGGTTAACCACTCTTAACACTGTACTGGATATATTTCTAGCCTCTTCTCTCTTTCCTTTATTTGGTCCACTTTTCCCTCTCCATATAAATTCATGAAATATTTTCTTTTTAAAATTAAATTTAGGTTGTATTTAATGTAATTTTGGTATACCAGGTTTTTTTGTTTTGTTTTCTCAAGGTAGCATTGGCATTTTCCCATGTCACTAAATATTCAACAGCGCTATTATAACAGATGCAGAACATTCCATTCTGTGGCTCTGCACTAATTTATTTAATTTATTTATTGTTGGATATTTGTGCTGTTTTCAAATTTCTTCTGTAAACGGTTTAGCAATGTAGATATGTGTGGATATTGTTAATTATTAATTCAACAAGTGGTTACTGAGTGTCTGTGTGCCTGGCCTCAGGCCAGGAGCTGATGGTAGACCAGTGAATAAAAATGGATGCTGTCCTTATACTGTACAGGGGAAGACAGGTAAATATATAACATGTCAGGAGGTGATAGATGCCTTGAAGAAAACGATAAGGCAGCATAAAGAGAGCAAAAGTGATAGGACAGGAAGTGCTGTTACTTTATCTGTAGTGGTCATCAGGGAAGGCCATAAGCAGGGGTGTAGTCACCGGTAATAGTCAGGCGTGGATAAGGTAAGCACACCAGGGCAGAGGTCCTTACTGCCTAACTGCCCTCCACAAGGGCGGAAAGACACACCCTGGCACTGGCGTTGTCTTCTGATTCTCTCAGTCTTGGGACATCTAATCCTTTGATTTTACGGCATGAACCACCAAGAGCTGTTAAAGTTACTGCAGTGCTTGGTGGAGAAGTTTCTCTGCTAATGGGAATAATGGTAGCTAGTTGTGCTATAGGTATAAAGTAACTCTATTTTAATAAAAGACCTAAAGGAGGCAGGGGGTAAGTCTCGCGGATACCTGAGGAAAGTGGCCCATAGAAGGAAGGGCAAGTGCAAAGAGCCCAGAGATAGGGGGTGTGCTTGGAGCACATTGTAGGTGGTCCATGCTGTTGGAGGGAAGTGACGATGGGGAGAGTGGCGGCAATGGGCAGTTCATGTGGGTCTTAGAAGCCATGACAGGAATTTCTGATTGACTTGGAGGGAGATGGGAATTCACTGGAGGATTGTAAGCAGGGGCAGCGTGACTGGGCTTTAGAGGAATCACTTCGGGCTGCCGTGTGGAGCAGGGACACCAGTTAGCAGGTGCTTGCAGCATCCAGGTGAGAAACGAAAGTGGCTTCAGCCAGGGGTGAGTGACAGAGGACACGTGATCAGATTGGGGATGCATTTCCAAGGGGGAGGTCCCAGAATTTACTGGGAAATTGGATGTGGGAGCAGAAGAGAAAAAAAGAAGCCAAATACGATTCTAAGGTTTTTGGTATGACAAAAAATGGAGGAGCAGTGGGCTTGCAGTGGGAGGAGAGGGGAGAAAGGGGGCAGCCAGAAAATCTAAGCGAAGAAGCGCTTCAGGAGGAGGGTGTGATGGACTGCAGCTGACGCCTCTGACCCCTGGACTTGCCCACGTTCGGGTCCACTGGTAGCCTTGCCAAGGGCTCCTTCTATGGCATGAAGGGAGAAGGCCTGAGAGGACGGGGAGAGGAGATGGTGTTGCCTGTAAGAAGAGCAGAGAAATGGCCCAGGGGAGGTCAAGGGAGATATATATATATATATATATATATATATATATATATATATATATATATATATATCTGGTAAGACTTAAAAAAAAAATTTTTGGCCGTGCAATGTGGTTTGCGGGATCTTAGTTCTCTGACCAGGTATTGAACCTGCACCCTTGGCAGTGAAAGTGCAGAGTCCTAACCACTGGACCACCAGGGAATTCCCAAGGGAGATATTATTTATAGATATTACAGTATCTTTGCAGGTTCAGAGGAATAAAGGAGTAACCTGAAAAGACAGGAGGTGGTAAGAGAGTGGGATGCTGGAAGATAGCTTATGGAGGGTTGTGGTCCCCAGTAATAATCAGACGTGGCTAAGATAAGTCAGCCAGGACAGAGGTCCTTACTGCTCAACTGCCCTCCTGCCACAAAGGCGAAACACTCTGGCACCGGCTTTGTCTTCTGATTCTTTCAGTCTGGGGACATCTAATCCTTTGATTTTATGATGTGAACCACCCTGTACTGTTAAAGTTACTGCACTGCCTGGTGGAGAAGTTTCTCTGCTAATGGAAGTAATGGTAGCCAGTTTTGCTATAAGTGTAAAGTAACTCTATTTTAGAAAAGGAGTTGGGCCACAATGAGATACCACTTCACACCCATCAAGATGGCTACAGACAAAGCACCAAGACCAGAAAATAACAAGCGTTGGAGAGGACGTGGAGAAACTGGAACACTTGTGTACTGTTGGCAGGAATGTAAAATGGAAAACAGTATGGTGGTTCCTCAAAAAATTAAAAATAGAATTACCATATCATCCAGCAATTCCACTTCTGGGTGTATACACAAAAGAATTGAAAGTAGGGTCTCAAACACTTATTGGTACACTCATGTACACAGCAGCATTGTTCACAACAGCCAAAAGATGGAAGCAACCCAAGTGTCTATTGATGGATGAATAGATAAACAAAATGTGGTAAATACATACAATGGAATATTATTCAGCCTTAAAAAGGAAGGAAATTGTGACATACGCTACAACATGGATGAACCTTGAGGACATTATGCTAAGTGAAATAAGCCAGTCTCAAAAAGTCAAGTAGGGCTTCCCTGGTGGCACAGTGGTTAAGAATCCACCTGCCAACGTGGGGGACACGGGTTCAAGCCCTGGTCTGGGAAGATCCCACATGCCGCGGAGCAACTAGGCCCATGCGCCACAACTACTGAGCCTGCGCTCTAGAGCCTGAGAGCCACAACTACTGAACCCATGTGCCACAACTGCTGAAGCCCACATGCCTAGAGCCCGTGCTCCGAAACGAGAAGCCACCGCAATGAGAAGTCTGCGTACCTCAACAAAGAGTAGTCCCTGCTTGCCGCAACTAGAGAAAGCCCGCGTGCAGCAACGGAGACCCAACACAGCCAAAAATAAATAAATATAAATTTTTTTTAAAAATTAAAAAAAAGTCAAGTATAGCACAATTCTAGTTATATACCAAGAGTAGTCAAACTCATAGAACCACAGAGCTAGAAACTAGAACAGTGGTTACCAGGGGGTTGGGGGAGGGGAGAATGGGGAGTTGTTTAATGGGTACAGAGTTTCAATTTTGTGAGATGAAAAGAGTTCTGGAAATCGGTTGCACAACAATGTAAATGCATTTCACACTACTGGACTGTACACATAAAAATGGTTAGGATGGTCAGTTTCATGTTATGTGTATATATATATATATATATATATATATATTTTTTTTTTTTTTGGCTGCGTTGGGTCTTTGTTGCTGCACGCGGGCTTTCTCTAGTTGTGGTGAGCGGGGGCTATTCTTCATTGCGGTGCACGGGCTTCTCATTGCGGTGGCTTCTCTTGTTGCAGAGCACCGGCTCTAGGTGCAAGGGCTTCAACAGTTGTGGCACATGGGCTCAGTAGTTGTGGCTCGCAGGCCCTAGAGTGCGTGGGGCTTCAGTAGTTGTGGCTCACGGGCTCTAGAGCACAGGCTCAGCAGTTGTGGCGCACGGGCTTAGTTGCTCTGCAGCATGTGGGATCTTCCCAGACCAGGGCTCAAACCTGTGTCCCCTGCATTGGCAGGCGGATTCTTAACCACTGTGCCACCAGGGAAGCCCCCATGTTATGTTCTTTTTAATCACAATTAAAAGTAAAGAAAAAAGGAGTTGGGATGAAAACGGTCAAATTTTTAATCAGCCACTTTCCCATTGAACTGATCGTGACGAGGATGGTTTTGCTGGGAACACCAGACTGAAATGTGATGTTTGGGTGTCTTTCTCTCCTCCCTTCCTTCACCAACGTGTGAATCTCTCAAAGGTAAGTCAGGGGGATCATTTATCTAAATCTCTCCAGAGCTGAGGGCCTCAATAAGTATCTGTCCATATGAGGATGACTTCACTCTTTCTACCATCATTGTGTTAATGAATATTTGTGAGCTACGCATTTTTCCCAAAGATTCTTAGTGATAGGGTTTTTTCACTTTCTTTTCACTGTGGTAAAGTACATATAATATAAAATTTACCATTAATGACACTTCGCACATTCCCATTGTTGTGTAACCATCACCACTATCTAGTTGCAGAACATTTTCATCAGCCCAAGAGGAAACCGGTACTCATTAGCAGTCACTCCCCATTCTCCATACCCCGCTGCCCTTGGCAACTGCTAAATTCACTTTCTGTGTCTTTAAATTTGCCTATTTTAGATATTTCATATCAATGGAATCTTATGTGGGCTTTATGTCTGGCTTCTTTCACTTAGCATAATGTTTTCAAGGTTCATCCATGTTGTAGCACATACCACTGCTTCATTCCTTCTTACTGTCTGATAATATTCCATTGCACGACTACACCACATTTTGTTTATCCATTTACTAGTTGATGGGCATTTGGGTTGTCACCTTTTGGCTACTGTGAATAGTGCTGCTGTGAATATTTGTCTATGAACTCTTGTTTGAACACCTGTTTTCAATTCTTTGGGGTATACACCCAGGAGTGGAATTGCTAGGCCATACGGTAATTCTGTTTAACTTATTGAGGAACCCATGCATTTTAAAAACACTTAAAAATTGGACAAAATCACCTACCAAAGAAAGAACATGGCTCATACTTGCCGAGTGGAGACAGGGAGGATGGCGCCGGAAGAGCTAGCCTCAGGCTATTTGTGTGCCGTGTGTGTGTGTGTGTGTGTGTGTGTGTGTGTGTGCGCACGCGCGCTTGTGTGTGTGTGTGCCTGTGTGTGTGTGTGTGTGTCTCGGAAGGACAGAGAGAAAGCAGGCAAGCGGGCGGAGACAGAGCTCCAGAACTGCTACAAAAGAGCACAGAGACACCCTCATCTGACGGAACCAACGCAGTCCCCCACACCATGAAGGACTCTAATCTTGGGTTACAGGTCAATGGCAGAATGCAAGAGAAAAACTGTAAGAAGAAATGTCATCAGATAGGCATGACCTACACCCACATAACAAGTTTCTCCCCCACAGCTCGCAGGAACGGCAGGAACATGCTCATTTAACTGTGCTAGGAGGCTACTGAAGTATTTTATGTCCACCAATGCCACATCAATCTAAAACTATATCTTCTTTTTGAAATGGCAAATGCCCTTTCTGGTCTGTAGGATGTCAATTCATTAGTACATTGCGTTTTTTTTTTTAACTGCTCCTTCTTGATCCTCAGGAGATTATTTATTTTGGTGTGGGCACTGATTTGAACATTTCTCTGAAAGGAGAGGAACACAGCACAGACTGCCACCTCTGCCCTCCTGGTGAGCTGTATGGGGTGAAGCTTTTCTTCTGTTCTCAGAGATGAGGCTAGGCACCACGGGCTCCAAATGCAGGTAAGTTAGATTTTACTGAGTCTGAAGATTGAAGGACTCCACAGCACATTACTGAGAAAGGCTGTATAACAAAGAGATTTTTAAGACTCTGTTTTTCTGAAGTGGTTGAGGTCAGAGATCAGCAAAATGCAGCCAGCAGACCAAATTCAGCTGGCAGCTGCTTTCACAAATAAAGTTTTACTGGAAGACAGCCATGCCCATTTCTTTACGTGTTGTCTGTGGCTGCTCTCATGTCAAAACAGAAGAGCTGAGTAGTTGTGACAGAGGCCAGATGGCAGGCAGAACCTCAGTATGTCCTCTCTGGCCCTTTAAAGAAAATGTTTGCTGAGCCCTGGTTTAGGGTAGGGCTCCAAACTAATGACCCGCAGAGCTAGTTCCCATTCCTGACCTTACCCCTCAGCCTCAGACCTGTGTACTCCCTGTTCCACCTGCCCCGGGTCATCTCCCCCTTGCAGCCCTCCAGGCACCTCCACTCGCCCTGATCCATCACTTCGTCTCCTCCTGAAACCCGCGCCTCTCCAGCTCCTTCTTCTTGGTGCCACACCAGCCATCCAGGCCCAGGTTGGTACTCAGAGGCCCTTAGCTCCTCCTCTACTTCTCTTGTTCCTCTCATGGCCTGCATCCCCAAGCCCTGGCAACCCTCACCCCCATCCATCCTCCCTCGCATGGACCCTTCTCAAAGCCACAGGTTTCCTGACCTTGGTCTCTACCTCCTCTGATCAAACCACCAGTTATCAGACTCAACCTAGACCTAACCACATCCCTTCTCAGGGTTCACCATGGCTGCATGGCTCAGACACCCCTGGGTCTGAAATTCCTGGCTCTGCCTCTAACTTGCTGTGAGGCCTTAGGCAAGTCACTTGGCCTGTCTGGACCTCCTTTCCCCTACGTGAAAACTTTCTACATTAAGGGCTTATGATAAGGTCTGCAAAGCACCTAGAACCATGCCAGGCACATCTGAGCAGGTCTACGACAGGAGCACTTACTGTATTGGCGGTGGTTAGTATTTCGCTGACAGTTCTTTGCCTATAGGTTCTGCTTATATCCCTTAGAAGGGATAAAACATCCTTCACATTAGGAGGGAACACATCTCCTTGTCCTCTTCGTGTGTAGGCACCTCCTGTAGGGTAGGTAACACGCCTAGGCTCTCTCTGCCCTCTTTTTCTTGTGAGTTGAACAGAGGGAACTAGCCATGTGCAGCCTGGCCCCTTCTAGGTTCCCTCTTTGAAATCTGGCTGCCTGTGTATTAAGGACTATTCCGTCCTGCCCTCCTGGCCATGTGGAAAGCTCTGTGAGGCTGCTCTGTGGCTGCAGGGGGAGGCCAGCCTCAGTCCCCTCACCTGTAAATCCCCTGGCCTGGGGGAGTCAGCAAGCCTCCCCCAGTATTAGAGTTTGCTGTTACCTAAGCTCTTCCAATAAAAACACTAAGATCTTCATCCGTCTGACCTGTGAACATTTCATATGACGGGAAAAGAAGTGTTATTTATTGACCCTCTGCCCCGCGAAGCCTAACATCTCTGGCAGCCGGTGCGGTCCTCTCCAGGCACCGTGTGCCCTCACACACCACGTAGGACTTGCTTGTCATTCTTAAACGGCCCAAACGCTATCGTGCCTCTCTCCTGGGGGTGTGCCGTGCTCAGCCTGGAATGCCTTTCCACCCAGTGGAAATGTGACCTCTCTCTACGCCTTCAAGTCCCCAGTCTCCACCTCCACCCTCATGCCCACTGTGGTGCCCTCTGCACTTTAAACAATCAGTGATTAAGACACTCCGTTGTGATCTAGTTAATGTCTCACACTTCTATCTCGGGAGTGTGCACGCTGGCGGCTTGATGGTAGGGACCTTGTTGCTTACACCTCGTAGTCTCTGGGGCCAGCATGGTGCCAAGTGTACAGTGGGCAGTTCACGCCCATCTGCTGAGCTCGAACTGAGCAAGAATGGGCGCCTGACCCAGCACCCGTGTCCTCCACCATCACGTCTCCATGGTCTATTTAAACCCCAGGTGGGGTGATTTCCCTTCATCAATCTTTATTCCACTCCTCTCTCTTCCTCTGTCTCTCTCAATTCAGAGGAGTACCGTTGACCCTGAAACAACATGGGTTTGAACTGCATGGGTCCACTTATATGAGGATGTTTTTCAGTAGTAAAACTACAGTACGACAGTCTGTAGTTGGTTGAATCCTCCACATCCAAGGATGTGGAGGGCCAACAATGCATATGAAGCCCTGCATTGTTCAAGGGTCAACTGTATTTACATATTATTAAAAAACATACAAGTGGGCTTCCCTGGTGGCGCAGTGGCTGAGAGTCCGCCTGCCGATGCAGGGGACACGGGTTCGTGCCCCGGTCTGGGAGGATCCCACATGCCGCGGAGCGGCTGGACCCGTGAGCCATGGCCGCTGAGCCTGCGCGTCCAGAGCCTGTGCTCCGCAACGGGAGAGGCCACAACGGTGAGAGGCCCACGTACCGCAACAAAACAAAACAAAACAAAAACATACAAGTCACTTCTCTCTAAATGTGCAATCCACCGGCACGCAGAGAAAGCTCTGCCCAGGCTGATCCCGAGAGGACCTCTCACCTGAGCAGAGAGCAGGCTGGTGCTCCTTGGTCTGCCCTGCAGGAAGCTGAAGCCTGGGGAAGGGACTTCACCAAGGCCCCTTTGAAAGGAGACAGTCAAAGAGCCAGGTTCCCGGTCTGGGGCTAAGCTTGGATACTGATGATTTTCCATGCTGGTGTGCAGATGTCTGGGGCTGGGGGCCTTACTCGGGTTGTGGGGTGGAAAACACATTGGACCCTCACCCCAGGTTGCTGGCTCTGCCTCCCTCTTACCAGCTCCTGCCCACTTGGATTGAATCAGCACTGGACAAGAATTACGTTAACAGGCAGCATCACTGTGTGGTCAACACCTACTCTGCTTTTCTTTGCTTCCTGTGCTCCTGAAGTACTGCCTCCTTGCCCGCTGGGCCATGAAGGGCAGGCCGGCCAGCCTTCCTCGATTCTTAGGGCTGGGCAGGTAAGCCAAGTGAAGGCCTCTCTTGGGGCCTGGCCGCACGATGAGATCGGGAGGAGAAAGGCTCTCACTGGACTGAGGTTTTCAGCCTTAGATGGACATTGGAATCACGTGGCAATTTTCAAAAATACTGACATCTGTGTCCTACCCTGGATATTCTGACTTACCTGCGCTAGGTGCAACCTGGCCTTCAGATTTTTAAAAGCTGTCTAGGTCATTCTAATGCATTGCCAAGGTAGGAACCATTGACCTAAGGCATTCTCTATTTCAGAGTCTGCCAGAGTTTTGAATTGGGGGTTTTGGGGTTCTTCCCCAACTATTAATGCAAAGCTCCTGAATCCCATTTTGCTGTTGTCTTGGGGCATTTAGCTCCCCAGTCAAAAGCCCCAGGGAGGGGAGGGACCAGTGGTAAATTTAGACATCTAAATCCGACGCCACATAACTAAACTTGGTGTTGTGTAAAAAACCTCTAAATGAACCCTTGGAGATTAGGGCAAATAAATGTTCTGAAACTTCCAGAAGTATGAACATCACTGCATCCCTGCAATAGTACGGTGAGATCCTGATGTCACACTTTACACAGCCTGTGGCCAGTCAGTGCACCCAAGCACCTAATTCTGGAGGGTCAGGGAAAACCAGTAGTCTTATCAAGGTGGTACTTACTTCTGGGGATCTTGCTGGGGTAAATCTTCTGGCATGGTTTATACTCATCCGGAGGAGGAAAATCTTCCATAGAATGGAACGTGAATTTAGACTCAAAGTCATCTGCACACACGGAAATGCCAAAATTATTCTGGTTACTGTGAGGACCCAAGTTTTGGTCATTGCCAGGAGCAGACAGGTTTGCCTGCCCAGTGCAAGATTTTAATGGCAGGGCTATTCCCCCCTAAGACATCCATTCACCTCTTAATTTTTACTATTTAGCTGGGGCAAGGGGGGATCAGGAAAAGTGAAATCATAGACTCTCCCCATCATCCACCTCAACTTACTTCAGCCAGCATCTTAAGGAAGCTTCTAAAGGGAGCAGAAGTGCCACAGGCCTATCCAGGGTCCAGAGTCAGAGGTGGGGAAACTGGCAGCAACAAGGGACCAGCAAAGTCCCTGTGGCCTGAAGCCCCTCTTGTGTCCCTGGGGAGGACTCTGGCGGGGAGAGGTGGACAGAACGGGAGTCCTCAGCCTGGCTGGTGGGAAGGAGCACAGCCTGTGTGCATTTGGGGACCTGGGCATCCTAAAGCAAATGGGTTCTGCCCTGAGCTCCTGATGGCAAGAGGAGAGGGGTCTTGTGGCCCTTTCATGAGTTGAGTCCCTGCTTTGTGATCTAGGCTTTGTGTGTGACAGTAGCTCAGCCCACAAAGGGATCCAAAGACTTTTGGTCACACCTGACCCCAGATGACTTTCCCATCTCAAGAAGGTTGGAGAGTGGGTTCTGGAACCTCCCTGAAAGCCTCAAAGAAACCTTATTTAACACAACCTGTAGGTTGTTCTGTGCTAGAGTGAGCCCCCTGTTCTTGTGAAGCACACACCCTGAAATGACGGCACTGTGGGCTGGGAGACTGCACCCCCGTCCCTGAGCCAGGGGAAACCATTTCCTCACTGACAGCCCTGCTCACCAATGATGTGCAGGCTTCCGTTCCGCAGCTGACTTCCAGGCTGCTGGGTCAGGGTCCAGGCTGGGGCCTGCTGGCTCCTGCTTGAAAGCTCCGTGGTGGGTGACCTCGCGGGGGGTGCTGGGGGTGGGTTCAGCTTTCCCCCACTGGTCGCTGACAGAGAAGAGGACAGTGTATTCAGATACAGGCCTTCAGATAGGGCATGGTGGATGCTATAACCTTCTGTGAGAGGTGAGGTATTGAGATCTTTGGATATAATATGATACGGTGATAAAAAGGCAGCCTCTGGAGGCAAGCTGCTTGGGACTGAACCCCAGTTCTCCTGCTGGGATAATAACACAACCTCTTTGTGCCTCAGTTTCCTCATCTATAAAATGGGAATAATAATATACATACCTCCTGGGTTTGTTGAGAGGGTTAAGCGAGCTGATTTAATTCAAGTCGCATGTAAAAATAGATAACTAACGAGAACCTACTGTATAGCACAGGGAACTCTACTCGATGCTCTGTGGTGAACTAAATGGGAAGGAAATCCAAAAAAGAGGGGATATATGTACACATATAGCTGATTCACTTTACTGTACAGTATAAACTAACACATTATTATAAAGCAACTATACTCCAATAAAAAAAGAAAACAATTCAAGTGGCACGTAGTAAGTGTTCAATAAATATTATAGCTGCTGTGATAATATCAGCCCTCATCATCAGAGGGTACAGTCCAAAGAAGTGGACCCACTGCAGAGTCCTGTGCAAGGGAAGGACTGTGTGCAGGTGAGGCTCAGAGCGGCGCTAGATGAGCAAGCTGTCGGGGGCTTGCTCCTGCCCCTGGGTCCGCTCACACTGTTCCCCTGCACTGCAGACCCTCGTTTCTCCTTCCAGTCAATCTAAACCCTACCTGCCCACCAGGGCCCAACTCAGATCTCATCTACTTCATCAATTCTTCCCTGATGACCTCTGTGGGAGGCTCACTCTCCTTTGCCAAGACTTTTTTGTATGACCCATTTGGCAATTAATAACCCGCTGCCTTGGCACATCAACCCAGGTACTTGACTCTTCACTTCGCTCTCGAAGTGATGACAACTGCTCCTTTATCATCTGTGCCAAGATGTTCACAATTGCAACCTCTTACTCTTCCTTGCAGTTGGCCTGAAGCAGAAATTACCCTCATGTTGTTCACGGAAAACCAAGTTGCACGTCCAAAGACGCAGTGAAAGGGGCCAGACGAGCATCCACTCCTGGCCTCGGCTGTGCAGCTCTGGAGCCTGCAAAGGCACCCGGCCGCCGCAGCTCTTCTCCTCCCCGAAGGCCATCAGAGCACCTCCCCTCTCAGCTCCACTCTCTGCCTTTCTCCTTTCCCAGTCCCCTTCCTCTCCCTTGCTGGTCTTCCCTTCCTCTGTACCAGAATCCACTAGGATTTACTTGCTCCCACAAGCAGACTAAAGAGGCTAAGGGGCTGCTGACCCCTCTTCTGGGTGAAAAGCTGCCCCCGCACTTGGTTAGAGGGAAGGAAAGGAAATCACGCTGCTGAGCCCCGGCTCCTTGCAAAGCACTTCAGGCACACTTCCTCACTTAGTATTCATAACAGTCCTATGTGAAAGGTGTTTTATTGTTATTATTTCCATTTGTCAAATTAGAAAAAAGCAAGGTTTAAGGGCATTAAAAAAAGACTGGCCTAAGGTTACACAGGAGTGGGTGGGAAGGCAGGATTTGAATTCAGATCTCTCTGAATCTAAAGCATTGTTTTTTTTTTCACCACATCTTGAACATTTAAGAATCACAAGCGTCAGAAGGGGCTCATGAGCACTAATGCTGGACCTTATGGTGGTCAGTCAGCTGAAAAGAGAATGATTAAAACCTTATCTCTTGTGACCGAAAGCCTTAAAAATATTCTTGCTTTTTGTATCAGGAGTTCCCTTGCAGGAACCTGTCTTTAGAAAAAAATAATCCAAACTGTAGACTACCACTGCTATAAATGTATTTCCTGCAATATTATTCATAATAACAAAAAATGGAATCAACTTAAATATCTAATGCTGGAAATATGGTATATATCAATGATCATATTAATATGCTTACAGATACCTTTAACAATTTGACAAATATCTAATTATATCAAAATTGCTTTTTTAAAATTTTTATTTTATATTGGAGTATAGTTGATTTACAATGTTGTGTTAGTTTCAGGTGTACAGCAAAGTGATTCAGTTATACATTTACATATATCCCTTCTTTTTCAGATTTCCCGTATAGGTTATTACAGAATATTGAGTAGAGTTCCCTGTGCTATACAGTAGATCCTTGTTGATTATCCATTTTATATATAGTTGTGTATTCAAAATTGCTTTTACTATAATACTAAATAAAAACAGAATAGAAGATAGTATCTACAAAATAGTATTAATAGTAACCCTGTAAATATGTAGATATATTCAGAAAAAAGAGAAAGGAAACATATCCAAATATGACAGTTTTTATTTCTGAGTGATGTTATTATGCGTGATTTCAATTTTTTTCTATTTTCTCTACAATGAGCTTGTATTATTTTTAATTCAAGGGCATACATTTAAGAAACTTTCTGCATCAAAAGATTTTCTGAAAAACCAAAGAGTATGTGTGTGTATGTATAACTGTGGATGTGTGTTGGGCTGTGTGTGTGGATGTGGGTGTTCATGAGTGTGTGCATATGTTTATGAGTGTGTGTGTGTGTGTACACGGGTGTGTGTGGATGTGTAGCGTGCTTTCCATTTAGAAGGACACCAAAGGTGATCGAAGCCTCATCACTTCATGGAAATCACAGTCATAGGGCCTGTATATTCAATTCAGAATGATCTCTGCTGAATACGTGAAGGGATTATTTTTAATGTTTGGCTGAAAACATGGACCCTCCGTTTTCCTGAGTCAGCTGGAGAACCTGCCAAAAATATGGCAAAATGCTAAGCTAATCTGCTGAGGACCAGTGAAGATTCTGGCCAGGTGCCAGACTATAATAACTTAGGCAAAAATTAAACAGGAGAACGGGTTCTGGAAACAACTGCACCCACAGACACCTCGACCCCTGGGAGTAGATTTGAAGTCTGAATGGTGATAGTAAAAATAAATAACCCTTCTCTGGATCTCACTGTTCCAACAACCGCATGAGGGGGAACTATTGCTATCCCCATTTCACAGGTGAGAAGGAAGCACAGAGAGGCTAAGTGATTGCCCTGGGTCACACAGCTAGTAATGGCGAGGTGATGAAGGCCAGAAGCCCCGGTGTGTTGTCTGCACGATCTCGGACAAGTCTTGCGACCTCCCTCACCCTTGGTTTCCTGTCTCTAACCTGAATACCTCCAGCATAAAGTCCCACACAACACGTTTTCATTGTGCTCCACAGGGGCACTGAACAGGTGTGTTCTAAAACGAAATCCCAAGAGTAAGACATCCCGAGGTGCTCCCAAGTGGCCCACAGTAGCAGGCCTCTGGCTGTGTCCCTAGCACCTCCCAACAGCCAGATGATCCTGTGGTACGGCCCCCCCGGACAAGAACAGGGGTGCTTACCGGGGCTTCGGCCGGGCCTCTTCTTCTGCGGGAACGTCTGAGACCCCGGAAGGGCAGGTGGCGCCGGCAAGGCCTGCGCGCTGGACTCGGGGGGCTGGGCCTGGAAGCATGGGGACTTGGGGGGCCGTGGGGGTGGGACTTCACCGCTGTTGTTAGCGCCCGGCAAAGGGGGCGCAGGCAGAGAGGCTCTGGGGGTGCGTGGGGCGTAAGAGGGGAGCGGGGGCGGTGGGGGCGGCGGGAGCGGAGGGGCTGGAGGCTCCGGCACATCTTGGGCAGGGCTGGGAGCGTCCGCACTGAGCCCAGGGTACCCGCAAGGTGGGAGAAGAGGCAGCGGGGGCGGGATGGGCGGTAGGTGCAAGCGGGCTAGCTGAGGCCTCACCGCCTTGTCACTGGGAGCCAAGGCCGGGGGCAGCGGGGGTGGAGGCGGCGGTGCACAGGGCGGAGGGGGTGCGAGCACCGGGGCGCTCCCCTTGGTCGGTGGGCCAGGTGGGGACACCAGCGGGGCTTTGGCGGGGGAGGACGGGGGCAGGGCCGGGGGTAAGGGCGGGGGCAGGGCCGGGGGTAAGGGCGGGGGAGGTGGGGCGGGCATGCTGGGGCGAGGAGGGACCGTCCCGGCCACGCCATGCGCCTCGGAGGCGTCGCCTAGCCTGGGAGATGCAGGGGGGTTGAACGGGCCGCTGATAGTTTTGGTGGGAAGCCGGGGAGAAGGCGCTCGGGAGCCAGGGCCCTGCCCTGTCTTGCCGCCTGAAAGTGAAAGGAGTTGTGAGCTAGCTCAGTGGGTAGAATTGGGAGAAACGCAAGGTGTGGGCGGCAGTGACGGACGCTGTCCAGCACGTCAGTGAACCGCCTGGTGGATGCTCTCTTCCCGAGGGCCCAGTGGAGGCCCTCAGATGCAGCAGCTATCACACAAGAGGGCCAGCTGGACCAGCCCCAGGTCCTTGCCAGAATAAACGCGCTGTCCCCCTCCTGCCAGAGAAGCCCAGCTCAAGCCACCAGGTTGTCGGCTGCGTGGCGCCAGCCTTCCTGTTCCATTCTGCCTCCACTCTCATCTGTCCAGGGCTCCATGCTCCCAGCCCAGGACGCAGGACTGCCCGACCTCCTTCACCCTTCCTCATCTCAAGGCCACCGGCACACTCACCCCCTGTTACCCACTAGGCCAGTCAGCCCACATCTGCGGGTGTACCACCCAAAAGCTCCTGACGAGGGAGGTTTTCCCCACTCCCAGCATTTTGTGAACAAGGACTTTGTTTCTGCATCGAGAGCAGAAGATTCAAGGTTCCCTGAATGGACGAGGTGATTTGGAAGTCAGTGGGAAGACACCCTGCCTTGGGGATCCAGCTCCAATGACCTTGAACCTTCCAGTTCCATGCACTCTGGAAGTTCAAAGCTCCCTTTCCCAAAGACTTGTGCCCATTTCTAAGGGGCTCTCTGTCTCCTGGTCACCTGGCTTCCTCACCCCATAGATCCTTTACCACATCAACTCCAACCTGAAATCCGATGCCTCTTGAACTCAACAGCAACAACGACTTGCTCACAGTAAGCATTTGTGTTTGGTGGACATTATGGGCGACTGGGGTGGAGGGTGCTCCCCGGTTGGGGCCTCCTCACTCTTTGCACACCTTTTCACCAAACTGCCACTTCTTACCCTTTTTTCCCCTGTGTCGCTCTGAGGAGAAAAAAGTTCCTCTCCCTGTTTACTGCACAGAAGTTCCGCGATCGGTTAAAAATGTCCTTGGAGGATCCACCCTCCACTCAGGAGGCATATTAAGACATTTCTTCTGAATAAATACACTGCTCTTCCTAAAAGGAATTTTGGAGAATACATGTTTCCTATTCCAGCACCCCTATATTTTATAATCTCCATGAAAACATGTGGAAAACACTTGAAAAAAATGTTTGCTTCTCACACCTCCAACTTCCCGGTGCTGCAGAATAGGAAACACAGCTTTCATGTCAGATTATAATGCCAGCAGCTGTTGATGGTTCTGAGCTTTTCAGCCCGTGAGTCTCCAGTGTGTTTACCCAATCAGGTGCTAAATCATGCCTAAAAGTACTTGACGCCGCAAGTCAGGCCAATCAAGGCAAGATACGGAAGAGGCGATCCTGGGGCTGAAACTAAGTGAGCAGGACCGCGGTATCTGGCTTTCCAAACAGATGACCCTCCTCTGGCTATGATGTGACAGCCACCTGGACAACACGACTCAGGACAAGTCTCAACTGTGGAACGCTGTTCTTGAGGCAGGGTGGTGGTATCATTATTCTCTGTTGCAATCTTCTTTGAGGTGGTCGTGGAGGAGATAATGTCTTTGCACCTATGCATCCACCCTGGCGGACTTGGCGCCGCCGGAGGTCTAAGGCGGGCATTTCCAGAACGGCTGACTGACCATGACCAGGAGTGGAAGGTCCCGACCTGGCCTTTCCAGGGACAGGATCTACCACCTGCAACTCCAACGTGAGACATTTTATATAGGTGTCAGCCTCAGGGATTCCTGCATCCAAGGTCTCAAACCTGTTTCCATAGTACACAGAGAAGAAGATGGAGGACCCAGACTGCTCAAGGCAAGGCCTCCCTCTGTGCCCATCTGCCAGATGAACTTTAAAAGGATAACAAGTTTGAGGAACAGAATCAACCCCTTAAGTGTCTGGGAACACCACGTATCCAAGATTCCAAAACCTTTTAAGTGGCCAACCTAATGAGAAATGGGAAAAGCCATTTTTTTTTTTTATCATAATGTGAGCAGCAGAAACAAGGACAGCACAAATCCTTGCCCAGCTTATGTTCATGCCCATTCCAGGATGAAGCAGAGAGCTGGGCAGCACGAATTGAAGGTGAGACCCACGGGAATCAGCATCAGTGCAGGTGAGGAAACCGGGCAGCAGAGAGGGCTCCAAGAGTTAGCAAGAACCAAGGGAAGGAAGGAAGGAGGCTTTCCTTCAGAACATGAACGCTAGCCCTAGAAATCCAATTAGAAAAACAAGAGGAGACCATGAAGCGGGTGGGGAAAGACCAGCTCAAGAGCATCAAGGGGGCTTCACTGATGTGAAAGGAATCAGCTTTTAGAGGCTGGGGTTTATCAAAAGATGAACTATGGCTTCCTCTTTCCATCTGTCTATGTTTCCAAGAGAACTTGGATTGCATGGAAGTCTCATTACACATTCTATACAAGCCAGTGACGTTTACTCATCATATCTTATTTTAACGATCCCTCCCTCGGAGCTCTAAGCCAGGGCCACATTATGACTTTCAAAGACCCTGGGCGCTTTTGCCTCTGTGGGCCCCTTCCTCCTTAAAAAATGTTTTTAAAATTATGTTTCCTGACTGCTTTGGTATAAAGACAAATATAATCTTTGACCCTAAAAGTTCACGTATTTTAAATTTTAAAAGAAATTCAAACATTTTCATGGGCCGCTAAAAGTATTGTGAGCACTAGATACTGATTTCTGGGCCTGATGGCTCTAAGCAACCACACTACCCACTCACGCATTCCACTCAACAAATACTTACTGAGCACCCACTACGCACCAGGCACTTGTAAGGCAGTGAACACAACACAGCTCCTGCCTTCATGGAGCTTACATTTAGAGGGAGAAGACAGAAAATAAAGAAAGAAACCAGTTAATAAATAATATGTCAGATGCTGATAACTATAAGAAAAATAAATCAAGGTAGAGGGAATACAGAATGAGAGGGCGGGACTCATATTTTATCAATATATGAGACGATGAGTAAAAGCCTCCCTGATAGGTTGATCAGCTGCCACTTGAGCAGAGACTTGAAGGAAGGGAGACTGGGCCATGTGGACACCTTAGGAAGAGTGTTTCAGGCCATAGGAGCGGTCAGTGCAAAGGCCCTGTGGTAGCAGCATGCCTGGCATGTGCAAGAACAGCAAGGAGGGTGGTAGCAAAGAAGATGAGACAGGTAGCAAGGGCCGAAGCCCTTTTCTCTGAATGACAAAGGGGTCAATAGGAGAGTTCTGAGAGAGGAGAGCCACGGTCTGTCTTACTCTGACATGGCACCCAGCCCGTGTATCTACCTATTGGCTTGTCCTTGAGTTTCCATCCTGGAACAGGCATAATTAGTCACTTCATTATGGTCTTTGTTGCCTCCAAAAAGGTCAATTCTTGTCTTTCACCTAGTGGCTCAAACATCTGGCACTTGTGTCCTATTGGAGACAAGTTAGAACACTGCTGACTCCCTTTGGCTGGCCCCTGTTAAAAGCTCACTGGCGGTTATCTTTCCTATCTTTATTTGTGTGAAGAGAGACCAGTGGAAGTTTTATACCCCCGAGGACTTTTTTTTGGATCCAACTCAGGAATCTTGAAAAAGAAGCGGGCACTGAGGAATGCCAGCTCTCTTTATTCAGGAGGACTTCAGCACCTTTTTATCTGCCAAAGTCTCAGCAAAGATGAGGAAATGAAATGGCTTCGAAGGTTCAAACTGACTTTATCAGTAAGTGACGGCAGCAAATGCACCCTGGAACATCTAACAGCCACAGAGGCCATTGAAGAGGTTAGAGAAGTCACATGGTAGAAGACTCTAGACCAGGAACGTTTGGGGCTTGATATTCCCTAGACAAATGAAATTCTTGGATTTTGTTATATCTTTCTGACTAAAGAGCACAGTAATAGGAAAAACACTTTTTTTTTGCACATAATAATTATATATTTGCCCGATTTTAATTCAGTGCTTTCAAAACATCTGGTACCTGTTAAAACACAAATGACTGTGGTAGACTGGTTGCAAAAATGGTCTCAATTAACCACGCATTCCTGATTCCACAGTCTTGGAAATGCGATTTTGCAGTTCCTTTCATCAGAGTTGAAGTCTCTTGCCCACCCTTGTCTCTGAGCTGGCCTGCGACTTGCTTCGGGCGACAGGCTGTGGTAGGAAGTGATGCTTTGCCAGTTCCAAGACTAAGCCAGGACTTCCCTGGTAGCGCAGTGGTTAAGAATCTGCCTGCCAATGCAGGGGACATGGGTTCGAGCCCTGGTCCGGGAAGATCCCACATGCCACGGAGCAACTAAGCCCACGTGCCACAACTACTGAGCCTGTGCTCTAGAGCCTGCAAGCCACAGCTACTGAGCCCGTATGCCCCAACTACTGAAGCCCGTGTGCCTAGAGCCCGTGCTCCACAACAAGAGAAGCCACTGCAGTGAGAAGCCTGCGCACCACAATGAAGAGTAGCCCCTGCTCGCCGCAACTAGAGGAAGCCTGTGCGCATCAAGGAAGACCCAACACAACCAAAAATAAATAAAGAAAATAAATAAATTTATTAAAAAAAAAAAAAGACTAAGCCTCAAGAGGCTTTATATACTCTGTCCTCTCCATCCTGCCATCACCATGAAGACAAACCTAAATAGTCTGCTAGATCCTGAGAGACCAGAGGGATCAGTCAGGCCAGTTGTCCCAGCAGGGGCAACAGAGACATAAGAAATATACGATTAGCAAAGCCACTGACGCAACCTGTAGATGCTAGCTGTGGCCCAGCTGAGGCCACCCTAATTGCCAACCCACCGAGCTGTAAGCTAAATAAATGGTTATTCAAAGCCCCTCAGGTTTAGGGTTTGTTACACAGCAACACCTAACAGATACAATGCTGGAGAACCATCACAACTCACCATTGCCAGCGAGTCCACAGTGATGTCACTAAGATCTTCTATTGTGATTTACATCCGTACTTTGCAGTGTGGGCCACGATCTCACCGTTGCTAAAGACTCTACACTATGGCAACTCATTCTTCAGTGATTACAGTGGGATGATTTAAACAGGATGAAGATTTCAAAGATCCCTTAAAAACAATTCTGTGTTTTGGAAACTTCCAGTGCTCAGGCTTCCAAATATGTGATCTCCTACCATATAACTGTTTACTCTCAACATGTCACTTACTGGCAGGTGAGGATTGTCCTGTTGGTTCTACAAGGTAAGGAGACAAGGGTCACAGAGTAGCCAGTCGGAACTCTTCCTTACCTGCTGCATCCCTCTGGCCTGCTGGTCGTAACACTGGAAAGCCACCAGCAAACAGATCTCCCAGGGCTGGGGGCATGCTCCCGCCTCGAGAGTTTGCAGGACCTCCTCCTTCTTTGTTGGTTCCTTTAGAACCTTTAGAGAGAAGAGGCGAGTAGATGAGGACCTGTGAGCAGAGCTGAGTGGCCAACTCTCACCCCGACTGTGGTCTAACACTGCCTGTGGCAGCCATCCTGTTCTCACCACCAGTGTTACCCTTCTACCCAGTACCTTTCTCAAGAACCCCCTGCCTTGATACCCTATAGACTCATGTGCCCAGGCCTGTCTGCCACCCTCTCCAAGCTACCAAAGAACCATCAGTAGTGACCACTCTGAAAAGGGATAAAAAAAAAAAAAAAGCATCCTTATACTGCCATTTAGTAGATGCCAATGGGGGAACTGGTAGTACCTTTCAAATTAGAAAACCCAGACGCTGTATGTATAGAGCTGATCCCATTTTCACTTGACTGCTTTTGTGGGAGGACTAGACCAAGAAAACCCACAGATTTAATTCAGGCAGTAATTTTAACTTCTTGTCTACAGAGCCTGGCCCAGGACTTGCAAGCAGGAAGTGAAGGTCTGCAGTGATTTTTGCTTTGGCATTTTCCTTCTCTGTCTCCCCAGCTCCCACTCCCCACGCCCCATGTTCTTCCCTGCACCGGTTCTTTTTCTATGGAAGAGAAAGCTCATGAGCCCCTGAGGAGAGGTGTCACTAATTCCAGCCTTCCAGATGTATGTGATTACATAAAATGAGAAGACAGCTTACAAGAATTCCTGGCAGAAAATGTTCACAGCCTGAAGCTAATATGCACAGAGAAATCAGGGCACAGTGCCCACTCGTGGATGAATGTGGCCAGATTATTCCAAGTATTAACATTATACATCACCTCTTCACTAGAATGATAAAGAAATGAGTGTTCCAATAAAATGGATTTATCTGTTAATTGGGCTTAACTAATTAGATGGTGGGTCTAGCCAGAAACTAATTTTTATTATAATCAATGTTGAAAATATGTCTTAAAATAATTTGTCTATCCATGTGCATTAACATATATAATTACAGATATTAGATACAATTATATCTTAGGACTATCTTTGAGAATTACCATCAGGTATCATAGCAAAATATATGGAGACATAATAATACCTTACATTGAAAAATATTTCCACATACATTATTTCAGCCTTCAACAATCTTGACAAAAAAAGAGAGCAGGTATTACTATCTCCCCATTTTGCAGATGAGCAAGCTGAGCCTCAGAGAGCTTCCCTGATTTGCCCAGTAGCAGAATCAGAACTCAACATGGTCATCTGACCCAAGCACAGGGCTCCTTTTACACCATCATACTCTAGAAGTCACAGAAACATACAGTCATATGATCCTGTGAGAGAATTCAGCAGAAATATTTTTCCTTGTGAAAAACAAAAACTTTGCCAGGCTCTGTGGACATCTGTGTGCATTTGTTAATGTTGAGACTTGAATTTTTCTCTCATTCAATTTGAGGACCATGTTGACACAGGGTAAATGATCTTAAAATGTTGTCTCACGGTGGATAAACACAAAGTGGTACATCCATACAATCAACTCTTCTTCAACAATAAAAAGGAGTAAAGTACTGATACATTCTATAGCATGGATGAGCTTTGAAAACATTATGGGAAGTAGAAGGAGCCAGTCACAAAAGGCCACGTATCATAAGATTCCATTTGTATGAAATATGCAGAAGAGGCAAATCCATAGTGACAGAAAGTAGACTTAGTGGTTGCCAGGGATTCGGGGAGATAGAGGGACTAGGGAGGGATTGCTAATAGGTATGGGTTTCCCTTTGGGGTGGTGGAAATGTTCTGGAACTAGACAGGGGTGATGGATGCAACAACATTCTGAATATATATGGATAAATGCCACTGAATTGGACACTTTAAAATGGTTAAAATGGTGAGTTTTATATTATGTGTATTTTATCACAACTAAAAAATTATCTTACCATGAAGTTTTTTTTTTAAGCATTTGAAAAGTGATGGTAGACATGCTATACACCCTCTGCAGACCTGGAAGGGTAGCTCTGATTCTCTCGCCCATGTGAATTGTACACTGAGCAGGTCTGAGATGGCCTGATGTGTGTCCTGGGTAGCATTTGTGGCTCCTGCCCTGAGCAAGCCAGGCGTGTCTGGCTGAGCCTCACATGGCCTGCCCTTGGCTCTCAGCCGCCCTGGCCCACATGCTCACTTACTCTCGATTTGCGGGGCACTGCGGTCATTGATCTGCGTGACTTTTCGTAGGCGAGTTCCTTGCTGGATATCAGCCAACAGTGCACTCCGACCTTTGGGATCTGTCTTTCTCAAGCTGGAAGCATCTGTACTTACCTGTAAAGGATTAAGAGGGATCTGATTATAATCATAACATTTGCAGACATTTGCAAGACAAGCCGTATGTCCTATTCGAGGTAAGTTTCTCCTCCCATACTTTTCTGCCTTTCCTGTTTGCCCTCCCCTGCACCACTCCCAAGGCCCATCTCACCAATGCAGTTACCTATGGGTCTCAGGTTTTGAGGGAAACTTACCTCCTGCCCTGCTCACATCCCTCTCCTGGGGGACCTAGAACGGACTCTTTCTTGTGATCAAACTCCCATAAGTCTTAAGGAGCCCTAATGCAAAGCCCCTCTTTCTCCTCCTAGGTGGGCCCCACCCACTTATCTGGGCTTCTGTCTGTGTGTTCCTGACTCCAGCTTCCAGGTTCTGAATAATTACGCTGCCTGGTGTCCCCAGGTCCCTCCCGGACCAAATCCAGAAAGAAAGAAGTACAGGGGATTGCAATGAAGGTTTAGTGACTGCCTTCTCTTCTGTGTCTGGGTGCGTTATGTTAATCCTCACAAAACCTTGTGAGTTTCAAGGGAGTTTGCCCTCATTTTACAGATGAGAAAACAGACTATGAAATCTCTTCAAGGTCACAGGGCTAGCTTCAAACCCAGATCTGCTGAATTCCAAAGGCCACGTGCTTTTTATTTTGAAGCATTACAGCCATCAAGGGCATGGTGCTGTGGTTAGCATACTTGTTCTCTAGACTGCTAAAATGCTTTGTAAATATGTTCACGAGAACCTTTGTCCTATCTCTGCAAGTAGCACCGAGGTCCAGCTGTTTCACTTCCACTATAGCTTGTGCTGACACGGCAGGGTCTCCATGGGCTATTAGAGCTAGGGAGCACCAGAAAGAACATACACTGGTTGGTGGCAAATAAGGGAAGGGTGTGGTCGCACTGGAAGACACAGCCAGGAGGACCCCCTGCAGTTAGTAGTACTATACCACGTGACCTGAGAGCTGATTAAACATTTCTCGAAGTAAGAAGTACTTTTTAGTACATGGGGAATATACCATGTCTTTGGTTTTCATCTTAAACATTTCCACTTCGGTGGTGTTTTCTGACCCCCAACATAAATAAGGCCACCCAGGGTTCTCTCTTATGGCACTATATTCTTTTTTCCTCTGTAAGTTTTATCACAGTGTATATATTTATATTTATCTTTCCTTGTGGAAAATTTCCAGTTGTGGGTATGAGTTGAAGGTTCACCACTCCCACGGGCAGGAAAGAGATCTTGTTCGTTTTGTTCACCAGTACATCTCCAGAGAGTAAAACTTGGCCCCAGATAGTCTCAAAAGCTATTTATTGTATGAATGAATGAGTGAATGAATGAATGAGTATGAATGACTAGACCCAAGATACACTGGCCTTGCCCTCAAGGGCATATGCATCTACCAGGGAGACAGGACACCCATGCAAGGAGTTAAGCCACCATACAACGCAGCATATGACTGAGCGCCCATGTGAGTCTCACAGAGAGGAAGACCCCGAGAGTTCAGGCTGCAAGGAAGACAGGAGACCTTACTTAGATGGTCCTTGAAGGACAGATAGGATTTACAAGCTCTTGCTATAGCCATTTTCTCCATACGGCCATTTGTCAGAAAAGGACAAACCAGGTTTGCCAACTAGACAGTCAGAGACTCTCCAGTGTCACAGACTGGAAATGAAGGCAATTGTGGTTTTAGCTAAAAGGTGCTGGGTCCACATTTTAACCGGCCGACTCTACTGCACTGGTGATGCATCTTACACAGGTTTTGTAGGGCATAAGCTTCAAAGTGAGTTTCTTGTTGCCTGGAAACATGCTTTTTGACCCCTTGAGAGGGGCTCACAGATGATGGTCAATAACACAGCTATAAGCCAGGGGCCCCAACCCTAACGATATATGTTTTTTAGGAATGTATGTATGAATGCACATGTACAGCGGGGTATTTTCCACACAATATGATTTTTTAAATCTCTCTCTATAAACAATTAGCCAGTAAGTCATTTTAAACTGCAAAATTTAAAGATTTTTAAAGTCTCCTCTCATATTTACAAATAATTAGTAATAAGAATAAAGGGCTAACAGAAATACCATGACCCTAGCCAAGAGACTATGAAAATTTTTGTAAAAATGTGGCATTATAATCTCAGGCATGTATTACGGTCAGGGATTAGGGGGTGAAAGTGCTTTGTAATTTTCTTCCTAGTTACAAGAAAAACAACACAATGAATTGCATTCTTCTGTTTAAAGAAGCAACTGGAACCCTATCTCTAACAACCCCTGAGTAGGGGTGGTGGTGTTCATCTCATCTACTTTAGATTTTTAAATTTATTACCAAAATGCACCCCCCCACTCCCTGACCTCGTCCATCCCAAGCTTTTTAGGTGAGGGCTATGAAGAACATTGTGTATCCTTGGAATAATGATTTTAATTTGAGTTCCTACTTAGCACAAGCCTCAATACCCTCCTGACAATTCCACATGACAGACTTGTTGATAAAAATCTTCCAAATCAGCAGGAGGATATGGCAAGTCCCATCATGTTTATGTTTTGCAGTTCAACTCGCTGGACTAAATTTAACATTCCTTCTTTGACTTCTCTGCTTTTTTTCCTGTGCCACTGTCTGCCCTGATGATTTTCCACCAGAGGGCTCTCCCTCACCTGATATTAGTATGGTATCCTTCAGTTCTCTCCTGTGAGGTAGGAAAGAGCGAATAACTTCATGGCTAAGGGGACTACAGCTTAATTGGTTTTGTACAAAAGGACATCTAAGGACATATTCATTTGCACATTGAAGACCATAGTTACCGTGACAGTTGTTTCTACTCCACCTTCAATATTTATTAACAATTCATCCGTAATTTGCTTTCTTAAAAATCTACAAGCCTAAGAAGTCTTGTTACCATGGTTACAGTATACAGAAACAGGAAAGAGAAGATTTTCAAATATTCACTGGGTCTTTTATTCTATGTAAATCTTGATTATTGGCAACTTCACTAAAGATATAATCGAGAGAGACAGTCACTCCTGAACACTTTTCCCATGGCAAATATATCCACCAAACACACGTCCCCGTCCCCCTATGTACAAAACAAAAAACTAAAACATCATTTCGAAGTTTGCTCCTGTTCTTTCTTAACATTGTTATCGAGTGTGACAATTTGCTGAGTTCCACACAAAGCTTTTGTTGACTCGGTTCTTCTAAAACAAGCTTCCAGTGGAACAGCCTGGATCCTAAAAAGAGGCAAAATAGTAGAAGAGTAATGCAAATTAGCCCATCGCCGGCCAAATACAGGCTGAAAAACGGAAGTGAACCAGGAATATTAGAAACAGTGCTAACTGGGCCAAGGGTGATGAGGTGTCTGTCCTCCTGTCTTGATAAATTATAAAAGCTCTGGCATATCCATGTGTCGTTCCAACAAATGAGTTGATCGGGTTTCAGTACAGTTTGGGGGAGGGGGATGGCAGTCCAGCCCAAATGGAATGAAATGCACGTCCTCCTGCTATTTAGTGACCCTGCCACCCTATGCCATTACTACATCTGTCTGATTGATCCTGGTTTCTGTGAGAAACCCTCATCAAAATCTAGGGGTTTGATGCAAATCTAGCAGGTCGTTTGTCTCAAAGATGATCTAAACCCAATCATTCCAGTACAATGCCAGCCTTGCAGTCTCCCAAAGGGACTTTCTCCAATGTGGCTGTTCAACCTCAAATTAGTACTCAGGTTTCCAGGTACACAGCCTGCTCATTAGCCCAGCCCTCAGCTTCCTCCAAACTTGGGGGCAGACAGGTATCAGTCACCAGGGTACTTGCATTTCTTTACTAAATCTGAATCCCAAGGACAGCCAGAACTGGCACTACCTTCCTCTGGCTGCTACCGTCTTTATGTAGGAGAAGAGAGAGCCTGAGATCCAAGAGAGACAGGAAATATTTTCAAAGAAAATGAACTTTCCCCTGGCATCACTTTGGTTACCATATGCTGGCATCTACCTCCTTGCCCAAGGACCTGGAGGCCAACTCAGACCCTTCCCTGTTGCTTGTTCTCAACAGCCACTCCATCACAAACTCCTGTTGATTTTTCCTGAGTGATTACTCTAGAATCTGGCTCCTTTTCTCCATCTCTGTGATGCTGACTTAATGCAGGCCACCAGCACTTCTGGATTCCCTCACCTGGTCTTCCTGCCTCCTGTCTCATCCTCTTCCACACAGCCATCAGAGTGATCAGTATAAGGGACATGTCACTTACCATGTCCCTCCCCTCCATAAAAATCTCTGCTGGTGCCCCACTGCCCTCAGGATCAAGTTCAGGTCCCGTCATGTTGCACAAGGCCCTTAGTGACCAGCCCAGACCTTCCACTTCTTGAGCCTTCCAGGCTGGAGCTCACCTCTGGACCTTAGCTTGAGCTAATCTCTCTGCTCTTTTCACACTTGTCTCTTGGCTATTTTCCAGGAGGCCTCCTGATCCTGGAAGGCCAGATAAAGAGCCCTTTTTTGTTCCTAGAACAACATGCTTACCCTTAGTAGTGCCCCTGCCACCCGGATCAAGTGACTCTGCTCAAAACCTGCAATGGTTTTCCATTTCCCTCGTCAAAGTCCTCATTAATATCACCTGCTGGGCTTGACTATTTCTGCATTCTACCCTGAGTTTACCTATAAATGCCAACATTTTTCTACCCACACCAGTGTAATAAAGCAGTTCCACTGTAGAGCAATGCCTCCCTACCTACAGCTGTACTTCCAATCCTGTACTCATGCTTCTGCCTCTTCTGGGAATACTCCTGCTGCCCCAGCCCTGCTGTACCTGCCCAAACTTTTTCTTCTCCTTTAAGCTCTACACCAAAAACAGTTTTCTATACAAGATCTTTTTTGAAAAACTTCTTCAACTAGCCTTTTCTTTATATGATCCACACAAAGCCCCTCCAAAGCACATCATTTGTAATTCTCTATAGCACTACTCATATCTTGCCAAATATTATCGCTTTTACATATTGCTTTTCCTCTGATTTTTGAGTGGTAACTCTTAGCATGCAAAAAATAAGCCATTCCTCTATTAGTACCAGCATATCCAGCTTTTAAAAAAAACTGTGAGCAGTATTTTGTTGAAATGAAATCTATATAAACTTTAAGTCCCTAGATTTTTGACATCTGTCTGCCGCAACAAAACATGCAGGTATGGGAAGAGAAGCCACTACCTTTGAGGTTACGCCACAGCCCTGATTCTTCAAACTGTCTTCACACTTTTATCCTTCAGTCACTTTGTCCCAAGAAATGGGGATTCAGCACCATTCTCTCTTATTCGATAATGCCACCATTCCCAGGCTTTCAAGACTAAAATTTAAATTATAAGAAAGGCTGCTTTAAAAACCTGTGTTGGACCTGGAAAGAACAACCTTGTAAACTCAAAAAAGAGCCTAGCATTGGTAGTCAAGGACCTGGCGCTAGGAACTGCTAAGAAATAATACATAGTTGGAACACTGTCTCAAAAACTGGTTGAGGTTTCATATCTTCTATTTATTTTAGACAAAAAGTACTATCAAAAAGAAATATGCTCCCATCCCAGCAGATTAATTTGCAAACTAGTGAGATAACCCTACTGTCATTAGTTCTAGCCCCTCACTCCCAGCATTACCATTTCTGTCAAAGGCTTTCTCCCATTCATCGAAGCTTGAAACCTGTGACTCCTTCCTCTCCTTCATTTGAAATAATCAACTTTCACTGAGATCTGGTTCTTTCTCTTTACTATGCACACAAAGGTGACTTCGGAGTCTGGGTAAGGAAGCTGCAACATGCAAAGGGTGACAGCAACAGCAATAAGACAAAGAAATGGGAAGGCATTTGTGTGTGCCCGGCACTGTTCCAAGTACTTTACGTGTATTAATTCATTTAAAGGGCACTTGGACAATCTCATGATGTAGGTACTGTTATGAGTATCATCTCCAGTTTACAGATGAGGCACAGAGGGGAAGCAGGCTATCTATCTCTAGTAAGTGGAGAGCTGAGAGGTGAGCCCAGGCAAGTCAGGCTCTCTTAACCACCATGCTAACCCCTTAGTAATGACATCACCCAGGAAAACAGTGAAGGTTGAACACCCAGGAAATACACGGCAAGCCTGCAGCTGGGTAGGGGGAGTGGCCCGACTGTCTTCTGACCCAGGACCACGGCAGATGTTGCTTCACATGGAGTGTGACGGCCAGAGTAGGAAGGAAGGGGCAGGGAAGGGCATCGGAAGCAAAAGAAGGGCAGAGAGGCAGAGAGAGAGAGAGAGAGAGAGAGAGAGAGAGAGAGAGAGAGAGAGAGAGAGAGAGAGAGAGAGAGAGAGACTGGGGCCCAAGGAGCTAAGTGCTAGGCCTTTGCCAGGGTCAGAAAGGACAGCCAAGGCTGAATGATGGACTCTGAGGACAGTCTGATTACTGCATTAAACGTGAGCCAGCAGCTGTCTTGGCAGGGGGGAGGGCTGAGAACACTTAAAATGGAAACTGCTTAGAGTAACCCTATGCTGTGAGGCTGATGCCCTCAACTGTAAATAGCCTGTATCTGAAACTCCCTCTTCAGGTAACACAGAAGCTTGCGTGGGCCAACCCTGTTGGTCCACCTAGGTCCCCTACTCTCCTTTCACACCTCCCTGCTGGCTGCAGGGAAAAATGCAGGGTTTTCAGCATATGGCCTCCCTTTCTTGACTCTGGAATAAAGATTATGAGCACTGCTCAAATATGAAAGGAGACAAAGGTAACAAAAATAATCAAAAGACGGGAAATTCCAAACTTTCTAGAAAGTTCAAGATGTTTCCAAAGTATTTCACCTATTACAGATGATAATGTAAATGTATCTAGACTTTCTTTTCTCACCGTCACTTTACTGGGTCCTTTGGATGGAGAATCCAACAGAAGCTTCTGGGTCTGGACTTGGATTGGACCCTAGAGAAACAATGACTTACAGCTTAGCTCAAGGACAGCACTGAAAGGGTCTCACTGCTGGATCCGATGATATTCTCATCCATTACAGAACCTGCTTCCAAACCCCTCTGGGTCAGGCCCCTAGGTCAACAGACCTAGTCTGCTCGGCATATGTGCTCTATAATTCCATCGTCACCCTTGTACCTCACTCCAGTTCTGGGCCCCACTGATGAAGAGTGGCAGGCCCTTCTTTCTCTGTTTAGCACCCAAGGAGTCCTTCTTTGGCCTGCAGGTGATCCTCTACACCCTGCCTGATGTCTCTGTGGTCCATGCTCCTGACATCATTTGTTCTTCCCTGGCCACTTCTTTTGGTGCTGCTGGGCTGCCAAAAGTCTATTTGCTGGCTAGCTGTTAAGAAGGCAGTATGATATAGTGGAAAGAGCTGGGCTCAAGGGTCAGTTCTACAATTTACTGTTCTGATCTGGCTGAGTTACCACTTACAGAAGCATCTGGGTCCAGTTTGTCATGGGCCAAGCAGTCCTAATAGAGTGAGTCACCCATGGAGGGGCCCATCAGCCTTCTATCAGTGGGAGACAGATGTTTCTACAGTTAAAAATGAGGGTTCCAGGGGCTTCCCTGGTGGTGCAGTAGTTGAGAGTCTGCCTGCCGATGCAGGGGACACGGGTTCGTGCCCCTGCCCAGGAGGATCCCACATGCTGTGGAGCGGCTGGGCCCATAAGCCATGGCCGCTGAGCCTGCGTGTCCGGAGCCTGTGCTCCACAATAGGAGAGGCCACAACAGTGAGAGGCCCGCGTACCGCAAAAAAAAAAAAAAAAAAGAGGGTTCCAGAGTCCCCTCATCTTGGATGGGATCCTGGATCCACCATTTATTAGTGGCATAGCTTAGGCAAGTTACCTTACCTCTACAGGACTCAACTTTTAGAGACAAAACAAGAAACACTTAATTATGGTTACATAACAGAAGGCAAATGTTATTATCCTTAACTATGAAGAAGTAATATATAAATCAAGTATATATATAAAATCAAGTAATATATACTTGAATCAAGTAATATATAAAAAGAATAATAAACTACAACTACATGGGGTCTACTCTGAGAACACAAGGCTGGTTCAATATAGAAAAATCCATCAATAAAATCCACCATATTAACAGTCTAAAGAAGAAAAATCACATGATCATCACATACATTGAAGCAGAAAAAACATGTGAAAAAATTCAATATCCATGCATGACAAAAACTCTCATCAAAGTAGGAATGAAAGGGAACTTTATCAACTAGATAAAGGGCGTCAACAAAAAAACTATAGCTAACATTGTAGTTAATGATGAAATATTTTCCCTCTAACATCAGGACCAAGCAAGGATACTCCCTCTCATCACTCTTATTCAGCATCATAAATGGGAGTCCTAGTGAGTACAATAAGGTAAGGCAAAGAAATAAATGGTACACAGATTGGAAAGGAAGAAATAAAATTGCCCCTATTCATAGGCAACATGATTTTCTATGTAGAAAATTTCAATACACAAAAAGTGAAAGTCAGTTTAGCAAGGTTATTGTATACAAAGTCAACCCACAAAAATTAATCATATTTTTATATACTACTCATAAACAACTGGAAACTGGCATTTAAAAAAAAACCCCATGATACCTTAAAATAGGTCCAAGTGCAAATGAAATACTTACGCATAAATCAAACAAAATATGCATAGGATATTGGATTCTAAATACCACTAAAATACTGATGAAATAAAGAAGACCTAAATAAATGAAGAGATATACTGCGTTCATGAATTGGAAGACTCCGCATAGTAAAGACCCAGAGACTTATAGATATTTACAGACACATAGATATATAGTTCAATTCTCCAATGCCAATTAAAATCTCAATAAGATTTTAAAATAGATACAGACATGCTGATTCTAAAATTTATATAGAAAGGGAAAGGAACTAAACAGCCAAAGCAATTTTGCCAAAGTGAAAGTTGGAGGACTCACCATTATCTGATTTTTAGACTTACTACAGGCACAGCAGTCAAGGTGGCATGGTACTGGCAAAGGAGTAGATCCATAGATCAATGGAACAGCACAGAGAATTCAGAAATAGATCCACACAATGGTGGTCAACTGATTTTTGACAAAGGTGCGACGGCAATTTAATAGAGAAAGGCTAGTCTTTTCAACAAATGATGTTGGAACAATTGGACATCTATATGCAAAGAAATGAAACTAAACCTAAGCCTCATACCTTATACTTAAATTAGTTCAAAATGGATCGTAGATCTAAATGTAAAATGTCAAACTATAATATTTTTAGAAGAAAACAGAGAAATCTTTGTGGCCTGGAGTTTGGTAAAGAGTTCTTAGGCAAGACACCAAAAGCACAACTTTAAAAGAAAAAGTTACTAAATTGGACTTTATCAAAAATTTTAAACTGTTCTTTTGGGAAAGACAGTACTAAGAGAATGAAAATACAAGCTACGGATTGAGAGAAACTATTTTCAAATCGCAGATGCAACAAAGGATTTGCATCCAAATGTATAAAGAACTCCCAAAACTCAACAGTAAGAAAAAAACACCCTAGTTAAAAAATTTAGGTGTTGGGCTTCCCTGGTGGCGCAGTGGTTGAGAGTCCGCCTGCCGATGCAGGGGACGCCAGTTCATGCCCCGGTCCCGGAAGATCCCACATGCCGGGGAGCTGCTGGGCCCGTGAGCCATGGCCGCTGAGCCTGCGCATCCGGAGCCTGTGCTCCGCAACGGGAGAGGCCACAACAGTGAGAGGCCCACGTACCGCAAAAAAAAAAAAAAAAATTTAGGTGTTTTACCAAAGAGCATATAGAAAACAAATAAAAACATAAAAAGATGTTCAATATCATTAGCCATTAGGGGAATTTAAACCATGATGAGATATCACCTCACACCTATTAGAATGGCTAAATAGAGCAAAACAAAACAAAAACCTGACAGTACTATGTGCTGGTGAGAATGAAGAACAACTGGAACTCTCACACATTGTGGATGGGATTGTGCAATGGTACAGCCACTCTAGCAAACAGTTTCGCAGTTTCATATGAAGTTAAACGTACACTTAACATATGACCCAGTAATCTCATTTCCGGGTATTTACCCTAGACAAACAAAGACATATGTTCGTACAAAAACTTGTACCTGAAGGTTTATATCTGCTTTATTCACAATCTCCAAGAGCAGAAAACAATCCACATGTCCTTCATTGAGTGAATGGATTAAACGTATAAAATCCTACCCAGCAATGGAATAAAAATAAGAAAATAAAAAGGAAGAACCCTTGGGCTTCCCTGTGGCGCAGTGGTTAAGGGTCTGCCTTCCAGTGCGGGGAACATGGGTTCGAGCCCTGCTCCGGGAAGATCCCACACGTTGCCTGGCGTCAAGAGTGTGATACAGGGAGTTCTTGGTTTCAAGGTGGTTAACATGAAGGATATTGCTGAGATCCATGTCACAAGAGGAGTAACAGGTGCACAGGTGTGTGCACGTGTGTGTGTGATTTGGGGGATGATATGCGGGAGATAGTGAGCTTCTTTTGGATGTGTTGAGTTTAAGGTGCTAGTGGGACACTTACGTGGAGATGTTCAGGAGTCAGTTGGAAACATAAGCCTGGGGCTGCAAACTCAACTCATTTTGAGGTGACCTATGTATATTGCATAAGTGCCAGCAAGGCCCAAAGGTAGACTGAGTCGATTCCAGGGGTTTCTGCTCTGCTGGCACATTCCTGAACCTTACCCAGCAAGTCATATGTCGAAGTGTCTGGCTTCCACCTGCTCTGTCCCTGCCCATAGGAGATGTTCAATGAATTTTGTTGTAGAATGCATGAGAGCAACAGTCTCAGTTTGGCAATGTTAGAACTAAGGAGTTATACTTTTCTTGCAAATTATGGCATAGAAGTACCTAATTTCCAGTACTTACTTATATTTGACGTTTTGTCCATATATATCTAGATGTAACAAATATTTTCCTAATAACAAAACTATAACTTTACAAAAGAGGTTTAAAAAATACATAGGGAAAAAGGCAGACAGAAAGGTGAAAGAACCATATAGTCTTAATCCTGCCTTCTTTCTTTTGACACATTACATAGTATTTTATACTACTTTCTCTGTTATTTGTTTATTTATTTATGTTAGATATTGTTTACTGTTTTTTCATTTTTGGGGAGGTGTATTTGACTCTACATTTCCACATAATTTTTTTCAAAATTTTAAATTTAAAAAAAGATTTTAATACAATTTTTAAAGGTTACTTTCCATTTACAGTTATTACAGAATATTGGCTGTATTTCTCATGTTGTACAATACATCCCTGAGCCTGTCTTACACCCAGTAGTTTGTACCTCCCACTCTCCTGCCCCTATCCTGCCCCTCCCCTCCCTCCCCACTGGTAACCACTAATTTGTTCTGTATATCTGGGAGTCCACTTCTTTTACATTATATTCACTAGTTTGTTGTATTTTTTAGATTCCACATACAAGTGATATTATACAGTATTTATCTTTGTCTGACTTATTTCACTTAGCATAATGCACTGCAGGTCCATCCATGTTGCTGCAAATGGTAAAATTTCATTCTTTTTTATGGCTGAGTAGTATTCCAGTGTGTGTGTGTGTGTGTGTGTGTGTGTGTGTGTGTGTGTGTGTGTACATGTATATATATCTCACATCTTCTTTATCCATTCATCTGTTGATGGACACTTAGATTGCTTCCATATCTTGGCAATTATAAATAATGCTGCTATGAATGTTGGGGTGCATGTATCTTTTTGAATTAATGTTTTGGTTTTTTTCAGATATATACCCAGGAGTGGAATTGCTGGGCCATATGGTAGTTCTAATAATGTTTTACCAGCTATCTGGGAATCCCTTAGCCCAGTAAGCTGACACACAAAATTTACCATCACACTGTGTAACTTTAAGGAATACACTTTGAACTCCTGTTGTTTGGGGTCAGCATTTGACATTATGTTTGAGCCCTCTGTTTTGTGAAATGCGGTCATTGGTGCCCATACCATTTGCTCCATCTCTTTTCTGTCTTCTACTTGCCAAATTTTCTCAGCTGTATTTTTTATTTTGTTTTTATTTTTTAAATTAGCATATAGTAAGATTGACTTTTTCAGGGAACGGTAACATCCCTGTGAATTACGTATAACACACATAGAGATTTGTGTAACCACCACCCCAATCAGGATACAGTGTGGTTCCATCACCCAAAAACTCCCCAGTGCTACCCCTTTGTAGTCACACCCTCCTCATCCTTTACCCCTGGCAGACACTGATCTGTTCTCTGTCACTATAGTTTTGCCTTTTCCAGAATGTCTTTGAAACATAAGCATATGGTATGCAATTACATGAGCCTAACTTCTTCACTTGAGAGTCATCCATGTTGTGTATATCAAGTGTTCTTCCTTTTTTAATTTTTTATTTATTTATTTTTGGCTGTGTTGGGTCTTTGTTGCTGCGAGTGGGCTTTCTCTAGTTGCGGCGCGCGGGGGCTCCTCTTTGTTGCGGTGCACGGGCTTCTCATTGCAGTGGCTTCTCTTGTTGCAGAGCACGGGCTGTAGGTACGCAGGCTTCAGTAGTTGTGGCACGTAGGCTCAGTAGTTCTGGCTCGTGGGCTCTAGAGCACAGGCTCAGTAGTTGTGGCTCACGGGCCCAGCCGCTCCGCGGCATGTGGGATCTTCCTGGACCGGGGCACGAACCTGTGTCCCCTGCATCGGCAGGCGGACTCTCAACAACTGCGCCACCAGGGAAGCCCTCGCTCCCTTCTTAACTATCTTTTCCCTCTGCTCAACCTCTTAGGAACAAAGCAAATTCTTCCCCTTGCTTCATGTGGTGCCATTTAGTCATTCTTGTTATTGCTTCACTCCTGCCCTCAAGTTCCACGCCCCGCTCCACCTCTTCATAGTTTATAAAGATATGTTCCCAAAGACAGGTCCCTCCTTAAGAAGGATTCTGGTGCCAGTTGCTGAGATCATATGTTTCACATCTTGATGTGGATCTGTCCTCCCCAAGTAAGTTCCTTGAGGCAGAAATTATGTCTTAACCTTTCCAGTGCTCAGCACAATGCCTTAATATATAATAAACGCTGCCCAAAATTCACTAAAATAAACTTAGTTATTTAATGTGAAAATACACTGTGAATTTAAAATAAAACAAGTATTTTTGTCATGAGAATCACAGGAGGGCCTGCCAGGGCACCAAAGTGTGACTCATACAACATACTCTTATTAATGACACTCCTTGTATATTTTTAATAAAATGGGGCCACCTCAAACCCTCCCTTAAAAATACAGTAGCATCTGTTTCACTGAATGCCAGCAATTCTAGAGGACAGCAGAAATAGATAGAAGGTCACGACAGCTGCAATGAATCAAGATGAAATGTAGGCTTTCATTGTTCTTAATAATCGTGGAAACATCTTTATGACAATTATGACAGGGAAAGAATTTTGCTTAAATGGAACAGACCTATCATCTGAGGAAGTGAATTATAACAGAATAAACGGGGGTCTATTTTTAGTTCACTTCACTCAACTGAGTTTTTGTTTTACATCTCCTAAAATTAGGCCTGCTGACTGAGGCTATATGCAGTCGGAGTGGTGCACCATTGCTTCTGCAAACCGAGATATCTCCCCGTCTACTGTCCTTCCTTTGCACTGATGGATTGACATCTCAGTGAAGTCAACCCCTCACCCCAAGGAAGGGGCTCCAGTCCTGCTTGGGGAAAGGCCATTTAAAGACCACCAGGCTACTGGTACCAGTTATGGCAGCCCTTCTTCTTCCAGGCTGAAGTCCGTTCAGATGATGAAGCATCTAGAAGTCACAAGACTCTTTAAGGAAGAGAATATCAATGAAGTCGACAAAAACCAACTGCCTTTGATGTGCCAGCTACCACTCTGATCTCTAAGACATTTAATTCCATCTTAAGAACCAATAATACTTGGTATTATTGGCAGAAAATATGACTACATTACATGAATGTAAGACAGTAAAAAACTAACACGTAAACTACGTTTTTAAAATTCCACTAATCTTTGGTACTTATTCTGTTCATTTTGAGTAACAGCACTATGAAAGGGATGGTTTTCAAGATAAAGAACGTTGGACGAAACACAGAATTTAAATCTTGATGAAAAATCAGCTGTTGATAGTGGGGGAGGCTGAGTGTCTGGGGGGCAGGAGGGACGAGGGAATTCTCTGTATTTTCTGAGAACCTAAGACTGCTTAAAAAATAGTCTATTAAATTACTCAGCCATAAAAAGAAACGAAACTGAGTTATTTGTAGTGAGGTGGATGGACCTGGAGTCTGTCATACAGAGTGAAGTAAGTCAGAAAGAGGAAAACAAATACCGTATGCTAACGCATATATATGGAATCTAAAAAAAACTGGCTCTGAAGAACCTAGGGGCAGGACAGGAATAAAGATGCAGATGTAGAGAATGGACTTGAGGACACGGGGAGGGGGAAGTGTAAGATGGGATGAAATGAGAGAGTGGCATGGACATATACACACTACCAAATGTAAAATAGATAGCTAGTGGGAAGCAGCCACATGGCACAGGGAGATCAGCTCTGTGCTTTGTGTCCACCTAGAGGGGTGGGATGGGGAGGGTGGGAGGGAGAGGCAAGAGGGAGGGGATATGGAGATATAGGTATACGTATAGATGATTCACTTTGCTATACAGCAGAAACCAACACACCATCGTAAAGCAATTACACTCCAATAAAGATGTTAAAAAAAGTCTATTAAAAAAAATCAAGTCACATACATACACACACAGATACATTCCAGTGCTTATATGGAAATATTTTAAAGAAAATCGTCATATTAAAGCACTCTAGTCATCAAAGTCATGGTCTAGAGGGGGGTCAAGGAATAGCGGATGCCTCAGATGACACCAATGGCAACAGCTAGTCCCCAGGAGTTGGAGATCTGGAAGGTGTGTTTTACCACTGAATTAGCAGATGCCTGTACAGAACTTTTTGATTTGTTTGGTTAACCAATGAATTAAATACCTGATAAACCCGGAAAAAAAATCTGTAGAAGCCAAATACTGTGGAAAGGGTTTAGGAAACGTTTGCGGAAGCAGAATTTTAAAAGATGGCTGTGTCAACTCTTTGTGGGACGAGATGGAGCATAATGAAATAAAAATCAAGAAGAATTCATTTATTTATATTTTTCTCAAATAATTGAGAAAAATGGTGTCACGATTATTTTTGAAAAGGAAACAACTTGGTTTAGCTTCTGAAATGCTAGGTTATGAGGAAGTAAAATTTAATTGCACTATGTCACGGAGCCAGGACAAGAGTGGGGTGGGAGAGGCTCCCAGAGTGCAAAATTGAGGGGGTATGGAAGTGCCTGGAGTGAGTGCCTGGGCGCTACCTGCCCTGTTTTCCATTTTGGTGAGGAAGGCAGCTATTTTAACACGATCCTTTAACGATTATGGTCTGTTATCACTCAGTTCTGGTTAACCTACACTCTTTTGTCCTTGCTGCGATGAATACACATTACTTTGTATTCCTATCTTTTCATGTGTTTTATCTGAACGTAGACACCAACAGGCTCCACTGATTTGGGAATCTCGCAGCCTAGCACAATGATTTGAAAAAAACACCCCAGACATTAGAGTAACATGCCTACTGACTGGTGGATTTTAAGATTTACTAATGAAACGTAACTGAAGTAAAAAAAAAAAGTATTTCTCAAACTTCTTATACTGCCCACGAGGTTTTTACATGATATGAATCCCACCCCATCTACCTTCTGTCCAAGGGTGTGATCCCATTTTCTATTAAGAGCCAGCAGGGCTTACCCTGGGTCTACCCATCCACTCCAGCCATAACTGAGCCCCATTATTCTGGCAAGAATCAACAACAACAAGGTCCCAAGAAGGGATTCAACAGCTGCTGTGCGGCCTGCAAGCAGAGCGATTTGCTTTTTGATGGCTGAAAGGCCAGCCTATAATGGATGCTAGAACCATCTAAGGTGGCAAGGATTAGACACAGTTCTCCCTATAAACTTCTAGAAATAGAAGTTACCTCTTCATTGATTCTGAAATGCATTACTTGTGCAGCACACTCAGCCGTTTATGTCATTAGGAGCAAAGGCCTTTAAATGAGGTCTTAGAGACAGAAGGCCCCTGCTAATCAGAGATTCTGCATTTTCCAAAGAGTAGACAAAACAAGACAAAACAGAACAAGTAAGAACAGAACAGAAAAAAAAAGTGGAAAGCCTTGGGGGAAAGGATGTGCATACACAGCAGGGAGGGAAGATGCAAGATGCAGACTCTGTGGGGAGTCCTCTGGGGAGAACTGACTCTGGAACTAGATTTGCCCCAAGTGACCTTTCCTCCCAGTGTGGTGGAGCAATAGAGAGGACAGAGGAGGGGTGTCACTGATCCGAGGGAGCCGGTGAGCAGTTTCTGCCCCTGCCTACTAATACAGGCCTTGTATATTTGTTTGCTAGGGCTGCCATAAGAAAGAATCACAGCCTGGGTGGCTTAAACAACAGAAATTTATTTGCTCACAGTCCTGGAGGCTAGAAGTCCAAGAGCTGGGGGTCAGTAGGGTTGATTTCTTCTGAGGCCTCTCTCCTTGGCTTGCAGATGAGCATCTCCTCCCTGCGTCTTCACAAGGTCTTCCCCATGTGTGTGTCTGTGTCCTAATCTCTTCTTATAAAGACATCGGTCATACTGGATTAAGGCCTACCCTAATCACCTTATTTAACCTTGGTTTCCTCTTTAAAGACCTATCAGTCACATATGAGTTTGGAGGGGGACACAAGTCAGCCCATAACATGTTGGGTCCATGACATGGTGTCAAGGCTGTATAACCATCATCCACTTCCCACTACTGGGTGCCTCTGACATTTACTGAAAAGAACTTGGTAACTGTGAACAAGCAACACAGCTTAGTTGCTTGTTCTGCTTCAGGGTCCTCTTAATGCCTCAGTGGGTCTGAGTTCCTTGTTTGTAAAACAGGACACCCAATTTGTCCCTGACTCATTATAACAGTGTGTCAAGGTCAAACGGATGTTAAAATTAGCCCACTTGTTGTCACATAGCATTATCTATAATGAAACATTAATACTGATAATTACTGGCAGACGTTAATACTGGACATTGGAATGCCACACTCCATATTTTAGCTTCCAATTTTATCTCACTGAGGATTAAAGAATTGAGTCCCAAGTGACCTTTTAGTCACTTGGGGCTCAGTTCTTTAATCTGATTAAAGATTAATCAGATTAATTGGATTAATCAGATTAATTAAGATTAATTAATCTTGGTTTTAGTCTCCGTGGGTATGTTTATTCTTAGGGATTTTATGCACTTTGTTGCAATGTTCAAAGGGACTGTTTCCTTAGACTCTCTGTCAAATTTTTCATAGTTAGTGAATAGGAACCCTAGAGATTATTGTGCATTCATTATGTATCGTGCTTCTTCACAAAATTCATTGATTAGCTCTCATAGATTTTGGATAGCCTCTTTTGCATTCTCTAAGTATACTATCATGTCATCTGCAAAACATTAGAATTTTAATTCTTCCTTTCTGATTTGGATTATTTTCATTTCTTTTTTTTCTCTGGTTGCTGAGGCTAAAAGTTCCAAACCTGTGTTGAATAACTGTGATGAGACAGCAATCTTGTCTTGTTTGTGTTCTTAGAGGAAATGGTTTCAATTTTTCACCCCTGAGGACGATGTTCGCTATGGGTTTGTCATACATGACCTTTAATATGTTGAGGAGGTTCCCCTATGCCAACTTTCTGAGTGGTTTATTATCTTTTTTTTTAATCAAAATTGGTGTTGAATTCTGTTGAAATATTTTTCTGAAAATTCTCTTGAGGGCCTTAGAATAGTGTTCTATCAATACAGAGAAAATTCTGGGAGGAGCACATCTCTGGTGCAACTTTTAAAATTATTTTTATGTTGACGTCACCGCCAGCAGGTGGCCTGGCTGTGTAACATGAGCTTTGCTGTCACCATCGAGCACCGGGGAGGGTGCGCTCTCATTCACTGAATGTGAATTTCCAGAGCAACACCCAAGGCCAGGCACCACTCTTTGCACCGCTCTTTCCATGGAGGGCAAGGCTGGCGCGATCTCTGTCCTTAGGGAGTTTATCAACAGGCAGTGAAGACAGATGATAAACAAATCATCTGAAGTGTAATGATGTTTAAACTTGGTGAGATGCTTCCCAGGCATGAATGTGGCAATGAAATGTGAGCTTTTGTTTTGCAATGACTTCACATGAATTCTAAAGCCAGGGAACTGTGAGTAAAAAGAGCATCCATATGCACAATAACACCACCACCAACAAACACGTCCACGGTTCTTATTCCCTGCTAAGCACTTGGCATGTATTATTAATTCATTTAGTCTTCGCATCAACATGGTGAAGTAGATAGTATTTTAACAGAGAACAAAACCAAGGCACAGAAAGTTTAAGTAATTTGCCCACACAATTTCCAAAAAAGACACACACTTCCTGAGTCTGGCTCAGAAGTCTTAACCACTATGCCTCTAAAAGAAGGGCCACACCAGTCATGCAAAGGCTGCTGTAGAAATCAAAATGTGAGAAGGCCATCAGGGCTGCCCCAGCCATCTCTGCCATAACCGCAGCCTCAGAGGCAACACGGTACAAGGGACAGAATGCAGGTCAAAGAGTCCAAAGACCACCAGCTGGGCGACTCTGAGCAAAGATTTAACTTCTCTGTGCCTCAGATTCTTCCTCTATGAATCGGAGATAAGTACGGCAAGCAGACGCTGCCGGTGCCCTGCACGTATCCGCTCAGCCTATCCCAGAGGCTGACTTCACAGTTCCCACACGCGCTAACTGCTTGTTGGTCTCTGCCAGAGGAGCTCCCCAGATGGGAATGCTCGCCCCTGCAGGGCTGCTGGAAGTACTGAAAGGAACAAGAGCCCGTAGATAAATCCCCAGCCCCTTGCCCCTCAGTGGCTCAACTCCAGGCAGGCTCCCCGGTGCCCACCTGCAGGAAGCAGCCTGGTTTCCTGCATATTCTTCACGGCTTTCTTCCCTCCACTCTCTTGCTTCCTCACTCCCTTGCCAGAGCCTCTGGGAATCACCTCCCAAATAAACTACTTTAGGCCCAAACATTTGTCTCCAGTCTACTTTTTTTTTTTTTTTGCGGTACGCAGGCCTCTCACTGTTGTGGCCTCTCCCATTGCAGAGCTCAGGCTCCAGACGCGCAGGCTCAGCGGCCATGGCTCACGGGCCCAGCAGCTCCCCGGCATGTGGGATCTTCCCGGACTGGGGCACGAACCCACATCCCCTGCATTGGCAGGTGGACTCTCAACCACTGCGCCACCAGCGAAGCCCTCCAGTCTACTTTGAGGGAAATCCCAAATTAGACAATGATCTGATCCATCTCAACGAGGGTGTGGAAAGGTCAAATGCGACTCCAGGGGAAGGTGTTTGTTCAATTGTCAAGCTGTTTTGAGTAATAATACACAGGCACTATTTTAATTACTGTGGAAAAGTGTCCATGCCAACAAGTGACTTTGAATGTACTCCCTCTTTTTATCCAGGTTTGTCCTCCCAACATGAAACTCAGCCATCATCACGGGTCTGTGGCAGAAACCCCAAATATGGGGTAGTGGGCAACTATATTTGGCAACAAAGAGAACCAGAGGTTTGGTGAAATGCATTGATTCCTGAAGTAAAGAAGGTAAGGGGCCTGTCACCTGGAAGATGACAATACACAAAAAGTTACAGTGGGTCCGGGTGGAGGCTGAGGGTTAGTGCTCTGGACATCCAAGCACAGAGTTAGGGAATTGGGTGCTTGGGCGATTCTTGCTGGTCTCGGTTTTCCTGGGGTCCGGGCCTTAAAGTAACACATTCCAGAATGATGTGTCCTAATACAGCTGCCGTATGTCCATTCATTTCGCCTAAGAGCAAAGCCAAGGGTACATGTGCTTTTGTGTGAGTTTACAGTTTTCATCTGGAATCTCACTGGTTCCTTGTATTCTCCCTAGGAGGCTGGTGAGGTGTGGTCATGTCCCTTTTTCTCCCCCTACCTGACCTCCCTCCATCTTGCACCCGAGAATCCAGTCTTTAAAGAGCATGTTTAAACCTTTAGAAGAGCTTTTCTCTTAAGGCGTTACCTAGCAACAATTAAAATAAAACAAAGCAAAAGCAAAATGACATAAAATTAACAGTGGACCCACCTCTCTCCCCTATAGGACTGTCCCAACTGTGCGGCCTGAGAGGTGAAGGGCAGAGAAGTCCAAGGTTACACAGAGGGCATGGGTGAGGCAGATGTGCAGGAAGCTCAGCTCCTGGGGCTCCTGCTTGGAGCCACCTAACCTGCAAGGGCATGTGGCTGGTCCTGCCCACAGACTGCACCCCTATGTGCCAAAGTGCAGCAGGAAGGAACACCGCTGATCTTCGCAAAGTTTACTGAGCTTTCCAGGTCAATCATTTGACCGCTGCTCTTATCCAAGCCAAACAGACCAAGTGTGGCCCTGTTACTAGCGGAAAACCTATGTGCCTTGAACACAAAACTGTATTATTTATGTTAACATAAGTCAGTGGAGGGAGGCTGTGGTCTTGAATGGCCCTGGTGAGGAGAAACAGCCATGGCTTTTTCCAGATGAGGGCCAGGAATAGCTGTATCAATGAAATAATCTGGTCAAAAAAAGGAGGGTGCTGGCCTAAAGGGATGGACCCAAGAAGGGAAAGAGGGGCTGCAGTGTGAGTTTGCATATGCTGAGAAATTACTGGAATTAGGGCAAAGGGAAATTGCCCATCTCTGTCTCTCCATCCCCTTTCTTAGTATCCTCGGGAGGCAGCCTTTCCTGGCACAGAAACTGAAGGCTCCTTGATCAAATCCCACTAAGGTGGATGGAACTGACAAGGCAGGGCCTGGCGTAGCTGGATGTGACCAGGGAGGGTTTAGTGTACTCCTGGAGAGAAGAGTGTGACACCCAGGGAGCCTGTGCTCTATCCCGGGGTGCAAGGGACAGGGGAGGGGCTGCCATGAACAGAGCTGCATACTTGTCTGTGTCAGGCACTGGGCTGATGTTTTCAAAGTATCATGTCAATTAATTACTTTATCATCCCATAGAGTATTATTACTTCCATGTCACAGGTGAGGAAACAGGTCTAAAAGGATTTGGCCAGGTTCCAGTACCCACTATGCTTGGATCCAGGTCCATCTGACACAGAAGCCTGTAGCTCTCCCTCACCAGCTCAGGTGTCCTCCCACTGCTCAGGGGTGGCACAGGTGTGCCCACTGGGCACAGTCCTCTCTGCCCCCCTGGAATCACCATTATTATTGGTGGTGACTCTCCACTTTTCCCCACTCTAGGTCTCTGCAGTGATTCTCAAGGTGGGGAAGCAGGGTGACATGCTCCCCAGGGTCCGTCCAAATCTCCGTGGTGGCCTTTGCAGAAGTGAGCAAAGATAGGCCATATTTCTAGTGAGCCTTCTCCTTTAGCAACTGGCTTCCTTTTTTCAAAAAATCCTTTCTATTGGATATAACAGTGTGCTTTCAGTGAGCATTTTTTAGCAATAGCCGTGAATTAATGGCAAAAAACGGCAACTCATTTACCAGCCCTCAGTTGTGTTTGCACAAGGAGCCCCTGAGCTACAGGACCGGGTAGTACTGGGCCCTTTTGCCCTGTGTGCTGAGTCTCCAGCCTCCAGGGGCGGCTGTATTCCTTTGCTGTCATAGATCTGAGCCTCAGCATTATTGTACATTTTTTTTCTTCTAGTCAAACCAATAATATCTTCCAGAAAATCTGACAGTCTGCAATGCCAAAAGGGCTAAAAAAAATTTGTATTTCACAGTTGCGAGGTTTAAAAAAGTCCCTGGGTGTCTATGATCTGACCTCCTGAGAACAGCTGTTCACCTGCTCAGGAACCCACAAGGGTTTGTTTTGTTTTTGTTTTCTGTTTTAAGCCGTAACACACTTTCCAAGCTATCTCCACGGCCAAAGGTGTTGCCTCAGAGTGGGTTTTAAAGGTCGTTTCCCCTCACCATCCTCAGCAATCCTTCAGCAAACAACCACAAGAGGCATTTAGTTAGAGAGGAAAGAATGCTGAAGGTGAAAATTTTTCCATATCTGGGTGACCTTGGTGTTGAGAAGAGTTGCCGGCTGGGAAAGTTTTGCTTCAATAATTCCCACCATGTCCTCTGTGCTTTGTCTGAGGAGAAAACACCAGCTAGTGGGAGGTGTCCTTGTACCCAGGCAGAGGACAGTACATGCAACAGTTTCACAAACGATTGTTAGTTATCTGGTGTTCGCACTGGGTCTCAAGGTTTATTTAAATAAAAAATAGCAAGGGAGATTGTGACCGCCAGCTTCACAGTTTCCCTGACACTCCGATTCAAAGTCACCTGCAGCAATTCTAAGTCTTAGGAGGAAAAAAAAAATCCATAAATCCACTCAGTGATTAGAGATGACACCTCTGCTGGTAGTGGCGCAAAAAACCTTAACATTAATCCCTAGAAAACCAGGAGCCGGATTATGTGGGGGAAGGAGGCAATATAGATAATTTTAAGCAGACATTCTATGCCTACATAGGGCTTAATTTTTTTAAATTAAAAAGCATGTACTATTTGGTCTCAAACTCCATTTGAATCAGTGAAAGCATGCTACATAATTCCCTCCTTGGTTCTGTTAAATCATCTTTATTTTGCATATTTTGAGGTTGTTGATGTCCACTAACATTTTTTATTATGTAACATTAACATAGACAAAAGTTGAGTAGTATAATCAATCCTCATATACCATCATCCAGCTTCAACAATTAGCCACTCACAGCCAATCTTGTTCTCTTTACCCTGATCTGCTTTTCCCCTCCAAATCCCTGCTTATTAAAAAACAGATATGTGGGCTTCCCTGGTGGCGCAGTGGTTGAGAGTCCACCTGCCGATGCAGGGGACACGGGTTCATGCCCTGGTCCGGGAAGATCCCACATGCCGCGGAGCGGCTGGGCCCGTGAGCCATGGCCGCTGAGCCTGCGCGTCCGGAGCCTGTGCTCCGCAACGGGAGAGGCCGCAACAGTGAGAGGCCCGCGAACCGCAAAAAAAAAACAACAACCAAATAAAACAGATATGCAACATTGTATGATATCAAAGAAAAGAGCTCTTAAAAATGTAGCAATATTATTAAATAAAATTAACTATAATTTCTTCATATCAACCAATATCCCATCAGTGTTCAAATTCACCTGGTCTAACAGTAAGGTTTTAAATGAAAGTTTGGACCAGGTAGAGAAAGACCAAGCCATAGCATTTGAATCTCAGCATCCCTGAGCTTCCCCAAAGCCCAAAGAACATCTTTCTTTGCTTTAGATAGGGGCTCAGAGCCAGGTGATCTAGAATTCTTGCACGAGCATCACCATTAAATGGTTCTGATGAACCTAGGGGCAGGACAGGAATAAAGACGCAGATGTAGAGAATGGACTTGAGGACACGGGGAGGGTGAAGTGAGAGAGTAGCATGGACATATATACACTACCAAATGTAAAATAAATAGCTAGTGGGAAGCAGCTGCATAGCACAGGGAGATCAGCTCCGTGCTTTGTGACCACCTAGAGAGGTGGGATAGGGAGGGTGGGAGGGAGACGCAAGAGGGAGGGGATATGGGGATATATGTTTACACATAGCTGATTCACTTTGTTATACAGCAGAAACTAACACAACATTGTAAAGCAATTATACTCCAATAAAGATACTAAAAAAAACACAAAAAACTTCCAGGCAAACGTGTACCCCTTCCCTAGGCAGCCTCTTGGCCTGATACTGCCAAAGCTGCTTGTAAAATGACAAACCAAACAGCAGCTGAGAAAACAGAGCCTCCTCTAAATGTTTAAAATATTTGAATCAGGCTGCCATTTCACTGGAGCGGATCCTAAAGGACACCTGTGGATCGCCATGTACTTCTCCATCACAGCTGCGATCCCACTGCTGAGGGCTCATTACTCCCATCTGTGGTTGACTCCACGTACCTCCCACTGGTACCCCATGGACTCAGGCCACTCAACTCAGGGCGAGCCAGTGAGAGGAGAAAAGGCAAACCACCCAGCTGTTCAGATCATACTACAGGAGCAGGTACTGGCACCCTGGACTTGGAAGCCCTGAAGCCTAGAAGTGATAACTTCTGCCCTCCTATTTGGGGACTATTTTCAGACTGCTGGCCTGACTCCCCACTTTGAAAAACTCGGGCTCCCAGACTTAATCTTGACTTCTGGTGTCTGACCTCCTGTAGCACTGACTGCAGGAGTTTTTGCCCTCAACTTAGTCCCATATCTGGTTACTTGCCCGGTTGTTTTCTGGTCCCTGGGATAAGAGTAGCTGCCGTTGACTAAGCAGACACTTGGTAAACAGCTGCTTCTCTCGTTATCTTACTAGATTCTCACAACAACCCCATGATTCGTGCATTCAACACATACACGGCGAATGCCTACTACATGCAGGCACTGCTCAGGTGTTGAGGATACACTGAGCAAAACAGACAAAACTCCCTCCCTTCCTGGAACTTCCACACTAGGGCAGAGCCCTAGGAGGCGGTGGTTATTATTCCCATTTGCAGATGGGGAAACTGCGGCTCAGGGTTGCTAGGTAATTTGCTTGACACCATAGAGCTAATAAACGGCACAGCAGGGATTCAGTTTCCGGTCTGTTGGACTTTAAAGCCCACATGCCTTTGTTTTTGTTTTTGAACACACCACACCGCATCATTACGTGATCCCTACTGAAACCGACGGCCTGGTACACTGAGTGCTGAACAGATGGTGACATAGGAACAGACATGCTTTTCACCTTTGTGTTTTAAATACTTTATGTGGTACAGGTGGAATCCTGCTTTCACCAGCGCGAAAACACATTCACACTCCCCCACTGTGAACAGACCTTATTCAAATGGGAATCTATTGTTATCATGTACAAGGCGGGTACACTCTGTTGCTTTCCCTGGGTTTTTAAAAAAATGTCTTTATGTAAAGCCAAGGTACAAAGTCTATTAGTCTATTCTCTTAGAAACAATAACGAATTGGAAAGGGGAGGATTGTACCAAAGGACATTTTATGACTTTAGAAATAAAGCCCAGGTGTTAACTTGTGCTATCCCTGAATGTGTTACTTCTGATCTAATATTCTCAGCAAAATGTGAACGTGTTAATGGTGTTCTGACAGGACACAACATAGAATGTGTCTGGCTTTCAGGGCTTAGACAGGTGGAAGATGTAAAGTAGTGGTTGGTTAGTTCACAGTGGGTTTGCTTTGTGAATTACAACATCTTCACTAAACTCACTAGTTCAGGAAATCATGCTAGGTACTGGGTGCCTACTACGTGCCTAGTACTGACCTTGGCACAGAATCCCTGTCTTGGAGTAACTCACTAATTGTTCACTGACCCCAAGATCCTCTCATCCCTCGACTCCTCTGTTTAGGAGAGAACCCAAAGCATTAGCAAGACCTAGTGCCCGATGCTCAGAGAAGTAAGCTTAGGAAGATGAAAGGTGGCTAATTCAGAGGACAGGAGGGCTCTTTAAAGGTAAGACTTCAAGGGTCCCGTATGCAGGAAATACATAATGAAGAAGCAATGCAAGGGACAGTGTTCTGGTCGGAATAATCAACTATACTTTCAGCACTTTCTTGACTGAGCCCAGTCTTCCCTGGATTCAGGTTCTAAACTCTTCAGAGGCAGAGACTGGGTAATTGCGTGCAGCAAAAGCTCAGTAAATTAGCATTATGGTTTGGTCAAATTTAAGGACACAGTCTGCAGTCATTGAGCTCAGAGGCACTCATTGTCTCCACTGTGTGCCCTGCACCGTTAGCAGAGAGCCTGTTTTCTTGAGTCCATAAAGAGCCCAGCTGTAAACTAAAGACAAGACAAAACTGAGGGTTTTTTGGCATTGTACCTGCTTCTTTAATGCTGACTCTCTGCTTTTAAACCATGGGTTTTATTCAGAGGGTGTCTTGCAAGATGTTTTTTTTCTATTAAAAAAGGAGAAAAAACCAATAAGCAAGTGAGGGGAAATGGTGGAACCATAAAGAAAAGGAAAGAAAAAAAAAAGAAAGGAGCAATCTTAGGAGGAGGCTTGGGGATACAGGAAGGAATCTGGGAGCTCTGTCCTAGGTGTGAGAAAGGGAAACCATTGATCTCCTGGCTCTTAGATTCAAGGGGTAGGGGTAATCCCCGAGAAGGTCTACAGCAAAGGGCAGCTGGTTTAGTGGTTCGGAACAGGGACTCTGGAGCCATTCTGCCAGCATGCAAACCATGGCTCTGCCAGTTACTAGCTGTGTGATCCAGTGTAAGTCACTTCCCCTCCGTGCTGCAGTTAACTCATCCACGAGAATAACAACAGTACCTGCTTCAAAAGGTTACTGTGAGGATTAATTCAATTATGCGCTAAGCACCTTAGGACAACACAAAGCATACAGTAAGCACTACATAAGTGTTTGATGCTGTGGTCATCAGCGCTGCTTATTCCAGCTGTATATATATTTGGAAGCAGTAGAACACAGAGCAGTGAGGCTCTCAGAGAGCCTGGGGAGGAATCCAGCCTCCACCACTTACTGGCTGTATGACACTGGGCACCTTAGTAACCTCTCTGTGCCTCCGTTTCCTCATCTGTAAAAGGGCACTATCATCCCACCTCACTGGATTGCTGTAAGTATGAATTTAGATAATCCTCGTTAAGCGCCTGGCACAGTACCTGGTATACAATAGCTGTTCAGTAGATGCCTGTTATTATTATTGTAGATCATTATTATATGATGATCTACAATGATTAATGATTAAATGATTATTCATTCCTTTTTCTTTCTTAAAACCTTTTCTTCTATTTATAAAAGTAATAAATGCTCCATGTAGATATTTGAGAAAATGTGGAATCATACAAACAAGAAAACAGAAATCACACATACGGCCCCCAGATAACCAGCAATGTTATCATTGTATGTGTACTATTTCCTTACTGTCTTGATCTGAGAGCACACAAACGAGCAGTACACAGAGTTTTGTTTTACAGAGTTGGGACCACATTATCCATACGTAGCCTGCTTTTTCCACTTCATGTTACCTGTCTTTTCATTAAGCATCTTAGGAAACATGACTTTTTCTAGCTGCCAATACCCCACTGCAAGGATATGCTCGTGCTCCCAAGATCCCAGCACCCCTCATCCCTCACTTGCAGCTTTCTCGAGCGGGTCAGGGCTGGATATCTGATTGCCAGCAACAACCCGATGTTGGTAATTTTTTCTCTTTTATGGCAAGAAAGGAAAGAGCAGTCTGGGGGAAGGGGTACATAGCCCCAAAGAGCCCAGTCTCCAAATCAACGTGGCCCTCCTCAGTATAACCGTGCATGTATGAAAAGACAACCCTGGGTAGGGGAAGTGGTTCACTGGCAGTTTTTCTAGGAATTGTTAGTTACACTGTAATTGTAAAAGATTTCAAAGGCAAAGAGCCAGCAGATTCCAGAGTAAAATTAAGCTCCAGATAGTAACTGCGGCTACCGAGATGGCTGAGGCTTTCAAGGGCTGCCCTTTGGCCTCCTGGCCCATGGCAGCTTCCTGCCATATCCCTCGGCTCAGACGCTGTGTGAACGGCTTAGGCTCCTGGGCTCCTATGAAATTTGATAAAGGCCTTTAACAAGCGCTCGCAGGCTTTTCTTGCCAAGTTCCAGGCGTTCTGAGTGCACAATTGCTGCCCCTAGCACACCACTGCAAGCTTCCCCTTTTTTTCCTGCCATCCCTCCTACCTGACAGCTGTGAAAAAGAAACACATTTAAATATCGTGCTGAATGGCCCTGTGGAAGTATGAGTGGCAGGTCCTGACACACCTCTCTTGCAAACCAAGTAAATCTGCTGCAGACTGCCTCGTTTTTTCACTGAAGCCCTGTTACTGCTTGCAGGTACAAACCGGCAGAGGAGAAAGGGAGGATCTCGTTCTTAAAATTACTTGAAGACAAACGTGCACTTTTGCAAACTGTTTTAAGCAAGGACCAAATGTCAACTTAATACTCTCCTAATAGCTTGGCCTAATGCAAAAGGCTTTTCCTTGTCCCAGTGGCCACTGTCAACCCTGGGTAAACGTCCCCAATCCCTCATTAGTGACACTAATCAAAGCACCAGAATGTCAGGAGAATCGAAGTGAGTGACAGTATTTAAGATTTTTTAAGCCTCTCATTCTTCTAAATGCACCAGTCAACATGCAAATTACCGTTTCCAGAATATAGGGTAATAGGGAATTCTACTGAGCCCCCTTTCACCTACGGCCCCCTACCCCTGCCTTTTTTTTTTTTTAACCACAGCAAACGCAAAGCTCCAAAAGATGCTCTTATGGGGCTTCAGATACCACTTCATTTTCCACATTTCTTTCACAGATTGACATGTTTTTTATACCACATGAGCTCCTGCATCCTAGAGATGGTGGGAAAACCTCCCCATGTAAGCCTCAGCTGGTATTTCCTGACACTGGGAAGTCTACCTCACCCATGAATCATGCAATCGTTACACTGCAAGGAGAAAAATCATCTCACTGAGTTTCCTGAATGCAAACAAAGACTCTGGCAAAGAGTAACGAGGGAACAGAACAGTGAGGGGCCACAATATGCTTCTCATTGTAATTTCCCTCCAGCACTTTATTAAATGTTACCCCTGGAACAGGCAGGCAGAGGAGTACCTGGATCCATGGTGTCTCTCTACTTAGAGTTTTGCTTATCATGGAAAATAAATGATTATCAAGCCAGTTTTCCTTTTGCTTTTAAATAATAAGACACAGGCCTCCCCTAGGAGTACTGTTGCCTCCTTGGGATATTTAAGCTTGAACAGCAACATTAAAAAATAATGCTATAAAACTTTACAAATCTTCTTTTAGGCTTTGCCTAGGCAACCCAACTCCAAAGTGTTTATCATCTGGTCAGAGACCCATATAGTCCCTTCCTCTTTTGTAGACAATGTTACACAATTGGGGCAAAAAAGAAGAGAAATCACAGGCCCTCAAGGAGTTCCTTCTCACGTCTTGGACACTACCAAGGGGCCAAAGAAGATTTGAAAACAAAAGCTCAGTAAAAATTTTGCTGCGTTTCAAAAATCAAATCCATTGTATTTTCTTTAGATTTTTTTAAAAAGTTACATCGTGTAACCAAAGCAACAATAATTTCATTATAAGTGGACCAATGTACCATGTGGGCAATTTTTATATGGTTTCTGGATTTCAAAGGGATGAGACAAAGGAGTAGTGCTCAAAAGACAGGGAAATAGGGGCAAGAAAAGAAGGGAAACTAGATGACGAGGGCTGTCTGGCTTTCACTCAGAGCCTGCTTCAGAACTTCAGCAAGGCCCATCAGCCCTTTTCTTGGTTCCAAAGGATGCACATCAGGGAGAGAAGGAGACAAGGAATGGGAGGGGCAGGAAGGGGAAAGGTGAGATGTTAGGAGGGAAAAATCAAAAAACTTTTGGCCTTGGTCTAATCCCCAGATCTTCCAGAGCTAAGGTGAAGCGTGATCAGACATATCACACAAAATGCCCCCTCCTTGCAAAGATTACACATAATAAAATCTGCCATGCTGGTCCATAAGCGTAGATGTTTAAAGTTCTGAACACTGCTTATGAACAGTTTAACTCCATTTCCTAATGCTGTTTACACAGATATTCATTCAGTCATGCATGCATCCATCCATTCATTCAATGAGTAGCTATTGTGAGCCAGGCACTAGGGACAGAAGACCACAAAACAGAAAATGTGGACCCCAGTCAAATAAAAACTAACTGAAAAACTGATAACTGCTATGAAGGAGGGGTTTAAAAGTATGTTATGAATGCCAGTGTGGGGTGTGAGGAAATGATGCTTCAAGGAAGGGGCATCTGGGCTGAGCTGAGCAGAAAGAGCTTTCCAAGCAGAAGGAACAGACATGCTAAAGTCCTGAAGTAGAACACATGGGGAGAGGGGCACCATATGAGGTCTGAGAGGTAGGCAGGGGCCGGGTCATGCAAGTGGAGCAGCCCACAGTTAAGAGGGGGATGGGAAGCCCTTGAAAAGTGATGGGGAAGGGGACATGATCTGATGCAAGTGTACCAAGATCACTGGCTGCTGGTGACAAAAGGAAGGCTGAATGAAGCCAGCTATCCTGTAGGACACGTTGGCAAAACTTCTTCCGTAAAGGGCCAGATAGTAAGTATTTTAGGCCTTGTGGGCCAAGAGGCAAAATCATGGATGTTCTGTAAGTATGATATAGCAAAAAAGAAAACAAATTTCCACAAAATTTTTATTGATGAAATTCAAAACAAAATAATAATAATTGAATATAATTTTTAAAACACAGGTCAACTAGTGAGATGAAAAGAATTCTTCTTTGGGGGGAGACAAGTTGTTTAATTGGTGCTCTGTCACTGTAACATAAAAGCAGCCAGAGACAATATGCAAATGAATAAGCATTGCTGTCGTCCAATAAACTTTGTTTATGGACTAAAATTTGAATTTCATATATTTTTCATATGCACAAAATATTATTTTTCTTTTGATTGTTTTCAATCACTTGAAAATGTAAAAACCATTCTTAGCTCGAGGGCTGTACCAAAACTGGACCGTGGGCTCTGCTCTAGTTTGCCAACCTCTGTCGTAGAAGGTCCCACATTCTGGATGTGCCTAGTTGCTTGCTCAAAGAACACTAATTTTTGGCAGGTCACTGCAGGGTGATGCTATGTATTTCTTGTTGCATCACAGCAAAAGGCTGTGTAAAGGTCATTCTATGACAGGCGACACTTTGGTCCCTGGTAAAGGTACATTTTCCCCTTTGTAATTAGAAGTAATCTGTGGCTGACACTTGGGATCCTGTGAACATCCTGTTCTCCAAAACATTTCCCTAAGTTGTTTTAGGTTTCATGAATGATCCTTGCCTGAATCAATTATTATACTGGGAGTTACAAAATAATTTTGATATGATTTTCAGTGCTACCTAGAATACTGTTTTGTGGATTACATTATCATTTTTTATTGAATCTTCTGGTTTTAAATATTTAGATTGTTTCCTTTCTTTTTTTTTTTTGGTTGCTATCACAATAATGCTCTCACTAATAATCTATAGCTAAATATTTCTGTACACTATGATGAGTTACTGAAAGGAAATTACTTGAAGTGAAACTAGGTCATTGAGTACAACCACTTTTTAAGGGGACTTAATCCATATTAACAAATTGTGTTTTAGGGGATTATACCAGTATTTGCTCCTATTAAGAGGTATAAGTGCCTGGTATAATAAATGACTATATAGGTCACCTGGAAAATAAGTGTTAGAACCAAAAGAACCTAAAGCCCATCCACCATGCCACAGACTTCTTAAATCAAATCATCCAACCTTGTGTACGGTGGGGGTGGGTAAATGGGAAGGGGGCAATGGATGTGCCTGTAGCAGTAAATAAATAAATCAACCACTAAAAAAAATGTTATAAGTGCCTGGTTCCTAACACTCCAGGCAACATTTAAAAAGTACCACCACCAAACTGATAGATGAAAATGATTTCTCATTATTTTAATTTGTGTTTATTCAATTATAGTGAGGTTGAAACATTTGTATTTCTTCTGCCTGGTCATATCTTGGGCCCATTTTCTACTCATCCTTTCCATATTGATCCCTAAGATCTCTTTATATGCTCAGGTTGTTCATTCTTTGCCTATAATATGCACTGTAAATATTTTTCCCAGATTGTAGAAAAATGTGTCTTAAAAAAATATTAAAGGACTTCCCTGGTGGCGCAGTTGTTAAGAATCCGCCTGCCAAGGCAGGGGACATGGGTTCAAGCCCTGGTCCAGGAAGATCCCACGTGTTGCGGAGCAACTAAACCCCACGAGCCACAACTACTGAGCCCATGTGCCACAACTACTGAAGCCCACATGCCTAGAGCCCATGCTCCGCAACAAAGAGAAGCCACCGCAATGAGAAGCCCGCGCACCACAACGAAGAGTAGCCCTCGCTCGCCACAACCAGAGAAAGCCCGCACGCAGCAATGAAGACCCAACGCAGCCAAAAATAAATAAATGAATAAATTTATAAAAAAGAATAAATTAAAATTTACATGGTTATTTTCCTCCTAAATTGATGAGTTCCTCCATGAGATAGGTAGCAAAAAAAAAAAAAAAAATTTAGGAATGGGAGAGGGAATGCAAGAATTATCCAAATGCAGAATTATTTTTGTTTATTATGAACTTAAGCATATTAAAAGAAAAAGACTCCCTAATGAAATTTAAAATTTTATTATCAGCATTCAAAATTCTTTTCTGGTCTTTCCTATTTATTACATATATAGCTGATTTCATGATGCACAAAACGTGCATTGTTTTTAATTCATCATTCCATATCTACTTTCCATTACCAGCACAGTTATAAATGTAATTTTTAATTAACACTTTAACATAATGCAATTTTTAATTAACAGCATGACAGTACAGTTCATTTAGTTCTCATAAACCGTTTAAGATCTAATTTTTCTCTAGAATAAATAGCGTTGCTGTGCACATACTGTACAAATTCTTTTTTGGTTCCTTTAGGGTTAAATTCTTAAGTCAGTCTCAAAAATAAAACTACTTGATTACCAGGGGAAAAAGTGATATATTCAGGCTTATTGTTTTTTGTCAGAGAACACTCCGGAAAGACTCATTCAACATTTGTTGAGTCCCAGGTATGTCACCAGCAATGTTTAAAAGAGTTTATTTCCCCAAGTCTCCAACAATATGGGTTTTGATAAGTTTATTTATTCTGGCTAAGTTTATGGGCATACTGTGGTACTGGGAGTTACTCTAAGTTGTGCTTCTTCAGGCCCAGCAAGTCTGTGTGAGACCCACATTATAGTTTCATGTATGCTTCTTTCACTTATAAACTGTTCATCTCCATGCCTTCTTTGTGTCAAATTCGGCAGTGGAAATTCAGTACTGATTCCTATTCTTTCTATATATTGGCCAGAGAGCTTTCAGGTGGAACTCACATCACGTGCTTTCCTTCCACTCTCTTCAAGGGCAAGGGCCAAGTTTCAGGAAGGTGTATGCCCCAGCGCTTCAGAAACGGTCAGTGTGCCACGTTAATGTCATGGAGGTGACATATGACCTCAAGCATACCCTCGTTCTCACCAAGGCTGGTGACCGTGCAGCAGGGCCTCAGACCCTCCTTTCATAACCTATACTCCCGCGGTCATGTCATCCATGCATCTGTGGAGAGGTGTGCACCCTAGCGGCAGGATAGCGGGTAAGGCTCTATTCCTGGCCCCAAGTGTCAGTGGTGTTAAGGGTGAGAAGCCCTGTCCTAAAACAAAATAACCACTCTCTGGGCCTCTCCTAAGCCCAAACCAAACTATTAAACCAAGAGAGACAATGCAAAGCGAAATAGACTGAATTCAGTCTTGTGTAGATAGGGAGATTTCATTTAGAGATTTATATTTTGTTGTGCATTTCATATGACACTCCTCTTACTTGGTCCCAGAACCTGGCAACTGAAGCCCAAGCTACTGTTAGCACCATCCAGATCACACACTGGAACTTGACTCTGAGCACACGCCTCCTTGGCTATGCACTTCAGCGTGGCCTCCCCTCTGAGGTTTCCCGTGAGATGGAAGAGTCGATTAGGGAGACTCTGGGAAGCCTGTATCGAGCAGCAGGAATTAGAAGAGAAATCACGTAGACGACGCTGAGGTAGAGGGTAGGAGCTGCCACAGAACGGGAAGGGAAATACCTGGCCAGGCTGGTTTGGCATTAGACCCTGGAGCCGTAGAGCCAGCTACCAAAGATGCCACCTGCCATAGCGGAGCTGGGTGGTGGCTGATTCTGAACATTTAAAACCTGCTCAAGTGTATTCAAGTAAACCAGACTGAAAAAGAAAAACCCAGGTCTTACCGGGGGCGCTGATGGGGGGGGAGGCGGAGGCAGAGGTGGCAGTGGCGGTGGCAGTGGCATATGTCACAGTGTGGGTGTTTCTTTCTTAGGAATGGTCCCAGGAGAATGGTCTCTGCTCTGGAAAGGAGAAAAGGGTGAGTTTAAACTTGGATGTCTTTATTCACGCACAGGTAATACACGTCATGCAGGCATGCAAATGTTATAGGTAGTTTCATTCCTTCACTTCCCCGCTCATTCATTCATTCTTTCTTCTTTCAATAAATACTGAGTGCCCACTGTGAGGCAGGCATTGTGTCAAGTGCTGGAGACTGAAAGAAATAGCTAGATTTTAGAAAGAATTAGGTGACAAAATGGATAAAATTTAGCTATTTATGTCTCAGTATAAACAGAGCATATTAATAAATAGCAACACTTCACTCCATAATGAGTACTGCAAATAACAGATTCTACCTCTTTAAGCATTAAACTTTTATCATTTTGGATGCAATTTAAAAATATTCTGCACATACCCCCATTTTCCTAAGCAGAGCAAATGGAATGAAATTTAACCTTTTCTGAATGTGGCAGGCTCAGCGGTTACTCATGTTGCCAGCCTCCAGCCAGGCTTATACGGGCATTAGCTATCTTCCTGCTTCCTTCTCTGCTGTCACTCTTAACTTTGCCTGCTGTTTGTCTGTTGTTGTTTCTATACAGTCGTCTGCGCGGGGTCATGACACTTCTCAGCAAAGACTTTATATCTGGTATTTGCTACACGGAGGGCTTTGGGGCATGCTTCTGCAAAAATGGTTATGTCCCAAAGAGTTAATATTGTAGGATGTCTGATCTCCAGATAAATATGGCATTGCTCTGTAGAGTGTGTGTTTGCATGCATAGGTTTGAATATGGATTTGTGTTTTCAAATCTATATCAAGACACACTGTAAAGACTTAAAACCTATACTGCAGAAAATCCCCAACAGTTTACAAAAATGAGGAAAACCTAGAGAATCTAAAAACAATTTAAGCAGAAACAGAAATAAACCTCAGTCTTAGGCAAGGGTAATTTTGTGTTCTTTCTGTCCTTCTAGTCACTGGAAAGCTCGAGCAAGTCCTGTACCTCTGTTTCTTCAATGCTAAAATCCTACCTGCTTTGTATTATTCAATTTTTTCTTTAACTGTACGAAAGGCCTTTACTGTTTGCCACAGGAGGTGGAAGAGGAGGGGATATGACAGCTCTGGCTCCTGGGGCAGCTCCATAGACTCAGTTGCTGCCCTCCTGTATTATTCTGTGTTAATATTCTTTTTTCCTAGAGGCAAAAAGCAATTATGTAACGTGGTACTTTATTCTTAACACAGTCCACTGGATTTTGTTTGCTTAATATATACTAGTTTTCTTTACCTTTTAAAATAGTGGCTATATGTGGCAGGCTAATCACATTAATTTCCACAACAATCCTCTAAGGTCGGTAGTTTATTCCCAACTTTATAAGTAGGGAAAATGACATTCTGAGACACTAAGTAGTTTACCCAAAGTCATAAACAGCTGGTAACTGGTAGACCTGGAATTGGAACCCAGCCAGGCTTATCAGGCTCTCACGTCCAGGCTCTTTTCAACGTGATTTTTTTTTTTTAATTATGGTAAAATATACATAACATAAAATTTATCATTTTAACAATTTTAAAGTATGCAATTCAGTGGTATCAAGTACAGTCATCACCACTATCCATTCCCAGAACTTTTTTTTATCATTCCAAACAGAAACTCTGTACCCATTAAACAATAATTCCCCATTCCTACTCCCTCCAAACCCTGGTAACCCCTGCTCTACTTTCTGTTACTGTGAATTTGCTTATTCTAGGTACTTTAAATAAGTGGAATCATACAATATTTGTCCTTTAGTATCTGACTTATTACTCTTAACATAATGTCTTCAAAGTTTATTCATGTTGTAGCATGTACCAGAATTTCATTCCTCATTACTCAATTATATGTATATGCTACATTTTGTTTATCCATTCATCTGTCGATGGACACTTGGGTTGTTTCTACCTTTTGGGTATCTTGACTAATGCTACTATGAACACTGGTGTACAAATATCTCTTCAAGAACTTGCTTTCAATTCGTTTGGACATATACCTAGGAATGGAATTGCTGGATCACACAGTACTGGCCTGTTTTAGAATCCCCTAAAATGGTACAGACATTTTGAATGGTATAAAATATATGTATAAGTTCAATTCTGGGGAGAAAGAGTCCATGATAGTTTTCTTAAGAGTTCCAAAGAGGTGCATGAGCTGATCATTATAGAAGACCACAATTGTCCTATAAAGTATTCTCCTGAAAGAAGGGGCTTGATAATTACTATGTCACTGCCTCTTTCCTTGATAGTAAAACTAGGACAGAAAGACTGAAAAAAAAAATACTCATCAGAGTCCACAGCATAAAACTATAGTAGAATTGGGCAGAGATCCCAGAGGACAGTAAATACTTCTTCCAGGGAGCATCAATATCATTTTATTACATAATCTAATACACACAGTAACATAGGGTCAGACAAAGTTGGCATTTTACTGGCTGAATGCTAAAGCAAGTTGGATGTGAGACCACAAATTACTTGAAACAAATATAAATGATCAGTTGTTTGTATTTTAACACTTTCTTTCATAGAAGGTGTTGGGTATATTCTTTACATGATCCTTAATTCAGTGGCAAAATAATTTCAGTCAAAAATTTACAGGAGGGAATAAAGTGTTGGCTGAAGTATTAACAGAACAAGAGAAAATATGGTCTCATTATATAAGGATTTTATCTTTTAACTAAGACACATGAGAGCAGACAGACTTGCTTCCCTTGGTGCAGAATGGTAATGGGTTCAGAAGAGTAACTTACAAAACTTAAATGTCTCTTACCTAAGGGTTTTTCCATTTATCCAAAGAAAAATGACTGTAGGAAGTAATTTTAAGGAGAATTGTGGCACAACTATTCATGTAACCCCTCAGCACACAGATTATATTTTCCAGCCTCCTTTACAGTTAGGTGTGACCATGTGACTAAGCTCTGGCCAACAGAATGAAGACAGAAGTGACGTGCTCTGTCTCCAGGCTGGCCCATAAAGACTTTCCATCCACTACTTTTCTGTCTTCCTCCATCCACTGGCTGGAAGCAAAGGTTCTACTGTGGGCAGAGCCATGGATGTAATGAGTCTGGGTCCCTGACTCTCCATTTTAAGGCCATCTGCCAAACACCTGATTAGACTTAACGTTCATGAAAAATAAACTTCTGTGTTAAGCCATGGAGAGTTTGGAGTTAATTTGTTAGAGCCACTAATATTTAACCAACCTAATATGGAACTAAATTGAATAGAACTGATTCTCCTTTTCTTTTTTCAAATTTTTAAAAAATTTTATTGGAGTATAGTTGATTTACAATGTTGTGTTAGTTTCAGATGTACAGCAAATGAATCAGTTATACAAATACATATATCCACTCTTTTTTAGATTCTTTTCCCATATAGGCCATTACAGAGTATTGAGTAAAGTTCCCTGTGCTATTAGGTAGGTCCTTATTAGTTATCTATTTTATATATAGTAGTGTGTATATGTCAATCCCAATCTTCCAATTTATCCCTCCCCCCCTTACCCCCTGGTAACCATAAGTCTAGAGCTGATTTTCATTATTCATGGTAGCTAAGTTCTTTACAGTTGCCATGAACACCGACTTAGCAAATACCTGCACCATTGCTCCTAGGAGAGACAAAGGGTTAGGCCCATGTGAGCCTCTGGTCACCAGATTTTTGCCAGCTGATTAATATATAACTTTGTTTTATATATTAGTGTTTCTGATTAAAGATACTATGTTTAATAGATTGTTGATTCATTCATATTATAACTCATGCCTGAACAAAGCTTATCTAACATATATATTTTCTCCATAAGGCAAAGCACAGCCTTCCTGTGTTCAAGAACACTGGGCAGCACTACAGCACTATACCTGGGGGGGGGGCACAGAAGCGAAATCACCAACAATAAGCACAATAATTTGAAAAACATGGCACTAAATAGAATATGAAACGGACACTTGTTTACAGTGTGAGAGCTGGAAGGAGAAGGCAGAGTGCTGCTCGTTCAGCCTCAGCTGGGAACGTGTGCATGACGCGACTCGAGCTTTCCCCCCCGTGCATGTCTGTGAATAACCATGAAGTCACCTCCGACTACTGACTTTGGGGTTACAAATAAAGTTTAGAGGGTAGGTGATTAGCAAACTGTGGAATCCATGAATAACGGGGATTGACGGTATAACTTTTGAACCCCCTAAGTACTTATAATATACTGTTTTATTTAATCCTCTCAACAACTCGATGGTAGATGCTGACATTTCCATAGTAGAGATAAACCAAATTTTGTCTCAGAGAGGTTATGTAGTTTCTGCTAAGTTTCAGCAGGAGTACCAGAGCTGCATAAAAGCCCTGGCCTTTCTGATCCAAAACCTCATTTCTTTGTTTTACTAACTTGGTATAATTCACATCATATTACTTATCTACTTCCATTTTGCAAAGTATTTTAGAGACCCTCGAGTGAAAAGGACCTCCTACAGGTAAGTATCGATATAATTCTTCCATGTGCTCCCCCTAACCTCAGCATCCTTTGCTCTCCATCTAGTTTTATCCTTACAAATCTGAGAGTGACCATGTGCCACTGGGCTTCTGTCTTGCTGAAATCTCAGGAATGATTTTTCAAACTCCAGGATGAAAGCATATTTTTATACTTAGTACTTGATGGCTGTGAAGGCTTTTTCTTGACAGATACAGTAATTAAGCAATTATCTAGAGAAGTATTTGTTAAAATCTGACAGTTAAGAATGCAGGGCTCCAGGAAGTCACAGGCTGTACCCATGAGCTCTTTGATGCTTTGTGCTCTCCCGTACATTTAAAAATGTCATTTTGCTCTGCAGTGTATTAAAAAATGCTTAGGATAAAAAAAGCCAGATTCTCAAAGGCTTTTATATTTTCTCCCAACTCATGAAATAACTCTGAAAACCAGCATCGAGATGCAGGTTTTCAAACACCATTAGAGGGGAGGGTGGCAAGATACTCAAACACCATTAGAGGGGAGGGTGGCAAGAGGAACAGAACTAACACTGTTTCCACGTGAGACCCCGAATGTGGGGGACAGTGCTGGTCTCACAGTCAGACTTGGGTTCTACTTCTGCCGCTGCTTTTCCCCAGCTGTGTGGCCTTAGTCTAGTTACTTAACCTAAGTGAGTCTCACTTTCTTTATTTGTAAAACCGCTACCATGCTTAACTCTTAGTTTGTTATCAGAATTAAAACAAAGACTGTAGATGAAGAACGTAATACAGGTCCTGACACAAAGCAGACACTTAATTGAAGCTATATTTATCATCATCATACCATCATCCTCTCCACTGCCACAAGTAACTATAAGAAAAGGTGGGGCTTCCCTGGTGGCGCAGTGGTTGAGAGTCCGCCTGCCGATGCAGGGGACATGGGTTCGTGCCCCGGTCTGGGAAGATCCCACGTGCCACGGCGCGGCTGGGCCCGTGAGCCATGGCCGCTGAGCCTGCGTGTCCGGAGCCTGTGCTCCGCAACGGGAGAGGCCACAGCAGTGACAGGCCCGCGTACCGCAAAAAAAACCCCAAAAAAACAAACAGTTAAATATGCTGAGCTTTGTGAGTTATTTCAGAGAGAAATAACTCATGGTCAACAATTTTACACACTAGTTGCTCTTGTCATCATCACTTTTCTCCCCTAAGTATAGTTTGTCAGATCACAGCTGTTCACAAACAGAAAATGTGCCTATTTTTAAAACATAAGCTACTATTTGACAAAAGCATCTTTTGCTGGTTCTAAAAATACATTTGAATAGGAATCTGAAAATAAGCTTCTCTGGGCACTCATAACTCTTTATGGTCTTGTTTTTGTTGTTGTTTTGTTTTGTTTTTACACCTTTATTGGAGTATAATTGCTTTACAATGGTGTGTTAGTTTCTACTTTATAACAAAGTGAATCAGTTATACATATACATATGTTCCCATATCTCTGCCCTCTTGCATCTCCCTCCCTCCCACCCTCCCTAACTCACCCCTCTAGGTGGTCACAAAGCACCGAGCTGATCTCCCTGTGCTATGCAGCTGCTTCCCACTAGCTATCTATTTTACGTTTGGTAGTGTATACATGTCCATGCCACTCTCTCACTTTGTCACAGCTTACCCTTCCCCCTCCCCATATCCTCAAGTCCATTCTCTAGTAGGTCTGTGTCTTTATTCCCGTCTTACCACTAGGTTCTTCATGACATTTTTGTTTTTTTTTCTTAGATTCCATATATATGTGTTAGCATACGTTATTTGTCTTTCTCTTTCTGACTTACTTCACTCTGTATGACACTGTCCTACTGAGTCCCTTGTTTCTTTGCCTATGAAGTCAGGAAAAGAGAAGAGAGATTTCTCACCTCTGCACTGATGCGGGCAAATGAACCCCGTGAGGCGGTCCATTTCTCACGCTGTGGTTTCAGCAGGGTCCTGCCACTCTACCAATCAGTCATTTATTTATCAAAGGTGCCCTGCAGCCAGGAAGTCACAACCCAAGAGCCCATGAGCACATAAGGCACACATCAAAATGTTCTCGAAAAACATGTGGTAAAGTTGCCAAAGCTATAAGTAAAACAATAAAGGAATTTTTTAAAAACCTTCTTTCCAGGTTATGGTGAAAATGATGTACGAGTGGTCACCTTCTCTTGTCACTTCCTCATTGTTTCAGAGCAAATTCTCTGGGCACAGTCCTCTCCTGGGACTTCCCACCTGTAAGCTCTCACGCCCACCCCCCCACCAACCACCTCGTTAAGTGAAGACCATCCTCTTATTGGCCAAATGGAAGTTGCTGCTCTCACTCTCCTCAATGGTACAAAATTCCTGGAATATTTAGCTTTTTGGGGTAGGTGGGGCATGTCGATCTGAGTAAGCAAGGAAGCAGGGGATAAGGCAGGGGGAAATAAAAAGCACAGGATAAAAAAGTCTTTGAACATTTGTGTTCTAGATTATAGTACGGTAAGTTAGCCCTGATACAGCCCTTGCAATGTGTCAGGCACTATCCTTAGAACTTTTCATATATGAACGTATTTAAGCCCCACAATATCCCAATCAGATAGATACTATTATCGCCATTCTTCAGATGAGGAAACCAAGGCCCACTGAGGTTAAGAAACTTGCCCAAAGTCACACAGTGAATTACTGGAGGAGCAGGCATTCAAACGCGGGGTGTCTGGCTCCAGAGTCCATGCTCTTAAGCACCATGTTAACTTAAGTCACTTGTAAACATTCAACTTTTTACAGTTTTTGTCACATCCACACACCACCTGAACTTACTTTAAAATTGTTTATTTTGCGAAAGAAACTTTAAATTATTACCATAAATGGAAAACCAATATTATTTGCCATAAGTAGATGGTAATAATAAAAATCAACTTAACAATTATTAAAATAAAATGTTCATCTAGGTGCCATCTAAACTCATTTCAGGTTTCCATAGTGATACTTAAACCTTGGTGCTTTGGGGAACAGTGATCTAGAGCAGTGTTTCCCCAATTTTAATGGAGGATGAATCACCCAAGGGGTCCTATTAAAATGCAGGTTCTGATTCAGTAGCTCTAGGGTGGGGCCTGAGATCCTGCATTTCCAACAAGCTCCTGGGCGAGGCCAACACTGTTGGTCTGAATCCATACCTTGAGTACCTCTAGAACGTGGAAGCTTGTAAGAAAGGCACAGTCTCCACCCCAGACCTACTGAATCAGAATCTTTGGGAGTCTCTTGTCAGCAAGTGATTTTTGTGCCCACTGAAGTTTGAAAAGCCCTGCTCTAGAACAACCAGGATGATGAAATGCCCTGCCCCATACAGTCGGAAGTTGTGTCCTCTACTGAGAAGGTTCTTTTTTCTGTAGATCCGTTTAATTTCAGTAGTCTGGGTCCATGAAAATGGCACACTGTACTTAGGACTGGAATTGACACACAAGGGAAACAGAAACTGAGCTGAGTGCCCATGAGCTGAGTGCCCATTCACCTCTCCCACAGGTGACATGAAGGGTTTCCCACACCTGAGATACACCAGCCTTGACAGCAGCTCCTGAAGTTGAATCTGCTCAGGCCTGACCAGATATGATAATTAATTATCTGCTGAAATGCTTAAAGGATTTATGAAGATTGTCCATGTGTGTTCTAAAACCAAGATACACTTTAACCACAATCTAATACGGAAGCCACTAAGTCACACCTACAATAAGCTCAGAAATTGGTTTCCTTTTATAAGACTCCTATTGAAATGCAAATTTTCCCCAGATCATTGAATTCATTATAATATTTGAACAGTATTAGGTGAAAAGATATAAATAGTGATATTGATAATATTTATCATTGACGCAAGCATTTTAATTATGGACTTCCCTGGTTGTCCCGTGGTAAAGAATGCACCTTACAATGCAGGGGACGCGGGTTCAATCCCTGGTCAGGGAACTAAGATCCCACATGCTGTGGGGGAGCTAAGCCAGCGCACCACAACTACTGAGTTCACGCGCCTCAACTAGAGAGCCCACGTGCCCTGGAACGTGTGTGCCACAACTAAAGAGAAGCCCATGCAATGCAACGAAAGATCCCTCATGCCACAACAAAGATCCTGCATGCTGCAACTAAGACCCAACGCAGCCAAAAGTAAATAAAAATAAAATAAATTATGGCTAAATGCCATAAAAATCGTTGTGTGTGTGTTTCCCAAGAGTTAAAGGAGAAAATATTGATTTCCTGTCTTTTTTTTTCTGCCTTTGAATTAGCTAAAAGAAGAACGAGGCTTATTAAAAAGATATGATTAAAAAAAAAAGACATGATGGGGGACCTCCCTGGCAGTCCAGTGGTTAAGACTCCGCCTTCCAATGTAGTGGGTGTGGGTTCCATCCCTGGTCAGGGAGCTAAGATACCACATGCCTCACGGCCAAAAAACCAAAGCATAAAACAGAAGCAATATTGTGACAAATCTAATAAAGACTTTAAAAATGGTCCACATCAAAAAAATCTTTGAAAAAAATATTTTAAAAAATACATGATACTAATCAGACATTTATAAGTAAGTCTCATTTTACACAACAGTTATGCTTCTGAAAAATGGCATCTCTAATTTTGGAAAAATCGAGGTACACTTTAAGCATACAAAAGGAGTTTATTATCCAATGGAAACCCATAATCAATGTTATAAAATAATAAGTCATTTTACAAAATAAATTACCACCTCTTTAATTTATTTTACGATGTTGGATTTTATAAGGAGGGCATTTTTTCCTTTCTAAGACTAAGGTGGTCATTTTGCACTTAGGATTGTGAATACTCCTAAAAATGCTGTTCTGAGAATCACTGAGGAAATAATGTTCAGACTGGAGGGGGCATAGGGAACAAGTCTACAAGACAAATTCTTTCTTTTCTAGTTTCACTTCTGAGACTTTAGATTTTAGTTTCAGTATTTTCACAGTAGGGATACTGTGCCAGCCTGGGCCAGGTCAGGATGGCTGGCCCAAGTTCTGGTGCCTCCAGTTCCCTGTCCAGTTTGAAGTTGGCTAGAATCTCAAACAACCTGTGGCAACAAGGCATCCTCAGCTCTGTCACCAGGCACATTCTGTCCGTGGCAGCAAGCACAGTTCCCTGACAGCCAAGCCTGATACACTGACTGGAGGTCTTACCTCTCAGACTACAGGGCTTCACTCTCCAGTTCACATATACTCCTTTCCTAAAGGCTCTTCGTCATGGAGTCAAGTTCTCCATTTTATCCTCCACTCTATTCTATGCATCCTATCCTCTGTCCACACCACACTTGTGATGTTTTCTTACATACCTTTTCTTTATATTTCTGTGCCTTTGTCCATGCTATGCAGGCTGCATGTGATGGCCTTCACCACCTGGAAAATTTCTACCAATCCTTTGAAACACACTCAGGTGCCAACTTCTCTGCACAGATTTTCTTCTTCCTTTGCCAAAGCTAACTCCTCCTATAGTACTTTGTTCGCAATTTTATTACGGCACTAGGGACTTTGGCAATTTCCTTTCACATGTCTGTGTGTCTCCCTTCACTGGACCACGGGCTCCTCGAAGGCTCAAAGATAGGAACTGTGTCTTAGGTATCTTGGTATTGCCAAGGCCAAAGGTAGTGTCAAATACCGTTGCTTTGCTGTCACTATGGGGAAGAAATAGAAAACATATATATCAGGGGTCATGCCAACTACTTAAGCAAAAGATGGAGACACACCTTGGCAGCAGCACATTATGTAAATTGTGTGTCTACAGATTAAATAATTATCTTAATGATATTTAAAGAAAAATATTACCAACTAAAATAGGAAGGGAGGAAAAGGGCAGGAGAAATTCCTGTCCAACTGTAGGCCTTACTATCAGTGTGGGAATAAAATGTATTCTGGATGTGGGATTCTCAAAGCTTCCAGTGCTCACTAGAAAAGCTTCACCTGGCATGTTAGAAACGCTGTCATCAAAGAGGAATAGGTTGACAGTTGAGAGAACTGGTCTCTAGTTCTGGTTTTAATGGTCATCTATTTCTCCATCTGTAAAAAAGTAAAGCATGTTCCTTCTTTCCTGATTTGCATAAGTGTGAGGACCAAATGAGTATTGCTTTGAGATAAGTATTAAACAAATCAAAAATAGTTTATGATCCTCTCCAAAAAGCAAAGTTCTTTCAAATGTAATTTTTAAAATTAAGGATATGGTGGCTTCCTGGAAATGGAAACGCTTGTCCTAAGGGACAGCAGAGATGAGGCTTTAGTCTTTTAAATTAGAAAACACTTTTCAAAATAAAGTTGAGTTCAAGGAGGTTTTCTGGTTTTCAGATGGTGGAGTGAAAATATCTCTGTTCCTTCCTTTTCTTGGAAACCATTTCAAAATAGGAAGGAAAGGGAATCTCAGAAATATAAACTCAATTGCAGAAAGTAAAAACTAGATTTCTGTAACCCTGAATTTCAATAAATGAGACAGGGCTGCCTGCTGCCCAGGACGATCAAATACAGGGTCTAGGTAAGGTGTTGTAGAGAGTAAGCCTGTGGCTGCAGACCTCAGACAAAGTCCACACAGAGTCATTCTCCAGAATAAGAAGCTCTGGCTCCTCAGTGAGGAAGCCCCACCAACACTTGTTTAGAGTAATGGAAAAGGGCGTGTAGGACGGCACAGGAGCGACCCTGGACCCTAGACACATGAGGGAGCAGGGAAGGAGGCAAAGACAAGCCATTCCAGTGGGTGCATGGCTAGAAATGAGGAAGGGTGAGGGAGAGAGTAAATTATGAGCAGCCTAAAGCCTCTCACTTTCTCTCTCTTCCTCTCATCCTCCCTCTCCCTCTCCCTCTCCCTCTCCCTCCTCCCTCTCTCTCTCTCTCTCTGTCATAAGGAGCACTTCTCTGACCCAAAGAGAACTCTCCCTGGTCTAGAACCTGTCCTGGTCTTTTCCTTAAACAAATCTCCTGCAAATAGTTGGTCTAAGAAGAATTCAACTCATTCTAAGATGAATACTAAATAAAAGGAAACGGTGAAGAGAACCAGCACAAGATCTATACAAGAAAACTAGAAAAAAAAAGTGGGAAAAGGAACAGGACAAAGGACAGACGATAGATGAAAAACACTTTTCAGAAAATATACTTCTGTGAAGCAGGTGAAAACAGTGACAAGGCATAAAATTATTAACTGAAAAAATTTTATGAAACAGTTATCCCTTTAAATTAAGGACTCAAAGGAAAAATATAAGAACTCTGAGAATATGTAGCAAGGCAATAGGAGATGAAATATAATGTGGGAGAAGTGAAAGAGAAAAATGAAGACCAAAAAATGTCCTACTGTATAGCACAGAGAGCTATATTCAATATCTTTTAATAACCTATAATGGAAAAGAATTTGAAAAAGAATATATATTTGCATATATATATCACTGAATATACTGAATCGCTTTGCTGAATACCTGAAACTAACACAACATTGTAAATCAACTATACTTCCATTTAAAAAAATGAAGAGCACACTACAAAGAGCCCAAAATAAAACAGGTATTGTTGAAAACACACTGAGGACCATGGAGAATTGAGAAAAATAAATAAAATGAAACAGAAATGGACAAAGAATTTAAAAGTATTAGAAAGAAAATGATAGATGTGGAAGACAGACAAAAAAAGATACATGGTTTCACTTAATAAAAGACACAAATGAATGGAAGAGAATAAATATTCAAATACATAATCACACATATATAATGTAAGAAAAATTTTCAAAAATAAGGTTTAGAGCTTCCCTGGTGGTGCAGTGGTTGAGAGTCAGCCTGCTGATGCAGGGGACACGGGTCCGTGCCCCGGTCCGGGAAGATCCCACATGCCATGGAGCGGCTAGGCTCGTGAGCCATGGCCACAGAGCCTGCGCATCTGGAGCCTGTGCTCCGCAATGGGAGAGGCCACAACAGTGAGAGGCCCGCGTACCGCAAAAAAATAAAAATAAAAAAATAAGGTTTAATTCTATAGATTAAAAGGCACATGATATCCGAAGAAAAATGATATAGTTTTAGAGACATATTAGACGTGCCGCAGTATCCCAGAGAAATAATGTATGATCCAAAAGTTTATACCCAGCCAAACTGTCACTGTGGTCAAAAAGCAAGTATGACAGATGTTTTTAAACATGCAAGAATTATGTTTCCTGAATATATATTGAAGATACTACCATAGGAAAAACTTCAGCCAATTAAGAGTTGAAGAGAGAAATTAGGGCAAAAAGAAAGACAGTATTGAATTAACCATAGAACCAAGGCTGAAGAGCCTATGAAATTATGGTAACAGAAATGACTATAACTACTATTAATCATAGCAAAATAGAAAGATATAACTAACAAAAGTTGTCAGGTAAAAGGGAAGATAAAGCAAGAGATAATATATATATATTAAGTTCCTTAGCTTACAGACAAAAGGTGGCTAAAAAAATCTTTATTTTTAAAATCTTTTAAAATTGAGATATAATTGACATACAACATTGTATTAGTTTTAGGTATACAACATAATGATTTGATATATGTATACATTGTGACATGATTACCTGTTTGCTATGACTTAGATATTTAGATTTCTTAGCACTTTATAGTTTGTGTGTATGTATTAATAGTTTGTATTGATAAAGCAATTCTTTGTTTAACAGGAAAAGAAAGCAATGACCCAACAGAAACATGGACAATGGGCCAAACATATCACAGATAAAGAAATACAAATGGCATTTAAACACATTTGAAGGTGCTGAACCTTATTGATAATGAGACAATACAGGTCAGAACCACACCAAGATACAATTTTTCACTTAGATTGACAAAGATCAGGGGTTTGGCAAATATGTATTAGAGAGGGTGCAAGGCATCAGACGCTCATAATTACTGGCGGAAATATAAATTAGTACAACTTTCTGTAAAGGGCAATGAGCAAATTATCAAATTTTTAAAATATACTTTCTAATTCTAGGAATTTTTCTTATCACATAGTGTATCACTTACGAGAAATAATGTATACAGCGACATTCACTGCAGCATTCTTTTTAATAGCAAAAGGCTGGAAATAACCTATAAACCCACTGACTGGGAGCTGGTTATTAAATTACAGTTTGTACCTTAAAATGGCATATTAGGTAGCCATTAAAGGAATATGGCAGCCCTATATGTACCAATATGGAATGATCTCCAGGTTATATTAAGTGAAAAAAGCAGGCAGCAGAAAATGTATATAGAATGAATATGCCTTTATTTGTATTATATGTGTATACCTATAAATACAGGTATATGTAAATATAGGTATACCCAAACCTGCTTATGCATATATGAAATCTCTCTGGAAGAATGTATAACAACCAGGTGCTCCGAGACTGGGGTGTGAGAAAGACTTACTTTATACTATATATCCTTTTTACACTTTTTGAAGTATGTATCCTGGGCATTATTACCCACTTGAAAAACTAACTTAAAAAATAAAAGTTTTGGATTGCTTTCTTTACTCGGGACAATTGTGAAGAAGTAATTTTTTAAATGCTTTGCATCATCTGAGTTAGGAGACCCCTCTACATCTAAAAGGTAAATACAAATGAATAAATGAATAAAGGAAAATATAAATTTGTGTTGACAATTTGGTCTAAGTGAGCTGGATCCACAAAGAACAGCACTGAGACCTGACCATGGGTTTCACTGGGCTGGCCTTGCAGGCAGACTTCCATGACAGCTGAAACCATCCCCTGCAGCCAGCCACAAGCGTCAAAGGCGACTGACCAAGTGGGCTCGGTAAACAACCAAGAGTAGAGTAAAACAGTTCTCCTCAAACCAATCCATAGCCCCTAAGATTTAATTCTTCTGTTAATACATGGTTACTACACAATGAGGAACAGCTTTAAAACATGATTGCCCATTAGGCATGAATCATTTGTGAGTTGGTTCCATTTATAACCGATCCTAGTCATTCGTCAAATGGGAGAAAACAAGAGAGCGCCATAAGGGGATGCACAGGTCTGAAATGACAATGGTGGCTTGCTTTCTCCAGCCACAGAATAATGCACCCCTAGATCTTACGGACAGGTATCCTGACAGGTATCATTCTTAGGCATACGTAATTTATATAGATAATGTCAAAATGACTACAGGTCAACCACTATCACTTAAAACTCACTGACCATCCATGACCACCAGGAACACACAACACCAGGCATGAACCCAGATCGGTTTTAGCCTTCCTTCTAAAAGTCTGCAGGTGAATTTCTAAAACCTTCGGACATACACATAGAGGTGAAAACCAGAAAAAAAGTCATGCAAAAGCTGTTAAAATGTAGGGGAAAATGTTGCTTGCTTGTCTTGTTTTAGGCAGTTATCTTACCTATTTCTGAAGCTACTTTATTCTTCCTCTGAAATACTGGAGAGCAAGACGATTGGCTAAAAAACGTTTCATTCAAAAGTTTAGAAGAGTATTAGAATAAACGACAGCTTTAAGGAATACTGGAGACTTAAAATCTATTTCTGTGTCATTAAGAGGAAGTACAATTACATCTTTGGTCCTTTTTCTTGGTTCTACCATATGAGGAGAAAAAATTTCTCCGGTAATTATTTATGTCAGACACATAGCAAAGGAGCCAGCATCATTTTTTACTATAAGTTTATTCCCTGGGCAGACATGGTTGATGATTTCATACTGATATATGTGGTTGGGAGAGCTCCTTGTTAAACAATTCATTAACAAAAACAATAGTTCACATGTACTAAGTGGATTCCCTGTGCTAGCAATTGTGATTGTTATTTACATAATCATCTTTCATCCCCCCAAACAACTCTGCACGAAAGATATTATTATCCCCATTTCACAGACGAGGAAACAAAGGCTCAAAGATGTAAAGTAATAGTCCAAGATCAAATAGCTGGGACGTGACACAGCCGCATCCAACCCAAGTGAGCTGCCCCTAAGCCTCCGCACTCTCCATTACTCTACCCAGCTTCTGACAAGCATCTCAACTTTTGCACAGTCTATGCAATGCAGAAAATATTTACTGAGCTTCTTCTACATGTTAGGCACTATGCTAGCCACTGAGTAAACTATAAACATGAATAGCAGGTAATCAATAAATACTTGATGAATAAATAAATCTATAGATACATGGCACCTGTCCACAAATGATAGCTTATAATACTTACATATTTAAAGTTACTATGTGCCAGGCACTTTGCTAGGAAAAGGCAGACTAAAAGAAGAAAAAAAGAGGCAACAATAAAGCATATGGTATATAAAAAGCACAAAATAAGTTCCAATAGATCAGTAACCACAATGACTATTGTTACACAGATAATTAGCTTCTCTTGCTAAAGGACAGAGATATTCTAATTGCTTTAAAAATTAACTATATCTCCTTTATAAGAAATGCAGCTAAAACAAAATGATGTTTAAACCTTTGAAAATAAAACAGTGAAAACAATACCCAAGTAGATACTAAAAACTGGTATAGAACCCTCATACTTTGCTGGTGGGAATGTAAAATGGTGCAGCCACTTTGGAAGAGTTTGTAAGTTCCTTGAAATGTTAAACAGAATTATCACAAGACTCAGTAATTCCACTCCAAGGTGTCTATCCAGAGAAATGAAAACATTTGCCCACACAAAAACTTATACATGAATGTTTATAGTAGCATTACTCATTACAGCCAAAATGTAGAAACAACCCAAACGTCAATCAACTTATGAGTGGATTAACAAAATGTAGTATGGGCCATGCAATGTAATATTATTCAGCAATAAAAAGTAATGAAGGGGGGCTTCCCTGGTGGCGCAGTGGTTGAGAGTCCGCCTGACGATGCAGGGGACATGGGTTCGTGCCCCGGTCCGGGAAGATCCCACGTGCCGCGGAGCAACTAAGCCCGTGTGCCACAACTACTGAGCCTGTGCTCTAGAGCCCACGTGCCACAACTACTGAGCCCACGTGCCACAACTACTGAAGCCTGCACACCTAGAGCCTGTGCTCCGCAACAAGAGAAGCCACCGCAATCAGAAGCCTGCCCACCGCAACGAAGAGTAGCTCCCGCTCGATGCAACTAGAGAAAGCCCGAGCGCAGCAATGAAGACCCAACCCCGCCATTAATTAACTAATTAATTAATTAAAGGAATGAAGTACTGATAGATGCAATAGAATGGATAAACCCAAAAGAGGCTATGTTAAGTGAAAGATGCCAGTCCCAAAAGGTCACATACTGCATGATTCCACACATATAAAATTCCAGAATAGGTAAATCCATAGAAATAAAAAGTAGATTAGTGGTTGTCAGGGCTGAGGAGAGGGGGGATAGGAAGTGACTGCTAATGGGTTTCTTTTTGGGGTGATGAAAATGTTCTGGAATTAAGATGATGGTTATAGTTGTGTGACTCTGTGAATATTCTAATAATCACTGAATTGCATACTTTAAAAGAGTGAATTTTATGGTATGTGAATTATACTCCAATAAAGCTGTTATTTTTTTAAAAAAAAAACTGGTGCAGCATGATTAATATCAGGCAAAATAGAATCCAGGGCAAAACATATTAATAGAAATTATAAAGTGTTCTGGAAACATAAATGCAAAGGTAATTAACTGTTCCCATGGCTTATGGACCATGAAAAGCATAAGAAACCTCTGAGAGAGGTCTTCTATAGTTGAAGGGAGTGGGGAGGGGGTGAGCAAAACTTTGCCACGTGGGAATGTCTGGGGTGTGTGGCAACCAGTCCCAGCAAGCATGGCGCTCACAGAGCCAGGTTGAGCTTTAGTTTGTAAGCTTCTAAAGAAAGGAGAGATGTTAGACACTGGTGTTTTAAATACAGCACCCTGGGGGCATGTGTGGAAAATGAATTATAGGGCAATGAAGAAGCAGCAAATAGATAGACCACTTTGGAGATCCACATGAGCAAGGATGGATATTTATTTGAATTAGAGTAATGGCAATGGGACAGAGCCAAGGATGATAACAGTTTGGATGCCTGGGCTGTGGGGAGAAGAAAGAGTCCAGGACAACCCCAAGGCTCCTTGCCAAGGCAATCTAATATTAATTAAGGAAGGCAGGAGAAAATGTGTGGGTGTTGGGCGGTGGTGAATGGGCCGGGAGAAGTGAGTTTAATTTGAAGCATATGAGGTCCTTCTGGCAAATGGAAATTTAGATCTGAAATTTAGAAAAGAAGCAGCGCTGGTGACAGCGGTTTAGGAATCTACATAAGGCAATTGGGTGTGTTTCATCCTCTAATGCTAATCGTATGAAAAACTAGAAAAGTATAACATTTTAAATTACTGAGTCACTTCTGTAATTTCTAATTAAGTCAGGGACATGGCTAATAATGGAAGTTATGTCAGGTGGCTGATACTTCTAGCTGCCTACTCAATAACCATTTCCTCTTCTTCCTTAGAGCAAAATCCCTAATTAGAGAGAGGGGTGGTAGTTGCAGTTTACCCAGCTAAAAATATTTGACTTCTCAGACTCTTTACATTTTAGAGCAACATTGCGACACCATCCTGGCCAATGAGATGTCGTCAGAAGTAGTTGGGGAGGGCATCACTTTCTATCTAAAAAGGCAAAACTTCCCTAATAGAAGGGCCCTCGCTCTTTAGCTATTTACATATTTCCTTTCTTCCTGCCTAAAGATGTAAGCCTAGAGATACAGCAGCCATCTTGTGACCATGAGGCAACTAGATTTAGGATGATGTCCTACATGGTGAAGAAGGTGAAGCAGGGAAAGGCTGATTCTCTGATAGTACTGTTTGAGCTCCTGCATCACCCCTGGACTGCCTTTCTTGGGAGTCTAGCTCCACAAGACACTCTTGTATCTGTTTAGGCCAGATTCTGATGTGTGCATTGTTTTTGTTTTGTTTTGGCAGCTGAATGCAATCCTAACTGATACAAATCATACTTGGGCTAATGTATATGTAATGAGACTAAAAAGACATAACCATTATTTCAAGTACTAAAAAACAAGTTTAAAAATCAAATATCATTTATTCTTAATACCAAGAAGTACTGAAAGTATTAAAGGGCTTAAAAGGTAGTACAGAGCACTGGATATTTCTTTTTCCAAACAGTGTGATAAAATGTGCAGCTAAAGGGAGATTATGGGACTACCAGTATTCAGAAAATTCATGAACACATCTATTAATGAGTTTATGTGCATGATGACACCCTTTGGACTTTTTCTGGATAAAGTAAACTGATCTGGCTCATTTATATAGCTTCAGCCAGAACAAATGTTCTTAAAGATGGGATTGTTCACCTGACTCTCACAAGAATTATAATCTTAGGAAGAATCTTTCTACTCTCCCAGGCACTCAGTAAGCATAGCTAAGGAAATAGAACATCCCCAAACCACAGTGTTCTGGCCCTTCACAGAAGAGCTTTTATTGGGCTGTGCTCTGAGAGTATGTCTCTGGAGCTGCAGTCAATGACGTTCTAAGAAACACTTATTATTAACTTCTACCACAAAACTTCCATTGTCTTCATGGCAGGGACCATGTTGAAGACTTAGATCTCTATGGCAACAATGACTGCTTTGAAGAACCGCCAGGAGAAAGCCATCCCAAGTTTCAGGACCAGGAAAAGCTGTGTAACTGATCTCATTTTATCTCATGGTCGCTGTGGATTGAGTAACTATTTGTGTTTTCCTCTTTGTTTTGGTTACTGGGAAGCTCTGACAAATTTTTAATCCCATCTCCCGAAACTACACCAAACCTTATAGTAAACTCATCTCTAGAAATTACCTGCACCTTATAACATAGTCTTGTTCACTAAATTACCTTTGATTTTATCTTGCTTCCTTATCTGTGTGTTCTCTTTACCCCAGTTTCATTATTAATTTTATGTTGTTTATGCCTCAAATGCTTTATGGAACCAGAAACACTTAAGGCAAACAATTTTTAAAAGCATCCGATGATAATAATTTTAAAAAGAGCTAATTTATTGAACATTACTATGAACCAAGCACTGTCCTAGGCACTGGACCTATTTTAAGTTATTTACCCTAAATATGAGATAGGTAGAATTATTACTATTCCCACTTTACAGATGAGAAAACTGAGGCACAGAAAGGTGAAGTAATTTGTCCAAGGTCATACAACAAATAAATGATGAAGGAAAGATTCCAACCCAGGTGTTTCAAATGACAGCCGTTTTACAAAAGAAGAAATAATAATATTTAATTTCTAAAAGAAGCAGAGGCCTTCTGATCTTACAGGCTGAGCTTAGCATCCTTCAGCTTTAAAGGAGATATCTATTATACATCTTGTCCATACAATCATGCCCGATGACCCATATTAACAGAGGGGAATGAGACAGTAAAAGTCAAAAGGACAGTTAATCCAAACTGACTTTTGACCTTTAAATATGAAGGTATTCATTCATTCACTCACTCATTCATTCACTACTCATCACATGCCACCTATGATGCAGCTGCTGGGAAGAGAGATGAAACAGATATAGTACCTGTCCTCCAGGAGTTCAGGTGCAATAAGGGAGGGTCAGACAGGTAAAGGGCACGTTGGGCTTATGAGTTGGCTGATAGCAGACCAGGGCAGGGTGTGGCATGATCATTCTGAGAACAGTTTAGCCCTTGGCCTCTCTGTCCATCTGATAATGGGAGTAAGAAAAATCAGCTCCCTTATAGGGCTGTTGGGTTGATTTCATACGTAGAAAGCTCTTAGCCTAGTCAGGCACAAGTATTCAGTATGAGGTAGCCTTTGGCTCTTAAGGCACAGTGGATGGCAGCCTGGGCACCTTGCTCTGACACACACCTGCACACACATGGGCCCAAGTCCTCACAAGCTCCCTACTGCCTCCTCTTAGATACTCCCAGGAGCTGACAGGCTTACAGTCCATAGACAGGCCTGGCACTTCCTTTCTGGATGCCACCATCTCAAATTCAGTGTCTCACTGGAATACATCGCCCACACAGGGTGAATATTCCTTCAAGATGCACTTGAAAATCTTTCACAGAGCCTGGCCCACATACTGCCCACCTGGCATTTTTGCCACATTTGCTCCGCTTCACTCTATCTCTTTGGCACTTCAGCACGGCAGTTCACCACACGATTCCCCTGCTGCAAAACGGGTCGGGTTCCTGCTTGGGCAGGCCTAAGGAAATACCCAACTAGAAGGGCAAAGGGGAAGTTTCAAGTGCACTATTGGCTGAAGTCAGTGAGAAAACTTATGTGTTGCACCTGCTCCGCATCAGCTGGGAACCGTCCCTCCCTTCGGTTGTGTGCGGTGGCTAAATAAGAAGTAATTAATCATTTTCTCACCAACCCTAACTCATATTTAATAGTTCCCTCTCGAAGTCTGTTTTGTCATGCTCTCAGCAGAGTCAGTCAAACATTATGATTCCTTTCTAAATATTCCAGCAGCCAGATGGCAGGAACACTAACTGTGACATGGCAAAACTCGCCTAAAGATAACTTCGTGATGCATAATCACGCTTGATGGCACTCAGCTGAGCAGATCCATCCAGCTACCTCTTTACCTGCCCCACTTAATCCGGCTTCTTCAAACCCAAACTTTCTAATTCCAAGAACAAGACAAACATTCAACTCTGCAATGTGATATTAGCTGGTAAAACAAACACGATTCTACTCCTCCGGCTTCTGAATTTTAGGCAGAAGGATAAAATCACTAGAAGAACACGCTTTAGGACACATTTCTCAAGATTTCTCTCTAGATAAAATATTCCTGTACCCTAAAGTTTCAAATGTTTCTGCACCAAATGTAAGTATATTTACAACACGTTTGCTGGAAAACAAATTTCTGTCCTTCTGCTGAGTTATTTTTGTAGGTTTTTTTTAAACATAGGCATTGATAAACATATATTTATAAATTCTAGAATGTAGGAAAGTTGACTGTTTTTCCCTAGTGAAAATCCTACATGTTCTCTAGAGTAAATTACATTTTGGTTTCTCAGATCTTTTCTAGGTTATATTATTTATTTTGTGTGTGTATTTAAGTGACTGCAAAATCACAACCTGTACTGTATGATTTCCGAACAATAAATCTCCTAAAAACAGTGTTTCCAGGCTGGGCCAGCTGGCTTTCTCCTGTTCCTAAAACTGTATGTTCTTAAACACACACACACACACACACACACACACACACACACTTCCTCCATCCCTTCCACTGCTGGCTACCTTCAGTCTGTGACACAATCTCACACTCACAACTATATGAAAACAACAGAGGCTCCTGGAAAGGAACTAAAAGGGGGCACGGCAGGAAGCCAGTCTTCAAGTCTCTGTCACCCTGATGGCTCTGCCCTGATTCAGGTGGCTGAAAATTGCTTGTTTATGGTTGCACGTATAGAATTCGAAATCTGTGTACCCAGGTTCTTAACCCTGCTCCCCTGAGTAAGGCATTTAACCTCTGTGACCTTTTATTTTCTTGTCTGTAAAAAAAAAGGCACAATAACAATACTGCCCTTAAGGAAATGTGAATCATGTGAGGTGATTCGTGTAAAGGCATTTGGTAAGGCCCTCTGCAGTGTGTATTTCATTTCCCGTTATTGCTAAACTTTCTTTGCTCCCTGTTCTTATTTATTTATTTATTTTTCTGACTTGGCTTCTGTGGTTTTTAAATGTATCTCTAAAATTCATTGGCTGGAAAACTGCAGTAATCTGTGTGCTACTATAATGAGTGGATTTTTAGCATTAAATTTTTATTTACTTTTTTTTTACTGAGGGAAAGCATAAGTGCACAAATCTCAAGGGAATAACCTCACAAATATCTATATGTGTACACCTGTGTTACCATTACTTAGGTCGAGGTAGGGAGCATTTCCGGCACCTGTGAAGCCTCCTTTTCTGTCCAAGTCATTACCAGGCCCAAAGGCAACCCAATCCCTCTTCTCAGCTTCGTCCCCATTAATAGCTTTGCCTAAAATTTTAAAAAAAAAATTTTGTTTTTCAGGGGAGGCTGGAGTCCCTGCGATAACTACTACTGCTGACCAGAAGAAATGTACTTCTCTTCCCTCTAAAGAGATAAAGATTCTGTAAAGGAGGAGAGAGGCACGAACTTTCTGAATCACACAGGTTATGCAGAACAAAGCCCTCATTTTGCAGCCAAGGACACCCCCAGGCTCGAAGAAGCGAAGTGATAGCCCACCTTCCTGCTGCAGAGTAACTTTCCTTCCAAACAGAGCCCGTCACAAAACAGCGCGAGCGTCGGGGATGTTGTCGGCTCGTCCCAGCGCGCCAGAACAGCTCTCCCGGCCTCTCCCGGGAGAGAACTTCTTTCTACGGAGCAGCGCGCACTGGGTCCCCACGCCGCCCCCGCTCCCGTCGCAGGCACACCCACGCGGCTAGCAAGCCACGCTCAGAAGGCGCTGCTCCTGCGAGCCAGTGCCCGCCTGCCCACGGGGACAGGGCTAGGCTCCCCGTCCTCCAAGCCCCACCCGGAGATTCGGAGCGCCCTCTCCCCCAGCCCTGCTCCCGCATCCCCGCTCCACCTCCGCCTCCGGTGCGTACTGAGGAAGGCGGGGAATAGGCTCTGCCACTTTCTCCCTTATTCCTCCAAAGGAGGCTTTAAAACCCATGCATGGCCAGAATTAAATCGCTGGAGCACAGACTACTGACCTCTGGGGCCTGGAGATGAGCACTGGGAAGGGAGTCCCGAGACCTGCGCTCTGGCCCCAGTTCAGTCGCCACGAGCTGTGTGACCTTGTGTAAGTCACTTTACATCTCCGAGATTGGCTTCCTCATCGAGGGCTTCTGTATCCCCCAAGCCACCTTCAGTTCTGCAATTTCCTAGCTGCTCTTTACTTCGCTCCCGCTCATCCCGCGACAGCCCCCTCCCCAGCGAGACCCCAGCCTTTTGTTCTGGGGGTGAAGCGGGAAAGGGAGGAACGGAGAACTTGGCGAAGACCAGGCCCGGGCGGCCTTGTCGCCAGGGGCCGCTCTCCGGATAGTCGGGTCGGTGGAAGTCACCAGAAAACCCCGCGGTGACCTCGTTCCCTCCGCGGTCCCGTTACGGCCGGGCCCTGGAGACGCCGGGCAGCTGGCGGCAGGCTCCTGGGCAGCGCAGCGCAGCGCAGCGCCCCGGGCTGGGGGCGCCCGGACACCCGCATGCGCGCACGCAGCACTCCTGCACCCGCCGGCGTTTCACTCAGCTCCGGGACGGCCCGAGCGCCCACAGCTGCGGCTCGTCCCTCCTCCCTCCGGCACCGACCCGGGCACGCGCGCGGAGCCGCTACCTGCCGCTGGTCGTGCCGAGGACAGGACAGGATTCGTCTCTGGCCGACGTCCCCCCCGCCGCCGCCGCCGCCTCTAGGCTCCGGGCTCCGTCCCGCAGCGTCCGTGCTCCAAGCGGCGCCGCTGGGGCCAAGCTGCGCTGGGTGCTGCGCTCGGTGAGCGCCGCTCACTCCCCGGCCGCCAGCTCTGGGGCTGCCGGGACGCGGAGGCGGGGCCGTCGCCCCCACCTGCTCCTCAGGCTCCTGCCGGGGAGCCGCAGCCGGCCCGCGCGCAGGGACGCGGCCCGGGCGGGCGGGGTCGCTCTGCAACCCGAGAGGCGGGTCCTAGCCTCCCTGCGCGCCTCTGCCTGACGGAGGCCCAAGTCTAATCTGAGGAGAGAGTCTAAGCTTGCGGCCCAAGGCTGGAGTTCCCCACATAGGAGGGGCTGTGATGCGAGCAACACCCGGCCCAGCCCCGCCAGGCTGGGGACACTCCACTCCTTCATCAATTTATTCCAAAATATTCTGAGCCCCTCCTATGCTCCAGGCAGCGTCATAAGCCGGACAAAAGAGAGAACGAGATCGTCTCGTGCCCTTGCGGAGTTCACGGTCTAAAAAGGGAAACAACAAATGGACAACTATACCGCAGAACCAAGAGGGAGCGGTCATAGAGGGGGCCCTGATCCAGACTTGGGGAAGTCAGGGAAGGCTTCTGGAGGAGCTGGTGGCTAAAAGAACTGAAGGATGTGCATGAATTATCCGGTTGGAGTGACCTGGGGAGGTAGATTGTCCCAGGTGGAGCCGAAGGGGAGAGGGAGCCGACTGCCGGAAAACTGAAGGGTCTAAGGAGCCGAAAGAACTTGGTATGTCCAGTAAATCCTTGCCACACTTCACCTTCAGACCCCTGGAAAGATGCAGAAAGATTGTGTCTGAGGCTGGATGTATTCCACTAGGCGCATGATTGGTTGGTGAGGATTTCGAATCTCCCACGTGCTGCGCATTCCCGCTAATGGAGGATACTCGTGGACCGTTCACTGCAATTTACCCGAACATCTGTGAGCCAGGCCCTCTGCAGGACCCTTAGCATGTGCTGTGGAAGGAGGCTGTGTCTCTACGCAAAAGGAGCTACAAGTCTGCAGTGGGGGAGAGACGTGTACTCAGCGCTTGGATGAGGTGCATGGGAACACAGGTGAGAGAGCAGTTAATGCTGGTAGGGAGGGGGATCTCACACATGGATAGCAAACCGTCTCCAGGTTCAGGTTCTGTAGCAGCTGCTGTCAAAGTATGTTGCCCAAGCAGACCTTAGCTGGTTTCTTAATTACTAGTGTTTACAGGCTGACAATGTGAAGGCTTATATTTACAGCAAGGATAAATAATTCACTCCTGATGCTGTTCCTTCCTGTGTTGTCAAGAACGTGGGCTTCTGTTTGACTTAGGTGAAGAAGGTGTAGTCAGTGGAAGCCAATGAGGTACTTGCTTCCCACCTGTTTGTCCTGTGCAACTCATGCCTTTCCTCCTTTAGAACCAAAATAAATGGGCATGGGCATGAAATGTGAAAAACTGTGCTCAACCTAAAATTCATAAACCGTTTTGCACAGGTGATCACTAAAAGAAAAACATCTGAAACATTACCAGACAGTTTCCTTCTTGGGATCCCTAATGTGTATTCTCATTAAATACAAAACTACTAGTATTCTAATACAAAAGGAAGGAAAGGTAAAAGAGCAGAGAAGACATTTGCATGAGCCCAGAGTTCCCACCAGGTCTTCTGCTGAATGGCCCAAGCAGGAGTTAGTCGAATGGAGAGGCTGTTATCTTAAGAGATAGTTGTGAGCTGGCGTGGATCAAATAATTTGTGCAAAAAGGCTACTGGTTGGAAAGGATGGAGAAATGGTGAGTGAGGAAAATATTTGGAAAGTGGGGACATTTGTGCTGAAAGCTTCAGGTGCCCAATGTCTCATATCCATGTGACGTAACTGTGCCATTGATGCCTTGTTTTTATGGACATTAGAGAAGGATCCATTCCCCCTGGCTCCACCAGGATGTACATAACTACAGGACAGCACTAGCTATTCCAGGTGGATGATACAGGCATACCTTGGAGATATTTTGGGTTCAGTTCCAGAACACAGCAATAAAGCAAATATTGCACTAAAGTGAGTCACATGAATTTTTTGGTTTCCAGTACATATGTTTACACTATACTGTACCCTGTTAAGTGTGCAATAGCATTATATCTAAAAAATATACACACCTTACTTAAAAAAAAACTTTATTGCAAAAAAAATGACTGACCATCATCTGATAAAGCAAGGTTGCCACAAACCTTCAATTTAAAAAAAAAAAAAGCAATATCTTCGAAGTGCAATAAAACGAGATATGCCTGTATTTGTTTAGTCACAGGTACTGTAAGTCACCTTCCCCATAGCCAAACCCTTTTCCCTTTCCTCCCTATTAACAGAACTGAGGATTATGATTGGTCCAGGACTACCATGACAGTCCCATTCCTGATTTCCCAGTCTTTCTTGCAGCTAAGGAAGTCATTGACCCGGTTCTGGCCAATGAGTTGAAAGAGGGAGTTGGCTGGGGGGCTCCTGAGACCTCCTTTGCTGGCTCTGACTTTCCATTTTTCATGTTCTTTGTGCCTTGAACACAAATGAGATGGCTAGTGATGCTGCAACCAGATTACAACCAAGAGACAATGAACATGAGATCAAAAAGCCAATATAATCAGGGTGGCAGAGTGGAAAATAGAGCAAGTGTGTATGGTACTTCTGGGCATTCAGATGAAATCCAGCAACAGCCCACCTCTGAACTTTTTATGTGAGAAAGATAGCTCTCGCTAGTTTAAGCCACTGAGACTGGGTTTTCTTGTCCTTGTGGCCAAATGTATTTCTAACTGATACCGTGGCCTGGTAAAGGGCAAACGTCTCTTCTCTCCCTGCTCACCAAATGCCTGCAATAGCTCACCTTTCACACTTTCTTCTTGTAAACTTATATTTATATCTGCCATGACTTATTAAGCTCTTCAGAAGAACAGCACTATAGAAATCTTAAATGTTTTATACATGTATCAACATCCATTCTTCAAGAATTTGTAGAGCAGCTATTAGATGGTGATAATGTACTGGGGGCGCTAAAACGGATTCACAGCCCTGCCTCCAGGGAGCTGACAGCTTAGCAGAGGACACAGCTTGTAAATAGAGTATTACAGTTCCCTGGAGAGAGGGATAATACAGGAGAAGAAATGATGAACACTGCCTGATGGCGGGGAGAAGGGAGACAGTAATGCCTGAGCTGGGCTTTCATGGATGAACTGGAGTTTCCCATCAGAAACTGGGGAAGGGAAGCCATTTCAGGGAAGAGAAAATCTGAAAGACGTTGGTGGACCAGGAGCCTCAAACTCCACATGTCTGAAATTGAACTCATGGTCTTTGTACTGAACCTGACCCATTCTCGGTGTTGCCCATCTCCCCATCCATCCAACCCAACCACCCAACAAACCCTCAGCTCCCTTTCCCTCATGGCACCTCCCCTCGGTGGATTTTGCCTCTTGGCCCCATCTGGTTCTACCCTTCTGCACCAATGCCACCTGCCACCAGAGCCTGTCACCTCTCTCCAGCACTTCCACAGTTGCCTCTTAGCTGGTCATTCTGCAACGTGCTGCTTCTCTCTTCCAAACCAGTGCTCACAGTGTGGCCAGAGATGGTCTTGAAACTCAAAGCTGATCTTAACTCCCATTATCTGTAATTTCGTTCTTTTTGCTTTGCTCTGATGATAATAACCAAAGTCCTGAGCTTTGTCTGAAGGCACTCACAGTCTACAGCATGACTTACTCAGCCTTTTCCCTCTCCCTTGATCTCTTTACTCCAGTCGTGTTGGCCTGCTTTCAGATCCTTGAACAGGTAATACCCTTTATTGTCACTCGCCCTTTGCACATGCTTTTCCCTCTTTGAAGAGAACATCCCCAAAATGAACTCCTCCTCATTGTTCAGATCTCAACTTAACTCAGCCATCACTTACCTGGAATTCGACAATGTTACCTTCCACTGTAAGAGCTCATCATCCCATGTAACTTTCTATTGCAGCATTGATCACAGTTGTAGTGATGCCATTATTGGTTTGATGATTTGATTAATGTCTGTCCTCCAGACTAGACCATGGTATCCGTGACTGCAGGAACTATCTCTGTCTCTGTTGTACCCTTATCTCACAGAACAGAGACTACTACATAGTAGGCACTCAACACATGTTTGTTGAGTTATGAAAGAAATGAACAAATGTGGCTTGGAGTCTTGAGCTAAGTATTTGAGAGTCTATATATTTTTTAACTTTTAATATCAACCTTATTGAAAAGTAATTTATATATGAAAAAATGTACTCATTTTAAATGCCAACAAATATGTTCTCTGATGTAACCTCTACCCTTATCAAATATTTCAAACAATCCAAAAAGGTCCCTTGTGCCCCTTTGCAACCAGTCCCTACTCCCAGTCCCAGGCGACCACAGAACTATTAGTTTTGTCTTTCCTAGAGCTTTGTATATTGAATATATGTGATATACTCTTTTGTGTCTGGCTTTTTTGTTCATCATAATGTATTTGAGCTTCATCTATGTGTTTTGTGTAATTTATTCCTGTTTATTGCTGGTTAGTATTTCACTGTATTTCACAATGCCAGTATTTGTTTATCCATTCACCTGTTGGTGGACATTTGGGTTGATTCCAGTTTTAGGATGTTACAATTAAAGCTGCTTTGAATATTTGTGTATAAGTCTTTTTGTAGATAAATGTTTTTATTTCTTTTAGGTAAATACTTAGGGATATAGTTTTAAGAATCATTAGCATTTAAAGATAAAACCTTGGAGTCACAATGAAAAACTACTTCACGCCCACTAGGATGCCATAATTTTTAAAAAAGGAAAACAACAAGATACGGAGAAGTTGGAACCCTCATACACTGATGGTGGGAACGTAAAATGGTGCAGCTGCTGCGGAAAACAGTTTGATGTTTCTTCAAAGAGTTAAACATAGAATTAGCATGAGACCAAGAAATTCCAGTCCTAGGCATATACCGAAAAAAATGGAATACAGGAGTTCGAATAAAACTTGGACCTGAAAGTTCATAGCAGCACTATTCACAGTAGCCAAAAGGTGTAAACAACCCAAATGTCCATCAACAGATGAACGGGTAAACAAACTGATATATCCATATAACGGAATATTATTTGACAATAAAAAGGAATGAAATACTGGTACATACTACAACATGGACGAGCCTTAATGCCACTGAATGGTGTACTTTAACATGGTTAAAATAGTAAATGTTATGCTCTGTATGCTTTACCACAATAATGATGATGATAATGATGGTAATAATAGTAATAATAAAAGTTACAACCAGACTTCCCTGGTGGCGCAGTGGTTAAGAATCTACCTGCCAATGCAGGGGACACGGGTTCAAGCCCTGGTCCGGGAAGATCCCACGTGCCACGGAGCAACTAAGCTCCCACGCTGCAACTACTGAGCCTGCGCTCTAGAGCCTGCGAGCCACAACTACTGAAGCCTGTGCGCCTAGAGCCCGTGCTCTACAACAAGAGAAGCCACCACAAGGAGAAGCCCGCGCACCGCAACTAGAGAAAGCCCCACATGCAGCAACGAAGACCCAACACAGCCAAAAATAAATAAATTTTAAAAAATGGGTACAACCTTAGAGGGGTGTGAGGGTCTTGGGCAGTGGTTCCCACCCTCTGTAAAGACTGCTGCATCACCCCATGCACCACAAGCCCATAGCTGGCTGAGGGTGGGGCTACCTGTCAGGTAGAATTTAGCCATGAGTCTTCCGTGCAAGTGTCTGCCTAGGGAGGAGGCTCCACCTTGCTGAGAGTAAGAGTTAAGAGGCATGGCATTCTATCGCTTAACGTCAGGCTGGGGCTGATTCCTGCAGGTTCCTGGGATGGCTGAGAAACGACTTCATGAGCACAGCACAAAAAAGAGAGCAGGCAGTTCTATTTAAACAGCAACACTGTGCCAAAGAGTGCCCAAAGGAATAGTTCACTACCTGTGGATGCCGTTTAATCCCATCGTGCTGCCTCCCAAAATTATACTGTTCTTCCAAAATGTGCTACAAACACCCAGAGGTTGCAGTCTACCTTTCTTGCTTCCAGAGTAAGAATAGAGGAAGGTTGAGGCCCATGCAGAACACAGGATTTTACTGAACAGGCAGAGAAAGAGGATCCAACTCATGAAGGAAGAGGGTGAGAAGGGAAAAAGAGAGAGGAAAGAGCCTGGAGAGAAGGGGGTACAGAAACCAAGGAGAGAGAAGATGTGGCCGACAGCATCATGCTTCATGGAAGTCCCATTCAAGGGCCAAGAAATATGACAATAGGAGGTCATCAGTTACTCTAGCAATTGCAAGTTCAGTGCAGTAGATCTTAGTGGGTTGAAGTATAAGAAGTTGCTGAGGGAGTATTGACCATACTTTGAGTGTGCATTATTTTTTCAGAAACTTCAACCAAGAAGAGGGGAGAGAGGATTAAATCTAGAAGAGAATAAAGAATCAAGGGAGAGTAGAGACTCTATCATATTGTAGGTTAAGAGAAAAGACCCGATAGAGAAATGATTTCAAGATTTAGGAAAGCGAGGGAGTTGGAAATATAGCGAGGTATTTTCTGAAGTACCTTTTTAGACTCATTCTTTGAGAAACTGAGAAGGGATTTGCTGAACAATATTTCACAAAGTTTTCAAAACCTTTAATCCTTCTAAGTACATAACATAAAATAGTATAAAAAACCTTGATCTTGGAGACAAAAGATGTGGATTCAAGCTATTATCAACTAGCTGTGTGATGTTCACTATTTCAATAGCTTGTTAGATCTTCAAAATCTTAATTCTTTCATCTGAAAAAAGGGGGCATTGATTTCTGCCATGCCTCAGAGTCATTATCAGAATACCAAGAGGGGAATTCTATGAAATTCATAAAATTGAAAGCACTTTGTTTTACTATTAGGGCCACAGAAATGTAAAGAACGTTACCTGTATTACTGTACCATATTTTAAATTAATCTGCACTGACTGGAAACACCAACTAAAAGAAAATTATTATTTATTTTATTTTATTTCATTTTTAGGTCTTTTTATTAGTTATCTATTTTATACATATTAATGTATATCTATCAATCCCAGTCTTCCAATTCATCCCACCACCACCGCCCTGCCCTACTTTCCCACCTTGGTGTCCATATGTTTGTTATCCACATCTATGTCTCTATTTCTGCCTTGCAAACTGGCTCATCTGTACCATTTTTCTAGATTACACATATATGCGTTAATACACGATATTTGTTTTTCTCTTTCTGACTTACCTCACTCAGTATGACAGTCTCTAGGTCCATCCACATCTCTACAAATGACCCAATTTCGTTTCTTTTTATGGCTGAGTAATATTCCATTGTATACATGTACGACATCGTCTTTATCCATTCGTCTGTTGATGAGCATTTAGGTTGCTTCCATGACCTGGCTATTGTAAATATGCAATGAACATTAGGATGCATGTGTCTTTTTTTTTAAATTTTTTAAAAAATTAATTTTATTATTTTATTAATTTATTTATTTTGACTGTGTTGGGTCTTCGTTGCTGCGCTCAGGCTTTTCTCTAGTTGCAAGCGGGGGCTACTCTTTGTTGCGGTGCACGGGCTTCTCATTGTGGTGGCTTCTCTTGTTGCGGAGCATGGGCTCTGGGCGTGTGGGCTTCAGTAGTTGTGGCACATGGGCTCAGTAGTTGTAGCACACGGGCTTAGTTGCTCCGTGGCATGTGGGATCTTCCCGGACCAGGGCTCGAACCCGTGTCCCCTGCATTGGCAGGTGGATTCTCAACCACTGCGCCAGCAGGGAAGCCTCACATGTGTCTTTTTGAATTATGGTTTTCTCTGGGTATATGCCCAGTAGCGGGATTGCTGAGTCATATGGTAATTCTATTTTTAGTTTTTTAAGGAACCTCCATACTGTTCTCCATACTGGCTGTATCAATTTACATTCCCACCAACAGTGAAACAGGGTTCCCTTTTCCCACACCCTCTCCAGCATTTATTGTTTGTAGACTTTTTGATGATGGCCATTCTGACCGGTGTGAGGTAATACATCATTGCAGTTTTGATTTGCATTTCTCTAATAATTAGTGATGTTGAGCAGCTTTTCATGTGCTTCTTGGCCATCTGTATGTCTTCTTTGCAGAAATGTCTACTTAGGTCTTCTGCCCGTTTTTTGATTGGGTTGTTTGTTTTTTTAATATTGAGCTGTATGAGCTGTTTATATATTTTGGAAATTAATCCTTTGTCCATTGATTCATTTGTAAATATTTTCTCCCATTTTGAAGGTTGTCTTTTCATCTTGTTTATAGTTTCCTTTGCTGTGCAAAAGCTTTTAAGTTTCATTAGGTCCCATTTGTTTATTTTTGCTTTTATTTCCATTACTCTAGGAGGTGGGTCAAAAAAGATCTTGCAGTGATTTATGTCAAAGAGTGTTCTTCCTATGTTTTCCTCTAAGAGTTTTATAGTGTCCAGAATTACACTTAGGTCTTTAATCCATTTTGAGTTTATTTTTGTGTATGGTGTTAGGGAGTTTTCTAATTTCATTCCTTTACATGTAGCTGTCCAGTTTTCCCAGCACCACTTGTTGAAGAGACTGTCTTTTCTCCATTGTATATCCTTGCCTCCTTTGTTACAGATTAGTTGACCATGGGTGCATGGGTTTATCTCTGGGCTTTCTATCCTGTTCCATTGATCTATATTTCTATTTTTGTGCCAGTACAATATTGTCTTGATTCCTGTAGCTTTGTAGTATAGTCTGAAGTCACGGAGTATGATTCCTCCAGCTCCATTTTTTACCCTCAAGACTGATTTGGCTATTTGGAGTCTTTTGTGTCTCCATACAAAATTTAAGATTTTTTTGTTCTAGTTCTATAAAAAAATGCCATTGGTAATTTGATAGGGATTGCACTGAATCTGTAGGTTGCTTTGGGTAGTATAGTCATTTTCACATTATTGATTCTTCCAATCCAAGAACATGGTATATCTCTCCATCTGTTTGTGTCAGCTTTGATTTCTTTCATCAGTGTCTTATAGTTTTCTGCATACAGGTCTTTTACCTCCTTAAGTAGGTTTATTCCTGGGTTTTTTATTCTTTTTGTTGCAGTGGTGAATGGGATTGTTTCCTTAATTTCTCTTTCTGATCTTCTGTTGTTAGTGTATAAGAACGCAAGAGATTTCTGTGCATTAATTTTGTATCCTGCAACTTTACCAAATTCATTGATTAGCTCTAGTAGTTTTCTGGTGGCATCTTTAGGATTCTCTATGTATAGTATCATGTCATCTGCAAACAGTGACAGTTTTACTTCTTCTTTTCCAATTTGTATTCCTTTTACTTCTTTTTCTTCTCTGACTGCCATGGCTAGGACTTCCAAAACTATGCTGAATAATAGTGGCAAGAGTGGACATCGTTGTCTTGCTCCTGATCTTAGTGGAAATACTTTCAGTTTTTCACCATTGAGAATGATGTTTGCAGTGCGTTCGTCGTTTATGGCCTTTATTATGTTGAGGTAGGTTCCCTCTGTGCCCACTTTCTGGAGATTTTTTATAATAAATACGTGTTGAATTTTGTCAAAAGCTTTTTCTGCATCTATTGAGATGATCATGTGGTTTTTATTCTTCAATTTGTTAATATGGTGTATCACATTGATTGATTTCCCTATATTAACGAATCCTTGCATCCCTGGGATAAATCCCACTTGATAATGGTGATCCTTTTAATGTGTTGCTGGAATCTGCTAGTATTTTGTTGAGGATTTTTGCATCTATATTCATCAGTGATATTGGTCTGTAATTTTCTTTTTTGTAGTGTCTTTGTCTGGTTTTGGTATCAGGGTGATGATCTCCTCATAGAATGAGTTCGGGAGTGTTCCTTCCTCTGAAATTTTTTGGAAGTGTTTGAGAAGGATGGGTGTTAGCTCTTCTGTAAATATTTGATGGAATTCACCTGTGAAGCCATCTGGTCCTGGACTTTTGTTTGTTGGAAGATTTTTCATCAGTTTCAATTTCATTACTTGTGATTGGTCTTTTCATATTTTCTATTTCTTCCTGGTTCAGTCTTGGAAGGTTATACCTTTCTAAGAATTTGTCTGTTTCTTCCAGGTTGTCCATTTTATTGGCATAGAGTTGCTTGTAGTAGTCTCTTAGGATGCTTTGTATTTCTGCAGTGTCCGTTGTAACTTCTTTTTCATTTCTAATTTTATTGATTTGAGTCCTCTCCCTCTTGTTCTTGATGAGTCTAGCTAAAGGTTTATCAATTTTGTTTATCTTCTCAAAAAACCAGCTTTTAGTTTTATTGATCTTTGCTATCGTTTTCTTTGTTTCTATTTCGTTTATTTCTGCTCTGATCTTTATGATTTCTTTCCTTCTACTAACTTTGGGTTTTGTTTGTTCTTCTTTCTCTAGTTTCTTTATGTGTAAGGTTAGATTGTTTATTTGACATTTTTCTTGTTTCTTGAGGTAGGATTGTATTGCTATAAACTTCCCTCTTAGAACTGCTTTTGCTGCATCCCATAGGTTTTGGATTGTTGTGTTTTCATTGTCATTTGTCTCTAGGTATTTTCTGATTTCTTCAGTGATCTCTTGGTTATTTAATAATGTATGGTATAGCTTCCCTGTGTTTGGGGTTTTTGTATTTTTTTCCCTGTAATTTATTTCTAATGTCATAGTGTTGTGGTCAGAAAAGATCCTTGATATGATTTCAATTTTCTTAAATTTACCGAGGCTTGATTTGTGACCTAAGATGTGATCTATCCTGGAGAATGTTATGTGTACACTTGAGAAGGAAGTGTATCCTGTTGTTTTGGATGGAATGTCCTATACATATCAATTAAATCTATCTGGTCTATTGCGTCATTTAAAGCTTGTGTTTCCTTATTAATTTTCTCTCTGAATGATCTGTCCATTGGTGTAAGTGAGGTGTTATTGTCCCCCACTATTACTGGGTTACTGTCAATTTCCTCTTTTATAGCTGTTAGCATTTGCCTATATATTGAGGTGCTCCTATGTTGGGTGCATATATATTTATAATTTTTATATCTTCTTCTTGGATTGATCCCTTGATCTTATGTAGTGTCCTTCCTTGTCTCTTGTAACATTCTTTATTTTAAAATCTACTTTATCTGATATGAGTATTGCTACTCCAGCTTTCTTTTGATTTCCATTTGCATGGAATATCTTTTTCCATCCCCTCACTTTCAGTCTGTATGTGTCCTTAAGTCTGAAGTGGGTCTCTTGTAGACAGCATATATATGGCTCTTTTTTTGTATCCATTCAACGAGCCTGTGTCTTTTGGTTGGAGCATTTAATCCACTCACGTTTAAGGTAATTATTGATATGTATGTTCCTATTATCATTTTCTTAATTGTTTTGGGTTTGTTTTTGTAGGTCCTTTTCTTCTCTTGTGTTTCCCACTTAGAGAAGTTCCTTTAGCATTTGTTGTAGAGCTGGTTTGGTGATGCTGAATTCTCTTAGCTTTTGCTTGTCTGTAAAGCTCTTGATTTTGCCATCAAATCTGAATGAGATCCTTGCTAGGTAGAGTAATCTTGGTTGTAGTTTCTTCACTTTCATCACTTTCAATATGTCATGCCACTCCCTTCTGGCTTGTAGAGTTTTTGCTGAGAAATCAGCTGTTAACCTTATGGGAGTTCCCTTGTATGTTATTTGTCATTTTTCCCTTGCTGCTTTCAGTAATTTTTCTTTGTCTTTAATTTTTGTCAGTTTGATTACTGTGTGTCTCAGCATGTTTCTCTTTGGGTTTATCCTGCCTGGGAATCTCTGTGCTTCCTGGACTTGGGTGGCTATTTCCTTTCCCGTGTTAGGGAAGTTTCGACTATAATCTCTTCAGATATTTTCTCAGGTCCTTTCTCTCTCTCTTATCCTTCTGGGACACCTATAATGCGAATGTTGGTGCATTTAATATTGTCCCAGAGGTCTTCTTAGTGTGTCTTCATTTCTTTTCATTCTTTTTTCTTTATTCTGTTCCATGGCAGTGCTTTCCACCATTCTATTTTCCAGGTCACTTATCCGTTCTTCTGCCTCAGTTATTATGCTATTGATGCCTTCTAGTATATTCTTCATCTAAGTTATTGTATTGTTCGTCTCTATTTGTTTGTTCTTTAATTCTTCTAGGTCTTTGTTAAACATTTCTTGCATCTTCTTGATCTTTGCCTCCATTCTTTTACTGAGGTCCTGGATCATCTTCACTATCATTGTTCTGAATTCTTTTTCTGGTAGGTTGCCTATCTCTACTTCATTTAGTTGTTTTTCTGGGGTTTTATCTTGTTCCTTGATCTGGTACATAGTCCCCTGCCTTTTCATTTTGTCTATCTTTCTGTGAATGTGGTTTTCATTCCACAGGCTGCAGAATTATAGTTCTTTTTGCTTCTGCTGTCTGTCCTCTGGTGGATGAGGCTATCTAAGAGGCTTGTGCAAGCTTCCTGATGGGAGGGACTGGTGGTGGATAGAGCTGGGTGTTGCTCTGGTGGGCAGAGCTCAGTAAAACTTTAATCCACTTGTCTGCTGATGGGTGAGGCTGGGTTCCCTCCCTGTTGGTTTTTTGGCCTGAGGTGACCCAGTACTGGAGCATACAGGCTCCTTTGTGGGGCTAATGTTGGACTCCGGGAAGGCTCACACCAAGGCGTACTTCCTAGAACTTCTGCTGCCAGTGTCCTTGTCCCCATGGTGAGACACAGCCATCCCCCGCCTCTGCAGGAGACCCTCTGACACTAACAGGTAGGTCTTGTTCAGTCTCCTATGGGGTCACTGCTCCTTCCCCTTGGGTCCTGGCGTGCACACTACTTTGTGTGTGCCCTCCAAGAGTGGAGTCTCTGTTCTCCGCAGTCCTGTCAAAATCCTGCGATCAAATCCCACTAGCCTTCAAATTCTGATTCTCTGGAATTCCTCCTCCTGTTGCTGGACCCCCAGGTTGGGAAGCCTGATGTGGGGCTCAAAACCTTCTCTCCAGTGGGTGGGCTTCTGTGGTATAATTGTTCTCCAGATTGTGAGTCACCCACCCAGCGGTTATGGGATTTGATTTTCTTGTGATTGCACCCCTCCTACCATCTCATTGTGGTTTCTCCTTTGTCTTTGGATGTGGGGTATCTTTTTTGGTGAGTTCCAGTGTCTTCCTGTCGATGATTGTTCAGCAGTTAGTTGTGATCCCGGTGCTCTAGCAAGAGGGAGTGAGCACACGTCTTCCTACTCCACCATCTTACACCCATGTCTGAAAATTATTATTTAAAATGAGAAATGTTACTGATAACTGTCCTCAGCTTTACAAACCCCCTTATGTGGTTTCAGAGTATCTCCCTTTGTCCACAAAAAATGTCACCTTACTTTACACTGTGGGTAAAAGGGACAGTCGATGTGGTGTAGGAAGAAGTGGGTAATGGACCTTCTGGGTCCCCTCCTCACTTCTATCCAGATCTGTCACACTTCTCTGTGACAGTTTTCTTCACCTGGCTTTGAAGTTTTCTTCACCTGGTTTTCTTGGCTCTTCTGTAGCCACTATGGTCCATTACCCTAAAGGCAAACTCTGCTTTCAGCTTCTTTGTTGAAATTATCGTCTGGGTTATAGTGATTACAATTTACCAAGGGCTTTCCCCAGTGTTGTTATAATGATCATCCTAACAAGCTATGGGTTTGGTCACCATATTTCAGTTGATGAAATGGAAGCTCAGAAGTTAATGGGCTTGTGAAAGTCTCAGGGCTGGTGAGGAGTAGACTTGTGAATGGAAACCGATCTCATATACAGGACTCGCAGGTCACTGCCCAGCACAGTGCCTGGTGTAGAACACATTCCTTGAATACATGGCTAGATGAATGGCTCATTCCCATCTCAGCTTAGTTGTGCCTAATGCAATCTCCATCATGGTAAGAGATATCATGCCATACTGGAAGCCTTTTAAAATGGATTTTATCCTCCTTCTGGGATTACTTGCTTCTGTTAATGTCACTAACAGTCACCGATTCTCTCAAGCCAAAAACCTGGGTCATCCTTCTCTTCTCCCTGACTTCCACCTGATCCATCACAAAACCATGTCCATTCTGCTTTACAGACACGTTATTTTCCTGGTCATTCCCTTCTGTTGCTGCTTTAGTTCAGGGCTGGTCCACTGCCATCATCTCCAAACTGGTGTCTCTGGCTCCAAGGTTCTCCCAGATCCTCCCAACTGTTCTCTAGTCTGCATTCACAGTGATTTTCCTAAAGTGAAAATTTAATTACCTAATTCGCCTGCTTAAAATCCTTCAGTTGCTCTTGCTTGCTTTTGAGGTAAAGCCTAAATAACTTAGTATTGCATATAAAGTCCTGCAAAATTTACCCCTCCCACATCATCTCCCATCCCTCATCTTCCCTCTCCATATTACAATGTGTGCCAGCTATCCCCAAAGGACTTGGGACCCCATGGATTCACCCTATGCTCTCCTGACTCTGCCCTCCCCCAAGCCATTTCCTTGTCTTGGAATACCTTTTCCCTCCTTGTTCCCTGGAGAACGCCTCATTCTTCAATATCAATGCTCCCTTACTCTAGGGAAGCTTTCTGAACCCTTGAGGTAGACCAGGAGGCCCTCTTCTGAATATTTAATGCTCTCTTCTTCTATTTGTACTGCAGCACTTAGATTATGTTGTCATAGCTATTGATTTATTTGCCTATACCCTTAAGGGCAGAAATGGTGTCATTGTCCCAATACCACCAGCACCTAGCACATTAGGTGTCATATAACAAGTCAGTACTCAGTATATGTTTGAGTAATTAACAAAACAAAACAAAAAAATCTAGGGACTTCCCTAGTGGTCCAGTGGTAAAGAATCTGCCTTACAATGCAGGGACACGGGTTCTATCCCTGGTCAGGGAACTAAGATCCCACATGCCGCAGGGCAACTAAGCCTGCGTGCCACAACTACTGAGCTTGCACGCCTCAACTAGAGAGCCTATGTGCCGCAAACTACAGAGGCCACAGGCTCTGGAACCCGCGCTCCACAGCTACAGAGCCCAGGGGCTCTGGAGCCCACGTGCCACAACTAGAGAAGAGAAAACCTGCTGCCATAACTAGAGATAAGTCCATATGCCGCAGTGAAAGATCCCACGTGCTGCTACTAAGACCCAACAAAGCCAAAAATAATAAATATTTAAGAAAATAAAATATCTAGCCCTCTTTTTCTCACCTGCCCAGGGAAGATTCTGCACCTGAAAGACAACAGCTTAGAGGTGACAAGTCAGCTAACGGGGATGTTTTATTTCTTTTTTTGGTGAGAAAGGACTCTGGCTAAACCTGCTTGGTGTGAAATCATGGAGCAGTTTGGAACAGAATAATAGAATAAGAAAGAGTTTCTGAGCAATTCCTGGGTCAGATCTCAACTTTGTAGCTTTGTTCTTTTGTTTCAAGTGGTACAAACCTTTAAACAGCAGCCACACACATTTCAAATATTAAAATTGTAGCCCAAGGTTAAATAAACACGCTTTAAAAATTTCTGCCATTTTGGGCTGGCCGTGTTCATACTGCCGTAACAGAGACGCCCTATTTGCAAGGATGATCAAGAATTGACTGCTTTTGAAGGTCCTGGACTTCTGCATATTAAGATGGTAACAAGGGATGGTATGTGACATGGTGTTAAATTGCTATTTAATGGCAACAAAGGAGAGTGACAGCTTCTCTGTCTGAAAGGTCAGTCAACCAGGTGACACAGCCAGGCCTTGGTTAGTCAATTCTTAAAAAGAGAAACCTGTCTTCCTCTTTTCACTTCTATAGGGTAACAAGTTCAAATACCAGATTAGTTGTGTTTCCCTGTTTTATTCTTAATAAGAATAAAAGACTGCATCCTGAAAACACTTGAAAAGAGATGATCACGACTCAAAGTACATCAGCTGAAAGTATTTATCCTTCTTCTTGGCAATTCAAGCGAATAGTCAGGAAGCACTCAGTGAGGATGGGGGAAGGAATGACACTGGAAAAGGCTGCTGAGGAATGAAACCCCAGCAGGGAAGCCCAATTGTGATACCAAAGGCCATGTGACTCAGACCAGGAAAAAATGCATATGGGAATTTCAGGGTGTAACTTCCAGCATATCTCCACACATCCAAAATTCACATTATAACAGAGAAAATGCGAACAGGTGGAAAATATGCTGGAAGTTCCTTCAGGGCAATAAATAATTGTTCATTGTCTTGAAGAGAAGAGGAACTGTAGGGGTGATGGGGAAGCCAAAATCTCTGAGGAAAAACAAAACAAAACAGCTAACAGTGACTAAACAGGCACCATTCTAAGTGCTTTACCTGTGTCAGTTCACTCATTTTCACAAGAACAATGGGTTCCACCCTCTGGCCTCTCCTCTTAGCCGACACCCTACCCTGTCTCTGAGATCAGAGCTCACTGAGATCTCCCAGGTGTGGGCAAAGACCACACAGTGGTGAATCCATTAACAAACTCTGTTTCCTCCCCTTTCCCCCTCTCTCCCAGGCAGGCCGTCGATATATCTTCTTTTATTAAAAAGTTCTATTTTGTCTTTAACGATAAAGTAATATATTTTCTTGGCTCCCTGTAGAGAGAATTTGGAAAACACAGAAAATTACAAAGAAGAAAATTTGCAGATAACCCATAATTATTCTACAACACAGACACAGATGATATTTTAATGCATTTCTCTGAAACACACACACATACCCATCCATATATATAACATATGTGTACACACATGTTCTGCTTTTTTCACTTAACATTACCTCATGAGCGAATTTCCTTGTCATTACGTAGTCCAGTGGTAAGATGGAGGGACCTAGGCATCCGAAGTTTGGCTGTGGTTCACCCCTCATTTCAGGGGTCAACCTGGGAGTGATATTACTCTTAAGGGCAACTGGGTCTCAAAATCCAGCTTTTATCTGGAATAAGATTGAGGGCTAGCAGCCACTCATATGTGGAAAGTATGTATCTGTAAAATGAAAAGACATTTCACTAGGTATCAAATCACAGTTGAGCAAAGAGAAGAAAGGCATGGAGCTCAGGTCTGGCAGAATGGAGCCTCACTTGTTCTTTCTCCTTCTTGGGGGTCAGCACGGAACCCCGGCTTAGCCAGTGAAATCAAGGAGAGAGGCTTGAAGTGGCTCTTATTTTGCTCACCTCTGTCACACACACTTTAAAGGCCCATTAACTGTCTTCCAGTTGTTACCCACAAAGAGAGAAAAGCTTCCTGGGGCTCTTCAATCAACTCCTCTTTCAGAGAGAAATAACATAAAGGAAGGTCTGGATACTTTGGCACATGTAAAATAACACAGGACATACACATTCTGTTATCTTTATCAGTCCAGGAAAATGCTTCAGTAGCTGGATTTGTTAGTGACAAACTTGCACAATGAGTTTTCTAATAATGCTTATCTTTGGAGAGATGTTCTGTTAGTTGTCTCCTTCCCCGATTCAGTTTGACAGATTCTTTCCATTCATAATTTATCTCATTAGTGGCTTTTGGCTGCTTTTTTTTTTTTCATCAGCAGTTAAACTGGGTCCTAAGGACCCAGGAATTTAATAGTTTCGTACTTGATAAACCATTCCAGTGGATCTTTTGTTCTAAAGCCTTCAAACTGAATCAGTGAAACAGGGACAGAAATGCCCTGTGTGTGTGTGTGTGTATGTGTGTCTGGTGTTGACCTTCCTGAGATAAAATGACATTTCTTGTAGGTGCTGAGATTGAGATAGATAGACTTAGAACAGAGAAACTTTGATTTCTAGGAGGCACAGAATCAGCTGATAGCAGTATTGAATTCCTAATAAGGATAAAATTAATCCAGATTAATCTATTAGTTTAGTCCATTTATTATTTTATCTCTCAATAATTTCAATGAAGGACATGACTGAGAAAGTTTGGATAATTTAGTAAAAGGACAACAACATGTTTTTTGTTTTCATATTTTAAAATTGATTTTTTTAATCAAAGTGTTAATGTGGATAAGTTTTAAAATAATGTTAAAAAGCTTATATGAAAAATAGAATTTCCTTATTCCACCTCCCACTTTCCTCTTCTGCAGAGGCAACCACTCTCAAATCTTTTAGCTTTTTCTTTTTCTATCTATGTCCATATTTTAAATAATATGCATAAAATACTGTTGCTCGATTTATTGTTTTAGACATTATCCTCTAACTTTAATCATGGTAGATGGGGATTTAGCTTTTGTAATTGCTTTATTTTTTAAATTTGTTTCTTTGTATTTATTGTTAAATTTTCTTATGCCCTTCTCTAGTTTCTCAGTACAAATTTCAGATAAACTCTCCATTCTTTCCTCCTACTCCAAACTGGGCTGGTTGCCTCTTGGGCCTGCTAAGCAGCTGCCGTCCTGGGAAACTCTCACCTTTCCTCCCGTGCTGGATGTCCTGTTTCCTGGGAAGCACATTTTCTTCCTTCTTGGTTTCTTCCCTAGCACATTCTTCAGTAGTTGAGACTTTACATACTTGAATGTTAGTTTTTCCAGGTATGGAATTCTAGGATGTGTTCTTCAAAATGCTGATGGTACTGATGCACTGTCTTCCAGCTCCCAGTGCTGCCATTGGCAAGTCCATTGCTATTTTTAGCCCTGATACTTTTTTGGGAACTTGCCTCAGATCTTCGTGGTTTTTTGTTTGTTTGTCTTGGTTTGGGGGTTTTTTTGTTTGTTTGTTTCTTTGTTTGTTTGGTATTTTTTCGACCATGCTGAGCTTGCAGGATCTTAGTCCCCTGACCAGGGATAGAACCTGGGCCCCCTGCAGTGGAAGCGTGGAGTCCTAACCACTGGACCACCAGGGAATTCCCTCAGATCTTCTCTTTATGTCCAGTAATCTGAAATCTTTTGAGATGGGCTTTGGAGGGATCCTTTCTCATTCATTATGATTGACAATTGGCAGTTCATCAATGGGTGGATATGATTTCTTTATACTAATTCTGTAATTTCCTCCTATCCTTTTGCTCTATTCACCCTTCGTAGACTTCCTATTAATCAGAAATTTGACCCTGTAATAAAGACTGCTAGTTGCCTACCTAAATATTTACATCCTCCCCTTCTTCCTTAGTAGGAAAACACTTATTCATTGTTAATGGTAAACTACCTAGAGGAAAGAACACATTTTCCAGACTCATTTGTAGCTAGACGGGACCACGTTACTAAATTCTGGCCAATGAGATATAAGTGGAAGTTGGTATAGGATTTCTTGGAAAATGGCTCTTGGAGCTGACTTAGCTGGAAGAAGTGCCCTCTGTCCTTCCTGGATTCCTCTTTCCTGATACTGGAATGCAGACATGATGTCCAGAGCTCCAGCAGCTATCTTGGACCATGATACAAATTTGAGGATAAGAAGCTACATGCTCTAAAAGAGTAAAAAATAGGAGTCTCTCTGGAGCTGCCATGCAAACCTCAGCATGCCTACCTCCATTTAAGAGACAATAAACCCTTGCACATTTAAGTCACTATTGTTTTAGATTTCCGGTTATATGTAGTCAAACCTAATCTGATACAGACCTTCTATTGACAGATTAATACTTTAATTTTCATATTGTTTTCTCTTAGTTGCTTTTTGTTAAAATGTCTCAGAGTCTTTCTCAAAATTTTCATTTTAATTTTTGCGTTCACTTTTATAATTTCCAAGAGTTCTTTCTTGCTCTGTGATTGTTCTTGTTTCACGGATGTGATATCATCTCTTATCTCTATACTTTTTTGGGGGAAGTTTTCTTCTGTTTCTGGCACTGTTTCTCTTGTCTTCAAGATCCTAGGCGCTCTGTGTGTGTGTGTGTGTGTGTGTGTGTATATATATATATACACACACACACACACACACACACACATTGTCTGATTTAATCATTACAGCAATACAATGATGTGCACATTATTATTACCCCCACTTGTCAAATGAGAAAAAGAAGATACAGTGGGGTTAAACAACCTGCTCAGAACCCTACCGTGGACAGTGAAGGGTCTGGAATTTAAAGTCACGTTGTGTCAGACATTAAACATTTGGTATATCTTTTTCTGGATTATTTTCCTTATGCATATGCTCATATTGACATTTTTGAAATTGGGGTATAATTTTATCCCAACTATGTTTTAAAATAAATTAACCATATTTTATATTTTGTAGTAACTGCCCAGAAGTGCATGCGTTCATTGAATCTTGATAGATCACCTACTCTGTGCAGGGAACTGTTCTGTCTCTGGGTAGGATAAACTCCACAGTACTCCCTCTCCCTTAGTCTTTTAAGTATTTAATAGTTATAGGCATGCAATCAGAGGATTCTACCTATTAAAGGATAAAATGAACCATCATGCTATTAGTTTGAACTTTTAAAAAGAGGCTTAAAAATATCTCTCATTAAGGAATTCTAAGACAAGTTTAAGACCATATCTGGCTGATCCCATGCAATGGATAAGCACATGGGGAATTTAATATCAAAGCCAAATATTTGGTCTCTGTCTTAATTTGTAGTACCTCCTTGAACTCTGTCTTCCCCGTCTAGAAAATAAGGGTAATAATACAGCTAGCTCATGTACAGTTATGATAAAGAAACAAGAGACTAAATGTGAAAGTTGAAACAATCCAGTCTTTGTGTTGATGAGGTAATTGAATTCGTGGAAGGAGAGAATTCTAAGCAGGTAAGCAAGCAACAGCTAATTAGCTGGACAAACCAATAATTCCACTTCTCCTTTCTGAAGCACAAGTGCTCACTTAGGATTGAAACTGCTGGGCTTCTATCTTAATTATGCATTATGGTTGTTTTTTGGGGACGAGTGTAGATTTGCAAGTAATAATTCAAACCCCACATATGCTTAGCTGCTTTAGGAAGTTGAAATCAATTAGTCCTGAAATCTTCTCTATTCCTCACTTACTCTCCCTCCAGTATAAAGTTTTACTTGGTTTAGTGGCAAGTGAATATTTGTAAAGTTGCTTGACTGTTCCTGGGTTTTGAATTCACTGGGGGTGAAATATGGCATATGACCCAGTAAATAGTCAAGATTATACTTTATCTCTTTTCTTAAGGAAATAGGGTGGGAGAAGAGAAAAGATTGACAGAGCAATGTCTTCAGGGTTGTCCAGTGGGCCAGATTCTGATGACTCCAGCACAAATGTATCAGACACATTATTGAAATTGTCCACAAATTGCACCAAGTTTAAAACTCAGTAAATGCAAAAGCCATTGGATAATGTCAGGTTTAATATGACTCAAAAGACAAGATAGAGGCCGGGGGGATAAAAGCAAAACAAGCTTTTTTCAGTCTCAGGACATCGACTCATTGCATTCTGTTGGAGGAGCCAGATTTTTTCCTCTTTGAAATTATCTGGGAGAAAAACAGAGAAAGAGGATGGAAATCTGTTTTTTTTTTTTTAATTGAAGTATAGTTGATTTACAATGTTGTTAATTACTGCTGTACAGCAAAGTGATTCATTATACATATATATACATTCTTTTTATATATTCTTTTCCATTATGGTTTATCACGGGATATTGAATATAGTTCTCTGTGCTGTACAGTAGGACCTTGTTGTGTATCCATTCTATATATAAAAGCTTACATCTGCTAACCCCAGCCTCCCACTCCATCCCTCTCCCAACCCCTTCTCCCTTGGCAAACACCAGTTTGTTCTCTATGTCCATGATTCTGTTTCTGTTTCATAAATAGGTTCATTTGTGTCATATTTTAGATTCCACCTGTAAGTGATATCATATGGTAATTGTCTTTCTCTTTCTGACATTTCATTTAGTATGATAATCTCTAGTTGTATCCATGTTGCTGCAAATGGCATTATTTCATTTTTTTATGGCTGAGTAGTATTCCATTGTATATATACCACATCTTCTTTATCCATTCATCTGCTGATGGACATGTAGATTGCTTCCATGTCTTGGCTATTGTAAATAGTGCTGCAATGAACCTTGGGGTGCATGTATCTCCAGATATATGCCCAGGAGTGGGATTGCTGGATCAGGTGGTAGTTCTATTTTTAGTTTTTTGAGGAACCTCCACACTATTTTCCACATTGGCTGCACCAACTTACATTCCCACCAACAGTGTAGGAAAGTTCCCTTTTCTCCACACCAAGAGGAGGAAAATCTGGGTTGTGCCCCCAAATGGACTTGAACAAGAAAATGTTTCTTAGAGACAGAGATTCAAGTGCTGCTCAGTTTGGTGTCTGCCATTCCTCAGATTGGAACATCCACTACACTATCTGGGTATAAGGTGTCTCCTGGAGTCCTTTTGTGGACCTGTAAGGTCACCTGGACTTGCTCTCACCATCTTGTGTGAGGACCTTGGCAGAGACTCCCAGCTCTGACATCCATCTTTATTTTGCTGATATTACTGCTTGGCTGCCCTCAGAAGATGGAATCATGGTTCATTTTCAGTTTGAGTAATGACAGGATTCACCATTTTCCACCACACAGGTTTGCAGGAGCTTTTAAAGAAATCGTTAAGGTTAAAATAATCAGAGGCAGAGATCTTAATGCACTCTCATTGACAGCTGCTCTTTCTCCAGCCCAGAAATTGAAAAGTTCTCTCTCTCCTTCACAACAAGTACATCTGAGAATATTTTCTATGTGGTCAAGTAATGTCAAACTTTTAAAAAGCCCTGAGAGAGGTGATAGGAAAGCATCAATCTTTGGACTAAAACTGAGAGCTTTTCAGATTTAAAAACTTAGACAGAAGGTGAAAAATCTCATTGGTCCATGAAATATCTCCTCCCTGTCTCCTTAAGAGGGGATTGAGGTTGCCCAGAGAATGAGCCCTAGAGAAGCTTAGTAGCCCGGTCTAGGGAAGCCCCACCCCTACAAAGAAGGTCCCACTTCCCTGGACAATAGCTTTAGAAAGGGTTTGAAAAGCTCTCCCCAGGGTTCCTCTCACTGGGTGGGCTCAGGGAGAAGAACATGGATTGGGTTTTGGAATCACAAGCCCTGAGTTCATGCCTTGGCTGCCACATTCCCTTGTAGAATTTTGGGCAAGTTGCCTGACCTTTGGGAAAATCTCTTTTTCCTTGTCTGGATTTCTGGGGTTAGTGGCAGTAGTAAAAGCTATTTCATAAGATTGAGTGTGAAGTGTGGTGACCTTTATGAGGACCCTTGTGGATAGCAGGTGCCTAATCAATGACCATGGTTATAATTATGCTACTTACTGTATTATTTACCTGACCATTCAACAACTTGATTTGTGTTTTGTAATCATCTCAAACGTATCATATCCAAAATGGAACTCTATGTCCGTGATTCTGTTTCTGTTTTATAAATAGGTTCATTTGTGTCATATTTTAGATTCCACCTATAAGTGATATCATATGGTATTTGTCTTTCTCTTTCTGACATTTCATTTAGTATGATAATCTCTAGTTGCATTCATGTTGCTGCATATGGCATTATTTCATTTTTTTATGGCTGAGTAGTATTCCATTGTATATATACCACATCTTCTTTATCCATTCATCTGTCAGTGGACATGTAGATTGCTTCCATGTCTTGGCTATTGTAAATAGTGCTGCAGTGAACCTTGGGGTGCATTGCAGCACTTGGTTCCCAAGAGTTGGTTCCCTTCCACAGCGTCCTCCCCCAAATGATCCGTCTTAGCCTCCTCTATCCCAGCAAAAGGTGCCACCATCCCACAAGAGGCTTGGGAATTATCCTTGATTCCTCTTTCCATTAGCACCCACAACAGATCCAAGTCAAGCCTGTTCTGCCTTTAAAATGTCCCCCAAATCCCACTGCTTTTTCTGTCTTCACGGCTACCACCCTCATCTGAGCCGCCATCATCTCTCGCCTATATTACTGCAGCAGCCTTCCAAGTGGTCGCCCTGCCTCCACTCTTGGCCTCCTTACAGTCCATTCTCCACAGAGCTGCAAAGTGGCTTGTTTTTTTGTTTTTGTTTTGGCATGCGGGCTCTTAGTTGTGGCATGCATGTACGATCTAGTTCCCCAACCAGGGATCGAACCCAGGCCCCCTGCATTGGGAGCTCAGAGTCTTACCCACTGGACCACCAGGGAAGTCCCCAAAGTGGCCTTTTTAAAAGGCAAGCCAGATCAGTTCACTCACCTGTGTAAAGCCCTCCAGTGCCTTCCAAACTTTTCCACGGCCGCAAAACCCTACACAATCTGGCCTTTCTGCCTCTCCAACTTCATCTCCTACTTCCTGACTCATTATGCCCAGTCACGGTCGCACATCAGGTTTATTTGCATCTCAGGGCCTTTGCACATGCTATTGCCACATGCTGTTTGGAACACTGCCCCCCACTCCTCATCTTTGCATTGAGGGCTCTTTCTTATTATTGAGGACTCTGCTCAAATATTACCTCCTCAAAGAAGCCTTTCTGACTCTCCCATCTGAAGTGGCTTTGCCTATTTTTAAGAGCATACATTCCTCTACCTGACTTTTGAACATAAAACCAAGAGAGGGGTAGGATAGCAAACTTCTTTTAGACCAGCGCTTTGTAGAACACTGTCTTAAGGGTATTAACAAAAAAGATAAAAACAAACACAAACAAACAAACAGATGCCCCTACTTCACACAGCCTGAAGGTTCATATTTTAGCTAAAACAGGGCAAGCCTCCATCTGCTCTACCCAACTGTTGACAGCCAATGTGGTGGGATGACAAGCGCTTGGACACTGGAGTCAGACAGACCTGTGTTTCATCTTAGATCTGCCTTTTCCTCAATTCCTTTGAAGTCAGTGTCCTCATCTGTAGACAGAGAGGCTAAGAGCTACTTCATGGGGTTATATGAGGGGCTAATGAGCTAGCACATTTAAAACAGCCCAACCCCTAGTGTGTAGAACTGCTCAATACGTATTACTTCTGCTTGACCTCACCGTGATAAAAAAAAGTGCATCTGCTAGGAGTGCCTTTGGCTGCAAGTAATAGAAGACCAACTAGAGAGGCTTCAACTGTTAGAGGTTTATTTTTTTCAGATAATAATAAGTTGGAGGTGGGAGTTGCCTGATGTTGACTCAACAGCTCAACAACATTAAGGCTGATATCTGCATTTCTCTTGGCCATTTCCTTTTGATCACAGGTGCCTACTGCTGTTCAACTATCATGTTTGTGTTATAGGTAGGAAAAAGGAGGAAAGAAGAAAGTAAAAGCAAAGGGGCAAAGAGCCACAACAAGCAAGCCTGTACGTTTTTATCAGGAAGGCAGCCACTTCTCCAGAAGCTCCACCTAGCAGGTGTCTGCTCACATCTTATTGACAGAACTGGGTCACGTGGCCACCTCTAGACCAATCATAGGCCAGGGTAGGGGATGAGCATGCCATCCCTGGTGTAGATCCATTGCTCAATATTTCCTGGAGCAAAATCAGGGTTCTGCATTCAGAGAAGGAGTAGGATGGTTGTACTGGGAAATGAATATTAAGTAGGCAGTAAGTCGTGTCTGCCACAGAGGGAGAGCCCACTCATATAATTCTGGCTAGAAACAAAACAAAAGAAACTTCCATTTTGTACTGCAAGTTCCAACTATTGTTGGAGGTCAGCAGGGTTTATGACACTGAAAAAAATTAGTGAGTGCCTCAGGGATAAATTTCCTAGAAATGGTCTTGCATGCAAATCTGTCCTTCCTTTGACCACTTGAATTAAACACATGGAAGCATTTAGTGGCCCAAATATCAGGCACCATCCAGGAAAATAACCCACAAGAACTTGGGTGCACTGTGCACTAAATCTAAGGAAAATTGAGATTCGGCTGGAGTTAAACATTTACTGTCTAAAACTATATCTCTAACTTCAAGCACAGAAATGTTCACGGACTGTGAAGGGAGGCTGTGTTCCAATATTCCCAAATTTTTCTTGGCAAATGATGCTATTGGCTGAATGAGAAATTCATAGAACTGTGAGCATTGTTCAGTTGTAAGGGCCACAGCAGGAGTGTTGGGTGTAAGGAAAGGTAGTAGGAATCAGGCACCAGAAGCACACAGAATAACCAAGTAGTGGGTGTGAAGAAAGATCAAGGATAATTTACTAAATAAGATGATAATCACAGGCATTCATGCTTAATAAAGAATAATTGCCATGAAGGACTATATTTCAGTCTGTACTAAGCCTGGGAATCTTATGACAAATAAAACTGTACCAGCATGAGAAAGGGTTGCTTAGGCATGTATTTTGCAGCAATAGGGAGTAAATCTATTAACCTGCTGTCTATTTCTTTGTTTATCCCCTGGAAGTAATAAAAATAAATTGTTGGAACTGGGAATGGTGTTGGTGGTGGTGATGGTGGAACCAGATCAATGGTCCCAGACCTAGAGATCAAAACCCAAAGGGAAGAAGGAAACATGAACAAGGAGAGGAGGACTTTGTAAAGGCCACCTGGCTTCCCCCAGGGCACCAATCAGTAGCGAAGGGCTTCCTCAAGTGGACTCAAGGGTAAGAAAGACTTGATACTCACCACCCCAACCATGGCTCACTTTATTTTTATTTCTACCACTAGGTGTCTTCTTCTGTCTCAGGACTGTCATCTTCATAGGGGTCACCTGTGAATACGTTTGAACCAATTTACATTCCCACCAGTAGGATATGGGGGGGTTCAGTTAGTTGTTCCATATCCTCTCCCACACTTGGTACAGTCAGTCTTTTATTTTAGCCGCTCTGGCGGGGGAGTCGTTGTCTACCACTGTGATTTTTAATTACCATTTCCCTGATGACTAATGATGTTGAGTACCTGTTTATGCACACATGGGCCGTTTGGGCTTCTTTCCCTATGAAGTGCCTGCTCAAGTCCCTTGATCACTTAAAATTTTGGTTTTGTCTTTTAAAACTTAACTTGTAAGTGTCTTTTTTCACCATGGAGTTCTTAGACAGATACACGTACTGCAAATATCTTCTCTCATTTCATAAGTTGCCTTGTAACTCTCTTTATGGTATCTTTTGATGGACAGAAATTTTGTAATACCAAAGAGAATTGTTTTTATCAATTTTTTTTCTTTTGTGATTAGTCCTCTTAATGCTCTGCTTTAGAAATCTTTGCTTACCCCAAGGTCGTGAAGATAGTCTCTCGTTCCTTTTGGAAGCTTGATTGGTTTTGCTTTCCTATTTAAGTCTATGATTCGCCTCAAATAAATTTTTCTCATTTAATTGCCACAACCTCTCTTTCTAGTGATACCTATCAAATGATTCACAACATTCTGAAATCTTTTAATTCAAAATTTACAGTGTCACTTTCAAGTCGAGATGCAGAGGGAGGCTATGTGCTATTTATTTCATCTTGGCAGTTTCAGAAGTACTCCGGCAAGCTTCAAGGCTCACACTAATGCACAGACAGCATCCTTCCTGCCTTCCCACCCACAGTTTGAGGTCAGAACATGTTCACGGAAGTACCAGAAGCAGAGGAGAATGGAGATAAACAACCAATCATTATGCCATTTAAAGCCTTGACCTTTCCATTTGATTTAAAAAAAACCCAAAAAGCCCTTCAACGTAGAAATATAATTGCCCTTAGGTTGCACTTTCACCAAGGACTTAAATAAGCAAACCTCTCTGGCTCCTTGGGTTCCTTCAGCTTCTTGATGCTCTAGAGGACAGTCTAACGCATTTTTCTGGGACACCCTAGGCCCTGTTCAGTAAGGCAGACAGCCCCTCTCATCAACTGGCCAGAGGCCTTGGGAGCAGGCAAGGGTAAAATCTCTCTTACTTGGACCCAGACACATAGATCTCTCTTGTTCTGAGAAAGAATCACCCCTTTTAGAAACCCCTGCAGCATTCCAAGGCAGAGTGATAAATCCTTCAGAGAGGTTAAGTAAGGTACCCAGAGTCATAGTCCTAGTGATGGCAGACCTGGCATGTGAATCCATACCTAACCCTACATCAAATTTCCTTTGCACTAAACAATTCTACCTTTCATTTCTGTACAATTTCTTGAGCACTAATCTTTCTTAACATGCTTTTAGATAGTGTCTTAATCACCTCAGGCTGCTATAACACAAGACCATAGACTGGATGGCTTAAAGAACAATTTACTTTTCCCAGTCTGGAGGCCGAAATCCCATGATCAGGGTGCCAACATGGTTGGGTTCTGTTGTTGCAGACAGCTGACTTCCTGTTGTATCCTTACGTGGGGGAAAGAGAGAGAGCTCTGGTCCCTTTATCCCCTTATAAGGGCACCAATTCCATCATGGGGGCTCCACCCCCATGACCTCATCTGAACCTAAGTACCTCACAAAGGCCCCACCTCCAAATACCATTGCACTGAGGATTAAAACATCAACATATGAATTTAGGGGTGACACAAACTTATAGTCCATAAAAGATGGGTAATTTTTTAAATTTAATTAATTAATTTATTTTTGGCTGTGTTGAGTCTTTGTTGCTGTGCGTGGGCTTTCTCTAGTTGCTGCGAGCAGGGGCTACTCTTCATTGCGGTGCGTGGGCTTCTCATTGCAATGGCTTCTCTTCTTGTGGAGCATGGGCTTTAGGTGAGTGGGCTTCAGTAGTTCGGCATATGGGCTCAGTAGTTGTGGTGCATGGGCTTAGTTGCTCCGCCATATGTGGAATCTTCCCAGACCAGGGATCAAACCCATGTCCCCTGCGTTGGCAGGTGGATTCTTAACCACTGCACCACCAGGGAAGTACAGATGGGTAATTTTTAATCTAGGGTCCCCTTCTCATGTCTGTGGGAAGTCTGTGAACTCCTGAAATTTTAAGAAGGTGATGTTTGCTTGTGTGATTATGCACACAGAGGCCTCCCATTCATCAGATTCCCATTATCAAAAGGTTCCATGAAATAAAAAACACAAAGAGGAGTCACCGTGTTGGATGGTGATGAAGGAAACACCCATGAGGTGGCTTATTGGCCATCGGGCATGGGCAGCCCCCTTGGAGGCAGTGGAAGTGTTTGGTGCAGTCCTCAGCTCCTGGTTATCCTGTTTGTGCTATTTGCAAAACCCCAGAGGCCTCCCAGCTTTCCGTTAATATCCCTCAACTTCAACAATATGCTTTCTTTTCTCTTGTGATTACAGGGAAGAATAATAATGCTCATAATAAATAATCAAGGCCCCTTGTAAATAAAATATAGAGTACAGAATGTTCTTCCAAGCTTATTTCCTGATTCCCTTCCCACATGTTTCTCCTCTTTTGTGTTGTACACACAACCCACAGTAGTGAGCAACCTTCAGACTGGTTCAAAATTGTGTGTAGACATTATTATAATTACAGAATTTCTGGGTAGCAAGAGACACTAGCTGCATTTGTTTAGCGAGAAGCCCAATAACAAGAACTGTAGTGAAGGTTATTCAATGAAGCTGTTATAGGTCAGAGAAAGGAGATATAGAAAGGGGAGGGGAAGGGGCGGGGGAGAGGCAGAGAAAGGGGAAATAAGCAGTGGAAGAAGGCACAGGGCAGCAACTGGGATTGTAGCGTTTTTGCAAATGAGAGCATTTCCATAGGTGTTTCAGTAGATCCAGGAGGGATCCTGTCTTGGAGGCAGCCCTGTAAGTGTTCGCCACTGTCAGAGAGGGAAACAGAGCTGGTATCTGTTATCCAGAATCAGGTGTTACATTGAGTTTGCACATCAAAGTTTGACCCATGGACTAGCATGAGAAGTCCTGACCAAGGGAACACCCAGGCAGGTGGCAGAGGGGCTGGTAATGTGGGTCACAGTGAGACAGCGAGAACCATTACCAGAAGAAGCCAGAGACCAAAATGATTGGATAGGTTCTCCTGACAGGTAAATGAAGCAGTGCAGCAGAATGGTTAGGGATAGTTCAAATCCCAGCCCTGCCACTCACCAGCTGGGGGCCCTTGGGCAATGACTTAAACTCTTTGGCCTTCAAGCTCACCATCTGTAAAACAGTGACAACCACAACACCTCCATCGGAGAGTGGTTGTAAGGAAAATTGAGCTTACCTATGTCAAGTCTTAGAACTGTTCCTGGATGGTTGCTTACAACAGTTGTTGTCATTATTGTTATTATGCATCTAGCTTCAGCAAGTCCACTGAGGGTGGAGAAACTAGAAGCAGGGGATGCAGTTTCCAAGTTGCAGAGAGTCAGATCAGGTTGGGAAGAGAGCAGAGGTATCTTTGGAACTTGCCCCACTACAAAACCAGCTGATTTCATCCCCGTGTAAGCAGCTCTCCTGTTTACCATGGGCACTAATAATAACCGTCCCTTGCATCTGTTCCACATATCACCCCACCTCGCCCTCTCCAGCTCAGAGTTCTGTCCCAGGCATATCTTCCCCTCTTCCTCCTCCTTCCTGGCCTTGGGCATGAGCTCAAGAGGAATGTACCCTGAATAGGTGGGCAGTAGGATAAACAGGAAAGTACATGACCCAACTCCAGGGGTCAAAGGAAGTCCTGGCTCTGCCTGGGATCCCAAGATTGCATTTCTTTGTCAAACCACTACTCACCTGCATTGATCAGCATGTAATTAGAGAAGAATATCACGAGCTGTCAGCTCCAGCACTCCCTGGCATTGGCCAGAACTCAGAGGATCACTTGGATCCTGTTTCCTACAGCTCTCAGTCTTCAGCTTACAAGGATTTAAAAGGATTGACAGGTTTTCAAAGTTGTTGGCTCTGGGAAGTTGTATTGGCCGCTTTGTTAGTTTGAGGATGAGGCAAGTCGCTCAAAAAATTAACCTCCCTCCCTCCATTGTTCTAAGTCCAATGGGTTACCAAGCCCCTCTTTTAAAATGTGAATACCCCATGAAAGTAAATTTATGAGTAATTTTCCTTTGTTATGAATTATTATAGCTAGATAATTTCCTATCTGCCATCAAGAACATTAAGGGAAGAACCATTTTCTTGGTTGGGGGAGGATGAGAGGAAGAATGTGGGATGGTTTTGTAGAGTAGGGAACTTACTACAGGAGGGAAAAACCTGTGTGGAGCCATGAAATCAAGAGCCTTGAGTGGAGGGGAAGATATTAAAGAGAAAGTGGCAGGAGGTGGAATACAGATCACAAAGTGTGATGGGATGGCACCAATGAAAGTCTTGTTGACTTTGGAAGTGCGCCAATGGCTGGTAGAAACAACTATCTGAATGTAATTGCAAATCATCTCCTGGGCTGCTTGGGGCATGTATGGTATAAACTTCCAATGTTTCACTTGCAAAATAAATTCAAGGTACTTCGCTGGACACCCACAGCCCTCCCCAGTTGAGTGGAGCTCAACTTTGTGCTCATCACCCACCACAGCCCTGTCTGAGCTCTCTGTCCCTGTAAGAATGTCCCACCTCCACTCTGTGAGCAGGCCACTTTCCTGGCCTGAAGTGTCTTCCCGCTTCCTCTTTGCCCAGTCACACCTGTCCACGCTTTAAGGCTCAGCAAAAGTTCTGTCTCCCATTAGGCCATTCTTTTTTTTTTTCCCATGAGGCCATTCTTAACACACGGCCCACAGTGAACTCCCCCTCTAATAATCTTGCTTACTATTGGAACTTTGTGTGTGTGTGGCATTTATTGCCTTGCATTAATCATTTACCTTTTACTTAAGAAAATAAAGTGTTTTTTACATTAAAAATTATGCTATGCTATATGCTAATTATGCTAGTATATGCTATGATAATTATCAAAAAATTGGGAAACATAAAAAACCAGAAAGCAGAAATGAAATCAAACAGAAACTGTTAAATTCTGATATTCTTCCTTCCAGCCATTTTTTTCCTCATACATTTCTTTTTCACTTAGTTAATACTATGGACATATGTTCTGATTGGTTTTGGTATCAGGGTGATGGTGGCCTCATAGAATGAGCTCAGGAGTGTTCCTTCCTCTGCAAATTTTTGGAAGAGTTTGAGAAGGATGGGTGTTAGCTCTTCTCTAAATGTTTGACAGGGCTTCCCTGGTGGCGCAGTGGTTGAGAGTCTGCCTGCCGATGCAGGGGACACGGGTTCATGCCCCGGTTCGGGAAGATCCCACATGCTGCGGAGCGGCTAGGCCCGTGAGCCATGGCCACTGAGCCTGCACGTCCAGAGCCTGTGCTCCACAACGGGAGAGGCCACAACAGTGAGAAGCCTGCGTACCGCAAAAAAAAAATGTTTGACAGAATTCTACTGTGAAGCTGAATATGTAAAAGCTGAATATGAAATCAAAATATGTAAACTATTCTGATTTTTGAAAAAATAACATCCACTTTTAATGATTACAAAAAAAGTTCATTCAAAAATACAGAAAAGTGGAAAAAAAGAAAAATCAGATCTCCCAGAGTCCCAATATATAGAAATAATCACTCCATACATTTTGATATATTTCTTTATAGTCTTTTTCCTATATATTTTTTATGGTCAAGAGTATATTGTCATGATTAAAAATTTTCCAACAAACAAAAATCCAGGAACAGATGGCTTCACAGGTGAATTCCATCAAACATTTAGAGAAGAGCTAACACCCATCCTTCTCAAGCTCTTCTAAAAAGTTGCAGAGAAAGGAACACTCCCGAACTCATTCTGCAAGGCCATCATCACCCTGATACCAAAACCAGACAAAGACACTACAAAAAAAGAAAATTACAGACCAATATCACTGATGAATATAGATGCAAAACTCCTCAACAAAATACTAGCAAACAGAATCCAACAACACATTAAAAGGATCACCATGATCAAGCGGGATTTATCCCAGGGATGTAAGGATTCTTTAATATACGCAAATCAATCAATGTGATATACCATATTGACAAATTGAAGAATAAAAACCACATGATCATCTCAATAGATGCAGAAAAAACTTTTGACAAAATTTAACACCCATTTATTATAAAAAATATCCAGAAAGTGGGCATAGAGGGAACCTACCTCAACATAATAAAGGCCATATACAACAAACCTACAGCAAACGTCATTCTCAATGCTGAAAAACTGAAAGTATTTCCTCTAAGATCAGGAGCAAGACAACGATGTCCACTCTCACCACTATTATTCAACACAGTTTTGGAAGTCCTAGCCACGGCAATCAGAGAAGAAAAAGAAATAAAAGGAATACAAATTGGAAAAGAAGAAGTAAAACTGTCACTGTTTGCAGATGACATGATACTATACATAGAGAATCCTAAAGATGCCACCAGAAAACTACTAGAGCTAATCAATGAATTTGGTAAAGTTGCAGGATACAAAATTAATGCACAGAAATCTCTTGCATTCTTATACACTAACAACAGAAGATCAGAAAGAGAAATTAAGGAAACAGTCCCATTCACCACTGCAACAAAAAGAATAAAATACCTAGGAATAAACCTACTTAAGGAGGTAAAAGACCTGTATGCAGAAAACTATAAGACACTGATGAAAGAAATCAAAGCTGACACAAACAGATGGAGAGATATACCATGTTCTTGGATTGGAAGAATCAATAATGCGAAAATGACTATGCTACCCAAAGCAACCTACAGATTCAGTGCAATCCCTGTCAAATTACCAACGGCATTTTTTACAGAACTAGAGCAAAAAAATCTTAAATTTTGTACGGAGACCCCAAAGACCCTGAATAGCCAAATCAGTCTTGAGGGAAAAATATGGAGCTGGAGGAATCATACTCAGTGACTTCAGACTATACTACAAAGCTACAGGAATCAAGACAATATGGTACTGGCTGAAAACAGAAATATAAATCAATGGGACAGGATAGAAAGCCCAGAGATAAACCCACGCGCCCATGGTCAACTAATCTGTAACAAAGGAGGCAAGGATATACAATGGAGAAAAGACACTCTCTTCAACAAGTGGTGCTGGGAAAACTGGACAGCTACATGTAAAGGAATGAAATTAGAACACTCCCTAACACCATACACAAAAATAAACTCACAATGGATTAAAGACCTAAGTGTAAGTCTGGACACTATAAAACTCTTAGAGGAAAACATAGGAAGAACACTCTTTGATGTAAATCACAGCAAGATATTTTTTTGACCCACCTCCTAGAGTAATGGAAATAACAACCAAATGAAACAAATGGGACCTAATGAAACTTAAAAGCTTTTGCACAGCAAAGGAAACTATAAACAAGACGAAAAGACAACCCACAGAATGGGAGAAAATATTTGCAAACGAATCAATGGACAAAGGATTAATCTCCAAAAATATAAACAGCTCATGCAGCTCAATATTAAACAAACAAACAACCCAATCAAAAAATGCACAGAATCCGGGAAGATCCCACATCCGGCGGAGCAACTAAGCCCGTGCGCCACATCTAATGAGCTTGCACTCTAGAGCCCACGAGCCACAACTCCTGAACCCGGGTGCCACAACTACCGAAGCCTATGTGCCTAGAGCCCATGCTCCGCAACAAGGGAAGCCACCACAATGAGAAGTCTGCACACCACAATGAAGAGTAGCCCCCGCTAGCCGCAACTAGAGAAAGCCTACGCGTAGCAATGAAGACCCAACACAGCCAAAAGTAAATAAATAAAATAAATAATTTTTTTTAAAAAATCAGTTTTTAAAAAAAAGGTGATATACACAACTATGTATGCACAGCATTGGTGGAAAGGAATTCAGAATAAAACACTCAAGAAAAATCATAATTACTGTATTTATTGTCAGGGATAATAAAAAAGCCTTCTTTTCCAAAATAAAATCTTGGAACATCTGTTAAAAAAAAAAAATGCACAGAAGACCTAAATATACTTTTCTCCAAAGAAGACATACAGGTAGCCAAGAGGCACATGAAAAGTTGCTCAACATCACTAATTATTAGAGAAATGCAAATCAAAAGTACAATGAGGTATCACCTCCCACTGGTTAGAATGGGTATCATCCGAAAATCTACAACAACAAATGCTGGAGAGGGTGTGGAGAAAAGGGAACCCTATTGCACTGTTGATGGGAATGTAAAGTGATACAGCCACTATGGAGAACAGTATGGAGGTTCCTTAAAAAACTAAAAATAGAATTACCATATGACCCAGCAATCCCACTATGGGGCATATACCCAGAGAAAACCATATTTCAAAAAGACACATGCACCCCAGTGTTCATTGCAGCACTATTTACAATAGCCAGGTCATGGAAACAACCTAAATGCCCATCGACAGACGAATGGATAAAGATGATGTGGTACATGTATACATGGAATATTACTCAGCCATAAAAAGGAACGAAATTGGGTCATTTGTAGAGACATGGATGGAACTAGAGACCGTCATATAGAGTGAAGTAAGTCAGAAAGGGAAAAATAAATAACGTATATTAATGCATGTATGTGGAATCTAGAAAAATGGTACAGATGAACTGGTTTGCAAGGCAGAAATAGAGACACAGATGTAGAGAATAAACGTATGGCACCAAGGGGGGAAGCGGGGGTGGGGTGTGTGTGATGAATTGGGAGATTGGGATTGACATGTATACACTAATATGTATAAAATAGATAACTAACAAGAACCTGCTGTATAAAAAATAAACAAAATAAAATTCAAAAAAAAAAGAAAAAAAGAAGAGCATATTGTCAAGATCATACTACATGTATTCTCAACTCCAGTTAACCCAGGAGTATTAGCAGGTCCTGACGCTCTGAAGAGAGATATGGCAGGAGGGGATACCTACCCCTGGGTAGCTTATTACATTTTCCCAATTTAAAAGACTCTTCAGAATCATTTAAAATAAGTTTTATAGATCCAAAATACCATTATTCAGATTGGTCAACAGTAAAAATGTCCACTGTGTTGTTCTATGTAATTCTGCTTTTATAAAGGGGGCAAAAGACTTTCTGTTAAGTGTTTCTTCTGGCACAGTGTTCCAGAAGAGAAATGGAGAAAACACTTCACCACTGTTAGCAAGTTCAGGAAGAACAACAGAAGTTATTGTTTTAAATAGTCATCAAAGTCAAGAGATTCCATCTGATTAGTTGGTGGAGATTATGGCTCAAGAAACATTACACTGGGACAGGACGAAAGGAATAAGATGACTAGTTAATGGAAATGACACAAGGTCAAAGTTTATCCTGAGACTGCAGGATCCATCTGAAAATATATAATTCAACCAGATTCCTGAAGTTGGGGTGCAAGCTGAATAAGGGGAGGTCTTCTTATCCTTTTCAACTATAATTTCCCATTCTTCCCATGCTAATTTTTATTAATTTGTCATTTGGCTAGAGTATATCTTCAAATAATTTTTTTTCCAAAAAGTATATGAGAGGAATATCTTATGAGCAGTTGAACTTATATTCATTCATTCATTAAAAATATTTGTTGAGGTCACCATATGGAAGTGACCATATGGGGCTATACAGCACTTACTTTCTGGTGGGAAAGATAGGCCAGTAAGTAACCTGCAATAAAGATGCTGTGCTGTGATAGACACACAGAATCCTAGGAAGTTGTATGGAGTGCCATCTAACCAGACTTATAGGCTCAAGGAATCTTCCTCAAGGAAGGAATATCTAAGCAGAGGCTAGAAGTTGAATAGGAACTAACCAGAAATCACTTGCAAAGATGTAAGAGAGCCTGGTGTGTTTGGAGACTCAAAGATAGTATGGCCACAATGCAGCATGTGAGAAGGAAAGGGCAAGAGAAGTAGCTAGAGAGGAAGGCAGGGGCCAGATAAGCCAAGAAAGAGTGTTTAGACACTCCTTAAAGGGTGTTAGGGAGCCATTGACGTGTTTTGGCAAGGAAGGAGCCTGGTTACACTGATAGATGGATAGAAGGAAAGCAAGAGTAGAATCAGGGAGATAGCCTAGCAGGCTGTGTTAGTATCCAGGTGGCAGCTGATGGTGACCTGAACTAGGAAACAGGAATCGGGGATAAAGAAAAAGGACTGAGTTTATTAGAATGTAGAAGTGCTGCAACTTATACTGGAATGTGGGGCATGAGGAAGGAGAAGGAGACAAAAAATCTTTTCTGATCTTTGGTCTAGGAAAATAAGTACATGGTGATGCCATTCTCTGAAAGAGTGAGCCATGAAGAAGGGCAGGATTTTGAGAGGAAGTGATGAAATTCCACTTGCCTATGTTGAATTTGAAGTGCTTTTAAAATTTTTATTTTTAGCTTTTTAAAAATTTATTAAAAAAATTTTTAATTAAAAAAATTTTTTAATTCAAGTATAGTTGATTTACAACATTGTGTTAGTGTCAGGTGTATAGCAAAGTAATTCAGTTATACATGTGTATATATCTATTCTTTTTCAGATTCTTTTCCCTTATAGAATATCACAAAATATTGAGTATGGGTTCCCTGTGCTATATAGTAGGTCCTTGTGAAGTGCTTTTAAAAATGGCTTTCTGGGGCTTCCCTGGTGGTGCAGTGGTTGAGAGTCCGCCTGCCGATGCAGGGGACACGGGTTCGTGCCCCAGTCTGGGGAGATCCCACATGCCTTGGAGTGGCTGGGCCTGTGAGCCATGGCCGCTGAGCCTGCGCATCCGGAGCCTGCGCGTCCGGAGCCTGTGCTCTGCAACGGGAGAGGCCACAACAGTGAGAGGCCTGCGTACCACAAAAAAAAAAAAAGGCTTTCTGTTGGTTGGCTATACAATTTTGGAGTTACAGAGTTCTTTCTTCACAAAATTTAATCAACTTTATTACATTAGCCTCATGAATTAAAATTGCAAACAAGTTAACCTTTTTTTTTTTTTTTAGAAAAGTTAACCTTCTTTTTATTACTTATTTTTACCAATTTTTTTCTGCCTCGTTGCTTGTAGGACTTTAATTCATCTATGTCATTTGAAAGTTTTGCCAGTACCTAGTTGTAGGTCTCTACTCATTGACTGTGGTCGTCAACTCTCACTGAGTTCTTTTATTGACGTCCTGGTTTAGCACATCCCTTCTGCTCATGTTTTCACTTTGAAACCCTTGTATAGTTAGCTTGAATCTTTGTTCTCTCTTATCTTCTTTCTCATAATCTTTGTCTTTTCCTCTGAATTTGGGGAGATTCAAGTTTTTTCTACGTTCTTTGTTAGAGCTTCTTCAGTGATTGTCTAAATTTTTATGGCCTCTGGTATGAATTTTTATTCACTAATAGTTTTCATTTCTTTGCATTTTTTCTTCATATTTCCATCTATATTTCAAATTTATCTTCCTGTATTTTCGTTCAGCCTATAACTTCTGTTTCTATTTCATAGAGGCTATTTCTTCTGGAAACTTACTGAGGACCTCTTCAACAGGGTAAAAGTTTAAAAATTTTCCAGAAGCAGATCTTTATTAGAGGTAGGATTTTCCTCTAAGTCTTCAGGACAATGTTCCTGTGGAGAGAAACAGGCAGGATTATCCAGTCGACGACTCCATGTGCCCAGTTGCCCAGAATGGGCTCACTGGGGAAGGTAAACTCAGCTTCTCAAAGGAATGAGGTCTCCCTTCCCTCTGGCAGCTTGAATCCTGTTTCTTAAAGGGTCACTAGGAGCTTGTAGTTGGTGATGTCAGACAAACATTTGCACAGCTGGTGTATCACCCAGAGCGGTTTCTGTGTTCTGAGAGCTTATTACCTACATATAAGGTGTTCACATATTTGTACCATAAGAAAATAGACACCAAGGGGATGGAGGCTCTCTCTCCAAAACAAAGTCACAGCATGTCCAGTTGTATCGCCATGGCCCTGGTACACCTCTTAGGTATGAAGAGAACATGGCACTTCCTTTCCCTCCTTGCTGGTCCTTGGCTTGTATGTTTCCTCAATAAAACTGATCATCTACCCATACCTTGTAACAGTGTATATGGTATTTGCCTTTATCTCCAACCATCTTGATTTCCTCCCGACTGTCGTCTTTTTAGCACTGAAAGTTCTTCATCCTGGGAAATCCCTCCATCTTGGGCAAACTAGGACAGTTGGTCACTCTAGCGAGGCAGATGAAGAAATGTCACATGGCTGGCATCCAATGTGGATAAAATTTGCTTGCTCTGGTTAGAGTCTTTTGGAAGTAGCAGAAACTCTGGAATGATGGTTCTACTATTAAATAGAAGCTAAAGGAAATAAGATTGATCCTTGCCTCTTCACAAGTTTAGAAGTTGTTTTGAGCCCTACAGATCAGAAGGATGGGAGAACACAAACCACACCCTTCCCACTACTGGTCACCGTGGGGGGACTAGTATAGACCAGTCCTTTAGATCCGATACCTGCTCTTATGCCTTTGGGGGGAAAATCAGGTACATATTGAAGAGAAACTATGTTCAAATAGGAAACTGGGCTTGTTTTGAGAATTATATAAGTAACAATCAAAAGAATCTCTGAAAGTCCAGACTATCATTTAAATGATAGAACTAATAGAAACGGAATGGTTTCATCCCTGCCCTGCCCTTGAGATTTGATTCACATATGCACATAGAGGATACTTCCCCAGGACCACACATACACAGTGAAGTGCCCTCGCTGAGGAAGTAGCCATGTTCAGATAGTGTACAGTTTAGCATTGATATATGAAATTCAAGGACAGCAGAAACTCTGACTGTATGCCATTGAGAGAATGCTGGATGGGTAGAAATGAGGAGAACCTTCTAATTGGAACCTGACCCCATCTTTACTCCTTTGACCTGGGGGTACCTAAAGGTTAGAACAATATTCTTAGGAGATATATGTCACATCTTAAAATGGAACATAGAAATAAGAGGCCTCAAAAGGCAGTGGTTTTTTCTGTTAGCTTGTTTTGTTTTTATTCTATGACAGTGAAAACAGAGACAGAAAGAGATACTCTGCTTCTGCCTTTGTTACTGCCTTCTGAGGCTGAGTTCAAACTCCAAAGAGTCCCTCTATACAAATTTAGTCCTGTTCAAACTTAAAGAGGACTAGGGCTAGACTCTGTTTCCCAACAGCTTCAGAAAGATTTCAAGGCTTAAGTCATGGTAAATGAACCCCTCTGTCGGGATTCAGGACAAGTATTGCTTGTAGTTGAGAGCCCTGGGTCACCATCTATGTGAGTGTTTGACCTGTTTGATCAGACCGAACTTGTGATTTCTTTGTCAAACTGCTTAACTGGAATGTACATTCTTAAATATCAGCCCCATGAAGGGGCACTGACACTAGCTGAGCATCCACATTATAACCTTTGCGGGAACCATTACAATTGTTTGTATTCCTGGGAACTCCCTGCACTTCTTATGCTACAAGGATTGTGCTATTGAAGCAGAATTACTTACTTGGTGGGTATAAAGGAATTATTCTCATCATATAAGTGTAAATGCAGGCAAAGATTAAATGCCCATTATCAACCATTCAACGGTCCAGTCTGGATGGTCAAAAAATCTTGGGGTGGGGAGTGGACTTGATTTGTTTTTTTTTTTTTTTGGTACGCGGGCCTCTCACTGTTGTGGCCTCTCTCGTTGCGGAGCACAGGGTCCGGACGCGCAGGCTCAGCGGCCATGGCTCACGGGCCTAGCCACTCCGCGGCATGTGGCATCTTCCCGGACCGGGGCACAAACCCGTGTCCCCTGCATCGGCAGGCGGATTCTCAACCACTGCGCCACCAGGGAAGCCCTGGACTTGATTTTTGACGGTGGATCACAAGGACTAAATAAAGATGTTGTCATGATTATTGAACTGATGGAAGCTGCTGTCTACACTTGGTATGTGGCTTTAAATACTGCTATTTCTCTTCATGTTTCTCTGGGAAGTAGATCAAGAGCAGTTTCTTTCACATAATAGGGTACATAGTATATCTTTATCACTCTGTTGTAAGGCTATTTGAGCTCCCTAGAAATAAGGTCTAGATCCCTAGTACTATGTGTACAGCTCACTGGGATTCAAGTAGTCTGTAAATGTATGATATTTTGGTCATGGCTCCACTAAGAAAGCTGCTTTCTCTATACCGCATGCTGACCAGACAATGGTGTCCACGGACAGCTGAGCCCCGAATCAGAAGAGAATCCAAGATTCCACCTCCCAGGTGTCTCTCTTGAGGGATTCTTTGGCAGCAACTTGAAGATATTCCATAACTGTCAAGGACACATTGCTAACCTCAGAGCTGTAAGCCACAGAAATAGAGGCCTAACACCTGGCTTGCCTCTTTGGACACAGCACATCACACATGGACAGGCAGGCAGATTGAAGCAGTGCTCTTTGCAGCGTGAAGCCCTGGAAGTAGTGTAGGTCGCAGTGAAACAGTTTCTGCTCTTGGGCCCCTTATCCGCTTCAGACTTAAGAAGAAGTTACATGTATCTGTGACTCATCTCACAGATAATGGGAACAGTTGGCAATGAGATTCTGTTAGCATTTTATGGTCTTTAAATCTTTGAACTTCTAGCCTTCCCACTGCTGAAAACTTCACCCCTTTTGCTGAGCTCTGGTAGGGACAGATGGTCTCACTAAAGAAAAAAAAATATGACTCGCTGACCTGACATCCCACCTCATTCTCCCCCTGAGCCAAAGACCCATGAGGTGGGAAAATGCCAAGAAAATTCCATTATGATATAGAAATGGTATCAATACATCCAACTGAAGGTCAAATCTGGTTCTCAAGTTCTCATCCAAATTTACGAGCAAGTGGTTGTTCATCCAACAGGTATTTTGAAAGTCCCACCTGATGGCTAGACTTCCTGGTTGAGTAAAAGTCCCAGATGCAAGATTTATCTCCTGACAAGAAAGCCTTGTTCACCAATAGTATAGCTTGCCTCCAAGGCAGACAAGTCCCATGGAGTACTGCATTGGCTGACTTAGAAAATGGGTGGAATTTCAAGTGGTGCTTCTAACCATAGAATTCTCCTTCTTGGGATTGACTGAAATCAACTTGTACACAGGCTCATGAGTTATTCTTAGAGGACTTGTTGTATAATCAGGCTACTATGTCATTCAGGACTGAACTATTAAGGGCCCAAACTTACGAGATTTCTCTGTGATAACAAACTCAACAACTCAGCTCTGAGCTTCATCTGTGCACATGTCCGTAAGAAGAGATCACATCCTAAATAAAACAGTTGGATGAAAAATTTACCAAACCCAAGTGCTTCTCATATCCATGGTGGCCTGCTGAATCCATGCTCAAACCCCGAATGTCACAAAACCACCATGAAGGATGGTGGTACCCATTGAAAAATTCATCTGATACGTGGAAAGATCATGATGTTCCCAGGGCCTTAAAACAAAGTATATGAGTGAGATTTTCTAGTACATGACACAGGTAGCAGTTAAGGCCTTAATGGTCTGTATGCTCTTAACCAGGGAGAGGAGATCAGTAAGCTCATATTACTAGAATATGTCCAAGGCAGTCAGGACCCACCACAAGCTCCTACATGGGAGCTTGAGATGAAAGTGGTTTAATAGCATACACATCAGGACCAGTTCACAAGTGGTGGGTAAACTTCACAGGACCTGAGTATAGAGAGCAATGCAGGGGTGAAGAATCTACTGGACATGTTAGAGCCGTAGAGTCTCTATACCTACTCACTTTCCTCCCTTTTTCATTCCTGCCTGGACCTCTGTGGGTGACCGGGCAGATGAGGTTGCTGGTTTGGGAACAGCTTCATGGACGTAAATTTGGATGCTTTATGCTCCTGTGAGATCATCTCCATGTTATTGCCACAAGGCAGGCAAGTCTGACACTTTTTTTGTGTTGAATTTGTTGTGCTTCTACCATGTTCTTCCTCTGTGAAGTGGACATACCTCTGACATAAGGCCTTTGTAACAAGGCTCCTCTTCTCTGTAGTGACCCTCCTTCATTTGAGAAGGTAGCCTGTTTGCATAATGATCACTCCTGTCCCCATGGAGCTCTTACTGTGGGGAAAGTTTAGATGGTCTGGACCAACCCAGAGTAGGGTTACAAGTGAACATGCCTGAGCAGGAAGATGGTGGAACTAGAGGGATGAATTATTTTCCTTCTTTCCCATTCCAGACACGAGGAGGCAATGGAGAACAGCCTTCTGTGGGTGTCACAGGCAATGGTCTGCTGTGTATGCCATCCTTAACTTGAACCAGACACGAGATTTTATCAATATTCTACTCCCTCAGATAATGGCGCAGGAGCAGATTCCATGTAACAGTGGTACAACAGCTTACCTTGGCCCTACACAATTGGGCTTCTGTCCCCTGGGCAGTTGATGTCAATGCCAAATTGATGCAGAGGGTCACCTTGAACCAGACTCAGGTTGGCAATGTGTGACCCCAAGACTGGTTTCTCTTTCTCTATGCAGTGGACAGGCCCATCTTTGCCTTTTTCTTGAACCTAATTCTGCTTATTCCTTGGGAGTTACATATGACCCTTCACAATGACCCAAGCCTTGATGGCAGCAGCCACGTCCTTAGACTCTGGTTCCAATGTCAGGACTTCCATGGGAAGAACGAGGATAAAGTGTTAACCATTTTACCCAGATTTTCTTCCCAAGTGCATGATGAAACCTCTTCCAGTAACCACAGGGAGATATTGCCAATAAGACAGCCATTCTTTGTTCTGGATTATTTGTTTTAGAGGCCTGTCTAGTAAATCTGCACTCCTAAGTGCAGTGAAGAAAATTTACAGACAGACCTTAGGGCTGAAAGAGACTCAGTTCTTCTGATAAATTTTTACTGTAACCAGCCAAACAATAAAAACATTCCCTAGATTACACACACTACTATATACAAGATAGATAACCAACAAGGACCTACGGTGTAACACAGGGAACTCTACTCCATATCCTGTGTTAACCTATATGAGAAAAGAATCTGAAAAAGAATGAATGTAGTATATGTATAACTGAATCGCTTTGCTGTACAGCTGAAACTAGCACAGCATTGTAAATCAACTGTACTCCAATAAAATTTTTGAAAAATGGTACACCATTTATTATTTAAAAAAACCCCATTCCCTAGAGAAATCTTGTTTTTCCTGTTTGTTTCGTATATAAATTTTCATTTTAACATGCATTATTATAATTTCCATAACAATGACCTACTCCCCAAGTCCCTGAAAATATCCACAGCATTAATTTCCCTAACTATGCAACTCCACAATTTAAAAAAATTCTTGTTCTAGAAGTCCATGGACTATCTGTGTTCCAGGGTGAAAGAATTTTATGACACGTCCATTTAATTTGCTGTGACTCAATTGAACATCGTGTAGGATTATGTTCTGTTTAGGCAGCTCATTTAAACTTTTCTCAACTTTCGGAGAACTAGCTTAACTTCTGTCCCTTAATCAGGAGTAGCTCTATGTGAAGTTCTATTTCAGTGTTGGTTGTTCCTGAGCTGCCAGGAAAATAGACATTTTATGGTGTAAAAATAAATATAATAAGTTCCCTTATTCTAAAATGGCAGAACAGATTTTAAACAACTGTTGCACCAAATTTACTGCATGTGACACTGGGTTTGGAAAGTTTCAACACCCAGAATAATATCATGGAAACTTTTGGGCATGAAAACAAGGGATAGAATGGAAAGTACTTCCTTTCCTTCCTTGTGCAAAGAGAGATAACATTAACTCTGTGTGTTGGCAAAGAGGGGAGCAAATGTACACAGTGTTTCTGGATTTCATATAGGACCAAAAACAAAAACAAAAAATTCCTCAGGAATGCAAAAACAATTAGTTTACGAAGTTTTCCTGGCCATTCCCCAAGTTTATCAAGAAGGGTTCTGTTCACTAGCAGACAGACTCTCTCAATTACTATCACTGTTCAGATCATTAGACCATGTTTCTTGACGAGTGTCCCAGGACTTACTAGCTCTAAAGGATAGGTATTATTTGAACAAAGGGTTTCAGAGTCAAGAGATACTGTTTCAAACAAGTCTTCATGAGTATATTTATTTCAGGACCTCAGAATATGCTGATTGATATTCAGGGTAAATCAAGAGTGAACTAGAGAATGCAGTTTGGGAATGCATTTTCCAATAAAATGGTGAACCAGACATCCTAAAGATCTTCTCTTCACAAAACACATAGAAGTTCTAGATAAACTATGTAACTTAAAATGCACAGGGACTTCCTTGGTGGTGCAGTAGTTGAGTCTCCATGCTCCCAGTGCAGGGGCCTGGGTTCGATCCCTGGTCAGGGAACTAGATCCCACATGCGTGCCACAACTGAGAGTTCGCATGCCACAACTAAGGAGCTGGTGAGCTGCAGCAAAGGAGCCCGCCTGCTGCAACTAAGACCTGGTGCAACTAACTAACTAACTAGATAGATAAATAAATAAAATAAATAAATATTAAAAAAATAAAATGCACAGCTATGCAAAATTAGGGAAATGCCTACAGGCAAAAATAAAAAGGAGGAAACCAGACCAGTAAGCTAGTGCTGAAGCCGTGTCTGAACTGGGAACATTTCCCAAAACGGGAATCGAGCATTGAGGGGCTTAATAGCTGCATGAGAGAGAGGGATTGGAACTGAGACACCTGCACCAAGCTTGGATCCTCAAATGTCTACTCTGTTAGATAAAAGGGGAAACTAGGGGGGGAAAATTCATTAAAGAAAAAGGAGATGACAAGGAGTATTTCTATCTTGAGCTATGTTATTTATGTGGGGAGAAGTCTCACATTGTACTTCATAATAATAGGCCACCTTCATCATCTGAGAAACCACAAAGGAAGAAATTAACTTACTGTAGTTTCAGATTATGATGCTCTCATGCGTGCGCCTGGAACAAGAAATCAAAAATCCTTTCTGGAGGGACCTTTCTCCACTTACACCTTTGAATACAAGTTTAAAATTCAAAATTACAAAACACATAAAGAAACAAACTATCATGAGTTTGCAGAAACAATTAACATCAGAATTTTTTCTCCAAGGATTTCAGATATTGAAATTATTGGGTCTGAGATAAATGTATTTAAATTACTTAAAGAAAGGAAAGAGGAAATGGAAAACATGAACAAGGATAGGTGCTTTTTAAAAAGAACAAGTAGGGCTTCCCTGGTGGCGCAGTGGTTGAGAATCTGCCTGCTAATGCAGGGGACACGGGTTCGAGCCCTGGTCTGGGAGGATCCCACATGCCGTGGAGCAGCTAGGCCCGTGAGCCACAACTACTGAGCCTGCGCATCTGGAGCCTGTGCTCCGCAACAAGAGAGGCCAGGATAGTGAGAGGCCCGCGCACCGCGATGAAGAGTGGCCCCCGCTTGCCACAGCTGGAGAAAGCCCTCGCACAGAAACGAAGACCCAACACAGCAAAAATAAATTAATTAATTAAACCACATTAGAGAATGGCTGAAAACACTTAAAAAAAAAAAAAAAAGAACAAGTAGAATTGAAAAAGAAACAGAATTTCTAGGAATAAGAAACGTTGCTATTGAAATTAAAATTCAATGTTCAGAAAAAGAAATAGACTCACAGATATAGAGAACAAACTAGTAGTTACCAGTGGGGAGAAGGAAGAGGTGAGGGACAATACAGAGGTAGGGGAGCAAGAGGTAGAAACTTTTAGGTATAAAATAAGCTACAGGGATATATTGTACAACATGGGGAATATAGCCAATATTTTATAATAACTATAAATGGAGTATAACCTTTAAGAAATGTCAATCACTATGTTGTATACCTGTAACTTATATAATATTGTACAGCAACTATATTTCAAACAAATGCAATGTTCACATTAAGTAATAGATAAGATGTTGCTAAAAAAAATCTGTAAACTAGAAGATAAATCTGAAGAAGTCCAGATGGCAGCACAGAGAAACAGAAATATGGAGAGTTTAAAAGCAATGGTAGAGTGTGCAGATGTTACGATGTCCAATAGGAGTTCCAGAAGGAGAGAATAGAGAGAAAGAAAAGAGATAATATCTGAATAGATAATGGTAGGAAATAGTATGGAATTTAAGAAAGGCACAGATCCATAGATTTAGGAATCACAATGAACCCTAAGTATAACTAATAAAAATAAATTCATGTCTAAACCTACTGTAATGAAACTATGAAGACAGAAAAGATCTTTTATTTTGTCAGAGGTAAAAGACAGATTCCATACAGAGAAATGTCCGTTAATCTGATAGCATGACAGCAGACTTATTTACAACACCAACGCTGGAAAACAGTGGAAAGTTGAGTGGAATGCTGGGGAAAAGTAACTGTCAACATAGAATTTGATATTCATCAAACTATCCTCTAAGAAATAAAGACAATTTCAGACACACAAAAACTAGGAATTTGCCACCAACAGACTTTCACTAAAAGGAATTTTTAGTTCTTTTTCACTAAAAGATTGCCCTTTAGGAAAAGAAAAGGAGAAAGGTCTGAGATATAAGAAGGAATGGTGAGCAAAAAGATTATTTGCAAAAGGTGATAAATCTAAACAAACTTTTACGTATAAAACTAATATTTGAAATATATATTTGTTATATAGATAACATTATATATTATGTAATAGATACATAATAATATTATTATGTAGATAATAAAACAAGATAGAATCAAAACACTGGACAAGAATAATCTGTAAACTGGAACAGAAGTGTTTGGAGTTAGAGAGAATGCAGTTTCTCAAATTTATACGAGCACATATTCCTAATTTGCAAGCAGCTTGTGGAATTTATGTTACTAAGGAATGTATTGTACTTGGTGTTTGGCTTGGCAGATATGGTGCAACAGAAGCAAGCCTGTTAACATCCTGGATCTTATTATTGCGTACATGCTGTGTTCCAGGCACTGGAATTCATTTAATCTCGTTTAATCCTCATCACCCTATGAGTTACAAACTATCATTATCTCCATTTTGCAGATGAAGAGTCTAAGTATCAGGACCTCATCCAAAGCCACACAGCTAATAAGTAGTAGGGCTGAGATCAGAACCTGGGTAGGTTTCCTCTAGAACTCACACTATTAACCAGAGGGCTTATTAGTTTTTTCTATTCCTAAAGCACATGCTGTGTCCATTCTTCCTTAGGGAAATGTGGTACAGAGTGGTACCCTTCATCTGGTATGAATGTGTTAAGGATGTGAAGAGGAAAAAACAGACCAGAATGATTCTTTGCTATTGGCCCACGAGGAAGGTATCAGGCTTTGTGCTAGACAGTGATGGCTGGAGAGAGAGTGAGGAAGCGTAGAGGCAGAAAGGACCAAGATCAACATGGTCCCTGTTTAAAGGAAATTATCTAGTTGGAGGCACTTAGATTGATAATTAGTTCTTGCATGCATTCGATAAATACTCATCAAACACCAGAGAGGCAATGCCCCTAGTTCATCATTAGGGAGTAGGCTCTAGAGTCAGACTCCTGGGCTTGAACTCCAACCTCACTGCAATTGTTGAGTGACATTGCATAACTTCTTCATGCCTCAGTTTCCTCATCAGTAAAAGTAAAAGGGATATTAATGGTACTTCTTTCTGGTTGACGTGAGGATTCAGTGAGGTCATATATGCAAATATCTTAGAACAATGATTAGCTTACAGTAAGTGTTCAATAATTGTAAGCTATAATCATACTACGTTTTTGGCAGTGAAGCTACATGATGATTAAGACAGTACCTGACCTCCAGGAGTTCGGAGTCTAGTACAGAGATAAGCAAATTAATCATTGTGATGTGTGTGGTATGCAAGAGGCGTGACGGGTGTGGGGTGGGGGTGGGAGCCTGCAGCAGACACATCTGAGCCATCCTAGGTGTGTGTGGTGGAGTCAGACAGCATAGGCTTTCTAGAGACGTCTCTGTCTGGGCTAAGTCTTGCAGGACAGGAAGGTAGGGGGACCTGCAGTGATCCAGGCAGGGGAAGGAACAGGAGCTGAGAGAAATCGTTTCCCATCTGTAGAGTCGACAGGTTTAGCAACTAACAATACCGAATGCCCCATTTAATTTGAATTTCAGATAAACAACAAAGAACTTTTTGGAATAGATATGTACCATGCAAGATTTTTAATATAAATAGGCCCCAAATATTGTACAACAGCAAAAATCACTTGCTTATCTAAAAGTCAAATTTAACTGGGCCTCTTGTATTTCGTCTGTCATTTTTATCTATCGACATCTAGGGAAATGAAAGGTGTTTCAGGGTAGCTGGAGAGATGGGAGAGGAAAGGGAGAGTGAGCTGAGTGAAGCTGGGAGGCATCAGAAGAAAGACCTCATGCCAGGTCAGGGGATCTGGATTTTATGCTGAAATTAATGTTGAGCCATTGCAGAGCTTTAACCACAAGGATGTGAAACCACACACAGCCTTTTTAAACATGTCATCAGGCATAATGAGGGGAGTATTAGTTTCTATTGCTGCATAAAAAATTACCCCAAACTTCATGTCTTAAAACAATAAACATGTATTATCTCACAGTTCCTGTGGTTCAAGAATTCAGAAGTGACTTAGTTGGGTGGTTCTAGCTCAGGGTTTCTTATGAGGCTGTAGTCAAGATGTCCACCAGGGTTGCAGTCATCTAAAGGCTTTATTAGGGCTGGAGGTCTTGCTTCCAAAGTGGTTCACTCACATGGTTGATAAGGCCCTACGGGCTGTTGGCAGAAAAGCTCTGTTCTTTGAAACATGGACCCTCCCTAGGACTACTTGAGCCTTCTCACAACATGGCATCTGGCTCAGTAATCCAAGAGAGAGCAAAGTGGAAGCCACATGTCTTTTATGACCTTAACTTTGCAAGTCGTACAACGCCATTCCTGCAATATCCTAGCAGTCACACAGATCATCCCTGCTTGATGCAAGTGGTATATATACAAGTAGGCAGGGATCACTGGATCATCTTGGAGGCTGGCCACCGCAAGTGGGAAGCTTAGATAGTGATGCCTATGACTTGGAAGGGGTGGAGAATGATAGAAGCATGGGATAGTGAAGAAAGGCTTGGAGGAGTAAAGATATAGGAGAGGAGGTGAGACAAAGAAAAGAGAAGGGGGGAAGGAGTGTTGGAGGGGTTTGCAGCGTGTCCACAGCAGAGAGCATGACCAAAGCCTGTACAACAGGAGTAGATTTACCTCTTCTCCTGGACATGCTCCAAAAATGGCTTGGGGTCCTGTCTGGAAGACAGGAGGAAGCACATAAAGTGGAGAATGGAAGGGCAGTACCCAAAGCCCCAACTTTCTGAGCTCAAGATTGAAAGTTTCCATGATGAAACAGGAAGTTGACATGCTTAAGGAGAAAAAAGTGGTAATTATTCAAGAGAACAGAATCACATGTGGTTTCAGGTTTCAGTATTAATGGATAGGGAAGAAAAAACCCATAAAAGTAATCAATATACATATATATTTGAGTATATTAACAAGTTTATGGCCATATATACAACTTATATATAAGTATATAAAATATATATTTATATATACTTATATAAATAAATAAATATTATATAACATACCTATATATAATTTAAATATATAAAATATATTTATTTATATATACTAGTATAAATAAATGTTATATAAAATATATGCATATGTTTAAGAAGAGTCATAAACTTGTTAACGTACACAAAGGCATTTTAACTGTTTTCCTTTAAGAAAAGTTCTGGTAGAAACGAATCTGTAAGAAGAGCGCCCTCTGCTGCCACTTACACAAAATAGATTTTCTGTTTAGCAATACCAAGAAAAATATGTTAAAAGGCTCTTAGGCTTATCTGCCTGCTGTCTCTAACAAAAAATAAAATTATATTTAAAAAATGACTTAACATTTAAATAAATAATACCTCTGCCTCTTCAAATATCCTTAAGATTTTTTTTTCTGTCTTGTAGAAGGCCATGTTGCTACATCTTTCAATTTGATTTTATTCTTTCAGCGGTAACTATAATCAAATAAAACTGAGACACAGAGACATCGGATAACTATGCAGTATGCAATTAGAAGCATTTCTTCTAAACTCTTAACTAAATAAAGTAAATCCTTCTCCAGGTGCGCAAATTCGTAGGTGAGAAGTCACAATTTCCCCATCAGGAGTAGTTCATCATAGTAGGCAGGAGGAGATGTCTTTATTTATTCCAGAGCAGTCAGGAAAGGTAAAGGCACTGACTTTTACAACCTGCTCAGCTGACTATTTCTGGGGATAGTAGTAAGGGGGTGGGGGAGGGCAGATCTATAACAATTCCACGGCAGCAACGACTCAAGAAAAGAAAGGATGCATTTGCTCGGCATTCTGTACTAAAATGTAATTTTTTTTTTTTTTTTTGCGGTACGCGGGCCTCTCACTGTTGTGGCCTCGGAGCACAGGCTCCGGACGCGCAGGCTCAGCGGCCATGGCTCACGGGCCCAGCCGCTCCGCGGCACGTGGGATCTTCCCGGACCGGGGCACGAACCAGTGTCCCCTGCATCGGCAGGCGGACTCTCAACCACTGCACCACCAGGGAAGCCCTAAGTTGTATTTTGAAATGGATTGGCCCTAGATGCTGACTGCCCACCCACACCTGACCCATCTGGGCAAACTAAATATAGACATGCGTGGCACCACTGCCCCCCATGTTAGCCTGGAAACTCCCATCTCTTCCATGAATTCATTCTTTCTTTCCTCTCCATAGTCTGCAGGTTCCCTGGCTCTCTTTTATGGCTTCTGGAATCAGCTTCTGAGCTCTCGCCATTCTCTATCACTACCGACTCACTGTTTAACTCAGGACTTTGTAGGTCTGTGGCACTTTGTTACAGCAGCCCTGAGAAAGGAGCACATTGTTCAGACATTCCCAGCTCTGGGGCTGCTCCCCTTCTGTGGCATGGGATGTGTTTGCTCCCCTGGGCTGCTTGCTCCAACTGTGGTTCTCAAGAGTCCATTTAACATAGTCTCCTGCAATTGGGAGCCTCACCCCAGTGGATGGGTACCCTTGGGCAGGACTTCAAAGGTTCTCTGTCCCCCATGGCTGCCCTGGCCCCAAGATGCCCTCATCCATCCTTTTTCTCTCCTGCTGACAGTGGGAGCCTTTCTCAGCACCGTAGCGCTCTCTGGCTCCCCCTCAACACTGAGTCAGCCATTGTCCACCCTTTTAGATTTCCTGGGCGGTACTCAGACACCACCCATTCAGTACCCCGTCCTCAACGTCAGGGACCATGCACCAGGCTTTCTACTGGAACCCCTCTCATTAGACCAGCGTAGAAGGTAACAGGGATTCTCCCCTCCCCTGGGAATCTCTCCCAAAGAAATCTTACGAATTCTCTTCTCATCACTCTGACCTCTTTTTATATCCTTGATCTGTCTGAGGGGATCAGAAGCCTAGGAATTGCTGAGCATTTCCTTTGTGCATTTTCATGTGGGGTTGTTTCACAGTCGCTCTAGTAGCTGAATTATGTACCCATACAGCTTTGTTAATTGTTTCATGGTTGCTCTCTTTTCTTTGTGTAAATAGCATCATATCTCACATACTAAAACTAATATCTTTCACTCTACAGTGTGTCCTAGAGATCCTTCAATGACAGGACATATCATCTTATCTTATACTTTTGTAACTGCTATAGTGAATTCCCTAGGAAAGATTCTCCGTAGTTCATTCAGTTATTATCCTAATGATGAGTATTATGGTACTTCTAAGTATTTTGCTGTTGCAAATGAGCTGAAGTCAACATTCTCATGCCGGTCTCCTTGTGCACATGTGCAATTGTTTCTCTCGGTTAGAAAAAGGTAGGTTGGGTTGCTGAGTCAAAGGCTACATGCTTTAAAATGTTCAACTGATTCGGTCAACTGCTCTGTATCGTGGCTGCCTCACTTCCCATTCCCTCCATCGACGGTGTTTTGGGATAGTCTACCCCACTTTCAGCAGTCCAGGTATTCTTCTACTTCCGCATATCATGCTCCAGTTATTGTGGGTTTATACTAATATCCATTAACCAACTGGATTGATGAATTCCTTCACCTGAAAGCAGTCGACTGATGTTCAGCCTTCATTTACTCCTCCTTTTAGTGCACCTTCCAGTACAGCAGAAATTGGAAAACTTTTAAAACAAACTAGATTTTTACACTTCCCTACAGGCAAAGTACTGGGTACAAATTAGATCCTGCCAGTAAGATGCATTCATTGGAAATTTGAAGGTGGAAATGAGGTTGAGGCATCTCCTGTTACTTCAGGGACTGTTTCTGATGTTGTGTATGATTATGGAATATAGTGTTTTCACCCCTGAGAAGTGGTCCAGTGTCTAATCCCCAGATTTGTGGATGGTGAGAGCGCCAGTGACCTCTGGATACCAAGTACTTGATCCTGGATTTTATGTGCACTGACATTTTCTTGGACTCAATAGTTCCAATGGCAGCTTCTTGCTTTTCCACCTCCCTAGTTGGGACAGGTGTGAAAGCTTCCCTGGTGGCTCAGTTCTGTAGTGTTCTGAGTATCATGCTTGGAGACCTAGCCTACAGTCCAGTCCAACAGTCCTTCCACCAATTTCCTGAGCACCTCATTCCTACTATTAAATCCTGTTCTGTATAAAATCCCTATGGCGGTCTCTGCTCCCTGTACCTGAATCCTGACTAATACATACTTGCTACATGGCGTCTGATTTGTTTTTTTTACTTTTTATTATTTATTTATTTTATTTTTAAAATATTTATTTATTTGGTTGTACCAGGTCTCATTTACGGCTCGCGGGCTCCTCAGTTGTGACATGCAAACCCCCAGTTCCGGCATGATGTGGGATCTAGTTCCCTGACCAGGTATCGAACCCGGGCCCCCTGCATTGCGAGCACGGAGTCCTAGCCACTGTACCACCAGGTAAGTCCCTTGTTTTTTATTTTTTAAATTAATTTTTATTGGAGTATAGCTGCTTTACAACGTTGTGTTAGTTTCTGCTGTACAGCAAAGTGAATCAGCTATACGTACACATATATCCACTCTTTTTTGGATTTCCTTCCCATTTAGGTCACTGCAGAGCACTGAGTAGAGTTCCCTGTGCTATACAGTAGGTTCTCATTAGTTATCTATTTTATACATAGTATCAATAGTGTATATATGTCAATCCCAATCTCCCAATGCATCCCACCCCCCTTTCCTCCTTGGTATCCATACGTTTTGATCTCTATGTCTGTGTCTCTATTCTGCTTTGCAGATAAGATCATCTATAACATTGTTCTAAATTCCACATATGTGCATTGATATATGATGTTTGTTTTTCTCTTTCTGACTTACTTCACTCTGTATGGCAGTCTCTAGGTCCATCCACGTCTCTACAAATGACCCAATTTCATTCCTTTTTATGGCTGAGTAATATCCATTGTATATATGTACCACATCTTCTTTATCCATTCATCTATCAATGTACATTTAGGTTGCTTCCATGTCCTGGCTATTGTAAACAGTGCTGCAATGAACATTGGGGTGCATGTGTCTTTTTTAAAAATATCTTTATTGGAGTATAATTGCTTTACAATGTTGTGTTACTTTCTGCTGTACAACAAAGTGAATCAGCTGTATGTATACATATATCCCCACATCCCCTCCCTCTTGAGCCTCCCTCCCACCCTCCTTATCCCACCCGTCTAGGTTGTCCCAAAGCACCGAGCTGATCTCCCTGTGCTATATGCAGCTGCTTCCCACTAGCTATCCATTTTACATCTGGTAGTGTATATAGTATATACATGTCAATGCTACTCTCTCACTTCATCCCAGCTTCCCCTTCTCTCCCGTGTTTTCAAGTCTGTTCTTACATCTGCATCTTTACTCCTGCCTTGCCACTAGGTTCATCAGTACCAAACACTCCTAGTTTATCATTCTAAGACACTCAGTCCTATACCAGACGTTTCAAAACAGCTACCATGGAAGTTCACACAGGACGCTGTGACTCCATTTTGAACTACTTAACACAGCTTAGGTTGAATCCTACAATTTTCACACAAGATGAGTAGGAATCATAACACAAAAGAAGTCACATTCTAACAGAGACAGTATCATGTGGTGCGTAAAAAGAGCCCCAAGCTTCAAGTCTGTAGCCCATGCTCTGGTCTTGGCTCTGCACCTTACCAGCCCAGTGACCTTAATTAAATCCCTTACCTCTTCTGGGAACGAGTTTCCTAGACTTTAAAATAAAAGGTGCCAGATGGCTTTCAAGGCCATTTTATTTTATTTATTAATTTATTTATATTTTATTTATTTATTTTTGGCTGCGTTGGGTCTTTGTGGCTGCGCACGGGCTTTCTCTAGTTGCAGCGAGCGGGGGCTACTCTTCGTTGCGGTGCGCGGGCTTCTCATTGTGGTAGCTTCTCTTGTTGCGGAGCACACGCTCTAGGCATGTGGGCTTCAGTAGTTGTGGCTCGCGGGCTCTAGAGCGCAGACTCAGTAGTTGTGGAGCATGGGCTTTGCTGCTCCGTGGCATGTGGGATCTTCCTGGACCAAGGCTTGAACCTGTGTCCCCTGCACTGGCAGGCAGATTCTTAACCACTGGGCCACTAGGGAAACCCTCAAGGCCATTTTAATTCAAAGACTTTATAGTCCTTTGAAATCATTATCTGAATCTAAGCATGAAATGGTTAACTACTGAATAACATCATAGCCCACTAAGTATTAAAAACCTCGCAAATGACATGTTTACTTCCCTTCCTCCTTGTTCTGCTTGTCAGTGTTAGGTATTAAGGTTTCTCTGTTCTGTCTGCTTTCTTTTGTTTTGTCTTCCATTAATAGTAAATTGACATAAAATTGCAGTTCCAGAGAATTAGAGGTGTTGCTATGGAAACAGTCTTGATTCATTGAGGTAAACATTAAGCTGTTGATGCTATTCTTTGAGGTGCTTGTAAAAAGGAAAACATAAAATAAATGTTACGGTAAGAATGACATTTTGTTTTCAGAGTCAGTGGCCCACACTTTCAAGGCTGGATCTGAAGGTATACACAGCACGTTATTGCAGGGATTTGACCCTAGGTCTAGTGACGCTCCCGACTCAGCCGCTGACATGATGTAGCAAGACTAAAATGTGGATGTTAGTCTTGTTTGCCTGCACCTGGGTTACAGAGGACTCTCAGAACTCATTGAGGTTAACACAAAATAAAAGATACCTCTACCTCAGGCTTATTGGTTGTGGCCCAAAATTGTTCCCCTTTTAGGACCCAGTGAAATTTTTCTTCCCTTTCAAACAACTACAATACAATTCACTCACTTTAAGTGTGTATTTGGTGAATTTGGATGATTGTATACCATCATTTAACTTCCACTAAAATCAGATAGAACGATTCCATCATTCTAAAAAGTTCTCTCTTGTCCCTTTTCAGCAGATTCCCTCCACCCTGATCCCCAGCCCCAGACAACCACCGATCTGCTGTCAGTATAGTTTTACCTTTAGTAGAACTTCACATAAATGGAATCATACTGTATGTAGTCTTTTGTGTTTGGTGTCTTTCACCTAAAATAATATTTTTGAAACTCATCCATGTGGTTGTGTATATTACTTCATTCCTTTTTTCTTGCTGTATAATAGTCCATAATATGGATATATCACAGTTTATTTATTTACTTACTGGCAGATAGAAATTTGGGTTGTCTCCAGTTTCTCACCATTGTAAATAATGCTGCTACCTACAAGTCTTTGTGTGGACATAAATTATATTCCTCTTGAGTAACTACCTCAGAGTAGGACTGCCAGGTGGTATGGTAAGGGTACCAAGTGTCTTAACTTTATAAGAAACCATCAAACTGTTTCCAAAGTGGCCAGACAGTTTGCCCTCCAGCCAGCAATGTCTGAGAGTCCTACAGCCTTGCCCACAATGGGCATCACCCCCGATTTCTGTACGTGTCTTGTCGTGGACAAGCCGCAATTTGTGGACCATATTTAGAGCAGGACTGCTCCAAGCCTTTCATGGGAAGATGTCCATGATCCTAAATGGAATCTGAAAAATTGTCACAACCAGAACAACAGGATCTAATGCAAAACTCCCCTTGGATTAAGAGAATGAAAATTATGCAAGTCTAGTTCTACAGCATTTTATGGATTCTGTTTTTAATGCCAACATTGAGGTCTACCTTTTGTCTCAGAAGCACTTTGAGTTTTCTTTCTTTCCTAAAGAATGGAAAATAAACATAGTATCTACTTTTTAAAAATGACTCACTGAGCTCCAACGTGCCTAGTCGTCTGGAAATCATGTATGCCCGTTAACCTCATCTCTGGCCTTCCTAGCAGTGCTTGGACTGATCTTGGATGAACTAAACTATAATGGTTGGATGAACAGCCAGACTCGGGAACAGAGGGAGTGATACATGTGCAAGTGGGGGTGGATGGAGCCACAGAGATGCACCTTGAGCCAGAGTAGGAAAAAAATCAAGCTGAACCCTAATTAGGAGCTGTGGAGGATAGAACATACTGAGAGAGGGAGTAGTGGAAGTGACTTTTCTAACTCAGCTAAGTTTCTTAACATTTGGTGGAAGGGAGAAGGAAATACACCACTGATCTGAGATTTCAGGATAGCCTGTTGGCTATTTTATTTTCTGCCCCTTCGGAAGGCAAATTTGAGTCACGGCACGGTGAGACGAATCAAGTGCTGCACGATTACGTGTGCAAACCCAGACTCAACAGCGCCAGGGGCACATAGCTTCAGGGCTTATTTGTGACTGAAAAGCATATTAGAGCAGAATATTCAGAAATGCATTAAAACATACTTATCTCTAATTACTTATAGAGGGTGGGGTAGAGCTGAGTGGAGTTATTTTGCTAAATAGTGCAGAAGAAATTCTGTTAAAAGATTAATTCACTAAGGAGAGATTGTACTATTTTCAGAAAGCAAGTAACCATAAAGTACAGGAGATCCTGAAGAGATGATGAAGCTGCCGCCACTGCCAGTGGGTTATTTTTGGCTACATATTCTGGAATGGGATACAGTTATTGAAGGCACACAACAAATTAGACCTGCGTTAAAACAGAGCACGGATTTTTTCACAAAAAGTAAAGTTTTAGGAAAGTTTATGGTGAAGAGTTTTTTGGGGGGATAAGAGAGGGCTCTGGGGGATAAAGGTTTGATTTGGAAACCTTCTCTTTTTTCCCTTTGCTATAATTAGCCTCAAGTTACAATGGCTGGAAGAATTAAAATATACTTATCTTTTCAGCAAAAATACCGGGATAAAAAAGCCCCAAGCTTATGAATAGTGAAGCAAAGGTGCTTTACGTATTTTACATACATTACAAATTCATTACATAATCAATGGGTCAGCAAGTATGAAGTCTCCTCTAAAGGGCTGATTCAAATGAAGTAAATAATAAGTATGAAAATAATTACTGGACTTTTGGGTTAAGAAGGAAGCTGGGCATCCCCAACATACTTTCTAAAATAATTTAAGAAATCAGTGGCAAATTGCAACTGCCCTGCAGATTAAACACATTAGTTCTCTCTGTCACATTCCAAGAGAAGTTATATTAACCTAAGTGTCTAAGTGGTTCCTCATCAGGATGGTAAGAGGTTTCCCTGCATCCCTAAGTTCCAGAGATGTGGGGTCTTTATAGATGAACAACCATCGGTTACCTCTCTATCACAGGGACCACTCTATGAGGCAGCCAGGGCCATCTCACTCCAGACCAGCCTCCCCTCTCCACTTCTGTTCAAGGGCTGCAGTTTAACATAATGCATGCACCTGGAGGAGGACACACTTTATCATTGGCTCACCAAAGCCAGGAGCAGGAAGGTAATACAGGTGCAGATCCAGGAAAGTTCAGGGGAGTGGAGTTGCCAGTGGTTTTCATTTCTATACACTGCTTCTAGCAAACAATGAACTACAAACTACTTCAAATAATTCTGGAAGAAAGAACCCTCTAACTGGTCCAACCATTATGTAACAGACCCTAAAGTTTAAGCTGACCTTAGATTGTAATATTTTAGGATCTCATTAGTTGGTTAACCATTTGGGAAAAAAACAGACCCTCACCTCATAGGGTCTCACATCAAAACAAAATCCAGATGAACTAAAGAATTAGATGTGTATGATTTAGCTATAAAATAACTAAGAATAAGAAACATTATCTGAGTTTGAGATGGGAAAGAACTTTTCAGGCATAAAAATCAATAAAAAATATTATAAAACAAATATTTATAATACATTTGACCATATAAAACACATATTACTTCTGTATATGTATTTTAAAAACCACTGCAAACAAAATAAAAATATAAAATTGAATAAATATTTATAAAATTATTATAGCAGTGAGCTCATGGCCTTATTATAGAAAGATTTCATGGAAGTTAACAAGAAATTAAAATTTAAATGAAATGAGCACAGGACATGAAAAGTCAATTCAAAAATTTAATTCTTATGAAAATAGCAAATAATGTATTAAGATGCCCAGCCTCCCTGGTAACTAAACAAATCGAAATGAAAACAAGATTTAGGGGCTTCCCTGGTGGCGCAGTGGTTGAGAGTCCGCCTGCCAATGCAGGGGACGCGGGTTCATGCCCTGGTCTGGGAGGATCCCGCGTGCGGCGGAGTGGCTGGGCCTGTAAGCCATGGCCGCGGAGCCTGTGCTCCGCAGCGGGAGAGGCCACAGCAGTGAGAGGCCCGCGTACTGAAAAAAAAAAAAAAAAAAAAAAGATTTTAAAAAAATTACCATATGGCAACTAATTTTTTTTAAAGATAGTATACAAATATAACTGATAAAGACCTTGTAATTATTGGGTAGAGTAATTTGGCCATAATTGTCAAAATTTACTTTACTTCAGTAAATTTTCCTCTATATTCTAATGAACTAGTCAGAAACTCAAAGATTTATATATCAAGGTATTTATCCATTAATTCATCAAATTTGAAAAGAGAAATCTTGTCTAAACTATAGTACAGCCATATAAAAATATTATTTTTAATTATTTATTTTGAATTTAATTATTAATTTAATTTTCAGAAGTGTTAATAGTTATTTAAAATTATAATTAGCACCATGAGGAATGTTCAGAGTACCATGAGCTTTCTGAGGTGTAACAAATAACTTTATTTCAAAATGAAAATAGTTTATTTTTCTGATTATAAACAATAAAATGTAAAATTAAAGTAAAAAAACAAAGCAACACAGAAGGCCCAAAGAAAAAAGTTAAAGTGAATCAAAACACCATCTCTCAGAGATGAAAGATGTTAAATTAATGAATATTCTTCCATATAGGTCTCTGTGCCTATACAGAGGCACACACCTTCATGCACAAATTTATATAATACTATTTTCATGAACTGCAGCATACTCAAGCTGAACTTAGCTTTATTTCCTTTCATTCAAGATATTTATAAACTTCTTTCCAACTCAAAATTATATGTCCCCATAATGATTTGTAATGATTGCATAGTATTCTAGTTCATATTTGTCCCAAAATTTAGTTAACTAGTTTTCCATTGATGGATATTTTTAACAATTAGACAGAGTTAGAGCAATGCAGCTGTGAGCTTGTTTTTAGGGGAGAGTCTCTGTCCCCTTCTAGTCTATTTTCTTATGGTGTAAATAGAAGAACATCTTGTATGTAGGTGATAAGCTCTCAGAACATAGGCACCAAGGACTCTCAGTGATACACCAGCTGTGCAGAGGGTTGTCTGACATCACCAACTGCAAGCTCCTGGCAACCCTTTAAGAAACAGGATTCAAGCTGCCAGAGGGAAGGGAGCCCTCATTCCTTTGAGAAGCTGAGTTTACCGGCCCCAGTAAGCCCATTCCGGGGCAACTGGGTACATGGAGTCGCTGACTGGACAATCCTGCCTATTTCTCTCCACAGGAACGTTGTCCTGAAGACTCAGAGAAAGATCCCATTTCTAATAAAGAGCTGCTTCTGGAAAGATTTTAAACTACCCAGGGGTCACTCCTGGAGCTAGAGGGCTGAGCTTGCCTTGCTTCTTCCTTTCTGATCTGGAGTTACCTTACCACAACTCTGTGGTCTATCTGATCAGCTTGACTCAGCCTAGCTTGCAAGTTGCTTCTCGCAAAATCCTACTTTGTGTGTTGGAAGCTTAGCTTTAACTCTTACTCTCCCATTGCATTTCTGCTATTGTAATCCTAACACTTGCTAGTCCCTGCCAGGGATGCCCAACTAGGTAGAAGGTGGCATAATGCAGAAAGAAACGCACCAAGGAAAGCACATTGACATTTAAAAAAATATTTTTCTTATGGCATCCACACACAAATCCACACCCTTCAAAAAATAAACTTGCAAGATGTTTTAAAATGATTGCTATTGTTATAAAGCATTTAAGTAACAGTAGAATTCTTTAAAAACTAACCCCAGGGCTTCCCTGGTGGCGCAGTGGTTGAGAGTCTGCCCGCCGACGCAGGGGACACGGGTTTGTGCCCCGGTCCGGGAAGATCCCACATGCCGCGGCGCGGCTGGGCCTGTGAGCCATGACCGCTGAGCCTGCGCGTCCGGAGCCTGTGCTCCGCAACGGGAGAGGCCACAACAGTGAGAGGCCCGCGTACCGCAAAACAAAACAAAACAAAACAAAACTAACCCAAAATATGAGTTCCAACTTCATTTTGCTTGAAAAATTATAATGGCTTCCCAAAGCCTGCAGAGAACATATCCTGTGTGATAAGAAGACTGTTTATAATCTGACCAACTGCCCGTCTTTCTTCATTTTCTACCTTATTATGTACACTAGAGAAAAGTGCTACGATAACAAACTTCTCATCATATCTCTCAAATGGCTCAGGATATATCACCCCTTTGTGACTCAGCTCAAATGTCTGCCTTAGGGCTTCTCAACCCTGGCCGTCCATTAGCGCCACCTGGAGCACATTTAAACAATTTCTATTTATTTATATTTCATATTTTAAATTTTTAAATGGTTGTAGATATACAGAAGTTATAAAGATAGTATATAAAGTTCCTATATACCCTTCACAGCTTCCCTTAATGTTAACATCTTACATTACCAGGTACATTTACCAAAACTGAGAAATTGACATTGGCACATCAGTAAGTAAACTACAGACTTCATTTGGATTTCATCAGTTTTTCCACGAGTGTCTTCTGTCTGTTCAAAGGGCAAAACTAGGAAATCATATTGTATTTACTTGACATGTCTCTTTAGTCTCCTCTGATCTGTGAAAATCTCCGTCTTTCTTTGTTTTTCAGGATCTTCACACTAGTCAGGTATTTGGTAGAATGTCCCTCCGGTTGTCTGATGTTTTCTCATGATTGAACTGGGGTTATGGGTTTTGGGGGAGAAAACCATAGAGGCTAAGTGCCCTTCTGTTGCTTCATGTCAGGGGACACGTGATAGCAACAGGACTTATTTTTGGTGATGTTAACCCTGATCACTTGGTCAGGTGGTGTCTGACAGGTTTTTCTACTGAAAAGTTACTGTTTTTCTTGGTCCATATTGCTGAGCTGAAATAAATAGCCTGCCAGATATTTCTCCAGCAAACAAAGGTTTATTCGGGATCCGCAGAGCATTGCAATCGGGGTCTGCAACCACGTGCAAGTTCCTGCCCGGCAAGGGAAGGAGAATGCTTTTATGGGGAGGAAAAGGAAGTTGGGATAGTAAACAGAGTCCATGGCTTTTCACTGGCCCAGTCCTTGCCAGGAAAGAAGAGTCATCTTTTTTCTTCCTGCTGGTCTCCCCACTCTATTTAATTGAGACTTCTGTTCATTAATGTTTTTTTTACAATACATATTAGTTAGCGAGTCACTAAATCCAGCCTACACTCAAAAGGAAGGGAATTAAGCCTCACCCATTGTAGGGAGAAGCATATTTTTAAAAATGTGGGCATAAGTTAAATATTTTGAAGGAAATACTTTGGGACTATGCAAACATCCCTTTTTTTACTTAAAGTTTTGTCTGCTGATTTTAACATTTATCTATGGATATTGCTTATAGCAATTATTACTGTGGTGTTCTAAAGGTGATTTTCTATTTCATTTCTTCTACATTTATTAATCTGAAATTTTTCTGTAAGGAAGTTTCTACCCCCTTCCCATTTATTTAACTATTTCATTGTTATTTATCAGTGTGAACTCATGGATATTTATTTTATGCTTTGGGTTATAATCCAGTACTACCCTTATTTATTTTTTTGCTTAAATTATTCCAGCTTTGTCCATTGGGAGCTGTTTCAGGCTGGCCCCTATGTCCTTGTGACATGCTCCCCTTACTCCTATCCTCCTCTTTCTTTTAAATAACACTTCCTTATTTTCTACAAAGATGTTCCAGGGTCGTCTTATATTTTCCCTGCTTCAGGCCTGAGAATATGTCATTTCTTCAGGGAGCCCTGTTTCCTTTTATTGGAGATTGGTGTCTAGAAACTAAGACCTGGTGTTAAGTGTGTTCATTTATTGCTGGGTTATCATTGTCTCTAAGCCCTCTCAGTGGACAGAACTAGGAAACATGTGCATACTACCCCAGGAATACATACATATTTACATTTATTTATTCATGTGTCTACCTGTATATATATTAAAATAAACATAAACTCATACTAATATCTTCAATTCTAATCCAGCACCACATTCTAACCTTCCCTGGGGAACATTTTTAAATGTCTTTGTCTGGACCTCAACTCAGGCCAATTAAATCAGAAACTTGGGATGTCCTGCCTCCATTGGTTGTTTTTTTTTTGAAACTCCCCCAGAAGATTTTAATGGTTCAACCAGGATTGAGAACTACTGTCTAGGGTGGCCTTTCCCATTTGTCCTTTTGATGAAGTCCATTCAATGAGCTGGCCCCTCAGTTCAATCTTCCAGCGTCCCACAGACCATTATCTCCTTCCTCCCCAAAACTCCCACCCATCATTGCTTTGTTTCAGACGGATGTGGTATAGCCTTTAACACATGGACTGTACTTAATTCTCTAGATGTTGGTCTTAGTCAACAGACAGTGAGCCTCTTGAGGGCAGCTGATTGTACCATTATCTGCTCCCCTTCATAGTTATCAGACCGGGAGAACAAATATGGCTGCCACCAGCCCTAGGAAGGAAATCTTCACTGGTGAGATGCCCATGAACTGGATGACCTCCCCCCGGACCCTTCTCAGAGACCAAATAGATTTAGGGAGTGATTCTGCTGTAGAGGGGAAGGAGACAAGCTCAAATCAGGGATGTGATTGTTGCTACTGTAAGTCACACCGTCTTAATTGTCTGCCTGGACCTGTGCACCCTGGGAAACTCAGGTTACAGAAGTAAAACCTATGTACGTGACTGGAGATCAGAAAGACCATAGAGAAAGAGAGTTGTTATATTAAGGAGAAAGCGAAATGTTTTTCACCTCTTGTAGTTGTTAGGGTTATAAAACTCTTTTGATGAGAAATATTCTTTTTAATATTTGTCGGTAAAAGTTTCAACCTCTCCTCCCAGTGTAATGAATATATACAAACCTTCAGATGTGACACCAGCACATTCTGTTTCACCTCTAGGAGCCCAGGAAGGGGGAACTGGTGAGCAGAAAAAAGACTAATTTTAAAATGAGTGATTGAGTGATTGATGTATTACATTTATTACCTCAAAAGGGATCAGTTATCAAGGGAAACATAATTTTCTATTTAAGAAACATAATTAAATAGAAAACTAAGATAATGAGAAAGTCAACTATGAGTATTATTCAAGCTCTTGCCTATTTGGGAAAATGAGCAGTGCTACTCAGGGTACTTCTGGATCTGTAGTTGCTAGAACAAAATCAGAAAAGAAATGGGGAAAGAAGTGCATACACAGCTCATTTCTAAAAATAGAGCAACACATAATGGATGACATCTGAGGTAGTTTGCTGTTGATGTCATTAAGACAACAGAGTTTTAATTGAAATTGACACAGACATATTTCCTCTCAACCTAGGCTTTCAGCACAGGAGCTACAGGATAAATATCTATTGACTGACTGACAAGGAATCTCTCTCAAGACTAGGGTACAATTGTAATGGGAGTGGAGTAGAGTGGAAAACCATTTGACTTAATAGATAGAGGAAGTATTTGAAAATTTAAAGAGATCTCATGGGGGAAAGACATTTACCCAAAGGAAAGAATAGTTAGCAGTGGGTCATCAGGGGAAGGCTAGCAGGGGAGATGTTTCTTGATAAAGGGTCTTTCCTTTAATCATGCCATGTTATATATGCCCACTACCACCATCATCAACTCAGTTCTTAAAGAGTAGAGTCAAAGAAAATTTAACAGTCGAATGCATTGACTTATGAAGACATTCATAAACAGTTGATAGACACATACATTGTAGGAAATCTCACTTGAATACTTGAATTTTTTTTTTCACTTAAATTGTTGATGGAAATCTCCCACTGGAAATGCATGATTTCTCCAGAATTTATTTTTATAATTAAATTCTTGTGGCTATAAGCCTGGATATATATGCAGAATAATCAATATTTGAATGAACAATGAAAAAAAGCAGACAAAGGAAAAACAAGTGCCTTTTCAAGAATCCTCTATTTTGTGCATTTTTAATGATGAACGTTCCTTCAAGGAAATGCAGCAGCAAACTACGGTTAGGAACTATGTAGGATTTATCCCAGATTCTGCATCCACCACACAGTGCTTGGTACAGAGCAAATTTTTTTTGAATGAATTTTTAACATCTAAGACACTAGGAGCAGGTTTTAAGTGAAGGCTGAATTTGTTATTCTTTCTTCACACACTGGAGCACTGAGACCCGGAGAGGCTAACTGCGTTTTTTGAAACTATTGGAAAATCAGTGATAGCACTAGGGACTGAATGCATACTTTCTACTCCTGGTCATTCACTTGTAGGAAATTACTAGCCTGATTTGCCTTTTTGGCAGGCTTTGGTCACGTCCATGGCTGACTTTTCCCTTAGTCACAGTGCCTGGGTCTCATGACACTTAAGGGCCCACAAAAAATGATTTATTATACTTTCTTTTAAAATAATTTTTAAAAAGTTATATCAACACAGTCATAAAATATCATCTTCAACATTTTTTTAATGGAGAAAGGGGCCCACGAAGTCATAATGCTGCCCTGATCACAGCTAGCTCCTACTACATAAGTAAGGAAACAGACTGGCGTGCCCCTCTCCAGGACAACAGGCACCACCATCAGTGTAAGACAGAAGCCAATTTTTAAAAATAACACCTTTCAACCAGAGTTTCTCCCCCTCCCCCAAATGCCCCATTTTAAAATTCAAGCTTATTGAGGTCTCATTTACATACAGTAAAATTCATTCTTTTTACTGTTCAGCCCTGTGAGTTTTGACAAATACATTGTTGACCTAAAAATAAATAGACTGCCAGTTATTTCTCCAGCAAAAAAATGGGTTTATTTGGGATCCACAAAAAATTGCAGTTTGGGGTCTGCAACCATGGTGAGCCATGTGCAAGTTCACAGCAAAAATGGAGAGGAGAACTCTATTATAAAGGGGAAAAGGAAGTTGGGAGGGGCTAGAGTGAACAAAGAGTCCATGGCTTTTCATTGGCTGAATTGTGACGGTCTCTCATTGGCTGAGCTCTTGCCAGGAAAGAAGAGGAAGTTTTTCTTTTTCCAGTGGCTCTGCTATCTTCATAGGGCATGAGAGCTCCCCTTTCTGGTCTCCTGACACTATTTAATTTAGGTTTCTGTTTATGAATTTTTTATGACATATACTTGTAAACCTATAGCCACTATCAAGATATAGGATATTTCCATCACCGTCAAGCGTCTGCTCATGTCTCTTTGTAGTCAGCCCCTCCCCTCTTCTCTGTACACTGGTAAACCACTGATTTATGTCTATACAGCCTTATCTTTTCCAGAATATCATATAAATAGAATCATACAATACATAGCTTTTTGAATCTGGCTTCTTTCATATATGTATTTGAGATTCATCTACATTGTTGTGTGTATCAAAAGTTCATTCCTTTTTAGTGTCGAGTAGTATTCCCTGGTATAGATGTACAGTTTGTTTATCCACTCGCCAATGGAAAGACATTGGGGTTGTTTCCAGTTTGAGGCAATTACAAATAAAGATGCTATAAACATTCACCTATATCTGAACATCATTTTTCATTTTACTTGGGTAAATACTTAGGAGTAGAATTGCTGGGTATGGAAGTAATATTGATCCCCCAAAGATGAACACATCCTAGTCTACAAAACCTATGAATATGTTATATTATATGGCCAAGAGGAATTAAGTTTGCAGATGAAAAGTAGCTAATCAGCTGACCTTAAAATAGGGAGATTACCCTGGATTATCTAGTGTGCCCAATCCACATGAGTCCTCAAAAGTGGAGAACCTTGTCTGGATGTGGTGAGTGGGAGATGTGATGAGAAAAAAAGAGTCAGAGAGATGTGATGGTCCTGGCTTTGAGGATGGAGGAAGGGGGCCATGAGCCAAGGAAAGTAGGCGGCCTGGAAAAATAGAGAAAACAGATTCTGCCCTGGAGCCTCCAGAAAGAATGCAACTTGGCTGACACATTGATTTTGGTTCAGTGAGATTCGTATTTGACTTCTGTCTTACAGAACAAATTTATATAGTTTTTGCACTACTAAGTTTGTGATAGTTTGTTACTGAAGCAACAGAAAACTAATACACTCGGTCATATAGTACATATGTTTACCAATAAGAAAGTGACACATGGTGACCCTTGGAGGGCCATCCTTCAGCCTACCATAGTAACATGAAAACAAACAAACAGACAAACAAATAACAGAAACCCCCCAGTTTATTAGGATGACCAACTCATCCTGGTTTGTCTTAAACTTTCTTGGATTTCAGCCCTGGAAGTCTTGCATCCCGGGAGGTCCCTGAAGCCTCAGTAAACTGTGGTGGTTGCTCACCTTACTTGGTAGACACAGTAAATGTTTAATAGAATGTGTAAATTAACAGCAAATAGTCCATGAATTTACTAACTTAGAAGGAATCTTAAAATGTCATTTCTAAGAGCAGTTTTGCTTTCACGATGCAAATGCCAATATTACCAGGGAGGTCCCCACCGGTAATATCTATTCATTATCTGAGGCTTAAGGAATCCCAGAATAGGGAGAAGGGATTTCAGGTTATTTGAGGAAAAAAGGACATACATTTCCTTGACTCCTCTGGTGCAAGGATTTATGAAACTACACAACACCATATTTGACATATGAAGGAGATGGTTTGAAAATATAATTTTAAAACACAAGACCTAAAACATGTTCGGAGATTGAAGAAAGTGAAAAAAGTTCACAAGCGGGATTGAGACCTGTGAGACAACCTGGGATTTACTTTTAGTAGATTTACTTTTATTTTACTTTTTACTTTTGATCATTTTTCTGATGATCACAGAACTCTGGGCCTCAGTTTCCTCATCTGTGATACGGGGTTAAAGACTGTCCATTCTGAACTCACAGAGTTTCTGAGAACAAACAAGGTCTCACACTGAAAATGCTGTGACAAAAGTAGAGCATCTTGAATATTTCTTGACTTCAGGAAAAATAATTAGCCTTTCCTTGGCTCGGTTTCTCCACCTATAAATGAGGGTTCATTCATTCAACAGAGATTTATTGAGGATCTTCTACGTGCCAGCACTCATTTGCCACAGGGTTACAACAGTGAATAAAACAGACAGAATTCCTTTTCTCAAAACAGTTATATTCTGGGATACGAGACAAATAAATATATGCTGGGGTGATATGTGCTAATAATAAAAGTTTTTTAAAAATAGGAAAAAGAATGGCTGGGAGGGTGCTATTTTAAAGAGCGTGGTCAGAGGCTGACATTTGAGTGAAGACTTGAGTGAAATGAAGGCAAGAACCTTCATTCCGAAGGTCTTTGTTCTGAAGACTTCTGGGACAGAGGGTTTCAGGCACAGGGACCAGCAAAGTTGCTGCAAAGGCTCTGAGGTAGGGAGTGCTTGTATTCAAAAAGCGGAAAGGAGGCCTGTGTAGCTGAAGCCGAGTGAAGCAAGAGAGGAAGTAAGAAATGAGATGAGAGGGGAAGAGAGAAGTGGGGCAAAGCACAATGGCTGTTTAAGCTGTGGAAAGAAGGGTTTTAAATTTTAACTCAACCAGATGTGAGGCAACTGGAGGGTTTGAGCAGATGAGTGACATGACTTGACATTGCTTTTAAAATGATCGATCCAGTTGCTGCAAGGAAATGGATAAAGGGAGGAGCAAAGAGACCAGATGGGAAGCTCTTGCAATCATCCTAGGGTGGACAAAGGTGGCAGAGATGGCAGTGGTGAAAAGTGGGTGGATCTGGGTTACATTTTGAAGATACAGAGAGCTTTCTGATTGATTGGCTGTGAGGAGGGATACCGAATAAAATACAGGATGCCCAGTGAAATTTGAACCTCAGATAACTAGCAAATAATGTTTCAGTGTTTAAGTGTGTCCCAAATCTCGCTTGAGCCTAACTTATGCTAAAACACTATGTATTGTTTATCTGCAATTCAAAGTTCACTGGGAATCTTGTATTTTTATTTGCTAAATATGACAACCCTAGATGTGGGCCTGAGAAAAGACAGGAATCAAGGATGACTCCCACACTTTAGCGTGAAAAACCACAAGAATGGAATTGCCCCTTTTAGAGAGGGAAATATTTAGTGAGGGGAAGACATAATCTAAGTGTTCAAATTTAAACATGTTAAGATCGAAATACTTATTAAACATCCAAAGAGAAATATTGCATAGGCAATATAAATGAGTCTGGAGTTTAGGGGCGAGGTCTCAGGTGAAAGATATACTTTTAGTAGTAGACAAGATATAGAAGGCATTTGAAGCCATAAGACTGAATGAGATCCCCTAGGAAGTGAGTATAGTTGCAGAAGAGAAGAGCCTCTGAGACTGATCCTGGGACCCACCAGTGCGCAGAGGAACCAGCCAAAGAAAGGAAAACAGATCTTTATTCATAGAACTCTTTTTTTTTTAAATTTTATTTATTTATTTTCAGCTGTGTTGGGTCTCCATTGCTGCGTGCGGGCTTTCTCTAGCTGTGGTGCGTGGGCTTCTTATTGTCGTGGCTTGTCTTGTCACGGAGCACGGACTCTAGGCCCACGGGCTTCAGTAGTTGTGGCTCATGGGCTCAGTAGTTGTGGTGCATGGACTTAGTTGCTCCATGGCATGTGGGATCTTCCCGGACCAGGGATCGAACCCGTGTCCCCTGCATTGGCAGGCAGATTCTTAACCACTGTGCCACCAGGGAAGTCCTTATTCATAGGGCTCTTAATTCGTAGGTCTTAGGGGATAAATGAACACATGTAACATACTTAGAACCACTTAGGAAGTGCTTAATAAATGTGAGCCTCTATTACTTATTTATTTAACAACCTGATTCCCTAAGGATTTGAATGAGATAAGATTCATTAATTCCAGAAATATGTACTGAGTGCCTACTGTCTGCTAAACACTGATCTGGGTGCTGGGGAAATGGCAGTGACAAAATGGACAGAATTCTATGTCTTCTAGTGAGGTGAGGGAGGTACAGACAATCAACAAAATAATTAAGTAAAATATATACTATATCAGATAGAGAGGAGATTTCCACAGCTGAAAGTAAAGTGCTGGGGGCAGGGATAAGGTGGAAACGTTTTTGATCTGATGTTCTTGGGAAGCATTACTTACATGGTGACATTTGAAGGTGAAGTAGAAGAGCAAATGAGGGAGTAGAATTCCTGGCAGAGGGAACAGCAAGTGCAAAGGCCCTGAGGTGGAAGCCTGCTTGATGTGCCCAAGAAGCTGGGGTGACTCGAGCAGTGTGAGTGAAGGGGAAGAGTAGCAGGCAATGAGGTCTGGGCAGGGGGGCCTTGCAGGTCCTGTGGGGCCGTATAAGTCATCGTCCTGACTTTGGCTTTTACTCCCAGAGAGACAGGAGTGGGTGGAGGTTTAATTGACCTCCACCTGCCTCCCATTTTATAAGAATTTTTGTTAAGCCAAATTTTCCTGTGAGGAAACACTAAAAACAGAATGCTAGTTATATTCAAAGTCACTAAAAGCAAACAATTGGGTGCAATTTGTAACGACTTGGCCTTAGGAATTTAAAAATTCATTCATTCTTGGGACTTGCTGGCAGTCCAGTAGTTAAGACTCCACGTTCCCAATGCAGGGGGCGTGGGTTCAATCCCTGGTTGGGGAACTAAGATCGCGCATGGTGAGGCCAAAAAGAAGAAAAATAAATTCATTCATTCAACAAGCATTTTTTGATCACAGGAAATAAAAACAGGCACTATGACACTGATAAAAGTGATGACACCAAGCCTAAATGTGTAGTATTTATGTAACAAATATAATGCCCTGTCCTGGATTAATGTCAGTTTAAAGAAGTGCTGCCCAAGTAGGAATTCCAATGGCCTCATTTTACAGATAAGGAAATTGAGGCCAGAAATGTTAGGCAGCTTCCCCAAGGTCAGACGGTGGAGAAAGTGGTGCTACAGAGGGGTCTACAAACCACGGGATGCCTCCTCTTTTCTTCTTCAACCTCTGTTGGCACAGGATATGGTATTGGGTAAAGTAATACAGTTCAGCTAAAAAAGTGCAGGCAGATTCCCATGATGTTCTGCTATTCAATAAAAGAGCTGGTGGTGAAAAGGCCATCCCCTCCCTTCTTCCCTTTGCCTGTATCAAAATGCAGAAAGTGGTCTCTGTAGAAATTCAAGCCCATTGTTACTGCTGCTGAGCCATTCAGCTGCGTGGGTCAGTGCAACTCAAGGAGTGTCTCATTGAGGTGCAGGCATCATGGAAAAGCTGCCCAGCCCGGGACAAGGGATTTAATTTGCTGGCCTCATTTTTTATATCCTGAAAATGAAAGATGCAAAGGGAGGATCTCTGAGGTCTCTTCCAGCTTGGAAATTTTAAGATTCTGATGGGAGAGCTGCTTGGGATTTAGTGCATAAAGGAGACATAGGTGGAGGAAAATGTGCCTCCTCTATTCTTTATTTTCTATGTGGCTAAAGCTGGTACCTGAAATGTAAGTAACCTGTGTCTTCTGACCCTTTAAAAAAATCTTTCTCTCTCTTTCTATTTAACCTTCCTCCTTTTTAATGTCTTTTGTTTTCTCTGATTCACAGTCAACTTTGGGTTTCTATGACCCTTTAAAAGACTTGAGCCAACCTTTCTTGTAAACTGTTGGGGGCGTGGGAAGAAAGGAAGAAAAAAGTTCTTGTTTCCAGGTACACCGTCTCAGAGCAGCATCTGTCCTCAATTTGGACAAAGCAAATGAAAGGGGAAAGGAGGTCTTATTGATTGGAAGAAAACAGAGACGGCAAAGCACAGAAGCTTCTCTTTGGCCAGCCTCGCAATTGTGTTCCCCCTTCTTTGCTGTCCTCCCAAGGGCTACACCCCACACTCCCACCGAGGTTCTCATGACATTGACAGTTTAGCTGGAAAACCAAGTCCCACTCCTGGGGGGATTTCTTGCTGCCTTCCCACCGACTGTCTATCCTGTAGCCTGGGAGGGCTGTCAGCACACAGAGAGAACAAGGCAAGGCCAGGACAGCAGGTGCCCGGCGACTGCCTGCTCCCAGCAGCCCCTTGTGGCCAGGTGTGGCCAGCCAGCCTGTGAAACAAGAGACAATCCAGTCCCCGCAGACTCTCGGCCACCCCGACTCATTACTGTGTAACTAGGGCACTGGGGCTTTCTGGGGCCTGCTGCAAACATTCTTGCGCACAGAGACTGTCTCTTCCTCGAGTGGGGCTGAAAAGATGGATGCTGTGGGCTTTTGTTCTCTCCTTGCTTCTCCTTCTCCTCTTCTCTCTCTTTCTCTGCCACTTCTGAACATGGAGGGTTTACCCAAGAGTGACGCAAGCGTTCCCAACTAGCTGTTGACACACCAGGTAGACACACCTGTCTCAATGACTCCTCAATATAAACACCCAGTGCTCATTGCCTAGGGGACTGGACGAGGTGTGAGACATTTTCTTTATGCTCCTTCCTGCAAAGACTTTTTTTGGTGACTTCATGAGTCAGTTGGATTATTGTGTTTGGATTCTCTCTCTTGCTTTCTGTCTGATACTCTAGTGAGGTGTTGGAGGGCTTTGTTTCAAATATCATACTTAATCTGAAGTGATGCATGGTGGGATCGTTACTAAATCAGGACTCAATTTCACAGGGATTTAGAAAAAAAGAAAGTCAGCCAGTAACCTCCACGGAATGACATACAAAAGTCTTCTCTAAGACCCTTCTCCTCACTAAGGTAGGGAGTCCTAAAAAACTTAGAGCCCCAGAGAAGTTCATCTGCAAGGACTTTTTCACATGACCAACAATGAATCTCTTTTCCAAGTAAAGCCACAGAGCCGGGCTCCAGTGCTGTACTTTTTTGACACAGGTACAATGAGGAAGACTTCTCTTCCCTCACAGTGGGAGAGGGTATAGTGGTGAATATGCACTGGGGGCCCAGTAGGGCTTGCTGCAATCCTGGGTGGGAGAAACAACCATTTCTGCCGTCTCCCCAGGGCTGGGCCTGTAAGCATCACTTTGTTTTGTTTTTTTTTTTTGACTGCTTTGGGTCTTTGTTGCTGCGCGTCGACTTTCTCTAGTTGCGGTGAGCTGGGGCTACTCTTAGTTTTGGTACACTGGCTTCTCACTGCAGTGGCTCCTCTTGTTGCAGAGCACGGGCTCTAGGTGCCCAGGCTTCAGTAGTTGCAGCATGTGGGCTCATTAGTTGTGGCTCGATGGTTCTAGAGCGCAGGGTCAGTAGTTGTGGCGCATGGGCTTAGTTGCTCCGCGGCATGTGGCATCTTTCCGGACCAGGGCTCGAACCCATGTCTCCTGCATTGGCAGGCAGATTCCTAACCACTGGGCCACCAGGGAAGTCCCCAGCATCACTTTTTTGGCAGCTGCACAGAACGCTGCTTCTCCACACAGCTATGGAGAGACAGGCCCTCAAGGCAAAGGCCCTGGAGAGACCATGATGACAACTAGAAAGTGTACAGTGTCCACCCTCAACCTCTTCTCCTCAGGCCGGTCCCCAAGAGCAGTGCATCTTGGGTTTAGTTCAATGACCGCTGTGACCTTGGACTCCACCAGCACATGGGGTGAGGGTCTCCTGAAGTGGCCTCTAGTTTTCTTTGTGTGGATTTACATGAGATACTTCTGCTGTTTCAATTTAATAAATTTTAATGAGATTTCTTAAAAAAACGCCAATCTTTTTTTTTGAAGAGGAGGAGGTTTGTTATTTTGTGGTAAAACTTGATATTTAATTGAACACAATGGTAGAGATGGTATATTCTTTTACCATTGATGAAAAAAATGAATTTAACACAATTCTGGGAACAGAAATGTAAATACTCCTCTGTCTTGAAAACTAAAGAATTAGGCGAAGTATGTCTTTATTATAATCAGAAGTGGATCTTATAAAGTTCTATAGAAATAGAAAGCCACATATCTAAAATGTGCCTAAACATTCAACCTTAAATTTATGAAATCTTCCTCTTCTAAATTAAAAATCTACTAAGTCTAAACTAAAAAAAAAAAAACAAAAAAAACTATAAACTAAAAAGTCTACTTAAAATCGTGGAAAAGCCAATATCACCCCTACTAAATTCTGGTGTGCAAATCCTGTAAACCACATCTATGCAGCTTTGTAGTTTCCTTGGTGTGTTATGGAGAAGGTCTTGGTTTTGGTGTCAAGGGAGGGTTAGGATCCCTGCCCCACATGGTACTTAATCTCTTGGTGCCTCACCGGGAGAGATTATAACGCCTACAACACAAGATGGCTGTCAGGACTCAATAAGGCGATGACAAATAGCATCTTGCTTGGCTGAGTACTTGCTGCCACGTGAGTGAACAAGATCTTTACCTTCCCTTCCCTTGTTGACCTTTGACACTGTGAAGAACCCTGGGAGGCAGACCTTACCCCAATGAACCACTAGATGGCACTATTTGGAGACGCCTTCATCTACCACCTAAAAGCATCAGAATTTATTAATACCACCATCCCAACTCCTCAATGTTTACCTAAGTGTTGGTGATCCCATCACTAGCTTCTGTACCTCCTAACTTAAGCCCAGTCATTGAGGGATGAATTACTTGGACTGATACTACTCTATTAGCCAGGCACATACTCCATCTAGACCTGTAGTATGGAATGTAGTCCATGGAAAGAGTGAGGTAGAAAGAAGAGGAAAGAAAGACAAGGAGAGTGAAAGAGAAGCAAAAAGGAAAGGTCAAGAGGGAAAGAGAGAGACAGAGACAGAGAGGCAGAGAAAGAGAGAGGGACAGAGAGAGGCAAAGGACAGAACAAGAACCTGGGAGAAGGAAAGGGGAAGTGATTCACATTTGACTGAAAAGGGGAGGGCTTTATTTTTGTTTCACATGCTGTGAAGCCAAAAGAGATGCCTCCTCTCCTTTGTAGGCCAAGAGGCTTTGAGGGCTGTGTCCAGGGAGCAGCCTCTGAATGCTGAGCCATACACACCTGGGCCAAGACTGAACCCACACCCGGTTACTTTTCAACTGTCAGAGATATCTTCTCCTCCCTGAGTTGCAGTGGTGGGATAAGTGAGAACATAGCTTAGGGTTACTAGGAAGTTTGGAGTGTGAGGGCAGGTATGCATCCATTGTTAATTCAGAATTAACTCTGTTAATTCTGAAGGAGAAGCCATTCATGAGATGTGAGAACATTTTAGGCTTAAGGTTAATTCTTCAAGACAATGAGCTGCCTGTCACTGGGAGGCAGGCAGGCTGGGGTTTTTAGGATGATGGGGGTGTGGGTGTGGGAGTCGTGCACTGAACAAGAAGGTCTCCCAGAGTCCTGTTGTCCCCAAAACATGAAAAACAGGACTGTAGTGGTGGGACACTGACTGGCATTCTTTGCCTACATCCCATCCATTGGGTCTGAATCTGGGGCTGCAGGTGGGTACAGGGGAAAGAGGCAGCAACCATTCAAGGTAAGATATAAGTCTTCTTGCCTCTGAGGTCACTTTTGCAGGTTTCACCTCCTCTGTGCTGGGGGAGGGAGAGGAGAGGAGGGGTTGAGCGTGTACTGAGCAGTCCCTGAGACGGGAAAATCTAAAAAGGAGTCAACATGTGAACTTGCCACTTTGAGAATGCGATGCCATTGCGATATCTCACTGAATATTTGCAGTTGACTCAGCCTAAGAGCATGAAGTACATATTCTCCTGAGACTGGAGGAAAACATGCCCCCCTGTGCCAGTGCATGATTAATCAACGTGCTTCTTTGCTTCGCCTTTATCCTCACCATTGATGCTATTGTTTTAGTGCATGTTCATTGCTGCTAAAGCCTGCTTAGTTGTCAATAATGAATTTTCTAGAACATTTGTTAAGGAGCTTGAAGGCAAACAGTCTGGGTTGCATCTTGGCCCAGTGGCCTTGGGTAATTGACTTGATCTCTACAAATCTCAGTTTCTCCATCTGTTAGGTGGAGCCAGGTTATCTTCATGCCTCGTAGAGCCCTGTAAGAAGTAGATGAGATAGTCTAAAAGACAGTCACTCTAGTGCCTGATACAGACTTATCAATGAAACAATTATTATAACATAGACAACTTTTCTTTTTGCATTTCTGCAATATTTCAAAAGGAGCCTTAATGAATATACCATGAACATATGAATTTATTTGCATGCTTTCTTGTAGAGGTCAATTTACTATTGATTTTGAAAGGCGATTTACAAAGCAGACACAAGAAATTACAGTGTGATAAAAACTGACTCAAGAACTACGAAAGTACAGAGTTAGTGGAAGCTGGAGCACACACCAGAAGAAGAGGAAAACTGCTACCTCATGGCAAGAATAACCACCAAACCCTAGATAGATTAATGAGATTTGCTTTACTACACTTGCTAAGTAGCCATGCTCCCCATGAAAATATGTGTTCAGCAGGCACGTGGATACCACAATGTCTCAGTCAATTGGAACTAATAAAGGAAAACTTACTCAGATTAATAGTCTAATAATTCTTTGAGAAAAATGAATAAATTTTAAGTCCATTTCCACACTAGCTCCAACAATAAAATGTAATCTTATTTTAGCAGATCTCAAACAATGCTTTGTGATTTGACTTGGAAACTGAGTTCACATTTTTCATCTTTTGTTTCAACCAAAGGCAACTCTGGAAAATGCTTACTGGAAAATACTTGCTGGTGGCCAATCTCTAAATGGTAATCTGTCATTCAAACATATTAATAAAGCTCTTCCCCATGCTGTCTAGACAAGCAGGACTCATTTTATTTTTAGTGTGCAGAAATTCTTTCATTGTTAAAATGTTTCAGGGACTCTCATGTGATATGTGTGGGTTTTGGCTTTCCAGCAACTTTGTTTCCTTTCACAGGACCCTTTCTTCCTTTCTTTTTTTTTTTATTAAGGTATAGTTGATATCTAACATTATATAAGCTTCAGGTGTACAACATAGTGATTCACAATTTTTAAATGTTATGTTCCACTTATAGGTATTAGAAAATATTGGCTAGATTCTCTGTGTTGTACAATATATCCTTGTTACAGGAGTTTTGGCCTTTGTGCTTGGAAGAAGTGGCAAGGGCAGGCAGGACACATGAATCTGGGTGAAAGCAATCACAAGTCCCGTTCCTCTGGTCACAATGGTTAACTCAGAGATGGTCAAATCACCTGTTCAGAGCTTGGAGATAGAATGAGACCTTTGCTGGGAATTCTGGGAAAGATTCCCATTGCCTTCTGCTGGACTGAGTGTTGAGAGATGAGAACCTGAAATTGAGCATCCCCTCCCTGAGCCTTAGAAAGGAGCTGCTCTGGAGAAGCTGAGCGAAGACATGAGGAAAGACTGGTTCCTGGTGACCTCTTTGGAGCCATCTCTTAACCTAGACTTTTTAAGTGAGACAATAACTTTTCCATGCGTTAATCCAGTTTGAGTTTGAGTTTCTATCACATGCCACCAAGAAATCAATGCTTATCACACAGGACTGTTGTGTAGATTAATGAGATAATCCAGGAGGAAGCACTCAGCACAGTGTCTGGCATAGGGGAGCTCAATGTGCCTTACCCACCTCCACCAGCCCCAGCAGCCCCAGGAGTCACTAACATGGAGTATTAGGATGCTCAAGGAAGCTTCATGAAGGGTCTGAAGGTTCAGAAAGGGCAGGGAAACGTGGAGAAGAGAGACTGGGAAGGGATGAGAATTTCGGGTAGAGGGAGTAAAAGTAGGAATGGATAATGCATACTTGGGGCATGGTGAGACAGCCAATCAACAGAATGAGAGGAAAACAGATCAGCCAGCCGGGCTGAGGCCTGGATGACTGCAGGGCCTAGGTGCTGGCTAAGGAGCTTAGACTTTGCCCTGTAAGATGCAAGGAGATATTGACCGCCTGGCTTGACCCGACAAATCAGCATTAATCTGACAAATCCCTGCGTGCTGTCAGTGATGTGGTGTGGAGGCCATTTCTGAGGCTGCTGCAGTGACGGAGGTGAGGAAGGGCAGCTGTTTCTCAGCACTGTGCACTTAGCCCTTCCATTCATGACCTGTTCTTTACAGAGGATGAAATACCAGCCTCCAAGCACCAGATGCCTATTAGCCTTTGTCCCTGAGCAAGAAGAATGGAGATTCTATGGCATTCACTTTAGCTGGCTGGATGATTATCAGTTTTCTGTTTCTGCTCTCTCACCACGCCCTCTGACTCACCCTGCGTGCTGCTATAGGCCTGTGTTACTTTTCAGAGTTTTGTATGAAATTTCTTTTCTTCTACCCATATCTCATTTTAAGTAGTGCATGCAATTTATATTGCTTCACACTTACTTTTCCTGAGGTTGGAAATCAGTCCTGGTAGAATCTTTCTCACTAAAGCAAAGAGGAAGTAAGTCGTTAGTCGTTAATTTGGCACAAAGATTTTATGAAAATGTCAAAGGTAGAGCAAAGCAAAAGGTTCCTTTTCATAACTGTGAATGTGGTGTTGTGGAATAAGTCCTGGTGAGGGTCAGGAGGCCTGAATTCTTGTCTTAGCTCTTTTGCTAACCATCCTGTGGCCTTGGACATGCTCCTTGATATTTCTGCCCCTGAGTTTTCTTATCCATTAAATGAAATGGCTCCATCTGAGGCACTCTAAATTTGCTCCCAGTTCTATAATTCGAAACATCTGTCTGGAGAGTCAGCAGTTGAATGCAGTTCTCGAACAGAATAAGGGAAAGTGAAGGCCTTTGCGCTGTGTCTGACTGAGCCCCTCAGGTGTGGTCCTTACTTGGATCCATTGTTGCAAAGTAGCCTGACGGGGACAAACTTTTAGGAAGCACTACGTTTTATTCAACTGTATTTGGACCCAGACATAAAATGGAGCCCCCATTACAGATTGTTTCCCCCATAATTAAGTAGGAGTATAGTTTAAGGAGCTTCAGTAGTCTCCCAGAGAGAACCTATGAGATGTCATGCTTAGAACAGCTCAAATTCCCTCTGCTACTTATAGGCTGGATGACTTGCAAAAATACTTAACTGATTTGATCCTTTGTTTCGTTACGTTTAACTGGAGATAGTAACACAAATCTGATGGATTTATTTTGAGGGTTAAATGAAGTATGTAAATGTGTTTAACACATACCTGATACTTAGCAAGAGCTCGAGAAGTAGTGGTAAAACTGCTAATTTCACAGGATTATTTTCTGAAGCCTTAGTTTCTCAATCATGGAACTGGGTCTAAATATTGACAGCTCCCGTTATCTCCACCCAAACTAACTAATCAAGAATGTAACTAATTTATGCAACACAGTGCCGTAGACCCTTGGTGTGTATCACAGCCTAAGATTTTCTTTAATACCTATGGCTTCTTTTTCTGCTATTTATCTTGAATTCTGGAAGACAGTTTAACCTACTATTGACTAACAGAGGGTTTACTGGTGGGTTACTACTTACAGGGAGTGCTTGAACACTTGCTGGGGTTTCGTGGTGCTACACCTGGCCCAAGGAGACAGAAGACAATTATGCTTAGAAGCTAAAATGAAAAGTATTATGAAACTTCAAGGTACTTCCATGAAAACAGTCAAGGAAACAGAGGCTAAAGATTAATAGACAATTAGTGATTGTAGGAGCTCTTGACATCGTAAAGGTCATCATAAACAACAGCTTAGACTGGAAGAATGGACCTACAATTACATAAACTGTAGCTGGAATCATTCAATTATTTCAAGGAATGTAAGGAGGAGCAGGGAAAAACAGTTGCCAGTGTAGAATCTAAGAAATTCAGCTCCCTACGGGCAGGGCTGTAAGGACGTGCATAGCCAGCTGACTCAGCTACGTCTCCCATTTCCAGGAAATGATTAGTCCCTTACACTAAATACAGTATGTGTATAGAGTACAAAGTATGTTGGCGTTATCCTTTTAATTTTTAACTTTAAAATATATCAATAGATTCTGGGTATCTCTCCATGTCAGCATATATATAATCTATCTCATTCTTTCTAAACGCTCGATAATATTCCTTTGTATTAATTTACTGTAATTTTCCTGGTTAGTCCTCTATGGACATCTGGGTTGTTTTAAAGTTTCTGTATTACAAACAATACTGCAATTGCCATAATGCCCTTAGAAGATTCTATACTAATTTACACCGCTGTCTGGTTTTGGAGAATGTTTTCTTTCTCTATGTCCTCACCAGCGTGAGGAATTATCAAGTGTTTTAAATGTGTTGTGATTTATAAGTGAAACTAATGTTTTATTGTTTAATTTGCAGTTCTTTAATATTAATAAACTTGGATATCTTCTTATGTTTGTAGGATATTTGCACTTCAAATTCTGTGAGCTCCTGGTTCATGTTATTTACCCATTTTTCTTGTAGGTGTATTTATAACACTAAAAACTTGGAAATAACTAAGTTGTTTAATACGTTTAATATATTTCATGCAATAGAATACTATGTAGTCATTAAAAACTATATTTTCAAAGGATTTTTAAAAGATGGAAACATTCATTATATGGTAAGTGGAATATAAAGTCATACATAAATAAAATGGAATATAAAATCATACATAATGTATCATACTTGTTTTGTTTTTAAAAATACATAGAAAAAAAGCCTGGGAGAAAATGCCTACATATATTAATGTGATTTGGAGAGTTGAAATTATAGGTAATGTTAAAACTCTTTTCATAAATTTTATTATTTTCCAAAGTTACTACAAAGCACATTTACTCACGTGGTCAGAATGAACAAAAATGGTGTAGTTTTGTGATATGACTGACGTCGAACACTTGTACTCTTCTGTGCTTCAAGGGCACTGGTGCTCAGCACCTGAGATTATTATCACAGGGGCTCTTTAAGGAAGGACGGAACCCAATCAAAAAATGGGCTGAAGATCTAAATAGACATTTCTCCAAGGAAGACACACAGATGGCCAAAAAGCACATGAAAAGATGCTCAACATCGTTAATTATTAGAGAAATGCAAATCAAACCTACAAGGAGGTATCACCTCACACCCATCAGAATGGCCATCATCAAAAAGTCTACAAACAAAAAATGCTGAAGAGGGTGTGGAGAAAAGGGAACCCTCTTACACTGTTGGTGGGGATGTAAATTGGTGCAGCCACTATTGGTGCAGCAACCTAAATGTCCATCGACAGATGAATGGATAAAGAAGATGTGGTACATATATACAATGGAACATTACTCAGTCATAAAAAAGAATGAAATAATGCCATTTGTAGCAACATGGACGGACCTAGAGATTATCATACTAAATGAAGTAAGTCAGAGAAATATCATATGATACCACCTATATGTAGGATCTAAAAAAAGATACAAATGAACTGATTTACAAAACAGAAATAGACTAACAGACATAGAAAACAAACTTATGGTTACCAAAGGGGAAAGGAGGGGGTGGGGAGGGATAAATCAGGAGTTTGGGATTAACAAATACACACACTACTATATATAAAATAGATAATCAACAAGGACCTACTGTATAGCACAGGGAACTCTACTCAATAATCTGTAATAATCTATATGGGAAAAGAATCTGGAAAAAGCTAGATATGTGTATGGCTAAATCACTTTGCTGTACACCTGAAACTAGCACAATGTTGTAAATCAACTATACTCCAATATAAAATAAAAATTAAAAAAATATATAGCCATTAAAAAAAAAGGAAGGATGGAACTGTCTGTAAGATGACTGAGTGAGTAGAAAAAAGGCAGCTAACTGTCCCTGCGTCGTCCAAATGGGGTCCGTGCCACACTGGTGGGCCATAAGTGTCCTCTGCCACCCACTGACCGACAAAACCAAAAGCAAGTTCCTTGGTCTTGGTTTTGGTTTTGGTTTTGGTTTTGGTACTTGTGAGTGACTCAAATGTACATCCAAGGATTTCATTTTTATGTAAGATTTAGTTATGTACCACAGGTAACCTCCTGAATAAATTATTAAGGATGATTACAATTTGATATTTATAAAGGAAATGGCAGTGTTTCTAGGGCAATTCAAGTTTCCACACATTTTCCAGCCTTTCAAATCCAAATAAGTGCCTCAGCCCTCATCTTGGAAGGTCTTACCAAGGCCTTCTGGTTGTCGTCCATCCCATCTTGTTTTGCTTGGCGGTTCCTGGTTTCCCACTGGTTACCTCTGGCGTTCTTGCCATCACTCTGCAAACTGAAGATTTCTCTCCCAGCCGCTTCCTAATTCCCCAGGATCACCAAGCAAGGCTGCTGGCTTAACAGACTGAATATTGGAGGCTTCACAGTGCAGAAAAGGAAAGCTTGGGGGATGGTGACGGCATATGAGCATCATGAATACTGCCTCTCTCCTGTCCCTGGCTGGCATCTACTCTCTGCAAATCAGAGCCTCTTCTCCCATCTTTGCTCCATGGGGAGTCCCCACCCCTTGGTCCCCAGTGCTTCCTCCTACCCAGTCCGGGGACACCCTAGGAGCTCTCAGCACAACAGATGTGTATCTCTGTCCAAAGAAAGTAGCTTTTTTAACACAGAGAAGTTTTAGCCTTGTTTTGTCCAAACCACTCCTGCCCTTTCTACTTAAGTGTAAGTAGAACACCCATTAAAGTGTTTTCCCAATTAAAAAAAAAAATCTGTTCTGGACTTCCCTGGTGGCACAGTGGTTAAGAATCCGCCTGTCAGTGCAGGGGATGGGTTCGAGCCCTGGTCCAGGAAGATCCCACATGCCGCGGAGCAACTAAGCCCATGCGCCACAACTATTGAACCTGTGCTCTAGAGCCTGCGAGTCACAACTACTGAAGCCCACGCACCTAGAGCCCATGCTCCGCAACAAGAGAAGCCACCGCAATGGGAAGCCCGCGCACCACAACCCAGAGTAGCCCCAGCTCACCGCAACTAGAGAAGGCCTGTGCACAGCAACAAAGACCCAACACAGCCAAAAATAAATAAATAAATAAATAAATAAATTTATATTAAAAAAAAGAGTTATGTTGATCTAGATGTTTAAAAAAAATAAAATCTCTTCCAAAGAAGAATTCTGCAGTCACTCAAAGTAAGGAGCATAAACAGCAAAGGGTCCTTAAAGCAGCAGGGTTTCCCCTCCTACTCTAGATTTTGCTGAGTTCTCTCATTCACTTCTCTGTTAAAGTTGCTGCCATACAAGGCTTGTAAAGATAAAAGGCTTCTCTTGTGAGTGTGGACACCGAGATACTGTGATTTCAGCAAACTGGGGGAGAATTCTTTGTGAGCATCTTGCTGTCTTAGGTGATTGTAATTTTTGACTGATGTTTTTCTTTTTAATTATACATTACTTTTAGTTTAACTTCAAGGTTTACTTTGTTGTAGGTAGTTTAACTCAACGGTGGGTAGCGGTGAATATTTTTATCAGTAATGTTGGGGTCCATCATATTTCAATAACTTGATTTTTGAGATACCTTATATTGTGTTTCATGTAAGAATCATCTAATCCTCTACTGTTAGAGTAGATAGATAGACACATGATTGTTCTCCCTCTCATTTGTTTATATAAAACACTCCATTGTTTTCATTGATTTCCTTTCCTAAAGGATGTGGGAGTAGGTGGCCTAGAAGAGCAGGGGATCTTTTGCAAAGTCTAACAAGTTTGAGAGACACTGATGTAGGGACAAGTGATGTTAAAACTACTTAGCAATTGGTAGGGACTTCCCTGGTGGTACAGTGGGTAGGGCTCTGCACTCCCAATGCAGGGGGCCCAGGTCGGGGAACTAGATCCCACATGCATGCCGCAACTAAAGATCCTGCATGCATCAGCAAGGATCCCACATGCTGCAACTGAGACCTGGTGCAACCAAAATAAATAAACAAATAAAAATAAATCTTAAAAAAAAACTACTTAGCAATTGGTAAAACGTGCGCACAGATCAATTGGGAGGACTCTAGCTGTTAGGGTGGAGCCAAATCCTAGAGTTCGAATCCTGGGACAGAGTTAACTCTTTAGTTACTGGGTCCTGGATAGATCCAGGGCTCCTGGGGGATGGGGGCACCTGGTAGGGTCCACAGTGGCTGTTTACCAACCAGTATGGAAGTATTTTAATATTTTAATAGTCAACGGGGTCTTATCAGTGCGTACCTGCTAAGTGTCAGTGCTGAAAGTAAAGATAGAGAATTATAGAATCCCTGAGTTGGGAGATACTGGAAGTCTCTAAAGAAATCATCTAAGTGATGCCTCCAGACAATGAATTCCTCAAAAAGCAAAGACCACGTGCTTCCCACAGTGACAGCCACACCACAGATGCTCCATGACTGATGACTGGTTCAATGAGGGAATGAGCCAGCCCTCACTGCTGTGCACTTCGCAAGTTGTCACTGGTCTTTTCTGATTATCTTAAGTGATAGGAAACTCATTATCATGCAAGGCTGCTGGTGATTTTCTTTGTGAATCCCTCCCATTTTTTGCATAGGAAAATTTTGATTTCAAATAATTTTACTCTTCTTTTGTTTTCTGATAAATGTTTACAGCAAATATCTGGACTTCTCTTTGTATATTATACATATATTAAATGTGAAATATATATTAACATTTGTCTAGTATATATATTTCTCTTCTGATTTCTGCCTCTTTTCAGAAAACCTTCTTTTCCTATCATATTCCTTAGTCTCAACATTTTCTATTCTTTATGCTTTAGCAATAGCAGATGACAATTACTAGCTGGGAGGTGGTGATGTGGATGCAAGAGGTACAGCAAAACCAAAGGGTGAAGGACAGACAGAAGGGGCATAGAAGAAACCTCACTAGCACTGAGCATTCCTTCCTGTGGCCTTAAGCTAAGATCAGCTCTCTTTGGTGGAATCATTTACATGGACCTTGAACACTGGAGCTCTTCAGAGGGTGGGGCAACAATTACTGCTCTTGGAAGAGCTGACGGCTTTGACAGCCTGGAATTATTGGCACGTGAGTGTGCTGGAGAGAGCAGTCCTGCCAGAGGCCCAAGCTAATCACGACAAGGTTTATAGGGACATACAGTAGCCTTACTGTGACGGAGGGAGATGTTTATCTTGTTAAATTGCCTTTGAATCCCTTTTGGAGCTGAATTTGCAATATTCTCCATGTTTAGTATGGGTATGATTTTTATTGCTCTTGTTAATGATAATGAGAACAAAATGCAAAGTACTTAACATACATCTTTCTATTTGTTACAACACCACCAGGACGTGGACATTATTATTCTCATTTCACAGATGAAGACCACACAGGAAATAAGAAGAGCCAGTCAATAAATAGATCTAAAGTCTGTAGACCCCTCCCTCTTTACATGGATTTATGCCAAGTAACATAAAAAGCCCTGGTAGCTCTTGACCGGGGCAAGGGTGTAGGCTCGCACGCTTCCCAACTCCGGAAAGATAGAGGAAGTTTTTAAGTTTCAGATTTCCTTCTACTTTCAAAAAAGAGGAACCTTAGTATTATTTCATTTCAAGCATAGCAATGAGAAAAAGGTTCAAGAAAAGGTGCAGTTCTAAGACTGCAGGAGTAAGAAGAAAGGAAATTTTATAGCTATCTAAACACCCCCAAAACGCAGGGGACTTACATAGTCAACCTGCTGTGAAGGAATAACAGGCTCGTGTTACATTTTAGAAATGACACTGAGACTGCAAATAGTCACAGCTGCCAACAGCACTGGCCTGACTTATTCGGTCATTGGAGAGATGCCCATGTGAACACACAGACACATGCATGTACACACAGGATATGTGTTTACTCAGTCCTCATTACTCATAGAATCCATATTTGTGAATTTGCCTACTTGCAAAAATTTATTTGTAATCCCTCAAATTCACACTCAGGGCACCTTGGTGTCATTCACAGACAGGCACAGAGCAGTGGAAAATTTGAGTTGCCAGACGTGCACTTTCCCTGCTGAGGCCAAAGTGACTCTCTAGCTTCCTGTCTCAGCTCTCATACTATGAACCGTGTCCTTTTCGTGGCCTCTATCATGCCATGTTACTCACATTTTTGTGCTGTTTGTTGGTGATTTCCCTAGTTCAAATGGTCTCCAAGTGTCTGCAGTGTTCCTGAGCACAGAAGGCTATGATGTGCCTTATGGAGAAAACGTGTGTTAGATGAGCTTCGTTCAGGCGTGACTTATAGTGTTGTTGGCCATGAGTTCAGTGTTAATGAAACACCAGTGTATATTAAATAAGGGATCTTTTAGACACAAAAACACACAAAATAAGGTTATGTATTCATCAGTTGACTTAAGCATTGCAACAAGAGACTCACAGGACCTAACTCTGTATTTCCCCTAGCATCAATGGTTCAATATTTGCCAATTTGGTGTTTGTGGCACTTTTATAGGACATAACTACCATGAATAACTGTACGAATCAACTGTATGTTTATAGTGTGTTGTGCATGTGCATGTATGCATATGTGTATTTGTGTAGCACCTCATATGCTAATTCAGTGAGGCCCTGAAATTGTAATTCTGTTATTCAGTGATAAATGATTTTTAGAGAAAACTATTACCATTCCAAAATGTACATTTTTAAAAACTAGGGCTTAAAGATCCTACAATTCATCTTTTGTTTCACTAGCAATATTTTTGATCAGCGATCATTTGATTGTACCAGCATGATAATGTTGCTTAACTACTGCTTGGAAGGGTGGGTGTATGTGGGCTAAAATTGTGAATATTATTGCAAAAACGCTTACTTGGAATACGACTGCATTCCAAGCAACATTTTCACTCCAGAAATCTGTCCAAGAGTTTGTTATCTAGTTGGTAAGTCGACTTTTGGACATAATATTCTGTTCAGATCTCTTTGGCCATGTCAACATAGTCAATACCCTCAAACGACCACTCAAACTGAGTCAGATCTTGCCAGAGATGGGCGCTACCCTTCTGTGAAAGCCAGACCTGAATCCTCCCCAATCCACTCCCCTCCCAGCTACCACAGAGAGTGGAGCAAGATAGTTCCTGTCCATTTATTTCTCTGCAGCAGTGCCTTCCAGGAACTTCCCAGCATCTTTGGCTCTCCACATTTGACTAGATCCAGTTTCAACATATCTTGATTGTGGGAAAGAAATCAAAGTTTATAAAATGGTAAAAAGCAAGGCAAAATTTTTCTTCCTTATTTGATCATCTCCATAATTGAATTAGGAAAAGCAGCCTGTATGGTGGAAAAAGCCCTAGACTGGGAAACAGGGTATTATTTTCATCGATAATATTAATTACCTATGTCATCTAGGCAAGTGACTCAACTAGGCCTTAGTGTCCTTATCTGAAAAGGTTGAAGTTGGACAAAATATCCTTTAGAGTCCCTTTTAGGTGAAAAGTTCCTACACTCTATGCTTCTAGCTGGACTGCTCAAGATAATCTTGAGGTTTCCCAGATCATTTTGTCATTAGAAAGACTTCTAATGTGCTTTAGAGCCTGAAAATGGAAATTAATGAGCATAACACATCATATTGAATCTGACAATAGTCCCATTCAGTCCTGGTTGGCTGAAGAATATGTTAGTTTTTTCCATGTCATCTTCAGAGATTACAAATACCATTAATTTGTTAATTCATGCATTCGACACATATTATTGGGCCCCTATAATGCTGTAGCACATTGAAAACAAGATATGGTCCCCATCCTTAAGCCAAACCAAGATGTGTGCAAACCCAGTTTGATAAAAACTTGGTGCTCAAAGTAGGTTAATAATTTGATATCCTATTCTTTTAAAATACGCTCAACATTTTAAGAAATGAGAAGGGGAAATGTCAGCACCAAAGAGAAATGTTTTTCTATTTAACTCAAAGGTATAAAAGTAATTTATATTTTGCCATAAGAGAAATTGTGTATGGCAAGCCGAATTAATTGGCATCATGTTTTATAGTTATCCTAGAGATATTTTAGGAACCATAAAAACTGCTCCCAGGACTTCCCTGGCGGTCCAGTGGTTAAGACTCTGTGCTCCCAAAGCAAGGGGCATGGGTTGATCCCTGGTCGGGGAACTAAGATCCTGTATGCCTCACGGCAGTGGCCAAAAACAACAAACAAACAAAAAACACCAAAAACCCCCCTCTTCCCTCTCCTTCCAAGCGGCTACCTCTGGCCCACTCGCCCACCGCTGCATCTTCCCCACTGGAGATTACAACCTTTGTTTTTTGTTCCATTTGATAATCAGTTATCAAATAAAATCAGAAAGTGTTTATTAAGTAACTTACTATACTATACTATGATTTCTGGGTGTCTAAATATTTATTTTATTGTTTTTGTTATTTTTGTAAGCTCTTCAACACTCTGTGAAACAAGATAAGGTAGAAATAAACTATTGGCTTAATTAACATTGTGACATTTCTATGTACCAATTTAGCTAATATTTAGTATCTGTTTATATTTAACCCTAACTAAAGGTTTTTTGTTTGTTTGTTTTAAGGTGCAGAATCTTCCAAACATACAATCTGCTACGTAAAGCACTGTATTTCCTTTTATAGATTTTATACTATCTCCTATATAAATCAATGTTTGGCAAAGCAAATCAGATTTATCTATTAGCTTACATTAAAAGTCAAGCCATTTTTGTTTGCTTATAAATTTATCTTCAATTTGGGGCTTCATTAGTCTCATTTTGGGAATTTCTCCCTTTTGTCTTTTCTGCACCTACAAGCACTATGGTGGTTCTGAATTCAAGAATATTTTTGGCAAATCTTTTGGCAGAGAATTTTGGTAATGAAAAAAACCTTCTGTCCCTAAGTCATCTGTTCTATCTATTCAAACTTCTCTTAACTTACAGTTTATTACACTGGGACATACCTAAAAATATAAGATTTTGATAAGTAATGTTCCCTGTGAATCCTGAAATATAGAGGTTGAGATTTCACTGTAGAAATATCTATGTAAATAACTTTACTTCATGGAATCAAACTTATAAAAACCAAAATTTTTGTTAATATTCAACATGCTATGTTTGTTGTGAAATAAACTAAGTTTTGTATAGAATAGTGGTTTTTATGACATTTTTATTTTTTTGGCCGCACTGTGAGGCTTGTGGGATTTTATCAGACCCGAGCCCTCAGCAGTGAGAGCGCAGAGCCAGCCCTAACCACTGGACCACCAGGGAATTCCCTTATCATTTAATTTTGCTAGTTAGGAAAAAAAACCACTATGGCGCTCACTGTGAATCTAAAATCTACAATTCCTCCTAGAATCTACCCAAACAGAGGGAAAATTAATACTTCTTTCAAGTTTTAATTCCCCATAGAAAGAAAATTATTTTTCTTAAGTATATTTCTAGAATTAGTCTAAGGAAAATAAAATTTTGCTAAACGATTAAACTGATTTTTTTTCTGTTTCAGCTAGTCAATATTTTAAATTGAGTCCCTTAGTGATCTTGTATTATCTTAAAACTCAATCATAATTAACTTGCTTCTCCCAACTTTATAGAAGAGGGAACAATCTTATTATAAGACCTTTGCCATTCAATACTGTGTTAAAAGTAAGTTAGAGAATTAGGAAAGATAAGGCTGCCTATTACAAGCTGTTCATCTACTAAGAATGTATCTGTTCTTGGAATAGTTAAGGTGTGGCTAAAGTTTAAATGATTTGTTTACAGAAAGGATTTTTTAAATGCATAGAGTAATATTTGACCTTTACTATGTGAGTCAGCAGAGTGCAAGAGAACTTCCAGTCATGTTTTTGCTCTTCCTCAAGAACATCAGTGAATTTGGGGAGAAAATATCACTAGTACGTCCACGTATACATGTATATGCTAAGTATTTTATATTTTTATTACTTGTTACCTTATGATAAAATACCAAACAGATGTAATTGTGTTTTGCTTTGAGTTTTATTATAATATATGTGCTCAGAAATATTAAATTTTGGTGAAGAAAATAAGAATATTAAATAATTAAAACTACTCTGTATTGCTGTCAGCCAGTCATCATGCTTAGCCTTTTACGTAAATCACGACTCTATTCAATCATGATGGTGATGAAGATAAGAAAGATGATGACAATGGATATCATTTGTTAAGCAGCCATTATGTACCTAGTACCTGCTAGGCACCTGAGGTATAATAGTGTACATGGGAGGCACAATCCCTGACCTTATAGAGATTAAGATTAGTGACAAGGTGTAAACAGATCAACAGTTATGATATAGAGCGGTGAGGGCTGTGTGGGAGAAGTATGGGTGTTACAGAAGCACACTGGAGGGGTGTCTGACCCACATTTTATTGAGGCATAAAGAGAAGGTATGTGTCACACACACACACACACACACACACACACACACACACAGATATAAAAGGATGAATTGGCCACCAAAAAAAAAAAAAAATCCCAGAATAAAAATGAGCATGAAGAAATATCCAAAGGGTGGAATATGCATGACATTTCCAAAAGGACTGAAAAAAATGTTCAGTATGGTGGGAGCAGAGAGGACCAACATGGACAAAATAAAACATAATCAACCATGTGGATGAATGATGGGGACAGAGGCAAGACTGTTGGCAACAAAATGAATTAGAAAGGTTGCAGTCATTTGGCAAAAACAAAACGAAAAATGATTGTCTGACACCAGGGGACTGACAATGTGAATGGATAAAATGTGATTTGATTTGAGAGACGTTTAGGATGTAGATTTGGTAGGTCTCAAAGGTGGGAGTGAGGGAGGTTGAAAGAGAAAGGGATTCTGTGGAGAGGCAGTTGGCATTTAATGAAATTCGGAACAGAGGAGTAGGAGAAGGTTTTGGAGTGAGGAAAAAGAGAGCACTTACTTTTGATGTGCTGAAGTAAATCCAGAATTTACATATGAGGAAATGAAACTGAATGAAGTTAATAACTTCATTTGGAGTCATGACGGTCTGGCTCCAAATTCCGTTAACCACTATACTATTCTCCTTCTCAAATCTTTGTGCGAAACTCTTCTCTAGACATATGGATTTTGACAATCTGGACTCTCAGTGCTCCTTATTTGATCCTATAGGACAGTGTCAGGATACCGGTTTCTACTTCAGCTGTTCCACTAACTTCTTGACTCTGGGCAAATCATTAACCTTTCAGAATCACTGTCTTTAAGGAAGGAGTTGGACCAGACTGGTATTTTTCAAAGGGGCTTTGGAAGTAGGAGTGGAAGGAGCTTAGAAAAGAAGAGCATGAACAAACATGTCTCCCGAGAAAAGCCTATCACCTGGAAAGGTTCCTCAAACCATAAACTCTACCTAGGTCCTTCTCCTCCCTCCTATTCTGATATTCCCCCCCAGCAAGGGCATCCCTTCCAGTTGAGATCTATGGCTTTGGCTTGTTCTGTATCCTTCAGATATGCTCAGAGAAATAAAGATTGATAACCTCCAGATAAGGTGATCTCAAAGTCTTTCATGTGCTCTTAGATATTTCAAAATTCTGTCATTGCAAATCAACTTCTTTAAAATATACAAGAGAATAGTGTTTTTGCTTGTTTTCTCACTAGGTCTTCTTTCATTCACCATATATTTACTGCGTACTTACTATGGGTCAGATCAGGCATGTAGATGCTTGCGATATAGCAGCGAATAAGACAAAGTCCTGTACTTTGGACACTCGCATTCTGGTAGGGAGGGACAGATAATGAACTTTGAAAAGCACAGGCTGAACTGTGTAGGTCCATTTATATGCAGATTTAAGAAAATAAATATAGTACCTGTATTTTCATTTTACAGATCTTAAATTAACTAACGTGGGGAAATGTTTGTGTTCAACAGGATCACAGTATGTGGAATCAAAAGAACTAGCGTTTGAGTCCTGATTCTATCCACTGTTTCAGCTTCCTGCCCTTGGGTGAGTCATTTATCAATTCCTTTGTTTTTGAGGCAGAGATAGCAGTACTTGTATTTTTGACTCAGCGGGGTGTCAGTGCCTCTAACCCCCATGTTGTTCAAGGGTAACTGTACACAGAAAATCACCAAAGCTATAGCAATCCTAAACACTATCAAGCAACTTGATTGAACTGAAATATTTTCAGACTCTACTTCTCTACCTAACAGCAGCAGAACACACATTCTTTTCAAGTGTACACAGAACATTCACCAAGAAAGACAATACTCTGGGCCATAAAGCGAACCTTAGCACACTTTGAAATGAATTGAAATCAGGACTATGATAAAATTAAACCAAAAATTAATAGCAAACTTATCTAGAAAATCCCTACATATTTAGAAATTAAACAACAGACTTCTAAATATCACATGGTACAAAAAAATGTCTCAATGGAAATTAGAAAATATTTTGAACTGAATGACAAGAAACATGTAGCACATCAAATTTGCACAATGAAGCTAAAACAGTTTTTAGAGAGAAATTTATAGCAAAAAATGCTTATATTAGGGGGGAAGAAAAGGTCTCAAATCAGTAATCTAATCTTCCACCTTAAATAATAAGAAAAAGCAGAGCAAACTAAGCCCAAAGCAAAGAAAGAAAAGGATAAAGATAAGAATAGAAAGTCAATGAAACTGAAAACACAAAAAACAGTAGAGGAAGTCAGCATAACCAAAAACTGGTTCTTTAAAAAGAACAATATAATTGATAAAGCTCTAGCAAGAATGGCCAAGAAAAACAGATAGAAGACACAAATTAATATACCAGAAGCTAAAGCTGGACAAAGAAGGGGTGAACATTAAATGCATAATTAGGAAATACTATAACAACGTTATGCTCATAAATTCAACAACTTAAATGAAAAGGACCAATTCCTTGAGAGACACAAACTACCAAAGCTCACATACACAAAAATAGGTAATCTGACTAGTCATATATCTATTAAAGAAATTGAATTTGTAGTTAAAAACCTTCCAACAGGGCTTCCCTGGTGGCGCAGTGGTTGAGAGTCCGCCTGCCGATGCAGGGGACGCGGGTTTGTGCCCCGGTCCGGGAAGATCCCACATGCCGTGGAGCGGCTGGGTCCGTGAGTCATGGCCGCTGAGCCTGCGCGTCCGGAGCCTGTGCTCCGCAACGGGAGAGGCCACAACAGTGAGGGGCCCACATACCGCAAAAAAAAAAAAAAAAAAACCTTCCAACAAAGACACCTCAAGACTCATATGGCTTTTCTGGTGAATTCTACTAAAAATTTAAGGAAGAAATAATACCAATTCTACAAACGCTCTTCTAGGAAAATTGAAAAGGAGAGAGTACCTCTCTACTCATTTTATAAGGCCCATGTTACCCTGATACCAAAACCGGACAAAGACACAAGAAAACTATAGACCAATAATTCTCATGAACATAGATTCAAAAATTATCAAAAAGATTTTAGCAAGTTAAATCCAGCAACATATGCAAAAGATAACATCATGAGAAAATGGGGTGGACACCAAGAAGCAAGGCTAGTTCAGCATTCCAAAATTAATGTGGATTACAGTGACTAAAGAAGACTGAAAAGGAGAAGCTACATAATTATATCAATATCTATAGAAAAATCATTTGACAAATAAAAAATATATTTATGATAGAAACTCTTAATAAACTAGGAATAGCAGCAATTTTTCTCAATATGATAACAAGCATCTAGTAAAACTTAAAGCTAAATTATACGTAATTAGACATTATAAATTATATGTAGTAAATTATACATAATGGTGAAGAATAAATACTTTTGCCTTGATATGGGAATAAGATTCAAGACTGAGACAAGATGCTCACCACTCCTATTTAGCAGCATACTACTCAGTGCAATAAGGCAAGGAAAAGTAAAAGATACTGAAGTATCATTTACAATGGCCCCCAAAATGAAATATTCAGGTGTAAACAACAAAATATTTGCAGAATTTGCATGATAAAGACTACAAAACACAGATGAAAGAAATCAAAGAACTACATTTATTGTGCTTGTGTACTGAAAGACAATATTAAGATGATAATTCTCAAATTGATCTATGGATTTATTACAATCCCAATAAAAATCCCAGCAGGATTCTTTTTATCAGTAACTATTGACAATATCATTCTAAGCTTTATATAGAAAGCCAAAATAATTAGAATAGACAAAATGGTTTGGAAAAAGAAAAACCAGGTTGGAAGATTCATGTTGCTTGATCTTAAGAGTTACTATGAAGTCACAGCGATCAAGACAGTGAAGTATTTGCAAAAGGATAGACACAAAGATGAATGAACAGAATACAGAGTCCATAAATTGATCCATACAAATATGCCCAATATATTTTTTGACAAGGGTGCCAAGATAACTCACTGGAGAAACCATAGTTTTTTCAACAAATGGTACTAGAACAATTGAATATACATATGCAAAAAATAAATGTAATGAAATATAAAATTATAAAACTTTGGAAGAAAACTTTAAAGAAAATCTCTATGTCCTTGGGTTTGGCAAAAAGTTCTTAGATATGACATTAAAGGTCCAAGACATAAAAGAAAAATTTGCTACCTTGGAATTCACAAAATTAGAAACTTTTGCTCTGTGAAAGACACTGTTAAGAGAGTGGTAGATAAGATACAGACTGGGAGAAAATATCTGCAAATCATATTTCTGACAAAGGAATTATATCCATAATATATAAAAAGTTTCATAACTCAACAACAAAAAAAACCCCTAAAAACCTGGGCAAAGGTTTGAACAGACAGTTCACCAAAGAAGATATATAGATAGTAAATAAACACAAGATATGATGCTCAACGTTATTAGTCATTAGGGAAATGCAAATTAAAACCACAATATGATACCTTTACACATCTTTTTAAATGTTTAATACAAAAACAAAAACTGACAATACCAAGTCCAATACAGTACAAGGATATGGAGTATCTGGAACTCTCATACACTACTGATGGGAATGAAAATGGTACAGCTACCCTGGAAAACAGTTTGTCAGTTTCTTGTAAAGTTAAACTTGCACTTGCCATATAAGTGTAGCACTCTTACCTCTATGTATTTACCTTGGAGAAATGAAAACTTAGGTTCACACAAAAACCTGTATTCAAATCATCATAGCAGCATTATTCATAACTACAAAAACCTGCAACAACCTAAGTATCCTTAGCTGGGCAAATGGATAAAGAGGTACATCCATTAAATGAAATACTACTCAGGAATTAAAAGGAATGAATTATTGATATTCTCAACAACATTGATGCATTATGTTTATCAAATATATTATGCTAAGTGAAAGAGGCAAGGCTCAAAAAGTTACATATTGCATGATTCCATTTATATGAAAATCTGGAAAAAACAACACTGTAGGAATAGAAATAAGATCAAAAGTTGTTTACTATGATTTAAGGGTGTGTGTGTGGCGGGGAGTGGGTTTGACTATAAAGTTGCAACACAGAGGAATTTTTGGAGTGAAGGAACTGTCTGTATCCTGACTGTGATGGTTGTTATACCATGCTATAATTTATCAAAACTCACAGAATGAATACTTTGAAATATTTTTTAAAATAATAGAGATCATAAAAGAAAAAAATGAAATTGATTCTAAAAATATTTAAATATCTTCTCTATGTAAAAATAATTCTAAATAAAGTTCCTAACTAAAACACAGAAAATTTCAAAAAGTGGGTGAGGAATTTACAAACCATGAGGTCCTTTAGGAGAACACAACGGCTGGCGACCACTAGAGGCAGTACAGAGATGTCTAAAGCACTTTAGTCAAACCCAGAAGATAAATGGCAAATTAATCAAAACCTTCTTCCCGCCTTTGGAATTTTTCAGAGGGCACTTGGCAATCCTGGGTTACTTCCTTTGTTCCCTCACTTGTATTGTGGGCGGCAGATAGTGGGCTGATGTGACCGCAGAAGCATTCCAAGTGGGTGCTTATAGATTTGCAATGCCCTGCCTGGGCCGGGGAGGCCCCGAATACTAGAATGGCCGGGATCCCAGGCCTCTGCTAAGGGTGACTGATGGAACAGTGGAGGGGAGCTTTCTGGGTGAGCGTGTGTCTCTGCTCAGGCTTCTAACCAGCCCACTGGTGCTTGCAGATTGGAAACCAGAAACGTGGGATGGGACAAGAAATGTAAAGAGCATAAAAATAAACTTGCTTAGTGTGGCCGAATGTCTGAGGGGCCCGGAGAGGCTGAGGGAGAGTAGAAGAGATGCCACGTGGAGAAAGATGAGGACAAAGAAAGAGGCCAAATGTCTGAGCAGATGCCAACCCATCCTTACCTCATTTTTCTCTTTTTTTATTTCATTTTTTTCTTTCTCTCTTCCTTCTTCTCCTCTCTCTTCTCTTCTCATTCTCCACCCCTACACCCCCAACCCTGTATTTTCCCTCCTCTCCTGTGCTTTTATATCTCCTTCATTCCTCTCTCTTCACAGTCAACTGAATAACATGTATTCAGTGAACACGGCAGAGACAAGATCAAAGGCGTGAAGGACCATTAGCTTCTGGTGGCTGCCATAACAAACTATAATAAACTTGGTGGCTTAAAACAACACAAATTTATTCCGAAGGCCAAAAGTTTGAAATCAAGGTGTTGGCAGGGCTGCAGTCCCTCTGAAGGCTGTAGGAGAGGATGCTTCCTTTCCTCTCCAGACATTCCTTGGGTTGTGGCTGCCTGACTCCGTCTCTGCCCCCCTCTTCACGTGGCCTCTTCTCAGTTTTTAAGATCCTTAATTTATGAATCTGCAAAGACCTTTTTTCCAAATAAGATCATATTCATAGATTCTGAGGGTTAGGACATATCTTTTTTGGGGGGGAGGGGCACCATTTAACCCATGACAAATGAGATTCCAACCTCCAGACAACATTTGATTCTTCTGTTCTCACTCATCCAGTAAGCCATTTAGTTCTGACGATGAATTATTACTTAGCCTCACACTGGAATAGAGCAAGTAAAAAGTAAATGCAATTCATGGGTCCTGTACTTAGAGAATCAACAGTGTGGTTGGAAATTCACAATAAATCCTCCCCCCAACCCCCCACATATAAAACATAACACAAGAAAGTTAAAGAACACAATAGTTTAATAATGCCATGTAAAATATAAGAGTAATCTAGTTAGAGAAACAAGACTAGCATATGTCTCATGATTAAAGAGCAATTAAACTAATAACGTGATAGAAAAACAGACAAAGGATGTGAACAGAGAGTTCATATAAAAGACATAGAAATTAAATGTTCCAAAAGATGCTCAAGCTTACTCATAAGAAAAGAAATGCAAACTAAAACTACCTTGGATATATACTATCTCTTACCTATTATGTAGCTAAAATCCAAAAGTTTGGTAATGCTCTCCTGGTGAGGCTATGGAGAGAGTCACTTTCATACATTGCTGGTGAAGTGTAAATTGGTACAACCCTGACAGTGGCAATTTGATGATATCTCTAAAATTTATCTATAAAAATGTTGTGAAGTATATATTCTTTGATCCAGCATGCCTGCTTCTGGGATGTTCCTTTACCGAAAAATTTACACAGGTGCAAAATGATCTATGTTCAAATTATTCTATATAGCACTGTCTTAAAGAGCAAAATATTGGAAATGAGCCAGAGATTTTGCAGTAGGCGGCTGAGGAATATGAGTGTTAAAGAACGTAGAGGCTCAGTACCAGGGAAGCCATTATGGGGGGGCGGGGGTCCCATGACTCAAGCCTCCCTTCTTGGCCTTTGTCTATCATTCTTCTCAAGTAGCAATCATCTTCCATTCCAGTAAGGGTTTCTCTGCAGCCTTGCTTTCTTCCTGACCTAGTTTTTACAACTGTGTTCAGCATTTCATGCAAAGTTTTGGGAAACATTCTCATTGAGGTCCACACCTAAGGGGCATATTGAAGCCCATGCCCACTTTTATCCGGAGGCTGGTCCAGTCACGCTAACATAAACATGCAGGGCCTGGATCTATCACAGCCAATAAAACTATTCATTTGGAATAAAATAGCCTGATAAACCCTGGGTCTGTACCCTTCAGAGGAAATACAGGTACATGTACACGTACACACACACATGCACACACACACTCGCCCAATCTAAAGTCCAGCGCATTAGTAATTAATTTGCCAGGAAAAGGATCATAAATTGCCCCACATCAATATGTTTATGTTTCCAGACTCTGAGTCCATCTTTCCTGGCGTAGAATCAGAGGACAATGGAAAAAGCAAATATTTGAATTCAGAAGATGCAGCTCTTTAGGACTCACTAACCATAGAACCTTGAACAATCACTTAATTTCTTTGAGATTCCATTTCTCATCAACAAAATGGGGGTCAAAGTAATATCTGCAACATTAATTAGCTTTTGATGCCTAACAAACCACCCAAAACGCAGTGGCTTAAAACAATTAATTTCATGCACAGTTCTTCAGGTCACCATTTAACCTGGCTTAACTGGGTGGCTCTGGTTTCATCTAGGCTCTCTCCTGCTTCTGCAGTGAGCAGCCAAGCCAGCTGGTCTCAGGTAGCCTCAGGAAGACAGCTTATCTCTGCTCCTGAGGTCTCTTCTCCAGTTGACTCGCCTGGACTTGTCTTAAGTTGGAGACAGCTTCTGAGAGAGAGTCAAAGCTCATAAGGCCCCTTGGAGCCTAGATTTGGTGCTATGGACCAAATTGTGTCCCCCTCCCCCAAATTCATATGTTGAAGCCCCAATCCCCAGTGTGACTGTATCTGGGGACAAGACCTATAAGGAAGTAATAAAGGTTAAATGAAATCATAAAGGTGGGGTCTTAATCTAACAGGAAGTGTCCTTATAAGAAGAGGAAGAGACACCAGAGATCTCTCTCTCTTTGCACAAGCACAGAGGAAAGGCCATGTGGGGTTAAGGTGAGAAGCTCTGTAAGCCAGGAAGAGAGGTCTCACCAGACACCAACCCTGATGGTACCTTGATCTTGAACTTCTAGCCTCCAGAACTGTGAGCAAATAAATTTCTGTTGGTTAAGGCACCCAGTCTGTGGTGTTATAACAGCCCGAGCAGACTAATACAATTGGAGTTGGCAAAATATCACTTCTACCGCATTCCATTGGCCAAAGCAAGACACTAGAAATGAGCCCAAAGACAAAGCGTTAGGAAATAGACTCACATCTTGATGGGAGGAGCCGCAAAGTCCCCTATCAAAGGGTCATGGCTATAGCAGTAATAACCTAAAGCGTCTGCCACACATAGTTTTTGTATGGATCACATGAAATTACAGACATGAAGGCATGTCCTTAATCATAAAGCCCTATAGCAATGTTAACTATGGCATGCAGCCTGTCTCGCTTTGTGGCAGTTGTGACCATTTCTTAACTACCAGGTGATGTGGTTGTATAGATGTGTCTGGGTAGTACACTGTTCCCAGGGAGTTAGTAAAAGTTGCTGCCTAGTGAATGAAGTCCTATAATTCTTCTATACAAATTTTTGTGTATTTATTTTTGTCCTTTTTGAAGTCCTATAATTTTTATAATTAACCAGAGAAGTAGCATGGTTTAGGAAAGCAAGACTGTATTTTCATAGCTAGAAAAGCCTGAAAATAAGTATTTGAATGAGTATCCCACTCAGTGAGTTCAGGAACAGGAAGGTTGATGGCTGGATGAATAGTAGAAAAGAAGGATGCACATCAGGTCGGATTTAGTGAACTTAGTCTTCCATGCTCACCACCTCCCTGAGAGACCAAGGGAAAATCGAGGCTGCTGAGTCAAAGAGGCAGCCCGCCGGGAAGGAATATCTGTGGCTACAGCATTAGACTCTTTTCTCATCGAAAGACCTGCCCATGAGTCCTGAAGACTGTGTCCAGGTTCACAAGCCTTTGCCCTGATCATCTCCCTGATCATCTCCTGTCCTTGCGCAGAGCTGCAAGCAGAAATCCTACTGACAGTTGTGGTAAAGAGAGGTTATTCTGTCAGAACAGATAGTCCAGCAAGCTGGTGCTTCTGTTCCAACTGCGAACAGGTTAAATTACAGCATAGCATATTTCATCATTCTTTCATCGGTGAGGATAGACATGGCGCTCTGACTGCAGTGGAGACGTAGTGGTTCCTGGGAAGTGGATCTGTGTACCTTGAGAAGTCAAAAGGGGATAAAGGGAGAGGCTTCAGCCTCTGGAAATCTGCAAACTTGAGGAGTTAAGAGGCAGAACGTCACCCTCTGCCGGCAGTCACTCCTATGTATTGGCTTAAGTAGGCGGGTATGTTGGTCGAGAAGCAAGGGGGGTGATTTGCCCCCCGGGGTTGGGAGCATGTTTAACACCTTCAGGTCACTCACAATACCTCAGATGTAATTAACTCATCAAAACATCTTGAATGGTTCCTGAATGATCCAACGCCTGTCTCCAAACTATCATTGCTTATATTACACTGTACTGCAGTAAGATTATAAGTCGGTATAGATTAAGATCTTACTTTCTTCTGCATGCATTTTAGTTCACTGCCTGGTACCTAATAGGCACACTGAATAAATACAAGAATGAACGAACTCAATAAATATTTTTTCAATAAATTGATAAATCAATACAAAATAAATGAAGGACACAGTCAGGGTTTAAATTTATAAAGTATATGAAGGACTAAAAATATTGGTATCTACTTTATTTTTTGTCCCAAGGCCCTTGTACTATGTACTCAATAAATACGGGTTGATTTGCAGTGAAGTTACCTAGCCCCCAAATTAAATATTACATTACAAAAATAAGACAGCTAAGTGTCCCAATTAAAAGGTGCAATGGGCAAAATTCTACCCTTCATTCCTGAAAAGCCATAGCTCTGTGCCCCTGTAGACTGGAAAGAACTACCTTCTTCCGTCCAAAAAATTCCTAGTGCCTGTAGCCTTGGCTATACCAGGGTCAGGGGCATCTACAGCCCCCTTGTTCTCATTACAATCAGTGGGGGACTGACAGGGAACTTTCTTTCAAAACCCATGCCTGTTGGGAGCCTCACCAGGCTATATCTCCTACTCCCCCTGTGCTCCCTCTGCCTCAATCTCTCCATCTAATTCCTGAGAATTGGCTTCAGTGTAAAAGAAACTTAGAATATGTCCAAGGGTGAAGATGTGAGCGGCTTCCTTCAATCAAAACATACCCTTCTGCAAACTCAGGCTGAGAGAGATTTCTTGCAAAGAGTGGTCTGTCAGGGCTCATAGGTGTTGACATACTCCACGGAACTGACAGTGAGCTACCTAAGGCTGCCTTGGATTTCCAAGGCAAAAGTTGTCCCATGTAAAGTCCCCACCTGCAGTAATACAGCAGTGGACGGCTAGAGGGAAGCATGTGGATCATGGGGATGAAGCTGATTCCTCGTCCTTCACCATCTCTAGGATCAGAAATGCAGGGAGGATGGTCACTCCCAGGGCTTTAGAGATTTTATTGTTGACAATGTGGTGTCTCCACATCCCTAAGCCATCCTCCAGGCATTCCTGAAACTTACCATTGCATTTCCCTACTAAGCTAATTGCCTCTTCTTCCCAATTTTACTTCCCTTTTTGGGGGGTCTGACAACACCTTAAAATATATTCATCATATAATCCCAGATTCAGGGTATGTTCTTAAACATATAGATGACAGCACGGAATCCCATTCTCTTCTTTTTGTCCTCTTGGACCTGAGGCTCTTTCTTTTTCTCCATCTCCTAGATGTTCAACTGCCCTTGAGTTTTTGAAACAAAAACATGACCACAGTTTTCCAAAATGCCTCTTGGCATTCCCCAAGGAATGGAGCCTTCACATTCCAGACAGGGTTTAAAGGAAACTGCTGAAATAATTCCTTCAGGCCAATCTCAACCCATCACTCAGGAACAAGAATAAAAACAGCTGATATTACTGAGGGCTTCCTCTGGGCTATGCAGTTTATCTCTAAGAGATATACTTTTATGTGTGCTTAGTTCAAGCAAAACCCCATGAAGTGGTATTTGCATTTATTCACAAGGAAACCTGAGCTGGAGAAGGTAGATGACTCCACTCCAGTTCCATTCCACGTGGCTGCTCAAGCAGCAGCAATGTCCTCAAAAGCACTGAAAGTCTGCAAAGAAAGGGTCTATCGAAAGAGGTTCATCAAGCTCTTGGGACCTTGGAAAACCTGACCTCCAAGGCAGAGGGGAGAACATAGTGCAAGACCTGGAGCCTGCTTTGGCCGGAATAGAGGGTGTTGGAAGGGATGGCAGGGAGAGAGACACGGAGGAGTGGGCAGAGGTTGGACCCAGCGGGGTGCTTAAAGCACGTTTATTGGTTTAGGATTTTATCTGGAGGATACTGTCTCATCATACATCAGAGAGTGTTAACCAGGGGAAGGAGATACTACTGGATTAGCTTTCTATGTTAAAAAGTTTTGAAATCTAACTTTTTACAAAGTTTAGTTCAGTGGTGGGTTGGGGAACAGATTATAGTAGGGGCAGGAGTGGATACAAAGAGAGGACCAGAGAGCAGGCTGCTGCGCTGGGCCAGGGGAGAGAACTGGTGCCTTAGATTCTCTTTGTGGCAGGGAAAATGGAGAGAGGTGGACAGATTTGAAAGAGTTTATTAAAAATACAGAACAGACTGATCAATTCAATGAAGAGAGCCAGTGAGTTGGGAAGAATGAGGAACCAAGAATGACTTCTAGTTTTCTGGTTTGAGCAATTAAGAGCACTGAAGGAAGAACAGCAAGAGAAGGGGAGGAGGGCTTCCCTGGTGGCGCAGTGGTTGAGAGTCCGCCTGCCGATGCAGGGGATGCGGGTTTGTGCCCCAGTCCGGGAAGATCCCACATGCCGCAGAGCCCCTGGGCCCATGAGCCATGGCCGCTGAGCCTGCGCGTCTGGAGCCTGTGCTCCGCGACAGGCTGGAGCCTGTGCTCCACAACAGGAGAGGCCACAACAGTGAGAGGCCCGCGTACCGCAAAAAAAAAAAAAAAAAAAAAAAAAAAAAATTAAAGTAAAATAAATCAGACAAAGACAAATACTGTATGATCTCACTTATATGTGGAATCTAAAACAAACTGAATAGAAACAGAGAACAGACTGGTGGTTGCCAGAGGGGGTGGGGGAAATGGGTGAAGATGGTCAAAAGGTACAGACTTCCAGTTGTAAGATGAGTAAGTTCTGGGGATGTAATGTACAGCATGGTGACTGCAGTTAACAGTATCGCATTGTATATTTGGAAGTTGCTAAGAGAGTAGATCTTACAAGTTCTCATCACAGGAAAAAAGACTGTGACTATGTGCGATGGTGGATGTTAACTAAAGTTACTGTGGTAACCATTGCACAATATATAAATCTATCCAACCATTATGTTGTCCACCTTAAACTAATACAATGTTATATATCAATTATATCTCAATATCGGGACCAAAAAAACACAACACAAACACAAACAAAACAAAACTAACAAATAACAACAACAAAAATGAAAGCATGGCAGGTTGTATAACTCAAATAGGTTCACAGACAGTAAATGGAAAAGCCAGGATTTAAATCTAACTCATCTGACTTTAGAACCCTCTGTCTTAACTACTATATTACTTCACGTCTCCTGCAAGAAATTTAAGTCCTCATTCGCTCAACAAATATTTAATGAGTACTACGTGCTAGGCGCTGCGCTGGCCACAGCAGAGCCAGCATAAATTAGAGTCCCTCCCCTTTAAGAGTTTACCATCTGGTGGTAGAGACAGTAACAATACTGTCCATGGGATGGGCTGCGGCAGGAGTCTGTGTGTCCACGGCAGGGACACAGACGAGGGCATCTAACTCTATCTTGGAGGCTCTGAGCGAAGCAACCAATGTCACAGTTAAAACTTAGTGGAAGAGTAGGCGTTGTATGGCTATTTATAATATATATATATTTATAATATATAAAAATAATATATATGCAAAGGAGGAAATTTCAAGTTAGCTGGAAGAGCTGGTATTGGTAGATCTGATCACAGCCCAGAAAAATATCATGTCAATGGTGAGGGACATGTTGACCACAATCCTACTGTAAAATTTATTGCATGTAATTGGAGATCTGGTCTGTTTTGAATATAAAGGTAAACACTGCTTCTCTTAATAGACACTATAATAACAGAATTTTTGAACTTGAAGTGTCTGAACTTCTTGTTTTACAGGTGAGAAAATGAAAGCCCAGAGCAGTTAAGTGATTTGCCTGAGACCACACAACTACCAGTTAGAAAAATGGGTCTAGAACCTGGGCTTCCTTTCAGGCAGGCCAGTCTGTCCTTTACCAAAGCCCATCACCTTCAGGGCATAGTTCCATCTATTCATGGACTCACAGCTGCTGTATAAGGCTGTGTAGGTTGTTTACTGGACGAGGGTGCCTGCTATGGGAGTGTTGGGGGGGGGGAGCTGAAGCCCACCCAGAGGAAGTAGCCCCCTTTTCTCACTCTCACAGGCACTTTATAGGCAAGCAATTGCCCTCTTGAAATGAATGTAGCCCAGCCTACAGAAACACCAGTTCCCTCCCATACTGTATTAACACAGCAATATTTCCTGTATTTTTACCCATGCTGTTCAAATAATTTAGTGATTAGTGCTTTAGTGCCCACTGGCACAAAAAAAACAGTTCTGGTAGGTGGATTTCCAAACAAGTTTCACTGGTGTGATTTCTCTGCCTACAAGTGTGTCTCAGCCATGCCCTTTCCAACAAGGTGCAGGGGTTTGGAGCGAACAGGGGGTCTCCTTTGAGTGCTTAATCTCAGCTCCGGGGTCATAGTTGCACCTTATATTATTACTGTGTTCTTTTGGGTTCCTGTTACTTCTTACCAGGCAATCCCTTCTCACTGCAATCCGTATCACAGGTAATAGTTCTGTATAGTAAATGCTCCCTGTTCAAATTACTGTGTGGTTTCTCTCTCCTGATCAGGCTCTGACTGATTCACAACCCTCTTATATTTTTCTATCAGCCAGACACAGCCTACTTTCCTAGAGGAGAAAAGATTATGGCCCTACCAAGAATTACATGCAAGTACAGCATGGAGGGCCCATAACCTTGTAGATTAGCCAGGAGTTCATGAAGGGGCATGAAGAATGAACATTGCCCTTGGAATTTCCCTGAGCTCCTCGACTAAAAGGGCAGTGAGGCATGTGATCACATGCATATAATATGGTCAGTGGGAGTGGTAACATGCACTTGAATGTCCTATGCATAGGTGTTTCCCAACAGAGTGAAGGAGGACCATGACAGTCGCGTGGGAAGAGACTCTTGAATCTTAATGGTTGATTGAGGCTTTGCCAGGCAGGTAGTGGAGAAAGAATATTCCAAGCAGAGGCAACAGGACAGACAGAAGCCTGCAGGCATGGCAAGGTACTCTCGGGAATTGTCAGTAATATGGAATGGCTGGATAGGGGTGGCAGCCCTTGTGAAGGAGTCTGAACTTATCCTTCACAGTTTTAAAGACAGTGTAGAGAAGAGTTAAAAACTGATTGTTTCCAGGCCCCTGGCCTAGAGGGGATGAATTCTTGACCAAGGACAACACCAATGAGAATGGAAAAAGATGAGTTTAAACAAGAGTACAGAATCAGGTAGATTGGCGGGATTTGGGGCCCTTGAGGGCTAGTTATGAGGAACTGAGATTATAGTTGTGAAAACGCACTTTTAAAATAATATGTATATAATTATATAGCCGTGCTGCAATTTGATTCTAGGCATGAATAATGAGGCTCCATGCTCCTTTACAGCAGAATTACCCTGATTATTGGGCCAGACGACAGTGTGGTGACAGCACCACAGGATAATGTGATAGCTTTATTGCAATTTATGCTTCTCTACCTCCCTCCCAACTTCCCACCTGACCATCAGTACTGGACAGTTGGTGCCTTTGTGTTTTATAGTAAACAATGAGCACTCTATGAATGAGCTTTTACAGCCCGTTGTTCAAAATAGCAAATTCCTAAGAGAGAGTTTTAAAGTGGGAATATAGACTCCATCCCATCATTTTACAGAAGAGCAAACCAACACCCGGATCATCTAAGACTCATCTAAGAGCAAGGGAGAGAGAGAATTATGACCGGGTGTCTTGGAAAACTTTGCAGGAGCTCTTTGCTGCCATCTTTGTAGGATATGCTTGCTGACTGGCACGAGAAAAAGATTAATAATCCAGGGTACTTGTAACTCAAGGAATATCCCTTCAGAAAAAGCAAAGGGAGGTCCTGGATGGGTCCCCTATTCCCCTCTTAACGGCAGGTAAGTCAGCAGCTCCTTTCAGGGGTAGGAACCTTCATCTTCTTCAACATGAACATTTCTAGTTTAAGGGCCGGAAAGTTTCTAGTTTAAGGGCCGGGTAAACAGTCTTGTTACACATGTCAGAGATGAAGATACTCCATCTTTTTATTGCACAAGGTTATGTCAACAACTCTGACATGACAGTTACGCATCCATCGCTTTGTCATCCGCAGCACAATTTGGTTTGGAAGAAGGGCTGAATTCCTTGTTTTGAATACCTGGAAGGATCGCTGATATCCTCTGTCAGTCTCATATATCGTGATCTTTAGCTACTACCACTTCTATACTGTGGTCAATTGTCCTCTGCCAGGGCAAGACCTGTGCGGTTTCCTTACAATTTATATCCTTAATGATAATCTTCTCTCGCCACGAATGCTATTCACCCCATGTTCCAGATGTACGGGGCCATCTTTTGACAAAGTGGTTGTTAATACACTGTGCCTGCAGGAGGCTGGGGAAGGGCCCTGTGCCTCTCTCCGGGCGGCCCCTCTTCCACATCTCTCAGCCTGATGGGGACGCACATGCAATCGCTGAGGCGAGGTGAGAATGGGGCCGAGGGTACAGGAAACGGGTGAGAAGAACAAAGCTGTGATGGGACAGCCAGCTTGTCAGTGACAGTGTACCCTGGGCTGCACACTTGTTTCTAGCCTAAGGTACTGGTTATGTTGACACCCAAGAGTATAAAATATCTCTGGTCCCACCCTCTACTTGCCATGGAGATAAACTCATGCTTATCCCAAGAAAGAATCTCTTACATTTCTGGGTAATTATCATAAGATGCTCTGCAAATAAAATAAGAGTTTTTAAAGATCAGTTACCCCTACATCTCTATCATGCTAGCTTTTTTTTAGTGTTTGTTTCTAGTCTGGCTGATACTCCTCAACTAAGGAAAAATAATATTCTCTATCTCTTTTTCTCATAAAAGGTGCCTTGTGATCACTGGATACTAGTGCCCTATTTTCCCCCTTATTCCTTTCCAGTTCACCTTTTATTTGAAAGGTGCCCACTTTCTGCCCACTTTTATTATTTATTCACTTCAAGGCACCCACATTTTCTTCTGCGTATCCCATGAGAAGAACTATTTCTGACAAAGCTTCAGCCCATGCTACCGTTCATTAGGTTTATAGTTCCCTTCTAAGGACTCGGCAAGATCAGCGTTCTGAGTTTGCATTACATTTCAAAGCAGAGAAAAATATTTCCCAGTGTTATATGAAGCAGAATGTCCTAACTGTATACAAAATAGTCTCTGCTCTTGAAATGCAAATCAGAATGGGATGAACAACAGGAGCACGAACACAAAGGGACGTTCAGGTGACCTGTAATATGAGTTACTGCTCAGCCACCGACTGCAAGGACAGTCCCTGAGGTAAAAAGCACCCTGTGCGTATAATTATCATGGGTATGAAAATATTGAGCAAACACACTGCTAGACTTTTGTCCCTTTTTCACATAATTTGGAAGCATGGCATAAGAATTTCTTTAATCGTTTCCAAATTTGTGAGTGAAATTTCATTTGTAAGGGATTTTAAGAAAACAAAAGTCTCCAGCCTAATTAACTCCAAATTTAATTCAACATTTTCCTTTTATTTACTATAAAATATCTAGAGGTTTAAACATTTTCAAAATCTGTATAGATGTTATGGGAATGTAATTAATGATCTGCAGAGCACATAAATCCCAGCAAGACACTTTGTCAAATTATCTCATCTTACTCATGATCCTTTTATCCCACCAATTTTTCTTGGTTTCTGATTTCACGGAGTTGGGATTAAGTCAGTGCATTCCTCCCACTGCATAATTAGGACTGCTTTAAAACTATGTAATTACAAACCTCAACTGCCAATTGTGCATTGCATTCATTGTCATAACTGCCATTAGCATGGTTTTAAATTCTTTCAGGACAGTGGGGAAAGATGTCATGTTAATAAGTTCCACTGCTATATGTCTGCTATCGATTATCTGCGGCAATTATAGACTTGGATGGGATCCAAAACTAGACACAGAACCCAGGAAAATGCCAATGTTTTGTGAACCTAAAGGAATTTTTAAGGAAAAAAAAGTTCTTTAAAACAATAAAACTGGATGAAAGGGTTAGTATAAGATTTTAAAAGTATGCAATGGCTGGCTTGCTTTTATAAATGGGTACAGATCTAATCTCTTGGTCTTCCTGGGAGGGGAGAAGTATTTTGGGTAGTTATCTACTCTAATTTTGATTACCTTCTACAGAAATTAAAATAGTATGAAGGTGTTCCAAAGCCTGATTTGACAGCGTCTGCTCTGTTCACTCCCACTGCTGGTCAGCCCACAGTCCCCTCCCTTAGCACGAACCTCCAATATCCCAACTCCCTCTTCTTCATCAGCGTCTAGAGATGGTAGGTAGACCCACTTAAAATTGATGTGAAGTCTTCCTCATCCAGAAAGCTCACCCTGATGAGACTTCAGTCACGTATTTCCCAATTCTGAATACAAAGCAAAAAAAAACTTTTCATGATTAAAAAAACAAAAACAAAAACCCTCACAAACTCTTTTTTAAGAAACTAAGGTGTTCATAATCCCCATGTAAACAATTTCCTTTGGAGTAAGCCTTTAGTATGTGGAAGTGCATGTATCAAATGGTAAACTCTATGATTTTGCTGGTATCCAAGTTTGATTCACTAATTTAAATCCATTTTAGCTATTTTCATCAAGTTTCTTTGTTAAATCTCTTTGGACAATCAACATGCTTTGTTATAAATTACTTTGTTATAAATTACTAATTTAAGAGAAACCAAAAACTATATATAACAAATTCAGGAGCTCCAATCAAGTTCTGGCCTGTCATTATCCACATTATATATATATAATATATATAATAATTATATATATATATAATATAGATATCACATATATAAATTATATATATTATATATATAGTTTATATATTATATATATATATGAGTGCAATGCACAATTGGCAGTTGAGGTTTGTAATTACATAGTTTTAAAGCAGTCCTAATTATGCAGTGGGAGGAATGCACTGACTTAATCCCAACTCAGTGAAATCAGAATTTTATATATTTATATATATTACATATATTACATGTTATTTTCTTTAACATCTTTATTGGAGTATAATTGCTTTACAACGGTGTGTTAGTTTCTGCTTTATAACTATATATGTTATTAATATATTAAATATATTAATATAATATATATTATATATCTATTATATATATGTACAATGTGTGTGTGTATATATATATATACACACACACACACTTTGATCATTATAATTTCCCCGCTATGCATTTCTAAATGGTTATAAATGAACTGAATTGTGGTGGGAAGAGGTCCCGGGGATCTTAACAACTACAATAACTCTCTTGTAATTTGCTGAAAGCAAGTGATTTCAGTATTGATTTACTCTTTTACTTGAAGTTCATAACAAAAGCAAACAGGTAGATTTTTTTAAAAATCTACAGGTTGGTAGATCTTTAAGGCCTTGCACCTAGATAAATTCTTACTTCAGACTAAGGAAATTAGCTTTTGAAGCAAAGAGGGTGGGAAAAAAAGCCAGCTTTGCACAAACTGAGAGTTCAGTCCACCTGTTTGAATAAGTAGTTTTAGACAATTGTGAGTCAGGTTAATAATGAATACAGAAAGAATTATTATTAGCATTGTGACTTACTCTGTGAAGATGCACTGAAGTAAAAAAGAAAACTTAGGAATAATTAATTGGTACCTCTCCCTCTCTTCCTCGAATTTGGTTTGTAAATAGGGATATCCAGCTAGCTGTTTCCTATCTGGGTGTTGGTAGTTTGTAGACATGGTCTCCTCCCTGCAGCTTTTCAAGAGGAAATGTCAGGTTATGTGGCAAATGATTAACTCTGTCACCCTGGATTTTGCATGCCTGCTTTTAAGTGTGATGGGCTTCAGTCTTGCAATGGAAAAAAAAATACAAAAGTCACCTTAAGTCTTACAGGGCAACAGTTTTAATAGTCCACGCTACAACAGGCAGTACAGTTTTGCAGTTCAACATTAAAAGCAATCCTGCCTTAATTAAAATGCTTCTACTTAAGAATGCTTCCTGCTCTCTCCCATCCCTTCACTTAAGGTGTGTCTACAGAAGTACTCCTAAAGTGCATTTCTCAGGCATTAAAGATAGCACTGTGATTTGCTTTCCAATAGCAAGTTCGGAATCAGAGCATGCCTTTCTCAGTGGAGGGCTGCGCAATTCCAGTTGAGCTAAGGTCTTTTACAAAAGTACCCTTCTCACTCCCACGGGCGACGCAAAGGAGGCCACTGAAGTTTTTTGAAAAAAATTGTGCCATCTTCCTCTGCGGTATCTTCTCTTACCACGAATAAATATTTAATGCATCCTTGAGTCGTGATATACGGAACACGTTGTTTTGTCACGTCAATTTCCAGGAAAATAAACTCTGGAGGCCTTGTGCGAATATTCTGAATTTGGTGGGATGAGACTCCAAGAACAGGGGCGGGGCAGAATTCTCGGGTTTAGACCTGGGGGTTGGGGAGGCGTGGTGCGAAGAGAGTCCTGGAGCGCTCGGGCTACTGCTTGTCCTCGTGCGGGTCACCAGAGAAGCTCGCCTCCTCCGAGGACCTGACTCCCTCGGGGAGCAGAGTGGCGCGCACTTTCCTCTTCTCCTTAAAGCGGCCCGAGCGCGAGATCTTCAGATTTCGGCGGCTGTTGCCCGATTTCTCCCCGCCCAACTTGTCTGGCTTGTGGGGCTCGCCGGCGCCCCCGAGGAAATTGGGATGCTGATTCTCCCGGGTACTGCTAGTCCAGTCGGGGCCAGGCGGGGCGGGCGCCGCGGGTTCCCCGGGGTCAGGCTGGGCGGGAGGCTTCGCACCCCCCGCGGCGTCCTTGCTTTTCTTCCTGCTGTTCTTTAACGAACTCCACCAGGAGCCCGAGCTGCCTGTGCCGCCGCCGTCGGCCATGGCCAGCGGGCCAAGTGGCGGGGGGCGCGGCGAGCGGGGAAGGGCCTCAGCGGCAGCGGCGCCTCTCTCGTCCACCTCGGCCCTGCCCCGGCTTCTCGCAAGCGGGCTGCGGGCTGGGAGCCGCCGAAGCAGAGGCTTGTGCTGGGGAGGAAAACAAAACTTCGTTACTGGGTTTGTCGAAGTCACGTGCCCCTCAATCCCACTTCCTCCCCTTGGCTCCGTCTGGCACCGGAGCGGCTGGGGTCCGAGGGTCCGCAGCCGCGCGGGCCGCAGAGGGCACCGCCGCGCCCCCCCCACCGCCCCCCGCCAGGGCGCAGGCGGACGAAGGGCTTCCGGGGCGCCACCCTCTGGTCTCGAGACTGAGTCTTGGCACTCCCTGGCCTCAGCCTTAGTCTGGCTTCCAGGATAGCGCAGTGGTCCGCGCGCGAGGGCCACCCAGGGGTGGGTGCCGGGGCTTCTGGATTAACCAGGCCTCAGAGGGAAAATGGCCTGTCCTGTCACTCCGCCCGTTTGTAGGCGAAGCCCAAAGGTGACCCACCGGGTCCAGAAGGGCACCTGCGAGGAGGGCGCCCGGAAGCAAGCGCGCCCCCGCTATAGGTGAGCCATGAACATTAGATCCCTGTCAAACAGTTCCGAAATTTCCCTCAAAGGTTTTTGCTCCCTGGACTTCTGTCCCGGGATCCTTTTTGATGTGATTCTTCGGGGGCGGGGCGGGGCGGGGCGTGGGGGGCGGATTTACAGGCCAGTAAGAGCGAGGGACAAGCTCATGGTGTTTGTTTCTTTTAAATTCTGCTTTCGACAAAACTTCTGCCTGATGACCTTCAGAGAAGCATGTCTAGACCTAACTTCCCTTGAAAACCGCCATCCTAACGCTTCCTTTTATTCCCCAGAGACCAATCTTGCGTCTCTTTGAAGCCACCCGCTGCCTGCGGTTGAGATGAGCCCAAGTCCCCTTCCCTTAGTTCTGTATTAAAATATGCACCGCGTCTGTTTGTACTAGGCAACTCAACTCATGGGATTTTAAGTTACAAATTAAAGGCTTCTGTTCTTTTCCTTGCGCAATTCCCTCCCCCAAAGGAGAGAGCGCACAACCAGGAACTCCAATTTGCCTCTTCCCAGCTTTTAAAATAGCACTGCGGAGCGAAAAGGCTGTTTGTTAGCACTTAAGGTGCGAATATCGGAAGCGAGACTCCTCTGCTCATTTTCTGTGCTGGGCACTAACTCCACGAACGAGCAGGATTCGCTGGCGCCGCGGCTCATTTCCAGGTTTCCGCTGGGCTCCTTCCCATCCCACGCGCCCGGCGCTGCTGGGATTCGACCGCTCTGGAGAGCGAAAATTCGGCGGTGTCTGTGGTTTGGAGGTTCTCCTTCCCCAACCGGGGTGAGACAGCCGGAGGGCCTACGCCGGCGGCCGCAGCGGCCTCCCCTGAGCAAGGAGACCTTGGCACCAGCTCCTCCCCAGAACGCCCCGAGGGCACACTCGACTTGAAAACAATAGAAGAAAAAATGGCCAAAAGTTCTTTCCTTACAGAAGGCACCCACACCCTCAGGCACAGTTTGCAGTTGGGTTTGCAAACATCCATTCCCCCTCCGCTTTATAGATCGGAAAAGCACCCCCAACTTATTCACTGGTGGTGGTGGTGGTGGTGGTGATAGTGGCGGGTGTTCCTGATGCTACTTTCAGTCTTCTACCCTACGCTTTCTTCTCCACAATCAACGTTGTATGCACGGAAGGGTTTTGCACGAATTGCTCATGGGAAAGATTGCAAATTACGCAGAACGCCTGCAGCTAGTAACTTCTCCTCGGGCGCTGGGGGAGCGCCCCAGCGTGACACCCCGGAATGGGCTCTGTCTTGGCGGACGGAGAATCACCCTGATCGCTCACCTGCTCGGGCTTCCCAGGACCCCGCGGCTCTCTTCCCGCGCAGAGTCGGGAGGGGGTGCGCTTGGGTTAATCTGGAAGTCGGGGCGCGGCGTCCCTCTGCGCGGTCTTGGAGAGGTCGGGTTTCTTTCTGGAAGGTGTGCTAGCCGAAATCGCCGCAGTCCAGCTAAGCCGATTGCTGTTGCTGGTCTCCCCTGGCTCCTCCAGCTTCCTGGCGCAGCGGCGGCAGTAGCCCGGAGCTCGAAGTACTGTTGGCTCCGACCGGAGGCCGCCTCTGCGAGTGGGTGCCAGGCTCACTGCCCCAGGTGAATGGCCAGGCAGGCTCTCCCGCCTAGTAGCCTTTCATTCTCCCTTTCCCTGATAGCGCCGCCCGGGAGCCGCAGGGAGATGGGATCTCAGGGGCTCACTCTGATGCATTGAAGCTCCCTACCGCGTCGGTCCTCCGCGCGGGGAAAGACATCTGCTCACCTGCTGGTTATTCGCCAAGTGATTCTAGAAACCAGAGCCCCGGGGCAGCGGGAAGAAAAAAATAATAACCCAGGAGGCGGCCACTGCTGCCACAGGTGCAGGTAGGAAGTTCGCGTTCCCGCCTTCCAGGGACGAGATTGGACCAGGTCGCCTACGTGGCGCCAGCCTTGGGATGTCTGATTGGAGAAAGGCTGCGTGCGCCTCTCGCGAGTCGGACTCCTGAAGAAGAAACAGTAGAGGAGACCGGAGGCCCGGAGACCGAGGCTGCAGGTGGGCTCCGGCGGATAAACGTCGCAGCTCTCTCTCCCTCTGCCCCTACCCCAATTTCTTTTTTTCCTTTCCTCTCCGCGTCCCCAACCGTGGCCACTCAGCTCCCAGAATCTCAAGTTCTGTAACTTACAGAAGCCGTTCCATACCCAGGCACAATGTTGCAGAGTTGCAGGCGCCCTGAGTTGAAAGGCTGTAATATTAAAAAGTTCGTTATGTGCCAGTCAGGCGCTCTTCCAAGCGCTTTCTGTGGATTAACTTATTTACTCCTCCTCACAGCAACCCTAGGAGGTAAGAACTATTGTTATCCTCACTTGAGGATAACTTAGCTCTGAAAGGCTAAAGGGTTGCCCAAGGTTGCACGGCTGGTGAGTGGCAGAGCCGGATTTGTACCCTGGAGACCTGACTCCGGCTCCCGCGGTCTTAACCGGCACCTTATACCGCAGCCTGCCAGTCAGTGTCGGTCTTTTAGCGTGACTCAGTGAGGATGTGAATTTCCTTCCCTCAGGTCTAGAAGTCCGTGGACAGCCACCGCGCCTGAGGAGTACAGATCCAGCCCTGAGCTGGAAGTCAAGTGAACCCGCGGATGGCGTCAAGTTTCAGGAGGCTTTTGTTCCCAGGAGCATATGGGTGCTTTTTATTACCTGGACAGAAAGGTTTTGACATAGGGCATTTTCACTAATAAGGCAGAGGTGCAACCGGCTGCATCTTCTAGGATGCTTTTATTTTTCAAAGAACTATTTTGATGTTCACTGAGCTCGTGTGTAACTCCTCTGAAGGACTGCGTATGGAGCAACTGACATCCCAGCATCTTTGTTCTGAGGATTTTCTGAAGTGGTGAAGTAGTGAAAGACATGATGCCTACCTATTGCATAACTTACAATATGGAATTCATAGGAAGAAATTTTTATAGAGTATTTCAATGTATGAAATATGGTAAAAATATGAATATTTTATATCCTTAACTTAGTTTAGCATTCTTGGATTTTTAAATGATATGCACAGCAGCGTGTATTTGAAAGTGATACATTTTCATATATTTCTTGGGATTCGTTTTAGAGAGGAAACTTGCAATCGTAGCACCAGAACTGAACAAAGACAGGCCACCAACCATGAGAGGAGGACGGGATACGTCGTCATAGTGCCATCTCATTACAGAGGAGACACTGGACCAAGGAGGAAAGTCCTGTCTGAAGAACCCTCACCGCTAGAAAGTGGTGGAGCTGGGTTCCAAACATTGTTTGTTGATCAAATGGGTGAAAGAAGGAAGAAATTTAGGAAAAGAAAATGAGTCCTGCAAATGGCTTCTCATCTAGCATGATTTAACAGAGGGCCAGCATTTTCTAAATAGATGGACATCAGCTAACTGCTGAAATTAAAAAATTCATTCTCTTCCATCCCTCCCATTTATATTTAATAACTTTGAATATTTCTGTATTTCATTGACTTGATAACACCTTATAAATAGCCCTTGCATGCAGTAAAAACATTTAAATGGAGACATGAAAGCTAAGGAGAAATGAGGCAGAAGGGACTAGGGAGGTGGAGAATGGGTGTCCCTCCAGACAGAGGGAATAGCACGTGCAAAACCCATGAGCTGTGAAGGAGCTTAGGATTTTTAAGAAGCAAAGAGGTGGTCAGTGTGATCTGAGTACAAAGTGAACTGAAGCACTGCAGGAGACAAAGCTAGAAAGGTGGGTGCGACCAGACCCTTCAGGACCTGGTAGGAGTTTTGAACATAATCCAGAGGAAGTGACATGGTAAGATTTGCATTTAAAATATCACTGAAACTGTAAAGAGTGGATGGTAGAGTGGACAAGGTGGGGCTACAGGAAAACCAGTTTGGAACTGTTGGGGTAGTTCAGGTGGGATATTTTGATGGCTGGTGGGAGAGTGCTGGCAGTGGGGGAGGTGAGAAGAATTAGATGTATGCAAAAGAGATTTAGGAGGTAAAATCAACAGGACACGCTTTCATTCAGTTCATACAAAAGAGGAGCCTGAGTTTAACTAGAGGCTTAAAACAGATGCTTTTACAGTCTTCCTTGTAACTAGGAGCATGCATGTGATCTAGTTCTGACTTATGGGGCTATAAGGAAGACTTCTGGAAATGTTTCTTCCTAAATACAGGACAGAGCCTTCTGAGAGAAGAACATCTTTTGCAATACCCTTGATCCTTATGTTTAAGTACAGTGTGAGGATGTGCAGCAGCCATTGTGCAACAGTGAGGCAACAGACATGGAAATAAAACCCAGCACACGAAGGATGATGGCATGGGAGTGTGACAAGTGTCTGGGTCCTTCATGATACTGGTGAGCCCCTGAAAGAACCGTGGGATGACCTATCTCTTGACTACTAGTTCGGTGAGATAAGGCGGATTCCTATGATTTAACCACAGCTTTAAATACAGTTTTCTGTTACTTGCAGCACCAAACATTCCTTCTTGGTACAGTCTAGTAGAGCTATAGAAAAAACATGACATTGTTCAAAAGGCAAAAAGGTAGCGTTGTCACATTTTTTCCTTGACCAATCTGAAAAGTTCTTCCTGGAAGAAGGACTTAGTGAAATGTTTAAGTGATGGGGAAGTTTTTAGAGGTGGGGAATGCATCTGCAAAAGAAGGCACTTCATTGAAAAGGCTTGGAGTTGGAACTGCCCTGGAGGTCCAGTGTTTAAGACTCCACACTCTCAGTGTAGGGGGCATGCGTTCGATCCCGGCCAGGGAACTAAGATGCCACATGGCAAGGCCAAAAAAAAAAAAAGAGGCTTGGAGTTAAGGGAATGAGTGGATAAAGGTATATGTGTACATGTGTACATATGGTGGCGAGGAGCATCAGATTATCTGAGATCTCATGGTAGTTTGACTTTTAAAGATAGAATTTTAAATCAAAACAATTGACTTATTTTCCTCCATTTTTTGAATCTAGAACTGTTTAAATCTATAAAAATTTTCATAACCAATCCCATGAAAAAAAAACCCACCCCAGGGCTTCCCTGGTGGCACAGTGGTTGAGAGTCCACCTGCTGATGCAGGGGACACGGGTTCGTGCCCCGGTCCGGGAAGATCCCACATGCCGCAGAGTGGCTGGGCCCGTGAGCCATGGCCACTGAGCCTGCGCATCCGGAGCCTGTGCTCTGCAACGGGAGAGGCCACAACAGTGAGAGGCCCGCGTACCAAAAAAATAAATAAAATAAAATAACCCACCCCAAACCAAAAAACAACAAAGAGAGTTAGTGTTAAACAAATATAGTTGTGTTCTGTAACTATTGATCTAGGAATCCTGCTGTTTTCTTCTATAAGGAGAACATGGGCTGTCCTAAACCTCTGTGTTGGTAAGCTATGAATACAGTATAGATGCATTTAAAAGTTGATTTATCTACCCAGTGAATAGTAGGTGACTTTCAATGTTACAGAATTTAAATATGCTTAGATTGGGCATTGCTTACATTTCTTTATAATATTTTTTTCTTGTCATTTTTTACTTTTCAAAAATGTGTTCATGGTTTGAGAAAGGACACAGTTTCTTTCTTCTCTTCTTTTTTTAAAAAATTAAATTGTTGGGGCTTCCCTGGTGACGCAGTGGTTGAGAGTCCGCCTGCTGATGCAGGGGACACGGGTTCGTGCCCCGGTCCGGGAGGATCCCACATGCCGCGGAGCAGCTGGGCCCATGAGCCATGGCCGCTGAGCCTGTGCGTCCGGAGCCTGTGCTCCGCAACGGGAGAGGCCACAACAGTGAGAGGCCCACGTACCGCAAAAAAAAAAAAATTAATTAAATTGTTTCTTTCTCGGTGACCCTTTAAGTGCAATAAATGATTACACTAAAAGACAATAGATAATGAATTTCTAGAGAGCAGGATTTGCATACTAGAAATTAAAAGAGGAACTTTAGAAGTTCAACTTGGCATTTGCAATCCTAGCAAATCTGGCATTGTATCAGAGGCTGAGAAATTGATTCTCTTCCTTTAAAGCATTTATGGTGGGAACTGGGCAAAGGAAAACACATGATGAGAAAAGTTAAGAAATACAGCTAATCGGAAAAGATAGGCAGAACACTCTATAACATAAATCACAGCAAGATCCTTTTTGACCCACCTCCTAGAGAAATGGAAATAAAAACAAAAATAAACAAATGGGACCCAATGAAACTTAAAAGCTTTTGTGCAACAAAGGAAAACATAAACAAGACAAAAAGACAACCCTCAGAATGGGAGAGAATATCTGCCAATGAAGCAACTGACAAGGGGTTAATCTCCAAAATTTACAAGCAGCTCATGCAGCTCAATATCAAAAAAACAAACAACCCAATCCAAAAATGGGCAGAAGACCTAAATAGACATTTCTCCAAAGAAGATATACAGACTGCCAACAAACACATGAAAGGATGCTCAACATCACTAATCATTAGAGAAATGCAAATCAAAACTACAATGAGGGGGGCTTCCCTGGTGGCGCAGTGGTTGAGAGTCCGCCTGCCGATGCAGGGGACGCAGGTTCGTGCCCCGGTCCGGGAAGATCCCACATGCCACGGAGCGGCTGGGCCCGTGAGCCATGGCTGCTGAGCCTGTGCGTCCAGAGCCTGTGCTCCGCAACGGGAGAGGCCACAGTAGTGAGAGGCCTGCGTACCGCAAAAAAAAAAAAACCAAAAAAAAAGCTACAATGAGGTATCACCTCACACCAGTCAGAATGGCCATCATCAAAAAGTCTACAAACAATAAGTGCTGGAGAGGGTGTGGAGAAAAGGGAACCCTCTTGCACTGCTGGTGGGAATGTAAATTGATACAGCCACTATGGAGAACAGTATGGAGGTTCCTTAAAAAACTAAAAATAGAACTTCCATACAACTCAGCAATCCCACTACTGGGCATATACCCTGAGAAAACCATAATTCAAAAAGAGTCACGTACCACAATGTTCATTGCAGCTCTATTTACAGTAGCCAGGACATGGAAGCAACCTAAGTGTCCATCGACAGATGAATGGATAAAGATGATGTGGCACATATATACAATGGAATATTACTCAGCCATAAAAAGAAACGAAATTGAGTTATTTGTAGTGAGGTGGATGGACCTAGAGTCTGTCATACAGAGTGAAGTAAGTCAGAAAGAGAAAAACAAATACCATATGCTAACACATATATATGGAATCTAAAAAAAAAAAAAAAGGTTCTGAAGAACCTAGGGGCAGGACAGGAATAAAGACACAGACATGGAGAATGGACTTGAGGACACGGGGAGGGGGAAGGGTAAGCTGGGATGGAGTGAGAGAGTGGCATGGGCATATATACACTACCAAATGTAAAATAGCTAGCTAGTGGGAAGCAGCTGCATAGCACAGGGAGATCAGCTCAGTGCTTTGTGACCACCTAGAGGGGGGGGATAGGGAGGGTGGGAGGGAGACGCAAGAGGGGGGAGATATGGGGATATATGTATATGTATAGGTGATTCATTTTGTTATAAAGCAGAAACACACCACTGTAAAGCAATTATACTCCAATAAAGATGTTTAAAAAAATACAGCTAATCAAAATGAAGAAAATAAAGATGATTTATATTCTCTTCACCCAAGGATAACAATGGCCCACATTTTCACATTTACTCCATTCATCCTACCCCTTCCCTACCCCCCTTCCCTCCCTTCCATCATCCCTTTCTCTTATGGACTCTTCCATTCTTTGAAAATTAGATTTGTCTCTCCTATGGCCTTTTCCTTTATAGTCACCCATGTACTTATAGTTTAATATTTCTTTTCTCCTTTCTGTGTATGCACATCAGTGTTGTTGGATTTAGTCTGTAAACTTTTTAAAATACATTTATTTATTTATTTATTTTTGGTTGCCTTGGGTCTTCGTTGTTTTGCGTGGGCTTTCTCTAGTTGCTGGCGAGCGGGGGTTACTCTTCATTGTGGTGTGCAAGCTTCTCATTGTGGTGGCTTCTCCTGTTGCAGAGCACGGGCTCTAGGCGTGTGAGCTTCAGTAGCTGTGAGGCACAGGCTTAGATGCTCTGGGGCATGTGGGATCTTCCTGGACCAGGGCTAGAACCTGTGTCCGCTGCACTGGCAAGCAGATTGTTAACCACTGCACCACCAGGGAAGTCCGTAGTCTGTAAACTTTTAGAGAGGGTGTTGCACCTGTGCCTGAATTTGGAATCCACTGTTGACAGCATCTCATCCTGTGCCCTGTCAAGTTATCATGAATGCATACCTAGAAGAATAAAAATTATAGTCACAAAATATGACTAATCATGTCAGTTTCACACTGGACCTAAGCAAGCCTGGTTTGTACAGTTCCGCCTCCCTCCGAAATTCAGTCGACACCAGCTGACTCTTTGTAGCTTCCCACACCTCCTCCTTTTGTGGATCTGGTTCCTTTAGTATTCTTGGATATCATTGTATGTTCCTCATTCTCCTTAAAAAATTATTTGTAGGAAAATTTAAGACCTAAGACAAAAGTCACTTTTTCTAGAAAGGATTTTCAAGAGTTTAGGGACACTACCAGGTAGGACCACTTTACACTAAGTTCATGGCTTGAGGATTTTGGAATAACCAAAAACAAGAGATCCACAGGACCATTAGCCTATAGTCATACTCCAGGGACAAGTTCATTCCCTCCCTACCCGCCCCCCCCCCATCATTTCTGCTCCAAATTAACTTAATTGTCCATGAAGACCTGTTGGGGGGATGGGTATAGTTTACTTCTGGGCTGCCCAGAGCCTGAGGGTATGGTCCTTTGGGGTCTGACACTTATCAAGGGAAAAATCTTCTATTAATTGCTCCTTTTTGGATGAGCCCTACACTCACTTATAATTCTGTCCCTTATGCTCCAGGGGGCTATGAAAACTGAAGTTGTTTTGGTGCCCAATTTTTTCCAGCAGGAGAATTCAGCCAAATAACCTAGCTGCCACTGACAGGAGTGGGTGTGTTTTAATTTTATTGTAAATTGTTTGCTTGATGTTTTTCCCTGCGACTAGATTATAATTTTCTTATTTATTTATTGTCTGACTCCCTCACTAGAAAATGAGTTCCATTTTATTTAATGATCATTTACAGAACACTTTCTGTGTACTGGGTACATTTCTAATTGCTTTATAAATATTAAGTCATTTAATCTTCCTGAAAGCCCTGTGAAATAGGTACTATTATTATTATAGATGAGGTAACTGAGACACTGAGAACTTAAGTTACTTGCCCAAGGTGACACAGCCAGTAAGTATTAGAGCCAGCATTTGACCCCAGGAAAACTGGCTTCAGAGTCCAGGGACTAACTCTTCTCTGTGCTGTGTCTCTCTGTGAGCACTAGGACAGGTCACTAATGAGTCTTTAGGACCTGGCATCTGCCTGACAATAACAGTTCTTAATATTGTTGAATGCATGACCATCCAATGCAGAAATGTGCGCTTCCTTGGTTAAAATGTGACCAACTTGTAAAAAGAAATGTACTAAAAGTGGCAATGAAATAAAATTTCAATCTGTCATTACAGGTAATAATAGCCCGATTTTCTTTAATTCTGAGGAGTGAGTACAGTAGGTGGACCAAATTATCTGATAAATTTTTGCTTTTTTCTTAAAATTGTAAGAGCACTATCATGTTGCAATACCCTTTGAAGGAGATGTGGTTAGGTGGTAAATGCGGATGGGGAAGAATAAAGTAATACCAGAGGATGGCTGATGAGATTTTATTAAATATTGTACTTGGGGAATAAATGAATGATCTAGAGGACATGACATTTCAGAACAGGGCTCCACAGCACATCTTGACTCTCTCAGGAAACAAAGATAATTCTACTTTATTGTTTATTAGAAAATCACTGATGTAAATAAAAGTCATGTGTTACCACGCAAGGTAGTGTTCTCTGGCTGGTCACCTGGTTCCAGGTCAGGGCCAGGGTAAACTGGATCCTGTAAAGGGTGACTTGCTATCTGCAGTTGTTCATTTCCATTTTCAAAGGGTTGATTCGGTTATGCTCCGTTCGCCAGGTTATATTTTCTCTTTATGGTTTGTCGATGTGTCAGCTCATTACGTCACATGTGCACAGGGAGGAGGTGGATATCTGATGGAAGGGTAACATGATGCAGGAAGGGAATCTTTTGGTTTCATCATTTGCATCAAGGCCAGTGTCAAAACATAGTTAGAAATCCATAAGAAATAGCTGCTTTCCTAAGTCACAGGCTGTCAGGGGAGGTGCACCAAAGTTTTGGCACCCAGCTTTCTGTTCGGCGCCAACACAGGTAAATCTCCAATCGTACACTCCAGTGAACATTCAGTTTCATCTACTTGATGTCATTTCACTTACCTACTGGGGGAAACTACTTCAGCTGCAGCTATAAAACTTTTATAATAATGGCAAATTTTAAATTCTTACTGTGGGCTTTCACTTTACTATGTGCTTATCCAAAAGTGGAAAGTGTCCTCACTGGTTTAATGGTACAGCAACCTGAGAGAGAGATATTACAAGTTCTGCAGTTTTATCCTAGAAATTTGAAGCAAGTTGCTCCAAGTCACAGGACCAGAAGAGGTGCAGTTATTTTGATTCGGTTTGAGTTACTCTTTCCCTAGTACAATGTTCTTTCAATATTGATATTTGAATCTCATATTGCCTTTTAGTTAATCATTAGATCAATAAATATTTGTTGGTGTCAAGGCTATTACATCAAAAGAGGTAGTCATACTTAAAAGATTCGAATTAGGTCATCGTCTTCTAAGTTTCCCACTTAGAATAATGCTAAATTCATATGTGGTTGCTTAAATATTAAAGCCCTATGGAATCACAGAGCACTCAAAGCTCAAATTAACACTGGGAATTGTAATTATATACATTTCTTGTGAAAAGACTTGATGGTTGGTTTGAATTACGAGCTGTGTGGCTTTGAGAAAATTACTTAATATCTTTAGGCTCTGGTTTCCTTAAATGTAAAGTGGGGATAATACTATCTACTTCTCTGGATCGTTGCCAAGATTAAAGCAGACAATACATTTATTAAAGTCCCCAGCACAGTGCCTGACACATAATAGGCACTCAGTAAATGTTAGTTTCTCCTTGACTGATTTCTTTCATTGGCTGTGTAGGAAAATCATGTAAACAGACTCTACAGATCAATCACTTCCAAGTGCTTTTGGAAAAAAATGGGTAGAGGGTCTTAAAGTTCACTGTCATTATTGTTGGTTAGGGCCCATTGCATTCCCCCCCAAGAACATAAGGTTAAAATTTACTGGAGAGTATTTAATATACAACAATTTGCTCTGAATCTAACTTTTTTTTCAGGAACATACTTAATGATTAAATCAAATCAAGCAGAAGTTTTCTGTATGTGATTCAAGAACGCTCTTCATCCTTTCGGCACCAAAATTGCATTACCTGTCATTGAAGGAGGAAGTGTGCTCAGTTAAGCTTGAAAGCAATGTTACCAGAAAAGGATTAACAAATCATAAGGCAGAATCCTTAGAAGTAAGGTCACTACCAGAATGCGGCTGAGGCACAAGCCAAGGAATATGTTTAATATGTGTTGCCCCATTAGCTCCTGGAATCTTAATATATAATCCACATCACTGAATCAGACCCAACGGAGGGAAAGAACAGGAGCATCATGTCTCTGCTATGTAGACACGGCATTATTAATTGTTTTAAGAGATTAGTTTTTAGTCTATTAAAGTAATCTATGCACACAGAGTTCAAAAGTCAAATGTTATTAAGGCGATTATAGCACATTACAGGGGTTTCTTATCTCATTCCTTCCCTTAGTTCTCTTCCCCAACCACCTTCAACAATTTTGGCTTTTCATTTCCGACATGTGCACATCTCTGTATTTCTAATTAATTTGTGTATTATGCTCTCTTTTGATTTATCGATATTTGACCTCTATTAATGTCTTATTATGGTATTTGAGCCTTTTGTTCTCTTATACCACCATGCCTTCTGTTTCCTTTCTCTCCTATCCCAGTACAGTGGTCATATTACAGCCTTTGTTTAATTGACAATTCCATGTTGATATTATTGTGCCTTTGTAAATATTGTTCAGGCTAAGCATTATAGTGTACAGAACATTATATTTGCTTTCCTACTTTTTGTCTTTTCCTAAAGTTAATAATGGCCTCTCCCTGCCCGCCCTCCCTCCCACCTCAACCCTTTCAATCTGCTTGTTTTTAGTCCTATTTCTAATTCTTTCTACACTTTCCAATGGCTTCTTGGTGCACTTTTCTACAAGTGCCATCATATCAGTATATATGTGTTCCATTTTGTTTTTCCTAAAAATATCCCTCCTGGACACTTCCTTCTCCTTCCATAGGGACTGACCTCTCTCTGTCTGTTGCACAGTCTTCTCCTGGGGATGCCTTGAGTCTCCTTCTTTCTTGGTGGAGTTGCTTGTTTTGCTGGAGCACATTGTCAGATGGGGCAGCAGCAGAAGTTATCATGGTGGCCGTCTTCAACGTGGCTGTCTCTTTAGCCACACAGTTCCATCTGGACTGTTTATCCTCCATGCCTCGCACACATCATCCTCCTGGGAGATCTTTCTACCCTTATTCTGGACAGTCCCTTTGTGCCAAAGGTGCAAAGTGAATATTGACGTACACATCACACAGTATAATTAATAATTAGATCATGGATTTTAAATGTAAAAATATAAAACTTTTAGAAGAAAATATAGAATGTCTTTGGGACCTAGGGCTAAGTTCATAGACATGGCTAAAACGAAGATCCATAAAAGGAAAAATAACTAAGTTGGACTTCATCAAAACTGAGACAAACTTTGGCTCTGAAAAACACTCTGTTAAGAGGATGTAAAGACAAACTACAAAGTAGGAGAAAATATTTGCAAACCATATATACCTAAAATATATAAAGGACTCTCAAAATTCTATAGTGAAAAAGAATCAATTATGAAATGGGCAAAAGACTTGAACAGTTGTTTCACTAACTTGGAGATACAGATGACAAATAACCACATGAAAAGATGTTCAGCATCATTAGCCATTAGTGAAATGCAAATGCGAACCGCAATGAGATATCAATATGAACTTATCAGAATGACTAAAACAGAAAATAATGATGACACCAAATGCTAGTGAGGATGTGGAGAAACTGAATCACTTACACATTGCTGGTGGGAATGTGAAATGGTCCAGCTGCTCTGGAAAACAGCTTGATAGTTTCTTAAAAAAACTAAACATGCAAATATGACCCAGAAATTGCACCCTTTCCAAACTGGAAACAATCCAGATGCCCTTCAGTGGGTGAAAGGCAAAACAGACTGTGGTAAATCCATACCATGGAATATTTCTCAGCAATAGAAAAGGATAGCTTACTGAATCTTAGGAATCATTTGGAATTGTTGCCTACAGAGAAAGTACGGCAAGAAGGCAGCCTTGGAGAGTGTTCCAAGGGACTTGGAGAGTTCTAGAGGGAGAATGGGCAGAGAAGCCTGGGCAGAGGATGGGGGCGAGGGTGGTGTCATAGCAGCCGAGAGAGAGGGGGTTTGAGAAGAAGGGAGGTGGTCAACTGTGCCAGCAAATGAGAAGCCAAGTAAGCAGAGACCCGAAGCTGCAGTGAGGTTGATGGGGCTCCAGGGAGAGCACTCTGGGGGTGGAGCACAAACACTGAAGCTTGACCTGGTGGTATGAAGGTATGTTGCAGCACCTCCACACCTGCTCCCATGCCATCTGGCCTCAGTGATAACCCATGAGGTTGGTGGGTCGGGCAGGCAAGCAGGCATTAATTTTCAAGTTTCAGAAGGGAGAAACCTGGGGCTCAGAAATGTTGGAAGCCTTGATCTGTGACCGAGCCAGGTCTTGTGGCTCTAAATTCAGTGCTCTTGTAGGGCTCCCATGATGGCTTTCTACCACATCACAGCACAGGGCAGGTGTGGCTTGGCTTCAAAAACCCATTGGACAGTAAACTGCTAGAATCCCCCTATAATTTGCTAGGCAGCAATGTGATGTCCTGTAACTCTGAAGAAAGTTTACTAAGGCTTACTTAGTGTAAGTATTCTCATTAAAGTTTCCCACAGCTCTTGAGTTTTCAGACAAACATTTGTCTTACTGTGTGCCCCAAATACTATACTGAGTGCTGTACATAGATTATCTTAAGCCTCACAATTACTTCATGGAATATGTACCGACACTAGTTCATTATAATGACAAGGAAACTGAGGCTTAAGAAGTAAAGTAACTTTCCCAAATTATACTATCAGAAAGTGATAAGAGGCAGGATTGAAACAACGGGGTTGTAACCTGCAATTGAACTTGTGTAACAGGCAATTGAACTAGAGACTTAGATCTTCAGGTTCTCCAAACTGAATTATTTTGAGGCTTAATCATACCTACTGGATAGAAGGAGAAAGAATATGGTGACGATTAGGTGAGTTTTGGATAACTAGTTCCAAGAAAGCTTCAGTGACTGAAGGGTTCAGATACTGGACAGAACTCTAAATGGTGGACAAGAGTCAATATGCATTTTCAGATTCTTCTGCTTCTAGAATCACCCCCTCCTCCATGACACCAAAATATTATAGGATATTTGAATATTTGTAGAAGGATTATTCTATTAATTTAGAAAGTGTTTGAGTGCCTACTGTATGCCAGGCAAAGTTCCAGTTAGGGGCAGGGGTAGACTGGTGAGCAAAGTAGACCAATTCCTGCCTTCATGAAGTTTACAGGTCAGACAATGTCATTTTAGAGATAGAGGTGGTTCCATAGTTATGGAGGTGAGACGCCTTTGGGGACCTTGGTCTATGGATGTGGAGGGTCTTATTCAGCCTCTGAAAGTTTGAACATCCTTCCCAATGCTACAAAACTATTTCCCCTTCTTCATTAATAAATCCTGAGTTTCTTCAGGTATCCAAACACTTCGGAATGGGTGGATTTAGCCGCAGTTCAGGTGAAACCCTTTCTGTTCTAAACCAGTTCTTCTCAAATTTATCCTGCATTGGAATCACCTGGAGGGCTTGTTAAAAAGATTGTGAAGCATCACATGAACGACCGCGGTCACGTGAGCACAGTTTTCGCGGGGCTCTGGCTGCGGCTTCCTCCGGTAAGTTGCGGTCACGGTCATCTCTCGGCCTCCCGCCGCCGGCCCGGGGGAGGCGGGGAGGAAGCGAGGGCGCTGCCAGGCTGCCCAGACGACGCCAGCACAGGAGCCCCCGCCGCCCCGCTGCCCCGCCGGACCTCTGCGACCCCAGTTCCTGGCGCACAGGCTTTTGGTGCTGTTGCTGGTGCTTTCTTCCTTGGCTTCGGCTATGATAGTCCTGCTGACCTCAGACTCAGGTTACAAGGATATGCAGGTGAATACCACGAAATTCATGCTGCGGTATGCCTGGTATTCTTGGCCCAATGTAGTTTTGTGTTTCTTTGGTGGCTTTTGTGTTGTGTGTGTGTGTGTGTGTGGTACGCGGGCCTCTCACTGCTGTGGCCTCTCCCGTTGCGGAGCACAGGCTCCGGACGCGTAGGCTCAGCGGCCATGGCTCACGGGCCCAGCCGCTCCGCGGCATGTGGGATCTTCCCGGCCCGGGGCACGAACCCGTGTCCCCTGCATCGGCAGGCGGACTCTCAACCACTGCGCCCACCAGGGAAGCCCCTCTTTGGTGGCTTTTTGATAGAGCAAGCATTTGGAATACGATGGGGCACCATTATTTTTAGTTGCTATTTGTTTTTGCCCTGGGTAGAATATTTAATGCTTTTTGGCTGATGGAGTTTGGATGGTTAGGTTTGGGATGGGTGGGGACTCCTTAGCAGTTGCCCAGAATACGTATGCTGTGAGTTGGTTGAAAGGCAAAGAATTAAACTTGGTGTTTGGTGTAAGTTGGACTCCAGCTTAGCATGGCTGGAATTGGAAGAACAGCAAACATGAACCTCATGAGATGGCTGTATTCTAAGGTTTAAGCTTCCTTGGGTTCTGCTGGTCACACAACCCTTGGGGTCACACTTATGACTGCGGGTATAACATGTATTCTTTCACGAGTCTGTGCCTTGGCCCTTGCTTATTTGGATCAGACAGCAGAAAGAATCCTTCATAAAGAACAAAGAAAAACAGGTGAAGTTATTGAGTTGACTGATGTGAAGGACTTTTCCTTACCCCTGTGGCTATATTTATCATCTGTGTCTGCTGTTACGTTGCCGTGTTCCCTTTCATTGGACTTCACAAAGATTTCTTTACAGAGAAATTTGGATTCTTCTCCCAGACAGCGGGTGATATTAGCAGTATAGTGTTTGGGCTCCTGGTGGATAAAACGGGAAGTAACATCATCTGTGTGCAGTGGTGACCATGCTTGCTTCCCACATGATGCTGGCCTTTATGCTGTGGAACACTTGCATTGCTATGTGTCTCCTGGGACTCTACTATTCGTTGCTTGCCTGTGCATTGTGGCCAGTGGTGGCGTTTGTAGTTCCTGAACATCAACTGGGAACCGCATATGGCTTCATGCGGTCCATTCAGAATCTTGGGTTGGCCATCATTTCCATCATTGCTGGCATGATATTGGATACTCGGGGATATTTGTTTTTAGAAGTTTTCTTCATTGCCTGTGTTTCTTTGTCACTGTTATCTGTGGTCTTACTCCACTTGTTGAATCATATCCAAGGTGGGAACCTAAATTATTCTGCAAGACGAAAGGAAGAAACAAAACTTTCTCATGCGGAATGAGAAGTTTAAATGACTGTGTCATGAGAATGGGCTGCACACATCATTGGTTTGAAAAACTTTATTTTTTCCTCAAATTTAGAGTTTAGTTGTTAGGAAAAATAATGGTCTGGAGAGTTATTATATTTATATTTTGAATACACTTATTTTAAAGTATAATTCTGAGGACTGTTTTAGCCTGTGTCTTTTGTATTGCTGAAGAATTCTACTTTGGGATAGGCTCATCAGTGGTGAAGTTCAGAAAATTGTACCTGGTACATGTGGGTGATTTTGAGTACGGACACTGAATAATGGAAATCTTTGGATCTCATATTGAGATAATTTTCACAAAGAGTATCATAGGAATATGGCCTTTTCTTTATCTTAAAGCCAAAAAAAAAAAAAAAGCTTTTGAGGGAGTAGAAGTGATTTTTTTTTGGTCTTTTTGTATCTTGTCCATCATGTGCCCCAACTGCACATGCACAACAGTTATTTTTAGCCCCTTATAGTTTCTTTGTATTCTGTTGCTCCAGGAAACGTGTGTCCAGGTACAAGTGCTGCAGCAAAGGGGCCCAGGGCCCAGCCTGTCTCAGTTTGAAGTACATGGTATAATACTGTATGCTTAAAAGTTTTAGAACAGCTTGAAAGTGCATTCCTTATTCAGGATAAGTTTATTTACATCCTTTTTTTCTGATTTACGGTGTACTGTGTCATTATTCAGTTGTTAATTCTTTAGGCTTTGACGGCCATGTGACTGTTCTCGCCGATGGGTGTTGAAAGTTGGCCTTACCAGTTGGGAAAAGTCTGCTGCTGTGGAGGGCCTGTGTGGTCTGGCTTCCTCTTTCCACTACCTCTGTGCCTCAGCTACAGTGAGCTGCTTACATTTTTTTCAAATTGGTTACATCTCTTCCCTTCTCAGGGGCTTTGTCCATGCTGCTCCCTTTGCTTAGACTATTTTAGCCAGGATTCTCTAACAACCTGGTTTCATAGGATTTAGGACAGAAAATTTTAGCCCCCCACTGGGAACCATTCTCCCTGTGGAAACTCTTCCAGACCCTTCAGGCTATATAAAGTTCTTCTAAAATTCCTGTGATCTTTGAAAACCCCTGTACTTTTCCTTCGTAGCTTTCCTCGGCTTATCATGAAGAATTTGTGATGAGGTATGTGTGGGTGTCTCTTTATTTTGGTTGTAAGCTCCACGAGGGCAGAAACTGTCTCTGATATGTTAATAATAATTGTGTTGATAGTGCCTAGCACAAAGTAGGCACAAAATAAATATTTTTTTGAATGATGCATAAATAAAAAGGAGAGTAAACTGGGACCAAAAACATATTGTGAGGCCCCAGCCCCAGTCAGTGATTCAGGCCTGAGAAATTGCATTTTTAACAAGTCCCAGGCCACAGTGTTGCTGGCCAAGGGACTATACTTCGTGCCACACTGACCTGAACTAATCATGGGAATCTCATTCCCCTTGCTAGTGACTGGTTTAGCAATAAACATGCTATGCAATTCTGGCCAAGGTGTTGTGAGGGCATATATGTCGAGGGAAGGATTTCTTAGCTATTAAATGGGACATGCAGGATGAGAAAGACATTGTCCTGCTTCTCCTTGAAGCTACCTTCTTATACGATGTTTGTCAAAGCCTGAGGGAAATGCCAACAAACCGAGCATGATGGAATAGAAAGAACCAATAGAAAGCACCAATCTTGGAGATGCCCTACATTTGGATTTCTTGTTGAGATAATTAATGTCCCTATTGTTGAAGCCCTTTGCATCATAGTTTCATATTATGGTGCAACAGATACTTTCCTGATGGATGAATCTAGTGCTTCTTAAAGGTTAATGATCATCTCCTTACTAGTAGAAGTCAGTAATCCATGCTCAAGCAGCGGTCTGTATGGGCTGTTGGTATTATATTGACCTTGCCATGGACTTGGGACTTGGGACTTTGTGACTGTTCCTGATTTTGTTCCAAGGTGATCATCTTGACCATTCCAAGAGTCAAGAACCTGTTGGCCCATAAAACCTGATGGGTTTTAGCATGTGACCCCTGTGGAAAAGAACCCACATCTCTCTCTCACACACACACACACGCTTATTCCTCACTTGATCCATGGCACTCAATTCCTGAATTCCTGGCCTAAAGACGTCTATCTTTGCCTTGTCACACGTCTTTTCTGCTTAGACTTTGGAGTCTGAGCATCTCTCCTTGGTGGGCTGTTTGGCCTGAGCTTCTGATTCTTGCAGCCCTACTTTGCCCCTGACAGTAATGCCCTGCTCCAGCCCCATGCCTCCACATCCTCCAAACCTGCCAATTAATGGACTAACCTGGGTTTGCCCTACCTAAGGATGGTCCTGCATACAATAATCAACATTTGTACATTACTATCCAGTTTATACTGAGCTTTTAGTTTTTATATTCAGGATCTCAATGGATCCTTGCGTAGAAGCACTCTGACAAGAAGGGGAGATCAGGTACTCTGTTATTATGCCCATTTTCAGATTAGGGAATTAGAACAAACCAAGATTATATCCATTGTGTAAATTAGGACATAGAAAAAATCAGGTAATTTAAGTGAGCAAACATCTATTCCAGTAATACTTGCTTAACTCTTTAAGAACATTTTGAAGTACACAATTTTTCAAGAAAGTCTGTTAAGGTTATAAATTTTCGGCAGCAATGAAAAATTTGTTCCCGTGGATGATTTATCATACATATGAGGTTTATAAGCCTATGAAAGGAGAGCTTTATGGGTTTTTCTTTAAAAATACAGGTTTTATCTTCTTTTGATAACCCCATTCACTGTAAAGGTTTAGCAATGTGCCATGCACCACATTGTCCTCACTGAAAAGCTCCTGTTAAGTTACAGGGACTCCTTAGTTGCTATATCCAAAGGGGACTCATCACCTTATCATCTTTTTTTAAAAATTATTTTCACTTTATAAGTCCAACAAACTATAACAGTCACTTTATTTAAAAAACTTTATTATTATTATTATTTTTTAATTTTTGGCTGTGCTGGGTCTTCATTGCTGCAAGCGGGCTTTCTCTAGTTGCAGCGATCAGGGGCTACTCTGTGTTGCGGTGCGCAGGCTTCTCATTGCGGTGGCTTCTCTCGTTGTGGAGCACGGGCTCTAGGTGTATGGGCTTCAGTAGCTGTGGCACGCGGGCTCAGTAGTTGTGGCTTGCAGGCTCTAGAGTGCAGGCTCAGTAGCTGTGGCGCACGGGTTTAGTTGCTCCACGGTATGTGGGATCTTCCCAGACCAGGGCTTGAACCTATGTCCCCTGCACTGGCAGGCAGATTCTTTACCACTGTACCACCAGGGAAGCCCCACCTTATCATCTGTAGCAGCATTTGACCCTGGTGACTTCTCCATCCTTGAAGTTCTATCTTTCTCTGCTTTCTTCTTACACTCCTGACTCTGTGCTTCCTCCTCTGGCCATTTCTGACCTTCCTTTCAAAGTTCTCTAACTTTGCCTGTTCCTTAGACTTTACTGTTACCCAGGGACCTATTATTGGTCTTCTTTATTTCAGCTGACTATACAGTCTGATCTCATCCTTCTTTCTCGAGCTCCAAAACCATGTGTTCGGCCATTTGCTAGACATTTTTACATGGGTGAGCCATTAGCACCAAATGCATCCTGCAAACTGAACCCATGATTTCTCCCTGCTGAACCCCCTTTCCTTCCTGTATTCTCTTATCTTCCTAAATAGTCATTTAATTGTAAAAACCAGAAATGAGGGTGTCATTTGTGACTTCATCTGTTCAATCTTGGCATCAAATCAGTAAGTCTTGACAACCCCCTAAATATCTCTCTTACCATGACACTTCTCCATCCCTACTGCTGGGAATCAAGTTCAGTTGGTCATTGCCTATAACATCTTCTTGATTAGCTTCTGTCTTTCTAATCTTACATCCTCTGGCCTATCCTCCACGTGTCACCAGACCAATCTTTCTAAGTTTGACTCATACTTGGCACACAAGGTTCCTTATTCCCTGGCACAGACGTGCTTGTTTAATCTCATTCCCCCTCCTCTTCCCTCACATTTCATGTGCTGGTTAAACCCAACTCTGGAGAGTACTCTGAACTTTCCATGCTTTCATGTGTTTACGGCTGGCACCTATGTACTCTGCCTGGGGAAGCCAGGGAAAGTCTCAGCAGAGAGGAAACTTCGAGTTGAGACTTGCTGGATGAGTAGGAGTGTGCCTGACCAGCATGTGGTGTCCACCATTCTTTTTTTTATTTTATTTTTTAACATCTTTATTGGAGTATAATTGCTTTACAATGATGTGTTAGTTTCTGCTTCACAACAAAATGAATCAGTTATATATATACATATGTTCCCATATCTCTTCCTGCTTGCTCTCCCTCCCTCCCACCCTCCCTATCCCACCCCTCCAGGCAGTCACAGAGCACCGAGCTGATCTCCCTGTGCTATGAGGCTGCTTCCCACTAGCTATTTACCTTACGTTTGGTAGTGTATATATGTCCATGCCTCTCTCTCGCTTTGTCACAGCTTACCCTTCCCCCTCCCCATATCCTCAAGTCCATTCTCTAGTAGGTCTGTGTCTTTATTCCTGTCTTACCCCTAGGTTCTTCATGACATTTTTTTTTCTTAAATTTCATATATATGTGTTAGCATACGGTATTTGTCTCTCACTTTCTGACTTACTTCACTCTGTATGACAGACTCTAGGTCTATCCACCTCATTACAAATAGCTCAATTTCGTTTCTTTTTATGGCTGAGTAATATTCCATTGTATATATGTGCCACATCTTCTTTATCCATTCATCCGATGATGGACACTTAGGTTGTTTCCATCTCCGGGCTATTGTAAATAGAGCTGCAATGAACATTTGGTACATGACTCTTTTTGAATTATGGTTTTCTCAGGGTATATGCCCAGTAGTGGGACTGCTGGGTCATATGGTAGTTCTATTTGTAGTTTTATAAGGAACCTCCATACTGTTCTCCACAGTGGCTGTATCAATTTACATTCCCACCAACAGTGCAAGAAGGTTCCCTTTTCTCCACACCCTCTCCAGCATTTATTGTTTCTAGATTTTTTGATGATGGCCATTCTGACTGGTGTGAGATGATATCTCATTGTAGCTTTGATTTGCATTTCTCTAACGATTAGTGATGTTGAGCATTCTTTCATGTGTTTGTTGGCAGTCTGTATATCTTCTTTGGAGAAATGCCTATTTAGGTCTTCTGCCCATTTCTGGATTGGGTTGTTCGTTTTTTTGTTATTGAGCTGCATGAGCTGCTTGTAAATCTTGGAGGTTAGTCCTTTGTCAGTTGCTTCATTTGCAAATATTTTCTTCCATTCTGACAGTTGTCTTCTGGTCTCGTTTATGGTTTCCCTTGCTGTGCAAAAGCTTTGAAGTTTCATTAGGTCCCATTTGTTTATTTTTGTTTTTATTTCCATTTCTCTAGGAGGTGGGTCAAGAAGGACCTTGCTGTGATTTATGTCATAGAGTGTCCTGCCTATGTTTTCCTCTAAGAGTTTCATAGTTTCTGGCCTTACATTTAGGTCTTTAATCCATTTTGAGCTTATTTTTGTGTATGGTGTTAGGGAGTGATCTATTCTCATACTTTTACATGTAGCTGTCCAGTTTTCCCAGCACCACTTTTTGAAGAGGCTGTCCTTTCTCCACTGTACATTCCTGCCTCCTTTATCAAAGATAAGGTGACCATATGTGCGTGGATTTATCTCTGGGCTTTCTATCCTGTTCCATTGATCTATATTTCTGTTTTTGTGCCAGCACCATACTGTCTTGATTACTGTAGCTTTGTAGTATAGTCTGAAGTCAGGGAGCCTGATTCCTCCAGCTCCGTTTTTCGTTCTGAAGATTGCTTTGGCTATTCAGGGATTTTTGTGTTTCCATACAAATTGTGAAATTTTTTGTTCTAGTTCTGTGAAAAATGCCAGTGGTAGTTTGATAGGGATTGCATTGAATCTATAGATTGCTTTGGGTAGTAGAGTCATTTTCACAATGTTGATTCTTCCAATCCAAGAACATGGTATATCTCTCCATCTATTTGTATCATCTTTAATTTCTTTCATCAGTGTCTTATAATTTTCTGCATACAGGTCTTTTGTCTCCTTAGGTAGGTTTATTCCTAGATATTTTATTCTTTTTGTTGCAATGGTAAATGGGAGTGTTTTCTTGATTTCACTTTCAGATTTTTCATCATTAGTGTATAGGAATGCCAGAGACTTCTGTGCATTAATTTTGTATCCTGCTACTTTACCAAATTCATTGATTAGCTCTAGTAGTTTTCTGGTAGCCTCTTTAGGATTCTCTATATATAGTATCATGTCATCTGCAAACAGTGACAGCTTTACTTCTTCTTTTCCGATTTGGATTCCTTTTATTTCCTTTTCTTCTCTGATTGCTGTGGCTAAAACTTCCAAAACTATGTTGAATAAGAGTGGTGAGAGTGGGCAACCTTGTCTTCTTCCTGATCTTAGTGGAAATGCTTTCAGTTTTTCACCATTGAGGACGATGTTGGCTGTGGGTTTGTCATATATGGCCTTTATTATGTTGAGGAAAGTTCCCTCTATGCCTACTTTCTGCAGGGTTTTTATCATAAATGGGTGTTGAATTTTGTCAAAAGCTTTCTCTGCATCTATTGAGAAGATCATATGGTTTTTCTCCTTCAATTTGTTAACATGGTGTATCACGTTGATTGATTTCCGTATGTTGAAGAATCCTTGCATTCCTGGAATAAACCCCACTTGCTCATGGTGTATGATCCATTTAATGTGCTGTTGGATTCTGTTTGCTAGTATTTTGTTGAGGATTTTTGCATCTATGTTCATCAGTGATATTGGCCTGTAGTTTTCTTTCTTTGTGACATCCTTGTCTGGTTTTGGTATGAGGGTGATGGTGTCCACCATTCTTGATCCCACGGAGCCTGTACTTCAGTGGGAGAGAGATGGACACACAGTTGCAATACTCTGTGATAACCGATGGATTAGAAGTATGTACAAATGGCAGTAGAAGGCAGTGAAGGAGGTCCTTGAGTATGATAGTATCTTTTCAACTCAGGAAAAAAAATGACCCTGGCTTATTTGCATTTACAAAGCATCCAATGAAGCAAACCCCTCCAAAGCATAGGGTCTAACGTGGTGCCTCGCGTGTAGCAAAATACATGGAAGTGGAACAACGAAATGGACTAGGACATTGTGAAACGAACCTGAAGACAAGGAAAGAGTCTTTCTGAACCACACTCATGAGACCCTCTATATTTTATCAAAATAGACTTCATTTGCCCTCTCCTCCTTCTCATCCCCTCTCCTGAATGTTGGTGCTCTAGAGAACTTTGAATCAGGCCTCTCCTGTATTTCTCTGTTCCGGGTCCCTGGGCACTCTTATTCAATTATTACCTTGGTTCCAATTATTACCTCTGGTGTCGCTCCTAAATTCCTACCTCCAGCTTGGGTCTGTTAGTGCAATTGCTCATGAAATATCTCTTCCTGGAAATTTCACAGGTATCCCTATTTCGTCATGTCCAACATGGAACTCATCATCCTCTTTACTTTTTCCACCCCTCCTCAAGAACCTCTGGCTCTCTTTGTGTTCATTTCAAGAAATATTAGCCAGTTGTCAAATTAAGCAGTGTGGGAGTCGTCCTTGATTCTCTAATCCAATCTATAGCCAAACATTTTCAACGCTGCCTCCGAAATATCACTCAGTTCTGTCTATTTTTCTCTGCCTTGCTACCACCTGATCCAGGCTACATCACCTTAGACTTACAATGACAACAACGAACATCGAAGTGACTCCCTGCATCTACCTTCACTACCCCCATCTGCCTGCATATTCTCTGATGGATCCACAGTCAAGTAAGTGATCTTTAAAAAATGTAAACAAGATTGTGTCATTTGTTTCTTAAAACCCATTAATGCTAAAGGCAATATGGTGTCCTAGATTGTATCCTGGAACAGAAAAAGGACATTAGCGGAAGACTCATAAAATCCGAAAAAAGCCTGGAGTTCAGTTAATAGTAATGTACTAACGTTGGTTTCTTGGTTTAAATAAATGTACTGTGGTTATATAAGATGTTAACATTAGGGGACAGAGGGTGAGGTGTACACAGGAACTCTCTGTGGTATCTTTGCAACTTTTCTGTAAATATAAAACTGCTCCAAAATTAAGTTTATTAAAAACAAAAATCGTAGCACCAGCGCCTTTTATGTTAGAGTCCAAAATCCTTAGCATGACCAGCTTTTGCTCTCCAGCCAAACTAAACTTATTATTTAATTCTTCCAGTGAGACAAACCTTTTCCTTGCCAGTATTCAGTGTCTGGCCCATTAATAAGTGCTTGATAAATGTTGGTGTAAAATTAATGAACATTACATTTTTAAAAATCAAAAGATTGACTGTAAATTTGGGGATTGATAGATCTTGGGAATTTGGAAGCTACCTGATTTGGGTTTTCAGTTGGAGGCAGGATGGCCGAGGCAGCACACCTGTAGTGGTATGTGACTTTCCTCAACTCCCCGTATCTCCCCTCCCTCGTCCCTTCCAGGCTGCTGTCCTTGAAATTCTGCACCAGGCCCCTTCCGAGCTTGGAGACCAGGTGCCCATTTATGTTAACGGGAGAGAGAAAAAGGTCTTCCCCCACCCACACTGCCCCGTCCCGTCCCGTCTCCCACAACCCACCTGTGGGCAATGTAACAGTGGGTTCTGGAAACAACACTGCCTCTTTTCAGGTCTAACTACTAGAGTTATTCCAATGGCAGGAATTTCAAGCCAGGTAAGAGAAGCCACGTCAGGCTGCCAGATGGTGGGGAAGATAGGCACGGGTATCAGAGCGGGCTTCAGACTAAAGGCAGGTAGAGGGGATCAGGTGTTGTAATCACATTGGAGAAAAGGAGTCAAGTGAACCTCATCACACATTATAGAGCCCTGTTATAATAATACCCCTTATTATTACTCGGACTTGGATTTAACCCGTGACAAATCCTTTTCTCTCATGTGTCTTCCTTTCCCCTCCTAAGTCATCATTCTTAAAATAATGATGACAATAAGAAGTAACTATGACTAATTACTTTTTAGATCATCATTTCATCTAAGGTGTCCCAATCAGAATATTTCCAAACCCAGTTTTTCAGGTAAGCGAACTCATTCCCAAGGTCATACGCAGTTGATAAGAGGCAGATCTGCTGTTCAAAGTCAAGTCTTTCTGGCTCCAAAACTCTTTTTCTGCCCTCCTGCAAGTTGCCTAGGGTGATCTGCTCTGAACACCGCATCTCTCAATGAAGGACAAACACAATGGGTCTTTATAGAAAGGGAAGCTGGAGTATTGGAATCTTAATTGCAGGCAGGCTCCTCAGGAGGAAGCTGGAGGAGGGAGAGGGGCCAGGAGGTGTGGACTCCATGGGGTGTTTGTTTTCTCATCGTGTCTTGGTGATGGTAGACACTTTATTGCCCACAGTCCATCTGGGAGCAGTGTTTTGAATATTCTGCCCCCCCTTTCCCCCAACATCAATTTCCTTCACGTCTTCCAAAATGATAGACAGAAGAATTTAATACATTTAATGCTTTTCCTTCCATTTACACTATCATAAATTACAAAGTATTGTTCACTTCACAAAATAAAACCATTTCCAGATAGTTTTTTGACAGTATCAAGAAGTACATAAGCTACAACAAACAAATCTGTACAGTTGGGAGGAACGATACTAGCAGGGACCAAGCAGAACCGTTCTGACCCCCGTGTGCCAGCGGAGTCCATCCACATAGCCCTCAGGACTTTCTAGGATAACAACTGCACTGCCCTCTCCCCTTTCAGCTCGCTTATCACACAGTAATTCTCTTCTGGTCACTCCGAAAGAAGACTAGTGAGTAATGACATGAATCATCTCAGATAATGAGAGGAAAAGACTTTGTAGTTGGGGTTAAGAAAAAAATTTAGATTGACAGTTTTTGACGTTTTAAATATTTTACCTATGTTACAAAATATAGAAATCTTGGTGTGGAAAGCTCATGCTAAGATAAATATAACCAATAAGATAGGACTGTAGCAATCAAATCATATTAAATTATTATCCATCAGAGTTACTTTGATCAAGGAGGAACACATATTTGTAAAAAACCAAACATTCATTCTTACTTTAAAAAACAGGCTTGTTTATAAAACAAAAATGAAAAAAATCAACAATGACTCTGCAGATTGACTTTTCATAAATACAGAAATGTGGCGAAAATGCAACCTGACATTAACAGGTGAATTCAGAATGCTTGCCTGAAAAGAAAGAAGTGCTAACTTTTTACATGGCCCAGATATAACCAGTGTTTCCAAATCATTTTATGTAAAATGACCACGTTCTGCATGTTCTGTGATGTACACACATGATATGGAAAGACTATGACCAATTCATAGAACGTACTTTGGGATTTCACAAAATTTTTATGGAAAGAAAATTTGTGGATGTTTCAGACCATCCTCCAATTGCTATCAACATACACCGTACGACAGCAAAATGCCAGTGCTTAACCGCAAATCTATCAAAAGCAGGGACAGAGGTGGGAGGCGAAATTTCATTGCAAAGCACTGATAAGGACAGAGGTATGTCAAGATAATACTGCATTCATGGTAAACTTTTCAGGGATCGCAGCAAGAAGGCAGGACAAGGTACACAGGGTAATAATCAATGCACTGCATTGAGTTCTATTTGCTAAAATAAAGTAACATTCTTGCAGCTAAAATAAAAATACATTTTACAATATAAGTTTCATTTAACATTTAACATATAGAATTGTCTTCTTTTTGTAAGTGGAAAATGTATAACTGTATCAAGTACCTCTATGAATTAAGTTCCCTTTTATTACTGATAAGACTGAAGTTTAAAGGTCTACGTTGTTTTTTAATAAGTTAAAGAAAGATTTATTAATCACTCTTCCAGCAAAACAGACATACGAGGCACAGCAAAGACCCAGGCAAGGGCTTTTTCTCACCCTCATCCTTGCTGTTCTCCTGTGGAGGGGGCCAGTGTCTATGAGACACAGTAGCCGACGTGGTGATCCTCTGTGGTCTAGGAAATTCCACCACTTGTTTGGAAAACAAATCAAGTGTAAAAGATGTTTTTATTTCTTTAGCCTTATCAACTTAGATGGGGCTCGGGCCACTCAGCTCACTTCCCTGGTGGATTAAAACAAAACATCTTCGTTTTCTATTAAAATCTGCACAATCATCTTTTGGTACCGCATGTCATGGAGGCTGGTGAGGGTACTGTCCTCAGGGGGCCTCATCAGGGTGGGCCCAAATACGATCCCCAGATTTTCAGCGTTCATGAAATTGTCCTTTTCATTCAGAGTCACCCTGCAAGACAGACATATACACAGAGGCATTATACAGACTCGAGGGTGGATTTGTATACTGATTATGAAGTTCTCTGGTTTGGGAATTTGCAAAAGAAAATTGAGAATTGGAATTATACAGAAGTATTTTTTAAAAGGTAATTTTCTGACTAAAAAGAAGTTTTAGATTATTGACATTGCCTTCAGCCAGTAGAAGTGAACCACTAAGTCAATCTGGTATAGACACACTTTTTAAAATTATAAAATCAGTCCTTCTTACTAAATAAACGTGGAACTCTCATTGAGGGAATATTGGTTTGAAGGGGCAGTAGATTATTAGGTGGCCCATAGTGCATACAGATTTAGTCTAGGCTTGTATGGATGTCTTTTTTTCCCCTCTTGTCGCTGTCTACTGGTCTGTATGCTGGCAAACCAGGAAGCTGAGGGCAGATTCCCTGTCTGCTGGCAGGCCTAGGGCCTGAGGAGAAAGGTCAAGCCATCATCATGGGACTGGGAAATGGCTGGAATGTGGCCAAACGGAAAAGCAGTTGGATATTATTTCTAGTTCCCACAGGATGAGGTCTGGAGCAGTAATTATTGTTGGAATTGAAAATCGTCATTTCATCACTAATCATTAGGGAAATGCAAATCAAAACTGCAGTGAGGTATCACCTCACACTGGTCAGAATGGCCATCATCAAAACGTCTACAAACAATAAATGCTGGAGAGGGTGTGGAGAAAAGGGAACCCTCCTACACTGTTGGTGGGAATGTAAATTGGTACAGCCACTGTGCAGAACAGTCTGGAGGTTCCTTAAAAACTAAATATAGAACTACCATATGATCCAGCAGTCCCACTCCTGGGCATATATCTGGAGAAAACCATAATTCGAAAAGATAACATGCACCCCAATGTTCATTGCAGCACTATTTATAATAGCCAAGACCTGGAAGCAACCTAAATGTTCATTGACAGAGGAGTGGAGAAAGAAGATGTGGTACATATACACAACGGAATGTTACTCAGCCATAAAAAAGAATGAAATAATGCCATTTGCAGCAACATGGATGGCCCTAGAGACTGTCATAATGAGTGAAGTAAGTCAAAGACAAATATCGTATGATATCACTTATATGTGGAATCTAAACAAAAATGGTACAAATGAACTTATTTACAAAACAGAAATAGAGTGACAGATGTAGAAAATAAACTTACGGTTACCAGGGGAAAGTGAGGGGTGAGGGATAAATTGGGAGATAGGGATTGACATCTACACACTACTGTATATAAAATAACTAATAAGGACCTACTGTATAGCACAGGGAACTCTCCTCAATACTGTGTAATGACCTGTAAGGGAAAAGAATCTAAAAAAGAGTGGATAGATGTATATGTGTAACTGATTCACTTTGCTGTACACCTGAAACTAATACAACATTGTAAATCAACTATACTCCAAGATCTAGGGGAAGATGGCGGAAAGGTAAGACGCGGAGATCACCTTCCTCCCCACAGATACATCAGAAATACATCTACACGTGGAACAACTCCTACAGAACACCTAATGAACACTGGCAGAAGACCTCAGACCTCCCAAAAGGTGTGCGAGGAGAGGGGATTAACAGTGCTGCTTAAAGGAGCTCCAGAGACGGGCGCGAGCCGCGGCTCTCAGCGCGGACCCCAGAGACGGGCACGAGACGCTAAGGCTGCTGCTGCCGCCACCAAGAAGCCTGTGTGGAAGCACAGGTCACTGTCCACACCTCCCCTCCCAGGGAGCCTGTGCAACCCGCCACTGCCAGGGTCCCGGGATCCACGGACAACTTCCCCGGGAGAACACATGGCATGCCTCAGGCTGGTGCAACGTCACGCCGGCCTCTGCCACCGCAGGCTCGCCCCGCACTCCGTACCCCTCCCTCCCCCCAGCCTGAGTGAGCCGGAGCCCCCGAATCAGCGGCTCCTTTAACCCCGTCCTGTCTGAGCGAAGAACAGATGCCCTCCGGCGACCTACACGCAGAGGCGGGGCCAAATCCAAAGCTGAACCCCAGGAGCTGTGCGAACAAAGAAGAGAAAGGGAAATCTCTCCCAGCAGCCTCAGGAGCAGTGGATTAAATCTCCACAATCAACTTGATGTACCCTGCATCTGTGGAATACCTGAACAGACAACAAATCATCCCAAATCGAGGAGGTGGACTTTGAGAGCAAGATTTATAATTTTTTCCCCTTTTCCTCTTTTTGTGAGTGTGTATGTGTATGCTTCTGTGTGAGATTTTTTCTGTATAGCTTTGCTTTCACCATTTGTCCTAGCGTTCTATCCGTCCTTTTTTTTTTTTTTACTTAAAAAAATTTTTTTTCTTAATAATTATTTTTTTATTTTACGAACTTTATTTTATTTTACCTTATTTTATTTTCTTTTATCCTCTTTCTTTATTTCTTTCTACTTTTTCTCCCTTTTATTCTGAGCTGTGTGGATGAAAGGCTCTTGGTGCTGCAGCCAGGAGTCAGTGCTGTGCCTCTGAGGTGGGAGAGCCAACTTCAGGACACTGGTCCACAAGAGACCTCCCAGCTCCACGTAATATCAAACAGCGAAAATCTCCCAGAGATCTCCATCTCAACACCAGCACCCAGCTTCACTCAACGACCAGCAAGCTACAGTGCTGGACAACCTATGCCAAACAACTAGGAAGACAGGAACACAACTCCACCCATTAGCAGAGAGGCTGCCTAAAATCATAATAAGTCCACAGACACCCCAAAACACACCATCAGACGTGGTCCTGCCCACCAGAAAGACAAGATCCAGCCTCATCCGCCAGAACACAGGCACTAGTCCCCTCCACCAGGAAGCCTACACAACCCACTGAACCAACCTTAGCCACTGGGGACAGACACCAAAAACAATGGGAACTACGAACCTGCAGCCTGCAAAAAAGGAGACCCCAAACACAGTAAGATAAGCAAAATGAGAAGACAGAAAACGCACAGCAGATGAAGGAGCAAGATAAAAACCCACCAGACCTAACAAATGAAGAGGAAATAGGCAGTCTACCTGAAAAAGAATTCAGAATAATGATAGTAAAGATGATCCAAAATCTTGGAAATACAGTAGACAAAATGCAAGAAACATTTAACAAGGACCTAGAAGAAGTAAAGATGAAACAAACAATGAGGAACAACACAATAAATGAAATGAAAAATACTCTAGATAGGATCAATAGCAGAATAACTGAGGCAGAAGAATGGATAAGATGACCTGGAAGATAAAATAGTGGAAATAACTACTGCAGAGCAGAATAAAGAAAAAGGAATGAAAAGAACTGAGGACAGTCTCAGAGACCTCTGGGACAACATTAAACACACCAACATTCGAATTATAGGGGGTTCCAGAAGAAGAAGAGAAAAAGAAAGGGACTGAGAAAATATTTGAAGAGTTTATACTTGAAAACTTCCCTAATATGGGAAAGGAAATAGTTAATCAAGTCCAGGAAGCACAGAGAGTCCCATACAGAATAAATCCAAGGAGAAACACGCCAAGACACATATTAATCAAACTGTCAGAAATTAAATACAAAGAAAACATATTAAAAGCAGCAAGGGAAAAACAACAAATAACACACAAGGGAATCCCCATTAGGTTAACAGCTGATCATTCAGCAGAAACTCTGCAAGCCAGAAGGGACTGGCAGGACATATTTAAAGTGATGAAGGAGAAGAACCTGCAACCAAGATTACTCTACCCAACAAGGATCTCATTCAGATTTGATGGAGAAATTAAAACCTTTACAGACAAGCAAAAGCTGAGAGAGTTCATCACTACCAAACCAGCTCTACAACAACTGCCAAAGGAACTTCTCTAGGCAAGAAACACAAGAGAAGGAAAAGACCTACAATAACGAACCGAAAACAATTAAGAAAATGGGAATAGGAACATACATATCGATAATTACCTTAAATATAAATGGACTAAATGCTCCCACCAAAAGACACAGGTTGGCTGAATGGATACAAAAACAAGACCCATATATTTGCTGTCTACAAGAGACCCACTTCAGACCTAGAGACATATACAGACTGAAAGTAAGGGGATGGAAAAAGATATTTCAGGCAAATGGAAATCAAAAGAAAGCTGGAGTAGCAATTCTCATATCAGACAAAATAGACTTTAAAATACAAACTATTACAAGAGACAGTGAAGGACACTACATAATGATCAAGGGATCGATCCAAGAAGAAGATACAACAATTGTAAATATTTATGCACCCAACATAGGGGCACCTCAATACATAAGGCAAATACTAACAGCCATAAAAGGGGAAATCGACAGTTACACATTCATAGTAGGGGACTTTAATACCCCACTTTCACCAATGGACAGATCATCCAAGATGAAAATAAATAAGGAAACACAAGCTTTAAATGATACATTAAACAAGATGGACTTAATTGATATTTATAGGACATTCCATCCAAAAACAACAGAATACACATTTTTCTCAAGTGCTCATGGAACATTCTCCAGGATAGATCATATCTTGGGTCACAGATCAAGCCTTGGTAAATTTAAGAAATTCAAAATTGTATCAAGTATCTTTTCTGACCACAATGCTATGAGACTAGATATCAATTACAGGAAAAGATCTGTAAAAAATACAAACACATGGAGGCTAAACAATACACTACTTAATAATGAAGTGATCACTGAAGAAATCAAAGAGGAAATCAAAAAATACCTAGAAAAAAATGACAATGGAGACACGATGACCCAAAACCTATGGGATGCAGCAAAAGCAGTTCTAAGAGGGAAGTTTATAGCAATACAATCTTACCTTAAGAAACAGGAAACATATCGAATAAACAACGTAACCTTGCACCTAAAGCAATTAGAGAAAGAAGAACAAAAAAACCCCAAAGTTGGCAAAAGGAAAGAAATCATAAAGATCAGATCAGAAATAAATGAAAAAGGAATGAAGGAAACAATAGCAAAGATCAATAAAACTAAAAGCTGATTCTTTGAGAAGATAAACGAAATTGATAAACCATTAGCCAGACTCATCAAGAAAAGAAGGTAGAAGACTCAAATCAATAGAATTAGAAATGAAAAAGGAGAAGTAACAACTGACACTGCAGAAATACAAAAGATCATGAGAGATTACTACAAGCAACTCTATGCCAATAAAAAGGACAACCTGGAAGAAATGGACAAATTCTTAGAAATGCACAACCTGCCAAGACTGAATCAGGAAGAAATAGAAAATATGAACAGACCAATCACAAGCACTGAAATTGAAACTGTGATTAAAAATCTTCCAAAAAACAAAAGTCCAGGACCAGATGGCTTCACAGGCAAATTCTATCAAACATTTAGAGAAGAGCTAACACCTATCCTTCTCAAACTCTTGCAAAATGTAGCAGAGGGAGCAACACTCCCAAACTCATTCTACGAGGCCACCGTCACCTTGATACCAAAACCAGACAAGGATGTCACAAAGAAAGGAAACTACAGGCCAATATCAGTGATGAACATAGATGCAAAAATCCTCAACAAAATACTACCAAACAGAATCCAACAGCACATTAAACGGATCATACACCATGATCAAGTGGGGTTTATTCCAGGAATGCAAGGATTCTTCAATATACGCAAATCAATCAACGTGATACACCATATTAACAAACTGAAGGAGAAAAACCATATGGTCATCTCAATAGATGTAGAGAAAGCTTTCGACAAAATTCAACACCCATTTATGATAAAAACCCTGCAGAAAGTAGGCATAGAGGGAACTTTCCTCAACATAATAAAGGCCATATATGACAAACCCACAGCCAACATCATCCTCAATGGTGAAAAACTGAAAGCATTTCCACTAAGATCAGTGGAGATCACTAAGATCACAAATTGCCCACTCTCACCACTCTTACTCAGTGTAGTTTTGGAAGTTTTAGCCACAGCAATCAGAGAAGAAAAGGAAATGAATCCAAATCGAAAAAGAAGAAGTAAAGCTGTCACTGTTTGCAGATGACATGATACTATAGAGAATCCTAAAGATGCAACGAGAAAACTACTAGAGCTAATCAATGAATTTGGTAAAGTAGCAGGATACAAAATTAATGCACAGAAGTCTCTGGCATTCCTATACACTAATGATGAAAAATCTGAAAGTGAAATCAAGAAAACACTCCCATTTACCATTGCAACAAAAAGAATAAAATATCTAGGAATAAACCTACCTATGGAGACAAAAGACCTGTATGCAGAAAATTATAAGACACTGATGAAAGAAATTAAAGATGATACAAATAGATGGAGAGATATACCATGTTCTTGGATTGGAAGAATCAACATTGTGAAAATGACTCTACTACCCAAAGCAATCTACAGATTCAATGCAATCCCTATCAAACTACCACTGGCATTTTTCACAGAACTAGAACAAAAAATTTCACAATTTGTATGGAAACACAAAAAACCCTGAATAGCCAAAGCAATCTTCAGAACGAAAAACGGAGCTGGAGGAATCAGGCTCCCTGACTTCAGACTATACTACAAAGCTACAGTAATCAAGACAGTATGGTACTGGCACAAAAACAGAAATATAGATCAATGGAACAGGATAGAAAGCCCAGAGATAAACCCACGCACATATGGTCACCTTATCTTTGATAAAGGAGGCAGGAATGTACAGTGGAGAAAGGACAGCCTCTTCAAAAAGTGGTGCTGGGAAAACTGGACAGCTACATGTAAAAGTATGAGAATAGATCACTCCCTAACACCATACACAAAAATAAGCTCAAAATGGATTAAAGACCTAAATGTAAGGCCAGAAACTATGAAACTCTTAGAGGAAAACATAGGCAGGACACTCTATGACATAAATCACAGCAAGGTCCTTCTTGACCCACCTCCTAGAGAAATGGAAATAAAAACAAAAATAAACAAATGGGACCTAATGAAACTTCAAAGCTTTTGCACAGCAAGGGAAACCATAAACGAGACCAGAAGACAACTGTCAGAATGGAAGAAAATATTTGCAAATGAAGCAACTGACAAAGGACTAACCTCCAAGATTTACAAGCAGCTCATGCAGCTCAATAACAAAAAAACGAACAACCCAATCCAGAAATGGGCAGAAGACCTAAATAGGCATTTCTCCAAAGAAGATATACAGACTGCCAACAAACACATGAAAGAATGCTCAACATCACTAATCGTTAGAGAAATGCAAATCAAAACTACAATGAGGTATCACCTCACACCAGTCAGAATGGCCATCATCAAAAAATCTAGAAACAATAAATGCTGGAGAGGGTGTGGAGAAAAGGGAACCTTCTTGCACTGTTGGTGGGAATGTAAATTGATACAGCCACTGTGGAGAACAGTATGGAGGTTCCTTATAAAACTACAAATAGAACTACCATATGACCCAGCAGTCCCACTACTGGGCATATACCCTGAGAAAACCATAATTCAAAAAGAGTCATGTACCAAAATGTTCATTGCAGCTCTATTTACAATAGCCCGGAGATGGAAACAACCTAAGTGTCCATCATCGGATGAATGGATAAAGAAGATGTGGCACATATATACAATGGAATATTACTCAGCCATAAAAAGAAACGAAATTGAGCTATTTGTAATGAGGTGGATAGACCTAGAGTCTGTCACACAGAGTGAAGTAAGTCAGAAAGAGAGAGACAAATACCGTATGCTAACACATATATATGAAATTTAAGAAACAGAAAAAAGTGTCATGAAGAACCTAGGTTTAAGACAGGAATGAAGACACAGACCTACTAGAGAATGGACTTAAGGATATAGGGAGGGGGAAGGGTAAGCTGTGACAAAGTGAGAGAGTGGCATGGACATATATACACTACCAAATGTAAAATAGATAGCTAGTGGGAAGCAGCCGCATAGCACAGGGAGATCAGCTCAGTGCTTTGTGACCACCTAGAGGGGTGGGATAGGGAGGGTGGGAGGGAGGGAGACGCAAGAGCGAAGAGATATGGGAACATATGTATATGTATAACTGATTCACTTTGTTATACAGCAGAAACTAACACACCATTGTAAAGCAATTATACTCCAATAAAGATGTTGAAAAAAAGTACAATAAAATATTATTAAAAAAAAAAGAAAATCATCATTTAAACATCCATGTTCAAGAACTGCAAAGCCTTTAAAAGATGAAGTTCAAACTCCAAAGTTGGCTTAATACCTTCCAAGTAGAATAAAACTATGATCTCTCTGATATTTTGGTTTAAGGATTTAGGTTTTAGGATGTTTCTAACAGATCTAAAAGGGATTACATTCTCCAAAGAAGAGCAAAATAGGATTAACATATGTTTAGGTTTTGCACAGAAAGCCATGCCTTTGTGTTTAGTCTCTTGAAGCTAATTAAGACTAGCCATTTAGTATTATTTTAGGAAGGGTAATTCAGCTTGCATTACCTTCACCTTGCAAAGTTAAGAGGTAAGAAAGAAGTCATACTTCACTTTCAACGTGCTCGTATTTCCCCACTACGTCAGGCACCACACCTGACCAAACAAGATGGCTAGCAAACCCACCATAGTAAAAATACTAAATAATTGGCATTTAAGATTCAACTGGCACGTCAGCATTTCTCCTGATAATGATACTTTGCCTTCCAAAGTGTAACAGTTGGGCACTGAAAGAAATAACTTAGAGCTATTTAAAAGCCACGCTGTCATACAAGTCTTTTTTTAATCCCAAAATTACTTGTACTCTTAAATTCAATAAATTAATCAGGGACTTCCCTGGTGGTGCAGTGGTTAAGAATCCACCTGCCAATGCAGGGATCATGGGTTCAATCCCTGGTCCGGGAAGATCCCACATGCCGCGGAGCAACTAAGCCCGTGCGCCACAACTACTGAGCCTGAGCTCTAGAGCCCACGAGTCACAACTACTGAGCCCACGTGCCACAACTACTGAAGCCCGCACGCCTACACCCTGTGCTCCGCAACAAGAGAAGCCACTGCAATGAGAAGCCCGCAGACCGCCATGAAGAGTGGCCCCCGTTCTCCGCAACTGGAGAAGGCCCACGTGCAGCAACAAAGACCCAATGCAGCCAAAAATAAATAAAATAAATAAATTTTAAAAAATAAATTAGTCAAAATGGGACTCTTCTAAACTACATGTTACACCCCTGATCACGTTGAATATGAGCAAGAGTTTATATGTTTTAAAGGTAGAAGAGTTAAAACCTCAATACCTTAGTGTTTCTACAGTGTTCTCCACTTGCTTCCTTTCACTTACTTAATGGATCTGTAAGTTGGTATAGGCGATTTTCTTTTAAAATCTAAGAATGGGCTGTTGCCATGTAACTTCCAGAAACACAGAGGAAGGCACACAGAAGCACCCCGATCCTTCCAACATCTCAAAGACCAACTGATTGACTTCACTATACAAGTACAGTGAAGGAAAGAGATCGATGGTTTAGGTAAAAGAGTCTGGAACCAGAGACTTAGTATCCTGTGAACACCCATCTCCATCTGTCTCGCGTGCTCTCACACAGATAACCCGGTGTGCAGCCCTCTGTGGCAGGCACCCTCTGAGATGGTTCCCAGTGATCCCTGCCTCCTGGAATTCATACCCTTGTAACCCCTTCCCCTAGAGCACGGGCTAGACCTAGTGACTTGCTTCTAGCACATAGGGTATAGCAAAAGCAACTGGATATCAATTCTGAGATTAGGTTACAGAAAGACTATCTCTCATCTTGGGTGCTCGCGCTTGCTTGCTGTAAGGGCGGCCAGCTGCCATTTGGGTGAGCTGCCTATGGGGAGACCCGTAGGACAGGGAACTGAGGGTGGCCTCCAGAGAACAGTCAGCAAGAGAGGCCTGCAGTCTAATAGCCACTGAAGAACTGAATCCTGCCAAACACCATGTGACTGACCTTGGAAGTGGATGCTCCCCGACTCAAGCCTCAGAGGAGGTTGTAGCCTGGCTGTCAGTTTGACTGCAACCTCATCAGAAACCTTGAACCAGAGGCACCCAGCGAAGCCACCTGGATTCCTGATCACAGAGACTGCGCGATAACAAATGGCTATTGTTTTAAGCCACTAAGTTTGGGGGCAATTTGTCCCTCAGTGATAGATAATTAACATGTCAAGTAAAACAAGAGATCAGAGTGGGAATGTGCTTGTCCAGAAGGAAGGCAGCCTCAGGAATCTGGGACTCTCGTAAGCAGGAGGACCAACAGAACACAGAGCACAAGGCTGGTGTGGGAGGAAGATGCAGAGGCGGAGGCAGTGCAGGCAAATGGTTAAGACACAGTAAGGGCCACGGCTCAGACCGGGTTTCAGTCCTGGCTTTACTGCATCTCTTTGCATCACTTATTGAACCTCCCCAAGTTTCAGCAATATCATCTAACAGTACCCCCGTCATAGAGATAACACATCTAAAGTGCACGGAGCAGCCCCTGCCACAGAGTGAGTGGCTGGCAGTTATGAATGGGGCTGGACTGGAGAAGGCGGCCTAACTCACTCTGAAGGGCGGTCTGTCTGTTCAGCAGGTTGGGGAGGCTGTGAACTTTTCCTGATGCGTTAACTGCCCAGGGCAGGGAGGGACTGCAGAAGCAGCGCCGAGGAGGTGTGAACTTACTTCTTTAGGTGGATCATCAGGTACCGGAGGGTCTCATAGTGGGCAGGAGGAAGCAGCATCAGCACTTCGTGGACCGCTTCCAGCCTCTCATCCGCACTGGAGATTTCTGTGAAGATCACACGTAATGAATATACGTGCAGTGTTGAAACATTAAAGTTTTCAGGGAAGTAACAAGAAGTTTGGTTTGTTCAGGTTGCAGAAAAAGGGGCAGTCTACTAACGTTTCACTTAAAGTAATCAATGTGTTCTGTGTCTTGCCGTATTCCAGAAAAGGGTTTGAGGCTGGGAACCACGTGCGTGTTGAACGTCCACTGGCCGTGTGGCAGGAGGCTGCCCACGGTCCTTGCCCTCCAGAAACCTGCAGCCCTGTAGATGCTTGCTGGTGGCACATGCACCGACTGTGTTTTGCCCATCTTCTGAACACTGGATTTGCTAGAAAACTCACTATCCCCAGCTTTAGTTTAAATTGGACCACACTTGGGAGTGTTCTCTTGAAGTTGTCTACCAGCTCTTTCCGTGGCAGGCTTCCATGACGGAATACACTCTACAATGCAAGGGCACTGGCAGGTGAGCCAGCCAACTCAGTCTGCACTGATGGCACTTTTCACCAGAATGCTGGCACGGTTAAGCCCAGTGTGCCGTCCAGGTTAGGAAGTAGATAGTAGGTATATTAACAATGGGAGGAAGCATGCATGCTTCTGCCTTTTAGGACTCTGATAGGTATTGGCAGCCACTCAAAGAAAGCTCCCCTGGTCACTCCTCCTGGGGCAGAGGGCACCCTGCTGCCAGAACCTTCTCCCCCAAGACCACCAGGACCCAGGAAAGAATGCTCTCACCAGGGAGTAGGGCCACAGCTCATCTGGAAAGTACACCTTGCACTAATCCCAGCCTGACCACATCTCTCCCCATCAGGCATCTTGTTATTATATTTAGCAACACATATCTTTAAAGGTTATATATTTTTTTAATAAAAAGTTCCTTGAGGTGTGCTTGACTTCTACGTCATTCATTCTAGCACCTAAATCTCCCCTTCCTCACTATGCTCCTGGACAAAGTGTAGTGCAATTCCCCCCACACCCCAACACACATATACGCACTATGGTTCTCTCTCCTGATGGTGGTGACCCAAGCGCCAAACCCTGAATGAGCAGCTATGGACTGATGGAAGTCCAATGCTGACGTGCCATCCCTGGACCTGTGAGCTCAGCTCTCCAAGCCTAGCTTTCCTCCTCTGTACAACGGGATTAGAGTACGTGATTCATCAGGTAGATGGGAAGATTAAACAAGAAGATATTGGTGAGAGTTCCTAGTATAGTAGGTGACACAGTATATTCTGGGCCTATTACTAATTTTGAACAGCATCAATGTGCAAAACTTGGGGTATGACTTTAATTGATTAGCAATGGGATTCTGCCTAATAGATGAAAGTAGTTAATCTATACAGTCCTCATTGAAGAACATCTGACTGTTTGCTGCAGAAACATTCTGCTTTCAACATATAAGAGTAAGCCTGACTGTGCTGGCTCCCAGCATAGGAGAAACGATGGGGAGAGACAGAACTGCCTGGCACCTAGCTTCAGCCGAGCAGAGCTGGCTTAGTACTGGGTCAACTCGGCTGATGAAGTATGCCTGGTTTTCTTTTAACTGCACCATTGTGCTCTCGCTTGGCAAAGCAAATCCTCATGCAATAATTTAATCAGGTCTGAGTTTTAATTTTCTTGAAGTCAAAAGCATTGCACTTAAAACTTTGGTGCCATTAAAAAATTAGTTCTCCATACTTACTTGCTGCTTCTATAAATTTGGAATAGGTATCATAGGTGATGACAGGAATGGGTAAGTCTCTGAAATACAGTTTAAGGGCTCCAGTGATGATGTTTATGTCTGGATAGATGTTGGCAGATATATCGGCCTTTTCACCATCTGAAAAACAATCAATGATCCAATTCCTAATTAGGACCTTATTTCACCAAGTTAAAGCATGCCCAGAAAGAAAAAAAAGATCCAACAATGAATGCTCCTTTACAAGTTTCAGCTGACTACTTTGGCTTCTAATAACACTGAGATGCAGGAAGTAACAAAAGAAGTTTGGTGAGAGGGATTTTGGGTCCGAGGGTAAGTGCAGCCAAAAAAGTAGTGAAATAGACTTAAAATAGTTCTTTGGGTCCCAGCCCCTGGTAATTTGCTAAATAGAAATCTAGCACAGTAATTTATATTCTAGACACAAAGGTTCATAATAGAATAACAATCTAATTTGAAGTAAAAAAAATCAAGAATCTCTTATTTAGTATTCTTTGGACTCGGATTTGAAGATCACATACAGAAAATAATGGTTGAATATCTTCAGTTTCTAATATCTCTTTCAGGCCTACTGAAGTTTCTTTTCACTTGATTATTTCTCCCCTAGTCCCTAGGACTTTAATCTGGGAAACTTTAACCTTCCCTCATGTATAGGTAATGTTATATTTCTTACTATTTTTACAATCATTCTGAAGACATTTTTTGACTTTTTGTTTTACCATTAGTAAATACCAGTCCAATTTAATTGTTGCAGTCTATAAAACTTTTTGGATAGAAAAATGTTTCAATCATATAGGGATTATTAGCATTTTCCTTTATACAGAGAATTGAAAGAACAAATGCCTCAGCAAATTTGGTTCTGAGGATTAAAAAAGCTCCTAATGTACAGAAAACAATAAGAGTGTAGCAGATATGCCATCTGATCCCCTTATTTATGTACTTAACAAATATTTATTGAGAGTCTACCATGTGCCAGGCACTATTAAGCCCTAGTGCATCAAAGAAGAAAAGACAGACGGTTGTCCCTCAGTATCCAAGGGGGATTGGTTCCAGGAACTTCCCACTGCGTGGACACCATAATCCAAGGATGCTCAAGTCTCTGATATAAAATGGCTTAGTATGTGCATATAACCTATGCATATCCTCCAGTATACTTTAAATCATCTCTAGATTACTTACAATACCTAATACAATGTAAATGCTACATAAAGACTTGCCAGCATGTGGCAAGTTCAAGTTCTGCTTTTTGGAACTTTCTGGAATTCAAAAAAATATTTTGGATCCATGATTGGTTGAATCTACGGATATGGAACCTGCAGATACAGAAGGCCAACTGTACTCCCTTCAAATATAACTCTAGTTAGACTGGGAGTCAGGCCTGCAACTCAACAATTACAAGGAAATAAGAAGACTGCTGTGCTGGAGACATGTGGAAACAAGGGGGCGGGCAGAGGAAAAGGAAATGGAATTCTTAGGTCAGCTTGGGGAGGTTGGGGAGGGGTCGTGACAGAGGAAAGACTTGAGCTGACACCTGATGAATAGGTAAGTGCTTGCCAGGCAGAGATGTGAACACATCCTAGATGGACAGAGCAACATGAGCCCAGGTGCTTGTTCATGAAAAGAGGTAGGGTGTATGTCAGTATTGCTGGGGTACAGAGTATACAGACAGGAGGAACTGGCTATGAGCCTGGACAGATAGGGCAGCTAGATCATCAGAGACCTTGTCTACTACTCTACAGAGTGCAGGTCCTAGCTAGTGGGCTAGACGTTCCATCTCTGATTGGCTGTACCAGAAGTATTTGGATCATTCAACAGATATACAGATTCTTGGGCTCACTCAGCTTCCTGAATGAGTCCCCAGGGTGGGCCCTGGTGATCTGTATTTTTAGTAAGTTCCCAAGTTGGCTCATGATATCTGACCTAAGAAAGAATATGGCCTAGAGGACGTATGGCACAGTCACAAAGAACAAAAGGAGTTACCTCCTAAACTTCCCCGACTTCAGTGCCAGGGGTACCCCCATCCCTATGCTCTCTTCTCTGGAGCTCTGGGAGAAGAAATCAAAGGGATCTGAGATGGAGGATGCAGAAGGTACCCTGGTGCCATGTGAACTGACCATAAATGTTGGGCGACCAGGTCAAGAACCTTAATGGCACCAAATGCTGTCTGATCATTTTCAAGTAGTATTTTAAACTCACTTCTCCGTATGGTCAACTGTCCACGACTTTTAAAAAAACACTTTCCCCAGAGAAGCAGAGAACTGTGATATTTGTGAACCGTTACTCCTTGGCTTCCTAAAGAATAGCTCTCAGTAGCTCTAAAAACCCATTTCCATTATGAGTAAAACCTGGTTCCAAAAGAGAGGATGCTAAGGAGAAATCATTTGGCACTCAAGAACGTGCAAGCCTACCTCTGTCAAATGCCATTTTGACATCTTCGATGTGTTCAGTAAACCCGGACACTCTATAAAGCCCTTCTGACTTTAATCCTGTTAAAAAAAGGGACAGACAGATTTTAACTTTAGCTTCCTAAAACATCTAAAAGAGAATCTGATTTCCTATCTACACTGCGTGCTATCAGGAAATGAGCAAATATAGTCAGTGCTCTTATATATTACATACTGTCACGTCAGAACTTGAACTTGTCCATCTCGGTTTCTGTGCAAGTCTGTCTTCATTTGCTTGTGTGGCAGTGGAGACCTCAGCAATCTGGTACTCCTCCTGCCTGGCTTTGCAAAGTGAACCCATGGTCAAGATTCTCATCAACCGTGGTCTGCTGCTTCCTTTGTTCATCTGACAGCTGGATGTGATTTCACTGCAGCAAACTGTTTTCCTCGCAGCATCATCTCAATCCATATGCCATACTGCATGTAGCGTGTACTAGGTACCCAGTACAAGTATGCATGTGTGTGGTACATATTACCCTGATTTTACTGGAACTATCCAGATTTTATAGCCTTATATGTTTCATCATAAACATGACAATATGTTATATGTTTAACTACATATGATTGATTTAATTGGTATACCTTCAAATAAATGATCATACAAACGGATGCAGGAAAATAAAATTCTATTGAATGATTCTGGAAACTTGATCGCTGTATATTTAGTCTAAGAAAAAAGATGTGGGTTCTGCTCCTAGATCTCATTGATTTGTTAAGATATTTCCAAAGTATCAGAAGGGATAGAGGACAAGATTTCAGACCTTTTATGTCAAAAACTAGCTGCTATCAAACTGTAGCTACAGCAATAATAAATAAGCAAATAAATAGCTTCTACTGCTGCTGCAGTATACTCTGTCAAACTCCTGCTAACTGACATGCATTTCTGTTTTTCACATGTACTATCTGCCATATGTAAGGGCTGACATCGGGTCTGCATCAGAGACAACAAATGCATGGCATACATACTACCCCTCCTCTCTCCTGTGACCAGAGGAGACATTCTTGATTGACCTCAGCTTCTTCTCCTACTGAGCCCCACTCAGTTTCAGAATTCGTCTCAGGACAGTTGTCTAGGATGCCACTACCGATCAAATGAATTGGCCCATAAGATGAGGCCCGGTGTCATTCTGTTCTAGTTGGTGGTGCATGTAAGCACGCTCCAGTCCAGTTGTAACCTGCACGGCAACAGAGGCAAGGACACAGTGGCACAGGGGAGCACAGTGCAGTGGACACTAACACTGCCTTTTGATAGAATAGGCCATGGGGAAGGTCTTACTGAGGAGCTATCTTTAAAGGACATCATGAAGGACAGGCTGGAGTTTGCCAGAGTTAGCAGAGGCTGCCAGCTCCCCGTCCAATACTAGTTCTCCACTTCCTCTGTTGTGATAAAACCCTTGGTTTTTAGAACAACATCCATCGCAGAGGCCATTAACTCCTGGCCAGTGTGAAGAGAGCAGAAGTGATGTGTATAGTGCCTGGGTCATGGACTTGAAGAGAAAGGGTATGCCCTTTTGCTGTTGGCTGGAATGCAGATGAGACGGTGATAACCATCTGGGACCATGCACATGAGGGCAGCACTCAAGGATGACAGAGCAACAGCTGGCAGGGCCTGGGTGCCTGTTCCTGGGCAGCTGCTCCGTGAGCCCTGGGCTGCTGCCGGAGAGAGAGATTTCTAGCTTTTTGAAGACACTATTATTTGGGGTCTCTGTGACAGCATTGAAAGCTATGGGTTAAGTACATTGGTTAGACACACAGATTTGGAGGTGGAGTTAGGGGAGTTGGTCATTCCAAGAAAAAACCAAAAGAAACAACAGAGTTGAGTCCTATTATGTTGGGCCCTGTACTAGGTCACTTATATGGATTAACTCATTTTAACCCTCATAACTACCTTAGGAGGTACAACTGATTCTGTTACTTTAAAGATGAGAAAATAGATATTCAGATGGAGTAAGTAACTTGCCCAAGGTCATACTATAGCTAATATGAGAAGGGGTTGGGAATCTAACTTCAAGGTCATGATCTTTTCACTCTGCCATATCATGCAGAAACAAGTGGCGGTAGAAGCATTTGGAGAACAACAAGAAGTTTGCTATGGGTGGAAGACAGGGTAAGATGTTGGCAGTGGTGGCAGTGAAGCTGGGAATGGCAGCACCACGTGAATTTCTTCCAGCCCATCCTCTGGTTCTGCTCACATGCACAGGCCCCTAATGCCTGTAGCTCCAGTCCCTTTGCTGTGACTTCCGTATAAATTCCTCACTTGTGCTATTCTAGCTCTTGTACTAGACTTGCTTAGTGCTGTGCTCCCCGTGGACACATTAGACACCTGATGTGGTAGTGACTTTGCCCAAATTATTAGTAGTCTCTGATGAGGATCCCTATGGGATGATCCCAGCTTCTTCAGAGAAGCGGAAGTCCTGACTGCCGGCTCTGGAGAGGCTGATGATCTGACCCTTTGGGGTCGCGGAGTCCTCTAAACAGCAGGACCCAGGGCTGCTCTTCCCAGCCACTCATCCAGAGTCAGGGCACCCCCCTCAACTCGTACTCAGCTCAGCCCCTGCATCAACAGCTTCACCAGATTCCAAAGCTCCCATTCAACTCTGACAGACACAGCAGTCAAAAGGCAGGAGGCATTTCTTACAATTTGAGATGAAATGAGCAAGTCTTAAGTTAACAGAATAGCTATCGTTTTCATCCTGTATGGAAGAGGGAATAATTTCCTATCTCTAAAAGCTTTGGGATAACAAGTTACAATACCCTCCTTTGCTTTGTTTTGGAAAGAATGGGATGGTTGGCGAATGCATAAATACCTGTAGAATATATTAAGCCAATTTGGACACAATGATGGATACCAACTATAGCAGGGTAAATACATGGCAACAATGGTAAAAGCCTTTCCAATTATCCAAATTACATCCAACAATCCAGTTCTCCCTAACCAGGCTCTATCCACCATATCACTGAACATTTTGATACTGAAAAGTGGCCGAAGCACAAATAAAGGAAAGATGACTCAAGCATAATATAAAGAATCTCTTCTTTGAAATGTTTCTATCTTCCTTGCCTTCTCAATTTTCAGTGAATAGATCTTTTCAATTTTTTAACTCTCCTCTTTGAAATAAACAGAACCAATACTAGGAGTGAATTGCTATATGGTAGAAAATATATGTGTTGACCCAAAATTTCTTTACTTATTTAATAGAAGCACTTTCAAAGACTCGATTCAAACCTCACCTCTGCCATAAACCCTTTCTGAACTCTCCTCAGATAAGATTAAAATGTTTCACTCTGTGACTCCGTGGTTTTGTTTTTAATAGTGTTTTGAGTATATGTACTCACAGCCTTTATTTATTTGCCCCCAACCCCCGATTCTGCACATTATGCTATGAATTTCCTGAAGGTGTGACTTTTATATCCCCAGTGTGTAGCCCGTGATAAATGCTTAGCAAGTGTGTGTTAAGTGCATACATGCATGATTTATGTATGACACAGAAATGGATGTCATTGGTTGGATTTGGCACGTGTGCATGCGCGCACGGGCCCGGGCAGACCATTTCCCCAAGATCAGTACTGGAGAGTCAACTGAACAATTATAAGGGAGTCTCCTTGACAACAGTAAAAATAAAATCACTCTAAGAAGCAGGTGTGTTTTTTCCAAACCTCTTGCTTCAATTTCCCGAATGCACATGTCAACCACCATGGGTCTCTGCGTGTTGTGAGCCTTCACGAGTGTTGTCAGGTCACAGCAGTACACCTTCTTGACCCTCTTGAGATCAGGTTGGCAGTCATTGGGAACATGCTTGGAACACTGTTTGTGTACGTTCAATCCACAGTCTGTAAACAAAGAAGCCACATTACGCTTGCCTGGCCGTTTTGTCAAAGCTCAACACAAATTATATGTTACCAAAAATAAAAATGAGAACACCCGGAGTTTGCTGTATCTCTCTGAAATATCCATCCCACTTAGAGGTGATGCTGTCCACAAGGTGAGTATGAAATCTAGCTTTACTCATGAAACTTATATAATTCCACTTTTCTCAGTAATCCTTCTCTGTGGCTGGACCATAAGAATAGAACATCTCATGGAGATAGTTTTGGTAATTAGCCAGGTTGTTTGTATGCTTTTTTTTTCCCTTTTGGAACTGGAAACTTTGGGTCCATATGAGGGCTTTTGGGTTTGGATTCCCAGAGCAAATTGTGTCTCATAAAGGGCACCTAGGACTTTTGCTAGGTTGTTTCCCTTAAGCTCGTGACACTCCTTTTACGGAAGACATGATGACTGTCTCTGTAAGAATCTCTAATCTTTGGTCTGAGAGACCCATGACCATTGGCATCCTCTTTCGCATTCCTGGAGAGTTGCCCATACTTTCCACTCCTGTCCTCCTTGCTGGGCAGTTTCAGCAGGCCATTCTCCTTTCTACTTGCCTTATTTTGACACCTGTTGAGCGGAAATACTGTCTAACTGGCCACCGGTGGGAGTACCCGAGAGTTTACAATTTAGAACAATGCCATGTAATGTGATGATAAGACTAATTATTCATAAAGCTCATATCAAGATCCAAAGCTGAAAAGGTGCTTTTAAGTTCAATGTGCACATTAAAAGCCTTATTAGCAGTTGGTATCCACTGATGGAATCTCTCTAACAATAACAAGGCACAGTCTACGTTCTGGAAAATAAAAATTTAATGCTGAAGATGTTCAAAGTTGATTTGGTATCTATTCAAAGTACCTTCTAATACTGATTGTTTTTATAGGTGTAAAGAATAATAATATCAATTTTTTATTTTATATACATATTATACACACACGATAATGAATATTGTAATCAGTTTCTTTAAATAAAAGCACTTAACTACACCAAGGATTTGAGAGGATCTAAACTTTTGCAAAATCATCAGAAAACGATTTTTGTCATTACATGATTTTCGTGTCGTGTTTACTGGCTGAGTTCTGTCTATCCCCCTCCAAAGACAAAACCAGTTCTAATTGTCTTAGCTTTATCAACATGAGAAGTTCAGCAAAGCTCAAGTAAACTTCAATAACATTTGATAGATCTATTTAGTGAATACAAAGGTTGGTGAACTGAACTAAATAGAATAGGCTGGTTTTCTTGTTTGGATATAATAGCACCGTTATCATGCGGATCAAATAAATTACTATATGTGAAGTCTGAAGTGTGGGAACACTACATGAGAGTTAAATAGAAGAAATAACACATACGGTGATAGAAAATATAAGGATACCTGCCCAGCTATTCTTAAGTTATTTCATTAGTCATTTTTACTCACTGAATTCTTACAAACTTCATTTAAAACAATTTTTTTAGAAATGTGGTAAAATACACGTAACATTCACCGTTTTAGCCATTTAAGTGTATAGTTTAGTGGCATTAGGTTCCTTCCCACTGTGTGCGGCCACCACCACCGATCTCCAAAGCTTTTTTGCATCTTTCAAAGCTGAAACTTTGTACCCATAAAACAGTAACTCCCTGGACCCTCTTCCCCTCGGCCCCTGGCAACCACATTCTGCCTTCTGCGTCTATGAATGTGACTACTTTAGATGCCTCATAGAAGTGGAATCATACAGTATTTGTCCTTTTGTGACGGGCTTATTTCACTTAGCATAATGTCCTTAAGGTTCATTCATATTGTAGCCCATGACAGAATTTCCTGAAGAACATTCCATTTAAAGGCTGAATAATATTCCATTTTATGTATATACCACATTTTGTTTATCCATTCATCCACTGATGGATACTTGGGTTGTTTCTACCTTTTGGCTGTTGTGAACAATGTTGCTATCAACGTGGGTGTACAAAGGTCTGTTCCTTTCAGTTCTTTTGGGTATATACCCAGAAGTGGACTTGCTGGATTATAGCATAATTCTATTTTTAATTACTTTATAAACTTCATTTTAAGGTCTGAAATGACAGTGTTTTTATGTAGAGTTAAATACTGATATTTTATTAAAATGAAGATGTTTTCTAACAAGTATAAAAATATTCAGTTTTTGCAAACGAATACAATTCTATATGATATAAATAAAGTCTAGTTAATTTAAAAAATATTTAAATTATGTAAAATATGGAGAGTTGAGAGGTAATGATGGATATTCCAAACATTTAATGATCAGTTTTCAGTTCTCCTGCTGCTCAGAGGAAGTATGAGGTTAAACAGTGGCCATTGGAGAATAGTAACATAGCCTTAGAATTATGTTTTATTTAAAAAAAAAACAAACACAGAAAAAAAACCCCCAAAAAACCCAAACTCTCTTATCCCAGAGCAAGTTGCCGTTCACAGCTAATCTGAATCCCAGAGTTTTGTTCTCATAATATTGACTTTGGACCAGTTTCCTGCTGAAATTGGATAATAGAAGCAATTAGGGATATTTTTGGTAGGTATAATCTGAACAGGTTGAACTAATGACCACTGAGTAATTCAAATATTCCACCACTTTTCTCAGTGGTTGAACTGTGAGATACTTTGTAACTTTTGTGGTAATCAGAGGTATCTAGATCATTTCTGGAGAGTCTGCCTCCAAACCTACATTTACTGCTTGCCTCATGGATCTGGGATGGGGGCAGCCAGACGAATTGACATACACGAGCACTCCTGGACCCGTCCAGGTATCACCATAGGTGATTGCTGTATCTATATACTAGAAGCTGAAATAGCCCTTTCCAGGCAGAGAAAGGATTTAAGGTCCCATGATCCTGTGAACCAAAATGGGCAGTATGGGGAAATAGATCATCATTTTTAATTTTTATTTTTTAAATTTTTATTGAAGTATAGTTGATTTACAGTGTTGTGTTAGTTTCAGGTATACAGCAAAGTGATCAGTTATGTATCTATCTTTTTCATATTCTTTTCCCATATAGGTTATTATAAAATATTGAGTTCTCTGTGCTATACAGTAGGTCCTTCTTGTTTATCTATTTTACATATAGTAGTGTTTATATGTTGCTCCCAAATTCCTAATTTATCTCCCCCGCCACCTTTCCCCTTTGGTAAACATAAGTTTGTTTTCTGTGTCTGTGAGTCTGTTTCTTTTTGTAAATAAGTTCATTTGTAGGAAACAGATCATCTTAATGTAGTGTCATTAGCTTATTTTAAAAGCTTCATAAGAATTATTTTTTAAAATCACACCCTAGCAAGAAAGAAATCAGTCATGCTGTCAGTGGAAACCCGGTCAATGTATCACAGGAGGCTATCCTTGCTTCCGGCCGGAACTGTTCGCCAGAAAAAGCATGGCATGATGAAGTAGGAAGCCTGGTTACACATTAATTTGGCCATTCTTTGCTGTTTTGTTAGATGTATCTTAATAAGATATGCTGTGTGCTCTTAGCAATGGGTGTGTGTGTCTAGTTCTAGATGGAAAAACACCTAGGGTTTCAAAGTACTTTGAAAATATGTGATATCAAATCAAGGTGTGTATTTTCACTGCTAATCTGATGGCAGAAAAATACTGGGCATGATGGGCTCTGGAGCCAAATCAATGTTCCACCACCTACTATGTGGCCAGGGGCAATTAAAGATTATCATTAAGGCTCAGTTTCTTCATCTATTTAATGGGGAGAATAACTGCATCTCCCCGAAGGTTCACTGGTGAGGCTAAATGGCATGATAAATAGAAGATGGGAAATTAATGTAACTTTTCTATCTATGCAATTCCATTGGAATTGATTTAGTTTTTTCTTTTAAGGACAGCTACCTAGTTTGGATGGCAGGTAGGTGCCTAAGAAAATATACTCCCCTGGATTTTTTTCTTTTCTTGTATAAACAGAGATAATCCTTTTCATTCTAGCAAACACCTAGAGGAGTTTCTCCATTAAGCACAGAGATGCCTTGAATCTTCCAGAAAGCTAGACTTCTGAGCTAATCTGGGCCTATTTCCCCGCTCTGGAGAGATGCCCTCCAGCTCATCATTGCGGCGCTTGATGTAAATGGAAAAGGGGAAGGAAAGCTCCGTGCCTACCTGAGCATCGGACTCCTTGGGCAATAAGCCCCCACATGAAGTTGGCACAGTATTCACACCAGTGCGGGCCTCGGAACGTGTGGACCTGTGAGCCGAGACGAAGAAAAGTGTTAGAGAAGTCAGTCACCTGGAGGCAGGTGGCCTTGGACATGAAACGAATAGACACCAAGGAACAAAGGCCTGAGTGGGAGTGAGCATCCCTCACTGGGCGTTTTCTTTCCAGTGGGGATGAGTTGCGAACAGACCTGGAAAAAACAGAGATGTGCTTTGATTTCTGAAAATCCTCCACTGAGCCTCCATGCCCCACACCAGAGCCAGAAAGGAATGTGGAGAAACAGTAAGAGGACAGGCCATGCCATCAGCTAAGGAATGAGACTCTCCCTACCCCAAACAAGGCACTGTATGGAAAAACCCAAGAGAGCCTGAGCTGGTTGCTATAACCTGCATTTAGCTCAGCAAGTTCTGGAAGGCAGACCTCAGTTACTGTGGCCTTTTGACCAAAGCTGCCCTATCTATAGAATATCCAGGTAGGTATAAATAAGACATGACTATGGGAAAATTAGAAGGTTCCAAGGCTTTAAGCCACTTTCAGAAGAGGCATTTAAAAAGTGAGGGAGTTCGGGCTTCCCTGGTGGCGCAGTGGTTGAAAGTCCGCCTGCCGATGCAGGGGACAAGGGTTAGTGCCCCGGTCCGGGAAGATCCCACATGCCGCAGAGCGGCTTGGCCCGTGCACCATGGCCGCTGAGACTGAGCGTCTGGAGCCTGTGCTCCGCAACGGGAGAGGCCACAACAGTGAGAGGCCCGCACACCGTAAAAAAAAAAAAGTGAGGGAGTTGGCTGAAAATGAAGGATACCAATAGGGTCTATAGAATTGCCTTCCCCAGAGAGGTGTCTGCATTCAGTAGGCCCCGGTGTGACCTCTGGGTGTGTGTAGGTTGAAAGTCCCTTCTGATTGGCCAAGGTGCCAGTCTCATTGGTTGGTGGCCAAGTCAGTTGTTAAATATTTTGAACATCATGAAGTAAGGATGGTCTTATCTCTCATTATTCAGGTACAGGTCCACCTGTGACAGGACCATGTATTAAGTCATGATTTAAAACAAAAATAAAACAAAACAAAAATACATGTTCCTGGGCACCAATGAGCTGCAAGAAGCAGAGCTAGGGGAATCCTTGAAAGCAAATGTGGTTGAAGTAAGCCAGAAACCATCACAGGCAGTCTATTTGGGGGCATATCAATCTATGTGAAGAGGTCTTGAATTTTTACAAAATTAAAATATTATGAGACTGTGTGGCTCCTATAAGGACCTTCAAAGTTTTAAACCTCCATTAACAAATAAAAGACATGCAGACAATATTATTTTTTTAAGAGACTGGGAGGCCTGTACAGGCCTGTATAGTCAGGATGACAACTACGGTCACAATTTGGGAAGATGTTCATCAGAGCTCTACTTAAGAAAAAATGGCATCACTTTGAGATCTTTATTTATTTATATATACTAGTAATTGGGTATACATAAAGTGACAAATGAAACAAGCTTGGTTCCCTCCTAATGGCACTCACAGATTTGTCAAGGCAGAGAAAGTAGTCAATCAACCCATCAAAAAGAGCAACTTCTGACCACGGTTTCTATGCAATACAGCTCAGTTATAATAGTCTTTTGGTATTTCAGTTTGTCACATGCAAACTGCCCCCCTTATACTATTTCTCCTTTGAAAAATGATCGGGGGGGAGAAAAAAACCTCTCAGAATTATTTTTACTAAAATGGAGAATCGTGCTGCAAGGAAATGACACTAAGATATGACAAAGCACCCCTTGCTGGAATGCAGAGAATCCATCTGAGGGAGCATTTGAATTCTCCCAGAGCCAAAATGCCACGATTCATTGAAAGGCCCATTCACATTAAATGTGGTACTAAAAGAATTCCTCAGTAAAGTGTCCTACTGAAAGCTGAACATTTTACAAATTCAGCAATCAAAGGTTTCTTAATATTTTACTAGAAGTGTTCTAAAGGGACTGCTGGTTAATCATGGCAACAAAGTTGATTGCTAATATACCGTTGAAACTGCAAGGTCGATAAAATAATATGTAAATAATATATCTCAAAAAAAAAAAAAAAAAGAGAAAAGGTGCGGAAAGGGCTATAAAAGAATAAATGAGGGCTTCCCTGGTGGCGCAGTGGTTGAGAGTCTGCCTGCCGATGCAGGGGACGTGGGTTCGTGCCGCAGTCCGGGAAGATCCCACATGCCGCGGAGCGGCTGGGCCCGTGAGACACGGCCGCTGAGCCTGCGCGTCCGGAGCCTGCGCGTCCGGAGCCTGTGCTCCGCAACGGGAGAGGCCACAACAGTGAGAGGCCCGCGTACCGCAAAAAAAAAAAGAAAAAAATGAGGCTGTTACTAGAGAGATTTAAGAAAGGCCCCTGTGATATCCATGAGGGTCGAGAAGTCATCTTTTGAAAGGTGACCTCAAGCTGCTTGAAGGAAGAGAAGGAGCCAGTCTGGTGGGGGCATTGAGGCGTGCATTTCAGGCAGAAGGAATCTACGGAGGTCCTGCAGGAGCAAAAGAGCTTGGTGTGACTGAGGGACTAGAAGGCCAGGGTGGCCAGAACACCAGAGTGAGGGGGAGAGAAATTGGGATGAGGTTGAAGGTAGGACAGGGCCTTGAAGGCTTTATTAATGAGTGTGGATTTGGTTGTAATCTAGGTCCAATAGGAAGTTCTTGAAGGACTTCAAGTAGGAAGATGATTTTTTAAAAAAGATGTTCTGACCGCTGTGTTGAAAATGGAAGCGAGAGTGTTAATAGCAGAAAAGATTCAGGAACTGGGTAGTGGTTACTAGTTGGGAAATGATAGAGGCCATGACCAGGAATGTTGGAGGAAGAGATAGAAAGTGAATGGATTTGAGTTCTCTTTTGAAGATTGAATTGAAAGGACCTGACAGTAGAATAAATGTGGGTATTTGAAGGAGAGAGGAATCAACAGTGACTCCTAGATTCTCGCTTTAGAAACCGGGTGGATAGTGATGCCACTTGCTGAGCTATGGAAGACATTCTTTTGGGAGAAATTCAAGAATTCAGCTTTGAGCAGTTTAAGTTAAAATGCTGCTGAGATTCCAAGTTTTATGGTCAAGCAGGAATTCACACACAATTCAATAACTCAGAGGAGGAGTGGAACTGGAGGTATACATTTGGCCATCCGTGACAAGTAAATGGTATTTAAAATCATGTGAATGGAATAAAAAAACCTATTAGCAATAGAGAATAGAAAATGAGGAAAATAGAGCTCAATTCCAAGCCCATGGTGCTCCAACATTTGGAGAGAACCAAGAAAGTAAAGTGTCTCAGAAGTCAAGAGGTGAAGCGTGTTTTAGGGAAGGAGTGGCCAACCAGGTTGAATGCTGGAAAGAGGTCCAGTTAAATGAGGGTTGAACTGTGATTCAGACACATGGAAGTCACTGGCAACCTTGGCAAGAGCAGTCTCTGGATTGTTGAGGGCAGAAGTCATACTCGAGGGAACTGAAGGATAACTGGGAGGCACGGAAGTAGAGAAATGTGTAGGCAAATTCGTCAAAAAGTTTGGTGGTGATGTCCAGCAGAGCAACAAAGATAGCTCCAGGGAAATATGGGGTGGGCCCTGGGAGGATTTTTTTTTTTTTTAAATAAAAGATGGGAGACATTAGGGCATGTTGACTTGTCAATGAGATTGATACAATAGGTAGAAGAGACTGGAGATGCAGAAGAGAGAGAAGCAAAGGAGTGATGATCCTGAAAAGCTGAGAGATGACGGGGTTAAGGGCATATATGGAAGCGATATTCAAAAAGAGAAACAGTTGAGATCTTTCCAGAATTGCTAAAAGACACAAAACCCTCAGATTAAGAAAAGCTAAATGAGCCTCAAACCTGATGAATAAAAAATAATTTAGACCTATACAGATTGGAGTGAAAGTGCAGAATACCAAAGAGACAAGCAAAATCCTGAAAAAACAGGTTACCTGCGAAAGGACAGCAATTAGGGTGAAAACAGACTTCTCCTCAGCAAAAAAGAGACAAGTAGATTACAGATTTCATCAAAGTGCTCAGAGAAAATTACTGCCAACCTAACTTCTATACACAGCTAATTACCATTCAAAAGCAAGGGTGAAATAAAGATATTTTCAGACAAATGCCAAGAGTTTCCACTCACAGGTCCTCACTCAAAGATACACTTAGGGATAATATAGTTCTGTAAGAAGCACATTGAACCTAGTGGGAAAGGACAGGATTCAAGAAGCCAGGGTGAGCAAGAAAACTGGGAAACACAGGCCAATCTAATCAAGCCTGTTTATGAAACAATAACAAGATGACTAATTTCAGAGGACTGAAAAACAGGATGAAAAAAAGGATATGGAAGATTCAAACAGTAAAACAAAGAAACAAAAAAGATTATTGTAGAATATAATGAAATAGAAAAATAAAAGAAAAAGGATTAAAAAAACTAACAGGTGATTTTTTAAAAGATTTATAGGATAGGCAAACCTTGGGCAATTGATCAAGAAAAAAGGCACAAACAATAAAAGAGAGGACATGAATGCAGATGCAGTAATGATATAAAACAAAAACCTCGAGAATGCTAACTTTCTACCCACAAAATTAAAAGTTATATGAAATGGATGATTTTCTTAAAGAATATAAATTATCAAAATGACTCAAAATAATATAGAAAACCTAAATTCAATTATACCCATTAAATAATTAAATCTGCAGTAAAACATCTACCCTCAAATGGTCATTGATCCCAAATGATCTTATTAGGTTTAATCGAATTTTTAAAGAACAATCTCTAGCCAATACAGACTACTGCAGAGCAGAGAGGAAAAAAAAGAAAAGCTCCACAATTCACTTAATGAAGGTAATGTAATCTTGATTCAAAAACCATACAAGAATGGTACATAAAAGTAAAATTATACATCAATTTCAATTATGAACATAAATATAAAAATCCTACTGAGTGTAGCATTATATTTAAATGTCATGACCGAGGAGGGTTTATTTCCGGGATTTAAGGTAGTTGACATATTACTAGAATTCATAACAATAATAAAACAAGAGAGAGAAACCACATAATCATTTTAAAAATTAGAATACCAACAGTTAATAAAATTCAACACCTGTTCATAGTAATAGCTATTAGCATACTAGAAATAGAGGGAACTCTCGTAAAAATGGTTGATTAAAGATATCTATGATACACATATAATAAACATCACATTTAAAGATAAAATATTAGAATAATTTCCTTTAGAGTCAGCAGAAAGAAAAGGCTGACTGCTGTAAGTGCTTCTCTTGGGCATTATCCTTCAGAGTTTTAGCCAGCCTAATAAAACGAGACAAAGAAATACATCATATATGGTCGGAAGAAAGAACAAGCCCATCAAGTTTACTTAATATAAGAGCAATAAGAAGAAATCAGTAGCATCGTTATACATCAGCAATAACTCATTTTGTTAAATCATAAAAATTAAAGACTTAATTCACAGCATCAGCAATAATCTAATTATAAAATAATTAAATTAAGTAAGGAGATATTCTATATTCATAAGTAAGGAGATATTCTATATTCATGTATGGCAACGTTCAATACTGTAAATATATCAATTATCCTCCAAATGAACCTTTAAATTCAATGCAATTTCAAGCAAAGTCTCCATGGTGCTTTTCACAAAACCTGACAAGATGGCCCTACAATCTATATGGAAGAATAGAGCAGAAAGAAATAGCGACGATAATTTTGAATAAGTAGAAGAACATAAGAAAACACATCCGACTATATATCAAGACTTATATAGTTTAAAAAAAAAAAAGTAAAACACCATGCAGGATGGACAAACAGACCAGTGGTACACAGTGGAAAGATCAGAAACCAAATCACACATATATGGATACTTGGTATATCTCAGAAATGGCATTACAAATTGGTGGGGGAAGGATGTCAGAGAGGGCAACTATTTCCTAGTTCATCCACCCATTCACCCACTCATTATTCACTCATTTATTCAATACTTACATGCTGATTGCCTACTTTTAACCTGGCACTATACTAGTCCTTGGATAACAAACTCAAAATAGATCAGGGGAGCAAAACCTTCCTGCACTCAAGGATCTCATCTACAAGAATAAACAGGCAACATAAATAATTATCCTATGGTAGGATACTGGAGAGAATAATAAATTCTTCCTGAGAAGGCTGGGGAAAGAGGTATTTGAACTGGGTTTTTGAAGGATGGATAGGAGTTCACTACACTGGGAAAGATTAGGCTGATGGGGAGCTGATGATGTTGACCTGGAGAGGCAGATACTTGGGGAGAACATTCCAAGAAGAGGAAACAGCACAACCAAAGGCCAGTGAAGGTGGGTTTGGCTTTTTAAAGGCATTCTTTTCGTGTAGGTCATGCAAAAAGAAAAAAAAAAAAGGAGTGGCAAAATTCTTATCTGGAACATCTCCAATGGATGAAGAAATCACATGGGAAATAACATGCCTTGGGGTAAAAATAAAAATGCAATATTTAGGAATTAGGAGAGTAGCTACAGTGTTTACCATACATTGACAAAATGGAAACTGGTCTACCGGATGCTTCAGGAAATACAGGATACGCTAATCACAGATTTTCTAAAATTTCACTTCTTGCCATATTTTTAAAAATAATTAAGCATACCAAGATTGCATTTAATGCTTATTAGCCCTGCTCATATTTACCAACAACCTTTCCCATCAGTGTTTCCCCACTGCCTTCCATCTCATTTCTTCAGCCAAACAAATGCAGGCAGACATTTCTGAATAGCAAATAGCTCCACTTATTGTCCCCACAAATACACATTCCCCAGAAATATAGCAAAATGGGGACACAAGGGAATGTAAAGTTAGTTAAACATTATTTTAGGTCCACTGCCTAATTTCCGCTTTGTGATGCGACGTTTATTTTCACGGCTGATATATCGTTCAATTTTCTTTTGGGTTCACAAGGACAATCTCTAGACAGGAGGCTATATGTAAATGCTGAGGGTACACTCTCTGGATCCATTTTATTTCGGATTGAGTTATTATGTTTACTCTCCCAATGAAATGCCCCATATCTTGAAAAGTCACTGATCAGTTTTTTCCATTCTCTGAAGTTTATTGATTTTCAAGAGTATCTTTTCAGAAAAAAGAACATTTTGCAAACTTTAGGGCAGTAACTAAAATACCCCAGACAGGAAGAAAATACCCCAGACAGGAAGAATGTCTGTCCAAGACTATTATCCTGGGCCTGGTCTGCCTGGAATTCAAAAACCACACCAAACAGAAAAAGATGATATTACAGGAGATAAAGTCTGTTTGACAAATAGCCCAGGAATAGCCACTTAGGAAAAACAAGAGCAAGAAGAGTTGTCAAGAAAAATCTCAGGCGTTTAGCAAGTATCCCCCAACTTGACTTTCTAAGTGAGCAGGATGTTATTTGTCTCACATCTGCTGAATCTGGAAAGCAGTATTCTCTGGTGGTTTCATAACAAATATGTTTTGATGGGTCAGTGTAGACACCGCCCAAGTATATAATCAGCTCAGCCCAAGTTCTAGACCATAAGAAACAGAAAGTGCTATTTATGATGTGCTACAGTTGAGAAATTTTGCTTTTCCTTATCAGTGTAAATCAGCGTTTCTCAACCTTGGCACTATTGACATTTTGGGCTGGATAAGTCCTTGCGCATTGTAGGACAGTTATAACGCATTATCCCTGGCCTTTACCCACTAGATGCCAGTAGCAACCCCTCAACTGGAACAACCACAAATGTCTCCAGATATTGCCCAATATGCTCTTGGGGACAAAGTAACCTTGATAGAGAGTCACGGGTATAGACTAAAACCACATCACCTCAGTTTGTCATTTTTATTACTCCTAATAAAATGAGAACTTTATTCTTTTACTTTGATATGAAAAGGACTCTGGATCAAAGGCAATTTTTTCTTAGCTGCTTTCTATGCAGAGAAGAAGGGGCTGGAGATGGCTAAAGTCATTTTCAGCTACAAGTCTCTGGGTTTGGGGCTCATCTAGTCTAGCTTTTGCCCAGTTACCTGGGCGGCTGGAGGACAGGTGGCTTGTCCACGGTCACCCAGATGGTCAGCAGCACTTGGCCTCCTGATCTCAGCCAAGGGTTCTTCCTGTAATCGACTGCGTTTCCCATCATCATGTGACATTGAACTTGTGTGAGAAATTAGGTTAAACTTTGGACTTTTCCCTCTTGCAAGATCAGATGAAATACTGGCCTTGAAGTGAACCTTTTCAGATGTAGGGAAATAGCCAAGGGGAATCACTGGGCCTGTGACTGAAGACCCTGGGTTTTCCTGTGAGGGCTAGCAGACGCCGTGGGACAGCCGGGTTTCTCCACCGTGGCACCACTGACCCCTCCCCCACCCCTCCACCAGGTGCGTCTATTCAGCAGCTGTTCTAGTACATTTAAAACAGGATTTCATTTCTAAAACACTGACTGCCACAAAGCGTTTTGGGAGTCTCCCCATTGCATATAATGAGATATCCTTATGCTGGCTGACTTCCTCTCAGGTTGATGAGGGCATCAGCACCAACATCCTTTGACACTTCCCCGCTCAAAGGCCGCCAGGGCCCCCACTGTCAACTGCAAGTTTTCTCAACCTTGGTACTATTGACATTGGGGCCGATAACTCTTTGTGGTGGGGACTGTCCTGGGCCTTGTAGGATGTTTCGCAGCATCCCTGGCCTCTGCTAGATGCCAGTCATGAGAATGAGAAATGTCTCCATTGCCAAATGTCCCCTGGGGAGCAAAACTGCTCTGGTTGAGAACCACCTAGCAGGGGAAGAGCTCGCATTCTTTTTTTTTATTTTTATTTTTTGCGGTACGCGGGCCTCTCACTGTTGTGGCCCCTCCTGCTGCGGAGCACAGGCTCCGGACGCGCAGGCTCAGCAGCCACGGCTCACGGGCCCAGCCGCTCCGCGGCATGTGGGATCCTCCCGGACCGGGGCACGAACCCGCGTCCCCTGCATCAGCAGGCGGACTCTCAACCACTGCGCCACCAGGGAAGCCCAAGAGCTCACATTCTTATGTCGCCACCATCTTTCTTGTACCTGGCAGTGCCTGGCACATAATTGGCCCTCAGTCTGTATTTGCTGAATAAAAAAAAGAATGTCTAAATAGTTAGCTCTTCTTAGAACTTATACCCAACTAATACGTACAGTGATCACTGGTGGTTTTTTTTCTCTCCACAAAACACAAAAGGAGTATTTCTCTAGACTTAAAAAGCCAGAATCAGCCATTTAGTCATTTAGAATAGTCCCTTGGAATGAAATGTTCTTTGGCATAAAAAAAACTCAACATAAAATTAGTAACAACTGAGCATTTTATATGGGCCAGACTTGTTAGTAAATGATTTACATTTGTTGAACACCTTGGCCAAGCCACTTGCCTGGTGTGTGGCCTAAGCAAGGAGTCTCTGTTGGGTTAGCTGTCAAAGCCTATTTTCTTTCTACCAGGCTCTGCTGGTTTGTAAAGGATTTACAATGACAGTGTCCCAGTATTTACATAAAAACATGCCAAGGAGGTATAAGATAAGCTTTAGGTCAGACCCTGGCAGGCAGAGAAGGTACTCACCTATGTGAGAGCCTTGTCCAAAACTTGTTTCCTCACTTGGCCAAAATCCCTGCCATGAATGAAATTCCATTGCAGAAAGGCATTGTGCCGCTTGTCTCAAGAGGACTCATTTAAAACACGACTACTAGATTAATTTAGCTGTCATTTTCATGAACAAGCCCTTTTTAAAATGAGCACGTACTATCTGTGGAGTAATAGTAAATCTTGGTGAATCAAAGAAGAAAGGGTTTTCGTGCAACCTACCAGGCTGCTTTGTCAGGAAACAGGTGATAGCTCAAATTAACCCTCATGTGTAGCCAATTTGTAGAATGTAAAGCCTCCAGATGACATGGAGAAGGAGAAGCTAAGATCTAGAAACTAGGGCTGGCAGGTCTCAGCAGGGTGGTTCCATGGAGTAACTCGGCAGATAGGAGCAATGGAAGGGGGGCAGGAGAACCAATCCAGGCGAAGAGGGTGGAGAGTTTGCCAGACACAAACCTCATTTACTTCCCAGGTTTGCTGAGGGCTAGTCCTAACTCCAAAATGGCACAACAGCAATGGGTACACTTTGTAAAAGATGGAACTAAAAGAATAGAGACTCTAACTTGAGTCTGACTAACAGATGACAAGACTAACTCGTGCTGCAGAATGCCCAGGCTCTCAGATACTAATATTAATAATAACATCGAGGCTCAGAGTAGCTTCATGACCTCCTTCAAGCAGAACCCAGTGGAAAGAGTTGGACTTTGATGTGAAACTTTAAGTGGAATTCTTCAAAACAAGGTGGAAAGGATTACAGCTGACATCTCCAGGCTATCTAGCTGGGAGTTACAATTCACACATAACCTGGGTACCATCCATCCTCCAGACATCCTATAGCCCCATCCATGTATTTACGGGGAGGGGGTGACCTCCATGGCCAGAGTTATCTGAGCATAGTAGACACCTGGTCTGAGTCAGGCTATTCCGATTCTCTCTCTGGAAATTTAGAATTGGGATTTTGTGGCTGGTCTTCGTAATATGTAAACCAGGGAGTTACCATCAGCCATATCCTGCAGACCATATGGACTAAGATATTTTTGTGCAGGGAGAGAACAATGAGAGTAGAAAGCAATGAAATGATGGGAAGGGAGGGGGAGAATGGAAGAGAGGGAGGGAGGGAGTAGAGAAGGAGACAGTGGGTCCAGGTGTACCCCCAGCTCCTGCTTCCTCCCTGCCTGAGTTCTGAGCAGTCCCTTGGGGGCTCTATGAGGCCTGCCTATTATTTCACTTAAGATGGTTTCCAAGGGTTCTATTATTTGAAAATAAGGGGCTTCTAATAACTATAACGGGGGAGCCAAGCTACAGTAGATAAAAATGACTCATCTTCATGGCACTTTGAGAGCAGAAGCCCTGTTTTCTTCATAAAGCCCAGTATTTCCAAGCCTATTTATTCCAGTCTCACTCTGAGTCCCTCATTTTATATTCAAGGTGATGAAGTTAGCCTTTCCTTGAATTGTTCCTTCCGGACTTGCTTCTGCCAAAACAGCCTTTTCTGATTATTAAACAAAAGAAACAAAATAAAACTCACAACCATTTCTGAAGTGATTTCTGCCTGTGCCAAAGGGCAGGTGCAAAATCCAACCACCCTTTTCCCCAGGCACACGGAAGCGGGACCAGGACAGGCAGGGACCCCTGCATGCCCGTGAGAATGCAGGGTGGGCAAGATATCGGGGGTGAAGTACTGGCACAATTTTATGAGGCCAACAAAGATGAGGAAAAGCAAGGGGTTTGCACGTGGGAAGCAAACATGGCTTGTTGCAAAGCAAATGACCACCAGATTGATAAGAATGCAGAAACTGATGATAGGCATAGAAGCCGTCAAGGAGCCACAAAACCCAAACTGGGAGGTCGTGGTGCTGCCACACCCTGCCACACACCCTCAGCCTCCCGGACTTCTTGTCCTGGCCCCCAGAATCTTAGGGGTGGGAGGTGCTGCACGAGCACGCACGTACACACAGTGTACTGCAGGAAAAGGATTCTGCTGGTGCAGCCTCGTCTATGGAGAGTGGGGGACGTAAAAGGGCAAGTTGGCAACCGTTTAACTTAAGCCCAGTCAAGGCCACTTTTGAGAGTCACCACACAGGAAGCTGGGACAATAGGAGTAAACCGGGCACGTGTCTCCCCCGCTTGCCTGCATATAAGATACCGGGTAGCACTGTTGGTGACCCTGGCAAGGACTGCTACCCACCACCTGGAAGGACTGGAGCACAACAAGCCCCAAATGAGGGCAAACTGTGGGACGGGGAGTGAGGAGGGCAAGTGCAAGCTTAGGTAGGCAGGGTCAGAAGATACCTGCTACACATCCTGTCAACATATTCACTGACAGTCGGCTCTGGGCCAGGCCCTGATTGAGACACTGGGATTTCTGCAGGAAGTACAACAGACAAAAGTCTCTATCTCCACCCCTTTTCCCCCACCCAGCAGGGTCTTTCTTTCTGATAAGGAGAAGGCAAACACATAAATACATGTGTACAATGTCAGCTGGTGATCAATGCTATGGATGAAAGTAAAGCTGGCAGAGGGCTGGGAAAGGGATGGATGGGGATAGAAGAGGATTGAAGGGAAGATGGACAGGGGAGGCCTGGGGGAGGGCTGGGGGAGGGATTGGTGGGATGGGGAACACAGGTGAGGTCGGGATCGGGTGGTCTGCTCTTTAACGTTTAGAACTTTCTGGACCTTTGCTCTCCGTGCATATTGCATATAGGGAGAGAAGAGCGCCCCTGAAGTACCTGGGTGGAGGGAGAGAATTCAGGAAAAGGAGTGAGTGATGTACACGCACATGCAGATTGGGAAGGCTGAGCGCGTGAGTGGGCTAAGCACACAAAGTGCCAATGCGTCAGCAGGCTGTGGCCACCCGCCCCGCCCCAGCTGACTCTCCAGATGTGCAGTGAGCAACTCTCTCTCCTGGATGGTATCTTCCCTGTACCCTGTTCACCCTTGGCTCATTTCTAATTCCAAGTTCTGACTCATGTCCTTTGCACTGCCTGGAATGTTCTTTCATTTTTTAATTACATCATGCTGAGAAGAAGAAAGAGATGATAGAAAAAAGGACAGGAAGAAGTGAAGGTAGAAAATAAGAAATACAGAGACAGAGAAAGCTAAACATCAAAACTCAAGAAAAATGAGAGACACGAAAAGATGAACAATAAAGTAATAATAGTAGCCAACCTTACTGGGTGCCAGTGACCTTGAGTGATTTACATGTATTCTTTAAACCTTACAGCACTCCCATTTTACAGGTGAGGAAACTGATGCTCAGAGAACTAAGGTCCTTGCCAAAGAGCACTTTGTGGCCAGGAGTACCAAGCTGGCCACAGCTACCTCATCACTGTGCTAAGTGGGGAAGGAAGGACAGTTATCCAGACTGATGGGGCTGCAGGGTTCTCGAGGGTTTCAGAGCTCAGCCATAAGGTGTTCTTAGGGCAGATCCTCTAAAAAGAGAGCTAGTCTACCTACGGGAGAGTGCCTCTTTCAGTCCCATGGATAAACAGAGATGCGGACATAAAACACGTTCAATAACAAAACGGCTTTTCTATATATCAAACAGTTTTCATTCTAGAGAGGAGTCTGCTAATGTCATCATTCCTTCAACAACTACTCTTAGTTCCTAGTATGTACAAGTAATCCTGAGAATTTAGGATTTAAATCAGCAACAATCGCATTTGTATACAGTGTTGAAAAGTATATAATTACTGCATGAAATGAGGCGCAACTTTAATTTGCTTCCGAAACCTTTTGTTTCCAGAGCTGAATTTCAGCTTTTCCTAGACACGCTTTGTTTGGAAAGCAAGGGCAGTAGATATGCCCTCAGGAGCAGTGACAGGAAGCCTTCTCAAAGAGCACAGCGGGAGGGGTTCCAACCTGCACTGTGTCAGGAGTTTCCATTCATTGCTCTTTTTTAAAATTGTAAGTATTGGATTTTTTTTTGATTTGAAGTATAGTTGATTTATCAAAGATGTGTTAGTTTCAGGTGTACAGCAAAGTGATTCGGTTATATTTTATATATATATGTATATATATATATATGTATGTATTCTTTTTCAGATCCTTTTCATTATAGGTTATCTATTCATTGCTTGTGATGAAGCTCCTGGGGAGAGTGAGGAGAGGGCTTTTTACCCGGGGAATAGTCCTGACTGGGGCAGAAAATCCTGTTCTGAAGTGAGGCATCAAGATCTGCTAGCAGATTTGACTCTCTGGTAGGAGGCCTCTAGGCGAGAGCGCAGACAGAGCCTTGCAAGGCTCATTTCTTGATAAGCATGAAAATGTGATTATTCTTTTTAAACACTTTCTCTATGCCAGACACATAATACCCTCCAATAATAACCCAAATTACAAATCAAGAAAGTTTCAGAACAAAGCCTACTAGAAGTTAATATAAATAAAAACTTACTGCAAATTTAAGATATAAAACAGATTCCAAGCAGATGTCAGGGGCCTTTGATAAGACCTTTCTTTCTTCTGTTAGGTCAGTGGCATGTTACTAAAACCCCACTGCTCTATTTATAGCAGGGACCTGCTTTTAGAATGTTCTTCTACAGACCATGCAGAGTTCCCACTTAAAGTTGGTTGGGGGGTGAGGAGAGGGCTGAATGAGGCGGGGATGGGGAAAGGAGTGACAGAAAGAGCCATCCCTCCTCCTGCCTCAGCCACTCATTCTTAAGGACAGTGGCACGAGCAGTACCATTGAAAGCCACAGTCAACTGACACAGCGACTCAAGGGTCTGTTATGTCTCAAAGATGTCTATTTAAAACACGGAAGAGAAACGCTCCTGTCTGGCTTGTCTATTCCCCTCTAACGACCTGTCTGTTCTCTGCCTTTTCTTCTTTTAATAGCAGTAGGTTAGAAGAGATATTGTTAATAGAGATAGTTAATAGATACTGACTTTTAAAGCAAACGTTTAAAAAGCTGTTGGTGTTTTTTAGTGATAAATAATTAATGTAGCTCATGTCAGCAACAGAACTATTTAAGAAAATAAGATTCAACTAACTTTTTGTTTTAAATGTCTTTATGTCCCATGCAGACATCTAAGATTTAAAAAGACTGAAATTAGTTTTGAAACTCAGTCAACTAAATACACTTGGGTATTTTTCACACAAACTCAGACGAGTATCTACAGAGAGAAGCTAGCCCATGTAAACACATAACTGCGCAGGGCACAATTCCAATGGTATCTCAAAGCCAAAAGAATCAGAATTTTCGAGAGGAAGGAAAAAAAATTTGCAAGGCCAAGATCCATCCTACCATTCATGGTAGTGCATCTATAGGATGCAAAAAGTCAGGGATTTCTGCCAGAAGTCAGAAAAATACTTTCTTAAGGCAAAAAAAAAAAAAAAAAAAAAAAAAATAGGGTAAAGAGAGGAAAGAGAAATAAACATAAATTAGACCCGTCTCTACTCAGTGATGCCCCAAATTAGACCTGTCACTATTCAGTGATGAGAGAAATAGCGAAAGCCTTGGCATGGATGAGGACCTATCTAATGCAATTCTTCACCCTCATGCTAAATATGGAGAGCTGAATAAATTCCATGCCTCAGGTCAATTATAGCATGCAAATGCCTGAGCTGCTTGCTTTCTAAAAACAGAAGCAGGGCAAACAGACCAAACTAACACAAATGTATATTTAATAGACACACATCTGTCCGTAGGAAGGATAGGAAAGCAACAGAAAAAACTAGGTCTCCCTGGTCACTTCTGACAAAGGGTTATCTAGTTCCAGTTGTTACTCGGGCTACTGGCCCTAAGGGAAACGAGTTTTTAAAAGAGAATACAATTTACATTTAGCTGCCCCTGTCTCTTCTTTTCTTCCTGGATCCCTCATCTCCACTCTCTCCAACTTCCACACTGTCAGCCCATTTGCTGGGGTAAAACCTCTAACGCTGTCCTGTCTCTCCTGCACTCAATGGCATCTCAAGCCAGGCAATTTGGCATCAGAACCTCCTCTCAGAGCTTCTTGGAAAACACATCAGGGCAAAGGAAAGAGGCGTACTTTTCTGACGGCAGGCCGTTTCTACAACTGCTAGTCTGAAATAAAGATAGCAGTATTTCCAGTTTATAAATTCACATGGGAAAATCCACTTAAAGCGCCACCAGCTCTCCGTATCTTTTTGTTTGGGCTGGTGAGCAGGACCAAGGCTGTGACCAGAAGGAGATTGGTAAGGCTGCCAGGGTGCCCCCTGCACCCAGAGCACAGACAAAAGCTACTGGATGGTATCTCCTGTCGTCATTTGCTTTCACAGCTGTCTACACATAAACCAAAGGAGTTAGCATCCCCGAAAACAAAAGACAAAACACAAAATGTGAAACGGGCAACTGTTTTCACTTGCTCAGAGATAACAATATTCTTTACTGCTACTCCCAGCGGAAAAGTACTGCTTGATATTCACCAGATGATCTCTAAATGCCAAAGACTGGGCATGCTCTGTTTTTCTTTCATTGGACGTGGGAATGTGAGGAGGAAATGGGCCCAGTTCTCCGGAGCTAAGTTAACATACATATAGGTGTTTCTAAGCATCAGCATTGAGCAAACTGCCTTCTGAAATCTCCCGTTTGATTTGATTCAAAACAAGTAACTAAATGTGGAAAGCAGAGGAGTTTGCTGTCTCGTTACTTTACCATCAAAGACCAGGTGGAAAGCATAAACTGGAGCTCTCTACCTGCCCTTTTATAACAGAAGAAAGAAAGCAGAGGCTCCCTTACCTTAAAGTTGTGTGTCTTCTCATAGTTGAAGTGGTTGTCGTTGTGTGAGAGGGCGGCCCTTCGGACCAGGGAGGAGATCTGTGGACAGGCAAAGAGTTTGAGAGGGGGCCAAAGAAAGCTGCCTTTGACTCCCACCTTCACCCCCAAGGCCACGGCCAGAAGCTCCTGGCGTTTCCTGCCTTGCTTAGGCTTGCGAACCACAGCACACTTTTTCTCATTTTCCAGCCACAGTTCCTCGGAGAACATATTGCCCGGATCCCAGATCTTTCTAGCTTCCTCTGCGGAGCCTTGGGAAGCGCAGAGCTGTCAGGTTTTTTGAACCGCGGCTAATGTTAGGCAGCAGATTAGAGGCAGCTGTGTCCTGTCTGCAGAGGCCTCGGGCATGTGACCTGGAAGGGCCGCTTTGAGTGATGGAGGGGGCTCTGCATCTGAATAAGGACGGGGCTGTTTTGTTTTGTGCTATTTCTTAAGGCCGACGTGTGCCTGGAACAATAGCACACATTCATGAGCATGGCACCCCCCAGAAGCTGTATCCAGTTAGCCACTGAGGAACCAATGCAGGAGGCAGGGGCAGGCGGCTTTATTCCTCCTGCCACAGCTCATTGCCAAGGAGGGACCTCAAACACTCCTTAGCATATTTCACACACATGCGTGCACACACACACACACACACACACACACACACAACCCCCAACCAGCTCTGATGTTCAAAGCCTGAGGCTGTATCCAATTATTCTGGGGCTCTGGACCCCATCCTGGGCTGAATTCCAGCAGATTAAACCTTTAAACCCTCATGTTTAATCTTATAGGGGATAAAGCCTGCGTCTTTTTTAAAAAAAAAATCTGCCCCAGCACTGGAAAGCTTAATTTTTATTCTTATGCACGCATTAAATTAGAACAGTCTGACCACTGAATGAGGCATAAGAGAATGGTATAGCATTTCAGCTCCGGTTTCTGCAGTCAGAGTTTCAAAATAAGAGGCGGGATGTCTTGCTCCCGTCCTGCCTCTTATTTTGGATACCCCCATCTTCCCCCGACCCAACCACAAACAGCTCCCTCCATACAAAGACAAGATTCCTTAACTGAAACCAAAACATCATAGTTTTTTTCTTTAAAAAATTTTTTTCCGTGTTAATTCTGTTAGTATCCAAGCTAATGCCCTCCCCTTGCTCTTAAAAGCATCTGTTTGATGGTCTCCCTTGGGACCCTGGTTTTCTGGTCCCAGGTCTCTGCATTAATAGAAGTGGGGAAATCATTATGTCTTAGGAGTACTCCTAATCTGTGGGCAAAGGTTAATGCAGCCAGTGCCAGACAGTAAGATCAATGCTTTTGGGACTAGAAAACAAGGACATAGATGGTTGGACCATGATGTAGATGGGACTGTCCATGAATCTCACCCCATCCTCTGTGTGGCCCCATGTTCCAGCGCCTCCAAGCAGCCTTGGGGAGAGTAATAAAAGATCAATCTTTTCCTTGTGTAATTCTTTATTCCTGGCAATTACTGTCATTCCAACTTGGTTCAGAAGTCCATCCTCTCATTTCATCCTCTTTTTACTTTCAATAATAATAACAGCCAAGGGCTTCCCTGGTGGCGCAGTGGTTGAGGGTCCGCCTGCCGATGCAGGGGACATGGGTTCGTGCCCCGGTCCGGGAAGATCCCACATGCCGCGGAGCGGCTGGGCCCGTAAGCCATGGCTGCTGAGCCTGCGCGTCCGGAGCCTGTGCTCCGCAACGGGAGAGGCCACAACAGTGAGAGGCCCGCGTACCGACAAAATAAAAAAAAATAACAGCCAATTTTACATTGGGCTTTTGAGCACATTAACTTATGTTATGCCAGACGAGATTCAGAATGTGTTAAGTGCACTTACTCATTTACTCTTCTTATGAGTATGTAAAACAAGACTTTTATTCCCATTTTGTGAAGAGAATATGACATCAAGAGGTATCTCAGGGACATGCAGTGGGTTTACGCAGCCGAGCCAGGACTAGAGCCCAAAACATCTGCATCCAGCACCCGTGCTTCTGAGCCCCATGTCCAAGCGCCTAGGTAAGCCGTGCAGGGCTGCCTCCTTCACTTTGTCTTGCCAAATGCTTTATCTGAAATATTGGCCAAGTCTGGCCTCTCCTTACTATTCTTGCCTCACAATAACTCAGACCCTTGATATCTCTCCAGTCCACCTTATACACAGCTGCACAACAGCTGTCTTAGTCCAGTCACCACTCCACCTCTGCTCAGAAAATGTCAGTGATTCCCCATGGCTTGACTGCATCCTAGCATTGTGGGTTTTTCATGAGCTCATCTCAATCTATCCATCTTATTTATTTCCCTATACTCCCTGCCACAAATGCTACAAATCTGCTTCTCCGACATAGTCAACTTCCCATCTTGGTAGTTTGCTCTGTCCTTTAGCATTTTCCAGCATCATTTCCACATCTACATATCCACCAATGTTCACATTTGAACTCAGATGCCACCCTCTCCAAAAAGACTTCTCCAAACTCCCCACTGTAGGCAAACACTTTCCTCTGGAATCTCATAGTGTTTTCCCCACATTTTTCTTATTGCACTTATCACTTTATTAGAGTGATTTATAACAGGTCTTATGGTCTGCCATATTGAGAACTGCGTGTGACATGTTCTATGTCTGGTTCACCTTTGTTTCCTCCTCCAAAAAGGTCTAGTAAGATTCCCTGCCATAGTAGCACTAAATAAGCTGTTGAAAGCACTTATACATACAGGAAACCAGAGTTATGGAGGAAGGTGTGCAAAGGTGGTGCATGGAGTGGGGTCTCTTGCCCCATGCATCCCCATGCTTTAGCTTCCAAGGGTGTGAACCTCCAGGGGTCTGCCCTCCTCATGGTCTCCACCACACTCCTTAGCCCTCCTTCCCATCGCCCAATCCTAAAGGACATCTGCCACGCACAAGGATTGACTGAAGGTTTGGCATGCCTTTAACAGTCTTCCAATACTTAGCCTAAAGGCAAAAGGACAGAGAGGAGGAATAAGGGTCCCTTTCGCAAACCTCACTGCTAGCAAATCAAGACAGACCTTTTGTTGGCGAGTCATTCTGTGTAAGAAGATATTCTGTGATCCAAACTAGACTAAGTATATGGATATATGGTTTTGGAATCTGATAAAATAACTCTTTAAATGGAAAGTGGGCAAAAGGGGTCTCCTTTACCTTTTGGTGTGTGGGTGGTTGAATACAAGATTTAATATTTTTTTGTGTGTCTGTGCCTTTACTTATAACAAGTAATTTTTATTTCTGACAGTGATTTCTTTTTCAGATATTTGTTCAATAGAATTTACCCAAACACAAGACACATTCAGATATGTGAACAGACACTGTTCACTCACTTAAGATGCGTCTTTATAGGGAACTGTTAAGTGTTAGCATTTGAGCAAGAATTATTGTGAGAAGTGTGGAGGACCCCAGATCGCCTCTTATTAAAGGAAAAATGATGACAAAAGTCTCTTGGTAAAAACTTCCCTCTTAAACAGCCCTCCACACACAGAGCTCTTCTTATCCAAGCCCCTCCAGGACTGAGGCTGGGTTTCTTTTATATCCTCACAAAGTCTAACACATGTTGTCTATACACAGAGACAGGCTGGCAGTCTTTTTCGAACAAAAATTTCTATCTGACGTATTTTTATTCATATATTCATTAGATGAAGCACATGTCCCGGCACGCTCCGTTTAAATCAGGGATTGTCCACCTTGGAACTACTGACATTTGGGGCCGGATAATTCTTAGTTGTGGAGGAGCTGTCCTGTGCATTGTAGGATAGGTAGCAGCATCCCTGACCTCCACCCACTAGATGCCAGTCGCATCCCCCAATGGTGACATCACAAATCTCTCCAGACACTGCCAAATTTCTCCTGAGGCAAAGCTGCCCCCAGTTGAGAATACCGGGGTTAGATTAATACCACAAATATTTACAGCATGCTTCCTCTGTGCCAGGCATTATGCTAAGCAAATGCTTATACTGCTTATATGCCTAAGTGCATATGTTGGCTTATTTAAGATTTATAACCCTCTGAGGTAGGTACTGTTACAGTCACCCCCACTTTGAGAGGAAATGGGAACTGAGGGTTTAAGTGATTTGCCCAAGGTCACACAGCTGGTAAATGGTAGAGCTGAGATTAGAACCTGGGCACAACTGACTAGGTCTATGCTTCCCCCCCGCCCCACCGCCCAAGAATAAGTTTATTTTGTGTGTGTGTGTGATAAAATATGCATAACATAAAATTTACCATTTTAACAATTTAAAAGTGTATAATTCAGCAATTCAGTGGCATTATGTACATTCACAAAGTTCTGCAATCAGTCCCACTATCTAGTTCCAGAACATTTCCATCACCCAAAATGAAACGTTTTACCCAATTAAGCAGTCACTCACCATTCCCCTCTCCCTCCAGCCTCTGGCAATGGCTAATCTGCTTTCTCTGTGGATTTGCCTATTCTGAATACTTCATGTAAATGCAATCATGCAATCTATGGTCTCTTGTGCCTGGTTTCTTTCAGTTAGCTTGTTTTCGAGATTCATCCATGCTGTAGCATCTATCAGTACTTTATTACTTTTTATTGCTTAATAATAATCCATTGTATGGATGTGCCACATTTTGTTTATCCATTCTCCAGTTGATGCACATTTGGGTTGTTTTCACCTTTTGGTTATTGTGAATAGTGCTGCTAAGAATGTTCTTGAACAAGTTTTTGTTTGAACACCTGTGCCAGTTTTTTTGGGTATAACAGTAAATCTATGCTTTTAACCACCCTCTAAACTACCTCTCATCCAAATAAAGTTCACATTTTAAAATATTCAGAAATTAAATGCCAGAATTACTCTCTTCCCCATTGTTAACCTGTTAACAACTCAGGGCTGGTGCTCCCTGGTCTGGTTTTTAAAGAGGAGACTTCTTTTCTCCCTGAGTCCTCTGCCAAAGCAGCCATGACTTAAGATACTTCTGGAAGGTGGGGCTATAAATAAATGGTGACATAAGCTCACCACTTCCCTTTTCCTTTTTTATAAATAAGGGTTGGATTCTATTTTCTATGCATGGCATCTCACTCTTCTTTGTCTCTATGATTAGGATCCTGGATCCAAGAAAGAATCAGGTAACGAGACGGCAGTGGAAGTTTGTCAGATGAAGACAAGGAAGCACGAATGGGTCACTGGGCAGGAAAACATGGGGAAACGAAGCCCGTTGGGGTGCATGTGTACGTATAAAGTGCCCAGGATGGTGCAAGAAAGGACACCCTTCTCTCTTCTCTGACTTCAGTAATCTAGCATCTTAAATCCATAGGGGACCTCAGAAGCTAGTCTAATCAAAGGCCCCTTCTCCACCTGGCTTCAGGCAGGCCCACATCTTGGCCTCTGGGGACCACAACAGTCTGCCTTTTTAGTACCAATTTCTAGAAAAGGTGATTTACCATCCATCTGCAATCCTTTCACAGACTTCACGTAAATTCCTGTGGTACATTTTTTTTTTTTTTTTCAGTACGCAGGCCTCTCACTGCTGTGGCCTCTCCCGTTGCGGAGCACAGGCTCCGGACGTGCAGGCTCAGCGGCCATGGCTCACGGGCCCAGCTGCTCCGCGGCATGTGGGATCCTCCCGGACCGGGGCACGAACCCATGTCCCCTGCAACGGCAGGCGGACTTTCAACCACTGCGTCACCAGGGAAGCCCCCTGCGGTACATTTTAAGGAGGGCTTTTTGAAAGTGTCATTATCAACCCCAAGACAGTCTCCGAGTCCTCCTGGGGCCCCTCTCACTTCCATCTCTTGAGTCTGAGTCCCCCCTTGGGTGTTGAAAGCCTGAGCTATACCCCTGCTACCAACACTACCCTGTAGATGTAGGCATCTGCTGCCTTGTGGCAGTATGTGAAATGAAAATCAATATTACTGATGCTGGTGAGGGTGTCATGAGGACAGCTCGCCAGCAGGCTGATGGTGTTTTTAAGAAGTGGCCCATTGCTGGGGAAAAAAGCTGGCAATGTATCAAATGTCTCATGTGCATTGATCCAATGATTCTATTTCTAGGATTCTCTTAAGAAGGTCTTCAGACAAAGAATTAATAGGTAGGTAGATAGATATTCATCATCACAATAACAAGAAATGAGAAAAGGCCTAAACATCCATGACAGGGGAAAGGTTAAGTACATTATGGTATAAACATGTAACGTTTGTACGTTAGGTAGACACTAACAAACATGATTAAAATCACTTTTAGTGATGAAGGGATATGCCCCTGATATAACGGTAGGTGAGAAGCAGGCTCTTGAACCATGATTTCAGTTTTGTAAGTAGATGCATGCAGAAATATCAGAAGGAAAAACACCAAAATATCTCCAACACATCAAACAACTGGGGAGGGGGCAACAGTTCTCTCCAGGTGGAGAAATTTTAATTGACATTTATTTTCTTCTTTATTCTTTCATGTATATTTTGAGCCTCCTACAGTGATTATGTTCTGGTTCTATTATATAAAAATACAGATTTTTAAAAAGTATATTATGAAGACGTTGTTAGCTTTCGTGTGCACAGATGATAGACTAACATCATAGGTAACCTTTGAGCTCACCTAATCCCACCTACTCTTTTCACAGCTGAAGAGACTGAGGGTCAGAGAAGCTCAATGATTTGCACCTCCCTCCCCTCATCGCAGAGCTATTCTACAACTAGATCTAGAACCAGGTCCAGACTCCAGGTTCTCTTGGCTGCAACCTTCGACAGAGTGTGCTTCTCACACTTAGGTGGATCTCAGGACCCCCAGAGGTCTGGTTCAAACACAGACTGCTGGGCCCTAGCTCCAGGGTTTCCGGCTCAGTCAGTGTGAGATCAGGCCTAAGAATCTGCCTGAGAAAAGTTCCCGGGTGACGCTGATGTTGCTGCTCCAGGGACCACACTTTGAGGACCCGTTTTGTGCTTTCCTCTGTACCTGTGGATCTCAGCCTTACCTGATCATTAGAATCACCTGGGGAACACAAATGCCCAAACAAACAAAAGCCACGTTCAAGCTCCACCTGAGACCAATGAAATCCAAATTTCTGGGGATGGGCCTGGACTTTAAAAAAAAAATCCCTCAGGATTCAAATGTGCTCCTAACATTGAAAACCACTGCACTAATCTCGAGCGCTTCAATTCAGGGGGATTATCAGAGAAGAGGGACGTATGAATGGAGTAAATGCTATTGAAAACCACCCCACCATAGGAATCAACACCTTTTCAAACACAGAATGTGAAAATGCTTCTATTCACGCCCACCCCTCCCTCACCTCCCATCATGCCACTGAGAACTCCATAGACTCTTAAAGGCAAAAATCCACACCATGGCCTATAGGGGCCTGCATGGTCCAGCCCCTGCCACCTTCCCAGCCTCACCCTCCACCCTTTCTTCCCGCCACCTTAAGAATATATAACCATGACCTAGCAGTACGATTTTTAAATTGTTACCTTCGACCCTCCCCAGACTGCTAACTTTATGAGAGCAGATACTGTGTGTGCTCAGGTCACAGTTAAAACCCCAGTGTCATACCTCAAACGTGGCACAAAGTAGGTGCTTGCTAAATTTTGCTGAATGAATGTCCATGGCTATAAGATATCGTGAAGTCAAAGTACCACTATAGAGGTTTATTATCATCACTACCTATTCATCTAGTCAATTTACTCTTTTGAGTCTCTGATATAAAGTCCAGGGGCCATGCCCTTTGAGGTTTTCTTTTGGCCAAGCTATCAGATTTTTGGTATCACAAGAAGGGGTACTGGAAACAGGGGGACTCTGCCCCAGGGTGAGGCCCTAAGAGTCACAACCAAGTTCAGGACTAGAATAATATTAAAAGTACCATTGTATATTTGTGGACTATATTATATGGTATCTCTGTAACCAAGCAGAACCCTAGGGGCCTTCCCAGGACAGACCCCGCCCACCCCCCCACCATGTCCTCTGCCTGCCTCTTGTTCGTAGAAAAGATGTAGTCTCCAAGGCTTCCCCTGAGTCACACAAAAAAAGCCTGGCTCAAGAATTAATGATTGAAAGGATGTGAACAAGTAGTGACAAAAATAGCAGTTGGGCTAGGAGAACTGGAAACAATTTAAACAGTAAATCGGCCATATGGCAGTCACAGAATCTTTAGTTCCTCCCAGAAGTACACAGATAACAGTATCTGATGTACATTCCTGAGTCACTTTACAGATACTGAAGCCCCTACCAAATGAAAGAAGTTAACTACATGATGACCATGAGCATGTAGCCCCCAGTCCGGCTGGAGGGTGAGGATTGATAATGTTAACCCCTGTGACACTGCCCTGTTACCTCACCATCAATCAATTAGAGAATTGTGCACGAGCTGATCACATACCCTGCAACATCCCTCCCTCACCTTGCCTTTAAAAATGCTTCTCTGAAACCCATTGGGGAGTTTGGGCCTCTTGAGCATTAGCTGCCCTGGACTCCTTGTCTGGTGCCTTACAATAAATGCCGCACTTTCCTTCACCACAACCTGGTGTCAGTAGATTGGCTTTACGGCGCGTGGGTGAGTGGACCCAAGTTTGGTTCGGTAACATCTCTATTCTATGAGGAAGGTAAAGCGGGAATCATTATTCTCATTTTTACAGATGAAGAAACCGAGATCCTAACGGGTGTGTCCTGGGGAATGGAATCAGGTCTCCTGATTTTCTTCCTTTTTTTTTTTTTTAAAGTTTTTTTGATGTGGACCATTTTTAGAGTCTTTATTTTTATTTATTTATTTATTTATTTTTTTGGCGGTACGTGGGCCTCTCACTGCTGTGGCCTCTCCTGTTGCGGAGCACAGGCTCCGGACGCGCAGGCCCAGCGGCCATGGCTCACGGGCCCAGCCGCTCCGTGGCATGTGGGATCTTCCTGGACCGGGGCATGAACCCGCGTCCCCTGCATCGCCAGGCGGACTCTCAACCACTGCGCCACCAGGGAAGCCCTAGAGTCTTTATTGAATTTGCCACAATATTGCTTCTGTTTTATGTTTTGGTTTTTAGTGGCAGGCATGTGGGGATCTTAGCTCCCTGACCAGGGATAGAACCTGCACCCCCTGCATTGGAAGGTGAAGTCCCAACCACTGGACCACCAGGGAAGTCCCTCTCCAGATTTTCTTCCCATGGAAATCCCTGGCCCTCCTGTCACAGCAGATCAGCAGTAGAAACCACTCACAGCTGACACGGGGCTCATTCCTCCTCTCTCTTCCTAGAGGACTTATTACAGACTTTTAAAATGGGGCCCCCACCGAGTTCTTCTACTAGCTATACCTCCAGTGACTAGCATGAGGCCAACGTTAGCTCTCATGAAAGTTTTGTCTCATGAAAATAAACAAACCCAGTTTTTTTGCAGTCTATTTTTCTTGCCTTCCCTCAAAATAACTTCTAATTTTAAAAGGTTGCTTTTATTTTCTTGCTTCGACCATCAGTGTGTTGCCCACACATCTATCTGAGGTTCTGGGGTTATTTCCCCAAAGCTACAAACTGTGAAATCCAGCCCAGATTCAGAGACGCCCAGCAATGTGCTGCAGTCATTCATTCCGCCCAGAATGCTGGGAAGAAATCTGTTTGTTCCTTTTGTTTTCACTCTCTCTGGGTCATACTTAAATATTTTTAATTGCTGGATATTGTTATATTAAATGTATGCTTACTAGTTATTATTTCAGTATTTGAAATACACACCTGTGTGTGTGTGTGTGTGTGTGTGTGTTTGATTGAGAGAGAGACAGATGGAGAGAATGCTTATGAGAGGACAGTGGATAGAGGGGCACGGAGATTTTCACTGTGGTTTTTGCTGTGGCATCCTACATCTGGTTCTCTATTCTTGTTTGCAAGTGAAAAAACTAGAAATACTAAGTGAAAAAGCCCAAATCCCAAATTGCTGAATGATAATCAAAGTGGTAGCTTTCTTTTATCAACACTGCTAAGCCCAGCCTGTCTGATCCTATGAACTCTGAACATTTCCCCGATACTGCCAAATCTCTGTTGCTTTGCCTAAGAACCGCCCCATTAGTGTTTGCTATACTGTGCTTGTGGTTTTCAGTCCTGAAAGAGGAGAAAGACAACAGGGATATGACTCAACTGCAAACTCATTCCCATGACAGCAAAAGAAATGAGAGACCAGGGTGGGACCCTGCCATCTTTCCCACCAACGTGCCAGTTGAAGCTGCATAATCCTGGCTTTACTGGAGTCTGTCAAAGCATCAGGTATCAAGGGCTGACCTGGCTGTCTCCTAAAACTCCCGGTGACCTCCAAATCTTCTGTGTCCTGGTCCGAGGAGGAGAGACCTTTGACTCTGATGGCACAACACGCCCAGCTGCCGCTCTAATTGTTCTCCAGGGACAGATGGCCACTCTCAATACGAGAGACACAAAAAGGCTGGAGGATCGGTCCTGCCGCCTCTCTTACAACTCATTTCCCTTCATCCACAAAAGTCAGCGTTCATCCCAAACTGAAGGCCTGTGCGGTCTCCAAAATGGACCAAACCACCTTGTTTGGAAGCACATAAATAATCTGATGCTTCTTGGGTGATTGATTGTGAAATGTTGACATTGCGGTCCTTCCCACTTCATTTCTCCACCTGTTTTATTGAGGCTGATGTCAACAATTTTGGCTAATGGCTGCTGTTTTTCACAGTCTGCTTAGATGTAGACACAAAAGTTACTCCCCGTTACAGAGAAAGACTTCTGGTTACATTAAGCATTTCACACATTTCAACAGGTACTCGTCGGTATTTTCTTTTTGTGCACAGTTTTTGAATGAGGAAAAAAAGAGGTTTACATCAGAATGTAGTAACCCATTTCCTTACGCAAGAACTTGAAAAATCGTAGTCAGATTTCTCCAATGCTGAGTTTCAGAAAGGACAGTAAGGTTATTTTCAAAAGAAGGGAGCATTTGTGGAATCAAATTGCTAAAACTGCCTTATGACACGTTAGGTAACCTTTTATAAAACTAAGACCCAAACGGGCAATGCAAACCTTAAGGGAGAAGCAGCTATGACAAAGTTCCCAGCTGCTAGTTTGCTTCTTGCCTGACGTGACTCTCTTCTCTTATTCAGTATTTATATCCTTTGCTTTCTATTTTCCTTCCTTTGCACCTTCCCATCTCTGGCCAGAGAAGTAGGTACCCCCAACGATTGATGTAGGGGTTTTATTACAAAAGTCAAAGATGCTCAATTTCTGGCTTATGGCACCCAACAGTATAGTAGGATCCAAATGTATTTCTCTCTTGCCCCCTCCCTGCCACTGCCGCTCACTCAACTGAGCCTGAGAAATCTCTGCCAGAGGCTAGAAGCTTTGCCGAATTACACTTTCTTGCCATAGTGCAGCCTGGCAAGTTGTAGAGCATAATGTGCCACACAGAGCCTCAAGCTGCTTTTCCACCAGGTTCTTTGGTCAGCTGTTGGATTAGGATGCACCTTTACTGAAAGAGAAAAATCAAATCAACCAGCTGTCTTCTGCGTGCAAGCTGTCCCACGTTGCAAATGACAAGAGAGACACCTATTAAATGTTTTTTCAAAATTTCACACACAAAACACCTCAAATCCCCCCCGCTGTGTTTTTTACAGTGAACAATCACCCAAACAAAACAGTCCTTGAGGCCACTCACAGCTGTGCAGCTGATCCTGCCCAATATAGTTCCTGGCGATATTTACCAACTCGAGACTTCTGAAATACACATGCTTGCACATTCCAAATGTGAACCTAAGATGCTTTCTGGCCTCCTGTGTGAGTGGTGACAGGGATTTTCAAATTCTGCAATTGAACCTCATATTTGTGTGTTGGGAAGACCAGCCTTCTGCCAAGTATATATGGCCCTGTAGCCCGTTCCCAGGTGGAGTGTCAGAATACATGTGATGATGCAGACACTTCTACCAGCCACTGGCCAGCCCTGGGAAGAGACACTGTCATCCTAGTGTGTATACATGAATATTGCAGAGGGACAGTTCAGTCTGAAACGACCACATCCAATTTGACCTCAGCTATGTTTTAATGCAATAAAACTATTCTTTAATATGTTAAATATAGTTTTTTCCTTCCTTCCTCCCTCCCTCCCTTCCTTGCCTCTTTCCCTCTTTCAGCAAATATTTACTAAGTATCAATCATATGTCAGGCACTGTTTTAGGTCAACGGGATACAGTAGCGGACAACTGACAGAAATCTCTGCCCTCAGACAAGAAACAAAACTAGTAAATACATTATATATTATTCTAGAAAGTGATAAATGCTACAAAGAAAAATAAACAAGAATACAGGATAGACATTAGTAATCGAAATTTGTGAAATGGCATTGAAACATTACAACAATGTTTTGTTGCACCAATTTTATAAACTTTTACAGTGCAATACGTGTTATTTTTCAGAGACAAACCAAAGTTTAATTTCTCAAGGTTCATGCTGTTTGCTTTAGCAGCATTTGATGGTGGATCTTTTATATACGTTTGTAATAGATGAAAAATAAACCAGATTGCAAATGCTTTTTCTTTCTTTTTTAAAGCAAACCATGTACCAAGTTTTCTGGTCCAAATTGTGTAGGATAAGTTAAATTGTGTTCTAATTACCAATATGAGTGTATTTCTGTAAGTATAGTTATGTTGAAATAAAGTTTTAAAAAGCAAAAACAATACAGGGTAGACAGTGATGGGGAGGGAGGGTGCAATTTAAAACAGGATGGCCAGGAGAGGCCTCATTGAGAAGGTGGCACCTGGGCAAAGACCGGTAGGAGGTGGTGGTGAGCCATGTTGATATCTGGAGGGGCAGCATTGCAAGCAGAGGGGACAGCAAATGCAAAGGTCCTGAGACACGAGCAAGGTTGGCACGTTCAGGAAATAGCAAAGATCAAGAGTGGCTAGAGCTGCGCGGACGAGGAGAGGTGAGGCTCCCAAGGGCCTGGCAGGAGAGAGGAAGGACTTCGCTTTTACTCTGAGTGACGCGAGCAGCCACTGCAGGCCTCGGAACAGATGTGTTGTATGATCTGAATTACTTTTCAAAAGCATCGCTCTGACTGCTGTGTTGAAGACTGTAGGAGGGCAAGGGTGGAGGCAGGGAGGCCAGCCAGTTAGAGGCTGTTACGGAAATCCAGGGGAAGAGAAGACAGTGGCTTGGGCCGGGGTGGGAGCAGCGGAGGTGGTGAGGAGGGGCCAGATTCTGGATATCAATTCAAGGTGGAGCCCAGAGGAGCAGCTGACAGGTTGGATGTGGAGAGAGAGAAAAAAAGAGGAAGTGAGCCAGGCTGGGGCCTGTGACCCTTTGCTGCAGTGCTTATACCTGGACAAATGTCTCCTGGAGCAACAAAATATAAAGAAACTATAAGGGACTAAAAATAACTGTGCGCATGTGCGGTTGGGGCAAATTATGAACAAAATACAAGAAAAGACCCAAAAGCCCAACTGCCACTTCTGAAGAGCCGGGAGCAAAAGCAGGGAACTGCGCATGCCCCCTGCATACAGCACCACCAAAGGCATGGGCAGACCACCTAAGCCACCCTTCTGGCCTGACCCCTGGACACACCCTGCCCTCACCCCATATAAGGAACAAGCTTGCCCCCTATCAGTGAGCAAGCTAGCAAGCGAACCTGTTGTTTGTCCTCACTGCCCCCTGCTGCAGCGGGGGCCCCAATAAAGCCTTGCCTGAATTTCTTGTCTGGCTTCTGATCAATTTCTACTGCTTAAGGAAGGCCAAGAACCCTGGTCGGTAACAGAAGGACTCCAGGATAATGGCACAGTTCGGGCCCTGAGCAACTAGAGAGATGGCACTTCCATTAGGAGAGATGAAGAAGACCGTGGAAGAGGCAAGAGTGACGGGGAAGCGCAGAACTCCGTCTGGAGTGTATGAACTCTGAGTAGGTAGCTGGACAGACAAACCTGGGTTCCAGGGAGGGGTGGGCGCTGGAGACACACTCCTGAGAGCTGTCATGTCCAGACGGATTTACAGCAAGAGAATGAGTGCAGACAAGAGGACTGCAGAGGCCCCAGGACTGAGCCCTGGGCCACCCCAAGCATTACGAGGTCAGGAAATTGAGAAGGAACTAGCCAAAGAAAAAGGGGAGGCAAATTTGATATCCTGGAAGCCGAGGGAAAAGATGACCAATTGTGCCCAGTGCCGCTGACAGGTCAGGTGTGATGGGGACTGAGAAAGGACCATAGGATTTAGCAGCTTTTAGGCAAGTGAGTGATCACATTGACAAGAGCGGTTTCCAAGGAGCGGCGGGGGAAACCTGATTGCAGATGCTTTAAGAGAACAGGAGGAGGAGAGAGCATTTGGAGCAGAGACTATTGTTAAGCTAGGACTGGAGAAGGTGGGAACAAGAGGAAAAAGCAAAAAGGGGTGGGGAGAGGTAGGGTCCAGAGAGAATGCTTTTACTTTTAAGAAGGGAAGAAGCCACTGTGATTCCCTCTGTCCATCATAAAACCATAACCCGTGTGGTGAAGCCTGACAACAATTTGGGTTAATGACTGCTGATGCTTTCATGCCAATCAGAAGGCCCACGTGCCTCCTCCCTTGGTGCCAGCAGGACGTCAAAACCGCACAAGCCTCTGCGGGTGCAGCTCCCTCCTCTAGCCCACCCCCCCTCCTCCACCTCCGCCAAGCACCGCACAGCCCTAAGCCAGTTGTCCCTCCCAGCTCTCTCAGGCCATTTTCAGACCTGCTGGGGAACCTGTCCTGCTCTCTCCAGCAAGTCTCATTATGTGAGTAATAAAACTTCATATCCTGTTGGTGGGCACGTGGCATCATCAGTATCCACATCGAGGCAAATTTTGGGTGGGGGAGGTCCATCCACCTCTGTGAAGTGGCTACCACGGCCTATTAGAACTGAAAAGCACCTTCACTGTGGCCCGTGACCCTGACCTTTCACCTGCTGCTTACTGCTCTTCCACATTTGTTCAGTGCTCAGAACCCAGGACCCATTCTTTGAACACATGATATTCTTTTGTGAAGCCACGCCTCTGCACATGTGCTCCCTGCCACTTAAGACTTACCAAATATATTAGATTCATATCAGCAACAAAAGAGAAGAAAGCAACCCTAACAATTACTGGACACATACTGCACCAGGCACACTAACGACTGTCTCGTTCAGTCTGCACAATAGCCCTGTGAGAAAGATATTATTATCCCCTGTTCATAGATGAGGAAACCGAAGCGAAGAGGGCTCTCACTGCTCAAGCTTACACGGCTAATAAGCAGGACGGATCAGTTGCTTCTGTAGTTCGCACTCCTAAACCTCATGTGATTCTGCTTCCACATATTCGTCCCCCAGGAGGTTGTAATATCCCGAGAAAGGACACTGCACTCATATTTTCTAATCTCTTTGGCATCAAGAACCAAAAAGCGCTCAGCAAAGATTTATAAATAAATGAACGTGTCTGGTCTGGCCCAATCTCCCCATTATACAAGGAACGTTAAGGTAAGTTAGCTGCTCACGTTCTCACAGCAGTTAGTTGTAGAGTCAGGACAAAGAGCCAGGTCCTTGGAGGGCAGGTTCAAGCTCTTTCCACTGTGCAGCAATGGATGTGGTCAATATCCATGCTCTCCCAGGCTGCACAAGTTAACACACACACACACACACACACACACATACACACACACTAAAAAGCATATCAAATATAGGCAGGAAATTGCTAGACAATGTACACTGTTAAAATCATCTCAGAAAGTAATTTGGCCATCTGTATCAAGAGTTTCAAAACACTAATATCCTTTAATATTCTGTAATTCAAGAATTATCGATTCTAAGAATCTATCTTAAGGAAATGATCCTAAATACAGAAAGGCATTCATGGCAGCATTATTTCTAACATTAAAAATGGAATATATTGTGCATGTCCTAACCTTAGGAAATAGCTGAATAAGTATGATGCTCATGCTGCAATAAAAAATAATGTTTGTGAAGAGTGCACAGTAACATGGTTGTAATATACTATGTGAAAATAGCAGGATACAAAATTATAAATGTACTATGATTACAACTATATTTAAAAAGCCCCATGCATAGGAAATCACTGTAAGGAAATAGCCCAATGTATGTATTTTCTGTATCTTTCATAATTTCTTTAATTAATTACCGTTATAATTGGAATGAGAAAAAAAAAGGAAAAACTTGCCACAGAGAAACAAAAACCTTTTTTTCCCCCAAGTTTGCATCAGTTTTGTTTTGTACTAGGAGGTCTTTACCTTACAGGGAAAATTAGGTAAGTTTTAAGCATAACTAGAAATCAAATAAATCTAAAATATTAGAGTTTTCTGTGGTCTGGATCTCACAGCTATAATATATTTAAAGAAACTAAGATGTACAAAAAAAGTGGTTAAGAAATGTTATTAGACATGAAAACTTTAACCTAGCAGGTATTAAGAAAGGATTCACTTTTGGTGGGGCTTAATACCTGCCATTTTATGGCATCTCTTGATATGAATTAAAATCTTTTCAAAATGCAAGACAGATTTATGTTTATGTAAAAATAAGATTTAAACCTCCGAAGAGATTTTGACCTTGAAATAAAAGTTTTCAAATAAAAATACTGTTTCTGTTATATATTATTGTTTGTAAGAGTCAGGAGTTAAAAGAAGAAGGAATAAATATCAGGTTTGCATAACATAGATTTTTCTCTAAATAAATTTATTCAACCCCCCAAAATTATATCCTAGCACGTATAATATACCTATGAGACTTTAGCTTTTGTAATATTTCAATAATGATTTGGGATCGAGGAGCTTCTATTTTAAATAATTTAAATGTTTTCTAGTTTAATTTTTTCACTTCAGTCTTATAATAATAAAAATGAAATAGGGCTCTGTTTTTACTTTTTATCAGTAAGGAAGGTTTCCAGCCATCTCCTGAAGAGTTGTGTAAGAAACTAACACAGTAATTGACCATGCGCTATTTTGGTTGAAAATGCTTTGAGCTTATCAAACCCCTTGGTCATAGAAAGGGCAAATACAACTGTGTTTGTTTGCTAAGAATTCCTTGGTAAGAGTAAAGACTCTGGAGCTAAGTTGTCTGTGTTCAAATTCCTGCTCCAACCCTTCCCAGCTGGGAGACCTCATGCCAAGTTACTTAACCTCTCTGTGCCTCTTTCCCTCAAATATGAAATGTGGATAATAATAGTAGTGCCTCATAGACGACTAAATGTGCAATTTAAGTTGTGAGTTGTAAATTGCTCAGATCTATGCCTGGCATCATTTTATATGTATATATGCATATATAATTTAATGAATAAATTAACTTTAACGATTATGCAGGTGATGCTTTCAAAGTAAAGCCTAATCTGAGGAAGGTGTTGACAACTGAGTTTAACTAAGATTACCTTTACTTGATGTGATATGGAGAAAAAATTCTTTTCTGATCTGCCACAGTTAAAAAACGCATGGTCATTTAAATTCAAGCAGAATCAACAGAGAGCTAAGTGTAAGCTAGAAGTATACTAACCACAAATGGCAGTTCTCCAAGACATATATGGTGGAACACATAGCGGGTTGCACCAAAGATGTGTAAATGCTGCAAAAGTAGGCTTGTCTCCTGAAATATTTTGATGATATCAGAAGGAACAAAGGTAACAGGGGTGTATTTTAGGATGTGAGTTTATAAAAAACAAACAGCATGAAGGAAGAAACTGGAGCTTATATTGATCTTGGGGATTAAAATATGGCTGGTCACCTTAGTCCTGGGCTTCGGCATGGCACTCAGGAAAGAGCCTTCAAGACTCTTGGGGAATGGGGTGATCAGCAGCAGGACAGGCTGTGAACATCTGAATGGGCTCAAAATCCTCACTCTTCAGCTTCCTCACCTTGTACAATATGACTGGGTGTGGGGAGCACGGGATGCTCCTTGCTCCTGTGATGCAAGCAGGCTTTTTTTGGAGAGTTGTGGAGCAGATAACAGATTTCTAAAAACAAACCATCAGCTACTTCCAGGAGTCACCAGGCCATCCTTGGTATATCCCCAGTAACTATTTTCAAAGACAGTTACACTAAATCCAGCTATAATGATTTAGACTTATATTTGTTTCCAAATAGCTCTTAGACTGAACTTATAGAACACTAAACATATTTTATGGTGACCCACTCAGGTTTCAAACTGGTGTTTCTAAACTATCAGTTATCCCAGCTGTTTTATGATTAAAGAAGTTTGTAAAATTCTACATATATCCCCTTCTTGGAGAATTACCTTTTATATTACCATTTAGAAGGATCAGCATTTTCTAAACTTAATTGTAACCATGTATGGCCAATGAGTATCTAGAAGTACTAGTGTCTGGGACACTAATCCTCGAAACTCAGGACTGTTCTGAGGATTAAAACAGATAACCCACATTGTTTGCGGTAACCAAAACACAAGGGCTCACAGAGGTTACCTATGATTATCATTAATAACAACTACACTTTTTTTTTTTTTTTTTTTGCGGTACGCGGGCCTCTCACTGTTGTGGCCTCTCCTGTTGCGGAGCACAGGCTCCGGACGCGCAGGCTCAGCGGCCACGGCTCACGGGCCCAGCCGCTCCGCGACATGTGGGATCTTCCCGGACCGGGGCACGAACCTGTGTCCCCTGCATCGGCAGGTGGACTCTCAACCACTGCGCCACCAGGGAAGCCCAACAACTACTCTTTAAATAAGCTTAGCTAGTGATCCTGCTGTATCCTGAATGGTGTACATTTAAGAAGGCTGGTACTGGTTCTGCTAACTGGTCCTGAGTGACACGGTGGGGAGTGGAGATGGTTCTTTCTCTCCCACATGGCAAGTCATTCAAGGCAGCATGAGGCAAGGTGAGCACAGGATGACTGGCCACAGCTGATGGCCTAAAGTGCACTGTAGAATGTCGGTTCCAGGCGGGTAGGGCAGGAAGAACCACCTCTGGGCACTCATTCCGAGATTTGTACACCAGTGGAAATGGGACACAACGTGGCTGGTTCCTGTGGGTCCCTTAGAGTTGCTGTGATGTCTCGCTGGACAGAGCCCAGGGTGTCATCTGAATCCCAGCATTCCATATCTTGACCTCTCAGCTCCCTGGTGCCAGTTAGTCTGAAGTCCCAAGATCTCTGGGCCCTGACACAAGGTCCTGGCATCCACCCACCTTATTTTACAAAACTCCTTGATGTATAAGAAACAGTCCCTTAGCCCCAAATGACATGTCCTAAACGATCTGAATCCACAGGAAACTGCCCACTTGCCTGTTGCCCTGAGTCCTTCCAGAAAATCGTTGCACTTGCAAAAGCACAAATACCGGCTGCCAAGATCCTACGGAGAAGGAGTGCATTTGTGGGGCAGGTGGAAGCTTGGGGGGTGTCACTGCTCTGGGCACGCTTGCTCGGTGGTCGGCTGTTACTCCAGGCTCAAATGCTTGGCCCTGGCTTTCTAATATGGGTTCTGTTGCTGCGTTAAGAAGGCCTCCTGCTACTGCTCCAACGGAAATCTGGTGCCAAGGGCTCTTCTCTCAAAATTGGCATCATCTAAGGTGAGCACTGAATTCAGGAAAATGGGGGTGAGGTTTTCCTGCCACCATGTTGCCGGCATATTCCAGGCATGAGGGGGTGTTGGTGATCCAATTCTCCCCTCACGAAAAGCGAATAATACATGTCAAGAAAAATGAGTCTCAAAGGGTGATGAAATGAGTTAAGGTAAGATTTCATTCTGTTGGGTTCTAGGGTTCAGTTTCTAAGAATTAGGGGTGTGGTATTTTAACAATGGCTGCAAAACTATCAAAAACAAAACAGTCCTGCAAAAACATTCCTCTTATCAAGATATGGGGTGGATGTCCTCTCCCAGGAAAGCTGGATGGACTTGTGTTTACTTCAGCCAGTAGAATATATGATGGCAACATGACATGATTCCCAAGGCTGGGTCATAAAAGGCAATGAAGCTTCTGCCTTGTCCATGGAAACCCATACACTGGAGCTGTGAGCTGTCTTAGAAGAAGTTCAACTATACTGAGGCTGCCAAGTTTGGGGGAAACACATTTCATGGAGAGGACTCATGTAGACACTGATTTACACTCTTGCTAAGTTCAGTGCTCAAGTCATCCCATGTCAGGGGCCACGTATGAGAACAAAGGAGTTTCCCGATGATTCCAGTCCCCAGCCATCACATTCCCCCAGCCTTTGCACCTTCCCAGATGTGGCCCCTGACAGCATGGAGCAGAGGAAGTTTTCCCCACTATACCCTGTCCTAGTCCTGAGTCACTGAACCTGTAACCATAATACAACAGATATTTTACACGACTAAATTTTGAAATGGTTTGTTTCTCAGCAATAGTATCTAAAACGAGGTTTTAGTAACATAGCCTGTGAAAGTCCCTTCCACTCCCGAAGTAAAAAAGCTAATGGCCCTGGGGACCAAGCACATCTGTTTATTCACGTTTATGACAAATCACGAAGTCCTCTTTAAAGGATTAATGCTCAGAAGTGTTACAGTGTTATGGTGGTAGGTTTTATTCAGAATGCATTTGTATTTTAGTTTCTCTGCACAAACAAAACATATGTGAAACAATGGCTATATTTTTTCCATTATAAGAAAAACACTATTCCAAGGACTGTATTAAAATAGGTTAAATGAGTAGGAATTCATAGACCCAACTATTTTAGTGTTTATGAAAGTTAAGGTGTTTATGCTGTAGGGCAATAGAAATATATAATTACAATTTATTATGTCAGACACTGCTCTAGGCACTTTACATTCCCTCTCTCCCATCCAACCATCCAGCCATCCATCCACCCATACACCCACCCAACCAATCAACCAACCAATGGACCAACAAACCAAACAATCAACCAACATCAAATGAACATCTCCTAAGTATGAGGCACTGTGCTAGGCTCTGACCATCAAAATGCAAATAAAATTCAGTACCTGTTCTCACTTCAGGCAGTTCATAGACTAGGAGACGTGTTTATAGCCCAGGAAGTGTGACACGTGCAGTGCCTTGCTGCTCATCACTGCTGTATTTCATACCTGAAAGTCTCTCTTTCTCTAGGCCTATTGCTTAGTCTTGACTAATGTCCATACTTGGCATTGTCCTGAGAATACAAACCTACATTGCCTGAAAATAAATTTTTGTGCTCAGTATATAACTTAAACTTTGAGTTTATTTATCTCTCTATGCATAGAAGCCCAGGAAGGTGGGGTCACACTGTAAACTTGGATCTCCCCAGGATATACTCCAACCCGCCCAACATCATCCTTCTTTGTTCACCTTGCTAATTCCTATTCATCCTTCCAACAGTCCCTGGCTTCCCATCACTTTCTGCAGGAAGCTTTCCTTTGTGTCTGTTTTAGCTCAAATGATTCTTTTTTTAAAAATTTTATTTTATTTTGTTTATTTTATTTTTGGCTGCATTGGGTCTTCATTGCTGCTGGCGGGCTTTCTCTAGTGGTCCAGTGGTTAGGACTCTGCACTTCCACTGCCGGAGACACGGGTTCAATCCCTGGTTGGGGAACTAAGATCCCGAAAGCCGTGAGGCGCAGCCAAAAAAAAAAAAAAGGTTACACTTATCAAGACACCGTGCTTTGTACTTTGCATGCATTACTTCATTTTATCCTCAAAACAACCCCATGCAGTAGATACTGAGATGGAAAAACTGAGGCTCGGGTGGATAAATAATTTGCTCAGTTCCACAGCTAATAAGGGACATAGCTCGTTCTTGAGGCCAAGATTTGTATGGCTCATGAGCCCATGTCTTTAACCTTTACATGATTTTTGCACTTTTCATAAAAAATTAGCCACTATAAAGTTTGTATACCTGTTCAGTATCAATGGGATGAGCCTCTAGGATCTCTGTTTCTTCCCACTCTCCCCTCATGACCTGTGGCCTTATCAAATCAACCTGTCTCACATGTGAACACAGTGATACCTGTCAATCACCCTGTCTGAGGAGCATCTTGGAAGCAGGAAGCCACAGAACATAAAGATCAGACAGTTTACACTTACAAGACAGCTTTGTGCCTTTAGAACAGGTACTTGCCAGGAACGGCACCCTGCTCCCCAAACTGGGTTAAGCTAGACAATGCATACTGTATTGTCCACAGGGCACGGCACATAACAGGTGTGCAATAAATATTGGCTGGATCTGAACTTGTCCCTTACAAAAGGGTGATAGGTCCCCTGGAGGAAGTGGAGCCTGTTCTGAGAGATTTGTTCTGAGAGTGTGTAGGGCATGGACCCTAGGAACTACATGGCTAATAATTCAGTGGTTCCCAAAGTTTGTTACACATTAGAATTGCCTGGGGAGCTTTAAAAATCCAGATGTCTACTTGCTACCCCAGGTCAATTAAATCAGAATGTCTGGGGGTGGAAGCCAGGCATCAGTATTTTTTAAAGATACCCAGGTGATTCCAATGTGCATGTGATTAAAAAAGGTTTTCTTCAGAAGAACACTAAGGGTCACAGTGAGATTGTGGCTGCTGGTTTGGAAGAGGGGCAGCTGTGCTTTGCCTTAGTGACTGAGAGGGAGGAGGTGGAGGACAGATGTTGACATGTGGATGCAAATTTGATTGGTTGATTGTATTTTTTAAAATTAATTAATTTATTTTTGGCTGCGTTGGGTCTTCGTTGCTGCGTGCGCAGGCTTTCTCTAGTTGCGGCGAGTGGGGGCTACTTGTCAGGGTGCGCGGGCTTCTCATTGCAGTGGCTTCTCTTGTTGCAGAGCACGGGCTCTAGGTACATGGGCTTCAGTAGTTGTGGCACACGGGCTCATTAGTTGTGGCACGTGGGCTCAGTAGTTGTGGTACGCGGTCTCAGTAGTTGTGGCACACAGGCTCAGTAGTTGTGGCACGTGGGCTCAGTAGTTGTGACTTGCGGGCTCTAGAGCGCAGGCTCAGTAGTTGTGGCTCACAGGCTTAGTTGCTCCGCGGCATGTGGGATCTTCCCGGACCAGGGCTCGACCCCGTGTCCCCTGCATTGGCAGGCGGATTCTTAACCACTGCGCCACCAGGGAAGCCCGGTTGATCGCACTTTATGTGTTGATGTCTCCTCTCTCTCCTCCTCCACTTTCCTTTCCTCCTGGCCTCTTCCTCTTGCTGCTGCGTCATTGGCTGCCTGGTTTCTACTGGTAGCAGTAAAATCTAAGGACTTTCGAATGCAGGATATACAAGCTTCTAGAGGCTTCTCCCATGCCACTCGTGAATTTGCTGGAGCTTTGTTCTTGTTTTTCTGGATATCTGAGAGCTTGGCACGCAGGCAGGGGAGGAGGGGTGAGATGGAGCCCTCCTGGGCTGCAGGCTGATGTCACACCTGGCCAGTGGGTGTGCACAGCTGTCCCAGCAGAGGCTCCCACCTGTTGCTGTGGGCTGCTTTGTGAGGTTGGGTTAGCTCCTGCAATTGGCTTATTGACCTCAGAAAGGAATTCTTTGTTTCCTCTCCCATTACACACATAACCAGATGTTTTATTGTGTCCTGAGGCAATTGGGGCCTCTCTGGCTGGTCCATGGAGGTCTCACCTAATGAAGAACTTGGAAGGGGAGATGAACTGGACACGTTTGATCTGTGTGGGGAGAAGGATTAGCCAGGTTAAACTCACCCTGATTTCTCTAGGGCTACCTTCCCCTTTCAATGGAAAAAGAAAAAGAAAATTCCATATTACATGGGAAACCAGAGAAGGGGAAGTATCGTGAGAGAAAAAGAATTAGTGCCACATGAAAAAGAAGTGAGGTTAAAAACACATGAGGAAAGAAATATGACAATTCTTCCCAAAACCCTGAAAGTCTTTGAAAAGACATTTAAGAATAAATTTTAAAAATAATTAAAATGTGTGGATGTGAGCCCTTCACAGCCTTCAGAAGGAGAGATTGTGACCCCTGATCTACCACGTTCCTGGCAAGGAGCATGGTTATGGGAGAGATTGAAGGATTCCTGAGAAAACTTGAGACTACATGAAAGGGAACAAGAAACTGGTCTCTCCTAGTTTAGTGTAACTTAATTCAAAACCAGGGGAGACTTTTTGTGAAAGAATCACTGTCAAATTCAAGGCAACAGAGTTCTTAACTGGTTGAATTTCACAAATGTGTTTTCTGGGCATTACATCTGTCCATTCCTGAATTCTGATATTTCGTCACGCCCTTGGATCATTACACAAAGCACTTTGCAGATGAGATAGGCAAAGGAAATGTCTTATCTTCTTGGGTGTATTTGCCATACTAAAAGCACATCCTTTCACATATCCAAGTGATTGAGGGAAACTAAGAATTTTGATAGGGGACATTTGATAAATATTTTGATTTGATTAAAAATTCTCCTGCTCATTACTCATGCACTTGTTTTTTGTGTGTTTCATTTTTTGTCCCAACTGCTGTGATCTTGGCTAAATAATCTGATGTATTTGGGCCTTGGTTTTATCTCTTCCAAAATGAAGGCTCAGCCAGGACCACTTTCTATCTGCAAATGTTCAATAAACATTAACTCCAGGCCCTAGGAATACAGATGTCCTTGAGAAATCAGAAGTTGGGGATGGCAGGGGGCTTCCCTGGTGGCACAGTGGTTGAGAATCTGCCTGCCAATGCAGGGGACACGGGTTCGAGCCCTGGTCTGGGAAGATCCCACATGTCGTGGAGCAACTGGGCCCGTGAGCCACAACTACTGAGCCTGCGCGTCTGGATCCTGTGCTCCGCAACAGGAGAGGCCGCGACAGTGAGAGGCCCGCACACCGCGATGAAGAGTGGCCCCTGCTCGCCGCAACTAGAGAAAGCCCTCGCACAGAAACGAAGACCCAACACAGCCAAAAATAAATAAATTAATAAATTAATTTAAAAAAAAAGAAGTTGGGGATGGCAGAGACAACTAACAAGGATAATTATATAATATTGGAGTCATGGGAGAACAGAGATGGGACAGCTAATGTTCGAATTCTAGGTCTATTTGTGATGGGTGTGTGGGTGTGTTATACAAACAGCTCCAGTGGTATTCCCTTAGTAAACCAATTATTTAGTTGTGTAACTTGCCCCATAGTTTAGAAACTCCAATAGAACCAATACATCCCACTATTTCTAGAATCTTCACCATCTGAAAATAAATGGAGACTTATGCTTCAATTATACAAAAAACACTCCTAATCACAAATCATTGTATCTGCATTCCATTGGGAAAGTCTGAAATTAAGCACCAATGAAAAAATTATTCACTGCTTTTTGTGACATATAATAACAGGGACCTGGGCTCTGAAAGGTTAATAAGGGATCTATGAATATAAGGCACTAACATTGTTAAAAAAAAAAAAAAAAAAGAGTGGGCAACTGAAATTGTGGCACTGCTACTATCTGTAAACTTTAGGTAGAGCAATGTATAAGATTTTAAAAATACGTGCTAATTGATAAACAGAAGTTGTGAGTCATGGACAAGCATTGCATGAGAATAACTCCAGCACCAAGCAAACGGCTGGGTCCCCAGCACAGCTGCACGATTCATTAACATCAGGGTGTCAGGCTCCCCGGGCCACCCAAGGCCACCCAGTTGACTTCCCAAGTAGTGAACTGGAACCGCGCACTGCCATGTCAGGATGTCCAAGCACTTCAAAAGCTGCCCCTTTCAAAAAAAAAAAAAAGCTGCCCCTTTCAACACTTGGTTTCTCCTTATAATTACTTCTTGTTTCCCTCTGGATACTCATTTAAATGCTAAATAAAGGGAGAGAGTTCTCCTAGGCAAGAGACTCATGGTTGTAACCTGGAGCTACCTCAGAGTGAAAATTAAAATCAATTACATCCCATGTGGGTATAATTATAGTCACTTACTGAGAGGGAGTATAAAACAATCGTCTTCTGGGAGATGACTGTACTCTGTGAGGTGAACGAGTGTGACATGCACTGCTTGGCACTTGCCAGACCTTTTCTAGGGCTCAGTTCTGAGATGGGCTCAGGTGGGGGTCTGGAGGGGCGTGAGGTGCCTGGAGAAGGGCTCGGAGGCTGAAGATGTTGGTAACCAGACCTTCCCAAGGAGGTGACAGCCCTGCTGTGGCTCAGCCTTGAAGACAGAAGCAGCTGCTGGAGCCGTGCATGTGGCAGCCTTGGTGGTGGGTGCAGGACTTGACCAGAGGACACTGCTATTGCTGAGGCTGGGGTAGGAGGGCCTGAAGGACGCCCAGGTCAGCCTGGGAAGTGCTGTGACAGTGGCACTGGCTACAGTCGCAGCTTTGCTGGAGGTCTCTGAGCCCAGGGTCATGGCTCATGTTCTTGAGTCAGACCATGGCTAGTACCAGGATCCCACGTGGCTATCCCACAGCCCAGAATAATCAAATAACGGACTAGAATTGGAAATATTCAGATGTGTCCTTAACATGCCAAAATTCTGCCAAATATTCTGAAACAAGAAGTACAAGAGGTCTACCAGCATTTCTGCTGTGTGACAGTGGCCCGAGTGAATCAGGCAGGGTTCTGGGTGGACTCCCCTAGGACCTTCCAGCTCCCTGTGATTTTGGGGAAACACTGCAGGCAGTAGATCGTCCTCTACAGCCCGGTGGGTACATTGGACTTGAGTCCGTACCCTCCTCCTGGCTCTTATCTTGTCTGCATTCCTGGAACCATCTGACCAATACTTCACAAAAGTGTTGGGCAGGCCATCTGAGCAGAATATCTCCAGGAATGCTTGTAAAAACACAGATTTCTCCCCTGCCATCCTTAAAAATGGGAATAAGGGTGAGGGCAGGGAGGTAGAAATCTACCTTTTAAACAAGTATGACTTGGTGACTTTCCTACACAGTACGGCTGAGACTTGTTGCCCTGGGGTGTACACAGTCATCTGGTAACTCAGAGCATGACGGGCACAGGGAGACTTCACTTTTCTCCAAGTTTGCTCTCATTCCAGAATGGTCCTTCCTCTCTCCTCACCCTCTCTCTTTGGTGTCAATCACGGGCTAGGCCAGGCACTATGGTGGGTTCAGGAAACTAAAAATGAGTAAGACACGGGCCTTGACTTCAAGGGGCAAATATTCGGTCTGGTTGAGGAGACATACAGCTGAACAAACAATCCCAAAACACTGTGATATGAGCCGTAGTAAAGGTAGAAGCAAAGTGTTCCAGGAACAGGGTAGAAGAAGCAATAAATTTAGAGGCGGGGAAGGGAGGTACTGCCATCAAGGTCAGATCAAGGTCAGAAAAGTCTTCAAACAGGAAATGACATTGGGGGCTTCCCTGGTGGCGCGGTGGTTGAGAGTCCGCCTGCCGATGCAGGAGACGCGGGTTTGTGCCCCGGTCCGGGAGGATCCCACATGCCGCGGAGCGGCTGGGCCCGTGAGCCATGGCCGCTGAGCCCGTGTGTCCGGAGCCTGTGCTCCGCAACGGGAGAGGCCGCAGCAGTGAGAGGCCCGCGTACCGCAAAAAAGAAATGACATGGGGATGGGCCTTGAAGGAAGAGCAAGAATTTGTTAGAGTGAGAAAGGAGAAAAAGGCACTTAAATGGTACGACCAAAGAGAGTCACACAAGCTTGAAATATATTTGGGGACAAGTCTGGCTTGGTCTCCAATCAGTCGTGATTATGGTAGAGTTATTATTCGTTTTGACTCTACCCTGAGACTTGTAGAATGCACTCATTCTCCCCAAAGACTCTTCTCAGCTACCTCAAGTTTGGCTGAGATGGGAAAATGCTTGGTGGTCTGGTTCTTGAACACATGGCTGCCGCTGCTGTTCTTAACGTGGGGTGAGCTGGGAAGTCGGCAGCAAAAGGCCAGGGAGCCCATGCAGACTGGTTCCCATGGGGGCTGGGGGTGAACCACAGTCCTCAGATAAGGTGCCAGCTTATCCTCTGCTCTCCCAGGGCAAAATGCATTATTTGGATCAAATAGCTATCAAGTAACACCTGACACCCCTCTGCACCCTCTGTTCCCTGCCACTCGCTCACCACAGGCATGGTTTAGCTGAATGTTGACCTTTTAAAAACAATACTTGTAAGATGGATGTCAGAAAGTAGACTAGGAACAATGGTACACATTCAAAACCTGGAATCCCACAGTTCCTGCAGTGGTGGGGAAAACCACACACATACATTAAATAGGAAGTCAGGAAACTCGGGTTCTGGTTCCAATTTTGTCACCAGTCAGCTGGGCGACTTCGGGCGCATCTTTTACATTTCTGAGAGTCTTCAACTGTCAAGTGACTAGATAATCTCCAAGACCCCATCTAGCTTTAAATGTATGATTCTGCCAGATTATTTTTTAAAACTGCAGTATCTGGTTGGCGTTATTATTATTATTACTACTGCTAATTCTGCATTACTAGCAAATTGGGAATTTGTAAAAGGCAATCCTGGGACATTAGGAAGTCAATCATTATCTTCCTGCTTATTATAATGTCAAATTATAGCATATTTTAATATTTTCAGTGGTGTGCAGGGATTGGCTTAAAATGTGTGCATCTCTTCCTAGCTCAGTTCAGTGACATCACACTGGTAGCTTGAAATCAGCCATGGTAGGGGTATTTACACCATGGAAATAGGCAAATATCACTATTCCCTCCCTCTCCCAGAGGGAAAACATTCCCGGTTGCTAGACATTTAATCAGCATATCACAGGTTATGATTTTTAAAAAGGATCCATAAAATTACTTTTTAGGGATCAAATAATAATTTAAGTGACTGTTTGGATCGTGATTTTCAAAGTTTTTAAAAGCTGGCTGTTTAAAAAAAATGCACCGAAGTATTTTTTTAAATCAGAATTATTGGCATATAATTTACATATGGTAAAATTCCCTCATTTTAAGCATACAGTTCTATGAGTATTGACAAATGTACAGAGTCTTGCATCCATCACCGTATGGTAGGACTGCAATGCCCTGGTCCCTCCGAAGTTAAGCGTGGCCATGTGACTTGCTTTGGCCAATGAGATGGAAACAGTGACAGGTGTCACTTTCAGGTAGAAGGTTGAAGAAGCAGGTCACAGAAAAAGGACAGTACTGGGCAAATACTGTGATGGGTATGTAATGTGGGTAAGAAATAAATGTTTGATGCCTTAAGCCACTGACATTTGGGGGTTGTTCGTTAATGCAACCTAACCTAGACCATGCCCACTGACACACCTATGATTACCAATGAATGACAAAGCAGATGGATTAGTTTGCTAAAATGTGCTGCAAATAAAAATCTATCTCCCTTAGCATACTGTTCAAGGCCGTTCCCAAAAAAAATTTCAAATTACCTCTCTAGTTTCATTTCCAGAACTTCCCTTCCTATATTCTAGCCATACTGGGTATTTGAAATCCCTTAAACATGTAACTACCACTACTGCTCCTATTACTATTTATTGAGTACCTACTATGTGCCACATACTGTTCTAAACACTTCACAGGTATCAGCTCATCTGAGGTACCACACCTTTCTCCCTGTTTTCTCTACTATGCACGTCCCTTTTTCTTTGTCCTACAATATCCTACTTACCCTTTATGATTCAGTTCAAATATCATCTCTTTTTTGAAGTGTCCCTGACCCTCTCTCTGATAAAATTAATTGCTCCACTACTAAGCTTCCCTGAGCATTTGGTACAAAACTGATACTGTGCTATTATTATTTGTCTACTGTGGTTCCCCCCCACCCTGTTCCCTCAAGTGGACCATGTACTTGCTGTGGCACTTATATAGGGTGGGATTTCAGGCCAGGGAGGAAAGGATGAGCCAGGGCAGCATTTTGGGTGGGTAAGGTCTCAACATCAATCACGAAAAAGCAAAAACAAGGCTGGTTAAAGGAATCAACTGTAACTGCATTTTAAACTAAAAAGTCCAAGTGAATCTTTGTAGAGATTCCTCTTTAAATAGTAAAATTGTAGAAAATTGTAGAGAATCCTCTTTAAATAGTTTGTTAATCGATGGATCTGGAGCTAGCCTAGGTGGACCCTGATCTCTCTATCAATTCTCAAGCAACCACCCAAAACCCCCTATGTGACCTAGCTAGAGTTTAGCACTGGGGTTAGCATGGTGTCCTTGGTGCTCCCGTGACAGAGGCGCAGGAGTGTCTGAAAATACCCCTAGGTGCTCAGCCTAGGTGATTTGGTTAAAGAGCCATGGGGGTGGGATCCTAACTCCCTCTCCGAGCTGCAGAGGCTGTGCCCAAGGTCCCCTTACCACAGGACAAGCCGTGTTCTCCTTCCAGGGTACCATTACTTGGGTTCCAAGGTCCCCAGGTGCTGAGAGCTTGATAATTCCTGTAAATGCTGGCACCCAAATCCAGACTGCCTGGTGCCAGAGTAGTTTCATTATCTCCCCACTAACAACTGCTCTCACACTTGCCCCAGGAAAAGGGAAATAAATGGGGATGGGGGTGGCTTCGTCCCCTGGAACAGAAATCCATCTAGAAGAGCCTATAGCCTCAGCAGGACTTTCCATCTTCTCTTATCTGGCTGGCCCTGGCTTTGGAAATTTCTTCTTTTCCTCAATAAAGCCTATTCCAAGGCCTAGCTCATATTGTTTGATGTTGTGGAATTCACCCCTAACCTTGGTGGATGGCAGGTGGCAACTCAGAATGGACCCATCCTGCAAAACCACTGCCCTCCAAAAATTGAATAATAGTGTCAATAACCAGCTAGCATTTTATAATTTGCAAAGCATGTTCAAAAGCATCAGTTCATCATTCCATCATAATAATCATGGGAGACAGGGATAGCTTTATTATCCCTATCTTATAGGTGAGGAAACTGAGGCTGAGAGGGCATGAAGCATTTCCGCAGGTCACTCAGCAAGTACGCAGGGAACTCGGGACAAAAACCAAGGTTTTCTGACTTCACATCACGCCATTCTCAGTCTCTGGTGACTCAAGGAATGTGACTACAGGTGCCATCGACTCTTTCACCCTTCCTATAAAATGTTTTATGGTATTGACAATTCAGCTTTATATCAAATTACATTTACACAATACAGCATTCACCTGCCAACCATGGCCAGTCTTGCAGAGAAAGGGGAAATATACTTCTCCCTCAACGAAGACTGGACAAATAAAGAACACTTTGAGAAAAATCTAAGAAAAAGTCAATAGTGTAGGTTTCTGTGTGCCACCTGATCTGGCTGATGAAACTTCAGCCACCATAGAGGCACACACTCATTTCCAAAGATAAAGGAAGCAGGAGAGAATAGTATATGGTAGGTGTAGTGCAGGTGTGGTACAGGTACGTTGCAGGTGTACTGCAGAGTAGGACCTCAGTGAGACAAATGGGGTGCAAAATTTAAGGGGCACTCACTCTCAGGTGCTGACCCTGTATTGGCACAGTCCTGAGAGTCAGCACTTCCTTACATTTTGGACTCTCAGCTCCTGCCTTGCTTAACCCACATCCCAGCCTTGGTATACCAAGTCTCCTCATCCCAGAGCGAATGGTCTATCAAATCCTCAGACGCAATAATGAAGGCTGTATCTCCAGAAGGAGACTGGAAGCAAACTAGGGATAAAATGCTGTTAAAGCCAAGTTGTCTTACCCAGACAGGACTGGCTGCATAATTTGCAGGGCCCAGTGCAAAATGAAAAGGTGTGCTTCTTTTTCAAAAATTATTAAGAATCTCAAGAAGGTGACGGCAGAGCATTAAATCAAGCAAGGGCTTTCCAAGCACCAGGCTCTGTGAGGCTTCATGCTCATGCAGCTGGCCCTGTGCCCAGGCATGTCCTAACTGTCCTGCTGTCCTCCATCAGAGGCGTGGCCCTCATACCATCCTCCGTTAGCCAGATTCAGGTTTATAAGCACGCTCCCAGTCACCTAGGAGATGACCTTTAGGAAGTCCATGGAGATGTTTCATCAGTGTCCACTGAAATAGCACGGGATGGGATTCAGAAGTTAGGATCCTGGGTTTGGGCCTGTCTCAGATGCTAATTAGGTCATAATCACAGAATGGCTTTACCCTCTGGTTTCCTTGTTGGGGTTGGCTTATAACTCTGAAACTTTAGGCTATGGAGTCCTAATGGTTCATCGTTACTCTATGTGGTTGGAGAATTATCTTTATTTGGAATAAATACACCCCTTTCCAAGTATCTGTCTCTTTCTCGTGTCTATGGCCATTTTAAAAGGAGGTAAATATTGGTGCAACCACTATGGAAAACAGTATAGAGGTTCCTTAAAAAACTAAAAATAGGTTACCATATGATCCAGCAATCCCACTCCTGGGTATATATCCAGAAAAAACTAAAACACTAAGTTGAAAAGATATATGAACCCTATGTTCATAGCAGCACTATTTTCAATAGCCAAGGCATGGAAGCAATCTAAGTGTCCATCAATAAGTGAAAAGATAAAGAATATGTGGTATATATATATTATATATATATTATATATAGAGAGAGAATGTTACTCAGCCATAAAAAAGAATGATATAATACCATTTACAGCAATGTGGATGGACCTAGAGATTATCATACTAAGTGAAGTCAGACAGAGAAAAACAAACACCATATGATATCACTTATAAATAGAATTTAAAAAACAGTACTTATGAACTTATTTACAAAACAGAAACAGACTCACAGACATAGAAAACAAACTAACAAACTTATGGTTACCAAAAAGGAAGTTGAGGAGAGATAAATTGGGAGTATGGGATTAACAGATGCACACTACCATATATAAAATAAACAACAAAGATTTACAGTATAGCACAGGGAACTATACTCAATATCTTACAATAAACTATAATGGAGGAGGGCAGAGTCAAGACGGCGGAATAGAAGGACACAGAATTTATGTCTCCACACAACTAGGGCACCTACCAGGCACGAGTGGGGGACCACAGACACCTAAGGGATGGGAGGAAATCCCAGTGACCGGCTTGCGGGATCTTGCTTCCCAGGCCAGAGGTCGGGTCTGAGCTCCTGTGGTGGGAGCTCTGAGTCCAAACTGCAGGAGTAACAGAGAACCTCAGACCCCAGGGAATATTAATCAGAGTGAGGCCTCCCGGAGGTCCTAATCTCAGCCCAAGACCCAGCTCTATCCAACTGCCTACAAACTCCAGTGCTGGATGCCTCAGGCCAAACAACCAGTAAGATAGGAAAACAGCCCCACCCATCAAAAAAAAGAAAAAATGAAACGACAAAAAGATATGTTACAGACGAAGGAGCAAGGTAAAAACCTACAAGACCAAATAAATGAAGACGAAATAGGCAACTTACGTGAAAAAGAATTCAGAGTAATGAGAGTAAAGATGACCCAAAATCTCAGAAACAGAATGGAGGAAATACAAGAAACATTTAACAAGGATCGAGAAGAACTAAAGAGCAAACAAACAGTGATGAGCAACACAATAACTGAAATTAAAAATACTCTAGGGACTTCCCTGGTGGTCCAGTGGTTAAGACTCCACACTCCCAACGCAGGGGGCCTGGGTTCAATCCCTGGTCAGGGAACTAGATCCCACATGCCACAACTAAGAGTTCATATGCTGCAACTAAAGATCCCACATGCTGCAACGAAGCTCTGATGCAGCCAAATAAATAAATATTAAAAAAAGAAGATAAATTAAAAAAAATACTCTAGAAGGAATCAGTAGCAGAATAACTGAAGCAGAAGAACAGATAAGTAAGCTAGAAGATAAAATTGTGGAAATAACTGCCAGGGAGCAGAATAAAGAAAAAAGAATGAAAAGAATTGACAGTCTCGGAGACCTCTGGGACAACATGAAAAGCACCAACATTCAAATTATAGGGGTTCCAGAAGAAGAAGAGAAAAAAGAAAGGGTCTGAGAAAATATTTGAAGAGATTATAGTTGAAAACTTCCTTAACATGGGAAATGAAAGAGTCAATCAAGTCCAGAAAGCACAGAGAGTCCCATAAAGGATGAATCCAAAGAGAAACATGCCGAGACACATATTAATCAAACTATCAAAAACTAAATACAAAGAAAAAATATTAAAAGCGGCAAGGGAAAAGCAACAAATAACACACAAGGGGATCTCCATAAGGTTAAATGCTGATCTTTCAGCAGAAACTCTGCAAGCCAGAAGGGACTGGCAGGACATATTTAAAGTGATGAAAGGTAAAAACCTACAACCAAGATTACTCTACCCAACAAGGATCTCATTCAGATTCAAAAGAGAAATTAAAACCTTTATAGACAAGCAAAAGCTAAGAGAATTCAGCATCACCAAACCAGCTTTACAACAAATGCAAAAGGAACTTCTCTAGGCAGGAAACACAAGAGAAGGAAAAGAGCTACAATAACAAACCCAAAACAATTAAGAAAACAGTAATAGGAACATACATTTCGATAACTACCTTAAATATAAATGGATTAAATGCTCCAACCAAAAGACATAGACTAGCTGAATGGACACAAAAACAAGACCCATATATATGCTGTCTACAAGAGACCCACTTCAGACCTAGGGACACATACAGACTAAAAGTGAGGGGATGGAAAAAGATATTCCATGCAAATGGAAATCAAAAGAAAGCTGGAGTAGCAATTCTCACATCAGACAAAATAGACTTTAAAATAAAGACTATTACAAGAGACAAAAGAAGGACACTACATAATGATCAGGGGATCAATTCAAGAAGAAGATATAACAATAGTAAATATTTATGCCCCAAACACAGGAGCACCTCAATACATAAGGCAAATGCTATCAGCCATAAGAGGGGAAATCGACAGTAACACAATCATAGTAGGGGACTTTAACACCCCACTTTCATCAATGGACAGATCAGCGAAAATGAAAATAAATAAGGAAACTCAAGCTTTAAATGACATATTAAACAAGATGGACTTAATTGATATTTATAGGACATTCCATTCAAAAACAACAGAACACACTTTCTTCTCAAGTGCTCATGGAACATCCTCCAGGATAGACTATATCTTGGGTCACAAATCAAGCCTTGGTAAATTTAAGAAAATTGAAATCGTATCAAGTATCCTTCCTGACCACAATGCTATGAGACTAGATATCAATTACAGGAAAAAAACTGTACAAAATACAAACATATGGAGACTAAACAATACACTACTAAATAACCAAGAGATCACTGAAGAAATAAAAAATCAAAAAATACCTAGAAACAAATGACAATGAAAACATGTCGACCCAAATCCTATGGGTTGCAGCAAAAGTAGTTCTAAGAGGGAAGTTTATAGCAATACAATCCTACCTCAAGAAACAAGAAACATCTCAAATAAACAACCTAACTTTACAACTAAAGCAATTAGAGAAAATAGAACAAAAAACCCCCAAGGTTAGCAGAAGGAAAGAAATCATAAAGATCAGATCAGAAATAAATGAAAAAGAAATGAAGGAAATAATAGCAAAGATCAATAAAACTAAAAGCTGGTTCTTTGAGAAGATAAACAAAATTGATAAACCATTAGGCAGACTGATCAGGAAAAAATGGGAGAAGACTCAAATCAACAGAATTAGAAATGAAAAAGGAGAAGTAACAACTGACACTGCAGAAACACAAAGGATCATGAGAGATTACAACAAGTAACTACATGATAAAAGGGACAACCTGGAAGAAATGGACAAATTCTTAGAAAAGTAAAACCTTCTGAGACTGAACCAGGAAGAAATAGAAAATATAAACAGACCAATCACAATCTCTGAAATTGAAACTGTGATTAAATATCTTCCAACAAACAAAAGCCCAGGACCAGATGGCTTCACAGGCAAATTCTATCAAACATTTAGAGAAGAGCTAAAACCTATCCTTCTCAAACTCTTGCAAAATATAGCAGAGGGAGGAACACTCCCAAACGCATCCTACGAGGCCACCATCACCTTGATACCAAAACCAGACAAGGATGTCACAAAGAAAGAAAACTACAGGCCAATATCACTGATGAACATAGATGCAAAAATCCTCAACAAAATACTAGCAAACAGAATCCAACAGCACATTAAAGGATCACACACCATGATCAACTGGGGTGTTTATCTGAGGAATGCAAGGATTCTTCAATATACACAAACCAATCAATGTGATACACCATATTAACTAACTGAAGGATAAAAACCATACGATAATCTCAATAGATGCAGAAAAAGCTTTCGACCAAATTCAACATCCATTTATGATAAAAACTCTCCAGAAAGTAGGCATAGAGGGAACCTACCTCAACATAATAAAGGCCATATATGACAAACCCACAGCAAATATCATTCTCAATGGTGAAGAACTGAAACCTTCTCCTCTAAGATCAGGAACAAGACAAAGTTGCCCACTCTCACCACTACCCTTCAATGTAGTTTTGGAAGTTTTAGCCACAGCAATCAGAGAAGAAAAAGGAATCCAAATAGGAAAAGGAGAAGTAAAACTGTCACTGTTTGCATATGGCATGATACTACACATAGAGAATCCTAAAGATTCTAGCAGAAAACTACTAGAGCTAGTCAATGAATATGGTAGAGTAGCAGGATACAAAATTAATGCACAGAACTCTCTTGCATTCCTATACACTAATGATGAAAAATCTGAAAGAGAAATTTAAGAAACACTCCCATTTACCACTGAAACAAAAACAATAAAATACGTAGAAATAAACCTACCTATGGAGACAAAAAACCTGTATGCAGAAAACTATAAGATGCTGATGAAAGAAATTAAAGATGATACAAACAGATGGAGAGATATACCATGTTCTTGGATTGGAAGAATCAACATTGTGAAAATGACTATACCCAAAGCAATCTACAGATTCAGTGCAATCCCTATCAAACTACCAATGGCATTTTTCACAGAACTAAAACAAAAAATTTCACAATTTGTATGGAAACACCAAAGATCCTGAAAAGCCAAAGCAATCTTGAGAAAGAAAAACGGAGCTGGAGGACTCAGGCTCCCTGACTTCAGGCTATACTACAAAGCTACAGTAATCAAGACAGTATGGTACTGGCACAAAAATAGAAATATAGATCAATGGAATAGGATAGAAAGCCCAGAGATAAACCCATGCGTATATGATCACCTTATCATTGATAAGGGAGGCAAGAGTATAAAATGGAGAAAAGACAGCCTCTTCAATAAGCGGTTCTGGGAAAACTGGACAGCTACATGTAAAATAATGGAATTAGAACACTTCCTAATGCCATACACAAAAATAAACTGAAAATGGATTAAAGACCTAAATGTAAGGCCAGACACTATAAAACTCTTAGAGGAAAACATAGGCAGAACACTCTAGGACATAAATCACAGCAAGATCCTTTTTGACCCACCTCCTAGAGAAATGGAAATAAAAACAAAAATAAACAAATGGGACCTAATGAAACTTAAAAGCTTTTGCACAACAAAGGAAACCATAAACAAGATGAAAAGACAACTTTCAGAATGAATAGGAGAAAATATCTGCAGACGGAGCAACTGACAAAGGATTAATCTCCAAAATTTATAAGAAGCTCGTGAAGCTCAATATCAAAAAAACAAAAATCCCAATCCAAAAATGGACAGAAGACCTAAATAGACATTTCTCCAAAGAAGATACACAGATTGCCAACAAACACATGAAAGAATGCGCAACATCACTAATCATTAGAGAAATGCAAATCAAAACTACAATGAGGTATCACCTCACAGCAGTCAGAATGGCCATCATCAAAAAGTCTACAAACAATAAATGCTGGAGAGAGTGTGGAGAAAAGGGAGCCCTCTTGCACTGTTGGTGGGAATGTAAATTGATACAGCCATTATGGAGAACAGTATAGAGATTCCTTAAAAAACTAAAAATAGAACTACCATATGACCCAGTAATCCCACTATTGGGCATATACCCTGAGAAAACCATAATTCAAAAAGAGCCATGTATCACAATGTTCATTGCAGCACTATTTACAATAGCCAGGACATGGAAGCAACCTAAGTGTCCATCGACATATGAATGGATAAAGAAGATGTGGCACATATATACAGTGGAATATTACTCAGCCATAAAAAGAAACGAAATTGAGTTACTTGTAGTGAGGTGGATGGACCTAGAGACTGTCATACAGAGTGAAGTAAGTCAGAAAGAGAAAAACAAATACCATATGCTAACGCACATATATGGAATCTAAAAAAAAAAAAAAGGTTCTGATGAACCTAGAGGCAGGACAAGAATAAAGATGCAGACTTAGAGAGTGGACTTGAGGACACGGGGAGGGGGAAGGGTAAGCTGGGACGAAGTAAGAGAGTAGCACTGACATATACACACTACCAAATGTAAAATAGATAGCTAGTGGGAAGCAGCTGCATAGCACAGGGAGATCAGCTCGGTGCTTTGTGACCACCTAGGGGGTGGGATAGGGAGGGTGGGAGGGAGACACAAGAGGGAGGGGATATGGGGATATATGTATGCATATGGCTGATTCACTTTGTTGTGCAACAGAAACTAACACAGTAATGTAAATCAACTATACTTAAAAAAAATGAAAGGTGGTAAATATGTTGTAATTAATAAAAATACAAATTCATTGAAAAACAACATCAAATTTACAGTAGCTTTTTATCAACTATGTTATTTTCTTCATCAGTGATATTTTTAAAAAAGCATTAAGAAGTTCTTCTGGAGGCTTCTGTACTACTGTACTTATTTCACCACAGACTGATAATAAATGGTTCTCAAAAAGACACCTGTCTTATGTATCACACTTTAATCAGGGTATTAATTTGGGGTCCCAATAAAATTTCAAGCTTACCGTGAATCCCAAATCTTACCTGCCTTTATTTCACTCATGTATTGAGTAACTATTTACTGAGTACCTATTATGTTCCAGGTACTGCTCTCAGCATTGGAGACACAGTGAATATAATACACAACAATCTCTGACTTTATGTCAGAGATTATGTCCTCATGTAGGGAGAGCCAGACATTAAACGAACTAGCAAATATATTTAATAGATGCTATGTACTATGGAGAAAAATAAAACAGAGAGGGGAGATGGCTGAGACATGTATCTCTGCCCAGTTATCTAAAGCTTCAGCGAGTTTTCCCTTCCATGTCTTCTCCATCGCTTTGCTAATTCTCCCTCCATTTTCCCTGATCCCCAGTTCAGTAACGTGTACTATGTAACACCTGTCCCTGCTTGTATGGATAGAGAAAAAGGGGGGGGGGGGCTTTTTGCTTCTCTGTCTCTCTCTTTGTAGTTTATCATGCATACACTATTCACCAAATGAGTACATGGTATCAGTTTTCTATGGCTGTTGTAGCAAATGACTACAAACTTGGTGGCTTAAAGCAATGCACACGGGGCTTCCCTGGTGGCGCAGTGGTTGAGAGTCCGCCTGCCGATGCAGGGGAATGGGTTCATGCCCTGGTCCGGGAAGATCCCACATGCCGCGGAGCGCCTGGTCCCGTGAGCCATGGCCGCTGAGCCTGCGCATCCGGAGCCTGTGCTCTGCAACAGGAGAGGCCACAGCAGTGAGAGGCCCGCGTACCGCAAAAAAAAAAAAAAAAAAGCAATGCACATTTATTCTCTCACAGTTCTGGAGGCCAGAGGTCTGAAATCAGTCTCTGTGGGCCAAAAATCAAGGGCTGTGCCTCTTTGGAGGTTCTAGGAGAGAATCTGTTTCTTGCCTTTTCCAGCTTCGGGTGTCTGCCGACGTTCCTTAGCTTCTGGCTACACCACTCCAGCATCTTCAAATCTCTCCGTGTTCCATTTTGACATTGATTTTTCCTCTATGCCTGTCTGTGAAATACCCTTCTGCCTCTCTTGTAAAGACATTTGTGGTGGCACTTAGGGCCCATCTGGATAATCCAGGATAATCTCTTCATCTAAGAGCCTTAATTTAGTCACATCTTCAAAGACCCTTTTTCCAAATAAGGGAAGCTTCACAGTTTCCAGGGATTAGGACCTGATATCTTTGGGGCCATTATTCTGCCTACCAGCACATCCTTAACAACCCACTCACTCCCTGCCTCCTGCAGTATCTCCTCTCGGGTTACTTGGTGCTTCGTGAGGAGCCTGACGATGCGCGTGCACCGCAAGCGGACAAAACAAACCTACCTATTTGCCCTAAAGATATCCATCAGGTGAAGTAAAATACACACCCTGGACTTCTTAAACCTCTACCACATCCGCTGGGGAAGATCCTGGAAGCCACCTCATGAAACTCAGAGTGAAATACTGACTAACCACAAATTGAGTTTGGCCCTCCATCCTTTTCTCTGGAGGTAGAGAAAAGGAAGTGATATAAACATTCCCCAAGAGTTGTTTTTCTTTAGAGCAGAGTAAACACCGGGTTACCACCCACCTGTAGTCCTCTTTTTCTCTTTGCTTGGCCTTTGCCCAAACTGTTCCACAAGCCATGAACATCTGTGTTCCTGCCTTATGTAGAGGGGCTGTACCTTTGCCTACAGCCCAGTGTTCGTTCCTCAGTGCCCGGCCACCATACTACCAATCACAGCCAACGTTTATTTGGGTTAACTATGTGCCAGACACTGTGCTCAGTGCACTGTAGAGCTCCATCAGTGATTCAAAATGAATGTAAGTAGTCTCATGCATTCCTAGGTGGAGGGCCAGCCACTGTAAAGTGCCGAGAGTAAATATTTTAGGATTTGCAGGCCAAACGGTCTCTGTCCTGTTGGGACACCTCAACTTTGCCACTGGAGACCAGAGCCTTAGTCAATACTGAAATCATAGTCTATTCCTCAGTAAATGGGTATGGCTGTGTTTCAGTAAAGCCTTATTTACAAAATAAAGTTTAGCTATTCCTGTTCTAGGCCCAAAGGACATTTTTTTTTTTTTTTTTGTGGTACGTGGGCCTCTCACTGTTGTGGCCTCTCCTGTCACGGAGCACAGGCTCCGGACGCGCAGGCTCAGCGGCCATGGCTCATGGGCCCAGCTGCTCCGCGGCATGTGGGATCTTCCCGGACCGGGGCACGAACCCGTGTCTCCTGCATCGGCAGGCGGACTCTCAACCACTGTGCTACCAGGGAAGCCCCCAAAGGGCAGATTCTGACTTACTTCCCACCACAAGAAGTTTAACCATTTCTGTTGATTTAAGGACAACTTCAGATTTGTTTTCCGTTATTACCTCTCCAAACTGGGTTTCCTGACACATAGACTATTTTTCAGACACTCACTGGGTTTATATAATACTAATAAAACTTAATTTTTTAGAGACTTCCACTTTTCCTATAATTCTCAAGTTGTCTGCTTCTCTCTGTGTGTGAAACAATGGGGAATCATTTCATTTATCCCCTCTGGGTTTATTCTGCTCAGCTTAAGTTAACCGAAAAAACCTAACTTTGCAAAGTTATCAAGTCTCTCTTACAGAATGAAGCCCCTATGGCTGAGTTTCAGTGGTAACTTCCTGGACCCAGAATGGTGATTTGCAAATCAGAAATGTACTGTAAGAAAATGGTGCTACCCAGCACTTTATCAGTCCTTGCATTTCTGATTGACAAATCATCAGTCCAGGCCCTGTGAGGGAAGCTAGGACTGGTTCCTGTCCTCAAGGAGTTTACAGTCAGGTTAGTGAATAATAGACGTTAATAGACAATTATAATATAATTATGTATATTATTATAATTATATAATTATATGTTTATGTAATATTACATTATATAAATACAATATGCTATATGTTATATATTAATTATATAATATAATTGGATATTATAATATATATTATATGTATAATACATATAATTTTATAATTATAATAATGCTAAGGTTGGGGAGGTGTAATGTGCTCTGGGAACACAGAGTCATCCCTCAAGGATGAGAAGCATGCAGAGAGAATGAGTCCAGGAGAGTATTCTAGGAACAGGGAGCAGAATTTGCAAGGACTTGGAAGTGAGTTAGAGGGTGACCCATCACATGAGTGTGGCTAGAGATAAGAAGGTAAGGGAGTGATGCAGGCATGCATGAGATCATGTAGACTCTTACAGGATATATTAGGGAGGCTGGACTAAATACTAAAAACCTGGGGTAGAGTGGCTGGGAAGTGACATGGTAGGATATATAAATGCTAAAAGAGTGAAGATAAAGCTGTCATGTGCTTCCTTAAAGAGAGCTTAGAAGTCTTCAGGAGGCTCGCTCTGGATGACTTCTGACCTGTAACAACAATAATATCCTTCTAAGAAGTCACTTCTTGGAGCTAAAAATCAAAGGGCCCAATGTGAGCATGACATCACAAAGTTCCAGGAAATCAGAAGCTGTGAATGTTCTGAGGGGAAAAAAACTCAGAAAGTTTAGAAAATAAGGAAAAAGGTGTCAGAATCCCATCCTTTTATAAAATAAGGTGTATTGTATGCCTATAAGGAAAAAGACCAGACACAGGAAACCCACAACTCAGATGTTAATGCTGTGTATCAAGTGGCCACATCCCTGAAATATGAAGCTACATATTTAGAATAAAGGTCATTAGCCTCTAGACCAGATTAATGGGGAAGTTTCTGAAATTTCCTGCTGGCAATGATTCTCAAAAAAGCTTGCCAATAAGAACTCTCTGCCAAGTTTTAAAAAATATGGATCTTGGGTCCCATCCCAGACTAACTGAACCAGAACCTCTGAGGACAGAGCCTCGTATGTTTATAAAGTTCCCCATCATTCTCATGGGCAGCCAGGGTTGAATTATTGTTTGCTTTTGAAAATCTATCAGCTTTATTGTGATGTAACTGACATAAAATAAAATAAACCACACACATTTAAAGCTTGAAATAGTTTCACTTATCCTTCATATCACTTATCAAACATATATACACGGCTGGGGAACTACCACCACATTTAAGAAAATGAGCGTATCCATCACCCCTGGAAATTTCCTTATGTTCCTTGATAATCCCCCCCTCCTGTCACTGCTTTTGAGCAATTTGGTTATGATGTATCTTGGTGTAGATTTGGGCACTTGGGGTTTGTTGAGATTCTTGGATCCCTGAGTTTACAGTTTTCATCAAATTTGAAAAATCTCTGGCCATTATTTCTTCAAAGGTTTTTTTTTCTGTCCTCCCTTCCCTTCTTATCTCTTTGGGAACTCCAACTATATCAGACCAGCTGAAATTGCCCAGTAGCTCAATGAAGCTTTTTTTTCATTAAAAAAATTCCTTTTGGATGGTTTATATTTCTGTCTTTAATTTCTCTATTTTTTCTTCTGTCATTTCTAGTCTGCTGTGAATATCATCTAGTGTATTTTTCATCTCAAGCATGGTAGTGTTCATCTCTAAAAGTCTGATCTGGATCTTTTATATACATACCACGTCTCTACTTAACTATTTGAATACATGGAATACAGTTTGAATACAGTTATAATGCCCATTTTAATGTCCTTGTCTGCTCATTTTCACATCTCTGTTAGTTCTAACATGATATGTCTTCTTATTATAGGTCACATTTTTCTGCCTCTTCCCATATCTGTAATCTTTCACTGGATGATATATATTCTGATTTTTTCCTTGCTGGGTGCTGGGTATATGTGTTCTATAAATATAAATGTGAATGTAAATGTTCTTCAGCTTTGTTCTCGCATGCAGTTAAGTTGCTTGAAAACAATTTGATCCTCTTGTGTCTTGCTTTTATGATTTGCTAGGTGGATATGGCACAGTGCTGGGTCTAGGGCTAATTTTGCCCCACTCCTGAGGCAGGAACACCCTGAGTACTCAACCCAATGCCCCATGAATTCTGAGACTTTCCAGGCCGGCTGGTGGAAAGAGCCACTGTTCTTGGCCCAGTGTGGGCATCTGCAATGTTTCCTTTAATCTTTTTGCATGGTTCTTCCCTGACCTTGGCTAGTTTCCGCACACCCGTGCCCTGGTACTGCTGAATCTGCTGCACTGATATCTGCTGAATACTCCAGGGCCCCCATAACAGGAACCCAGATCTCTGGGTGTCTCTTTGTGCGGTTCTCCCATCTTGTTACTTGGTCCTGGACTCTAAGGTCCATCTCTTCATCTCAGAGTCCTCTAGGCTCTGCCTAAGCGTCTCTCCTTGCACCACTGCCTGGGCACTCGCTAAAGGCAGTAAGCTGGGACAGTCATAGGGCTCTCCTCATTTGTTTCTAGTCAGCGTCCTTTGTTGTCTGATGTCCAGTATCTTACAAACCGTTTCCTCTCTTTCTCTCTCTTTCTCTCATCTATCTGTCTAGTATCTATCTATCTACCTACCTACCTAACTGTCAATCAATCTATGGTTGTTTTAGTTGTGAGGGTAAATCTGGTCCTTATTCTATTTTGGCCTGAAGAGTTAGTCTAGAATAGTGAGTCTTAACCCTTGGGTGTACATCGAAATAACCTGGGCAGCTTCAAAGCTACCGTCCTACCCCAAAGAATCTAATGTAATTGGTCTGCCATATGGCCTTAACATCAGGGTTTTTAGAAGCTCCCAGGTGATGATAATATGATTCCAAGATTGAGAACCATTGGACTAGATGGTCACCCTTCTAATGAGGTGCAGGTATAGCCACTTCCAGCTGGAGAGTAAGACAAGAATCTTGGGGGTCCTTTCTTTTTTTTTCTTTTATTAAAAATTTTTATTGAAGTATAGTTGATTTACAATGTTGTGTTAGTTTCAGGTGTACAGCAAAGTGAATCAGTTATACATATACATCTATCCACTCTTTTTTAGATTCTTTTCCCATATAGGTCATTACAGAGTATGGGTTGGGTTCCCTGTGCTACACAGTAGGTCCTTATTAGTTATCTATTTTATATATAGTAGTGTGTTGCGGGTCCTTTCAAACAAGAAATTCTGTAGTCAGGCACCTAAGTTTCTTTGCCTTTTGGTACTTCAGTGATGACTAAACTGAAATCAGTACCTCACATGTGATAATCAGTTTATTTAACTTGTTAAGTGAAAGCTACAGTATTTCACTAACTCTTTGGAGTTCAAAAATATATACTGTTCAGTTAAAAAAAAAATCCAAAACAAAGAACAAACCTGTGTTGATTGTAGCAGTGATCACAATACGACAATAGAAACAATGATGGGTAAACACCTAAACTTAAAAAAAAAATCTTTCCAGATTGGTCTTAATGAATGCTCTTACAGTGCTGGATTTATTATGCTAATCATTCATTCTTAATTGGTTAACAGTGAATTAACAGCACTATTATGCTTTAAGGGCATACTATAGAGCTAGATTTTGCATATTCAAATGGTGGTAATAAAAATCTACACATGACAATACATTTTTGGTGGCTAGATGAGTTTATTTCATGATTTTCCAGAGTCTGATATTGAAAACATCCTAAATGAATCCAGAACCTCCCTCCATTAACAAGAGACCTGACTTTGGGATGGGACAGGCCTGTTGGCGAGGAGGGGGATGTCTCTATCCCCTTATATCTAGTTGGAAGGCAGGGTTCTCAGTGTTCCCAACAGGAATCCAGCTAGGACTTTTATATACTTTGTGAGTCTTGTCTCCCACATTAGACCACCATCTTTCTGTGTGTTGGTAGGATTTCCTTCAGAATCTACACTAACTTCTTGCTCGTGAAAGAAAGCATGGGAGAAAGATGTATAACCATGTCATCTGAGGCCAGTAGCACAGGTTGAGGGGAAAATTTGGGGTAGCATTCTGTCTCTATCTCCTGATTCTGCTCAGATAGGCTTTGGAACCAGAAGAAACCCTTCTTCTCTTCTATTCATGGTTCCTTTCCTTTCTTATAATCCTTTCAAAGTGTCTTCAAAGTTGTCCAAATCCTGGAGTGACCCACTAGAAACTAACAACCCCAGAAATGCATGAAACAGTTCTGGCACCATAGATCCCATCTGGTCTAAGGCTGATGGTGAGCAAACTATCCACGAGTGGTGTGGTGGGTTCTTTGCACAGGTACTAAAACTTCCTCCCATCTTTGTATGTGTGAACTGTTCTTCTGTTTGAGAGGTGGAGTCACGCTTCCTTGCTTTTGAATCTGGGCTGATCCTGTGTCTGGCTTTGGCCAATAGAATATGGCAGAAGAGATGTCATAAGACTTTGGAGGCCTTGTAGCCACTTGATAGAGAAGCTGTTTTACATTACAACTAATTCATTTACTCAATTAAGGAATATTTCTGAGGACGTCCCAGACTCTATTAGGGATAAAGCAGTGAATAAGAGACACAAAGACCTTGATCTTCTACTACGCAAAAGCAGGAAATAAACAAACAAGCAAATGACCCAAGACGATTATGCGAGATAGTGAAGAGTCATACAGGGGATGTGAATAAGGAGGGTCTGGGTGAGGGTGGTCCGCTGAGAAAAATGTTCTTAAAGGGGTGCCACTGGAGCTGACACCTGAGGGACAAGAAAGAGCAAAGGTGGGAATGTCTAGGCGAAGAAGACTCTAGAGAGAAAACCAGACATGACATGAAAGGCTCAACGTGGGAAAGGGTATGGCAGAGTCAGGGAACATGAGGAAGACAGTTAAATTCAGTTCAACAATTTTTTTGAATGGCTGGTACATACCAGGCAAAGAACCATCCTAAGTGCCCAGAGAGATGAGACAGATGAAGTCTCTGTCATTAACAGTCTGTTTGGCATGTGGTTTTCTACCTGTTTTTTGTTTAATGTAAGCATGCTATTCCAATGGCTCTTACATATGTGTAGATATTCACGATGACAATCTCATGACAGAAGACTTTCTTGTTATTTAGTTTCTGTATAACCAGGAAAGTGTCGTTCTTCATTCATCGAAATCCAATACAGACAAACCCCCAAACATGCTTAGTACATGACAGGTTCTCCAGAAATAGTGGTTTTTTTCATGCCCAATAATAGATGAATGAGGCAAATGCCATATTCATTAGCTCTCTGATTTCAGGGAAATAGTGTCTCTGGTAACAGGCCAGTTAGTGGATTAATAGAACTGCAGTTATAGTAAAACACTATCTGTTCTTCTCCAACAGTTGAGGGTAATAATTCAATAGATATTTTGAATAGTTCTGCACAATTGTTTCCACAATGTCTGTTTCTAATATTACTCCTCACAAAGGTTGTTTAATCAACCAGTAATGGTCATCTAAAACAGAATGTCCCAAAAGGAGATGCAAAATATAGGTATTTCCTCAAAGCAAAACAAAACAAAAACATGATCTTGATGGGATAATAGTTAAGGAAAGAGGTTTACAAAACACAGTGCAAAGAAAGTAAAGTTATATTGGCTATACAGTTTAATATGAGTGCAAATGTGTAAAGTAGGTACCTGAAATTTAACTTAAGGAAATAGTTAAACCCATTTGCTAAGGTTTAGCTACAAGAATGTTCACAAGCAGAGTTGTTTCTAAAATTTTTTTTAAAAAAGAACAAACATCTAACCATAGGGGGTGGTTAAATTAATTATAGTGCATCCGTTCAATGGACTGCTATGCAACCAGTAGGAATGATTTTATTAAGGATTACTTGGTAATACAGAAAAATGTTCATAATAAATAGTTAAGAGAGAAAAAGTAGACTTGGAGTTGTCAGGTAATGAATGAGTGCTAGGGCTACTTGACTGTTAACATTGAAGTAAAGCTGCATAAATCTCTCGAATCTGAATGGCATTTATTTCAACCAGCAGAAAACTCAGTGGCCCTTCAAGTATATCCGGGCAGTGGCAGGTGTTGTGAGGCGTGTTTTTCCACCACTCCGGATCTGCTTCCCTGTTTTTGCTAAAGTCACACTCCGCTCTGTATCTTCACCGACTATCTTTTTTCTACTCACCATCGTCCTACACTAGCCATCACCGCATTTCCCTTACTCCCCACCATGTTCTAAAAGTATGTGTGTAGCGGATTTTACTGAAGATTCGGGGTAAGGGATGGGGAAGAACAGTGTTTTTAAAGCACCACCTAGCAAACCACTCAGAACTGTTTATTAAAAGTCTGTGTTCTTTGAAGTTCCTGAACCATTCTCATTGGCCTCACAAAGCTCTAGGCTCTGGCTCTGACCTCACCTCCTCAACAACCCAGGCACTTGTGCTGTTTCTCTTTATATATAATGATCCAAAACAATTTTATATATACTATAAATTTTATACACATATAAATTTGAAAAGCTTAAATATAAAGGAAAAGGTAGCTTTCTATTTTTCCCTTTCCCTTTTCCAAACTCCTGAGAGCTTTCCCTTTCATAAATGACCTATCAAGATATTTTCCTAAACAAAGGTTTATCTACCCAGAGAAATTATGCTAAGCTCCTTAGCAGGAAGAAGCCACTGGGGTCTATTATGGTTTTAAATGGCCTAAGTGCTTGTTAGATAAAAACAGTAGCTGTCTCTGCAAGGTCAGGTTAGGGATACTCAACAAATGATTTTAAAACGCATATTTTCTAACTTGTATACAATGAAAATGTAATATTTAAATTATTTGGTAAGAAAATAAAAAATAATAGAAATTATTTTAAAATTTAAATTAATTTTTAAAAGATAGGGCAACTATATATTTCTCTATATGTAAATGTTGGAAAGAAATAGTATCTCCATGTGATGGATTATTAAAAAAACTATCTTCAGACTTCCCTGGTGGCGCAGTGGTTAAGAATCCACCTGCTAATGCAGGGGACACGGGTTCGAGCCCTTGTCCGGGAAGATCCCATATGCCGTGGAGCGACTAAGCCCGTGCACCACAACTACTGAGCCTGCGCTCTAGAGCACATGAGCCACAACTACTGAGCCCACGTGCCTAGAGCCCGTGCTCCGCAACAAGAGAAGCCACCGCAACGAGAAGCCCACGCACTGCAACGAAGAGTAGCCCCTGCTCGATGCAGCTAGAGAAAGCCCGCGCGCAACAACGAAGACCCAACGCAGCCAAAAAAAAAAAATTATATATATCATTTTTGCTTATCTGTATCTCATAATTCAGTAAGCAAATAGCAGGTAACAACAGGATCAAACAGTAAAGTTTATTATTATTAATTTTTACAAAAACAACTATCTGAAATCAAAGTTTAGATTAAAAGTACTTTCTACTAAAAAAGAAAGTTGGGATTGGGATATAAAAGTTTGAAACCCTACAACATGGGGAATATAGCCAATATTTTATAATAACTATAAATGGAGTATAACCTTTAAAAATTGTGAATCACTATACTGTACACCTGTAACTTATAATATTGTACAGCAACTATATTTTTAAAAAAAGTTTGAAACCCTGGGAATTCGCTCTTAACAAAGAACGTATTGAGAGCCCCATACATAGGAAACTATTTCATTGCATATCCACTTGAAATGAAGTTGTTTACTCAGATTCTCTCCCTCTACCCATTAAAGAGAGAATCAGAAGCCATAGAAGCTTGTTGGGTTGTACGGATAGAATTGGTTAACTCTGGGGACAAATGTTGTTCTCCACAGTTTCTCTCTGGAGAATTCGGATACTTCCTCCTGGTGTCTCACGTGGTGTGTCACCAGGCACAACCCTTCTGAGCGCATGAGACCAAATATCATCAATTGTCAGAAGGCAGGGCTGCCTCAGTTTACCCCAGCATCAGGTTGCCCTTCAGAGAGCCAAGTGGGGGACACTGGGGCCGCACTCACTTGACACACAGCTACAAGGAAGCTGAGGTCAAACTCTACCTTCACAAATGCTTGTGGAGTGTTTAAAAACTGATAGCTTTTTTTCATCAATGTTCAAACATAATGTTCAATGTTAAACATGATATTCAAATATTCAATATTTAAACATAATATTCAAATGTAAGTACAGTCATATAAAAGCTAATATACCCACTTTAAAAAGTGTGGATAAATAGTGGGGTCCTTAACATGCTGCCTAGTCGTACTATTTAAAGACACAGACAGGGCAGGGGCATCCCTGGACCCTGTAGCCTCAGTATCTCTGGGAGCTGGTTAGAGATGCAGAATCTTGGACCTCAGCACAGACCCACTGAATCAGAATCCCCAGGGCTGGTGGCAATATGAAGGCTTGAGGGGCACTGCTCCAGTATTCTGTGTTCTCCAATCCAAGGCCTCACTCCACAGCTTGGCACACACGCTGACTTTGACCTTGCAGTACAGATGCTACAACTTTAGGGCAAGCAGAACCTAGTGAGAGGACCACTTCATTCCACACCTTGGTTAATATGCTGGGCTGATTAACTCTATTCTAGAATTCACCAGTCCAATTTTCACCCCTCACCATGATCTAAAACATGAAAAAAAAAAGTGGCAGGCTCTTCTGGTAAGATGTGGAGAAGTGTGCATGAATTCTCTCTCAGCTTAAAGATTTCCTTAGATGCTGCACAAAGTCTTATCCATTCCGGCTTTGAGGAAGGTGACGTCTCTGAATTCCTTGACCAGTAGTTCTTAACCTTTGCCTGCATTACAGTCACCTGGCTTCAGATACTGATTGCTGGGCCCAACCCCAGAGTATCTGATTCCATAGGTCTGGGGTGGGACCGGAGCATCTGCATTTCTAACAGGTTCCCAGGCAATGCTCATGCTGTTGGTCCCTGGACCACACACTGGAAGTCACTCTCTTTTCCTAGAGCACTGACTTTTGGTTTCTCTCATTTGGACCTTTAAAAATAATTGATTGGATAGATAGACTGAGAGGGGATGTACTTACTGATTTGTCTTGTTTATCCTCTCATTATGGTCTGTTTATAACTTTTCCAAATACTGCAAATGGCAAGTTCCCTGAGGGCAAGGACTGTGTCTTTAGATCTGTCGTGGGTTGAATTGTGTCTCCTTCCAAAAAGATATGTTCACCCCTATAAGCTGTGTTTGTAAACTTATTTGGAAATAGGGTCTTTGCAAATGTAATCAAGTTAAGAGAAGGTCACACTGGATTAGGGTGGGCCCTTAATCCAATGACTGCTGTCCTTAGCACAAGAAGAGGGAAATTTGAACACAGAGACACACTAGGAGAGAGCCATGCGAGGATGGAAGCACAGATTGGAGTGATGTGTCTTACAAGCCTTAATGTTCCGTTAGGAATTGCCATCAATCACCAGAAGCTGGGAAGAAGCAAGGAAAGATCCTCCCCTACAGCCTTTGGGGAGAGCACAGCCTTGCGCAAACCTTGACTTTGGACTTCCAGCCTACAGAACTGAGAAAATAAATTTCTGTTGTTCTACGCCACCCAGGTGGTGGTATTTTGTTATGGCTGTCCTGGGAAACCAACACAGGCCTTTGCATTTCCCAGGGCAGAGCATGTGGGTTACAGACAGTCAGTAACTCTCCGGGATGCAGACAAGTCACCAAGATCACCAGAACCTATGGCCGACTGGTGTTAATGACGCAGGGCAAAGAATGAAGACGTTTAAAAAGGAAGGTGAAACTGCACAGACTTTTCTGGTCAGGTACAACATTCTTAACCACTTAATTTATCTTAGTACACTTTTCATTTTACCAAGAAAACAAGTACCAGATTTGAAAAAAGAGAAAAGGCAGGCAAGAGGGAAGATTCTCAGTGATAAATCAATGCTCGTTGCACATGAGGACACGTTACCCAGTTTATCTTTTGGTTGTTGAGGTTAACAGAGAACTGTAAGGCTCCTTCTCAATCAGGTGACCCTATAGCTAGATTTATTCCTGTAAGTATGTCTCATTTCACTCTAAAAAGTCTAGGTACACATCTAATTGTCACCCTAGTACAAACGATCATTTATGGTCAACACGAGGAAAATAACCTGGTACTTGCCACCTGCACGACTTTGATTCCTGCCAACTCCCTTCAGCCCAGTTGTTCCCAATTCCACACATCTTTCAAATCTCATTCCCCTTGCAAGTCTTCCCTTGATAACCCAAGGCTCCTCTTGGATTTCCAGACCTTGTAATCACAATAGAGCATAAGTCAACCATACCTTGAATTTTACCTCTTTGTGTAGACATCACTTTTTGCCAACCAAAGTGTACTTGAAAAAAGAAATCCACTGCCACAGTGCGCGGCACATGCATTCAGCACTTGAGGTGCAAAACAAATATCCGCTGGCATAAACAGTGAACAGAAGAGATAGCACTAAATGAAACGCTTCTGCCAGCAAGAGCCGGTTCCTCTGATGGAAGAAGTATGTGCACGAGCTGCAAATCTTATTGGTAACCATGCTCTGGAATGTCTTTTTATGCACTAGGAGTTGCAGAGCTGTCAGCCAACAGAGGCATGTCAGAGCTGCAGACTCCCTGTTGTCAGCTCTGATTCCACACAAACCTTTTTTTTCTGGTTGCAGCAGCCGAATTATAGCTCAAGAGAAAAACATAGCTAAATTCAGAAGGCCAGGGACAGCTGTTGAAAATACTCTACGAACAAAACAACAACAAGAGATGAATGAGGATTACCCATGATGCACAGCTAATCCAAAATATTCCAGGGACTATTATGAAATGACTTCCCATTTTTTCTTTTGTCTTATGTTCTTCACTTTAAAAATATTAGTTAAATGTGGTTGATTGACAGGTGCAGCTAAATCTATCCTATTTCCACATATATTTACTAAAAATGTTGGTTCCTTCCAGTACAGACACATACCCACACTCCCATACCCACAGCCACACAGACAGCCCTCCCTTTTCCTCTGGTTGGCTCCCCAATACAAATGCAGAATGAATGCAACAATGCACGTGTGTATACACAAGGATCTTTGGAAAATTCTCGCTGCAAATAGGGCAGGGTAATCCTCATTCATCTCTAGTTGTTGAGATCACCTATACTTCTGATGTAGTGGGTAAGTAAAATGTAGGTTTCTGAGTTAGGATCTTTCAATAGGCTAACCCTGAAAAACTTCACTTCTTTCTGGGCTTCTCTGGCCAGCAAACTAGAGGCAATGAATTGACAGGGAGAAGGAAGTGGTGGTTAGAGTTCATAGCTGACAACAGGAAGAGAAGCGCAAAGAGCACTAGGCTAGAATACTGGTTAGCCTGGGGCCATTCATTGAGGGAATGTGCAGCACTACAGAACTCCAGTAGCCTTTAGGGACATCACATATTGTAGCAAAACACATCATTCTTGCTTCTGGGACAGGAGGTTGTCACTGAATGTTTGTCCTCAGGAGTAATTATGGAATTATGAAGTGAGGCATATACCAACTTAAGGCAGAGTCAGAGGGACCAGTGAATACCAGTTCACAACTCTTAGACCCCCTTCCCTCCCAACACAGAGCAGGATAAGGAAATGGAAGGTTGTTCAACACCGGGAAGGATTCATGAGGCGATTCTTTTGGCCAACTCAGCTGTGAGTCCCAAACCCCTGATTCCTGCAATGATGGAAAGGTGTCTGACTGATGCTGAGGCAATCGGACAATCTCAAGGTGCATCCTAGGGCTGTGGGCCTGCAGGGTGACATCAGAGGGCTGCATCTGGGAAGAAATGGCATTTCCACCTAACTCAGGGCAACCATAAATAAATGTTACCTGTGGACCAGAAGTGGGTCCCATGGCATAGAGGGTTGTCTAGGAGTTTTTCCAATTCAGGCCATCAAGATCATCTGGAACATTAAGAGAACTTGAAAGGAGAGTTCTTGGTGAAGGGGACAGCTGGAAAAGCAGGGACTATGGGCCAAGTGGCCACTGGAGGCACAGGTGCATTGCTAAGTTCGACCTTTGGCCATTCTCCCTTATTGCTCCAGATAATTGATGGTCCCAGGTCATGACTGTTGGCCTGGTCAAATAAATACTCCTCCATCTCCACCCCCCTTCACTCTCACTTGCACTGTCTAGTTTGGAAGATAAGTTATGTGGTCAGCTATGCAGTCGCCCATGTCCTAAGAACAGCAGTCAGAAGGGTCTAGTGGAGCAAGCTCCATACCCCACAAATGTGCCCACCAGGCCCATTGAGTGTGAAGCCTTCCTAGGATGACACGAGTCAAGTAAGAGCTCTCCCCGATCTGTGCATCCCTACCCTGTGGGCAGTGAACTTGGCAACAAGAGTGGGGACAGAGGAAAGCTGATCACAACCCTTGCCAGGCAGCAGGCGACCTCTGTCAGCCAGGGCTGGGGGAGAGACACTTAACTATATCGACTTGGATTTTCTAGTATTATTCAGGACTGGGGATTCTAATTATTAAAACCAGATTGTGTTTTGAGATTGAAAGTGATGGTAGGGCTTTCTACCAGCTGCCAAGTGGCTAGAAGGGTCAGGGGGCACGACAGAGTTTTTATCCCAGGAGCAGGAGAAAACTTCCCCAACTTCAGGAATTTTTAACTGGGCAGCTGTACTTTGATCGTCTTCTGCGAGTTGCGCTTGTTCCAAACCAGGCACGCTTATACTGGTTACCCTCTTGGGCAGATCCTCTTGGTTCCCTGCTCACAGCTGCTTTCCCCTTCTTCTCACTTGCCAACAGGACACTGACTTGGTTTGGGCAGCGATGTACCTGGATCCAGAGAACTGGTCAAGACTGGCCCAAGCCAGTTATGGCTCCCTGTTCCCTTCTGTCAGTGACTGGTCTATGGGAAGGCATGGGCCCATGCTGGTCAGCGAGATATGATGGAAAGTCTGCCGGGGAGAGGTTTTCTCTTGTGAAGGGAGGAACGGAGAAGTCCCTTTGTTCTATCACCTCCCTTGCCCTCTGCTTTAAACATTGTCATGTGATGCCTGTGATGGAACTGTGATCTTACTGTGCACTTGCTGACCAAATCTGGAGGGAAGGCCATACGGTGAGGTTGGCAGAGGGGGAATAAAAAGAGCCTGGGTCCATGATGAAGCCACTGGCCCCAACCTGTCCTCAAACCACCTACCTTGGCCTCTGTTAAGGAAACAATAAATGTCCTGAAGATTAAAATCTGTTAGCGGGACTCCGTTATTTACAAAGAATTGTTACCTTTAAACATTAAGAAACTACTAATTTATATATCCTATGCAAAGTTTGCTTGTCTTTTTAAACACAATAGCAGTGATCTCATAAAGGGAAATGTCCTAAAGTGGATTTACCTTCTCCTAGGAACGGTGTGCTTATGTTCCTTAGCCAGGTCTTATACCTCCAATAAATTAGAGCACAAACAATATATGAAAGCAAAGATACAGCCACGTATTGTTACACAACGTGCTAATTATACAAGGGCCTCTACTATATGATAAAGTTCACTTATAGCACAAAAGCATACCATACCGTTACATATCAATTTCCAAACGTATACGTATTATAAACATCTGAACTGACTCTAGTCACAACAAATTCAAAAATCAAATTTCCACCTTACAATTTTGTCTAAGCCTATACTAGTACTCACTCAAGTCTTGCTTTCAAAGTTTTAGTGTTCTAGAACTCAATCACAAACTCCAGGCAGCTGAACCCTGAGTTAGGGGTGTCTCTTTCTCCGTAACTCAAGCTTCGTTCTCCAAAGTGTAAGATGGCTAACCCATGCTGCAGGTTGTCAAAGGTCATCAATTTCTCAATTTACAAAGACAGATTTTGTGTGAGTGGTATAAGATATCAAAGCAAAGACCAAGTCGAACCCAAAACAAAACAAAACAAAGAACCTCTCAATCCAGCTCCCTCACTGTTGGTTGCAACAGGGATAGGAAATGTTTATAGAACATTTCACTCTTACTGTTTAATCACCTGGTTGGGTTTGGTTCTAAAAAGACTGATATCTCTTGTTTTACTTCTTTGGCTAAATGCTTTGCTATTTCAGATAAGCCTCCGCCAACTTCTAAACTACTAAGGCAAAAAATAAGCTCATGTAACAATTCTAAAATTTTTTTTGAAGTTGTCCGAGTATGTTTAGCAGAATATTATTGCTCTTGGAAAACACTAAACAAGACGTGTGATACATGTGTAGGGCAAGATAAAATAAACCCTTGACAACAGTCAAATACGGTAAAGACTGTGAGATGGTGACCAAACCCTTTTCTACTGTCTCTTGAGCAAGAGCCAGCAACATTCTCCAGCCTCCCTTTTCTTGGTGTGGCCCTGTGCCTGAGTTGCAGCTGGTGAAATATGAGCGGGAATAATATACTGCTTCCAGGACTGGCCCGTAGAAATATCCTGACATGATCGTCTGGGCTCGCTCTGCCAGCAGAATGGAAGAGTCTCCCATGATACATCACTAGATCTCCAACTTTTGGTATCAGAACCCCTTTATACTCTTACCATTTATTTAGGACCCCCAAGAGTTTTTGTTTCTATGAGTTACATCTATTGAGACGTACCAAGAACATTTCAGAATCCTGATTCATTAAAAAATAAAAATATAAACATTATAAACACTATAAGCCCTAAATATTAATGTAAGTAATATGTTTTTTATAAAAATTAACCATATTGGCCCAAACAGGAAAGAAATCTAGTGACAAAAGTGGCATTATTTCACATTTTTTGAAACTCTAATGTCTAACTTAAAAGAAGACGGTTGGATTCTCACATGTGCTTCTTTATTCCACCTGTTATATTGTTTTGGTTGAAGAATACGGAGAAAAATCAAGACCTTCACAGATGAACAGCCGGAAAAGGGGGGGCCTTGTGGAAATAGTCTGAAATGGCCTCAGGGACTTAAGGTCCTTGGATTACACGTTGAGACCCAGTGATTCAGAGGAAGATGGAGCCACAGTATATAAGGTGTCTTGGTTCCTGAATGACCTCACGGAAGGCTGCCCACCAGAAACACCCCCACTGAACTATGATGCAAATGAGAAATGACCCTTGATGGCATTAAGCCACTAAGATTTGGGGATTTATGTATGGAAGCAGCTAGCATTAGTCTAATTAAAACATTAGCTCTATGCCAGGCACTGTTTAAGCACTTCACATATACTAACTCATTCAGTCGTCTCAACAACCCTGTGAAGTAGTTGCTTGTATAGTCTCCATTTTAGAGGTGAAGAAACTGAGGCACAGAGAGGTGAACTAAAATATCCAAGGTCATGCAACTAGTCAGCGAGTCTACTTCTAGAGTTCTTCCTCCCAGTCACTTCACCATACTGCCTACTCACCTTACCTACATATTTCCCAGCACCATCTTACACCTTATACTCCAGACAAGCAAGGCAGACGTAAGTAAAAAATATGTACCTGCACTAATGACTTGCTTGCTTGAAACAGATACAGTAGAAACTAGTTTTGGATTCTCCAGAAAAGATGAGAGTTGGGAGCAAACAAATAGGTGAAAAGGAGTTACTGAGGATTCTGGGAGGCGGGTGGTGCAATGGTTGGTGGGGGGAGGGGGCTGGTAGGGTGAATTCTAGATGGCCTCATGACCTTGCCACCTCCTGTTACTTCTCTGATTATGTTACATGGCAGTGAGTTGCATGATTACATTATATGGTAAAAGGGATTTTGCAAATGTGATCATGGCTACTAATCAACTGACCTTAAGATAGGGAAATTATTTGGGTGGATGATCATGAGCCCTTTAAAAGCAGAAATTTTCTCTGGCTGGCAGGAGAAGTCTGGAAGATCTGAAGTATGAGAAGGACTGGATGCTTCCCTGATGGATTTGAAGATGGAGGGACCATGTGAGAAGGAATATGATTGGCCTCTAGGAGCAAAGACCAGACCTCACCTGACAGCCAGCAAGGAAATGAGAACTTCAGACCTACAGCCTCAGGGGTCTGAATTCAGCCAACAACTTGAATGCAATTAGAAGTGAATTTTTCCCCAGGGCCTCCGCCTGGCCCACACTTGATTTGGGCCTTGCAATACCCTGAGTAAGGACCTGGCTGAGTCCACCTTGATTTTGATGTACAGAACTGTAAGTTAGTAGATGAGTGTTTCCTTAAGCTGCTAAACTTATGGTAATTTATTACACATCAATACAAAACTAATAGAGAGGGTAACTCAAGAGACATCCTGTCCCAGGGTACTTGCTTGAGTAAGAACGTCTTTGCTGTTTTGTCCCTATTCCTGGCAACTAGTGACAAATAACCCTAAGCACCAGTAAGTTTTCCTACACAAATAAAAATAAGTAAAAGAAACCCAAACCACATATTTCCTTATAAATATTTTCAGTCTACCACTGGCAACTTTAAAACTAGTGATCCATAATAGTTTATTATTATAAGCCACAGAAAAACTAAGAAATGTTTTAAGGCAACATGTTTCATGTAATCTATTAACCTCTCTCATAGTCTACTCTTAAAAAGAAGTCTTAGAAAGTCCCAGAATTAAACCCCACACTCATGCACAGACCTTGTAAAATGTGTGCAGCAGATTCTCAGGGCTTTTATTTTTTAAGGTATTTAAATTTTTTTTCAAGGGAAACGTATATGTGTATCCGAAAGTAACCTCTATGGATGTAATTAATTATTTTTATATCTTGCTCTTTCTTTAAAAAACAGCCTCTTTACAATCCTGCAGTCCCACACCTGGGTATTTTTCTGGAGAAAAACATGATCGGAAAGGATACATGCACCCCAATGTTCATTGCAGCACTGTTTACAATAGCCAAGAAATGGAAGCAACCTAAATGTCCATTGACAGAGGAATGGACAAAGAAGATGTGGTACATATATACTTTAAAAAGAATGAAATAATGTTATTTGCAGCAACATGGATGGACGTATAGATTGTCATACTGAGTGAAGTCAGAGAACGTGAACATGAGGAACCTAAAACAAATGACACAAATGAACTTATTTGTAAAAAATGATACAAATAAACTTATCTGCAAAGCAGAAACAGACTCACTGACTTAGAGCAGGAACTTATGGTTACTGGGGGGAACGGTGGGGGGAAGGGATAGTTAGGGAGTTTAGGATTGACATGTACGCACTGCTATATTTAGAGTGGATAACCAACAAGGACCTACTGTACAGCACAGGGAACTCTGCTCAATATTATGTAACAACCGAAATGGGAGAAAACTTTGAAAAAGAATAGATACATGTACATGTATAGCTGAATCACTTTGCTGTACACTTGAAACTAGCACAACATTTCTAATCAACTATACTCCAATATAAAATTAAAAGTTTTTTAAAAAAGAGGACATCTCTAGTGGCGCAGCGGTTAAGAATCCACCTGCCATGCAGGGGACACGGGTTCGAGCCCTGGTCCGGGAAGATCCCGCATGCGGCGGATCAACTAAGCCCGTGTGCCACTACTACTGAGCCTGCACTCTAGAGCCCCCAAGCCACAACTATTGAGCCCATGTGCCACAACTACTGAAGCCCGCGTGCCTAGAGCCCGTGCTCCTCAACAAGAGAAGCCACCGCAACCAGAAGCCCGTGCACCGCAACAAAGAGTAGCCCCTGCTCGCCGCAACTAGAGAAAGCCCGCGCGCAGCAACGAAGACCCAATGCAGCCATAAGGAAATAAATAAATATATTAGAAAAAGAAGTAGTAAAAAATAATATTAAATTAGGGGAAAGTTTAGAATACCCACCAAATATCACAAGTTCCTACACTTCCATAAGAGATGGCTTTGAGACTCCTAGATGCCAAAGAAGATTCTTAGAGTCCTTTAGATAAAAGGAAACTAGTCTCTGAGAAGAAGAATTTTTCTAGTTCTCTAAGAGAAATCTCTTTTATGGACTGTACCACTCAGTATAGGCTAGGGTCTGCTGCAGTAATTTAAAAAAATCCCCAAATTTCAGCTACTTGGGTTCAACAAAGATCTATTTCTCACTTATGCTACACATCCTCTGTTGTTTGGCTGCGGGTTCTTCTCCATGCCTCTTCTGGGACTCAGGCTGGCAACAGACACTATCTTGTCATTGCTGGAGGAAAAGGAAGTCTGGAGGGTCTTGCACTGGCAGATCATGCCATGGCCTGGAAATGATGTGTATGCAACACAGATCAAATGCCATACATCATTTCCTGTCGTATCGTCCCACCCAAGCACAAGGGGGCCGAGCTGTGCATCCTAGTATTGCCCAAAAAAGGCATGACCAAGTAATATCTCAGGAGCACTAATGACTGCCACAGATGTCGTTATAAAGTGTGTGATACAGTGTGCCACGTCACAAGTCATAGTGAGTGAGCATCCTATGATTATTTTTTATACAATTGCTTAATAAAGGTGGAAAACACGACGCCAAAGCACAGCCAGGTAAATACCATGCTATGTGGGGACAATACAATAAGGCCAGCATGCAGCTCTGTCGGTCTTGGTTAATGTAAAGTAAAATCCTCCAGGAATAGGCCTCCAGAGGCCAGGGAGGGAAAGCAGAGGAGGGAAGCTGGCTGGTTGACCAAACCGTAGTAAACTGCGAAGCGCCTGCCCCATGGAGGGGTTGGTCTACTAACTTTCAGTAGGTTTATTGCTATAGGAGGCTGTGAGCCTCGGGCTACTAGATATTCTGATTTTTTCTTAAAAGAACCTGGAAATGTAGGTTTGTTTGTACAATCTCCAAAGTTAAAAAATTTTAAAAACAATGTGCAAACCAGTCAAAACACGTCTGTCAGCCAGATGTGGCCTGCGGATGCCAATTCATGGAGAAATCCTATGTATGCTGCTGATTCCTTACAGAGGCATTGGTTGTGACAATCAACTGAGTAGAGGGGGCGTTGATGTCCCCTTGGGAGAGGGTCACAGAGAGTGAGATCTCACATAACTACGACATGGGAAATGAAGGGCAAATGCCATCTCATTGGTCTCCCTCAATGTCGAAATCACTGCTGAAGAGGTCTTGGCTTTGTGGGAACCAAATGCCTGCCAAGAAGACTCCAGGGAGGCACATTCTAAAGCCTGCGAGACCAGGGGCTTTGCCTGTGTTTGTTTACCACTGTGTCCCCAGAATCTCAAAGGAAGTCCAGCAAATGGAAGGTACTCAGTAAGTATATGTTAACAGAATGTGGGCAGTTGCATGGAACTAATTTAAAACCTGTATCTGCAGAAGGACAACATGTGTGATAGCCTTTTTCACCCACGGACACCAAAAAACAATTGCTCCTTCAGGACATTCTGTAAATGGATTAATTTGAACAGAACCTTCAGTGCTAAAAAATGGAACTATAACCACATGGCACTTTTCTTTTTTTTTTTTTTTCCCCTTAAAGAAATGATGTCTATAGTAGAAAATTCAGCAGCTTCCTGTTGTCCCCAAGTAGCCCAGCAGGGGTGGGAGGCAAGAGAATGGCCGCTCCCATGCAGCTACGAAGATGTGTCACCAAGAGATGGCCAGCAGGGAGAAACCTGAGGGTTGAACCAAGAAGCAGATAGCTGCAAATGGGGTGTGGACCACAAACCAGGGAGTGGACAGAACACGGTGTCTCAGTGGATGCTGGCACAGAGAGGTGACAACTCCTAAGGTCTCACGGAAAGGAGATGTAATCCCAGGAAGAAGAGGGGAAGAGGGGAAGAGGGGAGAAGGAATCCCTGAACTGGCAAAGACTAAGGTATCACTATTAGGCAGCATGGAAGCTTGAGATGGAAAGTAAATTCAATTAAAAAGAAGATAGAGTGATTATTCTCCACCTCCAGTCTGTAGCCTGAGATTTCATACTCCCTGTAAGATTGTCATGGGTCCAGTTCCCTGGGAAGCAGACTCCAAGGTGAGCATAAGGTACAGGAAGTTTACTGGGGGAGCACTCTCTCAGGATCAGTACCTACGGAGGAGGAAAGGAAGCAGGACTGGGCAGGGGAGATGCTCGCTGCTACGATGAAGCCTCGACAAAGGCTTCACCTGATCCCGGGAGTTCTGAAGCCGGGCTGGTCCTTCACGGTTGTCCTGAACTGGGGCAAGGAGCTGAGCTTTCATGCCTCAGTGTTACCTGGTCATTTGATGTGGACCACCCCCGAGAAGGACTATGTGGCTGTGGACAAAAGCCCCTTTCTTCAGCCTTCTGTCAGCAGCCCACCCAGGGCTGGGGGAATGAGCCTGTCAGTCCTGTGGGGCCCAAGGGCGGTGCATTATAGTGCCCATCAATTACCAAGTGAGATAACTGTACAGTGTGGCCATCCCTGAAGTGGTGCATAATAAGCATGAAATAAATGTCAGTATCACTGCCCTCTTCTCTCCATTCTGAGCGCTGAAGGTCTGTGATTCGGGGAACACAGGCACTCCCTTGCAGCTCCCATTTCAGTCGCAGGGTCTTTTCCATAATGTTTCATGTAATACTCTGATAGTTGGGGCCGTGTATGGACAGACCAAAGTCAAGAACATGGCCTGGAGCAGACTGAAGGAGGAAGTGGAATTAACAAGGCAAGTATGTAAAAAGGACCATAACAGTGCAAGTTACAATGCAGACCCCTGAATGTGGACACTTTTCCTCTATTTTTCATTTCCTTTGGTCCCAGTTTTTCCAAGGTGTGCTCTCAGAACATCAGTCTGGAGGGATGCTCAGCACTGAAAGGGTTCGACGGGCAAATACGCTGGGAATCACTCATACTCTAATCCCCCGTGAAGATTCTTACATGACCCTACTGAGAAGTCCCGCACAAAAGAAACCTGTTTATCTTGGTAAAACACAAATTTATTTGACCACAGGTAATAGCCTTAACATCTCATGGAAACACTACAAGATTCCAAAGGGTTTATGTGTATAAAGCAAGCAATTTACTAATGCGTTTGGTTTTTCTAAATAAATATTCCTTTTTGAAAACATCAGTAACTACATGACCCTCTTGGTTTTTTTTTTTTGTTTTTTTTTTTAATCTATGGAGGAAAATCTCAGCTGAGGCTATTTCTCAGAAGAAGAGACAGTCACATTATAGCAATAGCCAGAGAGGCAGGCTATTAGACATGGAAACAGCTTTAAAATTTGACCTTAACCACGTAGGAGATATCACTCATTTAAGGACTTCATTTTGCACTAAGATTCTGAAACTGCCTTCTAAAAACCAGCAGTATACCAGTGGCTGGAATTTATAGCTCACCTGGTAGGTGGCAGCTGCTGTCCCAGAATACACTTCACACACACTGTGGTACTTAAGAAGATGCTCAGGCTGAAAAAGGATAAATGATGTGCCCCAGGCCACGGGGACAGAGCTGACCAAAGAGTAGTTTGGTTCCTCAGCCCCTGCTCTGAACTGCCCCTCTTCACCATTCTTTCAAAAATGGATCAATAACAGCAAGGAAGGGCTAAAATCATGCTTAAGATAAAACGAATAAACATATCCCCAAAGAGAGAGTCACTTAAAAAATCTTCACTTGGGAAACTAACACTTTAATACTTGCTGACTTAAACAAAATTGAGTATAGATATTTCAAAGGAGAACTCTACACATTTTTTCTGTAACAATAGGGAATCTTAAGTCCATCTGTGGAGTAAATATATACCCCTATTCAGTAGTCCCCAAACATTTGACTGAAAGTTCTGTGTTCTGCTTGTCTGACACTGTTTTAGTTGAAAAAGCTGTCAACTCTCCCAAAGTACTTCAGGTCTTCCCCTCCCGAAAGACAGATCAGAAGGCCGGCTGGTTTTCAAACAGCTGTGTTCTTTTTGAAGTGGCCATGACAAGGACCAGGGCTGCTCTCATACAAACCAGGGGCCACAAGTCGGACTCACCCCCTTGGGTGACCTTCCCCAGCACCTTCCCAGGGCTTCAGCTGTGCAGGCAAGTACCTGCCTTCATAGGTGTTTGCACATATGCTTACCGTATACACCTCTGAGCTTTCTCCGCAACCCATTTTTGATTTTATGGCTCATCTTCTCTGAGCTAAGAAGTCTCTGCCAAAATAAGTCACTGGGCCACCCTTCACTTTGGAGGAAATAAAGCTGCAGAAGGCCTGGTCACTAGGAGCTTCTGCTGTCCCAGCAGTCCCTTCTCTTATGTGTGCTTAGGGCGGCAGGAGTACGCGTACATGAAACCCAGTTATTTGAAACCAATGGCCTCAACTCCCTCTATGCACAAAACCTCTTACGAGCTCTGCCATGACTTTCACTTCCTTCCAGAGCCTTCTCTCTGGTGACCTGTCTCAGAGGCAGTAAAACAGCCCAGAGGCAGGAAAGCAGGGGAGTCTGTCCTTGAATAGACTGAGGATCTCCTGAACCACCCAGCGGCACAGACTTGGCTGTGGATCAGCTTTAGTGACTGGGGCAGAGTGATCACTATGTGAGAGAAAGGAACCCAGCTGACCTTCGCTGAAAGTACAAGAAAGATGTGGGATCCATCTGCTTCTCTAGATTGAACGTTAACCTGGTAGTAGGTTCAGAACGTTGTGCTGGGTAGAGACTGGGGGTGATTATTTCAAACTATCTGGCTAACAATTAACAAACAAACCCTCAAGGTGTCTGCCCCTGAAAGCTGATTTTACACACACACACACACACACACACACACGGTGTAACAGTTGCCAGTTAGGGAGTTTGGGATTGACAAAAAAATTGTAAATCACTATATTGTACACCTGTAACTTATATGATATTGTACATCAACTATACATCAGTAAAAAAGAAAGTGAAAAATAAGTAAGTAAACAGAACTGCCACCTAGTGCCAAACCTATACTATTACTCTGATAAATCATCCTGCGTGGCCCTTCAGAATTCAGGACTTCAGTCCACCAGCGTCCTTGTTGTAGACTTATTAATGAATATTCATAATGGGCTGAGTATGTGCAGAGCAAGTATTACTGTGTTATACTTACCAGTGTTCAAAGGCACTCACATTAAATAGATATTAGGGACTTCCCTGGTGGCACAGTGGTTAAGAATCCGCCTGCTAATGTGGGGGACACGGGGTCGAGCCCTGGTCTGGGAAGATCCCACATGCTGTGGAGCAACTAAGTTCGTGTGCCACAACTACTGAGCCTGCACTCTAGAGCCTGTAAGCCACAACTACTGAGCCCATGTGCCACAACTACTGAAGCCCGTGCGCCTAGAGCCCATGCTCCGCAAAAGAAGCCACCGCAATGAGAAGCCTGCGCACCTCAATGAAGAGTAGCCCCCACTCACTGCAACTAGACAAAGCCCCTGCGCAGCAACGAAGACCCAACGCAGCCAAAAATAAATAAATAAATTCATTGAAAAAATAGATATTAGTTCGAGCCACATGAAATTGCCTTTTTTGTAGTTAAAAAACTATCAAATATCAACAGTTTCATATGGTTCAGCCTAAATCATTTCTAGGTTTTCTACTTAATGGATTTTCCTCTAGTTTCAAAAGTTACAGGAAGAATGTTTCACAGACAATGAGTAACTTGGAAAATTCCTTCTTTCTGTCGTCCTTCCTTCCTCCTCTTCCTTTCATCTCTCAGCAAACACTGATTGACTGTCCTGTAAGAACAGTCCCTTGGCTGTCAGTCCTGTGACGGCACAGAACTAAGTAAGGCGCTGCCCTTGACCATGAATGGTTCCTAACTAGCAGGGAGACCAGCCTGAAACAACTCACAGCAGTGCACAACCCGGCTCTCAAGAAGGTGCAGGTGAGACAGATCAGGGGGTTGGGGAGCAAGGCAGGAAAGGGGGGCTCAGGAGAGTCCCAAGGAGAGTTCCACAGTCCCTGCCTTGGTTGAGAATTTGCTCTGTGCCAGGCACTGGGTGGCATCAGAGGGGATGAGGGAAGCCTGGGATCCAGCAGGCTTAAAGACCCAGGGGCTCACTTACTGTGCTTGTGACACTGGCCCATCCTGAGCTAGTCACAGAGATGTAGGGGTGCAGATGCCTTAGGAGGGGGAGCATTTCTGGTTGTGGAGCTCACGGTGAGCAGTGACCCGGTTCAGGGGTCACAGTGAAGAGAGAACCAAAGGCTAGCCTTACGTAAGGACGCATCATGTGGCAGGCACTGCTCCTGGGGCTGTGCCTGCCATTAACTTGGTCACCAGGCACAACCCTTCTAGGAGGCGGTTATGATTATTTTCACAGGAGGAAACCGAGACACAGGGAGTATACATGATTGTCGAGGGCCACACAGCCTCTGGCCCCGGAGCCCATGCACTTAACCACTGAGCTGCACCTTTTGTGTGAGGAGACGTGCCCTTCAGAGGGCATCACAGACAGCTTCAGAAGAGAAGGAAACGTGTCACACAAAAGCAGTGGATAGGGGCTTCCCTGGTGGCTCAGTGGTTGAGAGTCCGCCTGCCCATGCAGGGGACACGGGTTCGTGCTCCGGTCTGGGAAGATCCCACATGCCGCGGAGCGGCTGGGCCCGTGAGCCATGGCCGCTGAGCCTGCGCGTCCGGAGCCTGTGTCTGCTCCGCGGTGGGAGGGGCCACAGCAATGAGAGGCCCGCGTACCGCAAAAAAAAAAAAAAAGGAGCAGTGGCTACTCAGAGAACACCTAAGATGTTCCTTGCTGGCATCAATTCATCTTTCTAAAACTTACATCTCTGGAAACCCCTCAAGCTTTCAGGTATAAAGTCCAAACTTCTCAGCCTGCTTTACATGGCCCTTCTCCAGCTCACCTATCTCATCAGCCTCCCTTCCCCTACCTGGCTCTCTTGTCTGCCGAGGGCCTTCCTCTTTACAACCCTGTCACTAGGCTCTGCCCACTGTCCTCCCTTTTCTATTTTATTTATTTATTTTTGGCTGCATTGGGTCTTTGTTGCTGCAGGCAGGCTTCCTCTAGTTGCGGCGAGCGGGGGCTACTCTTCGTTGAGGTGTGCAGGCTTCTCATTACGGTGGCTTCTCTTGTTGCAGAGCACGGGCTCTAGGCGCGCAGGCTTCAGTAGTTGTGGCACGCGGGTTCAGTACTTGTGGCTCGCGGGCTGTAGAGCGCAGGCTCAGTAGTTGTGGTGCACGGGCTCAGTTGCTCCGTGGCATGTGGGATCTTCCCGGACCAGGGCTCGACCCCGTGTCCCCTGCATTGGCAGGCAGATTATTAACCACTGCGCCACCAGGGAAGCCCCATGTCTTCCCTTTTCTAGAAGATCCTTCTCTACCAGGCATGGGTCTCTTTCCTTTGTGACTCCATTAGAGCTCTTTTGACAACAGAAAACAGAAACTCTACCCAAATCGGCACTAGGAAAAAAAAGCTCAAAAGATCCACTTAAGAAAGGAAGAGCCTCTTCCTTATTTTTTTAGCAAAGACCCAGGGGCTCACTTACTGTGCTTGTGACCCTGGCCTATCCTGAGCTAGTCACTGTAACTGGCCAGCCTTGAGAAGAACAGTGCTTGACACAGATTAGGTATACAATGGATATTTACTTGTTATTAATTATTGATAGTTAAGAATGAATGAATGAACTCTCCAGTGCAGTGTGCTAAGTGCAAACAGAGGTAAATCTAAGTGACAGTGAGGTGGCCAAAGGAAGGCATGTCCAGGAAGGCTTGGGTGAGATTAGGGAAGACTTTGTAGGTCAGAAAATGCCTGAGCCTGATCTACAAAGATAGGTAGAGTTCCTTACATCAGGGCAGGGGCTGGCCGAGAGGAGAGGGGGACCACTGCAGAGAGCTGGAGGAGGCTGGGTAAAGGCTGAGGGGCATGAAGCCAGCTGGTGTGCTTAGGAAATGGTAATGGTTCATATGTGCTGGCCTCTTGGACACAGCTGGGGAGAGGAAGTGGATAAGGGCAAAGAGATGAGTGCATGTGTGTGCAGGGTGACAGGGCAAGGGCACAGGGTCATCAAAGTCCCTGTATATAACACCAAGAAGGTTACTCTCAAGTAGTCAGGAGCTCTTGAAGGGGCTTCCACGTCAAGTCAGCCAGGGGTTGGGTTCCGGTTCACCTGTCAGCTGGGTGGTCATGAATAAGTTACTTCAATCACCCCAATTCCTCCCTCCCAGAGCTACTGTGAGGACGGAACACGCAAAGCACCCCCTCCAGCACCTGCTGCATGACAGATGCTCAATAAATGCTAGTGTTCCTTTGCTTGTCGCCTGGTTGATTTTTACACTTAATTTACTGGAGGAAGAAAAAACCCAGTAAATGAAAAACTCTGTGTATATCATTTTACAATCCCAGAGTTCAACCAGTGTTTCAAAGCCGGGGGAACTGGGTCATGCGTTACTTCCAAACATTCATGAGGGTAACTATGGCTTCAATTTCCTCTCGTCCCTATGTATTTCATCACGATGTGAAGGTGTGGGATGCAGGCTTCTGCTGAAGCACGTATTTCATACTTGTCACTTTGGGATTTCGGGGAGGTCCACATACAGAGCTTGACAATATTGCCGAATCCCTTTAAAATTCATATAGCTCCAGGCTAAAGATACACAGAGGGATTTTCGAACAGAAATCACAGAGGCAGGCGTATTTGTCTGTAATGAACGACTTGTCTTCTTAAGGAACTCCCTCAGCCAGACGTATTTTCTTCCTAAGAACCAATTAGTCAAGAGCGGATGACGATTAGAATCACGCCACAGAGAGACAGGAGGACTGACATTTGAAGAGGGAAACAATTCCCAATATAATGCTTTGTTTAGCAGCTTTCAAATTAGACACAAAGCAAGTTAATTTACTTTGTCAGTGTGTAGAGTAGAAAGGACAGCAGCTTTGAAGTCAACCAAGCCACGTTCTAATTAATAGTTATTAGTGATACAACCTGCTAGTTCTATGACCCTGGGCCATCCCTGGGCCTCCCCACGCCTAGGGTGTTGTTGGTTTTTTTTTTTTGCTCTTTTACTGATAAAGCATAGGAACTCAAAACTTAAAGATTGTTATGAAGCTGAACGAAATAATGTAACTTTATAATGGATTAAAAACTATGCCATGCTTGATAAATGTAAAGTTTCTGGTAACTATAAATGTCCTATAATCATTCAAGATGAAAAATATTAGAATTATTTTATATCCTGAATTGTTTTACATGGAATTTACGTAAACGGTGATAAACTATAACTAGCCCTACTGTGTTAAATGTGTGCTGGGACATCGATCGCTCACCATTCTGCAGCTTATTTCTGACTCTCAACATGAGTATTAAAGGAGGATCTGTTGCACATGACGGTGATTTGACTTCTTAATAATTATTTTAAGCCACCAACTCACATGAGAGCAATAAAAGTTGCATTTTTAAAGATTAACTTATTCTTCTGATGGCTAGACACCATTAGCGACATAAATGGGGACTAGGTACAAAGTGAATTACTAGCTTTGTGGAAACTTCAAAGTGATTATCTATAAAGAGAGACAAACCCAATCGGGACATTTACAAACTATTGTCATAAAATCCAGACAGACATTTCATTATTGAGGAATGAGTAATGCCAGTTCTGCAACCTGTTCCAGAGGCAACAGACACAAATCACCTAAGCTGTAGCTCTGACAATCTCACATCCATTAATGACAATGGAAATTATTCAGAAAAACTAAGCATGTGCCGCAACTAAGAAGTCCACATGCTGCAACTGAAAAAAAAATCCCGCATGCTGCGACTAAGACCTGGCGCAGCCTAAATAAATAAACTATTTTAAAAAACAAATCAAGACTACAGATTGGAACTTTGACCTTTCTTTCCTCAGGGTCTGCACGTTTCCACTTCATATCCTCTGTTTTACTGATAATCTGGGAGGTCTCGTGTTCAACAGAGGCTCTCTGGGCAGATCCAATACTGCCGATGGGGCTATGTTTCTCCTCATTCTGTTAAAAAAAATTTCCTGGCAAAATCAAGAGCAGACAAAAGCCTGGTTTACCAGAGTTCACTAGGACTCTTTAACAGATTGCCATAATCTTATGTAAGTGCATGTCATTATTAAGAAATCCACAAAGCCGCTTCTTCAGAGCTGCGGGCGAGAGAGATGGAGAGAGGTACTCCGGAGGTGGCTTTGGGGTTATCTCTCAGTCTGCCTGGTAATCCAGGCACCACATTCCTACCTATTTCAGTAAACACTAGATGTCCCCTTTTCTGATTTGATGTTACCATGTAAAAGAAGGATAGTGAGGGTGATTCGATTAAAATGAAAATGGACCCTGAATGTGACTAGTGAGCTTTCTCCATAATGGTGACAAGCCGTGAGTGCAGGATGAAAGTGTGGAGGACAGGGGATGGGGGTGGTGTGAGTTAGAGCTCTTCTGGTTATAAAGACGCAGACACCTAAACTCAACACAGACACTCCCGCTGCTCGGCTCAAGAGCTAAGCAGGAATGACTTGGTAAGGCACTGAAACAGGCAGCAGAGCGCAGCGGGCCCCAGAGGCAGCTCAGGCTGAGTCCTCGGGACTCAGTTTCTTTCTCTCCACTTCCAGGCTACACCTTCTCAGACTCTATGTGGTGGCTAGAAGGCTTTCGCCACCCAGACTCTGCTTCCTGTTGGATCCAGCCCAGCAGAAAAAGGGCAGAAGGGCCTTCTTCCGGGAATTCACAGTGCAAGGCTATTGGTTTCATGGGTTCTGATGACCGCATGCTAACCCTTGAACCAACCAGAGTGGCCATGGACATGTGACCCCTTGGATCAGCCTTGAACCACCAGTCCGCCTCTGGGAGCAAAGAAGGACATAAACTGAGAGCGGGAGGGGAAGTGGCTCTGGGTGCCGTTTCCAAAAGAGGGTGCATGGCTCTAGGTGGCAAAAATGACAGCGACTCACTGTGGGGTGGAGGTGGGGAGACTGGTAAGTCCTGATGAGACAGACGCAAAGCTGGTGGAAGGAGAGGCACTGGAAGAGTAAGAAAGAGGCCGACACCCTGTGCCAGGCCAAGGAAAGAAAATAATGGGGTTCCCTAAAATGGTGTCTTGTCCTGCCAGAGCTCATTGTCACCATGTCACCTTGAGCTCTGGGTCTCAGCTTCTCACCTGCACAGGGAAGGGAATAAGAGCAGGTCGGTGGCTCTTTACTGGAATATGCATCAGAATTACCTGGAAAGCTGTTTTCAAATGACAGAGGCCCCAGAATCAGTGCTGTTGCCCACCCCCAGGGAGAGCCATTGGGAAGAACTCTGAGGCCATAATCAGGGCAACTCCTGCAGTCTCCAAAGGTGGACGGCAGTCCCAGGCGACAGAATCATTTACCTCCCACAGTCAAAGGTGATAAAAGTGGCATAATAACTCCTCCCAAACACCTCCCTGGAGACGTACAGATATAAACTTTAAAAGGTGTGCTTTCTGTCCATCAAACGTCTGCCTAGAGCAGCAGTTCTCCAAGTGTGGTCCACCAACGTTTGGGGGACCCCAAGGTCCTCTCAGAGTCCGTAATGTCAAAACTATTTTTATCAATTGCCTTTTCCAACCCATTGACGTTGTAAGTAACCTTTAAGAAACTACCATTTGTTAAGTTTTGTTCTATTATTAAAAAAATAAAAAAATTCAAATTTACCTAAGAAGTCTATAAAAACATTCTTCCTTTTCCCAATGACTTATCTGTTTGAGGCCAGAGCTTCTTCCTACACTTCAAAGGAAATAATATATCACCACAGATTGAATACAGAAGCAGGAGTGAGAATCCAGATGTTGTCTATTAAGCCAGACACTTAAGAGATTTACAAAATGTAAAACGACGCCAATATTCTCACTAATTTTTTTTTGTTTTGGAGAATGGGGTTATTTTTCACAAAAATATGTTATTTACACGAATACATAATGACTTTATTACTGTTATGTTTAAAAGAATTAAATGTTTTCTCAGTTTTACTTTCTAATGCAGTAAATATCAGTAGATATAACTCACATAAACAAAAGCTCTTTGGGATCTCCAGGAATTTGAAAGAGTATAAAAGGGCCCCGAGGCCAAAATATTTGAGTGACCCAGGACGAGAATTTCAGTGAATCAGGTCATTGGGACCATTTTTATACCTAAACGCCCCAAGCTGGAGGAACTGCCCACCTGCTTACACAAAGAACGAGCCCGAACCACAAAACAGACACCCCCTAGCCACTGCATAGCCTGATCTGTGCTATAAAACCTGAGGAAATGGGGACGATTCAGTGGATTCTTGGCCGAACATTTGTTCTTGCTCATTACTCCCACATCTGTTAAGTGTGGTCCTTTGAGACTGCAGTCAGCATGTAACTCTTCTTTGAGCCACTAGATGGCACTGCCTGCACAGAAAATACTTCAGCAAGGGGTGCATCGCGCTGTTTTCCAGAGATTTTTGATGTGGATGAATGAGGAAGGTTTGTTTGGACCATCTTATTCTGACACACACTGAATGTACTAGGATAACTTTCCTTTTTGTTCCTGTAAAGCTCTAACCTTGAGACCACTGATGGCAGGGTACTGGTAAAAAAGAGAAGCTTTCTGATAAAGATAAATCTGGTGTATAGAACAACCTAACTCATTTTTAGTTATTCCTCCATAGCAGGGGTTCTCAGCTTTACCTGCATATCAGAATCACCCAGAGAATATAAACACCAGATGCTCTGCCCTTATCCCAAGTAGTTAAATCTGTTTTCTGGGGGTGTGGCCCAGGCACTGGTATTTTTGAAAACTCCCCAGTGGGCAGGTAAGGTTGAGAATCCTAGTCCTATAAACTTTGTCATTAAGAAAACCACCCACTAGCCCGTAAAGAGATACTGACTTTTTCTTGTCTCTTCATTAAATTCTCTTAATCCTACTACATTTAATTTCCCCCATCATTTAAATTTTAGCCAATAATCTGGGGAAAGGACCCAGGAAAAAAGGAGCAAAGCAAACCTTTGAACCAACTCAGATAACCAGAACCACCGGAGTTTACTCTCTTAAGAATGTTTACATGGAGAACTTTGTGGAGGTAAAGGTGAGAAAGAATGCCAGTGCCTAAATTAGGACATAAAAGAGTCTCAGGGGGCTTCCCTGGTGGCGCAGTGGTTGAGAGTCCACGTGCCGATGCAGGGGACAGGGGTTTGTGCCCCAGTCTGGGAGGATCCCACATGCCGCGGAGCGGCTGGGCCCGTGAGCCGTGGCCGCTGAGCCTGCGCGTCCGGAGCCTGTGCTCCGCAACGGGAGAGGCCACAGCAGTGAGAGGCCCACGTACCGTAAAAAAAAAAAAAAAAAAAGTCTCAGAAATACAAGAGGCGTTAGAGAAAGAGGGACAGGAGTCCTTAAAAGAAAATGCTCCCAAGTATCTGACAACCTTTACTTCCCCAACTGACCTTTCATCTAACCAGGGGCTGAGAATTTTAGAATCATCTGGGGAACCTTAAAAACAGAGATGCTTGAGCTTCACCAGTAGAGGCTTTGATTTAGTAAGTCAGGAGGGGTTAACATGTGTCTTTCTTTAAAAAGCTCCTAGGGTGACTCTAACCCGAAGCCGGTTTGAGGACCACTGACCAAGCCAAATCAGCTTTTTTCCACACTGCATGATGAATTCCACACCCTTAGGGGATTCTGATTTAAATAACTCTTGGTAAAACCTGGTTTCATGAGCAAATGTAATCTAAGTTCAAATCCATTCTTATAGCATTATATCGCATTCCATTTTATGACACCGTGTGTGTGAGTAGGAAGATGGATGATCAGAGTCATTACTGTACCTGTCACTTTTTTTTTTTTTTTTTTTTGTGGTACGCGGGCCTCTCACTGTTGTGGCCTCTCCTGTTGCAGAGCACAGGCTCCGGACGCGCAGGCTCAGCGGCCACGGCTCACGGGCCCAGTCGCTCCGCGGCATGTGGGATCTTCCCGGACCGGGGCACGAACCCGTGTCCCCTGCATCGGCAGGCGGACTTTCAACCACTGCGCCACCAGGGAAGCCCTGTACCTGTCACTTTTACTAGCTAAATTATGCTCATCTTCATTTATCCTTTCTCCTGAGAAAAGACTGGTTATGTCAGTTACATATTATTTCCAAGAGACCTCCTGCAGAACAAATCTACAGGTTCTCCAGACCCTGTAATATGACTGTATCTTTTTCAGCCCCTGGATGCTTTCTATGTGAACAATGCAGGCTCTTCCTTTGGCAAATGGATGCAGCATCTCTGCTCGGGGAAGGGCAATGGGCGACACCATGCTTGAATTAACTGTTCTTAATGAAGTTACAAAACCTCTCCACCCTCTAGGACCAAGACCCCTTCCATAATGGCTCAGTGGTGGAGTCCACCCACAAAAAGGGCTACCTCGTCATCTTGCATTAATGCCAATCGTGGCTTCTGAATCTGGTGACTGAACGTTCTACAGGAATTAGAACAAGGCTAACACACTTTTTATTCTATTTGTTCCTTGCATTGGTTATTCTCTGCCACATCCCCCCCCCCAATTCATTCCCCCCTCGCCTATGGTGGGGAGACTGACTCCTATGGACTGTAACCCTGGCTCCCTTGTCCTCTGGCTGCTGGTTGGATTTGTCCAATGGGAGATGCAGGCAAGAGATCAAAGGGTGGGAGGAGAGAGAAGCTGAGATATTTCTTCCCCTGCCCCTTCCCGCTTGAGTGGCGCAGCACCTAAGGGTTGCACCCTTGCTTGACCGTGAGGGTCTCTCTCTATGAGAGTCCCCTCCTGTGGGAGTTCCCTTTTTATGTGAGCTCCCTACCTACAGAAGCCCTTCTCCTGCAATCTCCCCCTTCTGTGGCAGCCCCCCCCCCTCCAGCTCTCATAAGACCCCAGAAACCCAGTGCCTTCCCATAGTCCCTTCAGCACTGGGGAGGTAACAGCTCCCACCATTGCCAGTCCCTCGGAAAGATCCCTTGTTAATCAAATTCTCTTCAAAATCCCAGTGAATGTGTCTTCTATTTCTTGCTGGGACCTGACTGCTGGGATACCTTTAAGACTAACTGCAACCTGAATTCATTTTTCACTTTTCAATCATTCACACAGGAGTCCTGTACATATAACTTGTGCTCCTCAAAGATCTTTTAACTTTAAGAGAACTTCTAAGTGGCCAGTTGCTTTAAAGCATTTTTTTCTATCCAAGCCTCTGTGACCTCTAGATGTCTCTGAGATACTCCAGACAAATGAGCTGGATGCCTTAGTCTCCTGTTGTGTAAAACAAAGGGGATGCACAAGATGGTCTCCAAGACCCTCCTCCTCCAGGCTCTAGCTTCTCAGGATGCCACAGCAGGTCAGAGTTTAGCCCAGGGGTGGAAGGAGACGCCCTGAGAGAAAATGGTGGGAGATACTGATGCACCATCTTGGTGTATTCGAGAGACGCTGTTCCTTAGGGTGAGTGTGAACCAATCTGTTCCATTTTGAAAATTATCTATCTGTTTATTCAACAGTGTTTACTCTGTTGAGTCCTTCATGGGTCGGGCTTTAGAGTTAAGATGTAAACCAAGGAGTGACCTGGGCCTCCAACTGGTCAACTTCTAGAGGAAGAGAGGAGCGTCTAAACCAGGGGTTCTCAAACTTGGGCGTGCACCGGAGCCACCTGGAGGCTTGGTCACACAGCAGCTGGCAGGTGCCGACCCGGAGGGCCTGACCCAGTAGTGCTGGGGTCGGGGCCGAGCAGGTGAATTTCTAATCAGTCTCTTGGGGAATGTGATGCTGCCAATCACTGAGGGAGACACTGAGAACCATTGATTTCAATAATTACCTAAGACAGCATGTTACATTATCTTAAAGATTACGTGCAAAACATTAGGCTAAAAAAACGATACAAATGAACTTACTTACAAAACAGAAACAGATTCACAAACATAGAAAACAAACTTATGGTTACCAAAGGGGAAGGGGAGAGGGGTAAATTAGGAGTTTGGGATTAACAGACACACACTATTATATATAAAATGGAAAAACAAGGAACTACTATATGGCACAGGGAACTATAGTCAGTATCTTGTAATAACCTATAATGGAAAAGAATCTGAAAAAGAATATATATATTTGAATCACTTTGCAGTACACCTGAAGCTAACACAACATTGTAAATCAACTATAATTCAATAAAAAGTTTTTTGTTGTGAAAGTGGTGAGATAGTGGTGAGATGAGATCAATCCTTTAGAGTCGGTGAGGGAGGGTGGGTCCCAGCAGGTTTTATTAGGGAGGCTGTGCTTGTCTCTAAAGGGTGAACAGAAAGCTGAAGATAACAGGAGAGGGAAGGCATGTCAGATGGGGCACAGAGGGAGGGGAGGCGAGGGGCACAGGAACATCTGTAGACCACAGGCCGGCGAGGGAGGCCAGCCTCTGGAGACAGGCTGGGAAAGGCGGGGCCGGACTGCAGTGGGCATTGTCTGGCCCACCATCGACCCCGGGCATCGCTGTGGCTCTCACCTTCCGGCAGTCCGACAGCATCTGTCCTCACCATGATCTCTCACTCCCTGCCCTTGGGCACCCACCTGGTTCTCTGCAGGCACAGCCTGGTGTTTAAGGGACTTAGCAGCTCACAAGCACCCCTCAGCCAACAGAGGTCAGGGGGTGGTGGGCAAATACCACCCCCCTTTCAGTTCCTCCCAGGAGCAGTTCTACATGGCTCCTTGGAAGGTGCCCAACTCAATAATCTGCATTTCTACTGGCTTCTCTCCTTGTCTGTTTCACTCTCCCTCCTGCTCCCTGGCTGCCATCCCAAATTACCAATGCACCAAGCCCTTGCCTCAGGCTCTGCTTCCAGGGGAGCCTGGGCTTAGATGGGCTGCAAATGTCCTGCTGAGGAATCTGAACTTTGTCCTGTAGACAAAGCAAATCAGATGGTTTCCAAGATGAAAACAACAGCAAGAGCAACACTCTGATGAGTGAAAAGTCACCAAGGGGCACCAGCCATTGGGGGCCATCATGGGACTGGTGGGGAGAACCACTCAGGATGAGCTGAATCCACTGTTGACGCTTCTCAGTAAGTGAGGCCTGGAGATTTGTGCCCTGGGGCGGCACGGGGAGTGGGGGCACTTCCTCTTGCTCCAGGAGTATGGAGAAAAATGTAACATGGTATTAGGCAAAGATATCTTGCAGGCCAGCTGATCCCTATGGTGGAAACAGTGAAATAAAAGACCAACGGTTCACCCTGGACATAAAGAAAATAATTATTTCTAAAAGAAAATAAATGGTGGGGTGGAGGTTGGAGATCATTCCTCTCTGAAACACTCATCTATACAGGAGGACAGAGCCCTTCACTCCAGAAAAGGTCTCTCTCTCGGTTTCACAGCAAGACGAGCAGAAACGAAAAAGGTTTCCTCGCTGCTGTAGGAAAGCAAGAGGAATCTGGGAGCTGGCCTGGGGCGGCTTGAGAAAGGAGGGTGGGGTGGGGTGGAAGGGCATGAAAAATGGGGGGAGGGCTGGAAAAAACCCCAGGGGAGCACTGCTGAGGGGTCTATAGGTGGTCAGGGGCCAAGATCAGGGAGGGAGCAACAGTCACCCCATTTCCAGGGACAGTCATGCTGTAGGCTTTATTTGCTGATTTAGTTCTGTGCTATAATTACTATCTTCTAGCCCCCAACCTTCAGCAAAAGGCTTCTAAATACAGACTCTTTGCTAACAATCCAAAGGAGAAATGAAAGAATAAAAAGAGCTATCAGGATGGGGAAGGGGGCCAGTGAGAAGGGATGGGAAAACAGTGTGGGTCCAGAGGGCTAGAACTGTATATGTGTGTGTGTGATACACTGAGTAGAGAAGATGTTTTAGGGAGGGTTTGCTTTAATGTATGTGAATTTAGGACATGATGAATTTTGCTTTCTTATTTAATTTTCTGAATGGGATCCTGCATTTATCATGATTCAAAATTCAAAGAGTATGAAATAGCAGCAGGAGTCTCCTTCCCTCCCTTACATCTTAGACACCCCCGTCCCCTCCACACTGGCAACCCTGACACTAGCTCTTGCATCCTTCAAGGGATGTTCTATGATTTTGCAAGAAAAAAATGTCTAAAATCTTTTTTTCTTGTTTACACAAATGAAACCATACTGCCCATACTATAGTATATTTGGTTTTGCATTTGATAACTCCGGATAATCTTTTCAAACTGGTCCATATGAGAGCATCCTCATTCTTTTCTGTGGTTGCATAATATTCCTGTACATCGGTGTACCATAATTCATCTAAGCAATCCCCAACTGATGGGCATTTAGGTTGTCTTCTGATGTTTGCTATTATAAAAAATAGTGAAATGAATAATGGTAAACTATAATATATTCTTAAATGTGCTTGTATTGTATCAAGAGTACAGATGATTTTTCTCCAGTAAAGCATAAATGCAATTTAATCCAGCAAGCCAAATTTACTTAATAAATGTGCTATTGAAAATATTGTTGTCACATATATTTGATTCAGTTGGGTATCGTTTACAAGGCAGTTTAGTTATTAGAGCTATTGACAGCAGTGTATTTTCAAAAGCACATCACGTAAATATTAAGGGATTCTTATTATCAATTGACTTAGGATGGTCAAAAGCAAGGGTGTTTGCTTCAGGCAATAAGGGCAATAAGAACAGAATGAGGTCCAGCTGCTCCATAGATTTAAGAAGCTTTGAACTTGGAGTTAGGAAGTGTGGGTCTGATTCCTCATCCTGGTATTGAGACTTTTTCAATAAAGTGGGGATAATGATTCCTGCCCTATGTGCCTGGCAAAGTTGTTCTGAGGATAAAATGGGAAGCTATTTCACGTGCGTGAAATCTGTTTACGAACTGCAAATGTCTGAACCAATGTTAAATCCTGTTATTCTTACATTGCTTACAGCACCAGTTTTGGAGGTCAGTAGACAATCCATCTATGGAATAAATTCTGAAATAAGTTTCATAAAAGAAATGACACTGGGGGCTTCCCTGGTGGCGCAGTGGTTGAGAATCTGCCTGCCAATGCAGGGGATATGGGTTCGAGCCCTGGTCTGGGAAGATCCCACATGCCGCGGAGCAACTGGGCCCGTGAGCCACAACTACTGAGCCTGCGCGTCTGGAGCGTGTGCTCCACAACAAGAGAGGCCGCGACAGTGAGAGGCCCGCGCACCGAGATGAGGAGTGGCTCCCGCTTACCACAACTAGAGAAAGCCCTCACACAGAAACGAAGACCCAACACAGCCAAAAATAAATAAATTAAAAAAAAAAAAAAAGAAAGAAATGACACTGGGCATGACCATTTTAATTAAATACATGAAACGGTGGCCCTTATAGATCATAATGTTTTAAAAATCAATTAAAGAATCAGAAAGAAATCAGATCCCTATTGGCTAACAACCACAACATTTTTTTTTGCACCCTCCCCTCTCCCCACCTCATCTGCAGTGATTAAAATCAAGTCCACTGCTAACCATCTTGACAGGAGGTAAATCTGGAGACAGCTCAAATCTGATGGGGTAGGTAATATCTTTTTGCCAGTTTACACTGTTAACATTCTCGGATTTACAGGTAACATAGTCTCTCTGGATTCATTAGGAAATGAGCAATAAAATAAACAGGTGGATGGAGTTTAAGTACTCTGGAAAATGAAATGCTGGGCTGTCTGGATTTGAGAAGTATTAGGAAACCTACCCCTTTCACTCATTAAAACCTTCAAGACGTGCCACTACCGAAGCAGACAGGTGCCGCGGACATTCTCAGTCAATCCACTCAAGTTTCTGCCACTTCTTTTCTAGTTACTGTCTCCATGGCAGCAGTCCACTGACCTGCCCTTAAGGGAAATGGAATTTCTGGCAAGACTGAGACTTGGTAATTCCACTTGTCAATACAGGTCAGAGAGAAACAGATGGAGGTGTACCAAGTTACTTCACAAATCCAGTAACAAAATGAGTGACCCCTGGCAAATGACCAGACCCACTATTCGGAGTGTCCTCCAGGAAAGCCAAACACTGCATCATTAGCATCCAAGAAACCCGCACCACCAACACCTGTCCATCAAACCTTTCACTGCGTTTGGACTTCCTCTTTCAACATTTTCTTTATTTACCTTTTCCTAAAAAGGTAAAAGTATACTGGGGGGCTCACTCAAAGTGATTATTAATTTCCTCCAAAATTTAATCTTAATAAATACAAAATGATCTACAAGAAAGGACATATTTTGTCATGTAAATCTCCTTATGGGACTATCATCTAGAAATATCAGTTTCCAGTGACCCAACTTCCCTTGTGGCGGAGGGCAGAAATCGGTGAATGTCAGACCCAGGATCTAAACTCTCATGCCAACTACACAAGAGTCACTGCCTACTCACCTCTTTTCCTGGAAATGCCCTAGTGTGCTGCCTGCAGTTGTAACAGGCTGCCTTTACGGTGGTATCACTCTCCAATTCAGAAATGTAAACACCACTTCAGAGATTCATTTTACAGTTCATCCTCTGATTTGTCATGGCTAGGAGGGTCAGCTTCCAGATTTGCTATTCCAAATTACTTTTCAACAGATTTGGCAAACAGAGTAAGGAACGGCTTTTGCCTAGACGGGAACAAACTCTGAAAGTTGGGACCCAGGTTCTCTCTCTCTCTTTTGTTGAAATGTAAACAATCAGAAACCTCACCATTTCCCAAATCAATTATTTGCAAAAGAATAAACAGGTGCTTTGGAGACTCTGGAGTTATAAAAAGAAAATGGCAAATGATTTTTTTCATGAGCCAGCTGCTCATCTGACATGATTCTGAGGAAGGTTCTCCTAGGCTCTAAAGCTTAATTAGCAAATCAATTAAGATCATCCCCTGTCTGCCAACAGAACCGCCTGCCATCCTCTGCTCTCCTCATTTCAGTGCTTTCTGGTGCATCCCCGTCGCCAAAGCCGAAGTCCAATCAGTCAGCCTGAGGTTCCTTTGCTTTCTGCTAACACTGGACAACAGGGGGACGAAGGGGGCCATTCCAGTTTAATTATGGATTAGTAACCACCAGAAGTAGCAGTGCTCGCCCTGCTTATTTACATCTGCCCCAGTCCAAGCTCGCCTTAGAAGCTGGGCTCAGCACAGACTCAGTGGGGGCTGACTGGCGTGGCTGGCTGTCATTTTCTTTCAGTGGAAAACAGACAGGACCAGGCAAAGCAGATGGTTCCTAAAGAGGCACATCCAAAAAATCTGCTAGCAAACTGTGGTGGTGTCTTTCAAATAAACAGCAACTTACTGGAGAGGAAAATCAGATCTTCCTCGCCACATCCTGCCGTGATGCAACCACCTTGAACATCACCCACTTAGGAGCTTCTAATCCTCGGCGAGGCATAATAACTCCTCCTTTGGGACAAAGGATAGCCTGTCTTTCCAAGCCTCCCAGAGAGAGCCATCATCACCGCTAATGCTCCCATCTCTGTCAGTAAAATCTATTATCTAGGTAAAACCACCTTCAAGAGACGGCTGACCTGTGGATCACGCATAGTCACCCAGTCCTGAGAGAAGGAAATGCAAATACCATGTATCTGGCCAGCTGGGTGGAACTAGAGATTGCCACCTCAAATGGCAATTAAAAAGCAAGTGACTAGTTTCATCATAAAACATTAATGGGATTTTCTCTTCCTTTCAAACTCCGAATAAACGCACAGATAATTATCTGTGGAAGTCCTGGCTCTGACCGCATGAGTTGGGGCAAATCATCAAACATTTCTGGACGTCACTGTCCTCATCTGTAAAATGAGGGGGTTGAGCTGAAAGATGTCCAAGGTCCCTTTTAGCATGAAAATTCTGAAGTTCTTTTGGTGGAGGTGGGGTGGTCTCCTACAACATACTGGCAAATCACATATAGAATTAATCGTCCAGTTTTTGAGCACAGATCAAAAACAGAGAGACTGTTTTTGTCCCTCGCGTAAGCTTACCTTTTCAACCGCTGTGTGTTCTTCATTTGTGACGCTGGCTTTTCTTGATTCGTTTTTAGACCTGCTTAGCCTCCTGGATACTTTTTCTCTGAGTAAAGTGGCATATCCAATGTGTTCATAGATGGGATTTGTTGTCATTTTGGAAATGTATTCAGAAGCTTTTGTTTCTATGTACAGCGTTATCAAGCCATCTGTGACCAGATCGTGAATCGATTCAAACCTCTTCTCACCCACAAAGTGTTTTCCATCATAGAAGAGCCTGTAGTTTAAGGTCTGGTTTCCAAACCTGCCCATGAGGAAGGAGAAATCACAGTAGTGTTAGAAATCAGGCCAGTGAGTGGCAATGGCAGCTAAAACTTCCCGAGAGTGTACTGAATGCCAGGCACTGGGCTAAGCCCTTGGACATGATTTTCCCCATTAAGTTATCACGGAGACCCGTTGAGACAATTATTATCCCTGTTTGACTGCTGAGGAAACTGAGCCTTGAAAAGAGGGGGTACCTGATTGAGGCTACATCCCTGGAAAGAGGCAAAGGTGGGTTTAACCCTAGCCAGTCATATGGCATCATTTGGTCCTAGAAATCACTAAGGCCATTGGGTCATAATCATTCTCATTTGTAAAAGTCAGGGAGTACTGCCTGATTTACAGATATCTTACATAAATTTCTTAATGGGAACTAGCCATGCCCCTCCACCCCCTCCCCTGTACCAGGCAATTACCTCTGCAAGGGAATCTATCACCACTGGCCTGATGTCCTTTTATTATTACATCTTTAACCACTATCAGTAAAGCACCCCATGCCTCCCACCCCAGTTGGTCCAGCAGAAGGGAAACAGGGGAGCTGTGTGGAGCTCCCTGCTTGAACGCCAGAGCCAGCATTCCAGTGACCTAATCATTAGGGTGCTCTCCCTTTAGTTCTGACTGTTCCCTCTTGGCCTTGGTCCTATATCTCACAGCCCCTGCTTGGCTCCCCACTGGGACTGTCAACTCCTGCTGCTGGGGTGCTGGGAAGCTGGGAAAATACTTTGCATCTCTAGGGCACTTGCTACTCTTGAAGTGCTTCCCCATAATGACATCACTGAAGATATGCCATCCCCAGTCGCAACTTGGAAAGCATCTACCATTCCACAATCACAACATCGAGATGGTGGGTTGAACACACCTTTGTGGGCTGACCTGGGAAGTGCTTCTTTCTTTCTTTTTTTTAAATACATTTATTTATTTATTTTCTTATGACCGCGTCGGGTCTTCGTTGCTACGCACGGGCTTTCTCTAGTTGAGGCGAGAGGGGGCTACTCTTCGTTGCGTGCGCGGGCTTCTCGTTGCACAGCACGGGCTCTAGGCGCGTGGGCTTCAGTAGTTGTGGCACGTGGGTTCAGTAGTTGTGGCTTGCGGGCTCTAGAGCATGGTGTCCCCTGCATTGGCAGGCGGACTCCCAACCACTCTGCCACCAGGGAAGGCCCTGGGAAGTATTTCATTGATACCATTTCTTCCACGGAGAAAGAGCTTCCCAATTCCAAAGAGTTCACGCATGAACTTTTGGAAGACAATCCAATTCTGAAATTGAAAACCTTCACCAAACCTTATAGGATTGCCATGAGGATCAAAGGACATAAAATATTTGATCCAGGTTAGGAAGGTGCAGTAAATGCAATGCCTTTGGGGTGCTGTGATTTTTATTTTCTTTTATTTTTTGTTTAACATCTTTATTGGAGTATAATTGCTTTACAATGGTGTGTGAGTTTCTGCTTTATAACAAAGTGAATCAGCTATACATATACATATATCCCCATATCTCCTCCCTATTGCGTCTCCCTCCCACCCTCCCTATCCCACCCCCCCATCCCACCCCCTAGGTGGTCACAAAGCACCGAGCTGATCTCCCTGTGCTATGTGGTTGCTTCCCACTAGCTATTTTACATTTGATGGTGTATATATGTCCATGCCACTCTCTCACTTCGTCCCAGCTTACCCTTCCCCCTCCCTACGTCCTCAAGCCCATTCTCTACATCGGCATCTTTATTCTTGTCCTGCTCCTAGGTTTTTCAGAACCATATATATATATATATATATATTTTAGATTCCATACATGTGCGTTAGCATACGGTATTTGTTTTTCTCTTTCTGACTTAATTCACTCTGTATGACAGACTCTAGGTCCATCCATCTCACTACAAATAACTCAATTTCGTTTCTTTATATGGCTGAATAATATTCCATTGTATATATGTGCCACATCTTCTTTATCCATTCATCTGTCAGTGGACACTTAGGTTGCTTCCATATCCTGGCTATTGTAAATAGAGCTGCAATGAACATTTTGGTACATGACTCATTTTGAATTATGGTTTTCTCAGGGTATCTGCCCAGTAGTGGGATTGCTGGGTCGTATGGTAGTTCTAGCTTTAGTTTTTTAAGGAAGCTTCATACTGTTCTCCACAGTGGCTGTAACAATTTACATTCCCACCAACAGTGCAAGAGGGTTCCCTTTTCTCCACACCCTCTCCAGCATTTATTGTTTGTAGATTTTTTGATGATGGCCATTCTGACTGGTGTGAGGTGATACCTCATTGTAGTTTTGATTTACATTTCTCTAATGATAAATGACGTTGAACATCCTTTCATGTGTTTGTTGGCAATCTGTATATTTTCTTTGGAGAAATGTCTATTTTGGTCTTCTGTCCATTTTTGGATTGGGTTGTTTTGTGTTTTTGATACTGAGCTTCAGGAGATGCTTGTATATTTTGGAGATTAATCCTTTGTCAGTTGCTTCATTTGCAAATATTTTCGCCCATTTGAGGGTTGTCTTTTCGTCTTGTTTATGGTTTTCTTTGTGGTGCAAAAGCTTTTAAGTTTCATTAGGTCCCATTGTTTATTTTTGTTTTTATTTCCATTTCTGTAGGAGGTGGGTCAAGAAGGATCTTGCTGTGATTTATGTCATAGAGTGTTCTGCCTATGATTTCTTCTCACAGTTTTAAAGTGTCTGGCCTTATGTTTAGGTCTTTAATCCATTTTGAGTTTATTTTTGTGTATGGTGTTCGGAAGTGTTCTAATTTACAAATGCTAAAGGAACTTCTCTAGGCAGGAAACACAAGAGAAGGAAAAGACCTACAATAACAAACCCAAAACAATTAAGAAAATGGTAATAGGAACATACATATTGATAACTACCTTAAATGTAAATGGATTAAATGCTCCCACCAAAAGACACAGACTGGCTGAATAGATACAAAAACAAGACCCGTATATATGCTGTCTCCAAGAGACCCACTTCAGACCTAGGGACACATACAGACTGAAAGTGAGGGGATGGAAAAAGATATTCCATGCAAATGGAAATCAAAAGAAAGCTGGAGTAGCAATTCTCATATCAGACAAAATAGACTTTAAAATAAAGACTAGGGCTTCCTTGGTGGCGCAGTGGTTAAGAATCCGCTTGCCAATGCAGGGGACATGGGTTCGAGCCCTGTTCCAGGAAGACCCCACATGCCTCAGAGCAACTAAGCCCGTGTGCCACAACTACTAAGTCTGTGCTCTAGAGCCCACGAGCCACAAGTAGTGAGCCCATGTGCCACAACTACTGAAGCCTGTGGGCCTAGAGCCCGTGCTCTGCAACAAGAGAAGCCACCGCAATGAGAAGCCCGTGCACCAAAACGAAGAGTAGCCCCCACTCGCCACAACTAGAGAAAGCCTGCATACAACGAAGACCCAACACAGCCAAAAATAAATAAAATAAAATAAATTAAAAAATAAAATAAAGACTATTACAAGAGACAAAGAGGGACACTACATAATGATCAAGGGATCAATCCAAGAAGAAGATATAACAATTGTAAATATTTATGCACCCAACGTAGGAGCACCTCAATACATAAGGCAAATGCTAACAACCATAAAGGGGAAATCGACAGTAACACAATCACAGTAGGGGACTTTAACACCTCACTTTCACCAATGGACAGAACATCCAAAATGAAAATAAATAAGGAAACACAAGCTTTAAATGATACATTAAACAAGATGGACTTAATTGATATTTATAGGACATTCCATCCAAAAACAACAGAATACACTTTCTTCTCAAGTGCTCATGGAACATTCTCCAGGATAGATCATATATTGGGTCACAAATCAAGACTTAGTAAATTTAAGAAAATTGAAATCGTATCAAGTACCTTTTCTGACCACAACACTATGAGACTAGATATCAATTACAGGAAAAAATCTGTAAAAAATACAAACACATGGAGACTAAACAATACACTACTAAATAACCAAGAGATCACTGAAGAAATCAAAGAGGAAATCAAAACATACCTAGAAACAAATGACAATGAAAACACGATGATCCAAAACCTATTGGATGCAGCAAAAGCAGTTCTAAGAGGGATACAATCCTACCTCAAGGAACAAGAAACATCTCAAATAAACAATGTAACCTTACACCTAAAGCAATTAGAGAAAGAACAAAAAAACCCCAAAGTTAGCAGAAGGAAAGAAATCATAAAGATCAGATCAGAAATAAATGAAAAAGAAATGAAGGAAACAATAGCAAAGATCAATAAAACTAAAAGCTGGTTCTTTAAGAAGATAAACAAAATTGATAAACCATTAGCCAGGCTCATCAAGAAAAACAGGGAGAAGACTCAAATCAATAGAATTAGAAATGAAAAAGAAGTAACAACTGACACCGCAGAAATACAAAGGATCATGAGGGATTACTACAAGCAACTATATGCCAATAAAATGGACAACCTGGAAGATGTGGACAAATTCTTAGAAAAGCACAACCTTCTGAGACTGAACCAGGAAAAAACAGAAAATGTAAACAGACCCATCACAAGCACTGAAATTGTGATTTTTAATACTGTGATTTTGTGGTAAAGTGCTGCGATGGCTCGCTGGCATGGAGCGTCATGACTACCCCTGGGAGCTCAGTGTGAGGTCAGTGTGATCTCTGAGAGAATCCTCTGGTTAAAGCGCGTGGCTGTGCAGGCACACACGCACAACGTGAGGTGAAGACTTTTGCCGAGGGCGCAGGGAGGCAGAGGCGTGTCTCAGACAGCAGGCTTGATGTTTCAGAAGGAAGCAGCCCTAGAGCACCAGCTTTGCAGATGGTTCTCCAAAGAATGCTGTGTATGCATAAACAGAGCCTCAGAGCCCATCAACTGATAACAGGAAATGTATAAGCCTCTGACATGCTGCTGGCTGCTTTGTAAATGAAGTGAAAATAAAAAATAATTAGGGGGGAATGGGGAGCAATTAATTTAATGGGTACCGAACATTTGGGATGATGAAAAAGTTCTGGAAATGGAGAGTGGAGATGGTTGCAGGACACAGAATATATTTAATGGCGCTGAATTGTACACTAAAAAATGGTTAAAGTGGTACATTTACATTGTATGTTGTGTATATTTTACCGCAAAAAAAAAAAAAAAGGGAAAAAAATAAGTAAAGTCTCCTGTAAAGCAGTTGCAACAGTGGATGAAATCAGGCTCACCTTAGTGCTAACGTGTAGCACCCTGGCTGGCGCTGGCTTTCTCTAAGAATGTAGGCGCCCTCCACGCCTCCAAGAAGCTCATCTGCCTGCTCTCGGGAGATGATCCCATGAAACCTGAGGAGAGACAAGATCATCTTTGTTCTGAACAGATCACATACCAACATGGACCACAAAGAGCTGCCTAAAAAAGATGGTGGGTCCTCCTGGAATCTACAGCTCCCCATTTAAATGAAGAGGGGTGTGACTACTGTATACTTCCAGATGGGCTTGGACCTGGCTCTCAGCATGCACCCAAACACATAATAAGCATGCAAGTAGGCAAGGCAAAAGGAAGAACACCCAGTCCACCTGGCTTTCTGCTATTGTCTTTGATCATAAGCTGAAAATTAAAGTCGTGACCAAAAGCCAGGTTATGGCTCCTCTTTTATCCATGAAGGAAAGCAAAAGAGCATTTACCAATTTAGCACTCTGCTCATCACTAGGTATTATCCTGATTGCAAATGAGCACGTACTGATTATCACCCTGCTTACTTCAGTGTGGGGTGATGTTCATTTTAGAGGCTCATTCTCTGGGAAGAATGGCCAGAAGTAATGAACAGCCTTCCATTCCTCTAAATTTTGAGAGCATTCGCTTCGGTTCGCTTAGGGATGTGTTTGGAAAATGTACCTATTTTTCTTTTTTAAAGATAATGTTTATTTTTTCCCCCGCAATTTAAAAAGTAATACACATGCATGTAGAAAATTCGGTAGGATTGCAAGCTTGGCCAGTAACTGCCTTGCTCTGGAAGGGATGTCTGGGACCTAGAGAGCGGACAGCGATGCCAGGGGAGAGGAGAACAGGACAGGAGTTAGGGACACACAACCAGCCAGCTCTCTCTGCTGCCCTAAAGCAAAGACAGTGGCTCACCCCTGTTATCAGAGATTTGATCAATCTGTGTTTCAGAGGAAGGTGGGAGCTGGGTTGTGGCGGAGTGAGGCCAGGGCCAAGGGGTCCCGGGCTCCTGGGAGAGGGAACACCACCTTCTTTCTGGGATTACCCAATCTTAGGGAATTGGGGGGAATAAATTAGAGAAGTTTTCTGGACAGAGAATCCCCTTTTACCTTCCTGGAAGGAGACGGGAGGGAGGGAAGCTGGCTACACAAGAAGTGCTGTTGTTTTTTCCCACAGGAATGCAAAGATTATTAGAGGACACATGTACCAGGATAACATTTTGGAAAAAAATAAACCTATCACAATACTTACGTCCTAATTCCCTTCTATTCTTTACAACTAGACCTTACAAGCTGAAGCTTTAGTCCTAGGGGAGTGAGGTCAAACACTCTGGCCTTGAGTTCTCAGATCAACTCTCAAAGGCCTAGGGCAGTGATAGCTTGGGAAAAAGCGGTGTTCTGGCTTCTCAAATTTTGGTTTTAAATCTTGAGAGTCAACGTATGGAGGTCTTGCAGCATCGCTTTTCCGGGGTGAGGATGAATGTGCTGTGTGACATAAGAGCAACGCTCCTTTCCAAAAGGAGACCAGTGTCCCCAGTTCTTTTGGGAGGGAGATTGGGAGAAATTTGGCTAGAACCCATGTTCAGTGGGTCTAAGCTGGGAGGTGGAAAAGCCTCCTTTGCAGCAAGAGCTGGGGCTGGAAGAAGGCTGGAGAGAGAGAGAGAGAGAGAGAGAGAGAGAGAGGGAGGGAGGGAGGGAGAGGTGGGAGGGACGTGGAGAGGATAGAAGGGCAGAGGGCATTGGAAAGTTTCCCACATCAGAAAGGACAAAAGCTGGTGCCACAAGAGGTTTGAGGCTGAGATGTCCAGGACACAACCGGGCAGGGCAGGGCAGGGGGTGACCGCAGCAGGAAGAGGCACACGCAGCGAAGGGCACAGAAACCTGACACCCCTGACCCAGGTCACTCTCTGGGGGGAGAAGGGCAAAAAAAAAAAATGGGAAAAGGAATATCCCAAATAGGCAGTTAACCTGAAAGCAGCTTTGTTTGAACTCCCTTGAATGGACGTGTTTCAGCGATGGCCAGCAGCAGATGTCAGGTGTCAAGAACTAAGTTAAATTCAATTGTTCAAAAGAAGAAAATGACAATCTTGTGCATCTGAAGACCCAGTGTGTGGCTCATCAGCCCCTTTAGGCATGGATTTAAAAGTACCCATCATGTATATATCTATGATCCCAACTTTTCAAAAAAAAGAGCCTGCACAAAGACTGGGAAGAAAGAGATGAAGGGAAAAAAGTTAACAATGCTTCTCTTTCACGGTGGGGCTATGGTGTTTTCCACCTTGTAGATTCCTATATGCTCTAATTTTCCCAAATTAATTGGGTATTAAGTGATTAACTTTTTAAGAACAAAAGTAATACCTACCCACAGTGGGAAAATTCAAAATTTGAAAGTTAAAAGGCACGAAAGAAATAAAAATATAAACAGTAGAGAAATAAAAATTCCCTTTCCCTAATGGTATCTACTGAACACACTTTCTTGTGATTCTTTCTAGGAAGAAAATATGCATATATGTTTGCTGAATAGAGCATGTTTTACTTTTTGAATGGAACAACAAAAACTTTCATTTTTAAAAAAGAAAGGGAAACACAGAATATGAAGTTTTAAAGCTAACTTCCCTCTAATATGATATATTCCTTTTTTATGGTTAAGAAAATGTTTCTTTGGTCTCGTTTCACTCTATAGTTTATGTGGATGGTGGGGTGGGGGGAGGTTGGACTATGAAAACTAGAAGGTTATTCAACAAAACTTTTATGCAAAAAACAGAAAGAAACAATAAATAGAGTTTCTTTTGGAATTCATGTACAAAAATGTTCTATTTGAGAAGTATACAATAGGTTTTCATTTTCTCTTTTTTAAATTAATTCTCTTTTCTTTTGCTCTATGAGCAAAATCCAAATCAGTATACTGAAGAAAAATAAGTCCTATTACAACCAGGTTAGATGTTAGGGACATGGGGGTGGAAGAGAGAGGAGGCCAGCGATGCAGGCAGGTGTTCCAGAGCCCCCAGCTGAATTCCCAAGGCCCAGTAGGAAGGTTCAGAAACGCAGCCGTGGCAATTAGGAAGTGGCTGCTGAACTGGGACAAATAAGAGGGTCATTCATCACGGAAGTGAAGCTCTGATGGGTAAGGGAATAGAGGAAGAAGGTTTTGGATTGGCTGGGAGAGCTCTGGGAGCTGAAAGAGACTTTAACCTTATAATGCCTCCAGGTGGGACATGGGAAGAAAATCGAATTGTGCCTCTGACTGACATCCTCCCCACCTCCGCCTCCGCCCTTTGCTCTGTCTGGGTGGTTCTGCCTGCTGTGAGCTGTGCACCATGCCACAGCCCGGGACTGCCAGCTATTTTTATGGTAATGCGTATTTGCTTTGCAGTAGGCTTCTGAGAAAGTTAAACAATAGATGAAATTAAGAGAAAAATGGGGGGGACTTCCCTAGCGGTCCAGTGGTTAAGACTCTGCCTTCCAATGTAGGGGGTGAGGGTTCGATCCCTGGTCGGGGAGCTAAGATCCCACATGCCTTGTGGCCAAAAAACCAAAACATAGGGCTTCCCCGGTGGCGCAGTGGTTGAGAGTCCGCCTGCCAATGCAGGGGACGCGGGTTCGTGCCCCGGTCCGGGAGGATCCCACATGCCGTGGAGCGGCTGGGCCTGTGGCCATGGCCGCTGAGCCTGCGCGTCTGGAGCCTGTACCCCGCAATGGGAGAGGCCGCAACAGTGAGAGGCCCGCGTACCACAAAAAAAAAAAAAACAAAAAAAAACCCAAAACAGAAGCAATATTGTAACAAATTCAATAAAGACTAAAAATGGTCCACATTAAAAAAAAAATCTTAAAAAATATAGAGGAAAATGGGGGAAATCATAATTATGGTATTAAGGCAATTTGGCTAATAGATCCATGTCAAGAGAAATAATCATTTTGGTTTTAGGAGACTGCAAGGAAATGGGACGACTTTCCTGAGCGTTGCGTTTACTGAGGTAGATGAAAGTAAGGAATTCAGCCTCAGTTCACATTCTTCGACACCCTAGCTGTTTATATAGTATTGAAGTAAAAGTGAAATGAAATACTAAGAGAGCCACAGTTATGAAAAAATGCCGCCTTACACCTTATGTTTCAAATACTTGCCAGGCACTCAGTGGCTGCTTTTATGAAGAGAACTGAATGTAGCAGGAGATAGTCTCCCTCCCACATTCATGAAGCCAAGCACCTGAATATTATAAGAAAATTCAGTACAAAGGGATCTGATTGCATTTATCCTTATTATTAAACTCTTGCACAATGGACATTTGATGAAGACTACATATTGGAAAATTTTTAATATTTAAATGACATAGGAAGTGACTACTTATTACATTATTAAAACAATGAATAGCATAATACATACTCTCTTCCATAATATTTTGGTCTGTTTCCCACCTATATTGAAAAGAAGAAAAGTGTTAGTAATGCACTTGAATTCAAATCAGATAGATAAAAATACTATTCAAATAAACAGAGCTAGAGTCCTGGGAATAATTTTATTCCAGTTTTTATTCCCCAAATCAGAGATCTAAGACACTCTGGAGTTAAGCAACACATTCCACTCTCTTGAGTAAAAATGACCTAGAATTGCCATATTTCTCTAATCATTAGGCTCACTCCCCACCCATACTCAATCACCCAATAAAAAAATTTTTGAAGGAAACACAGTGAGGCTTATTTTAATATTAAGGAATTTATAAAAGTATTACAAGGCTTCATCCTGAAGGATAGAACAAATAGTTTTAGCGTGAATAGAACACAAACATTTATTTCAATCTTCACCTAATTGTTTCATTATGTATTTATAATAAAAATGGGCAGTGCACCCGGATTAAAAAATAAGTTTATTTTGGTCTCTTTCCCGATAAAATCAATATCCTAACATTCTTATTTTTTTCATCAAATGGTGAATGGGCTAAAATTCACTTGACACCAGAGGTACAAGCTTTGGAGGATAAGATTTATGAGTTGACTGAAAAGCATAAACATTCCAGAAAAGATTTTTCAATCACATCTTGAGCCTTGGGGTTATCACATTGGATTTCTGCCACATATATGTGATAATCTACTTTCATATGAACTTTGTTTTCTTACATTCAAGGTGTTGGAGTTGGTAAGAAATTAACATGAGTTCTCATGTTCAGCTTTTATTCTTCTAGTCTGATTCCAGGGACACTGAGAACATGCAGAGCTACATGAAGTTATGGATTTCACTGGTGGTTATAACAGCAAGATCACGTTTGTTTACTAGGGTAGAATATGAGCTGGGCAGCTATGTCATTTACAGTCACTTCTGTCTACAGTCAAATGGGCAGTTTTCTCAGCAGGGCACCGTGGTGGGATTTGAAGGCAGTTTCCCGGGCTACCTTTACTCTCCAAAGGATGCAGGGGACCCGAGTGGGCAGTACGGAGGTATGGACTAGAAGAAAAGGTTCAAAAGGGGGAGCCGGGTCTCTGTGGACCATCTTGACAAGCCTGCCTTGGACAAGCCTAGCTGGCGTAAAACTAATCATCTAGATACTTCTAAATACGTGTTCACTCTTCTGTGCGTTTTACACCTGAAAAGCACTGAACCAAGAGAGGGCATTCATCACTCTTTAAGGTTTGAAGCCTGCTGTGTGTCATTTATGAAGGAAGATCTAAATGATATGATTAATCGAAGCACAAAGTGTGTAAAAAGGCACCTTGTTATCTGATTCCTCTACATGCTGGAAAGCTTTTGAATGGGAGTTGAACATTTTGTCATTTACACTGTTCGACTGGCTTTCACAGTTCTTTCTTACTCTCAGGATACTGTAGATAATATGGCTGCAACACCAACATGCCATAGAAGAAATTTAGAATTTTAGAAAAGCTGATGGAAGTAGGTAATATATAATATGCAAGATATCTGTCCTTTCTTTGAGAGTCAATGTTCCACATTTTGAAATGACTCCCTATTTATCAGGACAATTTTATTTCCATCTTTTTGGCTGAGCCATAACACAGATTTGCAAATCTAGGTGTAGCTACCAACCCCATTCCCTTTCCTCCATCCTCTTATCTTTCCAAAAGAGAAGGGTAATTTTTTTTTTTAATATGCGAAAGACCCAAGTTTTATTTGCCTCCAAAGGACGTAGGTAATTTAGAGAAATTTAAAATACAGTTAGTTGGTAAGGGGGAATCATCCCTCAACAGCAGCTGCCGAATAATCAAGCCTAACGACCCAGCTGGGCCTCAGAACACTGTTAACCTGTCTTTGCGTAAAAAAGAAATGACTACAGTTTTAATTATAATTTGGGGTTATCCATGTAGTCTGACCCCTCTCCCTCACAACCCTTATTCCATTGAATATTGACTCTACCAGTTGAAAAGGAAAATATTTCCTTGAGATTAATAAAAAAACAAAAGGGTGGTAGACTATAGTAAGAGAAGGGTAATTAATCTAATTTCCTAGATGGACAGCATGGTAGATGGAGCTTACTACGAACTCCTGGCGTGCAGGTAAGTAGTTAATTTAATTGACTCTTAAGAAGACAACAAATTGCTTTCAGTTCATCCATCACTCATAAAAATATATGGTACACTTATGTTCAGAGCTCTGTGCTCAGCCCTGTCATTGTTCGTGAAGTGATGACCTCACAGGTGTGAGAGGAAAGCTATAAGGAGCTCAGGGGTGTTCTGTACTTGAAGTAAGGGGCAACACTTGAAAAATGTGACATAGGCCGCCAAATGGGGAAGTCAATATCTAGGGTGCCTTGAGGAATACCAAATAAGATCCCGCCTGCAGGACCCTTTGATCCAATTGAAGAACAAATCTGCATATGAAAACTGCAAGGAAATAAAACAAGAGCACTGAACTGTGTGGGAGAGACTACCCGTGGAATAGGGCCATACAATAGGTCTCCAATATTGCGCAAAACGTATACTAGAATATTATTCTTTATTTAGCTGAAATCCAAATTTAACTAGGCATCCTGTTTTTATTTCATTTTTTCTAAATCTGGCAACCCTACATAGGGAGAGAGGAAACGTGGAAGTAAGAGAGAGCGAAGACAGAGGATGTGGGCAGTCATCTGATCACTGCTCCCACTGTCCAGGCTGTTTTGATAGTGATCTGATTCAACCTGTCATCCATCTGTTGTCTCTGTTGCTCTTAAAGAAAACATAGCTCCCTCGTTAATGTTAAAGAGAGAGAGAATGGCTGGGATAAAAAAAAATACAACTATCACCTCTTCCTTTCCTAAACTTTTGCTCACAGGAATCTAAACGTAGTCTTTCTCTCCACCGTTCACTAAGCTTTTAACCAGTCAAGAGCTTAATATAAGTTAAACGACCCCAGAAAAATCATAGAATGTGCACATTTTTTTAAGGCGGATAATATGGGATCCTCGGATCCAGACAAAATACAGTCGGCTGATGTCAGGGCTCCAAGGGACAAGGGACCTGACTAGAGAAACTAGAACCTCTACCCTGTGATGGAGTAATGCCTTAAAGGAGCCTGACTCTCTCCAGGTGCTGCCCCACATTAGACACTGATGGAGTCAGGACCCACCTGTGAAATGCTGATTTGTTTTATTAAAGAAGCCCTAGCGTTGAATTTCAATTTCCAGGTGTATGAGATTCTCTTCAGTGAATGAGACAGAGGACAACTGATAAATAAAAAGTAAGGCAGCTCAGAAGTTCTTGCATTTTCATTGAGAATTATGCTTGTTAAAATCAGGCAACTTGACAAAAAATGGAGGGCTAATTTAGGTGTTCATGTGGATTCAGGAAGGGACAAAGATGTAACATATCCCAACGTGAATGAAAGTTGGTTCTGGAACTTCCCTGCCACTGTGATTATCCTAGGATAACCCATCACCTTGGTGAAACTGGTCTTTGAGGATATGACTGACAGAAATCGGATTTGCAATGCCTGCTCTTGGGGTTTAGTGATCCAGCTCCAAGAAGTGAAAGAAGCCCACCCTTTTCAGGACAAAAAAGTAATAATTCGTATACACATTGCTGGATCTTCCAATACTGGATCCTTTCATGATCTACCTGGTTCTGAAAGGAACACCTCTTTTTGCAAAAGGAGGATACCAAGTAGATCGGTGAGCAAACAAACACCTGAAATGGGTCCTGCCCAAGACACAGGTGCATTTCGTGTGTGGGGTGTGACTGTGAAGAATGGTGGCTGATTCTTTTTATAAATATAACTGAACATCATATTCTAAGTAAGCATCATGTACAGGAGAATAGTCCCTCGAGGTAGGTGATACATGACACTGATGTCACTGTTGATGAAAACACTTTTGGAATTCCTCTTTTGGAACTGCCTTAAGAATCACTACCCTTTTTCTTGGATATACTTAGAGCTGCATTTCTCAAAGTGTGGTCTTCAGGATGCTCGTTAAAGACGGCAGGACCCTGATCCCTTCCTCAGACAAACTGAATCAGAATTACTTAGGGTGGGGCTTTAATCAAGTTCCCCTGGACGACATTTAAGCATACACTAAAGTTTCAGAATCACCTGGTAAATAGAAACATACATTTATTTTTTGAGAATGGATTTGAGAGTGGATGTTATTGTGGCAAACAGGTATAAGTTATTCACAGCCAAATTCAGTAAATAGGGTGAGTGATCCGACTTGGAAACACATCTGAGACAAAAATGAGGCATGATCCTAAGATACTAAGATTTGCACCGTGACTTATTCTGAAGGTTCTTTAGAAGAGCATTCCCAGCACACTCTAGGCAATGGGAAATTGGTGGAATAAAAGCACAGCTTCCCATGATGACTGACTGGAAAGGGACCACCCTCATGTAATACATGTTAAACTATTTCATGACTTTATAGTCACACCTCATATATAATTATTGCCAGTACTGTGACTACTGACGATGGTTCTAGTCCTGTCTAGCCCTGTCCATACAATGCACCCACCCCCCGCTCAACAGTCCATCGTTTTTAATATGCTCTTATTTTAAGATCCTGAACTTTCTTTTAATAAAATAAAGGTGGATCACAAGATGGTTGAAAGCGTGGGCTCTACACTCAGACTGCCTGTCTTTGAGGCCAGATCAGTGTGTCCATAAGCAGGCTGCTAATCTGTTACTCAGTTTCCTCATCTTTAAAATGGGGATGATGACAAAAATACCTGCTTCACTGAGTTGTAATACTTGAGTAAATACATGCAACATGGCTGCAACAGTTCCTGGAGTACAGAGATATTCAATGAATATTAGCTGTTACTGGTGCCCAGAGAGACCCTCCTGTGTAGAGAAGGAAGAGGTAGGCCCATTATTTTCTGTGCTCTTAAAGCTCCTTTTACTGATCTCTGCTGAAAAACTTGACATCTCACCATATTTTAAATCTTTATTGGGCTGGTTCTTCTCTATTCTGTGAGTGTTTTGAAGCAGCCATTTTTGTCTTCATCATCATTGTATTCCTAGGATTTCACCCGATGTCAGGCACAGGGTGAATGCAGGCACCTCTTGTTATCTGAATCAAATCCATTCCTAAAAATGTGTTGGGCAGCAGAGTTTCAAATAGCAAGAGCCTATATTCCATTATTTTAAATGGAAAAAAATAATAATTCATTCTTAGAGCATCCAAAAATAGCAATGTCCCAGATATTACTAAAATTCTTTTAAATAATTATATAACAATCTGATAAGAATTTCTGCATAATATATTTAAACGCCAATTATGTAATTGTTTAACACTTCATGGTGTAATTAATAGGTATGTTTATGTACAGTCCGCAGCTGAACAGAATAGGAATTTCATTATCCTTCTACACTGAGAATGTTCTATAATAAAAAACGCAATGAAATAATATTGCCAAAGATTTGAAAGATACTATCTAAATCAGGCCTGAATTGGTAGTGCCCCCAGGTACCTGGCCCAAACAAATACTGAGGAGCTAAACCCTCAGGGGAAAGTGGGGGGAGTTATGGATATAATGCACAATATGTTTAAACAGGAGGTAGAACAGGAGGACTCTGAGGTATGAGAGGAGCCCCTCTTGCATCACCTAGCTTTCCTGCTACTCAAAGTGTGATCTGGGGACCGGCAGCATTGGCATCACCTTGGAGCTTGTGAGAAATGCAGAATGTGCATTTCGAAGGGGAATCATATACACATTAAAGTTTGAGGAGCCGTCACACATAGGAGAACTTGTGACAGCAGGTTTTTAACTGGGAGAATGATTTTGGCTAAAACCTTCTGTAAGTTGTTACAGCAAATACTCGGAGAGTGATTGTCCTGAGAGCAAAGGGTGCCTGTACTCATTAAATGTTTGCAGAATGAGACAAAGATCATGAACGAAGAGCCCCACTGTCAATTCAATGGCTGTGTGACCCTGAATAGGTTATTAAACTTCTTTGCATCTCATTTCCCTCGATTTTCAATAAAACTGGAGTTATAAAGATGTACTATTTTAATAAGGCTCTTTCAAAGATTAGGTGAGATAACGCATGTAAAAACCGGTAGGGCTTGGGAAAAAAGTTGTGGTAATAGGCTAACATTTACTGAGTGGCTATTCTGTGCCAGGAACCGTCCTTAGGGTTTCACGTGTTGATCTCATTTAAGCCTCCAAACAAACCTATGAGGGAAGTGAGTGCGATTATTTTACACAAAGCCCTCAAATAACTAGCCTGAGGTCATAGTAGAGTCAGTAAGTGGCTTTGGACTCAGCACACATACCTTTAACTACAGTACTGTGCTTCCCGGCTTCTCCAGAGCCGATGCCAATCAATGCTGATGGCTTCATTGGCTAGCAAAATTCTACGGACTGGTTTCAGACTGAATTATCTGAATTGCCCTTGATTTTTCTTTGCCAGGACTGAACACCTTAAAATCTCCTTGGACTTCTGTCAATGAGTTAACAAATGAGAACTTGGAATAAATTTGCCTAGATGTTGTGATATTCTGGGTCTCTCAACGATTTCCCTGTGATTTAGAATTAAATGTATTCCAAACTACCTGGTTTGTTTTTCAATTTATTCTTCTAATTTTAAGGAAAAATTCTCAGCATTTTGCAAAGCTTGAAAGAACAGTAGGGTGACAGCTGCATAGTGAGAGACAGGAAGCATAAGCCTTAAATGAGTTTGCTTTATAGTCAGATTATCATTGCCTAGATAAACACACGTTCTTTTATATTCAACACAAAGGCATTTAAAGAATATTGTGAGTCCCCTGTAAACAAGTTTTCCAATTATTGAAAAAACTAAGCTTTTATAATCCCTCAGCAGCTGGTATGTGTTAAGTTTTTGCCTAATAGAAATAATTTAAAAAGCCAATTTAGCAACCTCCTACACAGGGCAGCTAGACTGCTGGATTCTCTGAGATACAGATCAAGTGTAGGAGAAAAGGCTTTTGATGGGGGGATTTGTATTGGTGATACTGGGGCAATTTCATCCAGAAAAAAATAAACATGGATTATTCCCTTCTAATTAGAAATCAAAGATCTCTGTTGAAAGGGACAGAAAGAAAATGCAAGTACTGAAATTTACATTCTTGTGGTCAGATTGCATAGTATAGAATGAAAATTGAGCAAACGTGAAATCTCCAGTTTCTTTTCTTTAGGTTTCCTCATGGCATTACTTTAACCTTTCCAGGATTCTGATGGCGTGCTGGTGAGGTGCATTCCTTCCTGTCTTGATTAGAGTGTATTATTAAAAAATCTACTGATCAGTCTTTCTGTAATAAACCTCCTTAAAAGATTACCAATGGTTTTCCTAAGTTATGTAAGTACCCACAAGTCGGGCGCCTTAGTAACCTACTATAAACATTCTGCTAACATGTAGATGTGCACAATATCAGGTTGTGTGCTCAGGACCAAAGCAGTTTCCATTCATTTGGTTTGTTTTCTGCCTTCTTCTCCTTTTTTTCTCATATTTTTCCAGGAATTATGATTTAAAAATCAGTGACAATATTAGAACAATTAAAAAGACTTTTCATAGACCAGTGGTTTTCAACCGGGAAGGGAGGTGTTTTTTATTCCCCAGGAGATATTTGGCCATGTCTGGAGACAGTTTTGATTGTCAATGACTAGGGGGAGGGTGCCACTGACATCCAGCGGGTAGGAGTCCAGGGATGGTGGTAAACATCCTACAATACACAGGTCAGAACACCCAAAATGTCTATAATGTTGAGGTTGAGAAACCCTACTTCAGACTAAAAGAACTTTGAACTCTTGAGTATTCCCAAGGAAGATCAGTAAAAAACATTCTTTTAACTAAAATGCAAATAAGCAACAAATACTTTAAAAACATAAAATAAAATGGAGTAAAAGGAAGGTAAGAGGTAATACTTGTTTTTGATAATACTGATAATTTATAAGAGCAGCTTTTAAGAAAAGACAGAAATACCTCCAACTACTCCGGGAAATAGCTCAGATAAATACAAAACTGAACAGACTAACAGCTCAATCAGATTAATAAGGGAACCAACCTCTCTCCCCCCTTGGAAAAATTATAAACAATCTAAAATGTGAAAAACACTAAAGAAAAAAATTTAAGATATTATTCAAGAATATCAACCACGATATGCATACATGTGAACTAATCGATATATATACACTACGGAATGTAAAACAGCTAGTGGGAGGCAGCCGCATAGCACAGGGAGATCAGCTCGGTGCTTTGTGACCACCTAGAGGGGTGGGATAGGGAGGGTGGGAGGGAGGCTCAAGAGGGAGGGGATATGGGGACATGTGTGTGCATATGGCTGATTCGCTTTGTTGTACAACAGAAACTAACACAGTATTGTGAAGCAATTATACTCTAATAAAGATCTATTTTTTTAAATAAATAAATAAATAAATCCCTTACGCCATGGGACCCCACACCACAGCATGTTGCTTTGAAACTATGCCCTGATCCCTGGGCTGGAAACAAAACTTCCACCACTCACACTCCCAGTGTTAGAGAGCGCACTCGGGGGTGGGGTGGGGTGGGGTGGGGGTGAAGCGTTGAATGGCTGTCTAGTACCTCAGTGATGTCCTGATTTCCCAGGTTTAGTTATATAAGCACCTTTACAAAACAAGCATCATAAAAGAGGAAGGTGAATTGCCCAAGTTCCTTATATTTGGATTTGAAAAGTACTGGAAGGGTAACTACACCCAGACACACACTCATACAAATACCCATGCCTTTGCACATTCAGCCCTTTGCTCCTGGTTCTGGGTTTCTCCAGGTTCAGACCTACTGACCCTGACCCAGAACCCCACCGAGGGCACAGCCCAGGAGGAGCGGAGGAGGAGGCAACACCTCACAGGTGCCTTCAGTGTGTGTGCTTCAGTTCTCCCAACAGGTGAGTTATGTAGAGAATGGCGTTCCTAGTCCACAGAGGAGAAGAGGGAGGCCCCTGTGACTACATCACCTGAAGATCACACAGCGGCATGGAGATGAATCCAAACCGACATCCGACTGACACCAGAGCCCATAACCTTCTCCTACACCAAGAGGAAGGGAAATTGTCCAGGGAACAAAAGAGATGGTGCACTCACAGAAAACACCGACTCTGCTGTAAAAGGTGGGTTGATCTTCAGGTGTTAAACCCCTCAACCCTCCCATTCTGGAGACCTGGGTGGGCTGTTACAGGAATACAGTAAGTCCCTTACATACGAACCTTCAAGTTGCGAACTCTCAAAAATGCGAACGTGCATCCGGTTCCAGCAAGGAATCAGAACCTGTGCCATCCACGTCAGGCGTGAGTGAAACTGCAGCTTGCCCTCCGTCTCCTGTCGCTGACGATCCTTCAGCTCTACCATCTCCCACCTCCTCTCCCTCCTCCAGTCAGTGACTCCTCTTGCCTGTTCACCCGGCGCCAGCCCTTGTGTGCCAGCTGTTATACTGCACTACTGTCCTTTTCAAGGTACTGGACTGTAAGCTTAAAAATGTTTTCTTTCTTTTTTGTGTGCTTGTTTTTTATGTTTTATTTGTGTGAAAAGTATTATAAACCTATTACAGTACAGTATATATAGCCGAGTGTGTTATTTGGGTACCTAGGCTAACTTTGTTGGACTTACGAACAAATTGGACATACGAATGTGCCCTCATTACGGAACTCGTTCGTTATGTAGGGAACTTACTGGTATCTGTTCACCACATCTGATGGCCAACCTCCTTTTCTCCCCATCCCAGTGAATGGTACTACTCAGGGCATCAGCCACCCACTGCCCAAGCCAGAAATTGTCATCCCAGATTCCTTCTTCTTTCCCAACCCCACTGTCATTAAGTCCTGTCCATTGTATGTAATTTCTTAATTGCTTTTGAAATGCTCTCTCTTTTTCCTCATGTTCACTGCACTACATAGTCACCTGGACCACTGAAATTGTCTTTTTACAGGTCTCCCTGTCTGCACTTGAATCATCTTCCAATTTGTCTTTCACACTGAGGGCAGAAAATGCACATCTCACTGTGTTACTCTTTGCTCCAAATTCTTCACTGCCATGTGGTCAAAACCACACAACTTAGTGGGGCCTTCCCAGACTATTCTACTTAAAAGTGGTGCCTCCTTTCTTTGGCAGACCCCATATCTCTTCTCTGGTTTATTTTTTTTCACTACATTTATCATCATCTGAGATACTATATATTTCAATTGTGGGCTTTTTGCCAACTATATATTTTAACTGTGTGTTTTTTGCCAGTCTCTCCCATTCAAATAGAAACTACACAAGGGCAGAGATTTTTGTGTTTTGCTTACTGCTGTATCTCCAGAGTCTAGAACAGAGCTGGTGTATAGTAGGTGCTCAATAAATATTTATTGAATGAATAAATGAATAGTATACAGAATCTTCCTTTCTTTAATTAGTAATCTTTTGATGTTCCAACTACCTGCTTTTTTTTTTTTTTTTTTGGCAAAAACTCCTGTATATTCCAGCTCCTCCCTTACTTCTTCAGAGCAGTCCCTCAGAGCCATCTGAGAGACTGTCTCCCAGGCTTAAGTCCTCAGTTCGTCTGCCAAATAAAACATAATTCTCAACTTTTAGGTTGTGCGTTTTTTTCAGTCAACAGTCCTTAGAACACACACTCCTGTTCCACCACATCCTCGTTCCCCAATTCTTTCAGTTCTTAATACAGAATGCCTTGTAGTTTCACACCTTGGTTGTTCATAGACTTTGGCCATTCTTTGGTTGTGATATTTCCTCTGCCTGGAATTCTAATACTTGCTCTCTAACCTGTCTATCCCCTAACCTGGCAAAATCTCACTGATCTTAAAACTAAGAGGCAAGATGCTACTATGGTAGGAAAATCTTTCCTGGCCAACTCACACGAGTTTAGGTATGGTTTCCTAGCCTCTCTATGAACTTTATAAAGGCCTCAGTTAGGGCCATGATCTTATTAGGTTTGGGATTGTTGGCCTTTACAACCTCAGGATGTGAGCTCCTTATGGAAAGGGCTCCTGTCTTTTCACCTCTGTTGTCCTAGCAACCAACAGCATATGTTATACAGAGCTCAGCTTCAATGGAAGTAATACATTATTTGAAAGACCGCTCTGCTAATGGCCCTACATTCCCTTCCTGGGCTCACTGAAATTTCAAAAGGGGCCTGCATGGCAAGATAGGCAGTACTGCTGGCTCACACCTTGGTCCTTTATGCTTCCACACCATAGGACAAAACTTGCTCCCCTCCCAGTTTTCTGAATCTCCAAAGAGTGAAGGATGACGCCCACAGCGAACAACCACGACTGGTAGTCAGTGATTCTGCTAATCAAATTCCTGCACATTCTCGGGCCAAGGGGTGAACATGTGAACCAATATAAGCTGCTCAGATGCTCTGACCCTGGAATTTGCAAGTTGAGGAAAAGCTATTAAGAGAAATGGTTACAGCTGATTCACATGCATGGCAGAGCCTAACAGCAACAAGAAAAATAATTGCTAATAGTCATTAAGAACTCACTATGTGCCAAGAATTGTTCTAAGCACTTTCTTGCCGTATGTTGACGCATTCAGTCCTCATGACTAGCACATAGGTAAAAATCTATCACACCCATTTCCAAAGGGCAAACTGAAGCACAGAGAAACAGGGTATAAAAGCAGGCTATAATATCCCAGAGCCTGGGCCCCTAACCACACACTCTACTGCTCAGAGGTGCAGCCATCGTATTTCCTGGATCCCTGGAGATGTCCTGATTCACAGATCCTTCCCAAAGCCCCTTGTTCAGCCTTTTTTTTTTTTTTTTTTCTGTTCAGAGAATTTCTTCATATCTTTCCAACCACTCTTCTCACTACCCCCTCTTCCCAATCTTCCCCCCCCCCTAAATTTAGCCAGATTTGGTTTCTGTTGCTCACAAAAGAATCCTAAGTGATGTTCCCATTAAATCCCAATCTCTAAGGCTGGAGCCAGGGTGGCTGTGAGGTTTACAAAGCTCCACAGGGGATTCTGACACATATGTAGGAGTGGAAGCCATGATTTTGGGCAGTAGTTTCCAAACATGGAAAGAATGAACAACTTCCTAGGACTTCTACATGGATTTTGATCTACTCTCACAGTAGCCTTCCAACAGCACTTAAAAGCCTAGCCATGGGCATTACTCTCCTTGGCAGCTGGTCCACAGCATCTTCCCAGCAGCTCACCTTGACCCACTCTTCCTTGCTACGTCTTCTCTGACACCGATTCCTTGGCTCCGTGTGTTGACACCCAACACCCGCCTCTGGCACTGCTTGTATGGACAACCCAGCTGGGTGTATTGCTCTGGCTGTGATCTCTTGGCTAGGGCTTGGTACTCATCCTCTGGCATCCTGAAGCCACAGCTCCAGGAAAAATGACTTTCTTCCCATCAAGCCAGAGCCTATGGAGGCCACATTGGCCAGGTTGGCTGGCCGGCCTCTGACCAGGGCAGGAGAAGCAAAGGTGATGGGTTCACTTGTCCCTCCTCCTGATACGTCCTACAGACAGGCACCTTATTTTGAAAAAATCCCATAAAGGAGAGTCAAAGTCTAGGATTTAATCACGGGCAGTTATTTTATCTTAATATCTAATCTCACATCTCTCTTGCTTCAAAATACACTTTTTCCCTTCCTTTGGTTTTCAGTACAGATAAGAACCTGAGAATATTCTCCATAGGAGGTTTCCATTATTAGAAGCCATCTCTGTGCTACCTGATTGCCAGTTCTTCCTCACACTAAATAATCCTTGTTCTTTTAATCTTTTCCAATAGAGCCTATTTTCCAAACCTTAATTCATCTTCATTATTCTCCTTGGAACTCTCTTTAAATTCTCCACGTACCTCTTAGACTCAAAGAGCTTGAAGTACCCAATAGAATCGAAGCAAATCAAGGGAAAACTAATGCTACTGTTAAATTTCTAGCAGGAAAAAGACTGGGTGAGTACACTCATTTAATTCCTCATCCTTGTTAGCAAATTCCTTCCTTCAAAGCTTAATGGTATTTGGGTTAAGTGGTACTACATGTGCTTTGGAAAAGACAATGTCCATCATTCTCATTCTTCTCCCCAGAAGTTTTTCTTTTTCTCCCTCCTCCTGGAAATATAAGATTCAAATATAAGTATTCAATGTAAGAATTCAAATTTACGTGCTCGAACTGATGGATCAGATTAAGCTACCTATAAAAAAAGGGGACAGAACTTAGGAGGTGGTAGGAATTAAAGATCATCCAGCAAAATGTTCTCAATATTGTTTGCATTATAACCTTCCTTGTTTTTCTTCCCTAATCATCTCTTCCCAGTGAAATTTCAATACTACAGATAGATTGTATACCTGTTTATGTTCTATATGTATATCTGTGCTTTATACATTGAAATAGTAAAATTTTTTATGAGCCCCCTGAAGAACCAATCACCACTCCTTGGGCATAATACTGCCCCCATTGAGAACTCATTGTCTGGTGACATCTTCATGGCTTTCAGAATGCTTTTATATTTATTCTACTACCAGGAGGGTGGACTATGTATCTTTGCCTCCTTTTCATAGATGAGAAAGCTGCAGTTCGGAGTGATAAATTAATTTCCTCCCAGTCCTACCCATGGTTAGCAGAAGATTCAGGGTTGAAACCTAGCTGATTTCAGGTCCCGTATTCATTTTGCTACATGGTGATGATGCCATAAAATCCAGAAGCCTGTTCTCTATTATTTAAAAAAATTACTTAATTTAGCATTTCTGAAACAGGCATTTCCCCCAAACAATTCCCAATATGGTAATAAATAAGAGTAAAAGTGCCTTATTAATGTTTGTCCTTGCTTTCAAATTCTTTTTCTGACAAATTATTCCACATTAAAAATTCCTGAGCTTATGGTGTTTGCAGCAGCTCTGACACTGAGACACCCTCCTATCTTTCATTTTTGTTCCCTGGGCCGGAGCATGCCCTGCCATTGCTCATCTTACACAAACGTTGTTTTTCTTCTTGACAGTTTATTATGAAAATTTTCACACAGGCAGAAATATTTAAAGACTTTTACAGCAAACACCCATATATGCACCACCTAGATTCTGTAATGTACTATATATACTTGCTCTATGGCATATCTCTTCATCCCTCTATCCATCCACTAATCCAAATTTGTGGGGGGCTGTATTTCATAGTAAGTTACAGACATGGCACTCTTTCCCCCAGATGCTACAGCAGGCAAATCATTAATCAGAATTCAGTAACATATAGACTTTTAATAGGAAGGTAACACCAGCTCTGTTCCTGAAATTAAAGAAAGTGAGCTTAGTTTGCATGTTCAGATGGTGTTACCAAATAAAGAGATTCCACACATCTCTTCAATTTCCTGCTTATGAAGCACTGGGCTACGTCTTCTAACAGGCTACCATTTCTTGATGGGAGGAAGTGGCCGTGAGAAAGCAGGTGAAAGAACAACTTTTTTTTTTTTTTTTTACAACTTCTTATTGTAACTGCCTTGGCTTCTTTCATCAATTTACATGTGTTAAATATGAAGGTCAAAATGTTCCTTATAATGGCTTGGGATCAAATTCATCCTACATTACAGGTCTAAAATTCCCTTTTTGGCTAACATTTACACAAGTGCTTGGGAAGTGGTAGAAATTAAAGATCAATACTTCCCATAGATAAATGCCAGGCACTGTTCTGAGTGCTGTACATGTATTAACTCACTCTTCAAAGTTACTTCAAGTGCAAGACTAGGGGTCAGGAAACTTTTTCTGTCAAGGATTAGATAGTAAATACTTTGAGGACCATACAATCTGTCTCAAGTACTGCACATGGAAGCAAAAAAGCAGCCGTAGACAATACATAAAGGAATGAGCATTGCTGTGTTCTAATAAAACTTTATTTACAAAAAAAGCTGGCAGACTATAGTTTGCCAATGGCTATGTTAGACTAACAAACATTAGAGTCCATTCTTAAAAACGGTTTCAGGACATCTTATAGTTAGCTCAAAACTCTGAGCTTTTGCCAGTGCCTCAAAAGGCCTTTTTATTTAATGCTGGGTCAAATCATCTATTTGTGTTCATGCCCTTTTGTCTCTTACTGTGCAGAAAGGAGAGAATCATTCATTTTTACTCTATGGCATATTGATGCCAACTTACAAAATCAAAATGAACTAAGACAGCAAATAGTTGAATTATATTGTTAAACGACGGGGAATACTGAAACCCTGAGGGATCTGATCTGTTTCCTTGAATTGAAAGGTGCTGCAGCAGCGTCATTAAGCATGGTCTTCGAGAAGTCATGGAACTTGGAGGATCACAGCAGATCAAAGGGACAACCAGAAAAGTGTAATTACAGACACGGTACAAATACCCCTGGAGATACAAGAACAATTCATCTAACGATCGATGCGTAATTACCTGGGAAGACACAAGGTGCTTGATGGCATCCAATATGCCTTTGTCGGGCTGTGCCAAGGCTATTTAATTTCCTCCCACAGTAGATGGGGAGATGACACTGGCCATGTAAATAAGGAGGAAGAAAGAGATACTATCGCGAAAGCAAAGCTTGCTATTCTGTCCAGCAAGACAGGGAGATACGGTGTACTGAGAGCTAATGCCAAGACTGTGGTTTGTCAGAGGACAGAGCCAAAGGTGACTGATTACCAATGGCACCAGTAAACCTGGGGACGGCAAAAGGAGTGGTAGACTGAGGCAAGGAGGCAAGGTCAGGACTGCACCAGCACTGGACTAGCTTTTATTGGTAAATTAATTGCCTGCAATCCTGAATTGAGAGCTACTCACTGAGCACAGAGATGATCCACTGAGTGAAGTGACTAGCACTTGGAAAATAGAAATATAATTCACAGTATTCCTGACATAATGATAATGGATTTGGTATTTTTATTAATACAAAGGTCCATAAAAGCAAGAGTAAAGGGACTTCCCTGGTGGCGTGGTGGTTGGCAATCTGCCTGCCAATGCAGGGGACACAGGTTTGATCCCTGGTCTGGGAGGATCCCACATGCCGCGGAGCAACTAAGCCCGCGAACCACAGCTACTGAGCCTGCCTGCCGCAGCTGCTGAAGCCCGTGCACCTAGAGCCCGTGCTCTGCAACGGGAGGGGCCGCTGCAGTGAGAGGCCCGCGCACTGCAGTGAGGAGTGGCTCCCGCTCGCCGCAACTAGAGAAAGGCCCACGCGCAGCAACAGAGACCCAATGCAGCCAAAAAAAAAGCAAGATCTAGCCAGGATTTCTGCACAGTCACAAGGTAAGGAAAACATCTAAAAAGAGCTGGAGTTCATAAGAATATATACCAAATATGGACAAGCATGAGTATGAACCACCTGATTAGAACTGAATTTGAACATTTTTGTTAATTAGTCCTGCAAACATAAGACTAAGAAGAGTGGGAGGACGGTGGTGGGCATAGAAAACCAGGTTAAATTAAGCACTGACCATTCCCCTACAAAGATTCATATTTGGCCTCTGCAACATACGAGGGTGTGGGAAAGCTAGACATAGCAAAGAAGAAAGGCAAAGGCAAAATACTTTTAAAGGGTGGAAAATAATATCTAGGAGGAAGTACATCTAAAAAAATGGCGGCTATGGGGTGACTTGGCATCGACTTTGAAGTTCATGAAAAATCTAGCACAGTGCTGGGCAAACAGTAAGCATCATCAGGAAACAAAGCATCTTGATTCTCCTAGTACAGGGCATAGGGAAAGCAGCATGAAACAGAAAGTAGAGAGACCATTTCACTCGAAAAGATACATGCACCCCAATGTTCCTGGCAGCACTATTTACAACAGCCAACACGTTGAAGCAACCCAAATATCCATTGACAGATGAATGGATAAAGAAGATGTGGTATATATACACAATGGAATACTACTCAGCCATAAAAAAGAATGAAATAATGCCATTTGAAGTAACATGAATGGACCTAGAGATTATCATATTCTAGGAAGTGAAATAAGTCAGAAAGATACAAATACCATATGGTATCATTTATATGTGGAATCTAAAAAAATGATACAAATGAACTTATTTACAAAACAGAAACTGACTCACAGAAATAGAAAAAAAAAAAAACAACTATGGTTACCTAAGAGGAAAGGCGGGGAGGAATAAATTAGGAGTTTGGGATTAACAGAGACATACCACTATATATAAAATAAACAAAAAGGATTTACTGTATAGCACAGGGAACTATATTCAGTATGTTGTAATAACCTATAATGGAAAAGACTCTGAAAAAGAATATATATATAGTATATATGCATATGCATATATATATATATATATATATATATATATATATAAAAAACGAATCACTTTGCTGTACACCAGAAACTAACACAGCATTGTAAATCAACTATACTTCAATTTTAAAAAAAAGAAATTAGAGGAAGTGAGAACAATGGCTATAGCAGTGGTCCTCCCACTTGAGCAAACATCAGAATGACCTGCAGGGTTTGTTAAAACCCAGATTGCTGGGCCCCAACTCCGAGTCTGTGATTCGCAGGTCGGGGGTGGGCCAGAAAATCTGCATTTCTGATAGGTTCCCTGGTGATGCCACTGCTGCTGGTCTTAGGACCACACTTTCAGAATCACTGGGTTAGAAGGCCAGTCCTGGATTTGGACTATCTGAGTCTGAATCTGGCTCTGCCCTTCCTGTGCTATTTGTCTCATTTCCTCTTGTAAAACGAGACAGATAACAATCGCCATGGCACTGTTATGAGAAATAACATATGTGAAACTCTTAACCCAGCGCTCAGGGCGCAGTAAGTGATCCATATGTGTTAGCACTCATTACTATGGAAAGACTGACAGCAGTAAATAATTAGGCAATATGCCTCAGAGCAGCCACAGTCAAATCGGGACAGTCTGAGACTGTGCCATCTACATTACTTTTCAAAAGTCTCACTGCTTGATTAGCCAGGCCACACTACCCTAGGAAACATGGCTTGCTCGGGGCAAAGTGTAACCTGCCCCCACCAACATTATTTCTCAGTTAATATTTAACCAGATGAGTCAAATGTGAAGCATGTCTTTTAAATCTCACTAGTGCACGCAGTGCTATGTACCTGTTCCCTTTCTCAGAGGATCCTGGCCACACCTGAAATTTTGCTGGACCTGACCTCTGAGTCACAGAGCAGACATACTGTGGGTTGTTCTAGATAGCGACTGGTGTGGAGACCTTTGCTTTCTGTTTGGGTAAGGTTGGCCCTACAAAAGCCAGCACCTCCTCATAACCTCTGTGCCCTCAGTCTGGACCACCCCTCTCCCTCTCCCGATCTGTGAGCAATGGTATCTTGGGTTATGGCTGTCACAGACTAAGTGAGGATAACAGAGCGTGTGTTATAATACATGATGCTATCGGTTATTCTTTTTTTTCTAAAACAACTAACTACACAATGTAGTACTTCATCTCTAGTAGTAGCTTCTTAAGAAATTTTACTTTTCAGAGGGCAGACAGCAGAAGCAAGAAGAACTACAATCCTGCAGCCTGTGGAACAAAAAACACATTCACAGAAAGACAGAAAAGATGAAAAGGCAGAGGGCTATGCACCAGATGAAGGAACAAGATAAAACCTCAGAAAAACAACTACATGAAGTGGAGATAGGCAACCTTCCAGAAAAAGAATTCAGAATAATGATAGTGAAGATGGTCCAGGAACTTGGAAAAAGAATGGAGGCAAAGATCAAGAAGATGAAAGAAATGTTTAACAAAGAACTAGAAGAATTAAAGAACAAACAGATATGAACAATACAATAACTGAAATGAAAAATACACTAGAAGGAATCAATAGCAGAATAACTGAAGCAGAAGAACAGATAAGTGACCTGCAAGACAGAATGGTGGAATTCACTGATGCGGAACAGAATCAAGAAAAAAGAATGAAAAGAAATGAAGACAGCCTAAGAGACCACTGAATGACATTAAATGTAACAACATTCGCATTAGAGGGATCCCAGAAGGATAAGAGAGAGAGAAAGGACCTGAGAAAATATTTAAAGAGATTATAGTCAAAAACTTCCCTAACATGGGAAGGGAAATAGCCACACAAGTCCAGGAAGCGCAGAGAGTCCCATACAGGATAAACCCAAGGAGAAACACACCAGGACACATAGTAGTCAAACTGGCAAAAATTAAAGACAAAGAAAAATTATTGAAAGCAGCAGGGGAAAATGACAAATAACATACAAGGGAATTCCCAGAAGGTTAACAGCTGATTTCTCAGTAGAAACTCTACAAGCCAGAAGGGAGTGGCATGATATAATTAAAGTGATGAAAGGGAAGAACCTACAACCAAGATTACCCTACCCGGCAAGAATCTCATTCAGAGTTGAAGGAGAAATCAAAAGCTTTACAGACAAGCAAAAGCTAAGAGAATTCAGCACCACTAAACCAGCTCTACAACAAATGCTAAAGGAACTTCTCTAAGTGGGAAACACAAAAGAAGAAAAGGACCTACAAAAACAAACCCAAAACAATTAAGAAAATGGTAATAGGAACAAACATATCGATAATTACCTTAAATGTAAATGGATTAAATGCTCCAACCAAAAGACACTGGCTTGTGAATGGATACAAAAACAAGACCCTTATATACGCTGTCTACAAGAGACCCACTTCAGGCATAGGGACACATTCAGACTGAAAGTGAGGGGATGGAAAAAGATATTCCATGCAAATGGAAATCAAAAGAAAGCTGGAGTAGCAATACTCATATCAGATAAAATAGACTTTGAAATAAAGAAGGTTATAAGAGACAAGGAAGGACACTACATAATAATCAAGGGATCAATCCAAGAAGAAGATGTAACAATTATGAATATATATGCACCCAACAGAGGAGCACCTCAACACATAAGGCAACTGCTAATAGCTGTAAAAGAGGAAATCAACAGTAACACAATAATAGTGGGGGACTTTAACACCTCACTTACACAGATGGACAGATCATCCAAAAAGAAAATTAATAAGGAAACACAAGCTTTAAATGACACAGCAGACTAGATAGATTTAATTGATATTTATAGGACATTCCATCCAAAACCAGCAGACTACACTTTCTTCTCAAGTGTGCACGGAACATTCTCCAGGATAGATCACATCTTAGGTGACAAATCAAGCCTCAGTAAATTTAAGAAAATTGAAATCATATCAAGCATCTTTTCTGACCACAATGCTATGAGATTAGAAATCAATTACAGGGGAAAAAAACGTAAAAAATACAAACACATGGAGGCTAAACAATACATTACTAAATAACCAAGAGATCACTGAAGAAATCAAAGAGGAAATCAAAAAATACCTAGAGACAAATGACAATGAAAACATGATGATCCAAAACCTATGGTATGCAGCAAAAGCAGTTCTAAGAGGGAAGTTTATAGCTATACAAGCCTACCTCAAGAAACAAGAAAAATATCAAATAAACAATCTAACCTTACACCTAAAGGAACTAGAGAAAGAAGAACAAACAAAACCCAAAGTTAGTAGAAGGAAAGAAATCATAAAGATCAGAGCAGAAATAAATGAAATAGAAACAAAGAAAACAACAGCAAAGATCAATAAAATTAAAAGCTGGTTCTTTGAGAAGATAAACAAAATTGATAGCCAGACTCATCAAGAAAAAGAGGGAGAGGACTCAAATCAATAAAATTAGGAATGAAAAAGAAGTTACAACAGACACCGCAGAAATACAAAGCGACCTGAGAGACTACTACAAGCAACTCTATGCCAATAAAATGGACAACCTGGAAGAAACAGACAAATTCTTAGAAAGGTATAACCTTCCAAGACTGAACCAGGAAGAAATAGAAAATATGAACAGACCAATCACAAGTAATCAAATTGAAACTGTGATTAAAAATCTTCCAATAAACAGAAGTCCAGAACCAGATAGCTTCACAGGTGAATTCTATCAAACATTTAGAGAAGAGCTAACACCCATTCTTCTCAAACTCTTCCAAAAAATTGCAGAGGAAGGAACACTCCCAAACTCATTCTATGAGGTCACCATCACCCTGATACCAAAACCAGACAAAGATACTACAAAAAAAAGAAAATTACAGACCAATATCACTAATGAATATAGATGCAAAAATCCTCAACAAAATACTAGCAAACAGAATCCAGTAATACATTAAAAGGATCATACACCATGATCAAGTGGGATGTATCCCAGGGATGCAAGCATTCTTGAGTATACGCAAATCAATCAATGTGATACACCTTATTAACAGATTGAAGAATAAAAAACAAATGATCATCTCAATAGATGCAGAAAAAGCTTTTGACAAAATTCAACACCCATTTATGATAAAAACTCTCCAGAAAGTGGGCATAGAGGGAAACTACCTCAACATAATAAAGGCCATATATGACAAACCCACAGCAAATGTCATTCTCAACGGTGAAATACTGAAAGCATTTCCTCTAGGATCAGGAACAAGAGAAGGATGTCCACTCTCACCACTGTTATTCAACATAGCTTTGGAAGTCCTAGCCATGGCAGTCAGAGAAGAAAAAGAAATAAAAGGAATACAAATTTGAAAACAAGAAGTAAAACTGTCACTGTTTGCTGATGACATGATACTATACATAGAGTATCCTAAAGATGCCACCAGAAAACTACTAGAGCTAATCAATGAATTTGGTAAAGTTTCAGGATACAAAATTAATGCACAGAAATCTCTTGCATTCCTATACACTAATGATGAAAAATTTGAAAGAGAAATTAAGGAAACACTCCCATTTACCGTTGCAACAAAAAGAATAAAGTACCTAGGAATAAACCTACCTAGGGAGACAAAAGACCTGTATGCAGAAAACTATAAGACACTGTTGAAAGAAATTAAAGATGATACCAACAGATGGAGAGTTGTACCATGTTCTTGGAGTGGAAGAATCAACATTGTGAAAATGACTATACTACCCAAAGTAATCTACAGATTCAATGCAATCCCTATCAAATTACCAATGGCATTTTTTACAGAACTAGAACAAAAAATGTTAAAATTTGTATGGAGACACAAAAGACCCTGAATAGCCAAAGCAGTCTTGAGGGAAAAAAACATAGCTGGAGGAATCAGACTCCCTGACTTCAGACTATACTACAAAGCTACAGTAATCAAGACAACATGGTACTGGCACAAAAACAGAAATATAGATTAATGGAACAGGATAGAAAGCCCAGAGATAAACCCACGCACCTATGGTCAACTAATCTTTGACAAAGGAGGCAAGGATATACAATGGAGAAAAGACAGTGTCTTCAATAAGTGGTGCTGGGAAAACTGGACAGCTACACATAAAAGAATGAAATTAGAACATTCCCTAACACTATACACTAAAATAAACTCAAAATGGATTAGAGATCTAAATGTAAGACCAGACACTATAAAACTCTTAGAGGAAAACATAGGAAGAACACTCTTTGACATAAATCACAGCAAGATCTTTTTTGATCCACTTCCTAGAGTAATGGAAATAAAACGAAAAATAAACAAATGGGACCTAATGAAACTTCAAAGCTTTTGCAAAGCAAAGGAAATTACAAACAAGATGAAAAGACAACCCTCAGAATGGGAGAAAATATTTGCAAATGAATCAACGGACAAAGGATTAATCTCCAAAATATATGAACAGCTCATGCAGCTCAATATTAAAAAAACAAACAACCCAATCCAAAAATAGACAGAAGACCTAAATAGACATTTCTCCAAAGAAGACATACAGATGGCCACGGGGCACATGAAAAGCTGCTCAACATCACTAATTATCAGAGAAATGCAAATCAAAACTGCAATGAGGTATCACCTCACACCAGTTAGAATGGGCATCATCAGAAAATCTACAAACAACAAATGCTGGAGAGGGTGTGGAGAAAAGGGAACCCTCTTGCACTGTTGGTAGGAATGTAAATTGATACAGCCACTATGGAGAACAGTATGGAGTTTCCTTAAAGAACTAAAAATAGAACTACTGTATGATCCAGCAATCCCACTACTGGGCATATACCCAGAGAAAACCATAATTCAAAAAGACACATGCACCCCAATGTTCATTGCAGCACTATTTACAATAGCCAGGTCATGGAAGCAACCTAAATGCCCATCGACAGACGACTGGATAAAGAAGATGTGGTACATATATACAATGGAATATTACTCAGCCATAAAAAGGAATGAAATTGGGTCATTTGTAGAGATGTGGATGAATCTAGAGACTATCATACAGAGTGAAGTAATTCAGAAAGAGGAAAACAAATATCATATATTAATGCATATATGTGGAACCTAGAAAAATGGTACAGATGAACCGGTTTGCAGGGCAGAAATTGAGACACAGATGTAGAGAAGAAACGTATGGACACCAAGTGGGGGAGCGGCAGGGGGGTGGAGTGGTGGTGTGATGAATTGGGAGATTGGGATTGACATGTATACACTGATGTGGATGAAACTGATGACTAATAAGAACCTGCTGTATAAAAAAATAAATAAAACAGAATTAAAAAACTCAAAATAAAATAAAATACGAATTCATGTGAAAATTTTTAAGAAAAGATGCACATTTAAAAAAAAAGAAATTTTACTTCTTATCAATCACTGTTAATTCGCCGTCATTTTCCTTATTCTGTTTTAAGGAGAAAAACCTTCTACTTTTGCCTCAACTTATATATATATGCTGTTCCTTGGTGGCCCTCTCCAGTTTAGCCATCTGTCCTCTCGGCTTGGAGCCTCTGAGCATCTGAATCCTATAGCAGCTTGTCCTCAAGAGCCCTTATCCACTTCTCACGATATCACCTTGGAAATGAATAAATATTTTCTAGGTGCAAACGTTCAAAATCTGTGTTACACTAGAAGAAATTCAGAATATTCCAAAGAGAGCAAAATTTTTGGAAGGTTATCTATTTTGGTAGATGGCCTCACTTGTTAATTTTAAAAAAAGCAGCTTTTTATTTAAAGCAGCAGAAAACTTGGTTTTATCTTTAGAAAGAAAATAAAACTCATATGTCTAAAATTTTTTTTCTAACATTAGTTTTATGAGGTTTTCCCCCTTTACAACAGTGGGTCTACAAGCAAAGTGAGTCTAGCTGAAGATGAAATCACAGCAGCAAAAACGCCTGACTGCATTAGGGAGTGAGATGAAAGCATGGGGGGGAGTAATGTTGGGAAAAGCCTTTGATTCTAGGTTGTGTCAATAGTAAGGGGAGAAAAGAGACGAGTGGAGAAAGTCTAGGATGAAAAGAAGAGAAATATTTCTGACCAGGGAAGAAATAGCCTTCTGATTGCTACACATAAAGCCAATTAAAAGGTAATGGGATTGATTTTTGTGTGTGGCTTAAAGAATCAATCTCATTACGTTAAAGACAAATCGTCTAGATGTCTTGAATCAGTAGAGTTTTCAAAAAACATTTATTTTCAATGAATAGAAAAAGAAAAGGGGGAGGATGGTAGAATATTAGAAAACCCCTCTGAGTTTACTTTAAATCTGTGATTTGAAATGTACTGAGCTAGTTGAGAATGATACAGCCAATCAGTATGGCTTGTTAAGATCTTCCAGACGTGTCTAAGACAAGAGAAACGCCTAAAGCTACAAGACTCTAAGACGTGAAATCTAGGTATGGTGAATGAAAACTTAAAAGCCTAATGATAAAATGAAATGCTCTTATAGGCTTAAAAGGACAGTTTTTACAAATAAAGGTAGAAGGGATGAAATGGGTAGATATTTAGGAACACCAAAAGCTAGAGAAAATGCACAAAAAGGGGGAAGGGGCACTTACGGTAATATTTAAAAAGTGAATACAATTCACTAGGAGGTAAAATAAGGTACGACAGCAACTTAAGATAGTCCACTGTCATCTGTACTTGGCTTAACCTCAGACAATCAAGAAAAAAAAAAGATTCTACAAAAGTGAATTGTACAACTTCAGTTCTACAATCCACTTTTGCATTAAAAAAAAAAACTTCCAAAATACTCTGTGGTAAGGGAGAGGGGAAGTAAAGCCTCATAAAATGGAGAACAATTTGAAATGATAGTATGTAATTTATTTCTCTGCTTTGAAATTGCTTTTTATAATCCCATATTCACTACAACAATTTCAAAAAAGAATGACAAATGACACCAAATCATTTACAGTCATAAAAGAATTTCTGCATATTTTATATTCTTCAGGTAATTCTTGGGGCCCTTGCAAGTAAATCTTGACGTTTGGCCTTTTGGAAAGGCCAAAAAGAAAGTGAGAATGTTCCAGGAAAAAGTATTAGTCCATGTTTACGTAAGAACCTTAACAACAGCCAGAAAGTTCAACTCACTCCCCTAATAACAGCATTGAGTAAATCTGATATGCTATTAGTAATAGTTTGAGAATTCTAAGTTCCTTATGTTAGCAGTCTCTATCCTTTTTTTCATCATTTTACCATATATTTACTGATTACCCACTGCTGCTTGGCCCTGGGCTTAATGCTAGGGAAGTACTTATGATTAAGACTGGTGACATCTCTGGAGCTTATATTCTCCTGGAGAGAGATGTACAAGCAACAGGTAAACAGTTAAATATGATCAAAAGTATACTAGAGCATGTATTAAGTCCTATAAACAAAATAAATAGGGTGAAACGAGAGAGAAGATCTGTAGGTGCTAAATTTTAGGGGGTTCAAGGAGGGCTTTATTAGGTGAAATTTGATCTGAAACTTGGACATGCAGAGAACTTGAGGACAAGAATTCTAGGCAAAGGGCAAATGCAAAGGCCCTGTGGTAGCAGCACTATGATCTGTTTGATGAATAGGAGCAAGACCTAGTGGGGCTGCAAGGCAGTGCACTCTGAGAAGGATGCTACAGACAGGGCAGTGAGGAAGGCAGGAGCCACACCACGGCTCAGAGCCATGGCAAGAGGTCTTGCTTTTTTTTTTCTTTTATTTACTTCTAAATTAATTTATTTATTTGTTTTTATTTTTGCTGCGTTGGGTCTTCGTTGCTGTGCACAGGCTTTCTCTAGGTGTGGCGAGCGGGGGCTACTCTTTGTTGCGGTGCGCGGGCTTCTCATTGCGGTGGCTTCTCTTGTTGCGGAGCACCGGCACTGGGCGCACAGGCTTCAGTAGTTGTGGCTCATGGGCTCTAGGCGCGCAGGCTCAGTAGTTGTGGCTCACGGGCTCTAGGCGCACAGGCTCAGTAGTTGTGGCGCACGGGCCTAGTTGCTCCACCGCATGTGGGATCTTCCCAGACCAGGGCTCGAATCCGTGTCCCTTGCATCTGCAGGCAAATTCTCAACCACTGCACCACTAGGGAAGCCCGAGGTCTTGCTTTTAAGAGCAATGGGAAGCTGCTGAAGCAGTTGGATTTATATCTAACAATGATGGTTTGGGCTCCTGTTTGAAGAATGGTGTGTGTGTGTGTGTGTGTGTGTGTGTGTGTGTGTGTGTGTGTGTGTGTGTGTGTGTGTGTGTGTGTGTGTGTGTGTGTGTGTGTGTGTGTGTGTGTGTGTGTCCGGGAGAGTGCCAAGAGTGGAAGCAGGGAGATGAGGCTGGAGGTTGCTGAGCAGCAACAATCCAGGTAAGAAACGATGATGGGCCCAAGCCCATGGTAGTCCTGGAGGCAGAGAAGAGTGACAAATGCAAGATATATTTGGAGGTAAATGCAGCTTGCTAAGAGAAAAGGCTGAGGGTAGGAGAGACAGGCATGCAGGTTTCTGAAGTTAGGTGCCATTTAATGGAGTGGGGTCCAGTTCTCCTTTGAGCATTAGGCTAGAGATGGCCGGTGGGACATCTCCCTGAAAAGGTCAAGTAGACAGATGGAGCGAGGTGTTTGGAGCCCAGGGGAGAGGTCTTAGCTAGAGATGCAAATTTAGGAGTCGATATTCTGCACTATTCCTAGCAGACCACCCAGGCACACATTTGGTGATTAATAAATGCTGATGTGACGACTGATTGATAATTGACAGAAAGGGCAAGTGAGAATTTGGCATACCGGAAGATGTTCTGAACCTCTTGGCACGGAGCGCTCAGGAAATGCTGGTAGAGAAGAGTGCCAGGTGCCGTGGCTGCTCAGTAAATATTAATTTACCACGATGAATCTCAAGAAAGCCATGGACTCTTATTTCAGTAACTGACCCTCCCTGGCTTAACTGGCGCCAGAGCCATTGTTCAGCCACTTGTTCTTTCTGTTCCTCACCCTCAGCATCTTTTTACATGGCAGCTTAATCCCTGACCCAGGAATCGTGCTTTGTTCTTCATCACTGCCTTTTTGGCCCTCACATCCAGAGAATACTGTCATTGCTGTGACTCTGTCCCTAATGACTGTCTCAGAACTTGCTCTCCACAGATTTCTGAATCTGCCATGAATCATCAACAGTGAGTACCTCCGATGTGCCAGGCACCATTCTAGACACTTGCCACATGGATCCCACTTATAACACCCTGCGCAGTAGCTGTTTGCCCTGCGGGTAGACCTTAATCCCCCTGAGAGAGTAAGTGCTTGGTTCCAAGTCAGGTAGCCGGAAAGTGGTAGAACAAGGATGCAAAACAAGCCCAGCTGACTCTGCAGCCGGGCTCCCCTTCCTGGGTTTGCAAAACTCACTGGATTTCACCTGCTGAATCAGTCTGTACCCTCGATCGCCTAGTTCTCCAACAAAGTCCATTAGGCGGTTGGTATCCGTCGAGAGCCACCAAGCATTCAAGTCAGGTTGGCCTGTGTCTGTACACTTGAACGACAGTGTTCCATGACTGTAACTGCAGACTCACTTGGTGCTCTAATGTGGGATGTATCACTTGCAGTGGGAGGACCCGAACCTGAGAGAGGCCCATAGCCTGGGAGGTTATTAGTCATCAGAGAAACAAAAGAGATGGAGTGTGTTGGAGCAACACAGCGGAGCAGGCTTGCCAGGGACAAGGTGGCTGAGAGGAGAGGGGCTGGAGACTAAGAAGGAGGGCAGCAAGGCTGTGGGTAAAGTAAAGCGAGGACTCAATGGCTAGCTGAGGGATAAGATGGCAAAGACACAGAAAAAATCATAACTCACTGTTCAAAAGAAATAGCCTTTATGGCTTTATGTAAATATGTTAATAAAGCTTCAGGCTTTCTGGCCACACACTCAAACTGAAAGGCTTCTTCATTAGGCATATCCCCGAGCACGCAGGTGTGCTATAAGGCACAGAGCCGTTTGCTAAAACACCCTCTGCAGCAGGAGTGGTTTCACCAGCGACCACTCCTTCACTAGAAGGAGGCCAAGTCCTGGGAGGCCGAGCAGTGTGGGCAGGAATTATTTGCACAGGAGGACAAAGGGCCCTGAAGCTACGCTGGCTGGCCCTCGCCTCGGCAGCACCTGTTCCTCCAGCACACTCGGACCTTTATCACCTGACATCTGCCTGGCTGGATGGCCCCATGCTGCCTGCTGAGGAAATGGAGTTGATGAATGTCCATTTTGTGCTAGGCTTCCTGGTAGAAATGAGATATGGAATTCCTAGAGGCAAGTTACCTAGGAATCCGGCATCCACCAGGCATAACTTATTAATGAATCAGATTGATAAAGGTCAAAATGTGAAAAGCTTGGTTTACAAGACTAGAAAGGAGGATGAAAAAAGCTGTACACACGCCATGTCCTTTAGTCATAGCAGATGGTGGTGGCTTGTGGCTCACAGCTCTGCTTTGCTAAGGCCTCTGGGGCACTTCCTTCTGATGCAAGTGTGACATTGAAGAGATAGGCTGTGGACCCTCAGCCCATAGGATGTCTGAAGAGTTTCAGAGGAACCCTGTGAAGACGCTTCATGAAGCTAATCTGAATCTACCCATCTCCACTGCTAACATTCCACCTGGCTTAGAGGACAACAGACATGGTTCCAAGGATTTTGAGAAACAAAGAGGTGCTCGGACTCTTTCTCTCTCTCTCTCGCTCTCTCTCTCTTTCTTTCTATTTCTCTCTTTCTTTCTGTTTCTTTCTTTCTCTCTCTCTCTCTTTTACACCCACCCATAGATAACATCTTAAATATACCTTTAATTACATACAATTAATATGAAACTCAAAGCACCAATAGCCAAGTTCTTTGCTGTATTCCCAACACCTAGATCTAAGTCAGAACAGAGCAGTCTCTCTCTGTATCTATATATTATATATATATAAAATAAATGAACAAATGAATATTTACTATATCCCTTTGGGTTTCAAGTTCTAGTGCCCGACCTTACCAGTAGACTTTTTATTAATACCCCTAGGAAGAGACTTTAGTTGTATTTTAATTTTACAAACATTCTTTTCATGGAGACATTTAAACTCCTCTAACTCCCTACACATGGTTATATTTTTCCTGATGGCAAAATACTAAACGTAAAGTAGGACTGAAAGAATTTTTAACAACTTGTTTCTTATTTCTCACCCAAAATACCCTAATTAAAGCATCTCATTAAAAATTTTGTATTTATCCTATATTTCTCTTACTTGGATATTATTTAATAACCAAAAGACAAGTCAGCAGGGTTAGTGATGGAACAAAATCGTACCACCAAATAAAGATTTGACCTCATCCTGGATTTTTCCTTACAGATCAAATATTTTCTCTTCTCAGGCTATATTTCTGGGATGAGAATGTCCACTCTATTAAAATTCAGATTACTTGATGAACTTCAGTGCCCTTCAACAGAAGTAAAATTTCACATAGAAACACTTATTGAACAGTGGTAAGTTGGCTCTGGGTGTGGGTACATATGTACCTAAGCCTTTGAGACAGATTCAAAACCAGATCCAGTCAGTCTGCCAGAAAGTACTGATGTTCAAGGAAAAATCTCAAGATTGTTGGAAGTAGAGCCTTGCCCTCTGATAAGGCAGATGTGACACTTTAAAAGAAATCTGCTATTCTGTATTTAATTGAAGTCATAATAACAAAAATAATCAAGGACCCATGGACCTTTGTTTGAAGGATATTGGTCTGGCTGTTAAAGCACCTAGTCAGCATAAAAATAGAAAACAGAGCCTTAGTCCTGTCTTTCAAATCTTGCTGGCATCCCAGATGATAAGTAAAGGAGGGCTAGGGAAAGTTCTGTGCCTGGTAAGCATTTTTATGAGTCAATATATTTTTAAGCTTATCTCCAAGAATAAAAACCCAGTCACTTTTCTCGTAGGGATTTTTTTTTTAATATGACAAAATGTAAAGGTTTGCTAAATATGGGTGTTGAGAGTATCCAGATATTTATCATTCTCTGCATTTTCTCTTTTGGAAGCATTTCATAATAAAAAAGTGATAAAAGTATCAAAACTGCAGGAACAAAGAAAACAACCAGAACACACATTTTGGAGAGTTTACAAAGGATGCTTAATTTGCCTCTGTAGTAGTGAAAAATGTAAGACTTCTGATTCCAAGTTAGTATTTTTCAAATAATACCTGATTTCAAAATATAGATTATTTAGATGTTAAATTTGGTGACACTTTAACAAACATTAAACGAAATCAACTCCCAGGAAATCTGAAGGTCCTCCAATATGAACAAAGTGCTGACCATTCATCATATTTAACGAGGTGTATCGGAAATAGCTGAGTACTGACCTCCGCAGGGCAAATGATCCTCTTGGGGCGAGGGGCCTCTTGCTGTAACTGATATACTGCCAAATATAAAAAGAGAGAATTATAATTAAAGAGCATTAGCACATACCAACATGTCTTCAAACAGTTCCACCTAACCACCTTTCAAGAACTGCAAATTTCTCAACCAAGAAACAAAGGAGATACAGACACATTTTTAGACTAAATAAAGGCAGATCATTTAAATGGAAATTAGTCACAACGAATATAAATGGGCAAAATTGATTTTTTAAAATTCTTATAAGGACAATTTAGTGTCATAATTGTTACTGGCATTGTTCATGTTATGGCTTTCTTGGAAGACTAGATAGGACTAAAATTCTTTCGACAATTTTAAAGATGAAATTGTACTTTTGAGTACCTAGGTAGTAAGATCATGTAATAGGATTCCTGAATCTCAATGCTGATGTTTCTTGACATACCAGGGAAAGACTGGCATTAGAAGAGGAGTGGCATTCTCTGAAATGTTACAGTTATGGACAGAGACACAGCTGATTCTGTGAGTGAATGAAGCCCCAACTCATTTCTCTTTTCACGAGTTCCATTTTTGCCCTGTCCATCACCACGGATACTTATCTACTTGACTATTTCCCACCCACTGTCATTCCTTTTGCTTGGGCCCTTTAGTATCTTAAATAATAATAACTCTCTTATATCCTGTTTTAAAGACAGGCTTTCAGGCTTGGGCATGGAGGAAAGCAGGTAACTGTATACAAAAATGTAATTTATCAGAATATTATTTGTAATTTTTCAGACTATAATGAGTGATTTTCTGCTGCTCAGCTAGTTTGATTACTTCTCTTAGAGGAAAAGCTACTCTATGCAGGTACCTTGGGATTCTACTTCCATGGAAATAGAGGTTGAAAATAAACCTCCTTGATGTTATCTTCAGAATCTTGAAGAGGGAATAATTAATGTCAAATAAATCTCTGAATCATATCATAGAATACATCTATGAGAAGTTAAAAACTAGATCACATAAAGTCTTCTGGAAAATGTAATAAGAGAAGCAAAAACTTCTGGCTTATTCTTAGGTCTAAAAATTAAAAAAAGAAATTTTAACTGAAGGGCAGATGGTCACATGGAAACAGAGGTGGAAATGATGAGATGTATTTTGTACCTATGGCTCCCCAATGCCTTCAGCTCAACATGGTTATTTTCTTACCTAATTAAGGGTAGATGATTCAGCTTCCTAACAGAGAAGAAACCATCTAACCCTCATATGGATGTTTTAACGTGTCGCATTTCTAAGCTTAGGTTGCCCACACTAATGATGATGCCTGTGTCACTTAAGGACAACTGTAGCCATGTATCAGAGACAGGTCAGAGAAGGCTCCTTGTGCAGGAGGAAACATGAGGAAGAACTGGCTAAAAATAGAGAAATAGCTTTGGACATTCCACTGACTCTCCCACTAGAGCCCATGCTCTCTTTAAATCACGACAGAGTCTGCATGGAATCCTTTATTCCTCTCGAATGAGCTCCAACAGCAACTAACTGCTTTTCAGCAGGGTTTTGCTGTTAATGAGTGTAAAGGGAACCAAAGGGGGCATCTCCTAGAATCACAGAGCTTTAGAGCAATTGCAGAACCCACATCCAGAGAATCCTATCCTCTCTTCTCTTCCCATTGTCAATGCCCTCGGAAGCCAGCAGTTATATGTGGGGGGCATGGCTGGAACAGTTTTGTGAACACCGTTTTTAATGCTTCCCTCGAAGGTGGCAAAGGAAGTACAGCTGTTATGAGAGAAGCATTTTAAGCTAAGCGCACCTTTGCAATTCATATTGGCAAATATTTGAACATCTGCCGTAGAACAGATACCACAGTCAGCATTATGTGGAGGCTGTGAGGATGGAGGGGAAGAGAGAAGAGAAGGGAACCAGCATATCAGTACCTGTTATGTGGCAGGAACAATGTCTTATTGAACCTTCACAAGAGCTCCGAGGACAGAACGTATCATTACCATTCTCATATTTTATATGAGGAAATAAGTACCCAGAAGTGAAATATTTGCCCCAGACCATCCAGCTAAAATGTATCCTTTCGATTCCAAAGCCCAGGTTTATTTTTCCATGCCTCAGGGCCTTTGCACTTGCTGTGCCCTCCACCTGGATTGCACTTTCCCAAGATGTTTAGATGGCACTCCTCCCCCTTCATTCAGGTCTTCCCTGACTTGGTATAAAATTCCATGCCATCACTCCGCTACCTTTACACCATTTCACATTTCTTCACAGTACTCATCACCATTAACACGCTGTATTTGTTTATTTTGTGTGCTGTCTCCCTTGACTAATGTGTAGGCTCTTTGGGGGCAGGGACTTTGTTCTGTCCACTGTGGGACGCTCAGCGCCTAGAACAGTGCGTGGCACATAGTAGATGCTTAACGCATATTTGTATGCATTGACTCATGGGTCACAAGCCATTCCTTCAAGGACACTGATTCAGTGAGGGAGATACATGTGGAGAAACAAAACCAGGAAGGGCCAAGTGCTTTAATTAAGGGCAGAGGAGGAAGCAGTTCTTTTTACTCAGGTGGTCAGGATGGCTTCCTGAGGGGAGAAGCATGGAGCTCTTCTTGAAGAGTTAGCAGGGTGTCCACAGGTAGAGAAAAGAGAGGGCGGTACAGATAGAGGAAAGAGCCCCACCAGTAAAAGGGAATGACGTGCTGATTGGTCAGTGAGAGTCCAGTGTGCCCGGGGCAGATGTGGGAGGAGGCCATGTGGGACTGAACCTTGAAGGTCATGGTAGGAAGCATGGACGTTCTTCTGTCGACAATGGGGGAACAGTGACGTGTTTTGAGCAGGGAGGTGACATGATCTGGTCTGTTTCAGAATAATGACAATAAGGATAAGACTGTTCAGAAAAATAGAAGTTCTCATTTTCTGGAGACCTACTGTGTGCCAGACACCTTATCTACATTTCCTCATTTACTCCTCCCAACAAACCTCCAAGGTAACTGTTATTCTCCACCTCAGTGACAAAGTAGTGGAGACGTCAAGCTGTGAAGGAGCTCAAGGTCACACAGATAATATGATGAAATCAAGATTTAAGGCCTGATTTCCAGGTCCCAAGGTCTATATTTTTCAGCCTCACCAGTGGTTCCCTAAAGCAGATGGTGGAGAGGTCCCAAGTGGGGCTGCTTGCATTAGAATCTTTGAAGAGCTAAAATATAAATTATATAATTATAAAATACAGATTTTCAGACACCATCGTCTCTGGCCATGCTCACTCTGCCAGCCTGGCAAGGGGCCCCGAAATATGTTCTTTTTAAAAGTCTTTGGGAGATTCCAACACACAGTCAGGAGCGGGGGCCACTGCCCTTTGCTTCACTGAAGGAACGATCGGAGGGGGATCCTTGGAGGCAGGGAAGCAAAAAAGAATTGTATTTTAGTTGTATGTAAAGGAGATCCTGAAAGTACGAGTTAGGACAACACTAAGAGGAGGTGAGTTGATTGCAGAGGGGGATAGCCAGGGCTGGATTACAAATTGAATGGAGGAAAGGGCCTTGAATGCTTGAAAGATTGAGACGCCATTAACAATCACAGAGGTTACAGGAGAAGGAATGTAAGGGACAGTTCCTCTCCTGTGTCAACAGGCTAAAGCCCTTAGCTGTATCCTCTGAGTAAAGAGATACATGGTCATTCACCAGTCTTACAACTGGAAATAGCCCCAGCTAGGAGTAACTTTGGTGGGGGAGTCGCTGAAAAACCCTCAAGCCAGGGGTGCCACCTCTCCTTGCTGGTCTCTGGGCAGCACACATCATTAATCAATCATTATTTTTCAGTGAGCCAGTCTCAGGATCTACAAAATCTGCTCAGTGCTGTTCCAAGCAATAGAAATTGACAAAGCCTGTTTGCCACCTGAATAATATGTCTCTATAAAGATAATGAGATGACAACCAATTGCCATGGCAGCCACAGAAAAAAATGGGGCCCTAGACTCTATCTCAGCTTCAGCCCCAGTCCCTCATTTTCAAGGTTGGCTATAACGAAACAAACATCCATGAGGCCCATTTAATATAACTGAAACATGTCACATAATCTTGAAAATGTCGTTTCTTGAATTTTCTTTGTTCAACAAACCCACGTCACAAGCAAAATGCAATAACAAATGTCGCTGCTTGGGTGATTCTGTGTGCTAAGGGGCGAGATGATGGACTGTGCTTCTGCGGCAATGCTCCAAATCTGTCCCAGGCACTCCCCAGCCCTGGGTCCTTGCAGCACAAGAGAGAATTCTTATTCTGGAATAAGCTGTTAGGCAGGGGGATGGGGTGGGGATGGTCACTAGGGAACGTGGAGGTAAGAGAAGGGGATTCCCTGCTCCCCAGGAAACCTGAAGCAGACTGAGAAATCAAGAGCTCACTGAGAGAGTGTTTTATTTTTTTCTTCAGTAAGAAAACTCGGCTCATCCTCTGGTAACACAACTCCATGGAGGCCGAGTGAAAGCCCTGGCCTGGGTGATGCTAAGCCCAGTCCAAACCCGTCAGCTACTAAGAGACCCTGCAGGGATGTCCTCTAACAGCCACTTATCACTTAAGAGGGCATGTGGATCCAGGAGCCAAACCTGGCCGCTTGGCTGTGACACTGACCCAGCACCACCCCACTCACTGCCCATGTCTTCCCAGTTTTCATGGGAAAAAACTTACGGGTGTGAGTAAGAAATAGCAGGGGCTTTCAATGGCCTCTTGGCTGAGCCCCACTTCCAGGCAACTGTGTGCAGGTCTTGTCTTGCGAACAGAATGTCCAGTCTTACTGGGGATGGAGTTCTCCTCTTGTCCCATGGCACAGTGAAAAGCCTGAGGATGAGGCTGTGTAGACTTGAACCAGGGGGTCTCAGGCCTAAGTGTGTATAAGAAGCACCTGTGGGCTGTGATAAATTGCAGATCCCCCCACTCTTCCGATTCAGAAATCTGGCGTCAGGCTGAGGTTATTAATAATAATATTTATTAATAATTAATAAATAATATTTATTAATAATAATAGTTATTATAACTATTCTCCCCAGGTGACTCTGATGCAGGGGGCCTATGGATCAGAATTCTGAGGTTCTAAACTCCTCTTTAGAAAAACAGGCACAAGCTGTGACTGCCTGACCTGCTGCCCAGGAGAGTCTCTGGGGAGAGATGTTGGCCACAGCATCTTCTGCTTAATTGGCACTTGGCCTGTTAAACAATAACATCTTCCAGAGTGTACCCATGGTGGCTGGCTTTTAAACTCATCTGCTTAGGTCATAGTTCTGGCTTAAAGTTTAGAATGTGGCTCTACTATTTTTAAAGTAAACTTGAAAATAGCTTTTTTTTAAGAATTGAAACCAAATACATTTCACCAATGTTTTGGGGTTTGGTCTTGCATATTAAGGACTAGATGTAGATATATGATACTTTGGGACAAGATTATTCTTACCAAATAATCAGCTCAGGAAGTGATAGCATTGGCTTCTAAGAAAGAAAGGGGAGCAGGAAAGGCAGGAACTTAAGGGACTTCACGTGGCATCACTGTTCTTTGAGTCAAGATGGAGTCTTATCCATCCTTGCGGTCCCACAGCTCAAAGCACACTGCCTGGTCTAAGGCAAAGACTTAATATGCATTTGTTGAATGAATAAATTAATAAGCAATCTACTTTATAGAAAATATTTAGAGAGTTGATTTCTAAGGTTCCTTATTCTTCTAAATTTCTAAATCAGACATTCATTGGTTGCCTTCTAGGCATCCATTTCCATCTTCCCCATTTTAACGGTACTCCAAAGTTTCCAGTCACTCCTATGTAATCCCTCCTGAGTTCCAGTGGTGAGCCCTGATGGGTTTAGGGCAGTTAGTATATCTCAACTCTCTGACCACAGTGATGGAGTCAGGGTTGGGAACCCATGTCAAATAGGGCTGAGACTCAATTCTAAGACTTCTGCTTGCAGTAGACTGTCCTTCTGCCTGTTGCTCTTAAATGTGGATGTGGTAGCCCTGGTGCTATTGGTAGCTCTCTGGGGGTTACAAGAGAAAAGCCTACTAACAGTGGAGACAAACCTAGGAAAGTAGAGCCAAGAAAGGAAGAGGTACACATTGGGTTCTAGTAATGTCATTTGAGTTGCTGGACCAAGTCATGCCTGAAGCCAGTGCCTCTAGACTTTTTGCTTATGTCAATCAATGCGCTTGAGAGGAACATTCTGTTACTTGCACGTAAGAGCATTGCAATTAGCATTAAAATTTAAAAACAGCTTCTTAAAGTGGATCATTATGAGGCAGAATAATTTTCTTTTAGGAATAACGTTATAATTGGGACTAAGGCTTCATAATAAGAATCTGATATCAAATAAGTCAGTGTTAACAGCCAACAATAGGTGATGGATGAAAGCAAAGACATATCTATATACTCCTATAATCATTGTAAACAATCAGTTTTCAAACCAAGTCCTATAATATGGCAAAAAGGAACTACATCTGGTAAATGTATGAGAAATTTCAAAGTACCGAATAAATGCCAAAGCTGGAAAATTAAGTGTGTGATGGGCAAGTATGGATTCCATAGATGATATGTTAATGAGTTTGACATCAACAAGTAAAATTAATCTCTGAAAGGATGGTCTGTGAGTATTTCAAAGAGAAACAACTTGGTGATTCCTGAGGTTCGGAATGGGTTTACCAACAGGTTATTTAAAAACAAACAAATTTCATATTCTGATAGGTTTGTTGGATTTTCAGATAAGGAAAATACTATTGTTTTAACATACTTGGATATTAACATGTATCTCATGAAGTTTTTCAAGGCCCTCGGATTTCTTCTCCTTATTTATCCTTCAAGACCCACATGCAAATTTAACCTCTTTTATAAAGTCTTCTCTAATCCCAGGAGGTAGAGGAGCAGCATATTGTTGCTTCAGTCCATCTGCATGGTAACTGGTTACATCTGTCTCCCTTTCTAGACTGTAAATTGGAGGAAAGTATGGGCCACATTTTAGCTGCTGTTGATTCCTAAAGCTTATCCTAATGCTTATAATGTATGTCTGCTGAAAGACCAAATGAGTAGATGATAAACTTGGGAATAAGAGGGAGTAGCATGAGCTTGGTAATGATATTGTTAGATGAGTTTATAGTAGTCCAACACCCTAACTCAAAGAATTAATGGACTCAGGACAACCAAAAGAGAGTGCTTTCTCAGTAGTACCCTGTGGATCTTCGATCAACCTGTTTTTGATGCCGTGGGTGGCCCTGCTGTTGGCATACTCCCTTCAGTTGTAGAGTTCTGCATCACTAGAGACCCTCAAATACAGCCTGGATGACTATTAGTTGAGTATAATAAAGAGGAACTTCATATATGTCATTAGGTTTGTATTAAATGGACTCAACTATCCCTTCTGCATCTAAAGTTTTATGATCCTAGAGCAAATTAAGCACACGCACACACACAACTTGCTTAGATCAAAAAATCAAACTTAAAACCAATATACTCTGGTAAAATTGATATTGGAACATGTAATTAACAACACCTTTTCTGGTTTCCTTAGGACATAAAAGTGCTTTTAAGGGATACACTGGGTGGCCCAAGGTCTCTTAGAAAAAGTGAAATGAATTTGAGCCAGTGCCATCTTCTCGCTTCAGTAAAGCTCTCTGCGGTGGCATTCACTCAACAAATATTTATTGCGTAGTTAACGTACGCAAGGCTGTGTGTAAGGCAGTGCAAGGAACAGTGAGTCACGGGACCCCCAATACCCTCACTACAGATATTTCGTTGATTTACTGCCAGAGCGCTTCACACTCCATTAGGAAACAAACAAACAAAACCATCCAATTACTTAGTCATTAGCATTGCCTTTTAAAACAGAAGATCAGAATGCATAACATTAGATTGGAAGGGCCCTTAGAGACCCAGAACCACCCCTTTATTTCACAGATGGAAGAACAGACTCATGTAATAAAGAACGAGGTGCCTCTCTATATGCTGAAATAGGAAGATAAAAACAAGGTATTTGCGAAGTGAAACAAGCAAGTTGAAGGACACCGGGTACAGCATAAACCCATTTTTACAAAAGGGAACAACAACAAACTATTAGGCATGTGTATTTTAAACACTTGGAAAGATATGCTTTCCAAAATTGACAGGGTCAGTGACTGGAAAAGAGGAGTGGAATATGGGGTGAGAACTGGTATGTGGCCTATGGGAAATTTTTGCTCCCAGCTTTATGTATTTCTCTACTGTTTGTCTTTTATGTAGCTTTGTATTGCTTTTGTAACAAATATGTACATACACAGGTATATGCATATGTGTGTCTGTGTGTATGTATATACTTATCTATATACTTATGTATACAATTTTAAATAGAAAGAAAAAAAGATTGGCAACTTGCAGCCTGTCAGTCTGGCTTGCTTCTGGGCTCCACTCTGAATGCCACTCCAAGGTTTCTCATAAAACGTCTGCCAAGTTACTGAACCCCTCTGAGCTGTGGTTTCTTTGTACGTGAAACAGGGATAAGGGTGGTACTGGTCGCTTAGGGCTGTGGTGCGATTTGCGACTTGAGGCACAGAGCTAGCGTGGTGGCTGGCACACTCCAGGTCTCAACAGGCGGTAGAAACAAGGGGAATGGCAATAATGATAGAAATAATTATTCTTATTATTGCTGTCTAGAAGCAGAGCCTGAATGAGAGCCTGTTCCCCTGGCTCTCAGCACAGTGGGCTCCCCACACCACACTCCTCCCCTCTGTCACTGGAGAATTACTTAGTCAGGAGGATGATACTAAGGAAACAGAAAACCAGCTTGAGGTGATGACAAGTGCCTGCCTTCATGAGGGGAGACGGATTGATGATCGATGATCAGATAATGATCTCTGTTTCTAAGGAGTCACCCTTAGTGACCAAACATTATCCATTGCTATCTGTTAATTTTTCTGTGGTAAATGTCATTTGATATTACAGCTTTAAGATGAACAGCCAGGAACATAATTCATGGAAGTCAACACACTTACCCTTGCTGACCAACTGTGAATAAAAAAGAGGAAGGAAGGATGGAAAGAAGGAAGGAAGGAAGACAAGGAAAGTCCCAAAGAAAGGTAGAGAGTCAGAATGTCCATCTTTTTTTTCCCTAAGCATTTCCCTAAGCGGGTCACAGGCAGCTGGCTCTCCGAGGTCCTGGCCAGGGGACAGGGCTCTTCCAGTTCTCTCTGACCAATATCTTTCCTTAGCAGAGAAAGAGACATTTGGGTTTGCAGTGCTGTGATGCGAGAGTTTGTGTGCACTAAATCAACAGCAAAAATTGTTCAAAAGGCAGGCCGACTAAAGACTTCTGAGGAGATTATGATTTTAGGTACTCACAGTAGGATTTCCATATCGGAGGCTGGTATTCTTCAGCATCTAGAATAAAAAGAAAGAAAGCAATCCGTCAGCTTGAACATCAAACTGTCAACTTGTGTCTTCTCTGGAGGAACAACTGTCTGTCAGCAGTACTTGCTTTCTGGTCCTGGGGGCCTCTCAGCTCATTTACGGGACAGTTCCAGGCATGAGGGGAGAAGTGTATATGGCAACCCTTGTGGATCCAACACCACTTTCTTCATGTCACTTACCATGACAGAATCAATTGCTTAACCATTTTCATAGAGCCCAGTAAATCAAAAAAGATTTTTAAAGCAATTAACTTGATTGTACCCTCCAGTAATCCTTTCAAACAGTATTTACTTAACTTGGCATAATAAACATATAATTTATCTCACAGATTCCAGTCAGACCTTTAGCCCATTTATCAAGACTCGAGGGCAAGACACAAAGTGGCAAGTATGTAATATTAAATCTGTTGAAGTTGTACGACTCAACCAACTGAACTCCTGGGTCTGACAGCTGAGACACTGATGATTCAATTGGAATCGCATTATATCCTTGAATTTACTCCAGTTTGTGACTTAGGAAATTTCCAGAAAACCTCTCAGCAATCAGTGTCAGAGTGAAAGAGTTACAACAAAATGGAGAGGACGAAATTGTTATTCATCAATCTAGAAAGCAGACGATGGAGAAAATCTGCTTGTTCAGTCAACTCAACAATCCCAGTGCTGACAGCTGAATTTATAATTTTGACGGAGTTATTAGAGTCCTCCTGAGCTCATAGCTAAGGTCTTGGTAAAACATACTCTAGCTTAAGCAGCCAGAGGGAAAAATCCTTTTCCCCGACTCATAGAATGTTAAGCTGGGGAAGCTTTAAGAGTTCTCTAATTCAGTGCTTTTTGATAAGGAAACTCTGTTTTTGTCATCCTGCACGTCTATGGCATCCCACACCCATCCTTATGCTGCCTTTGTCCTTGTGCTACTGTCACATACTACTTTCATGCAAAGGAACAGAAATTTTCTGATCTCATGCAGTAAGATAGTTTGAGAATTTTTCCCCTCCTGAGAAACAAATATACTTACTATAAATAAAAAGTAACTCAAGAGTGGTGAACTTCCCCAAATCCTACTCAATTACAGTTATGTAGCTTAAATTAAGTTCTTTCACAATTCATACTTGCTTTCTGGGGCCCATCCTATCACAGAGGCAACTAAACACCTCCTAAGATAGTTTCATACAAATGCATCTGGATTCTTAGGCTTGCATCGTCAGGAACCTACCTACAGATAATCAGCCACATAGGCACACACACAAATACAGTGTACTAATAATGGTTTATGTTGTTATTCAAACCTAGTTTGCTAAATAACAGTGAAGCTCTTAATTCTTTTGTCAAAGTAGACAATGTAATAGTGAGCTTTTAACCTAAAGAAGCAATTAATTTCATCTTATATGTGACACAGACCAATTTTAATAGGTTAAGATGAGTGTTTGTTTATAATAACATTCAAATAAAATAAATCATGTTGCCGAGTTTACAACAAAATTTTAGAACCATCCATACAATACCATCTCACCAGAAAAACCAGGTCCTGAATGTTAAAATATTGATGACACCTTCAAAAATATTTTTCAAATATAAAGATTAATATGCATGCGCGCGCGTGCACGCGCTCACACACACACACACACACACCACACACACACACACACACATACCAGACTGCATGGAAGTATGAATCCCTGAGATGTCATCTACCCAAAGCTGTCTTGTTATTTTGGATGAGATTTACTCTATAAGGTAAGTACAACCCCCAGACCAAGAAGTTGTCAAGAATATTCAGAACCTAGAGTGCAGCTTTCTACATAGTCAGGGAAGTTCCCCCCAAAATAAACAGTCTCCTTAATGCAGGTTTTCAAACATAGCTCAGATGCTCAACTTGGATTTCCTAAGGTCTTCTTACCTAAAGTCAGAAGTTTGGATTAGATGGTCTCTCACTGTTCATTTCAGTCTTGCTCTGTGAAAAACCTAGAATTTTGATTCATCTGAAATGCTGGCTCCTAACCTATAAACTTTCATTTAGGCTTCCCTGCACATAAACACCTTATCCCCTTCTGGTTGCTTCTTGTTGGCAACTGCACATAGAGGTAAAGAAAGCCATCCACAGAGACGGGAGATCACAATGCTCCCTTGCTTAAAATCCTCCAATGTCTCCCATCTGCACTTGGAATAAAATACAAACATTATACTGTGGCCTCCAAGGCCCTGTGTCCTCTGGTCCCTGGCCTTCTCCTCACTCCATTGCAGGCACTGCCACCCTTTTCATGTATCATCCAGCCATATTGGCCTTCTCTCTCTTCCTAGAACAAGCCAAGTTCTTCTGAGCCCCTGGCCTTGGCTCCTGTGGACCCTCCATGTAAGAACTCTCCTCCAATAGAGCTTTGCATGGCTGACTTGCTCTGTCATGCAGGGCTCAGCTCAAATGTCACCTCCCACGGGCCACCCCTGCCAATCCTGTGTAAAGCAGCCTTCCCCCAACCCCACTCACTCTCCTTCACAGCCACTTATTATTACCATCTGAAATTATTTATTGATTCGTTGGCTTGTTATTACTGGGCTCATCCCACTATTAGCCAAACTCCATACAAGCAGAAATTTTGCCTCGTTCACTTAGGTCTCATCGGCCCTTAGAAGGGTGCCTGACATAATAGACATTCAAACAGCACGTGTTAAATAAATGAACAAACTCTCAGGGTTCATATCTTACCTCTGACAACTACTGGCTGAATAACGAGAAGCATGTTACTCAACTTCTTTTAAGAGCCTCTCAAAACTTATCTTTATAAAACAGAAAAATAAATGTACCGACCTCAGAACCGATCTCTTAGGGCTATTGTGTCAATTAAATGAGATAATATATATAAAGTTCTTGGGACTGTGCCTGGCAAATAGCAAGTTCTCCATGAAGCCCCACTAATATTGTCATTGTGCTGTTGTCACTGTTATATCACCCGGTCCTGGTTCTTCCCAGGTGAGCTCAGGCTCTTGTCTTCTCTCGCTTGGCCACAGCCAGTGACTATCTCCGTTCTTGCCCCCAGACCTGGAGCCTGTAACTAAGTTCCACTGCTGTTGTCATGGAAGGTTTTCCTTTCTCATAAACGCATTCAAAGTGAGAGGCCATTTGTCACGCTTCAGTGGAACAACTATAACTACCTTGGTCTTAGGGATTTGTTTCACGAGCCACTAAAGCAGACTGTCAGGAGGCCTTGGCCAAGAGACAAGGCACAAAACATTTTTATTATGTCGACAGGAACCTTTAGCCGCGTCCAACATGGCCCCGCCAACATCACATTTGTCCCAGTTTCACACAATATTTTTTAAAAATCTGCTTTACTCTTGGATAGCCTGACACCGTATTTTTTTTTTAAACCTGGAATAGGTTTTCTAGATCATTTAGTTCACCTTCCTCATTTAGCAAATGAGGAACATGAAATGAGAAAGATGAAGTGGCTTTCTCAAGGTCATAAAACAAGCGGGAGGCAGAGGTGGGATCAGAGCAGGGAGCTCTGCCCTCCAGCCTCTGACACACTGTCATCCTTACCAGGCAGTCCATCCTACTTTACAGACTAACATCAGGAAAAAAGTTATATAACAGATTTGTTACTGTAATTCTTGTGACGCTCGGAAGAAAAAAATAAAATAGAGAAAAGAAAGAAAATCAGTTGTATGAGGCAGGCAATGATAAACATCATATGATACCACTTATATGTGGAATCTAATAAAATGATACAAGTGAGCTTATTTACAAAACAGAAACATACTCATAGACTTATAAAACAAACTTAGCGTTACCAAAGGGGAAAGTTCGGGGGGGGATAAATTAGGAGGCTGGGATTAACATATACACACTACTGTATATAAAATAGATAAACAACGAGGACCTACTGTATAGCACAGGGAACTGTATTCAGTACTTTGTAATAAACTATATGGGAGAGGAATCTGGAAAAGAATAGATATACGTATATGTATAACTGAATCACTTTGCTGTACACCCGAAACTAACACAACACTGTAAATCAACTGTACTCCAATATAAAGTAAAAATTTTTAAAAAACTGACATCAAGTCAAATGGTGGGACTGTATTCCACTAATACACATACCCCATCTAATAGTTAAAGTCCAGGAGATATAAGATACAGGAAGTGCTGACAACAAAAGGCATTATGCTTTGGGGAAGGGTATTATTTTGTTAAACATTTTAGAGAGATGGGTATAAGGCAGAAGGATGGAGGAGGAAGTAGAACAGAAGAAGCTCCATGTTCTAAGGAAAAGACTATCATTGAACCCAAATGGACAGTGATACATTATTCGAAAGGAACAATGAATTATAAAGGTCAAAGAGGCTTAGAAAATAAATTGCTTAAAAATGTTGACTAATATGTATCCAAACTTTAAAAAATGTGTAAACTTTTTGACTCAGCAATTCTATTCATGGGAATTCAGCCTAAAGCAGTAATTGAACATGTGTACAAAGATGAATGTTTGAACAAAGTGTTCATTGCTGCTTTGTGTATAACAGTGAATCTAACATCCCAGAAAGAAGGGAAGGGTTAAATAAATTACCATCTACTATAGCCATGAAAATGATGGCATGGGTCAGGGCTCTGTGGTCCAGAGCACGGCCTCTAGAGCTAGACTATCTAGGTTCAAAACGTAGCTCTGTCACTTACTAGCTGTGTTACCTCAGGCAAATTATCTCACCTCTCTGTGCTTCAGTTTTTCAATTTACAAAATGGGAGTAATATTACTACCCAACATACAGCCATGTTTTGAAGATAGGATGGGTTGTCTAGCATGTAGTAAACTCTATCTTTGTTGTTATTATTATCTTTCCTTAATGACATAGGAAAATATTCATGCTACATTATGAACTAAACAAATCAGGTTACAAAACAATTTAACAAATATGATCCCATTTTAAGGAAAAGATAAATATTTATATACATAGAAACGATCTACAAGGCTATAAACCCAATTATTAACATTTGCTATTCCTGATAGTGAAAATATAGGCAATTTCTAGTTTTCTCTTGTTTTGCTCAGCTGCATTTCCTAATTTTCTGTTCATATTGCTTGTATAAAAATTAACATGAATGAGAAATAAATTCATGGGAGCGCTAGGTGGTTTCTCTTTTTGAACATGCTGTCTAAATAAATCACCACCTTGAAAATAAAGCAGAAGCAAAAAGACCCAATAAAAAATAGTCCCTATAATAACACATGCAGCATGTACAGTATTAGCCCAGGAGAGCTAAGGGTGAAGTCAAAGGAAAAGAGACCAGGGCTTCTGCAGTAAAAAGCCAAGCCCAATTCCCTTGGCCCTCTTAAAAATCCTGTGAAACAGATATTAATGGGCAATTCTAAGCAGGCTGGGAAGCAGGTATCTCTGCTCATTGAAGAGGGAGGGAAAAGGGAAAAAAAGATATAGATGCTTAGAAAACAACCAAAACCTTGCAAAAATAGGTAATAAAACCACACAAATGAAACAATCTATAAAGACTGGAACATATGAAACAAAAAGAACAGAAAAAAGAAAGAGAAGCTTGTTTGAGGGGCCTGGAGGTACAGGTTAAAAAAGGGAAGTTTGGGGGAGAATGCATACGTCTATATGTGTGGCTGAGTCGCTTTGCTGTGCACCTGAAACTATCACAACATTGTTAATCGGCTGTACCTCAATATAACATAAAAAGTTAAAAAAAAAACCTTAGAAACAATTTTGAAAAAACCTTACGTGCTGAAGTAGTTAAACCCTGAAAAGATAGCGCTGCCATTCTGAACTGTTGGGGAGGATGAGGAATTCTGGGATCAGCATATGGAAAGCTCTTCCATGTGTGAGGCCCAAGGAGAGGGAGGCGGGCGATAGAGAGCATGTGTCATAAAAAGTCATCTTTCTAGATCAAAAGCACGACAAAAATAATTTGTCTGTTAAAATACACAGCATGTTGCAAAGCAGAAAAATTAAAAAATGTATATTTTAGAAAGTTCCTAACCTCAGAAAAAAGCACCATAAACGCGAATCCTTCCAGATTTTGTCTTGTAAAAGGCTAGAATAAAAATTTATAGGGGCAGGCTTCCCTGGTGGCGCAGTGGTTGAGAGTCCGCCTGCCGATGCAGGGGACACGGGTCCATGCCCCGGTCCGGGAAGATCTCACATGCCGCGGAGCGGCTGGGCCCATGAGCCATGGCTGCTGAGCCTGCGTGTCTGGAGCCTGTGCTCCGCAACGGGAGAGGCCACAACAGTGAGAGGCCCATGTACCGCAAAAAAAAAAAAAAAAAAAAAAAAAAAAATTTACAAAAATGGTCTCATATCATATATAGTGTCCTGCAATTTGCTTTTGAACTTAATGATATTTCTTAGGCATTTTTTCCATGTACATATAGATCTGTGGCTTACTTTTTTAAAACTGTGGGTTGGTTTTCCACTATATCTGTGTACCAGAATACCAAAATGCATTTAATTCACTTATGTAAACATTTCCAATTGATGGACATTTAAGTTATTTTCAATATTTTGAAACAATGCTTCAATGATAGGCTATACACGTAGTTTATATTCTGGGAAGTTGAACTGCTGGGTGATGGGTGTATTTCTGATTTTCAAAGCTATTGTGAAAATGGCCTTCAAAAAGATGTATCAATTGGAACTCTCAATCATGTGTGAAAGAATGCCCATTTCCCCACACCCTCACCAAACACTGGAGGTTATCAATATACATTTTAATTTTTGATGCCTTTTATACTCAATTAGAAAAAATATACAAATGAAACTAAGTACATTTGTATGGAAGCAAATGGCTGCACAGAACGCTCCTGGGAATGAACCTGTGGAAACATATGGCCAAGGAGTAAGGCAAAAACACGCTAATCCCCCAAGTTTTGGTGGCTGCAGCTGGAAGGCTATATTCTTCCAAGCATTTTTAGCTCCAGAAATATGTTGATTTGATGGAATCACCTGAGGAGCAAGTGTAAAGGAATTTGGGGACTGATTAATGAAGAAAAATTAGAGAACACCATGTGCTACACTTGGGCAAGTGACAACCAGAGAGGAAATACCTGTAAACATCAAGGAGAGCCAGATTCTTTTGCTTGGCTCAGTGGAGGATGTCTAGACTCACAGAAAAACACATGCAGGGGCTTTGGAAAATGAGAGTGAAAGATTCACCAATTTTGAGAATGATCTACCAAGGAAATTGGAGATGACCCACCCTTAAGGATATTTCAAGCAAAGCTGCCTACACTGCATCAGGAGGATGATTTGGGAAATAGAGGGTGGAAGGATTGGGTCCCTCCCTCTGCCATCCCCTCTCCCAGAAGAGCCAGGTCTCTGCTGTCACTTTTGATTTATTGATGCACACATTTGAAAATGGGCTGCAGTTCATGGGCTTTTTCCAGGGAAGTTGGGTGGAAACAGGTTTTTCAATCAGCCACGGGACAGCTTCACAATGAGATGACAGTTTGGAATTTGTTGGGCTTAATGGGCACAGAATGGGTTGGGATCCAAACGAAAGTAAACAACGACAGCCCAAGGAGTATGCTTCGTTTGTGTACATGCCGCAACATATCCTCGACACACACACACACGATGCCTAGGCTTGGGTCTTCGGAAGCGTGTGAGGGGCCACAGTGTGCAGCCTGCGGCTGTGGTCTTGTCAGGCCATTCCAGCCCAACAGCGCCATGCCTGAGCGGTGAGATGACCTGGAGATCATCCTAACTGCTGCGAGGCATTGAGATGTCAAGGCTATTATGGAGCTTTCTTTCTGTCACATTGGCTAAGGTATACAGAAATGTGTTCTAACACTTGTCACCTGTCCAGGCCCCCGGCATTCCCCTGAGAAACAAGACATCCATGTATTCTCTTTGGGAACTGCTGCTTGGGTAAGGAATGCAGCCCTGGTGTGCATCTGACTGTTGCTCTCGTTTCAGGGATTTTTGTAACTGATTTAGTCCTAATTGCAGAGAACAGTTAGTAAGACATATTCCAGAAATTACTGCTGGGCCCCAAGGCCAAGGCTAAACTGAGATTTTCTAAAGATGATGAAGCCAACCATCGAGGGCCTTGGGCTGGAGTCTGTGGTCACTAGAGGGCACTGAGGCCACACGGAGCTTCTGTCTGGGCCACTTATTCTGTATGTAGAGGCATGATGAGTTTCTCCTATTCAACAGGTATTTATTGAATAAATACAGTGAGGCAGGCCCTGGGAACGCCTCAGTGAACAAGGCAGGTAGGGCTTCAAGCTCTGCGTGACCTGGCCCCTGGCCACCTCTCCCAGGTCATCTCATTTGTCTCCTCTCTTGCCCACTATACCTCAGCTACTCTGGCCTTTCTTTTTTTTTTTTTTTCCATTTTTATTGAAGTATAGTTGATTTACAATGTTGTGTTCATTACTGCCATACAGCAAAGTGGTTCAATTATACATATATATATGTATATATACGTTTTTTAAAAACATTCTTTTCCACTATGGTTTATCATAGAATATTGAATATAGTTCTCTGTGCTGTACAGTAGAACCTTGTTGTTTCAGCCTTAGAGATGTTACACAGCCTTAGAGATGTTACACAGTGTACAGTCTCTTCCCTCTGATTTATACATGGCTGGCTTCATTATCATTTGGATCTCAGCTTAAATGTTCTGGCTCCCCAGAGACATCTTCCTGTACCATTCAACCTAAAGCTGTGTCTTGGATACCTTTTAAAATTATCTGCTGAGCCTTTTCACTATCTGATTTTTTTTTTTTTTTTTTTACTATGTGCTTGTGTATTTCTTTGTTTGTAGACAGCACTAGACAGGCTAGACAGCACTTATGAGAGCAAGAACCTCATTTATCTTGTTCTCCGAAGTCTGGGTCACCCTTAGCTTATCAAGAACCTCTGATGAATTTTAAAAGGTGCCCCTTTCAGGCAGGTGCGTGGCTTGGTCACTGGACAGCACCTGTGTGTAAAGAATATGCTTCCTTTGGGAGACACAGCCCTGAGTTAGGGCACAGGCCTGGTGAGGGGAGTCCAGACTGGGTTCAGCCCTAACCCATCCCCTCAGCTGGGCACTAACAGCATGACTGGAACAGCCCTGACTCTTGTATTCAGGAGGTAGTAGCTTCTCAATAAAGAGTTGGTTAAGTGAAAGGCAGATTTGTTGCCTTCCTGTTGAGGGATACAAACAAATAAGGAGGCAATCCAATAGCAAGAGGATATATAAAGGAGTATCTAGCAGAACTTCCTAACCTTCAGAAGGCTGAATGGGGCCTGGGCCAGTTACATCTGGTTTCGAGCAGCTCTGTCCAGGGCTCCTTCAAGAATTGTCCCAGAAAAGTGGAGTCTAACAGCAAGACCTAGGGTCCCCAAAGGCTGAGAGAATTATAAGTAACTTAGTACCATTGCCATTAAGCCTAGTCAAGGAGGTACGCTATCACCCAGATAGCTACTTACAGCAGCCCACGGCAAGGAGTGCCTTTGTGAACAAATGGGCTCACGGATCATGACTAGTAGACCAAGGTGTGGCCTGTCAGGACGAAAGGCAAGACAGAACATGGTGCTGAGAGCTAGAAGTGGTTCAGCCTGCTGGCTGAAGCAGAGAGACCATGGTGTGTGTGTGTGGGACGGGTGTGTGTGTGTTGTGTGTAGGTTTCAGAATGGCTAGGAATGAAATTAGAGAGGCACGCAGGGGCCAGATAATGAAGGGCTTTTAAAACCATGCTAAGGGCTTACCTTTGTTCTAGAAGGAAGGGGAAATATGCACAAGGAGGATACAGCATCCAGTTTGCATTTTAGAAAGATCACTCCAACCGCAGTGTGAAATCAGACTGGAGGAAGAGAAGACAGGAGGGATGGAAGATAAGGGGGGTGAAGACCAATCAGGGAGCTGGGTAGTAACCTACGCAGCTGACACTAGTGGTTGGAACTCAAACGGTGTCAGTGGAGATGGAGAAAATGGAATGGGTTTGGAAGATGTTGAGAAGACAGAATCTACAGGACTTGGTGATAAATTGGATGTAAACAGAAAAGGAGAGGAGGAAACATGGCTTCTGGTGGAAGAAGATGAATGGTTTTTGGCATAAGGAACTGGATGGATAGTGATGCCATTCACAGAAACAGGCCAGACCAGAGGAGGAGCAGGTTGGGCAGATGGTGATGCACTCGGCTTTTCCCTGTTGGAAAGAAACGTCTATGGGACAGCCAAGTGAGCATATCTAAGGGGCTACGAGTTTAGAAGAGAGATCTAGGCAAGAGATCTAGAAACGGAAGCCCCAACATACAGATGGCGACTACAGCCCCTAAAGTGGTTGACACACAAGGCCTTGGACAGAACCCCCCGGGAACATCAACATTTAAGGGATAAGCAGAAGAGGAGAGTAAGTAGAGACCCGAGAGATAAGAGAGAAACCATGAGAGGGGGTGACGTGAAAGGCAAGACAAGGAAGATTTTAAAAGGGAGAAGTGGTTAAGTGTATCAGAAGCTGTTCACATGAGACAAGCATGAGGAGGACCCACTGCTTTAGCAACAAGAGGTTTATGATGACCTCGCAATGGAGTGTGGGCAGAAGCCACAGTTAAAGAAGATGAAGGGTGAATGGAAGTTGAGAAAACTGAACTTGTGAGTATGAACAACTCTTTTGGGAGATGTGGCAGTGACATGGAGTTGAACATCTCTTTCCAATAAAGGGGGATGGGGATCAAGAGAGATAAAAGATATAGGAGCTTTAATTCGGATATCATTGTCATTACCTCTTGCCCGTGTCCCTGGTCTCCCTTTCCTCCAGGGCCTTCTCCCTACTTCCTGGTCCTAAGTTTCTATAACATGCAGGTTCCTCCCAGCATGATGGAGCTGCTTTCCTGGTGGATAACTTCCTCCTTTAAAATTCACATACTTCCTCCTCTGCTGTTTCTTTAGAGACAACCCCACACTCACTACTTCCATTCAGTCTGGAAGCCTCTCTTCTCCCCCAGCCCCCAACATTCTCCCTTCCAGCATTTGCCTGCCTCTTCACAAATTCTTTTCATCAGAGGAATGTCTTCCTGGCTTTCCTCCAGAAGCCAGGCATTCATTTATTCATCCAACAAATATTTACCTAGAACTTACAGACTACTTGGCACAAAATACTGCACGAGGCACTGGTGTAGCTATAAAGGCAGGATGCAGAATCTAATCACGAGAAATCAGAAGATGAAATAAAGACATCAGCTCATTCACTCAACAAGCACTGCCTGCTGGGCATCCAACTTCTGGCCACACGTGCATTGTAACCAAAGCATAAGGTAGAAAGTGGCATGTTATATAGAAAGGTTAGACTGAAAAGTGCTGTTAAAATGGAGAGGAAAGAGATTATTTTACTCAGTTATTTCTCTTTTTTAGTAGAAAATGGCTCTTTAAAATCTTTTCTTGGCATTCCCTGGCAGTCCAGTGGTTAGGACTCAGCGTTTTCACTGCGATATAGTTGATGTACAATATTAAGTTACAGGTGTGCAACATAGTGATTCACAATTTTTAAGGGTTATACTTCATCTATAGTTGTTATAAAATATTGGCTATATTCCCTGTGTTGTACAATATATCCTTGTAGCTTATTTATTTTTATACATAGTAGTTTGTACCTCTTAAGCCCCTACCTTGCCCCTCCCCCATTCCCTCTTCCCACTGCTCAGTTATTTCTTGATAATTATTCTTTTAAACATCTCTTTCCTGAAGAAGATGTCTTCTTCCTTAGAAAAGACAACTTAGGTGCACCTCCAGGCAGCTCTCTACTCTTGCCATTTAGAAAAGCCATTTTCTTCTCCTATTAAAACAGTATCTTTCTTGTGTGCCTTGACCTTACTGTGGGTATTTGTGTCTCTACATACATAGTGGTAGTGGCAGTGATAGACTAAATTCTCATGAAAGCAGCTCATAAATCATAGCCCTGGAAATGTTGCTACTGGCAAGGAAAGAAAGATTTTTTGCCTGTATTATATTCGGAGTCAAATAGAGGGAAGTCTTAGTGCAGAGACAGAAGAGGAAGTGAGGTCTTCTACCAAGAGTGGGAAGGAATTTTAAGTACCCAGTAGATTCTAGATTTGGGGGTAGGTCGCTTATATACATTATATCTAATCTTTACAATTTTCCTGAATCATCTCTCCACGCGTTCACCCATCTATTCGCTCATCCCTCTACCCACCTATCCACCTATCCATCCATCCACCCATCCATCCATCCATCCATCCATCCCTTCGCCAAATACTTATGTGCCAGGCACTGTGCTACACAGTGCTATATAAAGATATAGCCATGGGCTTCCCCGGTGGCACAGTGGTTGAGAGTCTGCCTGCCGATGCAGGGGACACGGGTTCGTGCCCCGGTCTGGGAAGATCCCACATGCTGCGGAGTGGCTGGGCCCGTGAGCCATGGCCACTGAGCCCGCGCGTCCGGAGCCTGTGCTCTGCAACGGGAGAGGCCACAACAGTGAGAGGCCCACGTACCGCAAAAAAAAAAAAAAAAAAAAAAAAAAAGATATAGCCATGAGTAAGGCAAACTCAGTCCCCACTTTCAAAGTGCCTTCAGTCCAGCAATGAAGGCAAACAAACATTTAAAAAGTAATTACAGGGCTTCCCTGGTGGCTCAGTGGTTAATAATCTGCCTGCCAATGCAGGGGACACGGGTTCGAGCCTTGGTCTGGGAAGATCCCACATGCCGTGGAGCAACTAAGCCCATGCGCCATAACTACTGAGTCTGCACTCTAGAGCCCGCGAGCCACAACTACTGAACCTGCGTGCCACAGCTACTGAAGCCCACGTGCCTAGAGCCCGTGCTCCACAACAAGAGAAGCCACTGCAATGAGAAGCCCACGCACTGCAACGAAGAGTAGCCCCCGCTCGCCGCAACTAGAGAAAGCCCGCGCGCAGCAACGAAGACCCAATGCAGCCAAAAATAAATATATTTTTTAAAAAAGGAAAAATTACAATAAACTAGGAAAAACATGATAGACAAAGTTCAGGGTGCTAATTAAGGAAGCATATAACGGGGGGTCTTGTAAGTATTTTTATCTCCTAGCTATGAGGAAGATGAAACTCAAAAAGATTAAGTAATTTTCCCAAAGTCACACAGTTAGTGGCAAAATTCAAATCCAGGTCTGTTTTGCTTCAGAACCAATTGATTTCTCTCCCCATGGCCCTAATCCCACAGAGGAATCAGCAGTGCAGAAGCTAAAGTGAAAATTTCAGCTCTTTCTTATTTCTCTTCTGCTTCAGCAATATAACACAGTTTGAACACTGTAGAAAGCAGCATTAGAGAAGCAAGGATACTTAGGACACTATTCCTTTTTCTGCCATTTTTTTAGACCAAAAAATGTGAAATCTCACTAACTGGAATCCCCTCCCTCCTTTCTCTTCTCCTCCCCTCCTTCCCTCTCTCCTTCTCCCTCTCTCTATTTCTCCCACCATCCATCCCTATTCTCCTTCCTCAAGAGCCCTCTATGTAACAGGTTCTGTGTGTGACTCTTCCTCAGTTTCATTATCCATAGAAATATTCAGCCCGTGCCTAGAATATTGGCTTATCAGCAACCAGTCTGGCAACAAATGGGCCCTCTAGTTTAACACCACCATTCCTCACAACTGGTTCAGTTCATAACAAACGGCACGGTTAATATAACCGTAGTAATTGATGGCAGGAATGGACATGTCAGCAGCCATTCACTCTGGCCACGTTTGCCGGGTCACTGTTGGTTTTACAGGCTGAAAACAGAACCAGCTGCAGTGGAACCTGCCTTTCAGAGGGCCACTGGCTATGCATCCTCCTGTGAAGGAGAGAACTAGTCTGGAAAATGGAAAGTTTAGAGATTTCTCGCAACGGGCATCTCAAGCGAGGGCAGAAATCTGTGCTCTTGTTAATGACCCTGGGAGTTTCTCGCCCCAGCTCCACTCTCAGTTCACTCAGTGATTTTCACCCACTCCCGCAACCCCAACCCAGGTGGGCCTCAGTTTTCTCATCTGTCAAAACAGGGATTGGGCGGGATTCCCTCTGAGAGCTCTCCTGAATCCCTTAAATGATCAGAGTTGTGGAGCAGCTTCAGTCTCCCCTGACGCATTCTCTGCTCAGAGCGGTTCCAGGTGACCTGGAGGTGAAAAGGCGGCGGGTTGACACCAGCAGTTCTGGTGAAGCCCTCCTTCCCCTGCTGATGGAACAAGTGAACCCCTCACCTGCCACAGAATAATCGAATTGCCTCACATGCGTTGTGAGAATCACTCAAAGTGAGTATAGGCTTTATGCCCAAATACACAGTGTTAGTGGAGAAGACTTCCCTACTCCTGGCCTGTGAAGCTCACTCGGTAAGTGAACCCCTGCCCTCGATCTGGGCATATGTTGTGTCCTGGGGAGATGGAAGCTATTTGTCGCCTGGCTTTGTGTCAGCACCTGGGAGCGCTGCACTGGAGGTGAAGGGCTGCCTTTCTGGTGATCTAGCTCTGCAGTGCCTGGGGGACAGGTAAGCCTACTTAATTCTGGGGTTCAATGGTGTGCAAGTCCACCTGGCTAACCACCCTCCTGCCTGCCCTTAGTAATACAGGTGACACTTCAGCCTATGCCTGCTTTACTTTGATTTCTATTTGTTTAGAACAGACCTGCTAGGGGACTTCCCTGGTGGCGCAGTGCAGAAGACTCCGTGCTCCCAATGCGGGAGGCCTGGGTTTGATCCCCGGTCAGGGAACTAGATCCCACATGCATGCCGCAACTAAGAGTTCACATTCCACAACTAAGGAGCCAGCGTGCCACAACTAGACCCAGTGCAACCAATAAATAAATAAATAAATAAATTTTTAAAAAAGACTAGAACTGCTAAGTACTGGGGAGTTCTAAGCAACCCCCAGCAGAAGGCAGCCTCCATTTTCCTAATGAGCAGATCCTCTACAAAAAGTTTTTGAATATATAAACTTTTAGAGACATCAGTGAAATCATCAGATACCTACTAATACTATTTAATTCATTAATTCAGTTATACATATGTACTTAAAACCAGATATAAAATAATACACAAATTTAGAGATAGTGCTTTCATTAATTCATATTTCATAGGACAACTTTATTGAAGTTCTCTATGTATATCTTTGGCATTTTTGAGTCATCTAAGACATTTTTTTCCTAAAGCGCATCATATTCACTTCTTCCTTAGCCTTTTCGGAGTTAAAAATTTAAAGATCCATGTACAGTGTGGACAACATAACCACTGGCTACATTACTTTTTTCAAGTGATCTTTAAAAACTCTGTTTATGGAAAACTACAAAGGTGCTAAAAGGAATAAGGTGGCTGATACGAAAAGCTCTCTAAGATGTTAAATTGTGAAAGCGTGGTACAGCCAGCCCAGCGTTGGCAGAGCACAGGACGGCTCTGGAAGATTCTGCCACGGTTGGAGTTGTGTTTGAGGAGGAAGAGAGCTGGGGACTGCGGGTCAGAAGAGACTGGGAGGCTTGGCTGTTAAGTAACCTCCACAAGAAGGCAAAACTATCATTGATTAAGGTGATTTCAGGTCGACTGTGTCTCTTCCAGAAAGTAGCTGGGGGTGCAAAATAAAGTAACTGAGAGAGAAACCCAGCTACCTGAGAGGCTTCATTATAAATACAATTTTAAGATGACACCCCCCTTTCTGAAAGATCATTTGTGGCACATATCATAAATAGAGACACAAGTATTTTAATCTCTATTGAGAGGCTTTCATTACATGATGTTGTTAGGTGTTTCAGGTGCAGTCTTATTTAATATTCATAACAAGCTTATAAAATAGAGATTATCAGTCCCATTGTACGGGTGAGTAAACCGAGGAATAATGAGGTTGCCCAGAGTCACACAGTTAATAGGTAGTAAAGCTGAATATTCAAATTTAGGTCTGTCCAACTCTGACAACTAGGCTTCTTCCACTATAAAATCTTGCCTCTCCCAATGAACCCTGCTACATCGTGAGACTTCATATATATTATCACACGGGATCATCAAACAGCATTGTGAGGTGGGTAGTATTATCCCATTTTACAGATACGGACGCTGAGGATCAAAGGCAACCGAACCTTACCCAAAGTTGGCCATCTCTTTTGTACCCCATAAAAATAATACTATGTACACCCAATGGTCATCTTGGGAAGGCTGACCTATCATTTTATCACAAGCATTGAATACATTTGCTTCACAATGCTAAACCTGTTTACTTAGGTCTAAGGTTGCATTAATTCTGTCTTCATCTATAACCAACCTAAACCTCACCTATTACTGTAAGCCAAATAAAGAGAGATGAGGCCCAGTCAGGTTGTCTGGTGTGGCTGTAGTTGTGGCCCTGATACTTGAAGCCTCCTGAAAACCAGAGCCTCAAGTTTTGCTTTTCTCCAGGGTTTCAGTGCTCTGCGGTTTCTTATCACTTGCTTTAAAAATAACTTCTTACAGAGAAAATATTTCTAAAGATCACAAACACGCACACTATAGCAACACTTCAGACATCTCACCCACCGTACCACAAAGCAACAAAAACAGCACAGGAAGCGCAACAGCGATGTACAGGAAGGAGAAACAAGAGTCAAAGCAACCCTTCACAAGCTGCAAGATGCTAATTAAAACCTCAGCGTTCAGCTTGGCATTAGCAGCGTGTATTTATCACTTGGATGCCGCATGCTTGAACAAATGTACGCAGGAAGGGAAGCCTTCCTGTCACCCTGGCAGGGTGGATGACAGCATTGGCAGGTCTATAATTAAAGGGTTAAGAATAAGGCAAACAACAGGCGGGCCCAATCATTTCTGGAAGGGAGAATATTTACATTACATAACAGAGCAAGAAGAATAGACACCCCCCCCCCGCCCCTGCTGTTATCTTAGGGTCGCCTGTCTTCACGGCACTTGGGACAGCTGTCCCGCATGCTGGCGGGAGAGTCATATCCTCTTGCTGTTTGCACAGTGGCACATTTGTCTTCCTAATCCCGGTATGTGAAAGTTCCTGCTTCCACGACCAGAATCAGAAACCAAATATTAAAACAAATCTTTCCTTAATATTATCCTCCTGTCTGAAGATGTTTGTACTTGTAACCTCTGTTTATCTATTTCCAGTGGCACTGGCATAAGGAGGAATAGCATATTTACACACCTGTGCCTTTATGAAAGATCATTTATCAATTTCCTAATTTGTCCACATAACAAATATTTACCAGTCACTCTGTTCCTGAGCTCACGTTAGGTGCTGGGCCCACAAAGATGAGTAAGAAAGTTCTTTCCCTCAGGCAGCTCCCACTTCCAGAGGGAAGAGAATTGAACGGTGTCTATGGGAGGCGGTTGTGCAAGTGCCACGCCCCTGGCAGGGGTGAGTGGGAAGGAGGAGGAAAACTTCACAGAGGAGATTATATTGGAGCTGGGCAGTGAAGGGTGAGTAGGAGTTCTCTGGGCTCTGCATTACAGGGAAGAGAAGGAAGGTGAAGGTAAAAGGGAGGATTGGGACATTGGTTTCACTTTAAGTGTTCTGAGAAGGAAGGAGACTTCTTGGTTTGTATGTTAAGTGTTTCTGACAAAGGAGCGTTTTCTCACAAAGGCTAGATCATCATTTCCACTGGAAGTCTGTGCCTTAACAAAGCCATCTTTCCCTGCCTATAATGAATGCAAAGGCAAATACACGAGGCACCAGCAGGCTTTGAATGAAAGGATTGCTTGCATCCTGTCAAGGGGCAAGGAGAGGGTCACGGGAAATTCCTCCAGGGCAACCTGCTGTCTCGCCTTCTCTTCTAGGCATGTGGCCTATTAACCCTGGCTGCTCAGGGCAGAGCCCTCACCATGATTACTCCCAGTAGGTGTCCTGTGGCTTCTGATGGAATGAAAGTGAGGTGTGAATCCAGTGGAAAGCCACCCTAGTGCCCCCCAAACCCCGGTGCTACCCTGAAGCTTTACTTTCTTCAGCACCTCCCAGAGCAGAGCTCTGTATACACCAGGTGCTCAATAAATGCTTGTTTGATTGATCAACTGAGTGACCACTATCGAAGCAGAGGAAAAAAATCAGATTCTCCTTAAGAATGTCTATTGCAGCCATCAGTACTGCATTTTCAGGGCTAGGTTCAAGCAAGACAAATAATCTTCACTGCTCACAGTGTCCAAATGACCAGTCACAAGCTGGCTGACGGGATTAAAAAGGAAAAGAACAACTGGGCATACTGGAAGTCTCCTTCAGCCAGGATGTACAGCATGCCCTACCTGACATCTGCAAACTCTGATACAAACCAATCAGTAACTAGTGCGGCCATGATTTGGCTGTCAGAATTCAAAAACTAGAAAAGGAAAAAGCAAAGAAAGCAGCCAGAAATGATTAGATCTTGGGCCTCTAAACAACAGTGAAAGGTCCTTTGTCTCAAGCATCTGAGTCCAAGCACTTGGTGGGAGCTTCCCCTGTCCAGGGTTTCCTACCCTCCGGTAGGAAGTGGGCGTTCCTCTGGGCACTAAGAAACCACTTAGGACGAACTAGTAATAATTTGCTGGGTCAAGAGGCTCAGTCTTTGGCAGGAGCTGTTTGTAGGTTTTTCATATGCAACCTTTAGCTGTTTAGGATGGTTCTATTTTCAGAGTTCATTTGTTACATTGTAATAGGCTTTCCTCCATTGCCTGCCATAGTGACAGAGGATGCTGGAGGGACTCCATTGTTCCACTCCTGTGAGCACCAATGCACTGAATAGATGGTTCCGGAAAGAAGGCATACTTGACCTTGACCACCACTGAGACTTTCACTATGGAATTTTAGATGTCTTTCTAAATGCATTTTATATCAACAATGTTTTCAAAGCTATTACACTAAAGTATTCTAAATGTATCCACTGATTAAGATAACTTATCTCTCACACATGGTAAATGACTCAAGGTTTCAATAATAAGGGTACACAGTTGCTCTTCCTCCATACAGGAGCTTCCTGTATATACCCAGAGGGGTATTTCTGCATTTGACTTTCTCACTCCAGTCTAGTCCTTTGACCCTAATTCTTACACTTAGGGGACAGAGATGTGACAAGCATGGAATCTGATGGACATTTTCCAAATAGAACTTTTAAAATAGAATTATAGAAGAATGTTTTCTAATCCCTCACCATTGTAGCTTTGTGATGTCAAACTGCCACAATTCTATCAGCCAAATTTTTCTACACTCATCTTGTGTGGTGAAATAGTAGCTATGAGATTGAATTTATTCATCATATGGCTTTTTAGATATGCTTTAGTATTTTCTGAGAGAAGGGGGATCAAAACTACTGGTTGTCAAAGGCCAGGTAATCTTCAAAATATGAAGGACTGCCAGCCCCGTAACACAGTGTATTTTTTATTATCATCTGGTCCTTTCTCACCAGCTCACACACTCATCTCATCTCTGACTCTTATCCATTACTGCTGAAAATCCAGAGATTACCGACACAAAATGTGCTGCCCCTGTAACCACTGGCTTTTTCATGGGTTGGGGAGACCTGGGGATGGGTAGGGGATGAGGTGCATAAGTTGGAAAACCAGAAGGAAGTCCAAGGATGGAGAAGAAATTAGCCAGGAAAATGCTAGTGGTAGAAACAGAGTCATGTTGAATATGAAACCGTGCCACGATTTCATGAATTTAGAACAGAATTTTGCCCCTAATTCCCAAGGCTGCCAGTGTCTTTATGTTCATCCAACTTGCTTCTAGTTTTTATTTTTAAAACTACAAAAATGTAAGGCAAAGCCAGCTAGTTTAGAGGACTCAACTACACCTTTAGATTCTTTTATTAGATCCTTTTTTTCTTCAAGAGACCCCAATTTCTTCTTGATCTGCTCTTAGCTGCGTGTAACTCTCTCACTCACTCTGTCACCTCTTCTCCCAAGAATGGTCATTTTCTCAGGATAAGACTCTGAGGCGGGCCTGTGAATCCTTTTAACAGCAGCCCCAACATGAAGCGATGGAGGCCATGGGCTCAGAAAAGAGTGGGTCAGGACCTGGTGTGGGATGCCGGTGAAGAATGTGATCACACAGCCTGGGGGGGCCTCCCCCATTTTGCTGTTGCTCCGCATACACCCCCATCCAGCCCTGACCTGGTGGGAACCTAGCACGTATCCTTCTTTAGTCAATTTCTCTGCTGCCTACTTCTGAGCTCCACAGGCTACCACCACCTGAGAGATAAGCAAGGCCAGAGCCTTCTTTACTCAGAGCCAAGAACGGAGGAGACAGTGGGTGTTTCTCAGCTGATTGCAGTCCACGCTCCCTTTTTATAAACATAAAGACCTCATGCCCTTATCTTCACCCATTCTGACTCCTGGTGCAGAAGGAAGGACATCTTCCGGGACAGGACCACGAGACAAGACTGAGCCTTCCTGTCTATAATTTGGATTAGCTGCTAGCAGCTGTATTTCTTGAGTGCTGATTATGTCTCAAGCCAAGAATTTTACGATTATCTTTTTACTTCAGCCTACCCACGGGTAGGTATGATCATTATTCCTACTTTTAAAATGTGCAAAAAGAGCCTCAGAGAGAAACTGGCCAGCTAGTAAGAGGCCAACCTGGGGTCCCACGTGAACAGTCTCAGTCCAGCGCAGGGGCTCTGAACCACTACTCCATGCGGCTGTTTGTTTCTTTTCTCCTTTTTATGGATATACCTCATATCTTACTATTCATGATATTTTTTTCCAGATCATACAAGCCAGCGCTCCACACCAATTCTGATTTCATTCATTCCTTGTGCCCTCTATCCCGCAGCAAATCCAATGAAAAATCACTATGTTGGTAACCCTGAGTTTGAAGGGAAGAACTGACTCTCTGACAGGAGTGGTCTGCTTCTCCCAAGGGCCTCCTCAGTGTGTGTGTGCGGTAGGGAGATGAACATCTAAGAACTGTAGTCCTTAGGCTCCCTTGCTTCAGGCTTCCAATTGGGTTCAGCCAATGGGAGGCTTGGGCAGGAAAGGGAAGGAGGGAGGAGAGGTATGCTGGGGTATTTAGTCCTGTTCCCTCCCTGCTGTGGTGATGCAATGGATGACCCTCACAGCCACCACTGTCCAGGCTCTTCTCCTGTGGCTCTAGCCATCCCCTGGCTCCAGCAGTAACATGGTTTCCTCCTGTTGCCTCTTCAGGCTCAGGAGTGGTCGTGGCTTTGCACTGCTGGCAACCCCTGGGTGCTTCAGAATCTCTGGTTCCCTTGGCCTGCCTATACCTCTGTAGAAAAGCCCCTTCATTAACTTCTCTTCAACACCCCAGCTGAGTGTGCCGTCTGCCCCTGCCAGGACCCTGCCAGAGACCATTTAACATCCCCTAGACCACAGGAAAGGTGAAAACAGTCTGAAACAAGACCTGAACAGGACGAAGGTCATTTATTTTTGTAGGGACTTTGGACTCACTTTTTATAAACTGGAATCAAATACATTGTCCAAAGGTGAAGAGGGAGCCTGTATAGCCTTCCAGTTTCCGTAGGTGTGCCTCTCTTACCATCTAGGGAGATTTTCAAGCCCACAAACCGAAACAGCAAACCCGCTTCCCACTGCAGCATTAAAATGGGTTAAACTTAACCCACTAAAGTGGGTTACATTTGGAATATGAATAAACATTTACCCTTGCTACGTACTGCATAATTTCACATCTGTAATCAACTTCCCATGCTATACTACACACCTTCTAAATTGGCTCAATGCAAGGAAGCTCTCATCTGAGCTCTGGGCTTTTCTAAAAATAAAAATGATAACAATAAACACTCCCCTCTTTACTCTTTGGTGATATATTCTGAGCCTAAGCAAGGCCTCCACGTTTAGTGGGCTATTTTTCTTTTCTTCATATGATATGCATGCCACAAAACCTGCAATTATGGGGTTTCTAAGAATTTAAATGATATGTTCTCAAAACTAACTCGATTCCTTTGTTTTTCATACACACAGAAACGCACACACACATACACAACATCCAAGAACATGAGTTTGTCTCCTGAACGTCAATCAGGGACCAAAATCAAATTCCAAGAACAGGTTTCAGAAAGGCCAACTTCATTAACCCTTTATGAATTGTAATTAAAAACCAAATAAATATCCATCTAAGAGAGGCATTCTCTCTTATGTTCTCCAATCATGGAAGATTCTCAGAGTCGGAACAATTCCCAATCACACTCACACAGAAATTATTCAGCCTGACCCTATGCACTGCGATGAAGCTCATTCAATGGAGTGACACTACAAATCACGCTTATTAGGTGTGATACCCAAACCATCCGGAGCCCAGGACTGAAGAACTTTACTGCAGACCACTGTGCTGAAGAAGGCCAGGGTCATTTTAGAAGAGGGACTGTCAAACACACTACATTTCATGATGACTGTATGATATTAAAATAGAATGAGGTGGGGCTTCCCTGGTGGCGCAGTGGTTGAGAATCTGCCTGCCAGTGCAGGGGACACGGGTTCGAGCCCTGGTCTGGGAGAATCCCATATGCCACGGAGCAACTAGCCCTGTGAGCCACAATTACTGAGCCTGTGCGTCTGGAGCCTGTGCTCCGCAACAAGAGAGGCCGCGATAGTGAGAGGCCCGCACACCGCGATGAAGAGTGGCCCCCACTTGCCGCAACTAGAGAAAGCCCTCGCACAGAAACGAAGACCCAACACAGCAAGAAAGAAAGAAAGAAAGAAAGGAAGAAAGAAAGAAAGAAAGAAAGAAAGAAAGGAAGAAAGAAAGAAAGAAAGAAAGAAAGAAAGAAAAATTTTTAAAAAATAGAATGATGTGCAATTCACTATTTTAAGAAGAAATGGGTCAGATCATTAAATGTGATTAAACACATAAAATCTTGTTACACAAGTGCCTGACAATCTACTGATTTAGGCACTTTGAGAAATAAACATTAAAATGATGCTTACCTTCAAGGAGTTTATAGTCTGGTTGGGACATAAAAAGAGAATTAACAGCAAGCACATGAAAGTAGATACTGAAAGATGAGAAATGAATAGATCAGACAGTGAGAGCTCTGAGAGGTCAGAAAAGAGAGGAACCACAAAAAACTGCCATGCAGATTCCTCAAGAAAAAATTCTTTTTTCTGAAAAGCAACAGTTCCTGTTTTAAAAAAAACAAGAAGAAACTTTATTACCTAATTCAATCAAACAACGTATTTTCTTTATTGCAGAGGTTTGCCGACTAAACACTGTCATTTTTTTTTTTTTTTTTTTTGCGGTACGCGGGCCTCTCACCGTTGTGGCCACTCCCGTTGGGGAGCACAGGCTCCGGACGCGCAGGCTCAGCGGCCATGGCTCACGGGCCCAGCCGCTCCGCGGCATGTGGGATCTTCCTGGACCAGGGCACGAACCCGTGTCCCCTGCATCGGCAGGCGGACTCCCAACCACTGCGCCACCAGGGAAGCCCTAAACACTGTAATATTAAAATGCTTTAGGATCATCCAAACAATGATTAAAAGCACTTGTTTCTTGATAAGTTTCTGCAGGATTAAACACACACACTTTACATTAATTATTACCGAGCTGGCAGGAAGTACACACAATGCAAGAATCCCCGGATTTCAGAGAACTGAGGGCAGTGAAATTATATTCTCTTTCCTCACCACATTTCTACTGATCTTCTTAGAGCAATCTCAGAAACGTTGCAAACAAATAATTTACTCCCGATAAGAAAAGACAGGCCCTGAGAAGACAGGTGATCAGAAAAATGAGAAAATATCTCTGGCAGGACCATTTTCTATTATGAGGGGCAGGCAGTCCCAGCGTTAGCCATTTTTCTTGCCTTATCTGAAGCTTAATGCCAGCGTTGGAAGATGAGGAGGAGTTAAACTCTTCCTTTTTGTTTGCCGTCAACCCTCACAATTTGCCAGACATGCTACTATTTCATTTCACTGAAGTGCTTTGCAGATTGTTCTGAAGCTTGGTGGAAATAGAAGCCATTCTTGGGTTCAGCCAGTGCTTTTCAAGGAAAGGGAGGGCACAGTCTCTTTTCCTCCCTCTTTTCCCTCACAGGGAATCCGCTGTCCAATTTATTTCGACTTATTTGGACTTGAAAAGGAAACACTTCAGTCTGCAATGAATAACCCCAGACAGTTGTAAAGTTAGACCAACTTCTAAAAGGAGTCTGCATGGCCCTTCTAAGGGCAAACATGATTTCCCAGGTAATTCGTAATTAGTTAATGGTGCCCTGAATGATTTTTAGCGGTCGTAAGCACCATTACTGTCTTCTGAAGAATTTAGAGATGTTTCTTCAGAAACGACAGCAGCTGTTAGCTTTATTTCAAAACTTTTCTTTCCATTAGCAGATGGCTGAATTTCTTTCTTATATTCAATAATGAAAACGTATGTCAACTTGTTATTTTAGGCTATTGTAAGCATTTGACCTCCAGCATAGGCACGAGGAGAAACAAGCCTGTTTACTTGAGACTTGGTTTTATAAAATAGTGAATTGATTCAGGGTCTGAATGATCCTTATTCTGCTGTTCTTTTTTTTAAATTCAGGAATAGCATATAATTTAAAATGTCAGGAAATGGTAATAAAAGGGTGGAGGTATTTTCCCTGCCCAGTGATTATGCTCCAATATTAAAGTTATAACATACAAAATTAAAACTACAGTTAGTTGGCATCTAAATTTTTTTTTTCTCCATACCACACTTGGTATAAAAGCCTCTTTTACACACGTATCTTTGCTTGTCTTTTTTTTTTGGCTGTGTTGAGTCTTCATTGTTGCACGCAGGCTTTCTCTCTCTAGTTGTGGTGAGCAGGGTCTACTCTTTGTTGTGGTGCGCGGGCTTCTCATTGCAGTGGCTTCTCTTGTTGCGGAGCACGGGCTGTAGGCATGTGGGCTTCAGTAGTTGGAGCACGGGGGCTCAGTAGTTGTGGTTTGCAGGCTCCAGAGAGCAGGCTGGAGGGCAGGCTCAGTAGTTGTGGCGCATGGGCTTAGCAGTTCCGCGGCATGTGGTATCTTCCCGGACCAGGGCTCAAACCCAAGTCCCCTGCATTGGCAGGCAGATTCTTAACCACTGAGCCACCAGGGAAGCCCCTCTTTGCTTATCTATTCACATTTGTATCCTCCATGTAAATTGTGCCCTGGTCAACCTCTGAAAAGAAATGTTTTTGCTGTGTCTCTATCTGGTCTTTTTTGGCCATTCATCTGCTTAAGATGAAGGCGGGAAAAAACCTTTTACTAGAGTAAAAAAAAAACTAGCTGTACTCTTGTAAATCTAATCTAAAATGAGAGTATACATAGGACAAGCAGTCTTGCCTAAAAAAGGAAGTATCTGCCTAAGCTGAATAAAGAATGACCGCGTAGAGAATATTATTCAGACTTTTTGGATTCTAAATAGGAAAAGGAGGGTTACCATTAAAAAGATGAGCAGAAATGAAAATGTTCATGAAGTGAAAAGGTGAACCATCTTTAAATAATTGCAGCTTGGAATCTCAAAGAACCAGCATTACCTCTGGCACCAAGCATCTCTGCCCATGGAGTCTCTCACCTTTCTGCTTAAATCATCTGAAGAATCTGTTTGACAACCAATCCAACATCATGCTTTGGAGAGGTTATTTTCTCAGAAGGTCCTGATATTTTAAATGTTTTCTTTCTTACCCATTTCCTCTGGAAGTTTGAAGGAAGCACACACACACACGCACACAATTTGGGGCTAAAGAATGAATAAAAAATCAGTGCAAATACTGAACAGTTAAATTAACTTTCAACTTTACAATTCAGAGAAGAAATGTTAAATGTGTCAAGTTGCAGGCAGCATTTAAGGCCATAAACTGGTTATTATCCTACAGTATTTATAGGGCGCTCTGGGCTCCAGGTGCCTTGCAGCCACTAATTACACATTTCTCCTGCTACCCCAATAGGGAACAGGCATCACTAACCACATTTTACAGGCAAAGAATCAGGAGTTAAGTGATGGGCCTCGGGTTACAGACTAAACAGAAGGTAGGAAAGGAATGGCATACCTAGTCTCTCAGTCCAAGCAAGCATCTTGTGGAGTCTCATCTTAAGATATCAAAGAGGTAAATATTCATGTCGATTTAGAACTTTTATTGCAACAGTGAGAAAACCAGAAGCTTCACCACTCTTCAGAAGCTGGTCCACAGCAGGATTCTCAACATGCATCAGAATCCCCTGGAGGGCTTATTAACATGCCCTGTGAGCGTGTTCTGAGCCTGATCTCCAGCTTTTTGGATTCAGAAGGTCTGGGATGGGGTCTGAGAATCTGTATTTCTGGAAAGTTCTTGGGTGATGCTGATGCTGGTGGTCGAGGGAACCCAATTCTGTGGAACTGATATTCCACCTCATATCTAAGCCCTTTCTCATACACCTTGAAACATCCCTCCCTCTCCCTCTCTCCAGGTATTATAGAGATTCACACTCCCCATCCTGTTGGCCTTGCATTTCAGCTTCCTCATCCATATTACTCAGTATGTCCCATAGACAGAAATGAGGCCACGTAACAAGGTGATTAAGAGCCTTGCTTTTGATATATATATACACACATACATACATATATATATATATCAAATTGCCTCCATTCCACTCAAGTCTTAATACCTCCATTGCTGCATTTATAAAATGCAAAAAAATAATAACTACCTGATAGGTTTATTTTAAGGATTAACTGAGGTAACCCACTAAAGCACTGAATGCCTGGCATGGAATTAGAGCTCAGTAATAGTGATTATTATTATCATTGCATATTTATCCAACAAACATTTGTTGAAATCTACTATACTTTAGACTCTACGAAAGGTAATGAAGACAGAATGACAAGTCCTGATGCCTGCTCTCAAAGAGCTGAATATCTGATTTTTGAGCTAGATGGGAGTTTCAGAGTGTCCTGTGATATTATACTACATGGACGTACTAAGATACATTCATTTGTAGGCAAAAACAAAATAAAGCAACAACAACAAAAACCTTTCCCTGAATAAAAGTTTCTGCAGAAGACCGAAGGGTAAATACTGAGTTATTTTGGTTGAACAGAGAGGGAGGAGGACAAAGTCCCTCTCCCACATCTCTATCCTGCTTCTCCCCAGGCTTCTGTGAGCCCTGCTCATTTAGAAAGCCCAGGAATTAGTCATTACTCCATCTTTAAAACTGAGGAAACTAAGACCTAGAGAGGTGACACAACTTGCTAATAGGACACAGAGCCAACTATAGTGGAAAAGATGGGATTGGATTACAATAAAGTATCACAGAATCATGCTGGGAATGACCTTCCAGATGTGTTTGAGTTGACCCAACTTCTTCATTTTATAGATATAGATACAGAGATCTCTGAGTCTATTTAGGAGCAGATCATGGGAACATGACTATGTCTCTTAACTCCTAATCCACCTCTCTTTCTTCTACACCTCTCCTTCCTCCAGTTCCTGCCAACAATATTACAGGAACATAGCAGCCTCCCAAAATGAATCAGGCTTGGGCTCTTCTCCATTCAGTGGCACCAGATAAAGTGTCCCAGGAAGGTCTAATGTTTCAGCCCAGCCATAAGTGAGCAGTTAAGGATGTCTTCCTTTAAAATGCCCCCTCACCCCTGAAACTATATAGGCTGTTAGCTTAATAACCCTTCTAAGAGATATTTGCATTTTAATAAGGGTCACTTAAAGACTGAAAGTAGTATTTAAAAGAATTTGGTGAGGCTCAGAACCAGGAGAACATCAAAGAAGACCTGAGTCAACTGCCTGGCATCCAAGGTGTGATGCTGACGGATGTCAAGAGGCACAGGGGCTTCCCTGGTGGCACAGCGGTTGAGAGTCCGCCTGCCAATGCAGGGGACACGGGTTCGTGCCCCGGTCTGGGAGGATCCCACATGCCGCGGAGCGGCTGGGCCCATGAGCCATGGCCGCTGAGCCTGCACGTCCGGAGCCTGTGCTCTGCAATGGGAGAGGCCACAACAGTGAGAGGCCCGCGTACCGAAAAAAAAAAAAAAGAGGCACAATCCCTCTCCCAGCTGCCACTGGCTTCCCTGCCAGGGAGAACAGTCTCTGGCTTACAAACGGAATGGACAACCTGCTGACAGAGACCTTGGAGGAAGACATGATCCATGAGAATGGGGCCAGAAGCAAGGAATTAGGCAAATGTCTTGATTTTTTTAAAGAGGCAGAAGGAAAATTCTCTAAGATATTGGTGGTTGAGCTGGAAATTGATCCCAGAAATTATAAATGGGATGGATTGAAAAAGAAAGTGATAATGGTGGGGCCATAAAGCCAATCCAGTCTCACTAAGAACAACTGAAGTCATAGTAATGCCAGTCATATCTTTCCAGAAATAAAGGAATAAGATTGGGATATCAGAGAAAATGAAGCAAACAAGAGGGATGTCCGCAAAGCATTTTGGACAAGGTTACAAAACACAGGTTAGGGCTTCCCTGGTGGCGCAGTGGTTGGGAGTCTGCCTGCCGATGCAGGGGACGCGGGTTCGTGCCCCGGTCTGGAGGATTCCACATGCCGCGGAGCGGCTGGGCCCGTGAGCCATGGCTGCTGGGCCTGCGCGTCCGCAGCCTGTGCTCCACAGCAGGGGAGGCCACGGTAGTGAGAGGCCCGCGTACCGCAAAAAAAAAAAACAACACAGGTTAGAGACCAGTACAATTAGGCAGATTAATAATCTGATATTGACAAGTAGAAAGGGCTCAAATTAGCTGATAGAAGAATATTTCTTGGCCTTATCCTAGGCAATATTTTTATTAACATTTTAACCAAAAGTGTGAGCATTTTTATCAAAATTATCTATGTACAGTAATCTAATTAAAGGTCACTATATTTGAAAGAAGCATGCTCTTTACCCTTTCTGGAATAAAGATTCAGAAGCTTGGATTGCCACCTGTGAGGGGTAGATAATATATTAGAAGGTAAAATGGGGATTAAAAAAAAAACTGAATAGGAGGGCACCAAATTCAATAAAATTTCATTTAAGAGGGACAGATGTAACTTTTTGCCAAGCATTTAAAAAAATCATTGCCAATACTGGGGAGACACAACCTAGCAGGGGTACATACAATGTAGATGTAAAGATTGTAATTGGTGTAACATCAGTAGCTATTATAGAGTAACAAAGCTCCCAGAAAATTCTGATCTCAGACTGTGCTAATAGGATGACAAGGTGGCCATCTCCTTTGGTCAGACTCTCTGGAGTGTCGAGTGTGGTTCTGGGGGCCACACTCTATAATATTAGGGGAGGACTGAAATATGTCTGGAGGAGAATGAGTAGAATGAGATGATTCAAAACCTCATCGGGTAAGACATGGTTGAAGGAAGCTAGGTTAGCGATGTCTCTGGATGAGCATGGTGCATGTCTTCAAAGAGCTGAAGGGGCCAGATGTGGATGTGCTCTGCAGAGTTCGGGAATGCAGAGAAATACCACCAATCCGAGGAAGCGCTTTCTAACGGTCTCCAGTGGCAGCTTCAGGAGCTGGGGAGCTCCCCATCGCAGGAGACATTCAAGCATGACTGAAGTGCTTCCCAAAGAGGAGTGTGCCCATCCTTTTAACTCTAGGCTGTCTGTGACCTGGATAGTGTTAATCTGACTGTATTTGCCATAAGTACTCTCCTTCTGGAATAAAGCCTTGGGACTCCAAACTACTGGCTGAAAGACCTACTTCTCTGATCTACAGACTGTATCCAAATCCCAATAAAGCAGGTTTAATGATATACTGGGATTTTATAGAGCTCTATCTATGGCGCTCAGGGCACCTTCATACCAATTATTGCCTTTTACCTTCACAATACTCCCACCAGGTAAGGAGGAGGAGGAAGCAAGTTTGATTTTGCCCATTTTGTAGCCAGGGAAGCTTGAGGAGATTTAGCAAAGGCTATTCCATCGTGATGGGAATCTGGTATTTGGAATTTTGTTCTTTAGCCATCTCTATTTTAAAGGGTAAAGCCACATTCCACCTTTCTGTGGGACACTGTCCCTGTTACAATGCATTTAAAAGCGACAGTAATCAGGGACTGACTTCAACTTTTGGTTCCAGGAAAGGCAGGGACTCACTAGTGGAGACAGGCAGAGGTGTTAGGAAGTAGAATGAGAAAAGCTGTTTGACCCTGATCAGTGGTGAATTACAAGGAAAAATGGCTTGGAGAGGACCCTTCTTCTCATTTTACCTCATCTTCCTCAGTTATCTGAGTGGCTGATAACTCTCGGGGATGGAAGGCAGTTCCAAAAATGGCTTTTTACACCACATGAAAATATCCAGGGCTTAAAAGCACCCTTTTCTGTGTTTCTGTGTGGTATTTAACACAGTATGTCTTAAATTAGATCGGCAAATGTCTCTCTGACTAATCCGTAAGATCCATAAAGGAACTGACAAGCTTTCCTTGTCCTTGTGTCAAGAGGTACAGAAGAAGGGGTATAAGCACAGTCTCTGAAACCACACTGCCTAGGTTCAAATACCACCTCTACCACGCATGAGCTGGGTGACTCTGGGTAAGTCAGTCCACTGCTCTGTGCCTGGTTTCCTCATCCATAAAACGGGATCATTAGAGCACCTCCTCCCTCACAGGAGGGCTGTGGGGAATAGATCAGCAAATCTATAAAATAAATGCCGGGCACCTGGCATATGCTTCCCATGTCTGCCTCCATGGCCACTGCACTGCCTGTACACCACAGAGCACAGCGAGTCTTCACCTTGGTGCTAAGAATCAATCTACTCCCTCGTCACCTGCTTTAAGATCTTGGGCTGTCCACACCAGAGGGCAATATTAGGAAAGCAGGCATAAATAAAAGGCACAGATAACCCCAAAATCTACTCTCTCCAAAAAAATGTCCATTGTTTTCCACCAAGGAAGCTTTGTACCAGAACTGCTAATGATCTGTAAGGATTTTCCCTAGATGGTCTGTTCTGTAGAAGAGATGATGACGTTTTAAAGAAATGCCATTCTAAAGCAAGTTTTAAAAGAAGCCACTTTCTCCCGTGAGGGAGAAATTTACCTAAGTGCTCCCAGCATTGGGTCTAATTTTAAGTGATTTAGATTCTGGTGTTGGAGAACAAGTAAAGATGGGACCAATGTGGTCTCTCTGGTTGCAGCAGATGCACCCCTGCAAATAGGATGTGAGGTGAAAGAAAGGAGGGATATAGTAGGAGCCTGGAGGGAGAGGGCCAGATGATGACCATGGGACAGAAAAGGTCTTCCAAGGCCCAGAAGGAACAACTCTGAAAGCACTTGAGGAAAGAGAAAGAGAATCTTCAAGAAGGAAAGAACCCCAGGGAAATGTGCACCCAGGTGTGGCAGGACAGTCTGGAGGACAGGTTAAAATCTGAGAACCGTCATTAATATTGCTATCCCGAGTAGGGTCGGGGGTCCAGCTGGCTGTTAGATGTTAGTGAGGAAAGCTGCCATATCCTAGAAGTTGCTCTGTTGGTTTGGATGCTTCTTTAATATTTATTTGGCTTTAGTTCTTCCAATAAAGAGAGTTTTTTACAGTAAAGTTGCACAAAGTGCACAGTCACAGATCTGTGGGGATGCCAGCCAAAAGCCCTACTGGCAAACCTCTGTGAGGATGACCCTGTTGTTCACAACCACAGGGTTCTGTCACCCCTGGTTAGCAATGTGTCTAAACCACAGGGGAGGGGAAGGACAAATGAATATCTTCCTGCAGGCAGAAAGTGCAAAACTCAGAAGCCACAGTTCAGTGGCTCTGGGACTTCAGTCTCCAGCGTGTAAGGTTTGGAGATGGGCGTGGTGGTGAAGAGCCCCACTGCCGCCCAATCTTGAGAGAGGAGATGTGGTTCTCATGCAGCTCTATTACTTTTTGCCTGTACCACTTTGGGCAAATTATGTAACTTTTCTAAATCTCTGTTACTTGCTCTTTTTTTTTTTGCGGTACACGGGCCTCTCACTGTTGTGGCCTCTCCCGTTGCGGAGCACAGGCTCCGGACGCGCAGGATCAGCGGCCATGGCTCACGGGCCCAGCCGCTCTGCGGTATGTGGGATCTGCCCGGACCGGGGCACGAACCCGCGTCCCCTGCATACGCAAGCGGACTCTCAACCACTGCGCCACCAGGGAAGCCCCGTTACTTCCTCTTTAATAGAGAAATCTATTGGACCTACCCCCCGGGGGCCAGGGAGGGTTCAGTGAGCCCAGCTCCTCACCAAATGTTGATGCTCATCATCTCATTCATCAATCTTCTACTTCACCCTCTCGTGGAGAGTCACAAAAACATGGAAATACTGCTGAAAGATAGGGGCTGGGGAGGGCAGGGGAGGGGAAGGGGAGGGAGGGGAGGCTGCACAAAGGAACTGGGCATTGCAACACTGGCTCATTCACACTGGGAAAGCAAGACGTGATAAAGGGTTTGGTGCCACTCGGTTCCAGAGTAAACAAAAGCCCAGATGAGCCACGGCCCTGTAAGAAAACCCCAACACTGCAATATTGTGAACAGACAGCTTCGGGCCCTCAAAGCAACTGGAAAGGCCGAAAGAAAATGAAGTTTGTTTTGTGGAAGTGGAGACCGACTCAGCGTCTCTAATGGAACCACATCTCCTCTGTCAGACCTGCCGGCAGTGGGGCTCTTCACCACCATGCCCATCCCCAAACCTTACACACTGGAGATTGGGGTCCCAGAGCCACCAAACTGAGGCTTCTGAGTTTTGCACTTTCTGCCTGCAGGAAGGTATTCATTTTTCATTCCCCTCCCCTGTGGTTTAGACCACACTGCTAACCAGGGGTGACAGAACCTCTAATGGAGCACTGCAATGTGCAACTGTAGGTTTACCAAAAGAGCTCCTGGAGCTTCTCAGAAGTAAGCATCTTACACCTCAAACTGAAATCAAAACAAGTTTGGCAGCTCCGTTATATCTGAATTGCGTCCACGAGGATGTTAAACTAGAGGGTGTCTGTGAAGACACCATCCACCATGCCTGGCACCGGACAGTACAAGGACCACCTTCTTGCTGGTATGAAAAGGTGACATTAGGGTGTCTGCACCGATGGGAGGGTGCTGAGCTGACCTCCACCTGCATCCTTTTTCTCCTCCTCACCTCAACTCAACCTCCCCTTGGAGCCCAGGACTTAACACTATCTGTGTTACTTATCTAATAAAGGTGGGCTAAGAACTGAGGCTCGAATCCTTGACTTTTTGTGGTGACTCCATTAAAATGTTTCATGCACAACTTCTGAGAAGTATGTAAGAGTTTATGGCGCCGAACGGCTTTTAAATTTGCAGATTTTACACATGCAGTTCTCTTTTTAATGCCCTAAACTGCTTCCGTGCTCCAGGAGCATCCTGCTTCCCTTCACAGCTCCTCTCTGTCTGATCCAGTTCCTTGTATCTGGTAGAGACCAACAGCCTCACGACTGGGCAAAGCACAGAAAACATGCCAGCTGTGGCCACACGGCTTTGGGACCGGATTGAGAGGATAGGGGCTTTTCAGGAGCTGTGGGCACCTCTGCACAGCCCTGCCAGCCACAGGAGTCAGGCAAAACAAATTCACAAGGAAATGAAATTTTTCCTTTCTATTTCATGAGATGATGAGATTCTTCTCTGTTATTAGGCCCAAACTATTATGTTACGTACAGCTTTTATTGAAAGGTAAGCGTTGTTACCATACAGAATCTGCTAAATTATTAGGATCATAAATGACCTACAGGATGGGTCACGGAACTAATGCAAGTTTCTTGGCTTAATAAATTTGCAAGTGCCAAATTTATTATTATAAATTTATAATAATTTATAATAATAATAATTTTTTCCCTCCTCCTCCCACGTACACAAACAAAACTGCTGTAAAATTATCAGGGGAATAAAAAGAATTTGAATGGCCAGGGGAGCTACCCCGGGCACAAAAACCACACGAAGCCATGTCTGTCTCAGGGCTCTGACCTTGCCCTTTTTTCTTCTCACTGACACCTCCCAAGACAGTCTTTATCCACCCGCTTGGCTGCTTGAATTCCACATGGCTGTCTATAACCCAGACTTCTCCACTATGCTCTAGAACAGGACTCAGCAAACTTTTCCTGTAAAAGGCTCGAGAGAAAAATATTTTTGGTTTTGTGTGCCACGGGGTGTCTGGGTCTCTGATGCACCTACTCAACTCTTCCCTCATAGGGTGAAAGCAGCCACAGACAATGTGTAAACCAATGTGCATGGCTGCATGCCAGTAAAACTTTGTTTGCAAAAACAGAGAGAGGGCAGGATTTGGTCTATGCAGTCCCAGTTCGCCAACCCCTGCTCTCAACTCCAACTGCCTGCTAGACATTTCCACCTGCAGATTCCATAGCTGCCTCAAAACTCAATGTTTCAAGGCTAGATACATTCTCTTCTACCTCTAGTTAGATGTAAAGAGACCACCAACACTCGTGTGCCCGGGGCTAACACTGGGGCATCATCCACATTCCCCATCCTGACAACCCACAGCCAAGCACAAAGCCCATTAACTCTAACTTCTAATACATCTCATTTCGCCCACTCCAATTATGTATTCCTTGAGTGCAGGGACCATGCATTCCTACTGTCTAATCTAGTTTCTAGCACATGGAAGGGCCTCCCAAAAAATGTTTACTGAATGAATGAATGAACTGTTATAAAGACTCTAGGGCAGTGCTGCTTCTTCTTTTTTTTTTTTTTTTTAATTAACTTATTTATCATTTTTGGCTGCCTTGGGTCTTTGTTGCTGCACGCGGGCTTTCTCTAGTTGCGGTGAGCGGGGGCTACTCTTCATTATGGTGCGCGGGCTTCTCATTGTGGTGGTTTCTCTTGTTGTGGAGCATGGGCTCTAGGCACGTGGGCTTCTGTAGTTGTGGCACGTGGGTTCAGTAGTTGTGGTGCACGGGCTTAGTTGCTCCACAGCATGTGGGATCTTCCGGGACCAGGGATCGAACCCGTGTCCCCTGCATTGGCAGGCGGATTCTTAACCACTGCACCACCAGGGAAGTCCCTCAGGCAGTGCTTCTTAAACTTCAGTGTGCATACACATCACCTGGCAACTTCATTCTGCAGTTTCTGATTCAGTAGGTCTAGAATGGGGACTACAGTTCTGCATTTCTATCACACTCCCAGGATGCTACATACTGCTGGTCCACGGACCACACTTTGAGTAGCAAGAATCTGGGAAATACCCTTTGGTCCCAGAGTGGCATATGCTAAGAGATCTCCTCCCCAATTTTGGTACATATGTTGACTTCTTTCCATGGTCATTTCATTAAATCATTACTTGCACCTATTCAAAACTCCAGAGAAATTAATAACATAATTTATGGCACCCAAATGACTTTTAAATTTGCAGGGTTTACACACATTTCCATTTCTACGCCTCAGACTATTTGCTGTTTCAATTACGTCCTCCTTCCCTGTTTACTCCTATCCCTTGGTGTCCACTTAATTTAAACATAACTGTTCTCATTAACCATAGAGTGATTTTTCTACAGATGCTCTGCCAATGCAAGCCTTCCTTATCAAGATGTATTACTTATCATGAATGGTGCAAATGTATTAAACAAATTACTATTGTTTAGAAATTCAAAAGAACAGTCTATTTTCCCAGAACTCCAGCACAGTGACCAAACTGAAACTTATTTGGGGGTTACCTACACCTCTTTTTATAGCAACAAAACACTTTTTTATCAGCAGAGCAAATAATTGCTTACAGAGCTCCAGGAACCACATGATTCTCCACCCTCCCAACCTCCCCTAACCCCCCGGATCACCTCACACGCCAAAAAAAGAGGCAGAAGAAGAATACATCAAGATTATCTAGAGGAACTTCATACTCCATGAAAGCTGAGCTCTTTGCTTTGGCAAGTTAAAAGTATAATCTTAACATTGTGGCAAAAATCACATTTCATTGTATGAGTTCAATAAAGTTAGATATCACACTGGGGGCAGCAGCTCCAGCCATTCAGCTTTGCCTGGAAACTGACTTTTAGCATAAAGATGCCACAGGTCCATTACAAGTAGGCTTAGGCTAGTTTATATCAGGTAATCTCAGCATTTTGGATAACTCCATCTCCTCTGACAATTTCTAAGGATATTGAATTGTGTCACAAAATTGGTGCTATAGTGAATATGTGATTCTAACCAGGCTTCTTCACTACTAAATTGTAGTAAAATGCACTACAATCAACTCATACTACATAAATGGCTCTCTCCCTATATTTATTTCCAATGGAAGGAATCAAGTTGCCTTACCTGAAATTACAGAAGAAAACGATTACAAAAGTATGGCAGTTTTATAACTGAGCAACATCTTATAATACCTGTCTCTTAGTCCCTTCCGGCAACTATAACAAAATACCACAGACTGGATAGCTTATAAACAACAGAAATTTGTTTCTCACGGTTCTGGAGGCTGGAAGTCCCAGACCAAGGTGCCAGCGTGGTTGGATAAGGGTTGCAGACTTTTCATTACATCCTCACATGGCAGAACGGGTTAGGGAGCTCTGTGGGATCTCTTTTTTAAGGGCATTAAGCCCATTCATGAGGGCTCCACTCCCCAGGCCCTAACTACTTCCTAAAGTCCCCACCTCCTAATGCCATCACACTGGTGTTGGGATTTCAAAGTGTGAATTTTGGGGGAACACAAACATTCAGACCACAGCAACCTGATTTCATTATGCATTATATATATGGCAAACATTCCTATTTCTCCAAAACCTAAATGACCAGAAAGCTCCAAAAAATGTATTCGATAGTAATTGGTTTCCATACTGACAGCTCTGGGGAACTGAAAGATCCTGAAGGGTCTTCTAAATCATTAAAGAAACATTAATACTTACAGAATTTTAGAGCTGAAAGAGATTTGGAGCTCATGCGTCCAAAATGCACATCTGACAGCTGTGTACTGAGTCTGAAGGAGTGAATAATTTGCTCATGAATGAAAGCAAGGCCTGGCACCCAGTTTCCTCATACTCCGACACATGGCCTTTGCAACCACACTGATTAAATGGCGTTAAGTATCATAATCTTTCATATGTTCAAATTTTTGGAAATTTCATAATTCATGTATGGTCCACCCTATCTAAAATTTCAACACCCACCACCATGTTTCAGAAATCCCTTCCTACTTTATCTCTTCTCTTTGGCATTCTCACAATTTAAAAAAAAATCATCTGTCTCCCCCATTAGAAGGTAAGATTCCTAAAGACAAAGATTTTTATCTTTTATTCACAGCTATACCACCTAGAATAGTGTCCAGCACAAAGTGAGAGGTAAATAAATTTGTTAAATTAAAAAATAAATGAATCATACATGATAACCCTCAAAAATATCACTGCATTATCAGAATATCCCCTTTTCATGTTATCTATTTGACATTTTTTCCAGAACCTCTGATGTGCCAGGCATTTTACAAGGCTGAGGTGAACCTCAGAGTAATAGCTTTATTTTATTCATTCAAGGGAGCTTAATTTAAGGTGATCCTATTATTGTAACCTCCTAATGCAATGTCACTGTTTATCAGCTTAATTCTGCAGACTGGATCTAGACATTACTCCCTGAAGGAATTCTTTTCACCTTTAGCCTGAAGTTAGGACTCTCAGGATTCAGCAGTCAGCCTCCTAGGATTATACGGCAGGGAAATTGCCATCTCTGCTGGCCTGCCAACGCTAAGAAAGATAGATCAGATCAAAATAAGCACGCCTGGCCAGGCAACTTTGACATATTCTCTCTTTCAGATATTCCCATCACAAAGTAAAGTATTTCATAACTACGGGAAGATCCTTAAATTAGAAGCACACATGGTATCAGGTCTCTCATATACTACACTCGTTTTTGAGGTAGTCAAAAAAGTAGAAATAAATCTATGGCTTTGTTTTCTAAGAATAGGAGAAAAACAATCATTTCATAAGAATTCAGGAAATTGTACAATATTTTCACAATTGAATGCTAAATTACGGTAAGGTTGGCGCTTTTATATAGAGAATGCTGGTGTTTAGAACCTCTAAGGGGTTTGGTACTTAGCACTGTCTTGTCCCTAAAACACACAATGTTGATTTAATCAAGTGACACTTTATGGAAGGGATGCCTGGAATTATTCCATCTCAGAACAGTTTATAAGAACTCAGAAAAATAAAGGGCCATAAAGTCTTAGTTATTAATTCTTTAATACAGGCACAGGTAATTAAAAAAAGTTGTTTCTATCTGGCTTTAGATTCCTACCTGTCCTTCTCAGTTCACCTTAAGTGATCATCTCAAATGTTCTACCTTGTACCTAATGTGAACTTGCACTTCTTGGAATTTTCACTCAATTAATATTCTGTGCATGTCTCATAACCTGGACCACACCAGCATCTCCCGGGAGACAAGAACCATGCTGTATTTATCTTAATATCCTTCTTGGCTCTCAGCTCAGGTATACTATATATAGTAATTACTGAGAAGTATTAGTTGACAGTGACTTATCTGAATTTTTGTTGTTGGTGGTGTAACTTTCCAATTCCTCTTCCCAGGTTATTATTTTTTTAATTTTATTTTTAATTGTGTCAAAATACATACCATAAAATTTGCCGTCTCAACCATTTTTAAGCATACAGTTCAGCAGTGTTAAGTACATTCGCACTGTTGCGTAACCAATCTCCAGAATTCTTTTTATCTTGCAAAACTAAAACTCTATACCCATTAAACAACAATCCCTCCTGTCCCTCTTTCCCCAGCAATCTCCATTTTACGTTGCATATCTGTGAATTAGACTATTGTAGGTATCTCACATAAGTGGCATCATACAGTATTTGTGTTTTGGTGACTGGTTTATTTCACTTAGCATCATATCCTCAAGGTTCATCCATGTTGTAGCATGTGCCAGAATTTCATTCCTTTTTAAGGCTGAGTAATATTCCATTGTATGTATATACCACATTTTGTTTATCCATTCATCCATTGATGGGCACTTGGGTGGTCTCCTCTTTTTGGCTACTGTGAATAATGCTGCTATTACCATGGGTGTACAGATATCTCTTTGAGACCCTGCTTTTAATTCTTTTGGATGTATACCCAGAAGTGGTATTGTCCCAGGCTAATGTTAACATTAGTTTATATATTGGCAAGCACTATGGACAGCGGATGAAAAAGGATTCCAAGAAGACACTGGGCAGAATGACTCTATAATCAAATAGGGAATGGCACCCCCCCAGACAGAATGTTGGGACTCTGTGACCTTGAGGAGATCTTCATTGTGTACAATTTCTAAATATAATAAACACCCACAGTGAGTTATGTCTCATAAACTACCTTAAGACCCCCGGTTCTGCCCTAGAGGAAATAAGGGTATGGACATGAAGAGCCAGAAGGGAGAGGAGGGGGAGATCAAGAATTAATGTATCAAAAAGAGTTTCCCAGAGAAATCTTCCTAAGTAAAGCATCATGGGAATGAATGATTTAATGTTTAGGAAGCTTAACCTTTGCTTCCTGGCTTGGCCAAGTACCATGGTCCTAAGGACAGCACTTCTCTAACTTCGTTGCTTTCCCAGAGTTCAGTGGTCACTTAAATAAAGTGCCTTCCCACCTTAGCAGTCAGTAGGGTGCTACAGGGAGCCTCAGGTGGGGAACAGGGATACATCTGCATTTTTCCGAGACTGAGCTGACACCTCTGGGACCTCAGCCATTAAATCATTTGCCCCACCTGCTTAGTGAAGATTTTCTCACTAGTCCACAGTCCCTCTATTTCCTGGGAATCCTTCCAGCTTGGGTTCATATCAACTAAATTAGAGGCTAGGGGGTTGGGTATTTTTCCTCCAACCCTTCTTAAAATGTGACAATTCGTTCCTGGGGGAAAACCCTAAAGGTAAGCATTGACCCTGAAACTGCATATATCTCGGGAAGGCTGAAAGGCACTATGGCTGAGGGAAAGGCTTGACCTTGGCGGTGAGCAGGTCATTGGTGAACTGTGAGCTGATACAGTGAGGCTCAAGTTCAACTGTAAGTGTTCAAAGAACACAGTGGACTAACAGAGATACAGGAATACTGACTATATTTTTGGAACAGGGTTTGACAGAACATCTGCAAAAGATAATGTTCTGGAAATCTAGGCTGTGTGATTGCTCAAGATACAGGGAAACTATTGATAAATTCAGGGGCTTCCTATGGTCACGCTATGGCCGTTTAAATTTAATGTAGAATCTAAGGAATGAGTAATTTCCATTCCTGGAGACTGGAGTGTAGGGAGGGGAAAATGAAGAAACAGCATATTCCGGTGATACATTTTTAAGCAAGTGCTTTGCAAATATAATAGGTTATTGCTATTCCTGTAAGGCTCCATTTGTTTTAAAATAATGGCATCATTTGGGAACAGTCTGAGTTTCTTACCACCTCAATTTCATTTTAATACATGAGACCCCAGAAGAATATATCCCCTAGGTAGGAAAAGCAAATTTTTCTCAGAGCTCGCCTCTGTATAAGGTGGTGAGCAACAGAGTGTAGAAGAACATATTCTTTTACATGTTCTTTATTATTTAGGTGACTTTAGACAATTAAACCTTTTGAATCTCTGCTTTGTTATTAATAAAACAGAAATAAAGTCTACCTCATGAGATTATTCTGCCCTCTAGAGCTAGCCTTTCTTCTTTCTTCTGCACCCAAATGAAATCTATAGTTGCTGGTGACACCAATTTTGATCAGATCAATGCCTTGCCATTTTTACCCTACAGGTTGAAAGAGAAAATCATATCGTATTCCTGAGTTTTGATCAACTGTTACAAACATACATTTGGGAAGGTAGAGGGAGAAGGAAAGAAGGACAGGCAGAGGGCGCAGAAGGAAGCAGTGAGAGGCACTGAGATAGTTTCACGAGAGAAGAGGGGAGAAAAACAGAAAAAAGTAAAAATTATGAGCAAGAAAGAAGAACATAAAGAAACGAGAGAAAGGTGATATTTTCAGATATGCACTGAAGTTTGAAAAAATACATTTCAAAGCATCAAGATGCATCAAGCAGTCATGATGTGATCACTGACAGATCGCTAACACTTGATCAGCTACAGAGCTCTCACGTGACAAAGGAAGGATTTGTATTAATTTCCAGCACTGTCATTGCCTCAAATTATATTATATAATTATAATAATATAAATATATATTATATATAAATATAATTATAATAATTATATTATACCCCAAATTTAAAATGAAATCTAGTGAAGCATGGATACAAAAGAAGTAAAAATGTCATGTAAATAACACCTGAGTCATTTACCCAACTTGCCCTTGACATTTTCACTAGAATCTAAGTCACTGCTCCGCTCTCCCACTGAGGGCAGAAATCTTGATGTGTTTTGTTATTTACGTATTTCAAGTGCTTAAAACAATGCCTGGCATATGGCAAAGGCTCAATAAACTCTTGTTGCATGAATAGTCGATATTTATGATGAGATTGCTATATGCCAGCCCTGGGCTTGGCATCAAATAAAGAAAGATACATTTAAAACACGATCCCTCCTCTACAAATATGGTAAAGGAAGAGAGACATGCGAAAGGCCTCATAAATATGAGAAGCAGCAGCACCTAAATATGTAAAGTGTAGAGATTAGAGATGCTGGAGCTGTACTACCTGAGTATGACCCCATTCTTGTCAGTTTCTCCCTGTGATGCCTTGGACAAGTTACTTAACCTCACTGTGCCTCCGTTTTCTCATCTGTAAAGTGGGGCTATAACCCTCATGGGGATGTTGCAAGGATCACACAAATTACCATGGGGGAAGTGTAAACACAAAGTGCCAAGAAGGGCAATAGAAAATAATAATGGTAAAGCAACGAGAGGAAACTTTGGGAGGTGATGGATATGACTCTGGCCTTGGTGGTGATGGCTCTATACTTATGCCCAAACTCATTAAGTTGTACGCATTCAACTTTTACATGTCAATCATACCACAATAAAGTGGCTTTAAAAAAAGAAAGAAATGCAGCAGAGATTTAAAGCTTCCATAAGAGAGTTCAGAACAAAGAGTGAGGCATAAAGAAGGGTCGATTCTGGGAACAGAAATGGAGACAGTCAGGAAAGACTCAGAGAACATGTGACCTTTGAGCTGAGTCTCCTGAGAAGGGTCCCCCTTTGCCGGGTGGGGGGGTGGGAGGATGGGGGGGTGGGAGGTGTCAAGTGTGAGTCCAGGCCTGGAGGCAAGTCTCATCCGAAGATGACAGAGGGCTAAACTAAGGCAATGGCGGTAGGAATGCCATGGGAGGGCGTGGCGACCAGAGATGGCACCACTCCAGATACTGAGGAGGCCTCAGCACTTAGTACAGGTGGGTGGGAGGGAAAGTGAGAGACAGGGTCCAGGATGAGGTTGGGGAACAACAGATAAGCAAGTTATTGGGCTTTTTTAAATTGCACTTCAATGACTTGGTTTGTTCTTTTAAGTTCTGTCAACAGTCATTTTTCAGAAACAAGTGTTTATTTGGGAACCTAGCCATCTAATTTGTAAAGTAGCAGTTTAGATTTTTATGTTCCTTTACAAAAGAAATGTGTGTGCATTATAGAAAATTTTAAAAATACCATTGGGCACTAAGAATAAAAGAAAAATTTACCTATCATCACATTTACACAATAACCACCCCATTTTGATCTTTATTCTTTTCATTGTTTATATATTATACATTAAAAAAAGTTTTAATTGGAAAAAATGGGGTCACATGGTATCCCCTATTTTATAGCCTGATTTTTAAAAATTAAATTACATGTCATTTAATACTCTCCTACATGATCAATGTTAGTGACTTTCTAGTATTTCATTATATGGACGTACCATAATTTATTTTTATCTGCTCCCTTATGTGAACGTTTAAGTTGTTTTCCATTTTTTTCCTATTACTGAACATACCTGTTGCTACATCTTTGTACACATCCTTGATTTCAGTGTTCATCTTAACGTGTATCTGCACAAAAACGCCAAAGCGAGGGAAAGAAAGCAAAGTAAGTACACACTGTACTCTTCACAGGAATTACCGCAACTACAAGTCCTCGGTCCTCTACCCAGGAAATGCCATATGCCTGCCCCATGGGAGACAGAATGGGGTGATGGGAGAAACCCATCTGCGGTAGGGGCATCCTGCCTAGCCAGTGATTCCAGGAATCTGCACTCTGCCCCCTCACTCTCCTACATTCCCCAAAGCCCAGCCAATCAGGAGCCATGCCAGAGACAGAGCCACACAAATGAACTAGGTAGGGTGGACCTTCTCTGTGTCCCGCTCCAGGACACAGGCAACAGCCCAGCCTTCCCGGCAAAGTAGCTGAGCATGCCATAGCATCCCTCCTTAGAGCCCTACTCACACTGCAAGAGGGGAAGCCTTGGGTTGGGCATTCTGCCTCTTGGACTGCCATACACTCCTGATGCACACTGAGCCAGAAAAGGACGATGGGAAGGGAAAGGAGAAGAAAGATAAAAAACTCAGTCGTCTGAAATGGTATGCTCCCATTCCCTGGGCCACTATGAGGATACTGATAGAGGAGGGGAGGGAAGGAGTAAGTCATCTGGCTTCTCTGAGCGGAGTGGAGGTGGAGATGAGGTGAATTAGGAGGGTGTCTGAAAGGTCTGCACCCCGCTCAGAAATACAACAATAGAATTAATCAACCAGAATAAAAACACAGCACTGCTCCTTCCCTGTCTGCTCACCAGGAGAACTGAACTTTGCGGAAAGAGCCGTGCCACTCCAAACACTTTCTGAACCCTAGTACAAGGTCTGTTACTTTTAATTCAAAGATTTTTGTGGCTTCTTAAAATTAATTATTGTAAAAGACCATGAGCTATTGGCTCTGTCTTTGCTACAACAGTGGATATCTTCTAGATAAGGGCTCTGTTTTCTCTTTATTCATTTGTTGGGTCATCGGCTCATCCATTCATCACACATTGATTAACTATTATTAATTGGTAAACTACTCTACAGGACCCAGTTTTGCCATGTGCATATGGTCATGACAAAACAAATGATCTCTATCCTCACGCAGGTCTGGGCTTGTGGAGAGAACACAGTTAACAAAGAGGCAAATAATTATTAAGGATAAAGCACTATGGAGAAAATAAATAAGGAATCACCATGAGACTCACAAGGCAGACCTGCTTAGGGATGTTATAGAAAGCATCTCTGAGAAGGGGCACAGCAGGGCAATTAGTCACCAAGTGGCGAGTTTTCCATCTGAGCTTATAGAAGGACTGCCTACCCCCTTGCACCTAGATGGGGTCATGTGGAATGTGAGCCCAAGTGATGCTTCTCACTTCCAGGCCTGGCCTGAACTATCCTCCACAGGTTTTTGATTTCTCACCGGGTGAAAGCAGGTGAACCTGCAGAGGATTCCAAGAAGGCCAAGGGGTTGGTGGGGGTCACATGAGGGAAAGGCTCGGTGGCCATGTAGAACACAGGGGCGTCCGCATTCTTATCCCTGATTCCCACACGCATCAAACACATTGGGCTGTGACCTGAGGAACAAATAAATGTCATTGTTTTAAGCCACTAAGGTTTGGAGTTGTACCCGATACACTGCTCTGATAACGGAGGAGGAAAGGTTACGCTAAGGCCTGAAGGATGCGAAGAAAGCAGCTGTTGGGAGATCTGGAACAAGGGCATTCAAGGCAGAGGAAGCAGCATGAACCAAGCACCAGGGCAGGAAGTGTGAAGAACTGGCAGAAAGCTGGAAGAGCTGGACTCAGGATTGTGGAGAAGTAACATAAAGGAAGGCTGGAGTGCCAGGAAGGGGCAGGTGATGCAGACACTGGGACACTGGTAAGGAGTTTGGATTTATCCTACTTCCTCTATACTTTTACAACAACCCTCGTACAGTTATTTGTATGTCATGGTACCCAGAAGATACTGTTAACTGATTTTGGTTAAATGACCAAAATCCAGAAACATACTACACTCAGTGCATTAGTTTCCTATTGCTGCTGTAACAAATTACCACAAACTTAAAGGCTTAAAACAACACAAACTTATTACCTTCCAGGTCTGGAGGTTAGAAGTTCAAACTAGGTCTCACTGGGCTAAAATCAAGGTTTTAGCAGGGCTCGGCCCCTTCTGGAGGCTCTAGAGAAGAATTTGTTTTCTTGCCTTTTCGAGCTTCTAGAAACTGTCTGCATTCCTTGGCTCATGGCCCCTTCCTCTGTCTTCAAAAATAAACAGCATAGGGCCTCCCTGGTGGCGCAGTGGTTGAGAGTCTGCCTGCTGATGCAGGGGACACGGGTTCGTGCCCCAGTCTGGGAAGATCCCACATGCCGCGGAGCGCCTGGGCCCGTGAGCCATGGCCGCTGAGCCTGCGCGTCTGGAGCCTGTGCTCCACAACGGGAGAGGCCACAACAGTGAGAGGCCCGTGGAAGGAAGGGAGGGAGGGAGGGAGGGAGGGAGGGAGGGAGGGAGGGAGGGAGGAAGGAAGGAAGGAAGGAAGGAAGGAAGGAAGGAAGGAAGGAAGGAAGGAAGGAAGGAAGAAACAGCATAGCATCCTCAAATCTCTCTCTGACTGTACCCCTCCAGCTTCCCTCTTTCACTTAAAAGGACTCCTATGATTACACTGGACCCACCAGATAATTCAGGATAATCTCCCCATCTCAAAGTCAGTTGATCAGCAGCCTTAATTCCATCTGCAGTTGTACTTCCCCCTTGCCATGTAGCAACATAGTCACAAGTTCTAGGGATTAGGACAAAGACATCTTTGGGGGGCTGTTATTCTGCCCCCCACACTAGGAATGACATTAGTTGTAAATTGAGGTTGAGTAAACCATAGTTACTAACCTTGTAACTCACAGACCCCTTTTATTATTTTCCCTCAAACTGGATGTTTCAAAAAATGTGATTTCCAAAGCAAATGGAATGTATTATATAATTATGTATAGATAATGATTTCCATTTAGATTTTTAAATTAGACTTTCAAAATGGGTAAAAGAGGTTGCAGAACTCCAAAAAACATTTGAAGTGATCCTTGGGTTGGGGGCCATTAGAATTACCGGAAACTGGGCTTTTCAAATATCAACTTCCTAGGTCTGGTCAAAGGATTCAGCTGAAGGGGAGACGACAAACTGATAGGATGGATCTGGGTACATCCCCCTCCTGTTGTCCCCCCAGTGGGGGTTTGGGGCTGCTCCCTGGAAAATGTCAACACAATAAAATTATATTCTTAATACTAAAGAGGCTTGGACATGATGAATCACATCTAAAATGAAGAGGACCAGTTATTATACACACTTCACACCTCTGGAGGGAAATGTGCGAGAGGACAGAAACCTGGGAAGTCTGCAGAATGCAAACCACCCAAAACAATTCCCCTTGAGCTCGGCCCGATTACATTCCCATGTCATCCCTCAAGGATGCTAACAAAGCTACCGGCACAGTAGGGAGTTTGCAGCAGTTCTAACCTAACTGATTATCCTGGATTAAGTGGTCTGCCCAATATTTAAATACTAAACAAAACACATGAAAACTCACCTTGGACACAAGATTCCCTGGACCTCTGTTTGCTGTTGGAGGGTGAATTTGTCACAGGTCAAAGATACAGCACTTCATGCAGCATCTGCTAGACCATTTTATTCTTTCTTATAGCTCCCAGGACCTCCTTTTCCTATTATGTCCCCAAGTCGATACCCGGGCAATCAGTACTCTCGTTAGTGATACATCACAGAGGGACTCTGTCTTCCCATCACTATCCCTCCTTCTATACTTTTCGCTTTGTGGCTCCTCCTCATTGTTTATTAAACAAGCTACTTAATCAGAACATTCTCCTTTCTTTTACATGATGCCAGTACTTCCATTTTCAGGAGATACTAATAATTAACTTCTCAGGAAATGTTTACATTGACTACAGTTTTAAGCTTGAAACACCCTCCCAGGAAACTGACAAAGCAATAAGATGCTTTCAGATCTGCTTCTTAAGACACAGCTAGTTTAGGGACTTTCTTGGTTCACACTGTGTGCTACTCAATCAATGAGCTTTCACATACCAGCTTCCAGACAAAATCCTAAAGGGGGCCTAACTTGCAACGGGATTGAAAGCAAATCACAATACTGGGAACATTCTGAGCTATTTGCTTGACACCGATTCTGCAATTTTTCCCTCCTAGATGTGAGCATTCTAGACATGGAACACAGAAATCTAACATGTAAATAAGATTCAAATAAGTATGTGTCTAAAAAGCTTTTGGGGGGGCAAGAGAGTTGAGGAAGAGGGAGAGAAAAAAAAGAGAGAAGGGGAGAAAAAGAGAGAGATTGAAAGAGAGAGAGAGGAAGGGAATTAGAAGAGGAGGAGATGGGGGAGAAGGAAGGAGAGGGAGAGAAGGCAAGCGAGACCCACAGTGTGTGGATGTGCTTTCTTATTCAGAAGAAGAAAATGTGGGCACGCAGAGTAACTTTCCGGGCAGCCCATGTGGCCTTCTACACAAGTAAACTTTATCAGACTTTGCATTCTGTGCAATGTAAACCAAATAGCTAACTCTACAATTGCTTTGATTACTTCGTCTCTAAAAATTATCCAGCTATTGACTCAGTTTTCCATTTTATCATGTCTCTAAGCTTTAACAAATGCAAATTTTTCTTACAAATCACAAGCTTTGTAATAAATCAGGGTAAGGGTCAAAACTAAAAAACAAAATTCATCTTCGTCAAAGAAGAAACTATCCCTAGCGAAATGCTGGATGCTGAATAGTTATTTTATGATTTTCAGCATGTAGAATATGAACAGCAGATAAAGAGGTGCGCTTCTGTGTAATTTCTAGCCCTAGCACCTAACAGGATCGCCTGACATACTAAGAGCTCAAAAGCATTTGTTGGCTATAGATATTTTATATCTCTTTGAAACCTTAATATGTGTGACAACTATTTTGAATAAGCAAAATTCATGGGCTATAAGCAACTTTATTTTTGTCTACCACTGTCCAAACTTTAAATTTATTCTGGTAAAGTTAACTCTTCCCCGTCCTGAAAGAAATTTAGGGCAAATCCCATGTCTTTCAGATTACTTTTGGATAATAAGAAGTTTGTCTGACAAAACACAACGTGGAATAATTAACATGTTCAGTCAGTCCAGTGTAATAATTCAAGGTTACAACTTCCCTTACTTTCCTGTCTCAGCCTGCTTCCAGCTAGCTGCCTGAGGGAGAAGATCTCTCTTCCCTCCTTGCCCTTTTATCCTTCTTGCTAACTGCAGTTTCTGATTCCTCCAGGTCAGGGTGGAGGGAAGAGAAGGAAAAGGAAAGGCCTTACTGGATTAGTACTGCTGAAAGATGGCTTAGGGGCCCACAGCAACTACTGAGCGTATATTCCATACCTGAAACTAACATAATGTTGTAAGTCTACATATACTCAACTCAAGTATATACTACTACACTTCAATTTTTTAAAAAAAGAAAGAAGAGAAATCACACATGCAAAAATAAAATAAAATATCTGCTTCTTCTCCTGGAGTGTTTTCATGGGTTTCCCCACAATTACTGGGGATCTCGCATCTGAGGTATCCTTAACACAGGCAAATCTGTAAGGCTCCTTCCTCAGCTACTGGAAATCTAGAGGCTCACCTCCTTTGGGTGTCGGTTTACCCTCCAAGTGGCTCTCCTGGACAGCTGTCCCTGGGGCCCAGCTTACATCTGCTTCATGGGAAATAGTTGCTCCTCTTCCCTGACAAATTCCAGATACTCAATGACCCCCAATCTGAGAGCAACCTGCCCTTTAGATTTGCTAGGGGTGAATCAGACCCCTGTTCACTGTGTCCCCCAAAAGGCAGACACATATTAAACCCTCCAAGAGGTCTGGTGGAAGCTGTTCTTTCTGTGCTTGAAGAAAGAGGCAAGCACACTTCATACCTTTTTTGGAGAGGATGAGATTTAGAGCATAGCACACAGTTTGCTCCAAAATTCTAGCTCTCCATCTTGTTACACCCTCAGTGGGTGAGGGGTCAGAGTCACAAAACCAGTTTGTGTGCATGTCCTTCCCAAATTTTGAAATGGCACATTTACTGTATTGGGTACTCAGCCAACATTGAAATTAAAATAGGTCCATTTTCACATAATATTATATAATATTCCATTTTATCCTAAATATGCAAGTCTAGATTTCCAAAGCAGATTAAGCAAGACAGTTATTGTTCAGTTGATCACATTTTACAATTTTTAATGCTATTTTATTATGAGGTATCATCTTGCTCTACAATTATAGCTTGGCTAAGCCTCTCTGAATATGTTTTTTCACTTGCTCCCTCAGTCACTTTTGGTTTCTTAACTCTCAGATACACTTCACATCCTATAAATCTCTCAGGGATACCAAAGGATCAGGTTTTAGTCATCTGCAAATTGGGTTTGGTTCACTAATTTATGTCCTCTGCTCTCCCTGAACTTCTACTAAACCGCGGAGTTGAAACATTAGAGTTAGGAAGATATTTTTAAGCACTAACCCAGTGGCTCTTTGTGTGTTTGTTTTGTATTTTGCTGCGGTACCCAGTGACCCTTGCTCATTCAACCAGCTACGACCACTGCTTTCATTACTTGAGAGAGAAGGGATGACACAGCACAGTGGCAGAAAACAAAGAAATCAATTATTTTCTGTTTCAAAATCTTGGATCCTGGCATGGGCTGAAGATTTGGAAGGATGGCTATTCGGTAAGCAAAGGCTCTGATAAAGTCCCACAGACGAGGGAAAGTAGCAGACCAGTGGACGGTGGTAGAAAGGTATTAGAGGGCTTTCCTGGTGGTGCAGTGGTTAAGAATCCGCCTGCCAATACAGGGGACAAGGGTTCGAACCCTGGTCCGGGAAAATCCCACATGCCATGGAGCAACTAAGCCCCTGCGCCACAACTACTGAGTCCGCGTGCCACAACTACTGAAGCCTGCGTGCCTAGAGCCCGTGCTCTGCAACAAGAGAAGCCACCGTAATGAGCAGCCCACGCACCTCAACGAACAGTAGCCCCCCTCTTGCCGCAACTAGAGTAAGTCTGCACACAGCAACCAAGACTCAACACAGCCAAAGAAAAAAGAAAGGTATTAGAGGCTGGGGTTGGGGGGTCCTGAGAAGCAGCCCCAATCCCCACCCACCTTCAGGCACAGACCTGAGAGGAGTGGATAAAGGAACTCTCAGGTAGAGGTGGAGCATATGAGGGCAGGGGGCACTGCCCCACCTGTCCTGGTAGATTGAGGGAGGAAGGGGAGATGCCACGTGGAGTGATCGAGGTGGCCCCAGATCCGCCCTAATGCCCCGACACATCACAAGAATGAGTGAATGATTTCTGGGTGCCCCAAAGGGAGCACATAAGTGGAGGCAAGCCTTACACAGACTGTCAAGTTCCTCCATGGAAAGAATGATCTCTATGAATCAAGTGTGTCATGAAAGAAACTCAGAGAGAGGCAGACCTTAAGCTGTCTTGCTAGGCGCACACAGCGATGACTCCAGGGAAACGTTGCCTGGGAACCAGGAAACGGAGGCCAGCACCAACACATGACAGCAAGAAGTCAGCCTGTTGCCCCTGCCGTGAGATACAGAGTGAGGCCCCCGGAAGCGAGACAGACTAAAGATGGGAGGGACAGGCCGCTAGGCCCGCTGGCTCCAGAGCCTGTATCCGACCAGTGTGGTGGGTTGAATAGCGTCTTCCCCCAAATTCATGTCCATCTGGAACATCAGAATGTGACCTTGTGTGGAAACAGGGTCTTTGCAGATGTAATTCGTTAAGATGAGGACATACTGGATTAGAATGGGCCCTAAATCCAAGGACGGGTGTCCTTAGAAGAAGAGACACAGAAAGACTCAGGGAAGAAGGCCATGGGAATAAGGAGGCAGAGATTGGGGTGATGCAGCTACAAGCCAAGGAATGCCATAGATTGCTGGGATCGCTAGAAACTAGGAGAGAGGCAAGGAGGCATTCTTCCCCAGGGCCTTTAAAGGGAGCGGAGCCCTGCTGACACCTTCGGACCTCTAGTCTCCAGAACTGTGAGAGAATACATTTTGTTGTTCTAAGCTGCCCTGCTGTAGTCTGTTATGGCAGCCCTAGGGATCTAATACAACCCCTAAGCACACTGCCTCTCCATAGTAGCCCAGTGACATCGGGGGTAGTCAGAGCCCAAGGAATCCAGTCCAGACAGGAGGAAGCCAAGGGCTCCCGGGACACCCAAAATTTTCATCTGACTGGAGGCCTCGACAGTTCTGAAGTTGATGGGGAGCCCTGCTCTCAAAAGGAGATCCATTTATGGGTTCACCTGGGATCTAAACACAGCACAAAGTAGAATGCTTGCTCCTGAGAGAGGCTTTCAGATGCTCCTGGTCTTTCCGTGGTGTCCTGCACTCCGGGTGACCCAGAGCCTGCCTAGGACTCCCCTCATCCTTTCTCTGAAGGGAGAATGAGGTGCACTGAAAAGGGCTGCAGATCTGGACTCAGAACACTGGGACTGACCCTTCTTTAGGCCCTGGCTTAGCGAGGTGACCTTGGGCAAGTCACTTAAACCTGCAGTCCTCATCTCATCTCACTAGAGTATATGAATGATACTACTTGCCCTACTTAATCTCAAAGAATTGCATTAGAATGAAAACACTCTTTGAGGTTAAATGTACTGTATAGAAAGAAGTGATTATTATCATCCTGGCTGTAGATTTTTCTCCCCCTTCCTTTTCAAATAAGGCCCCATAGTTGAGTTTTCTGTCTAGGACACAAATTGATAAAACTCCAAACTTAAAAATATATCTCTGGTTTTTTTGTTGAAACCATCTGGCAACCCATTGGAGCAAGCCACTTTGCGGGCTGGGAGGTGAAACACTGTTGTAACCACCTGTGGCACCGGAGGTGTGTGAGATGTACTTCCTCTTGGGGAGCAAGGGCAAAGCCAGAGGACCCCCGAGGAAGGGCCGATGGTCACAGGCTGGAAGACTGCAAGTGTAAGGACACTCATCCGGTTCCAGATTGGCCACTGCCACTGTCCTTTTCTACGAGAGCTTCTACAGAATTACAGTTTAGCAGAGAGTTCTTGTGGTTTTTTAGGGGGATAAAATGTACATAACAAATTCACCATCTTAACCATTTTTAAGTGCATAGTTCAGAGATCCTAAGTACATTCACATTGTCATGCAACCATCCAACTCCAGAGCTTTCTCATCCTCCCAAACTGAAACTCTGTGCCCATTAAACTCTAACTCCCCTTTCCCCCTCCCACTAGCCCCTGGCAAACACCCTCCTACTTTCAGTCTCTATGAATTTGACTACTCTAGGTACTTATATAAGTGGAATCATGCAGTATTTGTCTTTTTGTGTTTGGGTTATTTCACTTAGCATAATGTCTTCAAGGTTCATCCATGTTGTAGCAGGTGTTGGAATTTCGTCCTTTTTAACGGTGCATAATGTTCCATTTTGTTTATCCATTCATTCATTGATGTTGGGTTGCTTCTACTTTTGGATATTGTGAATAATGCTCCTATGAATATCGGTGTACAAATAAATATCTGTTCAAATCCTTCCTTTCAAGTCTTTTGGGTAGCAGAGAGTAATTTTAAATGTGTTTACTTTATTCATTTATTTTTGGCTGCATTGGGTCTTCGTTGCTGCGCATGGGCTTTCTCTTTGTTGTGGTCTGTGGGCTTCCCATTGCAGTGGCTTCTCTTGTTGTGGAGCATGGGCTCTAGGCGTGCGGGCTTCAGTAGTTGTGGTTCGTGGGCTCTAGAGCGCAGGCTCAGTAGTTGTGGCACACGGGCTTTAGTTGCTCCGCGGCATGTGGGATCTTCCCAGACCAGGGCTCGAGCCTGGGTCCCCTGCATTGGCAGGCTGATTCGTAACCACTGCGCCACCAGGGAAGCCCGAGAGTAATTTTAAAAAGCATTCTATAGAAGAAAACTAGGAACTTCTAGAAAATCCTAAAATAATTAAATTTACCACTTTTAAGGGTTCAAAAAGGAAGCCATTGTTAGGGTTTTTCAGAGCTGACATTATAAAAACTAGACTGTATTTATTATGAGACTATACAAACGACAGTAATCAAAATAATTAGCAAATTTTACTCGTCATTTTTATGTTTAATAAAAAATTTACAGCTTTAATTTTCCAAAATTGACTAACAGAAAATGAAAATGTACTAATTAAGTTTCTTAGAGTATTTATGTGATGGCTACTTCATACATATATAAATAAGTATTTTTAAAAATATTGCACATGTTAAAATGTAGCTCTAGGGGATATCATGCTTTATGTGATAAGCTTGTTCCTGTGTTTTATCAAATACCTACAAATAAATCACATTTTAAATGAGTGAAGACAAGGTGCTTACTATTTAAAGAATCCACAAAGGAAAGCTTTTGGAAAAGATTCCTTTTGTTATTCAAATAATCACCTGCTAATTTATCTACTTCAGAGTTTCTTGTTTTGGCATTTTTGGAAAGGAGAAAGTCTTCAAGTCTGATAAATGAATGACCACTTTCTTTTTCTTTAAACTCTACCAGTTTGACTTGTCATATTGTTTTGTTGGCTCAAAGTACTATGCTGTATCTTTGGCTATTTTAAGCACACTTAAAAGTAGAAAATAGCATCATACAAAATTGAGAATGAATGTAAAAGGGCAATATTTTCTCAAGGTTGTCCATTCAGAAGCCAGTGCCAAAGGCCCAGGGAGACACCTCATGACCTAATGAACCACCTGACCGCTCCCCCTACCTCCTCTCACCAGCTCACCTTTCTCACACTTCATTCATGGCCAATTCCTGTCTTTTCTCCAGTTAGGGTATTTCTTGCCTCACCCTCCTCTCTATTCTCTCTGATATGCCCTAGTTCAAGACATCATCAACTATTGTTTGGTGTACTGCCTCCAGTCTCTCTCATCACTGCTTACTATCACCTCTGCTCCAAAGTCCACACTCCTCAGCCTAACATGTAAGACCTTCCATAATCTGACCCCCATCTTTTTTCTAGAAGTTAGACTAGGGGGTCTAGAAGTGAGACCCCCTAGTCTAACTTCTGCTCTTGTCCCTCACGTGCCCTGAGTTCTAATGAAATCTACTCCCACTGGGCCCCCTCTGGGTTCCTGCCTCCAAGTCGTCATTCCATGCTATTTTTTCTGTCTTTCCTGTTTCTTCTTCTTGGACACTCAGGCTCTCATCTGTGCTCTCATGGAGAGTTATTAATTTGTCTCTTAAAATGTTTGCCACTTTCTGCCTCATGTATCAATTATTTGTGTTTATAGCTCAGTCCTCTGGGCTTCCTCCCTAGCAAAGCTCAAAGAAAATACAGGAATTAGCACAGGATACCAAGCAGTATCAGTAACCCTGCTTCATAACTGTATTACTCTTATAAAAAGTCAGTGTTTTGAGTTATATGCAATATTAAATTAAATAGAACATTAAATACATGTTGTGGTTTCCAGGTCTATTATCTCTTATCTCAAGACTTCTCAAAGAGGTGATATCTCCATCCTTATTTGACATATGAGCAAAATGAAGCAAAGAGCTAGCAAAAGGCAAAACCTGTATCAGGTGAACAGGAATTTCTGAAAATGCTTAGAAAAACATAAAGCATTCAGAAAAATGAAGCTCAGCCTAACTGTGGGCCCTTTGATACGGTCTCCAGACATCACTACCTATGAACTCAAGAATGTCCTGATTTATGTGGATCACCACAAACACCCATGACAAACAAGACTTCAGCTGAAATGAAAGAGTAAGTACGCTCTCTCCTGAGAACAGACATCACCATGGACCACTATGAGTAATGTTCTTTCGGACAGTTTCCCCTTCTCTAATCCAGCGGAGCCATTAACGGGGCATTTCCTGGATTTGCCTCGCTCCCAAGTGCAAATCTCACCTCCAGTGGGGAGCCTGTCATACTGGTAACTTGGGGCACAAAATCAGGCTAGTGACAAAGTATCCCAAGGAGTGTTTACCCGTTATAAGTCACTCTGCACCCCTGCAAGGCAATTCAGAAAACGTTCATTAAATATCTGGCCTCCGTTGTGCCTCTTTGGACTGCTAAGTAGATTTGGACCAGTTTACCTCTTGTCCCTCAGTGCACATGAGTCATTAGAAAGAAACCTTTTAAATAAGTATACAATGGAAAGGAACCCAGCCCCGTAGCATGCAAATACCTGCAGGCCAGAGCTAGCAGAGTCTGTTAGGCAAATGTTCTCTTGGAAGTACCTTTCATGCCAGCTGGAGTGCGCAGCACTGACTGTTGTGTTACTCCACAGCACTTGGCAAAACACAAGTTATTTACCCAACATCATCGGAATCCTTACAAATACAGCATTTTAGCTTATGCTTAAAAAATATGGTACAACTATATATTTTTTTAAGGTGATGAAACAGGAACAGACACTTCCCTTTTTTGGAGTGATCCTAACTTCAGGCTTCCCACGTGTTTCTTTCAACATGGATGATTTCTAGCACGTGGTGCCCACAGACAGCCCAGCCAAGATCACGCTGACTTTCCCTCCTCTGGGACCCAATACGCAATGTCTGAGACATCAGTGAGGCTCCCACCAGAGCCTGCGGCCCTTTGCTAATTTGCCTAACCCTTTCTGCTGGCAAAGGCAGTAGTGCCACTGAGGCCAGATCTGCGTGAGTCTGTTTCTCAGGTGCTCATTTCTCCCGGTCTTACTAACAAAGTATCATGAGAAGAGGGAGGTAAGTAGCCTCAACAGCCAAGAATCACTGGGATTCATCTATGCCACCAAGTGAGAACACTGGTAAGAAAAGCAATAGCCCTCAATAACCATGAATGGTTTTACCTTTCTTTCTTGACTCCTGAGATTTGCACTTGTGTCATTTCTGATGAAGAACTGGCCTGGTATCAGTGCAATATCATGCTGAGACCCCCAGACTAGCATTTTAGAGAAGCAGAGGTTGAAATCCAGCTCTGCCTTGCAGGACATTCTTATGTAAGTTGCTTAACCTGTTTCATTCTTTGCCAAACAAGAACAGCCTCTGTCTGCAGACACATCCGAGGGCCCCTGGGCAGGCACACAGTAGCACAGCTATGCCCTGGCCTAAGTAGGAGGCCTCAGTGTGGTGCACAAGGGGCTTCTCTTCAGAATGCCTGAATAGACACAAAACAGGAGGGAAAGGAAAATGACCAGTAGGAGGGGAATTTATAAGAATGGCCTTTATCTACTGAAAAAGGATTTGTGTCAATTTTATCACGTTTCTAATTATACTGAGTGGCTTCACTGTCCAGGGCGTTTTCTGTGTGTTGAAAACTCCCGAAAAGTAGAATACAATCCCTGCCCTCAATGTGCTTATATTTGGCAGGAGGCGGGTGTCTGTTGTACCTATGTGTGTGCATGTATGTCTGTGTCTGTATGTCTTTGTGTGTCTGTGTGTGTTCACAGCAAAACTGAGGCACCTGCAGCTTGCTATTCTAAGGAGCACAGTCCACAGGGGGAGTCCGTGCTGACAGGCAAGGATCTGGAAAAGCTTCACAGGCAAGCCTGTGTTTGTGCTGGGCCTTAATAAGAATGGGAACTTCAGTATGCAGAAATAGAGGAGAAGGGATTTTTGAAGAAAGAAACAAATACTTGAGAAAAGGCAGAGACAGGGGATAGTACAAGGCATGTGCCATGTGCTGATGTGCATGGAGAAGAGGAACTAAATGAGAGGGCCCTAGCCAGGCAGGAGGCACCAAAGACAGGCAGGCGGCATTGGCTACCTTTACAGAAGTCTCTCAACCTGCAGTTACAACGCCTCTGAAGCAACATGAGCCGCATTAAGGCAAGCTCTCAGCTGCTTCTCTCGGATTCTGCCCCCGTCATTCAGTTTGGCCCCCAAATGGCACCTTCTCGTGCTTACAAGACAGACTCCAAAAATTATACTGGAATTTAGAGTTCTGAGGAAGTGTTTCTGTGTATACAGAAAGGCTGGCAAAATGGGAAAGGCATTCCGCCTCTCAAAACACCCTTGTTTTTCCCAAGCCATAATAACTCTAAGAAAACTAGGAATCTGAAATTCCTATAAGGTATGAGACTCAGGAGGTGCTCCTGAAGTATTTCTCCAAGTACATTACTAACAGACCAAGAACATTCATGACTCATTCATTTCTCCATTCATTCAATAAATATTTATTGGGTACCTATCAGGCACTGCCCCAGGCATTGGAGAACACAACAGATAACCAGCCCCCCAAGGAGCTTAGTCTAGTGGGTGGAGACTGACAATAAAGGAAACAAATACATAAAATAGTAAGCCAGATGATGAGATGTGCTGTGGAGAAAAGGGGCAGGCAAAGGACACAGGGAACGCTGGGGACATTTGAGCCCATACTTGAAGGAAGAGAACGGTGGAGACCCATGCAGATGTCACAGAGCAGAGCATCTGTGGCAGAAGGAACAGCAAGTGCAAAGGCCCTGAAACGCACCTGACATGGGTGGGGAGTCACAAGGAGGCCAGTGCGCCTGGAGCTGAGTGAGGGGAGGCGAGAGTAGTAAGGTGCAAGGACACAGAAGTAAGAGCCATCAGCAGTCTGGAGCAGGAAGACAATTAGTGGAGTGTGGATTGTGGGTGACAGAAGAAGAAACACGTCTCACGGTGGAGGAAAGTGAGTGATCAGTGTTAGCAAATGCAGCCGAGAGGTCAGGTAAGGTGAGGACAGAGAATGGACCCTTGAAGTTAATGCTGCTGGCGACCCCGACCAGCCTCACCGCAGGGAATTCAAGGGAGAGAGGGAGGAAAAGAGTGCATGACAAAGCAGTTACTGAAAACAGAGTAGAGAAATGCAGTGATCGTTGGAGGGGGAAACGATGTCAAGAAAGGTGGTTATTTTTTTTTTTTAAATAAGGAACGCGTACAACTCAACAGCAAAAAGGCAAATAATCTGATGGAAATATCAGCAAAGGACCTGAGAAGATATTTTTCCAAAGAAGACATGCAAACGGCTAACAGGCAAATGAAAAGGTGCGGCACATCACTCATCACCAGGGAAACGCAAAGCAAAACCACAGTGAAATATCACCTCACACCTGTCAGAGAGGCGATTATGAGAAAGACAAAAAGAACAAGCGTTGTTGGGGGTGTGGAGAAAAAGGACCCACCATGCACTGTTGGTGGGAATGCAAACTAGTGCAGCCACTGTGGAGAGCAGTATGGAGGTTCCTCAAAAAATTAAAAATTAAACCAAGACAGGATCCAGCAATCCCACTTCTGGGTATATGTCTGAAGGAAATGAAATCACTATCTTGAAGAGATGTCTGCACTGTCATGTTCATTGCAGCATTATACACAACAGTCAAGACACAGAAACAACTGAAGTGTCCCTCAGGGGATGAATGAATTTTAAAATGTGATATATATATGATACAATATCATTCAGCCATAAAAAAGGAAATCCTGCCACTCTTGACAACATGAATGAAACCTTAAGGAGTTATGCTAAGTGAAACAAGACAGAGAAACAAAAATACTGCATGATCTCATTTCTATGTGGAATCCAAAAAAGTCAAACTCATAGAAACGTGTATAGCATGGTGACTACAGTTATAATACTGTACTGCATACTTGAAATTTGCTAAGACAGTAGGTCTTAAACATTCTCACTACACACCAAAAAAGGTAACTATGTGAGGTGAGAGATGTGTCAGCTAGTCTTTTTGTGGTCAGCATTTCATGATGTATACACATATCCAACCATTGCGTGGTATGCCTAAAAGTTACCCAATGTTATTTGTCAATTATATGTCAATAAAGCTGGGGGTGGGGAGAGAAAGAGAGAAAGAGAGAGAGAGAGAGGGAGAGAGGGAGAGCGGGAGGGAGGGAGGGAGAGAGGGAGGGAGGGAGGGAGAGAGGGAGGGAGGGAGGGAGGGAGGAAGGAAGAGAAAGAAAGGGGGAGAGAGAGAGAGAGAGAGAGAGAGAGAAAGAAAGAAAGAAAGAAAGAAAGAAAGAAAGAAAGAAAGAAAGAAAGAAAGAAAGAAAGAAAGAAAGAAAAAGAAAGAAAGAAAGAAAGAAAAAGAAAGAAAAAAGAAGGGTGGTTTTTGTCTGATTGATTGATGGTTTTTGTGTTGTCCTGTTTTTTAAATGAGAGAAATAACAGGCTGTTAGTAGGTTGTTAGGAATGGATCCAGTAGACAGAAGCACTGGTGATGCTGGAGAAGAGGACTTGTCAGAACGAGCAGGGGGAACGAGTGGGAGAGGAGAGGATCTAGTGCACAAGGGAACAAGGTTAGCTTGGGCAGCAACAGGAACAAGTCATGGTCTGGCAAAGAAGAGAAGGCAGAGGATCTGGCACCAAGGTTTGGATACAGATGAGTGCTGGGGGCTCATGCAGATCCTCTCCAGACAGCTCTGCTATCTTCTCAATGGAACAGCTCAGGGGGCCTGTGGTCGGAGAGGAAGACTAGGGTGAGTCACGTAGGGGCAGAGGTGCTGACTCTGAGGGAGGAGGGGCTGCAACATGATCTGACTTACATTTTAGGAGCTCCCTCTGGCTTCTGGGATCAGAATAAAGTGAGGCAAAGGTGGAAACAGAGCAGCCAGTTGGGTGGTTACTGAAATCATCCAAGATGGAGATGAGATGTTTGTGGGGTTTTTAAAAATAGACCAGAGTGGTAACAATGGAAGTGAGAAAACGATCAGATTCTGAATGTATCTGAATACAGGTAAGTATGGAAGAGTCAATGAAGTACAGGGTATTTTATTGTTTTTCTCCCAAACCAATACAACAAAACCAAGACAGGTTATTACAGCATTTAAACCAAAAATCAGTAACACTTCAGCTGCTTTTACTGACACCAATTCAGTTTTTAACCAGCAAAGACTATTCCAGATCTGTGGCAATATCAATAAGTGATGCTGTGAACACATAAAAATCCACTGGCCTTGTAAAGCATTATAGAAATTGGAGCTGAAGTTAAAAGCAAGGTATCTGTGTCTGTTCCAATAAGCCGATTGTCAAGGATGAATCAATAAATCACAGAATTAGTGTGGAAAAATATTTCAGCCTTTCCAAGATCAAAGAATGGATAGTAAAATATTAACCTGATGTCCTTTTAACTTTCTTTTCTTAATATTTATTAGTGTTTGACCTCCCTTGAAACGAGAGTTCCATTATAAGCTCTTCTGATAAATGGATTGAGAAGTTGCTCAAAGCACTCCGTCCTCACTAAGTATTTTCTATTCACCAGTGAAACACTATTAGTCTGCATTTTACAGTAACTGTCCACAGCATATCAGAAACATGCATCTCTATGCAACACGGAAAAGAACTAAGACGACTGCCCTTTCCCTTCCTCCTCTGCCACTTATAACTACAGTTACAGATAATCTTACAGATAAAGTTGGGATGTACAAATTGCATCACAAGGTGAAAGTGTTGTTATAAAAATGTCCACCTCTGGTCTTCATGAGGCCTATTTTAAACCTATTTCCTCTAATATTTAGGACTTGGAACAACCAAAATATATGAGGAACCCAGTCTTTCCTTTCAAATTTATAACAGGAAATAATACACATAAAACTTCCAGAGAGTAAAGGGCAGAAACCCCTTTCACTTCTTTCCCTGACTCAAGTTTTGTTTGAGAAGCATTAACTGCTAAATGTTGTCACCCAGATGTTCTGCACCATCCTAGAGGGCATATAAAATAGATTCCTATAAGAATCGTGGTGGGTTTTTTTTTTAACAGTAAACAGTCTTGTTTATTGCAAATAATCTTAGCCAATAAATGTTATTTATGCTCCATTTAAGAATAAAGATGTTAATCTGAGATCACAAAACGATCTTTTTTTTTTTTTTACATCTTTATTGGAGTATAATTGCTTTACAATGGTGTGTTAGCCTCTGCTCTACAACAAAGCGAATCAGCCATACATACACGCATGTTCCCACATCTCTTCCCTCCTGCGTCTCCCTCCTTCCCACCCTCCCTATCCCACCCCTCCAGGTGGTCACAAAGCACCGAGCTGATTTCCCTGTGCTATGCGGCTGCTTCCCACCAGCTAACTATTTTACGTTTGGTAGTGTATGTATGTCCATGCCATTCTCTCGCTTTGTCACAGCTTACCCTTCCCCCTCCCCATATCCTCAAGTCCATTCTCTAGTAGGTCTGTGTCTTTATTCCTGTCTTACCCCTAGGTTCTTCATGACATTTTTTTTTCTTAAATTCCGTATATTCAGAAAGAGTCATGTACCAAAATGTTCATTGCAGCTGTATTTACAATAGCCCGGAGATGGAAACAACCTAAGTGTCCATCATCAGATGAATGGATAAAGAAGATGTGGCACATATATACAATGGAATATTACTCAGCCATAAAAAGAAACGAAATTGAGCTATTTGTAATGAGGTGCATGGACCTAGAGTCTGTCATACAGAGTGAAGTAAGTCAGAAAGAGAAAGACAAATACTGTATGCTAACACATATATATGGAATTTAAGAAGAATCATGGTGGTTTTTGACAAACAAATGTTTAGAATTTAATACTAAAGGAACAGTTAAAGTTGCATAAACATTTAGTTGCAAGGATGTTCACCACCGCATGGTTTATTAGAAAGAAAAACTAGAGACAGTCTAAATGTCTAACAATTGGTGACGGGTTAAAAAAAATAAGTACCATTCATGCAACTGAACTCTCAGAGTGACTAAAAATGATTTCAAGTACTTAAAGATGTGGAAATACGTTCACAGTGGATTCTGAAATAAAATTATTATGAATGGTCTGACCACATTTTTGTTAAGAGAAAATACATATTTACATGTATATATGCACATGGAAGGAAATATGAAGCATAAACATCAAAAGAGTTACGTGATTATTTCTAAATGAAGGATTTTCAGGGAGGTTGTCTTTTTTGCTCATCTGTGCTTTGTTCTAATTTTTCCGTAAGTATCCTTTTATTACTTGTGTAATTGGAAAACTGTCAGTAAAAGTGGCTAAACATTATCCATGGTGGACTCCAGTCTCACAGAGTACTGCCTGGCCAAAGGCACCCCTGTGGCTCCTGACCTTGCTTGCTTTTTAGACATGTGGTTATGTCAGTGCTTAAGCCCTAATGTGGCCCACAGATGGCCTTCCATGGATCTGTGACAATCTGCTCAGCAATCAGGCCGATTGTATTCTTCAGGCACCAAGTGCAAGGAAATGAGGAAAGCAACGGAGATTCAAATACCCACAGAACCACAGAGAACAGGCTTTAACCATAAGCTTCAAGGGGGATGTGTCATAGTATCAGTTGCCTTTGCACCAAAGCAACAAAATGTAGCCAGAACATCTATGGGGGATAGAGGGTAGGAGGCACACAGGGGAGACAAGCAAAGCCCCAGAAAGGGAATAAGAACCCAGCACATATTTGGTCAAATGGGCCTTCTGCTATAAAACAGCACAGCACAATTAGGGAAATTCCGGCTAATTTCAGCAACAAGATTCAATACACGGCCCAAGCAATTTCCAAAGACTCCTTTAAATTAAGAACGAGGTCTCCAAAGAACTAAATCCTAATACTTTGAACTTCAAACAAACTGCTTTAAAAGCAACACTGAAAACATCAAACAGAAAGTGGATTAAGTGTAGGCTCCATCTGTAAGAGCCTGCCTAAGACAAACTCAATTACTTGTTCCAAAATGAGATACAGGTTTGTTTGGATTTACTGATACGCTTGTCCCGAGAAATGAGAATGACAGATCTAAGGGGAGAAAGCTTCGGTTCTCTTTCTCAGTCACATTCCAAACCAAACCTCCAGGTAAATGCATCAAGGAGTGGCACAGGACCACATCTAAGGAAAGCCAAGTTCAACGCTGACTTTTATCTTCTGTGCCATCTATTTGAATATAGAAAGCACGAGGGCATATTTGCCTCTGGAAATAGTGAGCTTTTCCCCTTGGGATAGTGTTTATTCCAAATTAGTATTATATTTTCTCTCTGCCATCCACCCTCTGTTGAGTTCTAGAATTTTCTCTTATCCAATTTTGGCCTATCTTCTAGTTCTGAGCAGAGGGCCCAAGCATGTGTGCCCTGCTCCCCTGTTAGCTCGCTCATGCCTACCCTCAGTCATGCTGGCCTTTGTGAGGCTGCCAGCATCCCCCTCTCGGAGACATCTGTTGCCTTGCTTAAACCAAGAAGCCTCGGATGCACGTGACAGGGCCGCGCAGCATCAGAGTGCCATCTCCACCAAGAGGCGTCTGTCCACCTCGCCTCTCCCCTGCCATTTCCTCCTCTAGCCTGGCCCTCAACAAGTGGCCGAGCCTCACACAAGCTGTCAGGGACAGATGCTATGTGAAAAGAGGAAATTGGACTCAAAGATGCTACAGCTTTTTAAATTAATTCCAACCTAAAAGCCAAATAGCGAGGCACGAAATGAATACTTACTTGCAAGTAAGCGCCACGTTTCAAAAACAAATGCTAGTCGGCAACTTAAGAGCTTTCTCAAATGTCTCACTGTTCCTCATCCAATGCCTCCTATGATATTTTCCCTTCTGCGGTGGAAAATGCGTTTTGCATTGGTACATCGGTATCCTGAGTCTTCTTTTGTTGTTTCCTCCCTTCGCTGTCCCTGGGCTAGTTGAGTTGGCAGGAGCCAGTGTGTCCACACACAGCCAAATGCTCGCAATTATTCATCACTCGCCTCCCGGCTCCACAAACATCCACCGAGTGCCTACGACACGTCAGGCCTGGCTTTACAGTCTAAGAAAAAGGAAGGATAACACAGTTCTGGCTTCCCTCTTCCCGGCTCCCTGAGCTAATTCTAGTCATTTGCTGTGCCTCCATGTCTTTGTCTCCATTGTCTCTAGTTTACTATTTGTTTGCTACTCTGGTTACCTTATTGTTCCTCTCTGCCTGCTGTCTGCTAATTAAAGCCGACTAGAGGCCCAGGGCCTCTGCTGCAATTCTCAGCCTAAATGGCCAAGATCCTTGTTGATTACCAAGGACCATGAGGACCTAGGGAGATGGCACATGGATTTTTACAGAGAAGAAATTAGGGGAAAAAAAAAACCCAAAACAAGACAAAACAAAACCCCTCAGATCCAGATGGATAAACCTTAAAATATATACTACCAATTCTAAGGTAATCACAAAAAACAGATGGGTCTCATTAAGATTTATCATTTTTCTCACTTCTTTTTCATCATTTCACCTACACAGAAAATTAAATCTATTATTTAAGTGCTTAAGAAAGTTTCCATACATTTCAAAATCAATAAGGAGGGAACCTTAGATACCACCTTGCCTGTTTTACAGACCAGGAAACCGAGGAGAATAACTTGTCCAAGACCACAGAGCCAGGTATTTGCTGAGGCCAAGGTAGATTCCCAGGTTTTCTGATTTGTTCCCTACTCCCTCCCACCCAAAGCCCCAGCCAACTTCCCTCTTCTGCATTTAGCATGTTCTATTATATGAACACTTTAAAATATTTCATGACTTGGGGATAAAGAAGGTAAAGCATATGCTTGCTGTGAAAATCTGATGACAATGTTTGGAGTTTTCTTAGATAATCATGACCTGCAGTATTTTTAAAAGAATTTCTGAAAAGTAATTTCGAACAAATGCAACCAAAAAGATGGGAAGGAGAAGGAATTAGGCTGTTCCGAGATCATACTCACCAATGGATAACAATCAGGAAAGGAATATCTGACTCTGCCTTATTCTTATTTTAGTCTCATTAAGGAAGACAAAACTTAAACTTGAGTAAGAATTTGATTTCATTGAATCTACTAGTTAGGACTCTTTGGGTTAAGTGACCAAAACCGAAATCCAAATTAGCTAATTACAAAAAGAGACTATATTGTTCTTAGAACTGAAAAATTGAGAGGAGGGTCTGATTTCAGGCTTGGCTGGACACAGAGCTCATATCGTGACAAACACTTGTATGGTCCATACCAAATGCAGGGTACTGTTCTCAGTGTTTCACACAACTCACCTAATCCTCACAATAACTCTGGGAGTAGCTATTATAATGATTCCCATTTTACAGATGAGGAAACTGAGGCACGGAAGCTAACTTGTCCTGAGTGACCCTGACAGTAAATGGAAGAGCAATTCAAACCCAAACAATCTGGTTTCAGAGTCTAGATTTTAATCAGTGCCTTCTCACATGACCATGATCCACTTTTGCTCTATCTTTCAACTCCACCTCCTCTGTGGTTCCTTCTCTTTGAGATTCTCCCTTCCTGGAAGCAGACAGCCAAAACAGCTTTAAGCCTTAAATCATGACAATTCCAAGTCCAGTGAAAAAGACCAAGGGTTTCTTTCCAGAAATCCCAGGAAAAGTCTCCCTGCATCTCATTGACTTAACCCAAACACAGAAGAGTGTCAATGTTTTGATTGGCCAGACAAACTCGGGTCACAGAGCCCCACGGAGCAGAATGTGGAGTCAACTCCACCAGAAACATCTGGACAGAAAGTAGGTGAGGTGAGTACACCTCCCTCCCCAGAGAAACTGCAACAGTTATCAGAGATGGTGACTGAAATACTGGGTAGTGTAAACAATAGGTGAACATCACATCGTAAAATTTTACCACAATAATTAAAATACTTCTTTTTCAATTATCTGATAGAAGCTCTTGGTCTTTGGGTATCACAGTTGTCCTATGAGACCTGTGGCAACTTTCATTTTTATAAAGGGGAAAGGTATATAAAAAAATGAACCAAGACAGGACCATCATGATTAATTTTCTATTCATTGACTACCTCCACCAAGCCCATTCACATCAGTTTTTATGATTCCTCAATGAATCATGAAATCAGAAAATCTTCACTTGGCGGGGGATATCGGCATGCATCCACTCCAAGGGCCCGCATGGAGCAGAGGCTGTTCCCATTTCCACCAAGGACCATGTCCTCCACGTTAGCAGGCTGGTCTATTTCTCACCTTGCCCTGCTTTCATGTACGGCATAGCTGATACAGAAAGCGCAAAAGGACAGGCAAAAAAGGCTGATGCTGCAGACACCTGCACTTATGCCGTGGCAACCACGCTCATCTTATCCTCCATCTCTCTCATCATCCCATCCCCACGTACAAACCTTGCCTCTAACTGCACACATCTCAGCTTGCCCTGCTCTTCATACCAGAGCCACTTACCCTACTTACGGAAAAACACTTAGGATTGGCTCTTCCTCTGAAATAAAAATGAACTCTGCCTCAATTTTTAGGCACCCCGAGATCCACTGTTATCCTCTAAAGAGTCTTTATCTTTCCCCATGCGAATCTGAGTGGAAACAAACAAGATGAGAGAGAACAGAGTTGTGGGAAGAAATGTTTATCTCAGGAGGACCAAACTACAGATCGGCGGGTAAGAGGCACCACTGGGGAAAGATGCTGCCGAGTGTTTGTGACTGCTCACTGGGAGCTCTTGTGACCTCCTGGCTCGGGAGGTCAGAGAATTCAATACCTGTACCTGGACTCCAGGAATTTTTTTTTTTTTTTTTTGCGGTACGCGGGCCTCTCACTGTTGTGGCCTCTCCCATTGCGGAGCGCAGGCTCAGTGGCCATGGCTTACGGGCCCAGCCACTCCGCGGCACGTGGGATCTTCCCGGACTGGGGCACGAACCCACGTCCCCTGCATCGGCAGGTGGCCTCTCAATCACTGCGCCACCAGGGAAGCCCCAGGAAATATTTCATTACTTTTCTGAGGGTACCTTTATGAGTTGAATAACTGCCAGTAGGTGATACAATGAGTCGGACTGTTAACTGTTTGAAAGACCCAAACACTGGGAGTAGGCCATCAATAGGATGCCAGAGGACTATGACCTTAGCTCTGTCCAGTTCCAAAATTCTGTCAATAAGCCCAATGAGGATATTTATGGCATACTGATCAAGTTGAGAGTTGAAGTGATGCTGGGAAGAAGAGTAATGTGGTTGGATGACCTAATTAGGATCAAGCAAGATACACACCAGATCCCTGATGAGACAATAGTGATGCATGTTAAGCCTGTGTTTGGGTTAAAATAAACACACACAAGTCAATTGTTGTGGAGACACACCTTAGCAGCCACATGTGTGAAAAAGGAGCTTTGGGTGACACTACGAGCGATATGAGTCAACTCTGCACTGTGGTTGCCAAGAAGCTACTGTGGTCTGATGCTGCACTGATGAAACAGAACATCTTACTGTGGCTGGTGTGAGGCGAGCTGTAGTTCATGCGAAGCAGACCACACCACGAGTTCTGTGCTTAGTTCCTGACCTTACTCTAAGAGAGACATAAATGAACTGAAGGTCAGGAGAGAAGTGACCATTATAGTGAAGGGACTGGAAACACCTAGGAGGGCAAGGAGATGTTTTGCATGGAAAACAGAAGGCTTATGTGAAACTGGAGCACTGTCTTTGATGATATGATAAGCAGTCTTGAGAAAGAAGGGATCCATTTGTTCTGTGCATCACCTGTGGCTGCACCTAAACCAATGGCTGGAATTTTAGAACAGGTTTTAATGCAACAGAAAGAAAACTTTCCAGAGGAATGGTCCCCGGATTGAAGGAAAAGTTTAGGGAGGCATTCAAACAGAAGTCAGTAGATGACAAGGATGTGGTCGAGGGAAATATAAAGACCAGATGCGTTGTTGGATCAAACCAGTGGTTCTCAAACTGTGTTCCTCAGAAGTGCCTCAGGGCAGAGGAGACAGAAGCAGCTGTCTGCTTGTGCCTCCATTATGACACAAGTTTCCTGCTCCCACACCCCATTTTAAGCAGAGTAGCTCCCCTGACCTGTTCACACACGCTTCTGCTGTGAGGGAAAGGCTGTATTAAGCCATGGGACTGGACGATCTCAAAGGTCCCTGTTTAACTCTCAGGTTCCAGGAATCAGTGATTTCTGAGATACGACTTCTCCTAAGAGGCAGACTAGAGTAGTGGGGAAACAGGTGAACTCTGCAGCCAGAATCATGCGGTTCGAATCCCAGCGCATTCATTTCCTATTGCTGTGGAACACATGAACACAACACGCCCTTACCAGCTCAAGTCTCTGCAGGACAGAAGTCCAGGCAGAGCTTAACTGGGGACTCTGCTCAGGGTCTCACAAGACTGAAACTGAAGTGTCAGCTGGATTGTGCTCCTTCCTTGAGCTCAGGGTCCTCTTCCAAACTGGCAGAACTCTTGTCCCCGAGGCTGACGGCCAAGCGCCTCACTTCCTTGCTTACTGCTGGCCAGGGACCACTCTCAACTCCTAAGGCCACTCTCTGGTTCTTGCCATGTGACTCCCTCCATAGGCTTTCACAGCCTGACTGTGTGCTTCTTTGAGGTCAGCAGAAGACTCTCTTGCTTTAATTCTGTCTCTTCAGGAAAAGCCTCGACCCTCTTATAAAGGGTTTGCCTGATTCAGTCAGGCCTACCCACCAAAATCTCCCGCTTGATTAATTCAAATCAACTCATGAGAGACCTTACCTGTATCTGCAAAAATCCCTTCCTGCCTGCTATGTAATGGAACCCATTCAAGAGAGTGAAATCCCATCATTCTTACAAATCCTGTGCATACTGAAGGGGAGAGAATTCTCCAGGGTCTGTGCACTAAGGGGTGGGAATCTTGGGGGCCATCGTAGAATTCTGCCAATCACATGTAGCTTTTGCACTCACAGCTTCTGACCTTGGGCAAGCTGCTCAGCCTCTCTCTGCAACTCAGTTACTTCATCTATTAAGTGGGGATAATGATTCCTTAAGGGGTTGTTAGAAGGGTTAAATGAATTCATACATAAAGCACTTGAACAGTAACCTGGCATCAGGTTCATGTGAGCAAAGTTATAAGGTATTGTCATGCAGGAATACATGGTATCCTTTGGACGGACTGGACCCGGTGGCGGTCAGACATCCTATGGTCAATGAGCTCTCAGGCAGGAGCTGCTAAAGTGGGTCAGATCCGCAACTTCATGGAGAGATGGCTTCTGTTTTCTCTCCGATGGGCCAGCTCTCCTCTTTGCTGCCACTTTCACTATTTGGCTTTAATTTCCTTTGCCACTTTGGGTGTCCATCACCTGCTGTTATTCTTCCTCTTCTCTGTGTGTGTGGGTTTTTTCTTTCAGCCTTTTCTTCTTCCTCTGTTGCTTCTTTCATTATTCTCATTTTTTACACTGGCAAGACTTGCTATTATTAGCCCAGCAAATAAGACTATGTCTTTCCTTCAGATCAGCTAACATTCTATCATGTGATCCTTTTTGTTAGTATTCACTGCTCATCAGCTCTTAAAAATATTTTTTGTGTTTGCTATTGTTTCAGATTCCTGAAGTTATGAAATTTTGACTTATTTTCCCTTTAGTTAAATTTTCTCCTTTGCCAAACAGATAAGACAGAAAATAACGTTTCACCTTTCAAAACAATTCAACATCAGAATTTCCTTTTAATAGAAACCCTCCCCCACAGTACAGTTAAAACATTGTTAATTTTTATAACAATTCATTTTCGAAAATAAGTTTCAGGAACCCTCCTGTTACGCTAAGGGAATCAGCCCTGGTTTGCAACCAGTTTGCCAATGAAAACTATGAGAGGCTAGCAAAGGAAAAAGGCAAAGCAATGTCAGTCTGCCAAAGTCCATGGAAACAGCTAACACAGCTATGGCTGTCGGCAGTATTTCAAAATACAATACATTGCAGCCCTGTGCCCTGCACATAGTAGGTGCTCAGCAGACATTTTTTGAGTTGAATTGAGGATCTGTCCCACTAAAAGACTACCATGGATCCACTTAATTAGCGTCCTTTCTTCTCCCTGATACCTAACTCCAACGTAAAATAGAGTTTTCAAAACAAACAGAAGAACCAGTAGTAATGAACACAGTTCGACACAGAAGGCTTGTATGGACAAATGAGCTGAGGTCATTATCATGCAGCCGCTCCCCAGCGCTAGCATCAGCGCCTCAGCTCCACCTCAGATCATCAGGCATTAGGTTCTCATAAGGAGCACGCAACCTAGATCCCTCGCGTGCGCAGTTCACAGTAGGGTTCGCGCTCCTATGAGAATCTAATGCCGCTGCTGATCTGACAGGAGGTGGAACTCAGGCGGTAATGTGAGTCCTGGGGAGCGGCTGTAAATACAGATGAAGCTTCGTTGGCCTGCCGCTCACCACCTGCTGTGCGGCCGGTTCCTAACAGGCCATAGACTGCTACCGGTCTGTGGCCCGGGCTTTGGGGACCCCTGTCTTAGAGGCCATGGCTGGACAGGGTTCTAAGGGGTTGCCCCATTATGTGTAACCATCACTTTCCATGGTGTTGACAGCAAGCTGTAGAGCTACTGTGTAGGGAGGCACAGGGATGAGGACGCTGTGAAAGTATAGACTCCTTCTCAGCTCACATTTAAAGTAATGTTTAAACACATTACTTCACAGGACCCTCATAACCATGGGAGATCTTGCTGATAAGAACAGAGCTTGGTAAAATCACCAAGATGAGAAATTTGCTTATCATCATCAAAATTACAAATACACATTCTCTTTGATTTAGCAATCCCATTCCTAGGGATTTATCCTATAAGGATACTTGCATATGTGGAACTGGTACAGCATTGTTTATAACAGCAGAATACTGGAAACAACCTAAATGTCCATAAATATCAGGTCACTTAAGTAAAACTGTGCTGTATAATGGATATATTTTGTTATGTGAAAAAAGCAAGGTAGAGAACAGTGAAAAGCATGCTACAATTTTCACAAGAAAGAAAGGAAGGAAGAGAGGAAGTGAGAAAGGAAAAAAAGAAAGAAAGGGAAAGAGAAAGAAAGAAAGAAAGAAAGGAAGAAAGACACGTGCATGTGCACATACATGCACACAGATACACACACACAGTGATAGGTTGTACATGCAAAGAATACCCCAGTAAGGGCACACAAGAAAATAGTAACACTGGTGTCCTCTGGGAAGAGGAATTGGGGACTGGGGACAGCATGGAAGGGAAACTCACTATTTACACTTTCAGGAATTTTGTACCATCTGAATATATTGCTTATTCAAAATATACAATTTTTTAAAGCATCAAGGTTGTCAGTTTAAGTGTTAAATTATATAATATGTGTAAGGGGTTATAAACAATAAGTCCTATACATGCCTTAGTTATTGCTAAGGTTCTTATCAGCCGCTTTTCAAAAATATTTTTAACTGAAGTATAGTTAATTTACAATGCTGTGTTAGTTTCAGGTGTACGTCAAAGTGATTCAAAGTTATATATACATTCTTTCTCAGATTCTTTCCCCTTATAAGTTATTACAAGATACTGAGTATAATTTCCTGTGCTACACAGTAGGTCCTTGTTGTTTACCTATTTTATATATAATAGTGTGTATATATTAATCCCAAACTCCTGATTTATCCCTCCCCCACTTCCCCTTTGGTAACCATAAGTTTGTTTTCTATGTCTGAGTCTATTTCTGCTTTCTAAGTAAGTTCATTTGGATCATTTTTTAAGATTCCACATATAAGTGATATCATATGATATTTGTCTTTGTCTGGCTTACTTCACTTAGTATGATAATCTCTAGGTCCATCCATTTGCTTCAAATGGCATTATTTCATTCTTTTTTATGGCTGAGTAATATTCTATTATCTAAATATATATATATAATATACATATATATTATATATATATATCACATCTTCTTTACCCATTCTTCTGTCGATGGACATTTATTACAGGTTGCTTCTATGTCTTGGCTTTTGTAAATAGTGCTGCTATGAACATTGGGGTACATGTGTCTTTTCGAATTATGGTTTTCTCTGGCTATGTGCCCAGAAGTGGGATTGCTGGGTCATATGGTAGTTCTATTTGTAGTTTTTTGAGGAACCTCCATACTATTCTCCATACTGGTTGCACCAATTTACTTTCCTACCAACAGTATAGGAGGGTTCCTTTTTCTACACATCCTCATCCACTTTTTTTGAATGAAGACATTGAGACTGAGGAAGGTAAACAACTTGCCCACAATCACACAACTAAAAACGACATCTGTTTCCAAGTTTATTGCTGAATGTCTGTCTCCTCTGCTAAACTATAAGCAACAGAGCATAGGAGCCACATCTACACCCAGTGCCCAGTAGACTGTCTTGCACTCAGTAGAATATTTGTTCAATTAGTAAGCAAAGAAACAAATGAATGGAGTCTTATACCCTGAATGGAAGGAGTAATGGCAAGGTTCCAGGGTAAATATTTAAGACATCCTGAAGCTCATCTAGTGGTACATCTTAGTTCAGTCCCAGGTGTAAACAGATCCCCTTGCTCTCCTCAACACTGCCCCAATTCATAACTGATACAGAAATCGGGTCTGCTCTGTTGGCACTTCCTCTACTCAGTTCCTTAAATGCTGGTGTTCCCTGGGGTTATGCTATAGACCTGTCCCGTTCTCTTACCATCCCATCTCTTCCCTTCCCTTCTCTTATCTCTCACACACTGTAGTTAACTCATTCACTGCCATGGATTTAATTACTGACCATGCATCATTTTTACCTCCAATTTCCCTCTTCAGTTTCAGCCCACATGACCCACAGACTAATGGGAAACCCCAAACTGCATGTTCCTCAGACTCCCTAAACTCAACAGGCCCCAATCCCAACCCCTTAACTTCCCCACCCCTCTAAAACACCACTCTTTCTTCTATCTTTTTAATTATAAAGAACTCCTCACTTGCCTTCATTATCCAATCACATCTCTTGAGCACAATCGTACATTCTTACTCCTTCTCATCCTAGCTTCCACATTCTTAGTTGAGAACCTCTTTATTTTTACAACAGCTCCTAATAGGAAGCCCCTGCTTCCTTCCTTACCTCCCACCCCAATTCAGGATCCCCATGGCTACCAGAAGCTCTTTCTAAAACAAAAACTGGATCGAATTATCCCTCTATTTAAAAGGCTTGTATTGGCCCAAATTGCCCATTAAAGTTGGCACTGCCAGACTGCTTTACACATCCCTTTGCCCCTTTCCAGACTCCACTCCCACCATTCCCCCAGGAACCACACACTCCAGTCACACAGTCGCATCCCATTCCTGCCTTGACACGCCAGGCCCTCTCCCAGGAATGCCTTTCCTCCTGTTCCTGGTGGGGAAATTTATTCAAACAACTCAACTCGCCTCTCACTCTCTGGGAGAAGCTTTCCCTGTAACCTCAGGCATTGACTCCAGCCTCTCCTCCCACAGAGCTATGTACACGCCTCTCTTATGGCACTTCTGATATGGTTATAGAGTTATTTGTTTATGTGATGGATTCTCTCATGAGGATGGGAGCCTTATCCTGTATCCCTGACACATGGAACAGATTACGGTCTCAATAAATGTTTGTGGAACAAATGCATTTCGATGTCTAAACAACTAACTTACAAAAAGACTTTGTGTACATGAACTGTTAATATCTTAGGTGTCACCTATATTAAGAGTTTTCTTTCACTCTGGCATTTTTGTGGTGTCTCTTACACCCCATTACCAAGGACAAGTTGACATATGAGGGGAGATGAGGAAAGCAGGCTATTTTTAGGTGGTTGGGGCATAATTCCAATCGCCACAAGCAATTCTGCAGCTTTATCTTCTAGTTGTCCTTTTGACTTTGTAAATAATCACAACTCACAAATTCAGGAATACTCTATTAATATTCCATGAAAGAAAATTAATTGATATACTGAATTCCTCAGGCGAAAATGATGCTATTACTCAAACTACAAGCACCGGGCAGACGCGGAAGGTCAATTGGAAAAGGAAAGAAGTGGGAGTCTGGGTGAGGAGAGTGTGGGGCCACACCTCCCTGGGAGATGGCTCTGGGGGGAGACGGGGGTAGGGGTGCAGGGTGCTGGGGCAGAAAGGGGAAGCATGATCACACAGGGGCAGTCCTCCTGTCAGACAGGTGGCAGCCTCGTGGGTCCAGCTAATCCTCCTAATTACAGAGGACCTGGCCGCCAGCCAAGACAAAGAGGGGCAATATTAACTCCTCATGGGGAAGGGCTAGCAAGCCAGAAAGGATCCCCACCTAACAGGGATGGTTCATGGCAGGATTTCAGACCTGAGGGGAGGTGGGAGTCCTTGACAAAAAAGACAAATCATAGACACTGGGCCAACACCTCCAAGCCTGCAGGAAGGCAGTGGATTGAAGGGTTTATGGGTGCCCAAGGGGAACAGATACCATACCACAGATACCAGGTCCACAGAAGCAATATGAATTCTAATTTCGCTGGCGATGGATAGAATCTACTAAGGAACTGACTGACTTGATCAAGCGTTGGCAAACTATGGCTCGTGGGCCAATTCCAGCCAGCCACCTGTTTTTACAGATAAAGTTTTACCGAAACACAGCCATGTTCCTCTGCTCATGTGTTGTCTATGGCTGCTTTTACTCCACGAAGGCAGAGCTGAGTACTTGTGACAGGGACCATATGGCCCTGCAAAGCCTAACACATGTGCTATCTGGCCCTTTACAGAAAAACTTTGCCAACTTTTGGTCCAGACAATGCCCAGGCTACCCCTCAGACCAACTGAAATCAGAATCTCTGGTGGCAAGACCCAGGCATGGGTACTTTTTAAAGCTTCCCGAGTGATTTCAGTGTGCAGCCAAGGTTGCGAACCACTGGTCCAGTCTGATGAAGCAACGCTGAGAAGCAGCTGAACACAGAATAAGATTCCATCTTAGCTGAATAAGTCACAGGGAAGGGTGGTTCAGAGCTTGAGCTTTGGGGGAGAAAAGGCCTAATCTGCATCCTCACTCTGTCATTTATCAGCTATCTAACCTAGACAGCTCGACCCCTCAACACCTCAGTTTCTCCATCTATAAGATGGGCATAGTAACAACACCTACTTCACGGGGTGGCTAAGAGGATTACGGGAAAGAATGCTTGTAGAGCTTTTAGCACTGAGCCTGGCATATGACTTGATAAAAGGTAGCTAAAATAGGGGATGGGCAAGAGCTGGGCTGAGAGGCTGACTTTATCCTGGCTTAGAGCAGCTGTGGAGGAGCTGGAGAAATTCTCAGGGCCGCCACATGTGGTGTCCAACGAGAGATGTTCATGTTGGAGGCTGAGCAACATTTTAAAGATGCTCCTGTGCATGTGTGATGACCCAGCCTGTGTTGGGGGGCGTGGTCCAGGAGAGCTCGAGGGACGCCCATGGCTAAACTCTGCCCATATCTCCCCTGCTCCTGGGGCTCCCCATTTTGGGCCCTGGCTCACATTCTGGATGCCAGCAGAATCTCCCTGCAAGGTTCTGGTAGCTCCTAGTGAATGCTTTTTAGAGACCTTGATACTAAAACCTGAAACCTGCTGCTTGGACCGTACACTGGGCTGTGGTAGGCGCCTGACACCTACCCTGCAGACTCCTGCTTCCTGCCCACCTTTGGCCTGCCTCCGTGCCAGTCTGGGTTTGACATCAGTCTGCCAAACTCGTATCCAGGGAACACAAGGAGGACTCCGGTCTGCTACACACAGAGGACTTCTCTTTGGGGCAGACTATCTGGCTCCTAAAGATGCTCCAACAATACCTGTCCTCGACCATCCAATTAACAAGTAAAGGACATGAACGCTGCAAAATTCTTGGGACTGCCTGCTCAGCTAATGACCTACACTGAGCAGGGAGAGTGGTCCTGCATTTCACAGACAGGCCTGAGTCTTGTTCATAGTTAGTAACCTCTCCCATCCAGTGTAAAGATGGGAGGCTCCTCAGAGGCATGACCAGAGTTCTTGGGAGTGCTGGCAGGGTTTGGAGACCCACCAACTCAAGAAATGGTAAACCATGACCTTCATCAGCTGAGTCAGGGGCATGACTGCTTGCAGTTGGCCATCTCTTCCTGCACGTTGCCTTAAGGCTTGGGGTAGAACAGGATCAAGCTGTGTGGCTAGTTTCAGAAAAGCCTGGCCAATACTACCATGAATGTAATACCTGCATAAGGAATCGTAGCTTAGCACCATTCCAGGCCCCTAGCCATGGGGCCCTGTCCTGAAAACGGACATCACATGTGACGATCTAAAATAGCTTGGAGTCAAGCCATGGTTAAGGGACAGCCCCTCAACACAACTGGAAAATCCAAGAACCAGTCAATGAGAAGATCTAATTGTAATGGTAACAATGATACCAATGGCTTCCATTTTTGGCGGGCTTACTAAGTGCTTGGTAATTTATTTATTTATATGCAATTTCTTGTTTATTCTTTAAAAAAAACTTTTTTTGATGTGGATGGACCATTTTTAAAGTCTTTATTGAATTTGTTACAATATTGCTCGTTTTGGTTTTATGGCCACAATGCATGTGGGATCTTAGCTCCCCAACCAGGGATTGAACCTGCACCCGCTGCGCTGGAAGTCGAAGTTTTAACCACTGGATCGCCAGGGAAGTCCTAACTTCTTATTTATTCTTTACAACCATCCTATGAAGACTCGGAGAGTTAAGTGCCGGCACAGCCACATAGCTTTTAAGTGGCAGGACTGAGATTTGAATTCAGGTCTCCATGACTCTAAAGCTCCCGCTCTATATTACTAACTTATAGAGCCTCCCCAGAAAGAGCTAGTTATGCCTCTGCTGTGGCATAATCTTGTCCCACCAAATAGCTTTGGACTGAGACAGGGAAAAGATATCCATGCCCCATGAGACAGCCTCCAGCCCCTTTGAGAAAGGGGCTGCACTTCTCTACTCTGGAAGTTTCTACCTCATGTCTGGGGCTCACCTCTGCCTTTTTCCTAGGGTCTCAGGGTCCCTTCAGAAACTGCCTGTGGATTTCTGTTCCAGGCCTCTCCTCACACTGTCCCACGTGGCTGATCCTTGGAGAGCGCTTAGAGCCTTGCATCTGATCTCCCGCGTTTCTCAAGAATTGATTCTTGGCTCCAGCCCTGGGTTATGTCTGGTCAACGATTTACTCACCTAAGAAGCAGCCAGCTCCTCTCCCCAAATAGTTCTGATAAAGCATCATATCTTTCATCTAAAGAGAACAAAGAGCTCATCTAAAGAGAGCTCTGCCCTGCTGAGCTCAAACTCGGATGTTTCCCCGTCCACCTCCTGGACCTCTAGCCCTGCTCCTACACTGGTTAAGGGTGCTGATTGGGGACCCAGCCTGCCTGGGTTCAACCCTGGCCTAAGTGGCCCTGGGTGAACTCTCAATTGCACTTTCCTCATGTGCAAACTGGGAATAATAACATCACCTCTTTAAAGGCGCTGTGGTGAGGAGTGACACAATATATTACATGTAAAGTACTTAGCTCGGTGCTGACACGAGATAAATACTAACTCTTATTGCCCGTTGTGACTATATTGTTGTTTCTCCTCTGGTTGTTTTTATATATTCACGTAATTGAAGTTAACTGCCCTACTTTCAAAACAGTACAGAAAATCCCATGTCACTGCTCCAGGACTGGAGTCTTACACATGGAAAAACACCCAGGTTCAAAAACTGTTCTATTAACTTGGCCCCCAAATAGAGTACATTACTTTTAATGGCACTTGACAGCTTCTCCAAGACTTGACCATAAATTCTCTAACCTAATCCCCACACCAACAGGCAAAATCTACTCTGCAGATGAGGAAAGTGAGTTTCAGAAGTGCCTAATAATAAATAATAGTAATACTAATAAGATGGTGATGACTAACATTTATTTTGGGCTTCCTATGTACTGTACACTGCTGAAAGAAGCATCTATGTATACTATCTTTCAATTTTCAAAATCACACTATGAGATAGGTGTTATTGTTATACCCATTTTACAGATGGGGAAACCGAGATGCAGAGATTAAGTAATCCTCTAAGGTGTCAGGGATCACAGAAATCGTGGGAATTGGCTAATTCCAATTCCCTAGTGTGGTGTCTTGAGTTCCACAGCTAGGTCTGGCAGAGCACACAGAGAGACAAGACCCATGGGCCTTTGCTGTGGTGACACTGTTCCTACCCTGCACCTCCCTCCCATGTATACACACTGCACACACTCACACACACACACCCTGGCCTTCACAGTGGATGATCTCTAACTCTCCTCACTATACAATTCTGTGACTGTAACTGAATCTACAGAGACTATCCCACTGCCAGTTTTGGACAGGTCAGAGCAATGATGCATGTAGTTTTCCCAAGGGACAGAGAATGAAGCTGAATATTTTCCTAGCCACATTAGAAATGATGTTCCTGCTTTAGAACAACATAAAAATGTGTTTTATTTTTGTCTTTTAACCGTCTTTCTTTGATCTGCATGTTGGCTGCAGACTGGCTGTATCCATTGTGCTGTATCCACCGTCCTTTTCTGGCTGGCCGAGTCGGGGCCTGAGCAAAGCTAGATCACAGTCCTTATAAATCATCACCTTCCATCCATGCTCATCTTGCTGGTGTCACAGCTCTGTCACTGTCTTGATTAGTGCAGGAAAAAGGGAGTCACGATTAAGTGAGATAAATCTGTGCTGTGCAGAAAACACCAGATGAGTCGGTAAACTGCCCAGATATTGGTCACTTGGAAAGCAGATTTGAGTTGCCCCCGGGCCCTGAAACACAAACCTCAGAGAGGCTGTGGAGCAGCTGCTCCTCTCTTAAAAAGCTTGCAGTAATTGTGGAAAGGAAAAACGTCTGTGTTGCCCAGACTAAGTGGGGCTCGTAGCATTTGAGGTTCACATTTTGAAAAGTGTGGAAGAGAGACTGTCTCATGCTCTGGATTATCATTTTTGCCAGTCAATGAGCAAGAACTCGGCCAGATTGCCCAATGGGACATTCAGCGTCGATCTTATTCTAGCTTGTCTCTGTGATGCTTTGTGGAATGTTCACAGGCACTGTTCAAATGACAAAAGCTTGAAAAAGAATTATCCGCTTGGCTCACCATTACCCACTTTCTGCTAATGCAGAAATGTCGTCATGCAAGATGGCCGCATGTTAAACACAGAGAGAGGCGCGTTTCTGGGAGCTGGCACCTAGGGAAGCATTTCTCAAAGGATGGTCTGGGGAGCCCCTGGGCATCCCTGACACCTGGGATCTGAGAGGTCAAGACTATTTTCATAAAAGCACTGAGACATTATTTGACTTGTTCACTCTCATTCTCCCTCAAGTGTAGCGTTTTCCAGAAGACACATGACATGGGATATAGCATCAGATCGGACGCATGAGCAGATAAGAGAATCCAACCATCTCCCACTAAGCCAGACACGACAGAGATTTGCAGCAAAGTAAAACAATGACATTATTCTCAATAATTATTTTCATAAAACATAGTTTTTGTAGAAAATAATTTATGTTAACATACATCTGGCATATTGTTTGAAATAAATTGACAAATTAGTTTTTATATTTCTCAGTTTTAATTTCTAATATGGTTAATACTGATTGCTATAACCCACAGAAAAGTATTTGGGCCCCTCAATTTTTAAAAGAATGACAAGGTTCTGAGCCCCAAAAGCTTGAGAACCACTGACCTAGAAGCATCTGATAACTTTATTTTCCCCTCGGCGGAAACAGTCCTTCCTTCTCGGCTCAGCAGCCAAGCATCCACCCGCTTCAGACTCACCACTTTCTGGGTCTTGGATGCAGGCTGTCTCCATTACCTGCCTTGCTCCAAATCCTTACCGTTGACTTGTCTTTGTTCTGCCCATGACACGGGACCAGGAGAGTCCCAGTTGTTCATCCTCCCTGGCAAGCCTCTTAGCTCTCAATCAGGCAGTGTCCACATGCGTATGAGGACTGTCACTTCTGCCTGGACTGTCAACCCACAAACGCTGGATGGGGGCTGGGGAGACAGATGCACTTCTATGGGTTGACAGTGGGAGGGAGCTGCGTCTAGACTGGGGAGATCAAGACCCTGAGTCCGACTGCAGAGACTGGGAGGGAGCCCCGTGCCTGTGGTGAGGGGCAGGCAGTACCATACAGATCAAGGGTCCCCTCCATGTGCGAAAAACCTTATGACTGACACCAAAGTCACAGGCAGGGCCATGTTCTCTGCAGGACCTCAGAAGCCCTGTCCTCTATCTCTCTCCTGCAAATCACAGTAAAATATTCACTTCAATCTAATCCACCTAAAAACAACAATCACTGACACTATGTAAAGTGCTGGTGGGGAGAAGTGCAAAGATTCATAAGAAATGCCCCCTCTCTGCCCTCTAGGAGCAGGACAAACCTTTACTGGAGCTTCGTATTAGCAGCAAAATGATCAGACTTGAGTTTTTAACTCATGTCTCTTACCTTGCCTGTTTTCTAGAAACTGCACATGGAGAAAAAGCAAAGCTGCTAGAGAAAATGGAGAAACAAAAGCCCTAAATAATTCACAAGACTGGATAATCAACATCTGAAATACAAGAACTGATTCTGCAGAAGTCACTCTCTCTTTTCCTCTTTATAAATATTATTTCCAAACCTCAAATTCAATTGCTGGCCTGGACAGAAAGAGATTTCCGACCAAACTAAAAATTCCCGTGTCTGACCTGGTTATGCTCTGGTCCCCAGGCAGGATTCACCCACAAGGCTCTTCAGAGGCATCCAGCTAAAGGACTGCCCAGCCTGGAGGGCATCTTAGAAATGGAAGGGGACTTGGAACATTTTTGAATTGCAAAATGCTTCATCTTTAAAGTAGGCTCTAGAATCATGAAGTTCTATGTTAAAATGGGCAGCCTAATCCCTACCTGCTTATTTAATGGGGCCAGAAGCAAACAACCAGAGGGCTTTCACTAATGTGGACAACAACCTGTGGCTCAAACTTGTCGGCCTGCTGTCAGAGTCAGGCAGGGACCTGCCACAGCCAAAGTTAAAATGCACTCGATTAGGGAGCTTCCCTGGTGGCGCAGTGGTTGAGGGTCCGCCTGCCGATGCAGGGGACACGGGTTCGTGCCCTGGTCTGGGAGGATCCCACATGCCGCGGAGCGGCTGGGCCCGTGAGCCATGGCCGCTGAGCCTGCGCGTCTGGAGCCTGTGCTCCGCAATGGGAGAGGCCACAACAGTGAGAGGCCCGCGTACCGCAAAAAAAAAAAAAAAAAAAAAAAAAAAAAAGCACTCGATTAGTGAAGATGAAGATGACTGAAAGGAGAGTTGTTCGTGAAAGGATTTTCTGAAGCCAGTTTTCATCTCAATCCCCTTTCTCATTCCACCTCCTCTCACCTCTTCTACCCTCCTGCCCCCCACTGTAATCATTTCTTGTTCAGCAAAGTTTTGAAATCCTGGGTACTGTCTCACCTTAAGCATCTTCTGATCTTTTATGAAGATTATCAAGATCATGTACTTCCAAATCTCCTGCTCTATGAACATCAAAAGCCCACTAACTAATTAATTATAAGCTTTTAAAGATTATCTGCATGTGAAACATTAGAAAATCACTATTCGTATCACACACATAAAATTACATCTTTTTCTCTCCGTCATGTATTCTCTTTCTCCCTCCCTCCTCTACACCTACTCTCTGCTCTCTTCTCTCTCTGTCACTGTAGCTCGCTCTCTCTCTGCTGAATAATCATAATTGTACACCATGCTTTCTGGCCTTATGGTGCATTCAAACATTCAAAGAGTGGTTCAGTTACTGATAAAATTTTTAATCATTTTAAAAGTGTCAAAACTGAAAATGAAGAATGCAGCCCGTTCATTTAGAAAGCAGATTAAAGGAGAGTACATGGGCTTGTCTAGAAGATCGTGATGGATTCAGAACCCAGTCTTACATGAACTGAAGGAATGAGTACCAATCAGCAAGGTTTTCATGAGGATTAAGTAAAACAAGGCCTGTAAAGCATTTAGCTCAAAGCCTGGCACATAAAAAGTGCTTAGCAAATGACAGCTATCATTATTATCAGGAAGCCTTACAATGGAGGCTGTGATTCAGAAGAGGAAGAAAATTAGAAGACAGAGACCATGCCTACCAACTTCTGTTTCTTAATCCATCTGTGCATTCTATTTCAATTGGTTTGACAGTGGGCAGAGCATTTACATTAGCTTCTCTGATCCCCAGAATAAGCCTGTGAAGTAGGTAGGACAGGTGGTATTATCCCATTTGGTAAACCAGGACACGATGGAGAGGCAGGAAGCGTTGGAGGTTTTGGTATAAGGTTTAACAGTCACTAAATGGAAGAGCTGGGACAAGAACAGGAGCCGCATGGTTCAAGGCCCCGAGAGGGGATTGTTTTCTCTACTTAGCTGATATCCTCCATTCTTTTAATTTATGCTCCTGCCTCATCTTAAGAACTGGTCTCTGAATAATTTAAGACTAAAATGCCAAAGTCAATACAATAAAACACCAGCTCTGGTTATCCAATTGTGGCCCAGTTGAGTGAATCAAGATGTTTTCTCCCATCTACCAGGCAATAGTTACAGGCTCCTTTCCCTTCCCAGAGCAGTGCATCCTGCTTTAGGGGGTGGGGTCCCTGCAGACAGCAGCTGGCAGGGTTGCGGGGGGGAGCCATGCCATGTGCAGGGACTTGAATTCCAGCAGCCCAGCTGCTGTGTTGCCTTCTGTGGCTCCAGTGCCAATTTAGCACAAAAGATTACAGGCTGCCAGCTGTCAATTATCCAAGGCAGATCAACTCCCCATTGGCGTTCCACATCTGGAAAAGCCTTCCTTGGGATTGGTGCAGAAGCATCCATGCATTCTCACGTCTATTATTATCTTCAAAGCTACCTAGAGAGTAGGTAGCATTTTCCAAATGCAAAGATTAAGAGAAGTTGAAAATGCATGGCATAGTTAGTAATTTTTTTTAGAAAAACATACTCTATAGATAATGTTGGTACCCAGGGAGAAACTATTTTTTAACTGGTATGAAATACAAACGACATGAAAAACACCATTGAAAATGGTTGATACACCAAGAAATAACTTACACTTCTTCCTACGTTATCTAAAATGGGTGACACTTTTGAGCCAATTGCATACACTAAATATGGTTAATTTGTTTCCCAAAACCTTAATTCCAGGGTTTTAACTAAGCAAATAAAATAAAGAAGATACTCAAAAAGGTACTCCCGTAACATGTATAGGAGAAATATGCCAGGTACAGGGAAGACAAAGGTTTCAGCACAAAATATTCAGCCTTCAATGGAAAAGAACCTTCCATGGCACAAATCAGTAACTTGGGCTGCCTCTCTGTTTGCCCCAACTGGGGTCTTTGCTATAAAATCTGATTACTGTTGTCAGTAGGAAGCTGATTTGGCTGTCCTGCTTCAAGGAGAGTCATCCAAATTACAGATAAGCCAAAACACAAGTAGCGTGATCCTGACACACACAGATGGAATGCTCTGGAGCCTCTTCTTGCCCTGTGCTGTGGGGAGGATTCTGTGATCTGACTCAGCTCAAACTGCGTATGCCGGTGATGAATACCAGGTTCCCAGAACAGGGACACATTGACATCCCCAAGTCATGGAGAACTAAAGGAAATTCAAAGGGGAACCAGGGCTTTGTTCTGGGTGCTAGGATCCACGCCCCTCAAGTTCCTCCTGGAGAAAATCATTTGCTCTTTGTATCCTTTAAAAACCAATAAGAAACATGCATTTAGTGCCTAATGTACCAAAGATTCTGGGATACAGGGGAGTGTATCCCGATGACAGTCCTGCCAGGGAGAAATGTAGGCGAGGTCAGAAGGCACTTGGTGAGAAATGCCAACTGAGCACAAAAATTCCAAGTGCTACCGGGGCTGAGGGGTGGGTGGGGCTTGAGACAAGCAGGAAAAGCATCAACGGGAAAGGAAGGATTTGACCCATATTGAGTACTTCCATTAAGAGATGGGCAGGACTTCAAACAGAAAGTGACTTTAGCTTCTCATTTTAAAAAGAGAGAAGGGCCAGTACAGTCAATTTGCTATTTCCCAAACTATGATCATTGAGGCCCAGGCTGGATTTGAAGGATGTCACTGTTGGGAGAAGTGGAGGCTTTTTGGAAGGGTGTTTGGTTCTTGCTGGCTGCGTGGTCAGCAGTTTGGATGGAAGGGACGGGAGGAAGAGGAAGGGAAGGCAGTGCTCAAAACCAACTTGTCACTCATCCAGAGGGTGTGCTATAGTGGAAAGAATTGGGCCGTGGACCTGGGCTCAAAATCCTGCTCCACTCTCCCTGGCTAGGTGACCCTGGGGAAGTTACAGTCTTCCCCGGACCTCACTTCCCTCGACTCTGAAATGGGGTAAATGCCTGCCATGTAGGGGCTCGTTAGCATTAAGGAATGCCTTTAAAACTTGGAACACAATATCTTGCACACAAATGGTCAGTAAATACTAGATCCCACCTGAATCTTCTCATATACCGTCTTGCCCCACAATGGAATGACAAATGACTGGGATCACTGGTCATGGATTTTTCCAGAAAATGCATAGTTTCACAACTCTTATCTTGCTGGTCTATCTGACAGGCGATAAAGTCAATTTGTGATTTAGCAAATATATTCTTTCAATCGGAAGTTAATAATATCACCTGTTTAGTATCTTATTGGATCATCCATTCTTCAGATATTTTTGATATGGGGGGTTGAAGGATAGAGAGGAGGGGAGAGAGGAGACGTTAGGGAGAAAGGAAATATTTACTGAGTCCCCTTCTGGTGAGTGCTCAGTGAGAAAGGCCTACCAGTGGCCCAGTTTCCTAGGAAACCCTGCTTGGAGATCTCAGGCTATAAGTGTATCGGCAGTTTGCTTTGTGGAGGACAAACACATCTTGGCTGTCATTTGTCACACAGCCAATGGCATGGATAATATCTGAATCGGGGCTTTCTGAGATGATTCTTCATTCATATGGCAGTCAAGCTTTTACTGTTTGATTTAAAACAGACTTTATGAGTTGACTCAAAACTTGAGCCTTTTTGAACCCTCCCACACTGTTGGTGGGAATGTAAATTGGTGCAGCCAGTATGGAAAACAGTCTGGAGATTCCTTAAAAAACTAAAAATAGAGTTACCATATGATCCAGAAATCCCACTCCTGGGCATATATCCATAAAAAGACAAAAACTCTAATTCGAAAAGATACGTGTGCCCTAGTGTTCAGAGCAGCACTATTTACAACAGCCAAGACATGGAAGCAACCTAAACGTCCATTAACAGATGAGTGGATAAAGTAGATATGGTACACACACACACACACACACACACACACACACAATGGAATACTACTCAGTCATAAAAAAAGAATGAAATATCACCATTTGCAGCAAAATGAATGGACCTAGAGATTATCATACTATGAGAAGTCAGGCAGAGAAAGACAAATATTATATCACTTTTATGTGGAATCTAAACAAATAATACAAATCAACTTATTTACAAAACAGACATAGACTCACAGACATAGAAAACAAACTTACAGTTACCAAAGGGGAAAGGGGAGGCGGAGGGATACATTAGGAGGTTGGGATTAACAGATACACGCTACTCTATAAAATAGATGAACAACAGGGATTTACTGTATAGCACAGGGAACTGTATTCAGTATAATAAGCTGTAATGGAAAAGAATCTGAAGCTGTACACCTGAAACTAACACAATATTGTAAATCAACTACAGTTTAGGGCTTCCCTGGTGGCGCAGTGGTTGAGAGTCCGCCTGCTGATGCAGGGGACACGGGTTCGTGCCCCGGTCCGGGAGGATCCCACATGCCGCGGAGCGGCTGGGCCCGTGAGCCATGGCCGCTGAGCCTGCGCGTCCGGAGCCTGTGCTCCGCAACGGGAGAGGCCACAACAGTGAGAGGCCCGTGTACCGCAAAAACAAAAAAAACCTAGTTTAATTTTTTTTTTTTAAAACTTAACCCTTTTCCTTCTCGTTACACTCATCCATCATGGCAAAGGGTGTCCTTTGTACCTAGTCTCTTTGGCATCAAAATTCTCTATTCCTCAGCTGTAACGCATCACCCAGGCTGCAGGATTCTCTTCCCTGAATGCAAGAGGGAGATGTAGTACTCTTCTGGATCCAGAGACACTACTCCCCTTGTCTCATGTCTCTCGTGAAGCCTCCTCCCATCTCCAGTAAAGTTCTTTGGACTCAGAGTGACAAGGCAGGTATGTTAATCCTAATCAGAGAAGATTTTTTTAATCATCTCGTCTTTGCTCTAGAAGTCCCAGTTGCCTACCCACATCTCTTAAGCAGTTTACAAAAGCTCTGCTAGCTAATTAACAGCCTCCTCAGCTTCGAAGCCAGGATCCTTAAGGTGGCAGAAGGAAAAACTCAGACCAAGGTTTCAAGAGGTCTCATGACAGTGAGTTTGGTCAGCCTAGTCTAGAAGAGCACATGAAAGTTGTGCCCTCTTCTTGGGCATCGGATTGTACCTTTGTGCCAGCTGCCTCCTCTTCCCGGGATGAAAAAGGGTGGTTTCATAAGCATTGTTTTCATTCTTACCTTGTGTCCTAGCCCTTCACAACTTCTTTCATTTTTGTTCTCTTGTCAAACTGGAATCTCAGTTAGGTTCTGAGACACATTTTTGTAAGAGCAGTATTATTCTGCAAATCCTTTCAGGTTTTTATAAACTTTCTCTCAAGCCATCAGTGGATGAAAAGAGGAACAACCAACTTCTGTCCGAAACCCTAAGACTCAAAAATTCACTTAACTAACATGTTCTGTGAATGTAAGGCTGAAAAGAAATCTAGGGCCCCAAAGCAGTGCAGCTCCCAAGGAAGGACAGTAAGGAAGCCAGGTGGGAGACCAAGGGCACCCAGACAAGCAGGGAGACTGCACAGTTGGAGCCTCCAGAAAACCTGAAGCTCACTAAATAGGTGAATGTTCTGTGGAGTTAGGAGAAGTTGAAGAAATAGGGGCGGCATCATTGACTATGCGGGCAAAATAGTTATGACACCTCAGGAGAAGGGCCAGGGTACAAAGAGCTAGGATTGGGGAGGTGGTCTTTGAGGGTCTCAAAGGAGAGTCTGTTTCATGCTATGTTTTGTGACTCTCTCCAGCAATGTACAGTCAACACATAGGAAATGTTTGCTGAATCAGAAACCCCTAAAACTCAATGTGATAGGGAAATACTAAAAGCTCTGGGCTCCATCCTAAGTGCTTTACATGTATTATCTCATTAAATTCTATGAGGCTGGGGCCAATATGACAGGTGGGGAAACTGGAGGCATACACAGGTTAAATTAACTTGTCCCAGATCACGCTAATAATTGATAGTGGAGTTTGGATTAAAACCCAGGCATTCCGGCTCCAGATTCTGTGAGTTCAACCACTACACCACACAAACCATAGGGAACACAGTCTCTCTGGGTAATTTCTTGATCACTTTTTAAAATATATCCACCCCAGCTAAAAGTATCTTCAGGAATTATGCTGGTCCTTACATTATAAGGACTTTTAAATATCAAATATGTAGTTTTTAATATTTTGTCTAGGAAATAAACATTGAAGTGGGAAAAGAAAAGTTATCGTTTAGTTACCATTAACTGAATTGGGCAGAAATAGGCATTTTTCTGACTTTTTGTCTCTGTGGAATTCTCCGTAACAGCTACTTTAAACCCTTATGATTTCACTGTGATTGGAGAGAAATAATTTTGATATCATTTCTCAATGGATTGAATTTATACTGAGAAACAACAAACCTCTTTTTAAAAGGCCAATGATTCTATTTCATCTAAAACTAGTTGCACTTTTTTGGTTAACAGTCAATTGTCTTTTTAAATTTTTTGTTATTTTTAAAAATTGTGGTAAAATACACATACCATAATTTGTACCATCTTAACCATTTTTAAGTGTATAGTTCAGTGGTGTTAAGCATATTCATTGCTGTACAACCATCCTCACCACCCATCTCTAAAACTCTTTTCATTTTGCAAAACTGAAAACTGTACCCATTAAAATCTACTTTCTTTTTAGGAAGAAAGTTTCACTTTAACAGATTAAAGATAAAAGGAGGGGCTTCCCTGGTGGCGCGGTGGTTGAGAGTCCGCCTCCCGATGGAGGGGACGCGGGTTCGTGCCCCGGCCCGGGAAGATCGCGCGTGCCGCGGAGCGGCTGGGCCCGTGAGCCATGGCCGCTGGGCCTGCGCGTCCGGAGCCTGTGCTCCGCAACGGGAGAGGCCACAACAGTGAGAGGCCCGCGTACCGCAAAAAAAAAAAAAAAAAAAAAAAAGATAAAAGGAACAATTAGACAAAGAAAAAAGGAGTTAGGGAGCTGAATGAAGTCAACCCAAAGCAAACAATTATATTCAATCTATTCTCTATACTGATGTTTTTTTTTTAATCCAGACCTTTGTCATCCACATTGACAGTCTAATCCTGATATAATTCAACTCTCTTTAAGGTGGTGTAACTTATTTCAGCCTAGTAAAGAGAAAATAGTTTAAAGTATTAACCATGGGGGTTATCTTTGCGACTGACACAAAGCAGGGCTAACGCTTTCTTTAAAATGTATTACCCATTGGACCCTATGCCCAGGATTCTGTTCAGCTGGTCTGAGATTGAGCCCTGATCACCAGTATTTTTTTTAAGCTTCCCCAAAGAGACTCACGTATAGTCAAGGAGGGATCCTAGAGTTAAGGGAGTTGAAGCCATGGAGCAAATATGCAGAAAGCAGTGCGTCTAGGCCTTTTGTTTTTTCTTAATTCAGAGACAACTTTGAGGATGTGATGAAGCTCTGGATCATCTCCTAGAAATACGTGCTTACACACATGCTCACAAAAGTTACAGCCCATCTCAGTGGCCCACGGTCCACCAGAAGCCCACCTTCGCAAGGCTGAGTATAGAACAATCAGGAAAAATAGCCAAGGGGAGACCCAACAAATAATGAGCTGCCTGAGATAAAGGAGCCAGCCCAGGGGACTGAGATGGTGCAGCCAGAGAGGTGGGAGGACAGCCAACTAAAGCCAAGAAACAGAAGAGTTTCAAGAGACGAGGGTGGTACAGAGTCAAATGCTGTGAATGGGTCAAATAATGGAGCTGCAGATGGTTTAAGAGTAGAGCAGCAGGACCCAGGAAACACTTACCCAAGCATACTCTGCTGGGAGACAGGCTTGGGGGGAGGTGCCATAAGAGGGCAGAAAACCCAATGGAAGCAGCCATTAGAATTAACCACAAAGAGGTATCTATGTTGGAGTGTCAAGGCTCAGAGGCCAGAATGCCGAGGGCTGGATTGAGGATATCGGATTTTAGACATTGTAAATGCTACTGTGAACAGCTGCTGGACCTCCTTCCCGCATATACTTGTCTGCCTCTCTTCCCTTTTTTTGACTGAGGCACACCCTTTTCCTGACATCCAGACTCGAAAACAGCCAGACATCTCTCTCCCTAATCCTACATTTTCATTCAGTTGTTTTGATCTCATTAATTCTATATCTGCTTCCCATCACTACCTTTTCAAATGCCTACATCCTACCCTTCCTCCTTTGCCCAAGCCTCATCCATAAATAACTTTTCTTTAAGGCCACAGAACATCCGCTGTTTTCTATCTTCACTTTCTGTTATATGTGGGCCGGCCAAAGATCTTTAGGTCAGGTTGCATTTTCCAAAAATGGGCACAACAATATTTCCCAACCTACATGATCTCCTACAATGTGACATTGACATCCCACAAGAGGTGGGGTCTAGGTCCCCTCTCCTGAATTCAGACAGAATTCTGACTTGCCTATAACCAAAAGACTCTAGCAGGAGTAACAATGGGTAGTCATCATCAGAAAAAGACCAGGTCAGAAAAAGGCAATGCAGTTTCTACTCTTCAACGTAATTTTTGTGCTTGGAGCTCTGAGCTGTCATGTAAGAAATCTGACTACTGTAAGGCCACCATGCTGTGAGGAAACCCAGTGCCAATGAGTAAAGACATCCTAAATGATTCCAGCTAAGCCTTCAAGTGTTCCCAGTGGAGGCCTCAAACATCATGGGACAGAACAAAGTTGTCCCCTCTGGGCTCTTCTGGAATTCCTAATCCAGAGAATCCATGAACCTAATAAAACAGTTGTTGTTTCGTGCCACTAAATTTGAGGAGGCTTTGAGATAAAGGAGCCAGCCCAGGGGACTGAGACGGTGCAGCCAGAGAGGTGGGAGGACAGCCAACTAAAGCCAAGAAATGGAAGAGTTTCAAGAGATGAGGGTGGCTGTTACACTTAGTACAGCTACAGTACAGCTTCCCTGGTGGCACAGTGGTTAAGAATCCGCCTGCCAATACAGGTAACACAGGTTCGAGCCCTGGTTCAGGAAGATCCCACATGCCACGGAGCAACTAAGCCCCTGCGCCACAACTACTGAGCCTGCGTTCAAGAGCCCCAGAGCCACAACTACTGAGCCTGTGTGCCACAACTACTGAAGCCCATGTGACTAGAGCCCGAGCTCCGCAACAAGAGGAGCCACCACAATGAGAAGCCCGCACACTGCAATGAAGTGTAACAGCTACACTTAGTAGCTGTTACACTTCTCTCCTGGTTTATGAGTGTCCTGAGGGTAGGATCTATATCTGATTTTCTGTGAGTAGTACAGTGTTGAGACATGACCATAAGGTGACCCTGAAAATAAAGCAACTGTCTGTCTTCTCAATGAGAAAATAAGGAAAACAGTGTTTTGGTCAGTTTAAATATATAAACTTCTAAGGCTGAAGATGAAATAGTTAATTTTAATTTACTTATTTAATTTATATTTGCATATTCACAGTCACAGGTAGCATAAGATGATACGTTTAGAAATATTGCTCTTTTTCATTTCCATATTTTTTGAAACGATTTTATTACTCTCTTGCCACACATCTTTGTCAGCAGTATCTTAGTCATCATTAGAGTCACTTTTTGAACCGTCTAACAGATTTCTGGAGCGCACCATCTTCACATCATTTACACAGTTTGAGACAAAGCACTTTCGGATCTGTGTCTGATGTTGTCACTGGAAATTTTATCCCAGCCACAAAGCTACATTTATGTAACACAAGACCGGTTTTTATTTGATTGTGTGGATGTGAATTCATGAGCACCACGAAATTAGTGATCACCACTTTATTGCTTTTTAAAGAAACTTGAAAAGGCCTATGTACAATGATATCTAATGTGCACTTCTATGAGGGCAGAGCCTATGAACAATCACTAGAGCTGTGCAAATCTGCTTCCTTTAAAAAGTCATTCCAGGGCTTCCCTGGTGGCGCAGTGGTTGAGAGTCCGCCTGCTGATGCAGGGGACATGGGTTCGTGCCCCTGTCCGGGAGGATCCCACGTGCCGCGGAGTGGCTGGGCTCGTGAGCCATGGCCGCTGGACCTGTGCGTCTGGAGCCTGTGCTCCGCAATGGGAGAGGCCACAGCAGTGAGAGGCCCACGTACCGCAAAAAAAAAAGAAGTCATTCCATTAGATGACCACCATGAGCATCAACTGCTGGTATTTATTTTAGGTAATTTCAAGCTAATGTGTCTTGCCCCAACAATGTTTGTGGTTCCAAGTAAATAACTGAACTTTCATTCTAGTGAAGATGGAAGACTTTGCAAGGACTCAAATTGAAAACAAAATCCTATGTGCTGAGGAATGATATTTTGAAGGAAAAAATCACCATGTATTTGGGGAGATACTCCAGAAAAATGTGTCGAGTGGAGGGAGGATACTTGTGGCCCTTCAGAGAGACTGAGCTCTAGGCGGTAAGTAGGATCTCCAGGTTATAAGAGGAAAAACCTGGAAACTGAGCCTTGCCTGGGTTTGGAATTGATGTGAAAGATAACAGCAAAGGTAGAACTGACAGAGCTTGGCCAAGTTACGGAGGCAGTGAATATAATGCAAACACCAGCTTCACAGCCTGAGGACATGAGTTCAAGCCCAGGCCTGTCATTACATTGTAGGCTGTATGACCTTGAGCAAGTTATTAAACCTCTCTGAGCCTCAGTTTCCTTCTCCATAAGAAAATAATAAGAGATGATATATAAAACATAAGAAAATTAAAAAGCCAGCTGGATAGAGCATTCCTGAAGACATTTCATGAAGAAAATCTATTATTATGGTTGATAACTGCTTGGATGCAGGGGCTGGGAAGGAGGAATCACTATTGCCTACAGAGCTTCTCTTAGAACGGGTCATTCCAGATGTCTGCATTAAAAAGTCATGTCCTAACTTTTCCCCCCCATAAGAGACAAAGTCTGTTAGAAGGAAAATAAAATATAATTGCAAAGTGGTTTATTAATTGTGGGTTATTTCTAAATGACATTCTTTTTTTTAAAATAAATTTATTTATTTTATTTTATTTATTTTATTTCTGGCTGCGTTGGGTCTTCATTGCTGCGCGCAGGCTCTTCTCTGGTTACGGCGAGCGGGGGCTTCTCTTCGTTGTGGTGCGCGGGCTTCTCATTGTGGTGGCTTCTCTTGTTGCGGAGCACGGGCTCTAGGCGCGCAGGCTTCAGTAGCTGTGGCACGCGGGCTCAGTAGTTGTGGGTCACAGGCTCTAGGCACGCAGGCTCAGTAGTTGTGACTCGCGGGCTCCAGAGCGCAGGCTCAGTAGTTGTAGCACACGGGCTTAGTTGCTCCGCGGCATGTGGGATCTTCCCGGGTCAGGGCTCAAACCCATGTCCCCTGCATTGGCAGGCGGATACTTAATGCCTGTGCCACCAGGGAAGCCCTTAAATGACATTCTTAAAGAGCTGTAAATTACATTTGTCAGAATGAGACGTGATGAGTGGAACAAAGGATCTGTTTCCTCCCTCCCTCTGCTATTGGGAGAAACCACCACATACATCACCAAGGAAAACAAGTCTGGTGCTCAAAATTACCAGGCTGGAAAATCGTGCTTCTGAATAAACGTTCACCTGAAAACAAAACTCCAAACTCTTGAAGGCCAAGGGCAACAAGAGGGAAATGCTGAGATACGGAGCCAGCAAATGATTGAGCTTCTTATAAAGAAACCTGGTTGACAGAGCCACATTCAACACTAGAGGCTGGGGGCCCTGGGGGCCAATTCCACCTGTAGATCACCCCTTCTCCAGGCTTCCTCTCTCATCCCAACACACCTTCACCTGTGGCAGAAAGAGGTTTCTAAAGCATAGCTCTGATGTCCCTCCCCGGATGGTTATTCAGTTCCACAAATCCAAACATGAAAATACTGCCAATGAGGGAATGCAAAATTAATCACACTGTACACTACTTTATAAAAGAAAGAATTTCATGAAATAAAGTACTTTAATGTTAAATTAAAAGTACTTAAAGGGTAGCAGATTACATCCACTCTTCTGTACCTTGCTTCTCCCCTTCTCTGTGTCCTATAGATCTTTCCATATTCATACACAGAGATTGTCCTTCTTTTTTTTACAGCTACTCCACTGTGTGCTATGTGCTATATCACAGTCTGTTCAACTAGTTCCCTACTGCTGGACACTCAGTTGCTTCCAACCTTTTGGGATTACAGTAATGCCACAAGCAATAACCTTGTACATATGTTATTTCACACTTGTGCAGGCAGAAGTGGGATTGCATTTAAACTTCTGTTACATAATGACGCATTCTCCCTTGCAGAGGTTGTACAGTTTTCCACATTCATCAGTAAGCTCTTATATCCACTTTGAAAGTTTTGTTCATTTTTGTTATTTTCTGGGTCTCTCTCTTTTCAGGCAGACACATTTATGGTGAGGCTTATCAGAGACTACATTCTCACTATGGAGGAAAAAAGTCAGAACAGCTCATTTCACCACTTGTAAGTGTCAGATTAGTAGTAGAGACAGCAAGTGCATGACTTAGGAGAAGCTAGACATCTTCGGGAGATGCAACTAACTTAGAAGATTTTATGGAAGAAAGGGGACCCAACTAGGCCCTTAAAGAACATGGAGAAGTTCGGTAAGCAGAGAAAAATGTTCAGGTTCCAAAGCAGAAATATACATGAAGTATGCCAAGAAGGATGAGCATGTTGGCTGGGGAAAGGGCTGTGTAGGTTATTAAGGACAGAGCTTAGAAATGTAATTGGGGGCCGAATATGGAAAACCCTAAGTTCCAGAGGGGAAAGTCTGGTCTTTATGATTTATACTACAGGAAGTACGACCATATGTCCTGGTTTATGTCTGTTGTCTTAGCATTTCTTTCACTCTCAAGGGTCCCAGCTTGAATGGTAATTTATATTGTCATCATCTTAGCAATATTGTAGCAAAATTTATATTGTCTCATCCTAGCAATAGGGACCACCAAAACTTTGTGGACAAGAGAGAGAGATGATGAAAGAAATATTTCAGCAAAATAAATGTGAATGCCGAGTGCACAGAATGGATGAAGGGAGAGAGGCTAGTGGAAGGGGGACCAGGACATCACCTGGCAGGGTAGCGAGAAAACAGGACCAGGAGGAAGGATGCTAGGCCTGACTCTCCTAGTTTGAAACAAAGTAATTTATCTAACCTCTCTGGAGCTCCCATTTCTTAATTTGTAAACTGAAGATACTGGTTTAGTTGCAAAAGGGGACTTTCAGATCTAATACTCATGGGTCTAGGAGGCTATTGCTACACTCTAGGTGCATGGATATGTGGAAAATTAGAAAGGAAAAAAAAGATGAAGCAACAGTGAAGTACAGGGAACAGTCAAAACAGTTGAGCATAGGTGACAAGGACAGCAGAATTGTTGCCACTGGCATATAAAAGTTGTGCGGACTATTGAGCTGAATTGTGAGACAGCCCGTGAAGTTAGTTTCATACACACTGTATTCGAGATGACAGTTGGCACCACTGAAGTGGCGATTTAAAGATATACATAAGAGGTCACAGTGACGTAACCGAGCCAAATGGAAACCAGGGCTCGGCTGGACCACACTTAGACAGTTCTAGCAGATGGACTCAGGGAAGGTTGTTGGCCCTCACTCATGGTGCTCATGTGTGGTCAAAGAAGATGAGTGCAAAGACAGCAGGTGAGTAGACAAAGGTTGACAGTCTAAGTTTCAGGTCAGACAACCCGGGAAAGCAAGTAGGTTTTTGACGGCAAGGCCAATTGACAGTCCCAGTCTTTGTCTCCGAGGGCTCTGAAGGAAATCTATTGCTTTAACTCAGGATGTATTTAAGGAAAACCCATACCTATAACTGGATGGCTTTGACTCCAACAAAGTACCATGTCTAATTCCTTTGGGTTTCCCTGATGACAAAAGGGATTTGCAGCCAGAACTCATTATTAGAGTCTTTGGTTAATGAAGGGCCCTGCAGGTAGATGTGGCTCAACGGGGTGTCAGCTCCCCCTCATATGCTAGTAGGATTGGCTCCTAGACTATCCAAGTCCCCTAATCCGGAGCTCACATGTCCAGGTCTCAAAAGATCATCGAAGAGCATCCTCGCCAGACCAGCCTGATGCAGCTCTAACTTATGTGAAATAGAAAATGGGCTTTAAAATAATTCCTCGAATAAATGATCCATGAGCACCAGCTTTCTAGCAGAAGATACTGGGGAATGAAAAGTTCCCCACCCCGCAGGCTTCTACCACTTCTCTGTGAGGAGATCAGAAGCAGATAACTAAATCACCTCGAGGCGTACCTTCAAAACTGCCAAGTGAGAGTTAAAATACTGCGATTGTGTTCAAGCTGAGAGAATGGGGAATGGCTTTTTCCTTCCTCTTGAATGTTCATATGCAAACTTTTTCTTCCTCAAAAAGAATATTTTCAATTGAAAAAGAAACACTAAAATCACGTGGGAAAGAGTCATTAAACTCCAGGTTTATTAGAGATAAAGTATTCTCACATGAGCACATGATTCTGTGGTTCTAAAACAGAGTGAGAAGTCGCCTGGGGCTTGAGAACAGGGCTATGTCTCATTCCCTCACGCACAAATATCTGACACACCCAGGACACTGAAATCAAGGGGTCATATCTGATATGGCAGCATCTTTGTGTCTAGAGCTGACCATAACCCAGTGGTGAAGGCTCACTGTAACATGACACCAAGATGGTAATAGGAAGTGAATGAAGAAGAATCAAGCAAGAAAAGCACCTGTTACAAGCCAAACTGCTGTGTCTGAGAAATGTCCACTCTGGCTGTCAGGAACTTAAATACCAAAGGAAAGGTAAATTGGATTAGGCTACATTTGGAAGAGAGTTCCAGTAAGATGCTTGGTAACTTCTGATTGCATTTAATGACATTAAACTCAATCAGTTTCTAGAAAATGGTTTTTGCACACTGCAAGTTGCATTTATAGATTTCATCCTTACAAAAGGTATAACTGAGTAGAGGACTGACATGGATGTGCCTGCAAAGGAAGAAATGATGTCAGTAAACCCACCAAATCCTCCACAAGGCCTACAAAAATAAATAAATAAGTAAATAAAAGGGGGGTGGGGATAAATCATGGCTGTTTCTTTTTTTTCCTCTGTAAAAGATCCTTTCTGAACTTGAATTATCAGCTTGCCACTTTGGCTGTCTATAAGATAAATTCCAGCTAATTGCTCAGCTGCCCCACTGTCTATATCACACAGTCTATAAAACATGACTCAAACTGAAAAGACAAAAGGTAAAAAAGAAGAGAAAGAAAGGAAAATCACACCTTCAACCAAGTTTTTTGGTTTTTCTTTTTTCTTAAAGGTCACCCAGCTCCTTCCTTCCAACCTCACGCCTGAAAGGTCCTAATAGAAGGTCCTGCAGTGTGGCAGGTGCCCCTACTCTTCCTTGCCTCCTCCTCATTCCTCCCCACAGTCTACGTTTTAGGACCGGCTGTAGGATCATACAGGTCGGGTCATGGGAGCCACATTGCACAGCTGCCCCTCCTTTGTCACCCCTGCTTTGGGATGGATGGGGGTGGCTGGGCAGTGAGGTGAGCTTGATGGCCCTGCCTGGAGCTCAGCAGCTGGGACAGCGCCAAGGCAATAGGAGATACAGGAGCAGGTCTCCCTCTGCACACAATCATGCATGCCCAGGGTCAACTACCTTCACCTTTCCTCCTCTCCTGACTCCCTGCGTCCCCTCATCAGGATCCTGTTGTCCATTCTTGGGTGGCTGTTCTGCAGGCTCCTGGGTTATGCGGGCCTGAACTCTTCAATGCGTTCCTCTGGTCTTCCAGAGCCTCCTCTCAGTGGCCACGCCCCCATGTGACCTCTTCATAGTCTTTTTTTTTTTCCTACGTAGTCTTGGTGGGACAACTGCATGCAGCTGCACAGAGCGACCTCTGTGCTAGACACTGAGCATTAGCTATCTAAGCACCCCTTCCAATCCCTCTTTAGCAAACCTGCTTGGACTACAGACATTGGAAGGCTAAAGACTACATTTCCCAGTATCCCTTGCAGCTATAGGTCTGCACGTGACCTAGACTCTGACAAGCAGACACATTCGGATGAGATTTGGAAGGAATAGGTGTTGAGCCGTGGCTGTACAGGGAAATCGGCTCTTATAGACCTGATGTGTGTGATCTGTCTGGGGTAACTATGGCAGAGATTCTCACTCCACTACCCCATAACACCAAAGGTGAGTATGAGCAGTGATGGCAAGGAAGTTACTGCTAGAACAGTCCTGATTCTTTAAGGTTCTTAATACGCTGTAACAAATCACTTTCTGCTTAAATTTGTTAGAGTGGCTTCCATTGTCTGAAACTAACATCAATGATCAAGACAACTTCTTATCCTTAAGTCTTCATTCTTTTCCCTTAATGTACAGTGTTCCCACCTCATATGTAGAGAAGGTGCTTCTTCAGATACATGCACCAAAACCTCACTTGAGAAACGACAAATCTCAGTTATTTTGAGTAATCTTTTTTTTTGCGGTACACGGCCCTCTCACTGTCGTGGCCTCTCCCGTTGCGGAGCACAGGCTCCGGATGCGCAGGCTCAGCGGCCATGACTCACGGGCCCAGCCGCTCCACGGCACGTGGGATCCTCCCGGACCAGGGCACGAACCCGCGCCCCCTGCATCAGCAGGCGGACTCTCAACCACTGCGCCACCAGGGAAGCCCTTGAGTAATCTTTATACAGCTGACCCTTGAACAACACAGGGGTTAGGGGGCACTGACCCTTTGCACAGTCAAAAATCCTAGTGTAACTTATAGTCTGCCCTCTGTGTAAGCGGTTCTGCATCCACGGATTCAACCAGCCACAGATCGTGCAGTACTGTAGTATTTACTATTGAAAAAAATCCACATATAAATGGACCAGTGCAGTTCAAACTCATGTTGTTCAAGGGTCAGCTGTATTAGCATTAGGACTGGCGATCTCATCCATTCATTCAATTAACAATGATCTGTTAAAGGCTGACTATGTTCTAGGTACTGAGTTACCAGGCGAGTATGTCAGATACAATTCCTGGCTTCATGGAGCTTACCCTCTAGTGGAAAAAATAGTAGCTACATTTATTTAGCAAATTAACACTTTAAATATTTAACTCATATCATCCTCAAAATAACAGTATAAAGAAGATATTATCCTTCCTACTTTACAGATGAAGGAATTAAGGCACAGAGAGGATAAATAACTTTCCCACAATCAGGATTATTGTATCTAGTCAGGGCTTGAACTGGGAGTCAAATCCACACAGCTGACTCCAAAACCTGCCTCCAATATAAACTGTAAATGCCTTGAGGGTAGGAAATGATCTCTTAATTGCATCTTTGAAACTCACAGTTGGAAAGACATACCTAGTCTAATCTCCTACCTATTCTAGAATCCCTTTTATGGCTGACTCTACTAATTACCTACCCCAAATCCATGAGCCCCCTGCTTCCTTACAAACAGAATGTTTATGTTGTTCAAAGCAGCACCAAGCCCAGCTAAAAGTTAAATTTCCTGGACATCCTCATGTTTAGGGGAGGTCATGTGACCCAGTTCTGGCCAATGAGAATTAACTTAAGTGTACTGAGAATTTCTGGAAGTTTTGCTTTCTTAATATGGGCTGTTCCTTCCTTCTTGACATTGCCTTCTTCTTCCTGCTCGAATGACTTTTGTGAGGCTGGAAGTAGGGCAACTAACTTCAGGCAGCAAGGATGAAAAACATGTAAGGATGGAAGGGCAGAATGAGAGAAGCAGCCTGGGTCCTAGATGGCACCCTGGGGCTTCTTTCCTAGCTCATAAGGCATAATTTAGGACATCTTATTATATGAGATCCTTATTGGCTAATCCCTATTTGGTCAAGCCACTATAATTGGGTTTCTGTTACTTGGACTGAAGTACAGTCTCTAACTTATACACTATCCTCCATACCCTGGATCTTAAATCTTTCCATCGAAAGGAAATTGACTGCCCAGAAGATGTTGCTTACATTTTTGGATGGTCCTGTAGAAAATAATTTTTCATCTCCCTAAGCTGAAATCTCACCCTGAACAAGGGGTAGCACTTTGTTGCATAAGAGCAGAATTTAACACAAAAAGCATGTGTCAAATACTTGTACATAGAATATCTCATGTAATCCTCATGTAATCTTGTGTGGTAGGTTTTACTGGGCCCACTTTAAGGATAGAAAATAGCACATCAGTGCATTTAAGCGCATCTCTGATAAGTGGCTGTATTAGTATCCTTGGGCTGCCGTAACAAAGCACCACAAATTGGCTTAGAACAGCAGAACTCTTCTTCTACAGTTCTGTAAGCTAGAAGTCTGAAATTAAGGTGTCAACAGGTCCATGCTCCCTCTGACAGCGCTAGGGAAGAATCCTTCCTTTCTTCTTTCAGCTTCTGGAGGTTGAGGGCAATCCCTGGCATGCCTTGGCTGTGGCAGCATCATTCCTACGTCTGCCTGCATCTTCAAATGGCCTTCTCTCTTGTGTGTCTGTCATCATCTTCTACTCTTCTTGTAAGAACATCAGTCACATTGGATTTAAGAACCACACTAATCCAGCATGACCTCATCTTATTACTACTTACATCTGCAAAGGCCTTATTTCCAAATAAGTTCACGCTCTGAAGTTCCAGGTGGACATGAATTGGGGGGTGCAACTATTTGACCCACTACAGTGGCAGAGCCTTGATTCAGGGCTTTTCTACCATTGTTTGGGGGTTAAAGATAATGTGTTTGTGTCTAAACCTGTATGTACAGCACATAAGCTTCTTGAGAGAGATGTAACATTTAAAGCACCTTCCAAAAGGTAAACAAACAAACCACTCTCACCTGAATTTAATTGCTTGAATCTTTAAGTGTCGTGCACCAAGTCTTATATTGTCTTGAATTGTACATAATTAGTTCCATTTCTATGATGAAAACCTTCCTAATTCCAAATTTGGCTTCACGTTCATAGCTGAAAACAAACATTTACAGTTTACACATACTGACACATTTCTCCTCATATGAACCTTAAAACACCGTGTGGAGAAAGAGTGAAATCTCTGTTTACCCAAACAGTGCTAATATGTCTGGATGGCCTTAACTCATTCTTTCTGAAATTCTGCACAGCCTACACAAAGTTATCGGAAAAACACTGCCGAGCATTTATTCAGCACTCACCACGCCAGGTGCTTTACTACCTCTCAGCCCTATAACAACCCCAAAAAGTGGTCTTATCAGAGGTGAGTATTTTAAGTCACAGTCCTTTGCAAGGTGTCCTGCATAGTAGATACATAACAAATGTTGGTTTATTAATTTTAGTATTTTCATTCAATTTTGCCTTCCTTGCCTGTAATTAGTATGTATTAGAACTATTACTAAATTATAAAGCAGTTTCAGACATGCACAAAAAAGGAAGACTCTTCAAAGCAGGAAGACTTATAGGAAATAAGAATTCCTACTCTAAAATATTTAATTACTTGCAAAGTACTTTTATATCCTTTAGTGAATCATGCCATAATTCATGCAAGTCTCATATCTTCTGTACATTCCTGAATCAGAAATCTCTGTTGGCGTTGCCTGGTTCCCTGAGACATGCACTCCTTATATCGGCAAAGCATAACTAGGTTAATCTCCTATCTGTAACATCTGAAAATAAAAAGGAATTTTAACTCTCATAGAATTATCAAAGAAGAGCCTTTTGGTCTTTTAAGGATTAGGAAGAAGGCATTTCTAATCCAATACATCTCCGATCTAATTTTGGTAATGGATACATAATTTCATTTTTGCAATGCAGATAAAAGGATATTAAAGATGCACATATATATCAATAAAGGTGTTGCTATAAAAGCTATAAACAGCTGACTCCTGATGTCTTCCTTTCATCTCAGAGAATGCCATAAAACTATGCCTGTTAACAGAAGCCTGAGCTAATAGGTGTTTCTGCTGGTGAACAAAAGCAAATATAACAGAAAAAATGGTTGCAGACAAACAATTAAATCATAAACCTTATGTTATATATTACCTCAGCAAAGTCTTGGCAATACAGATACTCTCAGAAGCTTTACACTCTCTTCATTAGGCAAGACAGTGAAGAAAAAAATTCTTATACAAGGCTAAACAACTGAAAGTGCTACTTGTTTAAATTCATGTTTCCAAAACTTTTTAAAATGGAGTTGATTGTAGGCATTCATGCCACTATCATTCTTGAGATATCGTCTCTTTTTTTCTTGTAGATGTAAAGTAGCAGGTAAGTGAATGTAATATCTTTATATCTTTACTTGGTTATTCGATTGCATGCTATCTTTCACATTTGAGCAGCTGCTAAAGTTCCTGGAAGCTGCAAGATACACAGGGATGAATAAAATGCCCTCCCTACACTCAAGGAACTTATAATCTAGCAGGCGAAAGACAAACAGCTTAGAGTACAAAGGCCACAGGACAAACCTACAGGGTGGAAGAAGAAGTCATTTTTGACTGCTGGGCTCAGGGAGTTCTTCAAGAAGGAAGTAACATCTGATCTGGACACTGAAGAACAGACAGAGTTCTGGTGATGGGAGAGAGAACACCAGCACACAGGAACGGTTATGGCAAAGGCGCTGGTTCTCCAACCTGGCTCATCCACAGCGCCACGGGGCCAGAGTTTTAAACATGAAGCATCCAGGGGGACGAGAGGAAGATGGCGGAAGAGTAAGACGCGGAGATCACCTTCCTCCCCACAGATACACCAGAAATACATCTACACGTGGAACAACTCCTACAGAACACCTACTGAACGCTGGCAGAAGACCTCAGACCTCCCAAAAGGCAAGAAACTCCCCACGTACCTGGGTAGGGCAAAAGAAAAAAGAATAAACAGAGACAAAAGGATAGAGACGGGACAGACCCCTATTTACTGCTGTGTGTCCCTCGAGGTGGAGCCTGAGAAACTGTATGCTTAACAGTTAGCAAGCTTCCCAGTGGATCCACTGGGCAGAGCGATGAGAGTGGGAATCTACAGGAAATATTCAGGGCACAAGAGGTGATCATACTCCTTGCAGAGAATGAGACAGGAAGTGGTATGAGAGGCAAAGCTGACGGCCTGAGGCCTCGAAATAGCAGTCTTACTGGGTGGGAGGCCCCAAAGATCTGTGGGTAGGGGAATAACGTGATCAGAACCGTGTTTCAGGTAAAGACATCTGGCAGTGATTCAAAAGGCAGACATGATAGGGAGAGACTCCAGGCCGGGAAGCAATTCATCACTAGGTCAATAATGGTAACCTGGAGGAGATGCAGGGCCTACATGAAGGTCACGGCAGCAGAAGTACAGAAGGAGAAATGGATGCTGGAGACAACTGGGGGAGCAATGGCTAATGAGCTAGAGGCAGAAAAGAGATATAAATTGGCAGGTGAGTAGTCTGAAAGCAGGTCTGACTGCGAGGCTGTGTCCTAGGCAGCCAGTCTGGAGCTCAGGTCTGGGGTTGGATATCACGGGTTGCTTCTTCCTGATATCACTACTGCCTGCCTGGCACTGCCTCTCCAGACTCTCCGGACCTCACCTCCAGCTGCCCTGGCCAGACTTCCTCCCATCTCCTGCAACAAAGTCAGACCCAATGACTATACTTGGCTGCAATGGGCAGGGTCTGTTTTCCAAGCCCCAGGCACCCAGGTACCCTCCAGCCCCAAGTCAAACTGACCCGCTAGCTGCCTGGTCTCAGCTCTGCTCTCACAGGCTGGTGCATCGGTTCCTCACACACAGAACCTGAACAAGGCAGAGCAAAGCCATGGTTCCACGGACAATAAGGCTTTTGCTATAAAAACAATGCTTCCACTAAAAACAACAGCAAGAACAAACCAAAATTCAAAATACTGTAACACTGACCACCTGAGGATCAGGAGTTGGGAAGGATTTGGGGCTTGCTGGATTTTCATTTTGTTTTGTTTTTTGCTGGAGAGCAAAGCCTCGGAAAGGGAAAGCTGGCCAAGGAAACAATAGAACTGTGTCAGCGCTCCTGTCTCAGTGAATCGGGCTGTGATACGATGAAGGTCAAGACTGGGTGGTAAAAGGTCAGGACTTGTGATGCACCATCAGGGGCAGGAAGGCTTTTGTTAGTTTGTTTTGTTTTGTTTTCTGTAACCCAGGGGCTGGCCAATCTTTGTAAGGGGGCAAGACAAACAAGTTCTGGCCCCTTCTAGGCCACTGAACAATGCCAGGCCATCAGGGTGGTCTGTGTTGGCAGTGCCCTCCGCAGTGGCACAGCGCAGCAGCCTGCATCCTTCTGGCAAGCTGAGCTCAGGAAGCGGGGTAGACTGGCCGTGGGCAGAAGGCTAGGGAAGCATGTGGTCACAGGACAAATGGGCACTTGTTCTCTGGAGGGTGTTGGGCAGCCACTTTCGTAAGTGATAAAGGCAGGGAAGGAGGCACCAACAGCAGGCCTGTGCGCCAGATGTAGCACGGAGGAGAGGCCTGTGCTGGCATCTTTGGGCGACTGTGTTATTTGCATACATATCAGCTATTTGAAACAGAAAGTCCAGAATATGTGGCTCTCATTGGACCTCACTCCTGAACTCTCCAAGCTCCAGCTATGCCAACCTGCTCTCTCTACTCTTTACACTTGCTGGGCCCTCTTCCTGGAGTGCCCCTCCCCCACCCCTTCTGAGCCTGGTCAAATCCCATTCATCTTTCAACTTCTGGCAAAGGTGTCACCACTTCCGTGGAAACTTCTTTTACACTCTCAGGCACGACAGATCGTTCCTTCCTGTGGTCTCTGAAGGCATTAGATGCACAAGGCCATCAGGACGCATACATGATGTGTGCTATTGTACTTAAGTTACGTAAGCTGCTTTTCAGCTGCAGTTCTGCCTTATTTTTTTTTTTTTCAAATCCATTCTCTACGTCTGCATCTTTATTCCTGTCCTGCCCCTAGGTTCTTCATGCCCATTTTTTTTTTCTTTTTTAGATTCCATATATATGTGTTAACATATGGTATTTGTTTTTCTCTTTGACTTACTTCACCCTGTATGACAGACTCTAGGTCCATCCACCTCACTACAAATAACTCAATTTCATTTCTCTTTATGGCTGAGTAATATTCCATTGTATATATGTGCCACATCTTCTTTATCCATTCATCTGTTGATGGACACTTAAGCTGCTTCCATGTCCTGGCTATTATTGTAAATAGTGCTGCAATGAACATTGTGATACATGACTCTTTTTGAATTATGGTTTTCTCAGGGTATATGTCCAATTGTGGGATTACTGGGTCATATGGTAGTTCTATTTTAGTTTTTTACGGAACCTCCATACTGTTCTCCATAGTGGCTGTATCAATTTACATTCCCACCAACAGTGCAAGAGGGCTCCCTTTTCTCCACAGCCTCTCCAGCATTTACTGTTTGTAGATGTTTTGATGATGGCCATTCTGACTGATGTGAGGTGATACCTCATTGTAGTTTTGATTTGCATTTCTCTAATGATTAGTGATGTTGAGCATCCTTCCATGTGTTTGTTGGCAGTCTGTATATCTTCTTTGGAGAAATGTCTATTTAGGTCTTCTGCCCATTTTTGGATTGGGTTGCTTGTTTTATTGATTTTGAGCTGCATGAGCTGCTTATAAATTTTGGAGATTAATCCTTTGTCAGTTGCCTCATTTTCAAATATTTTCTCCCATTCTGAGGGTTGTCTTTTCATCTTGTTTATGGTTTCCTTTGCTGTGCAAAAGCTTTTAAGTTTCATTAGGTCCCATTTGTTTATTTTTGTTTTTAGTTCCATTCCTCTAGGAGGTGGACTAAGAAGGATTTTGCTGTGATTTATGTCATAGAGGGTTCTGCCTATCTTTTCCTCTAGGAGTTTTATAGTGTCTGGCCTTGTATTTAGGTCTTTAATCCATTCTGAGTTTATTTTTTTTAAGTTTTTTTTTTATTATGTGTAACACAAAGTTATTTAAGTCAATAAATTTTTAAGGAATTTCACACGTTCTGATTCTTTCCACTGCCAATCACCTTAGTTCCTCCAAACTCATAAACTTCAAGATAAAACAGCCCTTTCAAAAAGAAGTTATAATGTGAGTCAGCCCTGTATAACAAATAAAAAGATAAGGGTCCATTTTCAGAGGTGCTCATGTAAAATTCTGAAGCAGCCTCCCCTCCTTTAGTAACCAGGCAACCTGTAATGTAATAAAAACAATTCTTTTAGTTAGGCTTCTTTGATCTCCAATGAAATATGGACACACTTCAAAATTCCCCACCTGTAATCTTTGGGATCCAATTTCCTCAAGCGATTTACTTTAGGACCATGTTTAGGGTCAGGAGATGGATCTGCCTGGTTCTGAATTTGACACCCTCTAAAAATGTATTAGGTTCAAATCATATCCACTCCTAAGCCATCGCACCCTAGAACAGTACAGATCATTGGGATATGCCAATACCTAAGATAAAAAGTTTGTTAGGTTTTTCATAGTTTACTTGGCAGCTCTGTCTTGTAGTTCTTTCCCACAGATCTAACAGGTAGTTCTATGAGTAAAGGAAACAATACAATTAATCTATGAGGCGTTTCCAACGCCTGAGTTTATTTTTGTGTATGGTGTTAGGGAGTGCTAATTTCATTCTTTTACATGTAGCTGTCCAGTTTTCCAAGCATCACTTATTGAAGAAGCTGTCTTTTCTCCATTCTATATTCTTGCCTCTGTTATCAAAAATAAGGTGACCATGTGGGCATGGGTTTATCTCTGGGCTTTCTATCCTGTTCCATTGATCTATATTTCTGTTTTTGTGCCAGTACTATACTGTACTGATTACTGGAGCTTTGTAATATAGTCTGAAGTCAGGGAGCTTGATTCCTCCAGCTCTGTTTTTCTTTCTCAAGATTTCTTTGGCTATTCGGGGTCTTTTGTGTTTCCATACAAATTGTGAAATTTTCTGTTCTAGTTCTGTGAAAAATGCCATTGGTAGTTTGACAGGGATTGCATTGAATCTGTAGCTTGCTTTGGGTAGTAGAGTCATTTTCACAATGTTGATTTTTCCAGTCCAAGAACATGGTATAGATCTCCATCTGTTTGTATCATCTTTAATTTCTTTCATCAGTGTCTTATAGTTTGCTGCATACAGGTCTTTTGTCTCCTTAGGTAGGTTTATTCCTAGGTATTTTATTCTTTTGTTTCAATGGTAAATGGTAGTGTTTCCTTAATTTCTCTTTCAGATACTTCATCATTAGTGTATAGGAATGCCAGAGATTTCTGTGCATTAATTTTGTATCCTGCTACTCTACCAAATTCACTGATTAGCTCTAGTAATTTTCTGGTAGAGTCTTTAGGATTCTCTATGTATAGTATCATGTCATCTGCAAACAGTGACAGCTTTACGTCTTCTTTTCCGATTTGGATTCCTTTTATTTCTTTTTCTTCTCTGATTGCTGTGGCTAAAACTTCCGAAACTATGTTGAATAATAGTGGTGAGAGTGTGCAACCTTGTCTTCTTCCTGATCTTAGTGGAAATGGTTTCAGTTTTTCACCACTGAGAACGATGTTGGCTGTGGGTTTTTCATATATGGCCTTTATTATGTTGAGGTAAGTTCCCTCTATGCCTACTTTCTGGATGGCTGTTATCATAAATGGGTGTTGAGTTCTGTCAAAAGTTTTTTTCTGCATCTATTGAGATGATCATATGGTTTTTATCCTTCAGTTTGTTAATATGGTATATCACATTATACTGAAGAATCCTTGCATTCCTGGGAAAACCCCCACTTGATCATGGTATATGATCCTTTTAATGCGTTATTGGATTCTGTTTGCTAGTATTTTGTTGAGGATTTCTGCATCTATGTTCATCAGTGATATTGGCCTGTGGTTTTCTTTCTTTGTGACATCTTTTTCTGGTTTTGGTATCAGGGTGATGGTGGCCTCATAGAATGAGTTTGGGAGTGTTCCTCCCTCGCTATATTTTGGAAGAGTTTGAGAAGGATAGGTGTTAGCTCTTCTTTAAATGTCTGACAGAATTCACCTGTGAAGCCATCTGGTCCTGGGCTTTTGTTTGTTGGAAGATTTTTAATCACAGTTTCAATTTCAGTGCTTGTGATTGGTCTGTTTATATTTTCTATTTCTTCCTGGTTCAGTCTCAGAAGGTTGTGCTTTTCTAAGAGTTTGTCCATTTCTTACAGGTTGTCCTTTTTTTTTTTTTTTTTTTTTTTTTTTGCGGTACGCGAGCCTCTGTTGTGCCCTCTCCTGTTAGGAGCACAGGCTCCAGACGCACAAGCTCAGCGGCCATGGCTCACGGGCCTAGCTGCTCCGCGGCATGTGGGATCTTCCCAGGCCAGGGCACAAACCCGTGTCCCCTGCATTGGCAGGGGGACTCTCAACCACTGTGCCACCAGGGAAGCCCCCACGTTGTCCATTTTATTGGCATAGAGTTGCTTGTAGTAACCTCTCATGGTCCTTTGTATTTCTGCAGTGTCAGTTGTTACTTCTCCTTTTTCATTTCTAATTCTATTGATTTGAGTCTTCTCCCTCTTTTTCTTGATGAGTCTGGCAAATGGTTTATCAATTTTGTTTATCTTCTCGAAGAACAAGCTTTTAGGGCTTCCCTGGTGGCGCAGTGGTTGAGAGTCCACTTGCTGATGCAGGGGACACAGGTTCGTGCCCTGGTCCAGGAAGATCCCACATGACGCGGAGCGGCTGGGCCCGTGAGCCATGGCCGCTGAGCCTGCGCGTCCGGAGCCTGTGCTCCGCAATGGGAGAGGCCACAAAAGAACCAGCTTTTAGTTTTATTGATCTTTGCTATTGTTTCCTTCATTTCTTTTTCATTTATTTCTGATCTGATCTTTATGATTTCTTTCCTTCTGCTAACTTTGGAGGGTTTTTGTTCTTCTTTCTCTAATTGCTTTAGGTGTAAGGTTAAGTTGTTTATTTGAGATGTTTCTTGTTTCTTGAGGTAGGACTGTATTGCTATAAACTTCCCTCTTAGAACTGCTTTTGCTGCATCCCATAGGTTTTGGGTCATCGTGTTTTCATTGCCATTTGTCTCTAGGTATTTTTTGATTTCCTCTTTGATTTCTTCAGTGATCTCTTGGTTATTTAGTAGTGTACTGTTTAGCCTGCATGTGTTTGTATTTTTTTACATAATTTTCCCTGTAATTGATATCTAGTCTCATAGCATTGTGGTCGGAAAAGATACTTGATACAATTTCAATTTTCTTAAATTTACCAAGGCTTGATTTGTGACCCAAGATATGATCTATCCTGGAGAGTGTTCCATGAGCACTTGAGAAGAAAGTGTATTCTGTTGTTTTCGGATGGAATGTCCTATAAATATCAATTAAGTCCATCTTGTTTAATGTATCATTTAAAGCTTGTGTTTCCTTATTTATTTTCATTTTGGATGATCTGTCCATTGGTGAAAGTGGGGTGTTAAAGTCCCCTACTATGATTGTGTTACTGTCGATTTCCCCTTTTATGGCTGTTAGCATTTGCCTTATGTATTGAGGTGCACCTATGTTGGGTGCATAAATATTTACAATTGTTATATCTTCTTCTTGGATTGATCCCTTGATCATTATGCAGTGTCCCTCTTTGTCTCTTGTAACAGTCTTCATTTTATTTTATTCTTATTTTTATTTTTTATTTATTTTATTTTATTTACTTTTGGCTGTGTTCGGTCCTCGTTGTTGTGTGCAGGCTTTCTCTAGTTGTGGCGAGCGGGGGCTACTCTTTGTTGCAGTGAGCAGGCTTCTCATTGTGGTGACTTCTCTTGTTGCAGAGCACAGGCTCTAGGCACACAGGTGTCCAAAGCTGTGGCATGCGGGCTCTCTACTTGTGGCTCGCGGGCTCTAGAGCACAGACTTAGTAGTTGTGGCGCACGGGCTTAGTTGCTCCGCAGCATGTGGGGTCTTCCTGGACCAGGGCTCGAACCCGTGTCTCCTGCATTGGCAGGCAGATTCTTAACCGCCGCGCCACCAGGGAAGCCCTAGTCTTCATTTTAAAGTCTATTTTGTCTGATATGAGAATTGCTACTCCAGCTTTCTTTTGATTTTCATTTGCATGGAATATCTTTTTCCATTCCCTCACTTTCAGTCTGTATGTGTCCGTAGGTCTGAAGTGGGTCTCTTGTAGACAGTATATATATGGGTCTTGTTTTTGTATCCATTCAGCCAGTGTATGTCTTTTGGTGGGAGCATTTAATCCATTTACATTTAAGGTAATTATCGATATGTATGTTCCTATTATTTTCTTAATTGTTTTGGGTTTGTTATTGTAGTTCTTTTCCTTCTCTTTTGTTTTCTGCCTAGAGAAGTTCCTTTTGCATTTGTTGTAAAGCTGGTTTGATGGTGCTGAATTCTCTTAGCTTTTGCTTGTCTGTAAAGCTTTTAATTTCTCTGTCGAATCTGAATGAGATCCTTGCTGGGTAGAGTAATCTTGGTTGTAGGTTTTTGCCTTTCATCACTTTAAATATGTCCTGCCACTCCCTTCTGGCTTGCAGAGTTTCTTCTGAAAGACCAGCTGTTAACCTTATGGGGATTCCCTTGTATGTTATTTGTTGCTGCTCCCTTGCTGCTTTTAATATTTTTTCTTTGTGTTTAATTTTTGATAGTTTGATTACTGTGTGTCTTGGCATGTTTCTCCCTGTATTTATCCTGTATGGGACTCTCTGTGCTTCCTGGACTTGATTAACTATTTCCTTTCCCATATTAGGAAAGTTTTCAAGTATAATCTCTTCAAATATTTTCTCAGTGCCTTTCTTTTTCTCTTCTTCTTCTGGGACCCCTATAAATCGAATGTTGATGTGTTTAATGTTGTCCCAAAGGTCTCTGAGGCTGTCTTCAATTCTTTTCATTCTTTTTTGTTTATTCTGCTCTGTGGTAGTTATTTCCACTATTTTATCTTCCAGGTCACTTATCTGTTCTTCTGCCTCAGTTATTCTGCTATTGATTCCTTCTAGAGGGTTTTTAATTTCATTTACTGTGTTGTTCATCATTGTTTGCTCTTTAGTTCTTCTAGGTCCTTGTTAAACATTTCTTGTATTTTCTCCATTCTATTTCCAAGATTTTGGATCATCTTTACTATCATTACTCTAAATTATTTTTCAGGTAGCCTGCCTATTTCCTCTTCATTTGTTTGGTCTGGTGCATTTTCACCTTGCTCCTTCATCTGCTGTGAATTTCTCTGTCTTCTCATTTTGCTTATCTTAGTGTGTTTGGGGTCTCTTTTTAGCAGGCTGCAGGTTTGTCGTTCCTGTTGGTTTTGGTGTTTGCCCCCAGTGGGTAAGGTTGGTACAGTGGGTTGTGTAGGCTTCCTGGTGGAGGGGACTAGTGCCTGTGTTCTGGTGGATGAGGCTGGATCTTCTCTTTCTGGTGGGCAGGACTGCGTCCGGTGGTGTGTTTTGGGGTGTCTGTGACCTTATTATGATTTTAGGCAGCCTCTCTGCTAATGGGTGGGGTTGTATTCCTGTCTTGCTAGTTGTTTGGCATAGGGTGTCCAGCACTGTAGCTCGCTGGTCATTGAGTGGAGCTGGGTCTCAGTGTTGAGACAGAGATCTCTAGGAGGGCTCTCGTGGCTTGATATTACATGGAGCCAGGAGGTCTCTGGTGGACCAATGTCCTGAACTTGGCTCTCCCACCTCAGAGGCACAGTCCTGACACCTGGCCAGAGCACCAAGACCAAAGAGAGAAAAAGGGAAAAAATATATATATCGTTGCTCCCAAAGTCCACCTCCTCAATTTGGGATGATTCGTTGTCTATTCAGGTACTCCACAGATGCAGTGTATATCAGGTTGACTTTGGAGATTTAATCCACTGCTCCTGAGGCTGCTGGGAGAGATTTCCCTTTCTCTTCTTTGTTCGCACAGCTCCTGGGGTTCAGCTTTGGATTTGGCCCCGCTTCTGCATGTAGGTCGCCTGAGGGCGTCTGTTGTTCGCTCAGACAGGACAGGGTTAAAGGAGCAGCTGCTTCGGGGGCTCTGGCTCACTCAGGCTGGGGGGAGGGAGGGGTACGGATGCGGGGCGAGCCTGCGGCGGCAGAGGCCAGCGTGACGTTGCACCAGCCTGAGGCGCGCCATGCGTTCTCCCGGGAGAGTTGTCCCTGGATCCCGGGACCCTGGCAGTGGCGGGCTGCACAGGCTCTCGGGAGGGGAGGTGTGGAGAGTGACATTGCTTGCACACAGGCTTCTTGGTGGCGGCAGCAGCAGCCTTAGCATCCCATGCTCATCTCTGGGGTCCACGCTTTTAGCCGCGGCTCGCGCCCATCTCTGGAGCTCATTTAGGCAGTGCTCTGAATCCCCTCTCCTCGTGGACCCGAAACAACGGTCTCTTGCCTCTTCGGCAGCTCCAGACATTTTCCCGGACTCCCTCCTGGCTAGCCGCGGCGCACTAGCCCCCTTCAGGCTGTGTTCACACAGCCAACCCCAGTCCTGTCCCTGGGATCCGACCTCTCAAGCCCAAGCCTCAGCTCCTAGCCCCCAGCCACCCCAGCAGGTGAGCAGACAAGCCTCTGTGGCTGGTGAGTGCTGGTTGGCACCGATCCTCTGTGCGGGAATCTCCCCGCTTTGCCCTCCGCACCCCTGTTTCTGCGCTCTCCTCCGCGGTCCCGAAGCTTCCCCCTCCGCCACCCGCCGTCTCCGCCTGCGAAGGGGCTTCTACTGTGTGGAAACCTTTCCTCCTTCACAGCTGCCTCCCACTGGTGCAGGTCCCATCCCTATTCTTTTGTCTCTGTTTTTTCTTTTGTCCTACCCAGGTACGCAGGGAGTTTCTTGCCTTTTGGGAGGTCTCAGGTCTTCTGCCAGTGTTCAGTAGGTGTTCTGCAGGAGTTGTTCCTCATGTAGATGCATTTCTGATGTATTTGTGGGGAGGAAGGTGATCTCTTACTCTTCTGCCATCTTAAGGTCTCTCCCAGTTGTGCCTTATTAACCTTTGAATCCACAGCACTGTGAGCAGTGGCTCAAAAAACTGAGCCCCTGCAGAAGACATAGCAACCAACCTCACCACTTACTCACAGGAAGATCAGTGAATATAAACTATGCCAACAGAGGCCTTACTTTGACCCTTCACTCCTGGATGGAGGGAAGAAGCTCTGACATGCTTCCAGAAACCTATTCTGGTTGTGCAACTCCCAGCAAATCAGTTCCTTCTGAGACTGTCCACTCCACACAGTGCCTATCTCCCCTCACCCCTCCAGGCTGCATGGACCAGAACCAGGAAAAGGACAAGAGAACTCTGGGAACCTTTTACTTCTGCCGGAGGCAAGAAGTAATTCTCTCCATGCAACATAAATCCCAGACGATGATCTCATCATGGGTGTCACCCCAGCCTCTTCTCCTATAAAGCAGAGAGCAGTTGTTCTAACACTGGGAGAGTCTTCCTCTTTAAGTTGTCAAAGCCTTGCCAAGTGCTCAATAGATGTTTGTTGAACGGAAAAGAATTCTCCGCTCACTTTTCATTAGATGTTCTTACCTCACCCTTAGAACCTCATAATGAGAAAAGAGAACTTGGCATTAATGCATTCATTTTATACATGTATAGATTCACACATTATCAGGGACCCAGCTGGAAAAGGGAGACAGGCAAGAACTGAAGAAGGAGAGATCTGAGGCATATTTGAAGCATGGAAAACCTTTTCACGAGCTGAGAGTAAGTCACTCCCTTACCAGCTCTATGTGGCCTTGGGCAAGTCCCTCAAACTCTCTGGGTCTCAGCTTCCTCATCAGTAAAACAGAGATGATAATACCTTGCGAGTTTGTTCTAAGAATTTAGGATACAGGTTAAGGATGTGGTAAAGAATATGCATTAAATAAATGGAAGCTATGGTGATGATGGTGATGATTGATGATGATTCATAAGCTCCTTGAAAAAGAGACTATTTCTTACTCTTACTTGTCCCCACTGAAGTACCTCATCCTGTTTTGCTCAAATTCAACAGGTACTAAGTGTGTGTTGACTTAAATGAATCTCCTTGCCACGTTATTTCTATCCTTGTTCCTTGGTTTTTGTTTTCCTCTTTGAAGAAATGTTTACTACAATTTGTTAGCCTGATTAGACATTAAAGTGAATGAATAAAACACAAATCCTGCCCACCATGAATTTCAGGCAGGATTTGTAGGCAATCTGACAAATGCATAGCCAGTTGGAATAGATTGTTGAGTATTAAAGGTTCCACGAGGGAAAAAGTTCTATGAGGCTCAGCGTCTAAAAAAAATGAGTAGGATTTTGATAACCAAAGAAGAGGGGGAGGCAGAGGCATTACATTTAGAGACATTTCTGAAGAAAGGAGATCAAGATGGGAAAGTGTGGAGCAAGCTGGAGAAACCAGGGGTATCTGGCCTGGCCAATAAGTGTAGGAAATTGAAGACATGGCCTGAAAAGTAGTACAAGGTCAGACTGGAAAGAAACCTAGAGGTCAAGATGAAGATTCAGGGCTCAGCTCATGAACAATGGACAGGCACACGTGACCTGGCCTGGATTCATGGAATCCAAGTCCTGTAAGGTTCATATAGTCTAGTCCCCTCTGAAAGGCCAGGAAAGCAAGTCTAAGGGAAGTTAACTTGCCTGAAGTTACACTGCTCATTAGGAACAGAACTGGGGTGAGCATATGCTGATTTCCTAATTATTAATCAGAAGCTGGAACATCCATCACAGGGAAATGGCAACATATGGCATATACACCACACTTCCTTATCCCTCACCCAAAGCAGACGTTTCTAATCGATCAGGGCACTCTTTCCTATTGAGTCCAGACCCAGCCTTGCCATCTTCAAAACAGCCTTCCAGTCTGCCAGAAGGCTGCACTGCTCCTGGAAGCAAAACCCATCAGCCATCACACTGGACCAAGCCTTGCTGCCTTAATAATACTGTAATGCTTGCTTTGAAATTCTCAAAGAGAATGCCAGAAATGACCAAGGAGGATTCAACCACTTACTCCTCCAAGGAGGAGTCACTTGGTTGGTGCATCCCTCCGTGTGGGAGGTGAATTGTGTCCTTCACAGCCTCAGACGTTTCGTCCCCAGCCCATGAGAGTGGTTAACCACGGCCACCTCTGCTCTCTGTGCCACCTTCCCTCCCCTGAAGTTTCTCTTCTACATCAAAATTCCAACCAAGAAGAAGAAGGGGAAATCCCAGCCTCGGAAATGAGAGCACAAGGGCGTAAATAAGTGAACACACCACTTACGAAATGACAGGGAAGGGGGAAAGTGGGTGTGGGGAAGCAAATAATATATAACCTGCAAACTTGAAATTAAGCACCATTCAATATTTCCTTTTCAGTTTAGAAACCACTAAATAAAAATGAAAAAAGAAATCAGGAAGTTCCCTCCTTAGTGTTAACAATAGAACAATCCAGTGTGCTGTTACTCAGGGCAACTTCTTTTTTAAAAAAAAAGAGGCATTGAATGTTCAGATCCTGCGGGAACCCTGCCTGGTAGTCCGATGTGGGTGCACTTTTGGCGTCTAAAAATAGATTTGTGATAGCACTGAACTGCAATTAACTTCAGACGTATTTAAATTATGTAATTTTAGATCAAAAGGATATATCTGGCAAGCACACTAACAACAAATGTGGAAACGGGATTTTCTTCCCTCAGTAGTCTTGAGACTTGGCGACATTCTTCTCGGCTCTCTGTTGTAATTTGTTCCAACCCTACAAGTGATAACACCTATCTGCCCATATTTTGCAAGCAAATTTCTGGAGTATTTTAAGATCCTCTAATTCAGAATCTGTATAACATACACAAAGTAAAACGATGTCACTTATAAATACAAACATGCCTACCTTATGGTAAACTGGCATATTGAAAATCTGAATTTTAAAAATTGGGATATTGAGGTATTTTCACATAAAATGTTTTATTCATTTCCCAAAAGGACTCCCCACAGAACCCCTTTCAAATGAGGAGTTCTTCCTATGTGAGTACATTCTGAATGGTGCAACTTAAGAAACTGATTTGTACATAACTTTTCAGGATTACACCTGTGACCCAAAGTGAAATGCACCTACATTAGGTGAACTACAATGGTCTCAAATTGGTGGAAGATGCCAGAAATGGGGTTTTTTTCTAGGAAAAGTGAGACGTAAGAACAGAAGTAGCATATTTTTGAAAGGTTGATTATTGATTGTTTTTTTGTGTTTCTTCAAGGCATTGAAAAAAGAAGTTACATTTTCTGAAATGTAATTTCCTCCCGTTACCATATTTTTAAAATGTAGTTATTGACTGATTAGATGACAACAGAATTCTAAAATAACTAAGCCGTCTCAAAGAAAACACAAAACATGTCTGTTTTTACAAATCTCTCTCAGTGATATTTATTTCCATACTTGTTTTTTGACTACATAAATAATGAAGGCATTAATGAAATGAATTTGTTTCCCTGCAGATGGGAATACTTTTAACATGTGTAGAAGGTTTGAAGTTTATTTCCAAAAAAAAAAGTCATGCTGTAAAAAGACTAGCATTCACCCTGAGAACCGCAATTCCTGTTTTCCTCATAGAAATACTATGATTCTTTGACTTTTCTCTTCCTTTATTTTTAAGAAGAGTCAGTGTTGCAGATTTCTCCAAACAATCGAAGACTCTCAAGATTTTAGCATTTAAACTTCTTCCTTTTCTTTATCCAAGACAGTTCTTAACTAATGTGCAATAAGCATCAAAGAGAGATTGCAAAACTTTCTGAACATAATGGATACTTACTCTATTTAAAGAGTCTATCCACCCTGAATCCAGCCATCCAGAGTTCTTGCAGAAAATTATCTAAAATACTGAGAGAGCCATTCTGTTTCCACCAAGACAGATCACTGACTGCCTTAAAAGATGTGGCCATGGGCTGCACCATTTCATGTAAACGTGGTGACATCCTAGTCAGCAGTGTGCAGCAGGCAGCCATAGGTAAATGTGCAGCTCCCACTGCCTTTGAATTAAGGCAGGGTCTCTGACGATTTGCACTTATAATCGTCACTCCCAACAATGCCAAAGAGATGGTTTTATACAAATACAACAGCCCCGTCTCTGGTTGCTAGACATTTGCTATCTGTCTTACAAAGCCTCTGGTGAGAAACACCACGATGTGGCAGACAGGAGCATTGTAGAACAGTCAAGAGCAAGGCCACTAGAGGTAGCCTGCCTGGGTTCCACTCCTGCTTTGTCACTTACAAGTCGTATTACCTTGGACAAGTCACTTAACTACACTGGGACCTACTACATCATAGGGTGGTTTTGAGAATTCAGCGAGTTATAGGAATGCATCACATATAGAGCCTTTGGGACAATGCCTTGCAGAGTAAACACCATATAAGTGCTTGATATTATTATTTTGTTCTATGTCTTATATGACTGGCAGGTCTCAAGGGAAATAAATGAAGGTTACATCAAACTTTCTAAGTGGCTTCAGGTTGATGGTGGCTCTCCTCTTGGCATAAATTTTGGAAGAAAAAGGGGATTTTTGTTTGTTTGTTTGCCTCTCAACCAAGATTATGCTTGCCTCAGCAGCCCTCTAGCGAAGATGGGAATGCATTGGTCCCTCTTTCTTCCTCTTTGACAAGATCCTTCAGGACTTGGTCCCTGGCACCCTCTCCTGCCCTGTCCCCTCATGCCGGGCTTTGCCCTTTCCTTCAGACTTTAAGCTCTTGCAATGACCAGAGTTCCTTAACTACTCCATGTTACACCATACCTCTGAAACCTTGTACATGCGAGTCATTTTTCTAGAATGCTTCCCCCCGGTGGTCTACCTGGTAGACTTCTCCTCATTTTTCAAAACTTGGCCCAGCTATCACTGCCTCCAGAAAGACTTTTTTTCACCCTCCCTCTACCCCTGCTCTTTGCTCTGTGGCATTTCTGTCCTGCTGCTGTCCTCACACTGCTACAGTTTGTTTCCTTTCATATTTGTCTCCTCCACTAGGCTGTGACTCTCTTAGGAGCAGATTGTGGTTTATTTTTTCTGTACACACAGCACATAGTAAAAGAACTGGCACCTCACAAGTATTCAATACATAATTGTTGAAAAAATATATAGTTTCTTCTACCTGCCCTCAGACTAACTTGCGCTCTCAGACTCATTCAGCTACTATTTTGCAATCTTTTTTTTTTTCTTACCATCAAGCATTTCAGACAGAGGTGCTGATTCAATAGTCCCTACCTGTCTCACCTATGAGATATGATCAATACTCATTCTGCTTTTGAAATGAGATACAGTATCAGGAGGGATGGAGATGAAGGAAAACAGAACATAAAATGTTCTCAAGAGAGGTGCTGGGGAAGATGTCTCGTTATCCTTTCCAGAAAAGCAGGGCCTTTAGGAGCCAGGCTCAGGGCACAGTGTTCCTTGGGAACCTCCCCAGTGTGGGGGCTTTGTGCCCTCTGCCTGCACTGTGGGAAACCAAGGTGGAGAATCCAAGTGGTTCTGTTCAGGAGCCAAACCCAGCCAGTCAGCCTGTCCAACAGGCTCCTCACTGGTAAAAGGCGGGCGGCCTGTGGACTAGATTTGGTCCGCAGATATATTCTGTTTGGCCCACAGAGTCTTGAAAAATGTGTAAGTTAGCTGCCAATGTTTAAAAACTAGGAGACTGTACATTTTTTTTTTTTTGCGGTACGCGGGCCTCTCACTGTTGTGGCCTCTCCCGTTGCGGAGCACAGGCTCCGGACGCGCAGGCTCAGCAGCCATGGCGCACGGGCCCAGCCGCTCCACGGCATGTGGGATCCTCCCGGACCGGGGCACGAACCCGTGTCCCCTGCATCGGCAGGCGGACTCTCAACCACTGCGCCACCAGGGAAGCCCAGAGACTGTACATTTTTTAAATCACGGATTTCTGGCTTGATTTTGAGAAGAACTGGCTACAATGGGTTCCCCTCCCTGGGAGGAGCACCTGCTGGGAGCTGAATCGTGCTGTTATCTGTAGGTGGGGCATGTATTCTGGAGTTCATCACTTTCTTCACTTCGGGCAATTTCTTTAAGTGCCTAGGCACTGTGCAACTGAGTCTGTAACCTCAGGGCTAGGCTCAGCAAGAGAATCCAAGCTCTGATGGAAGGAGGTGGGAAATGGAAAAATCAGACCAGAATCTGGAAAGAAACCCAGAACCAAGTGGCCAAGAGCTTTTTATAAGATCTTCATTACTTAGGCCAAGGTAGGGGGGCTGCTGTGAAGAGCAGTGATAAATGGAGGCTAGAATTAATGGTTTCTAGGAAGTGTGGTGGTGGGGACCCGAGTTGATGGCTTTATGGTATGTGTGCATGTATAAATATAAATTCGTATCTCCAGCCAGGACCTCTCTTCTGAGTTCCAGACCCACATATCCAACTGCCTACTTGACCTGTCTAGTGAGTATATTAAATTGAATATCCAAATTGAACCATTGATGGCTTCCCCCAAACCTGCTCTTCCTGCCATCTTTTCCATTCATTCTTCCAGTTGCTCAGGGCAACAACTTTGAGGTCATCTCTGACTCCACATTCTTTCATTCCCATGTCTAGTCCATCTGCAAATCCTGTTCTAGCTCTACCTTCAAAATATCCCAGGAATTCAACCCTGTGTCACCAGCCCCACTGCCATCACTCTGGTCCAAGCCATCATCTCTCTCCTATATTATTGAAATAGGCCCCTAAATGCTACTGCTAATTCCGCCCATGCACCCTGCTGTCCATTCTCAACACAGACGCCAGAACAATCCTGTGAAAATAAACGTTAGGTCATATCGTTGCTCTGCTCAGCAGCTGCCAATGAGTTCCCATTCATTCAGAGGAACAGAGCCCCTGCTGGGATCTTCAAGATCTCCCATGACCTGTGAACCACCCTCCACTCACACACGCCACCTTCATCTCTCACTACTCTCCCTGCCTCGCTCACTCTACTCCAGCCACACTGGTCTTTCTGCTGTTCTTTGAAGCTGCAGGCATATTCCCACCTGTACTTGCTGTTTCCCTGTCCAGGATGTTCTTTTCCCCCACATATCCACTAACCATCCCCCTCAATTCCTTCTGACTTTACAAAAGTGCCTCCATCTCAGGAAGGCCCTCTCTGATCACCCTATCTCAAATTCAACCCTCTTCAATACTTTACAACCCTGCCCATGCCCTATTTTTCCTTCACTAAATTTTTCCTATTTTTCTTTGTAGTCTGTCACTCCCAGGTAGAACATAAGCACCTCAAAGACAGGATTTCACCAAATGTAAAATAGATAGCTAGTGGGAAGCAGCTGCATAGCACAGGGAGATCAGCTTGGTGCTTTGTGACCACCTAGAGGGGTGGGATAGGGAGGGTGGGAAGAAGACTGATTCTCCTTGCTATAGCTGATTCACTTTGCTATAAAGCAGAAACTAACACACCACTGTAAAGCAATTATACTCCAATAAAGATGTTAAAAAAAAAAAAAAGACAGGATTTCAATGTTTTTTGTTAAATACTGCATCATCAGTGCCTAGAAGAATCCTTGGCACATAGTCCAATGAATACTGGCTGATCAACAAATATTTGTTAAATGAAATGAATTCATATATATATATTCTACATTCTTCAGATCATACTTACATATGATCATTCCCAGTGGAAAAAAAAATTTACCAGTTTGCCTGATAACATTAAATTTGGGGATAATACACATAGTATTAGGCCTAAAGCTTTAAAAAGGGTAGATGTCAGGGACTTCCCTGGTGGTCCAGTGGTAAAGAATCTGCCTCCCAATGCAGGGGACACGGGTTCGATCCCTGGTCGGGGAACTAAGATCCCACATGCCGCAGGGCAACTAAGCCCACCACAACTACTGAGCTCGCACCTCAATGAGAGAGCCCACGTGCCGCAAACTACAAAGCCCGTGTGCTCTGGAACCCACACACCACAACTAGAGAGAGAAAAACCAGCAAGCCACAACTAGAGAGAAGCCCGCATGCCACAACGAAGAGCCCGCGTGCTGCAACAGAAGATCCCGCGTGCCTCAACCAAGATCCCGCGTGCCCAGCTAAGACCCAACACAGCCAAATAAATAGATATTTTTTTAAAAAAGGGGGTAGATGTCACAGTATGAGTGACTGACAAAAATTCAAAAGATGGAATAACAGTAACTTAAAACGCCACATATACAATGCTGTGCAGTACAAAGCCCAGGCCTTCTCATTTTAGATTTTGCTCTGGCCCCTTGCAAGACACAGTGGAAAGACCTCTTCACGCACAAGATGTGTCCACTCTGCACCACAGTTTATTCAGCCTCTCCTTTGTCCTCCTATCTGCATCTTTTGCTTCTCTAGCTTTGGAACCTCTGTTTGCCTGGTCCTGAGGCTGCTAGCCCTGTTACCTAACGTCCTGGCTCACAGCTGATCTCCTGCCTCCAGCCTTGGCCTCGAGACCTGCTTTCCTCTCTGCTTCAGCCTGGAGGGGAGATGTTAGACAGAAAGGAACCCAGGAAAGTTTTTGGCAAAGGCCCTTGTTCTATTCAATTTTTTTTTTCCCCTTTCTCTTTTCCACCAGATTTTTGAAGTTATCTGGAAAAAAATACAAAGCTTCGTGGTGACACCTAACTATGAGAAAATAAAGTTGAAATCTTCATAACAGCTTCAGAAAAACACATGCTGAAAAGGTATGTCATGTCTGTCCAAAAAAGCAGTGTAAAGCACACTCTAAAAGGCAACGGGATGAGGAATTGCTGAAACAGTCTGGAGTCTGATGAGGAATTTACAGACCTGCAAATGCAAGGCAGATAGCCTGGAAATCTGCCACTTTCCACCAACTTTCCCCACTGAGCCCAACGTGAGATAAGACATTGCTAATTCTATTCACATTAAAGCATTTCATATCATGTTCATCATAATGGGAAATGGAAAATGGGCCATCTTGGGGTTACAAAGGTTTGTCTGGCTCCAAAACTCGATGGGGCTGAGATTTTGGTTTCAAGGCCTTAAGCAAAACATTTTGGCTGTTTGGGTGCCATCATCTTTGACACTTTGTGGTAGGCAGAATAACAGCCCCAAGAGGTCCACATTCTAATACCTGGAACCTGTGAAAATGTGACCTTGCATGACAAAAGGGACTTTGCAAAGGTGATTAAGGATTCTGAGACAGAAGATTATCCTAGATTATCAGGGTAGGCCCAATATAATCAAGAGGGAGGCAGGAGGGTGAGAGAGAGAAGGCCATGTGAGAATTGAAGCAGAGGCCAGAGCGATGTGGGGTCAGGGGTCAAGGAACATGGGCAACCACCAGAGGCTGCAAAAGGCGAGAAAACAGATTTCCCTCTGCATTTTCAAAATGCAGCTCTGCTAACCCACTCGAGAATGAAGACCCTCCAGAACTATAAGACGTGTGTTGTTTTAAGCCACTGGATTTGTGGTAATCTGTTACAGCAGCAACAGGAAACTAATACACATCTCTTCTCTCACTCTCACATCCAGTCCTCCAGCATTTCATGGCTGAGAATGTCCTGAATGTTCTAGTAACCAGGCTAAGGTAGAGATAGGGTGTTTTGTGAAATCACAGCTCATTCTATGGCAGTTCTTCATCGTCTACAAAGGTGCAGTCTTACAAACAGCCATGGCTAGGTCCAGCAGAGCCTGTGGGAAATGCCAGACTCACTAATGCAACCCGTGTGCTCAATGAGTCACAAAGATGGGCTTCAAGCCAGGTCTGGGTGGGTCACACTGATCACCTTTGGCCATCCCACACCCTCTCTGTCACTTATCCACTCTTTACCAGAACTTTTAAAGAATAGTTTGGATCCACTCGAAGAAAAATCCAGTATGAGTGAAAATATTATTCACTGACCCCATGATGCTATGCTACTACCATCCTTTCTTATCTTCTTACAGAAATCTTACACTTCCCCCTCTGGCTCTTATTGGACTTCTAACCTCTTCTCCTCCTCCAGTGAAAGCTTATTTTCAAGACAATATCTGGTAAACTCATTCACTATAAAGTACACAATGGCTGTGCTGTGACATTTAAACCATACCTCCAAGGGGTATTTACTTTTTAACAAAGATCACAAGACTGTAAACTCAAGAACAGAGTCTACATTCAACTTCTTTTTCATTGGTATCCCTCATCCCTAGTACCATGCCTGGAATTTAGTTGGTCTTGGATCAAAACTTACTGAACAAATGAATGAAACCATACCAACAGACAGAACACCTATATTATCTGCTATAAATGTTAGCGCTTCCTATGATATGGAGATAAAACCTGTTTTCACGACTGCCCTAAAACAAACAAAACCTTGGAATAAGGCATACTAAAGGTGACCACTACTCCAACGTTACCTTAGCTTTCAAATCACCTTTTAAAACACCAATTTAATTACTTTAGTGGTGATGAATCTTTTCTAAAAATGGAGAATATGAGTACAGAAGGATCATGTGACTTGGGATATACTATTGCCACAGTAAACTGAGAAACAGAGAACAAGGTTCTAAACTTTCAATTTGACTGAAAAGGGGGCCCAAACCTCTAAGTTACCTTATAGCTTTGATTAGCATTCACAGAGTCTTCAGCTACTCAGAAGAACCTCAAAGTACCAGACAACTCTAACAGTCCAGTAGCAAATGCTCCTAGGTCATTGTTAAAAACTCGTCATTGGCTGAGTCTTAACAAATCCTGAACAAACCTAGGGTTATAACCTGGGGTCAATGGAGGGTTTCCATGTGGTCTGTGGGCCTTGTTAAATTTTATGCAAAACTTTATATTTACGGGCATGTTAGCTGTTTTAAAGGAATGATTCTGACCAAGGAAGGTTTAAAATCCACTGCTTTAAGAACTGGTTCTAGCCATTATGTCTTCTTAACGTACAAATTCTTACACTGGTACCTGTTTTTTGGTGTCATTGTCTCAAAAAATCATCTTTTCATTCAGTCAGTTGGTCACTGAATTAAGTTTTCTATTACTGCTTTAACAAATTATCACATACTTGGTTGCTTAAACTAACATAACTTTATTATAAATTGTATATGTTTATATTATAAATTTATTATATGACAGTTCTGAAGCCTTTCTGGGCTAAAATCAAGGTATTGGCAGGGATGTGTTTCTTCTGGAGGCTCTAAGGAAAGGAGAATCCATATCCTTGCCTTTCCCAGTTTCTAGAGGTTACCCAACAGTCCTTGGCTGGTGGTCCCTCCCATCTTCAAGGCTAGCAATGGCTCACTGAGTTTTTCTTACTTCAAATTCCTCTGCCCCTGACTCCTCTGCCTCCTTCTTCCACATTTAAAGGATCCTTATGATACACTGTGCCCACCAGGAAGATCCAAGTAATCTCCCCATCCCAGTCAACTGACAGCAACCTTAATTCCATCTGCAAAACCTCATGTCCCTCTTGTCATGTAACATAACACATTCACAGGTTCCAGAGAGTGGGATGTAGACGTCTTGAGGGACCATTATTCTACCTGCCACAGTTACTTAACACGTTCCTTGAGTACCCATTTCTTTCTTTTTTTGTTTTTGTTTTCACATCTCTATTGGAGTATAAATGCTTTACAATGTTGTGTTAGTTTCTGCTGTACAACAAAGTGAATCAGCTATATGTATACATATATCCCCATATCCCCTCCCTCTTGAGGCCCCCTGCCACCCTCCCTATCCCATCCCTCTAGGTTGTCACAAAGCATCAAACTGATCTCCTTGTGCTATGGAGCAGCTTCCCACTAGCCATCCATTTTACATTTGGTAGTGTATATACGTCAATGCTACTCTCTCACTTCATCCCAGCTTCCCATTCCCTCCCCACCCCCCACCGTGCCCTCAAGTCCGTTCTCTACATCTGCGTCTTTATTCCTGCCCTGCCACTAGGTTCACCAGTACCACTTCTTTAGTTTCCACATATATGCGTGTTAGCATACGGTATTTGCTTTTCTCTTTCAAAAAGATACATGTACCACAATGTTCACTGCAGCACTATTTACAATAGCCAGGACACGGAGTACCCATTTCTATTACGAGGTTTTGTAAGGGATTTTGGAAAAATACTGTTTCACATAGTCCTTACTCTTCAGGAGAGAACAATAAAGATGATTAACAGCTGCCACTGTTGAGCATTTCCTGTATGCCAGGCTCCTTTCTAAACACATAATACGACTTAACTCATTTAATCTCACAACCACCCCAAGAGTTAGGTAGTACTATTACCATCATTTTAGAGAAAAGGAAACTGAGGCACAAAGAGACAATGTTTCCTGCCCAGGTCACACAACTAGTTTGGTGGCAGGATGGGTTTTAAATACAGGCACTCGGACTCTGAAACCCAAGCTCTGAACCTCTATGATCAATTTGTTCTTTAATATAACTTTAAGAAAAAAGGGCATTAACTGGGTAAACAAACAAAAACAATATAAACTGTAGAAATAACATAAACCTCCGAGCAAAAACAGGACAATGGAAATGAAGACAAACAAGTCATAACAAGGAATGTTAAAAAGACTGGCCCACATTATAGATGTATGAGGACCATTCAATGAAAATAATCAATGAATAGTCACCGTCACCATTGTTCCTTTAAAATAATGTTTGTCATAAAAATAACTGAAGTTTTCACAAAGTGTATAAATAACAGTTCAGAAAGAAGCCTGCAAAATTTAATGGCATCCTGCATTCAGTGGACGTTCGACAACTCTAAAATATGTGAGTGCACACAAAAGATCACACGGTCAGCTCAGACTGTAAAGAGATGGCCTCAGCCAAACCCCAGCACTACAAAAAAGATGCACCTCTATTCTCGAATAAAAATACATACCAGGTCACTCATTTTGTTTGTAGGTTTGAAGCTACCAGAATGAAATTAAGTATGCAAAATTCAAGTGTGACTGCTTCTTAGACATGGAAATTGTGTCTGTTGAATGCAACTCTACAGGGGAAAAAAAAGAAGAGCTAGAGTATATTGTTTCTCAAAGGGAGAAAGCAGCTGTGATGCTGGGAGAGTGATTTAGGAAGGCTTCCTGGCTGTGCACATAAAAGGATGAGAAGAAATCTGGTCAGATGAGAATACGAGCTGGCCACTAAACTAGAGAGAAGGTTAGGAAAATACAAAGGAATTTTTTTTTAAAGTAGCTTTTAAAGGAAGACTGGAAGAAAGGGTAAGAAAAGAGAAATTCCCATTTTAAAGTCCCATCTCACTTTAATTCTGACTATAAAAATGACAACAAGGTCCTGAATCTATTCTCTCCCAATGATGTCCTCATAAAATGTCACAGTTTTACAAATGTGTTTACAAATCCAAGGATGACTGTCCTTGCTGGCATCTCTCAATTCCAGCCTTGGGTCTCATAGTCAAAGTGTGCCCTTTCTCCTCCTTACACAATCACCAGGAATTGGCATGATTCAGAAACAAATACACTGGAAGGAAAAGTTGCTGCTGTTTGTGTAAGGAAAAGTGGTTTAGGCTTCAAATCATTGACTAATATTATTAGTAATAAAAATAAATACTTAAACTGCAATAACCTGAAGACACACAATGAGAAACTCAATTAGTAAGATGATCTGTGTGTACAGGAATCATGATCTTTTGCTAGGATAAAAGGTGAACAACAGGCAACATACAACCAAAAAAGGAAACACTGTTAAACTTAAATACAAATGCAGAATGTTCAAGAAGCAGCCTGTATCTCCCTTAATACACTGCAACCGATAATCTAAAGTGCTAATGACAGTACCAGAGCTATAATTTGGTCCACAAAGAAACATCTAAAAGGCTAAAGTAAGTAAGTGGGAAAATGTCCACCCCCAAAGTGCAGTAACGATTGTTTTTTCATACTTCTATAGCAGTGCCCCTACGTTATCTTTGTGCTTGGTTGAGAACGATATATTATTATTAAGGAGATATCGTTTTGTTTCTGTTGCTTAACATTTTCATTAATGACTCAGAGAAGAATTTCAGGGTAACACCACATGATGATGAAAAAAGAGGACAGCAGAGAATAACTTCAAACATAGACTCCAAAATCAAAGTAATTTGGGCAAATTAGACTACTAAATTTAGTACATCAGAAGAGGAAAACAAATGGCACAAAATAAAACAGGGGGATGGGCTGGCTATGTCCAATACAGGAAAGATATGTAGATAACATTGCCCACTGTACAGAAAGATGACACCATGGAACATCTTCCTCCTGGCAAAACGCACACCTTTTCTCCTGCTGGTGATGGATATTTGCTAATTTAACCACACTCTCCTCCAGTTCCTCTGCTAACATATAACCTGCTTGCCGTGACCGTAGAACACAGTGACAATATTTAAACAGTGCACTGAGGACCCACTTCACACCGGCCCCATGGACAAACAGCTTTGAGTTGAAGTTGAACCAGCAGATATACAATGAAGGACAGGATATCTCCCCCAAAGCAAGCTCAGTATTGCACCAGACACATGCAATATAGTTTATTGAAACTGTCCTCCTGCCAGGCTCATTACAAAGCAATAGGCAGTGCAGTAAGCTAGAAGAGGTTTATCAATTCCTGCTTATGTGACCACGGAGCTGTGTATTTAACCTTGTTGAGCCTCATTGCCCCTCATCTGCAAAATGGGCATAGTAAAAACCCTAGCTGGCCTCCCAAGATGTTTTGAGATCCAAATTGATTCTATACCTGAATGCACTTCGTAATAGGTAAATATTATCAAAGTACAATGTCCAGCTCTTGGTATAATAAAGAAATGTGATCACAGTGAATGGAAAAGGCTTTGTAAATGAGCCACGCAAAAAAAAAAAAATTCAAGATTTGGGAATGTTAAAAGGGATGGATTTTATCCTGTGGGCAGGGGGGTGGGGGAGGGAAGACAAAAATTGGGCCATTTGATAGTCTTTAAATATATGAAAAGATTTCATTGAGCAGCTAAAACAAAAACAACCAAACTAAAGACAAAAGAAGAGGAACTGGGTCTACCTTGTACCATGAAGGATTTAAGTAAGTTATCTCTACAAAGAATTTTTGGTTAGTAGGAGTTGGAATACCAATGAGACAACACAATCTTCATCCCTAGGAATCATTACTAACTGGGCAAATACTTTTCTGAGGCAACAAAAATACAATCATTCCAGAAAACAGGCAAATGGATTTAAATTGCCTTCTAAAGCAAAATCAGCAAATTTTCACTGTAAAACACCAGATAGTAAATATTTTAGGCTTTGTCAGCCTTACAGTCACTGTCACAAGTACTCAGCTCTGTCGGTGTATGCGAAAGCACATTCACACTTACATACCACAGACAACACTTAAGTGAAAGGCTGTGGCTGGGTTCCAATAAAACTGTATTTACAACAACAGGGGGCGGGCTGGATTTGGCAGTAGGCTGTAGTTTTCCAATCCCTCATCTAAGGGTTCCTTCCAGTCCTAGGATTCTAACCTATAAAACACAGCTGTAGCAAACAGTGACAATCAAACCAATGAGAATACCATCATACTCACTAATGCAGCTATGTAGTATGTCACTGAAGTGGGTGCCATTCTTTCTATCTAGAGTTTGGGAATATCGCTAATTGATCTTTGTAATCAGCTCATTAGGAGAATACATCACTGGTGATTTTTTTCCTTTTGCGCAAAACATTAAAATGTTTACATACGTTTATGGTTGTAATATCCAGACTTCGTGATCCCAGTGTATAATATTACAATCTGGTGCACTAGGAAGCATATGTCATATGCTCAGCTTCATCTTTTTTGCCAATGGGAAGTCTTTTCAGATAAGGTGAAGACTCATGTGGGAACAGACTACCTTTGCCCTTTTTCTATCTGCTACTCTTTCATCTCAACTTTCTTCCTCACCTCACCGTCCTGTTAGAAAGACAGAAACAGCACCCCTAGCCCAGAGAAAGTGTGGCCAGGAGCTGGGCAAACCAAGTTAGTGGGCCTGGGAGCTTTAAGGGTTAAAGTTGGATATCGATTCCATCCTTGAGTCCGTGGGCCAGAAAGGAAAGCATGTCACTAGGCTTGGAAATCAGGCTAAACTGGAACAGAGTGGGTGGGAGCAAAAGGAAGAGTAGGCGTGAACCGAGAGTTCAGGAAGGAGAATGGGGCTGCAGTGCCACAGGCTCATTTATCTGGCACCCTGCCCTGGCTATGTGGGTGGATTGGCCTCCTTGAAACCTGGGGTCATAAGAGACAAACAACCCCCCCACTTTGCTACTGTGCCTGCAGCCAAATCATCTTGGACTTTGATCACATCAAATTCTCTACCCTGGTGTATTTATTTCCTGATATTGCCCAATGGGGAGCTTATTTTTTTTAATCTAACAAATTTAATTAATGAAATATTGTTGACCTAGCCATTACAAAGGTGTAACACACATCTATATGTGTATTTGTGTGTGTGTGTGTGTATATATATATATACACACACACACACATTTTAAAAGGCAGCTTCTCTGTGAATTAGAAGCAGTGACTTGTAGGTACCCTGATTTTAAGCAACTTGATACTATGCTTAGCACTGAGTACATGGGGCTGAGAACTTATTTGTTGCACGATCTGAGGCCTCAAATTCAAGAACAATCTTGTTGGTGCCAGCATCCATGGGTGAAGAAAGGTTCTGAAGCCTTGATATATTAGTGGGAATACCCAGGATAAAACAAAGGAGTGAAATTCTTTTGAATTTGGACCATAGATACTAGGCTTGGATTACTCAGGGTTATTTCTGTTGAGAGTAACAGATGATAGAAGCCCCAATTCCAACTGGTTTGAGCTAAAGAAAAAAAAAAATTGTGGTAGCTAAAAGGCCAGAGGTAGAACTTCAGCCACAACTCCATTCAGGTTCAGACACCGTGATGCAGGGCTCACTTCTCCATCTCTCACCTCTGCCCCGACGTGGGTGTGGTCTCTCTCAGTTCCCATGTGGATGATTGCAAGGTGGCTACAGTTTAAATCCGCAAGCAAAAGCCAGAGCAAATGGCTGATGGTTCCTGTGCCCCTTCCCGCCCAATCCCTGAAGCTCTTTTCTGTGAAGCTGGAGTCACAAGCCACCCTCAGAAGCTCTGAACGTGTATGGACTGAGAGAGTCAGGGAAAAGTGGGCACCCATAAGAAAATCAGGGGCTTTGCTACAAGAAGGGAGAGTAATGGTGGACAGTAGACAACCCTTATCAAGGAACTCGATGCTTCTATCTCTATGGAACAGACAACTTAATGGAGTGCAGGTGGCTAATGGCAGAAAGGAGATCACTGAGTTGGGAAAATGACTCCAAGTCAGAAGAGTATGAAAATGGAAATGTTGATGGCTTGATGTGGGCTACAGTACCCAGCAAGGCGTGAAGACATCTCCTCAAGAAGCTTCCTGCTGCCAGTGGGATGCTGTGATGGTGGGAGCCAGGGGGAAACAAGTCCGATTAACTCTGCCAAAACACTTACAGCTGGTCGTAATGTCATACCAAACAGTGAAGTAGTGTAGTCCTAAAATATTCTAACAAATGGCAGCATCACATTACATCTCCCCACAGATCTAATGACTTGAGATCAGGGAACTGCTATTACTCCTTTCATAAGCACAAAATGCTGGGAATTGTGTGTAATTATACATTCCAACTTGCTTCCGAAAACATGAATGCCCTCTACATATTTCACAGCTTCAGGAAACCTTTTATATTCTCCACTTTGTAGATGGGAAAAGTAAAGACCAGCTTAAGAAATTCATTTTAGGAGGAACAAAGAAAAAAATGGGTCATCAAAATCTATTTTCTATGCTTACAATAAAATTATCTTCTTCTTAATTTGGGGTCTACATTGAGAAAGTTAAAAGCAAAATTATGATCCCCAGGATAATTTCAGAGAAAACCTGAAAATTCATACCATAGATAAATTGGTATGAATTTGATTCTGATTTGCATAAATTGATTTTTTTTTTACCTTAATGGTATAAATTGGGTGACTGTTGAATTCTCTACTTTGGTTTGCTTAAGAACATACGGCATTTTAGCCAAGATCTTAAAATACAGACCCAAGCTGATGCTCAGGGTCACTGCTACAGAGTAAATAAACAGGATAAAGCTCTGTGAAGTTTCCAAGGAGAAACTAAGATAGTAACTGTCTTCACGTCAGGAAATATTGTCTATTTTTCTTTTTAAAAAATGCGCTGCTTTTCTAGCTGACTATAAAAATCGGTGACTCACGTTTGCATTTCATGCCACCATGCTCTGTGCGCTGGACTATCTCAGACTTACCTAAGCTTACATCACGGAAGTTTCCAAAAAGTCTAAATACTTTAGGACTTTAGTTCATTCTTTCCCACTCATAATAAAAGATTTCTAAAAGATCATGCTAAAATGTTAAATTTCCCTTCATTTTTCAAAGTGTTTGGAACACTAGGCAATCAGTTGAGAAAAGACAGCTCATTGTTCTATGTTTTTTCCCCACAGAGAATTTATGTCTCAAAAGATATTTTTAAGAAAGGAAGGTTATTTAATATGTCTCCCCAGCCAACCCAGAATCTGCTATAAATTCAAAATTCATTCTCCTACAATGTTCTTAATTATAAGATAAGTAATCTTTCTGTGTTAGTTTAATTCTGTCCTATTTATCTTCTCAAGTGGAATGACATATTGCAAATACCATTTGGGGAGTTTTATTAATAAAGGCCTAATCCCATGGCTTATAGGACATGTCTCAGAATAATGTTTTAACTACACGAAAGCTCGGTGACTACAACACCCACTCAATAATTATAACTCTCCCCCATGTGAGGTGAGTTGCCTTCCCCAGTGTGATTAGTGATGATTCCTCAAAATGGGTCTCAAAGAGCTCACAGCAGGCGATCAGCTTCGGTCTCCTTCTGCCTTAGAGATTTTCCATGGTATGGATAGGAAACCAAGAGAGATGCTAAGCTACAACACTAACGTCCTCTAGAATGTAATTCAGTTTTACAAAGAGAATCTTTGGAGATTTTGCTCCAAACAGATATGTACATATCTCCATACAGATAGACAGTCAGAAGGTATGTGTGCGCGGACACACACACACACACACACACGAGTTTTCCATATATTGGTTTGGATTGACTGATCTGGGAACTTAGTCACTGTATGTATAATAATACTGTCTTTCTTAGATCTCACATGTATATAAAAGCCCAACAACTACTTCACATTAAGTTTGCATATTTGATGGCTAACATATCTTTCTGGACTAAATTTGCCATGTCCAGATACAATAGGTCAACGTTATAATTGGGCCATATTTCCCCCTCTTGATTTAGACAAATTATGGATTAATTTAAATAATTTGTAAAGCATGTGATGACAATTACGAGAGAAGATCCTATGTTTTGTTCCATCTGCTTTAAATCTATAACGAGTTTGAAAAGGGTTCAGATTCAGGATTTCAGAGCTCTGGCTTTAGCAATTCCCTGCAACTAAAAGCAATCTTGCTGTGATTGAAAATGGAGGTGTCAACTCAGGCAGGCTACAAATTGCCAATAGAGGGAATAGCCATTTTAAATTACCTCCAAAGCCCAAATAAATTCTCCTGAATGGAAATCTGCCTCTATCCTTATTTTCCATCACCAGGAGATGATACGTGTTTTACTCATTATGCATCATCCTTTCTATTCCTTTCTACTGAGGCAAAAGAGAATGAGCAAATGGACTTCTAGACTGCACCGCACTGGGCTCTGCTTACAACATAAGATGTATAACAAATAAGATTATCATATGAAAAATATGATTTATCGTATGAAAAAAACCTTCCATTAGAATAGCATTTTACCCATTGTAAGATTATTTTAAATATAGAAATGAGAATATGTGGAAAATGCTTTGTTGACTTTAAATCTACATATGGATTAGCTGTTACAGGCATTCAACTGCTTCTCACAATAATCTTTTTGGTAAGCAGAGAAGGTATAATGTTCCATAGCTTTAGCAGACACTTGAAACTGAGACAAAAGATATTAAGTGACTAGGATTACAAAGTTAGTAACAGCAGAAACAGCTTCTGACTTTTCTCTCCTGTGACCTCTCCTTAAGCAAAGCAGGGTTTTAGAAATAAACCCAGTTTATGCCTTCAACGAACAGGAAAAAAAAATGTTTGTATTGTGAGAGTTCTTCTCATCATAACCTAGTTATGTTACTTAGTTGCATACGTAACTTAGTTAAAATAGTAGTATCTGACTAAGCCTAAAAGTCTACCCTTTTCAGTTATATTTACTGTTTCACATGTAGTGTCACTTAATCAGGAATCATTTCATAATTTTTCATAATTGCGACATTTCTAGGGGAGAATAAGAATTCAGTTAATGATTAAGCGGTAATGCCTTCTTAAATGGGACAGCAATTTCACCTAATAGTTTTCCTTTCATTAAGTAGCCTTTAGCATGATCTGACTTGGGAATATCAGTTGGGACTGTCTCTCCTATCATGTTTGTTTGCTGCTTCTGCTACTGTGGTGGTTTTAGTCTAGTCAAATGTGATTACCTTCAAAAGAATTTTAAGTCAACAAGAAATGGGACATGAAAGTGGAGAAGATATGGAATTTTCATACACTTCTGGGTGGAAATATAAACTGGTAAAACAATTTTAGAAAACTATTTGGCGGTGTCTTATAAAACTGAATATATACATACCCCACGACCTAACAATTCTACTTTCAGGTATATAGATAACAGATAATGTACATAGGTGCACATACAGAATATTCATAGCAGCATTTTTTGGTAGTAGTCCCATATTGGAAATAACCCAAGAATCCATCAGTAAAAGAATACATAAGTATACAGAGATAAACATATAGGAATTGGAATATTCTACAAAAGTGAAAAAGAATGAACCATGGGTAGACATAATATATGGATGAATCTCAAGATATAATGTTGAGTGAAAGAATCTAGATATAAAAGAGTATATAAGTGCATATTGTATGATTCTATGCATATAAAATTCAAAAACAGACAAAATTAATCTACGGTGAGAAAGTCAGAATAGTGGTTAATTTGGGGAATGGCAATAATGACGAATCAGTGTTTCATTGGAAGGCCTAAGTAGATTGGCTCTATCTACCTGGGTGAGGTGAGAAGGCTCTGAGCAAAAGGCAAGACTAAATGAATGGGAAAATATTTGCAAATGAAGCAACCAACAAGAAATTAATCTCCAAAATATACAAATAGCTCATGCAGCTCTATGTCAAAAAACAAACAACCCAATCAAAAAATGGGCAGAAGATCTAAACAGATATTTCTCTAAGCAAGACATACAGATGGCCAAAAAGCACATGGAAAGATGCTCAATATCACTAACTATTAGAGAAATGCAAATCAAAACTACAATGAGGTATCACCTCACACCAGTCAGAATGGCCATCATCAAAAAGTCTACAAATAATAAATGCTGGCGAGGGTGTGGAGAAGAGGGAACCCTCCTACACTGTTGGTGGGAATGTAAATTGGTACAACCGCTATGGAGAACAGTATGGAGGTTCCTTAAAAAACTGAAACTAGAACTACTATATATATCATCCAGCAATCCCACTCCTGGGCATATATGGGGAGAAAACTCTAATTCGAAAAGATACATGCACCCCAATGTTCATTGCAGCACTATTTACAATAGCCAATACATGGAAGCAACCTAAATGTCCATCAAGAGAGGAATGCATAAAGAGGAGGTAGTACATATATACAATGAAATATTACTCAGCCATAAAAAAGAATGAAATAATGCCATTTGCAGCAACATGGTTGGACGTAGAGATTATCATACTAAGTGAGGTAAGTCAGACAGAAAAAGACAAATATCATACGGTATCACTTATATGTGGAATCTAAAAAATGATACAAATGAACTTATTTACAAAACAGAGACAGACTCACAGACTTCGAAAACAAACTTATGGTTACCAAAGGGGAAAGTGGGGGGAGGGATAAATTAGGAGGTTGGGATTAACATATACATGCTATTATATATAAATTAGATAATCAACAAGGACCTACTATATAGCACAGGAACTCTACTCAAGAGTAATAACCTATATGGGGAAAGAATCTGAAAAAGAATAGATATGTGTATATGTATGACTGAATCACTTTGCTTTTCATCTATCTGAAACTAACACAACAATGTAAATCAACTATACTCCATTATAAAATAAAAATTAAAATAAAATAAAAGACTAAATCAATTGGGAGATGACTTGGGATGCTACAGCCAAGAAAACGGAAGAAGAGCTGCTAATACAGAGTTTTAACTATAAGGACAGGGAGGACAGAGTGAATTCCTTTCTCCAGGTCACCAAAAAATCTAAAACATCAACTTGATATTGTCAGCCTTTTTTTTTTGCAGTACACAGGCCTCTCACTGTTGTGGCTTCTCCCGTTGTGGAGCACAGGCTCCGGACGCGCAGGCTCAGCGGCCATGGCTCACGGGCCCAGCCGCTCCGTGGCATGTGGGATCTTCCCAGACCGGGGCACAAACCCGTGTCCCCTGCATCAGCAGGCGGACTCTCAACCACTGCGCCACCAGGGAAGCCCTGTCAGCCTTTTTAACTTTAGCCATTCTGGTGGGTACGTAATGGTATCTTTTTGGTATTTTTATTTGCATTTATCTAATGACTAATGATGTTGAACATATTTTATATGTTTACTGGCAACTGTGATATTCTCTTCTGTGAAGGCCCTTTCAAGTATTTTGCCTAATTTTTAATCGAGTTGACTTATTTTTCCAATTGTTTTGTAGGATAGGATTCTTTATGTGTTCTGGATTTAAGAACTCTGTCAGATTTACAGATATCTGTAACAATTATTTCAGAACTCTATTCTATTCCTTTCTTCTATTTCTTCCTTTCTTCTATTCATGTACCTTGAGTCAATGTCACACTATCTTAATTACTGTAGCTTTATGGTAAATCTAAATCTCTGGCAGTGTAAATTCTCCATCTCTTTTCTTCTTCCTTTATTCTTTTAATAAGGCTTTGATTATTTTTTAAAAGTTAAAACAACCACAGATTCCTGAAATAAATCCCATTTGATCACAATGTACTATCCTTTTATAAATCACTGAATTTTATTTGCTAAAAACAATTTTAGAGTTCATGAGAGATACTGACTTGTAATTTTCCTTCCTAGTAAGTACTTATCAGAGTTTGATTATGCTGAACTCACAAAATGAGTTAAGAAATGTTCCATCTTTTGCTATTCTCTGGAAGAGTCGAAGATTGTATAAGATTGGCATTACTTCTCCCTTAAATATTTGGAATAATTCATCACTAAAACAGTCTGGGTCTGGAATTTAATTTGTAGGAAGACATTTAATTTTGGTTTCAATTTCAATATGTAGGACTATTAGATTTTTTATTTCTTCTTATGTCCACTTTGGTAAGTTATGTTTTTGAAGGAATTTATCAATTTCTCTAAGTTGTCAACTTTACTGACATAAAGTTGATTGTAATATCCTCTTACTTTCCTTTTAATATCTCTGACCTGTAGTTGTGATCCCTTCGGTGTTTTTTGCTGACATTCTTTGTGTTTTTTCTTCTTATTTTCTTGGTTGGTCTTCAAGGAATTTATCAATTATATTAACATTTTTAAAGAACCACACTTGGTTTTGTCGATTTTTTTATTATATATATTTTTCCTATTTCTTTGATTTCTGCTCTTCTTTTTGTGATTTCCTTTCTTTTTTTCTTTTGGGATTAATTTGCTATTAATTTTCCAGTTTCTTGAATGGATGTTTAAATGATTTATTTTCAACTTTTTCTTTTTTATGCTGTATAGATTTTAAAAGCATAAATTTCCTTCTAAGTATTGATTTAGTTCCATCTCATAAATTTTCTTATGTTGCATTTTCATTACCTTTATTATTCACCTCAAAACATTTTCTTATTTACATTGTAATTTTTTCTTGTGTGGGGTATTTACAAGTGTTTTGCTTAATTTCCAAATATTTAGAGATGTTCTAGGTATCTTTCTGTTATCAAGTCCTAATTTGATTTTACTCTGGTCAGATCATATACACTGATTCCAACCCTTTGATATTTGCTGAGACATATGTTATGGCCAAGGTGTGATCTATTTTGTCAAACGTCCCATGAGCACTTAAAAGGAGGGCCCATGTACATTTGAAAAGAATGCAGTTGCTGGATGTAGCGTTCTATACTTGTCAATTAGATCAAGTTACATAATCATATTTTTCAAGTCTTCTATTTTTTATTGACTTTTATCTGCTTAAAATCTCCAACAATGATTTTTGGATTTGTCTATTTTTCCCTTTGAGTCTGTCGATGTTTGAAGACGTATCACTAAGTGCCTACAAATTTAGGATAGTTATAACTTCCCTTTTTCATTAAGAAATGTCCCTTCTTATGTCTCATAATAATTCTAGCTTTAAAATCAGCTTCGTCTGATATTAATATGTTGTTATAAGCTTTATTTTGTTTAGTTTTTGCATGGTAAATCTACCTCTAACTTTCAACCTTTTTGTGTCTTTATAAAGTATCTTAAAATTTAAACCTGTTACAGTTGGTTTTCTTTATCCATTCTGACAACCTTTATATTTTTGTTGGAATGTTGATGTACATTTAATGTAATTACTGATATAGTTGCTTTTAAGTTGACCATCATACAATTTGTTTACCGTTTGTCCCATCTATATCTATTCTTTGTTCCTGTTTTTTCACTTCCCTTTAAATTAATCAAACTGTTTTAAAATTATTTTTATCCCTTTTTAGAATTTTAGTTATACCTTTTTAAAATTATTATTTTACCCTAAAAATAAATCTTTAGGTTTAGGTTACCCTAAAAATTACAAAATGCATTCTTGATTTATTTCAGTCTTCTTTAAATTTGTAATTTTACCCCATCCTCAACAATGCAAGAACCTTATAACAGTTTAACTCCATTTACCCTTGCCATCCTTTGTGTTATTATTGTTATATATTTTACTTTTATAAATGCTGCAAATCCCACAAAAGGACTATTGCTGTTATTTTAAACAATCAATATTTATTTCTATTCATGCACATATTTACCATTTCTAATAGCTCTCCATTCCTTCCTGCAATTATGTTTTTCTATTTGAGATCATTTTCCTTCTGCCTAAAGAACTATCTTTAATACAAGTCTTCCGTTTTCTTTAACCATTAAAGAATTTAATAATACCAATCGTGATTATTTTGAGGCCCATTTCTAGTAGCTCTAACATCTGGATCATCTGCAGATCTGTTTTTATGCTTTCTTTATCTCTTGACTGTTGGTCACGTTTCCTGCTTCTTCACGGATGAAATAATTTTAATTTTATGATGTACATTATAGATAGCGTGTGAACTCTGTCTTATGTCATTTTTCTTACAGAGGGTTGAGTTTTGTTTTGCTCACCTGTTAAATTACCTGTGGATCACCTTGATCCTATCAAGGCATGGGTGAAATCCTCCCTCCCTAGGACCTCACCCTGGTCTTCTAAAGCCTCACATGAATGCTCAGAGTGTTCATTTAGGTCTGTCTATTCTCATTAAGCCCAAACTCCAACATCTCTTTAGCACCATATGGCCTCTGAAATCTCCAGTCTTCTCTCTAGCCTTCTCTCTGCTACTTCCCACCTCTCACCCTGCACATGCCCAGCTTAGTAGTTGACCAAAGATCCTAAAAGCATTTTTATGGAGCTATTTAGGGCTCCTTCTCTCTAGCTCCCTCCTCTCTGTGACTCTGACTCTCAAATCCTTGATGCTCTCAAACTCTGACCTCTGTTTCTTCTGCCTAGGGAGACTGAAGTTTTCTGTTTGGGTCCTATTTTCCTATATATTGGTTTGAAAAATGGTCTCAGAGAAAAAGTCATCGTACATGTGGGATCTCCTAGAGAACTCCACCTCTCACTCAATTACTGCATTTCTGTTCTGGTTGTTTTCCAATACCTGAATGAGTTGTTTATATATTATCCAGTTTTCACAGCTTTTCATAACAGGAGGCTAAGTCCAGTACCTTTTATACCATTATGCCCGGGACCTCAAAAGTGGAAATTCTTTCTTTAATGTTTAAGTAGAGACAGTGTCTTCCTATAGATACAATTCTCGAACTTTCTATTTCTCACTGAAGAGCTCTAATATAAGCATTTCTTTTTCTTTTTTTTTTCCGGTACGCGGGCCTCTCACTGTTGTGGCCTCTCCCGTTGCGGAGCACAGGCCCCGGACGCGCAGGCTCAGCGGCCATGGCTCACGGGCCCAGCCGTTCCGCGGCATGTGGGATCTTCCCGGACCGGGGCACGAACCCGTGTCCCCTGCATCGGCAGGTGGACTCTCAACCACTGCACCACCAGGGAAGCCCTAAGCATTTCTTAAGTCATCAAAAACTCTACCCAAACTTCATTTAAGCTAGCAGCAATCCACTATACGGAGACCTTTTTCCTCACTTAACCATGGTCCTAATCATCTGTGTTTCTGACCCTATTTCCTGCTCATGCATTTAAGGGCTTTTAATAAATGCTTCTTACACTTGAAAGTACATAAAAATCATTTGGAGATCTTGTTAAAATTCAGATTCTGATTCAGTAGGTGTGGGGTGGGCCTGAGATTTTGCAATTCTAACAAACTTTAGGTGATGCAGTCACCAGGGACCACCCTTTGACTGTTCAAGGCTCTAGGTGACTCATCATTCTCAATGTTGGGGAAACACAGAGCGTTTCATTACCTTGACTGCACATGAGTATCTCTCAGCCTTATCTCTAAAAGATTCTTTAGATCTGGAATGTGGCCTAGGCCACTGTTTTTTCAAAAACCATCCCTGGTGAATCAGGACTAAGGACCACTGGCTCAATCTCTGACAGAGCCTGTCTCATCGAAAACAATCTAAATGTCCTGTCTATATTAAGAACTAACTTTAAAAAGCGTATCTTAATAGGACATAACCTTTTAACACAGATATGGTGTGATTCCACTACTCCTCATGCCTCCCTTCACTAAGCATGACTTCTACTGTCTAGTATTTATGGTAACAATACAGAAGAAAAAGGAACCAACTCAGGAGCTGAGAACAGAGGTGCTGCTGTGCTGGAGGGGGTCAGGGTTGTGGATGGGTGGGAGGGGATATCACAATCCCAAATAAGACTAAAATCACCCAGGACCCTTTACAGCTTTGTAGTTAATTCCAGTTCCTTGTTTCCCTTGAATCGTCTTTTTATTTCTTCTTAATGTAAGACAGTAGAGGGTTAAAACTATAGGCTAAGCCTAGTTTTATTAATATCTGAACTCCACCAGTCACTTTCATGTTTTAAACAAAAGTTCAGCATCTTCTAATTGCAATGCTAGCTAATCAAGATGATAAGCCATCCAAGGTATCCTGATTAAACTGCTTTAATGCCAATTCCTTCAAATCCAGGAAGAGACACACACCCTCTTGCACATATGCATTCATTCACATTCAGGTTAAGTTACTGCATTCCAGCCTGCTGCCCAAGGGATGAAGCTGAGATGGCAAATTATCAGAAATGTATCTTTTATTCAGATATCCTTAGGAGCATGCATACAATCTAAAGGAAATCATTTTTCTGTGCTCCAAGCAACTAAAGGAAGAACCAGAATTAAAAACAGTAAGCCCAAAGGACCTTAAGTCCTTAAAGACATCCTGTAACCTATACCCCAACTAAATATTTATATTCAAATGAAAAGCATTGTTAGGACTCTTTGATCTTGAAGATACTTTTGTGTTTTAATTAAAAATAGCTGAGACCTCACAACTTTCAAGACCTTTTCAGCTAATAAAAGTGCCAAATGCTTTTATTTTCCCAGTGGCCCTCCAAGTCTATAAATGTTACCACTGGTCCCAATTTAAGATATCTTTCCTATTCAAACTGAGAGATTACAGAGCACTTGAGTCGCCTCCAGATAGAGGGCTGCTGAAGTTACGGAATGTGCATATGGCACATAGTGAAAAACATGCTGAGTCTTACATAATTACTGTGTTGAAGAAAAGGCAAGGGTAGAGCAATAGGTCAGATAACTACTGTGGTCTGCTCTTTGCAAGGCACAGCCTGAGATAATATAAAAATAATTATACACACAAACCAGATTTTCCAAACTGCTTATTTCGTTTTCTAGGTCAGTATAGCTGGTCAAATCCCTCTGAAAGTTACATTTTCCAGCTGACCACAAATGGTTACTTCACTTAACATTATTTCTGTAAAGTGCTGCATACACATAGAAATTTAAGGGACTGTGATGTTTATTCCTCACTCTCTAGAGAGTTTTTCCCCCTAATAAGTACTGCTAGGAGACTGGAAAGAAGAAACAGATCAAAAGCCATGCGACTCTAAAAGTTTAACACCATCTTCATTGCCCTGTAATTAAAACTTCAGGTACATACAAGTAAGTTCCAAACGACTTAAAACTGAATCCACTCGATCTTAGCATTTGCATGTTACACTAAGTATTATTTTCATAAGTATAGCCAGCTCTATGAGAACATGCTAATTTTTTCTTTGTTCCAATTTATCCTGTCCTCAATAATTTACACACACACAAAAAAAATTGCCATGGTGTTATTTTGCCTTTATAGAGGAAAAAGCTGATGCATCAATTGGTTTTTGTGATTTCCAGGCTACATCAGTGGTCTCAGAAATTTAAAGCACCCACTGTCTTAAACCAACACAGATTTGAACCAGCTCACTGAAATGTTGATTGTTAGGAAGAGGAGAGCCCCAAGAACGCTGTGAGCACAAAGAAGGGCAGGGGGCCAACATTTCAGCCAAAGGATGAGCTAAAAGGTGACAAAGAAAGCACTCTAATTTGATAACAGATCTTATTTGAGGTTTCCCATAAAGAAACAACAGACAGTTTTAGAAAACATGGTTCGTGGGTTTCCAAATGGGCACATTTGTCCCATTAAGAAGAGCCAACGCCAGATAGTTTTTGGCAGGCTTCCAACCTTGTCAATTATCTCAATCCTAGCACAGTCTTCAATCCTGGTGGGATTTCCACCTACCCAAGTGTCCTCTACCAATTTCCCCAATCCTAATTGTCTTTTCCTTTCTCTCCCATATACTGCTGAGTCTCCGTGTCTCTGGAAATTAATCACTATTTGAGAGATTAATTGGAATTTTAAGACTATTCATTGTAATTTCCTCTTCCTCTTGCTTTTCTAATTTTGAGGGGAATCTATGAGGACTCTTTCAGCAACTAAAAACATCTATTTAAAAAGAAAATGTTCCAACCCCCCAAAATAGTTGCTTCTCTGACATTCTGACTCTGTGGCTTGTCATTCATCATACCTGGAGAATTACTTAGGCTTAGTTACAAACTCCACCAGGGATTAAAAATAATTGGTTTACATAATAAGATTAATTATATATAACCATTAAAATGTTAAATGTTATCTTTTCCATTCTCTGAGAGAACTCTTTCATATTCTGAATCAGTCACTTCAGGAAGAGGAGTAAATAATTCAAAACCACAAGAAAAGATAGTAGCTGAGGGCTTCCCTGGTGGCGCAGTGGTTGAGAGTCCGCTTGCGTATGCAGGGGACACGGGTTTGTGCCCCGGTCTGGGCAGATCCCACATGCCGTGGAGCAGCTGGGCCCGTAAGCCATGGCCGCTGAGCCTGCGCATCCGGAGCCTGTGCTCCACAACGGGAGAGGCCACAACAGTAAGAGGCCCGCGTACCGCAAAAAAAAAAAAAAAAAAAAAAAGATAGTAGCTGAAAACTTGTCCCATGGGTTGTGGGCCTCTGAAAGTTTTCTTTCCCCTGGGAACTGAATCTGCCTTATGAGGCAAAGACACACATATATCCCGCAAAGACACACACATACACTGACACACAAACACAAACTGAGACAAACACAGACACACACATGTGCACACATACAGCAACTCACAGACACACCCTGACATGCATAAATGCAGACATTCACACACACACACAACATTAATTTCCACCAGAGTGAATCCTTGCCCTGGAATGACAGAGCAACAAGTATTTTTAATTCCTCTTTAACCAGTAGTAAACGTCTCCTGGCAGAGCATAAACATAAAATTGTAACTCAGAGAGAAGAAAAGACAGACGTAGATCTGTGTGCTGGTTTTGAAAATGCTTTCCTCATGGTAACGAGTTACAACTACAGGGCTGCCTCCAGGCTAAACAAGCCCCATAATCAGGACATCCGGGAGGCCTCCCAAGACTGAGACATTTCCAGAACCAGAGAGGATGAGCAACTGGGAGTGTCTCATCTAGCTAGAGCTACATACGCAGGAGAGGCAGACAGTGAAGGAAGTGAAGCCCTCCCCCCCCCCACTCCCGTCTCAGTCTTTCTTGTTTGTTGTCCAGAGGCCATACCTATGCTACTGTGTGTAAGAATCCCCATGTCAAGCTTCTGGCATCTTTAAGAGGGTACTGAAAACTCAGGAGATAGTGGCCAGGAGGGGTAGCAACTTAAGGGAAAAGCTTCAAACTGCAAATATTTATAAATGATAAGGACCTTACAAGTTCTACCAAGTTCCACCAAGTCCACACTCACTACCAAATCTTGGGCTGTAAACTCCTTTGTGGCGAGGTTCATATCTCTATTCATTCAGCCATTCATCCAAAAACTGTTCTTAAGAAGCTATTATATGGCAGGCCCTCTGCTAGTAGCTGGTGACCTGAGGGTCCCTGCCTTTATGGAGTGACAATCCACTGGGGACAAACTCTGAACAAGAAATTACAAGGACGCTGCTTCCCATCTTTGTGTTGCCCAGAGCCACACATGGTGGCTGGCACAAGTATGCACTCAATTTTTATGGAAAAGAGAAGGGGAAAAGGTTGGAGAAAGCAAGGATGAAAAGAATAAGGCTTGAAGTATTGCCACTTCCCTTACCAATCTTACAGATAAAATATTTGGGTAATTAATTTGTTAAATAAGGGATACTCAACACTGAATTAGTATACACCATATACTCAAACATACCTCTACCTGGAATTATGACTACTACACATATTTAGAAATGACAATGTTTCCAGTAATGTAACCCATAGCAAATTAGAATCTTGTCAATAAATTGGTGGAGATTAGGGCCACTATCACAGAAAGAGAAACACCACACTCTACTGATTGAGGATAATGAGCTCAAGGAATAGAAGGGACAAAAAATGCTCTTTAAGAACAGAGGTCAACTTGAAGGCTCCTGTCAAAGAGTTAATACTGATCCAGAAAGCTTTCCATCCTGGTAGAAGTGAGGCTTCCTGGAAAAGTCAGATGTTAATGATGCTACAACATGTAGCCAAAGGAGTAATGGGCCAAAGGGCCAAGAGAGGTTACCCCAATTCTGCATTTAGAAAAGGAAGTAAGAACATTAACAAAAGTGTGATGGCTGCTGTGTGTGGGGAACCATATCAAGCCACTGGGTGGTACAAGGGTCATAAGACCCAAGACCTTCTCTCAAGGTGCTTACTATTGATTAGTCAAGAGCCACAGAAAAGGAGGTCACACTTAAGAAGAAACCAAAGTATAAAAGGGGAATAGGATTGAAGTGACTCATTTTTTTGTGTGGTACATGGGCCTCTCACTGCTGTGGCCTCTCCCGTTGCAGAGCACAGGATCCGGACGTGCAGGCTCAGCGGCCATGGCTCATGGGCCTAGCTGCTCCGTGGCATGTGGGATCTTCCCAGACCGGGGCACGAACCCACGTCCCCTGCATCGGCAGGCGGACTCTCAACCACTGTGCCACCAGGGAAGCCCTGAAGTGACTCATTTTTGAAAGTAAGAAAGTATTTCTTCAACAGGGGCTTGGCAGCATCCAGAAATACCATCTTCAGCATCAGGAAAGCATGACCACAATGACCACAGCTTCATTTCATTAAAGTCACTTGCATTTCTGTCCTCAGGTGAATGAACAGAGACACTGCTGACCAGACTAAACAGGGGGAATTACTGCTCGTGTATGTGTGTGCGCGCGCGCACGTCTGTGTCTGTGTGCGCACGCACGTCTGTGTCTGTGTGTGCGCTCATGTGAGAGAATACTAATGTGGCATATTTTTGTAAAGAGTTCTTATCTTTTAAGATAACAACTGAAATATTTACAGACGAAATAACACCAGGCCTGAGACCTGCTTCAAAATGATCCGAACTATAGGGGTTGAGTTTAGACAACACCAGGCCATGAGTTTACAATTGTTCAAGTTGGTTCATTATACTTTTCTCTTTACTTTAAGTATATTTAAAATGCTCTATATAAAAAGTTATTTCCAAAGTGGAGAGGGAGTGGGGGAGGAACATATTAGGAGTATGGGAGTAACAGATACACACCACTCTACATAAAATAGATAAGCAACAAGGATTTGCTGTATAGCATAGGGAACTTTATTCAATATCTTGTAAAAACCTATAATAGAATATAATCAGAAAAAAACTGAATTGCTATGCTGTACACCTGGATTGTAAATCAACTATACTTCAATAAAAGAAAGTTATTTAAAATACAAATTAGTAATAAAAGCCTGCTGAATATGTAGGAAAAGATGAACTTTGAAATCAGCTTTTAATAAAATAGTTATTCGACGTAAGTTTAAAAATGAACAAAAGCTCCTTGAAAACTATTATTGAGCGTAAATACGAGGTTTCCATAGGGTGCCATGTATACCACAACCATGCCTTGAGCAAGGACGCTCAATTGTTACATCTTCGGGGTTCTAGGCCAATTTATAATCTGTTTTTCAAACTGCCAGTTGCCACCTGATAGTGAAATCAATTTGTGGGCGCTGACCAGTTTTTAGATGAATGAATTAGAATACAATAGAAAAGAAAATACAGCACAGCACACATGAAGGGGTAAGTACAGGTCGTAGAGCTTTCTCACACACACAGTGTTCAGTCTACTCTCAATACAATAGCCAGAATGGTTCTTGGTTAAAACCCAAGTCAGATCATGTCATTCTTCTAGAATCTTATGGATTACCAAGGGATAATGGATCTCAGAGTAAAAGCCCAAGTCCTTACAATGGCCTGTACAGCCCACCGTGATCTGCCCCACCCCCCTTCTGCTCAGTCCTATTTACCCCTTATTCACCCCAGACCCATTGATATTACTTCTGTTCCTGGAACACATCAGGCACACGCCCGCATGCAGGCATCTGTAACTGCTGTTCCCTCTGTCCGAAATGCTCTTCCTCCAGATATCTGCGCGCTGGCTCCCTCACCATCAATGTCATCTTCTCAGTAAGGCCTTCCCTGACCACACAGTTTAATAATCAGACACCACCCCCCACTATTTCCTATCTCCCTTCCTGCTTTATTTTTCTCCATAGACCTTACCACCTTCTAATATATTAAGGAAATTATAAGTTATATATAATATAATAATGTTGCATATATTTCATAAATATACAGATTACATATAGTTTCTTTGGTTTATTATTTCTCTGTATTTAGAAGTTCTATAAGGACCAGAATTTTTGTCTGTTTTGTTCGCTGCAATAATATTTCTAACACTTAGAACATCATAAATACTCAATAAGTACACACTGAATTATGTGTGTGTGTGTGTGTGTGTGTGCACATGGTGTCTGTGTGTTCTGGGTTGTAGTATAAAATATATTTCTTAGTGTAAGAAATTCCGAAAGGCTTGTATAATATTCCCCTGGAGCACACTTGGGATATCTCTGGGCTTACTGTAAGGACTGAAAAGTGGGTGCAGGAAAGGTACGCAGTAATTCTTCATATCTTACTGACCAGGTGCCAGGAGCAAATGGGGCCAGTGATAACTGCTATGTGCAGTACGCGTGGGAGGACAGAGGGTTGTTCCCTTCAGCACACCACCAAAACACTGTAAACTGGCAAGAGGATATCGGCAGAGTCACAAAATAATTTTCAAGACCCTCAGAGATGATCTGGTCCACCTAATAATTCGACAGATGAGCATCAAAAATTTACAAAATGATGATGTAATTGGCCCCAGGCCATATGAAAAGCAAATGCCGAGACAGAACTAGCATAGACCTGGGTCACATGACCCCTTGTCCAACGATCCTCACACACTCTGGCCTGCCATAAAAATGAAAAACAGGAATCTGCTCTCCAAAAGCCTTCTGCCTGTTCTCTTTTCTTTGGAAATAACCTGAGATTCTTTCTCCAATTAGGTGCCAGTCATCTATTCCACTCAAGCCTTCACAATTTGCGGGGCTTTCTGTTTTAAAAACAAAGAGCTGCTAATGATCACCGTTTCTCATAAATCAAAGCTTTAAAAATTCCTCACCATAGCAACCAGGAGCGGTTGAATCAGCTGCTATTACTCCCTGAATTTCTAATAAAACAATTCCAACTTACACCAGGCTCAGGGGTGTTAAAGTCAGTTGAGAATCAAAACCTTCAACCCTCACTGTCCTACTTTTCATTAGAGCTGAAGAATCCATCCATTTTTTAATGAATGGCTCATAACCATAAAACAAAATGTTTCAAACCATAAGGCACTAACAAGTGAAAACAATGCATCAGTAAAAGCTGTCAGTCACCTTAACTTGGAAGGGAAGCAGATACATTTTTTTGTCAGGGACCAAATATTATTACAGAATGAATAGGTTCACTAATCGTTAGGTTCTCAACTAGACTAAATAAGTCATTTGACTGGGGGAGGCCAGGTTTCTTAGAACTCTCAGTATTTCTAGGTGCCCTTAGAGATTTCGAGGGCTGCAGACATTCTTGACATACCTGTGGCAGACACTTTCGGTTCCTCCACCCTCCTTCACAGAACCCTGCTCCCTCCAGATGTCCTCACTCTTCCAGAGGAGGCTGGCCCCATCTCCATTCCAGGAAGGGGGTCATGACTGGACTGTGCACCACGGGAATCCTATTCTTGCCAGTGATTGGCTCGCATATGAGCATGTGAGAAAACTGTGACCAATGAGGCAAGGGGAAGTCTGCTCGGGGGAGAAATGCTTCTGAGACAGGTGTTCTTACTTTCCACCAAGTCAGGAGGAAAATATTATCCCTTTTCTCTTTGTAAACGTGATGCCAGGGACTGCCGATGTCATCTTGATGCCAAAAGGAGAGTAAAGCTGAGGACAGAGCCCATCCACCAAGAGGGAGAGCCCACAGAACTGCAGAGAAGCAGACAGAGTGGAATGCCACAGTGTATAGTATCCCTATCTCCCACTTCTTTGCAGGTTTTCTGCAGAAGCATCCTAACCCATGCAATAATCACGCCCTGGAATGTTCTAGTCAGGAAATTAGGAAGTGTGAATGCGTTAGCATGAGAAATGAGAAATGTGTCAGCATGAGAAATGTGTCAGCATGAGAAAAATTACACGCACAGGATGTCTCAAGGACAGTGTGTCTTTTGTCAGGGAAAGCTTGGCCAGGGACCCACACCTGGCGTGAGACGTGAGGGCAGCTGCAGAGGCCAGCACAAGGCACAATACCTTGCCCACGTAGTCGCAGGGGACTCAGGGCATCCAGATTTCCCCTGAGGGAGGACACAGAACAACAAATCCACTGTAGCCCGTACCCACTTCCTCCTCTGGGCGCCAAGAAAATACTGCAAATGGGACCTTAAGGAAAGAACTAAGGAAGACGTTTCCGTACTTGCTTTGCCTTCACACTCCCATGAATGGGTACTTATGTGGATCTTGTGTGGGTACCCATCTTAGCTCTCCCATGGGGAGAAAGAAAGAGGACAGGCCATGAACAGGTTGAAGGGGAGCCAGTCATCATATAAATTCATACAAGCCTTTGAAGATTGAAGCCTGTCCATGAAAGTGATGACCCAGGGACTCTGCTCCCCAAAGATGCCAGTCTCTAATTCCGTAAGCTCCCCAGCAGAGCCAGATATTCCTCCAACCAACGGGAAGTCTATCTTGCTCTAGGAGACTCTAAACTTGTGGGGAAAGGAGGATTTCTACAACAACCTGGTACTCAAAACCAACAGGTCTTTTTAAAATGCTTATTGATTGGATTCATTGTAGTGAACTCTATGTGGTTCTAGAAAATTTCATATTTGTAATATTCATATTTTACATCTGATCTGATCAAATGCATTTTTCTTTACTTGTTCAGGGTGAAAGTAAGCACTGTCAGAACAGCTGAGACAGCTGTACCCATGTAATATTTTAGTCTTTCTAACAAAGTATTTACAGTACAATACTGTGATCTGACATGATCAAAGGGTGCCAGCTCTTTGATTAGAAACAACAAAAGAGCCAACAGATGATACCCTTGGAAACGTTTGCACATGCATCCATCTAGTGGGGCATGGAAGAGAGGAAGAGAGGCATCACTGCGCTGATAACATCCAGCAGAACCATGTACACAGTGGGAAACTTGGTTCCCAGATGACCGCCGTTCCACTTGGAGGGCATAAGAGTTGTGCCCAGGGCTTGAAAAGCTGCATAAAAATCTAATTAACTAGTCATGAGAAATGCATTAATTGCTTTGTCCAGCATCAGCAGAGACCTGCTGCTGTCCCTCATTTTTCAGCCAGAGGAGGGAGGACACCGTGGCCTTTAGGGGACACTGGGGAAGGAGGTATCTGCCTAGTGCAGGCAGAGCTGACCCTGAGAACCAGCCACAGAGAACACGTTTCTGTGGAACCTTTACAGGAGATGGGAGGCTGGCAGCAGAAAAAGATGAATGTGCAAACAAAAATGGGAAGAGGAGAGGTACCTCCATGTGTTGATAAAGATATCAGTGAATACTGGAGTGAATGCCTCCTATATGATTACAAGCATCCTATCTGGAAAGGACTTGATCTTTAAGTATATTCCAGTCTTTTCACCCTCTCATGCCTACTCTATTAATTTTTTGGCCTCTTTTAAATAACGGGTTTACTGAGATATAATTCACACACCTACAATTCACCTCTTTAAAAGTGTACAGTTCAGGGCTTCCCTGGTGGCGCAGTGGTTGGGAGTCCGCCTGCCGATGCAGGGGACACGGGTTCGTGCCCTGGTCTGGGAGGATCCCACATGCCGTGGAGCGGCTGGGCCTGTGAGCCATGGCTGCTGAGCCTGTGCGTCCGGAGCCTGTGCTCCGCAGCGGGAGAGGCCACAACAGTGACAGGCCCGCGTACCGCAAAAAAAAAAAAAAAAAAAAGTGTACAGTTCAATGACTTTTAGTGTAATCACACACAGGTGCAACCATTATCACAATCAATTTTAGAACAATTTCATCACCACCAAAAGAAAGCCATACCCATTAGCAGTCACTCTGGTTTCCCTCCAACCCTCCCAGCAGGAGGAAATAACTAATCGACTTTCTGTCGCTATGATTTGCCTATTCTGGACATTTCACATAAGTGGAATCATACAGTATGTGGTCTTTCTTAGCTGGCTTCTTTCACTTAGCATAATGTTTTCAAGGTTCATCCTTGTTGTAGCACGTATATTTTATCCGTTTAAAACAAATTTCTCTATAGCTCTCCCTGTTGAACTCTAGCTTTACTACTCATGTTCCTTGAGTGTTCACTATTCACTCCTGAAAAATGCCTGTGAACTACATATCAAGTTTAAAAAGAAGTCCTGGTTCAGAAAAGTCTATGTAATTTTTCTGGGAGTCTCCTATTGCAACTAAATGCAAATAATCTATATTATCAGTTTAAAAAATACGAATTTTCTAAAAATCATTAAAGGCATGCAGCTAATGTGAAACAGTGATGGAATTTACATCACTTACAGAACTGATTTACCTACAAGAGATAAAAGAGGGACTATAGCGGCATTCCTTTGATAGACTTGGGATACTGACATATTCATTTACTCAACAACTAGTTATTGAGTGCCTACTACATGCCAGACACAGTCCTAGGCACTGGGGATTGACTGAACAAAACAGACAAAAAATATCCACCATCATGTAGCATGGATTTTAGTGATATGTGATGAAATCATTTCAAGAAAGAAAACCAAGGGAATAATAAGCAGGAAATTCAAAGTAGTGGTTACTCTGGAGGGAGGACACGGAAGGGGAGGGTGGGACGCATTGGGAGATTAGATTTGACATAAATACTCTACCATGTGTAAAATAGATAGCCAGTGGGAACCTGCTATATAGCACAGGGAGCTCAGCTCAGTCCTCTGTGATGACCTAGATGGGTGGGATGGGGGGGGATGGGAGTGAGGTCCAAGAGGGAGGGGATACAGGGATACATATAGCTGACTCACTTCATTGTACAGCAGAAACTAACACAACATTGTAAAGCAATTTTACTCCAATTAAGAAAGAAAGAGAGAAAGAAAGAGAGAAAGAAAGAAGGAAGCAAGGAAGGAAGGAAGGGAAGAAAGAAAGAAAGAGAGAAAGGAAGACAGAAGGTGGGGGAGGGAAGGGAGAAGGGAGAAGAGAACCCAGGAAGATGCAAGGGAACAAGGTGTTTTAGGTTGGGTGGTAGCTCTCCTTATGTGAGTTACCTTGCTGTGCTTTGTAACTTGCATGTCTATTACAGATATTCAGTTGTATATATTGATTATAACATCAAATTTGATTTATAAAAGAGCCACTCCTCTGGATTGGAAAGTATAAACAGTGATGTGCCTTTGGATGAGAGATTTATCCAGGCTCATTTAAAATGTTTATGGGAATATGGGATGCACAGTGAAGTCTCACACTGAGTGGAGAAATTCTAAACTGGTGGGATTACGCTTCAAGATTTTGAAAGGCTGTTGAAGAAGAGCAAAATAATATATTTAGAAGAGATTTTTCCAGTTATATTAGATGATCATGAACTCTGGATGATCAACTTATCACCCAGGAAAGAAATCTATGGAGCATCTATTAGAATGGGAACTTCATGAGACCAGAGACTTTTACGTTTTGTTCACAAATTTTCAAGTTTCTTTCACAAACATATTCCCATTTGATTCTCACAAACAGGTATTATTAGCCCATTTCATGGATGAGAAAATGGAAATTCAGAGGGGGCCAAGTTAACACAGCCGTTGGTGCTAGTGTTTGGGCCAGATCCCCTTCACAGCACGTGATACATGACACATCACCCTTGAAGTCCAGGGTTCAAATGAACCCACATTTATTTACAAAGCCAGGAATGGATGTTAAAAATAAGTTTCAGAGTTACATTCAAAGCAATAAAAAGAAATACAAGTCCACTCTGAGGACAGAAAATGGATGGAACTCATTACTATAAGAAGAAGCACAAGCTAGAGCTACATATGCTCTCAGAAACATGTTTACGTGAATTCCTGAATGACAGATTTACACTCAGTTATTTATGAAAAATAAGATATCTGCAGGGCATCTCTTCCCTGAAAGACTGCTGTGCATTTTTACAAAATACCCCTTAATGTTATTCCTGGGGTTAGAATATAGAACCAAATAAGTACGGTGGCAAGTATTATGTTCTTGTGACAAATTACATTGTCTAGTTCCAAATCATGTCTTCCGTTCATAATTCCCTAGGATTTGCTGTGGTTATGCTCCTAATCTGAACCTGATATTATTTCAAGAGAGTTGACAAAGCCACTGTCAATTGCTTTTTCCTCTGAGGAAGAAATCACATTTGCTTTAAAAAAAAAAGAAAGAAAGAAAGAAAAAAAAGCACGTGGGTTAGTTTGGTGGCTTAAAACAAGCATAGGGCTCTCACAGGGACAAAGTTCAACCCTCAGGCACATCACATAAGAAGAAAACCCCTCTGTGCCCAGGTTACTGACAGTACCTTCAACCCTAGATATGGATCACGAGGGAGATAACCAGAGGACGCCTGACTGAACTCACCAGACCCCCAACAAGAACCTAACTGCTCACAGCACTTCCTGAAGGAGACATCATAATGCTCTCTTTGCACGTGAAAGTCAGCAAAATAGCATTATTTACCCAATAAACACGGTTTTACAGTCTCACTGTCTGCAGGGACAAACACTGTAGAACAAAATGGCTAATTTTTCTGTAATAAAATGAATTTGAATGAGCAACTTAAATCAATGTTAGGCAGCCAAATTATGTGTATTAATATCTACACATCATTAGCAAAATCCCAAGTGACTTTTTCATTACCGAAAGTAATGCTAGGCTTGACTTTTCACTTCCCTTGATATTAACATACATTTGGTGGGAAATAACTTTTGTTTGAAACCCAATCCACTTTGGCTTTCTGTGTATACATATACACATAAACACACACATATAGACATATACCATGCGTGTACATGCGTGTATACACATATGCATACTCATGGCAAGAAGCTTCAGGTCAAGAGAAAATGTGTTCCTTATTCTCTCAGCTTCTCTTTCCAACTTCATAGCATTATCGCACGGCAGGCTTTCTTTAGAAAGAGGGGTATACATAAAACTCACAAGTAAATATGTAAAGTCTAGAACTATCGTGAAGCAAAAACCAAAAATAAACAAAAAACAAAGCACAAAACCTATATAAACAAGAATCTGATGAAACTCCCAGTTTGTCCCTCTCTATAGTATTTCATTTCAAAGTCACTGTACAGACCCAGAAAAATGAAGGACGTCTCTCAGTGTCTGAGACTAATCCAAAACAGGGACTTAAGAATCAGGGCTGAACTGGACCTGGGGGGTGGGAGGGAGGGTAAGTTTCTGGCTTGGAAAGTGGACAGGACGGCAACCATGAGAGCCACTGAGCCAAGCAGCAGGGATTCTGTGAGAAAGGCTAGAACATTCTCACTGGAGTTGTCCAGACCAGTGCTGTCTAATCCAAATATAATGTGAGCCACATATGTAATTTTAAATATTCTGGCAGCTACATTAAACATTTTTAAATAAGTTTCTTAAAATGTTTTCTTTTAACCTAATATCCAAAAAATGTTATCATTTCAAAATATAATCAATATAACAAAGTTATTCATGAGACATTTTACATTCTTTTTGTTTTGTACGAAGTCTTCAATTCTGGTGTGTATTTTAGCTTGCAGCCCATCTCAGACTAGCCACATTTCAAGGGCTAAATTGCCCAGGTGGCTACCATATTGGACAGTGCAGGTCTAGGTCTTGAGAAGGCCCTTACAGGTCAGTGTTGCAGCCCTCACACTCTAGTAGATGCTGCAGAAGATTTACCCCCAAAACCATGCTCCCTGCTTCCTGCTTACTTGCTGCCCCCAAAATTGATCTTTCTCAGGTTTATTCCCTGGAAACAAAATTATTTAAGAAAAAGCGCTTTACATTGTTAGAGTGGCATTATGTGAAATAACTAAGAAGTGCTAGGTTTCCTTTCCTTGAAGAAGATAGTGTTCAGCCAGGACTGAGGGTAGTCCTCAGGGCAATGATGGGGCGTGATGAAATCTAGGTACTGGGCCTCTGAAGAGAAAAGAACTACGTAAGGTTATCACCCAAGTGATTCTGTGATTCATACTGCCTGAAATTTGTGACCTGAGTCATATCAATAAAGAACAAGCATTCATGCCACAGGCTTCTGGCTGGTGTGGTTTCTGAGGCCACTGGCCTCAGCATCCACCTCTTTCTTGACAGCTGCTTGACACTTGAAAGATACCCTCCACCTTTCCATTTTTTGGTTCCACTTGAAGATGGTAACAGAAGTTCAAGGAGGAGGGCAGCTTCCTTTTCGTAGGAACTGTCATGTTCCTGCATCTTATATGCACGCATCTCCCCCCAATTAAATGTACTGAAAATTCCAAAAGCTAACTTTATTTTCCAAAAACCAGTGCATTTTCTTTGCCCTGTATGTGGGCTTTTGCAGAAGCAAAATACTTCTAGGCAAATGGTTTGCTGATGGCCAAGTTGGCAGAAAATCTCTTTTAGATAGCATAGCTTAGATATGCCACTAGCAACCTCAGTCCACACATTCACAATTTCCCTATTTTATTTATAATTTTGGGGAAGAAGTGCAGTTATAAGATCCAAACTTCTTCTGGATATGGCATTTTTTTCCTCTTGGAGGGTGAAATTACAACTCACTGTGGGTTTATTTCAAAAAGAAATGGAGCTGCCATTAAGGAAGCTACAGACCATTTTTTAAAAAGCTTGAATCAAACTTCAGGACTAGCAGTGTTTATCAACATTTTAATTACTCTCCCCAACATTATATTCTAGCTGTCATTGCACAGTTTGCCTCAAAGTTATGAAAACATTACTTACGAAAAGCCAATTTGCAAAATTAGTAAAATCCAACCCAAGCAGCACAAGGAGCAAACACAAGAATGGGTGAACATTTTATCAAATTTTCTATCCTTAGCTAATTAATTTTACATTAGTAAAGTCCCTGTCTTAGAACTTCATACCCTGTCTACGAGTGTTGCCCAACAGAATCTTTTGCAGAATGGTGGAAATGTTCTATTTCTGCATGGCCTAATATGGTAGCCACTACCTACCACAGTAGTACCATGTGTGCTACTGGGCCCTTGAAATGTGCCTACCACAACTGAGGAAACGAACGTTTTTAATTTAAACTGAAATAGCTACATGTGTCTAGTGGTTACCGTATTGGATAGCATAGCTATATATAGTTAGGGCAGACACCAGATCACTTAAGTCTCTGTCTCTGTTGACACAACAGCCTTGAGTTCTAAGGCCCATTTAACATACAAAGTGCTTTATGACTTCTTTGTTGAAAATATTAAATAATTAAATAGAACAGCCTGTATGAAGCCAGACAGAAAAAACATCTGCGAGAAGTTCTCTAAGGATGATAACTACTCTTTAGGATGAGGCAGGAAGGAGGATGGAGAATGATGTTCTGGAAACGTGGGTCCTAGACTACAGTTCAGCTCTAGCCCCACCATCAACTAGGTGAGCGGCACTGGGCAGTTCCTGGAGTTCTTTGGACCCTGATTCTCTTGCTTATACTATGCTGGCATCTTCTAAGCAACCTCCAAGGTCCCTCTTTGGTCCAAACCTACAGTGAAAAGTCAGGTCAATCCAGGTCGGGAGAAAAAAACCAACAATTCTCAGGCAGAAATTGTTGTGTGTGTTCTGCCTGAACTGCTTCTGTAATTTCAGCTCCTTTACGCTTTCACTTAAGATATAAGCTAAGAAATAGACATTCTGCTGCCTGAGGATTCAGAATCTGGGAGTTTCATGAGATGATAACAGGACTTGATATGCTCACACAAAATGGAACGCTTTTGAAATGCCAGTGAAGAAAATCAACTGAATGCTAAGTAGTACTTTTCTTTTTTTGCCTAATTTTTTTCTTTCACTGAGAAAATTTTCAAACCTTTAGAAAAGTTGCAAGAATAGTACAATGGATACCTATATACCCTTCACCTTGCAAGACTATTCTCAAGTATAGATACTCACAAGTCCAATATCCTGGGTGTTCACTCTGAAGAGTAATGACGTGATAACACCTCCCAGTTCGTATTGCTGGTGAGAATAAGCTTTGGTCAGACTGAGGTGAGGGTCTGGCTAACTACTGAGGGCAACAAAATAAAGCACAAGTATGTAACTATATTTTCTCTGTCAACCATGAGCATGGATTTCAGCGGTAAACTCTAATGTCAGCAACTTTGTAAATAGATAGAAATGAACCAACCCCTTAAGTTTCAAGAGGGAAAAGCATGATCTTTGAAATTAGGAAGACTTTGCTCTAATCCTATCACCTCAAATCCAAGCCCCATCCCTCTCTGAACCTATTTCTTTGTTTACAAAATGGGATATAATGTCTATCTCAGAGAAATATTGTGAAAATTGTGTGAGATAATGTAAACAGAATGACACTTAGCAGCCATTCAGTAGTGTTACTCGCTTTTACAGTTTACTACGCATTTTCCCAAACAATACTTCAGGAATGACAACCCCATGGGATAAATTCGTCAGATATCACTCTTTCTGGTTTACAGCCAAGAGAACTGAGGCTCAGAGACGTTAAGGGAAGGAGACAGGGAAAAGAGAACTGGCCTCTAATAAGCAGGCGTGCTGGCCAGGTCTGCAGAGGGGATGCTTCTATCACCTCTGTCGATGCTCATCTCAGCTCCAGAAACAGACTCTCACAACTGCAGTTTGCAGCGAGGCATTTAAGGCTCAGAGGGGCTAACTTCACCAAAGACCACATAGCTAGCTAGTTGGTTTGGTTAAGTATCTGGTTAAAGTGCCTATGTTAAGAGATTAGGGGCCTTGGTAAAGGGTTCAAGGGCCTTGGTTAATGGTTTAAGGGTCCTGGTTAAGGGCTTAAGGGCTCTGACAGACGATTTAAGGGCTTTGGTAAAAGATGTACGTGCCCTGGCTAAGGGTTTAAATATCCTGGTTAAAGGTTTAAATGTCCGGAATCTTCTGATTCCACATTTATGGCTCTTCCTACAACATCTAACGAAGACATATTTCAGAAGGTGGGATCTCTCCCCAGCTCAAGGAAGCAGACTGTTTCTCCAGGTCTATTTGATTCTTTTTTTTTTTTTTTTACATTGGAGTATAATTGCTTTACAATGTTGTGTTAGTTTCTGCTGTACAACGAAGTGAATCAGCTATATGTATACATATATCCCCTCCCTCTTGGACCTCCCTCCCACCCACCCCCCATCCCACCCATCTAGGTCATCACAGAGCACAGAGCTGAGCTACCTGTGCTATATAGCAGGTTCTCACTAGCTATCTACTTTACACATTGTAGTGTATATATGTCAATCCTAATCTCCCAATTCATCCCACCCTCCCCTTCCCCCGTGTCCACCCAACCATTCTCTACAACTGCGTCTCTATTCCTGCCCTGCAAATAGGTTATTCAGTACCATTTTTCTAAATTCCACATGTATGCATTAATATATGATATTGGTTTCTCTCTTTCTGACTTACTTCACTGTGTATGACAGACTCTAGGTCTATCCACCTCATTACAAATAGCTGAATTTCGTTTCTTTTTATGGCTGAGTAATATTCCATTGTATATATGTGCCACATCTTCTTTATCCATTCATCTGTCGATGGACACTTAGGTTGCTTCCATGACCTGGCCATTGTAAATAGTGCTGCAATGAACATTGAGGTGCATGTGTCTTTATGAATTATGGTTTTCTCTGGGTATATGCCCAGTAGTGGGATTGCTGGGTCATATGGTAGTTCTATTTTTAGTTTTTTAAGGAACCTCCATATTGTTCTCCATAGTGGCTGTATCAATTCAGATCTATCTGATTACGCCAGGCAAGTGGCATCTCGCCTCTCTCCTCGACGAAATGCTCTCCTCCACAGGCCCACCAAAGGCATGGGGTGATTGGCGGCCTGCACAGTGAGTGGGCGACATCTCAATTCCAGGAATCTGATCAATGCCCCCTCTGACCTGAGGTGATGATGACATTTTAAATAAGGTTATTAATTGAACACCTTTCTTAGAGAATGTCTATGGGAACTCAGACACTGGATGATTGAAAATAACACTTTAAACTGTGGAGGTGATACTGTGAATGGGCTGAAGTTGGGTGACTTTGACAGGCCAAACTGCTGAAGCAAGGCCATGCTGTCATTAGGCCATGCTGTAAAGACTATATTAGAAGATTGGTCCCCACGAAGGTGTTCAATTAGTAATAAATGAGGGAAGAAGCAGGTTATTCGCACAAGCAGCGGTGGATGGCTCTCCCCCAGTGCACACATGCCATCTTCAGCCTCAGAGCCCAGTGGACAGCCACACGGGTCCCCTGGCAGAGCAGACTGCATGTGGGTTCAGCACATTCCAACTGGGTTTTCCTCTAGCCATGGAAACTTTACATAAACCTCTGCTTTCGTTTGTAACTTTGAGACACATGAGTGTGTTCTGTCACACCCACCAGCCTGCACCAGAGATGGAGGCGTACATCTTGACGCTCTGACCAGAATCCACGTGAGAACAGTAGCTGCCTTTCCCACTGAGCAAGTGGAAGGAGAAGCAGCAAGGTGCTTGGAGGACTGGGAAACTATTAACAGTAAAGTAGACCAAAGGCAGGGTTTATGAAAACATCTCTAAATAGAAATGTGACCAACGTAATAACTGATGAGAAAACCAAAAGGGAGAAAGAAAGAGAGAGAGAGAGAGGCAAGCCAACCATTCATTTTGAAAATTCAATGACATATTTTAGAAGCCATGAAATGTGAATACATTCATAAAAGATAAATCATGCGTGAATGATAGCTGGGTGCTATTAATCTTATGTCTATCACTCAGTTCCTTTCTCTTTCTTTATATCTAACTATCTTGGCAGGAATCTTAACCTTCTGGCAGAAAACGCTTTCCCAAACCATACCAAGATGACACTGCTCATGTATAGGTTTTCCAATCCTAATGTCCGGTTATTTTCACCATTGTGTGAAAACCGGAGACCCTGCAGAGCAGCAGAAGGCCCTCAGCAGGACTGACACTCAGGCCAAGCCCCAGGAGGCAGTGCAAAGAACACATTGTTCAGTTAAACCCCACAGAGACTGGCCTCAGAAAATACCTGGGGTTTGCATCCCCCAAAAGTTGAACAAATGTCAAGGTCATTCAAAACTCTTCATAGGGTTAGTGGGAGTGGGGGGGGGCATCTGGAGTTTTAACGAAAGTACACAAATCAGTGGGCCTTTGTCAAACACTGCAAACAAGCTGTCATGCTTAAGAAGAGCCTCCTTTTCTCTCAGATTTTATATCACTGGGTTCATCTCAGGTACCACAAAGTACAGTGAAAATCTAATAAGTTAAAATAAGCTGTGGAAAGGTCACCAGAAAAACAGCAAAAAATAATATTCAACTGAGTGAATGATTTCTCTCAGGGGATTGACTTTTAGATTGTGATTTTTAAAAATATTTGCGATGTTTTTGAAATTGCAATTTTTTGGTGCACACGATTTCAAATAAAGGTGATCAAATCTTCCTGCCGTTCCAGGTGACTGAAATTAAACTGCCAGCAGTTATCACTAAAACAAAGGTAAAGATACTTTGCTTACACATAACTGAATATTTCTGAAGTCTAAAGGACTAGAAGACTTCTCAGTGCGAATGTCTGTTTCAACAAAGATACCCTGTTTTGTAGTATTGGATCCATGGAGTTTCTAATTACACGTATATAAGTCTTGGCAGCATTACTGTAGTTCAATTTTGCCTTCTGCATCTAGGAATGTGAAAGATTTGTATATGCCGCTGGTTGTGACTCGCCAATAACAAGTAATGAAAATTCCTATTTACCATTTCTAGGATCAACACCAGTTTGACAGCAGAAAATGGCATTACTTACCTGGCACACAATTACTGTTGTAGAGAATCTGGAAAAATAAATCCCTCAATCCATTCAGGAATGTTCTTTTCCCAATTAAGGTTTCAATGACTCTGCACATAACACTGATTTTTACCTTTTTCTATTTGCATTTTAATTTCAGAAGTCCCTGTCGATTTCATTTCTATAATACAGGGTGTTTATGTTTTCAAAATCTTAACAACTTCTTATCCCAGGAGTCCCTTTATTATTTAATATTTTACTTTGTTCAGTTACTGGAAAACATCTCATAGCTTCTTTATCTATTACTTTACTTGAGTTGATTGTTTTTGTTACTTTGTGAAATTATCCATTTGGTGATCACATGACTAATATGCAAAAAGTTCTTATTTCAATTATAAAAGCAAATCTAATTCATGATTATTAAGAAATGTACTTTGCAAGTCAACCACTGTTTATTTCAGAATATAATCAAGTACCACAGGCTAGATTAAAAACTTAAGGATAGGGATTTTTTCCCCCCCGATTTAAAATAAAACAGGTAATCAAACCTTCCTGCCAACCTAGGTGACTGTGAAATTTAATCACCAGCAGTTATCATTAAAACAAAGGCAAAGCAATTTCTTTTTTTTTTTTTTTTTTTTTTGTGGTATGCGGGCTTCTCACTGTTGTGGCCTCTCCCGTTGCGGAGCACACGCTCCGGACACACAGGCTCAGCGGCCATGGCTCATGGGCCCAGCCGCTCTGCGGCATGTGGGATCCTCCCGGACCGGGGCACGAACCCGTGTCCCCTGCATCGGCAGGTGGACTGTCAACCACTGCGCCACCAGGGAAGCCCCAAAGCAATTTCTTTTACACATAATTGAATATTTCAGAAACACATGTCTAAAGAGTTCTCAGAAAATGTATTTAAAAATTAATTTTAACCTGATTATTTCATCTGTTGTGACTCAGCTGGTAATGTAGAATAAATGAGATGCTTGGGTAATGTGGTCCAACAACAGCAGGTAAGAACATATTCTCAGGAAAATCAGATAATTTTGAGTTTAATAGGAGTAAATTATTAGATTTTTACTCTTCACACAAATCCATCCAAACCTAAACCTCCCAGAAATAGAGGCTATTCCTCTAAGAGAGGTTTAACCCATGGTATTCTATTCAAGTTCACCTCTCCACATCCTGGACACAACAGAATCAACCGTTCCTTTCTCAGTGCTCAATTGCCCAAGTATGTGCTAAGGTATTGGAGAGCTGTGCCATTAAACCCATTGCTACCTGAGCAGAAAGAAAGCGTCCTATATCGCCAAAGGTGAGTGATCTGGTAGCTCTGTGCGTGAGGCTGCTGATGGGCCTATAAGCACAACTGTCCAGAGAAGAGGAACCACCAAGAAAACAGGTCAATAGCCCTAAGAAGGGAGTTGAAAATCAGGCAATGAACTTCCCTATCTCCAGACCTTTGCCTAAGATCTTACCTCTTCCTGAAATGCCTTTCCCGTGCCCTGCTTTTTGAAAACATTCCACTCATCCTTCAAGGCTCAACTCATATGTCACCCCTACTGACCCCTCACAACTGAGGTCATCACTCTCTTCCCTGCACTCTCCTCCCCATAACTTATTTTATCAAAATGGAAAACAGATTGCTATTTGCTTGTCCATCTCTGCTGCTGGATGGAGAGGGAAAGGATCCTGATGCATTTTTCTATTCCATACACTTGGGAGTATGCTTGAAACCTAAAAGAAACTTAATAAATGCTTGTTTAATGAAGCTCAAACCTCAAGACCAAACTTAACATGCAATGTAAGAGGCAGATTTGATGTGTGTTGGACTTATTTCTGTACCTAAAGTCTGAGTCAGTGAGAGCTTTCTTTTTCATTCCTCCAAGGAACAAACTTTATTCACACCAAGCACTTATTAAGTGCCACACCCTGTGCTAAACGCTCTATACACGTTATCTCACTTAATCCCCATGACATTCTTATGAAATAGTTCCTGTTATTAGCATCAGTCTCATTTATCGATGAGGAAATTGAGGCTTGGAGAAGTTAAATAACTTACCCCAGGTTACCCACTGCTGGAGCCAAACTCAAGGACAATAATCCCAGAACTTCAGAACTTGAAGGAATCCTTTAAATTATCTTCCTCACTTAACCTCCTTGAATCTGATGCTTATAACTTACTGCCTGGCACATAGTAGGCCCTCCAAAATGGTGATTAATAGATTGATGGAGTGTCCTAATTTTTCAGACTCTGGCCTTTGCCTGAGAGAACCCAGCTGCCTCCACAAACAGACTCTATTCTTTCCTACCCAACACCTCCCACAGGTGTGAATTGCTTGTGTCGCCTGAATTATTCATGATCCACACGATGGTGAGCTTAAAAAGAGAATTCTGGATCTCAAATTTTTCAAGACAAAGTGCCTGATTAATTGGTGAATTAGCCAATAGAAGCTCATGGCCCATGGTCGAGTCATACCAAAAAATATACCTCTGCCCACTTTTTGAACTTAAGCTTTCGCATAATTTTCCAGTTTCCATTAGGATTTAAAACAGTGGTAACTAAAGCAGAAAAAAGAACCATCACAAGCATCTCTATTCTATCTACAAAGCAATTAACATCATCTAAAGCTTATACTGTGCTGCTTCAAACCCATGTATTCTTCCTAAGGCTGAGTTAGGGTTTTCAATAACATTCCTTAAGCTTAAGGAGATCTTTCATCAAGATCTGAAAATTCAGATGCCACAGCACCTGTAATTTATACCTTCAGTAAATCATGTGATAACACTGCCTTATTGTCCTTTATCCTTTCTTCTTTCCCTTCGTCACCTCTCCCCCACCAGTTCATGTTCTTGTGGGCCATTTTCGGAGAGGGATAACCATATGCTAATCATAAGCTAACATCACTGTGTTTTAAATTCAATGTTAGTCAACCAACATGAACTGAGAAGCAGCAGCAGTGGTTTGGGGGCACTAAAAATAAGCTGTAGCATTTGCTGAGTTCTCAGAATTAAAACCACAGGCGGTCAACTTGTTGCTGCTCTTAATAAGACATGACTGTTCTGCCCCATTGGTCGCTACTACCAGAAACTTCAACTACATCGTACACATAACAACACTGTGCTTTTCATTAGTTGGCAGTGATCAAGAAAGGAAGCGCTATTTCCCTGGAACTAAAACCTGCCAAAAAAGATAATAAATGGCTTTCAAGTGATCACCTTGTTCCACGTCACAACTGCACCTTAGTCAAATCACCTTGCATTTATGATTTAATTAGTCACACATCTAGAGATATGGTTCCTTAATGCTTGGCTTGCTGTCCAATGCCTCCAACAAAGTGTTTCTTCTGGTGAGTTTAATTTTTGGGTAAATAATTTAAAACACACACACAATAGGAATTAATACAATATTGATATATTAAGCATTTCCATTAGGACTTCAAGACCTTCTTGACCCATGAATACTGTAAACTACACTAAATGTCTTATCAGCTAACACTTTAGGGTTTGTCATTAAAGTTTTCAATGACTAGCGAAGTAGAAGAATTCTACCTCATGCATCATCCTGATTAGAAACCTGTCATACTCAGAATCCAGTGGGTCTGCTTCTATTGATTCCTACTCCTTCAGATTCATTAGCAATTTGTTCTCTTCAATTAGGCCCGCTGTTCAACGTAGAAAAGCTGAAAGAAGCCCCTCCTTCCTCGGCCGCACTTGGAAAAAAAAATATGTATGCCTGGAAAGTAAAATCACAGAACATATTCCAAGAGGCCATAGAGGAAAATCACACACACACACACACACACACTTGCAAACGGGCAAATTGTCAGAGGCTGGCTCGACCTCGCGTCCCCTAACTCGCTTCGATCAGAACCAGAAAGAGAATTACCTCTATCCCAAACCCATACCCCAAGCGTGGGTCTCCACGGAGCTAATTTCTGAAACAAACAAAGAAAATCAAGTCTGCGAGAAGCGAGGGTTTGCTCCCCACTGCCTTGAATTTGGACATCCCGCGGAGCGGGCACCCCATAGCCAGCGGGTCGGGGCGCCCAGCGTCACCCTAACCTTCCCCGCCCCGCCAGCCCGGGTTCCAGCGGCGCCAGAAAGTGCGAGCCTGCCCCTACCCGGTTCGCTTCTCGCCTGCTGCTCCCCAAATCTCCAGAACCCCCGCGTCTGCACACTAAGGGCGCCCCGCTCCCCCACCTCTGCGCTGTCAGACGCCAGGCGCGGAGGTACTGTGGGCACCGAGGGTGCTGGCCAGCCAAACAAGTGTCACACCGGCCGCCTGCCCTCACCCCGGGAGCGGGCAAGACGGCCACAGGTAGGCTTTCTCCATCCCAGAGTGCGGGGCGAGGGCAGCGGGCGACAGACCCAGCGGGGCAATCGCGCCCGACGGGCTGAAACTCACCGGAGGACACCGAGGAGCCGGACAGGCTGGAGTTGCTGGACGCTGCCATCTCCGCGCGCCCTGCGCGACGCTGCTCCCTCAGCCGCGGTGCGGACGCCGCCGCCGCTGTCCTGGCCCGGCAGCTCGCAGCCTCCGCGGCCCCCAGCCCATGGCAAAGTCCTGGGGACGCGCAGAAAGCACCAGCCTCCGGACTCTGCCTGCACTTCCTGCTCCGCCAGATGACGCGCTGCTGCCGCCGCTATTTATTTGTGGTTTCCGTCACTCTCGGCGCCTTCGCACGCTTTTCTGCGAGTGTCGAGGGTAGGTGGGAGCGGAGGGAGGCCGAGGGGCGGCCGGAGCAGACGAATCGTGCCTCCAGCTGAGCCCCAGCTGTGGTGCGCGCTCCCCAGCGCGCGGCTGGGACCAGGGCGCCCGGGCGGCCCCGAGACGCCCCGCCGGCTCCCCGCACCCTCCCCCCGGCTCCCGCCTCCCCGGCGGCACTTCAAGCTGCCCGGGCAAAGGCGGCGGGAGACAGACAGACAGAGCGACCTCCCCCTTCTCCCTCCTCCCCAACTCCGCTCGCGCGCACACAAAGGAAGGAGAGGAGACGCGGGAGCTCGGGGGCTGGTTCAGCTGCCGCGGGCTTGACAGCTTCTGCGACGGGGGCTGGAGGGGGAGGCTGTGGGCTGCAGGGCGGGGCGACACTGGCCCGGGGAGCCGGACCCCGAGGTGCCGGGGAAGCTGCTGGGGGGCGCGGGGCGAGCATGGCTGCGGTGCGCAGCGCGGCTCCAAAGGTTTGAGGGCGACCGGGTGTGGGGCGTGGGGGAAGGTGGCGGGACTCGCGACGCCCGGCCGGACTAGGGAGCAGCGAGACAGCCGGGGTGCGATCCAGAGGGCGAAGGCGGAGTCACTAAGGACACGATGCTAGGCGTAAGGGGGCCTGGGATGCCAGAGCGGCTATGGAGCGCTCCTTGCACTCCCCTCCAAATTGTCCTTTGTCGCTCTGGAGCTGAGGATTCCTGCCCTGCAAGAAGGTGCGTTTCCTAAAATACCCTCAAAACACCCGGCAAGCCAATCCGGCTGCTCGTAAGTACCCCAGCCATGGACAGTGCCCGACGGGTCCACTGCGCTTTTGAGATGGGCCTTCAAAGAAATAGAGACGTTCCAGATATGCCATCAGGCCCACACAAAGCCGGGTGTCAAAGAAAAAGAGGTTCTCACACTGCAGTCTTGCAAAGGATCTTCACAAAAGACTTAAGACTTAGCAGCAGGTCCAATTGTGCCCTTTCTGGATAAAACTACTCAGGTGTGTGAGAGAAAGAGACTCTGGCACAAGGTGTGTACTTTACTCCTGTATTTAAACCTAAATTAATTTCACTGGGAGGAAATATCATGCAGATTTTTTAAGTCTATTTCACGCTCCCAGCAGGGTAATCGGTTCTTTCATTCCTGAAGCCACAGAAAACTGTGAAATTTGAACAGAAATTGTTAGGTCAAAGGAAAAAGCAAACATTAAAGGAATGAAAGTACTCTCATTATGTAGCAAAGTGGAAATTGTTCACATTGTGGTTGTTCAATTTTTAAAAACATGGTTAAAAGGACATAGTCAATTTTAAAATTATCAGGAGTGACACAGGAACAGCACAGCCAATCCTAGGGGGTCCATCTCAACGAAGCACCTAACACACAGTGAATAATAAATGTTGAATAATCACAGTATGCACCCATGTCACATTTTCTAGTTGATTTAAACTTTTTTTTTTTTAATTCCCTCCAGGATGCCATCCCAGTGTATGTTCCCAATAAGGCTCTTTTTTTTTTTTTTTTTTTTTTTTTTTTTTTTGCGGTACGCGGGCCTCTCACTGTTATGGCCTCTCCCGTTGAGGAGCACAGGCTCCGGACGCGCAGGCTCAGCGGCCATGGCTCACGGGCCCAGCCGCTCCGCAGCATGAGGGATCTTCCCGGACCGGGGCACGAACCCGCGTCCCCTGCATCGGTAGGCGGACTCTCAACCACTGCGCCACCAGGGAAGCCCTTGTTTTGTTTTTAATGCAGCTTGTAGAATAGTTGAGGGCTCTGGAGCACTCTCCAGTCACATTGGACTGAGTCCTCCTGACACTCATCTACATGGAACTTGAAACATCCCAGCCTGGTATACGGAGACCCAAGCACCTCCACTCCGCCCCCCTTCCATTCTTCTTCTTCTTTGTGTAATGCAGTCTTGATGCAGCTTAATGTGGAGCCCTTCAAGGACATATGGCCCATCACAACCTTGACCTCTCTGTCAGAATAGAACTTCCTGTTTTTTTCAGAGTTCTTCTGACCAAAGGCATCACCTACCTCTCTGACTAGTAATCTTTAGCTGGTGGACTGTCTGACTTGGCTATGTCACCTAGTAGGGTTGTCTCCCTCTGGGCTTTGAAGGAGACAACACCTGGATTCAAACTCTGGTTCTGCCACTTATTAGCTGTGGGACCTTGAGCAAATTACTCACATTTGCTGAGGTTCAGTTTCTCCACCCCCAACCAAACTCCTGATAACGTAGGGCGTGGTGAAAATTAAATGACATGAGAGGTGTAAAGTCACAGTGTACCTGGTATACAGTTTGTGCTCCATAAGTGATTGTAAATTTTTTACTTGAAAGATGGAATCTATGATTTGAACAACTTTTGCTTTCTCCACTGGAGATAACTGGAGATAACTAACTCATCAGCAGTGACTTGTTCTACCAGGGGAAATGCTCATCTTCGGCCCAAGGTTTGTATCTTTCTTGTCCCAAATCAAGAAATATGCCAACAGGTTTCATCACTCAGAAGTCTCACAAAGGGATGTCAAATTCTATTTCTGCAGTTTGGATGATGATATCTACCCTCATAGAGCTTTACAGTCCTTAGTTAGAGAAAGTAAAGCATGGCCCTGTGAAGTAGATTATTTTTTTATTCCCAATTGACAGATGAAGGGACAGAGGGACACTTGCTGTGAAGGCATCACCCCAAGGCACCCTGTGTACAAAAGTAGAATAAGATGGAAAATAGGTTTTTTTTCCACTGGGCCCAGAGGTCAGAAGAATACAAGACCAACAAATACGCTTGCTGAGTAGAAACGGGATGACTGGGGAGGCTTAGCTAATTGGTAGGAGATGGACAGAAACCCTGAAGTCCATTATTTTGAAGAACAAAAGGAAAGCTCTAGGTTCAGTACTAAAATCTGAAAGTTAATCAATAACTTGGATTGTTAAAGTCATAACCAACAGAGAAAACTCAGCAGGCATGATCGCTCACCATCAACTTAGTTTCAGAGGCTTAATGGCTCGCTGCTACTTGCAAAAATGTTTAATATCAATATATTAGCAGAAGGTAGAGGAAACAAGATGCTAACCTCCTCCTCAGTAGACTCAGGAACCTGTTTGTGGACCTTCCAAAGCATTCCTCTAAATGAAGCAATAAGAAAATTCATTCATATATTTTATTCACTCATGTACGGCCTTATTTCTAGGTAATGCCTATCTGCTGGTAAAAACGGGAATATTGGTGCTACAAAGATCTGTAAGTCTGTTTGAGAAGTAGGGATTTTTTAAAGATATTTCGACCTTCTTTCTTCAAACAGTAGAGTACTTATGGGATGAAAGGAGTCTTGATAACTTAGTCTATTTAGGCTTAAAGATTACCATTTTGTTTTAACTTAGCATTCATGCTTAGCTTAGCATTTAAAGCCTTCCCACCTTCCCTTTCCAAACATATTTCCTGTTGTCCCTGTCACAAACGTAACCCTGCCTCACCTCATCCCCTAACCACTGGGGCTGCCAGCACTGGCCTTTTCCCATCCCTCCCTGCTGGACCTCCTACAGACCGTGAAGGTTCAAGAAGAATGTACCTTCTTGGGGAATCGTTCCTGAACCCCAAGCCAGAAATCGGCTCTCCTTCTGTTGAATTCCTATAGTCTTTTCTCTGCACCTCTCAAATGGCAGATGCTCTGTCTTGCTTTGGTCGCAATTGTGGAACATATTTGACCTCCCTACTTTATTAAAAGCTTCCTGGGGGGTAGGATCCTTGTCTGGCCGGCCTTTGTAGTCTCTACCATGCTTTACACACAATAGGTGCTCAGTGGATATCTGTGGAATAAGTGAGTAAACCAAGGAACAAATGAATCCATGAATGGTTCTCATGTACACCAATTAATTTTCACATCAGTAGCTGTGACCACTGAGCAACTAGGTGATGAGTGATGCATCTGGAGCACAAAAAAGTTGACGGGCATGTTAAGGACCCACTATTTTGCTGTGAACAAGAAAAACTAAGATGGTGAAAACAAGAATAAATTTTCATGGAGCAAATGTTTGCATTCCCCACCCCCACTCCCATCACCAGCTGTTACAACTCCTGTAATTTATTGTTTACAGAGTAGCTCTTCTGTTACTGTAGTTTGTTTATTTTTGCTTTACTGTTCCTTCCTTTGAAGTTTAAAGGCAGATGTGAAAACACCGAAGGGTGCATGTGGTTGTTGTGGCTGGAGCTGGGCTCCCACATTTCAGGCACTTGGGGGTGTTTGTGAAGGTCATTCCTCTTCTCTGTGCTAAGCATAGAATGAAACATTCCTGACTTTCAAGATTAATCCAGGAGCCATCTTTCGGGAGAAGAGTGGGGCTCTTTGTCAACTAGTTTTAAATATTTTATGGCAAATACTCTACTATAGAAAAGGGGTCCTTTTGCCATTAATTTCTCAACATAGATATACTCTTTGTTGTAGTGAGAAATATTTCCCTTTGCAGTTTAAGCCGTGTTTCAAATGCAAAGATACCTAGTCCTGTTAAAGAGAAAACACTGGCTCTTCCGGGGTAACGTCAGGTGTAACTAAAGGCAGAAGCTGAGAAACAGTGCACGTCCTCCGAAGAGGTGCGCAGGCAGCCCAGGGCTGGGTGACTGGAGCAGACAGCTCAGACGCCGCAGGTAGCAGCCCAGCCTCTGAACAAAAGGAGTCCACACCTGGGGTGCAGACAAAGGAGGCCGCCTCGGCTACCCAAGTCCCAGTTCACACCGCCTTCCGCTGGGGACCCCTAGTGGCGACATGCCGCAAGCACAAGTGTTCCTGAATCTGAGATGCGGAGGGGTCCGGGGTACCACCGCGTTTCCCTGTTTGCCACTTAACTTGGGAGATCAGGCACACACTTATGGCATGGCTGTCAGCTACAACCTCTTTGACTTGAGAGAGAAGTGGGGAGGAAGAGAGAGAGAGAGGTATTGAGAGAGAAAAAGAGAAATGAAGGCTTTTCTTTCTTTCTAAAGGAAAAAAAAATCAGAGTTCAGAAATTCAGTGATAGAGTTCAAAAACTCATTGAATATGCATTCTTCCACAGTTCAACTCTGGCTTTGTTCCCTGACTTTTTAGATAACAAAAATCTTTTCTACCCTCTATGTCCAAAGAGAAATCTAGGATAAACTAAACTGAAGAGAGCTCTAAGCCTACTCTGGGCAAATGTGTGCAGTGAGTTTGTTTTTCATGTCTTCTGGGGTACCTCTGGCTTTATGCTTTCATTATCGAAGTTTGCTTTCATAAAAGTATAAGATGGATTTGTTCTCTAACTTTTCACTCATTTATGCATTCACCACTTCACTCAGTGATGTTTATTGAGCACTCACCATGTGCCAGGGAGTACGCTAGGAAGAAAGTATGCTGGGAAGAAAGATAAGAGGAAAGCTACATTCTTGCCCTGGGGCATCCTACAGTATGATGCCTCTCCTCCTCCCTGGAACATTTACATTTTAGCGGGACAAGGTTTTAAGCTACAAAAATTATCTCTAATTGGGAATTATAGGTATTACCTATGCTGGTGGCAACTTTAATTTCAGCATTTTTTTTAACAAAACATCCAAAATTAAGCCTTAAAGTCTGTTTCTAGATAATTGGCATTTTCTCATTCAGTTTTAGCTTGTCAGCTCAGAGAACTAAACATGATACTGTACTCTAAATGTTCTGTGCCCTCACCTCCCAGAAAAGTTCTGAATCAATATTCTCATTTCATTCCCTGTGGCAGCTACAGATTCAACACAACAGAAACAAACCTTTTTTTTTTTTTTTTTTTTTAAGGAAGGAGGGTAAGTGGGCATTGGAAGAAAGCTAACAGACACAATATCTGGGCCAATTTTCTGATATAAGAAAACATATTTTAGCCTTTTGCAAATATTCCAGATTTGTGTGTAAAACAAGGTATGAAATGATTCTGGAAAAGCTGAATGTGTATCTATGCAGTCAGACAGACCCAGATTTCAATCTTAGTTTGTCATTTGTTAGCTGTGAGACCTTCAGCAAGTTACTTCATCTCAGTCTCCTGATCTTTAAAATGGGGTGAACAGTACTTACTTCAGAGTTTGTGAAGCCCAAATGAAACAACAGATGTAATGCAGCGTCTACCACACAGAAGCCCAGTTAGGAGTTCTGGGTGTCTATTCCTCAGAGCAAAGCACAGTGTGCTTACATCTATCTCTCCAGAGTAGTCTGGAAGAATAACGGTCTGAGGCAAAAGTAATTTTCATCTCTACCTACCACTCCTATGTTCCATCACTTGTGTGAGATTACATTAAGACAGGTGAGAGAGGCCTGGGCTCTGGAGATAAAGCAGAGTTCAGACCCTGATTCTGCTACATATCATGTGGTAACCTTGGACAAGGAGCTTAACTTTTCTTATTCTTAGGTAAAAGGCAATGATATTAGTGTATGCAACGTTATTTTAGTACTCAATAATATTTATGTCCAGCTGGAGAGAGGGTGACTTTGCTAGGTGGAGAGTGTTTCAGAATCTCCAGGGAGTGGCATGTATAATATTAAAAGTTTTACTCAAGTCCTCTCTCTCCCTCTCTCTCTCTCTCTCTCTCTCTCACACACACACACACACACACACACACACACACACCCTACACAAGATGGCAATGCCTCACACTGAGACATTTTCCCACCAGCCTCTTTGGATAAGAATCCTGGTAGAATTTGAAAGTAGGGTTCAGGGTAAGAAGGTAGGCAGATTACATAAACTCTCTGTTAAATCTGGCCCCCATAAGAAAAAAGGGGAGAAAACTCATATTTGCTGACGACTACTATTGCTGCTACTTTTATCACCACTCAGGACGTTCCCTGCCACTAGTGATACAGAAAAATCACCTTCCACATAATAAGCATTTATTGTGCGCCAGGACCATGCTGTACATGTTAACCTATATTCACAACAATCCTGAAGTCAGAATCGTGAGCTCCATTTTCCATCTGGGGAAACTGAGGCCAAAAAACTTACATCACATCTTAAAATGAACTACAAACCTAGTGGTACGTATCAGCATCCTCACTTTATTTGGTTAAGAAAACCAAAAGTGAGAGAGGGTACATAATTTATCACGGTTACAGGCATCAATTTGAACCCCGCTTTGGCTGATTCTTTTCAGAACACATGAAAAGAAAATTGACTTTTTAGTGTTTGTTTGAAGTTTCTTTCTGCTTTTTTGGTAAACACTTTCCTGTTTGAGCCTTTTCTCAGGTGAGAAATGAAGTCTTTACATTTTCTTTGCTTTAAGCACTGGTGTTCCTCTATTTGAACCCAGAAGGACACTATCATTTTCCTTGCCTGAAACACACACCTTTGCACAGGCCGGGCTCTGGACAGTTCACAGGATGAGCTTGGGATCTGACTCCAAGGACCTGGGCAGGGACGGGCATAGTGTCGGGGATACTAAGGCATTTGCCCAAGTGAGGGGATTTCAGGGAACCACGAATGCTCCTGATCAAAAACTCCATCCTAGGGCTTCCCTGGTGGCGCAGTGGTTAAGAATCCGCCTGCCAATGCAGGGGACATGGGTTCAAGCCCTGGTCCAGGAAGATCCCACATGTCACGGAGCAACTAAGCCTGTGTGCCACAACTACTGAGCCTGTGCTCTAGAGCCCGCGAGCCACAACTACTGAGCCTGTGTGCCACAACTACTGAAGCCCACGCGCCTAGAGCCCGTGCTCCGCAACAAGAGAAGCCACCGCAATGAGAAGCCCGCGCACCGCAACGAAGAGTAGCCCAGCTCGCAGCAACCAGAGAAAGCCTGCGCACAGCAATGAAGACCCAACGCAAAAATAAATTAAAAAAAAAACAAAAACAGAAACAACTCCATCCTATCCAGCTTCCAGTTGCTGGAAGTCCCATAAGTAGAACTTCCACTTTTTTTTGGAAAAAAATTTTAATTGAAGTACAGTTAATTTACAATGTTGCGTGAGCTTCAGGTGAGAATTTTCACTTCTGACTTCATCAAACAGTGCCGTGAACACCTACTAGAATTCAGTCACCTTTGGGGGACCTAAGACATTAAACCATAGCTATTTTCACTTGAGTGAGTTTCCCTATCCCCTAAACTGATTTTAATACCCAGGGATTTTATACCAATTTTAATTGATTTTAACACCAATACATAGGACAGGGCTATGCAACATTTAAGGTGTCTACAGATTACCTAGGAGTCTTGGTAAAATGCAGATTCAGATTCCGCAGGTACGGGGCAGACCCCAATTCTGCATTTCTAACAAGCTCCCAGGTGATGCAGATGGTGCGTCAATACACCTTGAATAACAAGGGTCCTGGGGCAATGGTTTGCAACTCTGGCTGCACATCAGAGTCACCTAAAAGCCTTTCAGAAATCCCAATGCCCAGCTTGCACCCCAGGAAAATCAAATCGAAAATCTCTGCGGGTGGGAACCAAACATCGGTATTTTTTATAACTCCTTGGTGATTCCAATGTACTGCTAAGATTTAGAGCCACTTATGGGAAAGACGGGATTTAGAAAAGAGAACGTACTGTCAAAGGAGTCAGTTGGGAATGGGGAGGGCTAATGCTGCTTTAATGATTTTTTTAGGACCGTCTCTGGTCATAAAGGAAAAAGAGAGAACCAAGTTCTTGTCAAGACCTTTTATAAGACCACACGACCCCTGCCACTGTGATGAAGGAAAACAGAATATAATCTAACATTCGGATAAAATCTTCTCAATCAACATGGGGGTAATTCTTCTTTGAATTTTAGTCCACATTATGATTTCTAAAATATACTTCTCGATGAATAAGCATCAATATGCTATGACCTTAGGGCCAATCCCACAAGAGCCACCAGCCGTCAGGGAGGCAGATGTTTCCCAGCAAATCCACTCTATCATTTCTCAATCAGAAAGAAGATTAGAGATGGGATTTTCAGCTCAGATGGGCTTGTAGAGTGATGTTTACGCCAGAGAAGTACTTCACGCCACAGCTAGAAAAATCGCTTTGGAGAAGAAACCCCCTCAACTTCTTATGCGTCATGAATATATGAAAATGAAACCCTCAGGTTGGACATAAAGAGGTAGTAACATAGGTGAATGAACTTGACTTCCACTTCCTATGTGGCAGCAGCAGGCAGGCAAAAGGTATTTTAGCTAACTCTTTATACCCAAAGAATTTATCCTCACCCACATACACTCCCATTCCTCAGGGCTGAAACTGAAAAGGTGACAAGGTAAACCAAAATGTTTACAGCAGTTAATTCAGGTATGATGGTTAATTTCATGTGTCAACCTGACTGAGCCATGGGGTGCCCAGATATTTGGTCAAACATTATTCTGGGTGTTTCCATGAGGCTGGTTTTGGATGAAATTAACATTTAAATCAGTAGACTGAGTAAAGCAGATCATCCTCCCTAATGTGGATGGGCCCCATCTAATCAGCAGAAGGCCTGAATAAAACAAAAAGGCTGATCCTCCCCGAGTAAGAGAGAATTCTTCCCCAAAGCCTTCAGACTGCGACACCAGTTCTTTCCTTGCCTTTGTTTCTTGATTTGAAACATCAGCTCTTTCTGGGTCTTAAGCCTGTTGACCTTTGGACTAGAAATAAACCATCAGTTCTCCTAGGTCTCCAGTTTGCTCACTGCAGATCCGGAACTTACCGGCCTCCATATATAAAGGAATTGGCTTGGCCATATATATTCTACTGATTCTGTCTATCTGGAGAACCTTGACTAATAATTCATAAGGGCAATTTTTTCATCTTTTGTATTTCTCCATATTTTCATATATTTTTCTAAAATGGGATTGTACCATCACTGATTTTTAAATTGTGGGCTATTAAATGAACAACCGGAAGAACCATATCCTCTTACATCACAGGTGTCTATACTTCAGAGCAATGTGGCTTCTCCAACTTTAAAACCTATGAATATTACCTGCAGAGCTGTTAAAACTGGGTCCCCCCCCTCAGAGATTCTGATTCAGGAGGTCTGGGCGGGGAGGAGGGCCTGAGTGTCTGCATCTCTCACAAGCTCCTGGGCGATGCTATTCCATGAACCCTGCTCTGAGTGAAGAGGTCTACCATCATTGTAATAATGATCACAGCCCCTTTCCAGGGGACTGCCCTTTGATCTCCACTTCCTGTGTTTATGCCACCAGTTCAGCCCTTAAAGAAATTCCACTATGATTTGCAGTTTTCTTTCTATCTGGCGCTCTCACGCAATGGGAAGATTCTGGAGGGCAGCAATGATGTTTTGCCACTTTTGCATCTCCCTTCCCCAACCCAAGAACCTTTCCTATAATGGAATTTCAAAAATGTTTGTAAAATCCAGCTGAGTGTTTATCTTTGTTCTGGTTTCCGAAGCCATTTAAAGGCGGCAGGCTGTCCTGATTTTCCACACAAAAAGGCAGGAGTAGAATTCACACAATAGGATGCTGTCTGATATTCTCTTCTGCTCTGTCTGAAGAATTTAACCTTCTATAAGCCTAGCTCCAACTCTTTTTGGGACATTTATATCTAGAATCTTAATGTTTCATACCCTCTTGTGACGTTGAAGTCTTTTCTATTGAACCCTAATGATCTCGGGGGACACCGAGTTCACTCAATTTATATTTCTAGACATGTAAATGTATGGAATTGTGTAGATAAAATGTTTAAATGTTGAACTGACTTTTTGAATTTTGATCCAAATGTGTAATACTGGGTAAAAATATCCTAGGGTTGTAAGTGAGTAATATTGACTGAACTTGTCAAGTAGTTGAATATGATGATCTGGCAAGACTTAGGGAGAAGTCTGAACAAAGTTGCAACTTTATACACTTTCATTTTGATACGAGTCTTCGTCTCCCCATTCGGTTACACTCTGTGTGTCATACCACAATGACTAGCTTTCTTCTCTTAATGCTGTTTGTGATCTTATTTTATTATTGTTAGACAGAACACTATAGGCTCATACAATTCTTTTAAGGCATTCAGAATCGAAATCTTCCATCACTGCTAACCCTCCTCTGCCCTCCTATTTCTCAAGCTCTATCATTACCTTCTCTTTTGCAGAGCATCCTGTCACAGCCTCAGAACAGAAGTTCAGCCTGTTTGCGTACGCATTTGCATGTCTTCATTAAGAGGAAGACAGCAAAGTGATTAATGAATGTTATTTCACATTTTGCAAAAGAAATATGTCTATTTTTTTAATATTCTGCATTCAAATCACTGAAAGAAATAGTTATAAGTTAGCTGAACATCAAGTCATTTACAGCATTTGTTATTTAAAATGTTTTTCTTAAAAAGTAATCATGCTAACTGTAGACGTGTTAGAAGTAAAAAAGAGATCAGCAAAAGAAAAGACAAATTGTCCATAATCCCATCAGCATGAATAACTATGTTAATACTTTTGTTGTATTTCTCTCCCTGTGGGGATTAGCAGTTTAGCAGTCTGCTCTTTGCAGTTTATGTAGGAATATGAATATACACGTGTAAAATACTTTGTTAGGACATATATCAAAAGTGGCTATCTCTTTGTATGTTGAAATTATTATGACTACTTTAATTTTCTATATTGTGTCATTTAAAATGATTATATTTTACTTTTATATTGGAATCAGTAAGAAAGCTACCTTTGTTTTGGAATAAATTTATATGAATATTCCCCATGTCATTACATAGTCTTAATTAAAATTTAAATTATTCTATGGTTTCTGCTATTTGTGAATTATGCTGGGATAAAAATTCTTGCACATAAATCTGTAGGTGCCTTTCTGTTTACTTTCTTAGGCTTGGTTGCTATAAGTTGTGCATGTCACTGGCAGGGCCCCCAGGTGTGTGACTCTTGAGGGCACCAGACACGGTGTGTCCTATATAAATGGTGCAATTTCAAACTACAGTGTGAGTTGAGTCCGTTGGAGTAGAGCAACGGTTGAGTGTCATCAAAGATGAAGGAAATGTTTAAAGCCCTTAATAAAAACTGGCAAATTGCCTGCTGGAAAAATTATCTCAATTTATATTCATTCCAGGACTCACCACATACATATCAAAAGTAAGAATGAGAACATATTTTCATTTGAACATTTCAAATTTGCTAGGGAAAAAAATGGTATCTCATTGCTGTTTTATCTCTGATTACTAGTGAGATCAAAATTTTTGCTTATGTCTATTAGTCACTTGTATTTCTTCTTTTGCAAATTGCCTATTCATGTCTTCTGCCAAAATCACAATAGGTGCTGGGTTCCAGTAATTGCACTAAGAGTTGTACACGTGTGATCTTACTTACCTCTTCTCAATTACATGGTAAGCAGTCACTTTTAGTAACTCTGTATTACACATTAGAACACTAAGAGGTGTGTGAAAGTTAAGGATCTTGCTCAAGGTCCCTCAGCAAGTGACAGGACTTGGATCTGAACCTAGCTCTAACTCCAGAGTCTGGGCTCTTTATCATTGCACTATAGTGCTCCTTCATTGCTTTGCCAGTGTTCCTCTTATTAGTTTGTAATAACTCTTTATACAATAATTGTAATAAAATTTGGTCCAATTTGTAGCAAATTCATTTTTCTTGGCTCATTATTTGCCTTAACTTGATATACTATAGATTTAAGCCTTTCTTCATATCAACTTACATGACTTCTTTGTATAACAATGATATTAGCCCTCTGTCATGTTTTAAATATTTAAAATTTGATTCAGGTATTAAAATGCTTGGTGTGACATGATATTTTCCTTTCTAAGTAAAAAAGACTATTAGAGGAAGAACTGACTTTGGAATATTAAGAATGGAACACGTAACCATAATATGTGAATATCTGGAAATCAAATAATCTACATCATTAATGAAGAGACATCTTAATTCTCAGTGGTGTTTCTACCACCTCTAGGGGGACATAATAAATCGAAAATATAAGACAACAGATCAATCAAATGCTTAGCAATGTAAATTATTCTAATATTTTCAAAATAAGGTGGTGATTAGATGAGGTTTGTAATACCTAAGCTAATTTGCTGGAAATAATAAATATATCCTCACATGCACTAACTCACTGAAGGTCTAGCATAAGAAAAAAAACCCATAATGAACATTAAATAGTCCCAACAAATGTCTAGTTCTCAACTGTGCTTTGCATTCATATGATACAGAATAGTTATTAAGTATTTTATATTTTGTCATTTGAGAAGTGAATGCATAGTAATTATACCTGGTCCCTCTACTTAGAAAAGGAGAGTATTTATTTACATATATCACAATAATGCTGTTTGACAAAGGATATATATAAACTATTGACATACTGATGTCTGCCTTATTCTTGTTGCTGAAGGAGACTTAGGATAAGTGTGAGAATTTTCCCTTCCTACCGCAAGAAGTCTTCGTGTTGAGCCTGGGTTCCTAGGTCCCCTAGTGTCTGAAGGTGGTCAAACAACTTATATGGTAAAATTCAAGCCTGAGGTTTCTGAGCAGAACCTTCAGGAGTCCTTTCTCCATCAAGGCTGACCGAGAGGCTGAGGCTGGGTCGTGGAAAGGCACAAGTGATCTTTCCAGGGAGTGAAGCGAGCAAACTTCCCCACGACCTGGAGTGGGGGTGGCAGTTCTCAAGGATGGCAGCCCATGCCCACCATCACCCAGTGCTCTGTGAGGGGACAGAACCTTTTAAGGGTCCTCCCAGATGGCGGTGTGACCTAACGCAAATAAGCCTCATGCCCAGGCTTGGCAAAAAGAAACTGGAAGCGTTGCTTTCAAAGGGACCACGAGGGGTATAAGTGTGTCAGCACAGATTCGAGAATAGTTTCCTATTCCCTGACAGCACGAGACACTCCTGGATCCTCTGCAACCCTAAGGGGTCAAGAGACCACTTAACAACGACCGAGAGGGTAGAAATTCTTGTTAGCTCTGGTAGATGGGATCCCGGCCAGATTATCTGATTATTAAAAATGAAATGATGTAACCACTTTTTTACCCCAAGTTGTGGAATTAATGTCAAATGTTCATCCAACAAATAATAACTGAGCTCCTACAATATCACAAGGCTTAGTTATGCACCATGAGAGGAGCATCAGGGCACAGCCGCAGTGACCTCCTCCCCGTATCCTGTGCCATCAAAAGGGGCTCTCTCCAGCCTTTGACCTACCCGAAATCTTTCTCAAAAGCGCCCAGTGGAGACCAAGGGGAGGAGCTTCGGAGTGGGTACAAATCCCCATGTGTCTGGGGTACCCAGTTATTCTAATTGATATACTAGTGCCTATTCAGCCTTTAGGAATTCTTTTTTTTTTTTTAATTTTTTTCTTCCCCAACCCTATGGCAGCCACCTCTTCCTCCCATGCACTGTCAAAGGTAAAACAATCCATGTGTCCTGACTCTCCTTGAGGGGGACTTTTTACTATTTGAAATTCAGTTTCCTGGTTGCCAGTGACCTCAGTCCTCTGATGAGTTCAGGAAAACTGTGATTGATTTTGTACACCGTTAAGCATTTTCCTGTTGTTAGGATGGGAGGGACACTCTCTAGCAGCTCTCCAGATCTCGAGCAGGAGTGGAATTCCCAGTGTATTCCAAACAGCACCACCTTTCATTTCCCAAGCACTCCGGTCTGGAGGATAAATTACTACGTGGCCGCTGAAGGTCAGGCCCAAGCTCAAAGCCAGGAGCACCTGGCAGGTGCCTTCAGGGCAACACCAGCTGCAGGGCTCTGGATTCCTGCTGTCTTATTTTGCTGGCCTGAGACGATTGCCCTTATTTTTCTGTAAGCTCAGACATGCATTTAAAAGGATGTTTTTTAAAAAACTATCTTATCCAGCATTTTAGAATGATACATAACAGAGTCTCTTCCAGATATCGAGTAAGGCATACGGCCAGAAACAAAAGTTGAAAAGAGAAGTGTTTTATAACGTTAAAATTTTAATAATTTCCTTTTTTTCTTATTAAGATGAATGATTCTCAAAATTGTTGATTAGAAGGCTGCATAAGTCAAAAAGCAATGGTTAATGTGAAATTAATATTTTAAAAATGAAATCCATTAATGTAAAAGATTGACTTTACTAAGCTTTTCTTAAATACTCTTAAATACTCTAAAAATTCAATTTATCTAGAGGATGTTAACATGAATAATTTAGAATTCATTTTCCAACTGCAAGAGAAAGAAAATTGATTTTGAGGATTTTCCTGAATCCAAAGGGTTATTTTTAACAAAAAATTTTTTGACAAATGATGAGCGGATGGTTACATGATGATAGATAGATTCATAGACTGTTGTTATAGTATACTAATGTGAACTTTAGACACTGATTTCATCATAAGGTGAGCCTAAGTCTGAAAGTCAGAGGATTCTTGGGTCAGAAAGCTGATCGACTAGATACAACCAATCAAATAACAGAAATCAGCTAAGATGCCTACAGCACCTATGCTACCATGACCGCAGTGGGACTGGAGAGAAGATAATGCTGACTTTTAATGACCTACAGTAAGACGTTTCATTAAGGGACTGGATCATTGCGTGAATTCCCTACATAATAAACCTCATTACTTCTTGGGTTCCATTTAGGAGGTAACGTTATCCCAATATGTTAACATGATCCGTTAGACCCTACATCTGATTTGGATGATCTTGCCGACTGGATGGCTGTCTTCTTCCTCCCTCGTTATTCCATGAGTTTTCCCCTGTGCACAGTGAGTGCTCAATTGAGGAGGACAACCTTTTCACACAGGACTGACTGTTCTTTACAGTCAAGGATATAGGAATTGGGGGCTTCCCTCCAAATCAGCTCTTAAGTTCCATTTGTAGGAACTATATGTAAAGGCATGCTTGAAAGCTTCAGTTACAATTACTTCATTCCTTTAAAATGATGCATTCGATAGTTTTTTTTTTGGCATTTCCCTACCCCTCTCTGGCAGGCCAAATAATGGCCTCTCAAAGATGCCCTCATTCTAATCCCTAGGACCTATGAATAAGTTACCTTACATGGCCAAAGGGACTTTGTAGATGTGATTAAGGTTATGGATCATGAGATAATCTTAAAATTACCCTAGATTCTGAGTGGGTCCAATTTAGTCAAATGAGGACAGTGGTCCCCCGCCGCTTCTCTACGGGGGATACGTTCTAAGACCCGCAGTGGATGCCTGAAACTGCAGATACTACTGAACCCTGTACATACCATGTTTTGTCCTAGAGATACACACCTGTGATAAAGTTTAATTTACATATTAGGCACAGTAAGAGAGTAACAGCAATAACTAATAACAAAATAGAACAATTATAACAATATATTGTAATAAAAGTTATGAAAATGTGGTGTCTCTCTCTCAAAATATCTCGTACAAATTTAATGCCTTTTCCACCTTAACTAGGCACTTATCATGACTGTGGCCGTAACTTCTGCAGTTTGAGGTTCAACAGCAAAATCAGCACACATTTCTTTTTCCTTCTTCACAATTTCATGGATAGAAGATTCGTTCTTACCGTAGGTCTTAGCAACCTCAGCATATAATTTTTTCTTTCCTTATTAAGTTGAGAGATTTCACCTGTAAAGGAAGCACTTTACAGCTTCTCTTTGGCATATCCGAATTGCCAGCATCACTACTCTTGACCTTTGGGGCAATTACTAAGCAAAATAAAAGTGACTTGAACACAAGCACTGAGATACTGCGACAGTCAATCTGATAACCGCGACAGTGGATCAGATAGCCTAGACAGCTACTAAGTGACTTTCAGGATACACTGGACATAGGGATGATTCAGGTCCTGGGCAGGACAGAACTGGACAGCTCAAGATTACATCATGTTACTTAGAATGGTGTGCAATTTAAAACTTATGAATTGTTTATTTCTGGAATTTTCAATTTAATATTTTTCACTGTGCATGACCTCGGGTAACAAAGCCATGAAAAGCAGACCTGCAGATAAGGGGGGACTGCTGTACTTAAAAACAAAGACTCTTTGCCAGCTGTGGTCAGAGAAATCCAATGGAAGAAGAGGCAGCAAAGATTCAGAACAAGACAGGGACCTGACCCACTGCTGATGACTTTGAAGACGAAAGAGGCCATGAGAGAGCAAATCCAGGCGGCCTCCAAAAGCTGAGAGTGACCATGACCAAGAGCCAGCAAGGCAATGAGGACCTCAGTCCTACGAACACAACTTGTGAATTCTGCCAACACCTGCACGAGCAAGGAAACAGACTCTTCCCAGGAGCCTTAAGAAAGAATGCATCCCTGCAGACACCTTGATTTTAGCCTGGTGAGACCCATTTCAGACTTATGATCCACAGAACTATGAAATAATATATTTGTGTTCCTGGAAGCCACTAGATTTATGGTAATTTGTTACAGCAGCACTAGGAAACTAACACAGCCTCCTGTTCTCATGTCTCTCATTACCCACTTTATGTTTTACTCTGTACTGACTCTACCCAGGTATTCCAGTGCCTTCCTGGGTTCTTGTGATGGTCTAGGGAGCCCCACTACCCAGGTGAACAACAGGGCTGAGCAAGGCCAATCCAAGTCCCTTATAAGTTCCATTTGGGACTGATAGGGATGCTGGGAGAGAGAGTATGTTTCTCCTCTTGAGATGACAAACCAAAACAGAGGCCATGTAAACCGGGAGATCCCATAAGGATAACTCCAAAGGAAAAAAAGGCTAAGAGATTCTGAAAGCACAGTTCAAGCACCCACATCCAGCTGTACCTGAAAGAAATAACCTCTAGACTTTTTAGTTACCTAATTAAAAAAAAAAAAGAGAGAGAGAGAGAGAGAGAGAGAGAAGAGCCTTTTAAGTTTGACTGTGTTCCCTGCCACTACAAGAGGCCTGGTTGATAAAAGTATGAGTGTCCCTGGATTGCTCAATGAACTGATCATGATGGCCTCAGGCACAACGCACAATGCCTGGAACATAATAGGCCGCAAATTACTAGTTTTATTTTTCAATCCTTCCCAAGGAAAACCTCATGCTTTAGATGTGTCCTCCCCACTCCAGTCTCCAATCTCAAACTCTTAGGACTCTAAAAGGAGACATGTAAGCCATGGAAAATCTTACTCAAGATGATAATGTTGATTAATGTGCTCATGAATTAACCTTTTTCATTGAAACTGAAACCAAGCAGGACCCTGTGGGGCTCCTGGGCACAAAGACTTTCCATGTCCCCTGTTTCTTGTTTGTAGGGAATAGACTCCAGCCTCCATAACCTTCCCTGAGATCCAAAGGGCAGATTCGAACAGTTGCTAATCAGGGAAGGGAGGGGATGCAGAGACAAGGGAGGAGCAGTAGAGAAACAATACTGCAGCCTTGGGGCAGGTCCTGGTTCCGCCTCAAGGGACACACATAACACTATCTTTGACCTCTTCTACAGAACTAAAACCCCCAACAAATGGAGGATAAACTACTTGATGAAGCAGTCCTCATTCCAGAGAGAAGGCTGTGGTTTGACAGCCTGGAGAACCAGAGAATCTCACCAGGAGACCACCTGAGGCCAGATTAAAGGACTGCAGGCCCTGCACACACCCTGATCCTTATTAGCAACTCCACCCTTGAACTACTGTTATAAAACTCTACACCAAATCCTCCTGGGTTGGGACACACAGTTTTGAGGGGCACGAGCCTGCTGTGTCCCCCTTTGCCTGGCAAAACAATAAAGCTATTCTTTTCTACTTCACACAAAACTCCGTCTCTGAGATTCGATTTGGCACCAGTGCAAAGAGGCTGAGTTTTCAGCATCAGAACTACTAGAGACTAAAATTTCGGAGGTACTTTGGTTCCCAAGAGTGTATAGTGAATTTCAGGCACTGTGATATGGATATGGAGAAAACATTTTGGACTGGGTATCCTTTCCTTGGTACCACTTAAATTCTATGTCAAAGGATTATCACTCCATTACATCTGTACCTTAAGAACAACCAAAAACCTCTTAACTATAACTGGAAAAGGTTTTAGCTAGGTTTGTTATTCTGCACTGCTTGCAGAACCTATTTGTTTTCCTGTCTATTTGTCACACTACATACCCTAGAGACAAAGGCCATATGAGAGAAGGAACCATATTTTTATTTTCCAAATCAAGGAATGGCTACTTTTAAACAGCAACATTAGTATTTCAACTTGGTATTGGCTTGAGATTAGGCCTATTCCTTTTTGGCATGTGTTTATATTGAAAAACGAACAAGCATTATTTGGAGACACACTGGTAGTTTTCTTAATTATGTCACATGCCTGGATTTGGCTGCAACAAGTTTATGCTCTGAATTATTTGTCTCTTGGCAGATATTCAGTTTGTGGAATTTGATTAAATAGTATCTCAAGATTTTAGAGCTTGTCTTCCCTGTCCGCATGTGAATGAAATATTAAAAGTCTCTGACCTTACACTCTGTATACAGAAGACTCTTGATAAAAACCTCAGGATTGAATTGAAGAGGATTCTGGGTAAATTCCTTCCCTCTGGGGTCCCACCCTGCTTGCTTATTTGGGGCGTGATGCTCTTTCTCCTGGCAAGCTCATCCTCAGGGCTCTGAACTGGCTAATGCTGTAAGTTATTCCATTACGCACATATTATGTTGGATGCTATCCCCACAGAATAACCAAGCCCAATTAACAGGTTGTTCTTCTTACAGACCTGTGAAATCCCCTGGGTGCTCCTAAGGGCTTTTTGGTTTCTGGGAGTGTGGCAGAAAGAATGGAGTGGGAAGCTTATAAGGTGCTGTCAGAGCCCGTTATTAAAGAGCAGTGCGTATGTAAGTAGTAACAGGGCTTTGCAACCAAGAGTCAGAACTGGGAACCAAACTGGCAGTTCATTACTTTCAGCACCTTTCAGCTTGATTGACATACGTGGTAGACAGTCATTTTCAATAAGAGAAATGTGGGTTTGTATCCATTAGAGAAATGGATCGGCTGAGTTACAGAGCACTGTAAGTTGTTTTTGCCTGAGGTTAGATATTACAGAAAGTCAGAAGGATTCCATGGAGCTTGGGAACAAAAATACTAGAAGACATACATTTGTCACGTAATGATTGGTCTTTCTTAGAAATATTCACTAAACATTCAAAAGCCAGTGTAAAGTGGGGATAGGTACAAGTTACTTAAATAAGCCATCCGATGAACAACTGGTGAAAATATGAACTATGTGGGGAGCAGGGGGACTAACATTCACAGCACCCAAATTAATTTAAAGGAAGGGCAAACCTCTGGGATCAAATAGAACAAATGTTTTATTAAGGATGCAGATAAAAGAAACACTGGCATGAAGGAAAGTGTGATGATTAATTTTATGCATCAATTTGAGTGGACCGCTGGATGCCTAGATTACACATTGTTTCTGGCTATGTCTGTGAGGTGTTTCCAAATGAGATTAGCGTTTGAATTGGTAGACTCGGGTCTGAATAGAACAAAAGGTGGAGGAAGGAGGAATTTGCCCCTTTTTTCCTGCCTCACTTTTTGAACTAGAGCGTCTCGTCTCATCTCATCTCCTGCCGTTGGACTGGGATTTACACCATTGGCTTCCCTAGTTCCCAGGCCTTTGGACTCGACTGAATTATACCACCAGCTTTCCTGGATCTCTAACTTGCAGAGGGCAGCTTGTGGGGCTTCTCAGCCTCCATAACTGTATGATCCAATTCCTCATAATAAATCTCTCTCCTCTCTCTCTCTCTACATCTATATCTATATCCTATTGGTCCTGTTTCTCAGGAGAACCCTAATACAGAAGGCATATTAAAATCTTGCGTTTGAAGATTCGTTGTTCCCTAGAGTTGCTCTGGTAATGAAGATTGGAAAAAAATGTGTCAGATATTAAAACAAAGAAAAAGTTTCATTAGTATCACCAGCAATCAATTGCTAAACATAAAGTGGCCAAGAAAGCACATTAGAAGCAGGTGCAAGAGCTCAGGGAAGCCTCTCTACTCTGAGATTCCTTGAGCACAACTCTAGACCATGGGCTTCAGCTGGAAGTCTGGAAGCACCGGGTTAATCAAGAAGATCAAATATAAGCATCAAAGGGATGCACAATTCTTATCCCTGCCAGATAACCATGGAATAAGGGCAAGCAGAGCTATAGGTATGCCACCTGTGCAAGCAGCAGTCAGAGGGAAGGGAGGGACATTTTTGGATCAAACGTATTAAGCAAGCCCCAAGGAAAAGAGACAGCGCTGCAATGACAGCCCTGCAAAGGACGCGAACTGGTAGAAACCAAAGGAGAAAAAGCAGGAAAAGGCAGTGATCCTGTGTTGGTCTTTTCAGTTACTCTTTGATATACTGTCAGCTACTTAATCTGCTTTCTCCTTTTTTAAGTGAAAGATAATATAAAAGCAATAAAACCATTGTATTTATTTTTTAATTAACATAAAATCATTGTATTTAGACATTTATAAAAAATAGAGGACAGAAATCACTAACGGAGTGTTGCTTAAAATAACTAGTAAAAACATTATTTTAGAGAGGTATGCAAACGGAATTGTTAAACTCTGAAAGACAAAGTACACTGTACACAAATAATTGAGAAGAAGCAACTTGATTAGATGATACAGTTGAAGGGATTAAATGACAGAATGTTCCTTCCAGATTCTTGTAGAATGGTAATATCAGTATAGTGCCTTTATCCATAGTAGGACCACATATTTTAAGTACCTTTAAAAAACAACGGTGCTGAACATACAATGCATAGACTACCTAGAATAGGTGTAAAAAAAAGAAAACTGAAATGAGTAGAACACGGAAAAATCCCACATTTTGTTCCATGTGAGATAAATTTCTTCTTATACCCATTAGAACTGTCTATAAAAATCAAGCCATAACTTGAGTTCATTTTCCGCACGATATCCTAACAACTACCAGGATGTCCACTTTCACCAAATATAATTTATTCTATGTTTAATTCTGAATCGCATTGGGCTGGGTATTATTTCAAACAAGGCCAATAGGAACAATTCATACATTTTAGAAACTTATAGGTTAAAATGGACAGTGGTAAACACACACATGTGTAAAAGACATACGAGCATAAAACACACCTACTAGTAAATATCTAAGCAACATGAGTATATACTAAACTTAATTATTTCTAGTGCTTTTAGCCCAATATAATTGAAAGGATGGCTAAAGCCACCTGGTTGGCTGAAACACAAATGCTCCTCAGAAGCCTACAGCTTCGGTTTGAGGGGAAGGGGAAAAAGCCTTCGGCCTGTGCAGGGTGGGAGACGGGAACAGAGTTTACACAAAGCTGAGTCTACAAATAGCAAAGAGATCTTCTCTTCAGACATACACAGATGAAATTATGTGAGGACTGGAATTTCCTTCAGAATAATCCACCAGTGAGGGAAATGAATAGGGATTACTGATGAAACAAGAGTGGCCATGAGTCAATAACTGCTGAACCTGGGTTATGGCTCCATGAGGGTTTATTATACTATTTTCTCTACTTTTGTATATGTCTGAAATTTTCTAAAATGAAAAGCTATCTTTTTAAAGAACCATAGGATTAAAAGAAAAACCATAAATTATAGAAAGAAATTGGAAACACAACCGACAAAAGAATCCAAAATGTTTTAAGAACTCCTATAAATCAATAAAAGAAAGACAAAGAAATCAATTGAAAAATGGAAAAGCCATCAATGAGCATTCTATGAAGGGACAAAAAATGTCCAGCAAAATATCAAAAGATGTTTGGCCTCATTTAAGTAAGCAGGAAAATGCAAATTAAAACCACAATGAGATATTTCCTACATCATGATAGACTAGGTTATATTGTTGCTGCCAACACCCAAGAATCTGATACTGACAAAATTTTATGTCTCACTCACACTAACTAGCCATTTTAGGTCAGTTGGGAGGCTCTATTCATCATAGTCACTCATGTTCCCAAGGTCATACGGCAGTCACTTCCTGAATGTTGTAGGTCTCCTTTCCAGAGGGAAGAGAGTCAGGGAGGTATTTGCATCAGCAATTAATTGCTCCAGCCTGCAAGCGGCACACATGTTTTCATAACTCATTAGTCAGTACAAGTCACATGAACTCACCCAACCACAAGGGGTCAGGAAGTGTAATTCCTCCTTCTCTGTGCTTGGAAAGGGGGATAACTGGAAATGTGGTTATAGCAGCACTATTGGTAAGCAAATAAAAATCAAACTGGAAATAGCTTTCACATGCAGAAACAGTAAAATCGATAATTTTGGGAATATTTATTTATGAGATACCATTCAGTTTGGAAAATGAATGAACAAAAGATATACACTTTTATTCAGTTCAATTTCAAAAACATCATATTGAGTGAAAAAGATATGTCAAGAACTGTGGTGTTTTGGGAAAGGCTTAAAATAATCAAAAATAATATATTGTTTTAGGAATATAAATAAGTATGTAAATAAATAAATACATCTTAGTGAAGCACACAATTCAACACAGATGTCACCTCTGAGTGGACTGAGGGAGGGGTGTGATCAGGGAGGGACTGATAAGGTGGTAGTAATATTTTTTTTGGAACAATAAGCTTATTATTATTTTAATAATGGAGCTTTAAACGTGTTTATTTTATTAGTATTCTTTAACTTGTATGTATACATTATATACACTCTTGTTTATTTGTGCACACACACACACACACAAAAATAACAGTGAAATACTTCTCATATTGTGGAGAAAAACCAATCAATAGGAACAAAAAAAAATGGCACAAATGGTAGAATTAGTAGTCAAGTTTAAGCAGGTAGAGGAAAGCATGAACATAATGAAGAGAAAAATTAAAAATATTTAAAAAAACCCAAATCAAATTTCTAGAGATGAAAAATTAATAACTGATATAAAAATCCACTGAATGGGATTAATGAATTCGACACAACAGAAAAAAAGCTTAGTGCACTTGAAGGCATAGAAACTGCAAAAAATGAAACATACACAAAAAAAGACAGGAAAAAAATGAACAGTGCATCAGTGATCTATACATTAACACCAACTGGCCTAATACGTGTATAATTGGAGTCACAGGGGGATCATGGGAAGGGGAGACAGAAAAATATTTTAATAAAAAATGCCTGAAATTTGTCCTAATATGAAGAAAACTATAAATATATAGGTTCAGGAAGTTCAATGAACTTTTTAAACTGATAAAATCTACAACATAGCACATCATAATCAATTGCTGAAAACCAGTAACAAAGAATCTTAAAAGGAGCTGGGTTGGGGAAGGGAAAGGGAGACACATTTTACATACAGAGGAATAAAGATGAGAATTACAGTAGATTTCTCTTCAAAAAAAAAAAATGCAAACCAGAAGACTGGAGTAAACTCTTTAAAGTATTTGGGAAAAAATACTGTTAACTTAGAATTCTTTACCCAGTCAAAATATCTTTCAAAAATGGAGAATAAAGATTTTTTGATAGATGCAAAAGCTAAGGACATACTTCACTAGCAGTTCGGCACTACCAGAAACACTGAAAAGAAGTCCTTCAGGAAAAGAAGCATGTTACAAAATGGAAACTAAAAAATACAGTTCTAATCAACCCATGGGTCAAAGAGGAAGTCACATGAGAAATTAGAAAGTATTCTGAACTCAATGCAAATGAAACAAGATATATCAAAATTTGTGTTATGTTGCTAAAGTAGTATTGTAAAGGAAGATCACTCCTGTTTCTCCTCTACTTTCCTACAACATTCTGCTCTTAATATACTTCACTTCTGGTCACAAATATGTAGCAGTTTTTTCCCTACACTAAGCAATTCTCAGCATCAGCTGGATGTCCTATAATTTAACTCAATTCTACCACCATCTACCTGGAGACAGCGTCAAATCCTACAGGTTATTGGCTCAGTTCCACAGACTGTCCCCACTTTAGACACCAATTTCAAGTCCAGGTTGTCACCTGTGCTTCTGACATATCAGTTATAAGTTGGAGGTTCCCATGACTCCCACCTAGGGTTTGATAGTTTGCTAGAGCATCTCACAGAACTCAAGAAAACAGTTTACTTACTAGATTACAGGTTGATTACAAAGGATATAACTCAGAAACAGCCCTACGGAAGAGATGCATAGGGCAAGGTATGGGGAAGGGGTGTGGAGCTTCCATGCCCTCTCCAGACCTGTCACCTCTCAGGACCCCCATGAGTTCACCCACCTGGAAGCTCTCTGAACCTCATACTTCAGGGATTTTTATGAAGGTTTCACAACCTAAACATGATTGATTAAATCACTGGCCATTAGTGATTAAGTCAGTCCCCAACCCCTCTCCCCTCCCTGGAGGTCAGGAGATGGAGCTGAAAGTTCAACCTCTAGTCCCAGGGTTTATTCCCTTGGCAAAAGCCCCCACCTTTAGGGGCTCTCTATAATCACCTCATTAATGCAAACTCAGGTGTGATTGAAAAGGATTTGTTCTAAATAAAAAAAGACACTTTCATCACTCTTATCATTTAAGAAATTCCAGAAGTTTTAGAAGCTCTTTCCAGGAACAGAGACAAAGACCAAATACATATTTCTAATTACAAATCACAATATCACAAATGTTTAGAGAGAAATTTATAGCATTAAATCCTTACATTAGAAAAAATCTCTCATCTGTGACCTAAGCTTGCACCTTAAGGAACTAGAGAAAAAACAAATTAAACTCAAAGTAAGGAGAGGAAAGGAAACAATATAGATAATAGTGAAAACAAAAGACAGACAATTAAGTAGGAAATAAACAAAATATAGAGAATATCATTAGAATTAAATGCTGGTTATTTGAGACCAATAAGAGCGATTAACCTTTAGCTAGATTGATAAGAAAAAAGAGACGATGTAAATTACCAATTATGGTGATGAGAGGGACGATACCACTACAGATGTTGTAGACACTAAAAGAGAATATTATGAACAACCTTGTGCCAACATATTTGTCAACTTAGATGAAACAGGTAAACTTTTTGAAAGAAACAATCTCCCAAAGATCACTCAAGAAGAAACAGATAATCTGAAAAGCTCTGTCTTAGTCTGCTCAGGCTGCCGTAACAAAATACCATAGACTGGGTTGTTTAAACAACTGAAATTTATTTTCACACAGTTCTGGTGACTGGAAGTGCAAGATCAAGGTGCCAGCAGGGTCAGTGTTTGGTGAGAACTCTCTCCTTGAGGTGCAGACGGTCACTTCCTCACTGTGTCCTCACACAGCAGACAGAGATCTCACTCTCTTCCTCTTCTCATAAGGTCACAGTCCTATCAGATTAGGGCCCCACCTTTATGACCTCACTTAACCTCCTAAAAGACCCTATTGGGGTTACGTTGGGGGTTAGGGCTTCGACATATGAATTTTGGGGGACACAGTTCAGTCCATAGCATTCTGCCACTGGGTCCCTAAAATTCATGTCCTTATCCCATACAAAATACTTTAATTCCATCCCAACAGCCCCAAAAGTCTTAACTCATTCCAGCATCAACTCTAAAATTTTTACTTCTCTAGGATAAATGCCTAAGTGCTATTGCTGAATTGTGTGGTAAACATATGTTTAATAAGACTGCCAGAGTCCCAGGGTGGCTGTATCATTTTACATTTCTATCAGCAATGTCTGAGAGATCCAATTTCCCAGCATCCATGCCAACATTTGTTATTATAATTTTTATTTTAGACATTCTAATAGATGTGTATTGATACACATCTTTAGGAGTTAAATTTGTATTTCCCTAATGGCTAGTGGTGTTGAACAACTTTCATGTGCTTATTTGCCAACCATATATCTTTGGTGAAATATCTATTCAACACGTTTACCTATTTTATAAATAATTTTTTACTTTCTCACTGTTGAGTTCAGAGAGTTCTTATATAGTCTACATATGAATCCTTTATAAGATACATAATGTGTCAATTTTTTCTCCCAGTCAGTGTCTTGTCTTTTCAACCTCTTAACAGGGTCTTTCACTGAGCAAAAGTTTTTAATTTTCAATTATCAGTTTTTTAATTCAAATTGAATTAAATTAAAAATTGGATAAAAAGGCCAGTCTCACTATGCAATTTTCAGGTACCCACATGGAGCCTGTCGCTAACTAGTAAATAACACAGTTTAGAGGATGAGTAGAATTTGGATGGGCATCCTTCCAGGTGAGGGACCAATATAAACAGGACCAGAAGCATGAATGGGTAAGGAAAGTTACAGGCAAATAGATCCAATTGGGTAAAGAGTGAGATTCAGGACAAGCAGAGATGCTCCTGCTAGAAAGGTCAACTGGGTCTAGATTGTGAAAGATGCTGAACACTAAGAAGAGGGTGGATGCCTTATCTGACAGCCTCTACAGAGTCCTTGGGACTTTCTAAACAGGAGAAAGATGTTACTGCAGGCAGTGTTTTAGGAAGATTCACTGGTAGCAGTGTTCAAAGAGGACTGGAAATGTTGCAACCATGCTCTCCTCTCCTTCCTCCTGTTTCCCTCTCCAAACTCTCGGCCATGAGAGCCTGGTCTGGGATAATGTTGAAAACATTAAAAACATTAAAGTTTTTCCCCTAATCTTGAGCACCTTACCCTATCTTGTTATTAAGGTACAAAGAAGGGGCTTAAGATAATAACTCGTAAGAAGCGACACAGCTTATAGGTATTATTGTACAGAAAATAAATTAATAGAAACAAGTTTTTATAAAAGAAGGTTGAGAAAATAAAGTTAACAAAAGTAAGAAAAACTCAGTGATAGAGGAGAAGCTCAAGAAAGTAAAATCTTTTCTTAATATTATTATCCCAAGGTTGACAGACATTTTTAGACAAAAATAGTCTATAATTTTTCACACTGATCAAAAATAGAAAAGACTACAGATTTGATATCAGTGATTAAGAGATATCAATGCTTAAGAGATACATGAATGTGGTCAGTAAGTCAGGAGATAAGAGTGGTCTCAGACTGGATTTGTTGGCTTAACAATCTCATTAAGAGCCCAGACACCTTCAGTCCTTCCTCTCTGCCATCCTTAGTGCACATGTGATGGTTTTCCTCATGGTCACAATATGGCTGTCAGAGCACCAGGTATCACATTCTCACATGACACCACCCAAATTAGGAATCAAGACTTTGGGATTTGGAGTGGGGATTGCTGAACTTCCCCTATCTTTTAACAGGGAGGAAAATCTATCCCAAGCCTTCCACTAGAATTCTCATTACAATTCACTGACCAGGACTGGGTTACGTGACCACTTGTAGAACAGTCACTGCCAAAGGGGAAAGGGATTGCCATGATTGACTGAGGTCAAACATGACTCAACTCCTAGCACATTGTTGCCCTGCCCAAACTAAATTGAGACAGCAAACAGGAAGGGGAATGACTGATGGATAAGCAAGTAACCTTGTCTGCCCCAGAGAAGTACAAAAGAATTGACCAGAAGAGTATCAGGGAGTTAGAGAAGCTTTATGGGACACTAGTCGCATAAATTCCAGAATATACTACATATGTTTCCCGTCACCACTGAATGTCTGGCACCAACTGTGCATATTGTAGGTGTTCAATACACATTTTAGGTTAATGTAGAATGCAGAAGGTGGCAAACTGAGTAGGATTTAAACATGTAGAAATATTTATGAGGGCTGAAAAATCACACTGATATTAAGAAAGTAGGCTATCTTTATCAGAGAGCCCAAATCCACAGTGTTTATTTTTCAGGAGGGCAAGGTAATAATGAAGCCTGGCTCTTCACCATGACTGGGTGTTGATGGACAGGGCATGTCCAGGCAAAAGACGGTGACCACCAATGGGAAGAAGAAAAAAGGTGGGCACCTTTGACAGCCCAAAGAATGCCATTTGAGGAGAAAGCATTAGTTCCTTCTGCGAATACTTATTGAGACCATGTTATATATCAGGCACTGTTCTAAGTACTTGCCATACATTAGCGAACAAAAACAACGAAACACTTCCTAGTCCCATGAGCTTATATTCTAGCATAATAATGAGTAAGTTACAGCCTGCAAAGTGAATTAAGTTAGCAAGTGATTAAGTGCTATGGAAAATAAATAGAACAGGGTCAAAGGGGTCAGTAATCCTGGGGTGGGCGCTGTGGGAGGGGTTAAACAGGGTGGTCAGGGACACCTCACTGAGAAGGTGACAACTGAACAAACTCGCCAAGGAGGTGAAGGATGGCCCAGAGGACTTGTGGGAAGGCTGTGTCTAGTATCAGGCATCCCATTTCCCTGCTCTACAGAGGGACTTTATTATTGGCACTTGCCCTTGCCTCCAGCCCTCTAGAAACATGGGCCTTCCAAACCTTCCCTGAGAGATCTCAATGTATCAGGGAAGTGAGCCGCTGCTTCTCCTTGAAACAAAGTTGAGGACCTCTGTATGCCCATTTTGATTTTTGGCACTGATGTGGATTTCATATTTCTTTGCCATTTCACATTTAACACCAAAATATAGTGCTTGTGTTTAAGTGATTAAGGACGAATTGCCTTAATTTTATTGTTGCTTGTTTATTATCACATTAATATACTTTTCCGGTTAATGTTTATTTGTGAGAACTGTAACCTGGACGGTGTCATGGGAATGATTAGTCCTTGACAGGTAAGCTGAATCAATGCACTAGATTTAAGATTTGGATAAATTATAAATTCTACAAAAATTTAGAGAACATTTATGAAGTCATCATGATTCTACCCTGATGTTTTCTAAGCGAGACTTTCCAGTTAAGTAGAAAAAGAGATCAGTCTTGTTTTGGAGTGCTACACTTTCCAGTTTTGTCACTGGTTCGTGTGACTTTAGGTAAACTCAATGGGCCTCAGTGTCCTTTTCTGTAAAATAAAGGGTCGAATTGGCTGATCTGTGTGATCCCTTCCAGCTCCCAGATCCTTTGACTCTAAATCATTAGTTTCAACAGGCCATGCACAGATTCCACTTTCTGCTTCTTTAAAGGAGACATTTGTTTTGGCCAAAATTGCATTTTCAAAAGAGTCGAATTAGTAATTTTCAATTACCTTGCTTTCCAAGCTACTTTAGGTAGTGATCACTAGCAGTCTGTTTATACAAAATACAGATTAAATGCATATCACGACACCATGGAACTCAGGATCAATTCAGTGATAGTACATGATATGTTACAAAATAAAACACATTGTAACTGCTCTACCTTTTAAAAAGAGTAGGTTTTTTATTTCTTCTGAGGCAACCATCAACCCACAGAGATTTCAAATTCCACCATCCAAAGCACACGGGTCTAGAGAAATTCACCCTACCTTCAGGACTAGTGGGCTCTGTGATTGCAGGATGTTGCAGGGATTTGGGGGTTAACCCTGAGTCTTCCTCAAACAGCTGTGGATTTTGGAAAAACCATTTAACCTCTTCTGTGCTCAGTTTCCTTGTCCGCAAATTGAGGGAGCTGAAGAGGATGACGCCCTAGGTCCATCTCGGGTCGAAATTCTGTGATTCTTAGATAAATCACACTCCTGCTTACGGGAGTCTGCGGTAGCCTCTTCTCACCTGCTCTGGAAGGCCTTCTTGTTCCCTGCCACCCAGAAGGCAAACGAGGCTCACGAAGACTGAAGAGCCATCTAATGACTGAATAGGCTTTAATTTGGGCAGCTGGGTTTTCATTTCCTCTTATAGCACATCCCTTGGGGGGAAAGGGTACTTTCCAGTGGAATAATAACTGCACAGGGTATTTCAATGGCTGGAGGATGTCTCATTTGGAAATCAGGTTTAAGTCGCATTCCTCTGATAGTTTTCACTTTCAGAACAAAGTGAAAGCTCCCAAAGGAATGTTTATACTTAAAGTTTACATCTGCTGGAAAATGAAAAGTATCTTTCAGAGTTAAGCATCTGTAAATATTTAAGACAGGATGAAACCACAAATACTACTTCTACTAATCTCTGTTAAGTTCGAGTAGAAGCCAAAAGGAACCAGCAAAATCCCGGGGAACACTTTGATGTTTAACTGTTAACTCTTGCAACTAAGAGCCGATGCAGCCAAATAAATAAATATTTAAAAAGTTAGCTCAAATCATGCCTAATAACTCATTATAACAGAGAGTTGGGGGAAATGCATAAATTGTCCCCACAAATACACAATCAACTCCGCACATGAGAAAATGGATCACGCAGAGGATGCCGAAGAGTCACTTTTCCTCTCTGATAAACTTTGATAGTAACGCAATCACATAAAGGCCAGGCTACACAATAAATAAAGTCAGTCTTTCTGCCCGAATTTTCATGATTTAGCCACCCCCACCCCTACATACCTGCATCATAGCTTTACGCATTACTCTGGTTTTCTATGACTACGGACCAGACACCATGTTAGATGTTTCATTCACATCACGGTATTTAATCTCAACAGCCCATAAATGTAGCAATTGTTTGCTCTATTACAAGATGGTGGAAACTGAGGTCCCAAGGGGTTACGCGTATGCTGTACACTGCTTTTCCTTCAAATGCCAAAGAACATTAAGACAGTCCTTGATTATAGTCATTCATTCATTCATTCATTCAGAGACTCACTCTATTTCTAACATATCCTACTCTAAGGAAAGCATCCTCTAAACCCAGCCCACTTCCCTTTCCTTATTCAGTTTTCAGTGAAGATGGGAACTCAGAGAAATGATTAGTTCAGTTGCATCTTTGCCTCCATTATCTGATTACCCCTCTATCTTGCCTTTTCCAGGATAAACTATAAAATTTCCTTTCTGCTTCTCTTTGGAACCATTTCTCAAAAGATATCTTCTAAGAGCAGAATTGCAAACAAGAATGAGTAGTTTGGGAGGGAAGAATGAAACAAAAAGATTACCACAGCATTTTTCCATTAGCACCATGACATTTCTAATAATCTACACAGAAGGATTTTTTTTCTAGCATCCTCCTAAGTGCCTCTTGAAAACCTCTGTGACATACACGATAGCTACTGACTAATTTGTTCTGGCAGAAAAATGAGTTCCGTATTACTGAAAATATGTTTCCTATCACCAGATCTTATTCAGGTCATTGAGTGGCTTTTCACTGGTAGAAGGGAGTAGAATTTACCTTTAATGAAACACTATTGAGAAGAGAGAGAAAAATAACATTTTGACCCACTCCAACATTAGCAAAATGCAAATCACAGTCAATTTTCTAGGAGGCGATATTTCAACAGTTTGCATTTCTGTGGTTGTGCATCAGTCGGAAGTTTTTTAAAGTAAGGTGAACGAAGGGTGCATGAAACAGACTGTGAATAAACAACTGTGAAAAACTAAGCGGCTTTCAGCTTAGTGACTGAGATAATGCCATTTCCCTAGAGAAGTTCTAAATATAGAGGAATAGTGGATAGCAGTTTACCACAAGCTATGTAGCTGCCTCAACCAGCAGGGGCTGGGCATTGACTGGGGTAGGATTGTAGAGTTCCCACAGCAATTTCAGAGATTGATTAAGGATGTACTAGCGACAGGTTCCAATGTGTGTGGCAGGGGAGGGGGAGGGGTGTCACATCTCATTCTTTTTTTTTTTTTCTTCCTGTGCAGAGGTATGGGTAGCTGCAATGTAAACTGCAGATGTGGATCATTAGGATGTTAAGTGGAAGAAAAGAGAGCTCTTCATTATTCTTCTTTTGGAAATAAAGAGGGATAAAATTCAGCAATCATTTCCCTACAATTTGTCAGCACAGCTAGGTTACTGACTTCCTTTCCAAAAGTGAGATTACTTCCTGCTGACACCAAGAGGGAGCAGAATGGACAAATGCATGAAAAAGAAAATTAAGCTCAAAGGGTAGCTTTTGTTTTGATGTTTGCTAGACATTTTTTCTTGCGTTAAAATTAGATGTATTGGTGACTGGCAGCCACAGGATTTTAACGCTGAGAATGCAGGGCAGCGTTCTCTACACAGATCCCCAAATGCATAAAACAAGTGTCAGTTTTGATAAAGAATTACGACTTCTTGGACTTTGTCTTTAGCTATGCAGAACCGAAAAATCTCAACATTTAGCATAATGCCATAGATAAACTGTGCCAGAGAGTAGTAGTCACTTCTATACTAATAAAAAGCTCCCTGGTCAACATCACACCAATAAATGCATATTTAATTAGAGTTTACAGACAAAGAAAAAATTCAGAGGTTCTCTCATAGACGACCTTTATAAGAGATGTCTTACTCTCAGATGCCTCAGGGCAAAATCTCAACCCAAATGAAATAAAACGAGATGTGGCTGGTTATTTAACAAGATCACTGTCATTATACAGAATTTATCTTTTTTTTTTCAGAGTTAGAGCTTTATACATATTTTGGAGGTGGTCTGGTGATACAGTGGCTTAGATTTACAATTTTCTAATTAAAATCATATCAATTTTAGAGAAGTAAAAAGCTTAAAGCTTAATCCATTGCATTTAATCATTGAGATTTGTTTTGACATTTTTAGAAACGGAACCTAATACAGAGATGTGATTACTTCGCAACAGATTTGCAAGGAAGGTGACATGCCACGTGAGAATTTACAAATAGAGGGAAAATGGACTAGTCTGGTAGGGGAAGGGAAGACAAAAGAGATCGTGATGTCAAAAAATTCAAAGTACATGCATGATTTTCAAAGCGCCTCTCTCTGAAGTCTAGGATAACCTTGTATCTAAACTTTCTTCCATTTTATCATGCTTCACTGCTCTACCCCTGGCCCTCTTTACATCTGAGAGGAAAAAACAAGGTTGAATGTAAAAGTAAGTCTGCTAAACCAATAGCCAAAGGGTCAATGCTTGATCCACTCTGTAGGGGTATGTGGCTTCCAATGGACCTGTCAGCTCATGGCTTATTGCCCAGCGCTCAGACCCTGACAGGATGCCCTAATACTGTTTCAACACAAACAGAGGGTATTTAAGAAGTGTCCTCTCCAGCTGTTCTGTACCCTATAAGAAATCCACCACAAAGATGAGATTTGTCAACTGGCCCCCTCCAGCCAGCCTAACTTCCTGGTCCCAGATGAGGGAGGACTGTCCACTGGTGACCTTGCTAAAGGGACAGGATTTAGAAACAGGGAAGCAGAGCAGGTGATGTGAATAATCCAATTATTTATTTTAAGCTCCAGAATGGAGGCCACTAGACATAGATGTAAAAAGGATGGGTGTTTTAGTATCAGATAGGCCTCAATTTGAATCTTGATTCTGACACTTAGTAGCTCTTTGACCTTGGACCAATTGTTGAACATCTCTGTTCTTCAGTTACTTCTGTTATGGAATGGAGGCTGTGATACCTACCTTTTAGGGTTAGGGTGAGGTCTAAATGAGATAATGTGTGTGAAACACTTAGCATGGCTTTTGGCTAATAGTAAGGGCTTAATAGCTTTTGTTTTTTTAGGGCTCAGTGCCTTTTTTGTTTTTAGAGTTCAATACCTTTTTCTCAAGGACCAGAGGGTCCTTGTCTTCCCCTCTAACTTTGAAAAGAGATTTATTTTTTTGGTAATTGCTTTTTTTATTTAGGCCGTTAAAATGTATTTGTTTTCTCTGAAATGGTGTCAACCAAGTTTAGACGATAATAAGAGTACTTTATATATTGGTCAGATGTGTACTGTTTTGTCACACCTGGAGTGTAAGAAATGTCCTATCTTTTTATATTGTTGAAAAAGAATCCAGTTTGAGCTCACCCTTGCTGAATTTGGAGAGAAGTCTAAAAACGAATGGTTTAAAGGGATATGGAGAAGGGATGGGGAATCTCCCTTCTCCCTTTTCTCATTTAGATCCTAGAACATGCTGGTAGCTATTCCTTATATATATAAGGGAAGGGGCCTGATCTTTGGAATTCACAATCTTTCTGGTCCTACTGCTCTGTCACTTACTCCGTGCAGCTCTGACTGCTGCTCCTTATCTGTCGGCACCCTGCCCTAGGTAGATTACAGACATGCCCCCATGGCAGCCCTCACCACAGAACACAGTCGCGTTCTCAGAGGCTCCCAGCACTACTTGCTGGGTTGAGCCCCTACTGGCACCCATGCTGCCAGATCACATGGCTACAGAGGTTCTGAAACCGTGAGACCCACTACCTTGGTATAATAGTCAGAATAAACCAGGTTATGATAGTCCCAAATATTAGTAACCCGACTCACCAAAGGCTCATTTCTTTCCAAGCCTAAAGTACGAATGGAGCCCCAAGTACCATATGTCTAAGTATTTAAAAGTTATAAACCAAGGTAACAAACAAAATATGTTCTACCCTCTTGTACGGCTGTTAGCATAACCAATACCATCTTGGGCCTGTTCAGTTCTTCCTGTCCTTCCACTGAACCTACCTAGGACTGTACTGTGTAGTAAATCTCTTCTCTATTGTCAAAGGCTTTATAGTTAATAGATATTGCTTAATGTTCATTAGTTCTGGGTGGCCTCTATGCTCTGTTAGTCTCCAAACAATGACACTGACGCATTTCTGGCACCCACAAGACTAGTTACCCATCAGAAGTCAGATACGATTGCGACTTAGGAATACCCTCCTTGTCTCTGAGCACATACCCCCATATCCTAGTTTAACTATAAAAACGTCCCAAAGGCCCCTCAGCAGAGCAGAGAATTACAGTACAAACAGGGGTATCGCCATTTACCCAATTCCACTCTATATGTAATTTATCCTATAATAAACTGATCCATTGATTATATGCAACTGCCTACCTCATTTTTCAGTCTCAAGATACCTTCTTAGTTCAGTGGTGGGCACTCTTCATTCTCTCCGTCTTTGGACACTTCTTACCTTGAAAAATATGCCTTTATAACCACCTGGAAAATGAGATTTGAATTTAGAATTCCGCAACTCCTTCCCTCATGCTCTATGTTAGAACATGGTAGTATAGGGCAGGATAGCCTTTTAGCCTGTCCTGCTCCTTGACACCCTATCCTATACATACAAGATCTGTAAGTATGCTCCTTGGACACCCCCCAAGGGGAGCCAGAATCCAAAAAAGATTAGCATGCAGGCTCTGGAATCAGACTTGTAGACATTTGGGCAAGGAATTCTGAGGGCCGTGTTATCCAAACCATGGAGGCGAATCTGCAAATATGGAATCCACAAAGAACGAATAGTGACTGTGTTTTGTTTTGTTTGCTTGTTTTTGTCAAGAATTTCCTGAGAGAAATGAAAACTGGGTACACAGAAAGAGGAAAAGTGGGGTTACTAACTCTCCTGACCATTCCGGTTGCAAAGAAGCCCAGATTTTGAAGAATCTAGTGTTGAGTTCTTCTGAGAAGAGGAAGGGATCATTCCTTTTCTATTCTTTTTGCTGACAGATCTCTGTGTGGGGTGGAAGAGGACCAGTTAAGCACTGCCAGTTTATATCACATTGGTGATCACTGTGCCACCCACGACATGCCCTGCACAATTAGCCCAGTGCATTCTTCTTATTCCTCAGCTCACTTAGTCATCCATCACCACTCTCTGGGGTGAGGATGGTAGTAAAGGTGGATGGAGTAGATGAGTTGTTACAACATCCACTTTCAGATGAGGAAACCAGAGTTGAGAGACAGGCTGTAGCCAGTGACAGAGACTAGAGAAGGAAGAGACCTTGGAACTGGTCTTCTAGCGCATCCTCTCTTCCCAACTGTTGTGTGCTCCGAGAGTACAGCCATCTTAAATTCAAGGGAGAATCTTTTAAACCCAGAGAAGTCAACCAAGCAGGAGGTTCTGAGCAGTTTAGCCTGAACCACCTTATATAAAAAACAACATGGGCTTCCCTGGTGGCACAGTGGTTAAGAGTCCGCCTGCCGATGCAGGGGACACGGGTTCGTGCCCCGGTCCGGGAAGATCCCACATGCCGCGGAGCGGCTGGGCCCGTGAGCCATGGCCGCTGAGCCTGTGCGTCCGGAGCCTGCGCTCCACAACGGGAGAGGCCACGGCAGTGAGAGGCCCGCATACCGCAAAAAAAAAAACAAAACAAACAAAAAAACCATGACGTTTCATGTCATTGACTGAGCATTCCTGCCGAGGACCACCCTTCACCTATTTCATTTGTATCCCTTTATTTGGTAATATTACTTAGTTCTTGAAGTTCTTGGAAGCCCTCAAGAGGTTACAGAACCAGAAAAATAGAGAATCCCTTTTCTAGGCCAACTCTTCTTTGAATCATGCAATTAATCACAGGCACAATATTTTGTTAGTAAGGAGAGCCCCTGGACTAACCACTACTGGCATCAGAGGAAAATAAAATAAAACCTGAATAAAACAAAAAGAGGAGACATCACATGCCATTTCACCAATTTGGTTCCTTTGATCTCTGTTTATCATTTGTAAATTTTTTGCCTTCAACAAATGAATAACTTGCTTGCAATGGGCCAGGCATTGTTATATCAGCTATACGTGCAAGTTAGTAAATCCTCAGATCAGCCCTGTAGGGCTGTCCTCTCTCCATATATGAGAAACTGAAGGCTTAGAGAGGTTAATTAACACAGCAAAGGTCACACCGCTAATGAGCTGGGATTCAAATCCCCATCAGTCTTCTCCATGAGCCATGCTGTGCCCTTAATCAGATACTCTAGTGAGCGTACTGGCAGGTTCATCATCACATCAATATATACCTTGCAGGGCTGGCGTGCAAATTAAAGAGATGATATATATGAAAAGTGTTTGGCAAACCACGAGGCCCTGCAAAGCTTCACTGTGATTATTTGTCAAGGCTTTACACAGAGGCAGCTCTGCTGTCCTTAGTGACCAAGTCTATACTAATCCCACAATTCATCCTTAATCCACCAAAGTCTTGTTTGCCTGGCTTTCTCTATAACCAAAGGGAAACTGAAAATATGCCTTCTGTAAGGAAGGCTTAACACCTGCTGCCAAAGGGTGCTGGATCATCAGAGGACACTAGATTCACTTACAAAAGATGTAGATTAATTTGGACATTACTTCCCTACATAAACCAGGCACAAGAAGGCAAGCAACCCAGGGAAGGATAATCGTGCTGAGATTGGAAGCACTTATTATAAATAATTACCATGTAATTATCCACAACTTCCCTGAGGCTGTAGCCTGTGGCTGGTCTTAGGAGGTGGCCCTTCCTAACTAAGTGTAAGGAGACTGAAGCACTTCCATAAATTTATCAGGGCACGTTTCTGCGCCTTACAGCTGGGTCAGCACCACCTGGGCCTACTTCTCAAAGCTGATGGCCAAGGGGCAGAAGAGCTGTGGGGTCTCAGCCACTGGATCCACTCTCCTCTCCTCTCCTCTCCTCATAGCACAATGACTTTTTTTTTGCAAATGTGTGAATGCGACACATCTGACTTCTTTTCTGAAGCAACCGGCTTATAGAGCAAGTTAATACAATGGGCAGGCCGTGACATTCCTCTTTCTGATGTGCCTCCCAGCTGTGTTCTCAAGCCATGAGGCGCTGTTGAAGATACTAACAACACTTAAAAGGAGCAATGGCAGAGGCCATGACAAGTGTAGGGAGAGACAAAGACACTTCCAACAGCGGCATGGCTGTCTACAAGGTTAATCAATTCCCTTGGTTTTCATTCCAGGTCCACATTATCTTGGCGGCAGCAGCTACAAACGTGAAAGCCAAGACGACTGAAATTGTATTTACCTGCTTGAGACATGGAAACGAGCTATTCTCTGTGTCTTCTTAGACAGGATGTAAGACATACTGCAAAGCTCCGGCGGTAGGTCAGTGAGGGACACACTTTTCTGTGGTGTCCAGATACCATGGAAGACACTGGGGGAGAGGACACAATTTAGCACCTTTGGTGAGACAGCTGAAAAGCATGACAGTCACAGGACTGAAATCTCACAGATTGTCATGCTCATCATTACTATTGCTATAGCTATGGTTCATTGGGCCCATTCTATATGACAAGTACTTGACGGACACACTCTCATTTCACCCACTTAATAACACTGTGAGGTAGCTAACATTATTTTTACCATGTACGGTTGAAAAAGCTGAGATTAAGGAACTTGCTGAGGTCACCAGATGGCAGGTCCTAGATCTAAACCTGGGTCCAACTCATGCTGTGAACCACCAGGGCTTAACAAACTAGAACCTTCCCAGGATATGCAGGTGCAGAGAGCACAAGGGCTTAGGGGACCCTGAAGTCATCTGGACTGATCAACTGGCCAATTTAAAGGTGTTCTCAGAAAAGCCAATCAGAGAAGACGGCTTAACCAATCTTTTTACACAGCCATTCTTTTGTCCACCTTTGAGAACTCTTGATACAGAAATAGGCTAAAAATACTATTTCCAGCCGTTTGATCCTCCTCTGCAAGTCATATATTTTGATTTTTCAGCTGTTAGGTTGATTACAATTATGGTCACTTGGAGAGAAATGTAAAGAAATACTCTCTAAAGTATTAGTAATATTTGACCAGCTATGCCAAAATATGCCAGTGAATAGTGTAGAAAAGGAATACGTTTGTCTCTAAGGAAAGGAACGCACCAAAATCATCTCTCCCACGCTGCTGCCAATTATACCTGCACAGTCTGGATGCAAGCACACCCTACCGATGATCTCCTCCACTGCAGTGTAGTTTCCAAACAGAATTTGCTCATGGGTTCACTAGATGTGTCATTTCAGAAGCCACAGTTCACTGGAGAATGGGTGTGAATAAAGACAGGGAAATGATTATTTCATGAAAATGTACGGGTTCATCCTTTTTGCCCATCCCATGGTTAGCTGTCCCCAAATCCTCTCAATGCACCTAAATATCTTTCAAAGTTGTACCCTTTCCATAGGGAATGTAGTGGGTTGAATAGTGTCCCCTCAAAATTCATATCCACCCAAAACCTCAGAATGTGACCTTATTTGGAAAGAGGGTCTTTGCAGATGGAACTAGTTAAGATGAAGTCATACTGGGTTAGGATGGGCCCTAAATCCCATGACTGGCATCCTTATAAGAAGAGGAGAAGACATGAAGAGACACACAGAGAAAAAGCCACGTAAACATGGAGGCAGAGATTGGAGTGATGCAGCTACAGGGCAAGGAATGCCGGGGATTTCTGGGAGCTGGAAGAGACAAGGAAGGATCCTCCCCCAGAGCTTCAGGAGAGAGAGCAGTCCTGCCAACACCTTCATTTCAGACTTCTCCGGAACTGTGAGAGAATCAATTTCTGTTGCTTTAAGGCATCCAGTTTGTGGTCATTTGTTACAGCAATTCTAGGAAACTAATATAGGAACTACCACATACAATTTGGCCCAAGCCCTCATCACCTTTTGCAGGGATTCATTTCAGTGAATTAATAGCAAGAAAAAATTGGAAGCAATTGAAATGACCAAATGATGGAAAATGGTGGAATATATTATGGTATGTTCATATAGCTGAACAGTATGCAACCATTAACATCATGTTTTTGAATTAACTATGTGGGAAAATAACTGGGATATAATATGCTACCTGTTAAAGAAGATAAATAACGCTGTATAATATAATTTCAGTTTTGTTTTAAACACGTTTGTATAGAGAAAAGATTAGAAAAAAATGTATCATTTGCTTATCTCTTAGGAGTCACAACAGGATTTTTATCTGATCTTTTTATATATCCTCACATTTCAATAATGATAATGTATTATGCTCATAATAAAAAATAAGCAATATAGCTTACTTGAAAAATTCAGAAGACTTCCAGTTCAGTGGTTTTCAAGCTATTTTGACCTCATCTCCTAGTAACAAATATGGTTTGCATTATGACTATAGTAGACTGAGTAATGCCACTCCCTCCAAAGATGTCTATACCCTAATCTCCAGAAGCTGTGAATGTCACTGTTGGGAAAAGAAAAAAGTTCATTCTACCCTTTCTAGGTTCTTCTGGCTGGTGAGAATTAAACTGACATAAGACACTTTAACAGGAAAAAATCAAATTTAATTATGTATGTACAGGGGCCCCATAAGAAAAATGAGGGCCGTGGACAAGTTAGTAATTGAGGCTTATATGCCATCTGAGAGAAGGAGAAGAGGGTAGGGGTTTGGGAACCTCAAAGGGGAGAAAGGAAATTCATATGGAGATGGAAAAACAAATGTTTGGTAAACAAACGTTTGCTATGCCATGCAAAGGCAATGGGACCCAGAGAAAACTTTGGTCTTAAGGCCCTGCTGAGTCCCCCTACCACACCTATAACCCATATTCTTTGTAGATATCTCTGGTGATGGTGCTCTTCCGGGACCAGTCTTAGGCAGCTTAAGGGAGAGGTTAAAAAAAAAAAAAGACTTCCTGAGTCTTTTGTTTCTTAAAGACAATCAACCTAAAATAATCCTCATGCCAAAGAGTAACATTTTAGGGTGGCAAATTTTGCTTCCCTACAGTTATGCCTTTGAAACTTCCCCAAGAAGTTTCACAGTCCAAAAGTTGAGTTGGTAGATTGTTCCATCTCACTGAACCAGATTCTTAGCCCTGACAATAGGTCACTTTGGCTAAACTCATTTCAGGAGGCGGTGATGCAGGTGAGCTCCCAGAGTTAGGACTACGGTGCAAGCAATCAGGTGTTTAATAAGAGGCACTTCCATGGAAACAAAGTAGAATAACGGCTAGTGATTGGAGCAAAACATAATCCCAGCTTCTGAGTTCTGAGGGTAGCCAGTAAATATTTCTAGATGTCTGGCTTAAAGAGTTTTCAGATAGAGTGAAGGCAGGTAGTGGCAAACTGACAAATTTTCCTAGTTTGCAGTTTGAATGTCTCTTGTGATATTTCTGAGTGGCTTATATGGCAACAGATATGAAGACTATATATGAGCTATCATGGTGATTTCTCTGAAGTTTATATCAGGTTGTCCAATTTTAGCTTGCATGGCTTCAGAAAAAGGACAGTTTTAGTTCTTAATGATTTCAAGTCAAAAGGGTGGGAGAGAAAATTAGAAATGTTAGCTTGGAGAGTTGTAGCCAAATATTGGAGGAAACTGGAAGAATTCAGGATCCAATCCAGTTTATAGGTAGAAAACAAACCTCAAAGACAAGGGACAGTATTAGAATCTATAGCCACAAGTATATTAATAAAACATAATTTTTCTCTCTAAAATCATCCTAATTTTTACCAAAGGTAGACAACTTAGGACTAATTTGTTTGCAAAACAAGTTTAGTTTCAAAAAACTTGGCCTGTTTATGTAAGTATAGCAAGAATAGCAATTGACCATGTAACTCTTTTAATCTGCTTTGCTGGAACTTTTCATAAGAAATTTCAGATTGGACTTTTAAATGCCTCTTCAGGCCAGGAAGCCAAGCTAAGGATTTGCCATCAGACTCACATGCAATACCTACACATTTCAGTGAATTCTTCTCTTCTCAAGGTCCCCAAAATACCTTGAGGTTCCTGTACCTTCCAGGAAGTGACCATCCTTACACACCTGGTAAGGCTGCCAGGAACCCTGTAAGTGAAGTACCTAGGAGGAATATGCCATGGAGTTGGGGGTTATGTGTTGTTTTACAGAGTACCTCATTACATGGAAATTTTCTTGAGGTTGGCAGGTGATCTAGTGTTGATCTAACCCATTCCGTGACCAACTTATCCTCTCATGGGTGCCTTTTTGAGGTGGCAAGCACCCTAATGGCTCTTAAATCCTCGATCCATGTCAACCAATTTTGTGGCTTTGGCTTCCAAGATGTCCCTTAGCAATAGCTTTTACCTCATGTGCCTAGAAATCCACAGCAAAGTTTGTCTAAACAGATGCCAGTCTGCTGAGAACTGTGAACTCGCTAGTCTTTGAGGCTCAAACTGCAGGTTCTAGGGCCCTATACAGCCTGTGCCTCTGTAATTATCCTGTGGTTTTTCCTCCTTATGACAAACATAAAAGACAAGGACAAAGAAAAAACAGTGACTGTCTCTGGGAGGAAATGGATCATTAAAGCCATTTGGTAAATACCAAAGTGATCAGAGTCACTAAGTCCAAGGTACTGCAGTTCCACAGATATTTTCTCCTACTAATCTATATTTAGAAAGAGAGAGTGAAAACATTCACATCACTTCTGCTCTACCAAATCCCACAGACAGAGATTCTGGAAGGCTGATATAACAGGAAATCTTACCTTCTGCCAGCTTTTATCAGATGTCCCAGGGTCTCTTTATCTGCAGTGGTCTTCTGGAAAGCAGTTTTTCCAGCCAGTGAAGGATCCTGCTGGATACATCACCTATTTTAAAAAAAAAAATTTCCTCATACTTTTTCTAGGTTCTTCTAGCCTGTCTAAAAATTAAATTGACCTGAGACAGATGAACAGGAGAAAATCAAATTTAATTACATACTTACAAGGGCCCCATGAGAAAAATGAGACACAAGAGACACACTTTGGGGTGGCAAGTTTTGCTTCCCTACACCCTGGATTATCTGTTGGGCCCACTGTGATCATGAGGATCCTTATGAGAGAGAGATAGAAGGATCAGAATGACTAGTAGGAGACGTGAGGATGGAAGCAACGCTTAGAGTGACGCAAGTACAGGGCCAGGAGACAAAGAATGGGGGCAGCTTCTAGAAGATGAAAAAGGCAAAGAATCATATTCTCCCCGAATCCTCCAGAAGGAATGCAGCCCTGCTGAAACCTTGATTTTAGACTTCCAACTTCAGAACTATAAGACAGTAAGTTTGAGTTGTTTTCAGCCACAAAACTGTGGTAATTCGTTACAGTACCAACAGGAAACTAATGCCATGACACATGTGTACACACATTGAAACAGTTTCATAACACATGATATACTCTGATGTTTTCTTTCCCATCTTCATGAATTTCATTATGTTCCCTCAAAAAGATATGTTGAATTCCTCAACCCCCGCCTCCCCGGTACCTCAGAATGCAGCCTTATTTGGAAAAAAGGGTCTTCACAGAGGTAATAAGTTAAATGAGGTCATTAGGCTGGCCCTAATCCAATATGACTGGTGTTCTTATAAAAAAGGGGAGCATCCTATGAAGACCAAGGCAGAGATTAGAATTATGATGCCATAAGCCAAGGAGTGCCTGGGGCTACCAGAAGCTGGAAAAGGCAAGGAAGAATCCTCCTACTACAGTGGGAATGCGGCCCTGCAGACACCTTTATTTCAGACTTGTAGGCTGCAGAACTGCGAGACAATAAATTTCTACCGTTTATAGCCACCCAGTTTTGGGTACTTTGTTATAGCAGTCCTGGCAAACACATGCTCTTCTGTTCTGTTCTATTCTATCCTATTTCATTAAGAAAACTGATTTTCCAGTCTACTAATTCTGAATGTCATCAGGCTTCATTCAAGCTTTTCCCACACCAATTTTTAACTTCCATTTAGCCAACCTCTGATCCATCCCAAATGCATCCAGTAGCTCCAAACAGTCAATCATTCCCAGAACATAGCATCAATTCACAGACGGCATGCTATGTGCTTGTGCTATACCCTTTGCCCTCAATGTCTATTCATTATTATTATTTTTTTTTTTGTGGTACGTGGGCCTCTCACTGTTGTGGCCTCTCCCGTTTCGGAGCACAGGCTCTGGACGCACAGTCTCAGCGGCCACGGCTCACGGGCCCAGCAGCTCCGCGGCATGTGGGATCCTCCTGGACCGGGAAACGAACCCGTGTCCCCTGCATCGGCACGCGGACTCTCAACCACTGTGCCACCAGGGAAGCCCAATGTCTCTTCATTTTTAATGCCCAGCTTGATGTCACCTCCTCTGAGGGGTTTTCCCTGGCTCCTATGTAGAGTCAGTTGGTTCTCTGTTCCTACAGCGATTTCAATAGGCCTCAATGATAGTACTTAGCATTTAAGTGTCAATTAAAGGATCAATTTAAGTGCCTCCCTCCACCTGCCCCCCCAGCTAAACTCCAAGTTTCTTAAAGACTGGTAAACAACAAGGGTCTGCTGTATAGCACAGGGAACTATATTCAATATCCTGAGATAAACCATAATGGAAAAGAATATTAAAAAGAATATATATATATGTATAACTGAATCACTTTGCTGTACAGCAGAAATTAACACAGCATTGTTCCTCAGCTATACTTCAGTAAAGTATACTGGGACTGGAGCTTACTGGGAAAAAGGGAAGTGGCTGCAGACCAGGGGCTGGAGACCAGCTCTCCCTGCATCACCACATCTAGGTGCAGATCATCAAGGAGTTTGTATCTGGCCTTGCAGGTCATTACAAAGGTATGTTTGTCAAGGTAGGAAGGTTGCACCTATTTTATTTAATAGTTTGTTAAGGGTGGTCTGATTTTGGTCTTAAAGGAAAATTTTTTCCCACCAATAAATTTTTCTCCATAAAAAGGTAAAGTGTGTAGAATGTACTTCCTTGCATAGTGTATGATGGCCGATAGTAATGGCTGCAGCCACCCAGCACATACTCTGGGCCAGATGACTTCCATTTAGTGTCCACCACAACCCAATAAAGTAAGTATTTATGAGAAAACTGAGCCTCAGTGACATTAAGCAACTTGTTCCAGATCCGAAAGTTAATGCTACAGTTAGCCTTAGTGGCATAACAAACTCCCCAAAACTGAAGTGGCTTAAAACAGTGATTTTTTTCCCCCTGATTGGTGGGCTGCCCAGGCTGTTCCACTGCTGGTTTCACCTGGGCTAGCTCATGCAGCTGCGCTCTGCTGCAGGGTGGGCTGAGCTGGAAGGTCCCAATGGCTTCTCTCACCAGTCTCCCAGTTGGTGCTCCTGTCTCTGGGATGCCTCGGTTCCCCTGCACATGACCTCTCACTCTTCAGGAGCCACACCTGCTTCTTGTCATGGTGGTCCCAAGGCAGCTGTCTCAGAGCAGAAGCTGCAAGGCCTTTTGATTCCTGGGATAGAACTGGCACTTGCTCACATTCTAATGGTCAAAACATGACACAAAGCCAGTCCTGATTCAAGGGGAGGGAAGAGAGACTTCACCTGTTGATGGGACGAACGGCCAAGTCACCCTGCAAAGGAGCATGGTGACGTTGTTTTGGCCAGCTTTAAAAACAATGGATCAGAGCTAGTAGCTAAATAGCAGAGCCAGGATGCAAAGCCAAGTGGCCTGGCTGGGATGCTCTAATAACTGTGCCTTTTCTGAACCACGGGACCTGTTGGGGACTTAGTCATGGGAATGATGACACTCCTGTATTTTGTCTTATCCCCTTGCTCTTGCAATCTCCTTACCTATTTAGTCTTAAAAAACAAAATTCAATCAAGTAAATTTGAAGATTTAATTGGCTTTGTTAAGTCGTGAACTGGGTAGAATCCCATCTGAATCTCATCCAGCAAATAGAAAGGAGTCCCAAAAAGCTGCAGAAAAGGAAAAGCTTTTAAAGGCGGGAGTGGGGGTGGGATAGGAAGTCATAAATGAAAAAAAAATGCATTATTTTAGGCTATTTCAGGCAACTTCGACTTCTTTTGGAGGACAAAGGGTCCATCAGGTGAATTACCTCACTGGTGCTGACCAGGAAATTTCAGACTGCTGGTTAAGATTATGTTAATAGGGAAGGTTGGAATTGCAATCAGGTTAGGTATCAGGTCTTGGTTTGGTGACAGGGGCTTAGCACAAGAGACCCCATTTTGGGTCTGTTGTTTCTTTTTTTTTAAAACAAGTCTCTGTCTTCCTCCAGTGTCTGGCTTAGTGGCCAGCACCTGGTGGTGGTTAATACTACCTACTCAGGTAGGTCACTTACAAGAGATGACCCTGAATGGGCTCCTTAATCTCTCTAAGTCCCAGTTTCCCGCCTGCAAAGTGAGGATAGTTATAGCCCAGAACACATCGGGTTGCTCTAATATTCCGATGCAGTAAGGCAGAGAACGCACTGGACACAGTACTGGCTCTCAGTGTGTCCCCAGTGTTAGCCCCATTACCATGTGTAAGAACTATCCAGGAATGCATGTGGGCCTTTTAAACGGGGGGAGTAAAACCCCACTCTGCTTCCAGATGCAAACACCAGGCTTGCAAGCACGGGCGTGAGGACATTATTTCAAAATACGGTGGCAATTCTAAGATAGCAGCTTCAAAAAAGCACGTGAGGGCTTCCCTGGTGGCGCAGTGGTTGAGAGGCCGCCTGCCGATGCAGGGGACGCGGGTTCATGCCCCGGTCCGGGAAGATCCCACATGCCGCAGAGCGGCTGGGCCCGTGAGCCATGGCCGCTGAGCCTGCGCGTCCGGAGCCTGTTGCTCCGCAACGGGAGAGGCCGCAACAGTGAGAGGCCCGCGTACCGCAAAAAAACAAAACAAAAAAAAAGCAGGTGAGAAAGTCAAAAGGAACACAAAGGAACAAACAAACCAAATGGAGCTGCACCGTGGTCAGTCTTTTCTCTGTTCATTTTTAAGATTTCACTCTGCGACTGCTGGCTTCTTCCACGACGGAAAGCGCTGACCGGACGCGGCCAGGTCGCGGGGAGAGACAGGTGGGTACTTACCTTTGGCTCCGTAGGTCTAGGTCACGTGGGTCTCCTCCTCCTGAGAGAAGCACTCAAAAACTCGCGGGCTGCAGGGCACGCGTGACTGCGAGGGGCGACGAGGGGAGACCGCCTCACTCTTTCCGGACTCGGGAACCCGGTGGGACCGGGTCTCCGCGCACCGCGAGGCAGGGAGGAGCGCCGTGTGCCCTGCGTAAGTGCGCGGCTCCGCGGGGATTTCTGGTCCCCGGACGCACGGAGCGTAAGGAGGGCGGTCTCAGAAGCCTTCAGCACCGTAGAGAAAGCAAGCCTGGTGAGGTGAGATTGGGGTCAGGTGGTTTGGGCCGGCTAGTAGTTTCCAAATCGGAGTCCTGGGGGTGCTTGGTATTCTGCTCTGTGTGCGCCCAGCCCGGAGCGTGCTCCCGAAGGCTTCTGGCACAATCTGAGGAGGTCGACCCCGGGCTTGCAGGCCAGGCGCCCCTCCAGGGAAGCGCGAAGCTGTGTGGTCCACCATGACTCTCAGTGCGAGGGGTGGGCGTCGGACACGACCTCCTTCTCCTTCACCGAGTCTCTTTGGGGTGTTTTATTTCGTGGGTGCTGTGGAGGAAAGTGGAAAATGCGTTTAATTAGTGCGTGTCCCACAAAAGGAGACTTGGCTTGAGTGAAGGAAGGCACACGAAAAGGCTGTTTTTCCCGGAATGTAGGATTAGGAGAAAACCAGGGACACGGCACAGGTGGAAGCAGCTTTCTGCCAAGTGGATTAGGTCCTTGCAGGGGAATTCATAGGAGCCAGAGGGACACGTAGAGATGTGTAAATGGAAACATCCAGTGTCTTTCAGGTCAGCTTGGTGTCCTGAAAAAAAGCTGCTTTGGCATATGAATGGATTTGAATCCTAGCCCTGCCTTTGGCGAGTTGGTGACCTTGAACAAATTATTTAAGCTTACTAAGCTTCAGTCTCCCCATTTGAAAGATACTTGTACAACTGCTTTTTACTTTTTTTGGTGAGGGATGAGGAAGAACAGAGATGTAAGGAGAAAAATAAAATCCAAGGAGCGTTTTAGTAACTTGAAAAATAACTTTTAAGAAAGCTGTTCAAAATAGGAATTGGAATGCTTTTGGAAAAGTAGATTGCACTGGCTTTGCTGGCATATGAAAGTCTGAAAAGTTGTCAAAACCCCTTAGCTGATTGGGCTTTCTAGAATTGTACTGCAGGCTAATCTAAGTGCAGTGGAAACCCTTTATAATGTGATGCAAGTGTTCTTAGCAAGAAGCTGTTTTATTCTTCTTTTATAGGAGTCGGTTCTTTTGGAGGGACGTAATTGGCCCAACACTACATATGAATCCAGCTTGTAACCCAATTTACAGTGGGGTTCTATTAGACTGATTTTATAGCCCGAGAAATAAGTGGGCTTTGACTGACAGGCAGTTCAGATGACTTAGAAGAGTGTTTAGGAAGTCCACTGCCCTTGGGGGGAGAAAAAAAGTGCAAACAGCATAACTATTTTGTTAATGACTGTTTTTGTTTTGGAAAGTGTATGATTTGTTAGAAGAAAAATTGTGTTGAATATTACCCTGGTGTGCATGAAACTAAGACAGTAAGACAATAAGAGAGGAAGAGCTTAGTTACTGCCCCAGCTAACATCAGATACCCCTTTATCTTTTCCCAAATACCCAAGGTAAATAGGTAATGACCCATTCTTAATAGGAAGTATAGTTCATTTTAAAGAGCAAACATGATTATTTTTGTTTAACATTCCCAGCGGTTTAGAAGAAGAACTTAAGAAGGACAAGTTTCCCATAATTAGAAAGGTTCCTCTAGAATTTGTTCTAGAAGAACAAATCATTAATATCTATATTGATTCGGGAGAGGGGTAACCTGGACAGAGGGCTAAGAACTGTACTTGGTCAAAACAAGTGATGGAGTTTGAACTTTCATGCTATATAGTTGCAAGTTCAAAGCTTTAAGCAATAGACTCAGTTCACAGGACAGTGATCAGGTGCTTTCTTCATAAAACCTACGCTCCTGAGTGTAACTGAACCAAAACCAGAATATTGAGATTCCTCTCCCTTGAAGATATTGCAGGTACTGCCTTGGACGTGAAACCACATGCTTTTCTTTTACTGCTTTAACCTTAGAATCTGGGGAGCAAGATTGGGGTGGTGGTAATAAGTCTTGATGTCCTTAGATCCATTAGCCTGAAAAAGCAAATTCTTAGCATCACATCTTGCCAGTATCCTTAGGTCTTACCTCTTAACCTTCTCTTTGTGTTCTGATTCTAGTTAGTGGCTGTCTTTAAATTGCTAAGGTTGCTTACTGGCCAAAATATTTATTTAGGCATCCGGGGGCTAGCTCTTCCTCCTTTCCCTTTTGCGACTCCATATTCTGTTAACTCATCTTTCAGAGAGACCCCTTGACATATCTTCTTGTACCTGTATCTGGGGAGGATAACCCACCTCCCAAGAGATTCATTCTTTCATCCTAAATGGACTAATATTTTTACTGATGTTTGATTATGAAAATTTTCAAACATTCAGAAAAGTTGAAAGAATTTTACAGTGTACTGTATACTCCCACCTAAATTCTATTATCATTCAACTGATATTGATTTAGTGCCTACTATTTGCCTGGAGGTAAAGACATAGAAGGCAGAGTAAAGTTGGGGAACACAAAAGGGTTTGATTTGGCTGGAACATAGAGTTTATGAAGGGGTCGTATCACTTTGCTCTGGAAAGTTATGCCAGAGTCACATTGTGGAAGACATTGAATTTCATGGCAGGAAGTTTATACTTTATTCTGGTTGCAGTTGGGAACCACTGAAGGCATTTGAGGAGGGAAGTGTCTTGCGCTTTAGAAAGCTCACTTCGGCATCAGTGTTAGGCTGAATGGGTGTGGAGAGGACCTGAGGTCTGAGAGACGAGTTAGGAGGCTTTGCAAATGTCCCCAGGGCAAGTGAGGGTTGACTTATGAACCAAAAGGGAAAAAAAAAAAGAAGAGAGGTGGGATTTTGTGAATGACTTAACATGAGCCTTGGGTGTCATTAGGAATCAGGAAGTTAGAGGAGGGGGAAGTTCAGGGGGGATGTTGATGTTTTGTTATAAGACTCGATGGGTTTGAGGAACCAACTGGGTACCCATGCAAAGGAGCCTTCTGAGTGTGGGGAGCCCAACAGCAAGGTCAGGAACAAAATTCTGGACTAGCAGTTAGTGATCAAGGGATGGTTGAATGAGAATGTACAGAAGGAGAGAAAAAGGGCAGGACCTTGAGGAAAATCTGAATATATAGAGTTCTTGAAAGAGAAAAAAAAAATACGTGTTAATTGTCAGTTTGTATATTAATGATGGTTCTATCTACGGCGTTATTGAAGCCACAGTTCTCCTTGATAACTTATAACAAACTAAAAACTGTACCCATATGAATGGAGTGGAGTCTTTCCTACTCCCACTGTAGGAGGCACAGGGGGAGGGTGTGAAAAGAGGATGGAGAATAAGGTGGCAGAGGGCAGGAAAGAGGGAAACTGAAATATTTTTTATCTTGGACTTTTAGAGTACAGAGAGCTTTATCCATGTCAACCAAATATCAGGAAGCCAGGTCATTTAATGAATTTGTCTATCTTTTCAGAAGGCAGTGCCTACTTAATCTGGGAACCATAACAACCTATTGTGATGGTGGCCATATTTTCCGAATGAAACCTCAGGTGGGACACATTCTGAATGCATGGTCACCAAGCCTTTATCCAAATATTTAGCAACTAAAACTCCCCTCTCCCTTTTTATATTAATATTTTCATATATGCTTTATGTGTTGAATAAATATTCAGGTCTGTAAACCCATCTTATTATAATAACTCACTGACAAGGCAAAGGAAATTAGATTTAATTAGCATCTCTTCTGTGGTCAGGGACTGTTCTAAGGTCTCAGAAGGTGAGGGCAGGGACTGTCTTTCATCTCTCTGCTATACCTGGTATGAGTTTATATATGTACGATATCATTGTCACCATAACAATGAGTGGTAGTGTGGGTCCACTCAGTATACAAGTACTTTGTCTAGTGGTACAGAGTTTTTAAGTGACAGAGCCACATTTGAAGCTGTGTCTAAATTCTTTCTGCTCCTCCCATTGGACTGTATTACCTTCCCAAATACTTACTGACTGTGTGCCAGGCATTATATCTGGTGTTTGCACATGTGGGTTCCTTCATTTCATCCCTCTGGTTTAGTAGGTAATTCCAAGGAAAGCTCAAACCAAAATTGCTCAATTGGTTATTATTGGTGGGGTATCTACCCTCTTGCTCTATTTTATTTTCATTCAACTTCTTTTTTTAAAATTTATTTTATTGAAATATAGTTGGTTTACAGTGTTGTGTTAATTTCTGCTGTACAGCAAAGTGATTCAGTTATGCATCTATATATGCATTCTTTTTCATATTTTCCATTATGGCTTATCACAGGATATTGAATGTAGTTCCCTGTGCTCTACAGTTGGACCTTGTTGTTCATCCATTCTATATGTAATAGTTTGCATTTGCTAATCCCCCAATCCATCCCTCTCCCAACCCCCCTTACTCTTGGCAGCCACAAGTTTGTTCTCTATGTCTGTGTCACTCAACTTCTTTAACCCTGCAGGAAGAGTCACACCCTCTCAGAAATGCCACCCCCTAAGGCTGAGTTTAACAATCATTTCATTAATTCTCCTGAAGATCACACCTTCAGTCCTCTGCTGATTTCTTTTTAAAGTGAGCTAGAGAAAAGCTCTCTTTTTTATTTGTTTACTTGCTTGTTTCACTCCATCAATCTTCTGCTTTTCCCATTGTCCCACTTGTTTACATATTATGTTCCTCTTTTTCCTTACCCGAGCCCGGAACTCTCTTCTCCCCAGATAGTCACTTGAAATTCTCTAATACCTTCAGATCCTCTCACCTGTCACCACCTCAGAGGGGCCTTCCCTGACCACCCAATCTAAAATAATATCGCTCCTGGGCTTCCCTGGTGGCGCAGTGGTTGAGAGTCCGCCTGCCGATGCAGGGGACACGGGTTCGTGCCCCGGTCTGGGAGGATCCCACATGCCGCGGAGCGGCTGGGCCCGTGAGCCATGGCCGCTGAGGCTGCGCGTCCGGAGCCTGTGCTCTGCAACGGGAGAGGCCACAACAGTGAGAGGCCCGCGTACTGCAAAAAATAAAATAAATAAAATAAATAAAATAAAATAATATCGCTCCTTGACCCCATCCCTCTGTAACCGTTCACCCTGCTTTGATGTTCTTAATAGGTTTCCTCTCTCTTGTCTCCATTATATGGGAAGCTTCATGAAGGCAGACACTTTGTCTCTCGTTTTCTGTGCCTGCATTGGAGTCTAGCACATAGTAGGAGCTAAAATATATTTGTTTATGGAATGAATAACTGGCCCAGTGAACTTGGAATCTGTCCCAGCTCTGCTACTGACTAGAGTGTCATTACTTGGGACGTTGCTCCATCCACCTGGGCCTCTGTTGAAGAGCTGCATTAACTCCTTTCAAGAGTGGTGGTGAAGATCCAATGAGACTATGTGTAGAGAAGAGATGTGGGAAGTACTGGAATAATCTAAGGGAGTGTTGCATGGAGATTACTCCCAATGACAACATTATCTCTTTTGGAATCAAGGAGTTACCTGTCACCTGGGTAAGGTGACAACATGGAGTGATTTCCCAGGATCATCCTCATATAAAATATTCTTATCCATTATACCCAGTCTTATCCTTGTATTTGCCACACTGTGTATCCTGATTTTTTGTATGGAAAATTTAGTCATAGTAGATAGCAAAAAGGAGGATCGTTTTAAAAAGAATAGGGCTACATTTACTTCAGCAAAAATAAGGAATTTCTCAGTGGAAGACATTTCTTTTGCCATGAGGATTGAGGGCTTCATCCATCCCCTCAAATTATTTTCAAAACAGAAGGAAGCTAGATATTCATTTTGAAGCAATCTCTGGTCATGTGAGTTTCACTTCTTTGCAAATAAACGTGCCCTTAAATCACTTGCAATTTCAGCCCCTATAAATTTTGCAAATGGCATGCCAAGATAATCCAGTTTACCCAGAATTCTGCTTTTGTCAAAATTTGCATGGAGGCAGATTTTGTTGTATTATGTCATTTATATAACGATATATGAAAAATACATGGACTTTGTAATCATCTAGATCTGGCTTCAAATTCGAGCTTTACTATCTAGTGGTTGAGTCGGGGGCTTGAGAAAATTAAACCTAGTGCTTGAGAAACTAGTCAACCTAGGATTTAGTTTCCTCATCTGAGTATGTCTTATATAAATCTCGGAACTTAGGGCCTAAGGATAGTGACACAGTCAAATAAACACATGTTATCCAGTAGCAAGTGAAAGGCTCGGAAATGTTCATTCTGTAACCAAGAAACCCGTTTAAGTTTGTTTAGCCCAGATTTTCCCAAAGTTTTGTTCTTATAAAATCTAATTATATATTGCTGAACTAGTATTCCATAAAGGATTCTGTGGGAAATCCTGGCTTACCAGAATGCCAGACATGTCTTAAATACAAAATCAATTTAGCTTCCCTTTCCCATTTTATTGTTGACCTCTCAGAATTTTCGCTTGGATGCTTAATAATAACTTAAAGTAGAACTGTTTAAGTTCCACTCTTTGTAATCTCCTCCACCTTGACTCCTTCCACAGTCTTCCCAACTATCCGTGTATTAGTTTTCTAGGGCTGCTATAGCAAAGTACCGCAAACCACGTGGCTTAAAACATCACAAATTTATTGTCTCAGATTTCTGCAGGCTGGAAGTCCAAATCAATGTGTTGGTGGGACCATGTTCCCTCTGAAACATGGGGGAAGAATCTTCTCTCATCCTCATTTACCTTCTGGCAAAAAGTTTATTTTTGTATATTGTATTTCCAAACTTACCTGAATAGGGAGATAAGCCCCTGGCACACATAGCACATTTTGGGAGATGCTGGTATGGGACTACAGAATGGTCTTTGAAAATTGATTGGTACTGGCCTCAATTCGTTGCTCTACTGCTTTCTAGCTGTGTGACCCTGGGCAAGTAACTTAAATTCTCTGAGGATCAATTTCTCATCTGTAAAATGGGGTGATAATAGTACCTACCTGGTAAAGATTAGAAATAAAAATATAAAGCAGTTAGCACAGTTCATGTACCTGGAGTGCATTGAATAATTGGTAGCTTTTACTGGTATCGTTCTCATGAGGATGCCCTGGATCATGGGGCTGGTCTTTCTGTTTCAAAGCTGGTATTAACATTTTGGGACATGTCTACTTTGTACTTCCTACCCCCATGCCAATTTTCCTTCTGGTTGGAGTGAGATTTCAAGGTAAGCTCCCTACTATAGTGTCAGATAGTATTATTTCCTCCTCTTCCTGATTCTTTTTATTCTCTACCTGCCACGTAACTCGCATTTGTTTCTCTTTCCTGTGAGCCCAAGGATATGGTGGCAGAGATAGGGATGACTAATTCAACTAGCAAGATTAGACAGCACTGTCTGATACCAGAGGGGTAGCCTGTGGAAAGGAGATAGGCATGTAAGTCTCGGTGATGCTTCAGCAAAAGGTTGCCCATCACCTTGTGTCATGTACTAGTCCTTTCTGGGAAAAGAGTGCTTCAAATATCAATTTTAGAAATTAAAATGATGTCCAAAGGAAAATGAATACTGCATCCTTTGAAATAAAGGTTTTCTTTTACCATTTGTTTGCATGGAAATCCTTTAACAAAAATAGCTAGACTTGGGATTTGGGTTGGTATTTAATTCAGGGTTGCACAATAGCCCTTCATTACAGGATTCAAATGCTTTGGATATACCTGAATAATCTTGTGAGGTGACTGAGTCTTATTTGAATAGAGGGATCACTTTCTTTTCCCTTTCTTTAATTACAGGTTTCATGGAAACATCTGTTACTAGTTGGCCTGTTTTTTGTTTGTTTGTCCAGGGGAATGTTTTTCTTATGTTGGGAGCTATTAAAGCCAGTTAAATATGTGAGGGGACTCCAAATAATTGTTTTAATTGCAGCTATGACATTTATTACATGAATGATTTTTATCCTTTGTTTGGAATAATCTATAATGTAAAATGGAGACATGGGAAGGAGAGAAGAGGAAAACATAGGGCTGCTTGACACGTTTGCTGTTTGTTTCTTTGTCCTCATTCTGGAGTTTTTGTTTATGATTCTTTTTTTCCCTGGTAGAACACACATTTTCCAGTGGCTTTTTCAGGTTTCTTTTCTCTAAGCCTTGCCTATCTGGGCGTGTTACTGGTTGCTTCTACACACGGATGACAACTTGCCAGATTTTCCCCTTTTGTCTCTTCTGATCATTTCCATTAGATTGGGGTGTGAGTTGATGGAACGTAGTTTCCAGCTCATTTTTCAAATAAGGAACGTGAGACTCACATGAGCAGGTAAATGTTGAACATCTAGTTCCCTGGGGTAGGGTGGGCAGGGGAAGCCCTGATTTGTGGTGTCTCTGATTTCTGTGGTGTAGATACTCCCACTGTGGCTGATTTCAAGCTACGAGATGTTACTGAACACCAGGTTGGAAAGGAACGCACAGTAGCAAACCATTATATAATCTGTCCATTAGACAAATATGAAAAATATAACTCCAGAGCATAGATGATGGTAAAATGTAGTAAAATAGTTAAGAAGTGATGAGTTTTGAGTATTTATTACTTATGTTTTTAATATAGCTTATTTAATGGTAAGCTTTTATAGTTTAAATTTAAACAATGGCTGTGTTGAACAGCTGGCTCTCACAGTTCCTGGAAATCTAACCATTGGTTTTAACACATTGACCGGGACCCAGAAAAGTCAGTGTCCTGCCCAAGGTTCAGTGAATGAGTCGTGTTAGAACCTGAATTAGTACAAATCATTTCTAAAACCCAAATTTCTCTAGAAAGATTTACTTGTTAATGTTTCTGTATATTCATTTGTTTATTTTTTTTACTGCATGCTATAATGATCTAATGAAAGGGGTTTAGGACTATAATAGACTGTTACTATCTACTGAGACAATAAGAGTCAAAATATTTGAATATATATAATCACAACCAAAGATGGGAGAGTGGAAAGCAGATTAGATTTAGAGCCATAAGTGAGTCCTGGCTTTGAGTCTTGGTCCTACTGCTCACCAGTGGTGTACTCTTACTTATAAGCTACTTGCTTACTTCTCTAGTTGTTCACTTGTCTAGTCTGTGAGATGAAGGAATTGAGCCATATGAGCATGTACTATCGCCCATATGTCTCACATACCATGATTCACTATTCAGACCCACCAATTCAACACATATTTGCTTAGTACCAATTATATGCACATTCATTATGGACTCTACTCCAGGCAGAACTAAATATAAATATAATAAGAGTAATTATTATTAGAACAACATCTCACATTAGTGTAGAGCCTTCTAATTCACCAAAGACAGACTTTACTTTGAGTCTCTGAGGTTCTATGGTTTTAGGAGATCAGGACACATCTTCACAGAATGTTAGAGCAGAACTTATTCTAAAAGAACAGACAGAACTCTTACTCCTAGGAAACGCGAGAGGTCATAACCAGGTAGTAATAAGGAATAAGGAACAAGCCATGCCTACCAGTTGCTTCACTGTGTGATAAAAAAGCAAAACCGAAAATAATTTTCTTCTAATTATAAGGTTAATTATTGTGGAAAATTTAGAAATTCTTAAGTGTATTAAGTAAGGAGAAAATACCATACATCTATTTTAATAGTCTGCTTTTCTTTACCTAATATTTTAGTATATTTTCCAAAACATTCTCAGTAGTCATTTTAATTGCTGTATATAATTCCATCTTTTTGATGTACAGTAACTTACTTATCTTAAATTGTTTACACTGTTGACAGTTTTTATTATTCTAAATAACACTGTGATAAATAGCTTTGTTTATATCAAAAACATTTACATTAGACACATGATTTCCAATTGTAATATTTAAGGCTTAGTAAGACAGTTTTAGTGAATCACATGGTTTTGACCTTTAGCTTATTTGAGTCTGCCAATATTGTTTTGCATCTGCCTAGATTTTATTCGGTTTCTGAACATTTATTAAGAGGAACAGTTTGCCTGAATTCTTCAGTAGGATGTATTTGAACTGGAAATAGCACACATGTTTTCATATCACTTCAAGTAGACACGTGATACAGTGTAGGGTTAATAATTTTTTTTTTCACTCTCTGTGGGCAATAACTTCCAGTACAGGGTTTATTAGTTTAGAAAGTACTCAATAAATATTCAATAAATAAAAAGATTCTGGCTAATTTAGGATACGCAAAAACATTTGTAAAAGATGTTAAAAAAAAGAAACACTTCTCCATTCATGATATGGCTTTCGTTTTCATTAGGAGAGATGACAGCTAAGCGCAGTTCAGGAATTCTGACCATTAAATGAAACAGTGAAATGAAGTATGTTGTTGCTTTAATTCACCTACATGGGAAACCATGACTCTAATAGTTATTTGATTAAATGTCAATGGGAGCTCCTAAATTGACCCAACTCTTACTTTTATGTGTTAGATTTATGTCAGTTAAAACGAGACTGGTTTTACCTTTCTGTCTTTAACATCTTTGAGTGAACATCTGCTTACAGAAGAAGTGCTGTAACTACCCTGGTTATTTTAATATTAATGACTTCCATTAACGGGGGCTGGATGTTTGCAGCAAAAAGATTGAGAAATTAGGTGGTATGATTAGTTTCTTGTTTCTGCCCACAGGAAAAAACCTTTTAATGGAAGAGCTTCTTCCAATATGTTTCTGATACCACAGATTTTTTTTTTCCCTGCGAACCTGTTAGAGAGTAAGATTGTTGATTCAAGCATTCCTTGAAAGTAGCTGTTAGTAAAACGTTAGCATAACAGGTTCTCATAATTTAAAAAAAATGTATTATCAGTGCCATAGTGATCATTAAATTACCCTTGGGCTTCTTGGGAACCTAAATTTAGTTTCTAAATTCATTTTGTTCCTTATTATAGTAAATAATAGAGAAAAGCATTCTTTAGCTATATACTCTATTTGGTTGGGCTTGTTTACATTAAGTCTGGGAGGTTCTATTAAGTTAACCATGAAAGACTTGACAAGGATTATGTATTCAATCAAATTATAATTATAAACTTTTATCTTATTGGGGAAATGTGGCTGAAAAGCTTTTTAAATTTTCTACAAGCAATATTTTCCTATTATGCCAAGTTGGGTTGTGATAAGCATGTGATTAATAGATTTCTACACATTTTGAGTTTTTAAGGTATTTTAGTGGCTTTGTATTTTAAAGCACTAAACAGTCAAAAGCGGACATTATATTTGCATAAATTGTATATTTCTTTTTGCATCCAGAAATCTGAGTGAGCAGAATATTTAGCAGCAGTGCAGAGTAATGTAATAGCACTGATGTAGGCATTGTAATACTTAGCAGAGTCAGGATTAAGGGGAAGCAAGTGAGGTGCCTGCCTTGGATATAAAATTTAAGAGTGCCAAAAAACTCAGTAATCAAGATAAATAGTATTTTAATGCAATACTTGAAACAATCAAAAATAGTACAGAAAAACCCCACGATAGACAAAGTCTCAAAATTTAAAAAAAGACGAGTTCCCACCCTGCATCTGCACCAGACTCACCTTACCCGGGTCCCGGCCCTGATTGCATACTAGTTCCTATTTCTCTACTTTGATGTCCATGGATAAGGCACTCCTTTGAGTCAAGTTTTCTTTGTCTAAGATTGATGATAATAATCCTTGCTTTCCTGCTTGATTTATTAGGATGTTCAAATCAGCTAAAAATACATGGGAAAGCCCATTGTAAATACAATTTATGTGATTACAAGTTTAGAGAAATCACCGTAAAATTTTACGCCATTATTATTATCGGCTCAGATGAATACTCTAAGCAAACATCAGAGTGGAAGATCCTTGGAAAGCTTTGTGTTAATAAAGTGTGAAGTCTAACTCTTGAGTTCATTTGTCAGCTAGCTATAGGGGCAGGGGCCTGAAAATTGTTGTAGGACCCTCCCTGTCTCTTTCTTTTTTGTTCTTGGATGCAAAGTTTAGTGATTTGTAAGAGATAGAAACGTGACCAGAAATCACATGCAAAATGCCCAGGGACAGCTCAGGTCTCACCTTTTCTCAAGCTGTGCCTCCCACCAATGATGCCTTCCCCATTTCTTCTGCCTAGCTGAGTTCCACCCACCTTTTATTCACCTCCGACCTTGGTAAGGCCTTCCTAGGTTCTCTTGGCCTGAAATGTGTTCTCAGTCCTCTGCCTGTAGCAGATGACTGTCTCTCCCACTCATTTCATGATCTATTTACAGAGTCCCTGTTGTCGTGATGCTTCATGTAATCCTTCATCAAATTTACTTTCCAGACCACAGTTTTAGAAATATAAATCATTTCTTTAGTTGCATTGTAAATCCCTTGAATAGCCTTCCATTAGACTGTTAATTTCAGGGTGAGCAAGGATTGGGTCTTTCTTATTTAGGTTGTATCTAAGGTACTTAGCAAAGAGCTTTATATATATTTTTCTTTGAGTAACTAAATGAATGTCTTGCGTGTAAAGGGGATTGGTAAATTTTTACTCTGTATTTATTTGTGGAATGTTATTGTTTCCATCTTAGGTCTAGACAGAACGGTTGGTGCCATGTGGAAGGCGCTTGCTTTGCTGGCCCTGTTGGTGCTCAGCCCTGGTGGTGATGGGCTGTTTCGCTCCTTATACAGAAACGCGCATGTTTCCACACCACATAAAGGAGATCCAGGACAGCCATTATTTCTAACTCCTTATATTGAAGCTGGGAAGTTTGCAGAAGGTAAGTTTAAATCAGAAACTTACCTTCTGGTATAGTTTCAACAGTTGGTTTTTTTTTTAGCAGTTGTCTCACAGGATCCAAAATACATTCTAGTATTTTACTCACTTGTTTTATTTCAAATATTAATGATTTGGTGTCATATAGTATCAGAGTTTAGAGCTAAAATGAAAGTTCATCAGGGTCAGATTAACCAGTGGTTGAGTCCCTGCATATCTATTTATAAAACTAATATAGGGCCTGTCTACAATTGGTTACTACCTGTCAGTTACTGCTTCCAAGCATTTGATATAAAAATCATTTTAGAATCGCAGCAAGCCAGGAAGTGCATCTGTTTTACACACAAGAAAACTAAAGCAGAAGGAGATGAAGTTACTTGCCAGAGTCATACAGACACCAGCTGGTAGATGCAGGATTCACACCCCGATAGCTTCATTCCAAAGCCTAAGCTCACAGCCACCGTGCTGGGCCCCTTTGCCTGGTAAGTTGACTTAACATCCTAGGACTCAGTTTCCTCATTAATAAGATGGAGAAAAAACAACCCACCCAAGTCTCAGGGATGTTAAAAGAATCATATGAGGAAATGCATGTGAAAGCTCTTTATAACCTGTAAATTGCCCTCTAAATATTAGTGTTTGCTGATGGCTTTTATTTAGAGTTTGTGGGTTTTTCTATTATTAATACAAAAAAAGTGTCTTCTGATGTCACCAGAGACTAAAAATTATGACGTGCCTCTGCCCTTAATGCTTCTTCATGCTTAGGTAAATCACTGTTTAGGATCAATTATGTAATCTTTCTGGACCTCAGGACACTCCTGAACTATAAACTGGTATATAGGCAGAGCTGTTTGTAAAAGGGAGCACAGAAATGGGGTGGTGGCTGGAGGGAGTTATGGAGTCAGGAAGGGTCAGGAAGAGAGTTACGGAGGGTAGGAGGTAATGATGGGAATAGTCCAGTAGAGAGGGGAAAGTAGATTGGGGTGGGACGTCTGCTGTGGAACATTTTCTTGAAGGAGATGAGAATCCATGGATGGAGATCTTGGTGTTTGCTTCAGAGTTTATCCCTAGTCACAGGTGGGAAGGCAGAGTTAATGCTTGTGAGGCTGATAAGTTGGTAGATTTCATGGGAATGTGGAGCTGAAACTGGAAATTTTAGGGAAATGATCATTTTAAAGATCTAAAATAAATGTACATACTCCGTATGGAAGTTTAAAATAAAGCAACTTTTCTTTAGTTCTCATAGTCAATAGGCTGTCATCATTTTTGTCTTCGGTTTGATTTAAAACCAAATATTCTCCCCCTTTTTTTTTTTTTTTGTGGTACGCGGGCCTCTCACTGTTGTGGCCTCTCCCGTTGCAGAGCACAGGCTCCGGACGCGCAGGCTCAGCAGCCATGGCTCACGGGCCCAGCCGCTCCACGGCATGTGGGATCTTCCCGGACTGGGGCACGAACCCGTGTCCCCTGCATCGGCAGGCAGACTCTCAAACACTGCGCCACCAGGGAAGCCCTATTCTCCCCTCTTAAGGGTGCATTGGAGTCCTGCTCATATATCTTTGTCTGAAATATACATTGGCTCCATGTTTCACCATCTCTTTTCTAAGAAAAGATGAAAAACTTTGAAATATAGTCAATGATAATGTAGTGAGGCTGTGTAGTCCTTTTTTTTTTAAGACTCGTTTTTGCTTGATGTAGAAAAGCCATGAAAAGATGGCAGCCCAATGGCATAGGCTGACATCACTAGGCATAAATGAAGAGGCAAAATATCATTAACCCAAATCCACCAAACTGGATCATATGCCTTCCTTTTGGCTTCCATGGATACTGATGACTTAGATTATGTTTATTCACAGTAAATCAAAGCAAATCATTTCGTTTGGAGCTGAAAAGGAGTTAAATACTCATAACCAAACCCTGCCAATTCACAGATGAGGAATTTGAGACTCAAATATTTTACATGACTTGCCCAAGGGGACATAGGTAATAGTAGTAGAGATGAGTCTAAGACCCAAATTTTCTGACGTGCGCTCTGTAATTCGCCTGCTATAATTTATTTTCCTTTGTTTAAGAAGCTTGTCCTCTTTTGGAGTGACCAGATGCACACACATGAAACAATTAAGGAATCAGGCAATGCATACTAAAGTTCTAAAGTATTACATTTGAGGAAGGCGTGCTGGAAATTTTTAGAAGGAAGCTATCCCTGTTGGTTGGCATAATCCAGATAGAAAGTAGTAACAGCAGTAGTAGTAGTAAGAATAATATCAATAAATAGCTAACATTTAGTAGTAATTGTATCCCGAGTACCTGGCACAGCGGCTGTATGTAATAGGCACTCAATAAATATTTGTAGAATTTAAATTTGAGACCTATGTTTCAGACGTTATGCTTTATACAAATTAGCTCTTTTAATCCTTATAGCAACTCTAATGAAAAATGAATACTTATTGTTCCCATTTTACGAATGAGAAAACTAAAGCCCAGAGAAATTAGGTGTCTTGCCCAGGACCATTTAAAGGTAGTAAGTGGCAGATCTGGAATTAAAACCTATTTCTGCTGACTCCAGAGCCTGAGGTATGAACCGCTGTACTATGTGACCAGACTTGAGGGTGTAGGGTAAGATTTGGGCAAATAAGAAAGGGCCTGTGCATACTGAGTAAGACAGCTTAAACAGAGCATTAAGGCAACGTAGCCATGGTGTCTCTGAATCGTACATCTGGTAGAACAAGTGCAAAGAATACAGAGAAATCTGCCTAAGAGATTGTCCACATCCCTCCCATTCCTGGATTTCTCGCCTACAAGCATTTCACGGTCATGGGTGTCAGCAGTAGTAAAGAAAGATTCTGAGGGAGATAGTTTTATCTTCTGTCCTTTTTTGTGCTAAGCCTGATAGATCACCATCTGATGAGTGACAACATTTAAAATATTAAATCTGGTGTAATGTCACTTTCTAAAGTTCTGTCAAAAATCTTTGAACAGAATTTTAAATGACTAATCCAAAATCAGGTACATCTGGGTATTCAACTGCAGTCCTGACAACACAATTAAGGATAATTGTATTCATCCGCTTTACTGAAAGTTCAGGAAGCTCTGGACAGATGGTCAGCTCACTCCGCTGAATCCCTTTTGTTTATCAAGTCTGTCAGAATCTTAGGAACATGAGTCTTAATATCGTAATGGAACATTTTTGAGATAAACAGTAATTCACAAAAAGACAAGGGAAATTTTAATTTTTTAAAAAATCTCCAACATAAACTAACTGGCTTAGTTTTATGTAACTGTAATTGCATGTTTGCTTTCTCTGCAGCTAGAATAAATCCTCGCTCTCTGAAACAAAATGAATGTAGGAGGCCAGTTTTAGCATGTTTCCAGACACTGCCTTTTCACCAACTTTAAAGAATATTTTGCTATTAGGTCTTAATTTATTATTACTTATGGCCTGGTAGTGTCCTGTCCATCCTGATTATGATGCAAGTCTTTGCAAATATGAAGTACCTGATTAACTGGTTCAAGCCCTTCTTTGGTCATACTCTAATCTTTTTGAAAGTGTTTCTATCACAAGCACAGTAAATAACAAGTAGGAAGTGAAGTCGCTTCAAAGAAAACCTTTTTCCTTTTTTCAACTGTTTTCAACATTTGTATTATGAGTCACAGTTCCAGGAAGAAAGAAACTCCTCCATCTTGGGAGTTTATTTTCCACATTCCATTAATAGATTCTAGAAGGATGAACGGGGACATTTGAAAATGCAAAAAATCAATTTAGTTGAAAAAACTTTTATTTTACTGGGGTTTAGTTAAAGGAAATTTAAAACAGGATGAAACACTTTTTTGTGGGGCAGAGAAAAGTCTTTCTAAATTTCTTGAGATCTTAATAAGGCCTGCCTGCCTTAGGAGGTTTTTGTAGAAGTAAGCTAATCCTAGTGCATTGCCAGTGTGTCATGTTTTAGTTCATTCATTCACATTTATTCATTAAAAAATGTGTATCGAATGTCTTAAGTGTATAAACCAGCATACTGTGTCCCTGGGGGTACAAAGATAAACACGACAAATTCCCTGCTTCCCAATAGCCCCTGATCCAGGAGGGAAGGTAGAAAGTAAACCCCAGTCAGTACAAGGCAGCAGAGAAACAGCTTTACAATGCTCAGAAAGGAAGGACTGGGTAAGCATCTGAGTCATTTTCAGAGCAGGCCAGCGGACCTTGTGTTGTGCTGGTCTCAGAGAGATAGATAGATTCAATCACCCCATCTCCCACAGTCCATTCCCTCCAGCTCCTTTCTGTTATATGTTTTCTCTTTTTCTCATTCTACTTTGACCTTTCTCATTTTTCTCTTTCTCAAGTGCTCACTTAGCCCTCTGGGATTCACATCTCACTCATTCCCAATGCTTCAGCCTTTGGTTCTCTGCCCTCCTTTTTTGGGGGGATCTCTGTTGGATTTTGAGAAGATTAATAGTTTTGTGAAAAATATTTCAAAAGTGTTTTAGGTACAAACTGCCAGCTACAAAAGACATAAGTTCCAGGTATGTAATGCACAGCATGGTAACTGTAGTTGATAATACTGTCTTGCTATTTGCAAGTTGCTAAGAGAGTAGAGCTTAAAAGTCCTCATCACAAGAAAAAAATTTGTAGCTGTGTGTGATGACAGATGTTAACTAGATTTATTGTGGTGATCATTTCACAACATATACAAATATTCAATCATGTTAAATATATCTGAAACTAATGTCGTATGTCAATTACACCTCAATAAAAAAAAAAAAAAAAGGCCAAAAGAAGTGTTTTAAAGGCTGCCCAGCCCTGGAGGTGATCTTTCTGTGGGCTAATTGAGAGTGGAAGCAAAGATGGGAAGAGGGAAGGGTGGGGGATGGGAAGGGCAGGCACATACCACTTTCCCCAAAACATCTCCCTTTTCTTTTCCTTAAAATCTTTCTTTGTTCTTTGCCTTTTTTTTTTTTTTTTTTTATTGGTGGGGAGAGATAGATCTCATTGGGAAGAGAATGGCGAAGAGTTAAAGAGGTTGGAATAAACAATCTTTCCTGGGGGAACTGGACTGAGCCCCAAAAAGGCAAAGTCTTCTAGGCTATTCTTGGGGTGGCCCACAGGCTAATGAGAATCATCCCTCTCTTTGCCTAAGCCCTTATTTTATGTCCATCTCTGTGCTCAAGGGTCATATGCATGTTTTCATTTGATCCTCACACAAAGCCCAGGGGGGACAAATCAGTATCCACATTGACACCATGGCTTCCTGCATCCTATCTGTGCTGTCACTGAACGCCGAGTCGGGAAGAGATGTCAGTTAGCACTCCAGGGCCCATGGGCTCTGGTACCCCACTGAAGACATCTTTAGTTGGTGGCACATGAGTAGGATCGTAGCTTCCTTACCTACTGTCTACTGAACAGTCTCCAACTTAATAAGTCTCAGGCTTAAGTAGCTTTTCTTGAACAATTTTGTTTTTATTGGGGACACTTGCTTTGTTCCCCCTAAAGGACTCTTCTTCACCCAGACTTCCCCACCACACCCTGCTTCCTACCTGTTTACTGTCCCTTCTCCACTCCTTTCTTAATCACTGCTTCCCCCTCCATTCCCTGCTTCTCATACCTTTTGACTAACTCTCTAGCCGAGATGCAGTGTAGCAGGGTAGGGGCAGGGGCTAACTCCGCAGCCCGACTTCTGGGTTTAAATCCCAGCTCTCCGTTGCTAGCTGTGTGACCTCGGGCAAGTTACTTAACCTCTCTGTGCTTCAGCTTTCTCATCTGTAAAGTGGAGATAATAATTATACCTACCACGTAATGTAAAGCCCTTCGTATAGTGGCCTTGTAGGTGTTCCCAGTTCTATTGATAGTAGTATTGTTTACTCCTGGGCGCTTCACCTCTCTGAGCATTCCCTCTTTCCTCCTCCCTGTCCCTGTCCTTTTGCTGCCCTTAGAAAACCAGGACCTCTGCCCTCTACAGCTGCCCCTTGTCCTATTTGGCTCCTTCTGAGTAGCCACGTGATCACCCATAGTCTCACTGCCTGCCTCTCCCCACCCTCCCCAGCCGGCCCCAGTCATTCTTACTCCCCACATGCCTGGTCCATTTCCCTTAGTGGAAGTGGCAGGCCCTTTGCTTTCACCACAAGAAGAGTGTGGAGAACACAGGCCTCCCCCAGGCTGAGAGCTCCTTAGCTGTTATTTCTCTTTCACTCCTCCCCCGCCCCACCTTTTGGGGTTAGGTGACTTTATCCTGCCTTGGCCTTCCAGGTGGCCCCATGTGAACACCTTGGTTTACTCTTTAGAGTGGAGCTAAGGATAGGTGATTTTCTTTTCTTCTTAAAAAAATTCTTATTATAGTTCATAAGGTATGAACCAAAAAAAAAAAGGTTTAAAATGTCACTTGCCTTTGGCTAAATGGTGAATTTTGAATATGTGGAACTGGCCAGGGCAGGCTGGAAGTTGCTACCAGTAAACACCTTTATACCAATCCCCTTGTAGCCTTTCTGATCACTTCATTCCAGACCTGGCCCCTGGGAGAAGTCTGGCCAAGATGGAGATGGCTCACTCCGTATTTATTATTTGTCTAATCCTCGGGTAAATTTTTCCCCCCCTAGGAAGACGGTTGAGCTCGGTGGCTCCTTTCCCAGGATGGAATTTGACGAGTTATTCCGGCTACATCACTGTGAATAAGACTTACAACAGCAGCCTTTTCTTCTGGTTCTTTCCAGCTCAGGTAGGCCCGCAACAGCGCCCTCACAGGACACTGATGCTCAAGAGCTGACTCTGTTGCTTCAGGTAGAAACATTGGTCTACAACCAACCTAAGGGTGCTTTTCTTTTCTTTTAAATCTTTTAGATTTTTTTTTTCTAAAAATAAGTGCAGTGACTCTGGGTGGTGTTCCTGTTTATGTGCAGGAAACAAACGTTAGTGGGGGAGGTCTGGCTTTTAAATTCCTTGCAGCCTTGTTCAGAATATTAATGCTGCCACCTTCTTCCTGCCACAGTCTTCTTCCTATCTTTTTGTTGTTTTGTTCTAAAAATACTTGAGGGCAGGGTTGGGCCTTGGGGAGCCAAGGAAGGACAAGGAGTGGGGAGATTCCTGAAGTTCACAGGTGATGCATGTCTAAGCCTTTTTAAATTTAGTCAATTGTAGTCTTATTTGGCTGCTCTGTCTATGGATTTTGCTGTGCCAATTATCATTCTTACACTCACTCCTTCATGCATCCAATACCCATTTACTGAGTAGTGCTCTGTGGGGATACAGAGGAGAGAGAATTGAACTCACTCTGTGGGCCTTTAGGGGAGGGGTGGGGAGGACCAGTGACCCAGGATGGCTTCCTGGATGAGGGGGCTATTTACCTTCTCACATCCATACAGACACAGGTTCGTATATGCTTGTACTTTAGCAATTCTGTTTAGCTCACGTCAAGGTCACACAATTCTTCAGCAGGAACAAATTACTTTAGGCTTATGGATACTATTGGGGTTATTGTAAGAGGTAGTGAGATACATAAACAAATTTTATCCCAACACAGGGTAGTTTTCTATTTTTATTTTCCAAATTGAATTTGCGTTAGAAGCCAGAGAAAACAAACAATGTTTACCCTCCTATGGAGGGTAGTATTTATATTTGCATGTGATTTGCATATAACAGCATTGCATATGTAATGACTGGGTAAATTGCTTGAACTAAATTGCTTCTCTTGGTACTGTTGGATCATATTTTCTTGATTTTTCATTTCTACTTTCTCAACCATAGCCTCTGACAGTTCACCAGGTAGTTGTGGGTGGAAGGAGGCATTTAAGAAATGGGGAGGAATTCTAGATACTTTATAGTTGGAGCTCATAGCTGTTTTCAGGCTGTCACCCACTCTGGGAAGGCTTCTCCTGGACCCCTTACATATTTCTTCCTCATTGTTACTGTTGAGTGAGGCAAGTAAGGTGCCTAGAGCACAACATTTGAGGAGAGACTCACTCTCAGGGTTGTACAAGTGCAAGGCTGGTACCTGAGTGACCTCTAGACTCTCCTGCTGGTACCTCCCATTGGGGGAACCCAGCTGGAAAACAAAGGGCAAGGGAGTCTGGTCCATAGAGATCTGCCTACCAGGGCACAGAGCAGAGTAGAGACTGGATCTTCAGAAGCAACCAAGTAAGTATCCCAATATCCAGCACAGCTATCTTGAGGAGATAAATTAAGCCTAGAAAGATGCCCTGTTTCTAACAGGTGGAAATTTTCTTTATGTTCTTGGAAGTCCCTTAAACTCCATGCCTTTCAGAAACCATACTGTATGGTTTGTGATATCACATCTATCCATATCATTGAATACAGGCATTTATCATGAATACAGGCATTTATCATGAATAGGAGTTATATTAGTTTTCTATTGCTGTTGTACAGATTTGCACAAATTTAGTGGCTTAAACAACACAGATTTTTTATTTCACAGTTCTGGAGGTTAGAAGTCCAACACCGGTCTCACTGGCCTAAAATCAAGGTGTCAGCCGGGCTGTGGTCCTTCTGGAGGCTCCAGGGGAGAATGCATGTCCTTGCCTTTTGCAGTTTCTAGAGGCTGCTGGCATTCCTTGGCTAATGGCTCCTTTTTCTATCTCCAAAGCCAGCATCAGTGAGTTGACTCCTTCTTACATTGCATCACTCTGGCCGACTCCATACGCATATAACTTTCCGTGCCTCTTGTCTTTTGCCTCCCTCTTCATTTAAGGACCCTTGGGATTACTTTGGGCCCACTTGGATAATCCAGGATACTCTCGCTGTTTTAATGTCAGTTGACTAGCAACCTTAATTCCATCTGCAACCTTAATTCCCCTTTACCGCGTAGCTTAACATATTCACACATTCTGGGGTTTTGGATGTGACATCTTTGGAGGCCATTATTCTGTGCAAAATGGATACTTGAAAATTTTACCTGGATTAGTGATTTGCAGTATGTTCTCTCTCAGTGATCCTCACGTTTTATTGTACTTAGGAATGATCTTCACGTTCCCCCAGAGATTCTGACTTGTAAACTGGGAGAGGCCAGCAAGTTGTAGAATTAGCAGGTGGACCACACTTGAGAAACCATCACTCTAGCCTACAGGCTACCACCCTGGATTCAGTGCTCCTGGCCCCAAAGTGGCCCACAGTTCTTTTATTGGAAACACCTAGAGCAGGCAAACCCCAATAGAGGTGGTACGTTGTCCCACTCATCCGCCTAGGGTGAGGGTTAGAATGGAGGACTGAGGCGGCGAGTGCAGCCTGTGGGGTCAGCACTCCTAATCCTGCTTCATGTTCCTCTAAGTCCTGCTGGGGCTCCACCTCCGCTGCACCCTCTGCCTCTCCCACCTCCACCCCAGCCCTGCCAAACCCGATTCCTTACTCTCTCTTCTGCTTCGGTGGCTGGTTATGATACCAGTAAGTTCCCCATTGACTTCTACATGGTGACTTTTTTTTAGTAATGATCCAGATTTGTGAAAACAGCAATTAATGTTGAGGGAAGTGATCAAATGAAAACCAAACAAAGACCCAGTCTTTTCCCTTTTAGGTTGCCTCTGAGAGGTGAACAGCTTTATCTAGGATATTGGTGATTCTCTGGGACTATAAAGCTAGTCAGGGAAGTGGGCTTAGGGTCTGCTGTACCCACTCCTGGTTTCCAGACTGAAACCCCCTGCAGTAAACAATAACTGTGCTATTGGGGCCCCCCTTTTAATTAAATGAAGACCTACCTATGCACCCCCTGACCAGATTATGTTCTTCTGGGCCCAGAATTATAGCCCTAAATACGTTCTAAGATGATCCCAGAAGACATAAACACCACACCACCACAGCAGGAAAGAAGATGCTTAAGACATAAACACCACACCACCACAGCAGGAAAGAAGATGGGAGCTTAAGCACATAGTATTCCGTTGGAAGTGATAGACTGAGCTTCAGGAAGAGGCAGAGATGAAAAGATGGTACCATTGACAGCTGTCACCACAGACGGTACTAGGTGTCACCACATGGCAGCTGGGATAGATTTTTCCAAGACCTCCTTACAGGGGAGCCCACACGCACAGTTAGGTCTCCAAGGCCTCAAGGCAACCATTCCTGCGGAGCCAGTCAGGCTGTAAATTATGGACCAGGCAAGTTTAGGTGAAGGAGATAAAGCATGCGAGAAGGAGAAGCAGTGGTCACCGAGATGGGAGAGAGTTCCTTTCATTTGGCAGAAATACTAGTTCGTTGCCTGTCACAGGGAAGCCGCTGATATGATCATCAGGAGAGAAGTGACCCCTTAAAAAAACTGAAGGTAGAGAAAATGAAAAACCCAGGAAGGATGCCACACTTGTCATATCCTCTGAGTATTTTTTTGGACTGCTGTTTCTGAAATTAATTTTCTTTTCCTGTTATTTCTGTGAGGCTCCCCTGTTATTATATACAAATCAGTGCATAATGGGTTCCAGAACTTGAAATCGGTCTGCAGTTAGGGACGCAATCTACAAGAGAAATGAATAGGCATTTTGCATGGAATAAAAAATACAATGAAGGGCTTCCTGGTGGCTCAGTGGTTAAGAATCTGCCTGTCAATGCAGGGGACACTGGTTCAATCCCCGGTCCAGGAAGATCCCACATGCCACGGAGCAACTAAGCCCACGCACCACAACTACTGAGCCTGTGCTCTAGAACCCACGAGCCACAACAACTGAAGCCCGCATGCCTAGAGCCCGTGCTCTGCAACAAGAGAAGTCACCGCAATGAGAAGCCCATGCACTGCAATGAAGAGTAGCCCCTGCTCGCCACAACTAGAGAAAGCCCGCGTGCAGCAACAAAGACCTAACTCAGCCAAAAATAAATAAATAAATTTATTAAAAAAAAAGTACAGTGAAGCCAATAAAAATGTTAGCAATTAAAATAGCTATTCTTAACTGAACGTTGACTATGTGCTAATAAAGCACTCTGCATTTTCTTCTTAAGACCGTACTAAAGCCACATGAGGAGGGAATTACTGTCCTCATTTTACAGATGAAGAGGATTACAGAGATTAGATAATTAGCCCCAAGTTACTCAACTAGAAATGGGCAGAATTAGATTTTAAAATGAGGTCTCTGGTGGAGAAATCTTTGCTCTTGATCATCCCATGTTGATCCTGAGAAAACTAGTCATGAAAGGCAATAGATAACAGCTGTGAAGAGTATAGCTCTTTAGTCAGGCTTGGATAAAACCTTGGCTCCACTCCTTATGCCAAATGTGACCTTCCTTGGGCACATTCTTAACTTCTCTGAGCACTGGTTTCCTTGTTTTAAAATGAGAATCAAAATACCTTCTGAACAATGGCTTTGAGAGAAATGAGATAATATGATAAAGTCTCAGAATGGTGTCAGATACATAGTAAGTAGAGTTGCTATTAGATACATAGTAAGAGAGAAAGAAGAACAAAAAAACCCCAAAGTTAGCAGAAGGAAAGAAATCATAAAGATCAGATCAGAAATAAATGAAAAAGAAATGAAGGAAACGATAGCAAAGATCAACAAAACTAAAAGCTGGTTCTTTGAGAAGATAAACAAAATTGATAAACCATTAGCCAGACTCATCAAGAAAAAAAGAGAGAAGACTCAAATCAATAGAATTAGAAATGAAAAAGGAGAAGTAACAACTGACACTGCAGAGATACAAAAGATCATGAGAGATTACTACAAGCAACTCTATGCCAATAAAATGGACAACCTGGAAGAAATGGACAAATTCTTAGAAATGCACAACCTGCCAAGACTGAATCAGGAAGAAATAGAAAATATGAACAGACCAATCACAAGCACTGAAATTGAAACTGTGATTAAAAATCTTCCAAAAAACAAAAGTCCAGGACCAGATGGCTTCACAGGCAAATTCTATCAAACATTTAGAGAAGAGCTAACACCTATCCTTCTCAAACTCTTGCAAAATATAGCAGAGGGAGGAACACTCCCAAACTCATTCTACGAGGCCACCATCACCTTGATACCAAAACCAGACAAGGATGTCACAAAGAAAGAAAACTACAGGCCAATATCACTGATGAACATAGATGCAAAAATCCTCAACAAAATACTAGCAAACAGAATCCAACAGCACATTAAAAGGATCATACACCATGATCAAGTGGGGTTTATTCCAGGAATGCAAGGATTCTTCAATATACGCAAATCAATCAATGTGATACACCATATTAACAAATTGAAGGAGAAAAACCATATGGTCATCTCAATAGATGCAGAGAAAGCTTTCGACAAAATTCAGCACCCATTTATGATAAAAACCCTGCAGAAAGTAGGCATAGAGGGAACTTTCCTCAACATAATAAAGGCCGTATATGACAAACCCACAGCCAACATCGTCCTCAATGGTGAAAAACTGAAAGCATTTCCACTAAGATCAGGAACAAGACAAGGTTGCCCATTCTCACCACTCTTATTCAACATAGTTTTGGAAGTTTTAGCCACAGCAATCAGAGAAGAAAAGGAAATAAAAGGAATCCAAATCGGAAAAGAAGAAGTAAAGCTGTCACTATTTGCAGATGACATGATACTATACATAGAGAATCCTAAAGATGCTACGAGAAAACTACTAGAGCTAATCAATGAATTTGGTAAAGCAGCAGGATACAAAATTAATGCATAGAAATCTCTGGCATTCCTATACACTAATGATGAAAAATCTGAAAGTGAAATCAAGAAAACACTCCCATTTACCATTGCAACAAAAAGAACAAAATATCTAGGAATAAACCTACCTAAGGAGATAAAAGACCTCTATGCAGAAAATTATAAGACACTGATGAAAGAAATTAAAGATGATACAAATAGATGGAGAGATATACCATGTTCTTGGATTGGAAGAATCAACATTGTGAAAATGACTCTACTACCCAAAACAATCTACAGATTCAATACAATCCCTATCAAACTACCACTGGCATTTTTCACAGAACTAGAGCAAAAAATTTCACAATTTGTATGAAAACACAAAAGACCCTGAATACCCAAAGCAATCTTGATAACGAAAAACGGAGCTGGAGGAATCAGGCTCCCTGACTTCAGACTATACTACAAAGCTACAGTAATCAAGACACTATGGTACTGGCACAAAAACAGAAACATAGATCAATGGAACAGGATAGAAAGCCCAGAGATAAACCCACGCACATATGGTCACCTTATCTTTGATAAAGGAGGCAGGAATGTACAGTGGAGAAAGGACAGCCTCTTCAATATGTGGTGCCGGGAAAACTGGACAGGTACATGTAAAAGTATGAGATTAGATCACTCCCTAACACCATACACAAAAATAAGCTCAAGATGGATTAAAGACCTAAATGTAAGGCTAGAAGCTACCAAACTCTTATAGGAAAACATAGGCAGAACACTCTATGACATAAATCACGGCAAGATCCTTTTTGACCCACCTCCTAGAGAAATGGAAATAAAAACAAAAATAAGCAAATGGGTCCTAATGAAACTTCAAAGCTTTTGCACAGCAAAGGAAACCATAAAAAAGACCAAAAGGCAACCCTCATAATGGGAGAAAATATTTTCAAATGAAGCAACTGACAAAGGATTAATCTCCAAAACTTATAAGCAGCTCATGCAGGTCAATAACAAAAAAAAACAAACAACCCAATCCAAAAATGGGCAGAAGACCTAAATAGACATTTCTCCAAAGAAGATATACAGACTGCCAACAAACACATGAAAGAATGCTCAACATCATTAGAGAAATGCAATTCAAAACTACAATGAGGTATCACCTCACACCAGTCAGAATGGCCATCATCAAAAAATCTAGAAACAATAAATGCTGGAGAGGGTGTGGAGAAAAGGGAACCCTCTTGCACTGCTGGTGGGAATGTGAATTGGTACAGCCACTATGGAGAACAGTATGGAGGTTCCTTAAAAAACTACAAATAGAACTACCATATGACCCAGCAATCCCACTACTGGGCATATACCCTGAGAAAACCGTAATTCAAAAAGAGTCATGTACCAAAATGTTCATTGCAGCACTATTTACAATAGCCAGGACATGGAAACAACCTAAGTGTCCATCATCAGATGAATGGATAAAGAAGATGTGGCCCATATATACAATGGAATATTACTCAGCCATAAAAAGAAATGAAATTGAGCTATTTGTAATGAGGTGGATGGACCTAGAGTCTGTCATACAGAGTGAAGTAAGTCAGAAAGAGAAAGACAGATACCGTATGGTTACACATATATATGGAATTTAAGGAAAAAAAATGTCATGAAGAACCTAGGGGTAAGACAGGAATAAAGACACAGACCTACTAGAGAATGGACTTGAGGATATGGGGAGGGGGAAGGGTAAGCTGTGACAAAGCGAGAGAGTGGCATGGACATATATACACTACCAAATGTAAAATAGATAGCTAGTGGGAAGCAGCTGCATAGCACAGGGAGATCAGCTCGGTGCTTTGTGACCACCTAGAGGGGTGGGATAGGGAGGGTGGGATAGGGAGGGTGGGAGGGAGAGAGATGCAAGAGGGAAGAGATATGGGAACATATGTATATGTATAACTGATTCACTTTGTTATAAAGCAGAAACTAACACACCATTGTAAAGCAATTATACTCCAATAAAGGTGTAAAAAAAATTAATAAAATAAAAATAGATACATAGTAAGTAGAGTGGCTGCTATTATGTCATCATCATCATTATTGTTAGTTTTCCTCGTATTAACACAAATACTCTACAGAACAAAATCAGACACAATTGGGGAGGTTAAAGAAGCAAGAGATAAGGAGCAATTCCAAATTAGAAGGAGTTGGATGCCAGCCAAGAATGTGGATTAATTGTTACTGGGTAAGGAAATTACAAAGTGAAATTGGGATTTTTCATGTTCACGAATATAAAAAGACATATGGATTATTGTTTTTTGATATTAGCATCCTTTTCATTGGAAAAAGATATCCAGCAACACGGTCCAGGTCCACAAATCCACAGTGCGGTGCAGGGGCAGTGAGCCACTCTGATGCACATGGCCAAAGCAGAAGGCATTCTCTCTGGGAGCAGGAGAGCAGGTCCCCAAGGGTCCCTGGAAGCCAGTAGAAAAGCCCACCCAGGGAGTGCAGACATGGAATCAGGCTCCACGGGGCCTCTGCACAAACTCAGTTCACTCCCTCCTCTGGGTGTCTGGACTGCTTCAGTAACAGTCAGGGTGGTAGAGAGCAGTAGTTCCCAAATTTGCTACAGCTCGTCAGACATACCTGTGGAGCTTTACAAATATGACAGATTCCCCAGCTCAGTGTGCAGTCTCTCCCAGCAGAGATTCTGATTCATTTGATCTGGAGAGGGCCCAGGGATCAGTATTTCTATCAAGCTCCACAGTGATTCCAGTGCAGTTGTCCGTGCACTTGAATTTAGGAAGAGAGAACTAGTGGTCAGGAAACTGGGATTCTAGTTGCAGGTCTGCGGTTCCTCACTATATAACTTGGGACAGGGCATTTATACTCTCTGAGCCCCCATTTCCTCATAGAGAAATAAAGATGTTAAAGTTGATTCCTAAGGTCCCTTCCCAGTCTTACATTCTGTGGTATCTACAGTTTTAGTCGGCTTACCTACAAAACATCCCTTAATGTGCAACCAAAGTTATAAAAGCATCCGAGAACTCTGGTTTGTGAATGAACTCTTGAATTTGTGGCCTCTGTGGTAACTGGCCTTCAAGAGAGTCCCCAGTGATCTTCATTTCTTGGTATGTGTTCTTCTGTGTAGTCCCCTTCCATACTGAATCAAGGCTGGCCTTAGTGACCCACACATTAATAGCAGAAATGATGGTGTGTGACTTCCAAGCCTGGACCATTAAGAACAATGCTGCTTCTGCCTTGGGGTTTTGGACCACTCGCTCTGAGGGAAGCCAGATGCCATGCTGGAAGGATGCTAAAACAGCCATATGGACAAACTCTTCTGGAGAGGAAGTGAGGCCTCCACCCTCCAGTCAACATTGGAGTCAGGCCTTCAGACAACTTGCAGCCCTGGTTGATATCTTGACTACAACCTCATGAGAGACCCTGAGCCATGACTGTCCAGCCAGATAGCCCCAAATCCCTGTCCCACAGAAAGCAAGAGAGATAATAAGTGATTATTATTGTCTTCAGCCCCTAAATTTTAGAGACGTGTTATGCAGCATTAGATAGCTCATAGAGCCTCTTGTCATGTACTTTTGGGCTATGTTTGTGATATCTTGTGACATCTAGAACTTCTGGAGTGGTGACTACTGTACCAGTTTTCTTTTGGTTGTGTGTGTGTTTGTGTGTGCGCTTTTGTGTTTTTTGTACTTTTTTTTGTTTTTTGTGTTTTTTGCCTCTCGGCTCCAATTCTACCCTCTTACCTGCTCCACAGTACTAGAGTTTTAAATATTTTTCCTATAAAGCAAACACGATATTTTTTTTTGAAGACAAAAGCAAATTTATTTACATATTAAATCATAATGTAAAAGCAAGAATACAAATGCTATCAAAATGTTCACAATGATTTTAGGCTAGGAGGATTAAAAAAACTTGTTTTTTCTGTCTGTTTTATGCTTTCCGGATTGGTTTCTACGAACAAGTATAATCTATTATAAATTTTTAAACAACTTCATTAAACACACCAGATTCCTTATGGACTAGTTCCTGCATTTTTCTCTAATGTAATCTCCAAACGTATTTTCTTATACTCCCTATGTTCAAATAATAACTGATCAACTTAACGTGTATTGAATTTTCAGTGAACACGATATTAAGCTTTGACAGTAGAGGGTGCTGGAGGGACATTGCAGGAGGAAATTGGCTTCTTTTCCTGGCCCCTTGTGCTGCGTTTTGCTTTCTCAGTCTGTCAGCAGTGTGTGTGGAGGGACAACCAGTGGTGCTCTGCCTTAGCTGGGCACCCAGACTGCGAAGACCCTCAGCAAGCTTACAGTCTGGACTCTGTCCCAGTGACCACCTGACTATGGCCCTCGCAAGATAGACACCATTCATCCCAGGTCTTGCCAGCGAGCAGGCTTCCTACAGCCCAGCTTTCTCTGGCACCCTCTCACCAGCCTGGACCACCTGCATCCCAGAGAGTGGCTTCCCACAGCCCTCCTGACGTGGACACCGTGCACTCCTGGTTTTGTGCCTTCGTTCAAGGAAGGAGGCTCCCAACATCCTGACTTCCTCTGCACTCCCGGCCCTGCCACCACAGCCCACTGTCCAGGAGGCCTTTCCTACTTGCCCAGGGGTTGTTGGCCAGCTTTGCCTGGGCACCTCAGTGAACTTCTCAGCTACCCAACAAGGTCTGGACCGTAGCCTTGGGAAGGGCCGCGCCCCACCTTATGAGTTTGTCCATCCGTGGACATTCTCCCTCAGCCCAGGATACACTTTAGAGTTCTCTTTATATATTTATGGTTATTCTCCCATTATAATGAATACCCCTTTATGTTAAAATCTCCCTGTTCCTTGGTGGACACAGGAAGCCTACCTAGCATGCTGGCATTTGGCGAACACTGAGGAAGTGGCTCAGGGGGAAGCAGACCCCTCTGGCATTCTGCCCCTACTCTTGCCCTGGGCTGGATATGATACTCATGGCTGATGGAGGCCAGGGCAAACACTAGAACTTGTAACAGAATTGAAGGTCAGTGTTTCCAGGTTGAAAAAATAGTAGTTAAAAAAATAGAAAAATTTACTGTGTGTTTGCTGAGAAGGCGTCAGGAGCCAGGGCAGCCAGTCTTTCTGTCTCAGCCTTATTCTGTCGAGACCAGTGGGTCACTCATCTGTGCTTCGTTACAGATCAATGTGCTTTGCTTCTACAGGCATTTGGCAGAAGATGGCTACCCTACAGTTTCCAAGCCTACCTGTCCTTGGATTGTACAATCAACAGAGATTAACTGGCACTTCTCCTGGGGGCAAAGTGTGATTGGCCCAGTTTGGGTCAGGTGTTCTTTCTTGGTCCAATCAGCTGAGGCTGAGGTTGCTGGGTCATGTGATAATAAACATGGCTAATGGGCTCTTTCCATTGGTGAATGGAGAGTCAATTCTTAGAGAAGGGAATGTGGTCTGGACAGATCTCTTAAAATATGTCTACCACGGATGGCTACAGATCCACTAGTAACAGTAAAGATGTGGAGGTCACAGACATTTATCTTCTTAACTTTCACTGTTTATCTTCTCTTTGCTATGTACTAATGGCATCAGAGACCTAGAAAAGTAGAAGGTAGGTGGAGTGAGACAAATCAAAAAGAAAGTAGCTAAAAAAGATAAATTACAGATTATCCCATCCATAGATATATCCAATCTTTGAAGAAACCTTTGCATGCCTGATTCCCTTTGAGAAATGAAAGTTTTTTTTTTTTCTTTTTTGGGATCGCGGGCCTCTCACTGTTGTGGCCTCTCCCGTTGCAGAGCACAGGCTCCAGACGCGCAGGCTCAGTGGCCATGGCTCACGGGCCTAGCTGCTCCATGGCATGTGGGATCCTCCTGGACCGGGGCACGAACCCACGTCTCCTGCATCGGCAGGCGGACTGTCAACCACTGTGCCACCAGGGAAGCCCTGAGAAATGAAATTTTAACATGGAGAAGAAAGCAACCTTTTCAGCAATTTCTTTCTATGCATTAAGAAAGGAAAGTCAGGCCTTTTCTCTAACACCCTCACCCCATTCCTTCTAATGTCCAACTTTCTTGAAGGAGGCACAGAGAAGCCAGAGTTACCTCATGAAGGAATGAGAGCCAGGTAGAAATGTTAACGAGGAGAAAGGTAAAGAGAATTCTAGTGGGATGTGAGTTGGCTCAAATTAATGAGACAATTCAAAGCTTGTTGAGAGTCAGTGGGAGCTTGGGAGTGATGTAAGGAGGCTTCAGAAACAGAAAAAAGTTTGGAAAAGTTAGTTGTCTGTATGATAGTGCAGTGGCAACAATCATTGTACAGGAAGTTTTAAGTGAGTGGTCGAAACCAACCACTGTAAGTAAAATTCCCCTGAAAAGCACTGAATGTCTTAAGCAAGTTGTTTGCATGTGTTGGGAGTATGTATGTAGAATTTAAATGTTACTAGGGAGACTTCTCTGGTGGCACAGTGGTTAAGAATCCACCTGCCAATGCAGGGGACACGGGTTCAATCCCTGGTCCGGGAAGATCCCACATGCTGCGGAGCAACCAAGCCCGTGGACCACAACTACTGAAGCCCACGCGCCTAGAGCCCATGCTCTGCAACAAGAGAAGCCACTGCAATGAGAAGCCTGTGCACCACAATGAAGAGTAGACCCTGCTCGACGCAACTAGAGAAAGCCCGCGTGCAACAATGGAGACCGAAAACAACCAAAAATAAATAAATTAATTTTAAAATACTATTAAAAAATGTTGTTAGGTACCTAGTTAACAATTCTAGGCACAAAAACAATTGTTTTAAATAAAAAGCTCTGTCTTGATTAGTACCATTAGTGTAGCAGCTGAACTGGGATCTGTGTGGCAAAATGGGAGTCCATTCAAACATACTCGGGGGAATTTCAAGACATTTACTTGGGGTACTAATGACTTCCATTATGACAGAACACATTACTTAAACCAAAAATGATCAGCCTCTGCATATAGAAGTGTGAAGGGGGCCTTAATTAATTTACTAATTGCACTTCTTATTTTAAGTGGTACATTGATTTGGGTCTATAGTGGTTAAGTTGCTGTTTTCTCTTACAGAGTGTGGTGTTCCTTGTTGGGGGTTCAGGAAGAGGGTGGCTAGAATATGTACCCAGCCCTAGGCATTGGCAGAAAATATTGCCCCAATACTTGTTGGGTACCTAAGATTCCCTAGAGTTACTCCAGCAAGTCCTCTGTGTAAAATACAATGTTGTTACCTGAGAGTACTGAAATCGGCAAGTGTTTAGTGCTCCCCTGGCCCCGATGTATGACTGTACTACTTCAGTGATTATGTGTAAGGCCTGAGTAGAAGGTTTTCTCTACCACGTGATGTAGAGGAGGGCCTGGGAGGGCGGAACGAAGATGGGTATGGTTTGATGGGGAGCAGGGATGAAAAAGAAGACTCAGAACATAAGGGGATGCTACCCACGTGGGAAGCAGTAGGGCAGGAGGGTTGAGTACTGGTTTCATTTCATTAGTGTTCCCATATAGAGTCTCCTCTACGCTCACTTAGAAGCAAGGAGAAAGGAAAAAGCCGGGTGTTTCTAAGAATCTCTTTAAGTACAGAATGTTAAACCAAATAAATGTTTTACTTACTTCGAATGACAATCTATTAAGGCATAGGGTAGATTTTTTCACTATCATAGTGAATAAATAATGGAATGTGCTAATGTGAGAGACTGAAATTTACTTCAGTAGGGATCTAAAAAACAATAGATAACCTGCCTCCTTCTGGGCTGTTCCTTTAGGAACAAACCCTGAGGGAGGAATGTCCAAGTTCATGAATTGGCCACCAGGGGTCACCAGAAGAATTAAAAGGACTTCTGAGGCAAAGCCATAGTTTCTTGCTCACCAAGAAGAGGGCAGATTTGTGGGACCTGCGTGCCCACCCTTCTGTTGTTAGAAAGACTTCTCACTTAACTATTTATGATTCCTTTGTCCCTTCTTTTATATTTAGAATTTCCTTGTCCCTTCTTTTTGATCATCAGTTCTTGCTACACTACTCTGACCTATGTGTCATTAGTAGAGATTTTATTTTCTTTTTAATTAAATATATACATTTTTATCAATAGGGGATTACTCACCTTTCCGGTCTCAGCTCAAATGTTAGCCCATCACCAGAGGACTTCTTTAAGTCTTCAATCTAACGTCTCTCCATTGCTCTTTCATATCACCCACTTATTTATTTATTACCCGTCTTCCCACCTTACCAGAAAAGTAATCAGAGTTAATACTTAAGTAGACATGTCAGGAGCTGTTCAATTGCTGGGCGTATATTAACTCTGAATCTGCACAGCAATCCTGTACGATAGACATCATTATTATTATTTTCAAGCAGAAGACACTGAGACACAGAGACGTTAAGTAACTTGCCCAAGGTCACACAGCTCTAAAATCACATAATTAGAATTCATACCCTGGCAGTCTGGTGCCAAAACCTATGCTCTTAATTATTAAGTATCCTTCCTGTCCATGAGTGGAGCTGGTCTGAATCCCCAGCCCTAGAATAATGCCTGTTCATGTTATATGTTAAATGAATTAATACATTGTTGTAAATTCAGAGTGTCGGACTATTCAGCCAAATTATAATATGTACTGATACGAAGATATTTCCACAACATGTTGTTAAGTGAATACAGCAAATACAGAATATTATGTATAGCCTGATTCTATTTTTGAAAAAAAAAGTGCTTATGTATATTGCATATGTAACATCTGTAAGATATGTGTATATGTACATGTGTGGAGGTGAGGTGGGGTATAGAGAAAAATCTGGAAGACTAAATATTTCTATGATCATCTCTAGGGAATAGGATTGGTGGGGCAAGGGGGAATTTTTTTATACCCTCTTTGGAAAAAAATTAAGAATAAGTACTTTCTTTATAATATGAAAAGCTTTTAGTAAAATTTTTCAAAATTTGGACAAAAATAAACACATTCTCTCTCTTGTTTCATACACTCTTGAATTATAGTTTCAAAATAATAAGTACTTTAAAAGTCCTGAATTTTGTAAATCTGTAAATGAAGTGAAGCAGTTGTTTCTTACTTCATTTGATCCTAAGTTTTGCAGTGTGGTTTTGTTCAGGGTGTCTTCATTTACTTTTATTCTTTCCTAAATGGGGGGTAGCGAGTGGGAGAGGGGTTTCATTCTCACAACTGAGAGCTGAATATATCACCCAAGGAATTATCACATAATAACTTTATGCCATTATTATTGACATGATTATTGTTATATGTCATGACATTGTGATGTCACAGCATATTACAGAAGTCCGCAGGCTGTGTTATAACTAACTTTTTGCGATGTACATGTGAACCTTTCTTTTCCAGCATCTGACTTTTGCATTTCGTTCCAGATAAGGGTAGTATTAGTTCACAGGTTGGTTGGCTCATCAGAGTAAGAAGATGTGTGCGTGGAGTTTTCTTTTAAAAAATGAGCTTCTTCAGAGGTTGTTGAGCTCATTCACCTCCTTCAGGAAAGTAAATTTGAGGAGCAGGGTCAGCTGAGGTTGGAGGTGTGTGTGCAGATCTTCTATTATTTAAGCATTCCAAGAATTCAGTGTCCTGTGCTTCAAAGTCACATAATAAAGATGTTTGGCACTGAGGTGTTAGACTTGACTTTGTAGTGTGGCCTCTCAGGGTCACCCTATTTTTCTGAGAGCCCGGAGGTCCCATCATTGTGCCAGGTCACAGGAAGGGGCATGAAAAGCAGGGGAGGATAGGGTGGAGATCAGAGGGCCCCGGGCACCCAAGAGGGCAAACTCTCTATCACCCTCACAGATTTTCAGCCCTGCCTGTACATTTAACCACCTGGGAGCTTTTAAAACAGACTGATGCCTGCCTCACCCCAGACCAGTTGAATTGGAATCACTGGGATTTGGGCCTAAGCAGTAGTTTTTTTAAAAAAAAACTCTCCAAGTTATTTTAATGGGTGGCCAAGGTTGAGAACCAGTGGCTCATGGGTAACTCTCCAGGGCTTCTAGAAGCTCATGTGCACGATAGGAAGGAAGTGGGGGGCTGGAGGTCTGCTGGAATGGATGGACTCACTGTATCTCACATCCTGTCTCCACCTCTAATACTCTCCTACTGCTGAGTGAATACAAGTGGAAGGTGGTCCTGGGGAGTGATATTGAATAGCAAGATAGAGGATTGGAGGGGAGATAAAAATCACTTGTTCAAACAAAACACACAGTTGGGGCCAGGCAGTCTAGGGCAGAGGTAGTTATATTTATTCAGCACAGTAGAGTTGACAATATCATTTCATGATACATTTTCTCATTACGGTCCTTGGGCAAGCCTGTGAGGTGAGCATTTATTGCCCTTTGATGGATGAGGCAGCAGAGGGCTGGAAGAATCTGAGGCCCAGGATTACGCAGCTATTACGTGGCCAAGTAGAACCAGCACCTGTCTGGCTACCAGCTCCAGGGTCACTCTGCTTCCCTACAGTGGCTTTAAAAGTCCAGCTTTGATGTTAATTTTTTCTGCTTCAACTTATAAGTTTCTGGTTCTCTTAAATTCTTTATAGACATTTGCAACACTTGAGGCAAGAGAACCAACTAGCGAAAAACTGACCAGGGAAGATGTCCAAAGGAACGACAATAAACAGCAAACGACCCACTTTTCCTATTCTCTCATTTATAGATGTTTTACATGAAAACTGTCTATAAATTCCTAGTATTTTTCTATTATATTGAGCTGGCCAAAAAGTTCCTTCGGGTTTTTCCATAAGATGGTACAGAAAAACCCGAACTAACTCTTTTGGCCAACCCAGTAGCAACAGCTAACATCTGTAGAACAGGCACTATATGCCACTCACTGGGTTTTATGAAAATTAATTTATTTAGTCCTCCCAGCCACCACATGGCATAGGTACTATCATTGATCCCCATTTTACAGGTGGGGAAACTGAGGTCCACAGGACTTAGGCAACTTGCCTAAAGTCACACAGCTAGTGGCCCAGATTGGAATCCAGTTTGGGACAAGAGCTCACAAGACTTATCCATTACACTGTGCTGACTCTTGGAGCGACAGCCCTGATCTGAGTTCCCAGTCTGACTCTGGGCTCCAACTTTTTCTACCTGCTTCCTTAGTTTTAATAATCATTCGTGCTTAATGTGCTTTTTATCATGCATTAGGTTTTGCTCCAAGGGCTTTACAAATATTATATTATCTCATTTAATTCCTTAACACTGGAGAGTGGATCCCAGGTGGCCCCTCCTAGGCAGGCTTTTCTCCAGCTCACAGCTGTTCTGACCGCTGCCACTCTTTCAGCCCGCTCCCTTGGCCCCTCCCCAAAGCTGCCAAAGGACTCTGTAGATATTTGGTGACCAGATAAGAGAAATCCCTCTGTCCCTGCTGTTTTCATGGTTAGAACCCTGTAAGATCAGCTCTTCTTCCAGGTTCTTGGCTGTGGGTCCCAGATCCCGTCCCCTTGAGTTCATCTTGCCTTCTGCCCACGGCCTTCTCACATCATCCAGGTGGATGAGCCAATCCACTTTGACCTTCTAATGCAACACTGATTTGTCTCTGTGTGACTGGGCTAAGTAAGAGGTTGCAGGATTTCATTCTGGGCTGAAGCAGTAGGCTCCTTTCTTGCCAGACCTGACTGACTGCGCATCAGATGAGCCATGACATCCAATGAGGACTCACTATCAGGTTCTGCTTTGAGCCTTGTGGAGACCAAGTGGAGCTTCTTGCAGATTGCTCCCAAGGCTTCATGTAGGGCCAGGCAACCTCCATGCTCACTGCTCTGCCACCCAGTTCTTCTCTGTCTTGAGGATTTCTTCCATCTACAGCATCGTTCCCTGGCTCTCCTTGTGGCTGGATCCTTCTCAGCTTCCACGTCTCAACTTCACTCTCAGGATCTCACTGAGAACTTCCCTGATCACTGTGTCCAAAGGAAATGCCTCTTTCTTTGCCCTCACTCGCTCTTTTAACATCACCCTTATTTCCTCTCCACACTCTTTAATCCTCGTATTTATTCATTTATTTACTGTCAGTATTTCCAATGAAATGTCAGCTTGAAGAGGGCAAGGAATTGTCTTTTTCACTCACTGCTCTGCTAGGACCTCCTCCTAGCGTGGTGCCGACCCCTGCGAGGAGCTGCGTGAAAGAAGTAAAGACCACTCTGTCATCAGGGGTGACGGTGTTGACCACTACCAGTGGCTCATTTCCAGCATCCCAACCCTGCCAGTGACCTTTCCTTATTTACATCAGCCACATCTCCTAAATAAATCCATACCTTTTTCAGGGTTTTGTTGCTATTGTTTGCATGGACTAGATGGCTCAGGGCCTGTCTCTGTTCTTCTCAGTTTCATCATGTTGAATGAAGTTCCTGTTATCTCCGTGGTCACCTTCTCTGTAAATAAAATCAGAAAGGCAATTTGGGCTCTCAGTGAAAGGGGAAAATTGTCACTGAGGAGGATGGATTCTTTGTTGTGCCTCTTTGGGAATATGTTGGTCAAATGGAAGAGTCCCCAGAAAGTTTAAAGAGCTTTAAAAAAATCTAACCGTGCCCTAGGCAGTATGCTGGGTGTCTAGGGGCACACAAAGGCTAAGCTTCTACAATCTGTGGCTTTTATGGCCATTAGTGAGAAAAGACTTAACTGCACAAGATAGATACCGGCATATGAAACAACTACTAAATCAAAACAACAAGAGATGACAGTGGAGAATGGTCACTGGGGTCTGGGAAGGCTTGATGAGACTTAGATGAGTCAAGGCTGTGAAAGACGGAGGGTTGGGGTAAATTTGCTTGGATATATTCTGCAGCCTTACCACTCTATTTAGTCACTGGGTTCTTTGTCCCTTCTAGATAGAGCCGTGGAATGCTCCAGTCGTCCTCTGGCTGCAGGGAGGGCCGGGAGGCTCATCCATGTTTGGACTCTTTGTGGAACACGGACCTTATATTGTCACAAGAAACATGACCGGTAAGTGCTGCTTGGACTCTGTTTTCCCATGGAGAGTTTTTCATTTGAACCTTATATCTGCTCTAGAAATAACTTAGAGTGAACAGTGAGCCACTAGTAATAGCTTTACAGTTCCAGATTATAAAAACATAACTTTCTGGCAACGTTTGTCCAAGAAGGAGGAGCCACCAGGGTGCGTATCCTGGCTGGGCTGCTTTCTCCCTTAAAATTTGGGTGAAAGGTTCCAAGCTTTGTTCTGCCAGTCTCCTCCTGACTCAAGCAATCCGGGCTTATGAAAACAGTTGGTATTTATTACTATTTGGGTAAGCGCTTTTGCGTAGGACAAATGGGTGGAATTATATCCCTAGTTATTCACATGAACTGAACACTGTACGGTTCAGTCACATGAATGATCGGATATCTTGGAAGCAAGATACTGAGGGCTGGGGCTGGCATGAAGGAAGGAATGGAGAAGGAACCACATCCAGCTCTAACCCAGGTTTACCTCCATCTCATTTTTTTGGTGGGGATGGGAGACTGTTTACTTTCCCTGGGTCGGAATTTGGAGGGTGAACCAGTTTGTGACTCAGTATATTCATGTACACAATTCTGTTGAAGTTGTGGTTCTCTTCAGCATTGGATGGGAGGAAGCAGATTCTGGAGAATTGGACATTAAGGATGATTCACCCAATTGGACAGATGGGTTTATTACATCCCTGGCTGATGGGTGTTTCTGCATGAACCAGTTGCACGGGGTTTTGTTTCCAAAGTTCATCTTAGATGTAGAAACTCTCTGGTTCTGGGAAAAGTAAAGGAGAGGAGGGGAGAAGAAAAAGGTGCCGGTATCTGTTCCCTACTATGAGAGTATAATGCAACATCAGAGGGACACCAAGGGTTCGCTCACCTGAAGAGGACAGGTAGGCGTGTTGGGCTCCTAACCAGAGCTAGGCATTAGATGGGATGTTTTATTAATGACCCAGTCTAAAACCTCTTCTCTGCTTTACTAGTGCGTGCCAGAGACTTTCCTTGGACCACTATATTTTCCATGCTCTACATTGATAATCCAGTGAGTATCCCCAGGGTCCTGTGAAATGGCAGTGTTGGTCTCTCTTGTCTTTTTTCTTTCATTAAGTACATTTAAGAAATAGAAAAAAAATACAGATTTAATTTTTTTCTTTTTAAAATATAATTGTCTATTTAAAGAACACATTTGAAATTTAACTTTTCTAACATGTATCATTACATCCAAGTTTGGGGGTTTTACTTGCTGCCTTCTCTCCTTCCCTCATTTCTAATCTTATAAAATGTCCTGATCACTGGATTATACCATCCAGGATAAGGGATTAGTTTCTTTCTCCTGATGCTATGGGTTTCGCTATAGCATGGGTTATTATATAGTATGGGAAGTCCTAATCTTTCAAACTGAGTTCTAGATATAAAAAGTCAAAACTGGCCCCGTCACTTATCACAGTGAACAGAATGCCTCATCTCAGGGGGAGCAAAAGGTGGAATTCTCCTTGGGAAGTTCTTATGAAATTAAATCCTATAAACTGCAGTATAGGAAAGTAACTTTAGGGTCAGCTTCTGCAGATTGGGGGTATCTTCTTTGTCCTCTAACTAATTCCTCTAACTTCTTTCATTTCCCAGATGGTTCAAAGATAAAACAGAAAAATAGGGAGAAAAATTCCAACATCCTTGCCCTCCCCCATGTTTTGTCAACCATCCTTTTTCCTAGTCTATAATACCATATTTAAATAAAAGTTTAATTAAATGTCCTGTTCTCTTGGGTGTTTGGAGAAAAAACAAAAGCAAAAATATTTACAACTGGTGTGTGTGGAGGGGGTGCATTCCTTATGTATATTATTGACCCAAAATAAATAGTAGCTTCTTCTGTTGATTTACAGCTCAGTTGTCCATGAACTTCTAGGTATAAGGAAATATTAGTTTAAAGCTAATCTTTATTTTAAAGCCCCTTGTCTGCTGAAGGTGAAAGGGCTTAGTGGCCATATTTTCCATAAATAAAGAAATGGGAAAAAATAACTACTCACACACACAACTATCTTTTATCTCCAGCCTAAGTTCCTTCTTAGCAGGCAGAGCAGTGCACCCTCCAGGTTTCAGAGAGGAGGCAACTTGGGGTCTTTTGATACTGTAGCAGGAGCCAGGAAAGGTGAATTTCTTGTTCTTAAAGCAACATCTGGCAGGGTCCCCGCTGCAGGATCAGCACAGCTCAGTCACTGACTTCAGGGCAGAGCTTTGCGCTGCTCTTTTGTTTGGGCTTGGAGGAGGGAAGGGGGACCTAGGTGACATGCAGCATCCTCCTGCGTGGACGGCTGAGTGCATGTGGGTGATGGCAAAAATCTGAGGTCAAAGTCATGGCCTTTGGAATAAGATTGATTTCCTTCCCAGGTGGTATCTCTCAGCAGGACATGTGTTTCTCTATGTTTATACCTGCTTATTTATTTCACCTTCAGGTAGGCACAGGCTTCAGTTTTACTGAACATCTCCAGGGATATGCAGTGGATGAGGACGATGTGGCACGAGACTTATACAGGTAAAAGGCTCTGACTCTTTCAGCCTTCTTCAGACCAAACGTTTTTCTATTTCAACAGGAAAATTCTTCCAGTAGTAGAAGTATTATTATTATTATTATTTTTTTTTTTTTTTGCGGTACGCGGGCCTCTCACTGTTGTGGCCTCTCCCGTTGCGGAGCACAGGCTCAGCGGCCATGGCTCACAGGCCCAGCCGCTCCGCAGCATGTGGGATCTTCCCGGACCGGGGCACGAACCCGTGTCCCCTGCATCGGCAGGCGGACTGTCAACCACTGAGCCACCAGGGAAGCCCTAGAAGTATTATTGATTGGTCTTCATAGTCCATTTCCTGAAGATCTTTTAAGAATACTTCCATGTGAGGTGTGTGTGTGCGTGCACACACACACGGCCTATTTTCCACTTTATTACGTTATCATTGATAAGTATGAAAGTAGAGAAAGTAGCAAGAAGAACTGACATCTTAAGGCATAATTTTAATTTTGTAAACATAGCTTTTGAAAAACAATGGAAACAGAGCAGAATTGTTCAACCAAAGATGATTTTCCAACCTTTCACCTAGATGCCGAAGAGGTTTCTGCTTGCTTTCCAACATTATATTGAACTTCGCTCTTGCCAGGAAACAACATCTTGGATGTTTGTTTGTTTTCTTTCCCAGGATTCCTCCTTTTGTGGCCTTCACAAAATGCAGTTTTTTACTCTTGTGTTTCTCCTTCATGCCTTTTCCAGGCTGAAAGCTCAGCTTGTTAGCGAGTCTCTTACTTTTCCCTTCATATTACAAAATTATTCTTTTACTAAAAAAGAAATTAAGGAAAATGTGACATTGTAAGCCTGATCAAACAGTATACGTATAATGTCTTCCTTTCTTTTCCTTACATTCATTATAGCTATTTTTTAGTACTTGTTTTTAAAGTAAGTGACCTTTCTTACTCGGTCACATTTTTTTTTTCAGTCTGTAAATTATTACTAGAGACCAAGTCCTGGATTCTTTCAGATCACTAGGGCACCCCTTTACGCATTGTAATAATTTACTAAAAGAATCCTAGTGGCCAGGAAGAGTTAACTAGCTCCTTTACCCTGCCCCCCACTTTTACCAAACACTCATTCTGCTAATTACTTGGTGAGCAAACCCAACCAATCCCCAAAGTGAAAGTGAATCTAATAGGAGTCAGAGTTTTTTGATCTCTGACAAAAGCTTTCCGTTTTATTCTTCTTTCTCCCCAAGGCCAATGGCTGGGAGGGGTGGGAGTGGGGGAGAGGAAGGAAGAACTTCCGGCCTCTCTCCCAGAGATTTTTCTCTCTTCTCTGCTGCCCCAGAAAATGATATGGTTGTTGTCTGTCTTGCACACTTTCATCTGCCACATGTCCCATTATTTTAACACTTTCATTCAGTTTCTAGGCGGGCTGGATAGGACCCACCCTTCTGCTTCCAGATACAATGAATGGGTCCTGGGGGCAGATTAGCCAGATCCTGACAGGGGTCTCTTCCCTGCCCCCAGCTCACGCACCTCCTTTTTCCCGCCACAGACATAATCCTGCCGGCTGTCTTTTACAAGTTTACTCAAGCGCCATGTCTTTCTCATTTAGCACTGACTGTGAGCTCTCATTTTTCAGATCGGAAACCTACTTCTCCCCCATACCCTCCTCCTACTCCAACCCTCTTTTGGCTTAAATCCAAACAACCTCAGTTGTTTAACTAGCAAACACCCTGAGGGCGGAGGGTCTGTATTAAAGAAATGCATCAGACCCTCTAAGCCCGAGCCTTGCACCCTTGCCCTTCCTTTTCTGGCTCTCTTGCCCCTCCCCCAGAGATGGTCACAGCTTCCAGTTGACCCTCTGAGTGGATATTTACTGCTGACATGTGGTTCATCTCCTCTTGCAAGACATGTAAAGAGAACCTATTTCAAAGCATCCATTGTTTATAGCTGCTTTAGTTCTTTTTGCTTCAGGCTCTTAGAACTGGAAAGTAGTTAATCAAGAGTAGTGCAGAAAACTGATTTCAGCTGTTTCCTTTATGGTTTGCACTATTTGTTTCCCTTTGTGACTAGAGTCTTCTCTCCAGCTGTCCAGATGGGTGTTTGGAATAAGAAGGTCGCTTTGAAACCTATAAATTGTCTACTATTGGTTTAAAGAGTAGAACATTCTTTTTCTCCCTTTGAAAACCATCTTTCTTTTTTTCTGAAAATCCAATTCCTTTTCACTATTATTAGTGCACGGCTGTAAGGAGACTCCTAAAGACATTTGACATTCACATTTAGCCTGCTTTTCTTTGTGTTTGGAAGTGAAACTTTTTCACTAACAAGATGTTTAAATTTTTTTTTTTCTATTTGGAATGTGTTTAGGACCACAATGCCTCTCTGGTTTAGAAAAATATATAAATTTCCTAAAGAATAATAAATTTTCTAACTGGAGTAGACCAGCTGGTGCCACTCTCCCTCTACCACTATTTTCTTTTTTTTTTTTTTTTGTGGTACGCGGGCCTCTCACTGTTGTGGCCTCTCCCGTTGCAGAGCACAGCCTCCGGACGCGCAGGCTCAGCAGCCGTGGCTCATGGGCCCAGCCACTCCACGGCATGTACCACTATTTTTTGATTGCCTACTATGTGCCCGACATGGTTCCTGGTGCTGCTGATACAGTAGTAAGCAAGCTCCCCAGTCCCCACTCTCCCAGTGTGCCTGAAGTTATCTTCTTAGCAGCCAGACAGAAATGCTGCTATTCTATTCCACGTATTGGTTTGCATGGTAGATAGTATGTATTGCTAAACAAAGCTTCATGACAGTGTGACTATGAAACAGGTTTCATATATTTAATTAGAACAATACTGCATGATGGGTGCAGGCAGAGATCATGGCCTGGCCATACTAGAAGTGGAATGAATGAATGCAGAGGATGGCTCCTGATCTGATGCAACAGAACGAAACCACCGAGATTCTTGTTGCTGTGCTTCTTTCAGCCTGTCAGCAACAAAAGCTATACCTTGTTTGGCTTTTGTTGGTACGGAGCTTCTGCTGAGATTATTTTAACCTCAGTTCTCCTGGATGTCTTGTATTTACTATGACCCTGACTCCACTAGAGCTGACCAAAGTCCAAGGCTGTCTTTGGATCTATAATGCGTTATCATTTACGTCTATCTTCTCTGCCCCGAACCCATCTTCCCTTTTAAAAAAATTATCTGAGGAGTATTTTCTCCTATTGATTCACCCTTGCAATCTGTGTTTCATCCTATTGTCCTTTAATGTACCTTTCTGCCACCAGGTAGCCTTTGACTAAAATTTGACTCAAATTGACAAGGCCTTGGCACAATGCCAGCAAGGTCGTCAAATGGAAACACCTGGAAGAGACATGCCTTGTGTGCCATGTGGTGCTTGTGCCTGAGTAAATGCATGGAGTGCACGGCACACACATGTGTATGTATTATGCCTTATGTATTTTGGCATTTCTACTTCTAAAATTTGCAATTTTAGAAAATTTGCATGATTCTAGATATTATTTTGAAACAACCCTTCACCACATAATGGTATAGTCCTTGATGAAAACACAGTTCAATGAGCAAATGATATATGTACGTGCAACTTACTAAATTTATCTTTTTTATTCTTCGTTCCCATTTAAGAAAGACCTACTAAGGCCTTGCTATGATTAGCCAAATTTTTGTTCATATCCTACTGTGAAATTAAATCTCTGTGATAGCTTCCTCAAGTGGGACCTTGCCTTGGAAACTTCAGCTAGATAATCCTGCTTTTTCAGGCTGGAAGCAACCTAGGAGATTATCTCCTTCAGCTAAGATTGTCAGATAAAATACAGAATGCCCTGTTAAATTTGAATTTCAGATGAACAATGAATAGTGTTTTAATCTATGTATGTCGCATGAAATATTTGGAACATATTTATACTGAAACATTATTTGTTGTTTATCTGAAACTCAAATTTAATTGTACATCTTTTGTTTTTATTTGCTAAATCTAGCAGCCCTGACAATCCTCCAACAAATTCTTTAAGGAAATAAGCTTTAAGCTAAAGCACAAGGCTTAGTTCAGATTTACTATATTAAAATGTCTATTGCCATTCCAACTAGCAGGCAGAGAGAAAGGCAAGCAGTTTTTAGCCTGAAGTTTGGAGAGGGAAGGCTGGAGAATAAACTCCTATTTTTATATCAGCTCTAAAGCTAGCTCATTGCCAGCACAAACATGGACGCTGTATAATGCAGCTTCCCAGATTTAGTTGCTACAAAGATTTTAGTTACTATAAATAATAAACAGAGAAATAAACTGAAACTCTACAGTAGAGTTTAATGGTGGGTTTTTGTGAAGCCTTTGAAAATTAAGTATTTCCAGGATCACGGTGATTGTAATGACCCAGTTTTGCCTCTGGGTGACCCTTGAACTTTCTCTTTCTCCTGGTTTTGCAGGGCCTCCTTGCCTTTCATGTTCACTGGCTGGTTTACGGCTTTTAGTCCCTCAGCAGGAAACTGGAACAGAAACCCTGCCTAGTTTCTCAGGCATTGCAATCTGGGTCAAAACATTCATAAAGCTTCTGAGTTTCACAAGTTTTTGTTTCCTTTCTGAAAGATTTTGTTCAAGTAGAGAATGATTCAATAATCCACCCTTTTCTTGCTTATTATAAAATAATTTCTGGAGGCTGTTTAAATCTATTTCAGCTTACCAAGGTGGCTGTTGGCATTCTTTCCTAAATGTGATTCTTTTGACCCTGGAGGCCACTGTGCATTTACTTCAATGTCTGTGACCATTTGGTGGTTTTCCCTTAGACTACAGTCATTTTACACCTTTTCTGTTCTTTGGTTATTAAAACACTGAAATGCTGGGAGCCCCGTTAGAATATAGAAATGTTCAGCTTCCCCACAGAGAGAGTTTGGTAAGCAACTAAGGTTCCCATTACCTCACCGCAACCTGAGATTAATGGGGTCATAAGGTTTGCAGAACTAACTCCACAAATTGCTAAGTAATAGGTGAAAGCCTGTGGCACTTTGCTCAAGGGTCCCCTCAACAGGTGGGTGATCCAAGTTGGTAACCCAGGGAATTGGAAACCTTCCCAGAGTGTTGATGTTCACTTGTCTCAACTTTGAGTATCACAAAGTAAGCCCACAAGTATTCTTCTAACCATCCACAGAGTATGGAGTGTTATGCACATGAGACGTTGAAAAAATGCCTACAGGAACTTATAGCATAATAGTATCTTAATTCAAATGTGGAGCCTATTGTCCAAGGGTGAAATTGTGTAGCATGATTCCGTGTGATTTTTATTGTTGTTCTTCTTTTTGCAGTGCACTTACTCAGTTTTTCCAGTTGTTCTCTGACTATAAAGACAATGACTTTTATGCCACTGGGGAGGTGAGTTGAAGTCATGTTTTCTTGCATGCTTCCAACATCTTCAGGACTGAAATATATTATGACACTTGTGGTTTATTCATTCAGTATATACACACACACACACATCAATATTAATTCATCCCATATAAAAAATTCTCCAATTATCCCGCAGATGTCCTCCATAACATAGTTTTAAAAATTCAGTGCCCAGTAAAGATTCATATATCACAGTGGGTTGTCCTGTCTCGGTACCATGTCTTTGTTGGTGTTGTTGTCATTTGTGATGATGATTATCCGGAGTCTAGCCAAGGTGCCTTGTAGAATGTCCCATTTTCTGACTTTGTCTGACTCTTTTCCAATGCTTAGGTTCACTGAAAACATTTGGCAAGAACACCACATAGAAGATGTTGTTTACTTTCTATTCAGTCACATCAGAAGGCATATAACATCTTTGTTCCATTACTGGTCACTTAGTCAAGATGGTATCTGCCAGATCTCACCATTGAAAAGGTACCATTTTCCCTTTGAAATTAATAAATAATCTGAGACCATGTGAACATCTGTTTCCCCCAACACACACACCAAATATGTCACCAAGTAGTTTTAGCATCCACCCACTGATGATTCCTGTCTGAATCAGTTATTATACTGGGGGTTATAAAATGGTGATTTTTCTGATCTATCTTCCTTTAGATATCATCTGGCATTCTTCTGTAGAGAACACCTTTCCTTCTTCCTCTTCTCTGATATGTACTTTAAAAATATCACTGGGGACTCATGGATTGTAAATTCTGTTTGCTGTGTTAAATTTTATTGCTATCATTATTGCTTTTGATGCTTGTATTTTCCTATATTTGGTCAATGGGAACCCTTCAGGCTGGCTCCTGTGTCCTTTTGACACATTGTCCCCGTTTGTCCCCGTTAGCCTTTGAGCATTTCCTTGCTCTTTGGCACAAATTAGTTATAAGTTATAGGATTATCTTGTACTTTCCCTGCCCTAGCAGGGAATTAATTCTGTTTTTTTCCAGGGTGATTATGTTACAATTTAATGAACAGTTCATTTGCATATGTTGGTTTCAATCTTAAGGTTTGCTATTTTTCATCCTTTTAAATTTAAGGTTATTTTAAAAATGTATAGCAGCCAATATTTTGAGAACACAAAAATTCTTAGGTGCTAGGAATACAGTTGTGAACAAAACAGAAAAAAATCCCTGCATTCGTACATTCCAGAGGTGAAAGCAGTGATAATGAAAGAAATAAATATGTACCAGATGGTCAGGCAGCGATATGTCTGAAAAAGATGTCATGAAAAAGATAAGCAGGGTGAGGGCTGGAGAGTGATGGAAGTGTTATTTTGGATAAGATTGTCAGAGAAAGTCTCTTTGGTAAGGAGACAATTGAGCAGATTCCTGAGTGACGTAGTGGAGTGGTCTCTGCAATATCTGTGAGAAGAGCTTTCCTGGAAGAAGGAACAGCAAATGCAAAGACTCAGGTCGGGACAGGCTTGGTGCACTCAAGGAGAAGCATTGAGCCACTGTAGAAGGAGCTTAGATGGGAGAGGCAGGCTGATTGTGTAGGGCCCTGTTGCTCATGGCAGAGTGGTTAGACTTTATTCTAAGTGTAATAGGAAGCCATTGAAGGGTTCAGTGTTCCCTGAAACAGTATTGAGAATCAAATTCAATTCAGTTCAACACACATATATTGAGCATGTACTATGTCTGAGGCTTTGGACAAGTATTAGAAAGTCAATGATTAAGACATTAACTCTACTGTAAATCTGAGTCTAACCATACAGAATGAAGAGAACAGTTAGAGAAGTAGCTGTAAAGACAAATAGTATAAGGTGAGCAAATAGCTACCTCTCAATTTGGGATCCTCAGGAAAAGTCAAACAGAGGAGACAGCAATTAAATTGGATTTTGAAGGATAAATATGGGTGTATTAGTCAAGGCTCTTTTGCTTGCAAGTGACAGAAACCCCATTCAAAGTGTCTTAAGTAAAACAGGGGATTGAATTGTTGGCCTCAGGTGTGGCTGGATCTGGTTGCTCAGACCTTATCAGGATCTTGTCTCATGTTCTCTCCATCTATTCACTTGGCTTTGCACTTCACTGATTTCATTCTCAGATAAGTTCTTTTCACCTGTGCCCTTGACTCTCCAACCCACTCCAGAGCTCTAGATATAGCCTACCAGCTTAACTTCTCTTTCCCAATAATTCCACCATATACCTGAATCTCATTATCCATTTGAATCCCATGGCCATTCCAGAACTAATAACTGGAGTCAGGGGGATGGAGGAAGTGACACTCCTGTCATTTTGGTAGCAACCCTGGAAAACACCCAGTTCTCCACCACCAACAGAAGAGTGATCTGCTTAGTGTGTAATTCCTCGTCTTGCAAATAATGTGACAATGTTGTTAACCATCATGTTGAACTTTCGGCAAAGCTACCAAATTCCAAATGAAAAATTTGACTTGTCTATCTCATGTCTGCCTGGTGGTTTCATGCATGTAGTTTCTGAATGTGTGTGGCAAAGGACAATTTTCTTTTTATATTCTCTGCTGCCAGGATGAATACTTTTAAGGAAACCTGTGCCTTCCAAGTGATGAAGGAAGACGGGAATGAGGGCAGGCAGAGCCTGGGATGGAGATGCACTTGCCAGGCAGCAGCATCTTCATGAGAACCACACAAGATACATTAAATCTGGGGGCACATCTTTTTCTAAAAGGTAGAGCACTAAATAATGCCTTGATGGTTTATTATTGGCAGAATGCTGTGTTTCTCTAGTCTACTTTGTCCCACCTGGTCTTTCTGTTTTAAGGCTAGGAGGCAGAATGGAGAAGTGGAAGGAATTCTGGATTAATAATCAGGAGACCTGAGGTTCATTGCTGGCTTTGCCTCTCTCTGGATGATTCCAGACAAGTTCTGTGACCTCTCTGGGCCTCTGCTTTTCATCTTACAATCAGAAGGGTTGGTTTTTAAATTAGACCACTTCCGGGGATATTTTACTTTACTGGATACTCAACTGTAGTTACCTAGATGTACTCTTAAAGCATCTGTATACAATTGCAGTTTTAACATAATACCAACCCACCCTCCCTGTGTCCGCCACCATAAAAAATGTTGTAATAGATTTTTCAAGAAAGGGAAATCTTTTCTCTTGTGAACTCTTAATTTCCTGAACAAATAATGCCGCTAGATTTGTAGAATTGTTCTTGGAAAACAAATGCATAAACTCAGAAATGGTTTTCTGCTTTTGATTGCAAAGGTACTAGACCTAAATATCCTCCACATTTGTGTGCTATGAATGAGGGTAGCCTGGTGCTCAAAGGGGCTGGAACAGCTGTTCAGCGCCCTAACTTTGGTGTAAGGGAGTCTGGAAGTAATAACAGTACCTACTGCATGGGGTTGTTTTGAGCATTTAATTAGATAATCCTCCTCAAATATTTAGCAGAGTGACTGGCTGTGGTGAGTACCCAGCATATGATGACTATTATTACCATTCATGTTGAAAAGCTGGATTAAAATATTATGGCTCCAAAGCATATGGCCTAATGCATGTAAACAGGGGCTGAGATGTTTACAAGGCTCTGCTCACTTGTTCTTGGGGTATGGCATTGTCTCCCCTCTTATTTTGAAATCATCTTTAAAAGAAATTGTTTGCTCCATCAGAAAATGATGGTGGAGCTTAGAAGTTTTGGATGGTAGCAAAATGTGTGGGGACCGATCCAGGCCCTTCGCCCCTGCCGTGTGGACCACGCGAGGCCACAGCAAGGCATAGTGCAGACCTGCAGTTGGGGCAGCGGAGAAGGAAGAACTGCTTTGTCTCCTTCCCTTCTCTCCATTTCTGCCCAGAACACCAACTGGAATTAATTTTCTCTAAAGAGAGACAAATGTGTCTATAAATCACCCTCCTCAAGGCATGAAAAAAATGTACTTCAAAAAGAGAAACAAGCTGCATTTAATTCATATAATTAACTTTCTTCCTAAGTGTTATCCTTTCCGAGCCAGTAACTATTAGTGAGATTGCTCTTTTTCTTGAGGTACAGACACTCTTTAGGATCCACTCAAGTGTACGTGGGCCCAGCTAAAACTTAAAGCACAACAGCCCTGGCGCTGGAAGGCAGGGAGGTGATGGTAGGGAGGGGTCTTCCCACTGGCCTCTGAGCCTGTGGCTTTCTGTCCACTCATGGGAAAGATTTAGCGTGTAGAGGCGTTTGTGCCAATGGGTGGGAGCGCTTCCAAACTGGCAGGGCATGTGGTTAAAACTGGGCATCTCCCGATCAGCAGGAGAGGCCTACTTTCCTTAGAAGCAGCTTTGCAACCGTGATTAATTCGAAGGCTGAATCTGAGGCAAAACTTTGAAGCTATTTAAAAATTAGTGAGCTTAATAGGATACTTTATCTTCATCTGCATGAGTGAAGTCCTGCTGGGCTCACAGAGTCTGATTTCTTTATTGAAATCGTCATGGTCCTGGGTTCTGGTGGCAGGCTCCCAGGAGGTGAGAGCCAGGTTTGTTTCATTTGTTTCATACAATACCAGGCACAGTGCTGAATGGATGTTATAGGGTGGCTTCACACAAGGCATTTGCCAGATAAAATAAAAATATCAATGATATTTCTCTTTGGCTGTTTTACATCTCTTTTCATGGCTCTTCTCTCCCTGTACTGTACCCCAGGCCCTGGGAACCTCCTTTCTACTCCCTTATTTTCCAGGGTCATCCAGTGCCCTGCCTGCCACCCAAGGCCTTCCTTTCCTTGGCTGTGCTGTGCTCAGGTCCTATTTCTCCCATGCTTCTTCCATCCCCATCATGATTGTACTGTTTCTCTCCCTCATTCTGACTTGTTACCAGCTCACTATCCATTAGAGAGAATCTGATCAATTAAATGTACTTCCAACATACTTGTCCTTGAATAGAGGACAGGGCCTAACCATAGAAAGATACTTGTAATAGGGGAACTTCACGCACTGACATACCTGTGAAGGGGTGGGAAGGGAGAACTACCCTAACTATAGGCCTATAATTGTTTTATGTAGGCCATACCTTTATCTTATTAGTCCAGGCTTATGATCATTAAATTTGGTGATTAGAAGGATGCCTTCAAACGTATCTAGTCCCCTTGTTTTATTTGTAGATCTTATTTGAGAATGTTTATTGAGAGTGGATCATATGACAGGCATGATGCTAAGCAGTGTTTCATGCATTACCTTGTTTAATCGTCACAGCTGCCTTATGAAGCGGGCACTGTTATTATCATCCCCATTTTACAGTTGAGATGACTGAGGCTTAGAGAGGTCATGTAGGCTTTACAAGCTCACCCAGCCAAGATTGGAACCTAAGCAGCCAGACTCCATCACCCAAAGACTGTAGTCACAGGATGGGCTAAGGATGGTAACCCGCTTCGTGAAGATGCTCTCTGGAGCCTGGCTCCTCAAAACTGCACTGTTTCCAAGACTTGCCTTTTCCCACAGAATAGACCCACTGTCTGTACAAGGGAGTCGGACATCCCTTACATATTTTGTACATAATCTCTAAGGGTTACTAACCTTATACAAACAGAAAAGAAGTTCTCTAGCTTCTTGGATATTTCTGTCTTTTGATCATCAAGTTTTATGGAGTAAATGGAAGTTTCAAGTGATATAAAGGCTTGAAGTCCTTGGAATGTAATTCTTTCTCCAAGCTTGGAACTTGCTGAATATGACTAGATGACATTTGAGCTGGTTTAACTCTTGAGCTCATGACAGATGTCTATTTTCAGTTATGTTCCTCTGACTTGCCAATATTTTCTTTTAGAATTGAAAACGGATTTGTGACTATTTAATGAATTTAATATTAGAAAAGTCAAGGTTTACGCTGCAACCTGGAGAACTGAACAGGGGCATATGGAAATGTTTGCAAAATTGGGCCTTGGGCTTTTGGATAGCGTATCTAAGTCAAATCAACACATATTTGCTGATTCTCTGGTTACGTGGAAAAGGATATGAGTAAATCAGACGTCAATATAAGCTTTGTCTGAAGTGAGCTACTATGCTGGACCAAGTAGCATGGCGACACAAATAGTACCCAATTGGATGAGATGTCTAGGCTGGGGACCAGAGATGCTAAATTATATCTATTACGCAGCTTCAACCTTCTGAGTTCTATCTATAGTGAGCAAGTGAAGGACTCAGTTTGTTGACTGTGGCCCAGTATATTCACACTCTTTATTTAAAAGTCAAATTAACTGTAATCTCTAAACAAAAGGGTTTATTCATCTGTTCAAGTCACCTGGCTTCAAGCTGGGTATGAATTTCTCCAAAACTGGCACTGAAGTTAGAGTTGGGGGGAGGTGAGGTACATCCTTTTCACGTATGTTTGTCACTGATGGAATTAATTTTTAAAGAAGCATCATCTCAAAACGAAATAAGAACATATTTGAAAGGCCGTACATACTTTTGCATAAATTTATGTGACTAAAAGTTGGATACACATCAAAATGTTTTTCTCATATGTGTATTCCTGTAGATTCTACATTTCTTTTTAAGCTCATAGTCAAGAGAAATAGATGTTTAGGTAAAGTCATATTCTCGTTAGAAGCCTTTTTTTTTTTTTTTAAATCACAGCAGTGTGGTCTTGAAATTAGATGACACATGGTCTAGCAATGTCTAGGAAGCTGTGGAGATTACCACAGTACCAAAGCTCCAGTTTTCTCCATTCATTAATTTTCTGAACTGGCCGTGTTAAGGCCACACCTCTTCTCTCCTCAGAAGCAATAATGGTGCCAAGTGAAGTAAGATTCTACCCCAAGGCTAGATGAAGTCAGGGTCACCCTAGCTTAATCCTGTCCTCTTGGCTGCTGTGTCCTCTGTGACTCCGTTAAACTTAGGCTTTTCACCAAGTTTTGTAGTTTTCAACGTGTGTATGAAATTCTCTTCAAAGCATATCCCCCTATTCACTCTGGCCACCCCTGTACATGGGGCTGGTTCCACCATAGTCTGTGTTTGGGGACAGCTAGAGGACATGACACCGATGTGACTCTCTCCACAAGGGCAGCCCACCTGGTTTCCTCCCGGAAGACATGGAAGAGTTCTCACCAGCCCCGAAGTGAACTCTTCAGAGACATTCATTCTAGCTGGAGTGGCTGGGGGTTTGGGGGCAGAGCAGGGAAACGGACATAGAATGACCCTGACCATCCTTGACATGCCATTGTCGAGGATGACAACTCCCTTTTTCCACTTCCAGGCAGAGGTGAGGAGCTAGGGCCAATGAATAGTGACACTTGGTAACCAGGTTCAAAGGCCATTGCTCATTATCACTGATAAAGGTTCTGCAAGTTTTACCGTAAAAGATATATTTAGAAGCAAGCCAGAGAGTGAATGTAGCTGCATCTACTTTTTTTTTTTTTAAACTAAACTTCAGTAAGAAATGCAGACGACCAAGAGTAGCTTAAACAATAGTAACTGCTAACATATGTGATATTTCTGTAAGAGGACATTGTTTCCATTATAATATTATTCTCTGACACGATTTTGTTTCTTCTGGAGGAGCTGATTGAAGCTTGATTTTCGATATGGATTTTTTGACTCCCTTAAAAGTAACCGGGTGGCAGGGGTACAGTAAGTCGGCTATGAATGTTGTTGAAACATGTAAGAAGGGAGAGATTCAGATGGAATACACAATTACAAGTTTCTTTAAGTCCAGTTTCATTTTGCTTTTACACATCTGGATAATTAACCAAGTATTACATTCTCTCTAGACTATTTTTACAAGTACAATATGCTCCTAACGTGATTTCCATTAGGCTGTTCCAAATATCATGTAAGAACACAGAAAGATTGCAAACCAAGATTCAAAAACACTATTCGACTCTGATGTTGAGACCTTTTTTCTCTCGGGGGAAATAAAAGTTTGAGAGCTGAATTCTGAGATCCTTCTGATGTCAGAGGAAAACTGGAGGTTTACTGCTTCTTTAAGCTCATACAAACATACCCTAATGGCTCTGGCCCTTCTTGTCAGAGGTGAGCTCAAAATATGGTCACCGTGGGGCAAAGGAGCCATACAAGAGTAGTGTTGGAAATTGCAGCTTCTTTAAATATTGGAAAGGAATAATTACTAAGGGCAAACTAAAATCCTGACGTGTTGATTGCTAATCTAGTTTGAATTATTATGTTAGTTAAATATATTTGTCTGACTGAGTTCCTCACTTGAAGGTCACTGCTGAATTCTAAAATAGTATGTGTTCACACAGTTTCTGGATACACTTTTCCTCTTTCCTTTTATAATTGCTTTGATGCTGTTCAGAGCTTGTTTGAGGCCAGTGTCTGATCTGAGGGTAGAAGGTTAGCGTTAATTCACAGACTTCAGGAGCTTCGTTGGCCAGCTGCTGACCACATTGGTGAACCCCAGCCAGAGATCAGAGAAACCACAGGGCTAATAGTTGTGGTTGTCATTGCTTTAGTTGTTGTTATGGTCAGAACTCAGAACAAAAGAAACAAGAGTTCATAAAATTACAGGATCACAATTATAAGTCCTAAGGGCCATATAGTCCATTTCTGATCCATCAGACAACCACACCTAACTTCTCCCCCCAGAGTCTGACATTCTATTCTATTTAAAACATATCCGGAAAAGGGAAAACTGGGTAAAATCAAACATACTCGATTTATTGTCTGGTTGTCTTTTAAAGTGCTCGTGGTGGTCAGAGAATCATTAAATCGAGAAACAAATGGTTCAGGAAGAGTAAACAAATCTCATCTTGAAGAAAAAAGAAATGTGTCTCAACAAGGAGAGTGAAAATAATTGAAATTTCATTGTAATGTTTCGGTGTCTGTTTTCCATAAAATAATCCTATAATTGTCTACTGTGTGACAGCCTGAGTCGCTCAACCAGTGGAATGATTAATGAAAACGGCAGTGAAGGATTTGTCACACTGACACAGGGCAAGGAAGTGTGTGATAGTCATTAGAAAGCCAAAACCAAGGTAAACATCATCACTGTTAGGTTAGTAGATGTAGACTGAACATTGAGGAATCTGTTTTGGATGTGGTTATAGAACTACCCATCTCACTGTCTCATTTTCCTAAATGGTCCACTTAGCAAGTGTGCAGTGGATAAATCCAAGTGTGGGTCCCAGGTTGGGGGACCAGAGATCCATAGTCTATCCAGGACCCTTGACTGAAATGTGATTTGATATGAGAAATTGGAAGCGTGCAGGCAGCCAAGCCCGGACAGAATTCCAGGTGGGCATGTGAAACACACAGACCTTTGTTTTCATCATTTTAAAATATAGGAAGATAATGTTAACTTTACATTGGCTCGAATTAAAGTAGGTGAAATAATCTGTTTATGGTGGATGCTCAGATTGAGTGGGTGTTCCTTTTTAATCTCCTGCCTGAATCCCAGATACATATGATTGTCGCAAGGAGGAAGGTGCCATAAAAATGTGACTGTTTTAGCCTAAGTTTGTCATCACTACCTATAAAGTACATACCCTTCTATCTCTGAAAAAGTCAAGGGAGGTGTTTTGTTGCTAGGTCTTATAACAAGACAACTTGAGTGCTAGCATCACTGGAAGGTGTACTTTTTAAGCATTTGTACTGATTTCCAATAGAGAAAACATGTTTAGAAATAATGTCAGATTAGTCATTCATTTATCAGCTATGTTTTTATGTACCTACTATGTGCTGGCTATTGTACACATTGTGGAAATAATAAGCCATGAAATGGTAGACTTTGCCTTATCACATTTGAGTCAAGTTTTCCATAATGTATTTTTAAAAGATATTGTGATCTTTACAAGTTTTGTGCTTTATTCATTTTTGTGTCTACTCAAGTATCTGTTATGATACCTTTGACAGAACAGTTGCCCAATAAACCATCATTGAATGAAGATTATATAATACATCTGTACCAGTGCAATGATTAGTCAAGAGAATTTGCTTTTTGGTCAATTTACAGAAATTTTACTTGATAAATGTTCACGTACTGTCCCTAAAAGGAGAATATAGCAAAGTTATACAACAAAGCAAATTTCAGACATGGAAGCTAAAAAGTAGTCGTGAGTATGAATGGATAAGCTGCTTTGATTTAATACTTTGCCTAAATAATTATTATGGCACAAGAGGAGTGCATCAGTGAAGGGATCTTGTGTGAGTTATGTCAATTAAGTTCTTCCACCATAATTTGGAAGGGGTTTAGGATTTGGAGTAGGTCAGACCAGGTTTAATTCTGACTCTATCACTTAACCTCTCTGAGCCCCAATGTCCTTATGTTGAAATGGGAATAATGATAACTGCAGCATACGATTATGGCACGGAAAAAATGAGAGCTCTCCAGAATTCTCAGTCTTTGAACTTCAGGGCCCTGGAGAGCCTTGGACACATTGTGAAAGTTCTGCAGATCCATAGGTACCCACATAATGCATCTAGTCTATCTAGAATATATGTGCATTGCTGTTTTTCAAATGCATGTAGGCTAATTCAAGATTCATTCATTGAGCAGCTGTTTATTGAGCACTAACAAACAGCATCAGGTACAGGGGATACACTAATAAACAAAACAGACAGATATCCCTGTGTCTGTGGATCTTCTATTCTAGTGTGGGCAGGGGAATAACAATACACAAGGTAAAAAGTAAAAGTTTGTTGGAGAGTGATAAAGATTAAGACGAAAGAGGAGAGAAGGGGAATATAAAATATCAAAAAAGGGGTGTTAAAATCTTTGATAGGGTGGCCATGGAGGGCAACCCTCAGAAAGCCTCACTGAAGGAAGTGAGGGAGTTAACCATATGGATATCTGGGGAAGAACATTCCAGGGACAGAAAGAGCTAATGCAAGGGGAGGAACAGTACAGATCACAATTATGATTTGGTCTGAGAGAGGCTGGAGAGGAATGAGCAAGAGGATAGTAGGGGGTAATGTGAGTGAAGTGACCAGATCATGTCAGCCCTTATGCCCCAGAAAAAGCACTTCACTTTTGCTTTGAGAGAGATGGGAAGTCATTAGAGGATTTGAGCAGAGGAGTGGCATGATCTAATTTAACAGACCACTGTCTTGAAATTAGACTGGATGAGGGTAAGGGCAAAAACAGAGGCCCACTGAGGAGGCTGCTGCAAGAATCCAGGCGAGAGATGACGGTACCTGGAGCAAGGTGATAAAGGGGGTGTGTGCAAAGACACTGGATTCCGGATGTGTTTTGATAGAATAGGTAGAGTTGATGAGATTCACTAATGGACTTTTCACGAGGTGTGAGTCAAAGAGATAAACAGTGGCACCAGGATTTTTGGCCTGAGCAGTTAGAAGAACAGAGTTTACATTCATGGAAACGGAGGCTGCAAGGAGGGCTTGGGGATTGGAGCTTCGTTTTGAACATAGGAAGTTTAACATTAGACATACAAGTGGAGATGTCAGGAAGGCAACTTTTTAATGGAAGAAACACAGAACTATTTTTAAATATTACTGAACCAATAGTGGCTCTTTTCAGCATAATCTAAAAGCAGTATTATCATGTTTGTGTCAGCAAACTATTTTGAAATTGAAAAAGAGCCTTGTATTGGAAAAGGTTGGAAACAGAGGTAAGTTCAAGTGACCATTTTAGTGGCCAATAAATATTATTTATCCTTTTCCTCTTCCTTTAATACATGTTGATTTCAAATTTTGGCGTCATTGTGCAGATTTTGAAATCTTAATTTTGGCCTTGGGATTTTTTTTTTTTAAATAAAGCTTGCAATGGAACTTTCTGGTAAGGAAAACCCTAAGGGTGGCAGAATTGTGTTCACTGGTGTCCATGTTCTTTCTTTTGGAAGGAAATTAGAATGTTCACTTAGGACACGTTCACTTATTATTTTTTTGCGCTCCTAACCTGTGACCTGCATGTCACTCCATGCTATTTGGGATGACAAAAGAAGGAAGGGACAGAGCTCCGTGCTATTGTCAAATTTGCAATGCGAGGTTAAGAAATACATGTGTCTTGTGGAAATACTGACTGTTTTATTGTGATTTAAATTTGCAAAATCACCTCATTTTAGTAGCATTGATTTGTGATGGTTCATTTTAACGTCTACCCTTCTCAGTCTTACGCGGGGAAATACGTGCCAGCCATCGCCCACTACATCCACATGCTCAACCCCGTGATGACCATGAAGATCAACCTGAAGGGAATTGCTCTTGGAGACGCGTATTCTGATCCCGAGTCAGTAGGTGGCTCTTTTTTCCTTTCCATTTTGTTCCTTAAGGAGAGTGAATACCCTTTAATCAGATGGAGGCTCCTCTTACCCTACAGACCTAACTTCGTCAAGGGAAATACTGTTGCTCAGTTGACTTTCTAATGATTTAAATCTTCTAATTTTTACCAAATGTTTTACAGTGTCAACTTACTATATGTCAGCCTACATTGGCTGTGAGTGCATCAGTGTGTGTATGTACAAGTGTGTGTACCTGTGCTTGGTGTGTTTGTGTGTATTTTGTGTACATGTGTGTTGTATGAGTGTTTGTGTGGTTATGTGGTGTGTGTTTGTGTATGTTTTGTGTGTATGTGTGGTATATTTGTGTGTTATACATGAATTGTGTGTGGTGTGTGTGTGTGTGTGTATGTGTGTGTCGTGTGTATGTCTTATGTATGTGTGTTTGTGTGGTGTATTTTGTGTTGTGTATGCATTGTGTGTGTTGTACATCTATGTTTGTGCGGGGGGTGTGTGTGTATATGTTTGTGTGTTGTCCTGCTCCGCTAATTGAGAAGTTACAAAGGGTTATTTCACAAGCAGATGGGCTTCCCTCACATCCCTCTCTCTCCATGCAGCGTCTGTGTTTGCTTCTTTTCTCCTCAGATCATACAGGGCTATGCACCATTCCTGTTCCAAATTGGCTTGTTGGATGAGAAGCAGAGAAAGTACTTCCAGAAGCAGTGCGATGAGTGCGTGAAATACATCCAGGAGGAGAAGTGGTCTCAGGCCTTTGAAGTGAGTTCTGTGGCCTGCGCTGCCCTGGCGCAATGAGCACCATCTGAGAAGGTCCCGGAAGCACTGCGGTGCCTGGCCTGGCTCTTTGTTGTTAGCAAAGGTGTTTCCTTGGTGCCGTCCGGAGATCAGGAGGCGAGACAGTGGGCTCCTAAGGAAGAAAAGAGCCATCTGGGTTTCTTTGAATTTACTTCGACCATATTTTAAACCTGAGATCACCTCGGGGTGTTTATCTAACTGTGTCTTTCATTAACTGTTTTGATTTCTTGAAATGCTGTGTAGGCCCTCAAGGCATCCCTACCATAAAGAAATCAGAAGAAAGGCAACCTGGAAAGTGGATGCATATGCTTGCACATGTGCTCTAAACCCTTCAGAGGGTAATATCCACACACAGTGCTCCAGCTGGGGAAGTGGCCACAGTGTAACAAATGTCACATGTTCCTGTGTGTCAGGAACAAAGAGTATAAAGGGTGGTCGCTTGAAACTTTTACAAAGAGCCATTGGCATTCGTAAATATCGCCACATCGCTCTCCTAAAATTAAATTTGAGGATCAAGTAACATAGTTATATTCTTCAACCTTTATTTTTTTTTTTTGGTTGTTTAAAATGTAAGACTATACTAAATATTAGGATGCAGGAGGGTCTTGTTTGTTGCTTATTTGGTTTTTGGCCAGTGCAGACAAAGATCATGTGTAAGCAATCTTCCTTGGGGGGTTTTGTCACCTTTGCCATAGAGCCTGTGTGTTTGACACATTAGTAAATGAGGTGAGGACTGAATTTTGAGACCTTTAATCTTGTTACTGGGAACACAGCCTGTCACAGTTTACCTAACAGCATTGTTATTATTAAGGCCGAGGCCTGGTATTAATAGTCTTTTAGGCGCTGTAGGTCAGCTGGTTCAGATCAAAACAGGAGACATACAAACTTATGGAGAAGGGTGGGGTAACAAAGTTGTGCTCCATTTTACAAATAGGGTGCCAGGGCAGTGACTGCCCTTGTTGTGAGTTCTGACAGCAGCAAGCTGTGTAAATAGGAGAACTCGGGAAGTCCCGAGGCACCCCGCAGCACCCTGGCGGGCTCCCCTTTCTGTGCCGGGACACTTGATGCGGCTGCAGAGCGTGGATTCAGAATTTCTTGTGCAATTGTGAATGTGAAGGAAAGAAGAAGGATCTTATCAGGGACATGTTGGGTCATTCTTCAAGTTGCAATCACAGCATTTTCAAGACCGGTTTTAGGCTGTCTGCTGTGGTAGGCAGAAAGGGTAAAAAGGACTAAACGTTTAGAATTTAGAATTCGTATGAGATTTTACATTGCATGAGACCCATCTGCAAGTGAGACATTTGATGTGTTTCTGAAGAAGCATATGTCAAGAGCAAACGTAAGCAGTGTCAAGAGCAAGAATATTTGATAGACTCAAAGGGATAAAGAAAGCAGAAAGATGTCTGTGGTGCATGATCCAGCAGCCTAAGCGTCCACAGGATTAGTGAAAACAAGATGACCCATGAGGTCTCTCCCAAACCAGATTCATCAAAAACTAGAGAAACCCCCCACCCCTCCCCCCACAAAAAAACTCTTGAAGGTATGCAATGTCTCTGTGACCACTGGTCCAAAATCTTGTGTGATAAATGAAAAGACTTTTGCTTTTTCACAGGAAATAGATGAAATGATACTTAGGAAAGTAATCAAGTAGTGGTAAAATGTGTTTCACGTTATGCAATACAAGACTCCAAGAAATCCTGAAACCCAAGAGAATACAAATGTCAAAATCTCAAGCCTAAATAATAAAGCCTTTTTGATGTTCTGATCCCTTAAAATGATTTAGTTAATAAAAGAGCCGTAAGTTGGAGCTGAAGGGATCAGCTTCTCTCCCGACACACACCCCTGGCGTTCGCCTTCTCGTTCTCTGAATATTTTGGCTCCTGCCTCAGTGTCACTTTCCAGCATTACTCTTGTCATCATTTCTGGTGACTGAAGTCTCCACATGGATGATCTTTTTAATACTTGGTCCCTCAGTTTCTTAGTCTCCTCTCATTTAGTGATCTTGTTCTCTTTACCTTAGCTACTTATTCCCATTACCCCCTGCAAAAAAGCCAGCAGTCACTCCACAATCTCAGATTCAACAGATTCAAACGTCTTCCCCCAGCTGCCACCTCCCTTCCTCCCAGCTCACTTCTCTGAATTACAGTCCTGCAACCCCATTGTCTTTCAGTCCATGGATCCTACTACCTCTTCATGGTCCCCTACCCCTGCAGGTCTTAATTTTTGTAATTACCCAACATAAACCCAAGCTCAGTCATTACATACATTCCCCACCTACGGCCCCCCTTTGCACCTCCTCCAACTCCTTTGGCCAAACCACAGTCCTGGCTAGATGCCCCTCTCTACCACTCCATGCCTGCCTTTGTGCAGCTCAACATGACCTGAGAAAAGCACACAACTATGCTGACTGCTCTCACCTCCAGCTGATGACCAGGTTTTCAATGTCAGCAGTCGAAAGATAACTTCCACCAGTTCCAAGCGCCTGGGTGTATGTCCATACCCTCTTCCCTGTCTCCTCGTACGTGGGTGAGTGGTCAATTATCATGTTATGGTAACCCTTCCCCACAAGACTCACTCCCGCAGTCGGGGCCTTTGGGCTCACTGTTTCCTCTACTTGGAAAGTTCTTTTCCTAGATGTCTTCCGGGCTTGCTTCCTTCCTTCCAACAGGTCTTTACTCAAATGCCACCTTCTAAGTGAGACCCGTTTCCTCCTCTCTGCAGTGTCCCCCACACCCACCACCCAGGCACACATACCCCACAGGCACCCATGGCACTTCCTATACCCTTCTCCTTGTTAGTTTTCTCCTTAGCCCTTATCATTCTCTAATACACTGCATATTTTACCTATGAATGCTTGTTTATCGTACCCTCTAGAACATAAGCTCTATGAGGGAGCATTTTTGGCCTGCCTTGTTCACTGCTGTTTCCCCAATGCCTTGGACAGTGTCTATAGCGCAGAGAAGATGTGTGGGAAGTGGTTGTTGAATGAAACAGTTATTGAATAAATGAAATGACAAATGCCTGTATATTTTTACCCACCCTGATGTTTTCCTCCTTCCTTTCTCCCCTCTCTCCCAACCTAGTTACTGGATAAGCTACTGGATGGTGACTTAATAAGCGAGCCTTCCTACTTCCAGAATGTTACAGGATGTTCTAATTACTACAACCTTTTACAGTGCACGGTAATGACAATTTTAAAAAACATAATAGCGTTTACTTAAAACTTTTGGCAAAACCAAACTTCCTCCAATTTAAGAAATAGGAGAGCTGACTTTACACTAGACAAACATGTCCAAACTCTATTGCATTATTTGGTATACTAATCTATAGGATTTTTTACCCTGCCAGTGTTGTATACATTATAATCTGACCATTGAGAGTGTGTGATATTCCAGATAACTCAAAAAAAATCGATTAACACAGTTTCCCCCCACTAGAGCTTGTTATACAGAAGTTCTTTTGTGAAGGAGACAGGCCAGGATTGCAGTTCTGGGTATCAGGTCCCAGAGCTCCAATCCTGTAGTGAGTTTCTTGAAAATGCCCACATTATTTGTTCTGTACTTAAGACAGCTTGGATAACCCAAACTGCCAAAGCCTTTATGAAAATATTTGCTTTGTCTTACTTTTAACTTAAGATGTTTCATGCATTCAGTACGGCCCTCACTTCAAGCCCTCTGGAATATTTCTCAAAGTATTCAAATAGTTTCTTTCATAAAAGTGGGCCAAAATTTGATGCCTTTTGGGTAGAATTAATCAAATAAGATAGAGGGAGCCAGACTGGGGATTTGGATTTGTATAACCATGTCTAGTGGATATGACAATACATTCTGTTTTTAAAATTGCCTTACTTATTAACTATTTTGTAAATAAAATATAAAGCTAATTTCAATGGAATTTGCCAACCCTGTGGTTTTGGATTTAGATTCTACCAAGAGAAAAACATATGCTAGGCAAGAAAGAAGCAAAATTTGTGATTAATTTTTTTTCTTTACAAAGAGAATGTATTCACAGTTAGCAAAAAATACTGATGATTCACAAAATTGTTGATTTCAAACTCTTTTTTTAATCCTTTTGTAACTGTATAAAAACAGCATTTACTCCTTTTTTTTTTCTTTTAGCGTAATGAATCTTACAGAGACTTTTATGCAGTATTTTTAAAAAATAAGGCTCATGGACAACTTCTCTTTTGTCTTATGTCCTTCATAAGGTATCATCTGTTCTTACACTTGATATGTTTTCCTCCTTAAATTATGGTCAGCTGATTATTTTGTGTGTGTGGTTTTAATAAACGGCAGAACATGAAAAAGAAATCCTCAGCTTTTAATCCACCACATCACCTCCCTGGCCCCTTGTGGTCCATTTCACCTTCTTTTCCGAGAGCCTCCAACAAGGAGCAAATTGATTTTGATAATCTCGCCTCTTCATTTTTCCGATTTTTGCCTTGAATGGGGTTTTTAATTGGAGTTACAGATCACAAAAGTTTTGTTGTTACAAAAAGGAAAAATCCAGCATTTGCAAATTGGATACTGGCTCCAAGAGTATCAGGTCATCCAGATTTGCTTGGTAAAACTGAATTTCCCCAACCCCCCAAGTTAAAATATTCAGGGAAGAGACCAGTTAATAGTGGTGTCACATCTTGTTCATTGTGATATATGTTAGGAGAAATTTGAAGCTTTCCCCAGAGTACTGTTCCCACCACCCACTCGTTTTCCCTAATATTTTTCTGATGCCAGGAACCTGAGGACCAAAGTTACTACAGGAAATTTTTGTCCCTCCCACAAGTGAGACAAGCCATCCACGTGGGAAACCAGGCTTTTAGTGATGGATCCAAAGTTGAAAAGTACTTGCGAGAAGATACAGTAAAGTCAGTGAAACCATGGTTAACTGAAATCATGAATAATTATAAGGTAAGAAACTTAACTTTAGTTACTGTCTATTTTAGGAACTTTTCAGATCACCCAAAGCAGAAGTGACCTTCTTTTATTCTTAATTTGACTCCTGCCTTTTTTTACTTTTATGATATCTTACAAATGTAAGTAACAACTGCTGCATTGTTTGATTTCTTTGAATTAAAAGTTTTATTTTTTTCCTTCTAATTAAATCACTTTACCCCAAAAGTTCCTAAAAATGAAATTCTCTTTGGCCCATGACACCTCTCATCATTTCTTGAAAATAGACGGAGAGCAGAGCCGAGAAGATGACTGGCCTTGTGTAAGCCAATTTTCCCTTATTGTTTGCTTTATTATGTTAATCCCAATGAAGTCAGGGATAAATGAAATCAACTGGTTATTCCAAAAATGCTTTTTGCTTGATAATTGCATTCATTCACGTTGCTCAATCACAGTTTCTTCAGGGCCGGCTTTAAGCCAAACATTGTGCTAGTCTGTCAGGTTGAAGCGTTGAATGAGACAAGGTCCCTGTTTCGAGGCATGTAAAGTCAATCACTGTGTTATCTGACTGAGATGTTCTGCCTGATTTGCTGCTGGTACTACCAGAGGTTCAAGCAAAGGAACTGTGGACCCTCGAATTCTCACTGTGAGGGAAGGACCCCACGAGCAGGTGACAGGGAGGCAGTCATCCTGTGCATTTCTTTCCCCTTTATTTCTCTTCTCACCTCCTCCTCTGATCCTCCAGGACTGTTAGCATATGTCCTAGGCATGGTCTGGGGGTAGCTCAACAGGATAAGTGTGTTAATGATAGAGAAGATCACCACCAGAGGTGATCCACTTTTGCTCTGTTTCCTGGCAGAGGCAAGAGAAACGTTTGGAATGAACAAAAAACAGGGCAACCAGTAACCAACACATGAATCAGACAAAAGGCAACCTCTCAAGACACTTCATTTCTGTCTGTCCAAAAATTGTCCTAATATACTGCTTTTATTTGAACCAGACTCTTTACTGCCATTTTCTGACATAAGGAAAACACATTTCAACAATGTCTATGTTAGGAATAGGGTCTTCTGGGATTGTTCAGTGCGCAACCTTCAGTACTACCCAGGGAGCCCTTGACCTAATACACCCTTACTAGATTGTGTTTTAGAATATGCCCGACCTAGAAGACCTATTTTCTGATCCTGCCTCTAGTACACAGAGTTTGAATCCTAGACATACAACTTTTTTTTTTTTTGCGGTACACGGGCCTCTCACTGTTGTGGCCTCTCCCCTTGCGGAGCACAGGCTCCGGACGCGCAGGCTCAGCGGCCATGGCTCACGGGCCTAGCTGCTCCGCAGCATGTGAGATCTTCCCGGACCGGGACACAAACCCACGTCCCCTGCATTGGCAGGTGGACTCTCAACCACTGCGCCACCAGGGAAGCCCTAGACATACAACTTTTATTCAAAATAATCTAAGGCCAATGGCATGCAGAGTCTACACACCCATTATATACCTGCAGAACTTCATGAAATACTTACTTTGTAGGCAAGAAAGGGCCTAACTAGATGAGGTCAGGATTTCAGCCACTCTTGTGTTTGGTTCTGTCAGGGAAATGTAGTGGCCCTTAGTGCTTGCCTGCTTGGAGCCTTCTCTGAGCACCTTCAGGTTGTCCTCTTCTCTGAGGTCTCAGACCATGTGCCCTCTGCTGCTGTGGTCACACTTAGCACACTGTACTGCCATTGTGGGCTGTCAGTCGTAGCACCGGCCTTGAGCAGATGTCAGTAACACATAAATGAATGAATGAATGAAAATTCAGTTCTATAAATTAGTGGTCTATCAAAAAGATACCTAATAAACTTGTTCATAACCCATCAGGTATTTATTATCCACAAATTTATTAAACCAAAAAGAGCTTAGCACTTATGTTTTCAAGATGTAAACACTGGGCTATAATGTAACATTAAGGAATGCAAAATGGTTTTTTTGAGTGGAGAGCAGATAAGGAAGTTCCCATGTATATTTTTCTGTGCCCTTGCAAGATAGGTTTTCTCACTGTATACATTTAACTAGAGTATGATTGCTTTCTCAGCCAAGTGAGGATAGCGTGAGATATATAGTTCACCTGATGGTGTAAACTCTCCTGGTATTGGCTGATCGCCATACAGTGTCCACTTGCTTGATAAGGGAGAATATGCTGATTAAAGATGAGCCTGCATCTTGATATTTAAACATATCTGTTTCTGTTTCCCATGTATCCTAAACCTATCAATATGAATTCCAATGAAATCAGAATGTTTTCTAAACTTTCAAACTCTGAATCAGTTGTCAGAAAAAGAGAATAGATTAGTGGTGCAGATAAACCATGTTTCCAGAAAGAAAGAGAACAAAGTATGCAGTCAGTCTGAGTGCAGACCAAAAAGTGGCTGTTGCTGAAACAGACCGCATATCCATGGCTGCAGCTGGCATAGCCCACAGGGCAGCGATTATCCTTGGCTTGTCTGCTAATGGTGGTGAACCTCAATGTGTATGCAGTGGAATCAGAACAATCTAGGTTGGCTTAAAACATTAGTACCCTCAAGGTTGTATTTATGTAAGACTCAGTAGTAATTTGTCATAGAAAATAGTGCACATGCTTCTATTCATAGGAACATGGAAGTCTCTTTCTAGTACTAGATTCATTTTATGCCATGTGGAATATCTGATGGGCTGAGGAAGACCTTCATCAGTTTCTGGAAACTAATAGAACTAAAAGAACAAGTGTGTAGTACATCAGTTTCTGTACAGACTATGTGAAAACATAATCCTTTTCTTGTAAAGACCTACAGGGGATGTGTACTCAAAGTCATCCTCTTTTCAGTAATTTCAAATATTTAGGTGGTAAATTGAAATATCATTTTAGCAGTTTCCAGAACAACTAGAGTGAGAAATAATCTGTTGGACTATTGGAATTCATGATTAAATCAGATCATGGTTAAATATTATCACGATTTCTAGGAGTTACCTGGGTCCATAGCACATGGTGGTTATAAGCATGGGTTCTCACGTTAGACATTTTGAGTTTGAATTCTGTTTCCACTATTCACTGGCTATGTTCCTTTGGGGGAGGATACTTAAAACACTCTGTGCTTCAGCTTCCTCATCTGTGAAATGGGAATAATAATGGTACTTACAGGTGAGTTCTTATGAGGTTTAAATAGATTATGTAGATAAAACACTTAAAACAATGACTGGTGCTTAGAGAGTGCTTGAAAATATAAGCTATTACTAATGATGTTCAACACATTTCAGCAGAAGCCTTTAAGCACCTGCTACATACAAAAGTTATACAAAAAACCATGGAAAACACAAAAGTAAAAAAGACTTGACAGACTTCTGGTTTCCAGTCTGGCATGTCAGGAACTTGGAAGTTACCATTCTGTCCTAACAACAAGTAAAAAGCTGAACAAGCTGAAAAAGCAACAACTCCTCTTAGATCTGTGAGAAAAGTGAAGTCATCACAGGGCAAACTACTTCACAAACAGGAGAGACCGACAGGTGGGTACAGAGAATCACTTTTCTAAGCAGAAATCCATGAGCAGAAACCTCCACAAGAACCAGTGCCAGGATAGGAAAACCTGAGCTGTAATTCATGAATTACTGGAGGCTCAGTGGGGATAAGCCTGAGACTTAAAAACTCCAGGGGAATCCAGTCATGGGAGGAAGCCCCCACTTTTGTAGTTTTATCTCCAGGAGTTCTGCAATGTCTTCACAGTGAATACTGGTGAAAAATCCCTTCTGCTTATGGCAGGAGGAGGTAAAAGTAGCCACCTTGAAATACACCAGAGCATTTTGTTTTTTGTAACAAGGCCTGCCCTCAGAAAGCTATTTTACCACAGCCTAACCCACTGAGGGGTTATCAGAGCCTGATCTACCTGTGGGAAGGGAAATACTCAACTTCAGCTCTAGACTTCCATGTGGGGGAAAGGAAACACCCAATTCCAGCTGCCTTTAGCTATGTTGTCCCACCTAAGAGGTGATGGGGAGCAACTGCAAAGCACTGGTGAGGTTCGCAGTCCAGGGGCATAGGCTCCTAAAAGACTGAGACCTAATCCTAGGACTCTAGTATGCTTCCCATCCCCCACATCTTACCACCATGTCACAAAAGGGTTATTTACCACAGTACCCTGTATCCATCCAGTGCATCATGTACATCTTTCAACAAAAAATTACCAGGCATACTAAAAGGCAAAAACCACACTTTAAAAAGACTGAACGAGCATTAGAATCAGAGTCAGATAGGACAGGGATGTTGAAATTATCAGACCAGGAATTTTTGCAAACTATAATTAATATGCTAAGGGCTTCAGTGGAAAAAGTAGGCAACATACAATAATAGATGGATAATGTAAGCAAAGATATGGAAATTCTAAGAAAGAATGACAAAGGAAATGCTAGAAATCAAAAACTGTAACAGAAATGAAGAATGCCTTTGATGGGCTCTTTAGTAGACTACGTGGCTGAGGAAAGAATTGCTGATCTTGAGGATATGACAGTAGAAACTTCCAAAACTGAAAAGCAAAGGGAACAGAGACTGAACAAAACCAGAAAATCCAAAAACTGTGGAACAACTATAAAAGATGTAATATACGCATAATGGGAGTACCAGAAAGAAAAGAGAGAAAGGAACAGAAACAAAATCTGAAGAAATAATGATTGAGAATTTTCCCAAGTTAATGTCAGACACCAAACCACAGATCCAGGAAGCTCAGAGAACACCAAGCAAACAAATGCCAAAAAATGACACCTAGGTATATCATATGAAAACTTTAGAAAATCAGAGATAAAGAAAAAAATCTTGAAAGAAGCCAGAGAGAGGAAAAAACACCTTACCTATAAAGAAGCAAAGGTACGAATTACATCTGACTTCTCCTCAGAAACCATGCAAGTGAAAAGAGAATGAAATATCTGAAGAGTTGAGAGAAAAAAAATCACCAACCTAGGATTCTGTGTCCTATGAAACTATCCCTCAGAAATGGGGCAGAAATAAAGATGTTTTCAGACAAGTACAAATTGAAGGAATTTATTGCCAGTAGACCTACCTTGCAAATTATGTTAAAAGAAGTTCTTCACAGGGAAGGATAATGTTATAGATCGGAAACTCAGCTCTATATAAAGAAAATATAAGTATTGGAGAATGAATAAGTGAAGATGGCATGATTGTCTATGTAGAAAATCTGAAAGAATCAATAGAAAAGCTCCTGGAACTAATAAGTGATTATAGCAAAGTTGCAAGATACAGAGTTAATATACAAACACCAATCACTTTTCAATATACCAGCAATGAACAAGTGGAATTTGAAATTAAAAATCCAAAACCATTTACATCAGTACCGAAACTATTGAAATACTTAGGCATAAATATAACAAATTATGTACAAACCTATATGCAGAAAACTACAAAAGTTTGATGAATGAAATCAAAGAACTAAATAAATAGATATTCCATGTCCATGAATAGGAAGGCTTAATATTATCAAAATGTCAGTTCTTCCCAACTTGATCTACACGTTCAATGAAATCTCAACCAAAATCTCAGCAAGTTATTTTATGGGTATTGGCAAACTAATTCTAAAGTTTATATGGAAAGGCAGAGACTCAGAATAGCCAACTCAGTATTGAAGGAGAAGAACAAAGTCAGATGAATGACACTTCTTGACTTGGAAACTTAATATAAAACTGCAATAATTAAGACAGTATAGGGCTTCCCTGGTGGCACAGTGGTTGAGAGTCCGCCTGCTGATGCAGGGGACACGGGTTCGTGCCCCGGTCCGGGAAGATCCCACATGCCGCAGAGCGGCTGGGCCCGTGAGCCATGACCACTGAGCCTGTGTGACCAGAGCCTGTGCTCCGCAACGGGAGAGGCCACAACAGTGAGAGGCCCGCGTACCACACACACAAAAAAAGACAGTATAGTACTGGCTGGAGAACAGACAAATAGATAAATGGAAGAGAATAGAGAGCCCAGAAATAGACTCACATAAATATAGTCAGCTGATCATTGACAAAGGAGCAAAGGCAATACAATGAGCAACGTCACTTATGAGCATATATGTACAAATCCTAAACAGAATATTAATACAACCTAATCCACCAGTGAATAAAAAAGATCAGGTTGGGTTGATCCCATGAATGCAAGGATATTTTTGTATTAGAAGTTCTATCATGTAATTTACCACCTAAAATGTTAAAAGAGAAAAATTTTCTAAATAGATGCAAAAAAGTGGATTTGATAAAATTAAAACCCATTTAGGATAAAAATTTTTAGCAAATGAGGAATAGTAGTATCTGTATTAATTTCCTATGCTTGCTCTAATGGATTACCACAAACTTGATGGCATAAACTACAGAAATTTATTTTCTCGCAGTTCTGGAGGTTAGAAATCCAGAGTCACTTTCACTGGGCTGAAACCAAGGTGTCAATAGGGTGGCTGTAATGGGATAATCCATTCCAGCTTCTGGTGGCTGTTGGCCTTCCTTGGCTTGTGGCCATATTATTCTAACATCTGCCTCTGTGGTCCCATTGCCCTCTCCTCTTCTGTGGTCAAATATCGTCTGCCTCCCTCTTAGAAGAATACATGAGATTGCATTTAAGGACCTCCTAGATAATCTCCCCATCTCAAGATGCTTAAGTTAATCACACATGCAAAGTCTCTATTTTTTAAATTAATTAATTAATTTATTTATTCTGCATAAGGTAACATTCACTGGTTCCAGGAATTAGGACTAGATATGTTGTGACAGGGCATTATTTAGCCTACCATAGTATGGGACTTTCTTGACCTAATAAAAATCTACCAGTAAGCATTATTCTGTTCTATAAAACATAATATGCATTCCCTTTAAAGTCAGAGTTCATGATGATGTAAACAAATAAAAAATGAATAATTATTAAATTAATAAATGTGTAATTAATTAATAAATGTGTAAGAAATAATGGAATAGAAAATCATTATTTGACAAATAGGACAGTAATAATTGCTTCAGGAAAGAATCATCAGTGGATACTAACATCAGTTAGTGAAAGTATGATGAGAATCAGAATGTTTACATAGCCTCAAAGTATCCTCCTTCAAAATATTTATGATGAAGGGGAAAATAGTAGCTTTATAGTGGAGAAGTCTGGCATATGAACCAAAGGATCTAAGTTAACATCACCAGTAATGGGACAAATCAACATTTGTGCCTCCTGATATGTTGCACTGAGGAGGACACAACAACACTAATGTGTGTTGCCAAAAATGAATGAATTTGATCATGAGGCAACAGCAGACGAACTCAAATTAGGGGACAAATTTAGCCACAAAATAACTGGCTGGTACTTGTCAAAGGACATGAATGACACACACACACAAACACTGAGGGATTAAGGAGACTTTACAACTAAATATATATAACATGTGATCTTTTATTGCATCCAGGATCAGAAAAAGGTTATTAAGGGACAAGTGGAAATTTTTTAATAAAATCTGTAGCAAGAAAATAGTATTATATCACTGTTAATTTTCTGGTTTTGATGATTGCATGGTGGTTATTTAAAACGTTAATATTTTGAAGGCTACATAAAGAGTATGCAGAATTTCTTTATACTATTTCTTTAACAGCTTGATTGAAGATATAATTCACATAATACAGAATTCACCCATTTAAAATGTTCAAGTCTGTAGTTTTTTGTTTGTTTGTTTTTTGTTTTTTGTGGTACGCGGGCCTCTCACTGTTGTGGCCTCTCCCGTTGTGGAGCACAGGCTCCGGACGTGCAGGCTCATGGGCCTAGCCGCTCTGCGGCATGTGGGATCTTCCTGGACCGGGGCACGAACCCATGTCCCCTGCATCGGCAGGTGGACTCTCAACCACTGCGCCACCAGGGAAGCCCCAAGTTTGTAGTTTTTTAAATATGCACAAATTTTTGCAACCATCATCACTGTTTAATTTTAGAATATTTTTGTCATGTTCTCCCCAAACCCCTTATGCTTTAGCAGTAATTCCCATTTTCTCCCTCCCTCCGCCCCCTGGAAACCACTAATCTACTGTATGTATGGATTTGCCTATTTTGGATATTGCCTATAAATGAAATAGTATTATATAGTGGTTCTCTCTGTGGGGTAGACAGACGGGGGTTGGGATAGGGGAGAAGTTCACTGGGTAGATTCAATGATATTGGTACTATACTAGTTCTTAAGGTGGCTGGTGCATCTGTGAATGTATATTTATTCTTATACTTCCTAACCTACAGGTATGTTATAATACATTCTTTGGTGTATATATAATGTATACAGTAAAATTTTGAAGGAGGTAGACTGTGATTAGTGCTTTGCAGAGATTTAATTGACCATGTTGTGAGCATGTGGACTGCTTAGTATGGCCATGACTTTAAAGTCCCTCAGCATACTTCAGAGAATTATGAGGCATTGTGGTGGAGGCAAGGACACTGATCTGCTCTCACAGAGAATTCCATCAGTTTTCCTCGCTGGTAGACATTGATTACATAATCCAAAATAGCAGGTAATTAAAATAATCTTTTTCTACCTGGCTCTCTATGCTCATTGGTGGGTAGCCAATTTACTTGCAAATTATGTTACAACTCCCTGATGGTGATGTTAAAATAGGTTCGGTGTCAGAAGTCAAGCTGCCTGGAATTGAAGTTCTCCCTTTCACTTCCTAATCTGTAAAATTCTATCTCATAGACAACAAACTGTGTAAGGGCAGCCATCTTACCTTCTTGTTCACCACTCTGTACCCAGGGCCTACCACTGTGCCTGGCACATAGTAGGCACTCAACAAACGTTAATAATGAAAGAAGAATTGTCTTGGGAACAAAGGAAGTAATAAAAGGCTTCACAGAGAGTAGATGTTGCTTAGAACATTTTACTTCCCTTAATCTTCTCTTTTCCTACCATTCTTAAACTGTTCTCCACTTCAGCTGTGGTTCACATTGCTCTCTTTGCATTAGAAGTGCCTGGGAAGCTTTAAAAAATACTTAATTACGACCCCCTCCACCAAAGGTTCTGATTTAGTTGCCTAGTATAGCAACTAACATATAGTAGTGTGCCGTAAACTTTGAAGAAAGGAAGGAGGGATGGAAGGAAGGAAAGGGGGGGGGAAGGACAGAATGACAGAAAGAAGACAGATGATCTGTTCATTTACATCATAAGCTGTCTTTATAGTAAACTTATTTGAATTTTAGTAAGTGCAAATAATTCACCACTCCAGTTACTATTGATTATATTATGTATGTTATATCCTTCCTCTTTTAAGCAGCAGTTTTAAAAAACAAAAACAAATACACTGATTGTAAGATGTATCCTGATTTTCAAAGTAATAAAATATAGTAGCGGGTGGATAGATAGATAGATAGATAGATAGATGGACAGATAGATAGGGATAGGGCATCTCTAAAATCTAGGAAATGCAGCCCATACCCCATAAAAGCTATTGGTTTTGAATCCCGTGTTCTTTGTAGAAGTCCTCCGGTCCTTAGTACTTTATGATAAAGAAGTTACATTTTCTTATGAAGATTCTTGCTAGAGATTCTGAATATGTTTCCAACCTCCATTTCTCTGTTTGGTTGCAGCTCTTGCCTTCCTAAAAATATATAAGCTATATTTTCAAAGACTAAGAGTACATGAGAGAGAGAATGTGAGTGTGTGTTTGTGAGTGTGTGTGTGTGTGTGTGTGGTGTATTTCCTGTATGAAACCATTATTTCAAAAAAATAGGAGCTACAGCTCTAGAGGCCATTTGGATCCAAAGCAAAATGTTGCCCTTGGATTGAGGTTGCCCTTGTTGCTAAGTTGTCTGGAAGGCCACTGATGTTTTAAGAGGTACCATCTCCAAAGGCTAATACCTCCATATGCTTTTGCTTTTAAAGGTTAAATTGCCCTTGGGTAGGGCTTAGTTTACTGTGTTTAAAAGTTCATCTAGTCAGGAAATTGTAAATATAAAGTTACATTTCCCTGTCACTTATCATTCTGCAGCTCATTAAGTTTCAACTAATTGCATCTTCAGAATTCAGGATCTTAATGCTTCTCAGCTTCACCACCAGACTGAAATCTTAACACCCAGGTGGTCAAGAGTTTTATTTACTTATCCTAGGCTATCAAAAGCTCTTCCTTTAGAAATGGGCAATTCCTGGCTAATGGATGTGACTTAGAAGTTTGAAAGGTAAATTTTTCTAGGAAATCTAAGTCATTTTAGCAGTCATTTTAATTGCTTGTGGCATTTTCCTTCATAACATCTTCTGATGGCAAAATGTCAATGGTGATAGTGCCAGGAAACTAGATTTGATAAATGTCTAGCGTACCAATAAAAATTTAACACTTAATTGGGTGCGATTCAACTGCTAAATTGGACTCTGAGCTTCCATCGGACCGTGATGGGAAAAGTCTAGCTTTGTTGACTATAATCTGATATGATCACTTTTCTTTCCAACCCTTTGAAGACCATAAAGAGAATGCCAGTACCATTCTGTGAAAAACTTCTGTGAGGAGGGAGTAGTTTTTAGGGAAGCATAACAGAAGAGAGGGAAGCTAATCCTGGGACATGTGTTTTATGTAATCGTACCATCAATAAGCAGTCATCGCTTTGCAGGCAAATAAAAATAGTTGCATTTGAGAATCAGTTACACTGTCGAGTTCCTTGTGAATTACTTTTACCTATTTTAGTTATAATCCAAGTGCAAGAACAGCAGTAGTTTTTTTTTTTTTTTTTGCGGTACGCGGGCCTCTCACTGTTGTGGCCTCTCCCGTTGCGGAGCACAGGCTCCGGACGCACAGGCTCGGCGGCCATGGCCCATGGGCCCAGCCGCTCCGCGGCACGTGGGATCCTCCCGGACCGGGGCACGAACCCGTGTCCCCCGTATCGGCAGGCGGACCCCCAACCACTGCACCACCAGGGAAGCCCAGCAGTAATTTTTTTTTAAGGAGGCATGCTTCTCCTGGGCTTCTTTGATTTTTAAGCATTTCAATGAATAAAAGGAAAAAAAAAGCATACCCATAAATTATTAAACAGATTTTGATTTCACCCCAAATTGCCATGCTATTGACGCCTTTTCTTGTTTGTCCTTTAAACTGATGTTGGGATGAAATACTCAAATGAGAACCAGCATATATTTTTATTTACTCTTACTTATTTCTTTAAGCCATTTGATAATATATTCTGCTGTGTGAATTGGTTTATTTCAAATTGCTTTGCTTGTTGATGATGTGTTGTTTGAAGGTACCTCATGCTCAAAACATTAGAAGGTACGTTTGTGATTTATGGCAACATAAAAGTAGAATTTAATCTGGAGCCACCCAAATACAGCAGAGGGTGTTACAAGAAGAAAGATATTAAGTGGTGATACCATTTGTTATGTAGATTCCAGGGACCTAAAAATCAACAAGCTAAGAAACGCACATTTAAATCCAGTTGCTATGAAATCCAGCTGGTATGAAACACAGGCAATTACATCAGTTGACTTTACTTTGAAAAGGTAAATACGGAAAGCGTGAGAAGAGTATTGCTTTCTGGAAACAATGAGGACTATCTCTTGTGCAATAATGTCACCACGCTGCAGTAGCTTCTCAGTCTTTATTTCCTGTGTCTTAGTATAACAGAAGATGCAAAACGATGCCAACATGTTCTAAAAGATTGGATGGCTGGAAACCAGTGGTCTTCAAAGTAGCGTGTGCCAACCACCGTCCCCTGGGGTGTGGGGGGAAAATAGTGTACATTAATATTTTATTTTTTTTAAAAAAGGAAATTAAGAAATAAGCTTTACTCGTGTTTAATGGATAGATTGGCACTAGGGCGCTTATTTGCTCTCTACGATAGTCACATGAGATGTGATAGAGCCAGGCTTTGGCTTTGGGTGTGGGTGTGGGTGTGGGTTTCCCTAATCACAGTCATCATCATCACCGTCATCACTTAAGTCTGTTTGCCACAGGATCTGCCTCCAGGCCCAGCGCTCTTTGCACTGCAGTTTCCTCTGCTTCCATCTGAATGTGGATGACTTAATTCCGTGGCTTTTGGCCCTGGCCTTGTAGTCCAGTAAGGAGAGCAGCGTTCACATACTCCCCACTGCCTAAGGAAGCCACATTCACAACTCTCGGGCTCTTCCTAGGGGCTTTTCCCTACTGGATTTGCCTGGCCTGCACTGTAGAAGTCGTCCAACCCCGCACCCCCACCCCCCCAATGGGGCAGCCTGTGCTATCTACTTGCCCATTATGAGCGGCTCTCGAGTGTTGTCACTGGGTAACAGCGCCTGGCACAGTGTCCTTGTGCCGAATGGCATGTGACTAAATGAAAGCCAGAAGAACCTTCAACCAAACTTTCGAAAGAATCGCTCTGGGCAGGAGCCCTTCACCTCCTCCGTCTTGATTTTCCTCACCTGGTGCTCCTTTCACTGCACCTTCAAGTCTGTTTCTTCAGCCCCCTGACAGTCCCCCTATTTGTTACAGGGATGTGTACAATCCTTTTGAGACCATTTGACGTTCTCTGGGAAGAAAAGGGAAAGGGATGCTTTCCTTACCAAATAAGGGGGAGTTGTGTTTGGGGGAGGAAGAAACCACCAAAAAAACCCTAATTGCAGAGTAATGAGGGGACCTTGGTGAATATCACTATTGAGAGTATGGGGCAGAGAATCTTGCAACCTGACTGATACCAGGTTTTCCCATGTAGATGAAAACATAAAGAGGCCAGAGCACCACTTAGACTTTTAAAAAATTTTTTTGATAAAGAAAAGTAAGCTGTACAACCAGCCACTTGCTTTCTTTCGTGAGATCAGCCTGGCTGGAAGCTTTTCACTGACTTTGCTACTCACCTGGAGATTGATAACAGCAGGTAGGAATTAGACTTGTAGAAGTGACCTCTCTGGCTCTTTGGATGAGGGCCTACTTACTGTGACTCTAGTCCTCTCCTAAGAGAAAGGCAAAGTAATCTTCATCCACAGAGAACTAGAATTTTCTCAAGCTAGAAGGAAAGTTTATTATGGGAGAAGTGGGTCGCAAAGTGAGCTGCACCTTGCTGCTTGGTGAGCACTCTACGGACTCTCTAAGGCCTCCCTTCCATTGTTTATATTCCTTTGGGAGCTTCCAGGTTCCTCTAAATTAATGCTTTTTCCGGGTGGTTTAGCATTCCTCCTGCAACAAGACCACTCTGCTCTCAGCTGGCCCTCAGGATAACTTCAGCAGGGAAATCATTCCCTGTCCTGCCTGGGCACAACGGGTAGTAGGGCAGCAGTGACACTGTTTAGTGGCAGGGGCTCAGCTTTCAGGTTTTGTTCACCCTCAAAATCCTTGGTGAATCCATTCAATTTTATGGCGACAACTATTGTTTTTTTGAACTTGAGTGATGTTGATAATGTTGGGGAACAGGGAGCTGGCAGGGAGACTTGATGGCAAGGGGTTTTCCTGTAGCTCCTACCTATTTCTGCTGTAATGATTGAGACTGTAGGAGCATCTTCCACTCCTCCATAGGAAATTCTTTCTGATTTGCTTAATCCAGCTTCATGAACTGCAGATCACTCCTCTAGGTGTGGCTGTCCTTGGAAGTTACTGTTGTCATCTGTTGACAAAGGGACCAATTTTCTTTGCAGGATATACCAAATCCAAGGTATGTGGCTGCTGTCCAATAGAAATACAAGTCACTTATAGAATGTTAAATTTTCTAGAAGGCACATTAAAAATATCAAAAGAAACAGATAAAATTAATTTAATAACATCTTTTCTTTAACCCAGTATATCCAATATGTTATCATACCAGCATTTAATCAATATTAAAAAATTATTGAGAGATTATACATTCTTTTCTTTGTATTAAGTCTTCACAATTCAATGTGTATCTTAGAGCACATCTCAGTTTGGACTAGCTACATTTCAAGAGCTCACTGGCCACGTGTGGCCAGTGGCTACTGTATTGATGAGTGTGAGTCAATTCCTATAGACTTAAATATTATAAATTATAGCAATTCTTGTTTGCTTTTTGGGGCTGTTTCTTGTTGGTTTGGTTTATGTGCAAATGTGTACTGATTAATTAAGTACATTTAATAATGTGGAAAGATAAAGAAATTGGTTCCTCAGCCCACCTTTTTAGTAGCGTGATAACATTGGCAAGCATGGGGCAGTGTTTGGAGAGAACCCTTGGCATGACCTTGAAGCTGACATTCTGACAACCAGGGAGGACACTCCTCTCTGGAGAGACTTGTCTGGGGGAGAGGCAGGCCTGCTCCTGGAGCGCTTTGAGTTCATTAAATCCAGTTACTGAGGATGGACAATAGGTGAGAGGTGATGGTTAGGGGTGAGGGGATCAGAAAAGGGCTATGAGAACAGACCCTGAAACAAGAAGCAGAGCAAAGGACCCCCTAGAGTGGGCCCCCAGGACTCTTCTATTCAAATGGGAGCAAAATATTATTCTGGGTCATTATTAAAAGTCATATTAATTATGCTGTTCTAGGTAGTTAAAATTTTTTCAAAGATCCCTGGGTTGGAGTGATGGCTCACTGGATTATTTTCAAGTTGGCTTTGCTTCTTGTTCCATTCTAAAAGCAACTAAATTATTTAAAGTTGCAAGAAAGCAGGAATAATTTTCTTTATTTGTGTAATCACTGGACACTCACTCAAACTCCCTGCCCCACTCTCATTTTTCTTTACTCATCTTGGCAAAACCAGCTGGTAGGGGAATGGCACGAACACGGGGGTGTTTATTCTAAGTCCATTTTCTCTCTTTCTTTGTCTTCCTTAAACTTGGAAGCAAAGTGTGTCTCATTTGAAGAATGGCTTGGTTGCAGAAGTGACTACTGTTTCATTCAACGCTGGCATTATTTTTCTACCACAGTCTCCTCCAGGCAGGCCCAGGGGACTCAGGCTTCCTGAGTGTTATAGCCCTATATCCCTGCAAAGTCACCAGGAAGAAGTAGGGCCAAAAGTGCGAGCCACGGGCAACTGGGGCCCAGGCGTTGTCCCTGGAAGAATAACAACTCTGCCTCCAGTGGGGAAAATTGCTAAACGTTATACTATCTAGCTGAAATTGTTTTTCTTTTGCAGCTGAGCTTTTGAGAAACCCTTGGGGGTTGCCCTGGGTTGAGTTGGATATTAATGAAATTAATTCTCTTCTATTTGGGAGAAAGTTACTGGCGGGTCATGCTAACTGCTCCAGGCAGAGAGAACTCCTGGCTATGTTGGAGTTTGTAATAGAAGAATGATAGGTAAGGCAGCCAGAAGAGGAAGTGTGGGGGGCTGCTTTGTAGGAGTTTCATTGATTTAGCATCTGTAGGGAAGGCTTCTTTTAAAAAAAAAAATTTTTTTTTTTTTTGATTAGCGAACAGGAGAACATTCAAAACTAAGACAGACAGCAGCCAACTGGGAATGCTGTGTAGCCTGGAATAGCTTAGGCTGTTTCCCCAAACAGGAAACCACAAAATGTTAGAGATTAAGGTCACTGGATCATTGGGAAAAGAGCATAACTTTGTCTGCAAAGTATTATGATGGATTGTAAGTGGGCCAAAATATAAGCATAAATCTTTCGTCTAAAAACGCAACAACACAAATCCAGCCTTCTCACAAAAGCTCAGTTTGCTTTCCTGTTGCGCTGAGAGACCAAAGTCTCCTTCTGCGGCATCTCTGTAATTTTCCTAATAAGTAGGGGAGGTATCAGGGATTTAAAGAGAAATGCTGTGTGTTCTCCGTCAGCAACACGTGTGTTTCAGTTTGGATTTTTAAAAAGGTAAAGTTTAGACCAGAAAGTGGGCCGAATGTGATTTATTTTCAGGCTTATGCTTTAATACAGGCAACAATGAAAATATAACAAAATGCACATTTATATACATTTTTGCCCCAAACCCCTTCTTTCAAGTGTTCACAGGCACCATCAAAAACACAGTTGTCTCTTTTCCCCTTTGAGTATCATCCCTTGTCCCCCAAACTTACTTGAAGTCAAAATCTGAGTTTAGAGGGTGTGGGCTCTTCTTAGTTGAGTTGGCAGGTAAACTGGCGTGCAGCTATCTTTAGCTGGCACAGTTGGTTGCTTTATATCTGCCTGGAAAATATTTATCCTTCAGAAGCTTATACTGCGTAAAATAAGGGCTAATGATCATCTGACTCTTTTCACTAGGTCTTTCCTAGAGGGAGGTTTTCTTGCTGCGAGGGTGAAATCCATGAAAAAACTACTGATTTATGTACATCCAGAACCTGAAAAGTTTATGGTTTGAAATGTTAAAATGATTTAGATTTTAGAAAGATGTAAGTGAAACTGACTTTTTTTAAAGTCCTCTTTTTAAGGAAAACTTAGAGGACGAAAGAGTAAACTTGCTTTTCCTCTTTCGATTATTCACTATATTGAAAAGTTAAAAAAATATCTGGAGTATAAGGAGGACAGGGTCACGTCTTTTCATGTCTGTTCTCTTGGTGCCCAATCCTTAGGCTCACCACAAAGATTTACTGTTGGATAAGTAGAAATTTCACATGAGCAGATTAAACAAACAAACAAACACATTCCATGTATAAGTGAACAGGAACTCTTTTCTCCAGCTCAGACAAAAGGCCACTTCCTTTCCATTTCACATGGAAGTGAAACTTAGCTGAAGAAAATGAAATGAATGAGTAGAGTTGGATTGAGACCTATTGATCTTTCTTTTCTACCCGTGACAGAGACATGGATACAGAGGAATATGTTTCTCTTCTAAGAAGAACGATAGCATAAGCATTGAATAAATGACAGCTGCCCTTGCACCTCTGTTGGGGGTGAGGGAAGGACACTCAGGAAGGGGTAGGAGACTGTGTCTTAGGGAGATAACTATTGCACAGCCTGCACTCATCGTGGCCGAGTGGAAATATAGGCCTGGCGTGGTCAGATGTCTGGGTATTTAAATGACAGCATCTAATTGCAAAAACAATAACAACACCTTGTGGACCTAGATGAATATATCTGCAAGCTAAATGCAGCCAGTTGAAAATGTTTGCACACCACTATAGAAATTTATTTTTCGGATTATTCTTAATAAAGAGTAACAAAAACAATAATAAAACCTAAAACCTTGCTCTTCAGCTTATAGGATATTTTTATAACTGGTATCCCATGTGGTCCTCCCAAGAACTCTAGGATATAGATATTCCACTTCACAGAGGAGAAAATTAAGGCTCAGAGTGAGTAGATGACAGCTCCAAGGCACTCAGTAGCACAGGCCTTGGGAGGCTGAGCCAGGGCTGGAGCTCAAGACTCCTGTCTGCAAGTGTCATACGACTTTTATAAGCCCCTGCCATTTGTTTTATGAAATTGATGACCTAGTGCAGTTACGTTAGAACTCTTGCCATCCTAAGCGTTATTCTAACTCTTACCTCCAAAATCACAATTGAAATCCACAGGTAACATCTCATTTGGAAATTGTGGAGCTATTTGAATAGCTATGTTGAATTATTCAAACGCAATAATAATAATAGCTAGTGTTAACTGAACACTTACTATGTGCCTGGGACACAAAGAGCTTACATGCATTATGTTATGTAATTCTCTCATACATGTTTCTCTTCTATCCATTTTACAGATGAGGAAACTGACCTCTAGACAGACTATGTAACTTAATCAAGATAATCCTGCTAGTAAGTGGCAGAGCTAGGTTCAAACCCAGCTACAGAGCCTGTGCTCTTAACTGTAAACATGTATCCTTCATTCCAAAGAGTCACGCTTACATTTAAGTTTGCTCCTTGCATGTGTAATTACAAAGAATAAACCACCTGTTCAGTGTATTCTCAGGGCGGGGGAGCAGTGGAGGGAGCGGAATACACTGAGCAGTGTGGAAGAGGGGTTAGAAGCACACACTTTGGACTCAGGCAGATCTGAACTTGAATCTCTGTTACCAGCTGGCTCACCTCCCTGCATCTCTGTCCCTTTGTTCCTAAAATGGCATAAATAACACTTGCCTTCTGGGGGTGTTGTAAAATCATGGTTGTAAAACGCTTAGCACAGTTCCTTCAACATAATTAGAACAATGAGAGCGTTCTTCTATTCCCAAATGTCCTTTTAAAAGCTATACTCTTAACCATACTTTTCTAGCATTTAGGTATGGGGAAATTCCTTGGGATGCTTCAAAATTACAAGTTCCTTTTAAAGGGTAATTTATAGACTTATGGCTCTGAGTACCAAGAAAAGATTGCTGAGACACCATGCCCAATGTGTGTAAAATTAGTCATGAAAGACATGTTATTTCATGCCTTTGAGTACATAGAGTTCAGGTTTACCCTGGCTGGATTCCCTCCTACTGTTGGCCTTTGTCTAAAAGAGTGAGACTGACAACCAAGCATTTGACACAGAAAGACCATATGCATATTTTGGAGGTTTATTCTAGAAGAAGTTCTTTGTTGATTCAGTCTTCTAAGTCATTATCACATTATCAACCTACTTGAAGAGGAGGACCATATTTACCTGACTCCCCCAATTTGTATACAGTGCTGTGCTTAGAACCCTGTTCATATTTTCTCATTAATTCTCACTACAGTGAGATGTAGGTCTTACATCTACATGTTCAGGAAAGGCAACCACAACTCATGGAGGTTAAACCACATGTCCAAGAATTCCCAGTTACTGCATGCTGGGGCATGTGAGGCACTGGTCCAATGGTGTATGAGTTTGGATTTCATGCTTTAACAACAGCAGCAACTGTGGTTACTTGAAGCATGAAAAGAACTGGTCAGAAGACAGGATAGGTCACAGAATTCATGGACAAACTGAAGAACTAGAGTGAGGAAAGATAGGGACCAGGAAAACTCTGGGGATCCAAGTAGCAAAACTAATGGGCAGACTCATCAGGGAACCCTGTGTCATTCTGTCCACAATCCAAATTCTAGGGAGAGAGCATTTGAGTGCCCTAGCTTAGGTCACATGCTCATCCCTTGCATAGAGGAGAAACACTGATCGCCAGCCTACGCTAGGGCTGTATCCATTGAGGGAATGGGAATACAGTTACCAGGGGAAGGGGGAGTGGACCTGGGCCAAACAGAACCGCAATCACTATACAGCATTACAGAAAGCCTTTAAAGAGCACAATTGCCTGTACTCTACAAGTGTCCATACATCTTATGGGGTGTCAGGCACCGTGCAAGGGCTGCAGGTGGAGTGAGGGCTAAGAGATCTCTCTTCTTCAGGAGCTGATGCTGTTCCACAGCTGCTTAATGAGGGCCAGTCCCTGTAACAGAAGTGAGGCATCTGTTGCCAGCTGAGTAATGTCCTTGCACACATCCTGGTCCATAGAGCCAAAGTGAGGAATGAGAGATGTCTCCAGAGTTGGACAAACAGATGAGATTGTTTCTGAACTGGAGATGTGAACTATGTCTCCTTCTCCACCAACTCTCTGTTTCCTAAGGCTTGGAGTAGCACTTAAACATGTAGCTGTGGGGAGTCAGTAAATGCTTGCTGTTTGCAGGAATTTAGCTCCTTTCTTAAGGCGTTTTAGGAAGAAGTTTGGAAGTGTGGGATCTAGGATGCATTCTGACACCTCCCTGTGTCACGATTTCCTTTACAGTAAAGTGGAGGTGGGCCCTGTAATACGTCTCATCCCCACCCTGTGAAGCTGTATGTGAATAAAGCTATGTGGACATGAAAACACTTTGGAAAGTAAAGAACATTAAAAAAATGATTTTCTCATCTCTTCCTTTTGAAAAAAAAAAAAGAGAGAGAGAGAGATGCTCGTAATCCAAATCACCTAGTGCCATCTCTTGTAAATGCTTGAATTCTGGAATGAGTTTTTAAGATCATCTATGATTGAACTAAAGTTATGCTGTTTACCTAGTTGTCATGAAAAAAACTGAGAGCTGGTAATACTTGAGTTAGCACAAATTATTCCCCAATAAAGATCCATCTTTTGCCAAATTGAGGTGTCCAACCTCTTAGTGTTATTGTTCTTTTTATTATTTTTTCGTTTGGGAAGCATCCCAACATACCCCCAAAACTTAGAAAATAGCCAAGTTAAAACAAATCGCCCATATTTTGACTACCTTAACTGCTAGTATTTTGATGTATTCTTTTCCCAAGTTTGAAGCATCCTTTTAAAATATAGTAATTATAGAGCATGAACAGTGGGATCGTAGTTTTTCATTGATTTTTTTAATAAGTATTTTTCCATGTCTTCGCATCACCATCAGTTTCAACAAACTAACCAGTCCGACCTCTAAGTAGTGAAAGAAAAGAAAATTCTCTAAAAGGAGTGCCTCTGCTCTTTAACTGAGGCCTCACAGCTGGCCAGAAAGTAAAGTGAGGACACTGGTTGTTCAGGGGTGCTGCCTGCTGTGTCCCTGGAAACCTGCTCCAACCAGCGCTTTCCCTGCCCCTTGTTTTGTTAGAGTCACTCCTGACAAGGGAAGCGTAGCTAAAAGCTGCATTCATTTCTGTCTCCACCTCTCTGTCTTTACACCCTGTTGCTTAAAATACCAGCAAGCCTCAGGGGAAGGTTTGCCCCAGACTGTCCCAGTTTTAGCCTGCAAGCCCTGCATCCTGGGAAACTCCTCCGTCCAGGGCAAACCGGGACAGATCACCCCACCAGGAAGAAGTGGGCGAATGTGTGCAGATCCTTCATAAGTGGCCAACCCGTTGAGGTTTAAGCCTTGTCCTGGAACTTTTCTGTCTCTCAGGATGTGGGTGGCCAACACGTGCCCTCCGGCTTCAGGACCACCCAGCCCTGTGCTACACCCACCTGGCTTCTCAGCTCACTGTCACCGGATCCTGGGATATCTCACCCACTCACCCAGCCCTGGAGGCACCCAACTGGGATATTCCTGTGGGGGCTGAAGAGAGTAAATGTGACATTTAGATAAAAATAGAAGCTCTGGAATTCTTATATTTAAGGCAGCCTTAAATGCCAGCTCTGAAATCACTTCGCTTGATCATTAACCTGATTTCCTTTTTTGTTGCACTTGACTTATGTGCCCTTTCGTAGTTAAAACTGTTTTCCTTGCTTTGCAAAGGAAGGATTTCCATTTGCCCCCAAAAGTAGGCTTTCTGCACATCACATGCACAAAATTACGCAGTCCAGCCCTTCACTGCCTCATTCTGGAGTGTTAGTATTCTTGTTTATGATGTCTTGAAAAACAAGGGAAATGGCTCAGGGATGGGCTTCGTTTCAATTCATTTCAACAAACGTGTACCCTAATGCTGTACATATCAGCCTGGTTTTGCTGTAACCTGTGGAGTTTGCTATCATCCCTCAAAGATGAAAATTCAAACCAGTTTCAGAATATCCTGATGATAGTAAGGTAACAATATCCTGATGACACTCAGAAAGATGCAAGCTTCATAGAGTAGCCACGAAGAGGAAAGATGGCTACATACACTTGTGTGTTTGCTAGGTAATCAGCATCTTTTCACTGAATTCTAGAAGAATTACTTTATAGATGATTATCTTCGTTAATCAGCTATAATCAGGCCTTCCTAGGATGGTGAAGTATTTAAGCCTTGTTTCCTGGTACAGATCATGTGTAATTGTTTCCATACTGTTGGCAAAACAGCTGTAGGAGTTTTGCATGGGCCATAAGTATTCAAGGTCTTTGAGGCAATTTCTTTGTATAAACAATGCAAATTTTTATTGCTATAGTTGAGTTTTTTAAAAAGGCTTTAAATCCATCAGGATTTTCTGCAAGGGGGGGTTCTTCATAGGAGAGTGGATGTGGTGATGATGACTGAGTAACATGAAAGACCCTGTGTTCCTATAGGTGAGGCCCAGGGCTCTTTCATCTTAGGCTGAATCCTGGCCCACTGCTGCTTGAGGATTTGGAGTGTGTAAAAGTCCTGGGCTTTTTAATTATGTATAAGCCTTTTAAGAAGCCTGTACCAGGAGGGCAGAGATGGAAACATGCAGTGAAACATTTTATATCCAGTTTGAGGATTCAACCGAAGGTCTTCACTTGAGTCAAACCAGAGCTTCCAAATAGATAAAAGGTAGCATGGAGTTGAAGAAAATCTCTTTGTTGGTGGTGGAGTGACAATACCTTATGAGAATCAACAAGTGTGAAAAATAGCCTAAGGAGAGTAGAAAACAAAGGGGGAAATTACTCAGATTTCCACCACCAAAATTAATCAACTCTATTCCTTTTTTCAAAAGTTTCATTCCATATATGTAAATAAGGATGTCAATTTTATATATCATAATTGGGATATATATTTGGCATTCAGCTTTCATACTTAACATTATGTGATAAGCATTTTCCACATTGCTTCGTGGTTTAGTCCAACAGTTTATTTATTTTTACAAGAAAAAAAATTTTTTTTATTTACAGAGAATAAATGAACCACAACTATTTTGTGAGAAAGCTGATGATGAACAAGTTTTTTTTAAAATCAGAATTCTTCTTGTGGCATTAACATCCACTGAGTTTGCACTTACACTATAAACAGATATAAGATGGGCATAGTATATGAGGCAGTAATTTTCAGACTTTATCAACAGGCAGTAAAGAGCACAGATCCAAAGAGCAGGGCAGTGAGCCCCATAATGTGCACTTCTGGAATGAAAAATGGGCTGAGGAACACAAGCTTAAGATAGCCATCTCCTGAGTTCAGGAGAAAGAGGCTGGACTTGAGAATGAGGTGACAACTTTGTAGTCCAACAGTTTAAATGGCTTTGCAATATCCCATAGTATTTCTGTACTGTGGTTATTTAACCACTCACTAATATGGAACTTTTAGACTGTGTTCAAATTTGTCATTATAAAGTTTCAGTGAATATTGTTAAATATATATATTTTTTATTTCTTTGGGCTCATTTTCATAGAATTTATTCCACAAACTGGGATTACTGGGACAAAGTCTCAACATTATAAAGTCTTTGCATTAAAAAGTGATGGTTGCTTTCCTGAAGAGTAATGCCATTCACACTGTCCCCAGTAGCTTCACAACTTCAGCAGCTTTGGGTATTATCTGAATATCTTGAAAGCTGTTTGGGAAGAAAAGACCAGAGTTGCCTCAGAGTTTCTCCTATAGTACCCATCAACTTGGCTAAAAAAAAAAATGTATCTTAGGCATTTTGAAGGACATTCCTCATTTTTGACAAGTGGCTATCCTATTTAAGAAAAGAGGTCTTTGGAAGTGGCATAGCAGACATGTTTGCCTCCAACAAATAACAAATTTGAGGCACCTGCATCTATCTGTCTGCCTCAAAAAATTATAGTTGTCACTGAAATGTAAGAGGGGAAAGCAACATGGATTACCAGCAGCCACGAGGGAATGCCCAGCTTGCCAGCTGCTGCAGGGCCTGAAAAGTGAAAATAATCAAATGCAGGCTTCATGACAATCCCAGTGTGTACCATTCCTTAGTTCCACTGAACTGTAACCAAAGTCTTCTTCCTTAACATAGCCATACATCCAAGTAAAACCTATATTGCTGGGTAATACAGCACAAATGCTTTTGCAACAAGAGAGATGTTTGCAGATTCCTATGAAGAATCATACTTTTGGAAGAATGCAGTGGTTGAGACAAGGCTTGAGTTTATTTCAGGTTGTTGGTGTATGTAGCCAACTGGAAGAAAGTGACCCTACTGAGTTCCTGGGTTGGCGTCTCTGAGCAGCGCCCCAGAGCAGCTAACATTCCCTTTTCTCTCTTGTGTGCACTATCTGTACCTAGATACATTGACTGGCTTCCCCTGCTGAATCCTGCATTTGCTCACGGCTCAATTTCGTTTCAGGTTCTAATCTACAATGGCCAACTGGACATCATCGTGGCAGCTCCCCTGACAGAGCGCTCCTTGATGGCCATGAACTGGAAAGGATCCCAGGATTATAAGAAGGCAGAAAGAAAAGTTTGGAAGGTCCTTAAATCTGATCCTGAAGTGGCTGGTTATGTACGGCAAGTGGATAGCTTCTATCAGGTATGAAAATGCTTCCCAGCATGCAGGTTTTGAGAATGGGATGATGAGATTGAAACGAAAGCCCGAATACCCATAAGACATGGTCAGCCTTAAGCAAAGTCATACAACAACCAAAAGGTGTCTTCTGTTGCCCTCCTTTCCACAGGGAAGGTCTGAGTTCCTATTAAAATACAAATACTCAATGTTTAAGACAAAAGTTGACAGACAATAGTGTAGGTATTATTTAAGAGATAAGGTGACAATTAAAAAGATTAAAAAAAGGATAATACTCAACCCCAAAAGGTGAATCATTAATGAGAGAATTAGTCTATTTGGGGAACAAAAGAGAGCGTGAACAAATTACATGAGGAAGGTTCAATGTAATCTCCTCTGGCAAACCTATGATCACATTCACGTATTACACATGGAACCCCAGGACAAAATCTATCTGATGCCCTAGTGTGACCTCTCCTTTAGGGGTCAGATGTTACTCTGGCCAAGCCTGTCCACTGCTCCTCCAGTTTGCAGGTCTCAGCTCCTCGAAGATGAATAGGTCTTCCTTAATGTTTACACAATGATTACACTGTTTACCTCCAGAAAGTTTCTGGAGAAATTAAGAAAGCCCCTTAGTTTTGCTTAGTTAGTCTCAAGAGGAAAAATGTATTCTTCTAGACTTGATTTTATTCCCCAATTTTTTATGTGAGGTAACACTGGGACCTCAATTCTGTACCTCCAAGTATTTGGAAGAATAGCTTTCTAATGCTTGAGTTTTCCTTTAGGCAAATCCATGCTCCAAACAGAAATTAATCATAGGAATACTACTTCAAAAGTACTTTGCTTTGGAACTGTAAATGAGAGATCACAAAGTATTTTATCAGGGGTCACTGGGTTATCACCTGAATTACTCATTTACGTTTAAAAAAATGATAGATCCAGCAGAAATTACGGGCATTCTAATGTGAAAAGGTAGCCTTCCTACCCTACCCCGGTCATTCTAACCATTAAATAACATGAAATTTAACAGAAATTTAAATATTACACAAAATGTTAACTACCTTGGACAATGGAAACAGTTGAGAGACATATTTCTGGGCTCAAGTGAAGGTAAACTTTGAAAAGTTATAACATTACAGTTTCTAAATCGAGATAAATTATACCAAAGAATTAACTACTGGTGGAATGGCAAACTAAATGTCTCAGAGCAGGAACAGTTCTGGCAGTATATATATGAAGTCTGAAAATGGGACAGGGAAGGACAGAAAGAAGTGTCTGTTTACATGCAGAGAGATCTCAAGAGAGGATGGGAAGTGCCTTGTCAGCCCCATCTGCTTCTGTAAACTTGAGCGATCTTGAATCTGGTATTGAGTTGTGGACCACAATAAATAGTTAACTCTGAAGACAGATTCCAAAATATTGAAATTCCTGGACAAGTGGAGGCTCTTCAGTTGCAGAAAATAATCTGGACTTAATTTTTTTGTTTATTTGTCTCTTTTTAAGTAACACAAGTTATATAGCAATTCAAATATTTTTAAAAAAGAAAAAGTTCAACAATTTCAACATCTGAAATTGCATTTTAATTGATTCATATGTTCACAGGTACAGGTTTTTGCATAATTTTAACAGTGTAATATAAGGTTGATTCTACTTTGTTACTTACTGAGTTATAACATAATATGGAAAAGTGAACAAGTCACAAATATACAGGTAAATGAATTTTCACAAAGTGAACATACCCCTGTGACTATTACCTAAATAAAGAAATAGAATAGAACCAGTGCCCCTCCCCCCCCACCCCATAGTCACTACTCCCCTCCTCCCCAAAGTAACCACTGTCCTGACTTCTAATAGCCTAGATTACTTTTGCAAGTTTTTGAATTTTTATAAATGGACATATTCAGTATGTACTCTTTCCTGTGTGGTATGTTTGCTCAGCTTTGTGTTCATGAGATTTATTTATTCTCTTTTTATATGGTAGTTGGGTACTTTTTCCTGATATGCTTAGAAATTTTCAGTTGAATGTCAGACATTAAACAGATAAAATTATGGAGATAGTTTGAGTTTCTGGCTGATGATATTTATCTTCAAAGAGATTTTGCTTTGCTTCTGTCAGGCAATTAGAATAGAGGCAAGCACCTTTATCAAGTCTGGAATCGAGTGACTTTAAATCTGTACTTTTTGTCTCCCAAAGCTCCATTCAAGTTTCCAGTCTCTTAACTACCACTTTATGCTTGGTTTTGTAGCCTCTTGGCCGCTGAATCAACTATTGCTTTGATGTGGACAGGGCCAGAGAATGCCAGACTCAGTTTGTTGCCCTCCCTTCAGTTTGCAAGCCTGGCCCCTTGTAGTGGGCAGAATAATGGGCCCCCAAAGAGACCTTCCCCCTGATCTCTGGAACCTGTCAATACGTTGTATCGTATGGAAAGAAGGAATCAAGGCTACATATGGAAATAAGGTTGTTAATCATCTGACCTAGAGATGGGGACGTTATTCTGGATTATCCAGATGGGCCAGTGTAATCACAAAGATCCTTATGAGTGAATGAGGGAAGCAGGTGGGTCAGAGGCAGAGAGGGTTTCAAAGATGCTCTGTTGCTGGCTTTGAAGATAGAGGAAGGACCATGAGCTAAGGAATGCAGGCAGCCTCTAGAAACTAGGAATCACAAAGAAACAGATTCTCCCCTAGAGCCTCCAGAAGGAATGGAACCTTGCCAACATCTTAGTTAGCTTAGCCAACATCTTTAGTCCAGTGGGACCATTTCTGACTTCTGACCTCCAGAATTATAAAATAAGAAATTATTGTTGTTTTAAAACACTTAAATTTGTGGTGGTTTGTTATAGCAACAATAGGAAACTAATACACCCCTTATATCCTGGCTGCCTTGGGTGAGCCTCAGGATTTTCAAGTGGGTGTGTTCTGTATTTTGTCCAGCTTTTCTAGTTTTTCTTAGTAGGAGGATTGAGAGCAACAAGTGTCTCTGCCAGTACAGGATGTGGCACTTGCTGTTTTGTTCTTTTAACATTATATCATACATATTTTCAAAGTTACAGTATAGATTCTTAACTTATTTTTAAGTAATACTCCATTGAATTGATAAAATTAATTTTCTTAATTACCCTCTAGTTGGCCACGTAAGGTTGTTTTCTTTTGTTGCTGTTATTATTATTATTAATTATAAGCTAATTTTCCAACTAATATGTGTGTCAGTAGTCCTACTGATCTACATAAACTATGCAAATAAATCAGGCAAAAGATAGATTATGATTTTTTGTGTGCAAAATAAATGAAAGAGAAGAGGCAAATAAAAGATCAGAGTTATAAGGGATGGGCTCACCTACCTGTATTTAAGTTCAATGATGATAAAGATAGCTTTGGTTTGTTGAACACTAAGTATGTGCTGGCTGTTGTGATAGATACTGCATGGATATTAGAATAACCTCTGAAAATTATATAATATAATTTCCATTTTACTTACATGTGAGGAAACAGACTCTGAGAAGGTAAACAGTTAATCCAGAATCATCCAATGACAGCATTGGGATTCAAACTTTATTCAGTTTGTTCCCAGAGCCTGTGTGCCTATGTCTGTCAGATTGCCTCTGATACTTAATTGCCAGTAAGGTGGAGAATGTTAACTAAATAGAAGAGAAGAGAAACACTCAGGAAAAAAACTTATTTAATTTTTTCACATGTTTGAAAGACATTCATTAGGCGTTCCTTAGGGGCAGTATAAAAAAAAAGATATTTATCGGGCTTCCCTGGTGGCGCGGTGGTTGGGAGTCCGCCTGCCAATGCGGGAAACGCAGGTTCGTGCCCCCGTCCAGGAGGATGCCACGTGCCGCGGAGCAGCTGGGCCCGTGAGCTATGGCCGCTGAGCCTGCGCTTCCGGAGCCTGTGCTCTGCAGTGGGAGAGGCCACGGCAGTGAGAGGCCCGCGTACCGCAAAAAAAAAAAGATATTTATCAATACTCATGAGGTTCTAAACTTACCTCCCATGATTAGAATACAATAATACTTTCCCTGTGGCTAGAAATGAAGAAATATTAGATTAATAATGAAATGCCCACATTCTTTTATTTCTGATTGCATCCTCCCATTCACTGACTGGATGGTCTGGTTGCTATAAGATCAGCAGACTGAATATGATAATAAAGTCTACTCTATCAAGGAGATTTTTCTCAAAGGAGGGAAGAAATAAAGGCAGAAAATAAGCAAATATAGACATTCACAAATCAGATAATGCCAGAAAATAAAACTGGATGATGTGAGAGAGCTGGTACAGGGACTACTTTGGATGGTGGATCCCAGAAGCCTCACTGAGGAGGTGAGACAGTAAGACATGAAGCAGCCTCCATGTGCAGATGTGGGCCAGTGTTTCCATGCAGAGAATGTCTAAATGTGCCAAGGGGCAGAAATAAGCTGGATGTGCCTGAGGAAAGGAAGGAGGGCCAGTGGATCTGAGGGAGGGATAGGGAAAGAGGGGAAGCAAAGATGGAGGATTGGCTGTGGCCATATCATACGGGACCTGGTGGATCAGGGTAGAGTTTGTACTCAGAAAGTTAATCACATCCCATAGACAGAGCTCTAAACTTCTTGCTCTGGTTTGAGATCCCTTCCAGTGCAAATTCTGAGTATATTCATGCTCAGAGTTTGGTATCTTTGACCCTCTACACACACACTCTTAATTGAGTTCTTTTTTCCCACAAGGAAAAATTTGCTTGTAGACATCTTTCTGTTGGGGAGATTTTTTTTACCTCAACTACTGACTAGTTTAGGAATGATCATTGTTACTGAATAAAACTGTATACAGTATTAGGTTATATGGATATGTGTGTTTGTGTATGTGTGATATACATGTGTATACCTATAAAATATGTAGAGACTGTGTAAGAGTGGTTAGGGACCACTATAGAGTGGCCTCTAATACTATAATAGACTATTATAGTGGTGTCAGTACTATAATAGAGTATTTGAGTCAGGAAGACCATGGTTTGCCTCCTTAATCTTCTACTTAATAGCTATGTGACCTTGGGCAAGTTTTTCACCTCTCTATACCATGACTTCATTTCCTATAAAATAGGGATAGTAATAATATCTACCTGTTATGGACTGAATTGTGTCTCCCTAACTTAGGATGTTGAAGACCTAACTTGGGATGTGTCTGTATTTGGAGATATGGCCTCTAAGGAGGTAATTAAGGTTAAATGAGGTCATAAGGGCAGGACCCTGATTCTATGGGATTAAGAAGAGACGGCAGAGAGATCGCTTGCCCTCTCTCTGTCTCGGCCATGTGAGGACACAACAAGAAGGCAGCCATCTGCAAGCCAGGAAGAGAGCTCTCATCAGAAACCCAGTCAGCTAGCACCTTGATCTTGGACTTCCCAGATGCCCAAACTGTGAGAAATTTCTGTTCTTTAAGCCACTCAGTCTATAGTATCCTCATAGGATTATTGAGGGAACTCAATAAGCTAATTAGCTTAGAGCAGTCCCTGACTCATAGGAAACATTTGCTATTATTATTGTTACCGTGGATCACTTATAAGAATATACACACAAAAAAGGAAAATTATAAATGGTAAAAATCAGGATCAGGGAAAATGTTTGATTTTCCCTTAGAGGAAAGTTGGAGTACAAGTATTCAGGCCATTAAGGGCAAACATGCATGCCGAGCTGCCAGGGAGCGATGGGCACGTCCTTAACCCCTGTCCGCCGCACTGCTTTATGATGAGAACCCCACCAGGCACATTCAGCGTGTCCTCCAGATCCTTTGATGGCTGCCTCAGCCACCTGTTATTCTGTGTCCCCTGGACCTTCCTTGTGAAACGCTCCAGTGCCTGGCATCACACGTGTCCTGCTCGGTGCTGTGCACGGAACGCCCAGCTTGGGGGGCGAGATTGGGGCTGCAGGGCAGCCTGGGCCGTAGAGGTGGGAAAAGGGATTGACCACCACTCAGAAGCTTGTGGCAGATGTCACACTGAGCCCGCTGACTCTTGTGGTGAATGCAAAACACATTGAGAGATGAAATGGCACTCCTGTGGCTGCCAAAAACCGGCTAACCAAAGAAGCGAGGCCCACATATGTTTGTGATAGAAGTGTTTTACCACACAGCGGCGAGGGATCCGCATTTTATGTAGGTGATTTTACAGTGCTGGCGGCGCTCCTTCCCCTAATGCCTCAGCGTAGGATTGGGGGTGGTGTGTGGAGATTGGGGGCAGGGGCAGGGATGAAGGAGGGAAAGGAGCTCTGGCGTTCACAAAGGCATTCTCTGTGGATTAAGGGTGCTGTTCAGATGTCAGGCATCTGATGATGAAAGAAACGGGCCTCAGCCATGGCCTTGGCTTTTTAGCATTTGACACACAGAACAGAAGCATGTGTATGTGTCTGCCAAAGAAGAAAACTCACTGTCCGCCACACTCCACAGCTCTTAATTTAAAAATCCAAACCAAAGTAGACTTGTCTCCGGATGGTTCCCCAAAATGTCCACTTAAAGGAATGACAGCTCTCCCAGGGGAGTGTCAAGGTACGGAGATGGGCGGCAGTTTCTCCATCAAGGGAGGCCCAGGAAAACCAACCAGCTCCGTCAAGCCTTCGGAGATCAGATGAAGAATGAGTGCTATTTGTTGCCCCTGGTTTGCCTGGCCTCCACAATCTGTGCCATTCTAAGACTTGCACCCTCCCTTGTTATATCATCTGGGAAGTCATGGGCTTTTCTGAGCTTCAGTTTGTTCATCTGTAAAACACAAGGTTTGAACTGAGTTATCGCTAAGATATCTTCAAAGAAAGATCTGAAATATATTTTTCATTAATGTCCGGAGGGGCTCAGTTTGCAAGCAATATAGAATAGATAGTTGCCTTCAGAGTGCGATGTGTGTGTTTGTATGACTCAATAGTGTTGCAGTATAGAACAAAGGTCTAATCCTCTCTCTCCCGCTAGCTGGTGACAACCCATGTCCATCACTGTCAAGGCCACCCTGCTGCTCCTTTTGGGGTCTTTCTCCAAATGTCACAGTTGCTGTTCATGATCTGTTTTGATGTTGCCACTGCTTTTGAAATGCAGGACATTTTGTTCTTACATCACTGAATTGTCATTTCAACTCCAAAGACTTTTTGATGCCACATTTAATATAAAATTTAATCAGAGTATAAAATTTTAATCAGAATATAAAATTTTAATCAGAATAATAACACTGATGAATTTCTTTAAAAACATCTTTCTAGAAAAAAACTTCATGAAGCTAACTTTTCTGAAAAAATCATTTTTCTATCTTGATTTCAATGAAAATATTCTAACGGAGATTAATTGTTTTCCATGTCAACATTAAAAGGAAGACTTGAGTCCCTGGTTAATTTTCATTCCTATGCAGTCATACTGGGTGTAGCTTCTTCTACCATGAGTTTTGCATTGTTTCCAACAACTCTCTTTTTCTGATTGCAATTTGAGTCATCATTTATTTTATGTTTTCATTATCAATATCAGCTTAGGTTATTCAATAATTACAGGATGGATTATCTCCATACTCTAGGTAGCATTTTCTGGTTGAAACAAATTTTAGATCTCATTTTCCAGGTGGGGAAACTGAAGCCCAGAGGTTAAGTGACTGTTCCAAAGTCTCCTACCCATTTCATGTCTGAGCTGAGATTAGATTCTAGGCCCCCTGGCTTCCAGCCCAGAGGTTTTCTACCTCACAAGGGCACCCACCTCTGGAATGATGGATTGGCAGTAGTAAACTAGTACAGTTAAAATTGGAGCCTGCATACATATCTGCCGTAATTAAAGCAGGCCTGAGAAATAATGTATTTTACTTCCAGTGTTAGCTGTTCAGTTACATGCATGTGCCCTTCTATAGACAGAGTATCGGGATTTTTAAAAAGGTGCTAGAGTTCAGTAGGTAGTGAGGCAAGGTTCATCCAGTGTTAAGAAAGGTTATAGCTTTACCTGGGAATTTCTGACGTTAGTAAAAGAACAGATGCTGAAATTGGCTAAAATGAACAGAGGAAACATGGTGGGCAGAGCCTCCGAATGAGAGCATACAGGGCAGCGTACAGGCAGAGCACACAGTCTGGTTTCTAATCTGTAGCGTAAAGGGTGAAAGCTGGGAGAGAAACTGGAAAGAGATCATGGGACCTTGATGGTAGGCAAAGGGGTGAGTGTTCCATTGTTTAAGTAGTGGGGGGCCACTGAAAGTTTTTTTTTTTCCAATTTTTTTGATTGTGATAAAATATACATAACAAAATTTGCCATCTTAACCATTTTAAAGTATACAGTTGAGTGGTATTAATGCATTCATAATGTTGTGCACCATCCATCTCCACAGTTTTTTTTTTTTTTGGCCATGGCTCACGGGCCCAGCCGCTCTGCGGCATGTGGGATCTTCCCGGACCAGGGCACGAACCTGCGTCCCCTGCATCTGCAGGCGGACTCTCAACCACTGCGCCACCAGGGAAGCCCTCCACAGTTCTTTTCCTCTTGTAAAGCTGAAACTCTGTAACTAAACACCAGCTCCCCATTACCCCTTCCCCAGAGCCTGGCAACCACCATTCTACCCCGTCTCTATGAATCTGACTACTCTAAGTATCTCATATAAGGGGACGCATACAGTGTTTGTCGCCGTGGAAGATGTTTAAGCACATTTTCAAAGCTTTGGAAAGTTTAAAATGGCAGCAATAGGATGAATTCAGGGTAGAAAGAGGTCAGAGAAGGAGGATCCCCAGGAAATAGGGAGTCATGTTAGGAGCTGTATTGGAAGAAGGTTCTCCATCTGCTTCCTGAGACCACCTTCTTGATACTTGATTCTGAGGTCCTGAAAAAGAGGAGACAAGTTTTGTAATGTCTAAGCTGTGAGGACTGATCCCTGTTTGAGACATGGTGTTTCCTGTGTAGTTAAACCAGCTTGAAAGCTAAGTATCCACAGGGAGCACCTGGCATGCTGGTGTCATCCTGGTGCCCTCCTCAGGCAGCCACAGTGAGTCCCCCAGCCCCCAAAAGCACAAGCCCTGAGCCATGACTTATACTTTGACCTTGACCCAGGTTTGGCTTATGGACTCCTCAGGACTGTGTTCTGCCAACCTCTTCTCAGGGGCTTCTCCCTGAGTTTCCAACAGGAATCAGACCTTCTGTTAGGGGTTACATACAGAGAAACCAAGGGAAGGACCCCACCACCCTCAAAGCTTGACTGTTTTGGAGAGTCGTGACCAATGGGAGGTGGTCTGGGGTAATGAGAGGAAGGTGGACTGTGGAGTTAGACCAACCTATGTGAATTTCAGTTTTTGCCATTTACCGGCTGTGGGCTGGTCGCTGGTGCATGGGGGTGTCAGGAAGGCCAAAGGAGACACTAAGGATGGCTACCAATCCTTCAGCATTTGCAAGCCCTCAGGCCAGTGGTCTGCCACACGCTTTCTTATCCACAATTTTATGGAATACTTATAGCTCCCCTGTAAATTATGTGATTGTATTTACTAATTTATAAATGTAGAAACAGAAGTTTCACCTGGAAAACTTGATTAAGGCTTCAAATAGTAATAGTATATGACATTTGACAGCCCACATCTTGCTCTTTCCCCGGCACCGCTGTGCTTTAAGTACCTGTGGGGGCCATGGAGCGGGAAGGATGGAAGATTCTGGTCGGCCACCGGACCAAGGCTACAAGTCTGCCCTTGGTGGTGGTGGTGACAGAGGTGGGGAGAGTGTGGGTGGTGGTCAGTGTGTTTGGCAGTGCATCCAGTCCACATAGAAGAGGCTGTTTTCAGGCTTCCCTGGTGGCGCAGTGGCTGAGAGTCCGCCTGCCGATGCAGGGGACACGGGTTCGTGCCCCGGTATGGGAAGATCCCACATGCCACGGAGCGGCTGGGCCCGTGAGCCATGGCCGCTGAGCCTGCGCGTCCGGAGCCTGTGCTCCGCAACGGGAGAGGCCACAACAGTGAGAGGCCCGCATACCGCAAAAAAAAAAAAAAAAAAAGAGGCTGTTTTCTAAAGAAAAGCAGAGTGCTTACAAGGAGTAGGAGGATGGGGGAAAGCCCGGCGTGCAGACAGAAAACAATTAACAACTACGGCTTCTTAATTGTGCTTTTCTAAAACTAACATCAACCATTTTGTTTCTTTGACTACACACAACTGAAAAACGGAGAATAGAATAACCACAGTCCTTCGAGTGGAAGGGAAGGTCAGGCTAGGATTTCATCATGTCCACGGATAATCCACAGAGAGAATGACCGAGCTGACCACCTGCCTCTCTTGAACTTTCTGATAATTCCTTTTTTCTTTTAATTTAGAATTTTAAACATCTTAAGGAGCATTAGAAACTATTTCTGAAGAAACCAACAGTTCTAGAAAGGTCTTCAGCAAGTCCTCAGTTGCACTGACAAAATCAGAGTAAGCAAAGAGCAATAAATGTAACTATTGTATTCAACTAATTGATAGGGCATGAGAAGTTAAAACAGTATTTAATGGAGGAAAGTAACTGTTAAACAGATTTGAGACAGTGATTACCAAATGCAGCTAATTCCTGGGAAAATGTTTTGGCTTTGTTACAGAAATTGTTAAACAGAATCTTCATCTCTCTCCCAGCTCTTGATTTTTACCAAGAGGGATGGCCTGATTCATGGGTTCTTTGTCTCCATCTTCCAGACCTGGGGAAAGTTCTTCTGTCCACTTTTGGGAATCAGACTGTGGGCAGAAAATCAGACATAGCAATCAAAACATACCCCTGCCCTCAATATAAAACTTGCCATCAAGAGCTTCACGGATTCTCCAGAAGCAGGCATTGAGGCAACGTTTGGAGTGCAAGATGTTTATTAGGGATTAACACCTGAGAAAGGAAGGGGTAGGAAGCAGAATTGGCAGAGGAGAAAACCAAACTATGATAGAGGCCTGACAAACCTTGGCCAACCTGCAAGGGAGCTCCAGAGAGAGTAGTTTCCATCAGAGCATCTTACATCAGAAAAAAATGATCAGGCCTTTATACCCACCGCCTCACTTAGTCACCAAATGTGGGATGCCCCAGGAAGCGCATCATTTTGGGGAAAGGCTGTGCTCTGCAGCTGAGGCAGACCCCGAAGGAGCTGGAGGCCGTCTGCTGACTGGACTTCCCACAGCTGGGCCACAAGTCCGTCCTTGAAAGGGGATCTGATGATGCATCTGTCTACCACAAAGGCCACCAAGACAATGCAGTTGCAAGCTCTCAGGGTTTGTGTGGGGGTGGGTGAATAGACAGTAGCAGGAGTTGGTGGTTTGCCTAAGGCCACATGGGGTATTGGTCTTCCTTTGTTTCCATAATGTAAGCTTTCACTTGAGCTCTTAGTGTCATTATGTCTTCTATCTGCATTAGAAAGATGGATCCAGCCTTGTTTTTCAGTTCACATCAAGATTCCAAGATAGGAACAACAGATCTTTCAGGGAAAAGAATCGAGAATTGTCAGGAAATATTTCCCTTTTTCAGTTATTTATTACAGAATAAGAAATCGCTCCAAAACTTACTGGCTTACCACAACAATAATTTATTATTTCTCACAATTATGTGGGTGGAATGGGCTCAGTAGAGTGGTTCTTCTGATTGGGGTAGGCCGAGGTCGCACACGCAGCTGAATTCAGCTGAGAGTTCGGCTAAAGCTGGGTACGGTAGTCTCCTAGATAGTCTCCAAGGGAATCTCCTGTCCTCTAACCATGCCGTGTCCTGGCCTGGACTTCACAGCATAGCAGCAGGTCTCCCAGCCTGAGAAGCAAAAGATGCCCGTCCTTTTAAGGCCAGGGTTCAAAAGCCCCAGACTGTTATTTCCATTGCATTCTCTTGGTCAAAGCAAATCACAGAGCAAGGCCATATTCCTCCTGATGGCAAGAATGGCAAAGAATTTGGAACCATCCTTGTCCACTACATTTTCCTAAGCCATTGTGTCTCAACCTTTGCAAATGTAGGTTCCCAACGCCTATTTCCAGATATTCTAACTTTACTGGTCTGGGGTAAGACCGGAGCATCAATATTTATGCTTCTTAGGGAATTTAATATGCAGCTGGTTTTGGGGAACCCTAAACTGTGATGTCTTTTGTTCCTCTATTGATAAGGAAATGGCTTCCATCTTGCAGGAATCCTGTGTGGCTTACGTTTGGAGAAACTTCCGTTCTGATGCCTAAAGGGTGCTCTAAATCCTGACCTATTTTACTTACTTACAGGCCAACCAGAAACCTGAGAACATAGATTTACTCTTAACAAACCAGCCATTGATCTGAAGCATCACATTTAGAAAAGTGTCCTCTAGTCAACAGTATTTACTGGTTCTCTGAAATCCTCAGCCAAAACCTTAAACTAAATTTTAAACCTCAATTCCCTGCCGTGCATTGTAGGTTTACAGGTGATCTTTGTTCTCTCAAAATACTGATAGACCATTGGTAATTTAGACTCGTAGAAGAACTCTTTTATTTACTCAAAACATTAGCTTCCTTTTCCCAGCAGCATTCTGTCTCATACTGAAATGATGCGATCCTCATGTGCAAAGTCTTCTGTTACTTTGCAGCAAAGATACAACTAGATCAAGCAGGGTCTCCTGTAAACATCATCCAGAGGAGTTCTCAGCACAGATGTTGCCCACCAGTCACAGTGTGTTTCTGGATATTAATTGTTGATCAAATACTATTGATATCATAGATTGATACAATTAGTTCCATGCCAAAGCAAAAATAAAAATGCAATGATTTAGACTGAAGCCTTATCAGGAGTAAACTTAGCACTTCCATTAGGTGATCGTTAGGTTATTTAATAGATTCCTAACCTGGGGTAAGGGTTTGTGGTTAGGATTCAAGGGGTCAATGAACTTAGAAGGGAAAGAAATTGCATCTTTATTTTCACTAACCTCTAACTGAAGCATCATTTCCTTCCATTATGAATGTAGGCAACAAACCACAGCAGTAGTAGCAGTGCCTTTGACTTTGTCACCATAGAAAGCAGAGATATTTTCATATCAAATACAGATGCTGTTGCAAATAGCTAGAAACAATGCTTATGACCATCACTACTTTAAAGTTACAGGAGTTATCAGACCCACAGGTTGCTCTTCTATATGTGTTTATATAGAAGGATGTATGTTGATGTATCACAAATTCATGTTTAGCTGTTTTGACCATTTCAATGTAATGGCTTCATTTGTAATCTATAATATATATGTATATATATTATGATATGAATCATAATATATATATGAGTGAATCATGTGTTTAAAAACATTATTTTGAGAGGTATCTATAGGCTACACTAAACAACCATAGGGGTCCAAGGCACACAAAAGACAAAGAACCCATGGATTAGACTATTTGAATTGTTGAAAATAATTCATAGACTCTCCCCAACCCAAACCATGGACCACCTTTGGTGACCTCAGATTGAGAAGTTATGAGCTTGAATTTTATTTTTTATTACCTTGGCGATTCTCACTACTTCTATTATCACCATACTCAAGTGACATTATAGTTTAGGGATTAAGATAATGAATACTGTGTTAGACCTGGATTAGCTCCCAGCTCTACCACTTACTAGCTGTGTGACCTTGGGCAAGTTACTTAACCTCTCCAAGAGGTTCCTCATCTGTAAACTGGGGTTGATATTAATACCTACCTCTCTTGCAGAAGGACTCATTATTAGAATTAATTAAGATAATGCTCATTTATTACTTGACACTCTGTCTGACATCTAGTAAGCATGTAATACATATTTATTTTATTGTCTTTGTTGACCTCTCCTAGCATGAATCTGTTTTCACAGGGCAAGACGCTTCCCCCAACCCCATCTAACAGGGTCCTTAAGAGATATTATGTCTTAAAGGCTCAGATGATGAAATGGGATGAGTATTATTCATCAGATAGGACTAGAAATACTGCAGTTGTATCTAGTTTTCCCTTCACCATAACAAGGAGACTGTCTTGATGAGAGATGGAAGAAGTAGAGGGGACTGGGGAGGTGTTCCATGTTTTGCTGCATGGCAGTCTAACAAAAGTACATGAAAATCACTAAATTGAGTGATGAGATGTTTCTAAAGCATTGAGCCCCTTCTAGTTTAACAATAATCTGAAACATCCCTGTTGACAATAAATGAAGCATCCAGCCTTAATGCTTTTGTTCTGGTTTTGTTTTGTTTTGTTTGTTTTGTTTCATTTGTACTGAGCTTCTAACATATAGAAACAGGGAAGAAAGGGAATATAGGAGCTTAGATTTAGAGAGTAAAAAATAATCTAGCAAAAACAAAAAACCAAATGTTTGGCAACTTCTTGCTCTTCTGCTGTCCAGCATGGAGATGTGGGTGTTATTTTTGTTCCTCTATTTATTTTTTTATGCAGCAACTGGAGTCCCAAGGTTTCTATTCTGGCACCAGCTCTGTCTTCTTGGAGCTGCTTGCCAGAGGGGGACTTCCCACTTTTGCCTTTGTTTCCTTCAGTTGCTTCTCTGTATCCTCCCCACTTATTGTTTTTAGATATAGGGTTCATCTCATCATCCCTGTGTTGGGCAGAAGGAAAAAGCACAACAGAGAACACGTTAAATTTCTTAAAGATTCATTTTTGTGAGTTTGGCAGCATCAGTAGGTGGGTTTTTTGTTTTCTTTTTTAGTTAAAAATTGAATAATATCCAAAAATACGTATCATACTTGTGTAAGATAAAACAAACAATGATAAATGAATACCCTTGTGCTTACCAGTCATTTAGGAAATGGAGCATTACCAGCAGACCATCCCCTTCCCTCGCTGGCCCTGGAGGTAAACCACTGCCCTGGATTTTTTTTATCACCCTTTTCCTTTTTTAAAAAAATTAATAGTTTTACTGCAGATATACATCTCCATAAATGATATTTTACTTTTCATGTTTAATTTTATATAAAAGGAATTATTCTGTATGATTTTGCAATATACTTTTGCTCTTCAATACTTTGAAATTCATCGTGTTGATACATGCAAAATTGTGCTTCGTTCCTTTACATTGCTGCATAGTATTCCATTGTGTGATTATATCATTTGTCCATTCCACTGCTGATGGGCATTTGGGTTGTTTCCAGCTTTTTGCTACTATAAATATTGCTGCTGTACACAGTCTTGCAAATATCTCCTTGGGCCTGCGTGCAAGACTTTCTCTAAGAATAATTCCTAGAGGTGGAATGGATGAGTTCACAGGGTTTGAGCATCTTCAACTTCCTTAGGTAATGCCAAACTGTTTTCCAAATTGATTGTATTCTTTCCAGTAATGTACAAGGGTTCTGGTTATTCCACTATCTCGCCAACTCTTGGACTTGTCTCTAGGCATCTTTCAGCTGGGCCTGTTAAGTGGAAAGGGGCACTTGATGTCTTTTCCCATGTCTAATAAACATGGTCTGTCTTCTTTTTCTCTTGCCCTCTTTCCCATCTTCTTCTCTGGCTACCATCAGTTGAAAGACTGTAGCATCTACACCCAGTGAAAGGGTGGAGTGGACATGTCATATCCAAGTCTTGGTACTGCTTTGGTTGTGTGGATGAACTTTTCTTTCTGGATGGCCTGGGCTGATGTTGGCTATCAAAATAACCAGCTTTAAAAAAATTAGAAATTTATTCCTTCAACACCTTATCACTTCAGCTTACCAACAGTGGCTCAGTATAAGAAGCAACTAATAAAATAGGCATTTCAACTTAAGCCTGGATTTGCGGGCAAGGCCTAGACCACAGGGAGAAGAACCTGAATCTTTTTTCTAACGCAGCACAAATCCCCTCACTTCCATCACTTTTCCATTGAAACAACAAGGAAGTGAAGTTTTTTAGCCAGTCGCTTTACTGTGAGTCTTACCAGAAAATTAAGAAGAATAGTAATTGGCAAATACTGCTCACCCAGTTCTTTAGCTAGCCTTTCTCACATCTGCTTTATAGGATCCTTCTCACTGACCTGATTTACTCACTTCCTACTGCTTGACACAGAAACCACAAAGAACTACTTCAAAAGAAAAACACTGATTTTATACAAACCAATAAAAAATGTACAGCATTTGGGGGACATAAAAAAACAATGGCTACCCTACATTATAAATTCTAGAATGAAATAGTTTTTGCCTTGTGGTGTTTTAAGAAAAGGCACAAATTTTAAAAGATGCTATTCAAGAACGCTCTGAATATGTGTTTTTAAGTTGTTTAAACTTTTTCCCTTTTACTATAGCCTCAGTAACTGGTCTTAACTAGTCTCCTTTCTCTCCAACCTACCCTTCTCTCTGTGCTTTTTCCAAAATGCAAGTCCGATCCTGTTTTTCCTTGTTTAAAATCCCTCACTAACTCCCTGATACCTGAAGAATAAAGTCTGAACTCTTTACATAGAAGAGTAAAGATGTTTGATCTGGACTCTGCTTCCTTCCCCAGCCTGGACTCTCACTCTCCCTCCTTCTTAACTAGAATCCTGAAAAACAAAACAAAACACCTTATAATTCCCCAAGCACACCTTACTGTTCTGTCAGCCAATAATTCCCATGGATTCCCTCCGCTTTTCTTATAAGGCCCTTCCTACTCCTCTGACTGCCTGGAAAACCCCCATTTGCCTTTCAGAGCTAAGTTCCAGCATCACCTCTAGGAAGCCCTTCTCCCAGAATTCCTTCTTCTCTGCATCTCTCTCTATGTACATCTCCTGTTGCATGTACCACACTGGGTTTTCATTTGCCTCTTTAATTGCCTTCTTCCTCTATTTGACGCTGAGCTCCTTGAGGACAGGAATAATGTACAATTTATGATTGTAGCAAACCCCTTAGCACAGTTCCTGGCACTCAGTAAATGTTCAGCGAATTAGAATTAAAATCAAATTATCCCCTACCTTATGCCCACACCCCTCTCATTTGTGTGTATATTCAAATACTATAATTCTCAAGGAATGCAATAGTTGCTCACCATTTGTACACACCAGAATGTCTTCTAGGAAATAGACTAGACATGCTGAGATGATGAATAGTTCAAAACAATGCCCATCAAACGAAAGGATGCATTGTTTATGTCCACTGAAGACTAGTTCCTTTCTGTGTTACATAAGAGAAAAAAGGAGAAATATTCTGGGAAAAAAAATTTATGGAAGGGGTTGTAGAAGTTTCATTATCTCACTGGCTGACTAGTGTGTCCTGTCCTTTAAAAAAAACTGAATTCTCAGTATTTGAGGGTTTTTCTTCCCTTTTCTGAAAAAAACATACAGCTTGCTTCTTGAAAACAAAGGCAATAATAAACAATAGCAACTCCCAATTTTACTCTGATTATTTGCCAAGAGTCATCTTAGTTCATGTGGTTCTGTTTCATTAAAGAGGACTGATGAGCTTAAAAAGAAGGCTACTAAATTAAGCTACCCAAATATGCACTTAGTTAATACTCAGGGGGCTAATTTATTGTATTATTTAAACTATAAATTGGATGGCAGATCTATTTGCTGAGGTATAACAGCTCAGCAATGATGCATAATTTTCTCTTAGCTATTGAGTGGTTTTCAATAATCTATTGAAATTTAACCGAGAACCATTTCATTATGGGAAGTGAATAAATACTAAGAAGGCTAACATTTAAAGTATTATCTGCACATGGAGAACAGGTTTTAAAAATTAATGTTATTGAGGAACAAAGAGGAACCTTTTAAACAATAACTTTTCGTTGTTTCAATTTGAAGCATAACCAGATTTACAAAGTTGTTTGTGGGAATAGTAAATGGAGCCAATAAACAAACAAGGTAGAGCGTGGAGTTGGGTAGAGAAATGGGCAGCATGAAGGAACAAAATAAAGTTGTGTTGCAGTATTGCTACGTTGTCAGCTGGACTAAGGGCATTATTTTTGCCTTGTACTCTTTCGTTTAGCAGTAAAGACAGTGTGCCTTGTTCTGTTTCAACAAATGGCATCATTGAAAATGTTGCACCATTTGCCATATTTTGTCTTCTAAATTCCCGGAACCTGGAGGCATTTGCGGGTCTGGGGTCCCCTTAGGCTGTGGGTCAGGAACACAGTTGAATGTAGATACCCTCTCTGGTCAGGAGTGGCCCCCAAAAAGACCACCTTTGGAGTGTCTTAGGGGCTCTGATACACAGAAGGATCCTGACAACTTGGTGGTGTGGTCTTGAAACTATTACTGCCAGTAATACTAGAACTCAGTGGGGACAGGGAGGAATGGAAGCAGGCAACAGGACCTTCTTACCTTCCTGCAAATATTTGAAACCCAGCCCATCTGATATCCTGCACCAAAGTTTCAGAGAAGATAATTTACCCATTTGAACGGATATTTCTTTGATTTATTTTGGGAAAGAGGAAGAATGCCTTAATGTCTCATGTTTCCCCAGGAACATCAAAATGTCAGAGAACCAGTGGTCTGAGAGTAAACCAGCTTGGGAGGGAGGGGAGCCACTGATCTGTAGTGTTTGCCAATTTCTGTGGTGTAAATGCTCCCACCATGGCTGATTTCAGGCTACCAACATGATGTCACCAAATGTGGAGTGGGGCAGCCACGTGCATAATCCAATCTCCTAAACCAGTGGGGAAGAATTCCAGCACACCACTGCTGGAGCTAGCCTGCACTACTGTTTGCAGGAAGCAAAATTTTGGCAAGTTGGCTGGCTCTTGCTTCCATGTTAGCCAGAAGACAGTGAGTCAGGATCTAAGTCCTCCCAACACTCCTGGCAGAGAGCATTTGCTGCTATAACCTCTGCTCTCTCCTCCCCCATTCTCATTCTCTCTTCCCAAAGAAAACTACAAATGTGGATCATAAAGCTAGATATTGAGTAAGGGTAGTTAATGAACTGGATTGTGCTTTTTATCCTCTTGTGGATATCTAATATACAAACTGGACATGGAGGGAGTAAAGTTTTGATTACTTTTTAATTGCATGAAACCCTATGTTGTAAAGTGGGTTCTTAAAAGGGAAAAAAGACACAACAGCTTTTGCCATTCTGCTGAGACACGTAAGGTCTTGCTTGCTTGACATTTCTGTGTGGGGAGAAGAGGGTGTTTGGCATTGCATGAGGTGAAAGGGGGTAGAAAGAATGGGATGGATCCTGGTGGTGTCAGGCTTAAGGGATACAATTCACTCTAGACAGTTAAGCCTATTGACAGAGGTTTGATTTCTTATTAAAGTTGCTTTCTTACTTTAACTGGAACATTCTTTCCCATGGGAAGGAAAGATTCATAGCACGGAAATAAAAGAAGCCTGGAAGAGAAATATTTCCCCTCCTAAAGAAAATATTATAATCTATCTTTCCCCTCCTAAAGAAAATATTATAACCTACCTTTCTGAAAAAGTATAGTAAGGAAGTTTACAGTTCCTAGTAACTTCTAATCTTTCTCTGCTCTTAAAGGGAAAACATATTCCTTTGACCATAAAAATTCAGATAATAATAGTATGATGACCTTTGGTTGAGTGCTTATTATTTGCCTGTATGATATGTGGTGCAAGCTTAATACACATCTGTGGACCAAGTGCCATGTAACATTTTATATGCATTATTTCTATGAATTCTCACAGAAAGTTAAATATTCTTAGCATGACTAACCATTCCAGATCGCCTGGCACTTTTTCAGTGTTAGCACTAAAAGTTTTATGTTCACAGTAACTCCTAAGTCCTGGGAAAACTGGGACAACTGGTCACCCTAATTCTTATCTCCATTTTACAGATGGGAAAATAGAGTTAGTTAAGTCATTGTGCCCAAGTCATAGAGCTGGGCTCCAACCCAGATCTGCCAAATCCTGAGTCCATGCCTTTAAGCTTTTATGGTTGTTCTTAATAGAGTGGGGTTGGTTTGACCCATGCTATTATTGTGTCATAATCAAAAGTGGAAATCCTAAATTATGATATTGTTGTAACTGATTAAGTTAGATGGTGCACCTAGAGAGCCTCTTGGGAACTGTAAGGTAGCATCAAAGCTCTATATTGACTACTCTAAAACCGATGCCACTGCGATGGCTACATTTAGGTCAGCTAAAGCACCCTTTCCCCTCAATAATTATTTGCTACCCTAGAACTTACAGTGGTGAACCTGAAGGCATTTTCCCTGAGTGTTGTGGGAGCAGCCCTGAGCCTTGACCTTCACTTTGTTTTTTGGTTTTTTTTTTTTTTGAAAGTGACTTGCCTCACTCTTTGTTAACAGGTGGCTGCTAACAAGCTTTGGCTTATTTTTTATTCTCACTACCAAGTACCCTTTCTTTTTAGTATATTTTTTATTCGAGTGCATAGTTATTTTATTTCTACTCAGGGTTAGTGTCTGAAAACAAAAAGGTAGGAGTTTGTAAATGTGGAATGGAATAAAAATAATAAAAGAAATTTAGTGTAAATCAGAAACTAACAAACAAGATTCTCTTGAGTGTCTGTATCAACCTGTAGTAGAAAACAAGGACTATAAACTATCCTGTATCACCTGCCTCCCAAACCTGCTTCTGCCATGTGCCTCTTTTCTTCTTTCTTGGTTAATAACATCACTTCTTGCAAAGCTGCACATGTCAGAAGCCTGAAATGGGGAGGATGTTTGTGTGTTGGGGGGGGGTGCTTTCACTTAAACTTTGTGTCTGATTAATCACTAATTTTATTATTTCTATCCCAGCATCTCTCTTCCCTTCCCCTTCTCACCATCTGTCGTATGAGCCTACATCATCTCTCACCTGAAGATCTAGTCTCCTAATTTGCCTCCTTACCCCAGTATCATTTCCTTCCAAATCAGCCCCCTCATTACATATTAAGTCATCTTTCTGCAATGCAAATCTGAGCGTATCACTACTCTGCTTAAAACCCTCGAGGATATATCCAGAATAGGCAAACCCATAGAGACAGAAAGTAGATTAGTGATTGCCAGGGACTGGCAGGAAGAAGGGAATGGAAAGCGATTGCTAATGAGTATAGGGTTTCCTCTGGGGTGATGAAAACGTTCTGCAACTAGATAGTGGTGATGGTTGCACAACACTGTGAATATACTAAATGCTACTGAATTGTTCACTGTAAAATGGTTAGAATGATAATTTTATATTATGTGTATTTTAACACACACACGCACACACACACACACACAAATCCTATAGGATAAGGTCCATGCATCCCAGCAGCATGTCATATGGGGTTTACCTGTTCAACTGTCCCTTCTGCTTTCCCACTAACTCTTTACAACTGGAACCTCTTTTGGATTACTGCACGTGCCATGTAGTTTCATGCCCCACGGTTTTTTTTGTTTTGTTCTGTTTTTTTTAATTTATTTATTTTTGGCTGCGTTGGGTCCTCATTGCTGTGCGCGGTCTCCTTCCAGTTGCGGCGAGCGGGTGCCACCCTCCGCTGCTGCGCGCGGGCCTCTCACTGTTGTGGCCTCTCCTGCCACGGAGCACGGGCTCCAGGCGTGCAGGCTTCAGTAGTTGTGGCATGCGGGCTCAGTAGTTGTGGCTCGCGGGCTCCAGAGCCCAGGCTCAGTAGTTGTAGCAAACGGGCTTAGTTGCTCCCTGGCATGTGGGATCTTCCCGGACCAGGGCTCGAACCCGCGTCCCTTGCATTGGCAGGAGGATTCTCAACCACTGCCACCAGGGAAGCCCTCCCCACTGTTTTTGAACTCACAGTTTCCTTTGTCTTTAGTGCATCCCTTTCCCCCTCCCCACCCACCATTTTCCGGTGATCTGCTCCTCCAAGACTCCCAGGAAGTCTCCCCTGACACATCTATGTCAACACACCCATTGTGAATTTCCCTCTAGATTTCATCTCAAAAGGCACAACTGAGAAACCTTTATTGCCAGTTCCATATTTCTAGTTGCAGGGAGCATTGTATTGTTTTCTAAAACGTAAAGTGGAATGAAGCTTTGAAGTGTTTTGTATAACCCTTTGAAAATTCATGACATCTGGAACATATGAGTTTAGGGGTTTCAGTTCTAGTGTGAAAGCACCCAAAAAATACAGTTTCTGGTGATGAGACCATTTCTATCCAGGGAGCCTTGAGATTAATCTTGTCACATTTAAATACGTAATCATGACCCTGTCACATTTTTTTACACAGCTCTAAAAACTCTGTAGCGATTTGTGTTCTTGATTCGTGAGTGGTGAGTGGCTTGGCTATAAACAGCAGAGTGGGTTTTTTTTTTTCAGCACTCATAAATTTATTTCTGAGGTTTACTTCAGTAAAATGCTGTATAGGAATCTGATAGAGAACATCGAGAATTTTGTGGTATGTGAAAAAGACTTTGTTCCTAAATGAGCTTTTCTTTCCAATCTTAACGGCATCGTTTATGATGTCATTTGATCATTACATATGGCAGCTCAGAACTGGACCAGGGATCAGGCGACTCACTGTGAATGAGAATTATAACACCTAACCCCTGTCACCTCTTCTTTACCACTTGTTTATCATGGATGTAGAAGGTGGATGCGTGTGTGTGAGTGTGTGTGTGTGTGTGTGTGTGTGTAAACACCAGGAGAGCAGGTGATCAGGAAAAAAATACACTAAGGTGAGGTCATGAGTAGATGTTAACCACATTTCTCTTTGTATTCTCCCTTGATGTAAAAACAGAACTGCCTGGTTTCTCACAAAATAGAAAGTTGGTTTAAATAGCAGTTCTCAAAGCGTAGTCTTTGGACCAACAGCACCAACATGACTTTGGAACTGTTTGAAACACAAATTCTTAGGGGCCTCGCTGGTGGCGCAGTGGTTAAGAATCTGCCTGCCAATGCAGGGGACACAGCAGTCTGCTTTAACAAGCTCAGGTACTTTTATGCACGTTTGTTTGAGAACTACTGTGTTAACTCGCTTAAACCAAGATTTTTCCATGCTAATGTAGGAACACAATGTTCTAGGTTGGTTAGGTTGATGCAAGCATTTTGATCTTGGAATTTGAATAGAGATAATTACTGGAAGAATAATTACAACGGCTGATATTTCTTAAGTACCATCCCAGGCCAGGCACTGTGCCAGGTATTCCAATATTATTCCATTAATTCCTTATACAACTATCCCAGGACATAATATTTTATTCTCCGTTGTACAGTTAAGGAAACAGAAACTCAGAGACATGAAGTTAATTGCCCAAGGTCACACAGCTTGCTGTGCCTCTGGTCGTGCTCCTGCACTTTGACTCCCGAGCCCAGGCCATCAAGCACTGTGCTATTCCCCCATTAGTGGTAGCTCTGGTCTGGAAGACAGGATGACCTTTAGCTCCTGAGTATTCAGTTTATTACTGTTCTGGATGGTTGCCACCAAACTCATTTCCAGCTTAAGCAGCTGGGTTTTGTCATAAACATGACTTCGTTAAATGTCCTCGGCTGAGCTGGAGCTGCATAGAAATCGCTCATCGGATTCCTGCCAAGGCCGGAGAATTGGATGAGAAGCTACAGGAAGAGAATTCTAGCCTGGGATAGTGGGGGCAGCAGAAGTTCCCCTCCAGAGCCACATGCACGGGCTCTTGTCACAGATGTGTTTACTTTCGGTCCGTGACAAAAAGTGGGACACGGTGGGTTTCCAGATGCAAGCTGGAACACAAATGGTAGATGGACGCCACTGTCAGAGCAGCAAGGCACAGATGACGGCTGATGGAGGGTAGCATAGAGCAGATGTCCCCAGTGGTATATGAGGGGTAAGGCCAATCTCAGTCCTCACCTACCTCAGAGGGCTGTTCAGAGGCGAGTGAAACGTTCTGTGACTAAGCCGTAAAGTTCTGTTCAAAGTAAGGAATTATTGTGTAAGTACTGTAATTTGATTAAAAACACTGGTGTTTGCATTAGAAGCCAGGGTTCTAGCTGCTTCCTCCACTTACAACTGTATGACCTGGACAAGCCCCCTTATAGCTCCAAACAGTCTCCTCAACGCTGCTGTGAAGGGTGCTCTCTGCCGTTGTTCAGGGCACAGCTTCCACAGCTGTAAGCTGCAAAATAAAATTCATCCAATAATGTTGATCCACTTATCTCACAGCAAGGTTGGAAGATGGTGGGTGTTGGGGGGACGGGGTAATATAATCAACACACTATGCAAATATATATATATATATTTTGTTTTCTGCTTCAGTTCTTTTCAGATTGATGCAGGTACAAGATCGGCCTCTAATAAAGGGACTTTTTTAAAGTAGCCTTTAATTCTTGCTAGAAGTCACCGAATGTGATTGCTTTACTGCATGTGTTCACTTACATCAGCCACTACTAACTCCTGTCCATTCTCCACATGTGCAACAGGACCCCTCAGGCCACAGGGATCTCTCCTGCATGCGGCCTCCCAGCACTCAGTGTCGGTTCTTTCCCTTTTTGAATCATGAAGGCCTGCCCTTGTTGTAGAGAGGTCCTTGGGACATTGGCTGAAGCCAGACTTTCCGAGTGCAGAGCCTGGCGTTAAGGGTGGCCCCTTGTAGGCTCTTGTGTGAGTCTGAACTCACCTCATCTACAGAAGTTTTAAGGACGCTTTATATATCCTGAGAGGTGACAGAGGGGTCCATTGTTATCCAAGCTTGTTGAGTTTACCCCTAAGGCTAGTGGATTCCGTTATATGTAAATTATACACAGAATTTGGGGAGACGTATACTGATACCTCCATTTTACTTTGAAATGTGTCAAAAAGATAAGGTGGATTAATAGATGAATAGTGAGATCCATCTGTAAGAAGAAAAGTGAGTGTTAATGAGAATATCTAAATGGTGCATATATGAAATTTTTTCAAATTTGCTATATGTTTGAAAATGTTTCATAATAAAATGTCAGGAGAAATAGAATGTTCTAACTCTTTGCTGCTCAAAAATGGGCTCTTAAAATTTCAGCTATCAAGGATTTCTCTTTTGTTATTGTTTTAATTTTTTGGAGGATCAAAATATCTCCTTTATTAATGGTACAGGCTAAGGTGGAAGGTATAGCTTAGTGTGACAGCCAAGTGGACCAGCTAACTGAAGGGTGGAATTAGGTAGATTCCTCCACCCAGTTGCAGGCAGAGCTGGTCTGGGGTAGGTCTCCCCACCTTAGTGCCACAACCGGGTAAGAATTACAGCACAGCACAGAGGCGCAGACAGCTCCGTCCCAAAAGGAAAAAGACAAGGAGGAATTTTCCAGTTCTATACATGTCAAAGATGAACGCAACTTGGTATAAAATTGAATAACTACACAATCTTAAAACTTTCTTACCTTAAGGTACCTGTTATTAATGCTATCAAAAGCAGACAATCAGCATATCCAAAGGCATGGATTGATATAATATGTTCTTTATTTCATGTAAGCTTTAAGAATACTTAAATCCAAATTAAAACTTTCCATTTATCTGGAATATCCGATTCTCTAGATTTCAGTTTTTCTTCTGTTTTTCTTCTTTAAGGTAATTGTTCGAGGTGGAGGCCACATTTTGCCCTATGATCAGCCTTTGAGATCTTTTGACATGATTAATCGATTCATTTTTGAAAGAGGATGGGATCCTTATTGATGGATCAGCTACTTTCCTAAAAGAGAACGTCAGGGATTTTAATCTTTGAAAAGAAAATTTTCAAAACAGAAAATGTCACATAAATAGGAAAATTATCTTTTAAAATCTGCAAAATGTTTCTCATCAATAAAAATTATCCTTGAAACAAGTGAGGTTCTGTTTTGGAGGATCACTACAAAATTAACTGTAAGAAGATGCTGTGCATGAGTTAGAATTACATCTTTTAACTTAAGGGATGGAAAGGATGGATTCTGAGACACCGATTCAGATGGAAATGGATAAATAACTGGGATATTGGGGCCTTGAATAGGAATTTTAAATTCCTTCTAAAATGATGTGAAAAGTGCAGTAAATGAATAAAGTTGTAACTACATCTTGTTCTACAAATAACAGAAAAGTTTATCATACCATGCATCCGAAGGTGTTTGGTAAATATCCGGTAAGAACATCTGACATCATTCCAGAGGAATGGGTGACCTTATAATAGTGGTGAGGAACAGACTTTGGAATGTAGAAAGTCTTAGCAAGAAAGGTAGCTTGGAACCCTTTGAATTAGAAATCTTATATGTAAAAGAAATGATGTACTGATTGACGGTAAGCAGAGGATCTTAATCAGAGAACATACTAAATCTTTGCCTTTTCTTTCTTTCTTCTGTTTTGTTTTTTTTAGTTCATCTGAAATATACGCATTTATCAAACAGCCTGCAGGCCACATTAGTTATGAGCCATTTTTAATTTGGGTTTTAAATTCTGTACTTCTTTTAGCCAAATAAAGAATAACCTAATTTTGTATAATAATTGTTGGAATATCAAAAAAATTTGAGATCATCTTGCATCAAAATATATACATTTATAAATATGCATACATGAGTAATTTTCCAACTAAAGTATCACATCTCGGCACATCTTTCCTATTTATGCATCACATGCTCACATCTCTAATTCTACAGCACATTTGGCTTTTTCCACATCATTTCCCCCTCATATTACCCATCTATGAGTTGGCTCACTGGGGAACTAAATTTAAAAAGTCAAAGCCTCTTGCTGAAGATATTTTATTGAGTTCTTTTAATTTCTCATTTTGTTCCTGATTTCATTCAGGGTTGAGATTTTCCTTTTTTTTTTTTTTTTTTATACATGTTGTTCATTGTGCCTATATACTGTGAGACCTCAAATTGAACATTCTGATCAAAAGCAAATTTTAATTATTGCAGAGAATAAACTGGGGGAAGTGTGCACAAAGTTTTGCATATAGCCCCACATGCAAGTTAAATAGTTGCATTTGGTCCCAATAATATATAGTGGAAGGAGCACCAACTGTGGCTGGGAGACCTGGGATTTAGTCCCAGGTGTGTCACACATGCACTGGATGTTTTGGATAAGTCATCTCACTGTACTGGCCTCCCAAAGTCTCAAAGAAGATAGCCAGAAGAGATTTCTGAGGTTCCTTCCAGCTCATATATCATTGTCATAGTGATGACAAGGAACCATGTTTGTTTCACCACGGAACCATGAGACGATATAGGCAAGCCTCATTATTAGTGGATTCCATATTTGCATCCCCTACTGATTAAAATTGACTTGTAATCCCCAAATCAATACTTGCTCACTTCGTGGTCATTTGTGAACATGCACAGAGTGATGACGAATTTGAGTTACCCAATGTGCACATTCTCAGCTGAGGTCAAACGAGGCAACACTGCCTTCTTGTTTCAGCTCTCCCAATGTAAACAAACATCCTTTTGGCAGTCTACTTAGTGCCACATTTTCTGCATCTTTGTGCTTTTATTGGTGATTTTGCTATTTAAAAGGACTCCCAAGCATAGTGCTGAAGTGCTAGTGTTCTTGAGCACAAGAAGGCTGTGATGTGCCTTATGGCGAAAAGATGTGTGTTAGATAAGGTTCGTTTAGGCGTGAGTTATATGCTGTTGGCTATGAGGTCAATATTATTGAAGCAACAATATATGTTAAATAAGCTTTCTTTAACACACATAAAACAAGGTTATGTTTTGACTGGATGACCAAAATGTTGTGACCAAAGGCTAGTAGGAACCAAATCCTGGATTTCCCTGGGAGCAGTGTTTCAGAACTCTAATTCAGTGTTTAGGGAGGTGTTCTAGAAAATATCTACAGTGAACAGGCAGAATGGAGTGTTCTTATGGAACACTTAGAGTAGGGATCAACACAAAATCAGAGCTCAATAAGTGGAAGTGGTAGATGTTGTCATTATTTTAGATGTTGTCATTTTTATCATCTCCCTGTCCCAGGCACTAGGCCAGTGGGGACTGTTGGGGACAACATGCCAGGCCTTCCCAGAGCAACCCTAGCCAAGTCCCTTGAGGCTACAGTCCTATGGAGACTGAATCTGCCAGGTATTTTACATTAAAAGAAGGGAGGGTAGGGTAGTTCAGAGACTAAAGAAAAGCAAAATTTTGAATTTAATTGGAGAGAGTCCTTTGTGGAGAGACTCTCCCAGTGGGGTAGGCATCCTCCATGAGACACACCAGTCCATTAAGGTGCCCTCCCTTAGTCCAGACAAGAGACAGGCAGAAGGTGTCACATGACTGCCGTTATTGCAAGCAGACAACTTATATAAACAAGGGGAATTATAGTGAGGACGGGTGAGGCATCTCCTCAAGCTTCTGGGTCCAGCATACTGCCAGTGACTGCGATGTACATGCCTGTAGGATGTTATCAATACGGTTCATTTCATAAAAACAAAGTCTTCAAATAGTAGGAGCTCTATAACTCTTTGCCAGGCGATGGGAAATGGCCAGGTCAGTCTCTCGTACCACGTGGGCTATCTCAGGGCAGTGTATTTAAGGGAGCTGTAGAACCTGAGAATGGGTCCTGCATTCTTTCTTTCTTTGACAAAAAGACAAGGCTTGCAGATGAGTGAGTGGCTATCGTTTGTATGTCATCTAGCAGATATTTTTTAAAAAAGTAAACACATAATCTGCCCTTTCAAGGTAGAAGTGATACTTTAAAAATTAGTGAGAATGTAATTTCTTTTCAAAAGAAATTTAATCTATGGCGAGAGCATTTTGAAAACAGATGTTTGGAAATATTTCCATTTACTGTGTGTGCATTACCAAAAAAAAAAAAAAATCCTTAACTCAGGAAAAATTTCAACAAATGTCTTTACATAAAAGATGGGATTGAAAAATGCATGTTGGGAGTTAATAAAGCTCATCTAATGAGGTATTGCTTCCATTTGGATCTATATCTCTGGAATGTGTCTTTTTCAGCTCTGATGGACTTGGAAACCAAGTGTCCAAATAAACTGAACATATAACCAGACATTTGAATGTTATCTCACAAAAGGGTAACCCAAGATTTTCAAACATGACAAAGCATATTCAACACATTGCTCCTATTAAAAATACTAACAGTAATATTTTAGAAAGTATAAATATTTTGTACTAAAAATCAATTTTTAAGAATTATTTAAAATTTCATCCTTTATCATTTTAAAGTTTCCATTTTAATTAATATTTCATAGTATAAATGTTATTAGTATAGTAGTGGCATGGTTATACTTTATAAATGAGTGAATAATTATACATATTTTGGTATGCCTTCAGCAATTTTTTAACAAAAGGGGTGACATAGCATAAAGGTTTGGAGAACACTGAGAGGACAGAAAAAGTCTAAATTTAACAGTGGCCTTAAACTATGCACTGATTTTGTTAAGTTAAAAAAAACAAGGCATCTAAAAATACAGTATGTTTCATTTATAAGAAAGGAAGGGAGAAAGGAAGGAAGGGAAATAAAATCAAACAAATAAATAAATAAGGGAGGGAGAGAGACACACAGAAGTTTTCTAAGGAATAGAGTGCCTCTGGAAAGATAAACAAGGAACCAATAACGGTAGGGGAGGAAGTGTCGACAATGTGTTACTGGGCATGGGTGTGAAAGAGACAATTTTTTAAGTATATTTTGATTTTTATACCATTTTGTGCTTATGTTATATATGTAAATATTAAAAATCTGGCCCCAGGATCTCAGAGAAAGAACTGCCTTTTGGGTCATGTTTCTGTGGAAGCAGAGCCCTGAGGATAGGTCCATGGCTAAGTCTGCTCAGCAGAAGGCCAGAGGGAGAGTGTTTGGGTTCCCTGGGCGTCCTGACAGTGGAGAGGAGATGCTGCTAAAATTTCAAGAAAAGGCGGGGTTTGAGGAGGTGAGAGAGGGAGACTCTGGCAACATGTCTGCTGAGATCAGAGAAATGTAGAGTTCTGCAGAATCTGGAATGAGAAGCAGTGTTAGCCCTGCCCTCCCCACCCCCACTATACACAAAGTAGGGCAGGGGGAGCTTGCTGAATGCTGTCGTTGCATTGTGCTGCGGGGTGGGGTGGGGAGTGACTTGATTTGACCTTTGGGTTGCAATTGTAAAGAGGCAGAAAAGCATTTCTGTTGCAGTGGAAGTCTATTGGGAGGCCCATGAGTAGGTCTGGAAGGCCCAGCCTCGACCTCTAAGAGGTTGTTACCACGAGGCGAAATAGGCCTTCCCTGGGGATTCATTTCAGCTGTAGACACCTAATTCTGTGAATCAGAAGTAATAATAAGAGCTATTCTTTTCAAGCCCCTAAAATGTGCCAGATGTTCACCAAGACATCACCAGGTAGACGGTTTTCCCATTTCACAGAGGAGGTCATGGAACTTCATTGATACAGAGAGACTTGCCTGAGGTTCCTACAGCCAATGGCAGAGCCAGTCCAGATTCAAGCTCATGTGTCTCTCCTTAAACTCCATCCTTTTTCCACAGAGAAGGCACCCTGCCTCCTGATCCTGAAGCTTTCTCACCTGATGACATCAATGAGTAAGTGTCAGGTGACCCCATTTGGGGTTACAGTGTATACCAGAATTAAAAATGGGCTTTATTTTTAAATATTACATACACCAGATTATAGGAAACTAGATGTTGTCCAAGAGGAACTAGTTTAAATTGGAATCCTGATTCTCTGGAAAGTACTAAGAGCTTTCATTTAATTATTTATGTATATGAAGTTCTTTAGCCATCTTTTCTCATGCTACCAGAAACGTGGTAGATAAGGCCAGAAACCAAAGACAGATCCTGGAATAAACTGCTTGACTTGAGCCCTGATTTGTCTGGGAAGGTCTGGCATTCCCTTTCTTTCTTCCTGTGAATGACAAGACCCCTCCTCTTACTGCTGATGGTATGTGGGCATGGCCATATCGATATTTATGCCATGTAAGCCCCTGGTTCTAAGTTCAGAAACCATTTCATTCTTCATGCTGAGCACTTTCGGGGTTGCTCTCTGGTCCATGGGACTAGCTGCAAAGATGAGTGATGGGGGCCCATTCAACTCCACCATCACAAAGGAAGTTTGTACCCTGGGATGAAATACAACTACCTGCTCAGATTACCTTTTCTTGCATACTGTAATGGTTATTGCTATTATAATTTGGAAGATTTAAAAAACATTCAGAAAACAAACCTGAGAGTGATTGATTTTGCTGCCCCTAAGACACCGAGTTAGGAATTGAAAGCAGACCATTGTGATTTATGTCTGCTCGACCCCAAGGAAGGACATCTGTTGGATCATTTTAAAGGGAATTTTGGCAACTTCAGGAGTGTGACGTGGGTTGTCTGCATTCCCCTGGGCTCTGCAATTGAGTAGAAGAGGCCAGGCCTGTGGTTGCTGTTCAAACGGATTTAACAGGAAAATTCGTTGCATCTAGCCAGATCTTTTGGGTCAATATTACTCTTTTTCTTAAATCTTTAATTTGCAAATTGTTCATTGCAAAAGTTAAGTAAAAACATCCCCTCCCCAACTCCACACCATACCAGTGGTGACCACTAATAACTCATCCCAGGCTAAGGGAGGGTGGGCTACCTTGAACTCAGTACCACTAAGACTGCACCCAATGGGGGAAGACAATTACCGCTCCACCGAAAAAAATCAAAACAAGGTGTTGTTACTAGAAGAAAGGAAGCCCGGATGCCAGGCAGCCCAGAGCCAAAAAATGTCCACCATATGCAGAAGTCAAAGCTCAGTAGAAAGAGTAAAGCCAACCTCTACCTTTTGACATACAGTGGGAATACACACTGTCAATCTTCCTTATTTCCCAATGAATATCTATAATCAAAACTCACATGTACATCTAGTAATCTTTGCTGATACTTAAAATTTTCTTACGTGAATCCAAGGGGAGAAGGGAAGTGAGTGCCTGACAGAATTGTGGAGGGGGAAGGGGGAGCATTGTTGGAAGAGAACAGGAAAACCAGATACATCAACATTATGAATAGAGATTCTCCTGGATCCCTGGCCCCATCATGGCTGCCATCATGGTTGCACCAGGATGTGCCATATTAAACCTCATAGGTGACAGGACCTGTTCTGGGTGCTAAAGATACAGAGACAATTTTTGCCAACACTCCCCTGCCTCTGAGACCCTCTAACTGGGGAGAGGGAAGCATGGGAGAGGGAAGGTGGGTAACCACTGCACAAATAACCATAGTCCCAGAGTGCTAAGTGCTTTCGTAGAGGAAGGTACAAAGCGCTCTGAGAGCAGAGAATAGGGAGTGATGAATTATTCCTGGGGAGGAGAAGTTTTCCAAACTGAGGGGTGGAGGAAGGCTGGAGGTCCAGAGGTCAAGAGTAGCATTGACCTTGCCTAAAGCATGAGCCCAAGTGTGCTGGGGAAATGGTGAGGCTCTGGGCACCCCTGCCTTCTCTCCTCCTGTTTTTATCCTCCCACCCCTGATAGTTCAATTATTTTGTTACAAAATCTGAATTCTCAAAGAACTACTCTGAACTCCTGTGATGGAAAAAGTAGAAGGACTGATTCCCATATTCAGCTGATTTGAGTAAACCCCTAACGACCATGCTTTCGTTTTTCCATCTTGTCTCTATAGAGTTGGGGAAAGATTTCGAAGGCTACCTGCCTGTAAGTCCATCCATCAAGTGGCTTTGGTGGCATGTGAAATGGCATTTCTTTATTGAAATCCCCACACACTGAACAGTAACATATTGGGACAGGCTGTCTTATACCAATTTCCCATCTCCCTGGGGAAGAGAAACATCCTGTAAGGAGGTCATTTTGAGATGGTCCCAGAGTGTGACTCACTGGAGGGAAATGCCAAAAGCTTTGGGGCAAAAATAAACAAAAGTGAAAAAAATACATCAATTCTATCCAAAAAAAAAAAGACTGGGAGTGGTGTTGCACTGGAAAATTGAAGCTGATCTTGGGCAGGACAGAGGGAATAGTGGAGAGGGATTTTGTTTAGTAAATTGTTTGTTCAGGGTAAAGTTTCACCAGCATATACTTTCCTGGGTAGCGCTGTGAGGGACAGAGGGAAAGGGATCTCTAATAAGACACGGCTCCCTCGAATGAGCTCCTTCTACCCCTGAAAAATCTTAACATTTGTTAGCCTAGAACCTAACAGGTTCTAAGAATATTTAAGAGTTCTAGTTCTAAGGTCTTTAAGAGTTCTAGTTTCTTATGCACTGAGAGATGTAGTTCTCTTTTGGCCTCTTAAATAAACCGAACTCCATGTAGCTTTGCTTCTAGATCATATTCTTCCCTTGCTGGGTGGTCAGAGAGTAAAAAAGATGCACCAGCCCAGGGAGCATGTGATTTTGAACCCCAATTCCAAATTTTCTGGGATTTTCAACTCCTTAGTGGAATTTTTTTGGCTTAAGTAGAGTAAAAGGACTTGTTAGTCACATATTCAATTTGGAAACATTACAAAGACAAGAAAAAGAATTCAATAAACTTGAGTTATTAGCATACACCCAGTTATGAAAACTGGAATTGGGTCGTTTAAAAACACTAGTGCCAATCATTAAAGAAATGCAAGTTAAAACCACAATGAGATATCACCTCACACTGGTCAGAATGGCCATCATCAAAAAGTCTACAAACAGTAAACGCTGGAGAGGGTGTGGAGAAAAGGGAACCCTCCTGCACTGTTGGTGGGAATGTAAATTATTATTATTATTATTTCCTGCTTCTCACTCCACACAAATCCCTAAATTCCCAGCAGAGGTACCATGAAATAAAAGCAAGAGATCAGATCTAGAGAGATAGGGGAGGCATGCTTGGAAAAGACCAAAAGGAGGTAAATAGGGGCGGGTCCTGAACCACCAGGGCAGCACGTGGTGCCCTCCCCAGAGAGTGAGATGGATTTTAGGGTCCCCCTTTCTCCCCTGCTCCCCTTGTCGATGCAACAGTGGCCTGGAAGGCCCAAGTACCACCGGTCTTCATGATGAGCTCTTTCTCCCCTCTGCCCAAAGCCACCGAGTAAAGAAAACAACTTGGTATTAGGAGTGGAGGGCAGGTGATGATGGGCTTCCCTGGGGACAGATGTTCAACACTGGGAAAGACAGCAGAGGAGTTGGGAATGTTGGCAATGAATAGTTGCTACTTTTCCATGTTTATGATGTTGAAGGATTCTGGCATCTTAATAAATTCCCCAAAACAAATTCCTAATGAAAGGCATAACAATATGTAAAGAAGAGAAAACGGTCTAGCAGAAAACGAAGAGAGTGATAAAACTAATATACGCCTCAAAATGGATATACAATGTCAAGGCTATTCCTTCTCACACCTTCCTGAATAGTTTTCATAAAACCACTATAAAAGGATTCTATATTTATTGGAGAGAAAACTGCATGGGTCTGCCCTGCTGTTCCTCAGGAGTTGACTGTATGTTCACCAGAGCAGTTGTTTCAAACTGTGCCTGGGCTCAAGTTCCAAATGACACACTGACTGCTCTCCTTACCCTCAGCGAGTGGCCTTGCCTCCTAGTCTACTGAGACGATCAAAAAGATCCGACACTGGATCCCTGTTTTCCTCCTTCACCCCAACATGCTGCTGCAACATCACTGCCCATATTCCCTTTCTACCATGGCAAAGTCATGACCTCTCTTCAGAGCCTCTCACCCACAACTCCAACTTTCCGGATGGAAACTCAGATTTAACGTGTCCAGACTGGTCCTCTCTCCCTCCAAACCAGAAGCTCCTCTTAGTTTTTCTTTGTCTGCTGAGAACACACCCATTCTTGCAATCACCATCCTTCTCCTGCCTTTCTCTCCGATTCAACCAGTGGTCAAATCCTGTTTACTCTACTTCAGCAATGTCTTTTGCATCTCTGTTCTCCTTTTCCCTTGAGGAAGAGAACTTCAATTCAACAATATTTATTGAGTGCCCACTATGTGACAGGCACTGTTCTAGATGGACAGAGATATAGCAATGAGCAAGCCTGAAGACCTCTCCTCCAAGGCATTACATTTTGGTGGCAGGTCAGTGTTCAAGTGCACACATACCTACAGAGATACATATTGACAAATGCCATAAAGAAAATCAAAGCACGACGCGGAATCCGGTGTGGTGGGAGGTGAGGGCATGATTACATCGGGTGGTCCGGAAAGCCCTCCTGATGTGCTGACATCCGAGCTGGGTCTGAAGGAAGGACAGGAGGGAGCCTTGCCCATACCTGAGAGAGTATACTACCAACACTGCAGGACCAGCTGGGAGTCCTGGGCCTGTGAAGGGAATAAAAGCTCAGGATCTCATCCTGGAGGAGGGGCCGGTGCTGTCAGACTCACGGAGGCAGTAGTTCAAGGTAAAGCCCTGGAACGGGCTCAGCTTTGCTCCCTCCGCCGGGTGCCACGCACTGTGTGTGCTCAGGAAGTATTTAACTGAAGGGGGGGGGGGTGTCCAAGCATCAAGCACCGCTATTTATGCCACGTTGAGAAGTAATAGATAACACATAAAAATACGAATAAATATAGGATGTAAAAATGATCCATAAGCTCGTAGCCCAGATATAATGAATTTTAAACTTTTAATACTAGTCCTTCTAGTCATTTATTATCTGTAGATCCTATTTCTTTTTGCATTTGAGACAACAGTATGTCCTGTTGTCTTCACTTAATGCTACTGCGATTTTTAATATCATCCACTAACTCACCGAAGATACTTAAGTGATACTTAAGTGTATCTCTAACCGGTTTCAGCAGCTTGGACAAAGTGGTCACAAAGCGACTGATTCTTTCTTAAGGGCCACAGGAGGTGCTCAGAAGCCAGTGAATCTTATGAGGAGGGGGATCTACGGGCCACCAAACCTGTAGACTGAGACAGAGTGACAGCATGGATCTCCTGGCTGCAGGATGCCCGCTGCTCTCTAATACAGGGAATGCCCCGGCTTCCCTGTGCAGAGGGTGTGGTCATCATTAGCGAGATGGTGCCTGTGACTTCTCCCCCTGTCCCTCTGGTCTTGAGGCATTGGAACATTTCCTAGAGGGTCATTTTGTTCTTCTTGGGTCTCTGTTTTACCTCTAGTAACTGCTCCCACCTGTTCCTAATGCTCTCGCTGGATAAATGATTCAGCTCAATTCAGTGTCTACAACTTGTGGCTTCCTAAAAGACCAGACCATTTTGTAACACAAGGAAGCATAGCTCAAACCAAGTCAAAACACCTAAGAGAAAATGTATTTATTTTCAATGTCCAGGATTATAAACTCTTCAGCTATTTAAATAAACATGTGCATGGGTTAAAAAAAAAAAATCAGAAAGGACTTAACAGAAATCAAGCCTAAGCTCTTCTCTGATGCAGCCTCCTATCCTTCCATCTGCTTTCAGGAGAGCTCTTTCTGGAAGAACTGTAGGACCTGTGCTGAGGTGTCCTCTTAGCCCCCGGAGAAATATAATGTGTGTGTTCATGGCCCAAAAGGAAGACACCATTAAGTTTGAGTAGAGTAAATGCAGATTTTTACAGGCGAATCAACATTGTTATAGCTTGAGGATGTTTTGGGCTGGTTGCTGAAGCCACTTTTTTGCTCATGAGCAACAAATTAATTTATTCAAGACTTGCATTACTAAAAGGAAAACAAAACTAAGGCAGGACAAAATTAATGAGAAATTTAAGAAAAGAAAATCACAGCCACCAACAAACAACCCTAAGTTTGGCTGAGATGATTAGAGCCAGATGGAGGGGGGAGCCCAGGTGACCCGATGGTTGGGACTTGTCTAAGGACAGAAGCGGCTATACATCAGCCAGCACAGTCCCAAACCTTCAAATCACTTGCAGTAGCAGAGAAGTATTTCCTGTCTTCCTCTTTCTCTTCCTCTTTCCTTTTTCGGCAATGGGGACGTTCAAGGTTGGAGCTCTTTTAAATGAGAAGGCACAGTGGGATGGAGCTGGGTACCAAAACTGAGGAGCGGGGTGGGTGGAGTAGAGCAAAGCATCTAGGACTTTAGTCATGATCACTCTCCCAAAATTCTGGATTTCAAAATAAGACTCCCTTCTCAGAGATAATAAAAGGTACATTTGGCTGCTCTAAGGCTGTCCTACAATCAATTCCTGGTGGGTTGTTAGACATTTTAAGCTTAACCAGACCTGTACAGATCCTCCGTCTAATTCTATCATGTGGCTTCTAATGCCTTCGTATGTAGCCTCTGGCAACAAAGCCATTTTCCAATTGCTAATATCCTCTCCCTTCAGCACTCATCCTGCCAGAATCATTTACAGCTCCATGTCTGAACCTCCCCAGAAAAGAGACTTTTTTCTCTTCAGCGAGATAGTTTCCGGAAAACAACCCTTTGCACGGGACAAATGAATATAGAAGTTCTGTTCATTACAATTAGCACAACAGTGAAGAAGTTCAGGGACCTCAGTGCTACATAAAGGAAAAGAATGTCGCAGAAGTTCTTTATGTAGTATTTTTAAATTAATGATTCTTATCACATTTGCGACTTCACCCATTTAGTGAAGAACACTAGTTTGTTCATCATATCAACGCTTTGTTAATGTTTCAATTCACTCCAGAAGCCCTTACGAAGCTTGCGTGAGCTCTATAAAGACAGGGACTTTGGTCTCTTGTGTTCAACCCCGTACTCATACAGCTTCTAATAGAGCAGCTGGCACTTCACAAGTGTTCATTAATATTTACTGTTGAATGAACCAAGGTATTTTCTAATGGGAAACTGAAAGTCTGGCCATCATTTGATTTGTGGTGTTTTGTGTGAAACAGAAGTGTTTATCTATCTTGGGGTTAAGAAGGGAAATTCTAGTTTCACTCTTAGGAAGCAACAAGGCTCTGAAAATAGATTTTTATCTAGCTTTCTTTAAAATTTCGATCTACCACTAGGTATTTAGAAAGTCAACCCTTTCTTCCATTACAAATAAAAATTCCATCTTCTGTCATAGCAGTGCTCCTTTGTCAGCTACAAGCTAAGCCCTGTCTGTAATAACAACATATTCCTCACCCTATGTTATGCCTAACAAGAGGATTCTAGGCTCGGGTAGAAGGGACAGACTTCAAATTACATATGCTAAGATGACATTTTCTCAATTCTCTTCGTCTCTGGGGAAACAAAACAAAACTAGAATGTACAGTCCCAAAATACTCCATGTTGTTTTATTTTTAATCTTTCTTAGCTATTTGATGCAGCGGTTGAGGATTTGAGAAAATACAGAATTTCCACCTCTTCTTTTCACTGTTAGAAGAAAGCTGATTTAATAGAACTCTAACAACTGTTGGCCAAATCCCAGATGAAGCTGTGCAGTGATTCTGAAGTGACTCTTTAAAAGTCTCTCTTATTTATAATGAAATTATAAACTAAAACCTAGACTGCTGTAGAATCTTTTCCCAGAAAGAAAAATCTGTTCCAAATGTGCTGACGGCTAAAGAGAAAACCAGTGGTGCTCCTGACAGGAAAACTGGGCTGGGATGAAAGAGGCAGAACTGAATCCTTTGACTGAAATTCAGATGGAGATCTAAGAGTTTTCTGGGTTTTCTTCGAATGTGAGCATAGGGAATACATACCAGCAAGAGGTAAAACCAATTCGTGTTGATGTCAGACCTGGTACTTCTAATAGCACCTTCCTCTGCTTCACAACTTGCATGTGGAATTCTCATGAAAAGAAAAGCACATGCATTAAGAGATCTCCAATGGGCCGTTGAGGATTTGCGGATGGAATTTCCATGTTCCTCCTGTTTTGATAGTTTTAAAACCAATTACCATGAAATGTGGATGTGATCCAGTTGTGGACTTAGCCTGTGGATGTGGCTATCGAGAAAATGAGCATATCAATGGACGATTTATCTTGGATAACTGCTGTTTAATCTATTAAATGTTCAGTATAAACTATTTTGTTAACTGTAGTAGAAGCGATCGTAAATCACTGTTATGTGTGATTATTACTGAAATATAAAAAATTAAAAATTTTCCTTTTCATGCATGCCTTATCATGTTTTTGGACTATTTGGAAATATAATTAATGCATATCTTCTCAGATTCAGCCTCATAAACAGGAAATGTGATTTAACAGCATTTAAGCTTCTGAGAGTTAAATGGACCTGGCTGTTTATTTCTCCCTGCATTAGCTGGGTTATTAGAAGTGTATTTTGTTAATCTGACTGACAATGAGGTTGACAGTATAACAGCATTACCACCAAAAGCAGCTTTGATTGTTGCCTTTAATTAGAATTTTCATACCATAGCAGCTTAGATTTGCCAGGGATTCGTGCTTTAAAGGGATTATGTTGAAGATTATGAAAGTAGAACCCTCGTGGAAGAAGCCTGGATATTCATCTTAGGAACTGCAGCCCCACATCCCTATTGGCCAAGTTGCTTGTGAATGTTTGAAGATTCCTGTCACACTATAAGTTGCTGTGAAAGTGTAGAGCAGCTAAAGAAAAATCCTCCCAAGGAAAAGGCTGATTGGGAGTTGGCATGGCAACTGTCCACAGGACCCAACCTTTCCCATTTTAGAAAATTCAAATAAATCTAAGAGCTGGAAGTAGAATGCCAGAATGATCTGAATACCTAAAAGATGAGAAGATAGCAGAAGTGCTGTTTAATTAAAGAAGATACAATCAGAAAACAGAGTAGAAGGATGGTGTTAGCAAAGAGCTAAAGAGGCCTTCATTCTTTCGTCTAGCGGAAGCAGAATATCAGATGGCTGAGATGGGGACTGAGGCAGCCTCGTGGGGACGAGGGCATTGTGCTGGGCTGGGCAGCCTTCCAGCCCCGAGGTGGACCAAGGGGACAGGCCGCACAGGTGGAATTAGAGCACTGCCCACAAATCAATTAAAATATTTTATAATTAAGGGAAAATGGTTTCTAAGGAGCACTGCCTCCAGGAAAGGGATTTGGAGTAAGACCAATAATAAAATTAACTGGACCTCGATCTGAGCCACAACGCTATGTGGCGGTGTTAGCTGTGTCATCAGCTTCTTTCTCAAGAGAAAACCTGAGCCCCATTCGCATGAAGGCATGTAGGGCTCTTCCCAGACTGCCAATCAGATGGCACATTCAGATGACATTAATCATAAGGGCAGAGGCACTACTAAAACTTCTCCCCACACCCCATTAACATATTCAAAATGTGATATAAGATCCAGCCTCAAGGTGCTTGAAATTCATTTGGAAGAGATAAGACTAGGATATATGTGGACAGTACCTTAGAATATTTATTAAGCAATAAATAGCTAGCTGCAGGTGGACACTCTCTAGATTCTACAGTCTAGTTGAATCTCATAACAGCCATTTAGATCCCTGCATAAGAACTTTAGCAGGTATCTACGTTCCAGATTGAGGAAGAGACAAACATTGCCAAATATATGCCTTGACGATACTTTCCTAAAATGGAAATGTCTTTATTGCCCTTACTGATTAAGAAAGAAGATTGAGAGCAACTTAAGTATCCATTATCTGGGTCTTCTTATATAAATATGATGCACTGTTTTTTCTTTTTTTAAGCTAGAGAATGAGGAAGCTGACTTTGTTCTGATACAGAAAGACCTCTGTAGCACTCGGTGTCCAAACAGGAGAGTAGAAACCACTATATATATTTCAAGCAGAGAAGGTTGCAGTGTAGGGAACTGGTTAAAAACTGCTGGAAGGGGTAGGAGCAGAGAAAGGAGGCAGCTGTAACCTAAAGCATGGGAAGCTGCCACTGTCCCTCGGCTGGATCCTATGAGTGGCTACTTACTGCCAGTGTTGCTGATACCACCCCCAGGCTTGTGGAGCTTGTAGCACAAGCAGTGAAGCCTAGCTGCACAATCCTGCTGCCGCCAGTAGCCGGGGAAATGATTAATCTCTTTCTCTCACACAGGGACCTACTACCTAGGCCTCCCACTGGAAGAACCTAACATGAAATTGGCCAGATGAGTGAGTCTGGAAAGGGGGATGGAGAGTATCTAGAAGGATGAATTCGGACCTAACAGCCAAGAGACACAATCCGGTATGTCCATTCTTTTGCTACTCAGGTCCACACATTCCATTGCATCCATCCAACGTCATACTTCCGCGTCATATAAATGAACGTAGGCTCGCTCTGTCCCCAAAAGGGGTAACACGGAGTGGCACTGCTAGAAGGAGGCAGCCTCAGCCACTGTACTGAGCTGTGGGTGATGTCAGTTCTTCTCTTTTAGTCACCATAGCACCTTGGATATTCCTTAACCTAAAGACTAAATTGTAAATGTAACCACCAACGACACTCAGTGTTATGCTTAACAAGCAAAGAAGAAAACGCAGAGTTGCACAAGTTCTTGTTTTGGTAACTGGTAACAAAACTAGTTGATTGATAATGATAATAGTTGAATAATAATCGTTAATGAGCTTCTTCCGGTGTCTAACCCATGTTCCATTTGCCTTTAACCAACACTTCAGTTGTTTGGGGTTCCTTCCTGGCAAGATGATCTAAACCTTCCTTTCTAAGGAGTGTGACTATTCCAATAACGTTTCTTTCCACAATGGAAAGAGTTCAATGTAATAAACTTGCTACTAGGTGGCTGGCTGGCCCCCCTGGGGAATGATGCTGCATCAGGGCTCAGCGTTAGTCTCTGCTGTCAGCAGCTTAGGCCTCCAGCAGTGACAACAGCCAGAGCAGCCTTGTGGAGGGGAAGTCCATATTGTTGAGCCCACACGTGACTTGGCTTCCTGCCACAATGGCCACATCCTACGTGAGCCTACTGAGCAAGCCTCAGGGTGGCTGGGAAAGGGGCTGCCTGACATCCACAAAATGGGCATCCCGTCCAATTGGTTCCTGAGAGCCTCATTCCGGATGCCCTACGGAGAGCATTCACATAGGAGGGTGCCCATATTTAGAGATTCATCTGCAAACGTCTTCCTCAGACTCGTGTGCCACCAGTATACCAAACCCCTAGTCACCCACGAATTGGCATATACCCCTACTCTGGCCATCTCTCCATCCAGACAAAGTGGACAACTGCTCAGGGTTCAGCCTTGAGAGAGCTTCTCTTACCGCATTCCTGCTTTGGGCCATGATGCTTCTACAGTCCACCTCTATCTGATGCCTTCAAATTGTAAGGGACCATCTGCGAACCTGGTCCAAACAGTTTCTTCCTCCACCATCTGTCAATCCCAAAAGGACAAAGGCGTGGGTTGAGGGAGACTTACAGTGCAGCAAGAGGAGATGCTATGGGAGTAGGAGCTGCCTGCTCACGGAGCTCGCCTGCACATTCAGGACCTGCTCGACTCCAGTCTGGTGTACACTACCTACACTGGACGACAATTGCTGCTGTGTACGCCAGCCGTATGGCTTGGTAGATCAGTGTATTGCTGCAAAACAAATTATCCCCAAACTTAGCAACAAGCATTCATTATCTCTCATGGTTTCTGAGAGTCAGGAATCCGGGAATAGCTTAGTTAGAAAGATCTGGCTCGGGGGTCTCTCACGAGGTTGCAGTTAAGCGTCAGCCAGTGCTTTACTCACCTCGAGGCTTACCTAGACATGCTGTAGGCCAGGGATTCTCAAGTGACAGCAGTTTTGCTCCCCATAGGATATCTGGCGATGTCTGTAGAGATTTCTGGATGTCACAACCGGACGTAGAGGCCAGGGATGCTGCTAAACAACATCCTACAATTTGCAGATAGCCTCCCACATTGAAGAATTATTTGTCCCCGAAATGTCAACACTGCTGATGCTGAGAAACGCTGCTAGGGAGGCTTTTTTTGCTCTGGTCCCCACACAAAACTTGGCAGCTTTGTGGATTACTCAAATGTTGTTTTGAACAATACACTCAGAAAGAGGCTATGTTATCTCAAAAATCAAGAGATAGAGAACACTGTAGCTCTTTCTCAATGGTAGGTGATACAAAGTATAGCAATTTGCCCTTCTATTTGGAGAGGAAATGCCAACATTTCTCAGACCCCTGGACCCCTTAGAAACGTCACTGAGGTAGTAGGCCTTTGACTTTTCTTGGCATTTCTCTCCCACCCTCTGGCCTACATATGTCTTATTAAGGCATCGAGAGTATGTGCTGCTTCCTGCTCACCGTGTCAATAATGTAATATATTAGCATGGTGTTCTGGGGAATATCACGATGATCAAGGCCCCTGCAGACTAGATGTTGTCAGACAGCGGAAGGGTCACAGAGGTCTGAGGTAAGACAGGGAGGGTGTTTTGCTGATCCTGCTAATTGGGAGCAAACTCCATCTGGGGATCGTTGCTAATTTGGTGTTGAGGGAAAAAAGCAACTGCCAGATCAATGCTTGCCTTCAAAGTACCAGGAGCACTGCTGTGTTATCCAGTAAAGAGGCTACATCTGGTCCGGTACCTGAATGATTCTATAAGAATCCATAGTCATTCTCCGATAACCATCTTCCTTCTGTCATGTCAAACAGATAAGTTAAATGAGGATGTGGTGGAACAACCCCTGTCTTGTTCAAATATTAGATGGGAATACTAATCTCTGCAATTCTCCCAGGGGTGTGGTATTGCTTTTACTTTACTCTTAGGTAAGAAGAGGAAATTCCAGGTGGCTTCTGCATGGTCCTGCCTACCATAATAAGGCTCATCACCCAGGTCAGGGAATCAATACAGGGGTTCTTCTAGTTGCTGAGGACACCTAGTACAGCTCTATTCAGGGATGGGAAAATAACCATAGTGGGGGCGAGTAGACCCACTGTGAGGCAGCCACACCCCAAAATTTCATTTATTATTTGATCACCACACGAGACCCCTACCCCCAACCCCCTCCGTGGTCCAGAGGCATGTTGGAACTTTACAGATTAGCATCGACTCAGAACTAACGTCTAGAAATTTTCCAAAGGCCTGGACAGTCCCCCTTCCTCACTGCAGTTACCCTGGTTAATGGCTGCAGATCTTCCGGAGAAGACTTAAAGGAAGATTGACACTAGGTACTTACAGCAATGTTACAGGGTCCCTTCTAAGGCTTCCCAGCCTCTCCTTCTCTTAAGGTCAGAGTTCTCAGACCTTAGCATGCACAGGACTCAGCTGAAGTGCCTGCTAAAACAAAGACTGCTGGACCCTCCTCCAGAGTGTTTGCTTGCGTCCGTAGGGCTGGGGGAGGGTCTGGAAATTTGCATTTCTAACAAATTCCCAGGTGCTGTCGCTGTGGCTACTCCTTGGACCCAGCTGCAAAATCAGTGATCCGGGCATTTCTGTGTCTTTCAGCTGATTCAGATCTGAGACTTGGGTGATGAGCTATGACTCTACATTGAACTCAGGTTTCTAGTCACTGGATCTAGAGATTTCCCAGTTACATAAATCAAGTGATTCCTAGTAGAATTCCGATCTGTTTTGGTCCTGGGGCCACCATGAACAATGAACAAACATCAAAGATTCTCGTGTGCTGAAATACTCTGCTTTGCTGCTGCAGATACTCTGCCCATTATAGTAACTGCACCCACCTTGCTGCTGGCTGTTAAGGGCTGCCACTTGGCTCTGCCCCTCCAGAAGCCTGTCACTGATGGAAATCCGGAAGTCTATTTTAACGAAGGTGTCTTCTTTCATCGGTGGGTTTCTGAAGGATCCCCACATAAGAGAGTTACCTTAAAATATCTGCCGAGTCTGGAGAAGACTGACCACAATAATATCGATCAGGAAAGATCTTTTCCATTCTTCTTACCACTCTGTCTCCCCAGATCTCCATCCTGGAGAAGCCAGAAACTGTGGTTAGCATAATAGGGTAACAAGAGGAGAAGCCCTGCTTGGACAAAAAGAGAAAAAGCTGATCACCACCCCACCCCTACTGCAGGCTTAGAGGATGAGAAGGTTTATCTGCAAAGCAAGGTTTTAACTATTACATGGAATTTAATTACTAAAATGAGTGGGTTTTTGCAATTTAAAGTGACTGACTGCGGATACATTTGTATTACTGAAGAGTCACCGGACAACTCAGGGGTCTGCCTGAATTTTCATCTAGGTGATGGTAAAGAGATATCCCATGGAATGGATTATAGAAGATACTTGGAAATAAAAATAATGTTGCTTTGCAATTGAACCTTCTAAGACCTGCTTGTTCAATGTACCAGTTATGATGGCAAATGATGTGGAGACACATAGAGATGGTTATATCTCCATAGAGAAGGTAAGAGATAAGACGGCGTGCTCCCAGACACAGCCACAGCTTCCCAGGTCCCCAAAGGAGATAGGCAGCTGTGGATGGTACTGTCTTGAGCACTGAGGGTTCCACCGTAGCCTAGAAGTACACTCGTGGGCTTTTATTCCCTCCTGGCCCTGCCTCACATCTGTCTGTTCCCGAGACTCTGCTAACGTGCCTACACACTCATGGGGTGCAAAACAACCCCTGTGTTTCTGAGTGTTAACTAGGAGATTGGGTGAAATGAAATGCAATTTCACAGAGTATCACCCAGGAGGCTCAGACTTTAGATCTGCCTGCATTTCATTCCTGAATGTCCCAAAACCATTTCTTGGAAAGTATATCATTTCCCCCCTTTTCAGTAAATGCGAAAACAAGCATTTTAAATAAAGCATTTAAATACACAGATAAGTCCATTTCTGGATTCTGTTCTTTTCTTCCCTAAAATCCCTTAGCTTATGCTTGCACTGGCACCAGAAGAATAGCAAAAAGGCCAGTGGGACTAGAGCAGAGAGAGGAGCAGAGTAATAGGAGATGAGATCAGAGAGGAATGTTCTCAGGGGATGGGGGGAGAGTCACATTCTGCCTTTAAACTCTGTGAGCCATGGAAAGGTTCTGAGCAGGGGGTGATGTGATTTGATAGGTAATAACAAGATCACTCTGGCTGCTGTGTTGTGCTATGGAGAACAGATGGTGGGGGGGCGAGAATGGAAGCGGGAAGTTATTGAAATAATCCAGGTGAGAGATGACAGCTGCCTGGACCGGGGTGTTGCAGGTGGAAGTGCCAAGACGTGAACAGAATCTGGATATATTCTGAAGGTAGAGCCAACAAGGTTTCCTAGTGGGTTGGATGTGATGTGTGAACAAGTGGAAGAAAGAAGTTTTAGGGAAATACCACACTTGAGACATGTCTAACTTGAGATCCCTCTGATATGCAAGTAGAGATATCAAGTAGGTAGTTCAACACACAAGTTTGTGTTTAGAAGAGAGATCCAGGCCAGATCCAACCAGACAATTTGAGGTCTTTGAGACAGAAAAGGTATTTAATGCCATGTGGGTGGACTGGATTGCCAAAGGAGAGGCACAGACAGGGATGAGGTCCAAAGACTGGGACCTGGGGCACTCCAACATCAAGATGTCATGGAGGGACTTCCCTGGTGGCACAGTGGTTAAGAATCCGCCTGCCAGTGCAGGGGACACGGGTTCCATCCCTGGTCCGGGAAGATCCCACATGCTGCGGAGCAACTAAGCCCGTGCACCACAACTACTGAGCCCATGCACCTAGAGCCCTTGCTCCGCAACAAGAGAAGCCACCACAATGAGAAGTCTGCACACCACAACGAAGAGTAGCCCCCGCTCGCCACAACTAGAGAAAGCCCGCGCGCAGCAACGAAGACCCAATGCAGCCATAAATAAATAAACTTATTTTAAAAAAAGAAAAGACGTCATGGAGATGGGAAGAAACCAACAAAGGAAAGTGAGAAGGAGGAGTTTGTATGGTTGAAGAAGAGTGTGGCATCACTGAAGCCACGAGAAATGGTCCAAGAAAAACAGATGGATCAACCCTCTCAAAGGCTGCTCACAAGCAGAGCAAGATGAAGACTAAGAATTCACCACTACTGAAGCAATGGTCATTGGCAACTTGCCGGAAGCAGTTTTGGTAAAGTGGTGAGGCTGAAAGCCCTAACTGGAGAAGATTCAAGAAGACAGGGAAGGGCTTCCCTGGTAGTGCAGTGGTTGAGAGTCCACCTGCCGATGCAGGGGATGCGGGTTCGTGCCCCGGTCCGGGAAGATCCCACATGCCACGGAGCAGCTGGGCCCGTGAGCCACGACCGCTGAGTCTGCACGTCCGGAGCCTGTGCTCCGCAACGGGAGAGGCCACAACAGTGAGAGGCCCACGTACCACCAAAAAAAAAAAAAAAGAAGAAGACAGGGAAGAGAAGGATTAGAGACAGTAAGTGTAGACATCATTTTTCTAGTAGTTTTGCCACAAAAGGGAAGCAGACAAATGGGGCTGTAACGGACTGGGCAAGTGGGGTCAATAAATGTTTTTTTTCTTTTAAGATGCAAGAAACAACAGCATGTTCGTATTCCGACTGATCCAGTAGTGCGGGAGACACTGATGATATAAGAGAGTGAGGAATGAATTGCTAAAACGATGTATGGGCACCCATACAGGCAAACAGGCACCCTCAAACGCTTCTGGAGATACTGCATACTGGGTCAAGCGTTTTGAAGGGAAATATGGCATCATGTATCAAAATTATAGGTGCCCATATTCTTGGACACAGCAGTTTTATTTTCAAGATTCTATTCTGCAGATATTAGCATCTAGGTGCAAGGACACATTTTCACATTATTTATTAAACACTGTCTATAATCTCAAAAGCCCAGAAAAAAAACTTAAATGTATATGGATAGTGGATGGTTAAATCCATACCTGGAATACCATGCAGCATTGAAAATGAGCTTGATCTACATGTACTGTTCTGGGAAAACCTCCAAAATTACTTAAGTGAAAAACATCAGGGTACGGAAGAATACATGGTACCTGTGAAAAAAAGCAGAGAATAAGATGATGTGCAAAGGTAGAGTTATAAATTGATATAAAACACATGTTTGTATGTGCATGGAACACTTCTGAGAGATGTGGACCTACTTCCCACTGGATATCCTTTTCTAATGTTTCAATTGTTTGTAAGAAGTGTATTTATTATTTTTCATTAAAATTTAATAAAAATAGAAAAAAATCTTTGCTAAAAGGAAAAATGTAAATTAAAAATTTCTGTCTCTTACTTTATTAATGTAAAGGAGATTTTCTTATATAATGTTTAAGGGAGAAATGCCATTATCTTCTAGGTTGTTTTGGAAGGAATGGGGAAAAAAATCCTTTTAAATTGATTTTTACTGAAACAGCAAGGTCTTTACTCAATATTTGCAATACTGGGATATAAATTCTCATTATGTTTATCCAATATAAAAGATTTTTAGTTTCAAATATATTTTAAGTCAACTATAATTCAATCAATAAAAAAAGATTTTTAGTTTCAAAGTGTATTTCTGCTAGGCACACAATAGGCATCCCATAAAAACGTTTTGGGTTGAATCAGATCACTAATTAGATGAATGTCAACCATAAGCATTGGGAAATGGAATTTAAATACAAGACATTATTGAGGCTCCCTTCTTTTAAAGGTGAGTTTGTGGGACTTCCCTGGCGGTCCAGTGGTTAAGACTCCACGCTTCCACTGCAGGGGGCGCAGGTTCAATCCCTAGTCAGGGAACTAAGGTCCCGCAAGCCGTGGCACTGCCAAAAAAAATAATAATAAATATGTAAGGTTTTAAATAAATAAAGGTGAATTTGTAGGTGTGTATACATGTATGTGTACTTAACATAGATTAGCATTTTTTCTTTTTCTTTTTAGTTTATTGGATAGACCATAAGGGTGCTATGAACTAAACTAGAAAGTTATTTTGATATAATTTAGCAAACCAGTTAATTATATCATTAATAATGAGGAAGTTATCAATTACGAACAGAAAGGAAAATGAGGTGACCAATCGGCAGTAGCAGAAATTATCCTTGAGGTTGGAGTTTAAAAACACACTTATACTGAATTCAGAGGATATTTTAAGCACAAAGGTTCTCATATTAATAGTTCTTAAAAATAAAGAACTATCCATTAGATACTTCTGAAAAGGGAAAGTGGAAATTCATCATTTTTAGTGTGTCAGCCTGGAATCTCTTATTCTGTACTTTCATGAGCCACATTCATATTGAAGACCACATTGATGATCTTGATGGATGACAAGACCTTGAAGTGCCTTCTGAAACATCAGGTAAGACTGCATTCCTTTCTATATTTTTAGTATTAAGCATAATTATTGTAATCAAATCTTTTGAAACCTAGCACTCTATGCCACATAATAGCATCATATATAATAATCTTCTCATTTCCCAACCTTAAGGATATTTTAAGCATTAGGAATTCTCTGCTGTTTGTTTAAGCTTGCATGTTTTTTCTTCCCCTAGTTTACTGAATTATTTATTAGTTACACAGTATTCAGACTCCGTGCTAAATGCCACTTCTCTCTTTCAGTTGGAGTACAAGTACCTTATTCTGTTTCATTGTCAATTTTAAAGCTCACCTGAAGCTAAGGAAGTAATCATTCATTGTGATAGAAGTGCTGGGATGGTAGTATAAATATTTGCAAAAGCATTGGGATTTTGTTTTTAACATTGGGTCTATTTGCTGCTTTTTTGTTAATAGACAGTGATATACGGGCAATATATAAAAGCTTCGCACTAAGGTGCAATTATTTGTAGGCAAGATCTGCACCCTGCCAGGCTTCCAAGATGAAAAAAAGCTGAAATTTGGTTTGCTGACAAAATGTTCATCTATTTGGATTTAAACAGGAATTGACGGATGAAGCATTCTTATACTTATATGAGAGTCTATGCAAGATGCCGTAAACCAGCATTTTTCAGATTTTATGGTGCGAAGGAATCAGCTGGGGATTTTGTTACCGTACAAATTTGGGTTCACCAGTCTGGGATGGGACCAGAGATTCTGCATTTCTAACAAGCTGATGTTGTTGGTCCACAGACCTCACCTTGAACAGGAAGGTACAGAGTAGTCCTCAACCCTAGCTGCATGTTATGGGGGAATCTAAAAGAAATACAGATGTCCAGGTCCCACTTCAGATCAAGAGAATCAGGATCTCTGGGCATGAGATTCAAGCACTGCTAATTTTTTTTTTAATGTTCCCAAGTGCTGTGCACTGAATGTGGCCCCCCCCAATTCATATGTTGAAGCTGTAAACCCCAATTTGATAGTATTTGGAGATGGGGACTTTGGGAGGTAATTGGGTTTGGATGAAGTGATGAGGTGGGGCCTTCATGGTGGCATTAGTGTCCTTATAAGAGGAGACACCAGAGAGCTTGCTCTCCCTCTCTGCCATGTGAGACACAGTGAGAAGGCAGCCATCTGAAAGCCAGGAAGAGAGGACACACCAGAACCTGACTATGCTGGCATTCTAATCTTGAACTTCCAGCCTCCAGAAATGTGAGAAAATAAATCCCTGTTGTTTATGCCACACAGCCCCTGGTATTTTGTTATGGCAGGCTGAGCTAAGACACCAGGTGATTCTAATAATATGCAGCCTAGGTTAACAACCATTGTTGTAAAGGGTATTGAGGTGGCATGATCCTAACTCTGTTTTAGGATACTTACAACCTACTCGGGGAGTTAAGACTTGGGCCTATAAAAGTAAAAGCTAGTCAAACGTAAGACTGGGTCAGAGAGGTAAAGAGTATTAAGAGATCCAGAACAAGAGAGGAGACAGGGTTGGGGTGATGAGGGAAGAAGGCTATGTCACTTCTTAAAGAGTCTTGCTGAGGACCAAATTTTTAAAAATTGAAGGCATAATTTACATGATACAATAAAACGACTACAAAGATATTAAGCATTCAGTTATCACTGTTGATCATTGTTTACACTCACGTAATCAACCTTAATCAAAATATAGAACACTGCCATCACCCCAGAAAGTTCCCTAGTATCTTGATCCTATCTAGCCAATTCCCAGCACTCACAGAGGCCACCACCATTCTGATTTCAATCAGTCACCATAAATTAGCATTATCTGTTTTAGAACTTCATATAAATGGAACCCACGGTCCTTTTTTGGTCTGGCTTCTTCTACTCAGCATAATTATTTTGGGATTTATCCACATTATTAACGTATCAATACATGTCATTCCTTTTTATGGTTGAGTGACATTCTACAGACATACCACTATTTGTTAATCCATTTACTGTTGATGGACATTTGAGTCGTTTCCAGTTTAGATTTATTAGAAATAAGGCTACTCTGAATATTCTTCTTAAATTCTTTTTTCAAAACATGTTTTCATTTCTCTTGGGTAAATACCTAGAGGTGATATTTCTTGGCTATGGGATAGATGCATGTTTAACTTAATATAGAAATTGCCAAACGTCCCCTAGAATGATTGTATCATTTTATGCTCCCCCCAGCATTGTACAAGAGTTCTATAGATAGTTGCTACATGGTCTCACCTTAGTGTTAATATTTTTTTATTTTAAGGCTCCATTTTTTTTTTAATGCACTCATCTGTGTGATGACACCAAGACCTTCAAGAAGCAATTTAGCATAGTAGTTAAAAGTATTGAGTCCTTGAAGGATAATCTAGAAACACAAAGAGAATTACTGATATAATAACCCTTTGACCCAGCAATGCAATGTCTAGGAATCTATTACCTTTATATCTGCTCAAGTACAAGATAATAAATGTACACGTTTATTCACTGAAGCATTTTTTTGCAATAATATAAGGTTAGAAAGAATGCAAGAGTTCAACAACAGGCAACCGGTTGGATAAACTGCAGGACGTCACACAATGAAGTTCTAAAGAGAATGAGGAAGGCTTCTGTGTACTGATATAGAGAGATCTCCAAAATATACCATTAAGTGGAAGAAAAAAAGCAAGCGGTATATATACGGATTGGAGAGGGGTTAAAGTAAGGCTGTATATCTACACCACACACACAGACACACACAGACACACACACACACTTATATATGCCAAAAAACCCCACTACACTGGACATATAAATAAGAAACTAATAAAATATTGTTATGTAGGAGGGAAGGGATAAGGGGTAGAAATAAGAATTCTTTGGGAATATTTTTCCATATAATTTTGATATTGAATTACATAAATGCATTACCTGTTAAAAAATTACAACTAAAAAAAAATCCTAGAATTGAAAAACCTAAACATACATCAAATTGGTAACATGATCACACAGGAGGATTCTAGAAAGAAATACCCTGATGTTGTGAAAATCTGTGAGCTCATAATGATACTCGAAAAGAGGCAGAAAAATATTAGTTGTCATCATTGAGGTGGTTGTTAAATTCCTCCCTTTGAGAATTGATGAATAAAGGAAGAAGCAGTCCAAAATGCTTTCCCAATCCAAAATGTTTGTCAGGGTAACCAAACAGATCTAGTTGATTAGGGAAAGAGTCTCTTCACTAAGAAATGGCAGCTAATTAATGTAGAAAAAAATGATAGCATTAGAAAAATCACCATTTTGTGATTTCTCATGAACAGTCATTCAGGCAAGGGCTGTCCAATGGAGCTGGCCAGTAAGTGCGTAGTTGAGGGGAAACTGCACATCTGTATGGTATTAAAGTAAATCCACACAGGATACTTTCTGATTACAAGGGAATAACATCCCTCTAGAGCAGCAAGCTCGGGCTGCCATCCCATAACCAGAGGACAGTCTGAGTTTCGGTATCTAATGGTGGAAACCAGATGGCGTGTACCTCCTGATGGAGTGCCATATGAAACACACAACAGCACCCAAAATGTATTCTAGACAAAATTTATTAACGTGAATTGACCAAGCTCTCTGATGTAACTTCCAATTTATAAGAAATACAGGGGACAGAGGAGCAAGCTAAGTGACCACATGAGGAAGCGATCAGACAAACATTGAGAAGGAAAATTAGTAGATGAAAAAACTGACTGTTTTAGATTAAAAATACCTAAGGGACATAAAACCATTAAAAATGCATGGCCCCCCAAAAAAATGCATGGCCCAGACCTAAATCCTGATTTGGACAAACCAGCTTTGGGGGAATAGCTGGGGAACAATTAGGGTAATTTCAATATGATTGCAGTATTAGATGCTATGAAAATTTATTGACAGGGAAAGAGAAAGATTATTATTAAAGGAAAACAAACTCTTTACAGCATCATGATCTTGTTTTAGTTTAAAAAATACATATGTGTGTATAAAAAGATCTAGAAATATATATAATAAAATATCAACACTTAACAGTTTCTGGTTGGTGGGTGTATTAGTTTTCTATTGTTGCACACGAATTACCAAAAATTTGGTGGATTAAACTTCTTCTTACTAAGTTACAAGTCCAACATGGTCTCACTGAGCTAAATCAAGGTGTTGGCAGGGCTGCATTCCTTTTTGGAGGCTCTAGGGGAGAATCCATTTCCTTGCTTTTTCCAGGTTCTAGAGGATGCCCACATTCCCTGACTCATGGTCCTTCCTTCATCTTCAAAGCCAGCAACAGCAGGTCAAGTCCTTCTCGTATTGCATCGCCCTGAACTTCTCTTCTGCATCCCTCTTCCACTTTTAAGGACCTTCGTGATAATCGCGTTCCATGAAGGTAATCCAGGATACTCTCCCATCTCAAGGTCAGCTGATTAGCAACCTTAATTCCACCTGCAACCTTACTTCCCCTTTGCCATGTAACTTAACATGTTCACAAGTTCTGGGGATCAGGACATAGATATCTTTGAAGGGCCATTATCCAGCCTACCACAGTGGGAACATGATATATATTTATCTTCTTATTGTTGCCCTCTGTATTTTCTGGTTTTCTACAACGCATATATACTGCTTCTGTAATAACAAAAGGCTATTCTTCATTGAAAAATAAGTATAGTGATGGGGGAGGAAACAATATCATTAAGTGGTAGTATTTTGGAGATCATGGCTATATACCTATAGTAGGAATAAAGAAAACATGTGACCTAATTGTATGTGAATAAGTATTGGTGGCTTGGAAAATTTCCACTGACAGAATCATATTAAAAAATTCTATAGTTCAAACAACGTGTATGAAATGGCAGATGACATTCTGGAAAATGCTGTGTATCTGAAAAATGACTCTAGTGATGACAAGGACACTGTGATCAAAGATTCATGTGAAAAGTGTGAATGACAATTTTCATAAAATGTGAGTTCAAGTCTCAGCTCTATCACTTACTACCTGTGCGACCTTGTGCCAGTTATTTAACCTCTTCTTGCTTCCATTACATTGTCTATAAAATGAAGGTAATAACTGTACTTTCCTCATGGCGTTATTGAAGGATTAAATGATTTAAAGCCTGTGGAGGGCTTAGAACCGTGCCCGGCACATGACACTCTGTAAATGCTGGTCATTTTTGTTTATTTTTCTGGCAGGTGTTTGTAGCCACCTGTCTCGGATGGAAAATCACTCTGGATTAGTTAAACTGGTACTTATAATCTATCACCTCTAAAAATCATGAGAGTCATGCACTGATTATCAATAGCGTTCTTACACCCACAGGAGACTAGAGTAATTACCCTGAGGGTTTCACTATTGGGAGTTTTTCCCAAATGGCTGGGTTCCCAGGAAACACCCCACCAGTGCCAGTACAGTGGCTAAATAATTTTGAAGCATCAACAATTACTTAGCCCAGAATCATCAATACGACGAATGGCACTTACCACTATGGGACTCTAACACCTGTAACCTGTTAGAAAGAGAAGTCTAATAATTTGCTAGTTTGACAACTTGGGGGCAAAGAAAACAAATTTTCCAGGAGGATGAGAGACTGGAGACAACTTCAGTATATATCTTCCTGCTCATTGTGAATTGATATTAAACCAATTGGATACTGTGAGTTGTTGAGATCAGTCAAGCACAAATAAAACACCACATTTGAAGAACTTTATCATTAACAAACTCTAGTGATACTGAATAACGTTCCACGGAAGAAATGCAACAGATTCTTTAATGTTTAAAGCTGGAAGGGATCTTAGTGATCATTTTAATTCAGCGTGTCTCAGACTAGATTCATGGTCCTACCTGCCACCTCCCATTTCTTTTTTCTTTTGTTTTCTGCAGGATTTTTTTTTTCCAAGCCTTGAACATGCTCTTGTACACTGTGACTCTCCAAGACCAAGACCCGGTATATGACCTACCCTGACCACAGAAGCTCCTCCTTTTTGCCCTTATAATTTTTTAACTTCACAAGGGCCGTTACTGGTGATAAGAACCCTCCGGGCAAACAACGAGGTATTATAGCCATTTCATAGAGCACGATGCCCAGAGCAGCCAAATGATTCACTTGGTGAACTAAATGATCACAGAGCTGGCTCAGAATCTAGGCCTGTTTGTAGAGCTCTCTGGAGAGAAGCTGTGTGCTGAAGACTTTGTGCCCTGGGCCTGAGCAGCCTGGAGTAGAGCAAAGGAACAATGAAAAGATGGAAACAGAACCTACAAGGAAAGGGAGAAGAAACAGTCACCTGAGAATGTGCCTCCCTCCTCTTTGCCTTTCTGCTCAGCCTAACATTTATTAAAGACCTACAATTTAAGAAAGGTATTGTTGTGTGTTACAGAGGATGACAAAAAGCTGTGCATAAGACTTAAGGTCTTGCTCTGGAGGACCTCAGATTCTCATTGAGAAGGCACACAGGAAGTTGAAATGTTAGCAACAATCCTATTTTCCTAACACTTATAGTTTGTAAGAGCTTTCACATATATTTCCCAAAACTCATATATTGGGCAAGTATTATTTGTCCCTTTTTATACATGAGAAAATGAACCACTGATCAGAGAGAGTGTGACACGGTTCAAGGTCAGAGACCCAGCAAGTGGACTCCATCTTCTGATCACCCCTTCCATATCACATGGGCAGTTTATGACAAATGTTTGGCTTTTTGATGACAACTGCAAATGCTTTGGGGGTTTTTACACTGCATATAGTAAATTGTTTGACTGTATCCAAGATGATTTACGTTATTAAGACTGATTTTTTAAAAGGTTTATAAGAAAAGCAATTTGTAGCAAGGGAAGGAAGACATGGCAGGGCAATGGAGAAAGCAAAAGTGAATATGGTATCATGTACGTTTTTACCAAAGATTTTTAACTGCAAAAACAAATGTTCAGGGACTTTTCTGGTGGCACAGTGGTTAAGAATCCACATGCCAATGCAGGGAACACGGGTTCAAGCCCTGGTCCAGGAAGATCCCACGTACCACGCAGCAACTAAGCCCGTGCGCCACAACTACTGAGCCTGCGCTCTAGAGCCCGAGTGCCACAACTACTGAAGCCCGTGCACCTGGAGCCTGTGTGCTCTGCAACAAGAGAAGCCACCACAGTGAGAAGGCTGTGCACCGCAACGAAGAGTAGCCCCCGCTCGCTGCAACTAGAGAAAGCCCATGCGCAGCAATGAAGACCCAACGCAGCCAAAAAATAAATGAATAAATTTATTTAAAAAAAAATGTTCATCGCAGAAAAGTTTGATTGCAGAGAAAAGTAGAATGGAAAAAAAAATACTGTTCTCTCATCAACCAAAGCAAAGCAGGGTTCAGCCATCCCTCACTCCCCCGTTTTTAAAGTCATACACACTATAAAACTTGACAATTTACATTAAGCTTTTGAAAATTCTTTAGTTCTAAATATCTTTAAATGATAACAACCACTTTTTTTTCAACCTACAATGTATCATAGCAGACAATAAAAAAGCATTCAAGTTTGAGGTATACCAATTACATTTTGGAAATTAAATAGGGATGCATAGAAGCTGAAGGAGTGTCCTTACAGATACATTAGCATTCTACCGACAGTAATGTTTGATCCTGCCTACAGCAAGGCTCCAGTGCTGTGGCTGGAACCTTTGATCTTGAGTCCCACTCAGGCATATGGTGCTACTAAGCATAATCAAAGTGCAAATCTTTATAGAAATTACAGAGACTGAAAAAGGGACGGATGCTTCCTTCCTCTAATTTCCTTTCCTGCCATGTTCCTGGTCTTAAGTAAAAAGCATTTGGTCTTTTGATGAAATCTGCAAATAGTTTGAGGGTATTTTACACTGTATACAGTCAATTATTTCACTGTCCAAGATTATTTCCATTACTAAGATTGACAGTGTTTCCTGCCAGAACAGAGTCATGGTTTTTGTGCCCAATTACCACACAGGTATGAAACTGCCTCCACTATTTTGGCCCCATACAGTGATGTTAGAATAAGGAGACATCTACAGTTCTGGGGGAGGTTTCTTGGGTGGGGAGTACTTGCCGCTTGTACATTCCAGATTTTGATAAGAAATCACTGAACATTTACAGGATGAGTTGCTAATCCTTGAAGTTGATACTCTTCAAAAGAGGTGTCTTCCCTACAAATATTTTTAAGCCATTAGTTATAACAATTCGGATCAAGTTGTGAGAAAAATAGTATTTTTTTATGAAATTCCCTTCAAATATATCTGTCAGTCCACCAAGACAGTGGGAGACAATTTCTGAATTAAAATATTGAAAACAAAACTCATATTTTGTCAAAGTGGATCATCTGTGCCCTCTCACCAACACCCTGCTGTTAGGTTTGAGTGACTGCAACGCACCAGGCCTCAGGCAAGTTTGCAGTTTGGAAGAAACGTGGACCCAGGAAAACTTTGTGTGTTGCTTCTCATGGTTACTGATTATTGTCCCAAGCCTTACATAAATTGTTTTTAATAATGCAGTTATTAAGAGAAAAAAGAGATGCCTAAAGCACCATTCAAAAAGTTTAGTCAGGGCTTCCCTGGTGGCGCAGTGGTTGAGAGTCTGCCTGCCGATGCAGGGAACACGGGTTCGTTCCCCGGACCGGGAAGATCCCACATGCCGAGGAGCGGCTGGGCCCGTGAGCCATGGCCGCTGAGCCTGCGTGTCCACAGCCTGTGCTCCGCAACAGGAGAGGCCCCAACAGTGAGAGGCCCGCGCACCGCAAATAAAATAAAATTAAATTAAAAAAAGTTTAGTCAAGTGCAGGCGAGTGCACCCTCAGCTGGTGGGCACTGGCCCGGCCTCTGTCTCTCCTGACCAGGCAGTGCCAAACCTGGTTAGCAAACCTTGTTGGCTGGTGCTCTCATTGGACCAGTTGCTAAATATTTTGACTATCACCCCGAACTGGCCTCATTAGTTGTACACATAGGCTTGTATCAACAGGGAGCCCAGCGAGGTCTAACTATAAAATCCTGGGGTCAGAAGTCAACAGTTTAGATTGTGGTCTGAACTCTATCATTACAGTGGTGGATCATTCCAGAAGTTAGCTAATTCCTTTAATTCTTAGCATCCTTGCCTCCAAATTGGGGATATGAATATCCCTCACCTAATTGCCTTATGAGACATGTTGAGGTGAAATCAGATATTAAATATGAAAGCACTTGTTTAAAAAATTTTTATTAATTTCAAAGAAATCCATAGTAATTGTATAGCATTTAGAAAATGCCAAAGCATAGGGTGTAAACAATTATTCATCTTCTCACCGTGTAAAGATAACAACTGTTAACATTTCAAAAATTTTCTTCTAGCTTTTTTTTTGTCAACTGTTAACATTTCAAAAATTTTCTTCTAGCTTCCACCTTGTAAATGGCCTTAGACACATACAATATTAAGTGGACTGATGCTTTCTACAAAGGTTTTAGTTCTTTATTATTTTCTTTCCAAAAGATAATTGCTATGAGCATAGCAAATGGTGCTCATCCTGTTTATGATGGCACCATGCTCCTGGATTTTTATATGCATTTAACTCCCGGGCCATGCTAAGCTCCCAGAAGGCATGGACCTTGTCTACTCTGTCAACCCCTAGGCTCCTAGAAAAGGAGACATTGAAATGTTTGAATAAGCCCGTAAGAATTCTCGTTCAGTCACAATACCTAAGGCGATACCTGGGAATGTGCTAAATAAAGATCGCTAGGCCCTGTTCCAGAGGTTCTGAATCAGATTCTCTGCGGCTGGGCCTAGGATCCTGTATTTTTAATAAGCTCTTCGGTTTCTTCTTCTGTAAAATGGGGATAACGGTAGTTCCTACCTCCCTAGGTAGGTGTGGAAGTGGATGAGTTACTTTATGTAGAGTGTTTAGGCTACTGCCTGGCACTCAGCATTACATCAGTGCCAGCGTTACTACTGTTGTTACTAGAATATGATCAGCCAATCATGAACAGGTGTTCTGGAAATAGTGTCTATTAATTTTCTCAAACTTAAGTGTGCATAAAAATCATCTGGTGAAAAAAAAATCATCTGGTGGCTTATAAATGCAGGTGCTGGGGCCTTGCCCCCTGAGATTCTGATTTAATAAGGCTAATACCTCTCCAGGAATCTGCATTCCTTAAGGGCAAAAATGGAGAATCAGCAGATATACAGTAAACCAGTGATTCTCTCATTCACATTGCTAATCCCCAAGGCAAAGAAACTTGCCTCTCAGACTGGGGCTAAGATGAGGCTCGATTCAGATAAAGAGAGTTTTGGGGGTCATTTGATAGCATGCCAAGGAACCACTGGGACTCTTGGTTTCCTACTTCATCTGTGTCAGGGGCCACACTGCCTGTCTGGGGTTGGCTCACTAGGGATGAGGAAACAGCTGCCGTCTCTGCAGGCTGCCCTGAATAAGCTAAGCACTGCCGCTCCAGCAGGGAGTGGCAGGCCTACCTCTCCCTGCAGCGGGGAGCTAGGCCTGAGCTCTTCTCGCCTAACCTGTCCTGCACCAGGGCAGCCTGGGCCAACTCATGCCAGCTCCAGGGGCTGCTGAAGACATGGCCTGGGATCCTTCCTGCCTCTATATCTGAAGATCAAGGTTACCACAGGTTGCTTGGGAAGGAAGTGTGTACATCCCTGGCAAGCCCAAGATTCCATGCCTGGGCAAGAATAGCTGAAAACCTTTAGGCCACATATATGTATCATGAAACCAGCCCAAAGTTGCTTGTGCTTCTGACCTCTGAAACTACCCCCAGAGTGCTTGAGATTTAAAGGGCAAACTTTCCAAAAGTGAAATGACAAAACTCTTGTTTCTCTTACGAATAGCTTTCCTTCCTGGGCTTCTCTACTTGTGATTATGCAAATTATACATTTAAGCATAATCAATACTTGTCTCTCGTGGAACCTGATCAAGCTGGGATCCATCCATAAACAAAGACATTACATAGTTAAGAGATAGGCATTTAAATGGAGACAACTCTGTCCTTACTCTTACTAAAAATTATTGCTTTTTATAGAAAATTAGGTATAGGCTATATTATAATAAAGTAGAATTTATGTTTTAAAAAATGCTTTCCTTCAAACTCCCGTAATTTTTCTCCTTGTTCTTTAATCCAAGTACATGTACTTTCTTCTCCTAAAATGCTACATATGAACAGACGTCTCCAATGTTTGAGAAGCCTGGGGTTAGAGCACTGGTCTATGGTTCCTCCTCTTAGCTCTGGGTCCTGCGTTACCAGGAGTCTCCTGGAGGTCTCCCAGGCATTAGAGTTGAAATCCCAACCCACACCTCCAGATTCTTTTGACAGCTACCCTTTAGCCTTCTCTTGGCCCTAGGAGTATACACTTGTGATATGATTGGTCTCCAGGAGGACAGATAGGAAAAAGGCCTGCACAGACTTAGGCAATTAAGTAAGGAATTCCAGGGTCCCAGGAACCCTGAGCAGGAGTGGGGATGTGGACAGTGGGTGGTTACATATCTCTGGAAGCCTGAAATCAAAATCCTGCTCTTATGGCCCTCTAAAGTGTAGGGTCCAGGGTAGGGACCTAGGTTGCCCTGGTCCAAGAGTGTACTGTATCTATAGTATCTATATAATGCCTGCGTGTATGTTACATAAGGGAATACCTTGGTCTGGACGTTCTGTCAACACGTGTCCCACACAAATCTGTCAGAGATTTCAAGGTTCGAGGCGGCAAGAACTAGAGAGAGAACATTTTCTTTGTGTGGCACCTACTTTATTTAGGCAGAGATACCTCTTGATGTTGCAGTGCAAATGTGATCATGTCAACTCCCTGCTGAAAGCCTTAAAGGGGAATGAGGGACTATTTATTTGGAAGTCACTGTATGAACAGGTTGTGTGATACTATTAAAAAAAACACATGTCAAAAGAATCTCACCAACAAAGATTCAGACAGAAGATTTGGAGGTTTCTAAGTCAGTCTCTTGCACTTTTCCCCAGGCTCCCCGTCTTCCTGCCCTGCTCACCATCACATAGGTAGTACTCAGCACTTCCCTCCTCTGGAAGCCTTCCTCAAGCTCTCAGTCCAGCCAGGTGCACCTCCTCAGGGCTCCCACGGCCCTGAGTCATCAGACTCCGCACTAAGTTGTTGCACCCTAAGGTCAGGCCCTGTGTCTTATCAGCACTGCCTTCCCAGGGCTCATCCTGGGATTTGGCACATGCTAAATTCTCACTAAATGCTTCTTGCCTGATCACCAGCAGCAATACGGAGTTACTTTTATAGCTCTTCCCTACCAGGGGCTCTAAGACTACAGAATTCAAGCAAACTTTTAACTCCTGAAGAGAGGCATGGTCTGAGATTAAATCAAACACCTGAACACATAGCACCACAGACATGGAGACCATTGGGGGCACATATGGATGTCACATATGCGTACTCTGAAGTTTTTTAATGTCATTCATTTGTAAAGTTGACCTCAGGTTATATGCCTTTAAAAAGGGAAGCATTTCTTAAAAAGATGGCAATCACGCTTTTTCAGAAAGAACGTATACGCACCCATACACACACGTACTTTACCTGCAGATCTCAAAATTTTACCCTAACTGAAACTAGATTGAGGGTGCTAGCGACACCTATCAGAAACTGTTTCTACTTATTTGAAATCTGGCATACTATTATCTATTTTAAGCAAGGCTAACTACATGGGGCAAGAAAACTGAACGTTATGGGAAACCAATCGTCTTTTGACATGAAACCATGGAAGATGTTATTTTTACCTGCAATCCAGGACTACTGGTAGAAATATTAAGCACTGGACAATAATACCCAAGACATTAAAAATAATACTGAACAACTGCAGGGGCCTGATAACTTTGTTAATCTTACTTAGAGGCATCTACAAAGGAACAACACCCTCAGTGGAGTAAGTGATTAGTCCAAACTGTAGTGACCTCTGAGGGAATGCCCCTCCCGGCCTCGTTTACTCTGAAGATTTTCTTGGAAGAGTCAGGAAAAGAGGAAGCTTATGCAAAGGAGGAGGGTCTGATTTCTGCTTCCACTTCCACGTCACACCTCTCGGTTTCCGACCTCCTTCCCGCTCAGAAGGCCGTTTGTGTGTCCCAGGGCTAGGGCCTCAAAAGCAGACACTGCTACAGCTGCATCCCAGGTAGATCTAGTGGCTCAATTTGAAAGCCAGCAGCTTCTTAGTGTTCTTTCCTCTGAACAATCGAATGACCTCTGTTGCCACCAAGGACTGAGGTCCTCCTCGCAGCTTCTGGGGCCCAGATCAGAAATTGTGCTACATGGTACAAGCTTGGGCCTCACCCTCTAGGGCAGCCAGACCTTCATAAGGAGGACTGGAGTCAAGAACTAAAGGATTTCAGAGGTTTCTCACAAGGAGAACTAAAACCCAAACTACAAAACTGCCTGGGCAACTTCATCTTTCATCTTGTTCAGAAAGATACTTGGTTCCCCAAGTTCATCCTTTATTAGAAATCTCAAAACAAATCACAAGCAAACTTGCTCTGTGCACTGTGCCCTGAATGGACATTTCACTACCTACCTACCTTCCATTCTCCAGCCCCATCTCCCTGGACCCAAGGTCCCTGCTCATCCATAAGTGTTCACTGACTATGCTGCCAACGGTCTCATTTTTCTTTAAATTCACTTGCCTATATGAATCGTTAAAGGAGGCAATTAATCACCATTGAACATTGGAATTATTCAAAATCATTTGCATCTCAGCAGCTTTCTCATACTACAGCCTTACACTGTTATTTGACCTTTCCTGTCTTGCCCTCCCCACTAGATTGTCAGCCTCCTGAGGTGAGGATATGTCTCTCTCCTTTAATTTTCCACACAGTAGGTCCTTAAAATTACATTTTCTGAACACCCTGGGATGAGGGTAGGGGGTAGCTTGCAGGAACAAACAGTAATTAACAGCTCTTCCTTGCCCATTCTCCTTCTCAGCTGGGGCTGCCCTGAACGGAGCCATTAATAAATGTTCCACTCCCTATTGATAATAAGTGTTAAGACTCCCCCAACTAAACCAGGTCTGAAAAATTGTGGGCAAAATTTTTGAAGATCACTGCAAGTCCAGGCATAAAGGGGGAGGGCCCAGGAGGTAGCAGTTACCAGAGGGTCTGTGAAGGTTATTATATATACATGCACACGTGCAGAGCCTGCCCCAAAGGCTCTAAGACTGGAGGAGGATTAATGGGACTAAATCACCTAAATCTGACAGACTTTCACGGTGGCAGAACCAGTTCTGAGCTTTCTCCATGCTCTTGCCTACAGCAGGGCCAAGCAACTACTCAGTTTAGATCCCTAAGAAGGGGCGGTGCCTCTCCTCGGCTATTGGCCACCAGTACAACGATGTCAAAAACCCAAGCACGCAACAGCCAGGATGGCTTGATTTAGCCTCTTCTGACAGTAGCCCACCGACAGCTCTTGGCAGCCAGCCTTGTTGCTGCCCGAAACTTCCCGTAGAACGCTGGCAGGTTCCGTGCTGCCCCAACTTCTTGCAGGGGGCCACCTGGAAAAGCAAGTGTCTTAAAAACGAATAAAACGACTCGCGATCCCATTGCTTCGAAGCGACTGGTGTGCTCGTCTAAAATAAAAAGGTTTCTGTCTGCAAATCCCGTTTGCTCGCCCGGTAATCCACCCCCGTCCCCAGCCCGGCGTGTCCGACTCGTACAGCTGTTTTTAATCCCTACTTTTCTCACTTGGCGTCCCGGGCTCCGGTTGACCAGACGCGGAGCCACTTAGTGTTTCCTCCTCCCCCTACCGGGGTCTGTCCTCCCTCCGCCATCTCCTTCCCCCCACCCCACCCCCCGCCTGCATCCCCGGGGGGCAGAGTGTGGGAAGAACGAATTTCCGCCCGGTTTGCTCGCCACTCGCAGACTTGGGTCCCTTCCGGACGCAGCCTGCACACCCCCGGCTCCTCCCGGGGCTGTTCCACCCAGGCCGCGCTACCGGTCCCGGACTGGGAGCGAGGAGGCGCGGGCTGCGGGGGCCGAGCCGCCCCGGCGCAGCAGCCAAGCCGCGCCCGGAGGAGCTCTTGGAAGGGCTCCCGCCTGCAGCTGGGGAATCCGCTGGCGGGGAGAATCCGTGCCAGGGAATCCAGCTCTCCGGACTCAAGCTGCAAACAAAAAGCTCAGGTCTTGCTCCCTCCCTCCACGGCCCCCCCGCCCCCGACGCGCACCCGGAGAAAGTTCTGCAAAAATGCAACAAGTAGCACCCGGAGCTCGCGGAGCGCCCTGCGCCGCCTGACTTGGCCAGGCAAAGCCCGCCTGCAGAGACCCGGGCCAGCCACCGGACAAAGGGCGGAGGAGGGGCTGGACGGCGCTGCTAAGTCCGAAAGAGGCCATTTAGCGACTCTGGCCAGGCCAAGGGGAATGCAGAGGAGACACAGAGCCGGCGGGCCAAGAGGACGATCCGGCCGCAGAACGCAGGGCGGGCGGCGATGGAGGCTGCCCGCGCCTTGCGCTTCCTGCTCGTGGTGTGCGGCTGCCTTGCGCTCCCGCCGCGGGCCCAGCCGGTGTGTCCGGAGCGCTGCGACTGCCAGCACCCCCAGCACCTCCTGTGCACCAACAGGGGGCTCCGCGCCGTGCCCAAGACCAGCTCGCTGCCGAGCCCGCAGGACGTGCTCACCTACAGCCTCGGCGGCAACTTCATAACCAACATCACGGCCTTCGACTTCCACCGCCTGGGGCAGCTCAGACGGCTGGACCTGCAGTACAACCAGATCCGTTCTCTGCACCCCAAGACCTTCGAGAAGCTCTCGCGGCTGGAGGAGCTCTACCTGGGCAACAACCTCCTGCAGGCGCTCGCCCCGGGCACGCTGGCGCCGCTGCGCAAGCTGCGCATCCTCTATGCCAACGGGAACGAGATCAGCCGCCTCAGCCGAGGCTCCTTCGAGGGCCTGGAGAGCCTGGTCAAGCTGCGGCTGGACGGGAACGCCCTGGGGGCGCTGCCGGACGCCGTCTTTGCCCCCTTGGGTAACTTGCTCTACCTACATCTGGAGTCCAACCGGATCCGTTTTCTGGGCAAGAACGCCTTCGCCCATCTGGGGAAGCTGCGCTTCCTCAACCTCTCTGCCAACGAGCTGCAGCCCTCCCTACGCCACGCGGCCACCTTCGCACCGCTGCGCTCTCTCTCCACCCTCATCCTCTCGGCCAACAGCCTGCAGCACCTCGGGCCGCGCGTCTTCCAGCACCTGCCGCGCCTTGGCCTACTCTCGCTCAGGGACAACCAGCTCACGCACCTCGCGCCCGAGGCTTTTTGGGGGTTGGAGGCCTTGCGCGAGCTGCGCCTGGAGGGCAATCGGCTGAGCCAGCTGCCCGTGGCGCTGCTGGAGCCTCTGCACAGCCTGGAGGCGCTGGACCTGAGCGGCAATGAGCTGTCCGCTCTGCACCCCACTATCTTTGGCCACCTGGGCCGGCTGCGCGAGCTCAGCTTGCGCGACAATGCGCTCAGTGCCCTCTCCGGGGACATCTTCGCCTCCAGCCCAGCCCTCTATCGGTTGGATCTAGACGGCAACGGCTGGACCTGCGACTGCCGGCTGAGGGACCTGAAGCGCTGGATGGGTGACTGGCACTCGCAGGGCCGGCTTCTCACCGTCTTCGTGCAGTGTCGCCACCCTCCGGCCCTGCGGGGCAAGTACCTGGATTACCTGGATGACCAGCAACTGCAGAACGGGTCTTGCACAGATCCCTCACCTTCGGTTTCCCCGACTGCCGACAGCAAGCGGCATGCCCTACCCACAGCCCCGGGGGAGGAGGTGGCGCCCCCTGCAGGTGCCCTCGCGGAGGAGCCGCCGCCGCCGCCACAGCCACAGCAAAGGGGTCGATTTCTGCCAGGGGTGGCCTGGGATGGGGCCGCCAGGGAGCTTTTGAGTAACCGCAGCGCCCTAAGGCTGAGCCGGCGGGGCCCGGGCCTCCAGCAGCCGAGCTCCAACGCCGCTGCTGCCGCGGGCCCGGCGCCACACCCCCTGGACCTCCTCGAGAAGCCTGAGCGGAGACGTCCGACTCCGTCGGATCCAGCCCACACGGAGCCCACCCCGACGGCCACGCTGGGCTCTGCGCCAGCCGGCGACCCCTGGCAGCGCGCGGCGAAGCAGCACCTGGCTGCGCAGCAGCAGGAGAGCACCGCCCAGTCCGACGGCGGGGTCGGCCTGCCGCCGCTGGTATCCGACCCGTGTGACTTCAACAAGTTCATCCTGTGCAACCTGACCGTAGAAGCAGTGGGCGCCAACAGCGCCGCGGTGCGCTGGGCGGTGCGCGAGCACCGCAGTCCCCGGACGCTGGGCGGCGCGCGCTTCCGCCTACTCTTCGACCGCTTTGGCCAGCAGCCTAAATTCCACCGCTTCGTCTACCTGCCTGAGCGCAGCGACTCGGCCACGCTTCGCGAGCTGCGGGCAGACACCCCCTACCTGGTGTGCGTGGAGGGCGTGCTAGGCGGCCGGGTCTGCCCGGTGGCTCCCCGGGACCACTGCGCGGGGCTGGTCACCCTGCCGGAGCCTGGGAGCCGGAGCAGCGTCGACTACCAGCTGCTGACCTTGGCCCTGCTGGCCGTCAACGCACTGCTGGTACTCCTGGCCTTGGCGGCCTGGGCGTCGCGCTGGCTGCGTAGAAAGCTGCGGGCCAGGCGGAAGGGCGGGGCCCCCGTCCACGTTCGCCACATGTACTCTACCCGACGGCCCCTGCGCTCCATGGGCACCGGCGTGTCTGCCGACTTCTCTGGCTTCCAGTCGCACCGGCCGCGCACCACCGTGTGCGCGCTCAGCGAGGCGGACCTCATCGAGTTCCCGTGCGACCGCTTCATGGACAGCGGGGGCGGCGGCGCGGGCGGCAGCCTGAGGCGGGAGGACCATCTCCTGCAGCGATTTGCCGACTAGGTAGATCCGGGCCTCCAGGGGTGTGGAGACCATCTCACTGGCCTTGAGGAGGGGAGCCACCTCTCCGCGGGCCCCCGCAGCCCACCTCAGGGGAAGATCTCATTTTATCCGACCTCCTCTTTTCCCCCTTTTGTGCGCTTGCCAGAGAGGCCAAAGGGGACAGATGGCTAATTCTGCACCACCTTCCAATCCCAGTGCTCACTTGTGAAGTAAATGGATGGTATTGGTGGTCAAGAGCAAGAGTAGGGGACAAATGGATGGTGGGGTCCAGAGGTAGGAGGCCTTAACGTGCAGACATTGGTGCAGCTATGAGAATGGATGTTTTTGGGGGTTTTTTTGGCATTGTAATGCAGTAGGCTGGCCCCCTTTGGGATAGAAAAGGGTGCTCCTTGCTCCCTACGTGACCAGAAAGAGATTTGGATGCATGCTTTTTTTGTTTGTTCAGTGTCAAACAGAGGAGTTTTGTTTCTATTTAAGGAAAAAAGAACTTATTACCATTACAAAGGAGGCTTGGCAACTGACTCCACTGGCCTGGTGATCTCTGCCAAGAAGGGTGATGTTGTAAACAGGTGGTAAAGTTTAACACACTCGCAGAGGAACTCTTTGTTGGTTGATAGAACATTCAGGAAAACTTAATGTTTAAATAATTAGAGACGCTATTTTTTTTTTCAACAATGTGAAGAGCTCTAACATTTAACACACTGACCAATAAACTCAAGGACTATTTTAGTTGAGCCGGGCAGTTCAACTATTTTCCTTTTGACATTAACACCACAAAAACTTTTGCTGACCTTGGGGTTAACTAAGATTACATAGTTTCTCAGGAGAAGGCTGCATGCAAGACTTCTCTGTCAGGGTTGCTCCTGTGGCTTTTTAATTTTATGTTTTTAAACCTATATGTGGAAAAGGAAATGTCAATGCCAGACTCGATAGAAGAATGTAACGTGTACATAACCGATGACCCCATAGGGAATGGCAGTGTTCTAGTTCACTTACCACATCTCTGACAACCTGTCCAGATTGGAATAAATGTGATGTGGTACCTCTCACGTTTTCATCAGTGACACGCAGTCGACTGTGCCCTACTTCTCTTGAGTTGCACAGTTAAGTGATCAAGGTAATTTCCTAACAGGAAGTGAGCAAAAGGTGACTTGCAATTGACAGTATAATATTTAATCATGTTATTGTCTTTATATGAAAGAGTAGAGGGGGAAAATGTGAAAAAATGTACATCGGTGGTTGTATGTTTCTACTAAAACCAGAAGATTATGAGTACTTAAACCTCACTGTGAAATAATTATATATTTTGCAAATGAATCCCTCCATTACCCAGTGTTTTTTTCCATGTTATTAAATCTTTTAGTTAATAATTGCAGTATTTCTTTTAAATGTTTTTGTTTTAAACTTAGGGTTAGGTGCCTTTATTTGTTCAGTTGTTTTCAGCTGTTTGGGTTACTTTCATTCCCTGATATTTATGAAGTAGATGTTTATCACTAAATGTAGTGCTTTGGTTTACATTAATAATTTTGTGTGTGGTCAAAAAACGCAGTCACTTGGAAGATGTACAGGATGGTTGTATTCACCGTGGTTATAGATTCATTGGCAGTGGGGTGCCGGGGAGGCCACTGCAAAGGTGCTAAGGCTAACAGTGAATCTTCTGTTTAGGGCCTTAAGCCCCCGAGGGTCCTGAAGACTCAGGGAATCTATCATAGTCCAGGGATCCTTCAACCCCATTCCACTCCTTTCATGTTTGGCCTCCATTGAGCCAGGCCTGCCGTTGTCCCAACAGCTGAGTCGGGACACAGGGATTTAAATGAGCTGATCTTTGTTTATGTTCAGATGAGTAAATGTCCAGACCACTTAAAGTACAGCTGTTTTTCTGGCAGTCTTATCTGTGGGGTCCAAACTTAATAAGCCACAGGAAATAGACTGTTATTCTTAGTTTGCTGCCAGGGCTTGCTTCAGATTCCAAGCGTATTGGTACTTGGGAGAAGTGTAGTTGTTTGCTCTTATGTGCAACCTTTTGGTTATCTTGCACCTTTTGTGCTCCTAGCTTTTTCATTCAGAGAGCAATTGCATTTCTTAGCTCTTGCTTTTACACAGTAGTGTAATAAAGTGAGTCCCATTGAAAGTCTGAACAAGACCTCTGGTTCTTCCCACCACCTACCCTTTCAACTGCAAAAATCACTGAAAATGCTTAATGCCTAAATCCATGTAAAAACACTTTCACTGGAAAGTCTTTCAGTGGGAAATGAATAAATGTTATACATTGTTATGTTCAGTTATGTCAATAAACCCACTTACTAATGGAGATGTTTTCTTGTTGGAGTTTCCAAATATCTTATACCCTTTGTAATGGTACACTGCATTTTTCTACAGCAGTTTTCATCAATGAAAATGAAACATAAGCTGCAAGTCTTCCCTCTTTCACTCTTTTAATTTCCATTTCCACAGTAGAGTGTGGACTTAATTTTTAAGAAATGCTGTGTGACCTTCTAGCCAAAGAAACAGTGAGATGACTCTAAAAGCAGGTGGTCAGCTGTGGTGTGAAAATGCTGTTAAAACACCAGTGACAGCAAAATGATGGGTCTCAGCAGGATTCAGCTGTTTAAAGGACACTGAATTAGAAGTCAAGCCCTTTGACTCTCATGGTCAATGAGAAGGAATTACCTTGAACTGGAGGCCATCTTTGCCATTACGAAGTACATGAAAAATAAAATTCCTAAAGAAAAAAAGAATAAACTTTGTAAGAGGTAGGAGTGTTCAATTAAAGAGCCATTGACACAGTCTGGAATGTGTTGGGGTCCTCGGCTCAGCCAGTAAGATTATTGCTTTCATGAGGGCAGATCATTTTGTGATGCTGCCAGGTAATAATTAGCGTGTGATCAGACCACCTTCACTGATTTGCCGAACACCTGGTTTTCACCAGAAGTACAGTAACATGGGCAGCTACTGTATATTAAGAAACTATTACAGTAGACACTGGATTACCCGGTGTTTGTACTTAACCACTCCCCCCTTTGCCTCTGAAAGTTGGGGATAAGTGATAATGAAGCATTCTCATGTCAGAAATGTATTCAAAATTCCAGACCATGACCCGGGATGAAGACAGATTCCTACCCAGCCTCATATCTTCACCATCTCAGAGAATTATAACATCACTAAAGTTCAGAATGATTTTAAAGTGGTGAAAGAATTTTAAGTCGTCTGAGATTGCATTCTTTCCATTTACTTAATCTCTTTGTGCCTTAGCTTCTGCAGCAGTAAAATGGGAATCCTGGGTCCTGACTCCATAGTGCAATTTTAAGGAATAAATGGGTAAAAAGTGTTAGCACCGGTTACAGGGCAAGTGTTCAATAAATATTAGATGTATTATTGGTAGCATGACAATTGTATGCTACATCTTAGAAGTTTCACGGCCAAGGCATTCTGCCGTAACCAATTAGAAGATTCATGTAATGAGATTAAGGTGCCTCTCCCGTCCCCTTGTTTTGTTTAATTGAGGCTCTTCTATAATTTAGTGTGGAAGGATAGCTCTTGAAATACTTTCTCATTACTTAAAAAAATGAAGTGAATATGCTACTACTTGAGCAAACTTTCCTATGTTTAGTAAACTGTTGGCGTAAGTTAATTCATCCTTTAGATAGGAACTAAGGCTGCGTAAATGGTCTTGCTTACCTAGGGCCCCTCTTCCTGTTAACTTAGTGATAACATTTCCAAGTGTCCTTTTACTCTTAGTTTACTCAGAAGGATACTTTGCACACACAAGTGCTTTTATCCTAGGGATTTCAGGTCACTTCGTCCTTCTCTATCATGTGGCAGATAGTGTTCTTTTCATTTTGCACGAGAGACTGAAGTATTTGGAGATTATACTTACTTATATTGACTACTGAAATAATTAGGAAAAAATGTAGCTTCCTGAAACCTGGTTGCTTTAACTTGAGGCAGACTACCAAAATATCCCATTACATATGTTTGAGAGATTTTAAGCTCCAGGCAATGTGATTCCGTATGGACACAGAAACGTGGCTTTGTAATTTGGCTGTGAACTGGCATCGGACACTAGAGAAATAAATTGTCATGTGCCAACATTGCAAGCAACAGCATCTCCTGGCTGTGTAACTTCATAACATTTCTTTCAAACTCACCAAAGTTTCATAAATGCTAGCTCTGTGCCATAGTTAATGCTGAGACAGGCAGCACTGTTGTATGTTTAGACCAGCTGTAGCCAAGTAGCAATTATTCACCTTTCCAAGTTACAGTTTTTGATGAAGTAATGCTTACAGCTGACTGTATACTTAACTCTTAGTATATGTACACTGTAGCATGTGCAGACATACTTTTAATGGTGCCCACCCTCTTACTCCTTTCTTTCTCAATTGTGGTGTCTTTCTAAGGATTTTTATTTTAGGAAATTAAACCGAGTGCAAATAATAACAAACACCCATATTAGCACCACTCAATGACAGTTAACATTTTGCAATGTTTGTTTTCAGCCTTAATAAATGTCTTTATTGACAAAACCCCTGATTTCCTTCCCCACACTCTGTCTTCTAAAGTAACTACCACTGTGAGTTGGATATGTGTCCTTCTAACAGTCAGTTCTCCTTATTCACAGAAGTTATGTTGTATAAGGTCACAGCAAACATTGAATTAGCAAATACTGAACCAGTGATCCCAGGAGAAATTCAGGGTTAGTTTCCTGTGAGCCTCTGGTCACAACATTTTCATCAGCCTATCAATATATACCCTTATTTTATGTGTGTTTCTGTTTAAAGACACCTTATTTAATATATATAATTAATTTATTAACATTGAACTCATGCCCAACAGCACCATAACTTGTGCCTGAAGGAAGTGTATCTAACTTGTGTGTTTTCCCCCTAAGACACGTCACAGCCTTTCTGCACTTAGGGACATTAGCCTGCACTTCTGCACTGCGCTTGGGAGCCCTTTTAAACAGCAAACTTACCAACAAAAAGCAGGAAAATGCAAAAAATGTGGCACTAAGAAGATCCCCTTCTTTTTATGGCTAAGTAATATTCCATTATATATATATATATACATATATATATATATGTATATATATATATATATATACCACACCTTCTTTATCCATTAATCTGTTGATGGAGACTTAGGTTGTTTCCATGTCTTGGCTACTGTAAATAATGCTGCCATGAATATTGGGGGTGCAGGTATCTTTTCAAGTTAGTGTTTTTGTTTTCTTTGAATAAATACCCAGAAGTGGGTAGCTGGATCATATAGTAGTTTTATTTTTAGCAATCTTTTGTCTTTTAAATGGTAACCACATCATGTGGTTGTATTGTTGATGATGGTGGCTTTGGGTGTGTGTGTTGAGGCTGGAAGTGGGAAGGGTTTCTTTTAAAACAATTTTAGTTTGATATTTTCTGGTTATTCTCTCTGAAGTGTTTTGCTCCCTTGCTACATGTGCAGTATCTGTATATTTCTTCTTTAGGACTGCTTATCATACATTTAAACTGTACCTATTTGTGTGTCTTTTCTTACCTTTGCACACTTACTACTTCCCCAATTCTCAGGAAGGGCTCCACAAAGAAAAAAGGGCTAAGTACATCCCTGGGCTAAGTATATCCCTGACCCCACCTGCTCTGGAACCACTTTTCAGAAGGTGTTGACCTCTGCTTCCCATCTCTTTTGAAAGACTTTCTGACACTCTTTGTGCCAAGGAAAAGGGTGACTTGCTCTGAGAAGAATATAGTTTGCTTCTTGGAACATCTCATTTACGTGCTCTTAGTGCTTTCACACACCTTGTTTGGTTGTATGCTTTTTCTATTTCTGTTGTGATTGCTGGACACACACACACACACACACACACCAATTTCTGTTTGTTTTTGCCTTGTGCTTAATTCTGCTTAGGCTGTTCTTTCTTATACCTTGTTGGTGTCTCTCATTATAACCATAGTACAATTATCAAGATCAGAAAAGTTAATGCTCATAAAATGCTATTGTCAAATCTACATTCCATATTCAAAATTTGTCAATTGTCATAATAATGCCCTTCTTAGCTATTATGCCCTTGGATCAATGTAGAATCATGCATTGCATTTAGTTGTCATGTTATTCTCTTTTTTTCTTTCTTTCCCTCTCTTTCCATTTTTCAGTTTTGTTTTCTTTTTTTTTAAAGTAAGGTTTATTGAGGTATAATTTACGTAGAGTTCAATTTACCCTTGAGTACAGTTCCATTCGTTTTCACAAATGCATACAGTCATGTAGCTACTATCCCAATCAAGATATAAAGCATTTCCATCGACACAAAAAGTTCCTTTTTAGTCAATCCCCTTCCCCCTGACTCCAGCCATGGGCAATTACAGATCTGATTTCTGTCCCTGTAGTTTTGCCTGTTCTATAATTGCCTATATATGCAATCATACAGTATGTTGCATTTTGTGTCTGCCTTTTCCCCTCATCATAATGCTTTAAGATACATCCATTTTATTGTGTGAATCAGAAGTTCATTCCTTTCCGCTGCTAAGTAGTATTCCATTGTGTGGATGTACCACACTTTGTTTATCTGTTTGCCAATTAATGGATATTTGAGTTGTTTTCATTTGGTGCTGTTATGAACAAAGCAGCTAAAACGTTTGCATACAAGCCTTGGTATGGAAATGTGTTTCATTTCTCTTTAGTAGATTCTAGGAGTGGGATTGCTAGGATGTTTGGTAAGTGTGTGTTTAACTTTATAAGAAACTACCAAACTGTTTTCCAAAGTTGCCCTGCCATTTTGCATTCCCACCAGCAATGTATGAAATTTCACGTTGTTTTACACACTTGTCAGCACTTGGTTTTTCCCTGTTTCAATAAAGCCATTCTATTAGGTGTGTAGTATTCTTTTATTTGGTTTAATTTGTATTTCCCTAATGACTGATGATATTGAGAATCTTTTCATGTAAGTATTTGCCACTTGTGTATCTTTGGGGAAGTGTTTGTTCAGATCTTTTGTTTTTTATTGGGTTCTTTGTATTCTTATGAGGTTAAAAGAATATGTGTTTTGGATACAAGTCCCTTGTCAAATATATGTTATGCAAATATTTTCTCCCAGTTTGTGGTTTACCTTTTCATTTTCCTAGTGGTGTTTTTCTTTACATTTAGGACTATAATCCATTTCAAATTGATTTTTATATGGTGTGAGGTATGAATCCAGCAAAGTTAACTTTTTTTGTGTGTGTGTGGTAGGCGGGCCTCTCACTGTTGGGGCCTCTCCCGTTGCGGAGCACGGGCTCCGGATGCGCAGGCTCAGCGGCCATGGCTCACGGGCCCAGCCGCTCCGCGGCACGTGGGATCCTCCCGGACTGGGGCACGAACCTGTGTCCCCTGCATCGGCAGGTGGACTCTCAACCACCACGCCACCAGGGAAGCCCATAACTTTTTTTTTTTTTTTTGCATAGGTATATCTACTGGTCCAGCAACTTTTGTTGAAGAAACAATACTTTCTCTATTGAAAAATCTGTGCAACTTTGTTGAAAACAATCTGTTGGCCCTATGTGTGGGTCTGTTTCTTGACACTCTATTCTGATCCATTGAGCTATATGTCTGTCTTTGTGCCAATACCAAATTTTCTCGAAATCAAGTTGTGTGAATCATCCAAATTTTCTTCTTTATCAAAGTTGATTTTGGCTGTTTAGCTTTTTTAATTTTCCATAAAAATTTTAGAATCAGCTTGTTATTGCAACCAAAAAAAGTTAAAAAGCCTGGTGGGATTTTGATTTGGATTGCCTTAAATTTATAGATCAGCTGGTGATAATTGACATCTTAATACTGACTCTTGATCTGTGAATACAGTATATCTCTCAATTCAGTTCGTTCTTTTAAATTCCTCTAACAAATGTTTTATAATTTCAGCCTGCAAACCTTGCACCTATATTGTCAGCTCTATCTCTAAGTATTTCACATTTTTGATACTTTTGTAAATGGTACTTTTTAAAAACTTCAATTCCCAGGTGTCCATTTCTAGCATATAGAAATCAAATTGGTTTTTAGGGCTTCCCTGGTGGCACAGTGGTTGAGAGCCTGCCTGCCGATGCAGGGGACACGGGTTCGTGCCCCGGTCCGGGAGGATCCCACATGCTGCAGAGCGGCTGGGCCCATGAGCCATGGCCGCTGAGCCTGTGCGTCCGGAGCCTGTGCTCCGCAACTGGAGAGGCCCCAACAGTGAGAGGCCTGCGTAACGCAAAAAAAAAAAAAAAGGAAACAGCAACCCAATGTTGAATAGAGGTGGTGAGATAAGGTTTTCTTGACTCATTGCTAATCTTAGGGAGAAAACAGTCAATCATTGACATTAAGCATGAGGTCAGCTCAAGATTAGTTAACAGATTCCCTTTATCAGAATGAGGAAGTTAGTTTGCTGAGTTTTTATCATGAAAGTATGTTGAGTTTTGTCAGTTGCTTTTTCTCCATTATTGAAATGATCATATATTTTCCTTTTTAGTTTGTGGATATGGTGAATTAACATTGATTATATTTGAGTTGAACCAATCACAAATTTCTAGGATGAATCCCACTTAGTCATGATATGTTATCATTTATATGTATTGCTAGTTTCAACTTCTCCATATTTTGTGAAGAAGAATTTTTTCATTTATGTTCATAATGAGTATTTGTTTCTAGTTTTCTTGTAATGTCTGTGTCTGGTTTTGGTGCTATGCTAGCTCCATAAAGTGAGCACTGTTTCTTCCATTTCTATTTTCTGAAAGAGCTTGTGTAGAATATGCATTATTTCTTCCTTAAATGTTGGTGGTTCACTTCTTTGCCTGAAGTTTTCTTTGTGGGAAGGTTTTTAACTACGAATTAAATTTCCTAAATAGATATAGGACTCTTCAGATTATCTAATATTATTGAATAAGCTTTGGTCATTTATGTCTTTCAAGGAATTTGCCCATCTCATCAAAGTTATCAAATTTATTGGCATAAAGCTGTTTAGACTATTCTCCTATTATTCATTTAATATCAGTATAATCTATAGTGATGTCCCCTATTTCATTTTGGATATTGGAAATTTGTGTCTTCTCCTTTTCGGTTTGGCTAAAGGTTTGTCAATTTTATTGATCTTTACAAAGAGTCAGCTTTTGATGTCATTGACTATTGTTTTTCAGTTTTATTGATTTATGCTCTTATCATCATCATCATTCTCAACTTTCTCCTTGCTTTGGATCTCTTCTTTTTCTAGTTGCTTAATGTAAAAGCTTTAGATCATTGTGACCTTTTTTGTTCTACTAATATAGTCATTTAGCACTATAAAGGCTGTCAGTTTCCCCACAAATTTTGTTATGTTGTATTTCAATTTTGATTCAACTGAAAATATTCTCTGATTTCCATTATGGTTTCTCCTGAGAAGTGTGTTGTTTAATTTCCAAATATTTGGAGATCTTCCAGATATCATTCTGTTGTTGATTTCTAGTTTGATTCCTTTGTGGTCAGAGATTTCAATTCTTTTACACTTGTCGAAATTTGTTTTATGGCCCAGGATATTTTCTATATTGATAAACGTTCCATGTGCACATGAAAAGAATATATATTCTGCTATTTTATGTAAAGTATCTAATAAATGTAAAGTAAAAACGGCTGGTTGATAGTATTGTTCAGCTCTTCTATTTCGTTGCTGATTTCTTTTGTCTATCTGCTCTATTACTGAGAAGGAAATGTTGAAGTCTCCAATATAATGTGGATTTGTCTGTTCCTTTCAGTTATCTCAATTGTTTTTGTGTATTTTGAAGCTCTATTTTGGATTGTTTTTTCTTATTATCTAACAAACCCTTTGCATTATGTAATGTCTCTCTTTATCCTTGCTAAAAATATAGCCAGTTCAGTTTTCTTTGGGGGAAATTATATAAATGTTTATATAAAATAATATATGTACTTATATATAACATTATATGTTTTATAATACATACATATATTCTTATTTAAAAAAATCATTTCTGGTACTCTATAATTATGAGAGTAAGTCCCAGTTTCCTTCTACCTGAAGAACTTCCTTTAACATTTCTTGTAGTTCTGTTGGCAATGAATTATCTTGTCTTTTGTTTTCAGAAAATGTCTTTATTTTCTGAGATATTTCTTTGGGGGTGTAGAGATTTCTTCATTGACATTTTTTTCTTTCAGTACTTTAGAAATGTTTCTCTATTGTCTTCTAGCTTGCTTAGCTTTTGGCGAGGGGTCTGCTCTAATTACATTGGTTTCTCTATATAATGTCTGTCTTTGTTCTAGCTGCATTCAAGATTTTTCTCTTTAAGTTGTCTTTCAGCAGTGTGCTTGTGATGTGTCCATGTGTTTTAAACATTGTTCAAACTGCTTAGGTCTCTTTGAGCTTTTTGCATCTGTGGTTGTCTTTCAATAGTTTTAGGAAATTCTTAGCCATTTGAAATAGTTTTTCAAATATTTCTTCTGCTATGGTTTCCTTCTCCCTTTTACCTGGAAATCTAATTACGTGTATGTTAGACCACTTGTTATTGTGCTATGTACCTCTTGGATATTCTCTACTCCTTTTTCTTTTACACGTTTAAAATCTTTGTAATTCAGTTTAGATAATCTCTATTGGCCTATCCTTAAGTTTACTAGTCTTTTTCCAACTGGCTCTAGTCTGCTAATTAGCCCTTCAAGGAATTACTCATCCCTGATACCTTTTTTTCCCCCTAGCATTTTCTTTGGTTTCTTTTTCTTTTTTAATAAATGCTTTTTAAATTTAATTAATTAATTAATGTATGTATGTATGTATTTTTGTCTGCACTGGGTCTTCATTGCTGCACACGGGCTTTCTCTAGTTACGGCGAGCAGGGCTACTCTTCACTGTGGTGTGCAGACTTCTCATTGTGGTGGCTTCTCTTGTTGCGGAGCACGGGCTCTAGGGCATGCGGGCTTCAGTAGTTGTGGCACATGGGCCTAGTTGCTCCATGGCATGTGGGATCTTCCTGGACCAGGGCTCGAACCCGTGTCTCCTGCATTGGCAGGCGGATTCTTAACCACTGCGCCACCAGGGAAGCCCTGGTTTCTTTTTAAAAATGTTCCTCTCTGTTGAAATTCCGTATCTGTTCATTCGTGTCATGTAACTTTCCACTAGATCTTTTAATATGTTAATTCTTAGTTGTAGTAAAGTCTCTGTCTAATAGTTTAAACATCTAGGCATCTGAGTCTAGTTTTATTGATTGCTTTATATTTAAACAGTAGGCTGTTTTATCATGCTTTTTTCTTCTGAGCTTTATAAGTCTTATAAATGAATGCTAGACATCATGTCAGAAGAATATGCAAGATGAAGACAGATAGTATTTATGCCCAGAAGTGGATACAACTCTTCTTCTGTTAGGCTATACCAGTGAAGAATTGAATCAACTAAGTCAGTATTTGAGCTGAGTTTGGATTTTCTTGTTGCTGTTAGTGTACCACAGACTTCAAATTTATTCAGTCATATGCAGATTTATTTGTCAAACAGCATGTTTAACCTTGATTTTTAAAATTGTTTATTTTCAGAAGCATTTATTATGTGTAGTAAATAAGAAATTTCCTTGATTTGACAGACTGTGTTTTTGGAGATTTTATACACCTGGATGTTTTTAAGTTAAGTTTGTTTAATAATTTATGTTAATATAATGCAAATTAGCACCCAGGAATATTTTTTACTTAACTCTTAACCCCCCAACATTATATAAAACATGGAGACTCCTTTCTAAATAAGATTAATGTGAGATTTCTTTTGAAATGAACAGCTCTATGAATTGGATTACATGCAGGTAGCATCGGAAAGAGTTCAAGTGAAGGAGAGTGAAGAGTTGTGTACTTTTTAAAGCCCTATGTTTGGGGCTTTCAGTGTCAACTTGAGAACATCATCAATCATGGTATCATGAATTCTCAATTAGACATTTTACTATATACTTCATTTGCTTAGGAAGAAGCCCTGTCTTGTAAAAGCCAATGCCTTTCTATTGTTCACATTGAACTCTAAACAAATACTTTAACCTGAAACCAAACTGATAGAGGAGGAACACAAAGAATTATATACAGTAGGATTCTTGTTTAGTGGAATAATCCACAGATGCCCCACTCCTGGCAAGGATTGTGCAAACCTGATACTGTGTAATAATCACCAGATCTCAAAATTTTAGATAGAAAAAAAATAGCTCATTGTCACAGAGAAAATAAAAAAGCTTAGTTTTAATATTGCCTATTATTAACTGACAACGTGGAATATCTTACAGAAGGGAGATGCTCTATTTGAGATTTTTATCTTTGTTTTTTTTTACGTTGCCAAAACTTTATTTATTTAGTAAATTTTCACAATATTTTTCTTCCAAAGTGCTACACAGTAACAGCAACTAGGCAAGATCCAAAAGGCACTTAGTCTTCCGTCTTCAGTTATTTTCACTGAGCTCTTTTCTAAGAGCTAACTCCAGTATCCAGCAGCTGTCTGGTTTAAGATGCAATGCACTCTCCGTTTTTGCCTTACAGACCCTCCTGTCTAAATCTTTTTTGTTGTTGTTGACATCTTTATTGGAGTATAATTGCTTTACAATGGTGTGTTAGTTTCTGCTTTATAACAAAGTGAATCAGCTATACATATACATATATCCCCGTATCCCCTCCCTCTTGCGTCTCCCTCCCACCCTCCCTATCCCACCCCTCTAGGTGGTCACAAAGCACCAAGCTGATCTCCCTGTGCTATATGGTTTTATATCTGTATCTTTTCCTGTATGTAAAGATTTAAAGTGAGTGTTGCATAAAGTGAGTATGTAAGACTCAAGTATTGACTATTTGGGGACAGAGGGCATTTAGTTTTGTTTCAGGCACTATTTTAAGAGCTTTCCCTACACTGATTCATTCAGTCCTCACAGTAACTCTCTGAGGTAGGTACCATTACTATCCTCACATTAGAGATGAAGAGATGGAGGCACAGAGAAGTTATACATTCAGACCAAGATCCCTGAGTGGGGAGGTGTTTGAGTCTTGATTGGAAGCCAGGCTGGCTCGAGTCCTAGCTGTCAATCCTGACACTCTGGGGCCTTGCATGCACACAGGACAACTGATAAAACATCAGGGGATTGTTCTCAAGGTTCACTGCAAACATTTCTTTTTTTCCGTAATACAACACTTTAAAAATCATCTGTAAATAGTTTGGCCTTTATTGATGCCTGTTTTTCTTAACCTGTACTATACGTCAAGGACAATACCCAGAGTTACATTATTCATCTGTAAATATTTAATGAGAGACATGTAGTCCATCTCACAGCCACAAACGCTTCCTTCTGTCTTGACATGGATGGGTCACTGTCTTATGCTGTGAGGTTAGTTCTTTCCACTGGTTTGTGAGCTCCCTTAGGACAAAAGTCCCATCTTGCATTTCTCTTTGTGTCTCCACAGAGCCTGGCGAGCTTAAAGTAGAGTTCCTGGATACCTGCTTATTAATGAGTGCTGCAAGGCAGCTATTCAACCTTTCCCACTGAGACACACATGCCAGACTGTTCACGTAAGTCATATACACTCGGTGTATCAGGGCAAGTCATTTAATAGCTGTAATTCCATCCAAATGTCCATTTATATGGCAATGGTTGAAAACTGATGGGTGCTCTAAGATGGTATATTTGACTCAGGGTACCATATGATTCTACTTTTTCTACCTTTAATATAGGAACATAGTTCTCAAACAGTGAACATTTGGGAAATTTAACATACATTTCTTCCCTTTGTGTACTATGTACAGATTTCATGTTGCTTAGAATAAATCTGGAATTGTGTCTTATTTATGTTGGTATTCCTATCATCTAATGTGGTGCATTTCACATAGTAGTTTCTCAATAAAAGCCGGTGGATTTTTTTTTTTTTTTTTAATTTTAAACATTAGTCCTATTAGAAGAGAGTTAGGCTAGGAGGAGTTTTCCATCGAAGATCTTTTGGATCTACTGAAGCCTGAGTTTTTGCTTTCTAGGATGTGGAACAGAATATTTTTGTCAACACACTGATGTTATTTTCCACCTAGTCCCCATTTTCTGGTAACTTCCTCCCCCACAAAATCATGACTAAGACTTTTAAAAAAAATCCAAAGCAAAACAATCATTATGAATTTCTTTGCGCACCAGAAAGACACAATAAGACAAGTGTTTTTGTGAGATAAGGGACATTTCAGTGATATGGTGAAGCATGAATTGTCATATAGGCAACCAGTCTCACCAGGTAAATGATTATCTGCAGTTCCCAGAGCGAGCAGCTTCCATGGCTGATGGAGCTGCTGACCTCGGCATATTTATCATCATTACCCCAGGGGACAGAAACCAGTATCTGTATTCTTGTGAATACACATCCATAAAAGGAGACACAAGCTAGTGGAAAAGAATTTGTGTGTATAGGTGGCGTGTGTGTGTGTGTGTGTGTGTGTGTGTGTGTGTGTGTGTGTTGATAAGGGGGGGGGAGCTAGAGATGGTTTCTTGCATTTTCTTTCCTCTTTTAACTTTTTTCTATTTTTACTGAAAAGAGAGGATGACATCAGTCTCTCATCTGCAAGCTCAGATTTATAATAGCTACTCCAGTTTGCAAGAGTTCTAGGGGCATAGTTTTCCCTTATAAGGGAGCTGAATAAGGCTGCAAAACATGGATAATCTATGTTATCATCTCTCAGGCTATGATAGCCATCTAATGAGGGGAGGCCAGGGGTGAGGGATGTGACCTTGGATGGTGTTGGTGCTGTCTCCCCCCAGCCCCCTACACCAGCATGGTACTAACTGCTTCCTGGCCTGGAGTTTAGAGGCAAACTTTGGGACCTGAGTTCACAGACACCACCAAGCCTGTTCCATGAAGGTGTTGTGGAGAAGGGGGTGTGGGTAGCAGGGCGCTAGGTGCTCAGGTCACAGTGGTCCTGGAACAAGGTTGAGGAGGTAAAAGAGGCTTTATTTCCGTAACAAAGGGGTTGCCATGTGTTTTGGTTTGCTGGGGCTGCTGTAACAAAGTACCATGGACTGGCTGGCTTAAACAACAGAGATGTCTTTTCTCATAGTTCTGGAGACTATAAGTCCAAGATCAGGGTGTCAGCAGGGTTGATTCCTTCTGAGGGCTGTGGGGAAAGTCAGCTCCACACCTATCTCCTAGCTGCTCGTGGTTTTCGGGCAATCTTGGGTTTTCCTTGGCTTGTAGATGCATCAGCCTGATCTCTGACTTAATCCTCGTGTGACATTCTGCCTGTGTCTAAATTTCCCCCTTTTATGAGGACACCAGTCATATTGAAGTAAAAGCCTACCCTACTTCCATATGACCTCATCTTAACAGTAATGACAACTGCGATGACCCAATTTCCAGATGACGTCTCGTTCTAAGGTACTGGGGGTTAGGAGTTCAACATCTGAATTTTGGGGTCAAGGGGGAAAACACAACTCTGCCCCTAACAGAATTCAACGTGTTGATGGTTGATTTAGTTGGGAGTATTTTTCTTGATTATTACTTAAAGGATATAGGGAAGGGGCATGGAAACAGGGGAGGAGATGGTGGAGCAGTTGCTTTTTCTCTTCTGACAAAAAATCAGGACTTGGGAGACTGAAGCCTGTGGGGAGGAGTAGTAGGATTCCCTAACTGTGCATCAGGATAGTCATGTTTTTGAGGACACAGGCGGTATCTGAGTTGAAATATGATCTGTGGGTCAGAGCACCTAAGTCCCCATAGCTTTTGCAAACTCCCAGTGGTGTGTATTTCAGCCACCCAGACAAAATTACCCAAAATCTTTGCCTGATGCCTTCATAAATTTGGTGATGCTCACCTGAGGGGCCTTTCTCCTTTCCTGGGCTCTCAAATATAGTGGGAGCTATTCGAGAAGGATCAGGTCCATCAAAACAGTCCTATCCTTTCAGCCACTTATTTTCCTAGTAGTACAATGTTTTCAAGATAAGTGACCTCTTTCCTTAACAAATGCCAAGGTAGAATGATGTTTCACTAAGACTGGGCGCCGGATGCTTTGTGAGATATCTTGTATGCATTATGTCCGTACTCAGAGAAGCCAATAATATGATTATTCCCATTTTCCAGATGAAGGAATCAAGCCTTAGAGCTCAGTGACTTGCCCGGGGGCTTATAGGCATCAAGTAGCAGTTGATTTCTGTCTGTATTCATTGCACTCCGCCTCCGTGCTGCCCTAAGGTTTTTTGTTGTTGTTTTTAATAAATTATTTATTTATTTTTGGCTGCGTTGGTGTTTGTTGCTGCATGCAGGCTTTTTCTAGTTGCGGTGCATGGGCTTCTCATTGCGGTGGCTTCTCTTGCGGCAGAGCACAGGCTCTAAGGCTCTAGGGCGCCCAGGCTTCAGTAGTTGTGGCACATGGGCTCAGTAGCTGTGGCACACGGGCTTAGTTGCTCCATGACATGTGGGATCTTCCTGGACCAGGGTTCGAACCCATGTCCCCTGCATTCGCAGGTGGGTTCTTAACCACTGCGCCACCAGGGAAGTCCTGCCCTAAGTTTTTGAAGGTAAATCTTTGAAAGACGTGGATTTTTAAAAAACAAATCTTAAATATCACACTGAGATAAGAATTCTTTTTTTTTTTTGCCCTATGAGCATCCTGTGTAAAATGAGGAGACTGGATTTATTTAGATGATCACCATGTGTCCATGTAGCCCTAAAATGCATCTAAATTTATGATTTTTATTTTCCTGTTTTGGATGTAAAAAGGAGAGGGTGTAGGCTGTCGATCTGCTTTTTTTTTTTAAGATGGAATTTCAACATCTCCTTGTGGAATTTCCTGGTTCTCAACCAAGTATGTTGATCCCGCCTCTCAGAGCTCGTCTATTTTGGACTGCAGTGGGATAATAACCTGGTTATTTGGGGGGTCTGGTCTTTGGAGCCTCCTATTTTTCTTTTCTTCTGCTCCTACTTCTCCCGCAGATGTTCAGAGCTGACTATGTGCAGCCTCCCTGGCACCCAGCAGTAACCAGTCTCCCTGGCCAGAGAAACATGCCCGCCTTTCTATGCTGAGATCAGCTCCCACTCTGGGCACATCTCCTGTGGGTCAGCCAACAGGCTTTGACTGATTTAGTTCAGGAAGACTCTCTTGTTTGTGGATATGGTAATGACGCCAGTAAAATTCAATTACTGGATCCCAGAGGACTGTAGCAAGCGATAATAAATTAGGAAACATGAGCTTTGGAGTATCTGAACTGAAATTATAATGGGGCTATTGAAAAACAAACAAACAAAAATTCTAAGCATTCATTTAATAATAGATGCTGCTGCTTCCCCCACCAAAAATTAGTTCATCAACTAACCCTTTGTTCTTGTCACAAGGAATATGCCTGAGACACAGCCAAGAACATTTTGTCTTAATTACTTGGTATTATTGTCACCCCCCCAGAGCACACCTGGCTTGGGGGGTAATTGGTACACAGGGAGGAAGCAGCCGCCTGGAGGGGCCTCCCAAGGCCACGGCACTAATCCATGCCGGGCTCACAGATGCTCGCTGCCCATGGCCTTGGGTTTCAGGTTGCCATCCTGGGCTGAGGTTTGAATGGAGGTTGTAACCTCAGAAGGTCCGGCTAGCACTTAACCACTGACATCCATCAAGAATGTCAAGGCTCGCATTGTCTCATTAATTTGAACCAGCTTTCCTGCCCTCAGATCCTTTTTCATTCTTATCCTTTCCACTCTGTCTTTCTTCCTTTGTGAGCAGTTTATAGCCTCCTGTGTTTGTGCCTTCCGCCTGTGAGTTGTGGCCTGGAAGGCCAACTCCTGGGGAAAAGGCACCTTTTCCCCCCTCCATGCCATAAGTGGAACTTGCAGAACTGACCGCTGTTTCTGCTCCAATATGAATTTCAAGCGCGTGAAGTGAGAAAAAACATTGCAGGCGGTCTGGATATCTCTGTTTCGCAGATAATCTTTAAGTTAAAATGGTCTGTCATTGCTATCTTCCTTCACTTTATTTCCTTTCTCGTCCAGATGCCAACATCCTAGTGTGCAGCACAGAACTGATGAACAGAGGAGATATGAAAAAGAGGGCAAAGGTGCTAGAAGAAATTTCTGACTTTAGCAGCACAACATTTTCACCTGCAGTAAATGTCTTTTGAGGTATCTACTGAGACCAAGCCCCTTTCTTGGAGAGTTGGTCCTGACCTCCCATAGCACAGGAAGGACTGTGCGTGTGGATCATGCTTAGTTTACGAGACCCCACAAGGCTGGTCGACTCATGGCCCAAGCTGGGCACAGTAGACTCTTGCTCCCGGAACCGGAAAGTGGGCTGGTTGGTTGGTTGGGCCGGAGCTTGGAGAAGGCAGAGCTCTGGAGTTTGGGGACACCATTTTCAGCCATGTGTCCAGAGAGGTAGAAAGCGAGGGGGTGGGGGAATTCTGCCGTGAATCAGAGACGGTGAGGGAAGCAGATACCAGAGACTGCCCATCCCTGGAGAGCCAGGCGAGGCACTTCCTTGATTCGGAGTGACTATCCATTTCCTATTTTCAGACCCTTGTGAAGCCTGATTGCCCTTCATTGGGAACCCTTAGGGTCTCCCAGTAAAGTCTCCCTTTTTACTTTGGTTGCTCTCAGTAGGTTAGTGTGTGTGTGTGTGTGTGTGTGTGTGTGTGTGTGTGTGTGTGAACTACAACATTACCATCTAACATTTCCTTGGGCTTGGATGGTATCTGAGAACAGTGTCATGATTGGCTATCTATCATGAGACTTGGAATACGTAGGCCCCATTACATATGTGTCGAAAGGATGGTTAGAATAGCCCCGGCATCGAGGGTGGTCTTACTGTAGAAGGGGAAACCTTCTATAAAGGATGACCCTCCATTTCCTTTTTGGTCTCCCCCCAGATCTTGCATGTGTCCTCTCTATAAGACCTTGTGCCAGGCGCTGCCTCTTTTTTAAAAAACATTTTTAATTTAAAAAACATTTTTGTTGAAGTCTAGTTGATTTACAATGTTGTATTAATTTCTGCTGTACAGCAAAGTGATTCAGATATATATATATATATTTAATATTCTTTTACATTGTGGTTTATCTCAGGATATTGTGCTATATAGTAGGACCTTGTTGTTTATGGATGTTACCTCTTAAGCTTCAAATCTTCATTACCTCTTCATCTCATTTGCTTCTTGGCCAATGCCGGCGACATGTCCCTCTTCTCAGCACCATGAAGGAGTTTTTTCTAAGATGTGCAGACATGATACAAATTTAATGTATTATTTTATCAGGGGTGAGAGAACCAGCATTTTGTGACACACTATCTTAGGGCTTGTCTCAGTTAGGGGGCAGTTCTTTCCATCATAAAGAGACCAGAAACTTCAGGACATCCGGAGACAAAAGGCAGCCAAAGGATTTTACTGTCTTTTTATTTCCCATGAAATAAGCGCTAAGCAGTGTTCATATTTTACCCACACTGCTTCTTGGCCTCTGTCAAAGGAGGGATTTCCTCCAGTGCCCCAGCTGTGCTGGGGCCTGCACTGGGGTGGCCGGTGGGGAAGGAGGACACAGAGAGGGTTCTGCTCCTGCCACAGCTGTGCTTGTGCAAGTGACCTTCCCTCAGGGCAGAAGCCTGTGGACATGTCCAGTCTGACTCTCTTGTCATTTGGCATGATGAAGGGCAGCTGTCTCTCTATTGTCTACCAGAAAATGAACGAGCAAGCCAATCTCTAAATAAAGGGACACTTGAAGAAGAGATTATACCCCCTATTTTCTTGGTGTTAAGTTATCTTCTGGAAAAAAGGCATGCGTCTTGGTGTAACGTGTTTAAAGAACTATGGTCACAGTTCATTAACCTCACGTTCTCCTTAGAAGGAGAAATCAGAATACAAGGTGTTTGTGCCAATTATAACACATGGCGTGTCAAGCCCTGTGCTAGGTATTTTTGTAGGTACTTCATTTAAATGTTACTATGGTAAGGCCCTATTACTACTAATTTTCTAAGAAGTTAAGTCAGTGCTTAAAAGTTACATAGCTGGTAAGTAAAAAAATCTGGTAAGAAAAGGCCACACAGCTGGAGTGTGGCCCCAAGTTTGCCTGACTCTTAAAACTATACTAGTTCCACTGCACTCTCACGCCATATTTCCCGAATTTGTCGCTAAGACTTCTCAGCGTGAGGGCTTGTTGGAAATCCCATCCTGATATACATGTATGTATAAGTGATTCACCTTGATGTACAGCAGAAAGTAACAACATTGTAAATCAACTATACTCCAATAAAAATTTTAAAAAAATCCGATCCTGGGACCTGCTACAGATTGAATAAATCAGAATCTTCTAGGAAGAACCTTCTAGGTATAGGAATTCATCCCAGGTGAAGCTTATCAGGCAAGTTAGATAAATGCTGCTGTCATGCCTTAAATGCTTTTTTTTTTCCTTTTTAACCCAGTAATTCTTGACAAGGTGTGTGCTGCAAAAGTCTTTTCTCTTTTTGATAAGCTTTTTACCTTGGAATAATTTTAGATTTACATATAAGTTGCAAAGGTAATACAGAGAGGTCCCATATACGTTCTCTAACCTATTTCCCTCTGATGTTATGATCTTACACAACCATGATACATCTGTCAAAACTAAGAAACTAACACTGATCAGTTATTATGAACTATATGAGGCTACTACTTACCCTGGACACAATAACAGAGAAGGAAAGGGAAAGACAGGACAGCCTGTATTTCCTTTTTCTTTCCTTAATTCTCAGTAAGCAAAAGGCAGAGAGCATTGGTAGAAAGCCTGTGATCAAGAAGCGATTTGAGTTCATTTTGTGCAACATTTCCGCCATTCTGGTAAGAATGAAACACATATGCATGCATGAGCTATGAAACGGAAGCTGTGTAATTTTGATGGTTTCATGTATGAGTTAAATGCACTTCTATTTGCCTTTAAAACTAGCATTGCATTGTGTGAAGATGAACAGTGAAATTCACATGAACACTTTAAATTTTAAAGTTTTCTTTACTTAGCATGGCATTAAAGAGCAAGTTAATAATACCATAACAAGTTGAGGTAGAGACTAGAGAAGAACGAAAAAAAATTATACTTTAGTTCAACTGCACTTTTTCCCTACCTTTTGGACAAAAGGGCCCCGTATTTTCCCTTTGCACTGGGTCCAACAACAAAAAAAATATGTAGCCAGTCCTGTTGCCCCCTAGTCAAGAGCCATTGCCTTAACTTAATGAAGTCACCAGTGGTGGTGGTGCTGGTGGTAACCAGGCAGATGTGTGGAAAGATGTCAGGGACAGAGAACTTTCTGCCATCCTACGCGATTACAGCCATGGAGGGGGCTTACATTAACCAGCCCTGCCTGCCCAGATGGCTACAGGCCTCTCAGGGTGATTCCTACGCTCTGAGCACTCCTGCATATGGCCCAGGGGCAGGAAGATTCCTGCTGCATCTTCTCAGTGGCCAAGTGCTTTTTGATGCAGAAAGCGTAACAGCAAATGCCACATCAGGAAGCAGTTAGACCTTTGACCTGCCCCAGACATGTGGCTTTTGTGTGGACCACTCGCTATTATACTGCATCATTATTTCTGTGCTCCAGTGGGCGGTTTTTCTTGTTTAGCTTGAATATTAAATCAAAGAAGTATCGTCTGCCTCTACCAAACCTGCTAACTCATTCACCAGGGAATGGGGTGTTTGTGTGAAGAGGCAGCACAGTGGGTTCGGGACATCAGCTCTAATTTATATCTGAAAACAAGTTAGCCTAATGGAGCAGAACTGTACAGCAGCCTGCCGCAGCAAACAAAACGTGGCTCTGGTAGTTAACAGACACAGTGGCATTCTCCTCTCCTTGGAAATTTTCATTACAATGTTCCTCTTAGGATAGGGTGTTCCTTTCAAAATAAGCAAGATTTCCAGCTGGTGGTGTGGCTGCATCCTTCCCCAGGGACTGAGGCCATGCTGTGTGACGTGGAGAGATGCTGACCACAGGCAGGAAGAGTAACCCTTCATGTGCTAGGGTGGCTGCTGGCAGCCCTGGGTGTGGACTGGCCCTTCTTGTTCTGGTGAGAGCTGTGTCCCTGCTGGTAAGACATGTGACCAAGGATCGGGCAAGGTTAGTAGGTGGCCAACTCAAACACGCCCCATAGACCTCCCCTCTGTGAGAATCAGAACAGGGGTCATCGGAACCTCCATCCTCCCTCCTCCTTCCCAGCCAGTGTCACACGGATCCTACCAACTTGGAGCTCTTCTCTGTATGTTCTTGCACTTCACCCCCCTTCCCCAACTCCTTCTAATTTATACCCTTAGAGTGTCTTTTCTGGAATTGTTTCCCAATTGGTCTCCCAGCCTCCTTCTACCTACCTGCTGTATAGAACTATGAAAGTGGTCCTTTACAGACTGAAATTTGATGGTTTGGATCCTTGGATTAAAATCCATTGTTTCCATAGCTGTGAGGACAAAGGTTTCCCTCTTAGTATGCGAGGTCCTAAAAGCTCTTTCCAGAATGTTTTTCCCCCAGCTACCAGCAAAGCTCATTCCTCTCTTCCTTCAGAACACGTTTCAAATATTCAAACTGAAAGCAAACACCCTTGACACTCCTTATCTGTCTCCCCACCCCTCATTCCGCCCCCGCCCCCCGCCACTGGTGTGTTTCGATACCGCACAGCACTTGTCAGTTTGTTGGTTGATAGACTCTTATCTTCATTTGCCTCCTTTATGGTCTCTTTCCTCACCTGCGCCAAGATAATTTCTGCCAAGTTGGGTATTTTTCTCTAACTTATTCGCTGCTGTATCCCATCCCTGGCACACTGCCTGGTACACAGTAAGAACTCAATAGTTATGTGCTGAGTGAATTGTCATATGGATCTGAGCCTCACCTACTTCTCTAGCTGTGTCCCCTGGCACCTCCCTAAAACACCCTGCGCTCCAGCCGTGTAAGATCCGTGAAGATCTGTATCACGCTTCCATAAATTTGTTCATGCGGTTCCTTCCCCCTGCAGTACCCTGTCTCCCCTTTTTACACATGCCACTCTCTTCTTCATCCTTCTGCATTCCCCTGGGGCCTCAACAACCCCATCATGCCTTCCATAGTGCACGTTCCGCACTGGACCACTCTAAATGGGGCCTGGTTAGTCAGCATCCTCTCCCAGAAATGCTGAGCAACCCAGGACTAGATGGTGCCATTTGGGTCTTTCTCCCCACCTTGATGTTTCAGATGTTTGATGAATAAATACACAAATGAGATGCCCAAAGACAGACAACAAGTTAATGGTAAGGACCAGAGTAGTGCCCAGGCATGCCGGTCTTCCATCCATGGTACTTTATTTCCATCAGAGAACTCCTTTGAGAAGACATTCTGCCAACTTCCTGAAACCCACAATGTAGTTTCTGCACTTTACATCCTCCTTTACCAGCTTCCTGGTACCCAGCCTCTATTTTTTCTTTGAAAAAGACATTTTCCTTCATTTGTCATTCTCCTAATTCCCTACATTAATAACAAGATCACCTGATTAATCAATTTTCACGAAGTGCCTGTTAAAGCACAGAGATTTTAGGCATGAAGTTTTTCTTGAAATTTGTTTCAGATGTTTTGAAGTTACTCAAACCAAAGGAATATATCCTGGGCACATTGGCAAGTTTTTTTGGTGTCTGTTCCATGAATACGTTTTATTTTTCACGATGAATTTCAAACACACATAAAAGTAGTAGGGATAGTACAATAGTAGGAATAGTACAAGCCTCAAAGATTCATTACTCGGATAAACAATTATCAATGATTTGCAACATTTCCTTTTTCTTTTTTATTCTTTGTTGAATTACTTTAAAGCTTATCCCAGACATCACATCGTCTTATCCTACTTCAAAATGTCTCTTTTTAAAAAGAAAAACATAAACACAGTATCTTTATCACCCTTTACAAAATTAAGAATAATTCCTTGGAAATATAATACAATTTTCATGGAGGTGTTTGAGGTGCAGCTTCTCTGCATCTCTCTAATTGTGTAACAGAACAGAAATAACCCACACTAAGGAGGGATAGGGGTATCCATTTTACCTCCTCACACATTTTAGTTGGAAGTTTGAAACGGCCCATACTTTTTTCCCGGATGGATGGGCCTTTCTTGGGGCTTTCTTACTAATCTGGAGTTTTCTCCTGTCAAGGGTCGCAGTAGACTTTGGCTTTGGACAGTTGCGTTCTCTCTCTGGCCCATCCTCAGGCCATGCTTCCACAGTCTAGTCCCTTTGAGGGCTGGCACCTCTGCTCACCATCTACAGGCCACCTATATGCCGAGGTTAAGTTGAACTTAGATGACCAGGGATTTCTGTTTTCTGCCTTCCTTTTTGGCCCTGGCACCTCATAAGCATAGTGACCAGTTGAGAAGAATAAGGAGAAAGTGTTCAGATTGGTTAAGTGAATAGCATTCAACTTAAAATGTTCAAGATGCCAGTATCACCTATACCATCCATAAGGCCAGGGAGAGAGCACCAAAGAGACATAGGGTCTGGATGTCAAAACAGATGGCTCTGTTAGCCTTGTCATCCTCCAAGGCCAGCAGGGCCTTTTTTGCTTTACAGGAAAGCCCTTGGCAGTGGGCGTGACCTCCCCACAGGATCCTCTCCTCGCTTGCAAGGGCCGAAGCCCACAGTGCCCATCCCGCTCACAACCTCCCAGATTTGGGGGGGTCCAGCCCCTCCCCCCGCCTGCCCTCTTTCCTCCACCCACCCCTGAGGCTCATTTCCCTTCCTTCTGGAGTACCCCTTGTTTTCCCCGTTGCTAAGTAGCGTGGTGCACTCTGGCAGTGCTGCCTGTCCACCCCTGCCTGATTCAGATTATTCAGATTAACCCTGTGAAGCCAGACTTAGTTGAAAAATCTGGGGCTGTGTCACAGTCCAAAGAGCCACATCGAAGCGTCAGTAACAACCCACACCTTGCCTTCCCTAGCAGTCTGTCCTTTCCGGGAGGAGGGAAGCGTGGTGGCTGCGGGCTCCATGCCCACATGCACTTGACTTTGAGTTCCGACCCCCCACTTAGTGACCGAGTGACTCCAGTAACTTCTAGGAAGTCACTCACCCTCTCCAGCTAAGTCTTGGTTTTCTCATCAGTGTTAAGGGGATAATCACACAACGGTTTCTGCATTTGTGTGCTCTGAGGATGAAATGAGTTCACGTGTGGAGAGTGTGCAGGATCGTGTCTGCTGTGTCCTCAGATGTTTCCACCCGCATCTCACAGGTAAACGTCAGTCACATGGTCCCTCCTGACTGCAGAGGGAAGGGGAGCAGAGTTTTGTGGGATATTTGCCAAGCACAGCTGCTTCTGCCACAAGGATGGAAAATGGAAAACCGATGTTGTCACTTGCTGTGAATAAGGGATGGTCATAAACAGATGTAATGAGGACAGTGTATTAAATTCTTGGTAGATATTTTTGCCTGCTAAACATTCTGATTCTTAGGTTTATTTAGTTTGTCTGAGATGTTGGCGGTGGGGGGAGGGGAGAGAAAGAAGAGTTGAAGACATCCTAAAACATATTAGCACAAATGGAAACTTTCCCCCTGAAGGAATCAGAAAGATAGAAGGATGATTGAAAGAGGAATAACTTTCTCATTATATAATTCCGTGTTGTTTAATACCTTGTCCATGTCCTATCTAAAATCATCTCTCTTTCTCTCTACTTAAAATCTGAGGGAGAGCAGTGGTCCACATGCCACACTCCGGGAAATGCTGTCCTCCTGGGCCTGGGTCCACATTACCCTCCAAGACAGCAGCAAATATTTGTAAGATTTGCTGTGTGCTTGACACTGTGCTCGGGCTGCTATGGGCACAGAGTTCATGGTGACAGTCCCTGCCCTTAAATTTCATAGACTGGAGAGAGAAATAAGCCAGCAGTATACGAAATGCATTTGGGAAGTACAGGTTGTTATTGGAGTGACCCTTGAAGGACAGCAGAGTTCTTTTTGTTTTGTTTTGTTTTTTTGCAGTATGCGGGCCTCTCACTGTTGTGGCCTCTCCCGTTGCGGAGCACAGGCTCCGGACGCGCAGGCTCAGCGGCCATGGCTCACAGGCCCAGCCGCTCCGCGGCATGTGGGATCTTCCCGGACCGGGGCACGAACCCGTGTCCCCTGCATCGGCAGGCGGACTCTCAACCACTGCGCCACCAGGGAAGCCCAGGACAGCAGAGTTTTAAAGAACAATTCCATAATGTCCTTCTTGTGGTGTGTTTACTGATTTTATTTCCTTTTAATTTCTCTTTCTGTGGTATTAATGGTATTCTATTTGAGGTGAAACCCACTGATAGAAGAAAAAAAAAGCAGCTGTTATTTTCTAGATACTTTGAATTTTGTGCCCCTGAGACATCAAACGTCCTTGGAGGGCCACGTGGTAAGAAACATAAAGCTGCTTCAGGCTGTGGGGAAGCTGGGTTGCAAGTCACGGAGAAGGTTCATAACAGTGTCAGATCAATACTACAGTTATGGAACTCACTAAATGGAGGGAGAAGGGCAGCCAACTGCGGGTCTAGCCCAGGTCCTGGTCTTCCTCCCTCTGAACAAGGCAGCACTGACTACATTGTACTCAATTTGTCTTCTTGGTAAAATTAGAGGATTGGACCAAATGTGCATTTCCTGCACGCAAATGTTCGTAGATGGAAAGGAAGCTTTCCCCTCAAGCCCCCGCCCCCCCCACAGAGAATGGATGACCCTAGAGTTCTTGCCCTCTAAGTTTAGCCTCAGCCATTCCATCATTTGTTATTCTGGCACATTTGGGTTCTGTTTTTAGGTACTGGGGAAATAGTATTAACCTCATCACTGTTGTTTTCACTTACATATATCTTATTTAGTACTTACTATGTGCCAGGCACTGCACCAGGTACTTTAACAATATTAATTTAATCTTATAATAATGGGTACTGTTATCACACCCATTTTAAAGATGGGAAAACTGAGGCATAAGGAGGTTAAGTAACTTGTTCAATATCAGAAATCTAGAGACAGGCAGAGAGAGATTCAGTCTCAGGCATTCTGGGGCTAGAGTTTGCAATCACTGCTCTGCACTGTCTCTGGGCAAAATAGTTGAAAGTGCTAATAATAAGGTGAAACATATAGTAATGACATATAAAATAAGTATTTTTTAAACAATTAAATGATGAGACAATGACAGAAGTTGCACATGCACTTGGGCGAAGCCCTGGGAGAGAAGAAACAAAAAGTGGATCGTGCACTATGGGTGAGAGAAGGGAAATGCCCGTCATGTTTACAGACCTACCGGGCTTTCCATATATTAGCTCATCTGCTCCTCACAGCACCCTTATGGGGCTGGTGCTGTTATCATCCCCATTTTACAGGTGAGGCTAAGTGACTTGTTTAAGGTCACGCAGATGACAAGTGGTGGAAACCCAGACCAGAGTGCCTTGGGGTAGAGTTGATCTCCTGCCCACTGGCTTGGCCACCTGCGGGGACAGGGCCAGGGGATCCACTGCTGTCAGTCCAGGACCCAGGAGTCCGGGTGTGGTGAGGGGGCAGCTGGTGACAGCTTTTCTGGGGACACGGAGGGCTCCCCGAGCGCTTCATCACTCCTGAGATGAAGGAGTGAAGTGCAGTGGAGGGGTCTCGCGGGTCTGGCAGGGATCTGAAAAACCAGCTTATCTGCTCAATACATTTCAGTCAGACTGACAGGTCTACTTAGGGAACAGATGAACAGTGCATAGGAGATGCATATAGACAACAAGAAGAGTGTGCCTGGTTTAAAATGCTGCAGGACTAGATTACATCCCTGGGTAGAAATGCATCTAAAAGCTGTGCTGTCGCCTTGGACCAGGATTCCTCAACCTCTGTGCTATCGACATTTTGAGAAGCAGAACCCCCCTGGTTGAGTTCCACTTCTTTGATCGTGTAATTTGGGTTTATGAGCAGAGAACGCTTCCAGAAATTAGACTGTTTTGAGGTTGAGGAGTTGAGATTTTCTCTAAATTTCCTTCTAATTCTCAGAACCTAGGAGAATAAATGATGGATTAGCATCCACAGTACTTTATCACTCATTTAATTTTTGATATTTTGGGGAGTGTATGGAGAAGAAGCATTGGAAAGCATACTCAGCACACTTTTTTACAATACCTGTCTGTTTTATTTTGTTTATCTATATGGCTATAATTTCACCTCGGGGTGAGACCAAGCTCTTGTCTTGCACCATATTGCCCTCTAGCGGCCACTTCGTTTTGTAGCGCACAGAAGAAAGGCGCTCCTGAAATTGCTTTTAAGAATGAAGCCAAGGAGGGGACTGGGGAAGTAGGCGGGTGCAAAGAACACTGTAGCTTCTGGCTCAGCCTCGTTGTGATATGTGGACGCCTTGGTCCAGCCGTGCCCGTTCCTCCCCGAGCCCCACCCGGCCTTCCTGCGACCCCACTCCTGCGCATCCCAGCAGCCCATGACCCCTTGCTCCTTCCCGCCGGCGTTCTGGGGCCTCTTCTTTGCGGAGAGAATTCAAAGCTGCTTCCATTTTAACTAAAAAGAGCATCCTGTAGCTAGAAATATCCGACGAGAAGCGTTTTATGAATGCCCTGAAGAGAGTTGCTACGTGAAAAGATATGATTCAGCTGAAAAAATATAGATAATTTGTTGTTTGTTTTTTTTTTAAGCTGGACATCCCCAGGATGTCTTTACTCCCCAGGGGAGAGCGCTGCTTTGCAAGGGCCCCTGTATCCTCACCCACCTCCAGATCATTTAGTTAATCCCGTGGGACAGGAGCAGCCCAACAAATGCATGTATTTGTCATCTTAAGAGCTTTGGCAAGCCAACTTGAATTTCAGGTAACTAGAGACCATTCTAATGGCTTTCTTCTGTCAATAGGTGACACTGGGTAATTAGTAATCCTATAAAGCTTTTGAGGGTAGCTTTATTAAAAAAAAAAAAGATGAAAACCAAGAGAATGGAGACAAAGAAAGCTACTCTACAGAGTTAAACCTCGTCTTCAAGGAGGATATTTTTAAAAGTAACTTTATATCTACATTTGGGCTTCAATTATATATTTACCTGTCTCAAAATATAATGCTCAAACATCAACCCACCCAAGCTTGGATGGTGAATCCATGATAGATAATTACTTTTTTTGCAAAGGGTGTTTTCTATTTCCATAAAATAAAATTTTATTCAAGACTATGGGAACTAGACTTTCTCTTAACAATTAGGTAAAACAAATGACCCAGAAGTTTAATTGTAGACTAGAGCTATTAATGTAGTTCTGAGTTTAGGCCATATAAACAAAGAACAACAAATAACAAAGAACCTGGAAGGTCAGACATTATGAACAGGAAATTTGCAGCAGCCTTGGGGATGGACCGCAGCTGGGTTTCCTTAAGATTTATAGGCTTAATAGAATAAACATGCACTTGTTTATTTCTACTTTATATGAACATACAGCAGATGAAGACACTCCACTACTTCCTTTAAATGCCCCATATTTGAAAAAAATCTCCCCTTGTCTTTTCTTGTCTCTTAATGTGAATGACTTGATTAAACAGCAGCTTGTGTTTTAAGACCATAAAACAAGCGTAGATGTTTTACTTAAAAAATGGAAAGAATAAGCATTTCCTGTGTGTTTGTTTACATTTCTGAAGCTTGTTTAACCATTTTTCCCTTGTCATTTTACTTAGTATGACTCTGACACCCCAAGTTGACATGAGCCTGAGCCCCAATACTCTGGAGATAGATGCTACCTAAAAGAAAAGATGACATCTATGGAGGTATAAAAGAAGGGTTATCATCAATGAATTTGTCAGCATGATCAGCATAGATGGTGAACCCAGGTAGCGTGGGCCAGTGAAGTTGCTATAGCAGTTACATTACCCATCCTCAGATCCAAGGATCTAAATGACAGTTAAAGCTCTGTAAACACAGCACCCCAGATGACTGGGGGCAGCTACTGTGTGACAAAGGAGACAGGGCTGCTGCGAACTTCCAGAACAAGTGGCTGAGTTGTTTAAGGAATTTCAAGACCCTCCAACTGGGCGGGGGCCAAATAATGCATGATTGATCCTTAGTGGTTAACATAATCGGGTAATTCTAGTTAACAAAATGTCAAAAAAAAAATCACAGGAATAAAGTCTAGATCTTGTCTCTAGCCATACAGAGGCCCTGATAAAGTGAGTCTTTTGGCTTATTATTGGATAGTCTATTGAAGCTGTCCTAAGTGTGCTAGAATTATCAGAAGAGCAGAGATCCAGTTTATTTAGAAGGTTGCTTTTTTAAAAAAATGCTGTTAACGGTGCTGACTCTCCCTCCACGGATCAAACCGACTTCCAACTACATATAATCCTGTCCATTTCCTTCTTCTCTCCATTCCTTTTTTCTTTCCTTCCCTCTCCTTTTCCAGGACAGCTGTGTTTCAGGCACTCTGTTGAGCCATGACAGCCTGAAGATTTGTGAGAAATTGTTTCAGCCTCTTAGGAGATGAGAGGCAAAATATTTAACAAAGGCACAGGCAGGGGCAGATCACGACTTTGTGAAGCCTGAAGCTTATACAATTTGGGGAACTCTCTCTTTAAAAAAACAAACAAAAAAAAAGCTATACAATGACAAGTACAAAATTAGGCATGATAGAGAATATTTACTGAGAATGAAAAAATAAATCGCAACAAATTACTAGAAACTTGGAGGCTTCGGTCCTTCCTCTTGAAGACCTCTTTAGGCAGTGTACCAAAGATGCTTAATTAGAAATGCTTTCTGATTGCAACCTGGCTTCCTCTGCTGCTCTGGAGTCCTCAGTGACTCCTAGAACTCACAGTGGCCTGAGCTAAAGAAGCCTTCAGCTTCATTCACTTCTTCAAATTCTACATCTAGTCTCAGGAGCCATCACTCAGAATGGTCAGCAGCTGAAAGCAGCCTGTGGCCATGCAGGAAGGTCCTGAACGGCATCCGAGGGTGCGTCCCGGAAACATGCTGAGAGGCAGTGTAGTTCGTGGTCAAGAATATCGGTCTGGGGGCTTCCCTGGTGGTACAGTGGTTGAGAGTCTGCCTGCCGATGCAGGGGACACGGGTTCATGCCCTGGTCTGGGAAGATCCCACATGCCGCAGAGCGGCTGGGTCCGTGAGCCATGGCCGCTGGGCCTGAGCGTCCGGAGCCTGTGCTCTGCAATGGGAGGGGCCACAACAGTGAGAGGCCCGCATACCGCAAAAAAAAAAAAAAAAAAAAAAAGAATATCGGTCTGGATGTGCTCGGCAAGATGGGTTCCAAGTCCTGTTTGTGCACTTCACTTCTTGGAACCTCTTTTTTTCGTGTCTGTAAAACAAGGGTGATTAAAAGAGGTAAAGTATATAAAGCACACAACCAGGTGCCTGGCATGGAGCAAACAGCCTTTGCCTGATGGAGGGATTTATTTGAAAGTTTGATATGGAAAGTTATTTGTGTGTCTCTTTGCGTTTGTCTCACCCCCCCCCCCTTTGCATTTGTCTCCCTTCACTGCTGACTACAGGAGACATTGAATATCAGTGAAAAATCCATTCCCTAGTTAATATTCTCTGGCTTGCCTTTTATACTGTCTGTCGGATCCAATCCATCATGTATGTAATCAGATTATACATTGCCTTCTCTATGAATAAGAAATGAGGGGATGGTATTTTGTTTTCTGCAGTCCCCTGTCATGAGACTAGACACAGGATGCAGATTTCTGCTCCATGGCTAAAGGGAGGGTGCAGATAATAAATCATTTCACATTTCTGGGATGGAAGACAGGCTCCTTGGGGATTCTGTGATCGTGGAAGCTGTGGTCTTCTTCATGATCAGCACTGTGGATGTAGCCTGTGCTGGCCGATGGGGAATGGATGGAAACTTTAGGATACAACCAGTTCCGCCTGGGTGGGGTGTGGGGAGCACTTGAGAGCCAGAGTGCCCAAGTGGCTTAGGTGAAGCGCCAGTGGAATTTATACTCCCTCTCAGACATCAGTAAGGTGTTAGGACCCCAAATGCTCCTCAGCACTGCAGAAGGTTTTGCAATTTTTGAATGCCAGGAGCTATCACTTAACTTCTTAATGTTTCAGTTTCCTTAGCTGTAAAATGGGGACAAAAGCCCCCTTGCCTGCTTCACTGGAAGAACAAAATATAACAATGCAAGTGGAAATTCCTTGTACATCTAGAGAGAGCGATAAGATATTGCTATTAAAAGCAATAGTATAAGTTAGCATCGTGGAGCCGTTATGTGTAATTTCTTAACTCACTTTTCAACAATGAGATTTCCTCATACTCCTTACATTTGCACTTTGGTGCTGCTTTATTGTTTAGATAGGTTATAGAAATTAATTGAAAACATTAAACTCTACTGGATTCTTTCCTCCTAATTGGGGTAATACTATGAAGGCAATTCATTTGCATATAGTCATGGTCTTCCTGTTTTCACCAGGATTGTTTCTAGCATTTCTCAAGTTTGTGAAATAGCGCCACCGTGTGGTCTCATGGCTTACTGTCTTCACTACTCATTTAAATCTTCGAATTTCTAATTATAAATATTGGCAGATAAGTATCAAAAGTCTATTTTCTGTTTAAATTAAAACACATTTGCCTATATTTACATATAAAATATATGGACGTAATGGAAATTTAAAAAAATTCAGTGGAACCCCCCTTCAGCTGCATTTGTGAACCACTTGTTAGTGAAAGGAAGTTTCCATTTGTCCTTGGCATGAAAGTGATTGAATAATGTTTGTGAGTGATAACAAGCTTAATTTCGGCCACAATTCTGCCTTTGTGATGATGGTAACTAAGAAAATGCACTTTTAAAAGGATATCTCCCCCAATATGCCGATGAAAAAGTACATATGATGTGTATATTCCACAAAATATATTTTATTGGGCAGGGAGTACATAAGGTAATACATCTTTAACAAGAAATAAGAATCAAAACAAAGTTTTAAAGTGTACTTAGCTAGACTCACTCATCTATACGTGAATTAATCAAACAGTTCAAGGCAGAAGCACTTTTGGAAATGACGCAATAACCCTGCATTTGACCGATATTAAATGGAAGATCATGACAAGGATATATTTGTTAGGGAGACTATCACAGCAAGGGATGGTTCTCTGTTTTTTACCATGGGATAAGAGAGAAAATAATAACTAAAAGTTTATTTAGTAATGCACCGTGTAAAGCACTTTACCTGCATTGTTGCACTCAGTAATTGGGGAGGGGGAGGTCAGTCATGTCCCTTTAAAATGTTATAAGGGAATTAAAAAAAAAAACAAAAAACTAGCCAATGTGAGCAGAAGCACACATTCAAGCTAGGAGCTAAACATCGGCCTGGCAGTGCTAGGGGCTCAATAGCTTTGAATGCTCTGGGTGGTTGTTGCCCTCTGGTGGCCATTTTGGGAAGTTACTAATTTAACACAAATTTAAGGCAGCAATGATCTCTAGCACCCAGGAAGGCTGTCGGTGAGTGCCAAGTCCTGTCCAGGGAACCTGAAGCCACTGACATGTGACCAGTGAAGTACGACCATGTTTGTTCTCATTAAATTCCTGCTGTAGATGAAAGAGATCATCAGCAAGTGAATTCAGCTCCACCGATGTGTTAGGATTCAATGGGGAATGCCTCCAATGACCATGGGCTGACATGGCCACTGTCTGTTTTCCCATTTTAGCTGTTAAATCAAATGAGAGCAAACATTGAAAACGTTAAATAGATCACCCAGAGGATAAACAAACTGTGGTATATTAATATGATCCATTTACAATGGAAAGCTTCTTTTTGTAATGTATCAGTAACATCACAAATCTGTGCATTTGTGTGTGTGGACACATAGGAAATTCAAGAATGACAGACATGAAATGGTTAATAATCCTAACCTCTGGAGATGAAGATGAGGGCAAGAGAATGAAGACTTTTACTTTATCTTTCATTCATGTATTGACACAAATTTGTATATCTTTCATAATAAAACAATCTTAAAATATACAAATAAAAAAATGAAGATCCAAACATATGCCCATCTGAAACATAACATGCCCTGAAAATAAGGTAAACAGGTTAGGGAAATATTTTATTTTATTTTATTATTTAAAACTTTAAAGTATATATTAGTTTTGGTGGAATTTGTATTAATTCCCTGGTATTTTCCTTGCTTCTTAAGATGAAATGGAGGAGCTTATCTGACCACAGATCTAAAATAGTTTCATTACCTTTTGAGGAGTGTGACCCAGCAAGGCAAGAAATGTGGATTCCTTCTCCCAAGTTCCAGTTTCGCCATTTCCGTATTTGTTGATCTTGTTTAAAAATGTCCTTTTTAAGGCAAATACTATTTTATAGAGCACAATTACGAAAAGTCACCCTGGTGCCATTTATTTTTACCAGAACTTCGTGTCAAAATATTTAAGATGTTTTTTGAGATCTAGATAGAATACAAAATAACATAAAATAAAAATAGGCACAAGGCATAAGGAAAAAGGAGAAAAGGAAAGGGACATAAAACAGAGCCAGACTGGAGACAGCCCACAAAGCTCCTAAGGAAAATGAAGTTCTGTGAAACTTTTGGCGAATCATAGGTTTAGTTTGGAGTTTGCTAGCAATTGAAACAAAGAAGAAACATGGTAAGTTCCAGGAGTCCCAGGTCCTTAAGACACAAACTAATCAGCAGTGAAGGAGAAACAACAGCTTCTGGGCTGTTAAGACAAGAAAAAATTGTCCCTGCTTGACTGACTTCTAGATCAACTTAAGATGTTATTCACCCCTTGCAGAGGAAGACAGGGTACAAGTGCTGAAACACTCCTTTATCCTGGGGTTGAGGCACGGCAGCTACTGTTAGTTAATCCTCCAGAAGTTCTCATCATCTGTTTTTAGTTGTCTCCATTTTCTGTCTGCCCAGATCTGGACCCCAACCTCCCCCTCTGCTCCCAGGGCTCTGACATTTCCTCCATTTCTTCTGGGTCAGACCGTGCTCAGTGGAATGGCTCTATAAGACTCTTGCATGTTCCTACTCTAGTGATCAGTAATACAGTTGCGCCCCCTCCCCACTTAGGGTATGTGCATTTATATTTTGTTCTCTTAAAGTGGCAGCTGGGAAGATGGGTGTCATTATTCATTTTTTATAACAATTGTTCCATTTAACTCGGTTAGCATCTCCTCTGACTTTTCACAGTATTTACAAATTCTCCTTTGGCCACGCAGATCACAAGTGAACCCCGGGTGATTAAATGTGTCAACTTTATTTAATGCGTGCTAGTGCTATCTTCCACATATTTTATTCTAGACTTGTTTATTTTCTTACAGCCGTCGCCCACTGATATTCAGGGTAGGGTCTACTACGACCCCATCATCTTTTAAATCAATCTTGAAACGAGTCCATTCATTCCCACCAGCTGTCATCCCCCTACTGCCTCCCCCACTTTAAGGGTTCATATAGCATCCAAGTTCACACATAAAAACACATGGCGCAATGACAGACTGTGATGTCCTAACCCAGGGCAATAAATGGACTATTCATCTCATCAACATCTTGGCCTCCGAAGGAGTCTTGAAAGGAAAATAAACAAAGTTGTGAGTTGGTGTAGGTGGAACCCTCCACATTTCCTTTCCCAGACAGCATTAGAAAATTAGGCCAAATGCCCAAAGTGTAGGCACTGACATTTTTTTTTGCTTCTAGGGTTTTCCTGTACATAAGACAGGAAAGTGGTACTGGGTCCATCAAGTTTCACACACCAGGTAATGGATGGGCCAGTTCAAAGTCCAGAGATTCTCTTGAAGATCAGCGTTCCCTCTAGTTATTTTTGGTCATGAGTGCACGATAAAGGTCTAAAAGCAACAAACTTTACAAAGTGTGCACACATGGACCAAAATCAGTGATGGCCTTGGGGAGGAATCAATGCTACCAGTTGCCCTAAAACTTTCTCGTCCCACTCTGGCCCACCTGATACAGCCTCATCTCTTCTGTGTCACCACCTGTCCCAGATGTACAGTGCACAGTGAGGACAAATTGCCACCTGTCCTCTAGAGAGGGTCCGTATACGTTGGATCTGACATCAAGTAGCTGGTTGGTCCTCACGAGGAACAGAATGTATTAGGTTACAGGTTTTCTGACCAAGGAGGTGACAGTCGTGCGATTAGCCTTAGTGAGAGGAAGTTCAAGTTGTAGACCCTGCCTCTGCCATCATTAATTATTATGTACATGTTTATAAATGGGAATCTACGTGGTATACCTAACAATATTGTTTTGGTAAATTTCTTTTCCAAAGATTTTACTTAATATGATTTGATTCTAGTTCGTCTGATGCATAGAGGTTTGCAACTGATTACCTTGATGGTGGATTGATCCAGCAGATAGAAAATGATGTTCTTTGATGCATGTAATACTGCATGCCATGAAATGGCCTTTTCTGATATCATGACTGCGACTTCTGCTTACTTTTAGTTTGTATTTGCTTGAAAAACCTGCCTATAATTTGCATTTAACACTTAAAAAAATTTATGTTGAAGTATAACGTATATACAGAAATGAGGATGTGTAACTGGATGAATTTGCCACGGTGAACTGCCTGGTGTAGCCAGTTCCCAGATCAAGAAAATGGAATATCACCAGCATCCCAAAAGGTTCCGTCAAGCTCCCTCCCTGTCACAACCCCACGCCAAAGATAAACAGTAATCTGACTCCTAACAGCAAAAATTAGGTTCACCTGTTTTTGTACCTTTTATAAATGAAATCATACAGTTGTACTGTTTTGTGTTTGACTTCTCCCACTCATCATTATGCTTCTGATATCCATTCACTTGTTGGCATGGAGAAAGAGCACCGTCATTGTCATTGCTGAGTAGAATCCATTCTATGACTATACCACCATTTACCCACTTTAGAGTAAGGTACATCTGGGTTGTTTCCAGTTTGGGGCAATTGCATCGTTCTGCTGTGAACATTCTTGTACCCATCTTTGGTGTGCACGCACATGCATTTCACTTTGCTATAAAACTGGATGGGCCTGCTGGGTGATTGGATATGCTGGTGTTCTGACTGAGTGGACAGTGTCAAATCATTTTCTAAAGTAGCTGTGCCAACTTCACTCCCACTAGTAGTGGGTCAGGGCTTTGGTTGCTCTGCATCACTTGGTATTGTCAGGCTTTTGACTTTCAGTCATTCTAGTGGGTATGCCGTTGTATCTCATTATGGTTTCCACTTGAAGTTCCCTGATGTCTGATGATATTAAACACCTTTTCTATGCTTATTTGCCAGTTGAATATTCTCTATGTGAAGTGCCTGTTTGAGACTCTTGCCCATTTTTCTATTGGGTCGTCTTTTAATTTGTAGAAATTCTTTATATATTCTCCATATGTCTTTTGTAAATATACAGATTGCAAATATCTTCTCCCACTCTGTGATTTGCCTTTTCACTCTCATAATGGTGTCTTCTAATGAGCAGATATTCTTCGTTTTAATGATATACACTTATTTGTCCCTTTGTGGTTAGTACTTTTTTGTAACATGTTTAAGAAACCTTTACCTACCCCCAGGTCATGAAGATATTTTCCAAAGTTTTTTTTTTTTCCATAGTACTTATTTTTTTTTTTATCTTTCACACATTTATCAGTTATCTGAAATTATCTTGGTGTATGGTGTGAGGTAATGGGTGAGGTTTTTCCCCCGTATGGTTATCCAGTTAACCCAGCACCATTGATTTAAAAGTCTGTGCTTCCCCCACTGCACTGTAGTGTCACATTGTCATGAATGAAGCAACTATATAAGTGTGTTTCTGGATTCTCTGTTCTGTTCCCTGGTCTATTTGTTTATCCTCCTGCTGGTAGCACACTCTCTTAATTGCCTATAATTTAACTTTTTAGTGTCTTTTTGGTTTAGGCATATCCCTTATTAGCAGCATATAACTGGATTTAGGTTTTCTAAACCCATCTTTTAAAAAGAGGTTTTACTAAGCCATTTATAGTTATTGTTATAGTTGATATGTTTGGCCTAGTTTCATGTCTCTGTTTTTATTTATTTCATGTTTACCTTCTTTTTGTTGTTTTATCTTATTTCTAAAACACCCCAAAGCTAAATAATTATAACTATTAAAATCAGTAAGTTCATAAGTATTAACTTCTTTTCAGTCATATCTTTGGTATCAAGTCTGTTGCAGCTTTCCTTGAGCTTTTCTGCACTTTGTAGGTTGGAATCCCTGTGCTTTATAGGTTGAGTCTTGCTTGTGCCTCCATAACTATCACTTCCCTTCATCAGTTTGCCCTTTCTCCTGATCCTTCAAGGGATTTTTTCATCTCAGTGATTTGTTGTCCTAAAGCAACATTTTTACTCTTCATCATTTTACTGTTAACTATATTTTTGCTATCATAATTATAGTTTTTGAATGTTTTGGTTAGTCTCTTCCTCTGAGCCAGGAATCAGACCACGAGGGAGGAAATAAAGCCTATTTCTACCATTTTTTCATCTGGCAGGTTGGTTCCGTGTTGCTAGCAAACTCTCTGGGCTTAAAGGGCTGGTGTTTTCAGTCCAGCTTCATGCTCTTCATAAGTTAATGGAAAACCTTCCCTGGTTATGTCTGTGAGATTTCATATTATCTGTTAAGTAGGACAGGTGCTAATAAAACATTGAGAGAGATTTCCTCATCAGAACCTCTCCCTCCAATACTGTACATACTACATCTTTCTAAGGTGCTTCCTCACAAATATATTTTTAAATAGTAACAAAAACTGTAAGTTTAGAGGTTTCATGTTTCGGCCATCTTTCAACTTTGGATCCTCATTAATTCCTTATAAGTTATTCAGTGTCATTCACTCACCCTTATAATAGCCTCCTTTATGAGCCAGAGTCTCGAATCTTCCACTAGACGTATGTTCTTGTTTAAGTCACTCACCTACTGATGGGTCTTGGATTCCTCAATTCCGACAATGAGGTGATAGAATTAAACTGATCTCTAAGATGTCTTACAACTAGAAATCTCATGCTTATGTGAAATGTCATACAGTCATTATTTTTTAAACTACACTAAAAAGTCACAAAACAAAACCAGCTTGCAGAAATCACAGTTCTTGGAATTAGTGACCTTTCCTTCATAACAACTTCTTTTATCTGACTTTTGCCCAGAAACACCTGGCACTGTGGCAGTGAAGTGCTTGCTCATACCCAAAATATACCTGCTTTGCATCTTTTCATTGGTTAGGATGGTAGAGTTAATGCATCGGCTCTAGGTACACTTATTTATAAGATTTTTGAAATTGCCACCTCACAAGGCCTCTGTGGAAACTGTGTGGTTAACATATTAAGCCATACTTTGGGGACAAGTAGGATCCTGCAGTGGGGGTTAAGAGGAAGCGTTTAAATTCTCTGGAAATATAAAGGATATTAAGGAAACATCAGTGATTCTAGAAAACATGAAGTTATAACCTATAACCTTTTTCATGTACACAAATTTCATATTGTTTTTCCTACTCTTCTACCCGAGAAAGGAGACATTTCTATGTAGTGTTTTTGTTTACTTATTTAAACCAAAAGCAGTCCCTTTTGTAGAATACCATCATAAGAATAATCAGTGAGTCATCACACAAAGCCAGAATATCCATATACAAATACAAATAAAATAAGCCCCAAGCCTGAGTATTTTATCTCCATACCGCTGAGCCCAGGCACTTTGCGACAGAGGCATAATTGGTTTTCCTCTTTCTATTTGGCTGTCTGGAGCTGCATATGTGGAACTTGTGTATGGGTACACGTGCAAGATGGCGCTGGGATGGTAGCATTTTTCTTTCACTGTTTAAATAACTCCCTAAAAAATAAATAATTTCTTTAAATGTTCAAATAAGTTTTGGTAAAGATTTTAAAGTGTCGCCTCCAAAAAGATTTTTGGAGTTCACCATGGGAATGATTTTAACATCAAAGACATTGTTTCCAGCCTGTAAAACACCATTTTTACCCACAATGAAGCAAAGTTTAGTCCTCAGGAAAGCAGGGTCAGCACAGACCTGTGGTATTTTAGTACCAGAGATTCTTGGAAATGACCTGGAAAATTTATAAAAAGGTTCTACCATGAATTCAGAGAAAGGTGAAATGAAATGTGTCCAACACTCTGGCCAGGCTGCAATCGCCTTGCAACCTAAATGAGAGGCAGGTGTTGCTCTGGAGCCAGGTGAGACAGTGATCATAAAACACACCCGTATCTGCTCAAAAGTTGCAGGGTGCATGACCATTTACATCAAAGATTTGCAGTGATCCTCAACTATGCAGATGTGCACAGGTCAGAATATTTTTAAAACAAAAAAACTTGGTGAGGCAACCTTTCAAACAAGAAGCCTCTGTTTTGAGGTTCTTTTTAAAAGCACATCAAAATTGAAGGCAATATAAAAATACCGAAAAATGTAGCATTAAAGGAGAAGTAGTACAACACATATTTTAAAATCTGTCAGCAAGAGCTGTCCCTTTCTAAACAATACGTTGTCAAGTGTTTGCATTAGGGGGAGTTTTAGAGATTAACTAGTCCACCTCTGTGTCACATTCATTTAGGCCACGAATATTTATATATTCGGCCTTACTCTGCACAAAGTGGAAGAGAAAACTGAGGCCTAGAGGTGTTAAGTGGTTTTTACCAACATCACACAGAATCTAATCGTTATCGGTGTAGGTTACAAATTACCCCCCAATTTAGCAGCCTAAAACAGCTTATTATCTTGCAGTTTCTGTGCATCCAGGATCTGGCACTGTTTAGCTGGGCCCTCCGCTTCAGGGACTCCTCACAAGGCTGCAATCAAGGTATCAGCCAGAGCTGGGGTCTCGTGTGAAAACTTGCATGGGGAAGAGCCCCCAAGCTCATCTGTGTAGTTTTGGCAGAATCCAGATCCTTGAGGCTGTTGGGCTGAGGACTTCAGTTTCTGTTTGTTGGCGGGAAGCTTCCCCTAATCTTTTGCCGCAGGAGCCTCTTAAAGGTGCAGTTTTCTTCATCAAAACCAGCAAAACAGTATGTGTGCTAACGAGAGCCAAGTCTTATCTCTTGACCCTCCCTCCACCACAACCTTTCTCATATTCGATTGATTAGAAGTAAATCACTTGGTCCAGCTAAGGAGAGGGGATTTTATGAGAATGCTCAAGCGATGGGGATTATATAGGGCATAATTCGAGGACGTGGAATTTCACATACTACGATGTGTTTCCACCCTATGGACAACATACTTTAGGCAAATAACAGAGAAGAATCGTTTTCTCTTTTCTGAGCCATGTGGAGTGGTATCTGCAGAGAAATTCAGTTGATTTCCAAGAATATTTTTTTTAATATCCCATCAATTGCTTAGCTTTTAAGAAGTTGGTCAAAAAATGTTTTCAGCATAGCAGTCATAATCCAAGGGGCCCTGTTCCTCATTCCCCACTTTAATCCATTTATATTAGGGTGACTATATAATTTATCATCTGAACTAGGGCAGCTTTGATAGTGAAAGGGGAGGGTATGATATTAGAAACTACAGGAATGAACCAGGACCATCCCTGGTAAACCTGGCCATGGAGCCACCCTCCTTATATCCACAATGGAAGAATAACCGCCCTCCAATTTGGAAGCTCAGAGGAAGGAAAGAAAAACATGGAATCAACCTTGACCATCCATGGGGTTGCAAATCTGCAGCCAAACAACCCTTCCATCCTGTATCTGAGTTGGCTTCTTTGGGAATCTTTTCATGAAATCAGGGGCCTCTAGAAGAGATTCTTGATGCTCATCTGTTACCTCCCCTTATTGTCACTTCTCATTCCTTTCTCTGTTCAATGAACAAACATGAGATGCACCTTGCATTTTTCATGGTTTTGTGATAGCTCTGTTGTTCTTCAGCCCTTTTATTTCATTTTTAGTATTCCCAAATGAAGTTGATGTAGGATAGGTGGCCAAGTTCGCTGATGACTGGTGTTTGGATGAACAGGTCATTTCTTCATATAACACTGACAATAGATTTTCAATGGAAAATGATAGTCCAGTGTTTCATCAAATGCTTTCTTAAAAATGAAAATCTGTAACACCACTGTCTATTAGTTGTCAATTCCTCTTCCTTTTTTAACACTTACACCATATACTTCCACATTAAATTCATAGAACTTAAGTTGATTAATTAAAGACAACAAGTATTTGCAAATATTTGTTGACACTCATGGAAATTCTGCCTGAAAAGCAAGCATTTCTTTGGTAAAAATCTCTGTCGAAAGGCGTACTTTCATTGAGAAACAAAAGCTGGTAAAACATTTACTTTGTTTGAATTGATGTACTTACCACTTTAAACAGAGTTCTAAACATGGAAATCATTTCTTTATGCTCAGGGCATCAATTAAAAGTGAGGTCAGACAGAGAAAGACAAATATATGATCTCACTTATATGTGGCATCTAAAAAAAAAAAAAAAACCCGTGCTTATAGATACAGAGAACAGATTGGTTTTGCCAGGGCGGGGTGGGTGGGTGGGTAGGGGTGGGGGTAAAGGTGGTCAAAGGGGCAAACTTCCAGTTATAAGATAAAAAAGTCCTGGGGATGTAATGTACAGCATGGTTGGTGACTGTAGTTTTTTTTAAAAAAAAGGAGGTCTAGGACAATTTCTCCTATGAAAGAATCCAGGAGTATAATATATGCATGATTGAACTTGTCCTCTGGTGGCTTCTTAGAGGACAACACTCTCTCCGTGTCTAGGTTGTCCATCAGGGGTACCGTATTGTTTTCCAGCCACTTAAACAAGAGAACCAGGGCAATGTGCAAGAGAACCAGGGCAATTCCACCTCATCCCAATTTGAGCATCTCTGCACTTTTTCTTGATTATATATATATATATATATATATGTATATATATATATGTGTGTGTATATATATATGTGTGTATATATATATATATATATATATATATATATATAAAATGATACGATAAAATGTTTCCAACTCTACAAAAAACATACAATCAAACACACATTACAATCCCATTCCCTGGGGCAACCATTATTAATGATTTCTTATGTATCCTTCCAGATTTTTTCTATGTATATGCACGTATGTAAACATTTGCATATACGTTTCTTTTTTCTTTCTTTTTTTATTACACAAAGGGGAGAGTATTATCACACTTACAAAAAAACCCCACAAAGTTCACACTATACTTTGAAGTTCTTTCCAAGTCAGTATTTATTTGTTGATCTGCCTCATTACATTTAGCAATGCCCCAAGTATTTCACGAATGGATGCACTGTATTTAATGTAGCCAGTCCTAAACATTTAGATTGTTTTCTATTACTAAAAACTTGCTGTATATCTATTTGTAAACCCTTAGAAGTAGAGTTGCTGGAGCAAAGGATATATACATTTTTTGTTCTGCTAAATATTGCCAAACTGATTGTCTATTTCCGTTCATACTATCTCCAAATACACAGCCAACTCATAGAGAGTAAACATGCCATTTCCCTACGTCTTTAACTTGTGTGTCACCAAACTGGTTCATCATTGCTTATCTCATGGTGAAAAACATACTTTTTTTTCTGATTTGATTTTCTTTCATTATAATTATGGTCAAGGACTTTTCAAATATTTGTATTCTACTTATTTTCTGGGAACAGCATGCTTTCAGATTACTTGCCCATTTTTTTTTTTTTATCAGATTGTTGGTTTTCCCCACTCTGAAATTTGAAAAGTCCCACTAGCTTTGGGTGGAGTTTTCATATAGATATATTCCAAATTTATATAATATATACCAAATCCTGGATCAAGCATTCTTTGGAACAATCTAACCACCATAATGTTCTTATATGCAATTTTTATTACCCTTTAGCTGCTATGGCTTTGGGCTTTAAAAAATACACAAGGCCTGTCTTTCACGGAATGGATGTCAATTTTTAATGTCAGCTCTTAAGAAGGCCTCACTCCTATCTTTCCCTTAATGATGTGCTGGCACTCAGTGTCAGCAAAGGGCATTTTTTTTCCATGAAAGCATTTAACTCTCTCTGGTCCTGGTTTTCATTGGCCTTCTCTGGATTGCTGTCAAATACTGTGGCAACAATAAAAGTAATTCAGTGCATCTCTTTGAAGTGTTAAAGTTGAGGGTCACTAGGAGAGGCTGATTTGATTTGGTCAATGTGGAAAGGGTTTTTGAAACCGGGGCACAAAGGTTTGTCTTGATCTAGCTAATGCAACTCTTCAGAGCGGCTATGCAAATAGAATATATTTATCCATTCTTTTGATTTATATATTTTCTTAAAGCTTATGATTTACTTTCTGGTTCCCTAGCTCTCCTAATGTTGCTTTCAGAGAAATGCAAAACCTGTGGGGAGAAAGAACTGTATTCCAGGATCTGGCTTTTGAGAGATTTTCAAATGTAACTCCCATTAGTATCACTGGAGGCGGGGCTCCCCCCACCCCCTTACCCCAGCCAAATGCCTGGAGGGTAATGGATTATCTTCCTCTCTGCAGACTCTATGGAAGATATTCTCAATGGTTTATGCATTCTGGCCGGAAAATACTCCCTGCAGACATGCGGGGAGATTTCTTCCTGTGTTCTCCAGCAGAGGTCCGCTGGGATTGAATCTGGCTCACAAAGTGTAAACCCCATGTACTGTAAAAAGAAGATCAAGGGCAGTGTTGGCACTAAGTAGTTGTTCAAAATTTCCAACTGTTCTAACTTTTCAAAAACAGAGAGTGAGTTCTTGTTGCTTTAGCCTTAGGGAATACTTGAAGAAGGTGTCTTTAAACACCCACTCCAAAATGCCCAGATTTTAGGAGGAGGAAAGAAAACTATAATGGGAACAAAGCTATTGGTTTCACATTTGGATAAGAAAACAGAAAGGCAGGGAAAAAAAATGCAAAATCTTCCAGAGCAGACTTTTATATGTCTGTTGCAAAAGGCATTTTCAAATTGAAAGCCAAACAATGGGTAACCAAAAAATTATGTGGTAGCTCCAAAATATTTCCTTGACGTGTAATTGTATTGAGTTAGAGTTTAGGTATCTATAACATCTTTTGTGATGAAGCAAGGGGTAAGTTTACTAAATGAATAATGCGCTTTTGGAAATCAGCAAGAAAATCTTTGAGTGTAATCCAAAGAAACAAAAGAGCTTTCTAAAAAAAATCTTCGGGGTGGAGTTGTTTCTGTATTTCAAATCCTGGATCGGGAATATTCGAAGATTGATGCCATTACCCAGTGCACATTCAACCAGCGCAACTTCATCACGCAATGTTTTTCTGGTTCCACGGAGCTTAAAGGACAAAAGGTTAGCAAACACTTAAATTACCAGTCACATTAAGCTTTTGTTTTGTGATTCTTAGGCTCCAGGGAGGCCTACAATTTTGGACTTGAGCTGGTAAAAGGCAGATTCAGGGAATTATTTATTTTGCTCTTTTTTCCGTCTGAGCTTCCACATTAATTGAATAGATTCATTTGGTGCCATTTTCATTCCCTTTAGAATTTTGGTCATGAAAATTAAGAATCATAACTCTAATATCTTACACAGTCTGTGAGTAATGGCAGGATGCTTTATTGCTCTGACCTTTCCAGTTTTCTAAGTTTTGATTTGCTGAGTTCTTTCCTCCTCTTTATTTGCAGTTTACTTATTATGATTATTAATGAGGAAGCAGAAAAATGACCATTCAGTCAAACTTTAGGGAATGGGACGTAATAAATAGTCTCTGTCTAAGATCTAACATTTGCCCCTAAATATGGTAATTATTAGGTTGCCTGATGATGTGCTGAATTTTACAAGGCTCTTATTAGGGAAAGAAAAAGAACATAATAAATCCACTAATGTGGGTAATGACTGGTATGGAAATTGAAAATTGTTCAAAATTAACCCACTCCTTTTTTTCCATCTTCTAAATGCCCCCTGGGTTCTAATATTATTCATCATATAAGTACACTTGCTTTTCTCTCATTTCAAGTAGCTCTGCATTGCCAAGAAGCTCCAGAATTATTTGCAATTAAGTGCTATCTGTCCTTACCCAAGTACTGCCAACATATTAAACAGAATCTAAGGAAAATTATAACAAACCTGCATTAGCAGTTTGATTCCAAAACTGGACTGTAAGCCCTTTGTGTCTTACTCATTGTTAGTTCCCTGGCACTCTGAAAAACACTGGAAGTGAGAGGCACCCAATGAGTGGAAACTTAGCATTAGCACTGGGTACTCAGTAACAACTGCTAAAGGGTTGAACAGCATAGTTTTCTCTTTGGGCTTTCCTACTTCAATGTGTAAAGATAATCTTATATCAGCTGTAAGACTTTCTATTTGTCTTTTAGAGAAGCCAAAAGACAAAGGTGAATGGAGGGCATGGTGAAGATTTAGGCAGGAAGAGTATAAAGGAATGTTTTCTAATTCATGGTTTAAAGAATATTTGAGGTCTGATCTTCACCCTTTGCAGTGCTATTGTCTAGCTTTCAGGTTGTATGAAACACTGCATTTATAAAATACATTTTTGGAATAAATCCCATGTCATTCACAGACATAATTATTTGTTGAGGATAAAACTGAAAAAAATAGTGAGATTGAAAACAGATCTTAATGTCACTGCAAATCTCTCTTCCATGTACCTCTTACTGGTGGTTGAAATTCTTTAAATGTTTAATTGAAATCAGGGTGGGGTAGGGGGGAAAAGTCAAACAGCTACGATCAAATAGCTCTACATAAATAAATAAATAAATAAAAACAACAAAAGAAACAACAACCAACCAGCCAAACAAAACCCTACGAAACCTTTAGTAAGCTATAAGAGAAGGAAGTTACTCAACCTAATAAAGATTATCTACTAGAGAACAAGAGCAAACATCACACTGAACATTGAAACCTGGGAAGTATTCCTATTAAAATTAGAAAAAAGAAAAAGATGTCCATTATTACCATAGAATTCAACACTATATTTGGGAGTTAGATAATGTAGTAAGACAAGAAAAAGAAATTAGAAGTATGACTAGAACAAGAAGAAGAAATAAAATTGTCACTATTTGCAGATATAATTGTTATTATGGACTGAATTTTTGTCATTCCCCTCCTCCCCCACTAAATTTGTATGTTGAAGTCCTAATCCTCAGAATGTAATTATATTTAGAGATAAGGTCTTTAGAGAGCTGAGTAAGTTAAAATGAGTTTTTTAGGGTGAGCCCTAATCTAATATGACCGGTGTCCTTATAAGAACAGGAAATTTGGACACATAGAGACACCAAAACATGTGCAGATGAAGGTGTGACCATATGCGAACACAGAAAGCAGCCATCTGCAAGTCAAGGAGAGGGGCCTCAAAAAACCCAAACCCGTCAAGCATCTTGATCTCAGACTTCTGGCCTCCAGAACTGTGAGAAAATTAATCTCTGTTGTTTAAGCTACCCATTCTGTGGTAGTTGTTATTATGGTAGTCTTAACAAACTAATACAAATATCTACTTAAAAATGCAAGTGAGGACTTCCCTCGTGGCACAGTGGTTAAGAATCCACCTGCCAATGCAGGGGACACGGGTTCGAGCCCTGGTCCAGGAAGATCCCACATGACGTGGAGCAACTAAGGCTGTGCGCCACAACTACTGAACCCACGTTCCACAACTACTGAAGCCCGCGTGCCTAGAGCCCATGCTCCGCAACAAGAGGAGCCACTGCAATGAGAAGCCCGCGCACTGCAACGAAGAGTAGCCCCCCGCTTGCCGCAACTAGAGAAAGCCCGCCGCAGCAACAAAGACCCAATGCTGCCAAAAATAAATAAATTTATAAAAAAATAAACTCTCTGGTCATGGAGAGGAAGCATTGTTTTTAAAAAAAAAATGCAAGTGAATCAAATAAGGTCAATAAATGGCCAGATAGTGATCAACATATAAAAATCAACTGTGCTTTTATACACTATTTTATTGGGGAAAAATATATCCAATTCAAAATACCAACTTGAAACATAAAATAAATACCTAAGTACAAATGAAACCAAAAATATGCAAGACTTTAAAAAAGAAAATGATAAAATTTTACTGAAAGACATTAAAAAGACTTAAATAAACAAAAATGTACCATGTTCCTGAATAGGAAAAAATCAGTTGTAAAAGTGACAATCTTATCCCCAAATTAATCTAAAAGTTCAGTTTAATTTCAATGAAATTTCCATCAAGATGTTTTTATAAGGCTTAGCAGGATGGACTTTATGTGTTGCTCTGTATATATTTTTCTATTTACTTTAATAATTTATAATAGGAATGAATTTTAAAATTACTTAATAAATTACTAAATTACTTAATAACTTAATAGAATGACACATACACATACACAAAAGGAAATTTTGAGTTCTGGGTTGAACAAAACAGAATTTATAACTATTTAACACTGTAGGATGTTTTCAAAATTCTACCCTCTAACAGAGTCCAAAGCAGCCCTAACAATTTCTTTGCTCTCTGCTGTTTGCTTTCACAGGGAATGTGAATTGATGCTCTGATCAACTGGCAGAGTTATGTAAAATTAAGAGGAGGAGCTAGAGAAGCACCTCCCAGCTTTTTCTAAAGAGACCGTTGTTAGTGGGGGAATTGCTGTCTTTCTGGTTACTCCCCACCAACCACTGTTCTGTGATCCCAGGAGCTGTCAGTGAGTAGACTGGGGCAGCAGCTGGCCCTGAGGCTTAAATTAAGCCCCACTTGTCTGGAAGCTCTGAACTGGCAGAGCTTGGCAGGAAATTAAGCTGGTGATCTGGGAACCCTAGCCTGGCAAAACTTCAATCCCTATCCACCACAGCCTGAATATGTGTGGTCGCCCTCAAAAAACTTAGATTGCAATATAACATTGTCATTATCAGACATGCTGTAGTTTAATGCCACCCTTATCATATCAAGAGTAAAAATAAATGATTGGTTTGTTCAATCTAGTATGGTTTTTAAGGCCACCACTTATTCAGCTAAGATTTATGTTTTTCTAATTCCAAACAGTTTTCTTCCCATAGAAACTGCCACAGGGAGGAGTATAGTTGGGAAAGAAAGCCATGAAAACTTCATGTCAACATAACATGAAGATTCTCGGGAGATAAATCAATTTGCAAACAACATTTAAAAAATGTGTCATGGCTGATAAAAGGGTCAGGATTGTGGAGCTCTCCAAAGGAGGTGGGATTTGAACTGTAATTTCTGGGACGTGGTTGCATGGCCAGGAGTTGAAGTGAAATAATCAGAAAGGGGAGGTTGTTCCTGGTATAAGGAAAACAGAAACAAAGACTTGGGGTTTGAGAGTGTATGCCCAATGAGAAGGATATGCACAGAGAGGAGTGTTAGCTGGGGAGTAGGGCTGCTGATACTTTAGTCTTTTGTGTGACTTAGGCTGATTTTCTAATATTTCTGCCCCTTTTTCTCCATCTGAAAGTATCACATATAATACTAGCCACCCACCTTAAAAGCATTGTGAGAATTAATGAATTCAATCTGTAATGCATTGTGAAATATCAATACTTTTATTTACACATTTTAAGTATTTTTTATATTTTGGGGAAACAATTTCTCCCAGCTTGTCAGTTGTCTTTTGGCTTTTTAAAATTGTATTTTGTTGTTTTTGTCATGCAAAAACCTTTTAATTATTATTAGTCAAGTTTATTTTCTGCCTCTTCTTGTAATACCTCTGGATTTTGAGTCATAGTTAGGAAGCCTTTCCTACATTAACGCTAAAGAAGAATTGACCCATATAAACTTCTAGTACTTTATAGTTTCATTTCTTTTTCTTTATATCCCCAGACCATTTGGAGTTTATTCTCATGTATAATGTGAGATATGGATTTAATTTTATCTTTTTTCCAAAGGGCCACTCAGTTGTCCAACATCATTTATTTAAAAGTCCATCTTTACTCCAGTGGTTTCAAATGCCACCCTTATCATATATTAAATTTTCGTATGTTTTTGAGTTTATTTCTTGATTTTCTATTCTATTCTACTGGCCTTGTGCCAGTACCACACTCTTTTAATTATAGAGACTTTATAGTATGTTTTAGTGTCTGCTAGTTCCCCCTCATAAATATTTATTTTCAATGTTTCCTGGCTATTCCTGCATGTTTGTTTTTCCATATAAACTTTGGTATCAACTTAACTCCATAAAATAGCTTGTTGGTATTTTTATTGGGATTGCACTGCATATGTAAATTAACTTAGGGAAAACTCACATCTTTATAATGTTGAGCTATCCTGTCCGAGAAAAGATGTCTTTCCATTTTTTCAGATCTACTTTTTAGTCTTTCAGGAGTTTACTAAAATGTTCCTTGTATGTATAAATTTTACACATTTATTATTAAATTTATTCTTAAGTATTTTAGCTTTTTTGGTGCTAAATGATGTTTCCTCTACCATTATAGCTTTTAACTTTAGATTGCTTGTATATATGAAAGCTATTGATTTTTAATGTTGGTTTTATATCCTGCTACATTACTGAATTGTTTTATTGTTTAAGTTAGTTTCATCATTGATTCCTTGTGGCTTTACTAGTATACTTTTATATCATCTCCAGATAGAGATCATTTTACTCTTTATACCTTTGAGTTCTGTTGTCTGGTTGCACTGGCTAATAATTCTAGTACAATATTGAATAGAAGAGACAGTGGTCACCCTTGCCTTGTTCCTTATCTTAGTGAAAATGCCTGTTATATCTTTTATGAAAGATCATGGACACTGAATATGAAAAATTGTAGAGAATCTGGATTGTGTTATATTCCTGAACCCGGACATTAATTTTCTTCTGGCAAGCATATAGCATATTAAAAAATCACCTTGATCCAGTTGAGGACTATAGAGTTCTCATTTGCTCTTACTTTTAAGGTGTATCACTTTCAGGGCTCTCAACTAAAAATCATTGGAGACTCCTTGTTATAGGCTCAGAGCTCTAATTTTGTCTTCCTTGTGCTGTGAAACTGTCAAAATCTCTACCTAGTAAGTACTTTGGGTTTAGTTTCACAAATTTCACCTCACATATATACACCTCAGAAGTCAGCAAATACCTTGAGGGGCAACCAGTACAGAGTGTTGGGCTCTCCTCGATGCACTTTTCCCCTCCCTAGGATCTGAGCATCTCAAGTCCTCTTTTCTTTGGATACTTTCTGATAGCTTCAAACAGCTGATTTTTTTCTTTGTATCTTTTCCAACTTGACAGTTGTTCCCAGCAGGAGGGGTAGTCTGATACCAGGTATGTCATTAAACTGGAAGCAGAAGTCATCTTCATATCATGTTTCTTAAAGTGAATGTTATTCTCTGGTGACATTTGAAGACCCTGTCAGGCTAAATTTTGAATACAATTGGGTACTCACATTGGGGATTTATACATTTTTTTTCTACTCAAACTTATTACAGCATCAATCATGCAAGAAATACCTCAGGTCATTTATATTGGAAATCTTAATAGCTATGTTCAAGTAGATTTTAGTTTCAGCAGATCTATTTGAAGTTATCGTACATTCCCTGAGTTATAATACTCAGAAATCTTATGTGTTTTAAACTCTCTTCTCTCCTTTACACCTCTTATTTGGTCAGTCTTAAAGACCTATTGATTCTACCTCTTCAATGACTCTTTTCTATCCTTTACTTTCCATTATCAATGATAATGCCCAGATTCAGACCCTATCATTCTTTTCCTGGACTACTGCAGTGGTCACCCATCTGAACTCCCAGCCTCTCATTTCATCGATTTTTCTCCCCTCTAATCTACCTGTTTTCTGATATAAGAGGTGGGCAACCTCATACATAGCTCAGAGTATGAAAATCTCTTCCTCAGAAACCTCTCCACTGCTTCATGAGTGAAGTCTAAATTCATAAGTGTGGCATTCACTGTCTGATCTCACACTGTATTATCCTCCACAACGTCTCCCATTCTTATTTCATGCATCTGTGATCTAGACATTCTCTCCTTGAACATGCCACACTGTAGCTCACCTACATACTTTGCTCGTGTAGTTTTTTCTGATGAAATCATCCCTTTAAAATCTCAAATTTTTGAAATCTTACTCATCCTTAATAACCCAGCTAAAGTGCTATCACCTCTTTGAAACCTTCCCTGTTCCTCCAAGTCAGAATTGTTTCTTCCTTTGTATTCCCATAGCACTGTCTGTAACAATATTTAGCATTTACCTTATATAATATTAAGAGTTAACATATATTCAGCACTTACTATATGCCAGAGAGGGAGTTATGCCCTTGAAAAACGTATCTTATTTATCCCTCTAAATTCAATGAGAAAAGGACTATTGCTATATCCATGTCATTTGAGGTGCAGAACTAGCTCATAAATTAATAGCTACGATCCCATTGCCCTCTATAAAGTAGACTCTTGTTAAATCAATTTTGCTGAAACAAGGAACCTGTTTATTGGATGACCTCTCATTGGCCTGGAAGTCTTATTATTAAGAAGAGGTCAATTCCTCCCTTCAGGGAACTAAGTCAAGGAAACATTTATTGACCACTTATCATGTGAGCACTTGTGTATTTCATATAATCTTTTTTTTAAATTAATTAATTAATTTATGGCTGCATTGGGTCTTCGTTGCACGGGCTTTCTCTAGTTGCAGCAAGCGGGGGCAACTCTTTGTTGTGGTGCGCGGTCTTCTCACTGCAGTGGCTTCTGTTGCGGAGCATGGGCTCTAGGCGGGCGGGCTTCAGTAGTTGCGGTGTGTGGGCTCAGTAGTTGTGGCGCGCAGGCTCAGTAATTGTGGCGCATGGGCTTAGCTGCTCCACAGCATGTGGGATCTTCCTGGACCAGGTCTCGAACCCATGTCTCCTGCATTGACAGGCGGATTCTTAACCACTGCGCCACAAGGGAAGTCCCTCATATAATCTTTAACACTGGTTCTATTATGTTTCCCATTTTACAGTTGAGGAAACTGAGGTTTTAAGGAAGTTAAGTAACCTGCCTATGGCCACACAACTAGTAAATGGTAGAGCCCAAACTAGAACTCATGGCTTTCTGCCTCCAGAGCTAGAGCATTTGGCCATCATTCTATAGTGCCTTGAAGAACTGAAGATAATTGGAACTGGTTCCAAAATTGATACCTCAGAGTACCTATTACAGACTACTATTTATCTCTTTAAATTCCTCCTCCTTTTTTCCTGGGAATATGGCTTCCCAGCTGGAAACTAGATTTCCCAGACTCCTTTGTAGTTAGGAATAGCTCTGTGGCTGTTTTTCACCAATGAAATCTAAGCTTCAATGATGTGAGCATTTTCCACCTCATTTATCTGAAAGGAAATTGTTTGCCTTCTATTTCCTTTCTTTCCCTTTCCCAAGGGTTTAAAATCAGAACAATAACCCAGTTTCAATCATTTAGACAAAGATAACATTTTAAGGACGGCGGGCGCAACAGCAAGATTAAATGAAAATGAGCCCCTCAATGAATCTGAGCAGAACCGCCCTGCTGCCTATTTATGTGAGAAAGAATTAAAATCCAATCTTATTTAAGCCATTGTATTTGAGGGGTGTCTCTTTGCTACAGAAGCCTAACCCTAACTAATAACCCTAACTAATACACCATCAATTTCAAATTGATGCTATCCATGCTTTTCTGAAGACAATTTGAAGTTTCTCATCATGAGATTCTCAGTGTAGGGGATGGCTATGGATCAAGCAGGTACTTATGAATGCATAAGTAACAAATCAAGAATCAATGAATAAATTACAATACTAACGACACCATTAAAACATTTTTCATCATGCTTTCTGACCCCGAATTAGAATCTCTTCCCATTGTAAACTTCATTTCTGCAACCAATATACCATAATTTATACTAGCTTTCAATTTAGCCATGAAAAATATTTTCCTTCAGGTAAAATGGAGCAAGCTCTGCGAACTTAATGAAATAACCAGCTGGGTGACACTGAGTATATTCTTCTCAGTCCTCTGAATGCACAAAGGGGAGAAGAAAACCACCCCAGCAGGAATAAAAGTGGGACGACACCTGGCCAGAAGATAATGAGAACCACATCAGCCTGGAGAAGGGAGAATAGACTCCAGAGGACTGTTTAAATACTGAAGTTTCAGAATATGAAAACTGTCCAAGGGAAAAATCATGTTTATCCTATAGGTGCCATGAGCCAAGGTGGGGACTGGTTTGAAAAGCTAAAGAGATTTAAGTCAGGGAAAAAAAACAGGTTGAGAATGAAAGGATGAGAACAAGAAAAAAGATAGGAAGGAAGGAAAGAAGGAAGGAAGGGAGGGAAAAGGAAGAAAAGGGAATATATGGATAAAAGTAAAAAATAAGCTTCATAAACTGTATAGATAGGTTAGTTCATGTTCCTCCCTTAGAGGTTGTAAAACTTTCCTGTGGGGCCTCCCTCTGCAGATGTGTGACACGCCCAAAGGAAGTCCAGTGTGGGAGTTCAATGACGCAAGAATCACACCTCATCTCAAAGCCCTTCCAGCTTCTGGCAAGGCTTTTTGTGAACTTTACACTTAGGCAGGCACCTCCCTTGTACAAGTAGGAAAAAGAGCCAGCGGCAACAGAGAAGCATCTTTGCTCCAAGGTCTAACTTCTTTGGGAATTTATTATTTTCCAGTGGTACACCAGCCATGTCACCATTTATACTCATGGTGGTTAAACCTTGAGAGAGCTAAGGACTCCCACAGGAAGTTTGCTTCTTAGTCCCTCAAGGAAACAGGAGGTGGACCAGGATATGCACAGACCTTTCTAATGGAAGAACAGGCCTGAGGTCCACAGTGGGGTGGAACATGAGAGGAGAACTGAAAGAGACAGAAAGGGCTCAATGAGGATGTTTAAGAAAGATAATGCTGCTACCTGCGGGTGGGCGAAGGGAAGACAAGGGTATCAGGGCTTGGAAGGGAGTAAGAGAGATGACGGGAAATGAAAAGGAACCCAGAAGGCTGGCTTTCTTCTTTCTAAGCTATTGATTCCTGCTCTTCAACCATGAGTATGTTCTCTAGTAGGTGATACTTAAACGTATATTGCTAATTGTTTGCAACTTTAATATTTCTTTGTAAGCCAATTTTCAAAGTTCTTTAAAATATACATTTATATAGATACACATTTACCACCCCCAGGGCTACTTTTTATGTGCTCTACCATGTATTGGACTGAATAGTGAGTACTGTGTATACTATATATTGCTTCTCTTTCTGCACCTTCATGGAGAATATTAAACCCCATTTATGGGCTTCCCTGGTGGCGCAGTGGTTGAGAATCTGCCTGCTAATGCAGGGGACACGGGTTCGAGCCCTGGTCTGGGAAGATCCCACATGCCACAGAGCAACTGGGTCCGTGAGCCACAACTACTGAGCCTGCGCGTCTGGAGCCTGTGCTCCACAACAAGAGAGACCGCGATAGTGAGAGGCCTGCTCACTGAGATGAAGAGTGGCCCCCGCTTGCCACAACTAGAGAAAGCCCTCGCACAGAAACGAAGACCCAACACAACCAAAATAAATAAATTAATTAATAAACTCCTACCCCCAACATCTTCTTGAAAAAAAAAAAAAGCATCTCCTCTGTGAAGCCCTTCCTGAGTCCTGACACTTACTACACCTTGCCTCGTCCTGTTTAAAAAAAAAACAAAAAACAAAAACAAAAAAAAACCCATTTATAAACATGACTTATAGTGCATCCTGGCCATCACATTTAAAAGATTCTTCAATTTGTATGACTATATCTCCAATGAGGAAGTCCAAATAAACAGCCTAAAAAGTCAGTGTCACCACTAAAAGGAATTTATTCAACATTCACTGGATGGAAAATGCTCAAAAGATTTGGGCTGTTTATACAGAATGAGTTATAAAATGTGTGGTCCATAGAGAGCAGAGAGTTTATAGCAGAGTCCCTAAGACTACCCCCCCACCCCCGCCCCGAGGAAACTTCAAGTTCATCCAGTTATCTTAGCTCTATAAACATGAAGCCCTGTATAAATAACCTTGAAGAAATGCAGACATGTCACAGCATTAGAGATACTTGAGAATAAGCGCAAAAGTAACATTTTAATGTGGCCTTATTTTCTAAGGGTCATAAAGGGCTGATCATTTTTGCAACATATCTCAGCTGATGCCTTGAAGCAAAAAGAGAAAAGTCAAATTTCACCACCTTCATCTGGATCACCGGGGAGTCTGAATTTTGTATATCAGCTAGAATCACTAACATGCATTTCTAATGAAAGCAATCTTAGTCTAGCCTTAAGGAACAGAAGAGAATAACAGATATTATTTTTAAGCAAACAATGGACTAAACTCTTTAACATCTTTTCTCTTATCCTCTTCGTTAGAATGTTTGAGCCTCATTCTTTGCCTCAAAGTCAAACTGTAACCTAGTTACCAGGAGGTCCTACCAGGTATCAAGATTTATTGTAAAGCCAGAGTAATTGAGGTGGTATGGTTTGGGTACAGGAGAAGACATGTTGATCAATGCAATATCCCCTGTACGTGAGGCAGCCTTGCTACCTGGAAGAGGTGTCCTTGCAGGTGATCAATGAGGTGGATGGGTGGGAGAGTCACTCTGATTAAATACGTTGAGATTATGGGTTATCCACGTGGAAAAAAATTCATTCAGATCCCTACCTCACACCATAGCTTCACCCCACCCCCCAAAATCCCAAATAGATTAAAAGCTTAAATGTTCGAAACAAAACTTTAAGACTTTTAGGAGACAAATGAAGAGTATGTCTTTATAAACTTGGGGCAGGGATATATCTCTAAGAAAACACAATGAAAAGTTTGAGGTACTTTGACTACCTCAAAGCTGAAAATTTCTGTTTGTCAAAAGACACCATAAAACGAATGAAAAGACAAGCAACACAATGGGAAAAGATGTTTGCACTATACGTAATTGGCAAGAGATTAGTATCTAGTATTTATAATGAACTACAATAAATCAATAAGAAAAAACCTAGTAGAAATAAGAAAATAAGCAAAAGAAAGAAATGAGTATTTCACTGAAGAAGAAACATACATGGTGAATTAAATCATGAAAAGATGCTCAACCTCATTGGTAATCAAAAAATACAAATTTAAACTACAACGGGATTTGTCTTCTACCTGCTTGATTGGCAAAAATTTAGAAGTCTGACAATACACAGTGTTGCTGAGAATGTGATTCTACAAGAACTCTCACACCCTGCTAGTGACGTACAAACTGAAAGAATCACTTTGGAATAAAATTGCAAACAACAGTGTAAAAGCTTTTAAGCCAGAAATTCCACTCTGAATTACATATCCCAGAGAAACTCTTGGGTACCTGTATCTGGAAACACATCCAAATTATGGAATTGTTCATAATAGCAAAAATGAAACAGCTTAAAATGTTTATGAACAGGAGAACAAGTAAACTGGTATATTTCTAATAAAGTATATTGTGGAGCAGTGAAAATGAATAAAACATAGCAACTCCAAACCATGAAGAATTTCAGGGACCTAATAATGACAAGGTGCAGGAGATTACATGTAATGTGATGCCATATTTATAAAACTCAAATACCAGGAAAACTAAGCATTGTCTCCTGCATGTTCAAGAATGTACATACAGGATATGACAATTTTTTTTTAAGCAAGAGAATTATCAACAGAGCATTCTAAGAGCGGTTTCCCTCAGGAAAGAGGTGGAGCATACAGGTGGATGCTGTAATATACTGGTTTCTAAGGTGAGCAGTGAGGTGACAGGTATCATTTTATATTTCTAAGTTAATATATATTACACATCTTCTCTTTCATGTATCAGATATTTCATCATCACTGTCATCAAAGAATCTTACAGCTTTCAGAGATACAGTCTCCAGCTTCACTCCTTTTCGAGAACGAGGCCACAAGACTCTCACAAAAACCTCACCCTCCTTCCACACTTTTTCTCAGCTGCTCCACCTTCAGGTCTCCTTCCTTTTGGCAAGTTTTCTACTGTTCACCCCTCTCTCTGACCACCCCCTTGGACTCCTGGCCCAGGCAATCCTCGCAGGCTCAGGGACACTCAAAAACACTCAAGCTGGCCCTACTCAGTTCCCTAAAACCTCAGCCTTAGTTTGAGCCTCTAGTCTCACCGGCTGGGGAGAGGCAGTTGGACAGCAGGCCCCAAGCATGGCAGGACCCAGAGAAGCATCAGCAGACAGGCCATGTGAACAGTTCTAATACCCTGGGCAAAGGAACACAAAGGGACTTGCAGACCATTTGTTAATATATTTAGTAAACCCTTAGAGCTGTTTCAAGAGTGTATACTTTATTTAGCCCAGGCTTGGGCAGATTCTAAATAAGCAGGGATAAGAGTAAAAAAAAATTTGTTGTTACATACTGCATTGACTGAACTTGAATTCACGGTGCCAGGGTTCTGTGAATTATTTAAATAGACAGATTAAATTTTTTATTGTATGGTCCCAAGCTGAATTTTATACATGGGTCATGGGAGATTGAATAATTGGTTACATTTCTTCATTCTTCCTCATTCTTCCTGTTATCTACCCCTTTTGCCATTTGACTTTGCAGTTCTCCCTAGAGATGGAGGGGAAATCCCTGCCCCTTGAGTAGGGTGCAGGCATGTGACTTTGTGATGCAAAAGGAGGCTTTCTGCCTCCACCGTGAGGGGACTCTGCCAGTGGCCGCCTGCTCATCTGAGACAGATGAGAGCTCCATATGGCAGACCTGATCTGAACCCACAGGCTGGAGCCAAACCCAAATGAGATCAGCAAAACTGCCCAGCCAACCTGCAGATGCATGCAATAGAATAAATGCTTACTACTGTATGTCACTGAGTTTCAAGTGGTTGATATGACATTCCTTTGTCACCAGGTGACTGATACACTGGTCTAAGGATTACCACAGCTTTCCAAGGGATAGCAAGTACCACAGGAACCACTTGGCAGTAATCACACTTCTCACCACCACCACCATCATCATCCCTTTATCATCATTATTAGGAAAGAGTAATTGCTGTGAGCACTGAAGCAGTTTCTGAGTTTGATTCCTAGTTCTGCTTCTTAATAGCTCTGTAATCCTGGGCAAGTTACTGCGTTAAACCCCAGTTTTCTTATCTACTTACTTCGTCTACCTCTTGGGGGTTCCAGTGCCTCTTAACACAATGAAAGCTCTGAGAAGTTCTTTAATTAAAGAAAGCCTTAACTTTGTTTCATCTGGTTTTATCCAAAGTTGTTTAACCATGAAATCCTTTTATTTGCAGAAAACCATTAAATATCTCCCGGGACCCACATCAGTTGGGACATGAGAACTGGTTTTCAAGTGTTGCTTAGTGGCCAGTAACGTGGTCAGATGCCCTCCATGCAGAGGAGCCTTTGCCTGGTTCTAAAATATTTCCTTTCTATCAACAATAGAACTTTACTGTCTTTTTCTCATTTTCTGCTTAATATAATAATGATTGGAAAGCCTTGCTTTAACTGTCCAATTTAAGCACTAAGTCTTTTGGATAACTTTTCAAATATGAGACAGAACTCAATCCATTTAAAAGTGGAAGACTAAAGTCAAAATTATACTGCCTACAGAATCACCAGTTTTCCTTCATTTCTTTTTCATGTCAATGCACACTGTTCCAAAAGCCAAAACCTCACCTCTGAACCCTTGCCAGAGGACCAGGTTCATGTCTTCATCATTGTGCTGAACATTCTTACCAGCACTTGAAACTCAGAATGTCCAGAATGAAACCAACAATCAAGTGAAACTGTTCTTCCGATTTCTTCAGTGTAGTTAATGACAATGCCATCTTGCTGGGACCTGGGCTAGAAACCTCAAGGTTATTGGTCCTTTCTCTTGCTCTCTCTGTTTCCCTAAGCCCAAGCATTTACTGGTCTTATAGATTTGACCTCTGTCCTGTCTTTTACATCAGTCACCTCCTTTTTCTTTCTATGCTCAGGGTCAGGGGTAGCAAACTTTTAATGTAAAGGGCCAGATAGTAGATATTTTAGGTTCTGCAGGGTCATATAGCAACTCTTCATCTCTGCCATTGTAGCCTGAAAACAGCCACAGACAATACCTAAATGCATGGGCATGGCTGTGTTCCAGACAGGCTGACCGAATATGGTGGGTTATTTGCTAGCTCCTGCTCTAGGCTAGCTTTCTTTATCTTCACAGCTAAAACCTGCATTTGTTTAGGGATTTATAGATTGGTTTGTGCGTGTGCGTGTGTGTGTGTGTGTGTGTGCATTTGTGTGTGTGTGTGTGATGTTTTGCAAGCTCACAGCCATTCCACACTGTAAGTATTGTCTTAGCTGGCAGAAGAAGAAATTGAGTTTGGAGGGATAAAGGGACTTCCAAAAGTCCCACAGATAGTAAGTGGCAGAGCCAGGATTCAGACCTAAGTCTTCTGCCAAATTATCTAATATTCTGCCCATGGGAGTAATCTGGGCCACCAGCTCCTCTGTGAACTCCCAATCTTCTGTCTCCATCTTCAACATTTGTCCTCATAAATGACCACACCATTTTCTAAGTTATAGCCTGCTTCACGTCACATCTCTGCTCAAAGGCTTCAAAGGCGCTCTGTTTCTCAGCTAGGTACAAACTCCTTATCTAGTTTTCAAGACCTTCTATAGCAGAGTCACAATTGCCTTTCCAACAATAACTACATGGTTGTCCTGTTGGAATCATACTTGTCACCCAAGACCTACTTCATGTGCTGTTTCCTGTGAAGAATTTTCAAATCTATCCAACTGTCATGTGTTGGTTTCTTTGGGAAGTAATCTCTGAGTTAGAGCTTAGCATATAGGATGTTTATTAAGGAGTATCCTTGGGGTCAACCCCTGTGGAAGGGAGGGGATGAAAGCAGGAGATCTAGTGATGGATCAACAACAGATGCAGCCAACACATGGGGAGCTCTGGAGCTAGAATGATCCTTACGAGGTATACTGAGTCGAGCCAAGATGTCCAAGCTTTTGCTTCCACATCAAACAATCAATAGATGTGGCTTCTTGGGAGAAGGTATGACTTTAGACAAGGTAGCTCTCTGTAGATGGGACAGTCCCTGAAGGGGCTGACAGCTGAATGGTTGTATGTCATCAGCACTCCCAGCAGCTGAGACAATGAGTCTGTCATTGAAAGGTAATCATGGAAATGTCCACCACATCAACCTTATGTTGAGTTTCTTTGTAACTCTTTTTTTTTTTTTAGAAATTTATTTATTTTATTTATTTAGATTTGGCTGCATTGGGTCTTCGCTGCTGCACACGGGCTTTCTCTAGTTGCGGCAAGCGGGGGCTATTCTTCCTTACGGTGCACGGGCTTCCCATTGCGGTGGCTTCTCTTCTTGTGGAGCACAGGCTCTAGGCACGTGGGCTTCAGCAGTTGTGACTCGCGGGCTCTAGAGCGCAGGCTCAGTAGTTGTGGCGCACGGACTTAGTTGCTCCATGGCATGTGGGATCCTCCTGGACCAGGGATCGAGCCCACGTCCCCTGCATTGGCCGGTGGATTTTTGACCACTGCGCCACCAGGGGAGTCCCTCTTTGTAACTCTTTGATTTGACGTTTCTTACACAATTTACTGTAAAATCTGCTTTGTTTTACAGTTGTGTGTACACATGCATTTCCAAACCTGTATTATCCCCTTCTTTGCAAGTTAAAGGACACAGTATGGAAAGAGCATGGATTTCCAATACACCTGGCTTGAATCTCAGCTCTGCCTCTTATTAGCTGTGACCTTAGGCCAGTCCCTTAACCTGTCTGGGCTCCTGCTTCCCGATGTGGAAAATCATAGCGCCGAAGTATCACAGAGTCTTCATGAGAGTAGCATGAAATGACAAATACAAAGGGTTTGGCTCATATGAGTGCTTGATAAGTATTAGCTTCTTCCATCTTGAAGGATGAAACTCATTTTGGTGTCCACCAAAGCAACTGTCATAGTGCCATAAACATATAAGGCACTTGATAACGTCTTTGTTGAACCTTTGAAAGCTTCTTAAATTCATTCCTACTGCTGATATGAATTCCTTATATGTGTATGGCCTATCCATGTTGGATCTAACTTACTTAGAGACTTTGGAAAAAGAACTGAGTGAAAGACAGTGAGAGGAGGGGGCTTGGGAGAAGGAAGATAAAAGATCTTATAATGTTTCTTTGTATGGGTTTGAGTGTCTGTATATGCATGAGGCCATTGGGACCACTGGGTAAACACTTCCTGAGTGTCTCTTGTTGAAAATCCATCATTTAAAAACCATCTGTCTTAAGAACCATAGGACAGCAACAGAATCACAAAAAATTAACCAAGGCCTTTGTCCTCATAGCTGGCAGTGCTTAATGACAGGCTGGCCCTCTCCTTGCGGCTACAATCTCTTTTGCGGCAAACAGCAGTAAATGTCAACTCTGAAAGCCACCCAGTTTGACAGCAAGTGATTTAAGCACCAAGGGTGACAAGGAGACCATATTTTATTGAGCCATTGAGCTGGCTTTGAGGACTTACTTGCTGGCATTTTACATCAGATGGGCAAAAATGCCTACATTAGCAGATGCGAAGTGTTGGCCTGGGAGTTCATATTTAAAAAAAAAACAACAACTCAGTTTGCAACAAAAGAGAGAAACTGGAGCTGACTTTCCACATTGGTTTAAAAATGAATTTTGGAAAATTCTCGTGATCCATGTTCATCTAAGTATAAATTCCAGAGAGTTATACTGTCCTTATCCTAACTAGTAGGTAATTGTGTACCTTGGATGCTACCACTTATAACTTTCCAAGAAGCCCCTGAGATTCGCAGCAATTTCTTGATTTATCTGAAAATTCCTCATTTCAGTGGAATATCATCAGTGGCATTTTGCAAAAAATGAAGCTTACTAACACATAATGCCTCATTTCTTATCACTGTTGTCGCCTTGAATGCAAAGCGCACACGCACTTGTGCAGGCTAGACCCTTTACAAAGCTACCCATCCGGGTAGGTGAGTGGGGGCTGAAACCAGGTGTAGAAATCAAGCTCTGGCCGCATCCGTCACAAGGGGACACCTTTCTTAAAAAGCTCAAATGCTTTCATTGAAGGCAACTAATTTTCATAATTTGAATTCTCTTTATTATGCATAAAAGCTCAAAGAAAACTAGATACCATATAGGGAAGGGAGAGGAAGGAAGGTGGGTGTGATTATTAAAGAGTAACACAAGGGATCCTGGTAGTATAGAAACTACTCAGTAACTTGACTGTGGTGGTAGATACACAAATATATGCACATGTGATAAAATTGCATGGAACTTACATGCACACACAAATGAGTACAAGTGAAACAGGGAAGATCTGAATCATATCAATGTCAATAGTTTTGTTGAGATATTGTTCTGTAGTTTTTGCAAGATGTTATTTTTAGGGGCAACTGGGTACAGGGCGTATGGGAGCCCTATTATTTCTTAGAACTGCATGTGAATCTACAGTTATCTCAACATAAAAAAGTTCAATTAAAAAAATAGATACTCCAGACTTCACAACAGGCTATGCCTTTAGTAGGGTGGTCCTCTTCCTCTTTATGGCAAAGCTTCAACTTTCTCAGCTAGTGGGAAAAGATGAATGACTTACCCTGTTTTATTAATAATAACATGACTTGGCCAGGACTGGAGGGAAATGATTCTTGATCACTGTCTGTGTGCATTACAATGACCTTATCACAAACATTTTTTTCCACTGACATTTAAGAGAGAATATAAATATGGGTGTGAATGTTTTAAGCAAGCCCCAAGAGACAGGAGCTTGAGATTACAAATCTTCAGAAGTGTTTTAATAGTCTGTCAAACTCAGTTGACAATGTTTTATCAATTATGGAAGCTATTTCCATAATGATAAAATTAATGGTCAAGAAGGAGATGGAGAATTTCTTTGACATCTAAGCATAAAATTCATCCCAGGGGTTTTACAGATAAATCAAACCCAGTGCTCCCTTTGTTAATGAAGAGAACCCATATCAAGAGGATACTTCAGTTCCAGAAACATCACTAGTAGGGAAGGAAATAATAGAGAAAGTACAGGGAAATGTTCCAGGATGTCAGATAAAAGGCAGCCTAGATTAAGAAAATATTAAATAGTAACTAAAATGAAATCAAACATCACACAAAACACACATCACTGTGGGGATGCTTGGACTACGGTTTCCATGCTCTTTGTATCTTTAGTTTGCAAAAGAGACTTCAGGTGATGGAGAGAGACTCCCCGTTGAAAGAAGAGTGTATATTGTCTCCCTACCCATGCTTCCACAACTCCACACTCAGCCCATTTCTTTTTTTTTTCCTGGAGACATAATATCATAAGCACATAAACCATAAGCACATCTGAGAGCATATTAAGAAACCAGTTTTTAAATGTCGTAAGTGTACCACGCACGATATGTCCCTCTCTTCACACCTTAATTTTGCCTCCTTTTATTCCACACCTATTATGTCTTTCAGATTTATTTGGTAACGTTCCAACAATGCTGGAGGAAACTTAAAGATGAGCCCCTTTATCCCTTAAATAGCTTTAAAGTCAAATAAATAAATATACATTAAATAAGTCTGACACAAAATAACATTTTTTATTTTCCCAAGCTACTTCAGAGAGGGATAATATCCCTCACATAGAAGGCGCTAAGTGCCCTTGCACTTCTATAGTAAAATTGATAGTTTCCTCTATCATAGTTAATGCTAGCAATGAACTTGGCCAGGGGGTTTGTCCAGATCAAACAAACCCAGAGCCTTTCATTACAAAATCTCATCAGGCACAGCTGATCCTATACAAGGCCAATGGCAGGTAAGTTTCTTCCCCATCTGCCATCTCAGAATCATAGAAAACTTACATTTTAATCTTTGAAGAAAATGTTCCCTTATTATTTGAGAATAGTAGGGTTCAATGGATTGGTTTGGGACTATCTAGGGATCATCGGAAAGATAGTTCAACAAGGCTACTTTGTGATAAACTATTTTTCAGAGCCTTTGGCCAGGAATCATTTGTTTGTACCATGTAAGCTTTCCTTTATTTAGCCAATGGGGCTTTCTGGCTTTAAAGGCTTTTAAGGACAGGGATCACTTATCTTTGTATATTTTATAAGAATGAACCCCAGTGTCTAGAGTGGACCCAACTGAATTTCCGCCCAGTGTGATCGTGTTTCTCTCCCACACGGTGTTCACTGGCCCCACGTATTTACTCACACCTGTCAGTGGATTGATTCCTGTGGTTCTTCAGACATCAGGATAATGACCAAAGTCCTCTGGGTCACTTTCCCAGCCCCGCATGATCTGCTCCTACCAACTTCTGTAGCCACACTGGCCCCTTGCCTTTCTTCCCCAAGCTCCTCAGCCCCATGGTAGAGCCTCACCGTGTCCTCACTGGAATCTTCCCTGAGCTCCTTGACCAGCTCATCCCCCACAAACGGCACTTAGCACATGCACCAATCCTGGACACCCCCATCAAGGGGTGATTTTCCATTTATTTGTGAGCTTTTAAAAATTAATTCCTGGCTTCTCCAGTAGACCATAACTTTCCTGGTGACAGAGTTTGTTTCTTCCTCCTTTGCCATGAAATCCCCAGCACCTAGCACTGTGCCTAGCATATGGTGAGCATCCAGTAATGCTGGTTGAATGGATTCATGAATGCAGGATGCAAAAATATTTTACGGGTGGCCAGGTTTAGAAGTGGGTGGGTAGGAGAGAGAAGAAATAGAAGGGAGCACGGGAAAAGCAGAGAGAAAGACAGGGACTACAAGGTATAACCTAAGTATTTTACAAAAGCAAAGAAGGATCATATAATTACATCCCCAATACAAGAGAATGAATTATATGATGTAAACCAAACCCATGTAAAGATGCAAGAATAATTTCTCAGTTCGTTCGTTCAAAAAAATACGTCTTAAGCAGCTACCAAGAACAGTGCTCAGTGTTAGGGGCACAACAATGGACCAAACACTCTAAGTTCCTGCTCTCAGGGAGCTTGAGTTCTATTTTTGAAAATATTTAGTGTAGAAGCTGGTGCTAGAATATGTAGAAAAATAAAGGAGGATGAGAGGGAGACAGTACAGAAGGTGCTATGTTAGATAGGGTGGTCAGGAAAGGCCTCTTTGATGGGGCAGTGATCTGAACGAGGCCAGGGAGGAGGCTTGTGAATCCTGGAGCAACAGGCTTCCAGGCTGAAAGAAGAGCAAGTTCAAAGGCCCAGAGGCAGCAGTGTGCTTGGTAGAGGAACAGTTAGAGAGGAATGCAAATACCTTCCCCAGGTGTGGGGTTTTCCTCTTACTGCTCACCCATTGGTGCTCTCCTGCCTTCTCTGGGTAAGTTCTCCTGGGCCTGGTCGGGGGAGGCTCTGCTCCTTTAAGCCATGAGGGATCTCAGTTTCCTATATAAGGGGATCTAGCAACCAGGAGCTTTGGGGAGCCTCTTCTGCCTTAACTCTGCTTTTGTCTTAACTCTGACTTATCGGCCATCCACCTTTCTCTCTGGGCTGTTCTCATCTTGCCCTTTATGCCTGACTGCCTGCAGTGCCCTTGCCATCTCTTGACTGTGACACTCAGCCGACGGCTACCAGGTTGACCTGACCTGGAACCTGGTTCTCCACGGCACAGACCCCCTCTCGGGGGTGCTCCCTCAGACTTTATTAGGTTCCTGGAGCAGAGCCAGCATGGGTTAGCCATCAGCAATCCTTGCCAAGGTGTTACCTGATAGACTCTTAGTGTTAGTCCTCCAGAGAAAACATCACTGTGAGAAATATCTGAGTAATTTCCAAACCCAAAGGCGTGCTTCTTAAAAGGGTGCAGAAGGTATTGCAATGCGAGGGAGGGGGTTGTCTCCACTTAGCATGCTTAAGTCACATCCCTGATACAGTCTCTACATGATTGGAACATTGAACTTGTCTAGCAATGTCATTGACAGTCCTCTCTCTCCCAGGAGATGGAATTCAAGGCCACCAGTGGCGCCCTATGTCTGTTCTGGATGATCCGTCTATAGAAGAGGGTGTGGAAACAAACAGTGCCACCCCTCCCTTAGAAATATACCTTAATGCTCAGTGACAATCTGGAATCTCACTGGCTGCTTTCTGCCTTTCCTCTGGAATTCAACAGTTGTTTGCATTTCTCTTAAGAAGATGCTGTTAATCTCAAGACATAAAAAACCATGCAGTTCCATGGTAGTTGGGCTTTTAACGAATACAACTAATCATTTCTAAGGGCTGGTGGAAAGGATTGTAACAAGGGTGTAGATGGAGAAAGTATGAAGCCACTGTTCTTTATTATTGCCCTAACGTGCTGTGAAAATAAACTCAAATATTGTAACAAAGAGATATAATATTGCCTTTTTCTAGGCTTGGATAGGACAGAAAGAATTCTTTTAAACTCTTAAAGGTTATTACAGGACCCAGTTTATAAGCACCAGCTATTACATTACAGGTGAGAACTTGGATTCTAGCTGCACGTAAGGTACAAGAGTGCATTTGAAAAGATAGCAGAATCCTCTTGTCATCTTTCTCCTAGCCGTAGTATATATTCCATGGTTAGTGATCATTAATTATCAAGTTATTGATAGAAAGTGCTTCTTTTAATACTTATTTGTTCAACCTAATAGTTGGTTATTTAAACAACAGTTTATATTATAGGACTTACTAACTCATCGAACCAATATTTATTAAGCTTTGGCAAATGATACGTTATACTGATATCTATTCCTTTGTTCATATATCTAATTTGTCTTATTGAAAATATAGTGTTTAGAGATTAAGGGCCCTTAATAGGATCTTTCTTTGCTGTTTAACTCAAGACAATGATGAGTATCAATGACTACATATACTTTCTCTGATGAACAGAGAGAGAGAGAGAGAGAGAGAGAGAGAGGGTTGGTGGTAGGGGGGAGTATAACAGTAACTTAAGTAATAAAAGTTCCACATTTATGCATTCAGGTTATGATTAATTTATAAAACGAATGAATATGCATAAAAAACACAAAATATAAATGGGTTGAACTCTGTGGTGGGCATTCTCTCATTCTGGCTGCCCTTTCCTATTGGCACTCCAGTTTCCTTTGGGGGAATTATGAAATCTCAGGGCAAGTCTCCCAGGAGATCTCTGGTGTAAGAATCCCTTTGGCTTAAATTTGCTAGAAGTTTTAGCCAAGAATCCCAACCGATGTATACTTAATGAAGAACAAGGGAAGGAAGGAAATAAATAGTGCTCAGAATTTCAGACCACATCTTATTGTCAATGATTAAGATACCGTATCTTAATGTCAATGAACATGGTGGAAATAAATGGGTTCATGCTTCATCTTAAATGTCTTTGGATGGAAAGTGCTTCATTAGGACAGCAGATTACTATTACTGACTGCTCACTGGGGTATGAAGAGGAGAAAAAAATCAATAGTCACTACCTTCCTTGGTCAATAGTGTTTTCTAAATCCCTATGTAGTCTAAGCTGAGTTATTTCACTTTTTAAAACTGTGAGTCATGAACAAAAAAATTAGCATAAAGTAAGATGCTTCTAACATTAAGAAAAGTACTTTCTATTTATTCTCCTCTATTGTCTACTCATCAAAACCCTGTGTGTGCCGCCTCTCTCTGTCAAGGGGGGTGTGTTTCAAGATCCTTCCTGCACCATCAACAGGGCTGAATGACCTGGCACTGGGGCAGATCAGGGGTGGGATGGGGAATTGCTGCTCCCCTCCCACCCCTGCGGACTTAAATTTTGCCACAGAAGCATCTTCTCCATGGGTTACTGAGATAATGAACTATTTCCTCATAGTATTCTTTGTTCACAATCCATGGCATGTTAGATGGAAAGGGTACTTCAGACATCATTTGGTTTAACCCTGTCACATTTTGGAGGAGAAAACAAGCTAGTGTAAAATAACACAGTTAATTTGGGTGTGAGAGGGCAGACTGGAGTTTTGTTCCTAGACATGACTTTAATCCTTTCATTGAAGCCATTGACTTTCTCCCACTGAAACCATTGTGAGGCACAGTGCTGTGGTCAAGTGCCCTACTTAATAAAACTGTACATTCGTTTACGACTGTAGGCAACACTGTCCAATAGTACTTTCTGCCATGATATAAATTGTCCACGACGATGCGACTAATGGACACTCAAAATGTGGTTGGTGTGGCGGAGAAACTGAGTTTTCTTTAACTTTTTATTGTGTGAGCACAGAGAGTTCCCTATGTCTTTCTCCCAGCTTCTCCTGACATCAACAACTTACATAACCCATTACACTTGTCAACATGAAGAAATCAACCTTGATACAATACTACTAACTCACCTACAGGCTTTATTCAGATATCACCAGTTTCTTCTACTAGTGTCTGTTTTTCTGTCCTAGGATCCAATCCAGGATCCCACATTGCAGTTACTCATCGTGTCTTCTTAGTCGTGAAGGACTGAGTATTTAAGTTGATTTGATTTAAATTTAAATAGCCACATGTGGCTAGAGACTACTGTAAGAGACAGGGCAGCTGAGAACGTACAAAATACGTTCACGTCCGTTACTTTCTTTAATTCTGGCGACAACCCAAACCTATGACTTATCTCATCACATCACTGGTAAGTGGCAAAGTGGCTGAAAGCTTCCAGGGTTTTCTGACCCTCGGCTGCATGCACTTCCCACTATACCACAGCTGCTTCCCCACAGTGACACGTGTGACTTAAAACTCACAGGAGACTCTGATGTAACATTTATTACTAAGATATGTGGAAAAATCTATATGTCTTAGAACATCTTTTAAAAAGCAAACCGCCCTTTGGAGTGGAAAAGGTCTCAGTATTCTGGAAGAACGACTCCTCCTCTCTCTGACCTCGAGATAGATGTTGGATCCTAGACCCCAGTCTTGGGACCTCTTGTGTATTTACACACTCTCTCTAAGTGATCTCATTCAGTTCCTTGGCTTTAAATAACATTTATAAATTGATTGGCCCCAAATTTATATCTCCAGGCCAAACCTTGCCCTGAAACTCCACCTGCTTCCCTCCCATAGTCATGGGAATGTCTCACGGCATCTCAAAGTGAGAATTTTGCATGCTCTCCGATGCCCAGTCCAGGCTTTGCCAAGTCTTCACAGCTCTGTATATGGCACCACTACTATTCATTACTCAAGCTGAAAACCTACAAGTCATCCTTGATTCCTTTCTCTCTTGTTCTCATTGGCAACATCCAAACCATCTGCAAGGGCTGTTTTTCTCCAACATGTATCCACGATCATCCACCTCCTTTGAAGCCTCATCTTCTCTTACCTGGGTTGCTGCCACTGCTGCTAATCGGTCTCCAATCAGACCTTGTAACTTCCCTCTTTTGAATCATCTAACAGCTTCCCACTGTCCTTAAAATAAACCCCAACCACCTCAAGATGTCTTTAAAGGTCCTAGACGATCCCCTGTCTACTTCTCTGATTTCATTCTCTGTACTCTTGATTCACACCTTTCCAGCCAAATCAGACTTCTGTCAAACCGAAAACTCAAACCCACCAAATAAGAACTCATCCACTTCAGGGCTTTGGCAGCTGCTGTTCCCCCTGTCTGGAAGTTGCACCTCCAGATCTTTGCATGGCTGGTTCCTGGTATTAGGGTCTCAGCTTAGCTGTCACCTTCTCACCGAGACCTTCCCTGACCGCCCACTCACTTTCTACAACATTGCCCCAATTATTCTCTCCGTAGCAGTTATCCACTCTCTGAAATGATCTTGTTTGTCCTTTGTGTTCCCTTGGTTATCTCCAACAGGGATGTCAGCTACCTGAGACCAGAGACCTCCCCTCTTTTGGGCACCGTATCTCCAGCACCTATAAATGTTTGGTACATGGTAGAACCTCAATAAATACCATTGAGTGAATGAATCAAAGAGGGCTCACACACCGACATTTATGTGTCAAGTCCATTCCTATTGCCTCATTAATGATTTTCTGAGTGGCATTCAGGGTCAGCCCATTATTGTGTGTCTCTCTCTGGGCCTCACAGTCATGTGGGTAACAGAATGACACACCAGAAGTCATAGCCATTGTGTTAGATAGGCTAGGTGAGGTGAGGCTGCAGTAACAAATACCCTGAAAACCTCAGTGGCTGAAGACAACAAAAGGTTTTTACTCACACAAACTCCATTGCAGGCTGGGCCACTCTCTAGGGCACCTCTTCTCCATGAGGCATTTCCACTATCTAGACTGTTTTGATATTATCATGCTGCCATCATAATCCATGGCTCCCTGGTCTCCTAGCAGGCAAAGAGAGAGCTGGCAGGTCACACACCAGCTTCTGAATGCTTTGGCCCAGAAGCAAGAGACTCTTTTTCTTTCTTTCTTTCTTTTTTTTTTTAAAGAAAGGATAATGAATGGATATTTACTGAACATTTAAAATATATGATACATTATGTTGCGTGTTTTTGGAACATCGTGGTCATTTATCACACAGCACCCACCAGCTTATACTTGAATATGACAGAAGGGATTTACCTGGTTAGATCTTAACATCACTTTTAGGTTATTTACAGATAAGCTAAAATGCATATTAAAAACTGGTAATTTTTCTGGATATAAAATTATAAACCTAATTCTAATTTATTAGCTATTTACCATTCTTTTCTTATAACTGGACATGGGAAAAGGGTGAACATCTTTGCCAGGTTAAAAGGGATTATAAAATGAACAAACACTCTTTTTGATCACAGCCCATTAGCCAGAGCTGCCCACAAGACTCTGCCTAATTGCAAGGGGGCTTGCAATATGGAGGAGTGAATGACTATTTGGTGAGGAAAATGTCTCTACAACAGTCCACCCTTGAACACACATAAACCAACTCACACCTGTCCAAGGGAGATTATCTGAAGTCCCACCTAGTCCAGCTCTAAGTCCTGGATCTGCAGGCGATGTGCTGTATGTAGCATCGCTTCTGGGTCAGGATAAAGCTCATGATGGTCCAGACCTGTGAACTAAAATGACAGATTACCTGCCCCCTCCCCCCATGCCCAATATACAATGGTGGTACAGGGATGGGGCAACCACAAATCATGCTCCCTTTTGGAAAAAAGAATATCGTAAGACATAAAACAGTAGCTGGTCAATAACAGGGTTCAACCTCCTGCACTGTCGGTGGGAATGTAAATTGCTACAACCACTATGGAAAACAGTATGGAGGTTCCTTAAAAAACTAAAAATAGAACTACCATATGACCCAGCAATCCCACTACTGGGCATATACCCTGAGAAAACCATCATTCAAAACGAGTCATGTACCACAATGTTCATTGCAGCTCTACAATAGCCAGGACATGGAAGCAACCTAAGTGTCCATCGACAGATGAATGGATAAAGAAGATGTGGCACATATATACAATGGAATATTACTCAGCCATAAAAAGAAACAAAATTGAGTTATTTGTAGTGAGGTGGATGGACCTAGAGTCTGTAATACAGAGTGAAGCAAGTCAGAAAGAGAAAAACAAATACCGTATGGTAACGCATGTATATGGAATCTAAAAAATAAAAAAAGGTACTGATGAACCTAGTTGCAGGGCAGGAATAAAGAGGTAAGCATAGAGAATGGACCTGAGGACATGGTGTGGGAGGGCGAAGCCGGGGCGAAGTGGGAGTAGCATGGACATGTATACACTACCAAATGTAAAATAGTTGGCTGGTGGGAAGCAGCTGCACAGCACAGGGAGATCGGCTCGGTGCTTTGCGATGACCTAGAGGGTGGGATAGGGAGGGTGGGAGGGAGGCTCAAGAGGGAGGAGATATGGGGACATGTGTGTGCATATGGCCGATTTTTACTTTGTTGTGCAACAGAAACTAACACAGTATCGTGAAGCAATTATACTCCAATAAAGATCTATTTAAAAAAAAATAACAGGGTTCAAGATTCTTCACAGTGTGTGGCTCCACCTGTTGAAGTTTCTTCCTTCTTCATTATTTTCCTTGGTCAAATATGAAGTAGGTGTTAGGGGACACGTCCTGTTAGAGAGATGAATGGCTTTCTCAGCCCATTTCCTGCTTGCAAAATATTAAATCTCAAATAGATTCTTTCGAACCAATAGCAGTTTTCTCATCTCTCTGCTTCCAGTCAATTCTATGAGCCAGCAACCACGCCCATCGTTCTTTTAGAGAAATGATCCAATCTTTATTTCCTTGCTTTCTTACCTCCGTGGCCCTCCATGTCACAACTTCATGGTGCTTTTCTGCTTTGGTGGGAAAGCTACTCCTTTTATAGGCTTTTACCTGGAGTCTTTTTATCCAGCGGAAAGGTTTCATTGAGCACCATACCATTAGTCTGATTTTTTTCCCTCAGTTGCTTTGGATCTTTGTTGCTTGAATCTCTTCTCAGTACTATTAGGAATCAGGAAGTGGTCCCTTGACCAGCTTTATCAGGCCTCAAATTTTTGGAATGTATTTCCTTTCTTTTCTGCTTGTAAAACAGTCAGTTCTTTCTTGAGCTCATCTCTTTCTTCTTACACTTTGCCACACAGAGTCAATAGCAACCTCTTCCCCAGGAGCGGTAGGCTTACTACCCTGTGATCGCCTACATTTTGGTCTCCTACGTTCTTGCAGCCAATAGACTGCATAACAAGGAGGAGCATTTCCCCAAAATCTGACATTTGTTTCCTCACTGTCCACCGCTTAACCATTGAGGCAGTGCCACAGATTTCCATTTTGAGTTCTTTTGTTATGGCCGCACTCAGACTAGGTGATCTCCCAGATCCCTTCACACCGTAACGTTCCAAGATTCCAAGACGACGCACCTTGGTCTCTCCTACAGTAAAATCCTGTTGCTGGAACATTATTGAAAAACACTAAGTGAACACTATTGAAAGCACATGCATGACACTTATAAAGAAATCAGTATACAGAGTAGATACTGATGTGTATTTCCCTCCTACACTTGCCTTAAAAAGACAGAGCAGGAGAACAAAGAGGCAGCAGTGTGATCTCGAGTTGTAAGTCTTGTGTATTTTTGGTGTAATGGTATCATGTCAATACAGTAAAGGAAGAACAAGAGACAGAGAGCAATGGAAAAAGCAGTCCAGCATGACAAGGGAGGGAGGAACAGAACGTTAAAGGGTGTAATTGAGAGGAATCTTCCTGTAGTCAAAGAGGGTGTGGTGGGCAGAGGCTGAAGGGACTCCACCTTTTTGAGTCTCTGGCAGCTGCTCAGGCAAGGAGTTTATAGCCAACTTCAGGAAATGACTCAAGAAAGAAGCAGGGTTAGCAATGAAAGCTCGGGGTTTTAGAGAGCACTGGTGATGCCAGGCTTCAACGACTTTCTTTAGGGGTATTTGAGATTCTGTTAATCCTGGGCTTTGTAAGAGCCGTAGGCAAGTTAAGGGATGGGACTGTATGGTCGTGGTGGAAGCTGGTGACGCAGTGAGGACAGCAGGGCCCAGGGGCTATTTGACCCTTCTGCGTGTTGCTTTCTTTCTTCCTTTGTAAAATGAGGATAATAAAAATACTTAGGTTGTGGTGAGAAATAAACAAGATAAGGCACATAAATAGCATAAAGTTAGCACTCACCAATGGCCAGTGCTGGTGCTATTGATGACGCTAATGATAACGAGGCCTCGCAGGAGGCAATGGAGGTTCCCAGCCTCGTCTGTATATCATAAGCACTGGGAGCTTTTAACAACCCACTGCCTAGGAGGCATCTCATCCATTAAATAGGAATCGCTGGGGGCAGAATCCAGATATTAGCCCTCTAATATCTCCCCAGTGGATTCCAACGTGCAGTCAACATAGAGAGCTACTAGTTAAGGGTAACACCTCTAGAAGACAGGGATAACTTCTCAGGGTCAAATGCCTCTAAAAGTATTGTACGTTAATTAGGCAAAATTTGAAGAGACAGCATTTCAACGTGATGAGGATTGATCCACAGGAGTCATGGGTGTGGACCTACGCATTCATACAATCGTTTAACGGATGTTTACTCATTCCCTTTATTTATTTCCATCTGGCGAGTCCCGGGGATTCATAGATAAACAAGAGAGGGAAACCATTATTGGGAGTTAATAACCAAGTGAAAGAGCTCAGCAACAAATCAACCCCAAACTTGAACAGCGGTGGCTTCAATGATAGATGAGTCACAAAGGGATCTCAGCTATTTTTATCATGGCTAGTTTCTTTTAAAAAGAAGTACTGAAATCAGTACATCAAAGTTTTGTTCAGCTTGGGTGGTGAGTACGTTGGTAGTTGTTACGTTATTTTGTTTTGCACTTTTCTCTGTTTGAAACGTTTAAAGAAGAAACTGCTACATTGTGCTAAGTGCTGTGATAGGGGTGAGATTGGGATGCAGTGGGAACACAGAGGAGGGCCACCCGTCAGCTAGCTCAGAGCGGGCACGGGGAGGGAAGGCAGAAGGTCATGGAAGGCTTTCAGGAAACCACTGACACTTCTGACATGGGAAGGTGTCACAAGAGGATTTGCATTTTAGAAAGATGAATGGGGGAGAGAGCAGAGACATGCAAGCAGGGATATCATTAGAAGACCATTTGCTCCTGATGTGAACTTCATAAGGCCTAGACTAAGGCATTTCCAGTGGGTCGGAGGATCAGAGACCAGAGACATTCTGCAACGGATTGATAAAACTCAGCTACCAATTGAATGCGCAAGGTAAGGAAGAGGAAAGCAGGAATGCCTCATGAGTTCCTGGAGTGGGCTTTTGGGTAGACACAGTTCTCAACACCATTAACTCAGCTCTGGCTTTTAGAATGAGCGACAGATTAGAAAAGAAGGAGAGAAGATGCTGAGTTCTTTTGGGGGAACTGGTGCTTGTGCTGCACCCAAGTGTCCACAGCAATAGAATATATGGCTCAGGAGAGAGGTCCATCCTCTCTCCTGTATATGAGTATAGATATGGGGCCTTCAGTGTACAGTTCACCTCTGGAGGCGAGGGAGCAGGTTCAGACAACAGAGTGACCAATACAGAGCCCTTGAACACGCCTGCTTTATAATCATGAGGACTAGGGTGAGAAGAAAATCCTTCCAGATGGGGCTGAGAGGAAGCAAAACAGACTAACAGAAGGTAAAATCAGGAAAGAGTTCTGACCCAACCCAAGTGAAGGTGTCAATATCAAGGAGAAAATAAAAGGTTAAAGAACAACAACATGGAGAAGTCAATAGGATACCCATGAAATTATCATTCAATGTAGCAATTCATTTGCAGGCCAATGGTGATTACAAAAGCTATTTCAGGACATGAGGTTGTAGAAGGTAAACTTGTAGCATGGAAGGTACTCATTAAACATTTGTTGGATTGAAATGCACTGGGTTCCTGCCAGCATGGGACAGGCCCTGAGCCTTGAGGCAGGGGTAGGAGATGCTGGAGAAGGAATGAGGTCTTTTATTGGGCTTCTCAGTTTGGCTTAGGACCAGGGGTTCTGCTGATGAATCTAGAGAGGAGCCGCCCTTTTGCCAGCCTGAGTTGAGTTTGCTTTTGCCAACATTCTACAGCTCTAATCCATTTTCAGTAAGTGTCACCCCTTTGCCATGTATAGAAACCGTAAGGGCAAAGAAGACACCGTGGGGGCTGATGACTCAGGATGTTTGGCAATGGGATAAATGAGCATTTCACCTTTCCTGCTGATAGATGGAGAGCCCTTAAGGCTCTGGTTCTCCTACTAGATTTTTGTATAGCTCCAAGCATGCCACTGGTACCCACAACAAACCATTAATTAAAGCTAGCTTCTGGTCCAGGTTTGAAAAGACCAAAGTTGCCATATGGAGCTGGGCGTGTGTGTATGAGAGAGCTTCCCAAGGGAAGAAACCCTGTCAGCTCTCGGTTGCATCTCCAGAGTACAGTGCCTTGTTCCTGCCACCAGTAGACATTCAGAAACTATCTATTGGCTGACAGTTGGGAGGAACTGGGGTGGAATCTTCTGGCACTGTGAATTTCCTTAGTACTTTCTTCTGATTTGGGCCATATGAATTGTATCATCTAGGTTCAACCAGACACAGAATCAATACATTTATATATTGAGATTTATTACAAGGAACCGGCTTATAGTATCGTGGGAGCCAGCGGAGCAAGTCCAAAATTTGTAGGGCAGGCAATCAGGAAGAGAAGTTCACGAGCAGAGTGGGGCTGTGTAGGCAGGGCTGAAGCTGTTGTCCACAGGCGGGATTCTTCTCCCTCTCTCTCTCTCTCTCTCTCTCTCTCTCTCGCTCGCTCTCGCTCTCGCTCTCGCTCTGTCTCTCTCGTCTTGGCCCTGCTTTTAAGGGCTTCCAACTGATTAAGTCAGGCCCACCCAGATTGTCCCTTACTTAAAGCCAACCGATTAGTGACGTTCATGACATCTGCAAACGCCCTTCACAGTACATCTAGATTAATGTCTGATGGAATAACTGGGTACTTTAGCTTAGCCAAGCCGACATCAAAAAAGCCATCACATGGGTTTACGAATGTGTTGGAGATGCTGTGGATGAGTAAAGAAAATAGGTGGTTGGGGTGTGTGTGTGTGTGTGTGTGTGTGTGTGTGGATGGAGCTGGGGGGCGGGGAGGTGAGTACCAGAAATGGTGGGACCTCCTTGCTCTCCTTTCTAAATCTGGGGTCTTAGGAAAGTCTGTTTGGGGTGCATTGGTGACTAACATATAGCTCAGGGAAGCCATGACCTCAGCTTCCATCACCTTGACACACTGGGGAAGAGCCCAGTCCAGTGTATTAGGTAGGTGGCGGGCCACCAGATCCACGCCCACCTTGCTTTCTTCCTGGCCAAAGGCACGCAGCTGCTCTGTGTTTTCCCCCCACGGCTCCCCGCGCCGGGTGAATCTCTCCATAGTGCTGCCAGAGGGCGCGCGAGCAGAGGAAAACGCCGCGGGGCTCCAGGAGAGGCCAAGATGCCGGTGCTGCGACGCCGACGAATCTGGGGCGGTGACCCGGAGCCCCTGGCACTCATACCTCTCCTTCCCCAGGACCCCTATCAAGGCTGCCACCCTTTATGTGCATGTTTCAGGGAGGGGCAGACGGGACTCCTGGGAGCGAAGAGCTAATAGATTTGCTTTCCTTTGTAAGGGATGGGAAGGGGCGCTTGCTGGGGAGAGGCGGCGGCCCCAGGACAACTGAGGAGAGACCGGAGGTATCTCCTGCCTCATTTGTCAAACTGTCGGCCCCTACCTCCTACTCCTGAAACCCGAGGGCAGAGTGTCTCAGTGCTCGGGGCGTCGGAAGGCCCCCTGTCCCAAGAGGAAGGCACCTGGCTTCCGCTCCCCTCCCATGGGTGCGCAAGGACACCTGGGCGCAGGCCAGGTGGCCGCGCGCAGCCGGGCTGCTGCAGAGTTGCAGCCCGTTCTGCATCTCTCTCCTACGTAACTGCGCCTCTCACCAGCAGTGCTACCCCCTTAAAAGTCAGGGGCCCAAGGCAAAGAGGCAGTTCTTTTCTGTAGTTTTGGGGGTTTTGTCTTTAATCTTAGGATTAAAAAGGATGTCTGCCGCAGCTGACTCATGTCACCCATCTCTCCTTTCTCTTTCCTCCTTAAAAACGCAGTCTTAATGAAATGCTTTTAAAAGCAATATAGATTTTGAGGGAAAGAAAAATCACTAGAGGACTTCAACCAAGGTTTTAATGCAACGACATTATTAAAAATAATAATGGGCCTGGGATTTTGCAATTCTCAAGGGTGGATGGTGAGCAAGGACAAATAGAGTAGATCAGACAGTTGGAAATTATAAAGAGTGGCTGCTCTGCTCATAATTTGCACTCAAAGCACTCATAATTCGCACAATAGGGACATTTAAACACTCAGCGAGCCTGAGCAATAAACACATTTCTCACTCAATCATAACCGAGGTCAGGGAGGGAAGCCGCGGTCTTCTTTTCTTGTCTGATGTAGGAACCTCGTGGCCTCAGCTTATGTGTGGTTTTGGAAAACTCTGACAGGAATGAGTGTCTGGGAGACTTCTCAGTTGTCAAGAAGCTTCTTATGTTTCCTAAAGAAACTCAACCTAGATTCATTAAGCCATGTCACAGAGCAAAGAGAATTAAATATTTTTTTAAGACTGCAACTAATCCTGAAACTTAAATATAGGGGTAAGAATCCTACATATGAAAGGTCTGTGAAATTTTTACAGGAAATGTGCAAAGATGTTGTGTTTAAATATCCTTAGATGAGAAAAAAAATTGGGATTCCACCCCCCCCAAAACCCAAATGATTTTCAGCCATCTATTCCCAATCCTCTCCTCACAGACTTCAATTAAATAAAATAACATCTTTTTGAGTCATTTAGGAAAATATTTATATATCAGTGAAATCAAGGAGATTCTTTGAGAGATGTTGCTAATATATATTCGAGTAAGGCCAAACCTTGTATTTATGCTTTTTTTTTTCGTTGAAATTGTAGGCTCATATTAAGGATTTTCCCTCCCTTTAAAAACATCAACACAGTGCCATAACTTCCTTTATTTGCAATCAGTATATCCCATGGTTAACAAAGAACTTTTTAAAGAAAACAAGTGCCCTAATGAAATTCAGTACTTCTTTATAAAAAGAAAAAAGGATCTTTTATATGCACTTTTATATGCACTAAATATATAAGCATAGTGTGTACCTGGTAAAGTTGATTTCTGCTGACAGGGTAACTCAGGTAAATCAACCTAAGAGTCCACAGCACATTATAGGGTACAGTTTATTGGGTTTTACCTTCAGGTAAAGACTTCTATTAAGAATGTACAAGTGCCTGCATACCTAGTCTGCCTTGTTTTCCACAGTGCTGTATACATACTCTCTTAAAAAAATTTTTTAATCAAAGCTTGCTCTATTGAATACATTTAATTGGAATCCAGTAGTTAAAAAATATAAAAATTTACTGCTGTAGAAAAGTTTTGATTAGTACTTTCCATTAGCAAATGTTGTTGAGTAAACCCTCTAACAGTCTATTTGCATTCAGACACGAATTGACTTAGCAAAACAGGTGATGCTTTCAACTGTACAAATATATCATTTCCCATAAATATTCCTAATGAAAGAGGTGGTCTGTTTCAGAGGAAGTAACTGCAAGGAAGACTTTTAAATAATAATAAAAAAAATTGTTCCCAACCCTGATAAGTACGGGCATGAAGTCTTGAAGGGTGAGTTATTAGGTGTGGAAAGGCAGCATCTAGAAACCTCTCCCACATACATTTTAAAGTAAGCTGCCCTAAAGCATGGCAGAAAGCATCTGGGAAGCACTGCCATTCTCTTATGTCAGAATCTCGCCCTTTCTTCCCCCACCCCCATCCCCCCAAAAATGAACTCAAATACAAAGAAAAGGTGTTTTACCCTAATGAAACGTTTGGGGAAGATGAGAGTTTATGCTGGAATTCCTTGACTTCATGGTGCTAAAATTTTTTAAATAAATAAAAGAAAGAAAATATTCATACTTTTAAACAAAATTAAAATGTAAAAATAGGTTCAATTATCAGAATTTTTGGATTAATCTTCCTTTGATGTTTAAATAGCAATTTGGACTTCATTTGTTAACAACGAAAATAGAAATAAGACTGAGGTTTGAAGGGACATTTTTGGTGCCCCTGTCCCATTTATGATTCTCCAATTCAAGAAGGACTGCATTTCTCTTCAGTTGTTTGTCTAAATCTGGAATCAAGATGGGAATAGTTATACCACTGGCTATTTTCTAAGTAACAAGTCAGTGTTAGTGTTTCATAGATGACAGACCTCTGACTTCACACAATGAAGCCTGAAAAAAACCCCACGTGCCGTGGCCAGAGGTCTGAATCTAGACTTTCCTGGTACATCATTTCAGACTATTCTTAGAGTTGAGTGCATAAATATCTTCCTTTTTTTTTTTTTTAGTATTGCTATGTTTTGGTAAATTCCTAGCTACTTAATGCTGTGTGTGTGTGTGTGTGTGTGTGTGTGTGTGTGTGTGTGTGTGTAAGTGTGAGTTGGGAAGTGGGGCAAAGAAGACAGAGCAACAGGGGGGAAAGGAAGAAAAAGAACTGGGGAGGTAGAAAGCCTCTGCTTTGGGATAAGAATATTACATGTTCTTTTCTACTATCTTATTCACAGTGAATTTAAAGAAGGATATTATTTAACGAAGTGAATCCCTCCTTTCTTTTTCAAAATTGGTCACAGTTATTTCTGTTTCATTATTGTTTAGATGTAATGTTTCTGTTCTATGGCTTATACTGTGTGCATGATACACACACACACAACTTTTCTTTCTCTTTGAATATCATCACTGTTGGCTGTCAATGAAATTGTGAATAACATCTTATTCTTTGTTGCATCCCAATGTTATTTATTTGCAAATTTGATACCTCTATATAATTAATGTAATTCAATGAGCAGCAAACAATACCAATTACAATGCTGTGCATGAAAAGAATGTTACACTATAAGAATACTTCGCAGGAAAATGACATTTCTTATTAGAATTATTTGATTTCATTAGGATGAAAAGAAAATGTTAGTATAATCTAATCAAATAGTAAGCAGTCAGGAGAAGCAAAATATGTAAAAGAATCTCAATTTTCAGATGAAATGTATTTGATTACTATTCGTTTGACATTCTACTACCAGTTTAAATTTTGTTAATTAAATCTGAAGTTGGGCTTCCCTGGTGGCGCAGCGGTTGAGAGTCCGCCTGCCGATGCAGGGGACACGGGTTCATGCCCTGGTCCGGAAATATCCCACATACCGCGGAGCGGCTGGGCCCGTGAGCCACGGCCGCTGAGCCTGCGCATCCGGAGCCTGTGCTCTGCAACGGGAGAGGCCACAACAGTGAGAGGCCCGCGTGCCGCAAAAAAAAGAAAAAAAAATCTGAAGTTATATGACCTGTTAATATTGTAGGTTAATCAGCAGAAGAAAGTTAGTTCAAAGCCTGACTAGAATGCAGTTGTATTATCAATACTTTCAATATAAAAGGAACCTTTTTCACAGTGTTACTTCCAAGTGCATTCGACAAAATGACTATTGATAACATTCATTTGTAAGAAATAGCCTTATTTGCATGTAAGGAATGAACTGTAAGTGCTTTATAGTAAAGTAATATGAAATGCAGTAATAATAATAACAACCCTTTTGTCGAGCACCTATGATGTCTTGCACTGCACAGAGTGGGCTTACACAAGAATTAAGAAGGATGCAGTTTGTCTCCTAGAAGACACAATCCAAATGGCTCTTTTACGAAAGTTAAAGAATTACTTGTTGTTTAATAGGTTTTTCTTTTCTTTTTTTTTTTTTTTTTTTTTGCGTTACGCGGGCCTCTCACTGTTGGGGCCTCTCCCGTTGCGGAGCACAGGCTCCGGACGCGCAGGCTCAGCGGCCGTGGCTCACGGGCCCAGCTGCTCCGCGGCATGTGGGATCTTCCCGAACCGGGACACGAACCCGTGTCCCCTGCATCGGCAGGCAGACTCTCAACCACTGCGCCACCAGGGAAGCCCTAATAGGTCTTTCTTAATAAATAACTTTCCAAAGATAACTTCCATTCAGCTCCTAAAGATATTTTACAAGTTCTGAATTTGTGGGATTTGAATTAATAAAATGTTTCTATAACATATCCAAAAACTGTTTAGGTTGAGAATTTAAAAACACCCTGGATATGTGGTCTCTTCATTCTTTATTGCCAGCCTTATATCTTGAATATCTCTTTATCACCTCTAGATTTTTTTGCACTGTCTTCCCCTGTAAAAGTGTCTTTGAGGGCAGACACCTTCCTAGCCATCCCAGATTCTTCAGTGTTGAATGACAGAATGAGATAACACAGTTTAGAAATGTGCTAAGAATCCACATTTTAAGGAAAAATATTATAATTGAAAATCTCATTATTTTTAGTACAAAGTAATAGATATTCTGAATTAAAATAAAGTCACACCATAAATAAAAGTATAAAGAAGAAAATAAATATCCCTCATAATTCCACCCAAAACTCAGGCATAAGCACTGTTCCATTTTGACACATACACTATTTTGACATATGTTTGTCCAGATATTTTTCTGTGGATCTACATGCACCTTTAAAAAAACCAAAATATGCATTATACTATACAGTCTAATCTACTTTTTCACTTAATGTATCACGAGCGTCTTTTGCTATGGATAAATACAGAGTCATTGCCATTTTAAAAAGCTTTCGAGCATTACACCATATAAATATATCAAAATTATTTCAACTGACTTTCCAAAGTTAGCCATTTATGTTGCTTTCGGGTTTGTTTGTTTGTTTGTTTTTGGTATGAAATGCAATTTTAAGACAGTGACTTTGTGCCTCATCTCTCCCCAGAAAGGACCAGTTTAAAAAACTCCATGCAAACAATCAAGAGGCCATTTGTGGCCACATCATTGTTCTGTTTTCCTAGATTGTTCCAAGGATCTTCTTCTGAAGGTGTATAGTTCTAAAGTAAATTCAATTTCTTTAATGTTTGGAGTGTCGAGAAAAGAAATCATGGAACACATGGGTTCTGCTTGCATTCCTCATGAGTCTTGGATTAAGACAATCTGCCTATACAGAAAACATAGCACTAAGCAAACTTCCACGAAATGATCAGAAAATACTGACAATTTGAGATTTCAGCGAAACCTCAGATTACTATACGAAAAAATCTATTTCTAAAATCAATTACCTTTTATGCAGGCAGTGCTGATGACGTTTAAGAGAAGTGAAGAAAAACCTATTCTTTACTTAGAAATGATACATGATGGATATAAGGGACTTTTCAAAAGAATTAATGTTTTGAGGGTGTCCGCATCACACAATGATTGCTTAAAAAATCAAGAGAGCAGAAAGAAAAATGAATGGCTAGAATATTTCACTAACTGCCTTTATTCTTTATCTCATCCTACAGGGCCTTGGAAGAATAACAGAACTGCTCTACCCTTTCTGCTCATTTCCTGTCACAGGAGGTGTGATTTTTTCAGTGGTGGTCTCCATTGTCATTCACCTATGGCTGCTAGATCAGAAGATTGACATTATCTAGAAATCTATGGAGTAAAAGGCATCCAAGACCCACTCCCTGGGGACGGTGTGCCAATAAGGGTACAAAAAATAAGGGAAGTGAGAATCTCTCATCAGAACTCTGTTCATTGTGTACAGAAGGTTCTAAAAAGAACAGGAGTGTTTCTGAGTGTCCCTGAGTGGACATAAATTCTAATGCCTCTATGGAATTTTCTTATTTCTTTGACATCCAGTGATAGGCTGGATTAAAACCCTTGGCCCTAAATGAGAATCCAGCCTTCTGTGGGGTGGGGACGGAGGCTGAGTTCTCTCTGCCTCGCTGCTTTCTCTCTCCGTCATCTCCACTGTCATACTGCCTGGTATGTCAGGCCAGATTTGGCTTGCCATCATGAACATGATGACTGTAGCCCAGGGTTGTCTGAATAACATCTTTCTCTGTCATATTTTGATAGTTCCCTACTGTTTTTCTAACACAGATGAGGAAGGGTGAGCCTCTGAGGGGAAGTTACTGTTTCTTTCTTGAGATGCTCAGGGAGGACGAATATGGGCCAGGGTAGGGTGAGGACCTGGCTGAAATCTTGGCGAGAGCCTGCGAGGGGATCCCACCTAGAAGCTGACAGAACACAAGGTCCTGGTCTAAGCTCTTCTGCAGATGTAAGCCATTGTCTCCCAGTTCCAGCTGATCCGGCTTTAGTGGATGAAATGGCACCTTTCCCTTAGGAACCTCCATTCCTGAAATTTCACTCAAGAGATATGCTGCTTGTGATAACAGGGTGTAAGAGAAGACAGCTTTTTACACGAGTCCTTGGGTGACCTCTGACACAGGAGACATACCCACAATCCTTCTCTCTTTGCCAAGAGCAGGCTCCTGGGAGGACAGGATCCCCTCCTTGTTTGTGGTGACCACTTGTGCCCTGCGGAGAGCATGGAGACTGGTGTGGGGAGCCCAGGCCCCTGGCCTGGGAGTGTATGGGGAAGAGCTGATGTGGGCGGCAGAGCTGCCGACGCGGTTATTTATTATTTCACTGAATTACTGCTGAGTGACAAGGGCTCCTCGCGTCCTAGCGGGCTGGCATCCGTGGAACATATTTTTAACATCAATCGCAAAAGAAATAACAAAAATATGAAATGGCTAATTAGAGAGCCATTTCACAAAGGTCCTGCCTGATGACAAGTTTTTTGGTCAGTGTTGCCATTTGCTAATTTCCAAGTGGAGTGAAATCAGAGTTCATGAATCCAGGACTCAAAGCTGGGGCTGGGGCTGGATGAGGGCAGGAAAAGAAGACAGAAAGCTAGCTATTGAGTCTATTTTCCCACCTTCCTAATGCATTGGGTGAGTTCATTTCATTTTGGAAAGCTCTATGGGGCACCTCAGTGTTTGGTGGGAGATGTGGACTTAAAGTCCCATAGCAAGTGATTCCAACCTACTCTGCTATTTCTAAGACTAAACTAGTCCCCGCTTAATGTAAAACTCAATGCCCTTGGGGCTTCCCTGGTGGCACAGTGGTTGAGAGTCCGCCTGCCGATGCGGGGGACGCGGGTTCGTGCTCCGGTCCGGGAGGATCCCACATGCCGCGGAGCGGCTGGGCCCGTGAGCCATGGCCGCTGAGCCTGCGCGTCCGGAGCCTGTGCTCCGCGGCGGGAGGGGCCACAGCAGTGAGAGGCCCGCGTACCGCAAAAAACAAACAAACAAACAAATCTCAGTGCCCTAAGCTGATTTTTCTCCCTCTTTCTTATTAACCATGCATAAAAACTTGAGTGACTCTTCACCTACAGTGCAGTGAAGTATTACAGTATTCGCTGGGAGATTTTTTTTTTTTTTCCTTGCGGTACGCGGGCCTCTCACAGGTGTGGCCCCTCCCGCCGCGGAGCACAGGCTCCGGACGCGCAGGCTCAGCGGCCATGACTCACGGGCCCAGCCGCTCCGCGGCATGTGGGATCCTCCCGGACCGGAGCACGAACCCGCGTCCCCCGCATCGGCAGGCAGACCCCCGCATCGGCAGGCGGACTCTCAACCACTGCGGGCGGACTCTCAACCACTGCGCCACCAGGGAAGCCGCCGCTGGGAGATTTTAAAAGCCTTCAAAGCAGGTAATCATGCCTCTGGGGTCACATGAGTGATGAATACCCAAGTCTTTATTAACCTGTGTGCGAGTATACCTTTAGAATTTATAGCAAAGATGAAAAATGGTTGGAAAGTGTTTTCTCCATTATTTGACAGGCTAACACTTAAACAGCTCCTTTACTTGGAGGTTGGGCACGGGGAAGACAACGCCCAGGTAGCTTCCACAAAAGATCTTTTACGCATTAGGAATATTATGAATTGCTGTACTGTTTGCCTTTGACCTACATAAAGGGAGGAGATCAGTCCCAGAAGTAGAATGGAAGTACACATGAAACAGCAGAGAACGCAAAGGGACTTGGGTTTCTTTTTCATCTCGATATTTATGGGATAACAAGATGACAACCTACGTCATGTTAGGATTCTGTTTCCCTAAGCATCATGTACCTACCTTAGAAGCTCTGTATTTCAGTAAGTGCTTCACTGCACACACACAAAAAACTATCCCCAAACCTAGTGGCTCAAACCAACCGTTTTATTTTGCTCACAGTTTTGTGGGTCGGGCGTTCCGGAAAGCATTGGTTGGGCAGTTCATCTCTGGCCTGCATGAAGTCAGCTGGGACTGCTGGGGCTGGAGGATCTTTTCCAAGATGGCGTCTTCATTCATGTGTCTGGAAAACCCTGGGCCTCTCTCCTCCTCCTCCTTCTTCTTCTCTCTCTCTCTTTCTCAAAATCTCTCTCTTCTCTTCCTATGGCATCTCATCCTCCAGGGCCTCTCTATGTGGATGTGCCTTGGCCTTTTCACAGCACAGTGGGCTCCTGGGGAGGCACGCTTCTTACATGGGGGCTGGCTTTTAAGAGGTAAGAAGTGAAAGAAGCCAAGCCCGTGAAGGCCTATGCCTGGGACAACCTCAGTGTTACTTCAGTGCAATTCTACTGGTGAAGGCAGTCCCAGGGCTTATTCACGTTCAAGGAGTGTGGATACAGATTCCTCCTTTTAACGGGAGATGGCCAAGATCATGTTGCAGAGGGGTATGTGGGATGGGAGATACTGTTGTCACTTTTAGAAACTATAATCTGTCACAGTGAAAAATAAATGTCTAAAGGCTATGCTTGAGAAAGTTTTGTTGTTGTTAGGACATAACCTATAAAGTCTTCATTTTCCATTCTGATATCCAGGGTTGAATTTCTGTCATAAGTCTTACTGCTTTGGAATCTGTGCCCATTGGGAGTCTCCATGCAGGTCACCCCTTCTCAAGCATCCCCTCCTCTGTGAAGCACACCAGGCAGATTGTCATGCCTCTTCCAGGGCTCCAGCGCTGGGCTCACCTCTGTTATATCACCTGTCAGCCTGTTCTCCTGCTACCTGTCTATCCTCATTGATGGTCTGTGAATTGAGGCAAGAGCTGTATTTTATTTATTTCTAGGATTTTTAACTGAGTGTTTAGTTTTTTAATTTTAGCTCAGTTGAATTATGTTGATTGACTTAATAAATGAATAAATGTCACCCTGATTCCAGGAACTTGGCCTTGTAGGTTCACTAAAGAACCAGTAAAAGAAAAACCTGAGGACAAGGCCAGGAAGACTTCTTCCTCCTTGGAATCTGGGGTTAACCAAGTCCACACCTTCCTCAACTGCTAACACCACTGATGAGAGAAGTTGAAGAGCTGTGAATAGCAGCTAACTAGCCTATTTATTTCTAGAATGTAGGATTTAATTAGACACATTCTCTTCAACAGCTCTTACCAATCAAAGGATTAGAACTGCTCTGGGTGCCAAGCACAAGCTCTACAGAGGAAATGATCTGGAAGAAAAATAATTTTCTCCACCTCGAAAATAGGAGTAGGAAAAATATGAAAACAAATATTTTTGGTCTTATATTTAGTAATTTTTAAATTCCATACTCAGGTGTCCAGTGTCTATTTCTTTCCTTTAGATTGAATGTCATGTTTACTCAGAGGATTTTAATGTAACTTGGGGGATGTTTTAATCCATTTCTGCAGTTTATCACCTTTGAGGTTTGCCCAGTGTCTAGAATGAAGAGTGTATTTGCTAAATTGAGGAAAATGTAGACAAATGCTTGTGCTTGCTAGTTGGTAAACAGATTGGGATGCCCAGATCACAAGGGCAAGTTGTCAGTCTGCTCTAAGCAGTACCCTGCAGCCACGTCTGCGGGAGAGGGTCTAACCCAAGTGGAGACTTAGGAGGTTCCTCCCAGCTTCAACAACAATTCACGTGCTTATCTGGCAAAGATTGTTAGCCTGAGGCAACTATTGGGTCAGAATCAGAAAATGGCTGATTTGGGAGAAAGTGACTCACTGAATCAAAGGGATGAAAGCACTATTAGTGTAGAATGCAAACCAGGGAGCCCAATTTGACGGTCTGAAGGAGCACATCAGTGTGGAGTGGGAGTAGAGAGCACTGCCGGACTCCTGGAATGGCTCTCCCAACGCAGAGTTAATGCCCATCACCAGAGAAATGGCCGGGAGCTGTGCTGTGTGTTTCCATCTACATGTGCTTTTAAGGGGGCTTGCAAGTTACATGTTCTTCATATGACTGATGATTTCTCTAATTGCCTGAGGAGGTCACATGAGAAAAATGAAGGCCTTAGGCTGGACATCACTGGACAAAATATTCTTGTATGTGGATATCAGAGTCCTTAGGTAAAATTTTTATTTTGGGTTGGGGCTAATTGTGTGTGTGTGTGTGTGAAAGAGAGAGAGAGAGGGGAAGCAGGAGACAGGGAATGTGTATATCTCTGACACTATTATAGAAGTCATGGCATATATTCAAGCTCTGCTGAGCTCTTTCTCAGTGCTAAGTAAAATGAGTGCCAAGCCATATGGGATTATAGAAATGAGTAAAATACAACACTGATCCAGTAGATACCATCGTCTAGTGGGAGAGACAACACAATAAATATTGATATGAAGCACAGTGTGTGCCATGATAAAAATAAGATTAAAGCGCTGTGAGAGGAGGGTAGAGGGATAGATGCATTTTAGTTGGCAATATCTTGGAAAAGCTTTGTGGAAGAACGAGTAGCGGCAGGGGCTCAGAGGATGAGTGAGCTGGGCAGGCTCACTCGTGGTGGAGGGGTCAATGGAAGGATTCCTGAGGAACTGTCATCCAGGAGAAGGTTCAGGCCTTGTGTGGGGAAAGGCATCACTGGGGTGGTGGGGGCAGAGTGTGGAGTGGGGAGGAGATACAGAGGATGTGGGAAGATAGAAGGAGAGGGTAGTCTGAAGTGACACTGTGGAATCCTATCGATGCATCAAGTTACTACATCTGGACTTGGCTTGTTTCCCAGTGAAGAGCCATTGAAGATGTATGAGTTGGGGCAGGAGTGTGTGTGTGAGTGATTGTGTGTGTGTGCGCACGTGTGTCTGCATGCGGGAGGGAGGGAGAGCAGGAGAGAAGGAGGGAGGGAGGGAGAGGCAATCTGTGCCTTAAAAAGGAAGTGGGTTGGCAGTTGGGGCAATGCAAGGACATGAATGGAAGCAGGGAGGCCTGTTAGCAGGGGATTGCAGTGACCCAGCTCAGAAACAATGCGGTCTACAGGAAAGACGAGGGCATGGTGAAGAGGAGGTAGATTCAGGTTTTATTATGAAGGCAAAGTAGCCAGGGTTTGCCAAATAATTAGAACTGAGGGTTACAGATGATGGTGAAGGTGTACAAAATAGGTACAGGGGTTCCAGGGCACCAGGCTGGCTTGGGATGGGGAAGGAGAAAAAGGAACCACTTTGCATATCTATGTATCCATTTATTAATGCACAAGGCAAATTGTTATTGAGCGCCTGCAGGCACTGAGTGCGGACTGGGATCCAATGGACTAAGACAGCTATGGAGCTCCAATGGCACTGGGAATTGGGGTCAAGAAATCATGACAGTAATTAGGTTTCTGTGTTATAGACTTGGGAGTTGTCCTTCTAAAAGCGATCTGTGAATCCAGGGTGCTGGATCAAGGAGAAAGTTCACCAGTGGGAAAAAGGTCTCATAAAATTATCTGATCCTCCAATCCTAAAATTTCATTTGGTGTGACTTGTAGTTCTTTTGCTGAGGAAAAAACCACATATATATATATATATATATATATATATATAATATATCATCTTTGCCCATCATTCAAGATCACCCGTTCTTTGTTTTTTCCTATGATTTCAATGCTATAGGCACAAATATTTAATCCTTCTTAAGTAAAGTTACCAAGGTTTGGCACTGCTTGAACCTAACTAAAGTAACAAGAGATAAAGTAGAGAATCGCTTTTCAAGAAGGGTCTGGGGCGTTTGGTCTCTGAGCTTGTAGGCATCTACACCTTAGAATCTGTGCAGGTCAGCTCTGCAGCCATCGCTGGATTGTTTTCCCAGTCCTTGGAGACTGGTCTGATCAGGTTCACTAATGGTTGGACTTTTCTTGGTATTTGCTTACATAACACTATCAGGACACATGTCTTAAATATTTTATCAGGTTTAAAGGGCAGTTTTCATAACATGGCATTGTGTGGCCTGCAGAACAGACAAGGAGGGAGGAAGAAGCGTCTTACCCTGTACTAAGTGACCTAATTTTAATACACATTCTGATATTAAAATTTGATTAACTTGATAAAAAGACTGCAGGTATTAAGATGTTGGTTTTCCCTGTACCGTAAAGACAGCTACTAAAGCACAGTGCACTTTACTTAAGTGCCACTCCCTTAGCTAGTGTAATCAACTCCTGAACATAAAAATCATGTAGTCCTGACCTGCGTCTAAGCTGCCCCTGGTTTGGGAGAACTGAGCATGGACTAATTGCAGGATCCGGCTGTTTGCATACCAAAATGGAGTTGAAATGCTTCTTATGATAAGTGAACACTCGAAAGGGGGGTTGGAAATTTATCCATTAGCCGAAAGGCCTGAATGCACCATAGGATACAGAAGAGCCACTCTGATTATTAAGTGTTTTGTAATCTGAAAGTGTAAGTTAACAAGAGTAAAATGATGTGACCCAGGAGCAGACTTTTTATAAACCTTAAAAGCAGAGAAGCAACACCACCGGCGAAATTGCCAGGATCCCTTTCGATCTTTTCTAGGCTGCTAGCTGATTACGAAACAGTGTCTTCTTTGAAAAACACCCTCATATGAATGAGTATTTGAACGTTTGCTGCCAATTAAAATCACCTGAGGAAACAGGTATTTCTACTTGACTCTTTAAACAATGGAATCCCACATGTTTTGCCTTTGACTAAAAGCTGGCTCTGAGGATGAGAGTCATGATCCTAGATGGAAATACTTGCTGTGAGTATGTTTTAGTTTTTTTCTATGAAAACTCCTTGGTTCCTTTGGCCTGATCTGTCTTTCTGAGGGATTTATCTGTTCTTAAATTATACCGGTAATTTAAAACTTTGAGTGGGCGTCAGAATCACCTGGAGGGCTTTTAAAGACACAGATTACTGGACCTCACTCCCAGAGTTTCTGGTTTAAAGAGTCTAAGGTGGGGTCTGAGACTTTTTGTTTCTTACAGGTTCCCAGGTGATGTTTCTGGGCTGGTGCCAGGACCACACTTTGAGAACAACTGAATTTGGTGTTTTCTAAGATCTCTTAGTAGCTCTGAACGATGTGATGAACTCAATGGAGGCTTTTCCGTCATGATAACTGATTAATTCAAAATAATGAAATCTGTCCCGATTTCCTATTAATCAGAAAACTATCTGATCTCTACTAGAAAGTAGATTTTTTTTACAAGTTTATTTGTGTAGTGTAAGTGGTAGAGTTCTTTTTTTTTTTTTTTTTTGTGGTACGCAGGCCTCACTGTTGTGGCCTCTCCCGTTGCGGAGCACAGGCTCCGGACGCGCAGGCTCAGCGGCCATGGCTCACGGGCCCTGCCGCTCCGCGGCATGTGGGATCTTCCCGGACCGGAGCACGAACCCGCGTCCCCCGCATCGGCAGGCGGACTCTCAACCACTGCGCCACCAGGGAAGCCCTGTGGTAGAGTATTTGTGGCAACATGGATAGACCTTGAGGGCATTATGCTCAGTGAGATAATCAAGCAGAGAAAGGCAAATTCCATATGATGTCACTTATAGGTGAAATCTAAATAAATCAGACTCGTAAAGACCGAGAGTAAAATGATGGTTACCATGGACTGGGCGGGTGGAGAAAAGGAGAGACGTGGTTTAAGGGTACAAACTGACAACTAGTAGATAAAAAAAATCCCGCAGATCTAATGCACAGTATAGTATTAGAGACAACAATACTGTAGCATAATCCTCAAACTTGCTGAGACTAGATCTTAATTATTCCCACCACAAAAAAGAAATGTGATGTGACAGCAGAGCTAACAACCACTACAGTGGCAATCATATATCATATATAATCGTTCCAAATCAACGTGGTGTATACCTTAAATTTATACAATGTTATAAGTCAAACATATTTCAATTATGTTTATTGTTTATTTGATTTATTTATTTTGTCTGCATTGGGTCTTAGTGGCCGCATGCAGGATCTTCGTTGAGGCATGCAGGATCTTTTGTTGTGGCACGCAGGCTTCTCTCTAGTTGTGGCGTGTGGGCTTTCTCTCTCTAGTTGTGGCGCACAGTCTCCAGGGCGCATGGGCTCGGTAGTTGCGGTGCGCAGCCTCTCCGGTTGAGGCACGCCAGCTCAGTAGTTGTGGTGCGCGGGCTTAGTTGCCTCACAGCATGTGGGATCTTAGTTCCCTGACCAGGGATCGAACCTGTGTCCCCTGCATTGTTAGGCAGATTCTTTACCACTGGGCCACCAGGGAAGTCCCTTCAATTATAAATAAATAAATAAATATTTTAAAAGTAAAAAAGAAAGTGGTAGAGTGCTATAACCTTAAATGTTGGATTCTATTCCCAAGAACAGGGCTAATCGACTGCTGAACTTCTTGTGAGCTTTGTTTATCAGCAGAATGAGTTTCTGCTTTACAAAAAATTTAAAGTCAGCAATCAATATTGATAATATTTCCCCTTGATGTAGATTGGAGGCCTAAGTTAGAACTAAATGGTGTTATTTTATGAAAGGAAAGTCTGAGGCAAGTGTTGGAGTGGAGGGCAGAAAAGGAACAGAAAAAAGCTGAATTGGAAATAAGCAGCAGAGGCTGTGTGTTTACCAGTGAACGAAACCTGTATCAGCACCAGTGAGTATATGTGGTCTTCTGAGACCCTTTGGTTCCTTTCCTGTTACTTTCTTTCATGATCAACGTCTCCAAATCAAGGCCACCAGATGGAATAGGTCTACCTAAAGGAATGCTTTTCAAACTCTAACTGCTCGTCAAAGACCTGAGGTTCTTATCAAAATGAGGATTCTGGTTCATTAGGTCTGGGGTGAGGGCTGACATTCTGCATTTCCAACCAGCTCCCAGGTGATTCCAATGTGGCTGGTCCCTGATCACGGGATGCATCAGTGCAGTCATGCAGTGCATCCCTTCATTTCAGGTGAAGCCTTAAAGTATCACATTACTTTCTTCTGATTTATCCTCTTGTCTTACAGCCCTGCCATCAAATGTTTAGTTGGCTTGCATAACTGCTGCCACATATTAAGCCAGCAGAGTTATCTTTCTCTCCCTTTGTTTAAGTGATCCTGACACTGCCTACTTTGTATCTTGAGATGGCTTAGCAAATGCTCCCCTTTGCTATTTTACAACTCTATCTCTCTAAGACCTGCACCATTTTATTGTGCTAAATTGTTAGTCGGACTTCATTTTTCAAATGAATCTTATTATTCTGGGTTTTGAAGTCAACTCTAGTTCTCTGAAACTTCCCCTTGAATCTGGACCACAAAGGTGAAACAGGACAACGCAGGTGGTGAACCCCATGGCTGTCTTTGAATCACCAGTAGCCCTCAGCCTAAAAAATGGATGATATCTGATAATTCTCTTCACATGACACACCAGCTTTCTTCATTTGCACAGTTTCAATGCCTGACGTGTATCCAGACATCAGGACGGTTTAGTACATTTTTATTGAGCACCTTATTTGTTTGAAGTACTGATGAGATACCAGTCTATGTTCTCAGTTAGGTTATAACCCAGGAGAAAAACTCTGCCAATGACAGAGCCAGCATTCAGGCCTGGAAATGCTGACTTCAAGTCCGTTGTACTGACTCATGGGTTTTGTGTACTGAATAAGATTCATTTGAAAAGTAGAAAAAGGTAGAAAAGTGAGGGTAAGGGAGAGCCGTGGATAAGTAGATTTAAGGTGATCAAGGCAGACTCAGCAACCCCCATGAGATGCAGACAAAATGGCTTTGCAGAAGACATTGTTCTCTTGAAACTCTTTGTTCTCAGAGGCTGGAAGATGGCAAAGGAATAAGAAACAGTGTAGCCATCCCAGTTCAGTCAGAAAGCTTGGCTTATGGCTGGCAAAATAGTCTATTCAAAATGGAGTTATTTTGTAATGTTGCTATTAAGGTAATTGGACCATACTCCGAGACATACCTGGAGGAAAGAGCTATGCACAGATGGACTTCATTTAATTGCTTTGTACAAGGGGCCAAGTCTTAGCTTACCTTTAAATGAGAGCTAAGGAAATAAGCATACACAGCTACTCAATGCTCTGAATTCAGTACAATGGAAACTTATAACCCATCGTGGCAGATGCTGTCAGGCTGCCCAGCTGCCATTCTTTCACCCAGTCTTCTTTGCGAAAAGGACCTCAGTGTGTTTGGGATGGTGGTGTGCCCACCTCTGGGGATGGATGGTAGATGATCTCACCCTGTGCTTCCAAACATTTTTTCATGACTCGACACATAGAAAATGATTAAATCTTCACAATATGCTGTGCTAACCTGGAGGGAATTTGTAGGCATCAATATGGGGCTTGGAGAAAAACAAATCTATTATATTCTTTCCATATTATACAATTACGGTAAGAAAAATGAAATATAAATATTTAGAAAGAGACAAATTGTTAAATTTGGATGATATTTCCAAATAAGATATTTCCTAATATTTTAAAATAAGAAACTCAATCGTGTTTCCACAAACCTAAAATTTAAAAATCAGATTTTAGGCTTGAAATGGTTAATTAAACGTTCTGTCATTTCTCTTCCAAATTTTTCTCTTCAGGTTCTTGACCGCCATCACAATTTTTGCTCACACAAAATTGGTGGCTAAAATAATCAGAACCATGTTTACAACCATTCAAAATTGTAATAGTTGAAAAGGTTTTTTTTTTCAAGTCTAATGTTTCTTTGACAAGTATTAAAATTTTATGTGATGATGTGAATGTACTTCAAATTCAGTAAAACTTTTCATATCAAGTACCTGAAGATCATGATGAAGTTCTAATCTTCAGAATGTGTAGTCAGCCTGCTGGTAGGTTGGATGTTACTAAAATGGTACATCAATTGCCCAGGGACAGAAGTTCCTGATAGAGGTAAAGGCTGAGATTGGGGGTAGCCAACCAGAGTGGGGCCCACCAGAAGCCCCTATTTGACCTCCCTGATCAATCCCCAACCGCCTAATGACCACACCTTGGGCTATGCAAACTCCTCCTTAGATGCCTGATATAGGTGTCCCTTAGAAACCGCTTGTCCCTTAGAAACTCCTCCAGCAGCCCACAGGCCTCTTGTCCCTGTGCACCATTGCAGACTCTGCAGCTGGCTCCTCCAGCACATGCCCGGGGGCAGCACCTTTGCAGTCGTGCTCACCTGGTCCCTGTGCTCACCGCCTGCAGGTACAACAGAGCGTGTCGTTGGACACCACCCTGCAAGGAGTTCTGGAAGACCATGCTAATAGCCAAAGACAACCAGCCAGAAGGCTTCTGCTATACCAAGAAATGAGGGGAACAGCTTTATGTGGCTTAACTGCAACCCACAGGCCTTATTCGACACAGTGCACTAGTTGGGAAGCTTGGGTCCAAGCAAGCATGATGATCTGGTTCCCTACTGTTGCAGCCTCTTTGAAAGCTAAGAGAGGCTAACTGACCTAGTTCTGGTCCATGATACACAACTGGGTTGACCAGGGATAGGAGTAGTTCAGGGACAGGTTTTGTTTTCCAAGTAAAAGAGAAGAAAAACGAATGGGTCTGGTACTGATCCTCCCCCAATCCTTTCTCCCTGGACTGGGGATGTGCTCTAGAGCTTCAGCAGCCATCTTGTGACTAAGAAGTGAGAGAGGTATCAGAGAGAGGTCAGGAGTACTGCAGAGCTACTGGTGCTGACCTCATTCAGTTTCCAGATTAATGCCAAGAGCTCAATCTTCAGATTTCCTGTTATGTCAGAAAAATAAATCCCTATTTGTTTAAGCCTCTGGAAGTTGAGTTATCTGTTACTTGTAGTGAAAAATATTACTTACATGTTTATTTTACTGTGCATATAAGGACCCATAGAGAATGAAGGACATTAGCAGTTTTTATCCATTCAACAAAATATTGAAAACAATTCCATTCTCGGCAAGTATAATGCTAGTTTTGCAAACATTGCTTAAGAAGAACTTAAACTTGACATGTCATCTGTGAAATAGATGGTGTGGATATCCTTCGGTACCTGTGGCTTGTAGGTGTAGGGAGCCACTTCAAACACACGTTCAAGTGTGGCAATGCCCTGGTGTGTGGAGTGAGAATAAGCTGCGTCTGCTTTGCAACGGCTGGGAACGTTGCATTTCCTTTCCTGTGTTGGTGTGGCAGAGTCTTAAAGGGCTGGAGAAGCCCTTCCAGTGGTTTCCCATGGCAGCATTGGGGAGAGAGCATTTACTAGACCTCTCTTGCCTCCAAGAAACTCACCTAGTTTAAGTGAAAGGAGAGATTTATCCAAAGGACCTTGGGCTATTTTATGGTAAAACCATGCGATGGGGAGGGACATGGTTGCAGCGAGCCGTTAAGGACTACGTCAGCAGGAAATGACCATTACCAGAATTCTCTTTCTGCCTCTTGCTTCTGTTTCTGCTGTTTTGGCTTTATTTCTCTCTCTTGCTACAGACTAGTTCCCTTACTGGGTGGGAACTTAGCTCCTGGTAGCTCCCAAGTTTACATCTTTTAGATTCAGCTACCAGAGAGAGACAGGCTGACTCTCTAGGTCCCCTGCCCCTATATCCAGTTACTGGGGCTCATTGTTCATTGGGAGCCAGGGGCAGAGTATTAGACTGAGAAGCTATGGCCAGAGGGCTGGGCCATCAATCTCCTGCCAGAGCCAGGTGGATGGAGTAAGGGGAAGAGAAATTTCCAGAGAAGGGTATGGTAGCAGTATTGGGCAGAGCTCCTTATGTAGCCACCACAGAAATAATTCCCACTTCACTCTGTGTATATTTATACTGACAAAGGATACAAGTAAGGAGAAGACAGCTGTGTTGGTTTAAGGTCATGTAGGAAATCAATAGACAATTTAGAATGAAAATGAAGAACTATTCATTCTTACTCTAGGCTGTTATGTTCACTTATTCTAGCCTTCTTGGTAACGGTTCTCATTGCTTTCTTGGAGGCTTGTTGCTAAGAGCTGCCCTATTTCCTTGTCACAAAGCCTTCTTTAGAAAGTTACTATAGTACCTGGAGGGAGTTTGGGGACAAGAGTGTTTCCTAACCTCATCCCCGGAGACATTATGCCAACATCCTTACAAACACAAGCACGCTGGAATCACTTACAGAGAATATGAGAAAAATATAGCAATGATCTTTCTTGGAAACTGTTAAGTGTTATCAGTCAGTCTAAAGCAAGAGAGTAGGAAGTTACAAAACACGACAAGCAAAATCTTTCCCACTCTTGTTGATGGTTAATTTTTATATTTTGGATATTATGGCCTTAAAGCTGAGCGGTAATATCCAGAAAATTTCTTTGCTTTGTAAAATTAGTTTTTAATGTTTAATGAACATTCAATTTGTTTCAGTTCCAAGCTTCCAGTAACATAAGAATTTATTAACCATTCATTCATTCAACAAACGTTTGTTAACATCTGCTCTATGCCCAGCTTTATGCCGTCTCCTCACTGCACTTTTTTCTCTTGGTATGTTTTAAGTGTTTCTATGAAGTGGTTTCAGAAATAACAACTATTTCTCTTAGCAGTCATTTTCTCCTCACTCCCTTTTTGGAAATCCTGCTCTGCCCCCAGAAGCAGGAGCTATAATTCCACGTAACGCTGCTTCCCTAGACATAGTTGATTGTACCAGGGACAAAAACCTGACCCCATATGGTCAAACGGATTCTTTATCCTGAGAAACTGGAACAGAAAGACAGAAACTGAGTTGGTGTTGGGTGTTAGAACTAAAAGACCATAGATATGCTGGAGGCTGAAGCTGTTATTTTGGAGCAGAAATGATGGGCCCACAGAGAAGCAATTAAGTGAGTATACAAACCGGTTTGCAGAGAAAGAGAGAGAAAGAGAGAAAGAGAAGCAGACATGGAGCAGGATGAGAAAACATCCGGCATCAGAGGCCAAGACAAACCAGAGAGATTAGCTATTTAATGACTTTCCAGAGTCATTGTCATAGTTGCCACCATACCTAGTTGGGCTCCATGACCTACCTCATACATCCTAAGAAATTCACCTTCACTCAAGCATACTTGACAGGGTTTTTCTTTCTTTAAGCAAATCCCCTCTGACTAAGGGATGAGTTGATGAAGGTCAAAGTCAGTGAGCTAATTTAAATAGAGGGTGCTCCATTTAAGGTAACTCGAATATAATATTAGTAGATCAAGGACTTATCCTGTGTAAATGCAATACAAGCAATCATGTTTACTCAGAACAATTTTCTTGCTGTAAGAGTATTGAGGAATTAGAATGTATTGTGAATGTAGGATCTTCCTTTTTTTATTCATTTAAGGGAACATGTAGGCAGATCTCTTTCTGAGAAAGTGCAAGTGACTTATGGGAGAACTTTTTATAGCCCATTGCATCTATGTTGTAGTAATACTGGTCTCAAGAAATTTATGGAAGATTACTGACAATTGCTGCAGTTCAGCCTCCAGTTGATATAAGGAAATACGATGTGAGCAGAGACACAGTATCTGACAACATATAAGATGAAACTTAGTGGTTACTAAAAGTTTTATGACTTAATTTTCAGGTTTAAATATAACCATTTTCTTTTTTTAAAATTTTTATTGGAGTATAGTTGACTTACAATATTGTGTTAGTCTCAGGTATAAATATAACCATTTTCAATAACAACAATAACAATGATAACAATAATAGTTTTGCTAGGTTTACTGGCTAAAAGACTATTTTTCAGATGTTATCATTTATCCATCCTTTCAGCCATTTTGAAAAATCATCTACAGTTGCTAAAAGGAAGTAGCTTCTGAAGTGGGCAAATCTAAACCCAGACTCTGTCTTTATATTTTTAAAATCAGTATTTTTTCTCTTTTGCAGCTGAAATTTTCATGCTTGTTCTGCTAAAGTTGATGTTACTGCCATGGGAACAGGTCTCACAAAACGTCTTGCTTTCAATTACTTTAAAAAGGGGGCCCATTGTGCTCCAGAATTTTATGATCTCATAATGAAGATACTTAGGTCCCAAACCACAAGGTTGTCTTGCTAAAGAACTATTTTTCTTGGATAAGAAAATATGGAATGCAAAATTAAAATGTGATCCAGTAACCGACGAATAATCAACCACAATAGCAAATGTGAGATAAAAGGACATTATGAAGCCCCAGGGACACACAGGGATGAAAGGAAGGGTAGAGATTAGAGTCGTCTGTCCTCAAAGTATAAATGTGGGATCATAACAATTTTTTTAACCAATATTAATGGCTTTAAAATTGCAAATGAGTGTGGGACGGGTATTACGAAGCCTCTCTTGGGAACCGTGTGTGCACTGAGTGGTCCTAATGCAAATGTAACAGATGGGATTGCCATTAGAACAGCAATCATCGCCCCATACCCCAAATTGTTGTTTCTGTCCCAATTTCAAATATCCTGTCCCAAGGTCAGGCTAGGTGTCAGATGACATGCCCTGGTACTTGGTTTTAAAATCAGACTGCTGTGGCCACAGAGCCAGGTGGATGGGTTGGAGCATTCTGATGATAAAGGAGAAGGCAGAAAGGAACTAACAGATCCCCACCTTAAAGATGTTTACTCTGTGCCCACTGTGTATCCACTGTTCTAGATCCTGGGTTGCAAGGATGAAGAAAATTGAAAACGCCCTTTCTCTTGTGGAGCTTACATTCTACTTGGGGGAGACTGACAATAAAAAAAACAACAACTAAATATAACTTATGTTAGATGGAGGTAAATTCTGTAGAAAGTATAGTCTGGGCAAGACAGATGAGAAGGAAGAGTGAGAGTGATATAATTTTAGGTAGGATAGAAAGGCTTTACTGAGAGGGAGACAGATGAGAAAGGGAGCTAGGCTGACATCTGGGGGAAGAATATTGTGGATAGAGGGAATGAACAGTGTGTGAAAAGGTTCTCCGGTGGATAGTGAGAGGATGTTTGAGGAACCTCAAAGATATTAATGGAGCTGGAGAGGTGTGAGCGGGGAAGGAAAATGGTAGGAGATGAACTCAGAATGAACAGGGCGAGGGCAGGTGGGATCTTTATAGAACCTGATAGTAAGGTATTTGGCTTTTGCTCTGAATGAGTGGAGAAGTCCTTGCAGGGTTTTAAGTAGTAGAGGAATACAGTCTGACTTCCATTTTCAAACGCTCCCTGTGGCTGCCAGTTAGAAGAGCACTGCACTAATCCAGATAAGAGATGCTGGTAGCTTGGACAGAACTGCAACAGTAAAATTGGTGATAAAGGATGGTTGGATTCTGGCCATGCTGATGGATCAGATAGAGTGTAAGAAAAAGAGGAGCATGACTAGAAAAATAATAAAAGAATAAGGAAGGCAGGAAGAAGAGGAAGGTGGGGGTTAATGTTTATAAGAGTGCATGCACACTGGGTTAATAAGCCTGTCCTTCGGACTTCTCTGGAGGTCAAACAAAGAACACCAGGATGTGACTGTCAGACTAGCCAGCAAGTGATTCTTGGTTCACAGACACAACTTAAACATGAATTTACACTGGCTGTATTTCTTGACTGTTAAAATCTGCTGATCCCAAAGTCATGTGGCCAACCCACTGTGAATGTGTTAGACTCGTGGCCTCAGTTGGGAAGTTGGATGGAAGAGGCAGTGGGAGAGTAGTGATGGTCTGGGAAGGAGAAAATCTCACCTGCTTTTGCCCCTAGATGATGGTGACCCTGAAAGCCTAAGCCTTGGTTTATGAGGCATGAATAAAACCTTGTGCAGAGTAGATGTCATTAGCCCCAACCCAAATTTCATCATACAGAGGGTACATATATTATTTGCATTTGAGTGCTTTATTATATTGGAATTGCAGTGATATTATTAACATTTGTACAAATGCACAAAATCTTGTCTCTTCTTGCTAGAAAGAGATGTAAAAATCTGACCTAGTTGAACAGTCTTAATGAACTCATTGTCCGTTGGTAACAATAAATGTGTTCACGATGCAACAAAAAGCTTAACATAAAATTAAACATATTAAATGCTGCTGCAAGTATTTACATGTATGTACCCCCAGTTTTTTTCTCCTTCCAGTAAGGAAGGTGGTTGCTTTACAAACAGACAAACAAACACAAATGCTTTGCTGTTTACAATGACAAATACCCCCCCCCCGCCCCCACCCCACGGAGTCCAGAACTTAAAGTGACAGCACCTTTTCCGAGGACTTCCTTAGTTAACACTTACTTTGCACAATGTTAACCTTTTTTCTCTTAGTTCTATCTTTTGGACAATATTTATATTCCAATTGTCCTAGAACACTGTGTTTGAACTGAGCCATTTTTTCTGGGCCTTTTCGGAAGATCCCAAATCCCATGTCCTCTCCAGGGAGGACATTTCAAGTTTATCTTTTCTCCAAGACAAACCTCAAAGGCAGAACTCCTCTCTCTATGAGGCAGGTGTGATTTAGCAGAACACAGAAGGAAAGAGGGCGAGCAGTTCTTCTGTTCTATTGGCTGGCTGGTGGGGAAGGGTCCTTTCTCTGAAACCCCCTCCACTTCAGCATGGCTGATACCTTTCATCACGTCCTGTAGCGTCTATAGCCTTGGTATTCTAAAGGAGCAAACTAGACTCTAATGAGCTTATTGTGCATAAGATTTTAATGATGTATTTAAAGCTAATGTATTCAGGTTCCACATTCTCAGTCCTGAGGCTAAAATGATTCTGTTAAAAAAAAAAATCCTATAAAGTTCTATAAAATGAAACACAATGCAAGAAAATCTTCAATGGCTTAAGAAGAGCTTTCTAAATCCTGGCTTCTAATGAGCTAGATATTGTAAGTTGGTCTAAGTATAACAGCTGATCATTATTGAGCCCCCTCTGACGATAAGCTTGGAAAGGCATCAGAGCGCCACTTAAGAACATTAATCTTTTAAGAAATGCTGGCAGTTTGGCCTTACCCCCCCCCTTCAACTTGTGGTTAAATAGCTTTTTTAAAAAATAGACAATTTATAAGGAAAAAAATATATAAACACTCTTTAAGCAATTTGGCTATAAGCATTACATCACTGAAAAACTCCACAAGAAATAGTAAAATATTTTGAACGGACATACACTTTTTCATTTTCACAACATGACGAGCTGGGTTTTGTTTTGTTTTTTTTCTTTGTTTTGGTATTGGATCTTACTTGTAAGTTTATTGCTTCAGTGTCTTCTTGTCCTTTCTTAGGTTATAATTGTAAAATAGAGGTGCTGTCCCTAATTATGGTACAAGGCAACATTGTATTTTTGAGACCTAGGAGTGAAATAGTTAGGGTCACCGTTTTTTTTTCAGCAGCCCAGAGAGACGATGGCGAGGACGACAGTCTGATGTGCATGGTGATGCACAAGAGAATGTCTCCTGGCTCATTCAGCACACTTTGGTTGGAGGATAAGATAGAAAATTCTTCAGTGTAGCATAGCTAGCTGCTCCCTCACATCTGTTGCATAATATAACATTTTTAAAAAACATGCTATGAATAAAGGGAGAAAGAGCATACTGGCTCTTCTCCTTGGCATTCTCGTAGCAGGCTTCATCTAGGTTGATGTTAGCAATGCGTCTTGGCTATGCTACTGGTGAACGCACGCAAATGTACCTGGTGCAAATATTCCGTAAAGTATTTTAAATGATGCAGCTCAGAGCCTTAGAGGAAGCGTGGGGTAGTTGGGAAGGGGAGGGTGAAGGGAAGTTTAAGGGCAGGGAGGAGGTCTGAAAGAGAACGAGAGAAACTGACGGGGATTACAAATGCTAAAGTGCAATTTTAAAATATAAATTATTTTAAAAGCAGAAGAGTGATTCTAAATTGCTACTGTTCGCATAGGCACGATTTTATTCCAATTTAAACGGGTTATTTCCTTTCCCTTCTCAGATATACTGCATAATGGAACTTGAATGGCTTAAAGCTACTGCACACGGTTTGGGAAGGGACGAGAAGAGCACTAAGGAAGCTGAATAGTGCAAGGCATTCTGGGAAGTTGGGGTGCGGTGGGGAGAAGCAGAGATGAAGCTGTTTTTACACTTTTACAAGAGAGCTGTTCCAGTTATAGTTACCGATTCCCTTTAGCTGAACTCTGCTTCCTAAAGGAAAGAGCTTACTTTAAAAATGAAAAAAGAAATAGATGATTTAAAACTGTTCCGAACATAGATTAAAAAATAACTCACAGAGCAATACAAATCCTTGAAATTTCTATGCACAGAGGTCTAAACAAACATTTCCACCAAATGATGGAGAATAGCCATTAGAAACCCTGTAAAATGAAGATACACACAACTAGAGTAGTTTATTATGAACTAATCCTTTAAAAACAAGTAGATCCTACAGAAGAATATTGTTCAAATGGAATGTTTAAAAATAACATTTATTAATAAATATCTTATAAAATTCTAAATTAATAGATTCCTGTTCAAATTTTGCTTTGGTCCTTGAATTCCACTGTATACACACATACATACATATATATTTTCTTAGATGGTTTTTTATTAACCAGAAAGAAGCACATTCTATCCTAACTGGATGGCTAGGTTTATAGCAGTTACAGATGCTTAAAACCCCCCAGCCAAAGGCTGGTCTTTTATGGCAGCTGGTTGACTTTTAATGACAAGCTCAACTAGCACACGACAGTTTTCTGAACTAACAGACCACAGCCACCTGCACATTCACCACGGATGCCCCTCTATTCGGAACACGCACTGCATTTGATTTCTTGGACCTGACAGGCTCCAAAGAGCAACTGCTCCAAGTAAGTCACCCTAATGAAAAGAAGGCATGCAGTGACAGTACACAAATTGCTCGTCCCCATGGGCCGTGTTAAGACTGTGACTGGCAAACACTGATGTGGAGATAGGAGAGGGCTGCGGGGAAGGGTAAAGGGAAAACATCCGACCTCACGCCAGGCGTTAAAACGAGTCCATTCATGCACAGGGAGGATTTTCACTCTACCTGTCCTGGCATATGTTCAGAAATGTCTTAAGGAGAAACAATTAAGATGGGAATGCCTCAGTGTAGGTAAGGACTGACCTGGTAGAAACGCTATCAGGTGTCCCTATCTTGGCTGCTAATTCCTGTCACAGGAGGCAGGGGAGGCGCTGTGGAAGTTTCCAGGCAGGTTGGCAGTGACTTCAGAAGCAGATCCTGCTGACAGAAACCCACCTGTGAACAAGGAGAGGCAGTGCTGCGCTGCGGGCCCTCCTTCCTCAGGATGGGTGCTCTGAAGGTCATTGCAACTGATCTGTGACCGTATGGATGGATGACCCAGTAGCTGGGTGGGAGAGGAGAATGGGGCAGAATGTTTCCCCAGATTGGCAAAAAGTGTGGGACAAGAATGGAGAGATTTTCAGGCAGACAGATTATTCTACAGTCTGGTGAAAGCTAGGCCTTCAAGTGAAATATTTAATAATGATAAGTCGAGTGTTGGATTTGACCAATGAGCCTTTCTGTTCAGGATTTCAAGAAGCTCTGACAACTTGCTGGCATCCTCCATTCACTGTATTTCCACACTGCTAATGAACATACCTAAAGGCCCTGAGTATAAGAAGAAGTTTATTCTAATTATACGTTGAGGCCCGTTTGCTAACCTGTGTGTGGTGGTTTGCCTTCTTAGCATAAAAAACAGACATAATTGAGCTATATATAATGCACGTCAGTCAAACCATCAAGCTGCTGAATTAAAACTCAGGCAAGTTCTTAACTGCAGAGGCTTTTGGTTTAACAACTAAATATTTCAATTAAGAGGTGGAAGAGAAGTAAAGTAAACCATAATTTTAGTGACAGCCCACTCCTTGGACATTCTGATATCACCAGTGGATTTTTTAAAAATCCATTTCATTAAGTGCTATGCATGCAGTAAAGAAAGAAAATATTTTTCACTTAAAGCAAAACAAAAATTTTTTAAAAATTAAAAAATTAAAAAACCCAAATATTTCAATGAGCTCTTTCTCCTTTTTAGGGGGACACATAAATGGTCCTAGGAAGGAGTTTAGAAAAAATTATTTTTGATTTCAAAATAGAGACAAGAATGTTAACTGCTTTTTTAGCTAAATCTTAAACTTCTTAGGAAGCCAGTAAGGTTAAACCATTCAGCTATTACAGCTGGGATTCAAAACAAAACAAAATAACTGAATTCAGTATTTAAAATACTTAAAAATGATATGTTTGTCTAAAATATAATAGAAAATCCTTTTCTTGTTTGCATTTTTTTCTTTTTTCTCTCTTTTTTTTTTTTTTGCTTTTGCTTTTGTTTTGATTTTTTAGATCATATATCCAAGTTATGCATTTCCCTGGAAACTCAAAACTTTCTTTTTGAAAGCACTGCATACATGAAAAGATTGTTGATAAATATTGATTTAAAAAGTAAGTTATTAGATAAAACTGAAACTAGTTATAAAAACCATGCTTCATAACCCTTATATTTTCTTTTTTTCTCCAAAATAGATTCTTACACTATACTGAGAGAAAAAAAAAGCACATCCTTCCCTTTTCCGAACTCTTATAAAAGCTACACCTTTTGTAAAATACTACTTTTTTAAATCCCATTATCTTGCACGCGCTCTCTCTTTCTCTCTCTCTCTCTCTCTCTCTCTCTCTCTCTCTCTCTCTCTCTCACACACACACACACACACACACACACACACACTCATGTTTGGAGGTCAAGCATTCAAATGGAGATGAAACACCAGCACCTGCCTAGACAACTAGAGAAGAAAACTAGCCCCAGTTATTTGTGAGATGTGATATTAAAACCTTAGCACAGTAGAATGGCTTGTTTCAAGGAGGCACAACTGTGGTTTGGAGTATCTGCTTTTTATAATGGGCAAGTCCAGGAAAGTTGCTGAAAGTATAAATCAGAATTATTCAGAAGAGTGGAGTAGCCATATCCAGGGGATACTTTGAGCAGCCAGAGTGCTTTAATGCTGTGGGAGGGCGGAAAGCACCTCCATGGAAACATTAGGTTTTCTTTCTCTCTCTGTTCCTCCAGTAGTTCGTCTACTTTCGCCCACCAGAACAGCAAAGACGGTTCCATAGGCTTAAGAAAAAAATAATAATATATCTTAGGCTATTAGCAGCTAATGACTGAACAACATAATCTGTGTAGTGAATAGAGCCCTTCTGAATTATTATATAGTACATGGATTTTCAACATTATAGACAGGCCATATAAAACCAGTTGTAATTCGAGGGTATGATGTTCTAGCTCTGCATCATAATTTGGACTTCCACAATTGAGGCTTATAAAGCTCCCTTCCCTAGTGTCTCCACAGCTGGCATTCAACGGTGCTTCACCTACGGCTAAGCCACCTTTTATTTGCTCTGATTATTAAAAACATTAAACCAGGCACATTAAACATCTCCCGGTTACTCTTTTGTGAAAAGCAAGAGTTGAATGGGTCAGGGGCAAGGGAAGCCATGGCTAGGTCCACATTAGCTTTTTTTTTTTTTCCTTTAAACATTATTTTCTTCTTTGCATGCAACGCTAAAGGGGAAAAAATAAAACAGAAAGTAAAAATAAAGAGTCAATAGGGAGCCCAGGTAAAAGTGGAAATGGAAAGGAAAATTGGGCATTCAAGGAAGTGGACCAAGAGCAGGAGGAGAGGTGGTGAGATGCTTGCTGATTTTATTTGGACATCAATGGAGCTTATACTTTTTTTATAGTAAGAGAAACAGGGTTGTGGAAAAGGCTCTCCATTTATCTGGGATTCTGGTGACATCATAGCACCAACTCAACATAAGCTATGACATCATCAGACTTCTCCCCCAGTTGCCTTGCAGTCTGTATACTGGACATCTAGGTACGCCTCATTTTGGCTAAAAGCTGTGGCTTAACAAGATTCAACGTTTCAGGCAAAGGGTTGGACTGATAAGAATGAAACCATGACTATATACAGAAAGAGTTCAGTTTATAAACAAGTAACTGGTACCAGAAAATTGGAGAAAAGCACCAAAGCATTTCCCAAGCTGATAGATTATTAATTGCATAACTCCCTTTTTTGCTTATATAACTGAGTATAAAAGACAACATTTCCATAATAACTATAAAAATGAAAGCCAGTCTTTGAAGGGCTGAGGAGTCTTCCAGGTCTGAGTTAATTCTAAAAATGCCCTTAAAAGAAAGGACGCAGGATATGCGACAGCTCTCCTTGGAGGCAAGGTCTGACCCTCGGATTTTAGAGAATCGGATTCAGGTCTGTTCTGTGAGTGGTGAGCTGACTGAGGGTGGAGCTTCCTACCACTTCGCTGACGGCCGAGGAAGTGGTGATGGTGTTATGCTGGATGACCTGCTGCTGAGAGCACGTGGGGACGGGGCTTGCAGGAGGGCTACTCTCTGGACCTAGGAAAAAGCACACACACACACACACACCAATATAGCTCTTTCCTGGGTGGACTTGGAGGCTACTCAAAAAATATTGCTAGATGCTTGCTAGAAATAGGAGCGTTTCACACATTTTCTCCTGGAGGTTAATTCCAAAACTTTATTTTAAAGTCACAAAGCTATGCCTTCCCAGTTTATAGCTACAAGCAAAGCCATGCTTTCTAGATCAGCAACATGAGTTGATGTGTTTAAGTTGTGGCATGTGAAGTCCCCATCTTGTCTTTTCAAAGAGCCATCCATATATCAAATGTGGAAAAATACTCACATGTGGTGGGAGAATCTGTGTTGCTCAATCTAAAAAATTATTTGAAAAGAAATTGACCTTCAGCCATGAATCCCCCCTTCTTCCGCCATCCCCTACTCAATTAGCATTGAACCTATTGACATTCCAGGTGCAGATACTGGGATCTAGAAAAACAGATCCACTTTACATATTGGTAAACTGAGACAAGGTCACTAGCTTTTCAGCCTGGTGAATAACATGTAGCATATCCTGAGGCACTGGATATAATTCACCCAAAGCCTGTTTCCCAGCCCATAAAAGACTGCTAGCCCACCAGTAATTGGGCTCCTACTGGCTGCAGAATTGGAATTTGGTGGGATTTTACAGTGTGGAATGCCAGGGAACGTCTAGCCAGAAATTATTAAGAGGTGGCGGTCATGGTGATGAATGGGGTCAGAAAAGAAGGGTTCCCTCTGGTGCAGTAGTCTGGCAGCCACTCAAGAATTCTAGCATGATATCCACCTGGGTGTGCAGTCTATGCTTTACTTTTGTTCTTTCAATAAATCCAATGAGAAATTGGTGGCAAAAAAACTGGACACTAAAAAAAGCAAAGAAGTCAATGACTTACTTAGATATCCTTGTGATTCTTTCTGCATGGCTGTTATGGGGCAGTCTTTATGTGTTAACAACAGCTGTTTCAGCTGTGCCACCTCGTTTTTCAACATGGACACTTCATTCTGGAAAGAGACGGATCCAAATCATGTTAAGAAGACCAGAGAATACAAACCCAAGGCCCCGTGCACTTTCAACAGTGTAACTGGCACACTTCTTTTCTGTTATGTCTGAATGACATTAATAATATTATTTAACGGGATTCACCTGAAAATTTGTAGCTTGCCTTTGATTTGGCCCTCAGGTTTCCCAGGGGCTTTCTGAAGAGACTAGGTTTTAACTCAAGAGCTTAATCCTATTAAAAGTTACTTAGGTGGGACCCTCCATTCTACACTGACTGGGTGACTCTAGGCAGGTAACATAACCCAGCTAAGCTCTAGCAACCTTGGATGGGAATGAAAATAGTACAAAGTTCTTTGAGTTGTTGTGAGGATTAAATGAGGTAACATGCAAAACACGCAGAACAATGCCTAGCACATACGAAGTGCTCAATAAATTTAGCTCTCATAATAATTCTCTTCAGGCTGTCTTTTTTTTTTTAAGTTTGTTTTTTTTTTTGACATGGACCATGTTTTTTTAAGGTCTTTATTGAAATTTGTTACAATACTGCTTCTGTTTTCTATTTTGGTTTTTTGGCTGCAAGGCATGTGGGATCTTAGCTCCCCGACCAGGGATCGAACCCACACCCCCTGCACTGGAAGGCAAAGTCTTAACCACTGGACTGCCAGGGAAGTCCCCATGCTATCTTACAGGTTCAGGTTTGACATTGACCACGAATAGAAGGTGAACGTGAGGCACGGGGAGGAACTGTGTGGCAGGGTGAGCGGCTTCAAACTGAAATGCCCTCAGAATAAGCCGATTTCCCAAAAGAAGTTCTTCATGGGCTACAGTTCAACAAAGCACGTCCTTCTGCCTGATGCCACTTAGGAGGAAGCATGGAAGCATACAGAGCAAATGTAGGTCCTCTACTGGTGGGATCAGGTCAGCCCAGGGAGGCCAAGGGCAATAGAGTTTAGGGCCATGACTGAGTTAATCTGATTGGTTCATTAACTAGTTTGGCTAATTTCAGTCTATAAACTTTTTCCCTCCTCAATATCAGGGTGTTGTGGATTTACTTAGATAAGTGCCACAAATCTCCACTTTATGTAGTAATTCACAAAGATAGGTTCATAGTTTGTGGAATAATGTACTTGGCACCATCGTCTACAAATACAGTTGACCCTTGAACAACACGGGTCTGAACTGTGCGGGTCCACTTCTGTGCAGATTTTTTCCATAGATAACAATACTACATGATTAGCAGTTGACTGAATCTGAGGATGGGGAACCACGGATACAGAGGGCTGAGGATGGGATTTGAGCATAAGCAGATTACGGGATCTGAGGCCAGTCTTGGAACCAATACCCACTGATATTGAGGGACAACTGTATAAATGTAGAACAGATGGTTCCAAGGTGCTGCCACTTGATAAAAGTAAACTGTAAACGTAGCACTACCTCAAATAAGCCATTTTACAGTTGTGATAAATAACACCTCTCTGGCCAATGTTCATTTGTGGCTGCCCCGCAATTATACTCCACGTGGAGGAGACTTTTCAAAAGCATGCACACAGAAGAAGGTGTTTTAACATTTGTCATTAAGTTGTATCTACACTTTCAGTATGAACTTGGCTTTTGAGGCATGTATTTATCACCTAAAAAGTAAGTTTGGGATTCTGAAGTTAATTAAAAAATTTTTGGAAAATTGTTTCAAAGAATACCTCCTAATTCCAAATTCATTTGCAAAATACATTATAAGCAATCAAATGTTGAGTAGCATGAATACAAAAATAATAAAAATCTCATCTACAAGGCTTTTATGCCTATCTGACGAAAGGGGGGAGGGATAAGTTAGGAGACTGGGATTAACATATATGCACTACTATATATAAAATAGATAACTAATAAGGACCTACTGTATAACACAGGGAACTCTGCTCAATATTCTGAAATAACCTATATGGGAAAAGAATCTAATAAAGAATGGGTATGTGTATGTGTATAACTGATTCACTTTGCTGTACACCTGAAACTAACACAACATTGTGAATCAACTATACTCCAATAAAAAAATTTTTTAAATGCCTGAGAAATTAGCACTAATGATGAATAAATCACTTAATTTCTTAGGAAAATTGCTCTTAAATTTGAGAACGTTCAGGAAGGTGAACTGCACCTCCCACCTCCAAATGAGTGCGGTTGATAAGGGGCCCTATCAAAGCTGAAAGTGACCCTTGTCAATTTGGGGGTCAGTGGGACAAGTTTATTTATAGGACAATTTATTTTAGCCTTAAACACTATTTTTTTTCTCTAATTTTATGCCCATTTAAATTCAGATAGCCATCCTTCCTTTTCCCAGCTCCCCCTCTGCTTAAAATAGCCTGTGTGAAAGAAAGTTACTTTTAGACCATTAAACAGAAGGCAGCCCCCGGTTAAAAACAGAACAGACAAAAACAGAACAGAAAAAGGAGAAAAAGAAAACTAAGATGTTTGAATGTATACATATTTGGCCTCAAAATGAAATGCGACATGATTTGTATTTGGACTATAGAGATAACACTTTTCTGAAATCACAACTGCTAGACACCTGGACCCTAAGGGGAAACTGTCAGTTGCAGACAATGGTTCTAAGAAAGTGGAGTCAAGCTCCAGTCCTTAGTGAATCCAGCCATACTTCTCTTCCATGATCTAGGAAACAAATGAGGAAAGTATTTAAAATAAAACAACAGGATTCTGTTGCCTTCTTGTACTTCTGGAAGAAAAGAAAAGAAAAATCTCACTTGGCGGCTGCCTTGGAGGGGATGATTTTAGTCTCCATTTCTTCCTCCTCTGCGTCCTCAGCAGTCACACCTTTTCTAGGCAGTCTTCCATCCCCCAGACTCGAAGTGTACATTGTCCCTTCCTTAAAAAAAACACCTTGAATCCCGTTCTTCGGGTTCCTACAACTGCAAGGAGCTAACTGCCTACAATACTTGGCATATCCCAAACCATTTCAGGATAAACCTTTTGCTTTCATGAGAGGCCACAATAAAACAGCACCAATCACCACAACAAACAGTGTATGTGGTGTCCTGGCCTATAACCAAAGCCCCATAGAAAATAGATGATTTTAGTGGCATTTTTTTGTCTCTGGACAGCAAAGCACTTTATTAATAAACCAATACATTGTAAGTATAGAAACTGAGGACCTGGGAGTTGTGAGGGTCTGTAAAAATGTAGGAACCTGGAGAGCACTGTAACAACTGACCATCATTTAAAGATATATGTGAATATGGACATATTTCTGAATGTAATATATTAGTAATTATGTAATTTAGCTATGTTAGGGTTGGAAAATGAATGCCAATTAATATTCTCCATAGACAAGAACAATCAGCCTCCCTCTTGCTTAGATCATGCACACATAAGTACGATACTGATAAGGACTAAATAAAAGTCTAATGGCCAGAGAAGCAACAGAAATTCGTGGGGCAGCTTCCAGCAGAAAAAGGAACTCTCAGATGACAGTTGAGAATAATCGGGTTTGGCTCCCCAAATTGCCACATCAACCTAGTGTAGAACAAGGTGGTTGGACTAGTTTTCTAGTTACTTCCTGCAAGATAGTTTTTTATTCTATGAATTGCCTTCTATTGAGAATGCTAATTACCTAATAATCTAATGAAGGTCTCCATCTTGATTTTTTATTCACTAGTTAATTGCTTTTGGTATTCTCAAATGGGCTTATATATCAAGTCTTATATTTTCTAAGGGAGCCAGTTCTAGCACCTCCTATACTTCCAAATCTTAACAGGGCAGATTCCAAAGCAACATTTACAGTTTCACTTTTGTGCAAAATTTCAAGTTCATGTTCATTTCCATATTGTGAGAGTCTACAGAGCCTTCATCAGATTCCATAAGGGAGCATTTGGGTTAAAAACGGTAGAGAATGGGTTAAAAACAGTAGAGAATGGGTTAAAAACAGTAGAGAATGTTAAAAACGGAGTGAATCATGTGTGCTGTGCACATGCATAAACATTCCATATTGATAGATACTGATAGATATCATTCTATATTGATAGACTGACTGATGTAGGAAATGCACAAATACTAGACTATATTTTAAATAAAAACCCTTTTCAAGATAACATTAATAGAAATCACCTTGAATACATTTTGGAAGAGAAGAACCAGACAGCAAATGTTTCAAAATGCATGAAAGAAATCAAAAGTGGCCTGCCGTTCTAGTAGGGAAATAGAAACCAGGACTTCTGGAGACATTTTCTTATTCTGAATTACCTTGCATTATGAATTGATGCAAATCACCAGTTTTTTTTTACTCCCTTGTGTAGTTTCTAATAATAACTATAGGTCTTCATATAGAAGCACTTTGCAAAAGCAAAGTATTAATAATAAGTATTGATTCTCTTGCTGAAATCAGCTCTTCATTCTTTTCTTTTTTCTAAACTAGTTTGGGTTTGCTACTCCTAAAAGTTTAGCCATTTAAATAGGGACTGTAAGAGTATAGATGTAGTTAAGATTAATCTGTTCTTAAACCCATAAAGTTGCCTTGGGATGAAGTAGCACCCCTATATAGACATTCAACGCTGTAATAACATACTTTAAACAAGCACTCCAAGAAGTCCCTAATAGCTACATTTTCAGTTTTGGGGGGGATGTCATTTTGTTAATATGATAAACTCCAAATGCTTTTTGATGCAAGCAGTAGTCCATGCCGAAAAAATAATTATCAAAATGAGCCCTGCCACATAGCCCCTCCCCTATTTTTTTTTTTTTTTTTTTGTAGATTAACTGAGGCCAGGTCTGGTTCATTCTAAAACAAAGGACTTTCAATTTGTACAGCAACAGTTCCCATCTGGCCTATTCTCTTGCCAAGTCCTAAACCTGAGCTCGCGTGTCTAAAATTTCAGCAGCGACTTAGGCCATGTGTCTTTGTACTGAAAAAGAAAAGCAATTATTTCCGTGGGCGACCAGACGATTTCCGTATCATCTATTGAACACAATCCACTGAGCACCACATTAGCAGTTGATGAATTTAGAGCTGATCTCAGCCACTCTGTCAGTGAAAAGAATGTGGATTCCTTCATAGTTGAAGAACTTTCTAGAATGAAAGATCACAGAGCAGTGGGTTAGGTCAAGAGAAGACTCGCTTGGGTTTTCATCCTACTACTTGCTGGTTGTGTGACTTTCAGGAAGACTTCTCATGTCCCCCGAGACTCAGTTTCTCCCAAATAAAATGTCAGATTGGGTGGTTTCTAATATTTCCCCCAATTCCTATACCTGTGTTGACCTCTTGGGTAGAGATTTGTTGTGAGATGAGGAAATGAAGTCTGGGAGTTTGATTTTGTTTTCTCAGTTCTAATTTTTCCAATCTGAAGCTCTGCAGCCTAACTAGAAGATTTATGCTGGAAAACAAAAGTGGCAGCTGGCCATCCAGACTTTGGATATTCCTTTTGGCGGGAGTTTGTTTGTGTAGCACCTTCCATTTCTGTTTACTTAAAATTTGGCTCACTGGACCAGCCTCAAGAGAGACAACTTTTTCTTTTGACAAAGGTCCAGTGAGAGGGAAAGGGTCATTCAAAGGTAGCAGAATCTGCATATCCTCTCCAGCATCACATTGCATGATGCAGAGCACTCGGCATCACAGAAAACATGGAGCCCTTGTGGTTTCTGTCCCTGTGAAGCAAAGCAGTGGTTGGAAAACACCAACGACGTAGTCTTTTCAGAGACCGTCCCTTCCTCAGGCACTGCTTTAACAACCAAAAATACTGGTGCCTGTTGAATGGCCCCAATAGGACTTTTTTTTCTGGTTTTCAGGGGCTAGAATTCTAGTATCTCTTATCCTTCCATTTTAGTTCTAAAAATGTGAAAATTAATAGATTAGGTTTGGGACTTCCCTGGTACTCCAGTGGTTAAGAATCCACCTTCCAATGCAGTGGATGCAGGTTCGAGCCCTGGTTGGGGAACTAAGATCCCACATGCTGCAGGACAACTAAGCCCGGGCCGCAACTACTGAGCCTGAGTGCCACAACTAGAGAGAAGCCTGTGAGCTGCAACAAAAGATCCCATGTGCCACAACTAAGACCCAATGCAGCCAAAAATAAATAAATAAAATAAAAAGTCTCTCTTCTGGCAATAAGCATGTTTTAAAATATACTCTTAAAAAAGTAGATTAGGTTCGCATAAAGGATATACCTTATATGTTAAGTACCTTATATGTTAAGTGAAAGCTATAACATATGTTCATATGTCAAGTCATGAACACATCTGACGTCAAAGTAAACCAGTATCCTCACTTTTCCTGGCTCTCTGCTATGACCCCCTCCATGTCTTCAGGCTCTGGAATGATGGTCAATACCCTGGGGTCATTCTGCAAGGACTCATTTTAGTTAAAACTGATTTAAAAACTTGTCCGCATCTGATTACGTGTCATCTGACTACTCAAGGCTCCTTCATCTGGGTCAGTGGGTCTCACTCAGGGGTAATTTTGCCCCCCACGGGGGACATTTGGTATTGTCTGAACGTTTTTCAGTTGTCACAACTTGGGGGTGGGGTAGAGGGTGCTACTGATACCTAGAGGGTAGAGGTCAAGGATACTGCTAAGTATCTACACTGCACTGGAGACAACAAAGAATTACTGAGCCCCAAGGTAATAGTGCTGAGACTGAGAAAACCTGCACCTGTTCATGATCCTCTTGCAGATCTCAGAACTGGTAGCAAATTCCAGGGGTTCTCACATTTCAGTCATTACAAAACCACTGCTGTGATATTTGCTAGGTCACATACACCAGAACTTTTATTTACTTAACATGTTTGTACAAATTAACTCATTTTTTAAAGATTTAGCCTGGTCCTTACCAAAAATATCTGTGAAACTGAAGGTTTGATGTTCTGATTACATTTTTCAGTACACATAAAAATTAAAATATGATTATTATTAATATTAAAAACGTGTACTCATGTCCACCTAAAAGCTTCTCACATACTACTATACCTGCCAGATTCTAGAATTATAGACTTTCAAGTTAGAGTGGTTTCGGCGGCGTTTGAGTCCAGCCAGACTCTGCGGCTTGATTCCCTTAAATCGCATCTTTGCCAAGTGGTCAGGCCGCGAGTTCCTGGACGCCCCCGAGATGAGGAGCTCATTCATTTATTCAGCAGATACTGAGTACAGACACTCAGGAACTCTCCACGCTAGACCCGACGTTACAAAAGGGGGTAAGTGGTCGGGGGAGAGGATAACAGAGTCTCCAACTTCACACAAGCTTCGTACAAGCCAGTGGGAGGATTTCTTATCTTACTTCCCCCATATCTGCTATATACGTTTCCCAGTTTCTTTCTCATGTCTATCATTAAAAGAATGATAAACTTGGGGGGGGGGGAGAGTGAACATCCATAAATGATGACAGTCAGTCCCTGTATAACCCAAACTTTCTTTGTATAATTTCAATTTGTACACTGGATGTCCCAAGACCATTTCCACTTAATGGAATTAAATATGCAAAGGGGGGTTTGGCACCCTAATTGCTCCTTTCTGAGGATGCGCAGAGGATGGGGGGTGAAGGTGACCTATGAACTACTGAGGAGCAGATTCTCCCTATTTTAGGCATTCTTTCCCCTCTTCCCTCCACTCTTTAGCCATTATCTCTGCTCCTGGAAGCACTGTATATAACCCAGCGCTATAATCCACGATTTTTACTGCTATCCCTGACTGCTTGTCACTTATATAATACTTGCTTTTTCTTCTGCTGGTGAACAGTGCACTTCTTTTTGTGTTAGAACAAATGCCCTGAACTGCATCACGTGTATGGCATGAAGTCCGCTGGAGAAGCTCCAGGTGCTGGAGGTTCTCAAAAATTCCTAGAAGTGGCCTTGTTATAAAATGTCCCCCCACTGAGCCACCCATGGAAAGCAAAAATCATGCAAGATTCAAATCTTGTCAAGTTTAAAAATGAGATGGAAACATGCCTTTTCTTATGGAGCAAAATAATAAACACAAACCTCCCTTTTTTCCACTAAACAAAAATATAGATAATCTAGTGTAAACTGAAGCAACCCCCTCACCCAGTGGACATAAAGAGCGGCCTTTTGGTTGAAGATTTATTATGTACAAACGGCTCTGTAGACATTAGTTCATTTATTCCTCCCAACAACTTTATGAGGTTATTATTCCCATTTTATAGATGAGGAAACTGAGAGCCAGAGAGGTTAAACCCAGCAAGTAGGTACGGAACAAGAGTTTGAACCTCTGTCTGACCAAGCTTCTGCTCCCAGCCCTATAACTTAATTGGGCAGGGTTTCCCTCCTCAGAGCAGACTGATGTAAAACTGAATGGTTGTTTTGTTTTGTAGAGTGTCTCGGAACTAATCAACCTTGAGGAATAAGCCTGCAGTTGCTCTGTGGGCTAAGGGGTGGTGTTAGTGCTTAGGTCAACAAGTGCCTGCCGGGGCAGGAAATGCCAGTGTTACACAGGGCCTTTGAGTCCTGGGGAGAGAGACAGTGGCCTGCACCTGAAGTTGCATGTTTGTCTGGGTGAGTTCTTCTGCTTTCTTTTCCAGTGACATCACCCAGACCTTCCTCTTCTGTCTGCAGCGGGTGGCGGCTGCCCGGTTCCGTTCCAGAAATTTCCGCCGCCTCTCGTCAGGATCCTCATCCACCACCCTTCGCCGGCGCCCCCCTGTGGGCTGAGGCGGCTGTATTGTCTGGGTGGCCTGCATCTGTTGTGTCGCTGGTGAAACCTGCTGGGAAAGAGAGGGAGGGGGTGATGGGGAGAGAGGAGGAACGGCTGGGTAAGGTGTTGAAATGCAAAACACAGGGAGTCGCTTGTTTTAGTTAGCACATTACACTTGTTTTCTAAGAATGAAGTCAACAATGAGACCACGCTCATGAAAAGGAAAAGCATCACCCTGCTATCTTCCATGATATTTTGGCAAAAGATACAGGGATGATCTGCGAAAAGAGAGTCAAGTAGATTTTTTCCCCCTGACTGGCATTTGGCTGAATCATGACAGAAGAAACATTTTTTTTCTCCTCAGATGTTAAAAATGTTTTATTTAAGGTGCCTTGTAAAATCTGAAAGTGCCAATGTATGGCAACAGGTGAAAACAGAGGTCAGGGTGACTGTCACCCTACTGACGAGTCTTCTGTCATCTGCAGAAAACTCCTTCTGGGCAGGTTGTGAATGCCTTTCATACTAATGGTGTCAAAACCATGTTCCTAGAACACACCTCTGGGACAGCACTGCCATTGTGACTCCTATCAAAAGAACCCCGTGAAGCCTGGAAAGCAGCTGAAATCCTTTTGTCACAGTTTCACAGTTCCTACTGCAGATGCCTAGCTGGACCTGCAAACTGCAAATGGGCCTGTCTCCTCCTCAGAGCTTGACCAAGGCTGAAGGAGTCACAGGAGATGGTGAGTGGGTGAATTTCTAGGTGATTGGGAAGCGGGGCCTTTGAAAGTCCATCGTGATGCAGCACTGAGCCCTGTTAATACACCGTGTCTGTTGACAGGGAGGGGTGGTTGTATATACTTACATTATAAGGAAATCCTAGGAGTGGCAAAGCACTTTATTAAAAAGTTTTTACTATGCTTATAGATTGCCTGTAAGGTCTGCATGGGGCTCAACAACATCTAAGGTTTTAGGGACTCCCACACATATGGCTTTATTTCCCTTCATACAGCAGACACTCAGCACCTAGTGAAATTTCTATGACTGATTGTTTATGAGTCTGGACACCTAATGCTTCCCTAATGCACTTCACTCCTTCCCTTTTCTTCATTCTCAATAAAGGGTGGTGGTGTTTTTTTTTTCTCCTCCCTCTCATTGCTCAGTCACTCAGGCTTATGGCTGTAATACCTATAAAGTTGTTTTACAAGAGGCATTTAACCTGCAGAAATAACAGGCAAAAAGTTTTAAAAATGAAACCCAGCCACCTTTTCTACCACATTCCAACCCTATGATTGAAATCAATCAGAACGACTGTAATTGCACTAATAATGGCTCCTGGTTGACATCAGCTGACTGATGATGCTATAGTTTAATCCTAAGCTTATCAAACCCTCCGTGACTCACTGAAAAAGAATCAGTCTCAGGACGGAGGTTAGATTGCATCTCAGTAATTTTGTTTAAAGCAAAGACATTTTCTAAAACTGTGTATTGGCAATTCCTTCCCTCCGAATCACAGAGGAGTAACAAAATAAACTGTCTAAGATCTTACTCACCAGAGTGGCTGATGAAGCTGTGTTCCTTGTTATTGGCAAGCGTTTAGCACTAGTCATTTCAGGTGCAGTAACTTCTGAGCTAACCACCGCAAAGCAAAGCACTAGGAAAGAAGGTGCTAACCTGGCTGTTTTTGCATTCTGTCGGGGTGGGGTGGGAGGGATAAACTGGCAGTATGGGATTAACAGGCAAAAAATGAATGAAATAAATTCATTCATTTCTTTGTATGAATTAGTGATCTCTCACTGCCAGCCCTAGACAAGACTCTCAAGTAGGTAAAACTGGGTTTTAATCTCCAGTGCAGGGACCTCTCTTTCAATACTGTATTCTACCACGCTAACGTTAACAAGCCCTTACCCCCTGATGCTTCTCCTCTGCCTTTACCCAAAGGGGTAAGTTACATGGTGGTTTCAGGTGCAGTCCAGGTTCAGGGTCAAGGTGTCGTTTGGTTAAGAGAAATTCCTGGTGGCCAAGGAGTGATACCAGGACTCTGAAGTCACATTCTTATATGCAAAAGAATCGCAAGAAGCCAGGAGAAATTGAAAATGCAACCCTAAGACCAGAATTTGTGCTTTAAACAAAATTATCAAAAACGATAATTATCGTTACCTACCATTATCTTTTTAAAATAGCATTCTGTAGGGGTGGGGTGGGAGGGATAAATTGGAAGTATGGGATTAACAGAGGCACACTACCATACATAAACTAGATAAACAAGAAGGATTTACTGTATAGCGCAGGGAACTATATTCATAGTTCTCGTAATAAACTATAATGGAAAAGAATAAAAAAGAATATAGATATATACATATATATGCATAACCAAATCACTCTGCTGTACACCTGAAACTAATATTATAAACCAACTATACTTCAGTAAAATAAATAGAATGGCATTATGTTGACACAGATGCTCTGAAAATTTTGATCAAAAATAATTAACTAATTTCAAAATGACAGAATTTATTCCAAGTCATCTTAGAATCTCAGAGTTGATGACCTTAATAAACTTCTATTGTTCTGATAATCATACAATTAGGCCACATGACAAGAGTCTCAATATCAACCAAGTTAATACAGTTAACAGTGGCATTTTGAATATGGTCTAAATGATCTTGTTCAAATTTCAACAAGACCAACCTGGACTCTTTCTTTTTAGTAGCATAGGATAAAAAAGCAACTTTGTGCAGCCAATTATAAAGGCAATTAACCGATTGCATATACAATTGGCCACTTGCTGACTTGAGATGGAGGGCAACTGGCTAATTCGTAATTAGCTAATGAATGGCTTTTATATTTAATGAACTGTTAAGCTTGTCTGTGAAGTAACTCGCTCACAAATGCAACCAAAACTTGATGCTATCCATTTTTAAAAAATATAAGTATACATGTGAATCTATCTGCCTATCTTTGACCTTATTATAGTTTATAGTTGATCTATTATAGTTCTCTTTTTCCCTTCTAAAAATATGTCCTACTATGGCACATGACTAAAAAGGTGCTTTGGATAGCATTTTATTGCTAAACTACTTGCTAAGCTTCTATCACATTATTCGGTTTGGAATTAATCATGGCTATCATGTATTGAAAACTGTGCCACCAAGGGCAAAACATTCTCTTATTTAATACTCCTGAGGGTCTATTATCACCCCATTTTACAGATGGGAAAACTGAGGCTTAGAGAGGTTCATCTACTGACCACAGTCATACAACAAGTAAGGTGGGAAAAGAATGAAAGTTTTCTCACTCCGAAGCCTACACTCTTATTTGCTATATAGAATACCTCTAAGAACTTTGCAGAAGCAAGCTTAGCTAATAAATAAGCTTATCTATTGAATGGAGAGTTGCTTATGGATAACACATTTTGTGGATGGCTGTCCAGGTTTGGTGTATGTTGGAGGGGTTGATGCAAGATCTCTAAAAGCTGCCAGGTGAGAGGTACAGAGGCAGACAATGGAGGAGACAGTGAATAAGTGTGATCCCAAGCTTCTGACACCATTCTGACCCAGCTGGTTGGAACCTGGCAGTTTGAATGGGTGGAGGGAACTGACAAAGGTCATCCCACTTGAAGGTCCAAAATGTCTAGGACTAGCCATGCTCCTAGACATGCCCTTCATCCACTTACTAAAACTCACTCGGGTACATGGACCCGCCTCTCTTCTTGGGCTGGGTGACGTAACGTCTGCCAGATCCCCCGACCCTCTTCCAGTTGTGTCTAAATGCTGGCTTTCTTTCTAGCCACTCCTGGTGACTTTCCACCACTGGGATTTGGCCTTCCTCTTGAACTGATCATCTACAGAGCCTGGCTCTCTGCCTTCTCCCTCCAACACATTTCTCACTGGGTGGGATGAGTCACCTTTCTTTACCATTTGCACAACACCTTACACCCTAACATCCATTACCGGGCCTCTTTGTCTGCCTGAAATTGTTACCCTTTATATTTTTAACACTTACTGTTATTCAGAAGATTGCCCATTGTATTTAACTTCCAATTTGCAGGTGACAAAATTGAGTCTCTATGATGTTATAAAGTACTGCAGATAGAACCATGGTTAGAATTAACTTATTTTTCTCATCCTTTATTCACATCTTTCTTTAAAGCTTAAATTCTTAATCCTCCATTGGTGTTACTTTTTTAGGGTTAACTTTATAACACACTGCAAAAATAGATTTTGGAGAACTTGAAGCTTACGTTTGCCCCTAGAAACTAAACCTGATATTTACCTTATTAGTTATAGGAACTACGATCTGGTAGGGTCTTATGGGTAACCATTACCTCTTAGGAAATGAACAGAGCCCCCCAGAGTGTCAGATAGAACACCTGGGCTTGTCAAACAAGGCTGCTGCCAATGAGCCCCATATTTGAGCTTGTACTGTTAACGAGAAGGGAGAAAGAGATGATGAAAAAGGTCTACCTGTGCTTGGTTGCCGGAGTGCAGGGGTGGGTGTGGCGAGGTCTGGTGATGTGCCGGGTGTGCGTGAAGGTGGGAGTGGGAGTGATGATGTGGGTGGTTCTGCTGGTGATGGGGCTGAGGGTGAGGATGGTGTGCTGGGTGCTGGTGCTGGTGCGGGTAGGGGTGATGGGCTGGCAGTGTCTGGTGCTGATGTGGGTGTGAGTGCATGTGATGGTGTGGCGTCTGGTCCTGACGGGACCCCATCATTTCCATCATGTGTCCCATGGTGTTCATATTCCCATTTGACATGGCAGCAGGGTGGTGAGTCAACGCAGCCTTCAACCTCTGAAACAGAACAAAACAAGAGGGGACAGCTGAGGTCAGTCGTGTACACAGTAGGGATTTTGAATCAAAATGACTCATATTTTCAATTTTATAATATTTTATGGTACTATTGTTAACGTTTTTTTACTGGTAGCAGTATGACTTTTATATTAATTTCAAATTTTCATATATATTATGGTAGGTAGAAGTATCAATGTCAGCCATGAATGTTAATTCAACTGTCAGGGGAAATGAGCAGGATACCCTAGATATTCTGCTAAAAGGTATTTCCTACTATCCAGTTGTTAATCATATCCTACCGACAGCCAAATGCAAGTATAAACCCAATGGAACCACTCAATGTGATAATGCCACTGAACAAAGGGCCCATCCGATATGGCACTGCGTTTTATGGTGAGTCATAAGAATAAAAGATTTTTGCCTTTCAAAAGATTTCTCAGACCCAAAGAGGAAATCACTTCAAATTTTGGAATATAGGAACAGAACTAATGTTAAGTCTTCAAGTTAGATAAGAAATCCATAACTTCTTGAGTCAATATGTAGATCTTTCCATTTGTTACTATGATACTTCTCACAGTCCCTTTAATAATCTAATTTTCTCACATAATAACGTTCTTCTGACTTTGGGAAGGAAATGAGGAAAGTAGAAGAATATGGACCACTGCACTCCTACAGCTTCTTTGATGACCACATCACAGGCCAGGTACGTCCAACACAAAAGCATCATCCATCAATAAGCAAACAGACATGCACACAAATAACTTCTCCCTGAATCTGATCTCTAAGCAGGGCTCAGCAAGCTTTTCTATAAAAAGTCAGATAGTAAATGTTTTCCTCATTGCATGCCTTAAGGTCTCTCACAACTACTCAACTCAGCCCTTTTAGCACAAAAACAGCTGTATACAGTATGTAAACAAATGACTACGCTGTGTTCCAATACAACTTTACTTATATTGGACAGGGACAGGGACAGGATATCTGAATTTCATATAACTTTCACATGACACGAAATGCTATTCTACTTTTGATATTTTTTCCATCATTTTAAAATGTAAAAACCATTTTTAGCTCCTGTGCTGTGCAAAATTAGGCAGTGGGCCAGATTTAAAGAGTCTGGGCCGGGCCTCCCTGGTGGCGCAGTGGTTAAGAATCCTCCTGCCAATGCAGGGGACACGGGTTCGAGCCCTGATCTGGGAAGATCCCACATGCCACGGAGCAAATAAGCCCGTGCGCCACAACTACTGAGCCTGCACCCTAGAGCCTGCGAGCCACAACTACTGAGCGCACGTGCTGCAACTACTGAAGCCCACACGCCTAGAGCCTGTGCTCCGCAACGAGAAGCCAACGCAATGAGAAGCCCACGCACTGCAGCAAAGAGTAGCCGCCACTCACCACAACTAGAGAAAGCCCACACAAAGCAACGAAGACCCAACGCAGCCCTAAATAAATAAATAAATGAATGAATGAATGAATGAATGAATGAATGAAAGAGTCTGGGCCAGATTTAAAGAACCAGTTGGCGGGGAGGACCTTCAAGATGGCAGAGGAGTAAGACATGGAGATCACCTTCCTCCCCACAAATACATCAAAAATACATCTACGTGTGGAACAGCTCCTACAGAACACCTACTGAACGCTGGCAGAAGACCTCAGACCTCCCAAAAGAACAGATGCCAGAGGGCGACCTACACACAGAGGCGGGGCCAAATCCAAAGCTGAACCCCAGGAGCTGTGCGAACAAAGAAGAGAAAGGGAAATTTCTCTGGACAGCTTCAGGAGCAGCGGATTAAATCTCCACAGTCAACTTGATGTACCCTGCATCTCTGGAATACCTGAACAGACAACGAATCATCCCAAAACTGAGGCAGTGGACTTTGGGAGCAACTGTAGACGCGGGGTTTGCTTTCTGCATCTAATTTGTTTCTGGTTTTATGTTTATCTTAGTTTAGTATTTAGAACTTATTATCATTGGTAGATTTGTTTATTGATTTGGTTGCTCTCTTCCTTTATATATATATTTTTTTCCCCTTTTTCTCTTTTTGTGAGTGTGTATGTGTATGCTTCTTTGTGTGATTTTGTCTGTATAGCTTTGCTTTTACCATTTGTCCTAGGGTTCTGTCTGTCCGTTTTTTTTTTTTAGGATAGTTTTTAGCGCTTGTTATCATTGGTGGATTTGTTTATTGGTTTGGTTGCTCTCTTCTTTTTTTTTAATTACTTTATTTTTTAATTTTAATAATTTATTTTTTATTTTAATAACTTTATTTTTCTTTCTTTCTTTTTTCCCTTTTCTTCTGAGCCGTGTGGCTGACAGGGTCTTGGTGCTCTGGCCAGATGTCAGGCCTGAGCCTCTGAGGTGGGAGAGCTGAGTACAGGACATTGGTCCACCAGAGACCTCCCAGCCCCTCGTAATATCAATCGACGAGAGCTCTCGTAAGATCTCTGTCTCCACACTAAGACCCAGCTCCACTCAATGACCAGCAAGCTCCAGTGCTGGACACCCCATGCCAAACAACTAGCAAGACAGGAACACAACCCCACCCATTAGCAGAGAGGCTGCCTAAAATCATAATAAGTTCACAGACACCCCAAAACACACCACCGGACATGGTCCTGCCCACCAGAAAGATAAGATCCCGCCTCATCCACCAGAACACAGGCACCAGTCCCCACCAACAGGATGCCTACACAACACACTGAAGCAACCTTACTCACTGGGGGCAGACACCAAAAACAACGGGAACTACGAACCTGCAGCCTCTGAAAAGGAGACCTCAAACACAGTAAGTTAAGCAAAATGAGAAGATAGAGAAATACACAGAAGATGAAGGAGTAAGGTAAAAACCCACCAGAACAAACAAGTGAAGAGGAAATAATCAGTCTACCTGAAAAAGAATTCAGAGTAATGAGAGTAAAGATGATCCAAAATCTTGGAAATAGAATGGAGAAAATATAAGAAATGTTTAACAAGGACCTAGAAGAACTAAAGAGCAAACAAACAATGATGAACAACACAATAAATGAAATTTAAAAACTTCTAGAAGGAATCAATAGCAGAATAACTGAGGCAGAAGAATGGATAAGTGACCTGGAAGATAAAATACTGGAAATAACTGCCTCAGAGCAGAATAAAGAAAAAAGAATGAAAAGAATTGAGGACAGTCTCAGAGACCTCTGGTACAACATTAAATGCACCAGCATTCGAATTATAGGGGTCCCAGAAGAAGAAGAGAAAAAGAAAGGGACTGAGAAAATATTTGAAGAGATTATAGTTGAAAACTTCTCTAATATGGGAAAGGAAATGGTCAAGTCCAGGAAGCACAGAGAGTCACATACAGGATAAATCCAAGGAGAAACATGCCAAGACACATATTAATGAAACTATCAAAAATTAAATACAAAGAAAAAATATTACAAGCAGCAAGGGAAAAGCAACAAATAACATACACGGGAATCCCCATGAGGTTAACAGCTTATTAACTGTTATTTTTCAGCAGAAACTCTGCAAGCCAGAAGGGAGTGGCAGGACATACTTAAAGGGATGAAAGGGAAAAACCTACAACCAAGATTACTCTACCCAGCAAGGGTCTCGTTCAGATTCGATGGAGAAATTAAAACCTTTACAAAGAAGCAAAAGCTAAGAGAATTCAGCCCACAAAACCAGCTCTACAACAAATGTTAAAGGAACTTCTCTAGGCAGAAAACAAAAGAGAAGGAAAAGATCTACAATAACAAACCCAAAATAATTAAGAAAATGCTAATAGGAACATACAGATCAATAATTACCTTAAATGTAAATGGATTAAATGCTCCAACCAAAAGACACAGACTGGCTGAATGGATACAAAAACAAGACCCATATATATGCTGTCTACAAGAGACCCACTTCAGACCTAGGGATACATACAGACTGAAAGTGAGGGGATGGAAGAAGATATTCCATGCAAATGGAAATCAAAAGAAAGCTGGAGTGAGTAGCAATTCTCATATCAGACAAAATAGACTTTAAAATAAAGACAATTAAAAGAGACAAAGGAGGACACTACATAACGATCAAGGGATCGATCCAAGAGGAAGATATAACAATTGTAAATATTTATGCACCCAACATAGGAGCACCTCAATACAGAAGGCAAATGCTAACAGCCATAAAAAGGGAGATCGACAGTAACACAATAATAGTGGGGGGCTTTAACACCCTACTTTCACCAATGGACATACCAACCAAAATGAAAATAAGTAAGGAAACACAAGCTTTAAATGATACATTAAACAAGATGGACTTAATTGATATTTATAGGGCATTCCATCGAAAAACAACAGAATACACTTTCTTCTCAAGTGCTCATGGAACATTCTCCAGGATAGATCATATCTTGGGTCACAAATCAAGCCTTGGTAAATTTAAGAAAACTGAAATTGTATCAAGTATCTTTTCCAACCACAATGCTATAAGACTAGATATCAATTACAGGAAAAAAAACTGTAAAAAATACAAACACATGGAGGCTAAACAATACACTACTAAATAACCAAGAGATCACTGAAGAAATCAAAGAGGAAATAAATAAATACCAGAAACAAATGGTAATGAAAATACGACAACCCAAAACCTATGGGATGCAGCAAAAGCAGTTCTAAGAGGGAAGTTTATACCAATACAATCCTACCTCAAGAAACAAGAAACATCTCAAACGAACAACCTAAACTTATACCTAAAGCAATTAGAGAAAGAGGAACAAAAAAACCCCAAAGTTATCAGAAGGAAAGAAATCATAAAGATCAGATCAGAAATAAATGAAAAAGAAATGAGGGAAATGATAGCAAAGATCAATGAAACTAAAAGCTGGTTCTTTGAGAAGATAAAATTTATAAACCATTAGCCAGACTCATCAAGAAAAAAAGGGAGAAGACTCAAATCTACAGAATTAGAAATGAAAAAGGAAAAGTAACAAGTGACCCTACAGAAATACAAAGGATCATGAGAGATTACTACAAGCAACTATATGCCAATAAAAAGGACAACCTGGAAGAAATGGGCAAATTCTTAGAAAAGCACAACCTTCCGAGACTGAACCAGGAAGGAATAGAAAATATAAACAGACCAATCACAAGCACTGAAATTGAAACTGTGATTAAATATCTTCCAACAAACAAAAGCCCAGGACCAGATGGCTTCACAGGTGAATTCTATCAGACATTTAAAGAAGAGCTAACACCTATCCTTCTCAAATTCTTACAAAATATAGCAGAGGGAGGAACACTCCCAAACTCATTCTACAAGGCCACCATCACCCTGATACCAAAACCAAAGATGTCACAAAGAAAGAAAACTACAGGCCAATATCACTGATGAACATAGATGCAAAAATCCTCAACAAAATACTAGCAAACAGAATCCAATAGCACATTAAAAGGATCATACACCATGATCAGGTGGGGTTGATCCCAGGAATGCAAGGATTCTTCAATATATGCAAATCAATCAATGTGATATACCATATTAACAAATTGAAGGAGAAAAAAACATATGATCATCTCAATAGATGCAGAAAAAGCTTTTGACAAAATTCAACACCCATTTATGATAGAAACTCTCCAGAAAGTAGGCATAGAGGGAACTTACCTCAACATAATAAAGGCTATATATGACGAACCCACAGCCAACATCGTTCTCAGTGGTGAAAAACTGAAATCATTTCCACTAAGATCAGGAACAGGACAAGGTTGCCCACTCTCACCACTCTTATTCAACATAGTTTTGGAACTTTTAGCCACAGCAATCAGAGAAGAAAAAAAGAAAAAGAATCCAAATCAGAAAAGAAGTAGAACTGTCTCTGTTTGCAGATGACATGATACTATACCTAGAGAATCCTAAAGATGCCATCAAAAAACTACTAGAGCTAATCAATGAATTTGGTAATGTAGCAGGATACAAAATTAATGCAAAAGATACAAAATCTCTTGCATTCCTATACACTAATGATGAAAAATCTGAAAGAGAAATTAAGGAAACCTCCCATTTACCACTGCAACAAAAAGAATAAATACCTAGGAATAAGCCTACCTAAGGAGACAAAAGACCTGTATGCAGAAAATTATAAGACACTGATAAAAGAAATTAAAGAGATAAAAAAAGATGGAGAGATATACCATGTTCTTGGATGGAAGAATCAACACTGTGAAAATGACTATACTACCCAAAGCAATCTACAGATTCAATGCAATCCCTATCAAACTACCAAAGGCATGTTTTACAGAACTAGAGCAAAAAATTTCACAATTTGTATGGAAACACAAAAGACCCCAAATAGCCAAAGCAATCTTGAGAAAGAAAAACGGAGTTGGAGGAATCAGGCTCCCTGACTTCAGACTATACTACAAAGCTATAGTAATCAAGAGAGTATGGTACTGGCACAAAAACAGAAGTATAGATCAGTGGAACAGGATAGAAAGCCCAGAGATAAACCCACGCACATATGGTCACCTTATCTTTGATAAAGGAGGCAAGAATATACAACGGAGAAAAGACAGCCTCTTCAATAAGTGGTGCTGGGAAAACTGGACAGCTACATGTAAAATGATGAAAGTAGAACACTCCCTAACACCATACACAAAAATAAACTCAAAATGGATTAAAGACCTAAATATAAGGCCAGACACTATAAAACTCTTAGAGGAAAAGATAGGCAGAACACTCTATGACATAAATCACAGAAAGATCCTTCTTGATCCACCTCCTAGAGAAATGGAACTAAAAGCAAAAATAAACAAATGGGACCTAATGAAACTTAAAAGCTTTTGCACAGCAAAGGAAACCGTAAACCATAAAATGAAAAGACAACACTCAGAATGGGAGAAAATATTTGCAAACGAAGCAACTGACAAAGGATTCATCTCCAAAATATACAAGCAGCTCATGCAGCTCAATATCAAAAAAACAAACAACCCAATCCAAAAATGGGCAGAAGACCTAAACAGACATTTCTCCAAAGAAGATATACAGATTGCCAACAAACACATGAAAGGATGCTCAACATCACTAATCATTAGAGAAATGCAAATCAAAACTACAATGAGGTATCACCTCACACCAGTCAGAATGGCCATCATCAAAAAGTCTACAAACAGGGGCTTCCCTGGTGGCGCAGTGGTTGAGAGTCCACCTGCCAATGCAGGAGACACGGGTTCGTGCCCCGGTCTGGGAAGATCCCACATGCCACGGGGTGGCTGGGCCCGTGAGCCATGGCTGCTGAGCCTGCGCGTCCGGAGCCTGTGCTCTGCAACGGGAGAGGCCACAGCAGTAAGAGGCCCGCGTACCGCCAAAAAAGTCTACAAACAATAAATGCTGGAGAGGGTGTGGAGAAAAGGGAACCCTCTTGCACCACTGGTGGGAATGTAAATTGATACAGCCACTATGGAGAACAGTATGGAGGTTCCTTAAAAAAAGTAAAAACAGAACTACCATACAACCCAGCAATCCCACTACTGGGCATAAACCCTGAGTAAACCATCATTTAAAAAGAGTCATGTACCACAATGTTCATTGCCCCTCTATTTACAATAGGCAGGACATGGAAGAAGCCTAAGTGTCCATCGACAGATGAATGGATGAAGAAGATGTGGCACATATATACAATGGAATATTACTGAGCCATAAAAATAAATGAAATTGAGTTATTTGTAGTGAGGTGGATGGACTTAGAGTCTGTCATACAGAGTGAAGTAAGTCAGAAAGAGAAAAACAAATACCATATGCTAACACATATATAGGGAATCTAAAAAAAAAAAGGGTTGTGAAGAACCTAAGGGCAAGACAGTTATAAATACGCAGATGTAGAGAATGGACCTGAGGACACGGGGAGGGGGAAGGGTAAGCCGGGACAAAGTGAGAGAGGGGCATGGACTTATATACACTACCAAACGTAAAATAGATAGCTAGTGGGAAGCAGCCGCATAGCACAGGGAGATCAGCTCTGTGCTTTGTGACCGCCTGGAGGGGTGGGATAGGGAGAGCGGGAGGGAAGGAGACGCAAGAGGGATGAGATATGGGGATATATGTATAGGTATAGCTGATTCACTTTGTTATAAAGCAGAAACTAACACACCATTGTAAAGCAAGTATACTCCAATAAAGATGTTAAAAAAAATCAGTTGGCAATCAACTTGGTCGCAGTTTCTTCAAAATTGTTTTTTCTTGTACATGGACAATTATCATCATATCCTGAGGGGCACAATGTACTAAGTACTGTATAATGCAGTTACCCCTTGGAAATGTGTCTTCTGCAGAGATGATATTCTAGTTGGCAAGCTTACATTGGCTTCATAAAATATTTACTACGGGACTCAAAGTTCTCTCCTGATTTGCATTCTTATCTGATTGATGATGGTGGCGTGTAATCACTGCGAAATGGAAGAGTTGTATTTAAATGATGATGGAAGCAACCATGTGCCAGCCCTGTATAATATTAATGATTCTCAGCTGGTCAGACTAAACTATTGATAAGTACCAATTCAATTCGTCAAAATCTTTAGTCAAATGTAAACAGCCTCCACTTGTTAAAAAAAGGGGGGGCAGTTTGCCAGACTATATGTTAATATCCGATAATCACTGAATACATTTCCTGTGTCCTGATGCAGTAACCACGGAGCCCACTTGCCTCCTCTTTCATGAGCAACATGTAGCACACAGAAGCTACTGACCTGCACCAGGATCATCCTGAAAAAGTTAAGCTTCCTGAATCCCTGGGAATGATTAGATGCTTCATATTGTGTTTATTACTAAACAGAAAAGTGAACAGATACTCCTCATCTCCAATTTTTAGAAATGATTTCAGTGTTTTGTTTTGTTTTGCGGTACGCGGGCCTCTCACTGTTGTGTCCTCTCCCATTGCGGAGCACAGGCTCCGGACATGCAGGCTCAGCGGCCATGGCTCACGGGCCCGCGGCATGTGGGATCTTCCCGGACCGGGGCACGAACCCGTGTCCCCTGCGTCGGCAGGCGGACTCTCAACCACTGCGCCACCAGGGAAGCCCCGATTTCAGTGTTTTTATAAAAATGCTCATTATAAAAAATTTAAGCAACTCTTAAAAGTACAATGAAGTCAGCAACCAATGAACCAAATGCATTGTTTGGTGGGTGAACAGTATTCCAGACAGCTCTCTCTATGCATACGTAGAGACGGAAGAACAAGTAGAATAATTTTATAACAATGGGATAGCACGTGGTTTAAAAAACTCTTATTTGAATAGAACATAAACAAAAGAAGTGAACATTGGATGAATTGCTGGACTTCAGATACACATTTCTTTACTCCAAGAAAAGTTTCTAAGTGACATCTCCAAACTTAAAAGTGGAGAAAATTATGAAAAAATATATTGAGATCTTTATTTTTTAATTGACATAGCAAATACTATTGATGGATTTTCTAGACTATTCTTTATAATTTCATTATTATAAAAATATACAGCTGCATAGTAAAAAAAAAAAATACTACTACAAGAATATGTGGTGTGGCTTCCCTGGTGGCGCAGTGGTTGAGGGTCCGCCTGCCGATGCAGGGGACGCGAGCTCGTGCCCCGGTCCGGGAAGCTCCCACATGCCGCGGAGCAGCTGGGCCCGTGAGCCATGGCCGCTGAGCCTGCGCGTCCGGAGCCTGTGCTCCGTGGCGGGAGGGGCCACAGCAGTGAGAGGCCCGCGTACCGCAAAAAACAAAACAAACAAAAAAGAATATGTGGTGAGAAAGTAAAAACTACCTGCCTACCTTCTTCCTTCTAAGCCCCATTCCTCAGATATAACCACCAAGTATCCGCAGACATATCCTTAACGTTTGTCAGAATACGTTTGTGCAAGCCCTTTTTATGATATATCGTTTCGTATCTTGCTTTTTTTCACTTCAACAATACACATCTTTGACACCTTGCCATATCAGTAAAAACAGCTAATAATAACTGCTGGCATCAACTGAGCACTCACTATGTGCCACTCCTCGTTCTGTGTTTCACAAGTATTAACTCACCTAATCCTCAGAACAACCCTGCAAGGCACAAAGAGAGACTAAGCCACGTGCCCAAGCTCTCGCCGCTGGAGAGGGGTGGAGGTGAGTTACCTCCACAGCCTGTTCTCTACGCCAGCAGAGAAGGGGCTGAAAGGCTTGCCATGCACACTTTGCCAAAACAGGAATAAACTGTGTTATACCACCTCCCCATCATTAAAAGGAAAGGCAGAAAGAAGAGCAGGACCCAGAAAAAAATGACAAGATGCCATTGCTGCACAGTCCAGCACACAAGTGGAGACCCAGATACACTCGTTCCAAAACTTGGCAGAGGGAAGGGTGGGTGGTGAGAATTTCCAGGCAGCTCAACTGCAGCAAAGGACCATCCAGAGCTTAGCACGATCACCTCTCGTTACATTTATGAAGAATGGGTCCTTATATTCCCCCCCCCAAACACAGATCTGATAAGGTCCAGGTATCTGTTCTCCCTAGCCCTACTTCCTAACCTTCAGATATATTACCGTTCTAGGTCTTTCCAATGTTCAGAGGATGAAGGTCAAGCCCTTAATATAGTATATGCATAGGCACTGAGGAGTGTGGCCCGGCCTTCCCACCAACGCGTTGCATTTGATCATCTTCTTGCCTGGGATGATCTTTCCTTTTCCTCAGACATTCTAGAGCTCTCAGCCGCAGGATCCTCCTTGGTAAACTTCTCCCTGGTCTCCTGGTCTAAATCAATTCCTGTTGTTACATGGACCCAGTAGAACCATATTCCTCTTTTTAAAATTCAGTTTGTAGTTACGATTTTTAGTATGATCATTCATTTAATACCCACCAACCATCCCAGATTATAAGCTTCATGACAGCAGGAACCATGTTGGATTTTGCTCAGTATTAAATGCAAAGCTTTAGCACGGAGCCTGGCACATATTGGGCACTGAATTCATATTTCTGGAATGAATGAAGAAATGAAAGTTTCTGAGGTTTAGGATGCGAATGTAGCATTTTCATCTTGGATCACTGCAGGTGGCATTCATATGAAAGGACAATTTTATCAGACAACCAACATTAGCAGAATGACTTCAGAAGTCATACAGGCAGGTAGGTGGATTATAAAATTACTGTCAAAAGAGATCCCCGCTCCACACCCTGCCTGCCCTCTAAAAATGATAACAGAAGGGACTTCTCTGGTGGTCCAGTGGTAAAGAATCTGCCTTACAATGCAGGGGATGCAGGTTCGATCCCTAGCCGGCGAACTAGTATCCCACGTGTGGCGGGGCAACTAAGCCCGCATGCCACAACTACTGAGCTTGCGTGCCTCAACTAGAGCCCGCGAGCTGCAAACTGCAGAGCCCACGTGCTCTGGAGCCTGAGCGCCACAACTAGAGAAGAGAAAACCTGCACGCCACAACTAGAAAGAAGCCCACGCACCGCAACGAGGAGCCCACACGCCGCAACAAAAGGCATGCCTCAACGAAGATCCCACGTGCTGCAACTAAGACACCATGCAGCCAAAAATAAATAAATAAATAAATTTTAAAGATCTAAAAAAAATGATAACAGAAATAAAGAAAACACAAATAAACAAAAGGAATGCGCATTAACTTCATCTTGATACATCTTCCCTGAAAGAGTAGCATGGAAAATTGAAAAGCTGTTTAGCAGTGGGTCACTATGTTATCCCTTCAATGCTACAAACAACTTTTCCACCTTCAATTAGGAGCAAATGGAGCCTGACAAATAAATACTATGCACCAGATCTTCATCTCTCAAATAATTAGCTTGCACTGTTAAGGGAAATTACTTGATTGCCTCAAGTCTATTCTTGCAGGTTTCATGCCAAGGCAATAATGCTAATAAGCCTTATAACATTCCATTTAACTGTTCGTTCAACAAATATTTATTGGGCACTAATGTGAGGCACATTATTATTTGCCCACTACCCGAAGGAAATGGGAGACACATAAAACCAAAGCCTTTTTGAAGTACTGGAAAGAAAACACACACACCCGAGTGTGGAAATGAAGACTTTTAAGCACCCCTTAGAGAATCTCAGGCCTGTGGGTTGAGTCCACCCCCAAAGCACCAGCCTACCTCATCTTTGAAAGGAAGGCGGTGAAGACAAATGATTATCGAGCTGCTGTGCATATGCCACATTTAATATTCTCCATGTCATTTCTAAACAGTTTGGGGCACTTCTAAAAGTCCTAAAGAGACTGCTGCTTCCCTGTATCCTGGTGCCAACAGGAGTCATCGCCCTATAAATCATTAAAACATACCAAATAAAGATATTTGTACCCCACTCTCTTAGGGATGATAAATGACCAGCAAATGAGTCCAAGCTGTATTTTGCAGAATGATTTTTCTTTTTGAAGCCGAACTGTGTCTTATTTTAAATAACATTCTACCAATGCCAAGAAAAGGCAAGGGAGAGAGAGGGAAATTAATGAGCAAATAAACATATTTTTCAGCTACAAAAACCAGGGCTGTTACTGAGGTGCGACTGCAAGAAAGAAAAAAATGATTCTGTTTACTTTCTCTCATCCTCTACCACATCCATTTATTTGAGAGAGCAAATCAAGAGAGACAGCGAGAAGCCTGACACAGCTGGTTTCAGTCAATAGGGGTCATTTTCATTCGGTCTGTGTATTTTATCAGCTCCTTGTTCACTGTTCCCAATGGGAGGATGGGCCTGCTGCCCAGGATCTGAGTTCTGGTAAGAAACCAGCTATCTACCTCATCCCATACCATGCACGACCGCTGCCATGGTGGCCTCGTCCCAGCACCTCTTTACTCTCCAGCTTAGCACAGTTTTGCATCACAGCATGTCCTGTGAGGCCCAGGTACACGCAAACGTCATTACCTCCACGTGGGTGCACGCATGTGGCCTGCGTGAGCACACTTGCACGACACACCCACCCACACCCACCCCAGGCAATTTATCTCCCATTAACAACTCACTCTTGCCCATTAGAAACATTTGTGGAACTTTAAAAACATTTCTTCTCCATTTTCAGCTCGGCCGATTGCTTATGCTTTACAGACTCTGAAAGCCAAACCGAATTAAACAAATATTTGAAATTCAGTTGGATGGGGGGTAGGCATGGTTGAAGCATTCTTTCCAGAAAGGTTTTAATTAAAAACGGCTCTTGGGTTTTGTTCCAGAAAAGAACGTGATAACATCAAAATGTAGTGTTGCTGATTGACCACAAGTGAGAGACTATCTATATGAAAATAAGATAAAATCCATCTTCATATTTCCTTTTGAACATGAAACAATCGCCATCAGTGGCCACCCCAATGTATTTCTGTAAATGTAATTTCCTCTTTCTTTCTCCTTCCCAACATAGTTGATCAGCTGAGGTGGTAACACAGGCTCCTGAATGGTCCACATGGTCAATGGTGTGACACCTCCAGAAGTCTTCACTGGAGGAGTGCTTGCAATATCGATGATTACTGACTTGCTCTAGGTATCAAGGATTTCTGAAATTAAGTCTCTGAATTCACGAAAAATAACTGATATTTATCCACGGAATTTTATGACACTATGTCGCCAGTTGGATCCCAAAATGCTTCCCAAAGTTGGAGAGAGGTAGGGATGAGAGGGTGCCACGGGATAGTTACACAAACTATGCACTTCGCTTAGCCAAGGCAGAAATAGCTTTAATGCCCAGATTCACATCTTGGCTTCAGGATGTCTGTTGAGAATGATCATATAACTCTGACAGCAGAGTGGATCTTAAAATCCACATTTATTTCAGAATCATTGTTAAGAAAATTAATTAAAATCACACCCGGCTTAATCACTTGGAATAAAGTATGCTGCTTTCAAAACTTGTATAATGTAACTCAGCCCTGATGGTTTCACAGTTTAAGTATTCTTCTGCTTTAGATTTTGGTTTGGTAGTAAAATTTCAAAAAAGGCTACCAGGTTGGCAGAAGAGATTACCAGGGAAAGGGGAGGATCCTATAGGGTCTGGGAGGAAAACTATTCATACTCTTTGTCATGTTGTCATTAAAATGTATTAACTCTGAAGATATTAGAAGTGATGTAATTATTAAAAAACACAAAGGAATTGCATTATACATCAATATTCTAGTCCACTGGAAAATGATGCAAGGAAATCTCACAAATAAGGATGGTACCTCAGAAAAGTGGAACTTCGGCAATTCTAAAGTAAGCAAGGAAAAGAATTCAGTGTTTGATTTCACTCTCTCATTGTCCATTTGAGGGTATAACTTCTAAAGTGAGGTAAAGCAGACCTAAGCGCTAGGTGACATGTTAAACTTCGGTGGTTAAAAAGCCAAACAAACCCGAGAGACAAATCTTAAGCAATTTCCCTGCCACCCTTTTTATATTAATGTCTAAATCGTATAGTAATTACAGTTCTGCAAGAGTGAGCCTTCAATTTATTCTTAAGTGAAGAAATTAATGAACACACATTTATAGAATTATTCTATTTCAGATACTGCTTCCCTGCATCTCTTTGACTCAGGGGCTGTCATTTATAATTCATCAGGCTGGTGAGCATTTTAAGAGGCTGTGCATTTTTTTTTTTTTTTTTTTGCGGTACGCGGGCCTCTCACTGTTGTGGCCTCTCCCATTGCGGAGCACAGGCTCTGGACATGCAGGCTCAGTGGCCACGGCTCACGGGCCCAGCCGCTCCGTGGCACGTGGGATCTTCCCGGACCGGGGCATGAACCCATGTCTCCTGCATCGGCAGGCGGACTCTCAACCACTGCGCCACCAGGGAAGCCCAGGCTGTGCATTTTAGTGAATTTCAGAACCAACTGCTGTTCTGAGGGCAGGAGCTAGTCTTCATTCTACTGTAAGACAGCTTTAAATAAGTCCTTAGATAAGTAAACCACCTGGCTCTACATGTCCTAATCTACCTAACTAATGAGGGCAGGATCCTGAGCTCCCAATTCCATTAGAGAGAGGGTCTGAGTTGATGGCTGCTAAGGGGTAGGAATCTGTTGGAGAAGTGAGTTGTATGAATGTCTAAAATAAAGAAAGAAATGTCATTGTTTCGGAGAACTTCAGAAGAAGAACAAAAGGCTTGGAGTGAGAAATCTAGGTTTAAAAGCCTGGCTCCGCCAACTTGGCTGGTCACCTTGAGCTTCAAATTCCTCCTCCTCTATGACATGGGGATACATAATGGAATAAGAAACTGTATAAGCCATAAGGATATACTGAATAATTACTCGGACAGAGTGGAGTTGTTTTGTTGGCAGAGTTTTAATAACAGCTTTTGATGAAAAATAAGAAAAGGAGATATTAACCTCTTTTTCTTAGCATTAAAATATATTTGTTTTACTTTAGATTTTTAAAATTCAAAATAAAGCACAATGGAATATTACTCATCCATAAAAGGGAATGAAGTTCTGATACCTGCGGAAACATACATGAATCTCAAAAACATTATCAAATGGAAAAAGCCAGACAGAAAGGGTCACATAGTGTATGAATCCATTTACACAAAATATCTAGAATAGGTAAATGCACAGAGACAGAAAACAGAGTAGTGATTGCCAGGGGCTGGGGGGAGGGGAGAATGGGGAGTAACTGCTTAATGGGTACAGGGTTTCCTTTGGGGGTGATGCAAATATTTTAGAACTAGATAAAGGTGATGGTTGCACAAGGGTTTTTTTTGGTTTTTTTTGCGGTACGCGGGCCTCTCACTGCTGTGGCCTCTCCCACTGCGGAGCACAGGCTCCGGACGCGCAGGCCCAGCAGCCATGGCTCACGGGCCCAGCCGCCCCGCGGCACGCGGGATCCTCCCGGACTGGGGCACGAACCCATGCACCCTGCATCGGCAGGCGGACTCCCAACCACTGCGCCACCAGGGAAGCCCTGCACAACGTTTTGAATGTACTAAATGCCACTGAAAGGTACAATTTATAATGGCTAATTTTATGTTATATGAATTTTGTCAATTAAAAATTATTTTAAAAATAAAGCACTTAAGCAAAATAAGAAGCTCTTATCGTTTAATAGGGCTAATAGAAATTCTCCACTTCATCTGAGAATGACTGATATTCACTATGATGTCACCTTAAGTGAAACACTGTATTGTGAACAATAAAAGCCAGAAAGATACTTTGCCCTGGAATGGATAAGGTCCACGCCAGGTTTTCGGTATGTCTCAGGGAATCTGACTCCTCTGCCAGACACTGGCACCCTCTTTTTTCTACAATTCTATCATCTCCCAGCTGGCTTAGAACTAAAGAGAAAGTGCAGAAGCCACATCCGTCAACTGTGTATGATACAAAGCTAGTAGAGAGTGTTAAATACACTGGGTGATGAACCAGTATCCAAAAAGATCTTGGCAGACTAGCATCAAGGAATCCAATATGAGAAATTTAATGGGGATCAGTGTAACAACTTATGCTTGGTTAACAAAAACAAACCCCCCAAAACACCAGTACTGTACACTGGAAGCTCAGGGGAGACGTAGCTTGGCGGTTACGTATGTAACAGAGGATGCAGGGATTTCGTATGACTTTGTGGAGCACCCCTATGTGACGCACATGTCAAAACAACTAATGTGACTTTTCAGCTGCATCAACAAAACTAGATTAGAGAACTTAATGCAAGAGGGTGAGAGTCCTGCTCACCTCTGCACAGGCCAGGATGTGTGCCATACAAGCCCGTGTCCCCATATCCCTGCCCCCCACAAAATCTCACGTCATGCCTAATAGATGTTGGATTTTCTCTAGGGGAGTATCCCAATTCTCAGTTGATGTTCCATACATGCTGCTACCATTTTCCCTCTCTAAGGACACTGTGATGAATATCCTTGTATTTGCACAGCTTAGCACATTTGCCTTGTTATTTTTAAAATGTGTTCATTATTTTTTTAAAAAACAAACTGATGGCTTGATCCATCCAGTTGGGTTCCGTTTCTGGGCAGAGGTGATGATGATGGTGAATGACAGTAGTAGTGCATGCTTGTGTGTGTGTGTGTGTGTTGTGTGTGTGTTGTGTGTAGGGAATGGGAGCTGGGTGTCTGTTAAGGGAGATGTAAAAGGAAAAGATAGGGGTGGTGCAACTGTTAAGTATCGGCTTTAGTTAATGAGACTTTTCTTGGATTTTATTTTCCTATTCTATCAATATCCCCATACCCAGGTGAGATACTGCCATCTTACAGTTTTAGGGTTCCCTGCTCCTTTCAGATTACTGAGCTCCTTAAGCACTATGGAATGACCTTGGGTACTAACTTGGCCCTAGCAGGTATTACATGCTCCTGGCTGGTTTCCCTGGCAATTTTAAAGGTGCTGAATACACAGTGGCCTTAGAATAAATATTTGATGATTGCCTTCCTGCCTGCCTGCTGCCTGCAAGTCTCCAGGAGTGGTGCCTAGCCATGGAATGTCTTTAAAGCGTTGGCCTACAATTTTCTCCACAGAAAGAATGCCTTCTGGTGGTGGTTGCAGGGAGAATAATGCCCTTTGTCTTGCTAGTGAACACTACACACACCCCAAAACCCAGCACCTGCAAGCCTGGGTAATTTTAGGTAAGGGCTTATTTCTAGCTTTTATAGAAGAAAGTTCTATTGGAAAAAAAGTCATCCTTTGTTATTTTATTTTGGACGAGCTTTTAATCAGAAACACAGGCAGTAACATATGTTAGAAAAAGACATATGAAACATAGAACTTTGCATTTATAACTCACTATGGAAAATCCATGTTAATGCAACACTAAGTTTGGGGTTTTAATTGCACAGAAGTCATGAAATTCAGATTCAAGTTCCCACAGCAAACTTGATACCATATGTGCATCCCAGGGCCCTTCCTGAGTGGGGTGACCTCATTACTGGGCAAAAAAGTGATGCAATGAATAGTGATGGATAGGATTTCTCCTCACTGCTACACTTCCCATCATCCCAAGAGAGATGGACAGCGGGCAACATTAACTATACCAATTGCTCCCCTTTTAATGCACAGCAGTCCTTGTGTGTGTGCTTGATGACCATCATGAAGAGCCACTGCACGGCAGTGTCGGAGGCGGGAGGTCCACGACTTGGCAGTGTGCTGCTTGGGTGGAGCAGCCAGGCACCCCATCACCTGTCCTCCATCAGATCCTTACCCACACCCTTCCTAGAGCAGCTGTGTTCAGTGGGCACTGCCCTCCCACCCCCACTCCATCCCCAGAGGACACCTCTCAGTAACTCAGGTGCTCAAACTTCTGCATCTGAAGGACCTTCCCGGACACACCTCTGCCTGGTGTTGGCAAGGCTTCTCCAAGACGGCTGTTCCATATTGTCGTGTTCTAGCTTTATTCCACTTGCTGGGGAATGGCAAGATGTGTGCCATTCCTTGTGGAGACCTGTGTTGTCTGGCCAAGGGGGCCTCAAGCTTATTATAGGTAAAGAGTCTCCATGTGTTTCTCTTAAACTATGGGTAGTAGATTGTATGGAAGTATAAGTTGTCCTGCCCCTTGGTATCGATATCCACACCTCACTAACATGTGGCATATGTCCAGTTCTGATTTTCTTCTTGGTAAAATGGTATATGGTACATTCTGTTCTTCACACTCTCCTTTGCCTCTGATCTGATCCCTGCTTGAGTCCCCCCAAGCATGTCAACAAAGATATGGGAGAAGACTGGGGATGGGGGTGGGGAAGAGAAAGAGTGTGTAATAAACTCTGATCATTAAGTGCTGCTTAAGTTTTTTGGGGGGTGCTTTGTAAGTGTTCGTGGTCCAAAGCCACTGGACCAATAGCCAAATCAGCTTGCTGTGATGGCTCTACCATCCTCCTAAAAAAGACTTCCCGGTCTGCCTGTGAGTGGTCTGGACTGTATGGTGCGCAACTCAGCAGCTCTCAGACAACAGAGACAGCACATCCACCAATAGCCCCTGGGCTCTGAGCACATGGAGAATCAGTAATGTCATTTGTCAATGGCCTGTTCTCACTGAGCAGGAAGGACCAGGAGAAACCTGGGAGAGACTTGGGATGAAGGAGCACCATCATTAATAAAAGCTTCTATCACAGCACAATCTTTGGGTCTCTAGGCAAAACACAGCAGCAAGTATAAAGCTGTGCATGGGGAAACTAAAACAAAACACAAAATGGGTTTTTTTTGGTTGATGTTTACATTTAAGGCAAAAAAAAAATTTTTTTATAATGCATATCTACATTTAAGGCATTTCCAAGAAAAGCCATTTATAATTTATGAAGAGTCTGGTTGTTTGTGTGTTTATAAAAAGTTATGCTTAAGGAGAACTTTTGAATTAGGCCCAAGAAGATGATAGTCCAGAGCATTTCCAGCCAAAAAATGAGGAACAACTTTTTTTTCTGAGCTGATGTGTATCCAAATCATGTTGATTCTCACACGCATTTTAAAAATTCCATTAATATCTAGCTGTTGAAGAATAAGTTTTCTGTACTCTTTTCTAATTGGAGAGCTTTTCTTGTTTCAGGAGGTATGACTAGCAGAATACATTAACTATTTGGCACATTTTTAAGAGTGAAATTACAGTCTCTTGCTAAGCTATCTTTTTACCTCTTCATTTCTATTGTCTCCATGGTGTACAATTCAATAAACCAGAGATCTAACTCTACTGTTTCACTGCCTACAACCTAAGTAATGGGGGTGGTGGAGTGGGGAATGTGGAACCACCTCTTTAAATCATATTGTCACAACTGAGTACCGTTCTAAAAACGCCAAATAGAAAGCTTTCTGTTTGATTTATTCATTGAAAATGGCCTAAGAATTTATCTTCTAACAAGCTTAAGATATCATTTTCATGAACTGTCTTCTCTTCCTGCTTAAGCAATTTCTTTTCTGACTCCAAATTTCTCCTAAGCAACTACTCACCAGGGACTGACAATAATGTAGTAGCTTGTCCTAAATCAGTGCCTTCCTTCTAGAGCGAGCAAAGTTCTTTACAGATATTAAACCTTCGAAGTAGGTGATGAAGATCATCCCCCATGATCTGAAGATGTAGGAAATTCCTCTGAAGAAATAAATGTTAAGTCACCTGCTCGAGAGCCAGTGTAAACAAGGGATTTGAACCTGACGTTGTTCTTTGTGGTGCAGCCTGACAGTTTGCCTAGTTAGAAGAAGATGGTAGATAATATAAAAAGCATGTGGAAAAGGCAAAAAGGAAGAAAGAGGCAAAAGGCCAGAGAGAAGGGAGAAAGATATAGAGGAGGAAAGGAAGTCAGCTCAACTGGAGGTGGAAAACATGCTCTACCCAAGGGCTCTGATATTTGTATTTATTCGTACACAATGATAAGGCAGAATCATTGTAAAAGAGAAGTGGATACAAGATTGAGTCAAAGGACTCCAAACTCAGACAAGCTCGATTCCCTTTTTTAGAGAATTTTCCACTCCACCCTAGTTTACAGATAAATTAATCACCAAAGAGTGTTTATCAAGTGATTTCTTCCTTTCACCAAATGCCAGTTATAGAGAGTCTGGATTTGGTGTGGCAGCTAAGGAAAGAACTGTATCTTGTGGGGTTGGCTTTTTATATGAATAACATTATATATAGACATCTCCCCACTTCTGTAAGGTTTTCAAAGCATGCGTGGTTAACCGGAGGCTAACAAAATGGTTAACCAAACGTGTCACCGCTAAGCCCAGTGGAAATAGTGATGGCAGCTCTAGCAATGGGGAGTTGTTCTTCCGTTTCTGTGACACATTCCACCCAGCATCCAGCCTGACTTTCAGAATGGCATAATGCTTTGAAGAGCATATTGGAGGCTGCAGACTTCACGTGGGGGAAGCCCAGCTGACCAGGGGAAGGGCCATCTGCATTTACAGACTACTGCTTCTGCAAGAATGGACTTCATTCTGCACACTCTTCATGTGTGCAGAGAGATAAGCCCTCCAAAAGGACTCTCGTCAGTCCACTGCCCTTTGCTTAGTTTTGATCTCAGGTAAAATTCGACCTGAGGGCGTCTACCCGCCCTCGCCCGGACTCCATGGTTCCTACGCGTGAATACAGACTGCCTATATAAGGCATGAGCAGGCGTGGGAGCGCCTCTTTCCCTTCGGCGCGCCACTAAAGATCATGGTGTCACCGTGGGACGCCGCCCCGCTTGCTGTTACCGGTATCGTTAAGAACAAGCCGTACCCAAAATCTACCTTCTGCCGAGGTGTCCCTGATGCTAAGATCCGCATCTTTGACCTGGGGCGGAAGAGGTCAAAGGTGGATGAGTTCCCACTCTGTGGCCACATGGTGTGTCGGATGGGTATGAGCAGCGCTCCTCTGAAGCCCTAGAAGCTCCCCGTATTTGTGCGAACAAGTACGTGGTGAAAAGCTGTGGCAAAGATGGTTTTCACATCCGAGTGCAGCTCCACCTCTTCCACTGCCATCCGCATCAACAAGATGTTGTCCTGTGCTGGAGCTGATAGGCCGCGGTGTCTTTGGAAAGCCCCAGAGCACAGTGGCCAGGGTCCACATTGGCCAAGTCATAATGTCCATCCGCACCAAGCTACAGAACAAGGAGCGTGGGATTGAGGCCCTCCGCAGGGCCAAGTTCAAGTTCCCTGGCCGCCAGAAGATCCACATATCCAAGAAGTGGGGATTTACTAAGTTTAACTCCGACAAATTTGAAAACACGGTGGCAGAAAAGCGGCTTATCCCGGATGGCTATGGGGCCAAATACATCCCTAATCGTGGCCCTCTGGACAAACGGCGGGCCCTGCACTAATGAAAGCCTTGTTGCTGTCCCCTCCTTACTCATGCCCACCAATAAATCCTACTTTCTTGTCAAAAAAAAAAAAACACCAAAAACCAAAAAGAATCCTTGCTGGAAGTAGGAGGGATATGTACTAAAAACTCAATTTTTAAACAAACAAAGAAGTAAATATTATACTCTTTTGCAACCAACCCCAACTATTTTCCCAGGGGTGAGGGTGGGGAATCTTTAAATCAGATTCCAACAAGAAAAAATACATCTAAGTTACTCAATCTGGCTACACAACATTGCCTCCCTTGGTGTTCTTGGAAGACTGGGGGAATATAGACAGGGAAAATGAATGGAAAGAAGCATGTACTCATTCTTCTAAGTCTTTCTTTTATCATCCCAGGTTTAAAATTTTTAAACTAGTCTCCATTTTTCACTTAAAGATAGAGTGTGTATCACAGGATAAAAATCAGGGACTCTAGGAGTGTGTATTCAAGATTCACGCTGAGCACACTGGTACTTAGTACTATATTAATTTACCTTCTGAAATAACAGTTACACTTCTTTCTGAATCCTAATTTTTCACACTCTCCATGTGCAGAGATGGTAAGCCCTCCGAAAGCACTCTCTCCTGATCTTTGCTTAGTTTTGATCTCAGATAAAATTCAGATCGCGGTAACATCAGTTGTCAATTAAGTATATTATCAAAAGGACACCACAGAAGAGAATTTCTCACCCAGGGCTAATTAGGTAATGTTTCCCCAAAGCACTTGCCATTCAAATTTTAAAACACACCCACAGTGAAGTGTGGAGATGGGGCTGGAAGATCACCAGCCTGGTTGATTTCCTTCTAAATGACAATAATTACCCAGGTAAGAGGCAAAGCTTCTCCTATTAAGTCAATTTTGATCATTTCAGAACTTAATGGTTACAAAATAATATCAGCCAAAATCTACACATCTCATGAATCAGACCTGATGATCCGTGAATTTAGATTTAATATTGTCCTGAATTTGAAGGTTGGTTCAAAGAATACCTATAAAACATCAAACATGAAAACCAACTCAATACAGTACTCATGTCTCTGGTGACAGATACAGGTGGATTCTGTTTATTCTGAGAAAAGAAAGTTGTCAGGACAACTGAGTGAGACATTTCAAATGCAATTTAAGGTCATACTCTTGAAGTGCATTAGGAAAAACAGTGAGGCCACCATTTTAGGGAGATTAACATGTCAGATGCACATATGAGATTTCCACATCCCACGCCACTAAAATATATGCCAATTTAGGAATACAGAAGACTTAAAGTAACTGAATCTTTCACTCTTAAATGCTCTTGGGGAGCATGGGTGACGTACATATAGCTTGGGCTCTAATGCACTGTGGTTGGTCATTAAATGTTCCATGACATTTTTTTTTTTTTAAATCAGAAGAGAGTTTTAACCTGGCTCCATTTCAGCTAGGGTAATGGCAGCCTCCCTCCCAAAGATTCTTTCTTCCCTTCCAACTGGCCAACACTTGCTTCATTTTCTCCTGTAGAATAAAGATCACCCAGGATGACTGGCTGTGCATGGCAGCTCCTCCTTCTGTGCTCCCCTGGTGTTTTGGGGGAAGTTGTTCATTCTTTCAACATACATTTAATGAGCATTTATTCTGTGCACAGTAAAATATATTATACAAAGACAATTCTGCCCATTTCCAAAAAGATTGAAATCTAGTAGATTCCATTATTCTGAGGTCCTGGGACACTGTAGATTAAATGGGTTATTTCTAGTGCTATTTCCGATCAAGGTTAGATTGTTCTAACCTGAACCTAATAGATACTGCTGGTGTTCTGGGGCTAACTAGCATTTTCAGATTGCAGCATATCAAATATATGTAGTTAAACCTGACCTAAACTGGGGACTTTCAGTCACGACTCAATCCAGTGGTTCTCAACCGAGGGTGATTTTGCCCCCTGGGGGACACTTGGCAATATCTGGAGACATTTTTGATTGTCACAACTTGGACGGGAGGTGCTACTGGCATCTAATGGGTACAGCCTAGAGATACTGCTGAACATTTAATAATGCATGGGACAGTCCCTCACAACAAAGAATTCTCTAGCCAAAATGTCAATAATTCCAAGATCGAGAAACCCTGCCTTAATCTGACTGCCAGGTTAACTAAACCAGGAGTCAATGCCATTTACCAATCAGTTATTTATTTTATTACTTTGAAGGAGACTCCACAAGACCGTCGTGATGTGGGTGTTAAAATGGGCTGGTATCAAAATCCAACTTAATAACAAAATATCTTCTGTGTGACATTTCCTCTCTGTCCTTAATGGAATTCATCAACTCACTCTGTCTCACAAATGGCAGTGATCATAAACGACACGGAGAATTATTTTCTATAACCATAGGCTCTAATAACTGGAAGAGTTTGGGGGCCCACCTGGAGCAAAACACAGATTACATTTTATTTATATTTCAAGATATCTTTCACAGATTAAAAAAAAGGAGGCTCAGCAAGATTAAAAGGCTATGGTGGTCCCATGACAAGTTCAAGGTTGAAGGTGAATTAGATCCCATGCCTCCTGACTGCCAGTCCAAGCTTCCTCTGCTATCCTGGAGACTAATCTGGAACTCAGCTGCATCTTGAAGTTAAATAAGAAACAGAGATGACATCTGAAAATGCTAACAGCCCATGTGCTGTGTATTTTCCGTGGCACTGAGGCAATGTGTTCTGAGGCTGGTCTACTTCTTGTCAGGAGCCACAGCGACAGTGTCAGCCACTGTGCTTGGGGGGAAGCTAAGAGTAGAGTTTGTTAAACTGGCAGGCATCTGCGTCTCCTCAGCTGGAGGTGGGTGCTCCTGGTAGGATCCACCAAACTAGGAGGCAAGGGCAGATCCCAAGACCTATCGGGGAGTGTCAGTAAGGGCCTAACCGTACTCTCCTTTCCCAATGGCAGCTGGGGCACTTCTCCCAGTTTTCTCCCTCTGGCTCCTAAAATGGTTATTGCATTGTATTCTGTTATCTTTCAAATAATTCCAACCCCGTAAAGATCTTTAAAGGGAAGTATGTAAAGTTTCAGCCCTGACATTCTCTTCTCAGTAACTTCTTAGGTTTGCACGTGGAATTGGGCCTGTGTAGTGGGAGAAGAGGTATATACCCTATTTGTCTGCAGAAAACTAATCATAGTGGGCTCTGAATTCAACAGTGAATTTAATACTCCTACTTTCAAATAATTAACCAAAATCCAGAGATTCCAATAAACATTCTCATAAACCTTTTTAGTAGATAGAGTCCACCTTTATTTAGTCAATAAGGGTGGGAGGAGGACTTCCCTCCCACCTGCACCCTACCTTCCATCTATAAAGAATTTTAAGAGGGGAGCCTGGAAATATGGAAATCTGCATAACTTCCCCTTACTTCTTTTCTCCTCTCAGATCTTCTGTAAAATAAAAACAGAGTATGTCATAGAAAAATGGAAGCTTGAATTTTCTGTCTCATGTTTTCTTTGAAAGCGTTGGGGACAAGGCATGTAAAATCCTTCACAAAGCATGTCACGAAGCTTCATGCAAGTTGGCTGTCTCCTCCTTCAGCCTTTTGACATAACCACTAATATCCTTCTTGGAACTATCACCATCTCTCTCTCAACACCATCGGAATCTGCCTCATGACCAAGGAAATGGAACAAAACATGGGGTCAGTGTATGTGGGTGTGTGTGTCTGTGTGCACGTGTGTATAGGATGAAGAAGGGGGAAAGGGGAGGGGGAAGGTACAATGGCACATGACCAGGTCCCAGAAATAATGCATAAGTCTGCCCAGAGATTTTCCTATGGCCCTTTAAACAGGATCCTTGTTGGAATTTTTGGATTCTGTCCCATGGAGTTAAAGTGCATTCTTCAGGCAGCCAGTTACTGTTCCACAGAGGTGTGAATGTCCTGGAGTTTCCCAAGCACAATACTTCACATTGTCGGTTCAGAATTACTTTAATTCTCCTTTCCATCATCCCACCCCCATTAAGAAGCTGTTGGATCTGCAGAGAAGCTTAGCACAGCCAGGGATGAAAATACCAATGAAAGCAGGAAAAAGACCTGTAGTAAACATTCTAGTATAAGAATATAATCAAGTTTTTGCCCATTTTTTGCCTGATAATAATCAAGGTCTGACTTTAGCAATTCCATGAAGTTTACCCAAAAAGTTTTGTTTTCCTGAAGTATGAAAAAAAAAAAAAAAAAGCCATCACTTTATCCTGGCTTCACGCAGCCCCATTTAAGGGTAGTGGATTAAGGTTTTGCTCTATATAGACAATAAAGCACATATCCTCTGGGAAAAGTTCCTTGGAAGTGTAAGTGTTTGGAAGCCCATGAATCAAACAGATCAAGAACCCCTGCATTCACCCAGTCTACATCTGTTGCCAGTTCCAGATCGTTCCCTGCGGATGACTTGTATATTATTACACAAGGCAACATCCTAAAATGAAAGCACCTCTAAGAGAATTACGGTGTTAAAGTGAATATACAATCCAGATGCTTCCCAACTCGAGCGAACCCCAGGAGGTCTCCACTCCCGACAAAATGAGACGACACAGAAAAGCCTAATGACGGCTCCACATGGATTTAGCCCGAAGGGGACTGTTTATTTTTTTGACTTTGAGAAACTGCACTGGGGATCAGCCAAAAAATGAATACGGAAAAGTCCCCTTAAATTGTACAGAATCTGTTATCCTGAACACCAGCTTCTGAACGTCAATACCTTTAACAGGAGTGACTTGAAATCAGGTCTTAGGGTACAAAGAAAAGAGAGTGGAAGGAGATACCGAAGAAAACTAAGGTGCAAGAATGGGTGAAAAGCGGTTGCCACTTATATTCCCGAAGACTCTGGCGAGCCCTTCGCACTCATTCCAGAAAGTCCCCAAAGCTGTTTGGCATTAGAGGTGGGCAAGAAGAAGCAGACATCACAATACTTCGCTTGTGAACCACATCCACTCCCCTCCCTTAACGAGAATCTTGTGGGCTCAAACCACAGGCTCATAACCGAACCCTCCCTGCCAGGGCAGCAGACAAATCTCGCTTTCCCACAGGCTGGCTCGGCATTTTTGCCTCCCCCCACAATGCCTGGGCTTAAGGATCCATCATCAAGGGCAGCCAAATACGTTTCTCCACCCATAGCGACTCGGTCCTGGACCTCAGCCAAAGTGAGAACACCAGGGCGCGGGGAAAATCCTATAGCTGAGCGAACAGAGCAGGAAAACTGGGAGCAGCGAGAAAGGGTTGAAGTGGCTAATTTTTCCACTCCCCTCCCGCTGTGGTTAAAGCAGTGACAGACAATTTATCACACATTTTGATTGCACGCCAGCTGGCTGTTTAAAAAAAAAAAAGAGTTGTTTATTAATTCAATTAGCTGGCTTATTTATCAGGGCTGGGTTAGCAGGGGCGGTGAGAAGGCCAAAGGATGCCCGTGTCAAGCTGTCTTTTGCAGGCCCTGCAGGCCCTGAAGGCAAGTGGAGACACACATTCTTACCCCTGCAAGACTTGGAGTGTCGCACTAGCTGTGTTTACCCTGAATGCTTCATGCGCGACAAGAAAACCCATCAATTGTAATGAAATATGAGGGTGGGAAGATGCTCAGAACAGGACAAAGTCATCTGAGTGATGACAGTCATTAGTGTTTATCACCCATTCAGGGGCCATGTTCAGAGATAATATGGCGTCCTTCCCGTACTCATTTGGGTGGTTGCTTTTGTTGTTTTCTCATTCCTTGGTGGATATTTATATCTAAGGCTGCCAGTGTATCGGCAGTTTGTCCAGAGACCAGCATTGCCCAGGATCAGAGGAATCATTCATTCAGGAAGTGGCTTATTAAAGAAAACCCAAGCAAGGTTTATTAACTGCTGCTTTGTGCCAAGCTCTGTTTGTGGTGCTTACACTAGAGTTACTGGTTATACTGGATCCTCATGTGGTGGATAAGATTTGTGCCCATTTAACCATGAGCCAGCTAAGGCAGAGATTTTAATTGATTCACCCGAGATTTCCCTCAAGGCTCTCAAACCAGGTGTCCCTAAATGCCCCCCTCATTTCATCGCAGCTGTCCACACTCTTGACCCTGTTCTTGGCCAGTCTAAGCCAAATGTATACTTGGTGACCCAGAGGGTACATTTTCTGCTGATCCTGTTGGTGGCAAGTAGAAAAGGAGGAGGAAAAAGGAAGAGACGTCTACAATTTTCTTGTTTTATTTCAAAATAACCTAATCATGACAAACGGTTATATGGTATACATTTGATTTTGTTTTTATTCAGAATATAATGATTTCCCTCATTAGCCTTACAAATAAAGTGTTTTATAAACTTGAAGGAAGATGACTTTGGGACCAATATATAAGTCTACTAATTTTCACATGCAATTTGGAACAAGTGATATTTTGGATAAAAAATAGGGGAGAGGAACCATAATATAAGAATGTGATAAATAATTCTGGTTCATCAGCCAGTTAATCAAGCAGTAAATGTGACATGAAGATGGTGCCAATGATAAGACCAAGTCAGCCTTTAGAGGGGACATTGCATATTAAGGGGAAATGTGATCTGTGAGCTTATATATCAGGGCTGGGCTTAAGCATGAGATGAGGGAGACACCTAAGGATTCCCCTGAGGGTTAGTATTCTGGAGATCTATTATTCTAGCTTCTCTGTCTCATGCTAATACTTAGACCTCTTCATTGTTCATATCAATCACTAATTTCATGGGGGCAAGGGTTTTCCCCTAACTTCTGGAAATGTCAAATCATCCTTATCGTTTCTTTTTTTTCTCTCTCCCTTTCTTCCTTCCTTCCTTCTCTCATGCAAGAAGTGCCAAGTAAAACAAAACCTCAGATGCACAGGTGGATGTGTGTGCAAGACCTCATAGCAATGTCACTCCGGTGTCTCCTCTGCTCCATACAGACTGTGGAAGAGCCTATGGTGTCCCCCTCGCCTCACCACTGGCTAACTCAGTCTCTGGCTCATTGAACCTTATTTCTCCCTCGACAACTTGCTCACTTCTAAAATGCCCATCATTAAAAAGTCTACAAATAACAAACGCTGGAGAGAGTGTGGAGAAAAGGGAACCCTCCTACACTGTTGGTGGGAATGTAAGTTGGTGCAGCCACTGCGGAAGACAGTATGGAGGTTCCTCAGAAAACTAAAAATAGTTACCATATGAACCAGCAATCCCAGTCCTGGGCATATATCCAGACAAAACTGTAATTCAAAAAAACACAAGCACCCCTACATTCATAGCAGCACTATTCATGATAGCCAAGACATGGAAACAACCTGAATGTCCATCAACAGATGAATGGATAAAGAAGATGTGGTACATATACACAATGGAATACTACTCAGCCATAAAAAAGAATGAAACAATGCCATCTGCAGCAACATGGATGCAACCAGAGATTATCATACTAAGGGAAGTAAGTCAGAAAGAGAAAGACAAATGCCATATGATATCATTTGTATGTGGAATTTAAAATATGACACAAATGAACCTATGAAACAGAAACAAAATCAGGGACATAGAGAATAGACTGGCGGTTGCCAAGGGGGAGAGGGGTGGAAGAGGGTAGGAGTGGGAGTTTGGGATTAGCAGACACAAACTGGTATGTATAGAATGGATAAACAACAAGGTCCTACTGTATAGCACAAGGAACTATATTCAATATCCTGTGATAAACCATAAGGGAAAACAATATGAAAAAAGAAATGTATATACATGTATAACTGAGTCACTCTGCTGTCCAGAAGAAATTAACACAACATTGTAATTCAACTATACTTCAGTAAAAAGTAAATTAAATAAACAAATAAATATTCCAAGGTTTTTGACTAAAACATACAGTTTTTAAATCAATAAAAACAAACCTAAACAATAAAATAAAATAAAATAAAATGCCCCAAGAAATGTCAAATCCTTCATGTGAACTCTTCTTGATATTTTCTCAACACTTACCTTCCAATACTCCCTTCCCCAAAATGTCTACTGAGTTGGATAAAATCAAGTAAAATTAAATCCCATCTTCCTATTAACATCTTTTGCCTCCTCAGTTGTTACTGGTTGAGAGATTCTGCTTTCAAAAATGGGAAGTTTATGTGACGAGGCACCAGGGTTTCTTTCATTTCTTCTTTTCATTTTCAGTTTAACTTAAAAAAATTAATTTTAAAACTGATATATTTTTAAGCATCAAGGTCCTTACTGTGTAGCACAGAGAACTATATTCAATATCCTATGATAAACCATAATGGAAAAGAACATAAAAACAAAAAAATGTATATGTATGTATAACTGAATCACCGTGCTGTACAGAAGAAATTAACACAGCGTTGTAAATCAACCGTACTTCAATTAAAAAAACGGATGTATTTTACCTACTTTGGATATATTCTCTTATTTTTCATACATGTTCAAGTTTTCCAGTTAAGCATGATGTTCTTAGTTTCTGCTGCTGACGGTGTATCAACATGAGACGTTACAAATTTTGTGTGACACTTGTATCTGGAGGTGGCAAGGCCACTGTAACAAACATCCTAGCATTACCTTAACTTTGTATCTGAAAAGATGCTATGTAAGCCTTTCTAGAAATTTCTTCAGCAGTCTTGGGTCAAAAACATTCCTACTGTATTTTCACCAAAACAACAGACAGACATACGAGTATGCACAGTCATCTATTTTTGGTTGAGAAGTTTGTTCATGTACGGGAAAAACTGTTCAATTTAAAATTTCACGTTGTTGAAGTCTAATGTATTTTTGGGTTCAGCAATATCTCTAGTAAAAGTTCAGCTCCTAAAGTTCATTTTTAATTTTTAAAATTGTAGAAAAGCCCAAACCCTCTGCCTCGGCGCAGTCTAAGCACTAGATACACTATTTCTAGAAAAAAAAAAAATATTGTATAAAACAGTAAACTACTTGATTGACAGGAAATTTCATGGAAGAATTCATAGCTACTCTGTGTAACCATCTTGTCCGACCTCTCAATTTATTTCAAATGATTAAGTTACACTTTTATACAGGTGAGAGAAATACCCTAAAATTGAGGGAAATATCTTTATATTGTGTGGAAGCCACCTTAGTGCTAAAGGTCTGGCTTCTCAGGTTGGGCAGGAAAGGCTGTGGATGACTTACCCTGAGCACTGCTTGACCTTTCACAAAGGTATTTCTCAAATTGACTTCTGGAGTTTGCTTGCAGAAGGTTCTTATGACTAAAGACAAATTTTACATTTCAAGCCCAGTTCCTTTGGAAATGAAAACTGCCAGATAGTTCCACTCGTGTAGATTCGTTAAGACCACATACCAACATTTTAGAAGTTCTTTTTCCCATCACAGCCTATTTAACGGCTTTGTGCAAATAAGGCATAATTTCAATATGAATCAGGCAGATTAGGGATTTTTCAGGATTTCTCTTCGTACTTTCCCTAGAGCATGGGTATCCCATCTGTTTTGCTGAATGCAGGATAATCAAAGGGCACTGATCTCTCCAAATGGCTTCATTCATTACTGTCCCCGCTAGGGCATCTGCCCCTAGGAAGGTCAACTCAGCCACACCGTGGCCTTCCCTACACTATAACACAGCAAATCCACCCCTCCTTTAGGATGTAAAACGTTTGGCGATGCTTTGGCAGGAATGAATATTTCTCCCCTCAGAGTTCAATGTTACAGAAATAACATAAATCGACTCCTCAAGTTCCAATTTAATATGTATTCAGAACCTAGCCCTATTTTGGCTAAGACAGTTTGGATATATGTTGCCACTCTGCCATCACAAATGTAAACTACAGGGCAAAGGGGAAAAAGTAGGCTGTAGCTACTCACTGCTGAAAGAAAAAAACATTGTCTTGTATGTTGGGGATCTGCTTCAATATATTTCAAAGAACAACAGTGGAAAGGACCACTAAGAACCAAAGTACACAGGTTTGATTTTGAATAATTTTAATACAGTATTAATCATGCCTTGAATTGTGGAATGCCTTTTCTATTACTCAGTTAAAGGCTATTTCCTCCATCTAGAATGGGAAAGTTGTGTTTTGCGTGGTGTAGAGCACAGCCACTTCATGGGGGGATTGTCTGTTCAGTTGACATTCAGCTTCTTCATCTCCCAAGTATAAAGGCAGAAGCATTACACTGCAGACTGCAGTTTCCTTGCCTGAGACACAGAAACCAATCCAACAGGCTGGACAGTGTGGGAAAGACAGCAGGAAGTGGAGAGAAGCAGAAGACCTGGCTCCTACCCTCAAGAAACTTACTGTTTAGTTGGAAGAATAAAAAGTATACATACCAAATCCTGACAGTCTTAAGTGCCAGATTAGTGGAAGGGACAGAAAATGAGCGTCAGAGAACTGGACAGCATCTGGGGTGACAGGAGGGTGAGTCACAGCCAGGCGGTTTTCAGCTGGGTCTTACAGGACAGTCTGAGGAGCACAAATTCCAAGTTTCTAACAAGGCTTAGAGACCTTATCTAGATAACCAACCACATGACCTTCTTGGAAGAAGCGCCCTTTTCTTCCTCTATTCATTGCCAACACTCCTTATTTACTTCAAGGGACCCCAGATGTTGACTACCTATGTAGGTTTACCCTTCTCTTTCACTAACCAAAAGCAGGTTATGCCTTTGGTCAATTTCATCTATAAACGGAAAAACCTAGTCACAGCCACCAACTGATGACGGTCACGGTAAGCAGGCCTGGATGAGGGAGTCAGTATAATTTAGAAAAATGCATTATTTGTGCTATAAGAATACTCACCCTTCTCCTTTCTCCTTCACCTAAGAAGGGTTAGGCAGAAACTAATTACAGGTAATAAATATCCCAGGATAACAAATCTGGTGAGCCTGTTTCTTTGATTTTTAAACGGTGGAGTTTTTTTGTGTCTACCCACCCCCCTCTCTTTTCCTCTGAAGCAGAGCTGGATATGGCCGGCTGCATTCCAAAACGGTACGCTTTACTCTTCTTCCAGGAAAGAACTTTTCAAATAAGGTCCTAAAGGCTCATATAGTATTAGTGAGCACACATACACCTACACGGTTGACACTTGCCAACTCCTGACATGGGAATTCTCAGCACACCAAAGTCTCTGTTTGATTTAAATTTATTTTTAATCACATAAGATCCAATTTGGAAAATTGATGCATGGGATTTTCTGAGTCACCAGAAGCTCTTTATAAGATTGCACATGCATTGAGAAGGAAGAAATCTGTCTTGGCATGGCTGGTATTTCACAACAACAGTAAAAATGATTGGCTTCCTCAGTTTGGAATGAATGAGAGGAGTTTTAAAATCTGTAAAAATATGCTATTAAATCCTAACATAAAGTCAAGATATATTTGATATATCTGACTCATGGGTAAGAAATGAAGGGAAAAAGTAGTCAGCATTTTGAAATAAGTTTATTTTGTTAACTTTCTTTTTCAGTCTTGTTTAATTACCCAAGTGATATTTATTACTCTGGATCATATGAATTAATTATAAAAATGATCTTTATTCTCTACTCCCAGTCATTTTTTTGTCGTTTTTGGCAGCATACTAGGACATTTTCCATTTCCTTAAGGAGTTTCCAAAAATGATAATGATAAATGTAATTTGAATTCATTTCATACTCATACTCCTTATTACTTATATGCCCATGGAAATAGTCCCTGTATCTGTAAATGGATTTCATGAAGGAAAGCATGAAGACTTTTATTAAATTTAACTAATGTTATATCTCCAACATGATCGAGAATCACAGATTTACAACAATAATCAGTTCTAATGATAACTGATAGCCAAATCTTAAAAGCAAGGGGAGGGATAATTTCCTATCCCTACATCTTTAATGTACCAAAAGTCCTTAAAGTGTTATTTGGCCTCTTTCTATGCACAGTTACCAAAATCCTCTGCTTTTAAGTTAAAACCTATTGCCTTGTCACTATTAGACCTAAGTACTAGGCAACTTTTTATATTAATTGTACATGAAATTATAAAGTACAGCTGGAAAACTGTTTACATGAAGATGTTTTTCTAGTACCTACAAGTTCTCAGTATTTTCTTATGAAATTTTCTTGTTTCCTGTTTTTCCCACGGGAAGAGTAGGTAAGTTCTGTATGCCTGGGTCATCTTTCCCACCATAATGTGAACATGAATTAAAGGTATTCACAATTCAGCATGGAAACATCAATAAACAATACAGAAAAGATCAATAAACTGCTCTTCATCAGGGGGATGGTCCCATAAATCATGGTACATTCATATGAAGACATGTCGTTCAACTAGAGAAACGATGTTTTCAAAGAATATTTATGCATAGACAAAAGACTGAAAGAAAATACTCTGTTGAGAGTAGTCATTTCTGAGTAATTGGGTTATAGGTTACTTACTTTTATTTATTTTTCTTTTTTCCTACATTTCCTAAAAATTGTTTTTGGCATTAACACATATCTTTCAATCAGAAAAAAATAAATTCAATTTAAAAAATTCACCAAGCGTCAAAAAATTTAAAAGAAACAGTGTGAAGGCTTATATTTGTGCAATTAAAAAAAGCCTCCAAAACAGAGATGAGTCACAAGTCCCAGAACTTTTGATGGGCAAACATCTGGACAGCAGATTAACTTGTTCTTGTTCTGATTGTTTTGCGGTGATGATTGCAGGACTTCACACTTCCCACTGTCTTATTTTCTTCTTTTCATTCAAATATGAATCACCTACATTGCTACTGTAATGCAGTTACATGAAAAGATCAATATTTTAAAACCAGGGTGGGTACTTTTCTGCTAATCTTTTTATACCAGAGCCATTTGTTTGCTAGATAAAACAAACTTGGGAGGGAAAGCACTACAAGGACTTTTCACTACAGTGAAACTAGGCCAAATTGAGGTTAATATATAAATGCAACCTGAAATGAGATTGTTTCATTCACAACTATAAGGGTAAGAATGAGAAAATTAAGTTAGAGAAATACAAGTGTAGTGACATCGGGGAATAATACAGTGAGTTCAGACATTGTTTTAAAATTCAGAACATTCAATGATAAGAATTAAGCTAGGAATGTCTTTGGAGTGTTGAGTTCCTTATAAGGAACTATTGTACTACGTAAAATGGTACAGCTGCTTTGGAAAACAGTTTGGCAGATCTTCAAAAAATTAAACATAGAGTTACCGTATGACCCAGCAATTCTACTCATAGGTATATACCCAAGAGAACTGAAAACATACGCCTACACAAAAACTTGTACATGAAAAAAAAAAAAAACTTGTACATGAAGGTTCAAAGCAGCATTATTCACAATAGCCAAAAAATAGAAACAAGCCAAATATCCATCAGTTAATGAATGGATGAATAAAATGTGGTATAGCCATATAATGGAATATCAGTTGACAATGAAAAGGAATGAAGTGCTGATACATGATGCAACCTTGAAAAGGTTCATGGATGAACCTTAAAAACACCTTATGTTATACTAGGTGAAAGAAGCCAGTCACAAAAGGCCACACAATGTATGATTCCATTGATATGAGACATCCAAAACAGGCAAATCTTTAGAGACAAGAAGTAGATTAGTGGTTTCCAGGGGCTGGAGATGGGAGAAGAAGGATAAGGAATTTCTTTTTGGGGTGATGAAAATGTTCTAAAATTAGATAGTATTGATGCACAACTCTGTATATATACTAAAAACCACAGAATTGTACATTTTTAACAGGTAAATTTTATGGTATATGAATTATATCTTCGTTAAAAAATTGTTTTTAATTCAATCACATTTTATCATGAGATGCAGTTCCTCCATATGAAAAGCAGAGCTAATGTGACTTTTAAATTTTTTCCAAGAAGTTTCAAGTTCTGGACTAAAAACTTCAGAGTCTTATGAATATATTTTGATAGAAATATAGAGATTAAAAGCAATTCTGATCTTCTCTAGTAAATGAAAATGGTTTTTAAGACAGCACTGCTTAACTTCCTAGCCAAGGGAACCAGGGGATCTAACTTCTAAGCTCACAGGACAGTTACATGATGTCAGTTTCCTCATTTGTAAAAAAGTGATGCCTCCTGGCTCTCTTGTAGGGATTTGATTCAAAACAACAAACACACATGGATCACCAGTTGGGTTCATGGGACGGTAGGAGGCATTGCAGCAAATATAAAGATGAACAAAAAGTGGTCTCTGCCCTCAAGAAACCTTTAATCTCATAGAGGGTAAAAAAATATATAGGTAAATAATCTTAAGATACAATAGTAGTGTCATAATAGTGATTTTAAAAAATTTATGGGCTCAGGTGAAAACACCTTAAATGCGCAACAACAAGAGTGATAACTTTTTTTTTTTTTTTTTGCGGTACACGGGCCTCTCACTGTTGTGGCCCCTCCCGCTGCAGAGCACAGGCTCCGGACGGGCCAGCGGCCACGGCCCACGGGCCCAACCACTCCGCGGCATGTAGGATCCTCCCGGACCGGGGCACGAACCTGAGTCCCCTGCATCAGCAGGCGGACCCTCAACCACGGCGCCACCAGGGAAGCCCAAGAGTGATAACTTTTGATGATGAAATACCTTATAGGAACAGAAATGACTGAACTATGAGAATCAACATGATAAATCTGATAAACCTAAATGTGAGCCCCCCTTCCTAATAGGCAAGTTTTAGAAGAATACACACAGCATAAACACATTTACATAAAGCTTAAAATGTACTAAAATATTATATTATTTATACTATATATATCCATTAGTATCAAATATCTGTTAATATTTTATGTAGAACATATAATTATATATCACATATAAATGTATTATATATTATATAAAATATGTAATTATATGAGGATATCCATGGGAATGATAAATATCAAAATCAGATAGTGGTTCTTCTAGTACTGAGGGGGCTTCTACCCTATGGGTGGTGGGAAAATTGGTGATTATTGTGTTATTTGTTGTATAGTCTTGTATATCTTAAAACAGTGCATGAAATTTTAAAAAAACTGGATCAGAGAAAATTCATAGGTCAATTTCAGGTGGATGAAGCTAGGGGATAAGGGAAGACTTCTAGGAGGAGTAGCCTGAGCTGGACCAAAAAGGATGCGTGAGAGGAGAGAGGAAGGGAAGGCACTGAGGATGAAGGGAATAGTGCAAGCAAAGAAAAAAATCCCAAGGTTTTGGTGTTAGGGACCACAAGGTTTCTTTAGGCCACACAAAGCATTTTAGATCTCCAGTTTCTTATAGATTTTTGAACAGCAGAACACAAAAGGACATGGCGATTTTTATGAATACATTAAAAACAAAACCTAACCAGAATCTCAAACTGTGTTTGGAGAATTACAAACTTGTTCTTTCTTTTTATTAGTGAGAACAAATTGGGATCCCTGGAATATACCACTTGGGAGATGGTGGGAGAATAATTTTATCCACAAGTATTAAGTTGTTGCCTGAGGACAGCTGAGTAAACAGTTTGTTGAAGTCTGTTTGAGGACTGCCAGCTAGTTACATCCATCATTTCATCTCTATTAACAAAAACAGCTCATACTGTCGCAGTGCCCTGCTTTGGCTACCCCATGGTTCGCAGGATTTGAATTATGGAGTGTCACTTGAGTAACATTCTACAGCAGTGGGGCTGTGTTTTGATGTCCTTTCGCTACCCACCCCCACTCTGCTGATTTATGGCAAACCACGCAGAGACCTAAATCAAAACTCGAAAATACGTGTGAAATAACGCAAAACAGAGTCTCAAGGTTGGCAATTCAGTAATTATACCTAAAGGGAAAATAATTATGTAATACCTTATGGCAAGAGTAAGTCTCAGAATAACAAATGTCCATACTATAAATGTAGAATTCTGGGAAGAACACTCCAGGTCTTTGAAAAGAAGCCGAGGAAGAGGTTGCCTTTTAAAAGGACCCAGAGACAACTTCATGAATGATATTTGGCCTCTGATAATACTTTCATAGTCCAGGAAATGAAGGCCTGAGTGAGTGAAGTGACATGGCCCTGACAAAATGAATGCCAAGAAAAAGGGGGGGGGGGGAACAAAACTCGAGTTATTGATTATCTCAGCTCAGTCTCAACTACTACCTGCAGAAGCCTTTGGTTTATTTATCAGCTAAACTTCTGAAAGTATGAAAGCAACCTATTGGTAGAAAACAGAAAACTCTCCAAGTCTTGACAGCAACTATGAAATGGAAATGAAAACAAAACAAAACAAAAAATCCCCTCATACTGGAGACCTTTCAATTAAAAAGAGAAAGATGAAAGAATTCCTCAGTAGTCAAGAGCATAAAACTCTCCCCTCTAAGTCTATCAGTTAATGAACAACGTCTAAATTAGAGGGAAATATGAGAGAAATGACCTGGGCAATATTCCAGCTTAAAACTTCATGTTGGAAAACAACTCTCCATCCACCCCTGTATTGTAAAGCCCTGGCATGGGAAATGAAATGAAAGATGCTAGGAAAAGATTAAGTGACTCAGGCTCTTACAGGCTGACTTTGCTCATTAAAAATTAGCTCTGAATTTAAGTGTTCCCTAAGTCCCTCAAGCCACTCACTGGGATGGAGCCATACTAGGTGAAATTGTGTGAGCTCAGGGGACAGGGGTGTCAATGAAAACCACTCTAAACAGGGAAATTCAGGGAAAGATATGGGTTTCTTAAAGATAGGGGTTGGCAAACTACTGCCCTTAGGCCAAATGCGCTACCTGTCTGATTTTGTAAATAAAGTTTTATTGGAACATAGCTATGCCCATTCATTCATGTATTGTGTATGGCTGCTTTTGAGATATAATGGTAGACTTGGGAAGTTACAGACATCATATGGCCCACGAAGCCGAAGTATTGATTATCTGGCCCTTTTCAGAAACAGTTTGCCCACCTTTGCTTCAATTTACCAGTTATCTGGAGCAGCTTCAGTTATTAAAAACCTTTTAGAAGAATAATTTGTAAGAATAGCTATCTAGCTGGGCACCACCTTTAGGTATTTTTGCTTAAGCCTTAGAGCAAAAAACTACTTCCTTGGGTTCTTTTTGGTTATTGTATTTTCCTAATTAAGGGTAAGTGTAAATTATATATTAAATTAAATTAGGCTGTAACACTTGAAAGTAGGTCTTAACTTTTTTTTTTTTTTTTTTTTTTGCTCTGCATGAAAGCATGACAGTAGAGGTAGGTGGAATCTAACACAACCAATCTTAAGATGATTCCTTTTTGGAAACCAAGCTATTTAAGAAAGTATTAATAAAGCACTGAAAAAGAAACGCTAGATGGGGGCTTAAAGGGGAAATTTACATGCTTGAAAATAATAGTAACAATTTCTAAAGCATTGCCTTGTAATAACTCATTTAATCCTTACAACTGCCTATACATTTGATAGTATGTGGTCCATTTTGAGATCAATGAGGTTAAGAAAGCTGCCTGTGATCATGGACTAGCAAAATGGTGGACGAGACCCAGATCACAAGGCTCACTTTCAAATCCAAATGCTTTCCATACTTCCAGGCAGTGACTCTTAGAAGGAGGACTTGCTTAGGAAAGCTGAGCTCTCTTGTCTTAAACCTGAGTGAGTTTGGACAAGTCTTTCAGTCTCTCTGGCTCTCAGTTAATATATCAAAAAAATGAGTGATCATGTTCTACAAAAGAAGTTACTGCTTTGCTCTATGAAAACTATAATTGAGAATTTTACTATATGTAGTTTGGAAAGGTCTCTAAAAGAGAATTTACCTTCCTGTGTTTCCTTTGTTCATGGCAATTCTTACTCCTTTCTCAAGTATTTGGCTGGATGAATCAGTAGATTCATGTATAGGGTGTGAGTTTGTGGTGGACACACTGGCCCCCACCTCTCTTCACTTTCTGTTGCTCCTGGGAGGTTAGGGTTCAGGGGATCCTGTCTCACAGCCTCTGTTGGTGGGTTTGGCTTCACATTCCTGAGGGCCCTCATGGACACCCTGCTTCCCATTCAGTTTTGCTCTAAGCAATTGCCCCTTTCAGCCTGCCCAGGTCACACTGCTGCCCTCGTTACTCTTTTGCACCAGCTTCCAACGCATTTTGGCCATTAACCTGAGCATTTTCTACAACACTTTTTGGCCATTAACCTGAGCATTTTCTAATCCTGAGCCCACAGGTCCTAGTTTCTGGCAGCCTGAAGTGGGGTCTCTGTAAAGAGAGATTCTGCCAAATTCAGGAAACCCCACCAGCGTCTGCTGTCTGAGGAAGTGGAACTACTTTTATATGTGAAACCACTCCATGCCCCTTAAAGCCTAGGCTGGGCAGCCAAGGTAGGTGGCTGCCCAAGAAAGTGGGTGAGTTTCATAAATGAGAGCTGCCCTTTGCTGTCTAGTTTCTACCAGCCACGAAGAAAGAGGCGACCTGCCCCTCCTGAGAAATGTACTGCCTGGGGAAAACAGAGGCTCACACACCAGCCATGCAGAGGCCTGGAATGCTCTGACTCCACGGAGCACAGTCACTCAACCCTTCTTGAAAGGACCAAAGAAAAAAATTGTAAGCATGAAAAATGTCTTCTCCTGAGAGACTGGCCCCCAAGCTCTCACTCACCCACCCACCCACCCACGGGGAACTGTAAATCAGATGTTATCGACATGGCAAATTGGCAGCCGATGCTTTAAACATTATGAAGTGCCAGGTCTGGGCCTCAATATAGGTCCTTTTTTGTTTTAAGCACTTGCCACTTAAAAATACACTTGGAAGTCTCTGGAAGGGGTAGAGCTATAGATGAAATGCCCACACAGAGACAGCATGATATGAGAAGGATGTCCTGCTTCTAACATGTGCCAGGAGCCTGACAGAATCATTTCATGCATTCACACACATAACTCTCTGTGGTGGGTATCATTATCTTCCTATCGAAGATGAAGGGGGGCCCTAACAGGAGAAGGAACTTGCCCAGGCTCACTTGAGTAGAATCCCCCTATGCTAAGATGGCAACCATGACAAGGCAACATTAACTGACTAAACATTCCCTTGAAAAAGCCTTGGAATTGTGACCATGGAATTTCAAACCTTGATTCCTCCCCTAAAGGAAGAGCATTTTTTCTTTCTGCTTTATAGAACCACAGGGGCCTTAGAGTTCAGTTCATCCAAACTCTCTCACAGAACAAAGAAAGAAATTGAGGCATAGAGATGTAGGGTGATTTAGTCAAAGACTGAAACTAATTGGTGACAAAGCTCTTCTTTTTGGCTCTGCTACTATTGCGTACTTTTTTTTTTTAACATATGAGAGAACTCCCCCATTAGTAGAAGAAAGAGAAAAGCACCAGCGACGTTGCGACTCAAAATTGAAGGCTCACCCCCATTTTGTTCACTGGCAAAAACCGTCAGTAGATTATCAACTCATTGTATCGTCATCGATGCGACTGTCTTTACTGTAAGTGGGTTTCCTCTCCTTTTTCTTAGTTATAGTTACAGTTTCTATAGTTATTTTTTTCTGGTTATGAAAACCAAATAGTAAGTGGACTAATGAATGAAAAAAAATGAATCATGATGAAAACTCTACAATGTATCCCACAGCCAATAAAAATTCTTTTCTTCTTCCCATACTTTATTCAGGAAGGTTGGCTACTGAAGATGTTCTTGGGCAAGACTGCAGGGAATGTATAAAAGCTCTGTGTTTTGTTGTGTTTCTCCTTCCCTACTCCCAACTTTGGTGGGGGGACTAAGCTTAGTAGCAATTAGAAGCAGGTGCTCCAGTACACTAGACTTGTGCAGAGACCTAAGAAAGCTGGCAACAAGCTTCTGCCTCAAAGTGGCCACAGCTCTGCTCTCGCCGGCAGGACAATAGATGGAGATTTGCCTGAAACCTCTTCTCTCCCCTTCCCTCCACTGCCTCCCCTTCCTCACAGCTCATTTTTCACAACTCTTACCTCCTGTACAAAATTTTCCATCACAGGCAAGAATGGGGCTGTTGGGAGAAGTTGTTGTGGGGCCTGCTCCAGTCTGAGCTTGGGTTCCATGTCTGTCACTGGCCAGCAGTAGCTCACTCAGGACATAGTTGTATAGAGCTACAAGGCCTACTGCTAATAAGTGGCCTAAATTCCCCACTGGCAATAGCCCTTCTCTTTTGTTGTAATGATTTTAAAGTTGGAAGGATGTTCCAATGATCCTATTCACCTTTTAAATCTGATCCGACCTTCCTGGATGCCACCTTCCTGAATTCCAAATGATGGTTTACCTCATTTTGACCATGGTCTTACTCTGATTGTCCCCATGGGGGTCCAAGAAATTACATTTCAGTCAGGTATCAAAGGAGCCTCCTCTGACTCCTCCTTAATAAGGTGTTAACTTTGAAGCCTAATTGCACCCACTTGAATGTACAGTTAACTATGTCATAGTTGCAGCAGGACATATGCTTAGAGGCTCCAGGACATGTCATTTACATAAATGGGAGGTTCATAAACAAGGCACCCACTGAATAAGATTACAGCTGCAGGCCTGGTCAAAAGAGGACTAGTTGATCTAAGTAAAAGAAAAAGGAAAAAAAAAAAAGATATTCTGTACTCAGGGATTGGAAGAATTAATATTGTTAGAATGTCCATAATACCCCAAACCATATATAGATTCAATGCAGTTGCTATCAAAATTCCAATGTCATTTTTCACAGAACTAGAACAAACAACCATAAACTTTGTATGGAACCATAAAAGATCCCAAATAGCCAAAGCAATCTTGAGAAAGAATGACAAAGCTGGAGTCATCACACCCCCTGGTTTCAAACTATATTACAAAGCTATAGTAATTAAAACAGTGTGATACTGGCATTAAAAACAGATACATAGATCAGTGAAACAGAATAAAGGGCCCAGAAATAAACCCACACATATCTGGACAAAGAATTCAAGATAAACCCGCACATATCTTGGACAAAGAATCCAAGATATACAGTGGGTAAATGACAGTCTCTTCAATATATGGTGTTGGGAAAACTGGATAGCCACATGCAATAGAATGAAACTGGACTACTATCTTACACCATGCACAAAAATCAACTCGTATTAAAGACTTGAATAAGACCTGAAACCATAAGACTCCTAGAAGAAAACACAGGCAGTAAGCTCCTTCACATAGGTCCTGAAGATGATTTTTTTGAATTTGACACCAAAAGCAAAGGCAGCAAAAGCAAAAATAAATAAGTGGGAATACATCAAACTATAAAGATTCTGCACAACAAAGGAAACATCAACAAAATGAAAAGGCAACTTAATGGAAGAAAATATTTGCAAATCATGTATCTGATAAGGGGCTAATATCCAAAATATATTTTTTAAAAAACTCACACAACTCAATAGTAAAAAACCAAACAATTGGATTAAAAAAATGGCAGAAGGTCTGAATAGACATTTTTCCAGAGAAGACACACAGATGGCCAACTGGTACATGAAAAGACGCTCAACATCACTAATCAGCAGGGAAATGCAGATCAAAACCACGATGAGATACTACCTCACACCTGTCAGAATGGCTATTATCAAAAAGACTAGAAATAACAAGTGCTGGCGAGGATGTAGAGAAAAGAGAACATTTGTGCACTGTTGGTGGGACTGTAAATTGGTGCAGCTACTGTGAAAAACAGTTTGGAGGTTCCTCAAAAAATTAAAAATACAACTACCATCTGACTCAGCTATTCCACTTCTGAGTATTTATTCAAAGAAAATGACACTAACTCAGAAAGATATACACACCCCCACGTTCATTACAGCATTATTTACAATAACCAAGATACGGAGACAACCTAAGTGTCCATCAATAGATGAATGGATAAAGAAATTGTGGTGTATATATACACAATGAAATATTATTTAGCCATAAAAAAGAATGAAACCTTGCCATTTCTAACAACAGGAATGGACCTCGAGAGAATTATGTTAAGTGAAGTAAGTCAGACAGAGAAAGACAAATACTGTATGATCTCTCTTATATGTGGAATCTAAAAAAAACAAAACCAACAAAACAAAACAAAATAAATCAAGCTCAGAGATACAGATAAAGGATTGGTGGTTTGCCAGAGGTGGAGGGGGGAGGGGGAAATGGATGAATTGTTTTGTTTTAAATAAATTGAGTAATTTAAGGAATGAAGATAAATGCCCCTTTTTTAAACCTCCCCAACTCTTTGCATATTAATGTTTCATCGTTCAGTCCTCTTTAGAGTATCAGAGGACTGAATTTACACCCAAGCATTCATGGCTAGAGGTCTATGCTCACTCATTATAGGACAGGGTCTTCTGAATAGTCTTGAAGAGTGAGAAAGTTCTTGCCTTGCCCAGGAGGCTGCCTGAGAAGAAGAAGGGTGAGACTGACTGAAGGTTATCCTCAATGAAAGCTGCTCAACTCAGATCTTATCAACTGGTTGACACTCTCTCCTTCTGGGAAGATGGCCAACATGATTAACTCATTTGGGTGGGAGGAATTTCTCTATGTGGTGTCATAAATGGCGGGACTAGATTGGAGCTCCTGACCAAATTTCTGTGTTTGTAGGACTCTCTTGATATCTGTCCAGAAGTGAGTACTTAAAACTTTAACTTATTCATAAAGAACTAGGACTAGAAGAGACTCCATGCAGGCATTCATTTCCCCCAAACACATACACAGTATCCTCAGAAGGCTGCCATTTTATGCTCTAACCCAGAAAGGAAAAGCTCACTGGCTAAGAAGTGACTTATTCCACCCTGAGGTAATATGTGTCTTTCTGAAACTCCAACTCCTCTCCCACACTGCAGATTTTCAAATATATGAAGATAATTATCACATCTCAGATTAGGGATTGGGAGCCTTTCACCCCTTCTTCATGCAGCATGGTTTTCAGATTCTCTACCCATTTGGGTGAGGTGAAACTCCCCCCCCCCCCAAGAACTTGACCTCACTTCTACATTCATAAGACTAGTGCATGGGATATAAGAGCCTCCAATTGCCATTGGTCACCTCCTTCAAACTTCTCCATCTCCATACCCTCTCACCTCCCACAAGAGTCTTTTTCTTCACTATCTTTTCCAAGGAAAGGGAAGAAGTGTCCCTGCCTCCACCATGGGTATTTCATGCCCCCCTCCACACTCTGGAACCTGCCCCCTCAGACTCCCCCTCCCCGCCTTCACTCCCCTCTCTCACGATACATCCAACTCAGATTGAATTCTGCATTTTTAACCAAATAAGTCTAATACGTGCAAAATCCAAAGATTTCATAAATGATAGTACTGTTTTCTATCCTGATAGGAATCTTTTTCAATTGGCCAACTTTCAAATAATTTAAGGACATTTGGATAGTTTTTCTGAAGTACCTTTCTTCACATTTTAATTTTTTCTTTTTGCAACAAAATTAAACTTTAATGTATTTGCGGCCCACCTGAATAAATGCAAAATTCCTTACACAGGAATTGAATTTTAGATGGCTCAAGAATGGATGGATCTATAGGAAATGGCTTTAGGTTGAAGAGGCTTCAGGCAAAATGGGCTGTTTCTGTCCCTAGCTGGGAACTTTGAAGCAGGGGCTGGATAGATACAGATGCTTTGCAACTTAATAATCTTGAAAGAAATTGCCACATGGAAAAAGCCACAGAAATAAAATTGAGGGTGGTAGAAAGGGTGTTTGCCAATTCACAGTGTGCCTCTTCTCTTCCCACCCCCAGGTTAAAGGTTAAAAATGTTCATCAGTTTATGCCATGTCTGTCCTGATTCATCTTGGAAACTCTGAGTCTTTAGAGCCACGTTGGGCTGAATGGTTATTTTGCAACATCTCTAATCAAAACTCCTGCCAACTTCAAAATGAACCCAGGTTTGTTAAGATATTTACTAATAGGAAGATTCCTGAAAGGACAGAGCAAAGCTCAACAAAAGAAAACAATGTTGAGAATAGAGCAACGCAAGAGAGCCTGGCTAACCCATCTCAGAATGTCTACTCTGTCTCTCTTTCTCTCTCTCTCTCTTAGATATGCTTTCTGACTTGTCAGTGACATACTGCCTATAGCTGAGTCTGGTACACACAGTCACAATGAAAAGAAATAAAAAATTCATACACAGAGGGGGGCAGAAAGAATTTAAAAATGGGCTAAGTTACTTGGGTACATAAATCTTGAAGGAAGTCAGTTTGATTTTTAAAAAATTACATCATGATGTGAAGACAAAACATAGGGTCCAGGGCGATTCCCCGTCCAGAATTTTTCTCCTGGCATGCAGTTTAAAACCAAGCGTGTATTACTCTTTGTTAAAAGAAACACACAAAAGAAGCACAACTAGTCATCAGTATAGAAATAATGTTTGGGCTCCATGTTTAAATTGGTGCACAAATGATTGGTGTACATGATTCATACTTATGGAGGTTCAAAGCATGATATCTCCCTGACCCCAAGAGTTATCTTGTAAATGAAACCTTGCTAAGGAGGCATGGTTGTCCCTACACTTTCCAGTGGAGACTAGTAGGTGAGGGGACCAAAAAGTCTAGAAGGTTTACCAAGTCTGGCTGACCTGGAGCCTGAGGGAGGGTCCTCCTAATTGTTATTTAAGGCTTAGTTACTCATGAAACCCATTCCCAGGTCTCCATCTCAACAAGCAGCCACAGATGATGGACCGTCTTCAATCTTACAGCTGAAAACTTGACATTCCCACTCCTAGATTCTCAAATGTTTGCTATACTCTAACCAATTCACCTTCTCCTGCGCTTTCCAGAGGAAGCTAGACAGCAATTTCGAAGGGTTCAAGAAGTCTGTTTCAATCCCTTACCAAGAACCAAGTGGAGAATTTAACAAAAATCCTGGGACATGAAGTGCCACATTTCCTTCTTTTCACTAGAAAGGGTTTTATTTCTCATTTATCTAACCAAATGATTTTTAAGTAACTTTAAAGAGATGCTGTATAACATAAAGAAAATAAACATAGTGGCTAAACCAGTAAACAATATTTAATGAGTTCTTCTTATGCACTAGGCAGATGCTAAGGAATATACAAATATTATCTCATTTATTTTTTTATTTGATGTGTATTAGGTCTGCTAGTTTACTCTCTGGAAAACTGTAGCTCCAAGTCTAAGTCAGTTGTCCAAGGTGTTAAATTCATGTTCGTCTGATTTTAAAGGTCTTGCTTTTTCCTGTTGTACCACCCAAAGTAAACTTCTGACATTAGAGTCAATGATGACTTGGGGTTAATTCCCAAACTGACCTGCTCGTAGGCATTAGCTGAAGCAATCAGCCACCAACTGGGTAGAGAGAGGGGGCCTGAAGCAGGGTGGTGACCACATTTGGAAACACACTCTATCTGTTACCCCATTTACTCTCTAATGACACGTTAGTAAGTGCCCATCATAAATATTGCTGGGTTTGATATCCGGCGCAATGAATGAGAAACAGATTTTCTGCTGTAAATACCAACAGGCAAAGAAGAGATTCCTCCTCTTCAGCCATTCATGCCTTGACCAATATTTTTCTCTCTTTTTATCGCTCGTGCTGACTCTCTTTTTTTCAGTTGTTTTTGTGGGGTTTTTTTCTTTCTTTTTTTCTCCTTTATTGTCCACTTAAGTCATGGCTCCACAAGAAAGATTAAAAATAGATGTATATGCAAAGATATGGGTAAGGCAAATGTGATTTTGTGGCATTTTCTCTACTAAGAGAATGCCAAAGGAAGGAGCAACAATTAAATATTTAATTGCAATCTAAAATGTAATCATGGTTCTTTGAATGAAAAGTTTATAAAGAATCTTGAATGAATATTTTTACATTTTAAAGTGCTAGATTTGTACAAGGGTAAAACATCTAGGAGACTCTTGTGTTACTGCCCTTTACCAAAACTCAGATTGCGTTGGAGAAAATCAGACCAGACTATGGGCAATGTAAATATGTCTACCATTGCCCCCACTTTTTATGGTTTCTACCACGACACAAGTGACAAAAATAGGTGAAATATTCAAAGGCTAATTTGTAACAAAGTCTGCTATCAAATATTTCATAATTCAAAATAATAAAAATATCACTCACATAAATAACAGTGAGATAATCAGCTCATCTTTGTCACCATTTTGATGACCAATGTTTAGGTATTTCATGGCTATATAAGCGGAGAATTTGACTATAAACTTCATTATGTATACATCTACGAAAGACCATATGAAGGCAAAATTGTTTGGTCCGATAAGACATGTAAGTGACTAAAGATGATTTATGTGACATCAACAGTGTAAGTGACCCCTTCTAAATCTCGTCATCCTCAGAAATAAATTCTTCACAACAAGAGAAACAGAAATTACCACCAACATTTATATCTAGACACTAAGGAAGAGAATAAAAGAAATCCTTTTATTTTTACAACATGTAAAACTGACCTGAGTTTTAAAATGTAATAATCAATCCGTGGTGAGGGATTTTATTTCTCACAGGAAGATAACAGCTTTAGAAATCAGTAATATTTGCGAAGAGTTTTTAAAAGTGGAAAAACATACTATGAAAATAGAAAACAAATAAATTATGGCTCAGACTTTCTTTTAACCCACCGGAATCAAATGTTCTAAGACCATCCAAATATGCACGAAGCAAATATTTGTACATATAAACCCTCTCGTTTTAGTTTTGATCTTTCTCTTAAACATCATGAATTTTACAGTTTGGCAAAGAGTTATGTTTGCCATCCAAAGCCCAGATGGCTAGTGGTAGACTAAAAGTGTCAACTTCTAGGTCACTCTTCTTAAAAGAAAATCGGGACTGTCCCTGAATTTCAGCTCTGGCTTGTTTATAACACTGTGTAATTTGTTATAATGTTAACATTATATTATTTACAGTTTGGTTGAAATTTTTTAAAATAATGAGTGACATAAAAAAATGATAGAGAACTTAGGGGTGAATTCAGGTCAATAGAAAAAAAAAATGGTTTTTATATCCACTGAGTAGTTACTGAAGGACACATCTCCAGCACCATGAATGTATTTCTATACTGCCCTAACCAAATAAAATAATCTCTACATTTCTGATTATATCATGCTTTCATATCTTATGAATAAGGGAGAAAATGTCCACAAATATTTCTAATAGAAATATGTCTGTTATCAATCACCAAACCCCCCCAGAATAAGAGCAGGATAATTCATAGGAATATTGAGAATCCACTGAAAATATATTCAAGGGCCCTTCTTATTGTCAGGCCTATTTATAAAGTAGTTAAGCACAAGAGAAGGGAAAGTTGTGCCTTGCATCAGGACCAACTTTAAAGGCTAAAGTGTGGCAGGATAACAGGGGTTAGGAATGGAGGGTGTTTAATTAGCTATAAGGGGAACGTCACAGATTTCTTGACAATATTAAAGCAACAAGCCCAAGATTTTCATATTCCCAAAGACTAAAATTTTCTCCCCGTCCCAAGCTCCTGAGAAATTCTGGCCTGTCTTGCAAAACAAATTATAGAAAGAAAAGGGGACTCCCTTTGAAACAGCACTTATTGCACTCCTAAAAAAAAGATCTATTTATATAATGGACACACGCTGCAGAATGTTACTTTACCTGTTAGTAAAGTACTAAGGATGCAGAGGAGCATGGAAAAGATTTTCTTGGTTGTGAAGAGTAAGCATGTTTTCATATTAAAGAGGAGAACAGGTCATCAGGAAAAGCTCACAGGAAAAACAAGGGAACTTCAGATCTCATCACACTCAAGAATCTCTGGGGCTGGGCTTCGCTGGTGGTGCAGTGGTTAAGAATCCACCTACCAACGCAGGGCACACAGGTTCAAGCCCTGGTCCGGAAGATCCCACATGCCGCAGAACAACTAAGCCCATGCGCCACAACTACCGAGCCTGCACTCTAGAGCCCGCGAGCCACAACTACCGAGCCCGCATGCCACGACTACTGAAGTCTTCGTGCCCAGAGCCCGTGCTTCGCAACAAGAGAAGCCACTGCAATGAGAAGCCCACTCACTGCAACTAGAAAAAGCCCGCTCACAGCAATGAAGACCCAACACTGCCATAATTTAAAAAAAAAAAAAAAAGGAGCTCTGGGGCTGATGAAGGTGCTCGAGTCATGCTGTAAGCCTGGTTAGGCCTCCATTACGATTCCCACTTTTTTCGCAGCTCCTGGCACTCTGTATCTTCCCTGGGTAAACTCTGCGAAGGTAAGAAACAAGCCCCGCATTTCAGCTGAATGCTTTTATGAAAAAGATCCTCTGGGACTCTGTATTTATACGAATTAATGATTAAAGCCAAGAATTTCTAACTGATTTATTATGTCTCTCAGCTCTAAATGAAGCATGAAAGTAGTATGAGGAAATAAATGAATGAAAAGAACAGTGCTCTCAGTTTTATACTGTCTAGAGGTCATCTGAGAGTCTAAAAAAATGGTCAAGAATTTAAATTTAGGATAGATAACTATTTTGCTGAAGGAAAGAAAAATCTACTTAGGTTTATCAAGTTTTTGTTTTATTTTCTTTTGTGTTGAGTAGGGTGGAGGGTTCAAGACACAGACGGTTCTCAATTCTGAGTGCACAGTGAGAGACAGTTTTTATATGGTCACTAAAATTATTATGTCACAGCATTATTCTGCTTTAAGTTCCATAGCATTAGTCATGTTTCAGCAGAATATTTGCATTCAATGCTATATATACAATTTTAAGTCCCTGTCAACATTGATAATAACAACAAAAGATAGTTCTTTAATAAGTGTTGGCAAGAAAATTCAAACCACCAAGAAATTTCAAATTCCTTTAAAATTAAATTAATCTATGTGACCTGACCATTTGATCACGTCATTTTGACATTTAAATCTGTAGAATTCTATTCATACTAAATTTTTCTTTGGTACGATAATTCTTTATTTTTTCCTTAGGATTTTATTTGAAATGTGAGGTGTTTTAAGTTATCTGACCCAAATTGACAATCAAACCAATAGTTTATGCCAAATATGGTAACCAACTTTAAAGAACAAATAAATTTGGGTTGTATCATTGCAATGCTGCATGGATTATTTGGGGAAATCTCTAAAGCTTTCATTTAAATGTCTGGGCTGGCAAGTTGACCTTTCTCCTCACCACCATCTTTCTTCCTCAAGAAGTCTGAGAATGAGGTCAGTTTTATCCTCAACCAATTATGTTATAGTTTAGATTCAGATGTTTCTCACTATTTTATATTTATGTCACAAATTCAGTTCTAAAAACTATTCTGCTTCCCAAAACAACCAGGATCAAACAATTTTAAAAAATGACAAATGCTTAAGGAATCACGGAAACCTTCTCAACTCTTGGCATATACAATTGGCTTATTTTCCTGAAATTATCATTTTTATTACACAGGCAAATATTTCCATAGGACAAATGATAAATACACTTACATCTTACAGTTTAAAGTGACCACATATAGGAGAAAATATGGACCTCTCCCCATCACATAAAATGTTAGCGACGTGACTTTCTCCAACTGAAAAAGACCCAACCCTCTTTGCACCTGTGATATTGGGACAGCACCATGACAGAGAAATCTTTAATTGAGGCTTGAGTTTAAATTTAATTAGATAAATGTACTGCCTGGTGATATATACCACATCCCAGCTCAGCAGCTGAAGAGGTAGCCACTCAGAAAATATTCTGCCAAGACCCTTCTGAAAAATGCCTATCGACTCACCATTTACCTTGAGCAGAAACCCATGAATCTGAGGGGAAAAGGGACCTTAGAGATCTTGTCTGACATCCACAATTTTATAGGCAAGGAAACTTCCAGAGCAGTTAATAACTTGCCCACTGCTGGTTAACTGCGAACGCGGAACCCCATCTACGGTTTCCTCCAAGCTCTTCCCTGCTCTCAGGAACACATTTCACATCTAAGCAAACAACTACTTTTAAAAATACATTTTTTTCCATCTGCATTTTTTCTCTTCTTGAACTTGAGATCATCAGGCATACACTGACTTGCTTGGAATTTCTGGATATCATCATCGACTTCCTTTGTCTCTATTTCTAACCCTGACAGTCTGTTCTGTGCCATGTCATAGTTCCCCCATTGGACAATATTCTCTTAGGTTTAATGTGTGGGAAGCAGGAGAAAGTGTGCATAGGCAGAGACTCCCAGCATCTTCCTGGAGGGCAGTACCCTATATGTGCCACCCTCAGCAGATGTGGAGGAATGGACAACTGTGCCACTTAGGAATATCATGGAAGATTAATTAGTTAGCATTGGTAAAGTGCTTTGAAAATGAAAAGTGCTATTATTACACCTAATTAAATTTCTCTCTTCTATATTCAGCAACAATTTCATTTGTATGTGTTTCTGTGCCAAGAAAATAGCTGTGTAGGCTTATACAGGCATTAATGTGAAAACCAGTCATGGGTAGGTTTTGCTTCTTTCTACTTCTTTTTAAATACTTCTATTCTTTTATCACTTCTTCTTCTTTCTAGACACAGATCTGCCCTGAACGGACACACATTCATAAGTCATGGCTATATTTTGGAGTGAAATGCCTTTTGATAAGTAGTTTTGTTGTGTGTGGTAAAACAGGCTACCAACAAGGTAAATGCTGGTTCGCAGTGAGACAGCCACAAATGGTACTATATGCCCCACATAAGTTATGGCAAGGCTGCCCATCAGATGAACACAAACGTGCAGAGGCAGCACTGGCTGAAGCTAAAACTTTGGCGGGTCTGAATCATTCCCTCGGATCTTCAAGGTGGTATCATCAGTAGGACCTTGTAAACATCTTTCCTCACTGGTTAGGCTACTGTCTTAACCTGTCAGGATGCATCAGAAGTGCAGAATAATTTGGTTGGTCTGGTTTTGCTGCCACATGTAGATACCCAACGGGGTCTCCGGGGAGAGGAGAGACAGGTGTGTGTGTGTGTGTGTGTGTGTGTGTGTGTGTGTGTGTGTGTGTAAACTCAATCTGATTTAGAAATCAACTCTCCTGTAGGTAATGTTGGTTCTAATAAAGACCTGGAAATACAGACTCAGAGGGTGTAATTAACAGAGTTGGGAAATCAACAAGCCAGAAAACTGATGATAGAGAAGTATGTCTATTGTTCAAAAGATGTTTTGTGCTTTACGAATGCAAAACCAAATTCTTTCTCTTGGCATCTACCTTGAAGAGCACATCACACGTCAGCTAATGAAGGGGGCACCGGGTTGACATCGTAGCATAACCAGCAGCCTGAGACCTACTTGTATGTGGTTAGAAGCTAAATTCTAGTTTATTGCTGATGTCATTAGTCAGACTTGCATTAGTGATGTGGACTGGCAAGCTTTCCATTTCTTCCACATAATAAACAACCACGACACACCACAGAAAAACATAAACTGACCACGTCATGCATTCTGAAAAATTGCGTGGTACGTACATTCCCAACAGTTCCCACTGCCAGGGCTGCCAGACCAGAGACGAGATCGAGTGATGACACAGGACCCTCCTATTTTGCATCCTCTGTACAAAGGCAAGTGACCCTCCATCCTGGCCTGAGCACAAATGAATGGAGATGGTTTTGCAGCAAACTTACTTAGCTAGAAATGCTGGCAGCCAATGCTCCACTTGGTAAACTCAGGAGGAAATAAAAAAAAGTTAAGTCCTCACTTAAGGAACACAGTTTGATCTGCGTGAATGTGTGCACTGTAAAAATCTAATTGTGCATCTTTAATTTCTGGTAGACTGCACACACATACCTACTGTAAAAACCTCAGAAGTACACTGCACATCTGCTCTGGGTATTGAAATTCTGAGACAGCATTCTTCAAATACATTATTCTAAGAAATCCCATGTAAGTATAAATAACCAAAGTCAGATTTCACATATCTGGCAAAAGTACATGTCAGAATTGGGTAAATTTATATTTTATTGCTCCTTCTCTTTATTTTGGAGCTATTTCCTTTCTACTTGGCAAGATATGCAGGTACCTTAGCCCAAAAGCAGCTGAGTTTCCAACACAATCTCTGTGACATAAATGTTAACAGAAGTATACTGGGTAGGTATTCCAAAAGCTCAATTAATCTTTATTTACTTCTTTTAAGAAAAAAATAATGTATTTGTGTGTGTGTGTGCCTGTACACTCACAAACACATACAACCATAGCCTGAATATTCTCCAGAGGTTTCTACTGAAGTGTGTTCTAACGAGAGAAACAGCTGAGTTAATCACCCCCAGTACAAACTAGGGGTGCTCAGGACGGAACCCTTTGCTCTCCCATTGGCTTCCTGACAGTGTGTGCTTTCCATTAATGCCGTTCTCTCAGTGGAATTACTGACGTCTCACTTTAAATACACTTTTCTGTAAGTCAACTAACAAAACTAATTAGGAACTGTGAAAGGCTATATTGATAGAGTAAAAATATATAAAACAGCTCTGACAATTCTCCTGGAGGACTCCATACATCATGGGACTTTGTGCTCAACTCTGGGCTCTTTTGGGCTAGAATGTAAATAAATGAAAGTAAAATCTCAGGTTTTAAAATGACTTTAAAGAACCACACGTTTCCTGAAAGAACCATTTTCAAATTACATATAAACATGTTTAATCAGTCTTTACTGCTCTAAGTGGTGGTGGGGACTTCACAGGGGCTGGAGTCAGTGACCTACAGACTGGTGGCTCAGACCCCAGCGGTGTCTACATGAGGCTACTGGGTTGATGTGTCTCACTGAATCAACAAGTTAATTCAGTCACAACTGATTTGGCTGGCTTTTCCCAAGGGACTCCCTTTCCTTCACATACCAGCCCTCACATTCACCAGCAACACCCCAGCCAACTGGCAGCTTGAATATGACAAGAGATTCAACCAAGGATAACCACCACAACAAACCATTCAAGCACCACAGAGGTTAGGGCAGCGCCACCAAATCAATGGCTGTTGTGTACTTGACATAAGCGTACCTGAGCAGTGATTTCTACAGGCTACAGAAACAGCTATTTCTCATGCGTTCATCCTAGGAGGTAGCAAAGGACTCAGATACGTGTGGGCACAAACCCTGTTCTGCAACTTGCTAGTTATTAGGCCTTTCTAAGCCTCCATATCGGCATCTCTGAAAGGAGAAAACAGTGACAAGGATGGAAGAGACCATGGTGGCTGTAACCATTACGCTGCTACTTCCACAATACCACCACTACTACTACCACTACTACAGCAGTACTGCTACAGCACTTTGGCCACCATCACTACTGCTACTATTACAACCAGCTGCTACTGCTACACCACTACTACGATACTACTGGTACCATAATAGTACAATTACTACAATGCTACTATTACTACTATTAATGCTGCTGCTGCTACACTTTACTACTATACTGCTGTTACTACAATACTGCTACCACTGCTACAGAACTACTCCAACTAGCATTATTAATACTATTACTCTCTGTATTTTCTTTACTCGTATTGCTGCCTATTGTTATGGCAGCAGAGTGGTTAAAGGTGTAAACTCTAGCAGTGGGACTCCTGGGTTTAAACGTCAATTCTGCTATTTACCGTGACACTGCATGACTGCATGACTTTGAATAAGCTATGTAACCTTCCTGTGCTTCAGTTTCCTCCTCTATAAAATAAGAATGATATTAGTAAATACCTCATGAGACTGTTATAAGGATGCAGGGTGCTAATATTTGTAAAGTATTTAGAACAGTGCCTGGCTCAGAGAAAACACCATTTAACAGTATGCTCAAAAAAAATTAGCATGGGTAACTGATAACTGGCAATAATGTAATGTGATAGGCACTAACTGCGTTTAACATGGGACCTGTAAACAACATATTGCAGACTGTCAAAATTCATTTATTAACAGTTGATCATACAATCCTAGAAAGGTGAGTGCCTGAACCAATTATCTGTAAAACCATTGACTTGTAACCAGCAATTTAAACATGATGCAAGGATAGCCAACTGACCTGTCTCTCTCTCTCTGAATACTTCTCTCAGCTTCCAACAAATGTCTCTGAACATCAGTTATACATATTAAAGTATAAAGTTGTGGCTGAAAATAATAACCAGGGAGGAGGGGCCGCTTTGCAGAACACCAGTGTCAGGCATGTTGGTGCGGGAAGTCTGGGTTCTCAATTAAAATTTCTGGAAAAGATTCCTAAGTGCAAAATAAACAGGTCTCCATCCCACTGAAATGCAAGGGCTACTTAGACACAATTTGCTTTTGACCGAGAAAGGGAGCTGGGAGGCCTTCCGCTGGCTGTGACTTGCCCTCCGTTTCCCTTCTCTCTCTTAGCTGCAGGGCCACAGAGGAACTGACCCTCTGCAAGGCCAGTGAGTGCTTACCAACAGGTGGGTAAATCACTCAAGGGAACAGGGTTTACATACACTGGGACTACATCTGCTGTAAATTCTGGGCTTCTGCACCTTCCGACGTTCTGTACTAAAAATCTATAATAATTAGATATAAGTTCTTTGAGAAGATAGAATGTGTTTTGTTTTTCTTTTTTGTTTGTTTTGTTTTGTTTTTCTTTAGACCCCCGGGGCCCATCACGGTGCCCAGCATACAGCAGGTTTGAACAAATGTCTGCTAAATGAATGAATGAATGAATGGACTTGAAGATCTCTGAAACACTTCGGAAAAACACTTTTGCTCCTGAGAGGTATACGTTTCAGAGGCTACCTGAGTGGTAGCTGGGTGTCTGGCTGTCAGTGTCCATTTCATTCTTCTCATAGTGAGCAGCTGCCCGGATCAATGTTCTGCAGCCGCCACCAGAAATGAGCAGAGTTCATCGTTTAATCATGGTCTAACACTGTCCAACGTGGAACCTGTAATATTCCGCAGTGCGGTGTTTTCCTTATTATGATTAGCTGATATGTGCTTCTTGCATGTCACTGCCAGATTCATCTTCCAGAAAAGCTGATTTCATCGTGTTCCTCCCTTCTCCTAATCCTCAGTGACTCATTCTTGCCTAAAAGATAATGACCATTTCCTGAGCCTGGCATTCCAGAGCCTCCAGGGTCTGGCTAGCGCCCAGCATGCCCTGTTAACAGGACTCCCCATGTCTCTCAGACAGAGCAACCTCTCAGCTGAACAGGTCTACTTACTGCCCATCCTGGTACACAGAGTTGGTCAGCTGTCAGCTGATTCATCTATTCGAGAATTTGTATCTTTTTCTTACATTTAATTTTTATTTTATATTGGGGTGTAGTTGATTTACAATGTTGTGCTAGTTTCAGGTGTACAGCAAAGTGGTTCAGTTATACATATAGGTATATCCTATCTTGAGCAGCTGTTACAAATAAGACATCACCACCCCTCTCTTCATACTGATTTTCTCAACTGGAAAGGCCTAAGCCTGTTCCCCCTTCAGTGCCCTGTTCATTGCCTGACCAGGTCCTCTCTCGAAGTCCACCAAGTCCAGAAGCACATTTTCCTTCCCTGAATTTCTATAGTATTTCCTCCTGATCGCATGCCTATGGCACGTTGGTCACAAACTGCCTTGCATTGTTTAACTTCCTGCTCCCCTACTACCATGGGGCTATAATCTTCTCAGGGGCATGGATCTTGTAACCCTCAGATTGCCTAACCTGGTTACCCTTAAGCTTTCATTTATCCTCAATACTGAATCCTGGATGCAATCTATGGGATGTGGTAATTTTTTTTGTTTTTGTTTTTTTTGCGGTACGCGGGCCTCTCACCGCCGTGGCCTCTCCCGCCGCGGGGCACGGGCTCGGGATGCGCAGGCCCAGCGGCCATGGCTCATGGGCCCAGCCACTCCGCGGCATGTGGGATCCTCCCAGACCGGGGCACGAACCCGTGTCCCCTGCATCGGCAGGCGGACTCTCAACCACTGCGCCACCAGGGAAGCCCAGGGAGGTGGTAATTTTAAAGAAGCAACCTTACCCATTCTTACAGTTTCGGTTCAGAGTGGTCTACCTTTTTATGTGATGGGCGTTGGACCTCGGGTGAGAGAGTTTTCCTGGAGAGCTTTTAAAAGCTGTTATTCTTCGTATCATGGCACCTACTAAGGCAGATACAAGCAAAGGCTTGGTACCCATATCTTTAAAATATCTTATTTTTTAAATTGGATGCTGCTTGATGCCAAGCGGAGAGTAAAGGATTCCTCTCCATTATAAAGCAAGAGATAAAAATCTTGGAGAGCTTGTTGCGGGGGGGAAAAAAGGAGTGTTTTTTTTTCAAGTTCTCACAGCTCTAATAAGATGGTGTTGGCAAAGGGCTGCTTGCCAGCGTGCTCCTGGCAACCGACTTATTCGTCTAAGTTAGTAGGAACTGTAATAAAATATGTACAGACACTCATCTTTAGCCAATCTTTTGGTGACTTAGCTCTGAGATGTCAGCCTGCCGCTGCTGGGGAGGGCAACACACCACCATGGGATCGCATAACTACAGCAGAGATCCCTCCTGGGTCTTGTGAGTGAGCAGCAGGAAACGGATGGGACCATCTTTTCCCTTGAGAGCAGGTGGCCAAAATGGATGTTCAGAGGACAGAAACTATACACGACTGCGGTTCTGGCCACAGGCTACTCCTTGCACCTCTGGTTCTCTCTTGGAACGCTTGAATTATTCATGACACACAGCGCATCCCTGCACACAGACAAGCCCTGCTGCAGCCCAGGGCAAACAAACTGAGGGCCTTTGGTGTGAGAATGGCAGTTCTATGGCTTTAAGAAGGAGCTGGTGCGCCCTGCAGCAGAAAAGCCTGTAGACTCAGCTGTGTTCTTACCTCACTTTCCCTTCTGCAGTGACCTCACCCTACCACAATGCTACTATTCATGCAGATGGAGTGAAACACTGCATACAAAAGTTTCATTTAGTCACATAAACATGAATATTTAGCCTGTTTGATTAAAAATGAAAGCTAGATATTTGGCTTTCTGCAATTTGATGGGGTTGAAATAGGGTGTGTTTTTTTTTTTAATAAGTTTAATTTTAAAGACTAAGCTTGAAAAAAAATAATAGAAAAAATAACCAGCACCCCCCTCCACCTTTAGTTTTGCCGGGGGGAACTATATTCCCTTGTAGGGTTACCCTTCTCTCATCCTTTCTTGTATCACAGTCCTTAGATCCCACAGATTTTCTGTTTATTGTTAGAAAGTCAACCATAGAAAATATAGACATTGAAACGTCTTCTTGAAATACAGATCTAATTTTTAAACTTTTATTTAACCAAGAAGTTCATTATGACTATCTGAATGTGTGTGTGTGCATATGCATACAAACAAATATTTAGAATAAGCTCAGAAACTGCATTTACTTGCTTTCAAAGTTGTAATCTACAGAGCTGAAAAGAGGACTTGGAAAGAGGTTTCAAAGAATCCAGTTCCCCAAAAGGCACCTGTGGAATTACTGCTAATTTTAATTTCTCAAAAATATTTTTTTTCTTGTTAATAAAAGAAACATAGAGTAGAAGAGTTGAAAAACAAGCATAAAGAAGAAAATAAGTATCACTCATGATTCTAACATCTGAAGATAACTTTCTGATATATTCTTACCAGGTAGGTGTCTGTGTGTGTATGTGAGAGTGTGTGTGTGTGTGTGTGTGTGTGTGTGTGTGTGTGAGAGAGAGAGAGAGAGAGAGAGAGAGATTAGGGACATATTGTATAGACAGTATTACTTTTATTTTTCCACATAGTATATTACTGTGATCACCAGAGCATTTTCTCCTGACATTGTTTTTTGAAAATATGATTTTAATTGTTCTACAGCATTATATTGTTTCCTCATTGTTTACCCAACCACTTCTACAGCACTGCAGTGAAGATCCTCTGCCTAGTTCTGCAATTATTTTGTTGAATTGATTCTTTTAGGTGGAACTGAAGTATGCGGACATCTTCAAGGCTAACTAAAACCTCAAAGGTCTTGGTACAGCTTGTCAATTTGTTTTCCAGGGAATAGAATCATTATGTGTGGCATATAATTGATATCCTCTTAGCCGATCTACTTTAGTATTAGGTATGTTATAGAACAGCAGCATCTCTTAAAACATTTTCCACTGGAAAATATGTACTTTTCTTAACCTCCTTACTATTTCTGACAATAAAAAAAAAAAGATTCCTTTCAGCAACAAACAAAGAGTGGAAGATAAACTCTAGTTTCTTCTTTCAATGACCTGCCAGGTATGAGAAATTCTACTTACTTTTCTAATCATATAAGAGGATGAGAATATATTCGTGCATTATTGGAGAAGACATATGTTATCGTAAAAGAAGACACTGTAGTAGACATTGCCTCAAAGAGTTGTATAATTCACCGCTTATTAGATGAGCCATATTTTAAATGTATTAGAACTGAGCTTGCTATTTAAAATGAAATCTTGGGGTGAATCCTTTGGGAAAATGTAGAATCCTTTGTTAATGCTGGAAATTACAACAGTATTTATTTCACAAATTCAGATTTCTATGTGAAGATCTTCCTCAAAACAAGGAGTACCTTAGTCTCAAAATATTCTCCTGAGATACTTATTAATTGCAAAGGGAAAGATAGTAACTTTATGGTGGAGAAACCTGACAGAGACCACCTTAACCAAATGATCAAAGTTAATACTATCAGTAATAAGATTTATCATCATGATGTACCCCTGACATGATACACTGAAAAGGACACAGCATCACCTCTGGGGTGTTCTTCTAAAACATACTTAACCCCAATAATCAGGAGAAAACCTCAGACAAACACACACTGGGGGACATTCTATAAAGTAACTGACTCTTAAAAATATCAAGTTCATGAAAGACTGAGGATCGACTGAGAAACTCACAGATTAGAGAGACCAAGGAGACATGACAACTAAATGCAGTGTGAGATCCTCAGTTGGAGGCCAGAACAGAAACAAGACATTGGCGGGGGTTGGGAGGGGTAAGGTAAAATATGAATAAAGTCTGTAGTTTAGCTAACAGCATTGCACCAATGTTAATTTCCTGGTTTTGATAATTATTCTATGGTTATAGAAGATGTTAACGTTAGGGAAAGTTTGATGAAGGGTATATGGGAACTCTCTGTATATTTTTGCAAATTTTCTGTAAGTTTAAAATTATTTCAAAATGAAAAGTAAAAAAAATTTTTTAATTACAACATTAATAATGAAAAGAAAAAACAAAATGCACCTGTAACACACAAATTTCACATAAAAAGGCAAGTCCTATCTGGAAGGCACTGGATCCTCCCAGATATTTGCAACCCATAAGTAACTCCATGACTGAGTAGAAAAATCACCCTCCGTTCTGAAATGGCTAATTTAACCCGTTTTTACGGAAACCTGAGTACATGTTATATATATTCTTTATTCGATGCTGAAAGGAATCTCATTTTTTTGTCAGAAATAGTAAGGAGGTTAAGAGAAATACATGTTTTCCAGTGGAAAATATTTTAAGAGATGCTGTTCTATAACATACCTAATGCCAAGGGATGTGGCCATCCCTTCAGAGTCGTGCCTTTCTTAGAATGCTGAGAATGGCATCTTAGTAAACAAATACACATAAGAGAAGAAGGAGCATCTCTCCCCTCCACTCCATCCTCACTGCCCCATGCACAGTCTGCTTGTGCTACCTGATACTTCCCAGGCTTGTGGGCAGACAAATTGTTTCCTTTGTTGGCTAATGCGGAAGGAAAAAAATTGCCTTGATATTTAGGAAAAGTCTAGAGAATCTAAACCAAAACATTTCAACCAGGGGTGTGCCATTTAATCTTTGATGAGATTATCAACTATTCTATTTCTGCCCCTAAAATTTTTCAGAATCTGTATTCAACCAGAGAGATAATTGAAAGGTTCCATAGGGATAATTAGGCCTATGTTTAGCACAATCCTGAAAGCTGATGGAAGCCTGAAATTTCATTACCTGATAAATTCATTCCAAAAAATTAGATTTCAACTCATGACATTTCAATTCCATAAAATGAGTATTTAATTTGATAATTATTACATGCTAATTAGGTATAAGTATATCATGGAAAATATATCTTCTCTGGGTTTAATTACCACATTGCAGAAACATCAAAATAAGGCTTAATTCATATGTTTTAATCATCTTTTACTAATTAAAATATAATAAGTATGGAAACTGTAAGCGTCTCTAACTCTAATAGGGAAGAATTACATAGCTCACATTAAGGCTTAAAATGTATTTCTTATATTTCTTGTATATCAGATGCCTATGATATGAGCTTAAAATGTTTAATATACAGCCAACCAATTCTTTAAAATGATATTCATGAGTTTTCTTATCAGAAATTTGTCATGTTAAATGAAAAAGCAAGTCCAGATAACTCCATACAAGAACCATTCCATATAAAGCTTAAAGATAAGCAAAATTAAATAATACTATTGCTAAGAAACTCACATATGCATGATAAAACTACATTTTAGATGCTAAGGAGTGATTAGCACAAATCTCAGGATAGTGGTGACCTAGGGTGAGGTAGGAGAATGGGCTGTGGAAGAGCACACAGGTAGTTAGAAACGACTGGTGATGTAGTTCTGGGGCTGGGTGGTACATTCACAGGTATTTGTTATATCATCTGTGCTTTGTAACATACATGTGTACTACATATGCTCTCATTTTAAGAATACTAAGGGAAAAAAGAAAAAAGTTTATTCCATTTGAAATGCTGTCTATTACGATGACCAAGAATTAGGAAAAATACCTGATCATTTGCATATACAGATTTATTATTAAAGGTTACATTTTGGGTCTAGTATTATATCTAGAAAAGATATACTGTACTTTTTTATATTATACACATTAAAAACAAGGTGAGTTGCCAAGAATGATGTCAAATTTCAGTTCTTAGCCAACTTCTTGGCCAATTGGATTCTACTTCTGAGACATGTAAAACTATTTATCTTGCACAAAAGTCTGGCAACTGCATTAAACACTTCTTCTACTCATACTGATGTATTAGGTACCCCTAGCAACCTAATAAACATGAAATAACCTTAAAGATTGCTTTGAAAAATCAGCTGATTCCATCACTATGAGCATTGTTGTAACGAGACCTATAAAATGCAGATGACATTTGATAGAACTCAAAACAATAATTTAAAGTCTGAGTTAATACTAGCATCTATGGTCTTTTGTCTTCACAAAAGCAACATACAATGAACATATGGAAACTGACTGGATTTGGCCAGTGTACCAGCTGCCCTCACAATTTGTAGTGTCTGATGATTTCTTGTTCAAGGATAATTTCCTCCCAATTACTTGTATTCAATCCACTTCTTTTCACTGTCCCTTTAAGCAGGTAGACTCTCCAATAGCTGGGTGCCACCCAATGGGGCTTGAAGCAGAGGAGGCAAGAGTGACTCAGATCAGAGGAGCACCTTGTAAATCAGCCGCATGCAGCACTGAGACATCCATCAGGGTGGTGTGCCCTTTCTCCACTGCTGCAGTCATGAAGTCATGGGCCTGCCATGGGGCTAACTTATTATTAAAATAAATCACTGGCCTGGAGCCTTGAGTTTAAATGCCAATTAACTCATAAGTAAATGGGAAGGAGCTGACTTGACTCACCCAGAACAGTGTTCAGAGAAGTTGCTGAAATTACCACTCTGTGTTGAGGCCTTGGCTCTCACAGATGCTGAAATACCTAGAGAATAGGGGGCTAGAGTATGTGCCTTATAAGGCCAGGCTTGAATTCTGCTGACAGATTCCCCCTTGCTATTTTCTTCCTCAAAGATAGGCACAACTGGCTCAAGGTAGCTTTAGTAGAAGCATGAACTTTCAAAAGCACTACATCCTCTTTGATTGCTAAATAAAAAAAAATTTTTTTAACTCATAGCCTCCTGCTCTCTTGTTGCTTTCTTTGTCTCTGCACAAAAGCAGCCGTGTCACTGGAAGAAAAACTGCATTGAGCTGTTCTTCCCTTCTTTCATTTTGTTCCTTTCCAGGCAGCATCTCACAAGCCCACTGTCTGGAGAACCAAGACCTACAAGCCATTCTAAAATCCTAACTGCATACCAGTGCACAGGCAGGCTTCTTTTCCTCCCTGCGTAGTAAGTCAAGTATAGAGGCTTCCTTGCTCAGCAATATCCTCCAATGCCAAGTTCTAGCTTCATTTGTTCCATAGATAATGAAGTCTCACTTCTCAAGAACAAAATAGCCTCCACAAAGCCTGCTCAGGGCGTTTGGAGAGTCTTCTCAGAACTCTGGGATTCTTCTTGTTTCACAACATTGAGCCCTAGTAACTCATCCTCTTTGGCTAGGACGCATGTTCTCTCGTTGCAATAGGGTCATGCTCAGAATGCAGTCTCTGCCCTTAAAATCACCAACTCTGGCTTCAAGTAAAGAGATTTCCCCTAACCTGCACATTGTTCTTTCACATGATGACAACCAGAGTTATAACTTGGATTTCAAAGGGGTCCTACACATCTACTTGCTTGCCTCATTCACAAAAACCCAAGATACCCACAGCTCTAGGGATTTACCACTAAATGTGGCTTATATAGACTTGGACTTGCTTAGACTACCATGAAGGCCGTCCGGGCTGTAGGAAAACAAAACACTCCGCTTCAGCTCTTTGCTGTCCCTGTTCCAAGTGACCTATAGACATGTTATTAAAACATGGCCTATTAAGTCATTATTTTTTATCCTGCTTATCCAACGCCATCAGGTAACAAACCATCAACCAAAGCCAGCCACATGGCCACAGGCCCAATTGGAATACATCCACTGACCCTGTCGTATTGTGCTGGCTTTTCTCCTAGAGGAACAGACATCACCACACCGCCCTGAACAGTGATTATAGAAGGGCCTTCCCCACACCTTTCAGGATCTTCTCCAATTCCTGGATCCAGGTAAGAAAGCTTGCTCCCTCAGGAAGGGGGGCTATTAACAAACGAAAGGGCAAAACTGGTAAACAAAGGCTGTTTTTCATCATCCAGTACAGGCTGGGAGGCTTTGATCTTTGTATCAAGCAGAGTAGGGCCAAGCTTTGCCCCTCCATCATTTACAGGACAGGCCACAGGTGTCATGTCAGCAGGCTAGCCCAGAACATGCCCGAACCTTCCTCAGAGGATGAAACTGGAAAAAATGCGCTGGGACTGGTCCTCCTTGCCTGGGTATCTGGCTTCAAGTTAGGGTTTAAGAGTGCGTGTGTCTTCTCTCTGCTCTGCCATGGAAACAGGAAGGTGAGTCCCTTCACCATGACAGGTTCTACACAGCTGCCAGCAAACCTGTGCGACATTGCTGCCTCCCTCACTTAAAGGGAATTGGCTGTACCTCTCTTTGGATAGAATTCTGCCATGCTGCAGATAACTGTCTTGTTGTTCAGCCACCCTGCAGTTCTAAATGCTTCTTTCTCATTATGGGATTCATTTTGGCTTTAGCCTTAATGAGTAATGATTGATGCATTCACCGTCTATTACAGAAATGATGCTGCTGAGAATATTTAAAATAAATGAAAGACCATCAAATCAGGTGCTTACATGCGTGCGCTTGTGTATGTGCATGTGCGTGTGTGTGTGTGTGTGTGTGTGCATGTGCGCGTCCCTTTTTCTCTTCCTCTCCATCTATCCTTTTTGTTCATATAAGACGATACACATTGGCAGTCCTCATATTATTTACTTACAGCAGAAGTAAGGAGTTCCAGAACTGCCTCAGGAAAGAAAATCTTATTTCTAATACGGAAAATGATTGAGAAGATAGGAGCTTAGAAAACAAAGTATAAAAAAGTTTATAAAATAAGGTATGAAAAAGAAGGTATAAAATTTTTTCTTGAGGAAAAAAAAAAATCAGACCTGTTTTGAACTGAAACTATTTTCTACACTGGAGCCTAAAATTTCTAGCTCCATCAGTCTCCCCTCTGTAGAATCCTAAGAAATGTCTGTAAACCAGTAACATTTTCTCAGGGGATTTCATTACTGAAAGGACTCATTAGGAAAGACATTAAAATACGAATTACCTCATAAACTATTTAGTTGTGTACCCAGTGGGGGCATGTACTTACTAGGGCCTGAGCTTTTCACAAATAGAGCTAATCAATTAAGCTTCATTAGAAACTGAAGGGGCCTTATGAAGATTGGATAAGTCAGGGACCAACTACAAAAGGACTTGACAGGAAAATACCATCTTCTGTAACAGAACTGCTAAAGTTAATTAGCAGCTTTTGGGTAAAGTGGATACTTCAAAATATTCCTGTCTTGGGCCAGAATCTCCTCAAGCTTCAATAGTTCCTAAATCAGCTCTCCTCACCTTCATATGCCTCTGACCCACCTGACCATCTTTTTAAAATGCAGGTTTGCATTTAGTTAAGTCCAAGGTGGGGTCCAAGATCCTGCATCTCCAACCAGCGCCCAGGTGATGCTAATGCTGTGGGTTCAGAAACCCCACTTTGAGCAGCAAGGTCTCAGATAAGATAATTTACCCCAAGACACAATTCAAGTAGCCTTCATGGTGTTAAAATTGTCTGCTACAGACGGATGCCATGTTGAACCTACTTTTTCTTGCTGCTCCACATGGCAGGACAGAATGAGAAAGTTACAGGCAGACTGCCCTTGTACTGAAATTTCTTTCCCTTCATGTCGCTAGAGAATTTATTATCACTAATATAACTGGTGAAACTTTAATGTGACACTAAAATAGAGGGGGCCTGTTGGAAAATTAGCTTTGCATCTCCTTAGAGACCAACTTGTAAAGGAAATTCTACAGCCATTTTTAATAGTTAGATGGAAGGGTAGAGATAGTTTTTATTTTCCTCTCAGAACAAGGAAATATTTAGTCAGGCTCCACAAATTCACATCAAGGCACTGAGCTAGCATGAAGCTGGGTTTTCTATAGGAGTACTCCCGCAGGCTCTAAAAGGAAGTACAGGTTCTTTGGCAAAAGAGGGGAGCCAAAGGGTCCTGGGTAGCATGAAAATGTTAATCCTGAAAGCCTTGGACTGAGCTGTCCTTGCTGGTCTCTTAGAAAACAGCGGCATTCACTGCCTCACTAATCATGCCTCTTCTCAAAGGAGAACATCTGCATTGCTTCAGTGGTCAGATCAGTCACTGAAGCAGGTAAGAAGGAAACTTCTCCCCTGTCTAGACAGCTCCAAGCCAACGTGGCCACATCTGCTCTGGGCCACGGGGCTTTGCTCTGCCATGGCAGATAGGTTTCTCAAGTTCATGGCAGAGGCGACAGCCATGGGCAGAGGTGAGGGTGCCTCTGCTTCTTCTCAGCTCTCAGAGCACAGCCAGGCACTTCAGATGGGGCCAGGGCACCGACACAGCCAGGCACTTCAGATGGGGCCAGGGCACCGATACAGTACCCAAAATCTCAGCACATTCTAAGCTGGGCATAGACTCACGCAAAGGGGCAATGACCCACTTCCCAAATTCCGTGCTGTTCTCAGGGCCATTGAGTACATGGCTGAGAATATGGCCAAACAAGAGCAAGTCTGCCACTGGGTCATGAATGTGGAGATACGGCACAGGGACCTCAAAAGCTATCCCTGGTTCAGTGACTGTCACTAACAACCAGCTGAGGACTCAGGACCCATATTCCCTCCCCCGACCTCTGTTAATCACACTTTCAGTTACTTCTAAGAACACTTAAACACTAGATGTTTGCCAGGATGTAGTTGAAAGAGCCATGTGAATGTGACATAGGGACAGCTTTCTCCTTCCTCCGAAGAAGCACTGGGACTAGGGTGAGCAGGAGAGGTACCCAGGGCACAACTCTTAAGGGGATACTCACTGTCATGGTTGTGCAAACGCATCAGTGCAAAGTCATCATTTGCACAACTCTAAGAGTGAGTGCTTTCTTAAATTTGTACCCTGGGCACCTCTCTTGTTCCATCACCCTAACCCAGCCCTGAAGCTAAGCTTCAGAAGTGGACCAGTCTGCAAGCTTCTGTGTTTACTGAGGGAGAGCTCTTAATCGCAGAGACCAACTCGACACGGCGGGGCTTTATAGGTTCCCACCAAAGTTCTGTCAGAATTTGAGATTTGATTTTGCAAAGGCCAATCACAGGGTCCTGGTCAGGGTTTTGTTTTAAGAGTCTGAGATTTAAGTAAGCTTCAGTTTACTTTTGGAAACTGATATGGGCTGAATTGTGCTCCCCCTGACAATACATACATTGAAGTCCAAACCCCCAGTACCTCTGAATGTGACTATATTTGGAGATGGGGCCTTTAAAGAGGTAATTAAGGTAAAATGAAGTCCTATGGGTGGGCTCTAATCTAATAGGACTGATGTCCTTCCTTATAAATAGAGGAGATTAGGACAAAGACACACAGAGGAAAGCCATGTGAAGACACAGGGAGAAGGTGGCCACCTGTAAGCCAAGGAGAAAGGCCTGGAACAGAGCCTTCTTTCACATCCCTCCAAAGGAAGCAACCCTCCTGACACCTTGATCCTGGACTTCTACCCTCCAGAACTGAGAGACAACACATTTTTGTTGTTTAAGTTATCCAGTCTATGGTACTTTGTTATGGCAGCTCAACGAACCAATAGAGAAACTGTTTCCTAAGTGTTCTACTGTCCAGTTTTGTTTTGTTTTTTTCTTCTTTCAAAAATAGCCTTGATCACTAAGGACAACTAGCCATAGCCTTTCAGGGTCTAAACTTTCATCCAAGTCTCAACTCTCAGATAGTGAAAGCAAAGCGAGAAAAAGCAATAGTCTGTGATACTGGTTGAAAATTTTGCAAGTGTATCATTATAGGTGAATGACGGTTGGCAGGGTAGTAATTTATGTTTTAAGAACTCATAGATATAATTTCTAGGTGGACAAAAATGTTAGAAAATGGTAGTGTTATTAACGATGAGGAAGAGATGAAGGCCTTGTTGTCTAAGATGAAGTAAAGCATATAGAATCGCTTCAATTAATTCAGCCCTGGCAGGGCAAGACTTAATCTTCCTCTAGGTCATCTCCATCACTCCTGTCTTTGGTTTTGGTGCTAAAAAGAATCAATCAATCAATTGCTCTGACGTCAAAAAGTCACAATATATCAATCGAATGTGAGAACGGTACACTGTGGCTATTTTTAAGGGCTATGAAAATGTCGATATCTTAAGCCAGTATGAGATGCCTGTCTTTGCTAATGACGAATACTAGGGACATTGATTTCTTCAGTGTATGATCATCGTTCCTCTGGTTTCTAAATCCAGTAATGGTGTGAAATAGCCATAATGGAGCTCACAGTAATAAAAGAAGAGAAAGTTCAAAACACACTTCATTCTGGAGGTATTGAGTTGTCTTTTTAAAAAAGTAATACATCTTGACTTTGTAGAGGTTCACTCTACAAGAGCCCATACCAGGGACGACTCCAGGGATATGCTCCCCTCAGAGAGAAACGTGTTTCCTTTCCTTCTCAGTAAGGCCCAGGTGGCTGCCCCTACAGCAACTAAAAAGCACTGTCTCCAGTGATGGTGGGAGGCGAGTCCTATTTATACTACTCCATTCTTCTCTCAACACGTGTAGACAGACTCTTTTAGCTACATTACGGAATAAAAGGCTTTTGTGGGCAGCCCTGGGAAAGTAACCATCTCTGACATTTCTTGTGAAAAAAATTGTTTTGAGTTCTGAATGACTGACTTTTAAACACATTTGGGGAACACCAGTCCTGTGTGAGAGTCAGGCCTGCCTTAAAGGCAGAAGAATTGCTTGCAGAAGATCCACCTTGGAGTTCCAAAGGCAGCACTACAAGCCTTTTGAAATGTGCCCCACCCCACAGAACTTCTGGTAACTCAACAACCTTCAGTCAAGTAGAAATCTGTTCATTTAACAAGTGTGTAGAAAATCCACTGGGTGGCCAGGTAATGTGTTCATAGTGTGTTCTTGGTCTTGAGAAGCTCAAAGCCTAAAATCCAGATGGAATATTGTCCTTTTAAGTTTCATTTGCTTGAATAAATATCAAACTACATTTAAGTAAACTTTAGAAATTACTTGCCAAGTGATAATGGAAAAAAAAATTCTCCTTTTCTCCCAAACCATTCATGCCATCTTGGCAATTACCTTTTTGTTTTCTTAAGAGTTAGACGTATGAAATGGTTTTCTACTGAAAAAGAATAAAAAAGGAAGGAGATTTTAAATAGGGATCTGCAACAAAACTGTTTTTCCCTTTATCTTGTTCACCATTTTACACAATTTCTAAAGACCTGATCTCCACGTGAGTATAAAGCACACTTTAGAATAGTTTTTGTTAAGGAGACCTTTCTCTGTTGGTCCCTCAAATCCTTCTCTTCCTTCAAACAGATTTCTGTGACCAGTGTTTCCCAAACAACACAGTACATCACCTAGAAATGGAAGGCCAAGCGGCTTTTTCGATAAGCAAGAACTCAATTGCACTTTGTAGACACTCCCAGCAGAGGAAAAATACCAAACAGAAAAGGGAAGTGCTCACTGTCTCTAACTTTAGGGAATAAGTGGCCAGGGGTGAGTTTTATGAGATCTGATTGTACAATTCAGAGAATAAAATTTATATACATACATCGTTGTTTACTGTTATTTTCATTGGATCTGCCTAAGTCATCTGCCCATAACATGCCTAGCACTGCTTCCAAGTTCCCTCAACTAGTGGCATATAAAAGCTGCTTTTACAGAAGTCTCCAGTTGCCAGCCTACATATCAGCCAGCGATTTGCATAATCCTTAATACCTCCCTCCCCAAGTTCTTTTTTCAGCCACCTACTGCAAACAAGATCTGGCTCAAGCTTCCCTAAACTAATCCATGCTAACACCATTTAGAAGGGGGACTATTCCGTGTAAGTTGGCACAGCCGAATAAGCTCCCCATTGTACAAACGGCAGTCTTATGAGAAAGACATTAATGAATATGCCGGTGGGGAGAGTCCTCAGCTTCTCAGCTGCTTGCTGGAACCCTAACGCTGGAAGAAACTCGAATGTTTTTTTAACCAAGGTAAGGAATTTAACTCTACCTCCCTGTCTGAATCCTAACAGCTCTTCAAGACCCAGATCAAAAGCAGTAACTTCATGAAGACTGAACTGGTCTGACCCTTCAAGTCTCCTCCCTGACCCCCAATAATCAGTCTCTCTTTTGAACTCAAATACAGTTTTTGGTAATTTTTTATGACCCCTCCCCCAACCTTGCTCAATATATACAGGTTATTTAGAGGCTGGCATTGTGTCTTTGCAAAATCCGTAACTGTAGCATAAACAATACATGCTTCTTGAGTGAATACATACATACATACATATATACATACATGCATGTTTTAAATTTTTTTTTTGTTTTTTTTTTTGGCTAACTTCCTACGCTATCTCTTCTCTAGTATCTCCAGGCTTCCGGTCACTCTATTTATTCCCCCTGGAAAACCCTTCCTTCTCACCCTTTCGATCTGCTTAGACCAGTGCTGTTGGATGGAAATTTCTGTGATGATGGAAATGTTCCTTATCTGTGCTGTCCAACATGGTAGCCACTGGCCACATGTGGCTACTGAACATTAAAATGCACCTAGTGAAACTCAGAACTGGAGTTTTCAATTTTATTTTATTTTAATGAATTTAAAATTTAAGTAGCCACTGTGCTGAAGAGCATAGGAGCTTGACTCATCCAAGAGGTCTTCCCGGAGAGCCACTCTGGAGGTCTTAGTGCCATCACCGTGAAGGTGGATTTGACACACACTCTGCACTTGACTTTATCATAACCTCTATCACAATATACTTGGTTGTCTATATATTTACCTGATTCCTCCATTGGACTGTAAGTTCCTACAGGCTTGAATTATGTCTTATTCATAGTTTTATTCCCAAATACCAAGTATAATATTGGCATTTTGGAGGGGCTCGATATTTTTTTCAATGAAAGGATGAAAAAAGGAACTGATGGCTCAGTGGACTGGTAGAGACATTTCTACATATATAATAAATCTACAAAGCAGATATCTTGGAACCAAGTGAGCTGGGAACTAAGAGATTAATGGTGATGATGTGACAAATTATCTCTGTCTAAGGAACATGCACAGCTCTTTAGCTTATCTTTCCTTACAAATGCAGGCCCTGTCTTCTGCGTAACTGGAACTGAGGAACGACTAGCTTGCAGAGCTCCTGGTCATTAAGCCATGACTGTCCAGACTTGCTCTTTAAGAAAATTCCCAGGAGATAAAATTCACTGCAATGATGAAGTGAGATAAACATGCTTTTGCTGTGATCCCATGTTCTCACATACCCCATACCAGTCTACAGAACAGCTGGACTCATTCATCAGATTTGAAAATAATCAGGTCTTCACACTCTGTTATCACGGGTATGGTTGTTCCAAAGGGTATGCTGGCAAAGAGCCTTCTTAACTATGTCCTAGAGACTCAACCACCTCCATCCAAGGGACTGGGAAGTTCTCCTTCACTAGCATTTCTTCCAAACCCACTTGCAGAGCATAAGGGAAGTTCTCGTTCAAACCAATAATGATCCTAGGTGTTTCGGAAAGCCAATAAATGCCAAAAGTTGGCATGGCACCGCTCATGTCATTTTAGGGTACATAGCTGAGTCTCGTGGCTAGACATATTCCAAATATTTGTATAATTTCAAGTAATTTGTACAGACATAGTGAAAGCCTATTTTAGGCAGTGGAATTTAATATATATTTCTTGGTGAGCCTTTCATCTTTTGTGTAATTTTAGCCCTAATAGTTTAACATTAAAATATTCAATGTTATAAAATGTTTTCATATTCATATGTTTGTGAACTGACAAACCATAAAACAAGAACATGTGTTTGAGATTCAAAAATATGCTGCACTGAGCTCTGCTTTCTAAAATAAGCTTTTAACTATTTTAAACATTTTTTAAAGTCATTTTTATTCTTACATATTTCAATTAATTGGTGAATTCAAAGCAACAGCTGTGTAACTCCCAGGGGTTTTCATATCTAAGTCCCTATAAGGAGCAGAGTAATTTAGTGCATTAATCAAAACTGGGAGTTGAATTCTAGAACTGAGTTTACCACAGCTTTGCTGAATGATCAAAGGTAAGGTACTTAATCTCTCTTAGTCTCAGTTTTCTCTTCTATGAGAACTTTGTACAAGTATGTTTTAAAAATCATGAATTAAACCAATAAAAGAAAGAGAAGTAACCTTTGAAGTAGGGGGGGAAAGGAAAGAAGATAATACATAAAGAGAAGGAGAAATTACTGTGTCTCAGGTACTGTATCAGATGATTCCCTGTATCACCTCATGTAATCCTGAAAATAACTCTATAAGTGAGGCTCTACCATTATCCCCATTCTACAGATGAGAAAACGAGGAACAGAGAGGTTAAGCAATCAGGTCCGGCAGCTAGGATTTGAAGCCAGGCTGTCTGATTGTAGGGTCTTTGTTCTCAACCAATGGTTCATTCTACTTCTCAAAGAAAAACAAAAAGCAAACTCATCCTATTCTTAATTCTAGTTGAGAGCTGTGGCTCCCATAAAAGGCTAGCTTGATCATCTGTGTGAAAGGTGGGAAAATGTTCTACATATCTTAAAATATGAGCTATCAGTCATTATTAACATTATCGTTAAAGGCACAGAGACTTGGTATTTTCCAATTTAACATTCAAGGTTTCAAATACTAAAAAATAACCCTCAAATTCCAGGACCTATAGTAATTTGAACTTTTGCTGGGGTGCAGATTTAAACTACATTTGCTACACAGTTCTGGGCAGGAATACTGTCAGTCTGGCCCTCCATCCAGGGTCAGGACTGCAACGTGGCTTTCTCTGCCTATTGTCCTGGGTACAGGGATGTGATGTGCTACCTGCATGGGTTTGGGGATTCCCAGCAATGCCAGGCAAAACTCTCAGGAATGTCAGGGGTCTACTGCTTAAAAAAAGAAGAAGGAAAAAGGAAGCCTAGTGCATAGTTGACACTAATAATAAATATTTGCCAATTAATTGTCACTGCTTCTACCCCTACTAGAATCCAGTCACCGTGTTGTTTTTGGGTTGCCGAAGCAGAGATCCAGCATGGAAGGGTCAGATTTCAGAGTAGGGTTCAAACCTTCAGTTTGCTACTTGCTGGCTGAGTGATCCTGGGCACTGTCCTCTGAACATCAGCTAATCTGCTTATAATACAGGGAGATCTATCTATCTATCTATCTATCTATCTATCTATCTATCTATCTAATCTGAATCACTGAGCTATACACCTGAAACTAACATGACACTGTAAATCAACTATACTTCAATAAAACAAACAACAACAAAAACCAGGGATACCTACCTCATAAGGCAGTTGTGAGGATGGAATAACAGAATACATGTAAATGCCTAGTCTCAGTGCTTTCTGTGCAGTTCCTCAATGAATCTTCATAACATGAAAATCACATGGTCACATGGCCCATGATCAGCACTCAGTGCATGTTTGATATTATTATATAGTTACTCACATTCATTGATTTGACGAAGAGACATTCTGTGCCAACTATGTGCTAGGTAGTCAGATCCCTCCCCTGAGGGGGCCTAGGCACTAGTAAGGAGGTTACAGTCTGGTTAACATAAGACTCACTCAGCCTTAAAATAATACTCCATTAATATCACCCCATGGGAATTAAGTTATTTTATATTTTCAGTTTAACTTTCTTGCTTGAGAATGGATTCAGTGACATTTAACCATCGAGTAATATGATAAAGTTCAATCAATATAAATCCATATACTTCCAACATGGCTGGTGAAATAAAAATGGTCAGAGATTGATTTCTCATAAATGGGATAAAGCAGGATCCATATAATCTACCTCAGATAAGTGTGAGAGACACAAACATATCTTCAGTTTATTTAAGATACTTGGATTTATATTTAAATAAACAAAGGCTTGGTTAGATAAACACAGAAAATGTGGAAGAGCCACATTCATATTCCTGGGGAAGCCAACATTTCTTGCAATAAGTCAGTTGAATAACTATAAAAATCAGAAAGCTTAAGATTTTTTAAACCCTCAAAACACTGTGCATCCAAGCAAAAGAGACATGTAAACAAAACACCAAAGAACTCCTAAATATATTTTCAGACATGCACTGAGTTTTAGAAACAAAAATATTATTCGTAAAGTAAGTTAGCAAAGCCAGCTAATTATTAAGAATTTGAAAAATGCAGTGGAGGGAGGATAACCTGCTCTATCATTTGTTCCCTGTATTCCAATACTCACCCCAATGAAGAAAAATTGCATGAAAGTACAGAAATGTATCAAAAAAAGAAAATCAAGTGGCCAACAAATATAGAAAAAGATGTGCAACATTACCATAATGTACAAAATACAAACAAAAACTGGCCAAGATTTTGTTTTAAAATGAGAATGTTTAATACTTCTGAAAATGCTATAAGATAGATGTCCTCCTATGTTACAGAGAGGAATGAAAATAAGTGTAAATTTTAAGAAATTTGGTAGTACATATACCAAGTCTTTAAGATGTTTATTCCCTTTGACCTAGTAATCCTAATTCTAGGAATCTATCCTAAGGAAATAATCAAAGATATAATTAAATAATTTCAGATCCGTTTTTTGTTTGATTTATTTTTCTAATCAAAAGGTTACTTCTAGTAGAGAAAATCTAAATACCCAGAAATAGAAATAAAGTGAAAATTTTTATGCAATAGCCATAGGATAAGTTATACAATTATTAACATGTTTTCAAAAGATATTTAGTGATATGGGAAAATGCTCATAGTACCATGTGAAATTTTTCAAAAGTAGGATATAAACTAGAAGTCTTATGCAGGGCTTCTCTGCAGAGCTGCACTTGGCTGTGGCTGGCAGAGCCCCCAGATACCGACGCAGGGATTTGGGAAATTGTGGGAAGGATTCTCACCTGCTCAAATATCTCTCTCCCACCCACTTGTCATGGGTCCTGAAACTCTACCACTGGTGAATCAATCATCTAAGTTCTACCGTATCCCTGGAGCTTTAACAAAAAAAAAAAATGCCCAAAGCGTGGAACGGCATAATGAGTCACAGTACCATCTCCATCTAAATTGGTTTATGACTTTCCTTCCTTCATTCTATCAACAAACATTTACTGGGCACCTAGAACGTGCAGGAAAGATGCCAGCCCTGGGACATGGCATCAAATTGGCCTCTGTTCTCAAGGAGTTCACAGGCTGGCAGTGAGGCAGGTACACAGACAATGACGTGTAATAAATCCTGTACAAGGAATAGATAAACAAGGTGCAAATGGAGTCTACCCCAGCAGAAGGCGTGGCTCCTGTCTACCTGAGGAAGTTGAGAAGACTTTGCAGGAAATGTGATGTGCATTTGAGCTAAGTCTCGTAAAAAAGGAGGAGTGCAGTTTGCAAAGCGAAGGAAATAGGATAGGAGAGGCAAGGCAGCCAGAAGCCCTCAGAAAAATGCCAGCCTCCTGGGAGGGGCTTTCAGAGAGTGACCATGGTGCACGGAGCTGAGTGAAGCAGGAGAGGCTGGGAGGGACACAGGACTGGTACCCTGGAAACATGGGCACATTCCCATGCGGAGGTGCCAAAAGGGAGAAGCACATTCCAGGAAAGGGTGCAAGTGAAACACTTGCCGACTCTGAAATTCTACCCAAGGGCACTCTTCTTGTTCCCTCTTATTCTTCAGATGCTGGCTCTCTATTGAAATCAGGTTACTGCCTTGCCTCTCTGGTTGCACTTCTAATCTCTAGAATCCAAGGCCACAGTTGGATGAAAATCTCATCCTCCTTAAACACATCTTCTGTCTGGTGATTGCAAATACCGTTTCAAAATAAAAATACTTGATGTATTTATTTTTAGTGTGGAGACTCACCGATTCTGAGAACCTAATGATTCATCTTATACTAAGGCAAATAAAATATATAAAATATACAATACTATATAGTACAGCTAGATTTTCAAACAAACAGGGGATAGAAAGACCATTTTAAAGGATACCAACAGGAAAAATATATTCTTGGTTAGTTTTGGATTTGAAGATTGGATTCTCCCTTTTATTTTGTTAACAAAAGAAAAATCCCACACTTTTAGGAAAACTCTGCCTCCCTCCTCTATCTTCCCCAATGCCCCCACTTCCATCCCCCTCAAGGCACAAGTTTTCTGACGGATCTGCTGTACCATCCGTCAAGGCAGACCATAAAAAAGTCAACTCAAGGCAGACCAACTCAAGGCAGACCATCATCCCGAAGTGCAAAGCAAACTTTCCTTATTAGCGGTGCTGGCAAAAATCTTGGAAAGTGTAAGCGACATAAATTCCAAGAAAAAGACCAAAATATCTCTCTGCAAAGCAGAACTTCCTTGTAACAAGATGTGTAAAATTCCTTTTTTTCCCACTTGGCTATTCTAACATAAGCTGAACTTATTTGTACAACGTTCCAAAGCAGACAAGGAAACACGCGTGCGCACACGTATACAAACACACAAAGAAGACGTGCCTGAAGACAGTGTGAGAGGGGGTGTTCCAAACCAGACCGACCGTGCGTGGCGTCCTTGCCCAGATGTATCTGACTTCAGGCTTGGGAACGTTAAACAAACACAAAAACAAGAGCCGGCGATGCGCGTGCTGGGCTGGGTGACAGAGGCAGCAAGCAAATATTGGGATTGTATTTCACCTGTTGCCACGGTTACCAAAACAGGGTGGATACTTGCAGAAAAAGAAAGAGAGAGAACTGGGAAGACAGCGAGTCCTAGGAGACTATCTGAATGTGTGTGTGCGGAGCCGCTGGTGAGGGTGGAGATGGTGAGAGCCCAGAGAGGGCCGATGGAAAGGGACAATTTCAATGCTGCTTTGTGATGGGTGCTCAGAGAGCTCGGTCCCCACTTCACACCAGCAGGAAACAGATCTCCGAAAGCCCAACTAAGATCCATGCAGTCCCAAAAATCACAGCAATAAGAAGTGGGAAGTTTACTTTTGCTTGGTGGCAGGCAAAATCAAGTCAGTTCGTACTGGGTGCCAAGAGAGGCAATACTTATCATGAATCCATGCTTTGGATAACCAAGCAGAATAGCTTAGTGGTCTCACGTCAAGACCCCCAAGTCTCAGGAAGAATTATAGAAACTGGACCCATTCCTTCAGGCATTCTGATGATGAACTTCAATTCCCATTGGATATAAAAGGGAAAAGCTGATTGACCCTCTTCTCCCCAGGTACTGACAACGCTTCAGGAAACACTCCCTTAGAAAATTCACTATCACGGCAACCAGCAGATGGCTTTCTCTGTCAACTCCTGACTAGCACATGGAGAGTGAAGTACTATAAATTGAAAACCTGGAATCTGGGTTCTAATTCCCCTTCTTTTGCTAATTAGCTACGTGACCTTAGACCAGCTGTTAACTTGAACTTCAGACCTTTGTTTCTCAAAGGAAAGAATTTTGCCAATATAATCCTTTCCTGCTTTGGAATTTGGTGATTCATAAGCAATTGCTAATCTCTCAAATTCTCATTTTCAAAACAAATATAATCAAATGTATAATCCCATGTGTTTGGGATCCTGATCAGCACACGGAATGTAAATGCTGTAGGAATTTATTCTGTTCTGTAGAAATATAAATACATGGTTGCTAGCTCTTATCGGTGATCTCATAATCTAATCACTTACATTGTACCACAAAACTCGACACAATATATTCCTAAATTAAACATTCTACAGTTTAAACGGGCGAAGTGGTAATGGCATGTGAAAGTTTATACTTTCAGCCAAGAGAAAGGAGTCAGGGCGTGTATTAGCTCTTAGAGTTGTGTTGTTGCTTTTCGTTCTTTAATTCAGCAGTTGTCTTGGCCAGAGAGAAATATGAATCAGCCTTCTCTCTGGTGTTTAGATGATGAGAACTAGAAAGGCTAATAGTTAGGTGGCTGGGCCTAGCTATTAATTTGAGCTTCATCTTATTGATACTTTAACACCACTGAATTTCGCTTTTATAAGAACTTTCTTTGATTTGGAATAGGTTATCACGGGGACTCCAGGGTCAGCATGATATAGTAGAAACAGGACAAAAATCAAAGAAGACTTGGGCTCAGGGCCTGGTTATGCCACTGGATCACGCTGGAAAAGTCACTTAGAACCTCTCTGTGTCTATAAAATGAGGATAGTAATAATTCCCTGTTGACCTTAGAGAATTGCTATGAGGTTCCGAGGAGACAATGTACATGGAAGCACTTTGCAATTTGGAAAGTGCTCGACTAATATGAACTCATAGGACGATCATCCCCACTGCTGGCAAAACATTACAGTTTACGGTCAGGACCAAGGGCCCAATGCCTGGGTTCACATCCCAGCACCATATTTTACCAGCTTGTCTGTTCTTCACAAGTTACTCAACCTCTCAGTTCATTTATAAAATAAGATTAAGAACAGTGCCTCCCTAAGCGTATTGTTTGGAGAATTAAATGAGATAATATATTGCAAGATGCTTAACATAATTTCTGCCACATACACAAGTGATTAATTACTGTTAACAATTATTATTTTCTACCATGGTGTTCTAAGAAGGCAAATTGCCCTTAAAATAAGATCCATCATACATATTAGTGACAGTTTAGATTTTCGTGATTGTTGTCATAGAATCTTACCTAATTCCTATCCACCTGCATATTGGACAGTGGTTTTTCACAGCACTGAGGGAGAATGATTCTGAAGGGTGGTCATCTTGGTTCAGCCCATCATCGCGTTTTGATCACTGGCTACAGGGACACATGGCTGCTGGCATGATTCGAAAGTTAATGAGAAGAGAGTGTCTGTCAAGTCAACAGCATTTCCTGCCTCTCCACAAAGCTTCTGAGAAGCAGACAGCCTATTTATTCACTGCTTTTTTATTCCTGGACACTTAGGAAGTGAAGCTGGGGATGATTAAAGCAAATAGGCAAATCGCAGAACGGCATTTCTCAAGAGTGCCAGAGAGATGTTACCTGGAGACTGTCTTTTCATGTGTATAAACTTTCCAGGCAACTCCATATGGAGCCAGGCTTCTCTGTGATTTATCTGTTGGACAGTGGGTGGCCAACGGGCACTGTAGGCAAACAGTTATCCAGCTCAATAATTAGGGAGGGGAAAGGCAAACACAAACACACCCAGGTTGACATTCAAAACAAAGTAGAGATTTAACCATGGATTGCTGACTCTACCACCCCAGTTTTCTTGTCTGCCAATCTGCCAGGAGGAAACCATGAGCCAAAAAAAGAAGCACTGTTAGTAATTTATCAGTACAGCTGGTGGAAAAAGCACAATTCTGGATAGAAGCGTGAAGGCCTTTGTTGGAGCCCAGCTTTGTGTTTAAATGATGGCTTGATCTCCCTAAGTCTTTACCAGGTTTGGTGTCCTCACTTGTGAAATGAGGAATTGGGCAAGTTCTTCACTAAGTGCCCTCCATCTCTCAAAGGTCTTGACTCTCAATTCTTTTGGTTTCTTTCATTCATTCATTAATGTATATATTTATGTAGTCATTGAATAAACTGCAAACCTAACTGTGGATGAGGTATTGACAGTAGGTGACCAAAATACAGCACAATCAATCCACCACAGTGGAAGAAACAGCATTTAGTATTGATTGCTCTCAATTCCTAGGAGGGCAATGATATTCCAAGTTCTGTTTTCTAAGGAACAGACATATTGCTTTCCTCTCAAGGAAAAAATATGACAGATATTGTTTCTAGATGTCTTTCAAACACATCAAATGTCGTCAGCTACTCTTTACAAGCTGAATACTTAGCTTAACATTGAACACACTTTATCCTCTCCTTCTTAGCCCCACCCGTACCCCCTACTCACTCCATCTCACCCTCATTTCCAGGGCTAGGGTTTGGTTCCTTCTCATAATTTTAATTCAACTCAACTCAATTAAATTCAGTTCTCATTCATGGGGCCTTTCTCAGTACACGGAGCTTACACAATGCAAGGATTATTTTCAAGGAGCTTCCAATCAATCAAGTGCGGGAGACACACATGTAAAACAAGAAATGTCATGATTAAAATATGTTTGAATAAGAGGCAGTGAGGCTGAAGCAGTCAGTGAAGCCACAGAGCTCTGGTTAAACCAAGAGGTAAGTTTAGTTGTTTAACTAAACAACCACTCCACATTTTTTCCAGGTTATCTGGAGATCTAAACTATCCTTGCCATCCTTGTCTCCCGTTAGTATGTATATATAAATTCACCTAAAAAGAATTTGATTTAATCACCTGGTTACTGATACCTGGAAGCTGTGTATTTTTATCAAAGGATCAATGTTGTGATGGAAAAGCTTTGTCATTAGAGTCTGAGACTTTAGCTTTTGCTAAGTGATGTGTCATTGGGCCGGTTTTTTAACCTCTTGGAGCCTCAGTTGCCTCTGCTGTAAAATGGGGACAATATCCCTGTTATGGGGCTGTCCTGAGAATAAAATCAGGTCACAGCTATACATACCTCCTCACTGGTATCAATACTTCCTAGGCTTCCTACCCCTATCCAAACTGAAGGTGGAATCTGGGCAGAGTGGCCAGAGCCCTCCATGAATTGTTGTTTATATGCCGTCCTCATTTTAATCAGTTCCAATATGAGAGTTGTCATCTCATCATTAATGAGACTCAAGACAGGTGTATGGACAAGTTCTCCCCACCCCTTATTTAGTTTCCAACCCTATTATTGACTTCTTTAAAAAGAAGAAAAGGAAAACCTTTTTCAAAGTTAGATAGAATTGGTCTAATTCTCACAGATAGAAATGAACACAAATCTACATAACTCTTGAGAGCAGCACATCCACATCATTGCAGAATCACTCGCACCCAGCAAAGTCTAGAAAAACGGGTCCCAGTCTCGTTTGCATTTCCTACCTGTTCTGTCTCCTTCTTCCTCCCCTTTTCCACTTCTCTCTGCTCATCCTCCTCTTTCTCTCTCTCTCCCCTTTGAGTGTTAAAACTGTCCATCAGGTATCCAGTGAATTTCCTCCTAGCCGACCCCATTTTCAGGGAAGACACCCACCGATCCCAGGAATCTGGAAGGAAGAGCCTATCTCTCTGTGTGGTTACAAAGATGGAAGGCTCTCACAGCTCTGAGTCTGCTCTGACCCCCAAACGAAACCCAATATGCACATATTCACTTGCATAATTGTGAAGTTTTATGTGTCTTGGCTTAATTCTTCAGAAAAAGATCCATAAAACGAAATTATTATCTGCCAGACTTATGATCAAATAAGCTTGGATAGATGTGATTACAGTACATTGAAGTGCACTGCTTGATACTAATACACATTAAATCAAAAGAAGAACATGTATGATTTTGATTTAAGATGTTGCAGGTTAATGCAAGATGGAGCTTACTGGGGACACCTATTTTGCTCTCTTCCACAACAGAAGTGACCGATTTGGGGCAAAGAAAATGGATGTCTTCTACTGAGCCATCACTTGTCAGACAGCTTCTAATAAAACTGTACCTGTAAAGCAATCCTGTCTACAGCTTTTGTCCACCTCGAGGACCTCTGAGTTTCCCCAGAGATTCAGGATGATGGCTTTTGTCAGTGGCCAAGAGGGAGTGTAAAGCGGACACTCTGACAGCATCATTCCCAGGAGACTAGGTCTGCAGCGTTGTGAGGTAGGCAACACCTCCCAGGCAGCTCTCTGCTTTCTCTTGTGCTCTGAGAACACACCCCACACAGCGCCTTCATCACAATAGCCCATGTGTGACCTTTGGAAAAGTCCTTGAAAACAGCGAAACCAGAGTCTTAGTTGAAATCTGGAATCCATTCTAGTCTTACACAGGAAGAAAATTAGGCATAGAACAACAAAGCCCATAGCTCTGAGAAACCTGGGGAGGCTCTGGCTGACATTAACATTGTGGAAGATTTTTTTCCTTCTCTACTTTGTATTTTATAAAAGGTTTTCATCTAAGTAAACCAAAGCTGCTAGAAAATATTGTACGGTTAGTAGATGGCAATAACAGGTTTCTCCAGTGAATAAAGCAAGCAGAAATCAGAATAGGGACGCTCAGTAATGTATTAAAAGTCATTCACTTAACGCTTTTCCAAGCTACTAGGTAAATGCTCTTCTTCCAAAATACAAGTGGCCAATATTACAATTTTTCCCTTTGGATTAACAGTAATCCATATTTGTATTGGCAATACCCGGGTTAGGCGTGGGAGTTTGGAGCAGGGGGAAAAGCTGTATCTGCTTCATGATACAGTTGGTTTGCCCAGACATCATGGATCTGGAAATATTCATTCACTTAGAACATGAATCAGCAGACGAGTATGCCTGCTCAACATTTAACTCAACGAACATTCACTGGGTCACGCTATTTTTACAAGTACAGCCCAATTCTCCCTTTTGTCTCCTGCTGATCTGCCATATCGTATGTTTTTATTTCATACATACAAATAACTAGAAACCTGTACTCCCTTTGGAAGCATTTTCCTTCTTTGCCAGCAAGAAGAGGGGTAGGACACTTCAGAGTCAAGTGGTGGCATAAAATCCAACGAAACTCAACTGCAGGGAAATTTGGTTTGGAATTGTGTTTTACAATCTGCCTCAAGTTTGTCTGGGAGGTGCCTCCGAAGGGATACAGACCCTGAACTAAACCAGGTGATTCCGAAATAATCCAGCTGCAGGAGCAGCATCTGACACTTAGACCCAGAACACTTATTCATACGCATGAATAACTTAATTTTATTTTTCTCTTAAGTACCGTCACAATTCATTTTTTTATTTCCCTTTAAAAAAATGTAAATGGCATTACTCTGGTCTCCAAAACAGATGCCAGTTTGGACTTTACTCTGCCAGCAAGTATTTGTTTTGGCTCAGCAGGGCCTGAGTTGAAAAAATATTTGCCGATTCCAAAAAGATTTAACAAGCTTTGTTGAAGGTGCCGGTGCCATCTGGCATGTCACAGGGACTGTGGCACAGCAAAGAGAACTCTCCCAACCACAGATTTTATTTGCTCAAGGTAGCCAACCCTGGGAGTTCAGTTGCTTCCTTGGGCTGAGAAGCTGCAAGTGAAATGAGTGAAGTTTCCAAGAGAACGTGACCAAAGCAGGCGCCAAAAAAACTTGCTGCCATTGAAAATGAAGTCACTGGGTATTGATGGCTAATTTTCAGAGATGTCAATAACATCCTCACCCCAGCCATTAGACAGGGTCCCTGACGCTGTTAGTCAGCAAACCAAATAAAATCTCCAACTCCTAGCAAAAGCTATCTATCCAACAGCAGATACTAAAAACTTTGCTGCAGTGTATTTTGTTGACATTTGATACCTTACTAACTGTGGTGTCAGAATTCGTACGAAAACTGAATGACCTACTTCAAGTAACTCCACTAAATATAACCAGCAGATTTACTTTATATGGCCAAGATCGACAGGCATTGCTTTTATTAATATTTGGTAGAATAGAAATGCATGAATCTATCACTTTGATTGGAAGGACTGACCTTACTGCACATCAGTCTCATATGTTAAAAGTCACTGAAGTTGTCACCTGAAATCACACATTTCAGCATGACCTGCAGTTACCCTGTGAGAAAACAAGGCACTGGTCCTTTCAGCTCAATGTCACATCTGATGACTATAACAAAAACTGAAAAATATTTTCATAGTAGTATGTGCTTAAAAATCACGTCTGTCTTGGTGGCCGTGGGGACAGGAAGAGTGGCACTGAAAGTGTGACTACCTCGAAGGAGAGAAACTCTGGATTGTTTTTGCTAATTTCACTTTCTGAGCAAATATACACATACTTGGGTGCATCCCTCCTCAACTCTTATGGATTTACCCAAACTTCCAAAAGTCCCTTTCACTAAGGCCACATGCTGGTCCAATGTTTGTTATATGAGCATCCGACGCCAAGGTTCAGTAACAAATAGCCTCAAAGAGAGAGCCAAGCTCTGCACAGCTTTTCCACAGAAAGACCTATTCACTGAAACAAAGACAGAGCCATCTACCTGACTTAACTGAAGTCTGGAAGTCAGAGCAGAAATCAAAAGAAAGAAAAACTCGTGAAATAACAAAAGGATGATTATAACTGTTATTTACCATTTTGGCTTCCGAATGCATTGGCTGGACTTGGGGAGAAGCACAGGGGTTGCTGAGATTTGGACCTTGCATTCCCAGGAGGTTGGAGTTCACTGACATTTGTCTCTCCATCTAAGAGAAAGGAAAGTAACAGGATCAGAAGTCTGAGAAAGGCAGTCTAGGTCATAGACAAAGCTGCATTTCTCTTTCAAATGGGTCGTTTAGAATTTCTGTGAATAACTCCCGGCAAAGCCTGTGGTTTGCTGAGGGGTAAACAATACACTCCTGAGCCTTGAACTCAAGCACATCAAAGAATCATCCAAAGCTGTGCCTTCTAGAGAATACGCCCGATGCCAAAGAGAACTACGTGTTGTCATGGTAGATCATTTCCAAACAAAAGTATGCAATGCTTCCACTTTTGCGAACACTCCAAATACTACTCATCATGCTTATTTTTATAGCTACACAGAATAACGTATGCATAGAAAAATGCTGAAAGGATACAGATATACCAAATGGTTATCTCAGGTTATCTGTGGCTCTTTTGTTCACTCTAAATTTTTTTTTTTTTTTTTTTTTTTTGCGGTACCCGGGCCTTTCACTGCTGTGGCCTCTCCCGTTGCGGAGCACAGGCTCCGGACGCGCAGGCTCATCGGCCATGGCTCACGGGCCCAGCCGCTCCGCGGCATGTGGGATCTTCCCAGACTGGGGCACGAACCCGTGTCTCCTGCATCGGCAGGCGGACTCTCAACCACTGCGCCACCAAGGGAAGCCCCACTCTAAATTTTATACAGAAACGTGAATCATTTTAGCAATAAGAAAAAATGCATTTAAAAAGCCACCCTCTTAAAGATGACGTGTCTTCCTGTCTCTCTAACTCATGACCACAATCAAAATGATTCAGCAGAGGTATCTGAACTGCTGCCCCTGGAACATCTTCTGTTCCCTGTTAACCGTGTCTGACTACACCGGAGCAGTTTTAGGCCTCACAGCAGGGCTAGGGCTCTGGAAAGGTGAAGAAAGCAGTCAGGGTGCTGAAGACTCGTGATCAATGCCCCCCACTGTCCTGCTGGCCTGCCCTAGTGTCTAGAATTAACATTCAAATATCTGAATTGAGTTCTGGCATTTTTTTTTTTTGTAACATCTTTATTGGAGTATAATTGCTTTACAATGGTGTGTTAGTTTCTGCTGTATAACAAAGTGAATCAGTTATACATATACGTATGTTCCCATATCTCTTCCCTCTTGCGTCTCCCTCCCTCCCTATCCCACCCCGCTAGGTGGTCACAAAGCACCGAGCTGATCTCCCTGTGCTATGCGGCTGCTTCCCACTAGCTAGCTGTTTTACATTTGGTAGTGTATATATGTCCATGCCACTCTCTCACTTTGTCCCAGCTTACCCTTCCCCCTCCCCGTATCCTCAAGTCCATTCTCTAGTAGGTCTGTGTCTTTATTCCCGTCTTACCCCTAGGTTCTTCATGACCTTTTTTGTTTTCTTCTTAGATTCCATATATATGTGTTAGCATACGGCATTTGTTTTTCTCTTTCTGACTTAACTTCACTCGGTATGACAGACTCTAGGTCCATCCACCTCACTACAAATAACTCAATTTCGTTTCTTTTGTCTCCGGGGCACGTCCCTGTTAAAAAGTAAATACAGCAAAATCTCCATTTCAGTCAAGGAAGGGTGCGTCTGATTCATATTTTCTGTTTAGTAGAAAATTAGCACTTTTTGAAGAACCAGAATAATGCTTAATAAATACTTAATACTGAAATCCCACAGAAAATAATTCGACTTTCCTCAGGGGGGGAAATAGTTTCTTCAATGCAAGAGTTTTTCCATTTGCCAAAGGATGGAAATGAAAACAATGGTTGGAAATTTTAGGGAACCAGGTTTCTGCTCAGTTAGCCTAAGTAGTCTTAGAAAATACAGAGTTCCTTATCACTGGAGTTTGTCAAAGTGTGGAGGATGGAAACCTCACAGAGAAGAGCTGAGAGTAATAGCTGAACTAAATGACCCTTTACCATTGTTGGGGCTCTACCACTGCAATTCCTGCTGTGTCCACCACGAGGGCAGGGGTGGGGGGAGTATAGTTATGACACCCATGTGTGGATTAGCAGAGGTGCCTGCCTAAAGCCTCTCATGAATGACTGGGGCACATTTCCTGTCACAGCAAAGCACCATCAGCCTTACCTTGGCCAGAATTAGCTTATCAGTTATCTAGCAATGTATGAATATGTGAAATTGTTTCCAAAGGAGCTACTTAATGAAGGAGAACTTTCTAGAGCACTCTAGCAAAACCTTTTGCAGCACCAATTCAACAAAATAAAATAGAGTTGTCCCTCAGTATTCTCTGGGGACTGGTTCCAGGACCCACCTCTGATACCAAAATCCAAGGATGCTCAAGTCCCTTATATAAAATGGCATAGGAACTGCATAAAACTTACACACATCCTCCCTTATACTTTAAATCATCTCCAGATTACCCATAACACCTAATACAATGTAAATACTATGTAAATAGTTGCCAGCACTTGGCAAATTCAAGTGATGTTTTCTGGAACTTTCTGGTATTAAAAATATATTTTCAGTCCATGGTTCGTTGACTCTGCAGATGTGGAACCCACAGGTACGGAGGGCCAACTGTATTCGCTCTCATAGTCCTCTAAATCTCCAGGCAGCCTGGGTAGTCTAAGGTTTTAAATTAGTTTTTAAAATCATGGTAAAATATACATAATAAAAAATTTACCATTTTAACTCTTTTTAAGTGTACAGTTCAGTGTCATAAAGTACATCTGTATACTCTCATTGTTAAGTCACGGAGATTTCTCTAAAAAATGCTTATTACTTTATAACTCCCACTTCCAGAGGCTAGGGGATAGGAGAGTCGGAATAGGATTCAACACTTTATTCCAATTAGTGACCTTCTCCTAGAGGGAAATCAAGTCCAAAGGAGCTTTGGCTTTCAGTTTCCTGAAGGAGGATGGTTCAGAAGGACACATGATTATCCAGGGTCTTCCATCATGCTCTGTAGCCATCGTATTCTACAAAGAAGTGAGAGTAGCCTGCTTGCTGCCTCTTGATCCAGAGTCAGCCACGCTTCCCACTTTTCAGAAAAATTACAGTCTAGGACCCTTTCTACCTTATGACTGACAAATTAAACAGAATACTGAAAACAGGCTGATTTTCCTACCTTAAAAAAATTGCATTTTTCCACCTAAGTAATTATAGGGGGTTAGCAAGAGCCTCTTTAAAACAACCATTCGGTGCTTTGTGCTAATAGCGCTCTGCCCATGAGTGTGGCTTTAATGAGTGGACTAGAATTAAGAGGTCAGAAGATGGGAGTGGCTTTGCTAAATACTAAGCGACATTGAGCACTGCAGGTAAAACATCCAGGGAAAGGATATCACCGTTTTTTGAGCTTCTTCTTTTCCCTTGAAACAAACTGGAAAACAGGAGCTAAAATGCCTGCGGTTCACTGGGCTTTTGTAATTATAAATGGGTGTTCGTATTCCCAAATTATTTCGGCATTTGACTTTCAAGATCAGAAATCACGACCCAGTGAAGTGCTGGAAGCCAACGCCCGCCTTTTTCTTCACCACATGCCAGCATCTAGCACAGGGCTTGCTCCACAGCAGGTGCTCAACAAAATGTTACGAAGTAAATGAATGAATGAACAAATTCATCATTTGTTTCTGACCTAGAGCTTTGTGAAATATGTAGCCTGACAGCGTGCACTACAGATCAGTTAAGAATCTCACCTTCACCTACAGACATAAACTAATCTTTTATGCCACAGGAAGCATGATTTCTCAGGGCAAGAACTCTATGGAAAGACCACACTTGACAAGCCAAAATTACAGTGCAAGGGCTGGCGACTTGATAATAAGGAAGAAAAGGCCCAGATTTCTAGGGCCTAGAACTCTTAGGATATGCTTTTAGATACCTTGTGTTAATTTTCTTGAGCTACATTAGTGTCACACCGAATCACGATTTCCCAACCTTGGCACTACTGACATTTGGGGCCAAATAATTCTTTGTTGTCGTAACTTTCCTGGGCATTGTAGAATGTTTAACAGCATCCCTGGCCTCTACCCTCTAGATGCCAGTAGCACTTTCCCAAAGTTGTGACAACCAACAGTGTCTTCAGATATTGCCAAATAACCCCTGGGGTAAAAAACTGTCCACAGTTGAGAATCACTGCTCTAGGTTGACACTATTTTCATGACAGCTGTACACATCGCTGACATGGGTTTGGGAACTCCTGACTCTCTTTATCTACACTGGCTCTTTACCATGCACCTGATCCTTTGCTTCTATTCTGAAGCATCAGCATTTTTTAAAAATTTCAAGTGTATTGACTTCTCTGTTAAAACTTTAAAGACTCTTTTTCTTTTTTTTGATGTGGACCATTTTTTTTTTAAGTCTTTATTGAATTTGTTACAATACTGCTCCTGTTTTATGTTTTGGTTTTTTGGCCACGAGGCATGTGGGATCTTAGCTCCCCGACCAGGGATCGAACTCGGACCCCCTGCATTGGAAGGCGAAACCTTAACCACTGGACCACCAGGTAAGTCCCAAAGACTCTTTTTCTGTTCAACTCCTCTACTATTTCAAGTTGTACAATGAAGTGATGTGGTAGAAACCAGGGCCAGGCACGCTTTTCTCTGGGTCTTTTCAGCCTAAATGTCCCACCTTTGCCCCTGGGAATGGAACACAGTTTAGTCAAATGGGGAAAAAAGGTCATTGTAGTGATATTTTTCTGGACAATGCACAGAATTCCTGAAAGGAAACTATTTTGGACAAAAAGGATTTAAAGCCTGGATGAAGATGGCTTGTGGTAGAAGTCTCCATGCCATTAGTGGGGTTGAAAGAAACCCAGGATCACAGCATTGGTGGTGCTGTTTTCCTTTACCTAAAGATGTTTAAGGTGAGTGGTGCAGGTAAAGTCAGTCAGCTCACTTGTCCTTCTGACCCAATTTTGCAAAGAATCTTTCTAGCCTGAACTACCTGATACTTACAGTGGGCAGGTCCATGTCTCTACAATTGGGCCACCAAGGCTTTCTCCACCCCCCTGCTTCCACTTGGATAAATGAGCAAATTGCTCATCCTGGGATGATCTGGGCTGTTCAGCATGAGGTGAGTGTGCATCCTAGTCACGACTCTTCCCTTACAAGCTGTGTGACATTAGACAAATCCCTTCAATGTCTGACTCTTCAGCTTTTCATTGGTAAAATAAGTATATCAATAATGACTGCGATCATATTCCCACAGGACTGCTGTGAGGACAAAATGAAACAGCAAATGTAGACAGTTCCTTAGAATGTTAAAAATGCTCTGCAAAACATTCCTGCTATTATTGTGGGAGGGTTTTAATTGAATTGTCATATCACCTCTAAGGCTTTTCAGAACCTTATGGCCCTGTAAATCATAACACCAGCCATGTGCACCGAAGCACAATGCCAGGGAGGATGACGATGTACAGGGTGGGGATCCCGCGGCAGGAGAGCAAGGTTTGCTCTGAAACAGTCTGTATGTGCATTCTACATGAATCTATTGTTTTCAGAAGGGGCAGTATAATATCACGTACGCCTGTAGACTCAGGACCCAGACCACCTGGATTTAAATCCTGATTCTGTCACTCACTAGCTCTTAGTGACTTAGTCACTTAACCAAGTTCCTTAGCCTCCTGTGCCTCAGTTTCCTCATCCGCAAAATGAGGGTAATAACAGTGCATACCTCAGAGGTTTGTTGTGAGAGGGAAAGGAGAGAATGTACAGATCATGTAGTGGTTGAGAGAGAATTCCTGGGTTCAAAACTCAGCTACTCTACTTCTCAGCCAAGCAAGCTACTTACCTTACTTTCTCCATTCAAATAAATGGGATAGTATTAGTACCTACCTGAGAGGGTTGTTTCACGTGTTGATGAAGTGCTTAGAGAGTGACTGGCACATGGTAAGCCCTCAATAAACGCTGCTAACGTGATTAACGGAACACGATACACACGGATACGTGTTAGCAGTTATTATGTACCATCGTTATTATTGTTGTTATTCCAATTATCACTCTGAGTCCTGGCTAGACCACTCATTGGCAATTTAATGACACTCTGTATGTAGCCCAAGCTATAGGCTTTGGAGTAGTCATAAAATCCCGTGTCCCTGGACAAATTCCATTCCCTGGGTATGACAAGCTCACTTGTCACCAGCAGGAAGATGGAACCATGCCTCATTAGGGAAGCACTGTAGGATGCAGAAGCCAGCAAGATGCCTAGGGATGCACAGCGAGGCACTCAAAGCAAACTGGCACCCAGCTCAACTCTCCATCCAGAAGAAGCCACTTTCTTCCAGGTCAGCTTAGATCTCAGCTCTTCCTGTACTCTTTCAAATGCGGCAACCTCGGCAGAAGTCAGAAGCACTTACTGGCATCAAGACGGCAGAAGAGCCCGGCATTGTAGGGTTGGGCAGGGTCCCTGGCATGGAGGCTGGCATGGGCTGTCTCTGTCTGTTGTGAAGATGGAGCAGAGAAGATAGAGAGCCTGGGACAGGCCTGGGAACAACAAAAAAAGAAAAAATAGCAAACATTATTCTCAATGCCCTGATCAGGGGATTCACTGCCTGTTTCCCATGTCCAGAGCCAGCGGGGACAACACCATTACATGAGCAGCAGATCAGATCCCCTGATGGGAGCCACATAATTAAGGATATTAGGGAAATAATAACAAATGAAATACAAGCCTGGCTTCCTTTGCTACTTCCTAGTTAATACATCAAATTCCAGTTCATTTCCTGACCTCTGTTATCTAACTGATATTCAATAGACAACAGGCCGGTAAATCTCCTACAACCTTGCATCTCAGGAAAGGGACCTGGTGGTGAAATCCTGTGTGTTTACTCTGAAGCCTCTGCCCTCTGGAGGACCTTAGAGCCTGAGATCTGTGTACATTTGTTTTATCCACACTCTCTCACACCTCTGCCTGGAAGCCTGCCTGGCTTTGCTCTGGATATACTTTCACTATCTGGATTTGCAGAGTCAACTTCATTCATAATTTCCCAATAGAAATCCATTTTGACTTTTTCACAGTTCTCTACTTTGAGTGGAAAAAAAACCCCAACAAAGCCAGGTCACAAACCAAAGTAGCTAGATTATGGTTCACAGCAATGCAACGAGCCTTTCTCAAGGCAAGTCTGGAGCCCAGCCCCCAATTACCAATCCCTCATTTCATAATAGCTCGAGGTGTTAGGCTGTTTGGCAGAAACTGATTTCGGCCTGACCTGCAGGACTTGGGTAAGCATTCCTTGGGGGAGTACACAGTTCTTTTGCTTCAATTTGCCAGAAAAAATTTTAAGGGTCTTAAATTGATTTAATGAGGCAGGGAATATGGGACTGAGGGAAAAAGGGAATTATTTATGTTTATTAAAAATGGCAAACAAGTGACCTCCTTGGCTAGATTCTCAATCTCCTGATGCTCTCGCTCTGGGGAGCTGTATAAATGTCAAACCATCGAAGTAAAGACTTAACAACAAACAAATAAAACAAAATAAACAAACACCCTTCAGGACCTCTGAGTCTTCCATGTTAAACCATCTTATCCTGAATGCCGTGATAGAAACTTGTGCCTCCCAAATTAATGTCTTTTCTAAAAAAAAAAAAAAAATCCCTCATGCTAAGCGCTGGGTAAGGATTGCCGAGAGATGTTCTCTGCAGGCCAACGCCTTCCTGTGTTTCAGGGAAGGGTAGCATGAAGAGCCTTTTCTTTGGAGCTCATTTGCCTCCCATGGGTGACTCATGGAGCCTAAACTGGGAAAAAGAATGCCAAGATATTCTTCCTTCGCATTGCTGTTACGATTCCAAAGAAGATTAAGTTTTCTGTTCTTTTCGCCTGAAAGTTCCCTTGGAAACATAGCTTGCTATCAGAGTTACACATATCATAGAAGGATTAGTCCTAGATTTATGTTTAGGAAGTTGTATATATGAAAATATAAAAAATATATAAAACCTTTACACAGAGTTTACGGAGATGTACACAAATTACAACCAGTTCTATTAACAGAATGTGTGTGAGTGGTTACATAGATAGGCTAATATAAGAAGCTTGTAACAATGAAATGAGTGTTCTCAGAAAAGCAAATGAAGTACTATGGGTATTTCTTGGCATGTACCCTTGGGACCTCTGGAGTATGGATGAACAGTAAGGATTAGTAAGGCCTTTGAAGGCCCTTCAGCTTTTACAATTCTAGGAAATTGCTGGTCTCAACTGCTCCAAAATTCTGTAGTTGTAATGTCACTGGGTCTTAAAGTCTATGTCATTCAGAGGTGAAGAGCTCAGTCAGAGAGGTATAAAATGCTGCTCAGTCATCAGACATTTATTTTGTATTCTCTAGTCTTAATGTTTTGTTTGGGACCTTTGCTGAAAAGAAAATAGCTATATATCAAAGTACAGAATATTTAATATGGTCAGTTCCTCTAAGTACAAGATTAATAATCTGAACTCCCCACTTTCATAATGAAACCCTACAGATAGGTAATTATCCATCCAACCATTCATCTAAAGATATCCACATAGATAGAGACAGACATCTATACATACATGCATGCATACAGATACACAAATCTATACATACATACAGTCTTCTACCATGTATCTGTTCCCCTAGTCACCAGAGGTAACGCTTTGAGTGCAGTTAGGGACACGTAAAAACTGTTATAGGAAAGACAACTAAAAATATTAGATTATGTTGATGTGCAGTATCATCCTCATAAAGAAGGGCAACACATTATCATCATTTATATTTTGTTCCCAACATATTAATGGTAACCTTGATTATCAGTTTTTATTGCTGGGCTATTTTTTAAAAAAGAAATCAATTAAACAACTTAATGGTGATGTAAATGAAGACGCAAAAGTAATTAAATTTAAAACAAGTTTTCATTCTTCCCCAAACTGTGGAAAACTCCCAGTTGTACAGAATAATTGGGGAATAGTATGTTTTATTTAATTCAATGTTCTTATTAGGTCAGTTATTTCCACACCATGCATAGGTCTCCTAGATTTTAAAATATCAAGTATTCCCTCATTAATTAAGAAAATCTTTCAGGGTACTGGGTTCCCTTGGGATTATAATAATAATTACTAATGATACCAATCAGGCCAATTAGCAACGTATACTTGGAGGGAAAAATGGTTATTACAGAAATCTGTGTGTTTGAATTCTGAATAATTTTGAATTCTTGTTTTACCCAGATTCTGTAAATAATTTCCCCAACTCCACCTGCAAAACCAATGGAGTTTTCTAGGCTTCTTGCTTAGGTTTTTAAAACTACAAAAACTGCAAAAACAAGAATCTATGGCTACCCATCACTAGATATACAAAGGACTAGAATGGGGTTATTATGTAGCTTGGCCTGAGAAATAATCATTTATCCAGAATATTCAGACCACTGAAGCAAGAATGGTATTGGAATACTTGCATTAATTGTCTAATTCCCTTTGTGCATGTAGAAATAATAATTATGTAATACATTGCATAAAATTTTTTATATTGCACTTATACATTGCTTCATACTTTTCTAAATATGTTCACCTTCATGTGACTTGAAACAATGCAATGTGGTAGGTAGGTCCTATTACTCCCATTTTACTTAGGAGGAAGCTGAATTCAGAGACATTTAAATTTGCCCAAGGTCATACGGGTCATGAAAAGAAGTAGGACTTATTCTCAACTTGCAATATAGGGCTGCCCCCATCCCATCTTGATGGCTCCCATAACTAAGTTATTGATTTTTTTATATTAAAATAAATCCATGGTCCATTTCCTTTGATATTCACATTGCTCCCTGGACTTTCCAATGAAGTCGTAAAATTCTGCAATACTGCTAACATGAGAAGTCACTGATCCATGTGAAATTATGTTTTCTTCCTTTAAAAAAACCCCAAACTTCCCACACAACACATCATCTAGGCTCTGAAAATAAGATGGCAAATTGCAGTAAAGTTGTGAAAACAAAGACCCAACAGTCTCTCTCCAGTGCAGGCTTGTTGCCATGAGTTAATTCCAGGCTTTGAGCGAGCCGAGCCTCCTTTTTAATAAGCATATGCCTCTAGGTAAAGTATTTCTACTAAAAATTATTGAGGCATGGAACAAGGTAAGATGTGTGAGCTCATATTGGATTGTTCACTTATGAAACTGAGTCCCATAGCATTAAGAGTTTTCCAACTTGACAGATTATTCCTCTTTATACACTTGTATAAACATACTGCTTATGGCTGAAATCTATGTAAGCTTTTCTTTCAATTACGATGTCAGGGATGACAGACTGTGTTTTCACCGTCCTTAACAGAATGATAGGTACCACAGCGAGAGATTTCATGGCCTCGTTTTTCCCTCCAAAGGATGTTATCCAATCTAGGGATGTCAGTAAAGATGCCTGCTGGTCTTCCTTGCCCTTGGGCAAGCCCAACTATTTTAAGGAGCCAAGGGCCAGTGCTTTTGTTTGCAAGATCTCAGGAGGATCACGGCAGACTGCTCTTCTTTCCCAGGTCTTCACCAGATCCATGACCTCCTGGGATTGCTTATTAAACTCTAAAGACAGGCAGATAGGCCAGGTACGTGGACAGGCAAAGGGAAGAGGCGAATGATGAAAAGAAAATCAGGTTGGAAAATTGGAAGATCGATATTAGCATCAAAATCAGACCACAGCCATCTAAAGAAATCTTGAGCAGATAAAAAAATAACAACAAAAGAACTTGGTGTTGGGGGGCGGGGGACAGACTGAAGAAAAGCTTGAAAAGCAAGAAAATGGCAGGAAGAGTGGGCAAGCAGCAGGGGATCCAGATGCCATTGCTATTAAGAGTTTCTGACTCTGGAGAAGAAACTTCCTTAGCCTTTAGGCTCTCCTTCTCATCATCTGTTTCGTGAATGGACCAGACTACAGATCCCTGAAACGCTCAAATTCAGATTCTAGGGCTCGAACTGAAAATGAGATGTTCTCAACCTAGTGAGACTATATGCTTCATTATGATAAGGGTATTCTTTACTGCTCACTGGTGCGTCCACAGCCCTTAACCTGGCACCTGGCACACAGGAGGGGCTCAGTGTGTCTCTCTTAAGTGAAATTGAGCTGGTACAGCACCTAGTTCTTAAATTCCAAATAGAAGGTGTTCCTAAAAAGTGACAGAAATTGCTTAAAAACGGACCCAATCCATTCTATGGGGCCCACACTTCATTCTCATTTAAATGTAACACGATCTCACACACAGACTAGAGAAACCTTGTTGACTGCTATCTTTGTATTTGCTTATGAGAAGAAAGATGTGCTTCCTCTGGACCTTCTTAAATGAAGTGTTGTGGCCTAATTTAGCAAACTAGTCTCTGTCTGGGATGGGGAGACTGAAGAGTTGAATACAAAACTCTTAAGTCTTAAGAGGAGGCAGTTTGTAATGAGAAATGCTTATTTACTCATTCTTCTCCTAAGTGGGATTTTAAAATTCCTATTTTTGTAAAGAAAGCAAATTGCCAGGATAATCAAGCAGATGTGAAATGGAAAGACAGCATAGTTAATTTCTTCCCTGTAGTACTAACTACATTGTAAAGTGGGGTAGTGAAGCACATGGGCTCAGGAGCTTGTCTGCCAACTTGGAATCCCAGCTCTGCCACTTATTAGCTGTGAAACCTCGGGAAAGTTACTTGGTCTCTCTGTGCCTCCGTTTCCTCCAGAGTGAAATGAGGTGATAGAGAGATTTACCTCAGGGCATTAGGAGTTATCACATATTAAATATATTGAATATGCTTAACAAAATTAGTTGTGGTTGTTTTTGTTATTATTATTCTGAAGCATTGACCAAACAACAGATTAATTACTATACTTCAATCAAGAAACTGTGGCTTAAGGCGGGGATCTTTTTTTTTTTTTCTTTTTGTGGGATCTTAGTTCCCCGACCAGGGATCGAAGCCAGGCCCATGGCAGTGAAAGCACTGAGTAAGGCTGGGATCTTAAAGAACATCAACCCTTAGCTTTCATTGAACAACTACAATCTAACAAATATAAAAGAGTCCAAAACTCCTCGCATATATATTTCTTTTAAAACCCATCAACTTTAGAATCCCAAACCTTTCTATGGAGGCAAATGGATTCCTCCCACCAACAATTTTACAGAATTGCAAAATGACTTCACAGTATTTCTCAGAAAGGATCCTTGAAAATATTTCCTCAAAATGGAACCAAACTAGTTCCCCAGAGATCAGTCCTCAGTCTCTTGTTTTTCCTGAAAACAATGACAAAAATCCAACTGAAGCAATAACTGGGAAAACAAGAAAGCTATCTGGCCCACATTCTAAAAGACATCATATTACTTGTATCTTTTAGAATGAGCTCATGCTCTGTACCAGGTCTCATGGCCAAGCTCCTGAAGTTGGATGGCAAATACTGTATTTCCTCTTTTAACAAATGAGGAATTTGAAAGTAGAAATTCTACTATGAAGTAGAAATAGCTTGAGAAAAGGCACAAAAATATCAGCAGAATTCAATTAAAATATGTATTTTTCCCTTTCAAAGCTTCCTCAGGCTCAAGGGAGGATCTCTGATAAAGATCGGGAATCTCCTTGAAAGAACTGTCCACCCCTCACCCCACTTTTCCTTTGGTGACATAGACCTCTGGGTGTACAGGAAGAGAATTTTGCCTTAGTATCTGCATCCTATCCTCTACCCAGCCCCTAGCCCCTATCTTGTCCCGAAAAGCTAGTAAAATAGCCAATGCAAAATGGCAAATGCTTTAGCTCATCAGCAATACCAGTAAGTCCATATCCTTGTGATAGAACTCAACATGGCTCCATGGCCCTGAACCATCTGGCCCCTCACTGCCTTCCCAGCTCACGGCCCTGGGCTACACACACCTGCCATAATGACTTTCTTCCAGCTTTAAGAAAGCGCCATCTTCCTTCCTGCCACAGACCCTTGACATAAGTAATCCTACAACCTTCTCTGGGCAATCACACCAGGATGGGGCCTTTTTTGGCATGCTCTCAGGCACCCTGTACTTTTCCCTAGTAGTATTTAATCACCATTTATTCAATCAATCATCAAAAAACCAATGAAGCACCTAATACGTGTTGGGCTCTATACACTTTTATGTCAGAGGGGAAAACCTATTTGGCAAATTAGGTCACTTGCATAATAATTCATTTACAAATGTTCAACTGGTGACAATAGGATGATAAACAAAATAGATATGTTTCATGGCCTCTTGGAGTTTACCATCTCCGCTTCCCAATTATAATTCATTAATGATTTTGAGTGATTTTTAAAAATGCCTTGCTCCCAACTAGACAATACACTTCATAAGTCCGAGATTGTGTCTGCTTTGTTCACCCAGGCAGATACTTCTGAAACTTAAGAAAGCACATGATACCTAATAGGTGTTTTTTTTTTAAATAAATTTATTTATTATATTATTTTTATTTTATTTATTTATTTTTTTGGCTGCAGTAGGTCTTCGTTTCTGCACGCGGACTTTTCTGTGGTTGCAGTGAGCGGGGCCTACCCTTCGTTGCGGTGCGCGGGCTTCTCGTTGCGGTACGCGGGCTTCTCGTTGCGGTGGCTTCTCTTGTGGAGCACAGGCTCTAGGCACGCGGGCTTCAGTAGCTGTGGCACGTGAGCTCAGCAGTTGTGGCGCTCTAGAGCACAGGCTCAGTAGTTGTGGCGCACGGGCTTAGTTGCTCCGCGGTACGTGGGATCTTCCTGGACCAGGGCTCGAACCCATGTCCCCTGCATTGGCAGGCAGATTCTTAACCACTGCGCCACCAGAGACACCCCTAATAGGTGTTTAATAATTACTTCTTGAATTAAGAAAACATAGTTTTCAAGGATCTCTTCGACTAGCAATGAACATGGCAAGAACAGTGTTCAATGAATTATCTCTGCTAACTAACGAGAACTTGATTTACAAGTCGTTAAGTGAAACTAATGTACATTAACAGCCTAACATAACCCAATTCTGTTCTTGAAAAGCATAACTAGTTACCTCCAAGGTAATCCGTACTTTTTATCAGTGCCCCTTAGATTAAACTCAAGCTTTCAGATGAGTTCTAGACCCATTTATTTTTGCATGAATTAAATTAATTTCCATTTGAAATTATATTTTGGGCATTTCATAAGAAAAGGCTATGAATAATTCAGGAACACTCATCTCTCTCTAATCTATATAATGTTTTAAAAATTGGATGCCTGCCCTGCAATAAGGCTGCACTTTATAATGTTCAGAGCTCTGAACTCAGACGTACCAGTGACACCCACACCACAGTCAACTAAACATATCTGCTTTGCACTGATTTACCGATAACGACAAGAACACTTTTGTAATCGTTATCACCAGGGATGTCAGAAATTAAATTTACCATGCAAAATAAATTTGGGCCTCTTTTAAAAAAATCAGTTTTGTATTACTGCTGCTTTTATCTTATAGATGTAATATCTGATATCTTGGAAATGTAACTTCTTTTTCTTTCAATGAAAGCCTGACAGCAAGAGGGCCAATGGTAGTAATAAAATGTCATACAGCTAACAGAGCTGCATCCTGCTGGAGCCTTTGCTGGGTTTTATAGCATATATGCTGCATCTACTCAGGCAGAGGAGATGTTTACTAGTGCTTTCAAATGTTTTAAACAGAGAGAGTAGTGACAGAAGGGGAGATGCAAATTTATGGCCATTCTGTTGAGACTAGTAAATCAATCTTTTTTTTCCTTCTTTAATGACTGATTTCTGCACCATTAATCTGAATTAGTCATGCAGTCAGCTTGATTCACTTAAGTTAACCAAAAACACTTTTGGATTGGTTTCTGATGCATTATTGTTGAAAAAAATTCATTTTCAAAATCTGATATTTTTTTTCCTGGTAAAGAGCTAAAGCCTCTTTATAAAGACCCTTTATAAAAGACCCTAAATGCCTGAACAGTTTGGCTTTAGCCATGGGTCAGACTTAAAGACATGAAGAGATGGCTTTTCAGTTAGCCAATAACTTCTCAGTTTTATCAATTATTTATAAAGTACACTTGAAAAAGGCAAGTAAGTGCAGTTCAAAAGACATAAAATAAAAGATGATTTTGAATGCAAGCTCAAATAAATGATATATATCTATTGGCTGGCTAGGGGCAAATTTCTTCTCCATAGAAACATATCTCTAAGTAAAATGTCTTCCTGTTTGTGAGTCGTTAATAAGCTTCTTCCTTGCTTCCTAAGGACAAATAAGTAGCACTCTGATTATGAGCCTTGTCATTTACATGTGACTGCTGCTTGCATTCATTCACCATAAATGAATAATTCATGAAAACCTTCACTAACACATTTGCCTGGATGTTCTGGAGAGGCAGAGAGCTCCCTGCGCTTACAAACATCCCCTTCCCCCAGCTCTAAGTCAGCAATTCGGTTTTGATTTCTTCTGGACTCTCAGTTTGTCGGTGACCATATTTGAATGGTAATTTGTGGTGGAATCCACACCCAGCACAATCCCCCAATACCTATGTTCCAAATGGACTGCTTTTTTTTTTTGCTGCTGAATGATAGAGGCTCTCAGCTGCAAAAGACTTCAGCCAGCAAAAAGAGAAGAGCTCTTGAAAGAATCATCTGGGCAACCTTTACTCATCCTTGCATTTTGCAAGGCTCCCCACTAGGTCACCCTCACTAATGTCTTTATCTAACCTCTTCTTGGATCGAGAGGCACGGTCTCTTAGGCAGTTTTCAAATACCTCTCCTGGGAGACCAAATTTATGACAGGTCCCACACAGCCACTTCCCAGGATGATTTCAGCTCTTTAGGAAGAAGTGATAGGAATGATTAGCTCCACAGGTATACTGGCAGGAGAGGGGATGTGTCAACGATGTAGGAGCGGCTTTGGGCAGCTGAGATGACATGCACAGACTCTGCAACCTTAGCCTGCTAAAAGCCTGATTTCTCAAGTTCTGTTCTTAATGATAAGGTAACTGAAATGCTCAAGGGTAACTTGCTCTCCAGGGAAACACAGACAAGGAAAGAGACACTCCTAAGGCTTGGTAATCTCCTCACTAGGTTACATCCTAACAGACAGCTGTAAATTCTAAACCAAGGCTGTAACCAAATAACCAAAATACATAGGATGGGGTGTGAGGGGTTGGTGGGGGGAGGCAGAAGGGGAAGGTATGGAGGACTTGGAGAAGGTTCCAAAGAAGCACTGAAAAATACCAAAAGGCCAGCAGGGAAGACCTAAATGGAAAAGTGAAAGGAACAAGAAGACTGGGAGATGACGATACGATCTTCAAATTTCCAAATGACTATATTCAGAGAATGGTGACCAGTTACTTTCAAACCCAACTGAAGCAGAATAATAACAATAAGAATAAGTACACTTATTCAGCAGCACATGGGATTTAACTTAGGAGACGGAATATTGGCGAGAATGAATAGTGTAAAACAATTAAATGGCTTACTGAGGTTTTGGAATTTCCTCTTATTAGGCTCTGAAAAAATAGATTCGTCCCCATCTGGCAGGGTTTGTAGGGGAGGAGGTGGAAGAACTGGCAGACCTCTCATGGTCCTAAAGTAGGTCTATTATTTTCACTTATTCCAGTGAGAGTGGCTGACAGAAATGACAGAGAGGATGCTGGCTGCCATCATTAACCAGTAACTCGAATAAAGCAGCCTTGTGCTGCTGACAAGGCACAAGCTTTGAGTCGCTTGCTGGCCCCACCACGGACCACAAGTGTGCGCTCTGCACAAATCATTTAACTTCTCTGTTTTCTCACAGGCAAAAAGAGGGCTATCGTCACCACTTCATAGGTGTGGCAGGAGGATGATCTGATAATCATACATGAGATAATATTCTGTGTGTGCTTGGACCTTGGAGGATGATCAATGTATATTCTATTCAAGAAATGATTCATCTATTTCAGAACATAAAATCATTGCTAGTGTCATTTTAAAATACAGACTAAATCTATATTCTCCTAAATTCCAGGGTGAAGTGGTTTGGGGAAAAGACTCAGAACATCCAGCCTCTCTGAGGGATCTGAATGTCTTTTCCAATACTGGGAGTCCTGGTGTATCCTGGCATATTATCTTTTTGGAGAAACCTGCTGATTTCTTCAGTCCAGGCTAGTCTCTGCTATGTGCTCTCATAGCAGGTCCCAGTCTCTCCCTTAGACTGGAGGGAGAGTATCACAGGGCACTGAGCTCAGCACACAATAGGAGCCTTATAAAGGTTTGTTGAATGACTTGATGAGGTTACCGCACTGTACATGGTGTTTCACTTCCTGGCAGCAGTACCCCCACGAGACAGCCATGACAGGCCTCTTTTTTAAAGATCATGATGACTTGAAACTCCATCCTGAAAGGACAGTCAACTTATCATTGACTTGAGCAAGGGGGATTGGGGCAGGGGTGGAGTTTCTAGGAAACTCGTGCGTCCTTCTTGTGCAACCTTTCCCGGGCTTCCTTTCAAGTTCTCCCACTTTGTAGCACTTCTCATGAAGCTAAATTGATATTAGTCTGAAACACTTAATAAAATAGTGGCAATGAAGTTCATAATAATGATACTTGGCATTTACTTTGCACTTTGCATCCAAGGATCTCAAAGGGCTTTGCAACGAGGCTTTTGCTATTTTCAAAGCTACACATGGGCTGGACACACAAGCAAAGAAGCCACTGAGTCTAGCTTCCCTTTGGACAGAGTTGGTTCTATCATTAGGCTCAGAGATTGAGATTGTGACCATACTACGTGCATAAACACACCCACTACACACAAACACCCACAGACATCAGACATCTACATGTTAAAAGGCAAAAGTGATATAAAGACTTTCGGTCCCAAGCATGCTTTTGTCTGCGTTAGCTGGGTCAAACCCTGGAACGCAGGTCTGCGTTTTGGTAGACCTGTTTTATTGTGATATTCCTTTCAACCCCCTTCTCAGTGTATTTATAAAAACAATTGGAACATCTGTGTCTGTTCTTTAAAGGCATGGAACTTTTAAAGGGCTTATTTTTCCTTTAAGTTCATTCTGAAGGAAATTTTGTTTAGGCTTAAATGATTAGTTAAAAGCCACACGGGGGTTTATGTATAAAGCATCTCTTCTAAGGCACTTTTCCCTTCCCTGGTGGCCTTGCGTTTTGCCAAAGAGAGTGACTTGCTCAGTTTCCCATATTATTCCCCAGACAGTCCTATTCCTACGCCCAAACAAGTGTGGTATTTGGGGTTTCAAGTTTAAATGTAATTTGGTATCATTTCAGATGTCTTCCTACAGCTTAATAAACATCTTCCCCAGAGGGACATGGGTCTGATTTTAATTTGTGGTAGAGTTATGGTCACAGTAAATGTCAATTTTAGCTATCGACAGTAAGCCCCTACTAGAAATAGAAATAGAAAGTGACTGTCAGTGCATTTAAAGGACACGTGCCACATTATGCTTGCTCATAGGAGTTCACTGTTCCCCAAGAAATCCCTTCACTGATCTGTGACGACAGCTTGGTTTCTCCTCAGGCCCTGGGAAATCAGTGGCTCACCAGAACAGAATGTGTCAATCTGAAGATCATAAAAAGATACAGTGAAGTAACTGAGCCCTTGGCTTTGAATCTGAATATCCCAGAAAGCATGTCACTTTCTCAACTACTGGTTTGCCTGGTGATCATGGGCTGTGTCCTCAAGACCTCTGAGTTTCTGTTTCTTCATGTATAAAATAAAGTGGCTGAGCCGACAATCTTTAAGGACATTCTGACTCTAAAATTATATAATTAGATACGATCAAGAGTGGTAACCTGGCTTATGGAGAGGCCCAGAGCTATTTACTTCAGGGAAGCAGCACGTCAGTTGTGAGTGGGCTTTCCTCAAAGCTGTGGACAAACGGGTCATTTGTCACTAGCCTTTTTTGGACATTCCCTTTCCTTGAACAAGAAGCAGGCTCCAAAGATGCCTGGGTGCAGGGACCATTTAGCCGAGCAGGGCAGGAACCAGAAGTCCTGAGGGGTAGGTGAGGGGGTAGTTTCTTCTTGCATATGAAAAATGATCCTTTTAATTAGCATGAAATAAAGGTTTCACTCTTCCGTACACTAGAATTAGTCAGTTATTATTAAACAGAATAATATTCTTTGAGAGAGGCAGGGCAGGTTACCAAATAAGCCATTACTGTCTTTTCATTGTGGTGCCATTGGGCCCTTTGGGACTGGGACTAAACTGGACAATTCTGAGAATGACAAAAATCCTCCAAGTCTGTGACTTGCCAGGAAACATTTTCACTACTGAGGAGTAAATGCTATCTGACCCTAACTGTTAAAGAGCTAAGATAACATTCCCCAATTGCCTACGTTGAGCCCTATGGATGATCCGGTCATGGTGCCTGGGATGGTTAATTTTAGGTGTCAACTTGACTGGGCCGTGGGATGTGCAAATATCTGGTTAAACATTATTTCTTGGTGTGTCTGTGAAGGTGTTTCTGGAAGAGATTAGCATTGGAATTCGTGAATGAGTAAAGCAGATTGCCCTCCCCAAGGTAAGCAGGCATCATTCAACCTGCTGAGGACCTAAAAAGGATAAAAAGGAGTCACCCCCCCCCCCACCCCTCTGTCTGACTGGTTGAGCTAGGACATCAGCCTTCTCCAGCCCCTGAACTGGGACTTACGCCATCAGTGTTGCTGATTCTCAGGGTTTTGGATTTGGACTGAAATTTGTACCACCAGCTTTCCTAGGACTTCAGCTCGCAGGGATAAGGGCATGGGACTTCTCGGCCTCCATAATTGGTGTGAGCCATTTTTTTATAATAAGTCATATATATCTTCATAGCCTATTGTCTATTGGTTCTTTTTCTCTGGAGACCCCTAACTAATACAGTGTCTCCTCTTTAGAACCTTTTCCCTAGAAAGGGTCCTATATTTCCTTAAATATATTTGATAGCAGTGAATTCGTGGAATCCAGGCATTAACTTTCACAACCCTCATCCTCTACTTCTAATCATTCACCAAATTCTATTCTCTCCACCCTCAAAATAGACCTGGAATCCATCCACTTGGCTCCATCTCCACTACCAAGATCCTAGTCCAAAACACCATCTTTTCTCACTTGTTTCTTCCCACAGTTTCCACCTCCAGTTTTGCTCCTCTCCAATCCAACCTCTGCATCACAGCCAGAATGATCTAATCATGACATTTCCCTCCTCAACATTCTTCCATGGCTTTGCTCAGCATATCAGAATTTAATAAAATCATCCTTTAAGCGTTCTACCTCTTTGATATCTGTAGTACTACTTTCCAATCTGACTTGATATGTTTCACCCATCCTGGCTTTCATTCGTTTCCTAGAATGTGCCAAGCTCTTTCCTACCCCAGGACCTTAATACATCCTACTGCCTTTGCCTGGAATGTTTAGCCACCTGCTCTTTTGTTGACCAGCTCTTATTTACCTTTTAGGTCTCAGTTTAAATATCACTTTCTTAAAATTATGTCTGACCCCCAAATTCCAGGTGCCTCTAATTTAGAGGGTTCCATAGCTCCATGTGCTTTTCCTTCATGCTATTTCTAACAATATTTTTATAGGTATGATTATTTATTTAGTGTCAATCTTTCCCATTAGACTCATAGCTCCCTGATGGCAGGGGCTATGTGTCTTTTGACGGCCAGAGGTAAAGTCATTCTGATTTCTTTTAAGCACTGAGAAAATCTGTGCTTGCTTTCTGGAATATTCCACTCCATTTGGATGGAGAAGAACGGAGAATACCATAATACAGCTGGAAAGATTTCTAGAAGTTAAGATGATTGATCCAAAGTGAGTACCAGGGTATTCACCTACATGCTCTTCTTAGTAATAGAACTTTCTGCCCTTCTGAAGCCTGAGGCTGTTTCTTTTGAAAAGCACAAAAGCAAAAATGCCAAGTGGAAATGTTCATCCCAGGGCTTCTGATTTTTGCTTTAGGTTAATATTGAAGCATTCAACGGTTCTTATGATAGTTAAGTGTTTTCCTTTTTTGCCAATGGTTTCAATTGCTGAAGCTCTCCAGAAGAGTCAAAAACCATAATTTTTATGTAAGGTTCCCAAGCATCAAATATATATGCCAAGCAAGCTTCTTTAGTTAAAATAGGGCATAAAGAACTATAGTTGTAAGTGCCATGGATTGCTTTCCTTATAAGGCAGAAAATTGAAAAAAGGATCTTCTGGTTTTATACTCAAAAACAAAGTAAACAAAATCAGTGATTTCAAAGTCCACTGTGGCTGAGAGAATTAACTTTCTTAATATGGAGTGGGCAGAAAATTGAAAAAAGGATCTTCTGGTTTTTTACTCAAAAACAAAGTAAACAAAATCAGTGATTTCAAAGTCCAGTGTGGCTGAGAGAATTCATTTTCTTAATATGGAGTGGGCTCCGGAGTGATGGAGAGAGTGGACATTCAGGAATGACTGTCTACTGCAGACTTCTGGCAAACTCTTTGGCCTATTGGTCCACAGCCAGTGTTTTTCTTCACAAATGAATTCCACATCTTTATTAAGTTAAGTATTTCTTTTTTTTTATTATTTGAAACATACTTTAAATATTTTGTTTTATGACGTCCTGGAAATTGATACAATGCCTTCCAGATCAAGGAAGATGGAGAAATCAATTATTATTATTTTTTTTTTATATTGAGTGATTACACAAAAATTATGCTCCTATTTAGTTTATCCATTACTATGGATATCACTTGATGTCATGTGTGAACAACTCAGGACAGCCAGAATTAAAGGTGTCCTTCTGATTAGATGAATCGGTTATTTTCACAGAAAAGCCCTAAATGATTATTAAATAGAAATATACCTCTGGTGTGAGTTGATTTGTAAAAGACTACGGAGTTAGAATTATAGATTTTAAATTACAATTAACCTTTTATATGAAAAACCCCTGTAAGAACAAACCGAAATACATCAGAAGGCTGATGTGAGCTTTGTAATCCACAGAATGAATCTTATTAAAATGAACTTTACCTGACATGTGTGAAATTTCAAAGCTGCCCCATTTAGACATGAGTTAATTGGCTTTATCCAAAAATGAAGGAATTTTAAGGATCATTTAAATCATGAGAATTGTTGGTTCAGAATGCAGGGAAGGGCTAGGAAAAGAAACGAAGCCCAGCCCTTAGCAGAAACTAGAGTTCCCTTCCCCACTCTTCAAAACCAAGTTCTCAAAACCTCCTAATGGTTTTCACTGTTTTCTTTCCACTGCTTATCATAATCAGGGAACCACAAATTTGCATCCCTAATGGACCCTTTTCAAAAGTGTGTTGACATTTCAGTAGGTTTTGAGTAGCTTGTAATGCTTCTCTCAATTTGGGCAGGTGCCCACAAATCTCCTTATATGGGTCTCAACATATAGACTGTCTGCTTTACTCACTTTTTTTTTTAAACCCCCTGGGAACCTATCTTAATTATACTCTTAAAAAAGTGAAAACTCAGAAGTCAGATGACTCAGAAAATGAGCACCTAGCTGGACAACCACACGCAGGGCAGCATCTTAACTATACCTGTGAACTCAGGCTCGAGTCAAAAGTATCATCCCTTGTGTGGTAAATTCACTTTTTTGAGCTTCTATTTTTATCAAAAGGAAATAGATATAAATAAGACCATGCAGATAAACATAGGTTAGGGGAGGGAGAATGTTGAAATCAAGCAGGGAGCTCATCATCTGAGCAAAAACTCCACTGTATTTTACTGCTTGAATTTTCTACAAGGACCAAGAACCCAAGAGGGCCTGAGGAGGGGCAATTTCAGTCCCACCTACTTTTTGTGGCTTCAGTAAAAATACAATCCAACAGAAACACAACTAAAATTATTTTTTAAGTTTATTTTTTTAAACATTTACTCAGCTCCTGCTATGTTTCAAGAACTGTGCTGGGAGCCCAGAGTCAATAAAAGATCATCCCTGCCCTTAAGAAATCCATCATGTAGTAAGGGAAACAGACAAGGCATGGAAGTCAGAGTAGGTGTAAAGGGAGAATCCCCCAACTGATATCTGATACCCTGGGGGTTTCAGGGGAGGGAACTTAGGAAAGGAGACACAAGAATTGTTCCAGGAAAGATGAGAAGTTAGCACACGTGTGTGTGCGTTCACTTACATATGTGTGTGTGAGAGTGAGGGAGAGGAGATATTGGTAAGTAGAGGCTCAAAGCCGAGTTAACCATCTGTGCAAAGCAGGTTGTTAAAGTACATCAACACAGGCCAACAAGATATTAAATAATTACTGCTGTTCATAGCTTAACATGAGATGAGAACAATCTCTTTGAGTAATAACAAGCCCTGTCTAGAAATACATGCTATCTGATGTGCGTCCATTCAGCCTGATCCCCCTGTAGATGACAAACTGGGTATGTAGATGACTACATACACTGAGAATTTTTAAAATTAATTTTCTAGTATTTCACGTAGGTGTCTGAGTTACAAACTAAAAGAACAGCTTGATAGACTGTAGTGCACACATTTGATCCTTTTTGAATTAGAGGGCATTACACTAAAAGGGAGACAGAGATTTAGGGTAAATGGCAGGGAGGCACTGAGCTATGGGCAGGGGCTCAGCATTTTCTGGAAACAAAGAAGCCCTTCTTGGCCCTATTATCCTATATTAAGCTGCTTTGGAAAAGGTAAAAATGGAGCCAGAATTTGGCCCTACTTTTTCTGATTCTGAAGCTGGTATCACTGAGTTTTCTCTCCAGTATTCCTAGTTTTCATTTATTTCTCACTTTGAGCTCAATAAATATAAATAGGCATGAGATGGGGAGGGGTTGTATATTTTAACAATCACTGCCACGTAGGATTCTCATTGGAGGTACTGAAAACAGTTTTCTGTGTTTCTTGTGACTTCTACTCTCCCTTTTGGGCGCTCCTTTTGCAACAAATTAATTTTAGTTCCTGGAGAGGAAGGTCCTACCTCAAAACATGGTGTCAGATGCTGTACTAACAAGATAATAGATTTCCCATTACTTCCAGCATAAAGTTAAAACATATAGATTTAAAGATAGCATAGATTTGTGTGTGTGTGTGGTCTACATTGACTTGAAACATTTTGAAAAGTACATTGTTGTCCCCTACTTTCTAAATCGATATTGGCAGTCACTGAATACACCCTTTATTTCAAAGGAAAAGAAAGGAAGGAAGGAAGCAGGCAAGCAAACCTTGGTCATCCTGGCTTAAACAGGAAAATGAAACAAGGGCTTAAGACAAGGTAGCTTCACAGAGCAAATGGCCTGGCCCAAGCCTTCTCACCCAGGCTCCTTCCCTCACTCGCTGTGCGCAGCTTACCCAAAACCCACTCTGTCTCTGCTTTCGCATGTGAAAAATGAGATTGTCAGCTGGCTTCTGTCAGGCGTACCTAGTAAAAAAGAATGGGACGGGAGGGCACTGAATACATAAGATGCACAGCTCTCCTAACGTAATCAGTCCACGGGTCCTTCCTATGTTGCTCCTGATTTTCCTCACGCCAGTAAAAATTCTAAAGTGTGGAAAAGTTCTATATAGCTTATTCAATAAAGAAGCTATAACAGAATTCAAGTTCCTAGGACCATTCCCAGCAACTTGAAAACCGCAACCCATGCCCTGCCTCTATAATATATAGCATTTCCACAGTGCGGCTGTTTTAATAAACCAATGGATATTTCCCTCCAGTCCGTTTGCTTTTAGTGGACTTTTTTTTTCTGTCTCCAAAGAAGCTGACACTATAATGTCAGACAAATGACTAGAATAACTGTGCATTGCTCTAGACACCAGTGAATAAAATATATCAAATACTGCATATCCCTAGAGTGTATTATTCCACTTAGAAAATGGTATAATTGACTTTGGGTAGTATGGGAGAAAAAAATCCAAAAATTTAAGAGTGGTGGGGTTATTTTCTGGTAATTGCCTGACCTGAAACTTTAGTTTGTCAATCAGACAGTTCTCCTCGCCCTATAAATGTGGGGCTTTTTGGTGGGTGGGGTGGGAGGGCGGTATTAAAAGAGAACTGAGAAAATGGCTAAGCCCCACAGGCCTTTTTTCTTGTCATAAAGTTGTTGTCAGAAAGATTCGCTATTATGTCTGGGATGGGTGAACTCCGTGGCATTTTGCGTTCAGTAAAAACATCTCAAACCATTTTTCAAACATTTTGAGGTTTGGCAAAAACCTGAAATCCATCTTGCCAAGCACTTTCCCCCCTTAATTCTTAAACCCATGTGTCTTTCAAGGGAAATTTAATCTGTATGTTTCTGATTCATTTACACTTAACTCATCAAAATGGTGTTTTGTAAGAGCTATTTGATGTGCAAGAAGTCTTATGAGCTTCTCTTTTGATAAGTCTGAAAAACCTTTCTTTCGGAGAACCAGAAAATTGTATTTTACCAGCTGTAAGCCAAATGACTTGAGCTGTGTTAACAGTCAAGAACCTGCTGAATTTAGGAGGCAAGAAAACAGACACAATGACATAAATAAACATCTTCACGTCTGCCTGCTCACACGTCCACCAAAGGCCTTGCAAACTCATTCTTTCCCTGAAGAAGCCTAGCCCATGCGGCCTAAGAACAAGCCATAAAGCTGAAACAGGAAAGAACTATGGTCCTACAGCAAAAATTCCCACTCATTCTGGAGATGACCAGTTGAAAATTCCTAGCTCGGAATCAATGGAAGTAAAACCTGGTGTGTTTCATTAGATAACTCTCTTACGTAGGAAATAAAATTATCAATGAATGCCAGAACAAGAAGAGACTTAGGAAATTTCTAGTCCAGTAATATTCAGATTGTGTTCCAAGGACTTCTGGGTGGAGGTGGTGACATGAGTTGAGGTAGGAGCTGTGGGCCAATCAGAGGCTCTATTTTCCATACTGGGCTTCCCCATAAAAAGTTTTTTTTTTTTTTTTTTAAAGTACTCTAAGAGTAAATTCAGTTTGAAAACAAATACCTTAATTTTATATGAGGACACTGAGGTCTGGGGACGGAATCTTGGAGTTGGGACAGAGCTGGCACTATAACCCAGGTCTCCTGACCCTGGTCCAGTACTCCACTGACCTTTCCACTGGGCCAGTGCTTTTTGAACTCTGGCTGTAGTTCATTAGTGGATCAATTAGTGAGAAATTGGTGAAATCAGGTTAATCTGACATGGCTAGTGTTTTATAGGATGTGATATCCAAGAAGTTAGACACAGTTAAGATTAAGAATTGTTTCATCAAACTATACATACACACACATAGGTAAACATATACATATGAGTACACTGGGCTGTGGTATAAAATATATTTCTTACTGTTGTTCATATCAAAAAAGTTTCGAGGGCTTCCCTGGTGGTGCAGTGGTTAAGAATCCACCTGCCAGTGCAGGGGCCACAGGTTCAAACCCTGGTCCAGGAAGATCCCACGTGCCGTGGAGCAACTAAGCCCGTGAGCCACAACTACTGAGCCTGCGCGCCTAGAGCCCATGCTCTACAACAAGCAAAGCGACCTCAATGAGAAGCCCGCGCATGGCAACGAAGAGTAGCCCCCACTCGCCACAACTAGAGAAAGCCCGCACACAGCAACGAAGACCCAACGCAGCCAAAAATAAATTAAAAAAAAAAAAAAGTTTCAAAACCCCTTTACCATACAGAAAACCATGTTTCTTTTCCTGGCAGTTCAGCCAATAGCAGTTTTTCAATTCGCCTCGTTAAAGACCACATGGCTGGAAGACCCAGCACGATGATGAGCCTTCTCACTTCCTGGAAGAAATCCTAAGAATCACCAGACTATCTCACCAAAGTCAGCTTAATACAGATTGGGAGAAACGAACAAGGAACAAATGTGTGGTAGGGGAGGGATGCGGGGACAGATATCTAGCTGAGAAAAGAAGGGGTCATACTCATCTTCGTATGATTTACAAACGGCAAGAATGATTTCCGACTCGCATACCATGCAGTTGCACAGTGCAAGATCCAGACATCTTAGCACCAGCATATTTCTAAAGTGCATTTTCCAAGCACTTAACAGTCATTAATTAGTTAGAAACATCCTTTCAAGGTCGGGAGGCACAACAGTTCATCTCCACGCCACGGAGCTTTGGAGACTGCAGGGAAGTTGAATAGTACAGCACCTGGATAAGTACTGTGGGAAGATTAATTGGGTTAACTGGCTGTGAAGAATCTCGTGATAAAGCATTATGAAAAATGCTGCCCGCTTTGCACTCTCAGATGTCAGTGCTGGCGTCCTTTGTGCCTAACAGCTGAAAGCTGCCTCCCTGGGAAAGGATGCAAAGTCATTAAAACAACTATGAATTACCCTTTGCTCTCTCGCTTTTTTTTTTTTTTTTCCAGAATCGTAATGAAGTGACAAGTTTTCTGTGGTCACAAAGTGTCAGAGTCTCTTTGGGATTAAAGTGCAAAGTGGGGCTGGGTTGGGAATTGTGGTCTAAAACCGTTCCCTAGGTGGGGAGCGAGAGGGAGGAAGCAGCAAGTTTCAGAGCCCAGAGGTCATCCTGCAGGTGGGTGGGTGCTGGTTCGGGGGGGTTTCCAAGCTCTGTCCTCATCGCCACGCACTCAGTGTATCAAGGGCTGGCGTGGGGAGAGGGAGGAAGCGAGAGAGCGGTGGCAAGCAGACAGAGCTGACTCCTGGACGTTTACCCCGTCTCACTTATGGACTAGGGACGGTTCGCCCCACCCACTAACTAGACACCAGGGAGCTTTTGGTTGGAGGCAGAAAGCAAAGTATCTTGTCCGCCTCCCCACCCCTCCCTCCAGACCAGAGGGTGGAGTGTTTGCACAGCCAGGTGCCTGAATGACTCCCAGCTTCTCCAGGCCTGCCAGCGGCTCCTCTGTGCCCCTGCACCTCTGAGTCTTTCTTTGCACTCTTCCTACCACACCATCCCCAGGAGCCAGAACTCAAAAGGGGATTGAGAAGCATCAGCTTGAGCAAGAAGATGCGGTTCCTGGCTCCAGAAAACCCAAGAGCCTGGCAGGGTGAAAATGTTCTCTTCACTGCATTAGAGCCAGGTCTTGGCACCTGCCACCAAATAGCTTTATGATAGCAGATAATTAGTCACAGTTTGGGGTGGCCTCAATTCCTGATCGGTAAGATGAATGAGTTGGGTTGAAGGATCTCTAAAGTTCCCGCCTCATCAATGCATTTAGAATGGGAGGATTATTATTCTATTGCTAAGGAAGTTCTGGATGCTGAGAGTAAAGGCAAAGCAAATGCCATCCCTTGTGACCTGTACGTTGGAGCTTCCTCTTCACCCTCGGTGGAAGGAAATGGCAAAAAGCAGCCTTGTCCTGAGCTAGGGCCAGGTCTGAATTAAGAAAAATAATTTGGCTAGAGAGAGCTCACTTTGTAAACCATATTAGGGTGGATGCTGGTGAAAGCAAAACTAAAGGTGAAAATGCAACGTGAGAGTAATTTACATGTACATTTATACTAAATGGGTTTATCATAATTGCTGTTATTATTATTAATTCCAGAGGAATTAAAGGAGATCAGCCACTTATTGCAGAGTGTTGCTGAGCTGACTGAAGTACTATGATACATAAGAAGGTCAAGAAGAGGCAAATGCAAAAGAAAAATTGCTTTATGCCATCTAAAAAAGAAATCTACTACTAAAAGGTGTAGGAAGAAAAAAAAGACCCAGCTCTTCTTGGCTCTGAAATAAACTGCTTTCAAGTGAGATCTTAAGCCTCATTTTCTGGCCAGTGAAGAGATGCTCACAGAGAATAGAGCCAATGATATGCTTCTCTCCTCACCTCTTCTCCTGTCCACAGTCTCCTTGGCATTCTGTGACTCAGTTTACCATTCTGGGAAGGAACTGGTAAATGACAGTGTTTCTCTCTAAACTATTGATGCCCCAAATAGACTATTATTCAGACTTCCAAAAAAAGTCAGCTGGTCCCATTATTAAATAACTAACACTTATTGAACATTTCCCATGCTAAGTGCATTTAGTCATTATCTCATGGATTCCATTTCATAGATGAAGTCATGGAGGCTCAGAAACGTTCAACATATTGTCAGAAATCACACAGCTACAAGTGGCAAAGCCAGAGCCTGAACACAGATCTGTCTGACTCCAAAGAGATTCATGGGGCACAGTCACATGGGCTGTATTGATTTTGAATAAGCAGTCTCCACCTCTGCAAAGGAGCTTGCTTGTCAGCCCTTACTTAGCAGTGATATGGGCCCCACTGAGGGCAGAGGGGCAGAGCCAAGTGGGCAGCCAGGCCCACAAGGCTACAAGGGGCCTAGATGACCTCTCTGCCATGTCAGCACATGTATCCAGCTCCACGTGACTTCAGCCTTTAAAGATCTTTGATTTTAAAAGTTCATAGGTTCCTAAAACACAGTAATTCATAGTAGGCATTCCAGCTTATAGAACACAGCCTCTTGGCCCCATTTTCCATCTCCCATTAAGACGAGTGATTGAGTCTACGTATTAATAGATACCTTGGCATTCCTTTGAAACCTTATTATTGTTTTTTTTCCAGGCTTTGCTGTTTTGGACACATCCAGTTCTATTTTAGTCATTAAAGACAGCAAGGAAAAAAATTATAAGGTAGAATTCAATTTTTGGTATCATGTGGTGGAAAGCAAGACTTTACTGATAGCTAGATGGGTCTTGGCTATTGTATAACTACTGCTGCACTCTCCATAATGATTGCGAACTATTGATTAATTCTTCTTGGGTGCAGCGTTGCTTCATCAATCATTAAATAAGCTCTCCTGCCAGGGTAGGCACAGGAAGAAAAGATGTATGGACTTGTTATAAAGTGTTTGTGTACTACGTTGTGGACTTTGGAGTGCTAAGTCAAGTCGATTTCAGTTTTCAAGGATGTAAGTAGTCAAGGAACTGCTGTGGTTTGCAACCAAAATTCATGGAATACACCACCTCTGAAAGCACCAAGGCTTATTGTACAATTTAATCAGGCTAGCAAAGTCTGTTTAAAAATTATAAACTTCAGATTTGAACCACAGGATTTTTATTGGCCCCCACGTTCCTTCCTCCTCTCAGCTATTCCCCACATCCCTGCGCTATGACCATGGCCGCTGGCTCAGATGCTCGTACACACATCTTTCTGAAATCCAATGCAAAAAAGTCCCCTTCGAAGTTCAGAGGCCCAAGAAGACCAAACAAAAAGAGAGCAGAAAGGAGAAGGCCGTGTTCAATCCACTGCTTCTCCTTTTTTTATGGGCACAGGCCCACGACAGTGCTCAATCTCAAGTCCACGCTAATCTCTGCCTTTGCATGTTGACCTGGCCTTCCTGACCAATGCTTATTTAGTAAAATCTGAGACGTTTTTTCATCATGAAGCTTGAGATAGCCTGAGGTCTCGTTTCCAGCAGAGACTTGGGAACCTTAACATGGAACCCTTGATATAAGTCTTGGGCCCCATCACTGTTATATAATCCCACCAACTTCACCATCATAACCCTTGCCACCTTGGAAACCCCCTTCTCTTCATTCTCCAAACATCATTTTTACCACCAGAAAAGATATGCGAGAGGAGGTAACAAGCTTAAAAGGGAGCCTCACCCGACTAAAGATAGGTGTTACACACATAAACTATTGCAAATAGAAATTCTCTTAATCAAGCCAGGAGTAGAATCCAGTTCTCACGACTGAATTCACTCATCTCCATTTCACTCCATTTTCCCATTCACAAAGCCATCGCTGAGCATGAATGGGGACACAAGGGTCTTTCTTCCAACCTGCATTGTTCTCATCTCTCCCCCCACTCAGGTCACTGGGAATTTGGCAGGTTTCATCAGTACTAGTCCTCACCTCACTTTAATCAGAATGGTACTTTTAGTTCTGTTTCAAGTACCTGACTTGATCTCAGACCTGCATGATTTTCTGAATAGAAACAAGGCATAAGGGAAGAGAGGCTGGAAAAGGAAGAAGACTGAGCGACGCTGGGAACAGGATGTCCAGTTAGAATCTGCAGTCAGTCGCCTGCATAGAGACTTCCCAGGAGGATCCTTTCCTGCATCCTCATGACGGGAGCAGCTGAGACTCGATTCCTGTGGTCTCACTGTGTGCCAGGGCCCTTAAAGAATGTCTCTAGGGCTTCCCTGGTGGCGCAGTGGTTGAGAGCCCGCCTGCCGATGCAGGCGACGCGGGTTCGTGCCCCGGCCCAGGAAGATCCCACATGCCGCGGAGCGGCTGGGCCCGTGAGCCATGGCCGCTGAGCCTGCGCGTCCGGAGCCTGTGCTCCGCAAGGGGAGAGGCCACAGCAGTGAGGGGCCCGCGTGCCGCAAAAAAAAAAAAAAAAAAAAAAAAAAGAATGTCTCTATCCCTCACAACTCCACATGGTAGGTATGGTTATCCTCATTTTACAAAGAAGATAGAAACCATGGCACAGTGAGGTTAAGTAGCATGCCAAAGTCACACAACCAGGAAGTGGAAGAGTGACTTGAACCCAGGCCTTTTGACCCACAAACACATGCTCTTTTCAGAAGATCCCGCACTACTTCTCTGACCAATAGCTGCCTGACTTCCTGGTGTCCTCCCCTTTCTTCATGTCACAGATGTGTCTACCAGGGGGGAAATGGCAGGAGAAGAGGAAGAAGGCTGAGTTCAGCACTGACTTAGGGCTAAGCTTAGGCATGTACAGTGGGCAACCCTCTGCTCTGTGCCTGGCATACACATGGAATAGACTTGTGCTACTTCTTTTATGCCATCAAAGCCCTACCTCCCCCTTCACCTGCTAATGCTAATATGTGAGGCATGGCTCCAGGGACCCTCCACAGAGGGCAAAGCTACCACTAAGGCCATGCCCCAAGGAATGTAAAACATGGACAATCACCAAGATAGCCCATTGACAAGCACAGCCATGAGGCCCCTGATGGTCCTGACGGTGGAGGAAAATTTGTCAGTGATGGCAAGCTAGACCTTGTGTGGACTGGACCCAGGGGGTTAGAGCTTGTGTGAACTGTGGCAAGTCTGACCCTTAGTTTTCACATTGATAAAAGCAAAACACACACACACACACACACACACACACACACACACACACACAAGTAGAGGTAAGTCTAAGGAACACTGAGTAACAGCAGCGAACTGTAGCACTGTCAATATCCTGGTTGTGATATTACTAGAGTGTTGTCAGATGTCACCAATGGGGGAAACTGGGTAACGGGTACGTGGGAATCTCTGTATTACTTCTTACAAATTCATGTAAGCCTACAAGTACCTCAATAAAAATTTCAATTAGAAAACAACAATAATCAAAACAAAAACTCCAAACAAAACAAAACAATCACCGAACAGCAGAGCTAATGATTCTTCTTATCCTTCTGGGTTGTCATGGGGAGGAAGTGAGGTACTACTATAAGTCTGACCAAGGATCATAGCTGGGCTCATGCCCCTTGCCCTGCCTCTCTGTCAGTCATTTCAGGACCTTTCTGATTATAGGTGAACACCTTGGAGCCAAGTCAACATAAATTGTAATGCTCTAAAAAAGAAATCATGCTCTCTTTATTCCTGAAGAGTCTCAAGCACCCACTTGGCAGTCATCAAACTCGGCACAATGACTAATAACCTTCACTAGTGGTTTCGTTTCAGCTCTGGGTAATCCCAGCCCCACACTACCCGCCTCCTCCCCGCCAAATAGGCACAGTTGTGATCTTTCCCTGTGCACAATTAAGCTGGATCCATAAATACATACTTTACAATAAGGCTACTACCCTGGAATTTGGCTGAAGAATAGGGATATTGTCTGGTAAAATTATCTTTCTAACAAGCACATGTAGTTTTGCCTTTCAAGTTTCTCGAAGGTTTTAAATAGCCTTCAATTGCATCTAAAAACTTAAGTTTATGTTAAAATTACAGAAACATATCAAGAAGTTGTGCAGTCTTTGGGGGGGAGAATAAATTCAGTTAAAAATTCTGTTCTGAATATGAATACAAGTGGACAAAACAGAAATGTCTCCTGCATTTTTAGGACCACTTTATGCATCTTTATATCTCACTGAGGACTCCTTACAGACTGCACATGGAAACTAAGAATTTCACAAGAGGAACATTCATGCCAAAAACAAAAACCAACTTTTAAAGTGAGAAAAGACACGTTCCCCTTCACCCTCCTCCATTCATTTCTTTCAAGGCACTAATTCATCTCGAATTCAAATGTACTTTTCTCTGAAAACTTATGTCAAATACCGTTTAACAGAACACGGACACAGACGCAGAACTTTAGAGCTGGAAGGGACTTCAGAGATCACCTGAGATTGGTTCCACGTGGGGAGGAGGGGCTTGTCACCCACCTTGTCTGCTCCCTCATTTTGAAATGAAGCCCAGATGCTTTAAGGGACTCGCTCAAGGTTCACCAGGATTAGCACTCAGGCCTCCTGACCTCCACCACATCATGCCATTTCTTCCAAAAGTTATCTCCCCCTTCCATCTCTGCCCAAAAAAGGCGAGAGGGGAGAAGATCCATAAAAAGTCATGATTAATTATATCCAAAACATGCATGAAATAAATAAACATAAACACCTTTCTGGTGCGTGCCCCATGCCTCAATACGCACCAGCTGTATGATGGTCAAGACTGAGCCAGAGAAGTTTTAGAGCAGCCAAGAGTCGGGGATTGCTCTCTCATTGGTCTGGCTCTCTAGTTGCGGAGGGCTTCGGCTAAGAACTATCTAATAATGCTGGATGGTTTCAGAAAGCATTCAGCACAGGCAGAGCATCACAGCACTAAATATATTTTATGAAACGCACAGAAGTGTGGTCATAATTTTCAAAACGTATAAGTCTCTCTCTCTCTGGGTACCCTGGATCGTTAGAACATTAAGAACACCATCGACTGTCCCTCTCTCCATTTATTTCATGTTAATTCCTTACTCACAAATATTAACTAGCTGTTTCTCAACAAATCAATCCAGAAGTTTTCATCATCTCTCCCACAACTAGAGAATCTCATCTCGAAAATAATTCAAGAACATACAGGTTTGAAAGTTAGCACGGGATTAAGTTAATTGTCACGTGAAAGAGCAGGAAGTTAAAATTAACCGCTGTTAGCATTAACTGAAATAATAGGTGAAAGGCTGTAGCTGCTTTGGGGGATCATCATCTATTACTTTAAAAACCGACAGTATATTCTTAATAATAAATGCAATAGTACAACTCTTCCTACTCAGCATGACAAACCAAAGGGTTTTCCAGGCATTTGCAATTCACCAGTTACACCCAAAAAGTCACCCCCACTCCCACTGTCACTTCACTTCGACCTTTTATGAAAAGACAACCGTTTTGAGCCATTTAAGAAGAGAAAGAGAGAGAATCCTCGTGGAAAATAATACACAGCTGTGATAATATCATGTTTTTTTAAAATACCATAATATAGTTTTACTTTTAATAATAAAAGATAAAAAAGGGGCGTCTGTGAATAATTAGAGATTGCAGTCTGAAGCCAGTTACAGTCACTGCAATTGATAATAAACTGAAAACCCCTTGAGAGCAGGTAAATGCTTTGCAACCCTGACCCCCTTGCTCTCACATTACTTAACTACCCTGCGGTTCTTGCATTACATCACCATTCAAGCGATTGGTTCCTGCATTTTAACTCTCTCCCTGTCTCCTCCGATTAGGATCGACACCGCAGCAAAGAAACTTCGCCCGAGTTTGCTTTCTCGCTTCGCTTTTTATTTGTGGCCCCTTATGCTCCAATCCCTCGGGCTCGCGCTGCTTTTGTGTGTGTGTGTGCCCAACCCAGCCTCGGTTCAACTCATTCAGGTCGCTGTACTAGAACAAAAACTCTGATCCAAGTGAAAAGAAATGCCTCTTCGGGACCAGAAGAGGAGCAGAGGGGCTGGGGAAAGAGGAGAAGGAAGAAGAGGAGAAACAAAGACGGGCAGAAAGGGGAGAAGGGGGAGAGACAGAGGAGGAGGACGACGACGAAGACTCAAGAAAAGAAGGCAGTAGGGGCCAAAAAAAAAAAAAATCTATAAAATCGGAAAAAAGAAAATAAAATTAAAAACAAACCTCATGGACATCACTGAGGCTGAATTCCCTCCTGAGGTGCAGAACATGAGAGCTCTGGAATGAGTGTGTGTAGAATTTGAGCCAAGGCTTAACTAGCCTGAGTGAGTCACATCCTTCCCACTTGATTCCAGGCCAAGCGATGATGTAATGTGCTGGCCCTTCTCTTGCGCCCAGCTCTGGCTCTCTCCCTCCGGCTTGCTCGCTCTCTTTCTCCTGGGCTCGCCCTCCTCCCCCTTCTCCTTTTTAGCTCAGTGCTGGTGAAGTCACCATTTAAATCTGGCAGAACTGAAGCAGAAACTTCAATGTAACCAAAACAGCCCCAGGCCGAGTTCCAGACTCAGGGAGCCTTAGTGGTGCAATTGCCCTTAGAAACGAGTAAACAGAGCCGGGAAACAGTACCGCCTGGGGATGGCCCAGCAGCTGCCTGGGACTCAGAGGGGGACCCGGAGTTCTACGGGCAGGGGTCCACTGGTTCCAATTTTCTTTTCTTTTTTTTTAATGCTGGTTAAAAAAAAAAGAAGAAAGTCCCTGAATTTGGTGAAAGGGAAATAACAGTGGAGACACAGGCAGAGGTGGAGACGAAGAGGTGGAAGAGCAGGTTGGAAGGATAAGCAGGAAAAACCAGGACAGGCCACCAGCGCAGGCTTTCTTCAGAACCAGGTGACACGTTTCCATGACCCACAGCCCTTTTTTTTCCTGGAGCTGGATGGGATTTTCTGTTGCTCAGTGCCAACCACCAGCCCTCCAGAGATCTGTCGCATCTGACCTCCCTGTCAGCAAGGGCAAACCCACTCTGGGCCAAACACTCGCCTGCGTGTGGAGCCATCCAGAAGGGGGAATCACAGTCCCTGCTCGCTTGGCCCACGCTGCTGGTCGCTTTTATGTGCAGAAGGGAAAAGGACCCTCGTTGCAAAACACAGACCTCATTTTCCTGAGATTAGCACTCCACTCTCAGGTGAGTCATTCGAAGAAGAGGGAGTTAGAATACGTTCACCCTCAAAATGAAGACAAGCTATGGGTCTCCCCCACTGGCTGGGGGAGCACTGGTGTGGGTGGGGCCGTCTGTGAGGATACTGGGAGGGCAGTGTGTGTGTCTCTTTTGTAATGACAGAGCAAGGAAAAACAGCCTGGGGTGGTTGTGCGGGGGAGCCAAACATTATCCTTCACAAATGACAAGTGAAGCCCTTTAAATGGCGGAATTCTACCCCTCACTTCACACCTCTCCTGCTCAGGACTTTACCTAGAACTGTCCAGACACTTGGCCGCTTTGTTAGCACAGCTTTTTAACTCTTTCTTCTCTCCGTTTTCTCGTCCCCTCACCCTTAATGTCTCCTTCAGAAAGAAAAGAAAAAGTAATTTTAAAAAATGGGAAGTTCGCTAGAATTTTTTTTTTAAATGCCACAAAAGCAGAAGAAAGGCATGGGGTTGCAATTTATTTTTTTTTCAAAAATAATCATCTATTGCTTCTCGTCGCTTTTTGTGATCAGTGAGTTGACCAGGTGATACAAATGTTGGTCTCTTCGCCTGTGGCCAAGCAGAAAAGATCCCAACTTCTAAACTCTGCTTTCAGAGAAATCTCTTAGCTTCTTAAAGATATCTGCTGCCAGGGGACAGGGCTGTTCATCTGAGTCCCTTGGAATTTCAATCAGAGCTTTAGGGACTATCACCAAACTCAGAGTGAAGAGTTAAAAAGCAAGTTTTGCCCAACAGTCTCCCCACCCTGGAGGCTGGGGTGGCGAAGAGCTTTCTCCAGCAGTCTGCCCTGGAGCATGAAATCCCCAATTGACGCTGATGCCACAGTTGCTCCAGTGACACCTTTATCAAGGCAGGCAGCTCTGAATTAGAGGTGATCAGCCGTAATTACAGCTGGCGCCACTGAAGCCTGTGGCCTGACAGCGGCAAATGTGGTTGTTATAAAGTTTGGTCCGCCATGTCAGTGGCCTGTGTAACTCACTTACGTCTGACTCGCCGAGCAGCTACTGATTCTTCTTCTGATGCAGGGAATAAATAAAACAAAATCTCCAGTCGCTTCTACCACCCTTTCCACTTCAAGGCAGGATGATGAGATTTTATATAAATGACTTTCTCCTTTTTATAAGAGCCATTGACCATGCTGGTTAATATAAAGCTGAGGATTTTCACTTTCCCTTCTCCACTCCCTACAACTTGCCTTACTTTTCATATTTAAATGTTATTATTTTAGACATCAAAATGGATATGTGGTGCCGCTTTCCAAATTGACATCTTCCTGAACCACAAGGGGAAAATGCTCTCTATGGGATTTTTTCTTAGACCCTGTCCCAGGGACCGGGTTAAGCTGCTAGATGGTGCTTTTTGTTTTCTCTCTTTTTTTTTTTTTACTGAAGTAAGTAAAAGGGGCCCTGCGCTGTAGGTAAAGATTACATAAAGGTACCTTTCTTGTGCCTTCCTTGGAAAGTAACAAAGGAGATGGCAGTTTTGGCCAAAGCCAGGCACAGACCTCTCATGAGACACACCAGCATCTGTGCTCCTGCTGGGAGGAGGAAGAGGCCAAAGGTTCCAAGGCAGCGAGGGTGCCTCTGATCAGGGGGTGACGTGACCAATGGGTTCAGTGCTTCTAGCCAAACTCCGAGGGCCCGGTACCTGATGCTGAGATGATGATGCCACTGGGCCAACAATGTGCAGGACACACTGACACTCTGATAAAACCTCTTTGGAGCACTGGCCGGAGTCAGAATTCAGAGTTCAAAGGGGTCTGAGTACTACATTTGCACTTGCCTTCTGAACATAAGTACCCTCCCCTTCCCCGCCATTCCAAATCAGGCATTCTCACTGGCTGATGGGCTTCTCCCCACCTGAAAAGAAAGCCTGCTTTCCTATTTCCCTTCCTGTGAGCAGCTAACGATAGAGAATATCCTGTTCCCAAAAGGAAATTCCCCTCCGACTCAAGAGCTTCCTTTTTCACCCATTTGGCCCTCTCGTCGTCTCTCCCCCGCTAGCCCCCTCCATGTTCTAGTTGCTCTTCTGAATAAGGGGGGCTTTGAGGATCAGGGTTTTAAGATGCTGTAATTCCAGCGGGAGCCTTCTTAGAAGTAGCCCCTGGCCAACAGGCTAGGCCTCCAGATTAGCTGGCTTGCTCAGGAATGCTTACGACACCCTCCTTTCAGAACGTGTCCTCCTTGGGGAGAGGGTGGTGGGTACCGCGCAGCTGTTAGGTGTAACTCACATACTCGCAACTCCTGATGAAATGTTCGGCTCCGAAGAAGTGAAAACCTCTGAGATCTGAGCTCAGAGTTCAGAACGGATTTGGACTATCTCCAAAACAACCCACTAGAAAAGCACAACTTGGACTGCAGGACTGCAGAGCACAATAGCCAACTAAAGTAAATTTTGTGTGCCTGGGTGAATTTCTTAGCTCCAACACATTACGGAAACACACAGCAAATATAAGAAATGATAACGATCCTTCCTAGACAGAGCTGATATTTTTTTTTCTTTTAAGTCTTAATTTATTTTCCTCAAGGAAAAGCATATCGTCTTCTTTCAGACATTGTTTTTAAAATTTAACCCACGATTCCTACAGTCCCAGTGGAATTTGAGGGGCCAGATAATTTCAGAGTTAAATAAGCTCTAATGACTATCACATGTACCCAGCCATAAACCTAGTATTAAAAATTATTCAGAAAAAAAGTGGCATCTCTTCCTTTTTTAATTTATAATAACCATCCAGGTGGTTTTCTAAGGCCTCCTTTGCAAATTGCTTCCAGCGAACCTTCCGGTCACAGACCACTGCATACCCACATGGTGTCATTCAGCGTTCCCTTCAACTTGGGTGTCCCGTGTTTTCACAGTGGACAGGGGCTGAGGGGCTGCCTAGGTCAACCTGTGCAGCATGCTTCCTAAACTGTGTGCAAGCAGGATTCGCTGGTTTGGATGGCTAGGTCTGCTAGCGTCAGCTCTGGCACTCCCAGGGAGAAAGCAAGGGAGTGGTCAGCCATTGGTTACTTCTGTCTTGTACCTACTGTAATTCCTACATCCCAGCTCTGGCTCCAAGTACCCTCAGGCAACTTGCTGGCCTTCCTTGTGTCCAAACCTATTTTTGATATTCTGAAGGGGCAATGTTGAATGTGACAGACAAAGGAATGAATTTCTAATGATGAAGGCATCGGGAAGCCTTGGGGGTATGTATTGGGAGGTTATGAGAGACCTTCGATCAGCCCTAAAATATTATCATCAATTCTGCCTACTCATAGTGTATTTTTCCCCCTAACTTCTCCATCTGTAAAATGTGAATGTCGTTGTATCACTCGAACGCATCACAGTTATCTGAAAAGCAGTTGCCGCTCAATGGATATTTGTTGGATAAATGAATGAGTGAATGAATATATAAACTCCTCGGTTCAGGCATTACCTTTTCCGTGAACACCTTGCTGGACTCCCAGGCTGGGGTAGAAGTGTCCCTTTCTCTGGGCTCCTGGATCAGATTCTACCGTAGCAATAAGCCACTTATGGAAAGTACCCATTCCATGCCTGTCTTCCTTGGGAGTCGTTAGCTTCTTCAGGGCAGAGAATGGGCTGATCCATCTCAGTTCCCCTCGCTCTTAGCAAGCACCTGACTCCCATACAGTAGGTCTTCAAGGAATGCGACTGAACTGAGCGATAGCAGCACAGGCTGTTCAGTCTTCCCTGAATATGTTCCCTCCTAAAAGTCCTTTTCCCCTTGTCCATTCCTACACCTCTTCTGTGGCTTCCTTAAGATCTGGAGCTTCTAGAATACCTGGAATAATAATAATAATAAATACCAGAAAATGTATTGGTTGGCCTTGTCCATCCCTGCACTATGTCATTTCTCCTCTGGGGGCCTTAGATTCCTCTTGCTTCCCTTTCCCAAAATCCACATGGCAGCGATGCCAGTATGAGCACCCTGAGGTTTTTATTATCAGAGCAGCTGACATTAGACTATTTCCGCCAATTTCTTATATAAAGTATCCAGGGGAATTGAAACTCTAGGTGAGAGGAACTGGCATTCTCCTATTGGTTGGCATTCTCATATGGTTGCCGGGTCACCCTAAGGAAAGGGAAATTGCCACTGAGACTTACTCATCCCTAAAGAATGGTGGCGTCAGTTCTTTTTCTTTTTCCTGTTTTATTGTCTTACTGAGAAGTAACTGACATACATCACTGTTTAAGACAGCGTGAGGGTCTAATTTACATATATTGTAAAGTGCTTGTGTGGTGTCTGTTCTAACCAGCAGTTCCTACAACTCAAGGTTAGGACTACAGGAAGAACACAATGAAAATGGTGGAGGACAGGAGGTTCAAATGTCTGTGGGTAGAATTATAAACAGGATCAGAGGCTAATGGTGTTGCCAGACTGCACTGAATATGAATTCTGGTTCTGGTCTTGAGCGGAGCCAGGACATGGCTGAACAGGACCGTCTGGGGAATAATCCTGCTGTGCTCAGGAGAGGTGGGCGCCTGACGGTGTGGGAGAAAGAGGCCTCTACCGCAGGCTCAGTAGATAAGCTTGGTTAGGAGAGGTTATCTACCAAAGTCCCATTGTCCCTGTAGACAAAGTGTGGTGACTGGCCTCCTCTAGGGTGGAGCAAACGGGAGGCCTAGGGTGCAAATTTTAAGGAGGCATGCACTCCTGGAGGCATTCAAGGGCAGGGCAACAGCTGCACAACCTTGAGAGTGGGTGCCCCACTTGCCTCCTTGGTCCAGGCCCTGGGTGGTGAAGACTTACTGCTCTCTGTGTACTTCATGAGCACCAGCAGGGCTAGGCAAATGATATCAGGAGAGGCTCTGGGTCTACCTGGCCAGCTGGGGAGAAGTGGGTGATGCCTGCAACGGACTGGACTTTTCCTCGGAAGCATCACTTCCGTCAATCTTTCCTTCTTCTCAATTCCATGTCTTTTAGCTTGCCATTCTATTTTCCCCACTATAATTGTTGCTTGTGTGAAACATCAAAATTATGGCCTTGTCTATCCTCTCTGTTAAAATTTGCAGAAATTGATACTTTTCCTTGTTTTGTAGCTATTGTATGTCTCATTGCCACACACATATATATATATACACACATATGTAGACATACATATATATGAACATACATATATACACATATATTTACATATACGTACAATAGCTGACTATATATATATGTATGTCCGGAGCCTGTGCTCCGCAACAGGGGAGGCCACAGCGGGGAGAGGCCCGCGTATCGCAAAAAACAAAACAAAACAAACAAACAAAAAGTAAGAAACGGAGTTCCCCTCTCTCAGGTAACTGGATGGTGCTGCCTGCCTCACACCCCTCGCCTGGTCTTCACCACCTCCTCGTCACACCCTGAAATCTCATCAGGGCCCACATCCTGAGCCAACACTGCAAAGTTCATACCTACCGCTCTCCTAGAGCCCTCACGCTGCTGGTTTCCGAGGCTCCTTCTTTCTTGCTGGGTCTCCTCGTTTCACCGGGAGGAAAACATGTGCCTACCGGAACCTGACCATCCTTTGCTGAGAATTCCTATCTGGGATGCTACCCCTTTGCATAATTTTAATTAAAACACTGGGTGTCTTCTTTGTAAATAGTGACCCCCAAATACTTTGCAGTTGCACAAAAAGGCTTTCTGAAAAAGAAGACTTAACTTGTTTGGATAATAGCCCTGAGAGTATACTCTTATTAGCTGTTTTCATTGTTAAACATTTTAAAATGAAAAAACAAATGCAAAAGTAAGAATGAATTTGAAGAGGTTTTGAGGGTACTAGAAATAAAAAGGAAGGCTTAAACTTGGAAATTGTACTTGCGGTTGTTTTTCTTTTCACAGAGATTCCAGCTATAGGTTCTGTGTGTATTTAATAACTGACCTCCCCTTACTCTAAGGAGAGTTCACCAGCACTGATTTATTCAGAGGGTTCTGAGAGAAGAATGAGCCCTCCAACACTTTTCCCTGGAGGGGATGAGAGGAATTTTTTTTTAACCCCAAACATGAAGCTCTGGGGTCTTCCAAATGAAATTATCTATGTTTTTAGTAACAGAGCCCCTGAGTTAAAAAGTTGGTTTTGATAAGAGAGAATAAATGAAAGAGAAAACTGCTGACATAATATTTTGGTTTCCAAACCCGCTTCCACATTCTACTTTCCCTCTCAGGCTTGTACATGACTCTGGTGTCTGTATTTACACCAGAAATCCCAGAGAGAAAGGTGCAGTTAATCCTGCCTTATGCTGAAATTCAGATCTAGACCTTTAAGACGACAATCATAGTGACACTTTCATATGCACGGCTATGTGTTCCTGTCTTTCTAGACGTGTAGCGCTGTACGATTCACAAATAACTTAGTCTTGTCCTCTCCATTCCTCTGAGAGAAAAAGTAGATGCTATGATGTCCAAGGGGTCTTTAGGTTTGGAGGTAAAAGATCCTAAATTTCTCATTCTCCATAGCTTTAGAATTCCTCTGACATTAATAGAAATAGGAAAGAATGAGAGACTCAAGTACCATCTGGGCCAATCTGAGTTCCCAATGTTCCCACCCAAACTGGAAAGCATGCTTTTAAGTTGGTGTTGGAACATGCTTTTCTGGAGCAACAATCCTCCTTGAGAATCTCATAAAAACTGGGAACCCTCCTTTTAACCATGGACCCCAGGTTAAAAATCCCCAAGAAAAAAGCATGCTCTCTTTGTATTAAACTTAAGCTATGCCCCTTTTACAGGGAAAGAAAAGCAGGCATGCACAGATGAATCTCAATGCTTTGAAGGCTAACCCCCAGCCAGGTACTATAACCAACCAGCAGACCGGGGTGTTTTTCTAGTTCAGTGGTTTTCAGATTTGGTGTACCTGAGACCAGATTAAAATGCAGATTCCCAGGTGCTGCCTCAAAGATTCCAACAGCCAAGGTGGGGCCTAAGTATATGTATTCTTAAGCAAAACGCCCCAGATTTTGATGCTACTGATCCATAGACCACACTTGAAGAAGACTGAATTCTATGTGGTCATCCTTGGTCCCTGAAATAGTACAAGCAAATAAACTAACTAAATAAAAGAAAACAAACAGAAATACCTGTGTATTTTCCCTGCTGTTCAGGCTCTCAAGGAGCTGTGATTTTCTTTCACCTTTTTTTTTAAGGTAAAAAGCAGAATAATCTACCCTAAAATGATCAAGTCTTTAAAAACCAGCTTTCCCAAAACAGGATGCCTAAAAAGGATGGAAACAAAACATATGTGTTCACAGTAACATAACGCCATCTAAACAGTCTATGGAATTATGGTCTCCAGGACCCCCGATAAGATTAGGGTTTCCTGACCTGTGGCTGGTGTAGCAAGGCATTTCTGTCCTATGTTTACTATCAATGCTTCCAGATGTTTACTTTGCAATATTCCCAGTCTCCTAATGACAATCACAGGGAGGGTACCTTGGGGAGGGGAAGGAAATATTAGTGGTAACTGACGAGTGTATTGCATGGTGCCAGCCCACCACAACTTTGGCATAACTTGGTTATCTTCTAGAACTTTAATTGAACATCCAACAGTGGTCCTGGTTCTGTATACAACAGAATGCTACCGGTTTCTGCACAGGGTCCCCTTCTCTGGGGTTCTTTTCTTTCTCCAAAGGATCTTATCAACGTTTTTCAGAAGTCTTTTATTTTTAACCTCAAAAAGTGCCAGTCCATCCACAGACCCAAAAACAAGAGTGACCGATAAAGGGGAATGAGGATTATGACCTGTGAGTCATCAAGGGCTGCATCTACTGCTAAGTGGGAATTAAGTGTCTGAATTACAATGATGGTCCTTGTAATTTCTTTTGGACCAACTCTCTGTCATATTAATATGGTCACAGCACCATTGAAACAGCTATTGAAATAGACACCACACACCCAAGCAGGCGACAGACAAAAGGAAAAACCTTGGGAGGTGCCAAATGTCTGGGAAATAATGCTGCAACAGAGGTAGCAATGCTCTAAGAGATAAAGGGCAGTGAACATCAAAAATAATGATGGCTATGGCAAAAGCAAAGAGGTCTCTCAAGCATTTCTTTGGTCACTTACTACCCTTCTAGTCAGGGGCCATCCTACCCCTTTCATTCTGACACTTGTTGAAGCTTTTTACATCCACTTACTCAGAGGAGCTTCCTGTTGACAAAAGAGGAAGGCTTCCAAGATTTGGGGAATGAAGAGATACTGATCGTTATTAATGACTCTCATCTTTGAATGAAATAGTTTGGGAGTAGCCATCTTCTTTAAAGTTCTGGATACTTTCAGAAATGAATACTCTATAATTGCCAGCAAACTGCGCTTTCCATTTGGTGAAAAAAAATCCTTCTTGTTGATTTCTCATAGTCCAGCCCAGAGTCTTCCCTGTCTCAAATCTGAGATGCCTTTGTGTGTGAGAGCGCATGTGCACCTTATTTCAAACTGAAACAGTATCCTCCATGCAAGGTTGCATAGGGTAGCACAATTTTGCAAGGTTAGATGGTTTTGAGCCTGGAAGGCCCCATAACTCAGTCTGGGGCAGCTTCATTTTAATTTGTCAAAAGTTTCTGTTATTTTAACAAAGGCTATTTGGTGTTACCGGATATCTCTTGGCCTGGCCAAACCTCAGCAAAATTGAGATCCTTTTGTTTCTCTCTCGTCTCCTCTTTCAATATCTCTGTCTACATTTCTTGATGCCCTTTTGTTCTTAACTGGTTTCAAGTCATCTCACAAAAGATTTTAGCTGATAAAGGCAAATTTGTGGCATAGTATAGACTGAGAACTCAAGGAAATGCAAGGCCATAAGGTCTTAGGATGGTATTGGAGGCACCAGTACAGAAAATGGGAGGGAAGTGTATCGGTAGAAGGATGCTGCTGAGTCTTAGGTTCTAGGTTTCAGAGACACAGCAGAAAGCAAAACCAACAAGGTCTCAGACTTCAGGGAGACAGCATTCTAATGGATGGAAAGAGATGATAAACTAGTAAACAAACAAATAAATAATTACAGATAGTGAGAACTCCTACAAAGTAAATAAAACCTGGTGATGAGATGGGATACTGGGTGTGGCGAAGTCTTTCAGATAAAGTGGTCGGGGACGTCTGCTCCAAAGAGATGACATTTTACCTGAGAATCAAATAAGGACATACAGAGGTGTAGGTATAGATATGGGAGAAAAAGTGTGCAGAGAGAACAAACTGGATTGATGTGCTAAGACAGGAAAGGACTGTATGTGTTCCCTGCAGGGAAAGAAAGAAAGGCCACCAGGGAAAGAGAAGGAGAGTGGAAAGAGAGAACCTGGGAGAGGTAGGTAGGGGTCTTGCAGACCATAGCAAAAAGTTTCTATTTTATTTTAAGGCAGAGAGAAGCCATTGGTAAGTCTACAGAAGGGACTGCCATAATCCAATTTGTATTTTTAAGAAGTTGCATTAATTGCTGTATGGAAAATGGACCGTCAGAAGGTAAGAATTCAAGTTTGGGGAACGGTTGAGAGATTTCGCAATAGTCTGGAGGAGTGGCGATGGGGGCTTGCGCTAGGCTGGTAGCAGAACACGTGGGTGAGAAGACCGCAGAGCCAGGAGAGACCGAGGTGAAGCCAGCAGCACCTGTGTGGCCACAGGAGCAAGGAAGAGGAGGCAAGGAGGACTCCACATTTTTGACCCGATCAAGTGGGTAAATGCTGTTGCTATTGACCTTGATGACCTTGATGAAGAAGACTGGTATTGTAGATGACTTGCAGAGGGGGGAGACTTTTGCTCTGAGTTAAATCTGAGATGTCTAGTGACATACAGAAGGAAAAATCAGGAAGGCAGAGGGGTAGGAACATCTGAGCTCAGCAGGGCAGTTAGGGCTGAAGACATCCATTGGGCATCAATTCCAATGCATTATCTCGAAAGCCACAGACTGGGTAAGTCTCAGAACTGAGTCATGCAGGCCGCTCTTACAGAAAGAGAAGGGCAGAGGAGGATCAGTTAGTGAGGTAGGAGTAAAATCCAGGAAGGAGGCAGGGGAGAGCCCTGAAGTCAGTATAAGTACAATAGTCACTTCAGGTGACCAAGGAGTACAAATTTACTGAGAATCATGTATCCAGTCCCTCCTGTGGCTGTGCTCTGCCTAGGAAAAGATGAAAAGGCAACAGAGTCAGCTGACTGAGGGAATCAGCTTCCTTTGCCCTATCACCTTCCTGCAAGCACTCTACCCCTTCTCCCCAGGCTTGTAAATATCAAGAAAGAAATTACTCTAATGCAGAGAATTTGAAGATTTTATTTGCCAGCAACAAAAGATAAGGAGCTTTAAAACAATTCTACATGGGGCCAAAGCTTTTAGATACCCTCTGCCTGGGTACTTTCCCCTTTACAATTCACTGTTCTTGAATGAGTTAAAACATGGCTCTAACACTCCGATAAATATGTGTAGTTTTTATTAGCAAGAGATAAACTTCCTGTCAACAGAGGCTTCTGCTTTACCCATTACCATTTTTGAGATTTAGCAGAAATGATAAAATTGAAACTATCCATGAGCTTTAGATGGAGAACGTCTTTTGCCTCAAAAGCTAGGGAACAAGATTAAAAAGAAAATCCTAAAACATGTTTTGAAACAACAAACTTTACTGTATGTGATTTTAAAACCTCTAAGACATTTCTCACTTGGAGATGGTCCCAGGTCAGTTTGGGAATGTGGGCTGCCCAACAGGTTGTAAGAGGCTGCTTTCCAGCAGATGTTTTCTAAAGAAAACAAATATCCTGGGACACGTTTTAAAATGGGGAGGTCCTTTGCAATGTGTGATACTATTCATTCTATTAGACCTGGAGGCCCTGGATTGTTTTCAAAAATGGAGACACTTGAGAAATTTACCACCCCAAATTTCAAAAACCAAATAATACATCTTAAAATTGGAAAGTTAAATTGTGGATGTTTTTATGAAAATCCTTATGTTGTTCCAGGTAAATCCAAATTTTCCTAAACAGTAGTGGCATTGGGTTTAAATAAATCTGTCCCTCCTCTGCAGATGGCCTATATTGACTTAGAAAGAGCAATGGAGGGGAAGGATGGGGAGTGGGGGGGGTCTTGGGGTGCAGGAAGCCAAGGTAACTGTGAGTCTAAGGGTTACAATGTTTAAATGTGGGAGAAAAGCAGGGAAATATCCTAAAATTTTCAAAGCATTGTTAACACAACCTCATAAGGTGTTAGACCATGAAGATTCTAAAGACCAACTTTCCTCATTATGCAGGTGAGAAAAGTGAAGTACAGAAAAGGGTCATAAGCTCAAAATCACCCCAGGCCCCTGTGCCTATTTCAGAGCTCTTTCTACTACACCCTGGGCGAGAGGCCTGGTATCTCTGTGTTGTGGAGAGACAGTCTCATTGTGTGATCTTCCTTAATTCGTTCTTGGCTTTGGGCTCTTGCGAGGGGAGGCTGTGCTCTGAACAAGATGTCAGCTGAGGGGCACTGGAAATGGCCCACTGATTCAACAGCTAGGGCCCAGGGCATTTCCCCTTAACTGAGTCAAGACGGACAGTCTCTGTCAATCAGAATTTGTCAGGGCCTATTTCATAGCGCATTATTAAATGCCCTGATGTTTTTGTAACCAATAAATGCATTATGAACAGGACACTTTTCCTGCAGTTCTGTACAACATCCTGGCTCTGTTCTTAGAAGTGGATGAAAAGCAATAGGGACTCTGGCCACAATCATGCCAATTTATATGTTACAAAGTAATTGTTACCTCATTTAATCATCCTAGAACTCTTCCCAAGGAGAAAGCTGAGGTCAGAAAGGTATAAGGACTAGACCAAGAGCACAGTTACTAACTAGATCCCAGGACCTCTAAGTGTGGTGCTTTTTCCATAATATAATTTTTCTGGAAAACTATTAATTTTTCATAATATAATTCCATAATATAACTTGTCTGGCCTCCTGGATGTATGTTTTTTAATTTTGAAAAGTGATTTTTGTATTTGGTTAGCTGGGGTGGTCGGAACTCTTGTTTTTCCCATTCATTATGTTGGTTTTTTTTTTTAATTGTGGTAAAACAGACATAACATAAAATTTACCATTTTAACCTTTTTTAAATGTACACTTCAGTGGCATGAGGTACATGGTTGAACTTTGGAGGTAGAAAAGAATAGGGAAGTGTAATAATAATTATTATAAACATAAAAACTAATCAGTAAATCCTTACTACATGCCAAGCAATGTGCTAAAAGCGAATCTGCAATTTCTCGCTAAATAAACGCAAACCTTGCTTCAATTCTCATCCCTCTTTTACAGATGAATAAAGTTCAGAGAGGTAAAGTAACTTGCCCAAGATCCCACAGCTGGCACGTGGCAGAGACAAGTCCCAAACCCAGGCACTTGATTGATGTATTCCCACTCTAATCCACTACACCTTGTTGCTTTTCCTTTGGGGTCGCTGTTAAACAAAACAAGAACTGAAAGGCTCAATTCTTCTTTCTTGGCTTCATTATCTGGTTTGAACCCTCACATGTAGACTGGCAACTGAGTAACCCAAGTGTTACCAGAATTTAAGAAGAAGTATTGGAGACAGGGAAGAAGACCGAAAGTCTCTTGCTTGTCTCTTGACAATCTGCAAAATTAGGATTGCTCTCTTCTAGTTGAAGCTAGCGACATCTAAGGTACCCAAACTATGCTTATGCTAAAGCTAGTTGTAAGAGAGCCTCCGTTTTTTGAGAAGAGATCATGGAAAGCAGGAAACATATTTCTAAATAGGAAGTGTCTGTATTCATTTTGCAATAAATGTCACTAAATAACTCAAGCAAACTAGTACACATTTTGGGATAAGAGATTGTTGTAGGAAATGTAATTATAACTTCATCAACAAAGCAGGTTGTTATAGACTGATGGAAAACATACATGCACACCATATAAATATGTACACACCTGTATATTTCTATATTAGCAAACTCCTGTTGTCTTGACTTGTATAGATATGTCCTCTCATGCTTTTGAGATGGCACATGGGAAATAGGCAGAATTAGAAACAAACTTTGGACAATTACCTCATATAAGCTACTCTGGGTACAAGTATTCGTGGATGAAATATGTTTATATTATGTTTGGATAAACTATCAGCTTCTCTTAATCTGCATTAATGACTATAAAAATATTTCCAGTGACAGAAACACGGTAGCCCCTAGAATCCCAAACTCAGGTACATGGTCTTAATGGAGAGGTACACTTAAAATCACCTATTAAAAGGCAGTGAACTCAAACAAGCCTTTTTCAAATTCTGTGCTAACTGGTCTTAAAAACGTTTTACTTTCTATCACATGCAGCAAGAATATTCAGAGTGACATCAAGGGAAGGGGATAGCGGGACAACTGGTACAGAAAGCAAGAAAAGAAGCCCCCAGGAGCTGGGAGTCCTTCGTGATCTGATGCCTGAGTCCCCAGAGCCGCCCTTGGCTTCCAGCTGAGAGGTACATCCTTATGGCGGGCACAGGAAGAAGCAGACCCCAGGAGCAGGTGAAATTACAGAAACAAAGATTCTTGACACAGGAAACAGACTTCCAGAGCTTACAGCAAAACAACAAATGCTTTACTTCTGTTCTAGGAGCCACAACAAAACCACGCCCTGATGGCCCAGATGTGAGGGTCCTGTGTTGGAGATAAAGTCCCATAGTGTTTTATTGTTGTTTCTTTTTATTTTGAAATAATTTCCAATTTTCAGGAGAGTCACAAAGATAATACAGAGCTTTTCCGTACATTCTTCATGGAGCTTTCCCTAATATTCACATCTTATTTAACCCTGGCACATTTATCAAAACTAAGAAACTAACACCGGTTTGATACTGTTAACTACAGACTTCATCACTTTTTTCACTAATTTTTCTTCTTTCCCAGGATGCCATCAGAATGGGGCTTTCATAATTTTATTTCCTTGCTCAAAAACAAGCTTTCACGTGTTCACTGAAGTAAACTGTTCTTCAGTTATTTGGTTGCAGCCTATATTTTTAGAATCATTTGCCACTATTCACCAGCATAAATTCTATAAGGTTTGTTTGGAGCCAGACAGGACATGTTTGCTTTCTCTCAACACAGTCTCTCCTGATCTTTCCTACATCTACGACTTTGCTCACACTGTTCCTTCTACTTGAAACATTTTCCAGGACTCATGGTTCTATCCCTTCTTTAAGGCTCAAATCACGTGCTTTCTACTTCAAGAAAGCATTCCTGGTGCCTCGTGTCAGACGTGTTCTTTCTGGCCTAAGGATCTCTGGTGGGTGGAATTGGTGCATTTCTTGTGCTACACACTGGGAAGGGTCCCACCAAATGGGACATCAGAGCAGGGCAGGGTGGAAGGGCAAGGCCTGGGCAGCTGAGGTCAGTAAGAAAGGAGACCCTGACCCCTGGAAGAGGGAGGTAACAGGAGTCCCTGGATGTAAGTATTGCTGTGAATTTGGGGAAAAAACTTCACACGCTCACCCACTGGTAAAACCCAATGCCTTCAAATGCTTGAGGCATACCAGTAGAATGTGGTTCCAATATAGACTGAAATCATATCATAAAAATAATATAGAAAGAGTAAGTTATTTCCTACATTCCATTACTCTAACTGGAATAAAGCCTGTTTTCACCCAAACTCTGTTTAGAGGAAAACCTAACTCTTTGTAAACATTTTTGTTCCAATTTTTGCATTTAGTTCTTTTCTTATGATATTAAAGATTGTAATAAGTAATTTTTTCTTTTGTAGTCATGCTTTAGGGGAAAACATATAAGTATTACTGACTATAGCAATTGTTTCATACCTCCATAATTCTACATTCAGATTTGCATAATTACAATAGAATTTTGTATAGTAACAATATATAATAAACATGATTACTAAAAAAATAAATAAAGTTTGACATATCCAGAGATGTTTTCAAAACCCAGAAAATGGAAAGGAATGTATGACGTGACCCCTCATATTGTAATGCAGAATGTTGATCTTTTTTCTGCAAATGAAAAGATGTGATATGCTTTTTATTAGTTTTCTTATATATCTTTTAGCATTCAGTTAGCAAAGAAATTTAATAAAAACTGAACAGTATAAGGTGAGATCACGCATTAGACCTAGGAAGGGAAACTTCATGAATTTTCTTTACATACCCTCACAATGAATTCTGAAACAAATAGAGTTTAATAAAGATTAAAATATGGTATAACCTGACTGTAGAGCATTTTATGAAAAAGTTTGATTTTTTTATATGACTATGCAATATTCAAGGCTGGGGAAATTATGCAAGAAGACATATAATTAACTTAAATGTGACTAAAAGGCAGACATGCAGTTTTTGAACCTTTAATTATCTTATTCACTGTAACTTCTTCTTTTTAAAGGCAAAACAAAAGTTTAGAAAAATCTATTAATAATAATTGAATATTTACCACTTGTAGTTTTTAAAAAGTCTAACACATCCTTCAAATAAAAGTATAAACATGGACTAATTTCAACTCCATTGAACAGATATTTGTTTTTGTTTCCTGGGCTTTGTCATCTTAAGGAGACAGGCTGGATGTGACTTCAAAAACAACTGTATAGAAAAATGTTTATTTTATTTGCAAACTTAGAAATATTTTGCAAGTTTACAAATAAACAGAACAAATTCTTCTCTTATGTAGCACTGAGAAGGTTTTTTTTTTAACTGTTTCATCTTTTTTCTTTTCTTTCTTTATTATTTTTTATATCATCCAATGGGATTTACTTAGAAAATGATTCCTATCCCAAAGAAAATATTTAGGCAGATTTATTCATATCCTTGGTTTAATGTGGATAGAAGCAGCCTAAGCATATTTCATTGAAGAAAGGAAATATTGCCACAGCTCCTCTTACATATTAACAAGTGCTTTATACTCCAAAAAGGTCAAAACACTCTGTATCTTTAAGAATTTAAACATCCTCAAAACAGCAGCTTCTAGACAGGAACACAGTAGTATTTTAACTGCCAACAACAAAGCTTGATGGTAGTTTCAAGCAACTAGAAGGGCAGGGAAAGTGCTTACAAGAACACACACTAAGGACTAGTATCCTTGATGGCTCTGGCTGGCATTGCAGTGGTCACCCTGGGACTGATCAGGTCCACCCAGTGACAGCATACATCTGAGAACTTTCAGATGTGGCTGTGCAAATCATCTGGGTTTGTCTAGAATGGATCTTCTGGGGGCAAGTCAGAACTTTCTACAAGATCCCAAGAGCATCAATCCTTATTTCACTCTCCACATCAAAGGAGATCTCCAAATCTTGTTGCTGGTGACCCACTCGATCTAAGCAAAATTGATGGCAACCAGGCCCCAGTATACAGTCAAATAATTAGGGGCATCTTTGTGAGTTTCTTGAAATGGGATCTGGCCTGCAATGGATCACTTCTCTCCACCTTCTGCCGCTCCCTTCCTTTTCCTCCTCCCTTTCTCTGGGCCACTCCCACACTGCCTTTTACTTTAAATTACAAAAAAAATGTTTTAAAGCAAAAAAAGAGGCTTTGGACCGATTCTTGAAAAAGCTCCACCTGCATATATAAAGGACCTGTTAATGCCAGGAAAGGAAAGTGATTTGGGACTGACTCAAGGCAGGGAACTACCCACTGAATCATCGCTGACAGAGTTTCTTTGGAGGTCTCCAGGGTTTCTTTGGAGGTCTCCCGTAAGAACACCGACCTAGCCCAGCTCTGTTCAGCTTACGAGAGCTTAGCTGAAGGTGGTATGGCTGCCAGACACATTACTCATTGGGGATATTGAGTCATATATGTTTAGAAAGGGTGGGCACAGAACATTAAATATCCCTAAGGTGTTTTGCAGCTGGAATGATGCTGCTGAGCCACAGAACGATGGAGCTCAACTTCTAATTCTGGGTCTAAAGTGCACACCTAATCTTCATCACACTCGTTTCTTGTTTATGACCTAAACTTTTGGCAAACTGCCCCTTGTAACAGTGTTCACACATTTCCAAATAAGAATGTTTACTATTTTTTGAGAGGTGGAAATGAAAAAAGAGAGCCCAAAGTACATTTCCTTAGACAGTTCAGACCATTTGATCCATCCTGGGTGGAATGTCCTTTACTTGGGATTTTGTATATGTTTAAGCTGTAAGAAACATTCTTTGTTCTTCCTTGTGCTTTAGACCTGCCTCTTAATTCTACTTGGGTAAGTTAACCTCAGAAGTTAGATCATGTCCACAGTAACGTGCATGAAATTCTATCACATACTTCTGTCTTGCTCTCCATTCAGGTTGAATGCAATCTTTGAATACTGGCTTTGCAAGGTGAGGAATAAATCTTTCTTTTCTTTCAACCACTGTTTGCTAAGACTTTATCGGTTCAAGCCATCCCCCCACCATATCCTTCCCAAATTCCTCTTTCTTATCAAAAGAAAAAAAAATTGATAGCGCTTGCTTGTCTGTTTTTTCCCTCTACCTTCTTTATAAAGTTCCTAAATACGTTCTTTCAAGTTTCATTTAAACTGGGGCATTTGGTAAGACGATAGTTACAGCATGCTCACAGCTGTGGGAAAACTAACATTAAAAAATAACCAGCTCAGAAAAATGGCCCATGCACAACATCTTTGAGTTTTTGTTTTATTAGCAATTTGGACTCATTACTGTTTGGGGGAGGAAGGAAGGAAGGAAGGTAGATGTTTCTGCAAGCTGTTTCTTTAATGTATTAAGCAGAGTTTTCCCATCAGGTTTAATGCAACCCTGCCCGGTCCTTTTAGATGGGCTACAGGAGATCCCGGAAATGTTGAGCATTGGCTCCCGTTCTCTTCCACCCCCCAACCCCCAACCCATACCTTTCACTCCTCCCCTATTTCGCATCACTGAAATTAATTATCCCAGAGCAGAGGTCAAACTGGGTATTTCATGAAGCTTCCATAGAAAAATGAGGTAACCTCCTTATCTCAACCCAATATGCTCTCTGATCTTTCCTAGCTTTTGTCTTCTTCATAGTCTTTTGGGCAACAGCAAGATTACACTTACAGCTACCGCAGTGTCACTGTGGTTTTGAATTATGACAGCCAGAAAGAGCTGGGTAATATTTAATAGCTTGAGATCACAGACGTTCCCGACACCATACTTAGCCAGGTCTGTCTTTCTTTCAGAACTCTCATTATTTGTACATGTTCTGTGACTTCTGGGGAGAATATACTATTTCTAAAACTCTCTTCTCCTTTCCTTCTTGCTCTTCCACTATTAATCACCTCCATCTCCCTACCCGAAAAAAGCTGCCCATTTTGCTATGGAAAAACATTAATGTAGACGAAAAGAGTTCTGTTTCTAATCTTTTATGCCTTTTGGTGAATCTTTGGAATATAAAAACAAACTGCATGCTGAAATAGCCTCTGTGGCAAGCCTCAGGAAAATCACCAATTATCACATTTGAGAAAATGTTAAATATACAGGCTTCATGCTTTCCAACTCAGTTGCTACTCTTTGCCCAGGAACACAGGAAGGAGAACGATGGAAAAATGGCAGGCACAAGAGTAATCAGAAGAATGAAATAGGAAATATCATTTATTTAAACCCTTACCTTCAGAGGAAGGAAGGAAGGAAGGAAGGAAGTGAGGGAGGGGGGGAGGGAGGGAGGAAAAAAGGAGGTGGGGAGGAAAGAAAAAAGCGACTTATAATATTTTTCTCTTTCCATAGACAAAACTATTTTTAAACTTCTATAAGGAATTGAAACTGGAAAAGATTTGGAATCTGAAATATCAAATTGTACTTGAAGGGCTGAATTAGCTCATTGCTCCTTGATTTTACACATAGCTGGAAGACAAGAATGTTAATTCCACCTCCATCAACAAGATGACTGGTCCAGCTTGTTTTTCATAACAAGGCTGATAGCTCTCCAATGGAAAGGTATTAGAAAGTAAGTAAGCAGAAAAGTCCTGTATGATGGGTTTCTAGGGCCGTACAGCTCTTAATTGAGGTCCTGAGACCAGCAGCATCAGCATCACCCGGGAACTTGTTAGAAATGCAACTTCTGGGCCCCAGTCCAGACCCACAAATCAGAATCTCTGAGGATGAGGCCTAGGAATCTGAGTAATTGCCTTCCAGGTAATTTTTCTGTGGGCTGAGAGGCACTGTAAACACCCTCCCCCCCGCCCCAAAGATTTTTGCCTGCATTTGGGAAGGAATAGTAATGATCAATCCCTCGTTTGATAAAATAGTAGGAGTACTAAAGCACAAGAAAGAATGCATGACAAGGTGCAGAAGAACACATTTCTCCAAGGGGGAGGAGGGGAGGGAGAGGGATGGCCTGGGAGTTTGTGGTTAGTAGACGCAAACTATTACATTTAGAATGGATAAAAACAAGGTCCTAATGTATAGCACAGGGAACTATATCCAATCTCCTGGGATAAACTACAGAGGAAAAGAGTATAAAAAAAGAATGTATATATGTGTATAATTGAGTCACTCTGCTGTACAGCAGAAATTAGCACAACACTGTAAATCAACTATAATTCAATTTAAAAAAGAACACATTTCTTATGAGCAAAGGAGAGAAGAGGGTAGAAAAAACGAGCACACACACATACATAAAAAGGGAAGATGAGAATCATTAAATTCCTAGAAGAAAAATAAATACCAGAAATATATGGGGAGAGAAATCAAATCACCATATGAGAACAGGCTTTCAGTCTCTGATACCTTGGTCTAGAAACCAGAGACTGTTCCAACTGGAAAATATAAATATGGAATCTTAAACCAGAGATTTATGGTCCCATCTTGCCTTAGGGACTCCTTGAGGCTTCACACAGCAGGGGGGGAGGAGATATTCCTCCAGGTGATATCCTATCCACATATTGACACAAATAAGAAGTGGATTTTACTAACAGAGGAAACTGTGATCTTTCAACTATACTGATGCCCTCACATATATCTTCCTCCATAGCAATGAGTATTAACTAGTAAACCTGATACTGAAACCAAATGGGCAGACAATTGTTAACTCATAAACCAAAGACTCTCTCATCCCTTCATTATCCTCCTTGAGCGAAACAGAGACAGAGCTTGTCCAGGGCTGAAGGCTCCAGAGGAGCTTCCTCACACATCTCACAGCATATTCATGGGTCACCTCATCAGGGTTGGGGTGTGTGTGTGTGTGTGTGTGTGTGTGTGTGTGTGTGTTTTGCATGTATATATGTGTATGGAGGGGGCAAGTGCTTATATCAAACTTCAGAGAGAGATGACAAGTCAGCTTTATGGTTTGGCCCCCAAAGACTTGCTGTGGGGAGCAAAAATCAACAACCCTGCGCTGTGCAGGTTTTAGCGGGCCAAGTTTAACCACCATTTCCTGCCGAGGCCAGCACGAGAGCGCGCTTACCCACATCGTGTTTGGAACGCCTCTCGGTGGTGCTGTAAAATCCTGAGCTGCGATGAAGCCACAATGGTGAAGTCACCCACCATTGGAGCTTTGCAGGTACTCAGGGGGTCTCTGCTTCATAAAAGTCCAAGCCCCTGGAATATCATCTTGGGTTTTCTTCTCACCTTTTTAATCAAGGTTAGGGGCCGATCAGAGCCATAAGGCAGCCTTTTTAACTCCTTAGACCCTCAGAGGAATGACCAGACCTTTCTTCTGCTTGCTTCCTTTAGTTTCCTCATCGTGATGTAACTATGTTCTCTAGGTGATCAGGAGGACTGTGCAGCCAGCCGAAAGAGCCGCTGATTTTCCTGCTGTTCACTAAGGGGCAACCATGTTGTCCCGGGGGTTGGCATGCACAGACCTAATGTGAAATGCACTCATAGGAAATGGATCCAAACAAAGAACTGTGTTTCCCTGTGACATGATGTTTCTGCCCAAGTACAGCAGGTCAGTTTCCTTCACGGCTGGCATGTTTGCCTGTTATGACAGGAAAAGCAGTGGTCATTTATAAATTTCACATGTCTCTGCAACTTTCATATTGAATCCTCATTATCCTCCCCTTAAAAATAATGTAATTGGTTCTCAAACTTTCTGTAAATGCAAGAGAAGGGTAGTGACCCAAGCAGGATCCCCCCTGCCCTCGATAAGGACAGGTGAATGAGTGTGCCTTAAAGCCAGAAGAATCAGAATGAACTTGAAAAAAAGCAATCAACTGTGGCTTACTTAACAGAGAAATAAAATTCAGAAAATATCAGAGCTTTAATGAATTCTTTGACTGTTTCAATAAAGACAGGGAGTTTTCTTTATGAAGTTTAGTCTCTCTAAACCTAGCAAGTAATTTATGCTGACAGATATGCAAACAGCCAGATAAGGAGCTGAGAAAACTTTTCTTTCATGCAGATAGGGGGAGAAGCAATTTCTAATGACATGGAGACTGGGTTCCATGGAAGTTAGGGGGAGAGGGGTGGGGAAAAGAGAGAATATTTAGGGGAAAATCTTTATTCCCATTCAGTATATTAATTTAAGAAACATTAAGCGTCTAGCAAAAGTGATATATTTAAGTCATAAACAAGTATGATGCAATAAATGCTATGGAAGCACAGTACGATGTGTCAGCAGAAAGACCACTGGGAATGGGGGTTGAGGAAATGAAGCATTTAAAGAAGGCTCTACTGGGGAGGCAACAACATCTGAACTGGGGTTTGGAAGCCAGGGAGAACAATACCAGAAGCAGGAGTCAATAAGATCCTTGAAGAAGGGGCCATGTTTCCATCCTCCACACCTCAACCCCACCCTTCCAACTAAGTTCAGCCTATAGCAAAAGCTCAGTTGGTACCAGGTGAATGGGTGTTGAAAGGCATTCAGACAGACAATATAGCACTGAAGAAGACAATGTGACTTTTTTCCCTCTGTTCTGATCATATCTTCTAGAAAATCCTCAAATTTTCTGATCCAATAATGGTACCCTCTGTCTTTTTGCAGTATGATTATAGTTTATATATATATATATATATATATATTTTTTTTTTTCTTGTTTCAAGGAGAGGTAGGTATATGCACTTGGTTTGCCATCTTGAACCACTGTATTTGTATTCCATTTTTGCTTTTTAAACTCATACCAAATCATACTGAAATTTAGTGTGATTTAATCCAATCCATACTGAAACAGATTTTCTTGCGTGTGTAAATTAGGAAGCAGCTTAACAACTAAAAATAATTGTAAAATGTGTTGTCACAACATGATGTGTATTTCTATAGCTTTATTTCCAGTTCCTTCTGCCAAAGGATACCATGAGGATTAATAACAAAATGTTGGTCAAAGGCTTTGGGCTCTTTGTACGCAAGGCGCATCTGGCTACAGGAGAGTGTCACGGCTACTGAAAGAAGGATAAAAAACTGCTGAAGTGGGTTTAGGGAGAGTGTGCAGCTGATACCTTAAACTTCCTCTCTAGTGAAAAAAAAGTGCCTTGTTGCCTCTTTTGGAGCCTGGGTTTGCCCTCCTTTGCTTAAAATATCTGACATCCTATCAGGCATTTAACTCTGAACACCATTTCCATCTTCTAGAGCACCACAGGAACCGATTCCAGCTGCCGAGGGACTTTCCAGATATTAAGTAATCGCCTGCAAAGGCTTTCCTCATGGGCGCCTAATAAACAGGAAAAATCCCATCCGCCTGGCACACTTACTGAGTAGGCTGTTTAAAACAGACTCTCTTGCACATTTGTGGACGGGATGAGCCAAGAAGGCAGCGTCCTGAGGCAGAGGACCAAATAAAAGGCTCAGTCTCATTCTGGAGATCCCGCCATCTGAAGACTTATTATAAATTATGACGTATATATCATACTTAGTGCCTATTTATGCGTATTTAGTACACAGTGAGACTTAAAGGTGAGAGAGACCTGGCCAATCGAAGGACTACTGAGGAAGCACTCATTCATGGCAAATAGCCTACAGCATATCTTTGTGCTGTTCGTCTCTCGTGACAGGAGGCTGCTATCTCTACCCATGTTTGTCTCCAGTTGTGCAGCAGCTGTCAGCCCTTTTCTTAGCCCCCTCCCCAAACTAGAGACTCAGCATGGCCTTCCTATCACCCCTTGCTTTAATCAGCTCGGAGTCTGAGAAAGCCAGGCTGCATCCTCCAGGGAACGCCAGGAACTGCTGGTGGGCCACTTGGCCAGACCTCAGCGAGCTGTCTATACGATAGCGTCTCTCACGTTTCTCTATGCGTGAGTGCAGATGTGCTTTATTCAAGGATGCCTGAGCTCCGAGTGCAGCTGCAATGACTGACTTCTCTTGCAGTGAACATAATTGCTGTTTGCACAGAACAGAGACTCTTGCCTCCACCACCAATGTGAAGCATCTCTAGCTTGTGTGACACCCCAAATGAGAGTCAATCTAACAAAAGAAGCCTTTAAAACAAAACAAACACTCCAATCCGTTCATGGGCAGAGGTATAGAGGAGGGATGGTTTTGACACAAATTCTGTTTCTTTCTGGGTTCAGGCAACCATAAGAGTTGGTCATGAAATGAATTTTTACTCCTTGGCTTTGGACATTCTACCCTATTCATTGGAAAAGAAAAGTCTGGGGCATGCACAGGAGAAATGGCTCCAAAAAGCAATTAAAAACTCATCCTATCATTTGTCTGTAGCCATAATTATCCCTGGTGTGCAAGCCATGCTCCACCCTTATCAGTGCTTTTATTCATATTGCATGCTCTGTATTAAGGAGGACAAAGGTGTGGAGTGAACCGATGCTCATGGTCACTAACACTGTTTATGCAAGAGTAACCTAAGATGGACCATAATGTGCCTGCTCAGTGAGCAGACAAGAAATGGAACCAGCACTTCATCATTTGTACAATCAGTGTTCTCTGTGTGTAAACAAAGTGATTTACACACACAACAAAGCAATAAAAACATCCTTCAGAATATTTCTGTGAATGAGTTTATGACTGCACTCTAATGAGTCATGTCAGCATGTATCGAAGCAGCTGGCTTAGGATAGCCGATTGGTTCCACTACTTCACAAAGGAGACACAATGACTGGAATAGAGAGCTTTGGAGCAATTTTTTTAAGTGTAACCAAGGGGTGGGGCTGGGGGTGGGGGCGGTGATGAGGAGAAGAATTGCAGAGACCAAAGGGACTGAGGATCAACTCAGCTCTCATGCCACGAGACAGAGCTGTCAAAGCGGACTCAGGCTTAGTCCTGAATTCCTCCTGATCTGAAAGGTTATATTTGGAAACCAACTGTCCAGAGACCTCTCCTTGGAACTTTGAATTGGTCACCTACTTCTCCAATACATGGCGTGAAAATTCTTTTATACAGCCACATCCACTATACCCTTAAGACCCTTTGTCAGTATGGCAGATGCGGGTGATAAGGTTGGTGCCTTACAGATGGGTCAGGCGTTATTTTCAGAAGGGATTATGTGTGTTTGGGATCATTATGCCTGGAAACATATCCCATGCATCCCATGATTTGAAATACTCTAGAAAAGTGCCTTTTCCTCTACTTTTCTTTCCTCTACATAGTCTCATGGGTTGTCCCATGAGTTGGCTATCTTGCAATATTTTTCAAAAAAGGATACTAAAAGAGGAGTTAAAATCTTCTTATATGCAAATGTACAATGTATGAAAACTGGTTTGATATAATCAAGGAGGAATGCATTACAAATAAAGTGCTCTGGAATAAAATGGCAATAACTTCCCTCTTTAAACCCCAGGACAAGTGAAAGTGCTGACAAAGCAGAGATGTACTTTCTTAGGTCTCTCCTGTTCGTTCGCTCGCTGGGCCCCTTGTCCAGGAGAGAAGAGGAGGAGCTTGTACTGACAACCTTTTGTGTAGTGCAAATCCCAATGGGCCTGGTTGGGACATTGGTATTCCCCATTTTAGACTCTGAACCCAGAGTTCAGATCATTTATACATAATGCTGCCATCAAAATCATCAGAATATTGCTTTTCTTATAGCAAACGAAGAAATTATTAGGTGCAAATAAACGAGAGTGACTTCTTTTTAGTTCATAAGAATGTTGCACTCAGTGATTTCATCCAAGAGCCTAAACCACATTACCATATTGATTTCTGGGAATGAGGAAGGCTATGCCAACGTGGGTACATTTAATTTTTTAAAAAATTAAAAAAAATAAAGAGTATCTCAATAAAACTCTCTCCCTATCCTCCTCTTCATAAAATATTTTCTCTATTTTTTCCATTTTCAGCTGAGCTAACTTAACTTATGTCCAATTAGAGTCCAGTTTTTGTCAAAAGTGCCTTACTGGTTATTGTTATGAGTAATTGTAATGATATTGTTATGTGACCAGTGCACAGAGGGGCATAGCTGGGCTGCATTTTAGACAAGTTCCCAAATAGATCTCTATTTCTTTTCTCTCCTTAATCAATAGAAATGTTATTCAATAGGCTCAATTTCCTACATTTTAAAAATGTTTTAATGAACATTTTAATGAAATACGTTAATGAACTGTTGGCTTTGATGGGGATTAATTAAACCCTGGCTGTTATTCCTTTTATGGTCTTTGCAAAATGCTCAGTTGACTGAGGACATTTAGAGCTCACCCAACTGCATGGTTGTGTAAAACAAAGACACAAGCAAAAATTCCTATTCGTTCATTGGTAAATATGACATCATTACAAAAGCTAAGCTCACCCATATCATGACTAACAGAAACCTTTAAGTTTTTATTTTATTTAAGGACTTTTTGGTATAAATTTTCAGACAGCAAAAGTTTAAAAAGTATACAAGAAAAACCTCAGTACCCACCACTGAAAATGAGAAATAAAATGTTACAAATAGGATTGGATTTTCACCCATAACCCCCTCCCGGGCCCTAGTCACTCCCCTCCCCCAACTATAGTGGTCATGGGGTCGTGAATTTGGCTATTAGCATCCTATGTCTACCTTTATACTTTTACTACAAATGTGCGTATTTTAAACCTCTCACTTTTCAGCCAGGATACCTAGTTGGTATCCACTGTGATGCTTGGATCTATGGGAGATATTAAAATATAGTGATTTTTTAATTTGCAAGAATATTGCCCACGTGCCACCCCACGTCTCCAAACCATTTGTAATCTCAGCACTGGTGACCCTATTCTCCAAACATACAAAACAAAGTACAGCAAAGGTAAATGAATTATCCAGGATCACACGACATCTCAGTAGCAGAGTGAAGAAGAAAACAGCACGCAGGCCTCCCACCCAGGCCTCCCACTAGCCTGTGATGCTGCTGTGCTCTAGTGCTTCATAATATATTTATAAGCGCTCCACGATATGTGATGAATCATTATGTATTGATTTAAACAGTGTCATCTGCAAGCCTCAGAGCGCTTTACTGTATTACATACATAAAGGAATCAAATCACTTTGCCAGCCACCGACAGGCAGGCAGTACCCGACTAGCAGAGGGGTGTCAGCAAAACTCCAAGGCAAGCTGAGAACCAGTAGAGGAGTGAGTTGCACTGCCTCCTGTAAGCAGCAAATCTTGGCTGATTGCTCAGGAAATACGCACTAGCGTATCTTAAATTTTTAATTGCTTGGACAGAGAGAGAATCTTATTTGCAAAAATCAGTGTTTTCATTAGAGGTCTGTTGTGTCAGAAACTTCAGAAGTGTAACGTATATTGGCTACTGGAAAAGAAAGACTGCTTTAACCCATGCAGGAAAGGCAAGTACATGAGGAAAATCCATGTGTTCTTATATGCAGCCTCAAGTAACAGGCACCCGCCAGCTTCTTTAAAATGCCTTTGGAGCCAAAAGAATTTCAATGGTCAGGGCTTCAGATTTTAAAGTTCACTCTAAAGGCTGTGACGTGCTAAAGCCAGTTGCACCAGCTTTGGGGGAGCCAATTGTTAAATATTCAGGAATCCTGTAAGCGCTTTTTAAACTGTTGTTATGTTGAAATGGTCATACCACTAGGAGCACAAAAATCGGTAAACCCTACAAATCAGGACTATCCCCTGCAGGAAGCTGGTTCACCAGCACACCACTGCTGCTACATGTCTTTTGGGAGGTGGAATTTTCACTTGAACCTAATTTTTACTGGATTCTGAAATGAGTCTTTTGAACAGTCTATGGATTCATTCACAGATAGTTGTTATGGGAAAACCTCTTTGTACCTGACTGGTAAATAACGTGAGGTGATGTCTCCCGTGTTCTCCTGGATGAGTGGAAAACTCATATTTTCCCAAAGTTTAAATCAGGAAATGGCGATCATGGAAATAGCTACTTCTAAAGAAATAAAATAAATGTATAATGAATGTTTTCACCCACGTTCAGTCGGGCTCAATAAAACACTACTTGCCTTCATGCTGGAAATTGGAAAGGGCATGCCCTGTCAACACGCTGACAGGGTACAGAATTACTTCTGTTCCCAAGAAAATTACCGGCGCCTCAATATCCTATCAACCCAAAGTGCTTCAAAGGGAAAAGGTTCATAGATGTTTAGCAAAAATGCCCAGTTCTACTTTTCAAATGGTAACTCTAATGATTTATGGATGGCTCTTCCAGGATAAAAGTCACTGTCAAAGTGGTACCTTCACATCTTTTGATAAAAGAAATATTTTCTATTAGATATTAACATTTTGCGTGGAAACTGTCCAGGGGAATTACTCCAACTCTCTGCCAAATCAAACACACTGGGTTACTTATTTTCTTAATTTCAGTTTTTTCCTAATTTTTGTTTCACTCATGTCAGGGGGTAAAGGGCTCGATGTCATACCAAGTCTCATTGAAAAAGACTGTCATAGATAGAAGAAACAAGATTGAATTTGGAATATCTGTCACCACATTTTTCACTTTTGGGGCATGTGTGCAAAGGCAGCTGGACACCAATCATCTTTCACTGACTCAGATTTTCCCTGAACTTACATGACAGCCTGCAATGAAACTACATGTTTGAGTAGTGTCACAGGAACCCATCATGATCATCCCATTAGCAAGGGGCACCTAAGAGAGTTCATTCCCAGCTGGATGTGTGTGGGGATAGTTATGTAATAATAGTTTATCGAGCATCTATCTGTGTACAAAGCATCTTGCATGCATTCTCTCTAACCTTTACAACATTGCTCCAAGATATTATTATTCCCATTTTATAGATGGGGAAACTATGCTCTAAGAAAGTAGAGAGACCACACAGAAAGTATAGGAGACAGAATTCACACCTGCTCTAGCTAGCCTTTTTCCTTTATACCACCTTTCTCAATATAATGCTATCTTAACTAGATCACAGAATAGTCCTCTCCCTTCTATACCTGCTTTTTATAAATAGCCATGTTTTGACATTAATAAAATTAGAACCATTAAGAGTTTAGGTTACTAGAATAAACTTTGAAACTATAATGTGAAAACGTTTCCACTACAGCTGTAAAGCAATTTTTAAATGGGAGCTTTCGCCTTAGGTGTGCAGTTGCGAATTATGAAATGTCATCTGATTATTCTAACTGTAATAACACTATTAAGAGTAGAAAAGTAATTATTTAAAATATAAGATATGAGAAATTAATATAAAATTTGAAGTAGGGCTTGCTATAAGTTTACCTTTAAAATAAAGTTGTTTATCAATTGTTTTGGGAGCAAGAGATTACTCCATAGCCAAAGTACACTATTTGGTTATGTTTACAAATTTGCACAATAACAACATCAGTATCTTTCACTTTTTTTTATTACCTATTTTTATTTTATTTATTTTATTTTTGGCTGCGTTGGGTCTTCGTTGCTGCACGCGGGCTTTTCTCTGGTTGCGGCGAGCAGAGGCTGCTCTTTGTTGCGGTGCGCTGTGTTCTCATTGCGGTGGCTTCTCTTGTTGCGGAGCACGGGCTCTAGGCACGTGGGCTTCAGTAGCTGTGGCGCACAGGCTCAGTAGCTGTGGCGCACAGGCTCAGTAGCTGTGGCTTGCAGCTCTAGAGCGCAGGCTCAGTAGTTGTGGTGCACGGGCTTAGTCGCTCCGCCACATGCAGGATCTTCCCGGACCAGGGCTCGAACCCGGTTCTCCTGCATTGGCAGGCAGATTCTTAACCACTGTGCCACCAGGGAAGCCCAATGTCTTTCACTTTTAACCACAAAAAACAAGTAGGTCAAATGTCATTTATCTTGTTTTACAAATGAGGAATTAAGGCTCAGAGGTATAAAGTAGCAGAGCAGACTGAAATTAGGCTCTTAAGATTCCCATCCAGTGTTTACTCCACCATAGCACACAGAATAGTGAACTTATAAAAGTTTCAAAGTGTGAAAGCTCAAGAGACAGGTGCAGCACTGCCTATGAAAGAAAAACAATTCCAGCTCAAAATGCAACCTGTGCTGTTCATAATGCAAATAGCACATTGAACAGGTAAGTTGTGATGGGAGGAAAGAAAGTTAAGCAAAATGTTAGGTCTGGCACAGGTTGGTACCCAGTGCTTGGTGGATAAAAATGGACCCAAAAAAGTTGAAACAGAAATAGAAGGCCCCAAAGTTGTTCTAAACCTGTGATTCAAGTTCATTTAGGGCTTGTTCTATATGTTGCTACACGTACACTGCTACAACATTAATAAGGCATCTGGTGAGGCCACTTTTTGAATGTATTCACTGAGAAACACGCTTTCTCCCCAAGAATGCAGTTACAGCCTTTTGTGTTATTTTTAGCATAGTCTCCACGACAGTCTAAAAAGACGGCAACAGTAAATATACCTTTAGTCACTACTGTGATTTTCAATAGAATTTACCTGGCCCATGCTAAAGTCTATTTGTTAAAGCATATATTTTGTTTTACAGGTTATTTTGCCAGGAGGTGCAAACCTGCTTTTCCTACTAATTGAAAAAAAAAAAAAAAAACCAATGCAAGCAAAATCATGCCCTCGAGCAATGAGCTGTCTTTATATTCCCATTCCTTCTTTTACCACCAGTGCCAGCGCTGGATTGCTGCCACCACTGCAGGTAGCCTGTAAAGGGGGTTTTGTTCCCATTCAGCACGGTACTTTGCTTTCCCAGGTCACCGACCCTTGCTATCTTTATGTGAACCAAGTAAACACATCAGAAAACTTCAATTCAATATGCCAACATCCAATGATCAAAGATGATTAAAATCACTGTTTGTTTCCTCTTTTTTAAAAAAAGATCATTGAATTTGAGATCTAAAGAGCCATCTGCTACCAAAGGTATTTACCAGTCTTGGTGAATGCATACTTTGTTTGGAAAACAATTGGTGATATTCTTTTTCTTTGTTATTAAGAAATATGTATTCCAGAAATTTCTGATCTATTTTGTACTGTTGAACAACATAAAATTCTGATGAATTTCTGATAAAGTTCCTATTAATCTTAACATTAATTTCCTACGGAATTAAAAATGCTAGGCTGATTCTTCAGAGTCTGGTGTTTTGATGTTTTAGTGTTCCACGTGAAAGGTTTGAGACTACCTGGATCTACATGATTGAAACAGCATAACTGTGGCCTGGCAGAAGCAATCAATTCAGGCAGCTAAATGATGTGTAAATGGAAATGGCCACACAATTGACTTGGCCAGGGCAATCAATACTGCTTATGAAGAGAGCAAAAAATGAGCACATCTGCTGGGCTATGGTCCCATTCAATGGCTATAAGTAGATACAATTTACAAGGAATGTGGACAGAAAACCTTGCTCCAGAGAATCTGGATTTCCAGGTTTATGTGAAATGCCCAACTCAGCATCTGGCTCAGAGAAGGTATTTAAATATTACTTTTCCCCACTTTAATCTGGTCACAGAATGTTTCAAGTATTTAATTGATTACGCATTTTCAGTATCAAGTACAACCGCCAAAAGCAGATACTGTGGATTATTGGTATGTACGCAACTTAAATGACGGAAACAGGTGTAAATGGGGCCCAAAGAGTTACCTACTGATTTTGCACATTTTGTGGGACATGGCCATCAGTCAGCACATTTTCAAAGTGAACGGTTAGATGACTTTCAATTCAGAGAGCTTCTTCTGTTACACTTTACTGTTCTTGATATTATCCTAAGTGTTTTCTAGTAATTAGATGGCTTATTAGAGCATTACTTCAGGACTATAATAATTCTGATATTTCATATGTGGCAATAATAAAAAAGTAAGTAATTTGTTCCAAAACACTATGTATGTATGTATGTATGTATCATCTATTTATCTCTATGTATCCATTCATTCCTTCATTCATTTAATTATTCATTCATCAAATAACAATTGATTACCTTCTATTTGTAAGGCACTACAAAGGACATAAGATATAATAAGACATGGTCTATTCCTGAAAAACATTACTATTAGTTTAGTGGGAGGATTGTGGAAAAAAAGTCTGAAATGAAAAGGCAAAACTATCTTTTCTGATCCTGAGTCAAATACCTTCCAAGTGGGTTGAATACTCTCTGGTGGTCTGGAGGATGACCTATACTTTATGCCATCTCCAAGGACAGGGCTTGGCAAATTTTTTCTGTAAAGTACCATCTTTGCCAGCCACATGGCCATACGTTCTCTATCGCAACCCTTCTATCCTGCAGCAGTAGACAGTATGCCGATGAATGGGCCTGGATGTGTTCCAATAAAACTTTATTTGTAGACCTGAAGTTTGACTTTCATGTAAGTTTTACATATCAGGAAATATCATTCTTTTGATTTTTCTAATCACTGAAAAACGTAAAAACAATTCTAAGTTCATGAGCCATATAAAAGCAGGTGGCAGGCTGAATTTGGTCCAGGAGCCCTAGTTTATTAATCACTGTCCTAGATTGAAGGAAGGCGTTTTGGTGTCTCAAGCTCAAAGTTGTGATGCTAATGATGGTAAAACCTGACGCGTTGACTCTTCCTATGTGCTAGGCACTCTCCAGACTCATTACATGTATTATCTCATTTAGTCTCACAATACCTGTTGAAGCAGATACTTATATTATCTCCCATTATAGATAAACAGACACAGAGAGGACTTAACCTTCCTAAGGTCATTACAGTTCCATTCAATTTAGAGGGGATGTGTGTCTGAGATTCTGCGTGTATACTGGGGAGGGAGTGGCCAAAGGTCTCCATGGGAACAGGGTGTGCACCACAAGTGAATGGAGAATGAAAAGTTCCGCTCTAGCCGGTGTGGAATGGAATAGGGAGGGAGACGCAAGAGGGAGGGGATATGGGGATACAAGTATAGGTATAGCTGATTCACTTTTTTATGCAGCAGAAACTAACACAACAATGTAAAGCAATTATACTCCAATAAGGATGCTAAAAAAAAAAAAGAAGTACCAAATACACAAAACCACCTAGAAATTCGACCCATACACTCCAGCCCTTTCAGTGACCTTGGATGAATACGCCCTAAAATTAGCTAGAAGATTCCCTTCGGGAATTTGCAAGTGTTTTTAGAAATTCCCAGGACAGCTGGTTCCAGGGGCAGATCTAGGACTCTGCTGGATTCTTAGATAAACTCACATTATTACATCAATTGACTGAGAGGAGAAGTTCATAAAATCTACAAGTATAACGCAGTTGCTGTTGAATACCTTCAGAATCTGACAATTGAGAATTTAATCTTGAGAAAAGCTTCCTCATAAGGTGTCTGGAACTTTGGAAGCCAGCCAGACCTGTGTGTGTGTGTGTGTGTGTGTGTGTCTGTGTGTGTGTGTGAAGGAGGAAGTCAACCCCTCAACAGTAGTGCCCCAACATGAAAAACAGGGTTAAAATCTACTCCACAGAGTTAAAATCTATTCCGCTTCCGGTCTCTTTCTGCAAATTTTGAACAAGGTGTATATATAAACTCTGGGCCGAGGTTTAGGCATGCATGCCTTCATCCACCTTAACAAAAACACCACTTATTATATACGCACATTTCCATCTGCTCCAATGTCTATTCTGATTGCATACAAAAACTTACAGAGGACAGTTTAGTCAGCTAGAACTGCAAGTCTCTTTCTAAACAGAACTGGAATGAGGCTAATATATGAGCCATCAATTAGACCATTTTCAGCAGGAGTGAAGTGCACATCTGAAGAGTACATAGTGGCCCTAAGAAGTATGACCCCACGGCTGGCCAACAGGTCTACTCCTTGACAACTATTAATAGGCTGATTGGCAAATCATATGAAAGCACTTACATGGAGAAAAGGCCTTTGTATGTGAAATAGCAAAATAAAGTTCAGCTTGAACTACTTTTAAAAAAAGAAGTTGGCAAATGCATGATTCTGTTGCACTAAATAGTTATGTTAGTATTAGTAACAGCTTCTCACTTTCTGGAGTTTTAATTATGTCTCTTGGGACTGGGAGAAGGGTGAAGGCGGGGGATACAGATTTTAACAGCTTATTTGGTTGCTGTCCCTACCTTTACTGCTGTTGAACTAAAAAAAACCTCCACAGGCTAAAATTCTTTACATTGCAAATAAAATAGTTTCCCCCTGGTTTTTATCAGCATGGGTCCCACAAGGAACGGACAGCCGGTTTATGTCAATGAACAAGACTTATTGTTTTCAGATTTATTTTTTATAGCAAAAAAAAAAAAGGTTGGTGTTGAACTTGAAACAAAGGCAACAAAGAACAATGTAGACTCTGATTTGGGGTTCCAGCACAATTGCTGGGTTGAATACAGGCCATCTTGCACCCAGCTATTTGTGGAGGACTCATTAATTTTGGTGCACCTCTTGAACTTTCTACACATCATGGCCTGCACACACATGAACACAGACTTACTCGTGTGCACACATGCTTTTCTTTTTACCCAATGGACAGATGTATTTGCTGTGTATTTCCGGTCTCCATGATCCATCCCTAAAAACTAATGGGATCCCCAATAAAGATTTAAAAAAATAAATTAAAAATAAATAATAATAATAATTTAAAAAAACTAATAGGATAGGGACTGGAGGCCAGAGAAGCAGAAGGTAAAGAACAAAAGAGAAATCCTGAAGGACTTGGGATATTTTGTCTGGGACAAGAACAAGAAGGTGACAATACTCCTCACTAAGCTGGATTTATAAAATCTTTTCTTATTTTAGTCTAACTCATCATTTCCTTTCCCCTAGAGAAAATTAAGTTGCTAGCAATGCAGGAGACCCAAAGCACAAGTTTTTCCGGAAATAAATGTCTATACTCCTCTACCCTTGCCACGCCTGAGGATAAGTCCCTTCTGGCAGAGTGGAAAGAGTACGGATTGGAAGTCAAGAGATCCACGTGCTGGTTCTGGCCCAGCACAAAGTTGCTACGTTTATTCTGGCAAATCACCAAACTCTTTGAGTCTCAGTTTCTTTACCTGAACAATGACGTTTCCTAGGGAATTGTCTGGGTCCAACAGTTCCTGATTCCATGCTTTCCTCTTTGAAAATTTAGCCCCATCTTCCATAAGTCAAAAATGGTCCCTCCAGCCATCACCTGATGGGGGCTCATTTGTCATGGCCCTTCAAATCCAGCTTCTGGCTTGTTCCCTCAGAACTTATTAACCATCAGGTCCTGAGTTGCATGGGAGTAGCCTGGGACAAATAATCTCCTCCAGGGTATTAACTAGCACTGACCCGAGGTTCTTAGCTCCCAGGAACACTGTGTTTCCATCAGGGATTCTTAGAGGCCAGAATGAACCTCCTCTAATAATGAAATTCTGGTCCCTGACTTGAGGTGAAGGTGAGGAGTAGTTTTGGGTGATGTCTTTCAGTACAACACTCATCAACCATTTGGAGAAAACCAACATTCCGAAAGGAAAAACCCAGCTGTGCCAAAGATTTAGAATTGGAACAAGCAGCAAAACGTGTTTGAGAATGGATTTTTAAGTACTGTCAATGAAGCTCTGAGGAAAAACGGAACTAGATATTAAAACTCCTTCTCAGGGCCATGCTGCTACAATGACCAGTGAAGTGAAGGTGAGGAACTGGGGAAGGGGGTCTTGATCTGGGGAGCTAGGTAGGAATTATCAGCTTGAAGAAGGGGAGACAGGAGTTTCATGCCTTTACAGGAGGTATGTAATTTTAAAATGCTGTCCTGTCACATTCTCAATGTCAAGGCTCATTTTCTTTCGGCATGTGGCCAGCTCAGATTTTGTAATCCCTTTTAATTATGGAGCTCACCGTATGAAAGTCACTTCCATAGTTCTTCCTAAGATCACTGTAAATTTTTTTAAAAAATGCTTTCAATCTAATTTCCTTAATCCAATTTTCACAAGAAATCATTTGATAGGAATAATATAAAAGAAGCATTTTTCTTCAAATGGTGATATGAACTGCCAAGTATCTATAGTTTGGGGTAGTAGTTGTTGAAATTGTTATTTTTGCATGGTTGTTGTTGCTTTGAAAGATGTTTGATCAACTTTTTACCAACATCACAGTGTTTTGGCATTCTTTTAGTCCATATGTGATCACAGTCAACATACCCCAGAGGTGTTGTCATTGAGTTCATGTGGTAAAAATGGAAACGTCTAAGTATAAGTAGTATCAGCGAGGTGAAGGTTGCTCATCACATTTTTTTTTTTTTGGTGTGAGCAGCCTGGTGGAGAACTAGACTCTGTGGCTCAGGCTCTTGATTCACTACCTAGAACTTCACAGTTCGGCACTGAGCTGACAGAACAGGGCACCCTGCTCATTTGCCTCTAATGCTCTAGTGCAGGTAATCACTGAGGTTAGCATTTTCAACCAAATTCTTCCCAGATCTGAGATTGTGAGGCCAGGTTTTATCCTGTATGCAGTGGATACAGAGGGATTATATTCCTCTTTTATGTCCATCTGCGCGTGTGTGTGTGTGTGTGTGTGTGTGTGTGTGTGTGTGACAGAGAGCTCTCAAGTTTTTGCAGCTGTGGGTGCATGGAAGACTACAAACACGACCAGTTGTGAGTTCCTGTGGTCTCCTGAAGGATTGAGAGACATCTGTTTTGACTCCACAGCACCACTGCTGGCCTCAGGGTTGAAATTCTTTTTTGTTGTTTTAATTATTTTATTTTATTTTATTTATTTTTGGCTGCATTGGGTCTTCGTTGCTGCACGCGGGCTTTCTCTAGTTGCGGCGAGCAGGGGCTACTCTTCTTTGCTGTGCGCGGGTCTCTCACCGTGGTGGCTTCTCTTGTTGCAGAGCACGGGCTCTAGGTGCGCAGGCTTCAGTAGTTGTGGCCTGCGTGCTTTAGTAGTTGTGGCCTGCGAGTTCTAGAGCGCAGGCTCAGTAGTTGTGGCGCACGGGCTTAGTTGCTCTGCGGCATGTGAGATCTTCTGGGACTAGGGCTCAAACCCGTGTTCCCTGCATTGGCAGGCAGATTCTTAACCACTGTGCCACCAGGAAAGCCCTGAAATTCTTTTAAGTGTCAAGTAAACCTTCTTTATAACTAGCTCTTGCCTGTCGTAGTTTAAACTTGGTGGAGAACTGGGTTCTCTTACATAGTAGGTAAGACAGGACATCAGGATTCCTTGCCATCTGCTCTTGGTGAGCTTCAGATAAGGCTTTGTGTGGTCTTTGAGTCCATGTTTAATGCCCAGCTGCATTATTCAAGTTCCAATGAGAAGCCAACAGCAAGGAATGATGGATACTTTGTTTTGAATTTTCTCACATACTAAAAAATTGAAATATAGATTCCTTTTATTAAATATAGATGTATGTTCATTGCTCACTTTTCAGAAATAAAAGGTATACAGTTCAGGAAGAATGTAATAAATACCACAGAAGTCCATATTTCTGTTTCTTAGTTCATATCTCTTGTGACATAAAAATTAAACCTACTGAAATGCTTACTCCCTTTTCTAGAGTAAATGTCTGCTAACATTTTAGCGCAGCACATTTGTTTTAAGGAATTTTGTTTTGTTGTATTCTGACTTAAGAAGAGACCTATGCTTGCATCAGAATGTTGGACTTATTCTAGAAAATGCTCAAGGCCAAACAAAGATAAGACTAGGCCAAGAAACTTATCAGACCCTAGTTGAGTATCAGGAGAAATTGAAATCATTATGCTGAGTCATTACTATTTAGTCGGTCCAGAGAAACAAATGCTATGAAGCATTCATGAAGTACAGAAGGGAGGCTACTTGGCTAGGTATGGGCATTACACATTCTCAGTCCAATATATTCCATTAAAATTTTTTTCAAAAAGTGAAGCCAGAATGTATTTCAAATAAGTAGAGGTGCTAATTTTCCTTTCATGCAATACATAATCAGGATAAAAAAGATGAATGTAAACATTTTATTTCTCTGAAATTTGGGAAGGAGTGCACAAAGTATTCCCCACTTATGATCTAACCTCCTGCTCAAAGAAGACAAAATGTCCAGATTTGGTTCTCTAATTTGCTGTGAGTTGAAAAAAATCATTGGTAGATGATCAGTCTCAGTTATTCATCTATAAAATGGACTAATTGCTGAAGGCTATGTGGAGTACATTTTTATTGATATAAGTTGTAATAGTAGCAATTGCATTGACATATTCTCTTTAAGATTTAGAGAGAAAGAACATGTATATCCTCCTGGCAACCAGTTCTGCATTTATGTGTTATATATGATACATATATGTCTGATCTCTTTCTTTTTTTTTTTTTTTTTTTGCGGTATGCGGTCCTCTCACTGTTGTGCCCTCTTCCATTGCGGAGCGCACGCTCCAGACGCGCAGGCTCAGCGGCCATGGCTCACGGGCCCAGCCGCTCCGCGGCATGTGGGATCCTGCCAGACCGGGGCACGAACCCGTGTCCCCTGCATCGGCAGGCGGACTCTCAACCACTGCGCCACCAGGGAAGCCCTGATCTCTTTCTTTAAGATAGTAAGTTGAATGAAGGCTGGGCCAAGATTTTCTTAACCAACACTATAGGGATTGTTACATATTATAGGTGTTTAGTCCGTATCTTTGCTGATATACCTCACAAGAACCCTGGCATCAGCACACAGAAGCCCAGAAATTTGATAAACATTGGAAAAATATAGCAAAAACCATTAATTAAATATCTTAAGTCAATGTTAGTACCAAGGGAAGGAAGTCCTGTGGCTAATGACTATAATAACAAAGATTCCGAAAGACGCATACTAATTTTCCAAAGAAGATGTGTCAAGCTATAAATTGATAAGACCATGCAGTCTGAAGCACTGAGCTATCTGAATTCTTAATTTCCAGACCTAGGATCTACTAATCTTCCTTGGTCAAACTATTTACCAAGTGTTTCTGGAAAAACACAGTGATACAGTAAAAAATAAAATTAAAAACTGTAAATCACCAAATACTTTACATTTAAATATAAGTTCTTAATTGACTTGTAGAACTAGAAGGGTTCAGCAACATCCTCAATTCACAGATGGAAGAATGCAACTTCTTCCCCACCAAAGGGCCTTCATCCCTTGTTCCTTCTGTGAAAATCCTTTTCCCTCTGCATCTTCACATGGACAGCTCTTTCTGATCCTTGGGGTCTCATGTGAAACGTCACTTTTCAGATAAGCGTTTCGTGCATAACCCATCTAAATCTCTCTCTCCCTCGTCCTTTGCCCTCTTCCATTAGTCTCCTTTTTACCACCCTAGTTGTTTCCTTTGTACTGAGTGTCATCACAAATGGTAATTAGATATTTAACTACTTTATACTTGTTTATCATCAGTCTACAAGCTCCTTGAGAGCAAACTATTATATTAACCTCTACATAGAAAGCCTCTCATACAGTGCCTATCAAATTACAGCCTCTCAAAAACCATTTCTGGGGTGAGTGAATGAATGAATGAATGAAAATTATAGGGCCCCACTGAAGCTGGAGATTTTCTAAGCTCAGAAGCATCATGTGATCAAGTTTGTGTTTGAGAAAAGTAACTCCAGCTGAAGAGTGTGGAGGCTGGATAAGAGAGACCACTTAGGAGACTAGAGAAAGGGTGATGAGGGGCGGAACTAAGGCAGTTATGGTAGCAATGAAGACAAAAGAACAAACGTGAGACTTTCAAAATCAGTAAATACTACATAGAACAAAAACTACCAGGTTGTGGGTTATGTAGGAGAGTTTTAGACGACTACGGTGATTTATTCATTCCACAAATAATTGGCGATTTAACAGGCAGGTATGATACCTGTTATTATGGACTTTATAACCTAGGAGAGGAGGCTTAAAACAAATCATTATATATAAACAAATTATTTTATCATACCTGAAAAGCTACACAGAAAGAAGGTGACCAGGTGTATGGTGTGGCCCTGAGTCAGGAAATGCAGAAGGAAGAGCAAATCCAGAGGAGGAAGATGATAAATTCATCAGTAATGTGGTATAGTAATCCTTGCCAGTCCTTTCAAATGTGATGGCCACATGTGCAAAAGCTCTAAACACATTCCATAGATGAAGGCTGTTACTATTACTCCTCTGTGTCCTTCATCTCCCCAGCAGAGAACCCCAGACATGGTCCCTCTAAGAAGTATAGGGCAGACATCATCGGATGAATGGATAAAGAAGGTGTGGCACATATATACAATGGAATATTACTCAGCCATAAAAAGAAACGAAATTGAGCTATTTGTAATGAGGTGGATGGACCTAGAGTCTGTCATACAGAGTGAAGTAAGTCAGAAAGAAAAAGACAAATACCGTATGCTAACACATATATATGGAATTTAGGGGGAAAAAAATGTCATGAAGAACCTAGGGGTAAGACAGGAATAAAGACACAGACCTACTGGAGAACGGACTTGAGGATATGGGGAGGGGGAAGGGTGAGCTGTCACAGGGCGAGAGAGAGGCATGGACATATAAACACTAACAAACGTAAGGTAGATAGCTAGTGGGAAGCAGCCGCATGGCACAGGGATATCGGCTCGGTGCTTTGTGACCGCCTGGAGGGGTGGGATAGGGAGGGTGGGAGGGAGGGAGGGAGGGAGACGCAAGAGGGAAGAGATATGGGAACATATGTATATGTATAACTGATTAATTTTGTTATAAAGCAGAAACGAACACACCACTGTAAAGCAATTATACCCCAAAAAAGATGTTAAAAAAAAAAAAAAAAGAAGTATAGGGCAGAAACCAGAAGCACAAATATGGCTTCTGGCCACTCGCTATCTGTGTGATCTTGCACTTCATTTTCCTCTTCTGTTAAATGAGGGGTATTGTGTGAATTTATTTGCTTATTTTAAAAAGAAGATTAAAATATGAAAAGACCAGCACATTAAACTTTTTTTTAGAAAGGAGGAAATTGGAACAAATGATCTCTCAGGTTTCATCCAAGTCTGCAATCCTATGTTTTTGTTGCTCAATAACTATTTGTTGATTTTATTTGATTCCTTTGGCATGCTCAGTTGACTGGACATGCTTTTGTTCATCTCTTCAGCAGTCTTGGCGCACAGATCTGAGCTACATGCAACAATGGCACGACTTGGGAGCAACTGAGAATTTTCAGGTGGGCTGCCAAGAGTTTGGGATGCACCATGTTAACTGCACGTGCCTTTCTGGAATGTGACTGGACCCAGAAAACAATATGAATGAGTGAATAAAAGAATCAACAGAGACACTGTAAAGCAGACAACTGAAATTGGTTGGTCCAAAAATTAGCAACCCTAAACCAAAATAAATATACATAGACGATAGAGACTTTCAGAGTCACTAAATAATATACAGAACACAAACTACCAAGTTATAGGTAATGTAGAAGAGTTTTGGGTGACCATGGTGATTTATTCATTCCACAAATAATTAGGGATATAACAGGCAGGCATAATACCAGTCATCATGGAGTTTACAGTCTAGGAGAGGGGACAAATACATAGAGCACAGAAGAATTATAAAGTTAGAATACTGTTGACTAAATTGGGGAGTTTATGGTTTTAAAACGGCTAATATCTCTTGCATCGGCAACTTGTCAGCTGAGTCATTCTAATAACCCTTTCAAAATGATAAAAAAGACTGAAAGATCTGTCAAGATTGGTCTACTGATTTAAGTACATTAGGTGTTTCTTTTTTTGTTATTTAATTTAAAAAATTTTTAATTGAAGTATAACTGATTTAAATATTTTATTAGTTTCAGGTATACAACACAGTGATTCAATAATTTTATAGATTATACTCCATTTAAAATTATTATAAAATATTGGCTATATTCCCCATGCTGTGCAATATATCCTCATAGCTTATTTATTTTATACATAGTTGTTTGTGCCTCTTAATCCACTACCCCTATTTTGCCCTTCCCCCTTCCCTCTCACCACCAGTAACCACTAATTTGTTCTCTATATCTGTGAGTCTGTTTCTGTTTTGTCATCTTCATTTGTTTTATTTTTTAGTTCTACATATAAATAATAACATACAGTATTTGCCTTTCTTTGTCTGACTTATTTCACTAAGCATAATACTCTCTAGGTCCATCCATGTTGTTGCAGAATTTCATCCTTTTTATGGCTGAGTAGTATTCATCTGTATGTATGTGTATATATATATATATATATATATATATATATATATATATATATATATACCCATCTTCTCTGTCCATTCACCTGTTGATGGACACTTAGGTTGCTCCCATATTTCAGCCATTGTAATTAATGCTGCTATGAACATCGGGGTGCATGTATCCTTTTGAATTAGTGTTTTTGTTTTCATTGGATATATACCCAAGAGTAGAATTACTGGATCATATGGTAGTTCTGTTTTTAGTTTTTTGGGAAGTCTCCATATTGTTTTCCATACGGGCCACAACAATTTACATCCCTACCAACAGTGTACAGGGTTCCCTTTTCTCCATGTCCTTGCCAATGTTTTTTATTTGTGGACTTTTTGATGATAACCATGCTGGCAGGTGTGAGGTAATATCTCATTGTGGTTTTGCATGGCATTTCTCTGATGATTAGCGATGTTGAGCATCTTTTCATGTGCCTGTTGACCGTCTGTATATCTTCTTTGGAGAAATGTCTATTCAGGTCTTCTGCCCATTTTTAATTGAGTTGTTTATTTGATATTGAGCTGTATGACCTGTTTGTATATTTTGGATATTAATCCTTTATCTGTCATATCATTTGCAAATATTTTCTCCCATTCAGTAGGTTTTTTTTTTGTTTTGTCTATGGTTTCCTTTGCTGTGCAAAAGCTTTTAAGTGTAATTAAGTCCAATTTGTTTATTTTTGCTCTTATTTCCTTTGCCTTAGAAGACAGATCCCAAAAAATATCACTATGATTTATGACAAAGAGTCTGCCTAGGACTTCCCTGGTGGCACAGTGGTTAAGAATCCGCCTGCCAATGCAGGGGACATGGGTTCAATCCCTGGTCCAGGAAGATCCTACAAGCCCACGCACCACAACTACTGAGCCTGCACTCTAGAGCCCGTGTGCCACAACTACTGAAGCCTGTGTCCCTAGAGCCTGTGCTCCGCAACAAGAGGAGCCATTGCAATAAGAAGCCCACGGACCACAATGAAGAGTAGCCCCCGCTCACCGCAGCTAGAGAAAGCCCACACGCAGCAATGAAGACCCAACACAGCTAAAAATAAATAAATTTAAAAAAAAGAGTGTCTGCCTATGTTTTCTTCTAGGAGTTTTATGGGTTTTGGTCTACATTTAGGTCTTTAATCCATGTTGAGTTTATTTTTGTATATGGTATGAGAGAATGTTCTAATTTCATTCTTTTACATGTAGCTGTCCAGCTTCCTCAGCACCACTTATTAAAGAGACTGTCTTTTCTCCTTGTACTTTCTTGCCTCCTTTGTCATAGATTAATTGATCTTGGTGCCTGGGTTTATTTCTGGGCTTTCTATTCTGTTCCGTTGAACTATGTGTCTGTTTTTGTGCCAGTATCATGCTGTGTTGATTACTGTAGCTTTGTAGTATAGTCGGAAATCAGGGAGCATGATACTTCCGGCTTTGTTCTTTTTTCTCAAGATCGCTTTGGCTATTTGGGGGTTAAGTGTTTCTTGTTCCATGAGAACAATAAGCGTCTTTTTGTATTTTTTTTTTCTTACTTGCAGGTAAATGCGTTCCTAACTGATATAGTGCTCTACCCTTAAGCTGCTTATATCTCCTTGAAAAGGCAATTGTAATAGTAGAAAACACTTTTTAAAGATGAAAATATAAAATTAAAGGAGGATACTAGAGATACAGATTAAATTCCTCTAAGAGTTCAGAAAGTAAGGTGGACCAGAGCTAGAAAGTGAGGGAAGAAGGCAGAACTCGAAGGATAGGTAGTAGGACTTTGGTTTATAGAAAAAAAGAGACAAGAACTACATAATTGAAGCTCTATGCATGAGTCACTGAGGAGAACCAGTGTGACAACTGAGGAAATAAGGCAAGATACACACAGAAGGGCTTGCAAGGTCCTTAGACATCAGGCCATCTACATTTTTTAAGCAGTGAATGGTACAATGAAAAGGTTCTGTGATGCATAGCTCATAATAATTTTAAAATTATAATCATCAAACGATGTAGAATATTAAATATTTTCCCTTAAGGGGAGAGTAAAGCATATAATGAGGAGATTTGGATTTTTTTTGCCCGTCCTATTATAAAATACCAGTTTTAATTCATGAGTATGCATTTATTTGTTCAACTGGTCTGAAAGGGAAATGGCATGATTAAAGCTTTGGGTGAAAATAGTTTTTTTAAAAACAAACTCCTTCAGAGCCAAAAGATTCCAGTGGCTGTTCAGAGACAGGTTGGATGCATAGATTAAAGTTCAAACGAAACTCAAGTGGAAATGTGTACACCATTTTATAAGGCTATAATGGGAAAAACCAAGATCCCACTTAAGAAAACACTACCAACCTTTGAGAAAAAGATGAGGCTCAAAATTGTTATCAATTACCTTCATTTTACATTTTATTCTGGGAATCTTAACTGATCAGATAGCCAAGAAGACAGGCTAAGGTTTCAGACTCATCGATTTTCTTTTCACTCTTTTGTTTAAGAGCCAGACTCCTGGCTTCAGATAACAGTGATTTAGAGATCTGGTCTCATTTTATAGGCAGCATGGAATTTATGCTGTCCAATAACTGGAGACAGGCTAGATTATTATCTTTTAGATTTGAAGATGCAAGACCAAGGAGACTCAAAGAGAGATGCAGTGCCACTGCCTCTGTATTTATTTCTTTGGACAAGCTTATGACGCCCATACATTTATAATCCTCCTTCCCGACCCCCTCTACCCTGAGTCCCCACCATCGCCGCCATTGCTGTTAGATCCATACACCAAGTGGCCAGCAAATCAAAAGGATGCCAGGGAAGGTTCCTGACTCACCATTCTCAGACTGGCCTGACTACTGTGTGAGCACCCTGCACAGGGTAGAAATGGTAATTATTATAGAAGGTACACTTTCTTTACTTTCTCTTCAGGTGTTCTCAAAAGTATTTTTCTAGGTGTGAGATGTAGGCAGAAGCAAAAGTAATTCCTGATAATCCAAGAATTCAGGCTAAAAGAACATTCACAGTACCAAATTTTCTACCTCTCTTTTCTTTACACACACACACACAAACACACACAAACACACTTGAATCTTCCTTTAGTTAAACTGATTAAGAGTCTCATTTGAGGAAAATAATTTTGTGGTCAAAGAGTTTTGTTTGTTTTGTTTTGGTATCATGGATATTTCTTTTGGAACAACAACATGTTCTATGGAATATCAGTGTAGTGGATGAAAGTGTAGTGGATGAAAGATTCTAGAGCCAGACGGTCTGAGTCTGAATCCTAGTTCTGGCACGTATTGTGTGAGCTTGGGAAAATACTCCATTTCTCTGTGCCCTAGTTTACTCATCTACAAATAGGAACAATACTAATGCCTACCTCATGTGTTTATCCAAAGGATTAAGTGAATTAGATGTTTAAAGCACTTGGAGGAGTGCCTAGAACTTGATGAGAGCTATGGAAGTGATCACTGTCATTACTATAGTTTGATCTATGGATACATTCATCATTCAGCCACTGAGTAACCATTAAACTATAGACACTATTTTGAAAACTGAGTACACAGGGTGAACAGGATGGTGAGTTCCTTGAACTTAGGGTGCTTACGTTGTAGTGGGGAAGGTGGATAATAAACAAAAAAATAAATATATGATATTTCATAGAATGATAAATGCTGTGAGGAAAGTGACAATGGGTGATGTCACAGAGGATGACTAGGGTCAGGGGCTGGCTAACCTTCAAGAGGATGGGCTGAAAAATCTTCTCTTGGTGACACTGTTGCTGATACTTCAGTTACATCTTCTGTGTGAGGAACAGTAAGTAGAAGTGAGCAGCAGCATTCTACGTTCTCCAAGGATCCTCTTACAATAAGTCCTTCCTGCCTTAGCATCACCAGCGTTCCTTACGCACTCTAGACATATTTAAGGATGCTGAACAAAACATTTAAACACCAAAACATTTGAAGAGAAAAGTAGGAGCTCAGCCCTACTGACAGTCACCCCCAAATCCAGGCCTCAGCAGAGAATCAGACAGGGACCCTCCTTGCTTCTTTTTCAACATCTTGTCCTAGCTCTAGTCAGGCAGTTCGGACTCCAGACACCCATGTCCTGTCATTAGTCAACTGCAGGAAATTTTCAGAAATTGTTGCCCAATCTGCAAGGACAGGAGGTAGAGGAAATGGAAAAGTGAGAGAGGGAGGAAGTTCTGCTCCTTGGTAGATGATGGAAATCAAGGAAAACATTACTGCTTGTGTTTGTTCAGTCCACGCACCTCAAATGTTGGTGAGGGATAAAGGCTGTTATCTTGTGGAAAGGGAACACACTTCCCTGGGTTAGAATGTTAGTCTTGACTCTTATGGGAAGAACATGGTCCGAGGTGGATTTTGCACGGGGCCCATGCTGTTTTTTGGTTTGCAATTGAAGTTTTTTACATGGGTTTATCCTATTTTGGTTTACAAAGGGCCCTCATACACATATATGATAAATGTTCTTGTAAGGTCGGATCTTAACAAACGGCACCGCGAAACAGAGGAAAGCTTTAAGTGAGCTTTATTAGGGAGCGCTCCCGGGCGAGGTTCACTGGCCTCGGGCCAGCTGGCCTTACATTTCTTTAATCATATTTCCCAGCTCAGAGCCTGTAAAGATGCCACTCCTAGGCCTGAAATTCTCCCTGCTCTTCACTTGGCAGGTATCTCCTCATCTTTTGGACACATTTTCCCAGGGAGACCATCCCTGGCCGCCTTACCTAAGCAGGTACTCCCACCCACTCAATTTCCTAATGCTGAGCTCTTTCATTTCCTTCGGAACCCTCATTTCCATTTGCAATCATCCACGTGTTTGCTTACTTCTTGTCTACCTTCCCCACGTGATTGCAGGCTCTATAAAAAGGCAGCACCCACGTCTATTTTATCTACCAGTGCATACCCATAACTTCACCAAGTGCTTGGCACGTCCGAGGCGGTCAACATTTGTTGGAAAGCAAAGAATCCTTACCACGAACCTGGGAGATGGGTATTTTTACAAAGGAAGAAACTGAATCTCAAGGGATGAAGTGCCTTGCCCAGTGTCACACAGCTCTTATCCGATGGAGCTGGGACTCTAACTCAGGAATTCCAGTGTTCAGTCTTAGGGTTCTTTCTACTACACACCACACAGAAAGCAACTCCAAAATGACTGTCAGGGCACCAAAGGGAGACGTGGGGTTAGGGTACCCCCACTGGGAGGCTGTGATACTGTGACTTACAAAAGAATTATTTATTTAGTCTTCATCCCCGATTCTGGCACAGAGCTTTTAAAACCCTTGGAATTTCCTAAGGTGTCTTTTGTTATGTTAATTGAGTGACTTTTGGACACCCTCCCCCAACCTAGGGATAGGACTGGTTGCCAGGACAACCAACCACGTGATTAGAGGGTTGGAACTTTCAGTCCCACCCCCAGACCTCCAAGAGGAGAGAGGAGCTGAAGGTTGAATCAATCGCCAAGGGCCAATGACTTAATCAACCATGCCTACGTAACGAACCTTCCAGAAAAACCCAAAAGGACAGGTTTCAGAGAGCTTTTGGGTTGGAGATTTGGAAAGAGTGGCACCAGGAGAGAGCATGGAGGCTCCGTGCCCCTTCCCACATGCCTTGCCCTATGCATCTCTTCCATCTGGCTGTTCCAGAGTTATATCCTTTTATAACAAACCAGTAATCTAGTAAGTAAAATGTTGCTCTGAGTTCTGTAAGTTGCTCCAGCTAATTAACTGAACCCAAGGAGGGGATCATGGAGATCTCTGATCTATAGCTGGTCCTGGTCAGAAGCACAGGTGACAACCTAGACTGGCAACAGGGTCTGAAGTGGGCTGGAGGGCAGTTTTGTGGGACTGAACCATTAACATGTGTGATCTGATGCTATCTCTGGAGAGACGGTGTCAGAATTGAGTTGAATTGTAGGACACCCAGCTGGTGTTAGAGAATTGCTTTGAATGACTTGGGGGGAAACCCCACACACTGGAATTGGGGTGAAGAATTTTTAGAGACAGATTAAAGCCGATGATGCTTTGGAGCCAGCATCCTGAAATCCTTCCCACAGAGAAAAAGAACAAATGGTCCTGCTCAAGGTCCACTCAGCAGCTCAGGGTTGAAAGGTTTCCACATGTCTGTGTGTCCCACTGTTGGTGCTGGGTGGCAGTTGAGACCATGCGTTCTGTGGCCAGATCTCTGGTTCTAACCCCAGTGCAGCCACTTACTAGTTACATAACTTTGGGTAAGTTACTAATGTTTGTACCTAGTTTTCTCTTCTGTAACGTGGGGAAGATAGTCACGCATACCTCCTAGTGTTGATTCTCTGCCTGGAATACAAGGAAGGTACTTAATAAATAAATGTTGAATTAATACTGAAGGAACCTATCGACATACGTCTTCTGTGTACAAAAAGTCACTCTCTTGGCTAGCAGGGTAGTAATCAAGGTGAAAAATGGTTAAAAATGTATTTGGAAACTTTTGAGACTTTTAACCATGCTATTGTCCTCTTATATGGTAATCTATGCAATCGGAATGATTCCCACCCCCAAGCCATACACCAAACTGCTTTATGCATTGACCATTTTGCTTCACCATGTGTCCCCGTATCACTCTAGTTTTGAGCAGTTACATTTTTTCAAACTTTTTCAGCTGCTGCACACCCAGAATGATGCCTTAAGATGCAATATGTCAGGTGAAAATGAAAAACACATGTTTTTTCAGCACTTGGTTTCAAGTATTCTTGGGTTTCCAAAAAACACAGATTTGAGAATAAGAATTTCAAACAGACTATACTGAAATGTAGATCTCTAATTGTTCCCGAAGTTGCTATTAGGAATAGGTAATTAATCAGCTGGTATGAGAAGTGAGCAACATTTTGGAGAAGGGATACATGGATTTAGTGTTAAGTCAAATGAGTAGTGCTAAGTCTTACGGGTAGAAATCCAGGAAAACATAATTGACTCCATAGAAGTAGTACTTTCTAACAATTTTAAGCTGTCCAAGTAGGCATCACAGGAGCAGGGTGCTGTAGGAGCAGGTGAGCACAGGGCACCACAGAATGGTTTGGGCAGGAGCTGGGCAACAATCTCTTAGGGCTGTTTGGAAGTTATCCATTGGATGGACAGCTTGGACTGGGAGACCTCTGAGGATCCTGTCAACCTTGGAAGTCCACGTTTTCTGAATGCGATGTAGAAGTCCGTCCTTCCAAATCTATGCTCCTTGGTCCATCATTGGTCAAAAGTTCGATGTTTATAGAAACATAATCAATGCCTATGCTTCTCTGATGGTGGAAACTCAACTTGGCAAAGAGCCTTTATATGTTAATGACGTCTCTGATAAACAAAGATGAACTTTTGAAATTTATTAGTTACCATCCCTGATACAAAGCTGAGACAGCTGTTCAGAATATCTGAATCAGGGAGGGTCAGAGCTCTGGGAAGACTTGAGGCTCCTAAGAAGTAAAGGCTACCTCGGGAGGAGAATGTTGTAGCGCTATGTGTCCAGGGTCCTGACTAACTCTGGAAGGCCAATGAGTTTTCTGAGAGCAGCAGGGACCATTCAGCCCCTGACTGTCCTGCTTCTCTTTTGGAGCAAAGAAACTCCCCACTTGGCAGCTGCCTGCTCGACTGCAAATACAGAGTTGTTTGCTGGCTGCCCAGAGCCTCTCAGCTCTGTCAATTGAGGCCAGAAAGAAGAGTTCAGGAACGAACAGTAGCCGAAAAGTTTGGCTGACCTGTACACCGGGTGCGTGATTCCAGAACAACTCTCTGAGGGAAGGGCGAAAGGAGAATGGGACAATAAATTAGTCATTTGGATTTCCCTACAGGGCCTGCCTCTGTGTGTCCATCCTCAGACTCTCTGTCTTAACATAGTCTGGTGGATTAATACTCATAACCTCACCTTTGTTCAGTGATTACTACGTGCTTAACACTTTTCTAAGGATTTTGCGTGTATTATCTCATTTAATCTCCGTAACAATCTGTAAGCATTTCTATGATGTCAGTTTTCAGAGACGTAAAATGAAGTATCATTTAGCCCAAAATCACACAGGTAGTGGTGAATCCACCATTTAAACAGATAACCTCCCTTAGAAGTCTGGGCTCTTAACCACTATCCACTAGTTAAGTGGGAAAAGAGGAACATGAGGGAGGAAAGGCATTGGAAGTTTGGCTTACGTTTTTTGTTTGTTTTTAATTTGGCTGTTTTTAACCTAGTTAAAACCATCAGTGTTCAGTGCCTGTTTCATATCCTCCCCCACCACGCACACACCAGACTGTACTCCCTGAGTCAGGGCTGTCCTTTCTGCTTAGCCAATGCTAGGCACTTCATCACAGTTTGCTGAGTGAATGAACACAGCAGAGGACATGTCTAAGAAGGATTTTCCTAGAAAAGTCAGAGAAATATTACACAAAGAGCACTAACAGGCAGCAGAGCCTCTCTAATGTCTCGGGGGCTACTGTCTGACTTCCTAAGTCTATTCCTTGACCACCACGTCCGTCCTCCTACAGGACGTGATATTCTCTGAGTTCACACTGTTCTCTCTCCAGTTCTGCCCCCTCTGGATGCTCACATAGAAGTTGCTGGTTTTCTCTAGTCATCTCCTTCTTCTCTTACCCCTTGAAATGCAAATTTCCTGGCCAAGTCCCCTGGGTTCTGGAGGAGCCTGTTAACTTCCCTTGGGTGCTGAAACCTCTTCAAGAAGGATTTGAGGGCAAAGTAGATTGACAGATGGTAAGCCTGCTGGAAGGACTCAGGACCAGGGGAGGTGACCAGACAGGATATGGACAAAAGGCAGGCATGGGGGGATGCTGTGGCAGCCCTGGCAGTAACAGGTTTCAGTAAATCAACAGAGGGAAGTCCAGGAAACCTACGTGGTCTTATTGTGTGTGCTGTAAGCACAAACCACAAAAGCCCCTGGTCGCTGTCTGTCTTTAGGGTCCTACAGATGGGAGATATGACAGGACTCCTTGAAAGATAAAATTGATGATGTCAGCCAATATCACAGTAATGACAGTATGAGAGAAATTCCCTCCTCTGAGCTGGGAAGAGTTTCCAGATCTTTGGGGAGGAGTGACTGCTGCGTGGTAGCAGGTAGATTAGCAGCTTTTGCATTAATTATGTAATTCAATTTGTATACAATCCTGTAAGGCAAGCACTATTAAATCTATTGTACAGATAAGGAACCAGACTTATCTCCAAAATCACACAGTAACAGTAGCCCCTGCATTTTGTACTAAGCCACATACAAATTTTGATTTCTTGAACACCCAGTATGCACTAGGCACTGACATGAAAATGATTTCTGGTGATTGTCCTGATTTGCCTCAGGGCTGAAGATAAGCTGAAACATCTCAGCTACAGAACACTTTGGCCTCTTGCAAAGGATGTGGCCAGAGATTCCTAGGGCGGAGGGCACTTCAAAAGTGCCACGAACTTCATCCTTTCCCTTTAATTTAGGGATGACCATGCTGTATAGCAAAAATCCCTTTTCACATTTTAACAAACAGGTTAAAACAGACAGGAACTACAACTGTCCATTTAAATGATTTTAATATATTTCTGAACCAAGGCCTTTCAGGGTCTTGGTATTCAAACTTAAGCCAAAAGATTAATTTAGTACAGTGTTTCTCAACCATGACCTCATATTAAAAAAAAAAAAAAAAAAGAATAAAAACGCTGATGCCTGGGCTCCACCCCAGAAGAAATGATTCAAACTTTCTGGGGGTGGAGCCCAAGCGCTGGTATTTTTTAACGCTCCCTAAGTGAGAGCCACAGGTAGCCAGGGCTGAGCCACTCTTTAAATTAAGGGTCCCAGAGCCGTTTTATCTAATACAAACAATTGAAGCTCAAGTTGACTTGAAAATTCAAGGTGATCTTACATTTTTCTCCATGGAATATTGGCTATCAGAAACTCCAAGCAAACAATAACAAGGAAAACTGTGATGGAGATTTGGGGGGAAAAATGCCCAGCAGCCAGGGCTGAAGGCAGGGAAAGATTATCAGAACCACCATGCTAATTATGGAAAACCAGACGCCCTGGAGGAAGGCCAGGGGCGTGGCAGAACGGATAGGGGTGGAGGACAGGAGAAATTTTAGGAAATTAGAAATTTTAATAACTTTGGCCGTCAAGGGTTGCAATGGGATGCTGAACTTATTGCAAGCCTTGAGAGGAAAAACAGATGAGAAAAGGAACTCTTGTCTCACATTCTAGCTGCTTTTTGTTTCTCAAGCTCAGGAACAGAAAGGAAATGAAGCCTTCCCAGGGCTCCTTTCCCTACATCTGATTAAGGGCCCCCATAGGCACCCTTTCTGAACACCAGGGGGAGTAAGACATAATAGGCCTCCTTCACCAGGCCTTTCGATAGAGCATGAGAAAAAATAAATTATGGCTTATTGTTTAGATCCCTTCTTAAATAGGCTCTTCCTTCTCTCTATGGCTAAAGATAACAGTCTATTTGTATTCATTTAAAAAGAGTATGTAAATGTCCTTTAAAAGCAATAAAATGGATTCTATCACCCTGCTGTGGAAGTTGCACTAAAGGGGAGGGGTTAAGAAAGCAGATGCTGGGCGCAACCCCCTTGGGTTTGAGTTCCAGAAACAGCACTTAGTAGCTGTGTCACCAAGGTCGGGTTACTTAACCTCTCACACCTCGATTTTCCTGTTTGTAAAATGGGCACCTTGTAGGATGGTTATGAGAATTGAGGGGTTAACACAGATAAAGCTTGGAACAAAGCCTGGGGTACAGTAAGCAGTCAATGAATATTAGCTAGTGCTTGTATCAAAAAGATCACCAGGAAATTTTAATTTTAGATTTGAATTCTTCCATACTTCAACAATTCCAAGTACTTTATATTAAAAATCATCCAATTCAGATATGGTAAAGCCAGTGGAGCCTTTGACAAAAAGTGATATTTAAAGGTAGAACTGAGTGTCATTCTTCATACACAGCAAAGGTCACTTATTCTAGCAATCTATGATAAGAATATACAGAAAATAATGAATCTGCTTGTACTTTCATAAAATGGCTACTACATATTTTAGATATACAAAAACACACTCACAAAGAATGAACGAATAAAATGAGTGTACCTAATGAGGAAAGACAATGATCTGTTAGAATATCACTATCGTAAACTTTCCCCAGAGGATGTAAGAAATTAGGTGAAGAAAAGGAGCATATGGTACTTAAGGACAACTTATACACGTTTTCAGCCTGACAACATCCAAAAAGACTCTAGCAGTAGTTATTTCACTAAAATGCATATACTTTTATAATTCCACAAAATTGTTTTGATTGCAATAGATTATCCTCTACGATGTTATGTCATTTTAACAAAATGAGCAGCCAATAAGGAAGCTCTGGGTCAGTTGTCCCCACATGAGAAATGATGGCACATTTACCATGGACGGAGGCCACGGAATAAACATGGCTGTATCAAACATTCCCGATGACAAGGGAGAACTCTGCTTGCATGTTTTTTCGTACTAGCGCACATAACTCTTTTCCCCTGTGGATCTTCAGCGAGGCAAGGCAGTTGCCTTGGCTGTATGGAATTCAGCAAACAGAAATGCATGACCAGTGACCACACACTTGCATCTGGATGAGGTTTTGGCTGACTGCGCTTTGGGATTTTAACACTAGCCACTAACAAGGATCCCCTTCTTTTTGACTATATAAGTCAACTCTGAGAGCCACGGGGTAGAGTGAATTTTTTGGGTAGCTTCTTCCATGTCTACCAAGCACTGAGAGTGTAGGTGGCAGAGCCTGACTCTCTTGTCACCTGTACCTCTTGCAGTTGGAGGAACCAGAGTCTGGCCAGAAATCGGAATGACGGGGGAGAGGGAGGACTTCAAGAGTGAAGTGAAACATTCTTTTTAGCATCCTAGTGACATGTGTGGGGGAAAATGGATACAGATATCTGACAGAATGACACAGAGGTCAAAAGCATGGCCTCAGCCTGGGCTTGAATCCAGCTCCACACCTACCAGCCCTGTAACTTTGGATTCATTTGCTTAACCTCCTTAAGCTTCATTTCTTCATTCTGTAAGTTGGGGAGATAGTAGTCTCTTCCTTACAAGGTAGTCATGGGAATGAAACAAGATGGTACTTATAAAATGCTTTATCTTGTAGTGTGTTTTAAAATCCTCCCAAAACTCCTATGAGGTAGATACTATTGTACTCATTTTGCTGATGGGAAACTGAGGTTCAGAGGCATTCTATAACTTGCCCACTGTCACCCAGCAGGTAAGTGGAGGGAGCTGGACACAAGCCCAGGATTTCTCTAAAGCTGGTGCTCATCACTACTGCTTTATGCTCTCATTGGCCCATATGGCAGAATCCCAGCAAGTTAGGACTAGGGGATTCTCAGCTCCACTGGCCAGCCCTTCCTTTTAGAGTGAAGGAATAACAGTAAGAACAATTCAGGGATCAAGCTGAACTAACTAAACTAAACTCAAGGGTAGAAGGCGGGTACAAGAAATCAATTCTAAAGACTCTTTCCCCAGCAGTGTTTCCTCTGTTGGTTCATATCCCCAGCAAGGAAGAGCACAGAGTAAATTGAGAAAAATGTTCAACCCAGATACTAAAATAACAATCATTGACTGGGGTAAGGCGGAAGTAGAAGGGTGAAGAAGGAGCCAGGTGGACCCTCTTTTTTTTTTCAAAGCCTGTTAGTTTAGTTTCTAAAAATGTTAGTTGAATGTGGTATAAAATCCAACCTTTTTGAAAAGCAAACAAATTTGAGATTTCCAGACCCGTTGTTATTTATTAATTGTCCATTAAACACCTGTTATCCATAAACAACAGGCCTTAGGCAAACCAAAGAACAATTAGCTTCTTCTAGTGTCAACAGAAAACTAGTCCACAAACTCCCAGCTGGTCTTCCCAGCTTCTGACATTGGCCTCAAATATACATACTCAAAAATTCAGAAGAGAAACTTAAAATAAATGTTACTAAATGCTTGCTCCTTCTTTGGCTTCAGAATTCACACAAATGAGACCTGTAGAGTATAAAGGTTTTACTTATTTAACTGGCTTCAGTATTCAATTTGCATTTATACATTGGTCTGTGTGTTTGAGAATGCTTCATCTATTTGTATGAATTTGATACTATCCGGTTTAGATTGAATACCTGTAGAGGGCAGCATGCCATATTTATTTAATGGACGGATACAGAATCTTTCCTAATGGTGGCGGTGGTTATCATCGTCATCACCGTCACCATCATCATCACCATTATCATTATCATCACTGTTCCTATCATATTCCTGGGTTTTGATCTTAAAGAAAATTTCCATTACAAAGCCGCAAGGTAGGCGACGGGTATATCATCTTTCTCTTCTTTATGAAGATTAATTGTGCTGATTATTTCCTGACATTATTTTACTTAAAATGCAGAAGGCTCTCCCACTTGCACAGCACAAAAACTCCTCTATTATGTAAGATGTTGGCATAGAATTCTGCCACTCTGCTATTTAAATAATTCAAAACATTTAACACAACATTCGAAGGCCTATCACTAACAGAGAGCTGTGGGCAGATGAGTCAAACAGAAAGTTCCTCACCAAGGTATGTTTTCCCTCACATTAGCCTGTGGTCTGACAAACACTCCCTGTTGAATCTGTTTCTTTAAGATTCTAAAAATAAATTGATCTGTAAGTGACTTTGCTGTAATACATACAGTGAGTCAGATCAAGGAGTAAGAGCCATTTATAGAATGTGAACTAAACACTGGCCTGAGACAACCATTTAACCCTCGCCAAACAGAGAAGTGGCATTTCGGATTGTACAGAGCTTGATCTGCAAGGCTATTTTGAAACAGAAAGATTCTTTTATTATAACTTTGGCTAAAAATATTAGAATATGACCAGAGGCTACCACAAGGTCAAAACATTTGTTAACAGGACAAAATGTTACCAGTATAAGAGTGTGCAAGTGTCCATCTACGAAATCTTGGACACACTCAGGCCCAAACATATTATTAGCCATCCGTATTCATACATATGTAAGTAGAGACTGTATTTGGTGCAGAACAACACGTTGTCATTCTACACATTCTCATATAAAGAAGCAGATGGGAGTATTTTGGCTTGCATTGTACAGTGGTTTAGAGTGGATTTGTGTGACCATAAATAAGTCATCTTTAACATCTCTGAGCCTCAATTTCTTCATCTATAAAATGGAAATAAGTACAGTCCCTACCTCAAGACGTTGATGTGAAGATTAACTAAGAAAATGTATATAAAACACTCAGTACACATAATACAAGTTTAAGAAATGCCAGCTGTAATTCTGCTCTCTTCAGCCCCAGCTGTTATAGGATGGTGCAGTCTCCCTCCTCTTTGGGTGCCTTCATTGCGAGAGTACATCTTCATAGTGTTGTAATAGCTGCCTTAGGGGAAAGTGTGATGACTACAAGTTGGTAAGGGTTTTCTTTCCCTTCCTGCATGGCTGATGTAATGAAGATCTTTAGGAGGATATATGATCGGAGGGAGGAAGTGTGTTGTGTGCGTGTGTGTGTGTGAGAGACAGAGAGAGAGAGAGAAAGAGAAAGAGAGAGAGAGAGAGAGAGAGAGAGAGAACGAATGTGTGTATGTGTATAAGAATTCACCTGGTGACAAGAGAAACTTGCCACTCTCCTCACCTGAGTTTCACACACAGGAAACATTCGACATTGCCTGCACACAGATCTCTAACCTCGCACACTGAAAAGAGCTGCACTGCAAGGAATATGACTTCATAGCATAATGTTCATCACTGACCTCCACCCTGGTAATAAGATCCTTTTTGGCCCTTGTGCACTTAGCATCCACCTGAGACTTCCTAACCATCTCCTCGATAGCAAATTGGCAGCAAGTATTAGGAAATGCCATGCTGGTATTTGGATGAGTCTTCTCCATTGACATCGTTTATTTAGATTACAGGCGCTTCCTCAATTATAACAATACATCAACCATTTCAGGTTTTTCTTTCACCTCCGGATACATGTTGCCCTTAATAAATGAAGCTGAAGTCAGAACACGTGCTGGTATGACGACACCATCCTGTCTTTCAGGTGTGGTTTCAGGGTCACACTGAACACTTGCGTCTGGAAGGCTGACTTCACAGCACAGCACGGCCACATTCTGCTACTCGGGGGGTGAGATCATGGTACTGGCATGAATTTATCGGTCTTTCAAACGAACGGGGTTGAATTCAATCTACTGACCTTGATTGGGAGGCTAGTGATACAAGCTGTGTGAAATAAAACAAGACAAAATAAACAAGGGAAAACCACAGCGCATGCAGCCACTTGGTTCAGAAGTGACACTACTGAATTTGGTCTGTGAAGGTCTTGTCACATGAAAGCCTAGAAATAGCTATGACCTAAACATGGGGGTAGGAGACGACCCATTTAGAAATGAATGGACACATTCCATTGTGTTTGTATAGTGTTTAAAATCTATTTTGGAGCAAGGGGATATTGTAAATACTTTCCTTTGTTCATAACTATCATAACCCAAACTTTCTGGCTCTCGGCATTTTTCAGTAACCCTGCGTGCCAGTAGTTTTTTACACACTGCCTGACAAGGCAAACATTATTCTACCAGAGATGCAGGATTCCCTGTGACCCCTCTGAATCTCCAGGGCCAGCCAAGACTAGATTGGACTTTCTGACTAATCCTAGTCTGGACATCTCTAGGGGCTGCCCTAGTCTCACTGCACAATTCCAAGGCCACTCAGTTCTGAGGGCCCTCAGGAGATGTTGCCATATTAGGCATGTGGAAATGTCCACACCATTCTGAAATTCTTTTGGAACTAGAGATTTAATATAACTTTTTCAATTAGCCTTCAATTCCAAATTTGGGACTAGACTTTAGGTGAGATTAATTCATGGACTCCTCATTGGTTTTGTAAAATGTTAATGCCAGCAAGCATTCCTTCATCTTCTATAGTAACTGGATCATAGAGTTTCATTTAATTCTCTCTTTTTCATTTGATTGTCTCTTTGGTTAATGGCATTTCTATAGCAGAGGACACAGCAATCTTCACAGACATCTCTTGACTCTAAAGTGGCTGGCTGGATAAGCATATTATTAAATGCAGGTTAACCTGTGGCCTCTTTCCTCTTCACCATGATGGCTCTGGATGACAATAAGGGGGGAGCCTGGGGCCAGGTATGGAAAAGTGAATGGTACAGGCATTTCCTGGATATATGGTTCCTAGTATCTCCATAATGCCAAATATAAATTGTAGTTAGAAACTGTTACCCTATGAACACCTTCATCACTTAAAGAAGATTCCTTCTGGAGACAATAATGATCTTTATTAGGTACCAGGCCTGCGTGAAGATCGGGTGATGCCAAGACATGACCTTGGTGGGTGTGATTTCAGAGGAAAAGTGGGCTCTAGAATGTTCCCTTTAATAGTAGAATTCTTTAGTAGCACTGTTCACTAAGACACTTGGTATAAATGGAACCACCTCTTCCAAGTGGATTTAGTTATTGAAGAAATTAAAGGAATTCCCTCCAAGGTAGCTTTTCTCATCAGATGGCTCCAAAACAAAAACCTCCACAATATTAGCATAAAGGGTTCAGGAATAGTGATTTTTGGCATTTCCAAAGAGTAGGTTCCTTCTATTTCTGCTACCTCAATAACAGAGAATAAATCAGAGACTTGGCATTGACTGCTCCACTGATCTATTAATGCTAAGTCTTTCACTGATTCAGTTCCAACTATATGTTTGATAGAGACAACTTTTATTTACTGTTTAAATCATACAGTAATCTAAGAAAACTCAACAGTTCAAGGATATTAAATCAAAATCTATTTACTCTTGAGTAGGATTTAATTTAAGATGGAAGCTTCCTAGAGATCCAAATCTGGGGGTTAGTGAGACCATCCTATTCTAGAAATGATGTCAGAAGACTGTTTGGGTGCTTACCTAGTAAGGCACCAGTGTCCTGTTATTAATAGATCTGTGCAAAATAATTTACCATGTCAATACCCTTTCTTCCTCCTATCCAATTATTCCGTATTGATGAATCTCTTATTTAAGCATTATTGAAAGGTCACTAGCCAGTGCTATATCTAATTCAAAAACGTATTATTAGGCTTATACCATATCAATTTTAAGAAATGACCAGTTCTGTGAGGATGATCTGAATAGCCATATTCATATTTTTTCCTATATTTAGAATCAGGGTCAGACCTTCTCAATTTTCAGGGCTATTTTTACTTTAAAATTTAAAAAATTTTACTTTATTGTTGTAAGAACACTTAACATAAGATATAACCGCTTAACAAATTTTTAAGTATATTATTACATTTTATTACACATTATTATGTATTATTATTATTACACCTTATTATACATTGTTGTTGACTATTAGTACAATGTTGTACAGCAGGTCTCTAGAGCTTACTCATCTGGCTTGACTGATATTTCATGCTGGTTGATTAGGAACTCCCCTACTTCTCCTTTCTCTGAGCCCCTGGCAACCACCATTCCACTCTCTGATTCTATGAATTCAACTATTTTTGATACCTCATATAAACAGAATCCTGCTGTATTTGTCTTTCTGTGACTGGCTCATTTCACTTAACATAATAACTTCCTGGCCAACATGTATGTGAAAAAATGCTCAATGTCACTCACTAATCATCAGGGAAATGCAAATCAGAACCACAATGAGATTAACACCTCACACCTGTCATGGCAGCTATTATCAATAAAACCAAAGACAAGTGTTGGCACGGCTGTGGAGAAGTTGGAAACCCTGCACATTGTTGGTGGGAATATAGAATGGTGCAGCTTGATAGAAAACAGTACAGAAGTTCCACTTACCTCAACATAATAAAGCCCATATATGACAAACCTACAGCCAACATCGTTCTCAGTGGTGAAAAACTGAAACCATTTCCTCTAAGATCAGGAACAAGACAAGGTTGTCCACTCTCACCACTATTATTCAACACTGTTTTGGAAGTTTTAGCCACAGCAATCAGAGAAGAAAAAGAAATAAAAATAATCCAAATCAGAAAAGAAGGAGTAAAGCTGTCACTGTTTGCATATGACATGATATTATATATAGAGAATCCTAAAGATGCTACCAGAACACTACTAGAGCTAATCAATGAATTGGTAAAGTAGCAGGATACAAAATTAATGCACAGAAATCTCTTGCATTCCTATACACTAATGATGAAAAATCTGTAAGAGAAATTAAGGAAACACTCCCATTTACCATTGTAACAAAAAGTTAATAAATAAAATACCTAGGAATAAACCTATCTAAGGAGATAAAAGACCTATATGCAGAAAACTCTAAGACACTGATGAAAGAAATTAAAGATGATACAAATAGATGGACAGATATAACATGTTCTTGGATTGGAAGAATCAACATTGTGAAAATGACGGTACTACCCAAAGCAATCTACAGATTCAATGCAATCTCTATCAAACTACCAACGGCATTTTTCACAGAACTGGAACAAAAAATTTCACAATTTGTATGGAAACACAAAAGACCCCAAATAGCCAAAGCAATCTTGAGAAAGAAAAACGGAGCTGGAGGAATCAGGCTCCCGGACTTCAGACTATACTACAAAGCTACAGTAATCAAGACAGTATGGTACTGGCACAAAAACAGAAATATAGATCAATGGAACAGGTTTGAAAGCCCAGAGATAAACCCACACACATATGGTCACCTTATTTTTGATAAAGGAGGCAAGAATATACAATGGAGAAAAGACAGCCTCTTCAATAAGTGGTGCTGGGAAAACCAGAGAGCTACATGTAAAAGAATGAAATTAGAACACTCCCTAACATCATACACAAAAATACACTCAACATGGATTAAAGACCTAAATGTAAGGCCAGACACTATAAAACTCTTAGAGGAAAACATAGGCAGAACACACTATGACATAAATCACAGCAAGATCCTTTTTGACCCACTTCCTAAAGAAATGGAATTAAAAATGAAAATAAACAAATGGGACCTAATGAAACTTCAAAGCTTTTGCACAGCAAAGGAAACCATAAACAAGATGAAAAGACAGCCCTCAGAATGGGAGAAAATATTTGCAAATGAAGCAACTGACAAAGGATTAATCTTCAAAATTTATAAGCAGCTCACGCAGCTCAATATCAAAAAGATAAACAACCCAATCCAAAAATGGGCAGAAGACCTAAAGAGATATTTCTCCAAAGAAGATATACAGATTGCCAACAAACACATGAAAGGATGCTCAACATCACTAATCATTAGAGAAATGCAAATCAAAACTACAATGAGGTATCACCTCACACCAGTCAGAATGGCCATCATCAAAAAATCTACAAACAATAAATGCTGGAGAGGGTGTGGAGAAAAGGGAACCCTCTTGCACTGTTGGTGGGAATGTAAATTGATACAGTCACTATGGAGAACAGTATGGAGGCTCCTTAGAAAACTAAAAATGGTGGTTGGGAGTCTACCTGCCGATGCAGGGGACATGGGTTCATGCCCTGGTCCGGGAAGATCCCACATGCCGTGGAGCGGCTGGGCCCGTGAGCCATGGCCGCTGAGCCTGCGCATCCGGAGCCTGTGCTCCGCAGCGGGAGAGGTCACAACAGTGAGAGGCCCGCATAATGCAAAAAAAAAAAAACCTAAAAATGGAACTCCTATACGACCCAGCAATCCCACTACTGGGCATATACCCTGAGAAAACCATAATTCAGAAAGAGTTATGTACCACAATGTTCCTTGCAGCTCTATTTACAATAGCCAGGACATGGACGCAACCTAAGTGTCCATCGACAGATGAATGGATAAAGAAGATGTGGCACATATATACAATGGAATATTACTCAGCCATAAAAAGAAATGAAATTGAGTTTTTTGTAGTGAGGTGGATGGACCTAGAGTCTGTTATACAGAGTGAGGTAAGTCAGAAAGAGAAAAATATCGTATGCTAACACATATATATGGAATCAAAAAAAAAAAAAAAAGGAATTGGTTCTGAAGAACGTAGGGGCAGGACAGGAATAAAGACGTTGACGTAGAGAATGGACTTGAGGACACAGAGAGGGAGAAGGGTAAGCTGGGACGGAGTGAGAGAGTGGCATGGACATATATACACTACCAAATGTAAAATAGATAGCTAGTGGGAAGCAGCTGCATAGCACAGGGAGATGAGCTCAGTGCTTTGGGACCTCCTAGATGGGTGGGATAGGGAGGATGGGAGGGAGATGCAAGAGGGAGGAGATATGGGGATATATGTATATGTATAGCTGATTCACTTTGTTATAAAGCAGAAACTAACACATCATTGTAAAGCAATTATACTCTAATAAAGATGTTAAAAAGAAAACCGTACATAAGTTAAAAAAAAAAAAAAAGAACTACCATATGATCCTGGAATTCCACTGCTGAGTATTTATTCAAAAGAATGGAAATCAAAATTTCAAAGAGATTTTAGCACTCCATGTTCACTGCAGCATTGTTAGCAACAGCCACGATGTGGAAACAACCTAAATGTCCATCGACAGATAAATGGATAAAGAAAATATGGTGTACCCATGCTTAAAGAAGGGAATTCTATAATATGCAATTTTTTTCAGAAAAAGCTAACAATATTTGAGCATTTACTACGCTAAATGCTCACTTGCATTATTTCATTTAATCCTCATAAACACCTATATAGTTAATTATAATTATGTACCCATTTTTCAGGTGAGGAAGTGAGGCCAAGAGCAGCTCAATAATCTGCCTAAGGTCTCAGGACAGTAAGTGGTGGAACCAGCACTCAAGCCCAACTCTTCTGATTACAGATAAGTTCTGCTTTTCTCTGAAGCCCACACACTCTTCACTACCTCATGATATTGTTTCCATTTGTCAAGATTTAATTTCCTTGAAAGCAAATCTTTTCAAATCTAAAATCTTTTCAAATCTTAAAAGTTTGACTTATTCTGAATTTTCCAGAAGAATCTATGAGAAGATTGCAAAAGTTGTTTCTCTTATCTATATAGATTAAATATATCCCTGGTTCAAACCATATGGGATGAATTACTGTACCATCTAAAAAGTTATTGTTTTGAAAATCTTCACTAAATCAAGTCCATTTTATTATAATAATGCCTAAATTATGCAGAAGCTTACAACCTGTTTTCAAATCTCATTTTTTAAAAAAGTCTTGCATTGAAATACAAGGATATGCTCTGAGGAGAAAACTACTGGCTAGAAACTGTAAAGGACGATAGTAACATACTACATTTGTATGGTATGCTACAGTTTCACAGTAATTCTTGTAATCTTCTTTTTTTAACATGAGACAGGCAGAAAGAGTTACTATTTGATACCGCTGAGGCTCAGAGAGGTACAACCACTAGCCCAAGGTCACACCTTTAGCCCATGACCACAATCCAGGTTTTCTAGTGCTGTGTCCAGTGCTGTTTCCCTATGAGCCTCTGTTCCCCACAAAACATGGAAACACCTTCTCCTTCCCAAGGTTTTCTACATTGTCATCCTGGAGAAACAGGGGCAGGTTTAGATGTGTGGTTTCCTTACTGAAAAGGATGGTGTCTATCTCAATGTCGAATGACAGGGACAAATAAGCAGGCACCAAACAATTTTCTCCTTAATAGCTCTCTCAAAATCTACCCAAGTGGGCTTCCCTGGTGGCACAATGGTTGAGAGTCCACCTGCCAATGCAGGGGACGCGGGTTCGTGCCCCGGTCCGGGAGGATCCCACATGCCGCAGAGCAGCTGGGCCCGTGAGCCATGGCTGCTGAGCCTGCGCGTCCGGAGCCTGTGCTCCGCAACGGGAGAGGCCACAACAGTGGGAGGCCCGTGTACAGCAAAAAAAAAAATCTACCCAAGTTAGAGTAGGCCAAAGAGAGAGAAGGCATTTGTCCAGAAGAAACATTTGCCACTGGGGAGCATTCCCTGGGATATCCAGGAATCCTCTTGGCTAGGTGAGTGGTAGATTTGGATAACCATTCTCTTCCAGAACCAGGCTATGGGCCACCTAGTGCAACCTTGGAGCCATGCTGGCTGAGATCAAATCCCACCTCTCCCACTTGCTAACTGTGGTCCTTCGAGCAAGTTATATAACCCCTCTGTGCCTGTTTCCTTTGGCAGCAAAATGAGGACAACCACCATCTACCTTGCAGGACAATTTAGGAGCTTCCATGCGTTTAATGTAAAGTACTTAGGACAAGACTTGGCAATGTGCCTGATGAGAGCCATTATTTTTATTATCTTAATGAATGAGCCTCTCGATTTCTTTACATAGCAAGTGGGAATAATGACAAACCTGTAACAAGAATCAAATTATATTAAGTCTTTGAAAGTTCCTTATAAATCATAAAATGCTCTGTGCATCTAGAGAATAACTGCTGTTGTGCTGAAGAGAAAGCTGCAATGTCTGAATTATACCTGCCTTCCTATTGCAAGGAATTTACCCTTTCTCCTCAAACTGAGAAAGAAAGTGATTTATATTATGATCCCTAGCCTAACCCCATTGGTAGCTTGTTAGGCAGGAATCAAATGGTTGAAGTTAGTGTCTAGCAAGGCGGGGTGTTTACCCAAGGCCTGGTAAGTCTTCACGTCTCAGGGGAGGCTCATGGAGATTTTGCTCACTGGGATGGGAGGCCTGGCCCAGCTGCGTGTGGCTGTATCTGTGTATAGATCTAGAATCCGAGAGTCCTACCGGTCCTGCAGGATTACCTGGGCAAAGCCACTGGCCGCCTGGAGCCCTGAAAAGTGGGACAACCGCTAAATGTGGGTGGCTACTCAGGGGAACCTAGAGTCCTTTCACCAGTCCTGAAATCAGAGTTACATCTGACAGAGAAGCAGATGTGTTGATGCAGGGTGAAAAAACAGAATGAAATGAATTTTTTTCAGAGTTTGAGATGACATGTGATTTCTGACAAGATCGGTAGGAATGCAGTTGATACAAATGAAGGAAACATAAAAAAAAATCTCCTCCTTTTCCTACAGCATCATGCTCTCACCCAGCGGCATACACACAGACTCCAAGCTCTAATGTCTTTAGGAAGACACGGATGCCAAGTGGGGACAGCTGTTCCCCACGCCCTTTCCTGGTTCACTGTGGATGCTCCATCCTGAATGCCTGCTGGCTTCTCCCAGTGCAGTTCTACCCAGTTTTCCAAGTACAGTTTCAATACCATCTCCTTTACTAGGCTGCCTCTCAATCTCCACCTAGAACTAACTGCTTCCTACCGTGTCCTCATAAAACTTTCATTTGGACCCCTTTCGTGCAGAGCTATCAAAGTTTGCCTAGTTTCATAATGAGTTGTGCAAACTGTCTCTGCCTTTTGCTTATAAGGGACTGCCTCTTGTCATCTCTGTGTCAGGGTGACATCTACACCACATGCTGCTCAAAAGAGCCACTCAATATATATTCATCAAGTGAATAAATAAATATTTGTTGACAATAATTAACTTGAACTGAGAACTTCATGGCCTCCAAGAAAGGCTCCGAATTTGTTAAATGAAGCACTGCTCTTTTTTCCCCCTCTTATGCTTAAGGTTGTTTCATAACATCTCCTGCCAGGAACTGCTCCCATTATTAAATTAAGTGCCAGGGGAGCGGCAGCACCTTCTGTGACTAAGTACTGAGTGAAACTGTGATGAAGCGAAGCCCCCATTTGCTCCTAATTTCAGAGGTGACAACTGTCGACTTTATTTTTGTGCTCATTCTGTCACAAGCCAGTGTGATTCCAATGGTGGATTTTGGAATTGTGTTTTCTGCTTTCCTCCTTCTACTCACCCCCTCGACCCGAGCCACTCTGAATACACATACCCAGAGAGGAATTTTAGGCGCACTAATGAGAAAGCAGAGTCCACATTTCCTATTTGGAACCTGGGACTGTGCTAAAACTAGATTTTGTGCTTCTAACCTGTACTCACTCATTAGTTGTATGGATGAGAGTTCTCTGCACAGAGAACTGAGGGACAGGTGGACAGGGAATTTCGAAGTAGGATCGTTTATTGTATTTTTCCTCTACAATTTGAGATTAACTTTGTCATGTAAACAATTAACGAGAGTTCTTCGGATGTTCTTCTGAATTGCTTTTCCCTCTCAGGGATATTGTTAAGCATCCCCTACACAGGCTCCCCTGTGGAGGCTTTCCATGGGTAAAATTCCAAATACAGTTCTCAAGTACATGGAATCATTCTTATGGATGATATCAATAAAGACTTCCAAGAATTCCAGCATCCTTTCCTCAACTCTCTGAACTTCAGGCTGAGGCTTCAAGAATGGTACCCCCAGGAGATCCCCTAAAGGTTATTGCCCACAGTGCCCACTCCCAAGCTTTAGACTTTATAGCGACTTAGATAGCATAAACCTTTGTTTAAAGAATAAAAATATAAATGAACTACTGAACTGATGGATGAATAAATGAAATAACACATTCTTAGAAATAACACTTAGCTCTTCGTGGTCACTGGATCCTAAATATCCTGATGGGGACTTATATATTTTTTTACCCTAAATGAAAATCATAAAATGTCTTAGCTGAAAGAGACCTTAGTGATAGACTATATACGATTTTTAAAAGCCATGGCCTCACTAATGAACTTATCTATGAAACAGAAACAGATTCATAGACATAGAGAACAAACTTGTGGTTGCCAAAGGGAAGGGGGGTTAGAGGAGGGATGGACTGGGAATTTGGGGTTAGTAGATGCAAACTATTATATGTAGAATGGATAAACAACAATGCCTACTGTATAGCACAGGGAACTACATTCAATATCCTGTGATAAACCATAATGGAAAAGAATATGAAAAATAATATATAAATATATATCTGAATCACTTTGCTGTACAGTAGAAATTAACATGACATTGTAAATCAACTATACTTCAATAAAATAAAATTTTTTTTAAAAGTCATGGCTTGATTTGTTCAAATGAAGTTAAGAAAAAACTGCTTCTCTGGTTGAAGTGTAGGTAGGGGCCTGGAACCTGCCAGCTCTAAGAAATTACATAGCTTGTTCAACATCATACAGATCTCAGAGGTAGAGCCACGACTCCTGAGGTCCTGGTTTGGTTTTTCCTGCTGCATGCTACAGCCTTTTACTGGTGAAGGGTTGTTTGTGGGTACTTACTGGGTAAAAGGACATCTCTCTGACATTAAAATAAATGAGCCACAGACTGTAGGAAGTTTTGAACTGGACTTCCAGGTAGTCACATAGTTGAAGGTAGGTCCTCCTTACAGAAGTATTCCAGCTAATAAGTGAAGAAGGAATGATAGAAATATACTTCACCATTTTGCAATCCCCAAAGATGTAATGGATCTAGGTGAGGATTGTCAATGACTGCCAGCATCCCAAAGAGAGACGAGCAGATTTTGGTGCCTCCTGACAGAAGTATCCCACATTGCCTATGAAGTGCTCTTGCCAAAAAATTGAACTTGATGTTAAATGAAGTCTAGAAAGCCCAAATTACCAATTTATGAGAAATACAAGAAACAAAGGAACTAGTTAAACTGACACCATGAAAATGGAATCAACAATATTCACTTTGTACAAAACTCTACAAACTCTTCAACAAATAAATTTCAAGGCAAAACAAAAAAAAGGGGGGGGAACAGATCTGTGATTTAAAAGCGTGTAAGAAGACATGTCAACCAATTTTAATGTACAGACCTTATTTCAGTCCCGATTAAAATAAAGGGCACTTATCTGGGAAAGCACCAAATGGCAGAGGTATACCCGTACTCCTGGGGTACTCCTGGCTGCAGCAACAGCCCAGCCCACATCACAGAGTTCAAGGAAGCAAGGCCGAGCTGGGCCACCTGATCAAGGACAGGGAGACCAAATCCCTGGAGGAGATTCCTCTCTTCTCCTTTCCCATCAAGGAATCTGAAATCACTGACTTTCTCCTGGGGATGTGCCTCAAGGATGAGGTTTTGAAGATTATGTCCATGCAAAAGCAGACCTACACTAGCCAGTGGACCAGGTTCTGTTGCCATCTGGGACTACTACGGCCATGTCGGTCTGAGTATTAAGTGCTCCAAGGAGGTTGCCAGGGCCATTCTAGGGGCCATCATCCCGATCAAGCTCTCCACTGTCCCCGTGCGACAATGCTACTGGGAGAAGAAGACAGGCAGGTCCCACACTGTCCCTGCAAGGCACCAGCCTCCATGCTGAGTGCCTCTTCCCACCCCCAGAGGCACTGGCATCATCTTGGCCTCTGCACTCAAGAAGTTGCTGCTGATGGCCAGTATGGATGACTGTCACACCTCGACCAGGGGCTGCACTGCCAACCTGGGCAACTATGATGCCATCTCCAAGACTTACAGCTCTCTCACCCTGATCTCTGAAAAGAGACCGTGTTCACCAAGTCTCCCTATCAGGAATCCAGAGACATCTCCCACAGACTCACACCAGAGTCTCCCTGTAGAGAGCCCAGGCTCCATCTATGGCCACCACTGTAGCATTTTTATATAAGAAATATAAAGTGAATTAATTAATTTAAAAAATAAAGGGCCAAAATCCTATGAAACAAACAAGGAAATTTGAAGGATATTTTAAAATATTAAGAAACTATGGGTAACTTCTTAGGTGAAAATATGGTATCATGGTTACTTTTCTTTAAAGAATACTTATCTTTCATACTTACATGCTGATATACTTATGGATAAAATGCTATGATATCTGGGATATGCTTCAAATAACCTTGGGAGAGGCTGGAAGTGGGTAGAGACACCGATGAAACATGACCAGTTGTGAGCTGATAATTGTTTAAGTTGGGTGGTAGGTTCATGCTGGGTCATTATCCTGATCTTTGTACTTACATAATACTTGAAATTTCTATAATTAAAATATTTAAGAAGTTTTGTTCACAATTATAACATAAGATAGTTTTGCTTAATTGTTTAAAAAAATGCTGAAAGCCAGGAAGGGATTTCACATGAAGGTAAGAAGCTTTTGGAAATGCAGGTGTCCCTCATTATGACTGGAGCATGAGGAATCTCTCCGAAGTGACAACAAGAGTATCCAACCCTTTTCAATTGAAGCAAGACTAGACCAGGACAGCAAGCCTGCTGGTGGTGAGCGTGGTATCTCATGAAAAAGGCATGGTCTCACTGACTTGGTCTTGGTCTCACCAAGTATATTATGAGTGACAGCAGCAGCCTAGCCTCTGTATGTTGTAACTAATCATAACAAGACATTATGAAATTATATATTTTGCAATGTAATTAAAAGATCTTTCCATAACTGCAAGATTAAATCCCAAATGGCTAGCACAAATGACTGCCATCTGAACAAGCTTTGAAATGGCCAGGGTACTCACCCTCAAGACAGCATTCCTGAAGCAGATCAGAATGCTCCAGGCTCGCAAGAAGCCTCCCCGGATTCTAAGTTGCCCCCAAAGGATGCAGTGGCTTGCACATTGGAAAGTTTATCTATGACTCTAAGCCACTCCAAGACCATTTGTAAATTACTGCTGGGGTAATTTAAAAATATTGAGATTTGCTGACCTGAAGAAATAAAGATGTCCACAAATGCCTAATGCAGTCAGGCAGTCACTCACTGGCAAGATCTTGTGTGAATGTCATGAAGTCAAATATGTCATCAAATATGACAGTTTCCAAAAGGGACCCAAGGTAGGTAATGATCAGTAATCAAGGGGTCAAATCAAAGTACATGGAGGGATCCCAAAGCTTACCTCTAACTCTGTCCTTCAAAAACCCAAATCCAATGGAGCAATCACCCTTCCTTCCGTTCACATCAAGTTGAAGTGATCTTTTATTCTAGGAGTAATGGCTTGATGATTTGACACCTATGAGTCATAAGCAGCCCTTGTAAAAAGCCCAGTGACGATGTGTTAGCTCACATTTAAGCCTCAGCTGTGTTTCCCACTCTGTTCCCAGTAGTCCCCATCTTCTTTGAATCTAGGGTGGGGTTCTGGGCCCTGGCTCAATGAGTGCACTCAGTTTCAGACCAAATATATTGCAGTGAACCTTAAAAATTCACACATTTGCAATGAGACTTTCTTCAAGGGGAAAATACATTTTTAGTTATTTGGCCAAAACAAGCAAAATGCTCAAAATGTTGAAATGGTGAGGCCTCCACTATTTCATTACTGCTTTGCTGAGGCAAAGAAGTGAAGATATTTTTCTTTGTGGTTCCAGCAAGCAGGCATACATTTATCAATCAGGACACTCTACAATGGATGTCTAATCAGATACGCTAGTCCTCTGGGTAATTCCAAATTCCTGCATAGAAACTTTGGCTTCTTTTCTTTAATGACTGCATTTGGAGAATGAACTAAAATGGTCAAAATTTTCAATACATCTTGGAGAAGGGTTAAGCACAAAAGTCCTGTTAAACAATAATGGGATTTGTGTGTGAAACATGACACTCTTTGAACACTTTTGAGAAAGTTACTCTCCTCTTTCCCTTCCAACTAATAACAATTCAACATTATTTAACATAATCCTACTGACAGGTAATTTCTGACACGAAATTTATTACTGACTTGCCCTTTGAGGGCATGTTTCACTATTAATGTTTCCTTTTAAAAGCTATAGCATACATTAGATTCTCCTACAGCGTTTCCCCATGTTTTCCTTGGAAACCCCTACTTTCTGTGGTATTTTACATTACCCGAACCTGTTTTAATTCTGGATCCTTACACACACACACACACACACACACACACACACACACACACACCTCCTTTCCAGAAATACGTCCAGAAATATACTTAACACTGAAACATTTTATTCTACAATTATTAGGTTTACCTAGAACTGAATAAACAACATTAGTAGAGCATAAATTTAAATTAGTTTCTCCTGTGCCTAACTGGGTATGTGACTGACTGAGCTAGAGGGCTTGAATTCAACAGGACCATGCCAGGAAATGGGGGAGCTGCAGATTGCGGATGTTATCCATATAGGGCCAGTGAGACCTGCAAGCGTCTGCCCTCATTGGTGCTTTGAGTCTTTCACAATGCAGGACACATGAGACTGTACAGAACACATTTGTGATTCTGACTCATTCAGAGAGATGATTCTTTACCTGGTGAGTCAGCATGAAGCTAAGCATTTCCCTACCTGTGTTAACCATACAAGGGCATTGCTACCTGGAGGATTAGGTCATCTGCCCCAGAAGGAAATGCACACCATCTTTGGTTTTTCTGGAACAGCCTTACTGGCATCATGAGCTCATAGGCTGGAGCTGACCACGTGGTGTCCTTCCTTTGAAAAGGAGGCATCGTCTAAAGGGCTGGTTGGCTGGCAAAGCAGCAACGAGACAAGTGAAAGAAATATTCATTCATTCATTATTTATTTATTCATTTGTAATTTTAGGGAGGTCAGGTTTGTTGAGTTACAATTTACAGATGGTAAAATTCACCCTTTTTAATATTGCAGTTCTATGAAATTTGACAAATGCATAGTCATGTAACTACTACCACAACCAAGATATAGAAGAGTTCCATCGCCTCAAAAAATTCCCTCACCCCCTTTGTAATTAACCCCTTTCCTAACCCACCATATTTATTTAAAAATAATATTCAAATGATTTACAACAGAGACATGAATTCACCTGCATGTTGTGACTTGTCCTTAATATAGTGGCAGGATTTACTGGTAGCGAGATTCAGAGACGGTCCATACCACCAGAAGTCTGAGAACGTGCTGAGCGAGATCTATTGCCTCCCATTTGCCCTAATGGATAACCTATTTCTGCAGAGAAACACATGCAGGAGTGATTCTACTAGGTAAATTCTTAGCTTCCTAACTCTTCCTCCAAGCTTAAGAAGAAGACTTACACCTCCCACTGTTTCAGAAGACTAAGTTCCCTTCAGTCTCCCATCTCAACCAATTCTAACTGGAAAAAGCTGGAGATAAACACACTCTCCCCTACCTTGGCCCTTGCCTCTCTCCCTATAGACTGACACACACAGGAAGCTCTCTCTCTCTCTTTTACACACACACACACACACATACACATGCACACACACACGAAACAGAGGCAACACAAAAACTGCCAAGATGGTCTGTCCTCCAAGGTGGTCGTAAAATCTTGAAGGCCACAACGGGACCTTCTAGGCCCAGACCTGTGCAGAAGCCTGGGGTGAAAATCCTCTATCCCGAGAAGCTGGAACAGATCCGAGGGCCTTGCACATTAGGGAAGAGTTACCTTCCCAGGCTACTGGGCCATTAGCAGCTCTACCATCCATTTTTCATTTGAAGGAACCTTTATAAAGGTTGAATTCTTATCTTTGGGAGGCCTGTAAATGCAGTTCTTGTGTTTTCATTTGGGTTTACTTAGCCTGGGGGATTTAGGTCCCCCTGTTTAGGTAGTAAATTTTCCCCTTTGTGTGAATGTATGTGGTTAATATACTTAAAAATCCATCAGGCAAGGATAACAAAAATGCAGCCGCCTTTACACAGCAGTTTTTGGCAAGAATATAGTCACTCAGGATGGCTGTGTGGTGCTTATAATTGAATTGTGGTCACTAAGCCGAATGCTATCAAACTCTGGAAAAACCAAAGCCAGATACCTCTGAGCACGCCTTTCACCACCTTCCCTCTGGTCCCTTCCCTTGCTGCCAGCTCCCCCTGTTCACCCAGCTGGCAGAGTGGGACACAGAAAGAAGCCCAAGATGAATAAACGGCAGACGCTGCTACAGCCTTTAAACATGTACCAGAAAAGATGGACTCCAGCGCCTGAAAGGACAGAACTGAAGACCTGACGGCGTGAGTTGCAACGCTTGGGAGGCCGGTGAGAGAGAAGCTGCTCAAGAAAAGGAAAACGACAAAGGCCCTCGAAGACGCCCTTGGAGAGCTTCCAACTCTTGGTTGAGAACAACATTAAGCTTTGGCCCCTTGAATCAACGTTATCTGACACTAGGGCACAGATTCCGGGCCCCCCCAAGGTCCCCCTCACAACGGTAACCTTGGGTGATCGATGGTCCATTAGCCGATTTTTCCTCCCCCCCGCTCTGACCCCACACGCTCATCTCTCTGCCACCTCCCTCCCCGGCACTGGTGGCAGAGCCCAGTCACCAGGCTGGGTTCAAAAGCTGTGGGCTCTGACCACAACGAGCATGAAGCCTTCCCACTCAGCCACCGCTACTGCCGACTGCAGGAGACCCAGTGAAGATCACACACCCTAGTGTTTCCAACTCAACCAGGTGGCCTTGGTCCCTGACAGATCTGAAACAAAAGGAGAAAACCAGCTCATTGCACAGAGTCATGGCAGGAGGAAAGGAAAAATCCTTCCATACAACTCTCTCTAGCCTAAAGACAAAATCAAATCAAAATCAAAATACACATAAGAGGATTATTCTACTTAAAAACTACCTTTTAAAACAAATAAATAAAAATAAAAACTACCTTTTTCATTAGGCAAAGGGATAGCTCAATATTTCCTATCCTTGCCAGGCACTGCGCTCATTCAACAAATATTCTAAATGGGCACTCAAATGTAACAATGGTACCCAGGCTCTTTGGGTGCATAAGCCCATCCCATATGCCGTGTAAAGGATAGAAAAAGCACTTTGGACTCAACCACCATCCTAGAGCAAATTCTGCAAAAAATGTGCTCCCAGAGCTAAGGAGCCTAGGAGCAGGTGAGCTCAGGGTCTAGAAATTCATCAAGATGGAAACTATAGGCAGTCCAGCACAAATGGCTTCAAAGCAAAGGACAAACTGTCCCATAGACCCAGGACCTAAAAGAAAGCTATGTCTAAAATGTACGAGTCAGAAAAGCACACATTTCTCAAAAGGTAAACACACAACCTACTACTCAAGAACTACTGTACTAATTCAAATTATCACTGCTTCCTGCTGATCATGGTTGCGTAACTACCTCAGGTCTAACTTTGTAGAAGGATGTATCTGCATGGCTATGTAAAGTTACACCTCTGTGGGAGGGAGACGCAAGAGGGGGCAGATATGTGGATATATGTATATGTATAGCTGATTCACTTTGTTATACAGCAGAAACTAACACACCATTGTAAAGCAATTATACTCCAATAAAGACGTTAACAAAATAAGTAACTAAAAATAAAGTTACGCCTCTGACATCTTGCTTTAAATGGTAAGCTCCAGGAGGAGTTATTTGACTTTCCTATTATAACCACAGAGATAGCATGATATACAAGTAGTCACAGATTATGAATGAACACAGATGAATAATTACAACTGATCAATTTTTATGCCAATAATTAAAAAATCTTCTCTTTTAAATTAAGATAATTTAAGAAGAAATGTAGAGACCCTATTCTCATATTTGAGCCAGGCCATACTTAAACTTACATATAACCAACCAGTCCCTATCATTAACCTTTATTGACCTAAAGATTACTCATGTATCAACACATGTCAACCATCAAGTTGCCCCATTCCCTCAGGAATTTCAGAGACCTGTTTTAAGAAAAGCAGTAATGACTTCTGAATGAGTGAACAATGGAATCTGATTTTCTAAAACAGTTTTAGGGTCAATGATACAAGTCCTTACATCCTGGATTTTAACCTGCTCACGTACTGTGGGGAAGGAGGAAAGACAGGGGCCAGGGAGGCAGGGAGACTGGGATTGATATCAAATGACATCTTAGAGCAGCGCCCTTGCCAACCAAACTCTGCCTGGCACTGACCATAGACTAGTTAGCAGCTTCAATTACATAGTATTTCCCCTTTAACATTTCCCTCCCCCCATTCATGTTTTAAAACATAATAAAACATAATTTCTTATGTTACTGTCAAAAGGGTCTTTCTGGCATTTTACTGCTAAAGTCCTATCCTTCCACCTACACTCCTCGACCTCCCTCACCCCTCTGCTACTAAAAAAAATCACAACTGAAAGAAAAGAGAAAAGAAAATGGAAAAGTATGAAATCTGTGAACACACATAAGGGGGAAAACACTCCTTGCCCTGCTTTCTCCTAAAGAGTGAGGAAAGACAACCAAAATAAGGGCAAAATGAGCGTGTGTGTGTGTGTGTGTGTGTGTGTGTGTGTGTAATCTGTATGGTACAAGAGGAAGCCATATAAGATCTCTCAGTGCCCTAATGTCATGCTTAATAAACAAAGCTCACAGTCAATGACATTACCCAGGAAATACCATGTCCCGTACTGTTCAGTGTTTGTTTCAAAGTGCTAAGTCTGGAGAAAAACAAAGGAAGCCAGAGGGAGGAAGAGAAATTCAGTTTAACTGTACTGCTGTGAGCTCTAAAAGCAAGCCAAATCCCAAGTCTGCCTCTTTTATTTTGTTAGGAGAAAATCTTTTCAAGTATGTACATGATAAAAAAAAAAAATCTATGGGCACTGGTCTTCCTTTGGGTAAGTCAGTGGTCTTTATCATTTCGTTTTAACAAAGAAGAAAGCATAAAACCACTTCCCTTCCAATGCATCATACTTCCAGAGTTTGGTCCCATAACTAACACAGAGTTGTGTGCTTCATTAAAACTCAGAGATCCACCTGGTTTAAGGTTTTACAGATCCATTAGGCAGCAGTTGAAATATGGTACAATTTTCTCATATGGCAGTCAGTCAGTTATTATGGATTGGGTCCTCCTGGCAACGAATGTGCCAGATGAATTTACACTTTCCAGTCCCTGGAAGGCCTCACATGCCCCCAGCACATGTATGTACACACTGTTTTGCTCCCACTCAGAGGACATACTATGTATGTCTTTCTTTCTTTCTTCTTCTCTTCTCTTTCTTCTTTCTTCTCCCTATTTCCTCTTACATTCAGTCATGTGGTCCCACTTTTTACACATTTCTGGAGTAGTTTTATCCTCCAGCTCCAATACATATACATTTTGGGTATTTTCTGACCACCTTTACTCACGTGCTGCCCTCCCCTCCCCAACCCCTACCCTCACCTCTGGCCACCACCAGTCCGTTCTCTGTATCTATGGGTTAGTGTTTTAAGTCTATCCATGTTGTTACAAAAGGCAGGATTCCCTTCTTTGTTATGGCTGAATAATACTCCATGGTACAGTCGACTCTGAAACAACGTGGGAGTTGGGGGCATTGACCCTCTATGCAGTCGGAAATCTGCTATAACTTTTAGTTGGCCCTCCGTATCCATGGTTCCTTCATACCCAAGGTTCTGCATCCGTGGATTCAACCAAGTGTGGATCATGTAGTACAGTAGTATTTACTATCAAAAAAAGTCTGTGTATGAGTGGACCCATGCAGTTCAAACCCATGTTGTTCAGAACTCAACTGTGTATGTGTGTGTGTATATATATATATATATATATATATATATATATATATATATATATACATACACATGCCACATCTTTACCCATTCATCTGTTGATGGACAATTAGGTTGTTTTCATGTCTTGGCTCTTGTAAATAGTGCTGCAATGAATATGGGGGTACGTATATCTTTTCAAAGTTCACATTTTAAATACTAGTTAAAGGGTTGCCATTCACCTAGAATCTCTTTGAAATGAGTCCTGCAAAATAATTGGAAAATCACAACTTTTATATTTGCCTCTAAAGCCTAACTATAGCAACCACAATCTAGTTTTTCAAAGGGATCATTATATTTGTCAGCAGATAAATCTCTTATTTATTTCTGACGACCTTATGTGTAACGTAAGATGGTATTCCTGAGACAATTAAAAAGAAAAAAGAAAAGAGCATGTACAGGCAAGGAAACGCCATGCTGCATCTAATAAAGATTGCAAAGGCTTAACAGGAGCCAGTTCTGATTAGGAACATTTTGTAATCAGGAAGCAGAGGGCAAGTGAATATGAGCCATTTCTGCTTGCTGAGGATTCTTTTCCGGGGTGAGTGGCTGTTCTCATACCAAAGCTGGGCAGGGACACCAAAGGAATCTGCCAGGAAAGCCATACAAAGGTGTGAGATTTCAGGGCTTCCCTGGTGGCGTGGTGGTTGAGAATCCGCCTGCCGATGCAGGGGACATGGGTTCGATCCCTGGCCCGGGAAGGTCCCACATGCCGTGGAGCAACTAGGCCCGTGAGCCACAACTACTGAGCCTGTGCATCTGGAGCCTGTGCTCCGCAACGGGAGAGGCCGCGACAGTGAGAGGCCCGCACACCGCGATGAAGAAACTAGAGGCCCGCTCACCGCAACTAGAGAAAGCCCTTGCACAGAAATGAAGACCCAACACAGCCAAAAATAAATAAATAATTTTTTTTTGTAAAAAAAGTGTGTGATTTGAATCAAGAAGACATGGGAGTAACTCGTTGGGTGATTATTCACACTCTTAGCAGGGCAGCAATGAAACTAACATGTAAATATTTTTAAGTCAAACGAATATTTCTACCCGCAGGCATAGGATAACTTGAAGAACAGAATGTCAATATCTCAAATTAAACAGAACAATCCTGCTTCATGAGATAAATTATCTTCAGTGGTATTACATGGACATTTTAATCTTATAAAACATAAACAGTGGTGCTTGCTATCAAAATATTGCCCCCAAATATTGTCATTTCCTCTGTCCTGAAGACAAGATTAAAGGACAAGCAAGGAGATGGCAGTAATGATTTTCAAATTGTATTCTAATCACAATTTTTTTAATCAACTTTATTGAGATATAAATTATGTATGATAAAATGTATCCATTTCACATGGAAAGTCACTGAGTATTGGCAAGTGTCTACACCTGTGTCACCACCAACATAATCAAGACATAAGACAGTTTTGTCACCCAAAAATTTCTCTCATGTCCTTTTGCTGCCGGTCCCCTCCTGGGCCACCACTAACATGCTCTCTGTTCCTACAGGGCATTTTGCCTATTCTAGCATTTCGTGGAAACAGAATCATAACGAATGCATTCTTTTGTGTCTGTCATCTCTAATCTTGACTTGCCAAACCTACCATTTTGCTCAAAGTCCTGTGCCCCTCACTCCTGCATCTCATGGTCAGGAAATCAGCTTCAACTCTGATAACCAGACCAGGGATGGACAAGTGCCATTTTTGAGAAAGTCACTAGAATAGCAGGAAACAAGGAGTGGGAAGTTGCAAAGGTCAACTCCAGTTCATTTCCTTTTGGGGTATTAATTTTAGCACATTGTTTGGGTTTCCCCAAGAAGATATTTTTGGAATAAGGGGATTCCAAGCATGAAGGCTAAACATAGAAAAGAGGAAGACCCTTCCCATACTCTTTCCCACACACGCCTTAAAGTGTTAGGTCTTTGACCAAACAGATGCAAGATAAATGCTTGATGATGACAACAGAGAGAGAAGAAAGAGATGGGTTTTCTCGCAATATCTAGAAGAATTTGGGAAAATACTAAAGTACAAAGCAATTGTGGATTACTTATTTCTGAACCTACTGATATTCTTCTCACCTAAAGTAGAATTTTCCTGGGTTTATAAATTAGAAGTTTTCACTTACCACCACTTAACGCCAAACACGAATACTTTCTTCTTCTTGTTAGGACCAAGCAAGGATATTTTTGGTTGTGTGAGACATACAGTTGTCTATGGACCTGATACGCTCTATATAAGCCATCCCAGTGTCAGAAGAATCCTAATTATCAAAATTATTAGGCTATTCTGTTTCCTGATGTCCTCTAAGACCTTCCTGTGTGACTCAACTTTTTCAAATAAGAAAAGGCATAAATTGTTCTGTGTCCTAAGTCTTTATGTAAACATCAGCTCCTGGGTTCTATTTGTCCTCAAGCTGCTGTCACATAATGATTGGAAGAGAAAATATTAATTCTTCCAGGGCTCTGGGGTATAATGCAAGCAATAAATCAACTTACATAATTTTTTTTGAAATAAAGCAAAGGGATAAATTAGTTAAAATGATTTATTTAAGAGTAGTGTTTGTCATTAAGAACCTTTCTACTTCAACTGAAACAATTTTGATCCCAATGATAAGATTATTTTAATCTATGGTATTGTAACAGATGAAAAAAACTAAGGCAAAAACAGGAGACAACTAAGATGATGTATACTGAGAAGAATTACAGAGAGGGCTGTGCTCATGACTATTTTATTATTTTATTACTTATTTAATATTTATTATTTTATCATTTAGTGAGAAATTATGTTGGATTCTTGCCCTAGAAAGAGCAATACTTCCTTCATCAGACAGATTATCTGACCAATAAGAAGGTTAATCAAACCACTAAAGAGAAGGTTAATCAAACCACTAAAATAGAATGAATATTCAAACGAAAAAAGTTTTAATTCTTCTGAATAGTAAGTCAACATCAGGCACTACTGCCTACTTAGTAGGCAGTCTTGTCTTACATTATCTAGTTCTATAAGGGAAAAAAGGGTTTATAAACTCTGTTAACCATATATTCAAAAGATCAATGGCCATTAGAATGATCCTTTCACTGACATTTCTCAAGGTCAATCTCTCACCCATGTGAGCCTCTGATGGCAGAAAATAAACCTAGATCTCACCATAAACATAGATTCTTTCCAATATCTAAAGCCAATGTAAAGGAGAAATAGAATTTGTCATATTTCTTTGGTATCAAGGGTGTGTGTAGAGGCAGTGGGTTCCAGGGAAAAGAGCACCAAAATAAAAATTTTATAACTCGGGCTTCCCTGGTGGCGCAGTGGTTAAGAGTCCGCCTGCCGATGCAGGGGACACGGGTTCGTGCCCCGGTCTGGGAAGATCCCACATGCTGCGGAGCAGCTAGGCCCGTGAGCCATGGCCGCTGAGCCTGCGCGTCCGGAGCCTGTGCTCTGCAACGGGAGAGGCCACAACAGTGAGAGGCCCACGTACCGCAAAAAAAAAAAAAAATTTTATAACTCGTCTTTGATTCCCCGCTTCCTGTAGTAGGGACCTTGAATAAGTCATGGCCCTTCTAGTCTCCTTTGGTTCTTTATTTGTTTAAAAAAAAAATGTAGTTGGAAATTGTCCCACATTCCTGCTCTACCTGGAGTGAGATAACAAAAAGATGCATGTGATCTGGTTTGAAAACTTTTTAGGCGTCACACAAATGCAGAGGATTACCACTCTTTTATGCATACCATCTCTCTAAATACTGTATGCTATACATATTCCTATGTCAGCACTACCCTTAAATTTGTGAAACAATCCAGCTCTGGCCACAGATCTCCTGAGGACACATTCCTTCTTACATCAACAATGTGCATTTACAAATTACCTAAAGATCCCCTAAATCTACAGCAAAATCTTCCACACTCTGTTTTCTAAACTAAAAGCACAACTGGCTGTAACTTACCAGCTAACTCACTGACTAACCAACTAACTAAAACATAGGGGCAGAAAGCAGCATGTTCAGTAAGCTTACCAGGTTTAAACTGGAATGGAAAAAAAAAATCTAAATTCAAAATATGGGCAGAAAAGGGCCCAGACAAATCAGTTATTATTCCTCAAAAACATCACACTCCTTGGAAGATCTACAAGCTAAATACAAACTCCCACACCAGGATGTCACACACATTCAGACTGTAGTCACTGTTCAGTGGTGGCCATAGGCAACAAAGACCTTCTTTGAGACAACTTCCACCTGGTTGGGGCGCCCCAGTTCTGAACAGTCTACTGCAGCCAAATGCCTCTCCTCCCTGTTTTGCCATCTGGTTGAGATAGAAAGGTTACAGCGATAGTGATAAGGGAGCTGGTACTACATGGAACAAGGATTCAGATCAGTGACTGCCCAATTCCTCTTTCAGTGTGATCAGAAGACCTCAACAGATAGGCTGTGATCAAAACAAAACATTTGAGGTCGTGCTGGCTAAGTTCTTAAAGGCTGTGGACAAGTCATTCTTCATGCTTTTTAGAGTTCACCTAATCACACATAAAGGTTTCTGTCATTGAATCTTCATCTGGTAGCCATGGAATCCAGTGAATTTATGAATTTCGGGGTAGTATGCAGTTGTTGACCCTAAGATGCTCACATTCAAAAAGCAGTCAGTCGGTCGATCTTTTCAGTGATTATCATGGGTGCCTGAAAGGGGAGAACCTTGTCTTGTCAGGGTAGGATTGTGGAAATCAACTAACTTAAAATCAAATTAGAAATTAAACATATCTTTGATTTTTCAATCTGGGCGGGGAGGAATAATTATAGATTCACAAAAGGTTGCATAAAATTGCACAGGGAGGTCCTTCGTACTCTTCACTCAGTTTCCTCCAAAGGTAACATCTTTCATAGTTATAATGCAACATCAAATCAAGAAACTGACACTGATACAAACCACAGAGTTTATTTCACCAGTTTTATAGGCACTCATTGTGTGTATGTGTTTAGTTCTCTAAAATGTAACATATATGTAGATTTGTGTGGTCACCACCACAATCAAGATACAGACTATTCCATCACCAGAAGGATTACTCACAATACCTCTTTATAGCTACTTCCAGCCCCTCCACCAACCCTAACTCTTGGCAACTACTAGTCGGCTCTCCATCCCTATAATTTTGTCATATCAAGAATGTTACATTAATGGAAACATATAATATGTAATTTTTTGAGGCTAGCTTTTTCCATTAACTGTAATTCCCCTGAGATCCACCTAAGTTATTGCATGTGTCAATAGTTTGTTACTTTTTATTGCTGAGTAATATTCCATGGTATGGATGTACCAGTGTCTGGTTAACTGTTCCTCCATTGAAGGACATTTGGAAACAGGTTCTTATTTTAAAATAGTCCAAATTTGTGAATTCTGACACAGATCAGATTAGTTGTATAAAGAGAAAAGATCTGTCCTGACTGGATGAAAATATGCTATAGAATAATCTATTCACAAATTGATTACACATGAATATTATACATTCACTTTATGGCTTTTACCTTTTGGTGACCATAAGAGGTTCTCAATAATGTGTCCCAATTTTATGGTGCTTAAAAAAGCCTCTAGCAAAAACTTTCTGCCCAAACGTACCTTTTTTGTCCTAGATCTTTACAGTAATGCTTCAATGGCCTCTACAGCAAACAGAATTTTAAGAGATATCTATTTTTTCCAGACCGAAGAATTGAATTAACAATCTCCAAGATTTCTGAGTGGCTTTGATCTGTCTTGCTTAACTTTTCAGCCATTTCATGTACTGAAATATTCCCAATGCAACTAGAAGTTCCAAGTGTAGAGCTCTCTTTCCTATTCTGTCACTTAAAGCTATTAAGACCCCATCCATAATTTAAGCAAACACACGATGAGCACTTTCCATGGGCCCAGTGCTCGTGGGCTGCCTCCTCTATACATTACAAATACCCTTTCAAATGGTCTCTATTATTATTTCCATTTCACAGATGAGAAAACTGAGGCTCAGAGGGATTGAGGTACATTTCTCCCAGTCACACATTTAGCAAATGGAGTTCTCAGGTTTCAAACCCAGGGGTCTAGTTCTAGCACCTGTGTCTTTAATGGCCCCCACTACTTTCCCACCTTCAAAGACTGCATCCCTGCTTGTCCAGTTTGCCTAATACCCTTTTCATTTCCCCACTCCTCCTATATTTGTTTCACATAGTTCCTACTTTTGTGTTTTTCTATTGTCGTTATCTTTTATGTCTCTAGAACAATTCCTATTTTACCCCACCCTCCATACACTAAAATAGACAGTGTCTACTAAAGTTTATTACGTAGAACCAGGCATCACCTCCCCTCCCTCCCAACAACAGGGATAAAAGAAGGTCTAAGGATCCCCCAAGATGAAGACCAACATGGTGATTATTTGAAGGGAGATAACCCATTCTTGGGAACGTTACATGTTCCTTTCCTTTGCTCGTTTGATTCTCTCATTTTGGTTGTATATACCCAACCAGAAGGTAGACGCAGAAAAAGGAAAGAACGTGAAACTCATGTTGGTTGAAATGACCCTTTACCGAAGCTCTAGCAGGGTGGGGTGGGATAGGGGAGGCAAAGAGGCTGTTATAATTCTTAGCTGAAATGTGTTAACTTGGGTTGAGCTGTTTATTTACCTGTGTGGTTTCTGAGTCCCACAACTCCTCTACAGGAGAGCACATACTTAAAAACCCTAGAATATGTATTGCAAGTCGTTTTTGGATAACTCCCGTTCCTGTCCCTCACACCTCTGGCTTTTCTACAACAGGGACGGTGCCAGTGGTACAATTCTTTCACCTTTTACCCATTATTTGTAGTAGAATAGGAATAATATGAAACATTTGCCTTTGCCTCACACCAAATCTTAAAGCAAACAAAATCTTCGGAGGACTGTCTAGCCTGCAAAATGTTTCTCTCACATGAATTGTGTACTAGCTAACTCCTTCTCTTCTCCATCTCCTTCCTACCATCCTTGCTTCTCGTGTCATTAAATTAAACCACCACAGGCATGTGCCTGCTACAGTGAGTTTTATCACAAAAGGGATTCTCGGGAAAACCACGCTAAAAAACTTGGCGTATATGAAATTACTCATAAGGCCCGCTGTCTGATCTCCACGCAGCTGCTCTGATTAATGTTAAGCCTTGTGCCTGGTGCTTGGCTGGGTACGCCGAGGAAATGGACAGAGAGTGTCTGCACTGCTCCTCTACCCCCTGTTCAGCAACTCCTGGATTCAAATAGCATTTTCTTTCCAAACCACCAAGGCACATTAGGGAACTCAGGGAGAGGTGGGTGTTAAGGAAGGGAGGATACAAGGCAGGTCTAGGGATCCAGGGATATAAAGGCCGGGGTATGGAACTGGAGGTGGGGAGAGAGGATTGGGAAGAGGCAGGAGTCACTACAATGTGCTACGTACCTACAGCCCTCCCTACGCCTCCACCCCCACACACCAACTCCTACCAGACACACCTCGCACCCCACCCTCTCAACATGGCATGGCTCCTTTTAATAACTCCATTCATCCCCCTTGAACTTCACGAGAAGCAGAAATCAAATCACAGACGGCATTTCTATCGAGGCAGGCACATCACAAAAGGATGGACAATAGGTGTCTTAAAGATCATCACGGAACAATTCTCACATCCAGGCATTGACTAAATATTCCTGACCTGTTAGACGGCTTACAAGGACAATACGATGATCAAAGAATGAAGTCTTAGCTAAAACAATCGACAAAAACTGGGCTTGCCCTGGAACTTTAAGAACCAAAGTTCCCTATTTGTAAGATAGAAATCGATTTTATAATTTTACTAATTGGCAATAGTACAGAGCTGGGGACATCTGTCATTATACACTTAGGGACTCATCACTGACAGAGGCTGTGCTGTGAAATGGGGTATCAACTTTGGCTAGATGAAGTATCTGTGAAAGACCTTCTCACACATCCCCCCCCAAGTACAGTCTCATGTTAATAACAGACCAAAATGCTTGCAAATATCATCTTCTAAAATTATTTTTATATTTCCAGACATTCTCATGGATTCAGTTTTAATAAGTAGGAAAGAAAAACACCCCAAGAAAACATAGTTACGGGCTTATTTTCACATCTTTTATAATTAATATTATTTGAGGAAGAAAATTCCAAATACAATCTGAGCTAATACACCATATTTGTTACAATCCTTCCCTCTCTCTCTCATCTTTCCTGTATATACTTCAAATGAACTTAAAATGAAACTTTCAGACAGAAACTTAAGCTATAGTAATTAGTTCAAAGCTGAAGCTTCGATCACCTCCTACAGATCAAACTGCCAACACAATTTGAAGAAAAGGGAATGTTTCTAATCTCTTGTAATTTAATGTACAAAAAACAACCATCTTTATCTTACAGGAAATTCTCTTCGAAATCTGTCAGCAAAACAGGAGAAAGGTTGAGGCTGTGTATGAGAATACACCGTCAAAAGCTCTGAGTCTTATTTTGCCTTTTCTAAGTCACTTCAGATACTCAAAAAAAGTGAGTTTCCCCTCACTTATCAAAAACAAATGAAACTTCTTTCCACTAAAATATACCATAGAGCATAAAAATAATCCCACCCTACTTTAAGTCAAGATCCCCTTTAAACTCTGTAGGGAAAACTCCCCGGTTGTACCTACGCTGAGCTTTTTCACACTATCAGGTCACTGCACGGAATGTAAATTGAGCAAAAGGCCAATTTCACAGAGGGAGCAGGATTCAGATAAAGTAATGATGGATGGAGTGAGGTAAAGAAGGCGTGTGGCCCTCAAGATGCTCAATCACTAGTTCTGGGTAAGGGGTGAGTGATATTACACTGGCTTAATGGACTTGCCAGTACCAATTAACCTGGGACACAAGGAATGGCCAAATGCATCACGAGAAGTTGTTACAATTCTTGAGTCTAATGATCAGAGAAATAATTCACAGACCAAGTGTCTGATGACGCTCGAGGGTAGCTTTAAAACATTCCACCACACACAAAAAATCCTTCTAGCCCTCCGAATGGTTACCCACCATTTTCACACACCTTCTCTTACATGAGATAACTCATTGAAATGCCAAGTTCATGAATAAATAAATCTTAGTTTTAGCTCCCTTTCCTGCCTTTTCCTTCAGAGGGAAATCAACATCAGTTTGCCAAAGAAGTATAATTCGAGGTCCATCTTCCCACCTTCTTAGAACTCAAATGTAGTGAACAAGTATTATCTCTTTTCCCCCTGATGGAAGGCAGTCCAATGAGGCATCCTGTTCTTTACTGCCCGTTTTGCTCTCCCATGCCTTGGAGACCATCCTTCCTCCCACATAGGCTGGGAATCCTTGCCAAGTAGAACGAGCAAGACTCAGCTAAGCTGTGGCTCGTCAGGGTCCCAAGGTCAGGAGAACGAGGAGGGTCTAGAGTTGAGGTAGGGGTTGATGTGGTCCTAGGATGGGAATGAGGACAGGTTATTTACTCCCTTTAATCTGGTCCAACAGCAAATTAAAAGAAACATCCAAACCTAAGTTGGATCCAGCCAAGAATTATTTGCATGAAATCTGACTTGCATCTAGGCCAGACTCTCCAGGTCCACTGTTGAACTTTCCTGATCTGGAATCACGTCTCTCTAAACATTCCCAAGGGTACTGTTATCACATTTTATTGGTGGAGAGTACACTGGAAAGGACGTATCATTCAGCATCCCCAGTGGACACCTGAAAACGCTGTGGTACAGTAAGCAGGACCAAGAGATGAGCTTTCCACTTACAAAGAGGTATATGCTCTTCTGTATTGCTCTCTGCTCCTGGTGGCCAAATGTCTACACTTCATCAGAAAGCAATAACAGAGGATCAAAACGGAAGGCCTCATGCAACCCATACTTATCCAACCCTTGGGTTCCAGATTGTCCTGTCAACAGGCATTTTGTAGCTGGGAAAGGAAAAGAGCTGCACTGCTTATCCTGTCAAGGAGATAATGGATCCAGTAATTTCTGAGTTTGCCTCAGGAAAGTCTAACTATCCATTAACCACATTCTTGAGTGCAGGGTGGAACATCACACATTTTATGTTTCATACTAAATTATGGGCTTGGTCCCAGTGCAAATTTAAGCACCGGGTATGCTGGGAACAGCATCATATGGCACTATCCTAGCTCCAAGGCTCACAAGTCATTAAGCAAACTGGGATCCTTCTCACTATTGAAAATCACTATCACATGCTAATAACAATCACAACAATAATAATAGCGAATACTTTTGTGTCCTTAAAATGAACACAATGCTAAATACTCTATGTATGCGTTATCTGATGCATACATTTATTTCTGATGACAGCTATGTGAGTTGATTGCTAATAGCCACACTTTATGGATGATGTAACCAAGGTGGGGAGAAGATAAGCACATCCAAGGTCACAGAGCTGTTAACTGGTCGGACCAGGACTTGAACCCAGGTCTGTCTAGCTACAAGTTTATGCTCTTAACCCATTCAAAAGGCTTCTCATATGGCAAAAAAAAAAAAAAACGTATTTTATTTGGATAGAAAAATAGGAAAAGAAAATTCTAGTGCATCCTCCTTTCAATAGTTTAATATGAACTGTTCAAAGCGGGCAACTGAGATGCTTCTAAGCATCTGTGGCTCACTTCTTTTGGATCCCAGAGTGCTGCTGTGGAAATAAGTTGTAGTCTAGATCATACTTTTCTTCTAATATATGCAATGCAAGAAATTCGGTTCTGAGATATTCAGCGTAGTTGGCTCCTTTTTGCCCCTTGGGAAGAGTAAAATTTCAGTTTGTTTTATTTAAAGCATCTCTAACCTTGAAGTGACCACCTTTATCTTGGTCCCCCACTGGCCTGGCTGCCCAGATATTTAGTAAAAGCAATTTTGGGGAGTTCTCACTCATCATGTTTGATTTGGGGGAATATTCACTCATCATAGCTATGTAGCTGCCACATACCCCACAGTCTCATAAAAATTGCACCATATCGTCTCTGAGAAGAATCTTCCAGTCAGAAAGGTGGTCCCTTTGGGAGAGGTCAGGGAAATCCCCAACATTTAGGTCCACTGGGTGGAGGGGGGTTGAATGACGTGATTTAGGAGGCCTTGGCCTAAAGCGCTGTGGTAGGCATGATGAAAGTGAGGCCAAGGATCAGATTTCCCAAGGAACCCAGAACACCACACCAGAGGTAGGTGTATGATATCCATCTGCTGAACTTGTGACGCCAGAGAACTTCAACTGGAGTAACATGAAAACTGGCCTGGCCCCTCCAATTTCAAAAGCATCAGTCCTATCCCCTTTGCTTTGATGGTGTGCAAAATGGGTCTGAAATGTGATCTCTCAATTATTCCCAAGGTTGCTGCTGCCAAAAGAAAGAGCCATAAGCCAGACCCTTTTGCACGTTCAATCTTCGTCACCAGCTTTGAAATTAAGACCATGTTGGTGGGAAGGGTCGAGAAGTAGAAAGAGGAGGCCTCTTTTTGTCCAGCCTTTGGCTAAAGTTAAAAGTGATTTATCCTTTTTTGCACAGCTGGGTGCTTGCTGTATAAAATGGAAGACATGCATAGAACCCACCAAAGAAAGTGGGCATACCGTGGGACTTGAGGTAGAGGCAGAAAGAAATGTTGAACTATTAAAACTATTTCAAATTAGATAATTGATTGGCTGTATATATATATATATATATATATATACACACACACACACACACACACACACGTATATATGTGTGTATATATACAACATATATATATATATGTTGTATATATATATATATTGCCATCACTATTCTCAAAGTTTGAGACTTTAAGAATTGAAAGTCTTTCAAAATTTCTCAGAAAAATCTTCCCTGACCTTCCTAACAAAGTCAAGCTCTTCTACTAGATATTTTCATACCAACGTGCATTTGTACTTTAAAGGGTTACAATTTATAGGTATTTGTATAAAGCTTTAATTAATGTCCATCACCCTCAATAGACCATGTGTTCCATGATCATGTCTGTTTATTTTTCTCTCCATTATTTTCACAGAGCCCAGCACAGTATCTGGCACATAATATGATACAAATATAAAAAATATATATTAAAATATATAAAGTACTATTATTTTATTATTTATTTATACAATTGACCCTTGGACAACACAGGTTTGAACTGCACAGGTCCACTTATATGCAGATATTTTTCAATAAGTATACTGGAAAATTTTCTTGAGATTTGCCACCATTCAAAAAAACTTGCAGGGCTTCCCTGGTGGCGCAGTGGTTGAAAGTCCCCCTGCCGATGCAGGGGACACGGGTTCGTGCCCCGGTCCGGGAAGGTCCCACATGCCGCGGAGCGGCTGTGCCCGTGAGCCATGGCCGCTGAGTCTGCGCGTCCAGAGCCTGTGCTCCACAACGGGAGAGGCCACAGCAGTGAGAGGCCCGTGTACCGCAAAAAAAAAAAAAAGTTATACACAGATTTTTTACTGTGCGGGGGGAAGGGGGGTTGGCATCCCTACCCCCTGCACTGTTCAAGGGTCATCTGTATATATAAAATATATATGAAAAATATATATGCATAATATGTAAACTATATTTTTTCAAAGAGGAGAACACAGACATTGGATAGTGGGGGTTGGAAGGTGGGGATGCTCAAGAAGTATTTACTGAAAGACTAGAGTTAGAATAACTTAAGGATGTTCAAGGACCCAAGTGGGATGTAAGAAGATCTTTTGACAACTCGTGTTCCTGAACCATATGAAGTTTCAGAAAATGTTGTGTCCTCCTATAGCTAGAGTGGCTTGCAGGGGCTGCTGACCAGAAATTTTAAATTCTAGCAGAGAAGACTGAATGAGGAGGAAGAATTAATTTAAAACTGTTTGGAAGTCAAGGGATTTGGTTATCTGGGCCACATAGGTATGAAGGAGCCTGTCACAGGTTGGGTTCTCTGGAAGCAGGTGCTGAAATAGAGTTTGATATGAAAAATCTTCCTTAGAGAGAAAACAGATTTTTATCCCTAATGTTAATCAAGATCCTATTCTGCCTACACCAATCACCATGTACTCTTCACTGATTATTTAATCATCACCTACAGAGCTCCAGGCACATGACATGCCCAGTCCAGCTGGGTAAGTGACATGCTAAAAGTCACACAGGTGCGCCACAGGAAGACGCCAGGGTCGGCCTGGGGAAATCGGGAGGAGTTGAAAACTTCTCCAGAAAGCTAATTGTCACTAGACCAATAACCTGAGGAATGTTTAGGAGATAGGCAGCCTATGTTTATCCAGGCCTTAATGAGAGTTAAGTGGGCTGTAATCCTTGAAACCAGAGTTGTAGAAGGAGGTAAACTAGATTTCCTTCACCTTCAAGTCAAACAGACATCATATTCATCAAGTATCTGAATCCACTCCTCCCCACTAATAATAGAGCAGGGGCGGTGAAAACAGTTACCTAGTCTAAGATACTATAATTAACCATTTGACTTTATCTATGAGGTTAAGAAAAAGAAACCAGTGGTAAGCTTTACCTTTTTATTTATACTTCATAATTCTGTTTTGTTCAGGGGGTCTAGCCGGCAATGTAGACACCAGTTTTCATTTTATAAGGAGAAAGGAGGTAGATTTCTCATCCTCTGGGGAGGCGTGCTTGTGAAAGTCAGGCAGATGAACTGAGCATTGCCCGCGTAAGAGACTGATGGCTGGCTTCCCACTGCTCCGGAAGGAACTCAAATTCAGGGGTTCAGTGGAGCCCCTTTGCCCACCAGTGATTCCTTGGCTCCCTGCTGCTGGTGATAACCTCTCAGGAGTTTGCAAATAAAATTTCTTCCTGTAGTTTCACTCTTTCCCACTTGGCAGGCTTTCTGTCGCTAATGGATCTGACATTAATGGGTCCTTTCTCCCTTACTCCCTTGGATCTCTGACAAAGTCAGCACACTCTGGGGAATGGGGCAGGCGGTTAGTTAGTTATCACCTACGGCACAGGTCGCAGGGCTGGGCCCAAGCTGCCATCCTCACACCCCATGGCTCTCCCATCAAGTGCCTGGAATTACATGGAAATAAATTCAGTGGACACTCACCATCTCTTTTAGATTTTATTCATAGAAATTTCTCCATCCATGGATGGAGCACGCCAACCATTTTTTGGGAGGTGTCCTCCAGGTGTGTATAAAATTCAGTTCAACCAACATGAACGGAGAAATTACTGTGAAGCGTGCACAGCGCACTGTGATGTCTGGGTGTGGTTATCGGTGCAGTCAATCCTCTTTGGGCGAGAGGCTACTAACTTAGGATGAGGCTTATGTCATTTGTTCACATTATTCGCAACTGGGTTTGTCTTCGAGTTCCTTAACTTGCTAGAGTGGTATATTGTGGCGGTGCTGAAGCTATGCATACCAGACTACCAGTGTTTGAATCCTACTCCTGCCATTTATTATCTATGCAACCTTAGGAAAGTAATTGTACTTCTCTGTGCCTCTCTCCTCATCTGTAAAATAAGAATAATAATTGTATCTCCATTTTAAAGATAAGAAAACTGAGGCACAGATGAATTCAGTAGCCAGGTTAGGTAGGTGGCCTTGAATGCACCTAGAATAGTGCCTGGTACATGGAACACACTGACTGATCACTATCGTTATCTCAGCTTCTCTTTCCTGGGCGACCCTTTGTAGACACTTGGAAGTACCGGCTACGGCACTCAAACAAGTTTCGCTTCCCCACCTCCTCCAGTATGAGGCTAAGTGACCCATGCAGGATTGAACTCTTGACCTCTGTAGGCTTAGCACCATGCCCTTGCCCATTGCCCGACTTAGCAGAGGGAATGCGGGGCTACTAACTACCAAGCTATCAGTTCTAAAGGATGTCAATCCCCTTTGCTCCCTCACCGCAAACCCCTTCAAGATTTAAATATACCTTCTAAGTTGATCTGTTTCAAACATTTGCTTAAGAAATAAAAGAAGTCAGAGTGCCTGCTGCTTTACTCAAAGTTGAAAATGGAGATACCAGTCTCTTCCCCCACTGGTCCTGCATTCTATTCCCCCAGGTTCTTTGCAAGGGAAAAAAAAAATTATGTTGGCCACAGTTGCAATCAGCTTTAATTCATTCTTTATTGCTGCTCTGGTTTTGTGTTATTTGAGCTGGTTTAACTGTTAAAAGCGTTTCAAATGTTCACATGGTCTGCATTAGGTTACCGAATTAAAACAGGAACAGCCCACCAAATGTAGCTTTCTGAAATGCAAACCACATGAGTTTGATTTCTTTGTGGTATAACTTTAATTGGGTTCAGAGGTCTCCGAGACTTACCTGTCTATATGCTCCGTGATGGCCTGATCTGATAAGACTAACTTAAAGGGGCTGAAGGATCCGAATTGCCTCAACTCTAGTTTCAGAACACACACTGACCACACTACAGCTCCATCCCATTTATGACTCTCTAAACTCAGCAAGGTTGGAAATCCCTGCATACTCCCTCAGGGCATCTTCACTTGTGCTAGCAAGTGTCTGGCACACCCAGAGCACACAGGTTCCACACACGAAGAGTTGGGAAATTGCTAATGTAGTATCAGCCACATGTCAGAATTGCCACTTTCCTCCACTCCCCACGGTCAGTGATGCCCAACATCTGTCCTTTTCTGACTCAGTAAGAAGGCTTTAGCCTCAGATTGTCCCATTGTGGGTCTTTTGATGCCACTTTGTGGCCAGTCTTCCTTGGACGGTGTCTACCTTCTAGAACAGCTTTCACAGCTTCTAACTTTTCCTAAACTGGTCTCCCCTTATCACCTCTGAAGGCAGGCAGAAGCAGCAAGCAACTGTGGTTTAGTTCCTAGGAAGAGCTGAACTTTCCCCATGTAGGTTTCTGAGAAATAGCTGCATGACCTAAGCGAATCAACAGATATTTTCTGAGTGTTACCATACAAGCCACCACAACACGTGAGACTTGGCAGGGAAGTACGGAGCAAATTCGGGTGAATGTGCAGCTGATCTAAGATGGGGGGCAGTGGAGCGGAGAAGCCAAGGGAGCTACTGGGTTTTAAGCCTGGCTGCTTGAAGGAATGGTATTGTGGTTGAGCACAAAAGAAACCACCTTGTGACTTCAGGCTGCAAAGAAAGCCCTGGGAACTGTGTGGAGGAAACATGATATCCTTTGTCTCTTGCTCTTCCCTTCCTAGGTAAGGCATTACCCTGGGGACACAAGATGGAGACACTGTGAGGAAAAGCCAATGGTTATGCTGTCTGACACAAAAGTAGACATCTCAGTTGACACTAAATAGTGTTCATTTCCGTTAAAACAGTGAGGAAAATACATTTTCAGTATTTCCTCAAAAATTCCTTGATCACACAAAAGATTCACTTTGGTAATCTGAAAACTGAAGATTACCAAATTAAAGTCTTTCTGAATTAACACACCTATGCACTTACCTCTAACCACACAGTGAGCTGGTATTTGGGTGGTAATAATAATACGAATTAATATCATTGAGCATGTACTATGTACCAGGTAACTTTCATCCATTATCTTATTGAATTATCACAACCTCAGATGGTAATATTATCCTCATTTTAACAGAAGAGGGAACAGATGCGCTGAGCAATGATTAAATATAACTTGTCCAAGGTCAGTGTGACTTGAGTTTGAATTTAGGCTCTATGATGCCAAAACTTGTGTCCCTTACCACCACATATACAACCTCTCCTATTGTTGCAGCAAGAAGGGACCGAAGAAAAAGTTAGTGAATACAGAGGTGGTAGAAGGAGCAGTTTGTCTGTCTACAAAGCGAGGCCTTTAACATGTAAGCCTCGCACACTCCTTTTCTCTTCCTGCCCCTTTCACACTAGAACAGATATTGCCAGGTAAGAAAAACTTATGGGAATACTCACCACCTAACTATGCTAACCTTGGATATTACAGAATCTTTTTTTTTTTTTAATCTTCATGATTAGTTACTGATAATGAGAAAAACTGAAAAGAAAATGATATCCTACATTAAATGTGGCCGTTAACATACTTAGGATCTGTGCAGTTTACTCTTTATAAACTTCAACGACAGAAAAAGAACCATAACTAAATAAGGAATTCTATTTAGTGATACGGATGCTGAAGTGGTTAGGGGTAAAATGACTGAGTCTGCAACTTACTTTGAAAGGCATCAAAAAAATAAGAAGGATTTATGGATGGATAGAGAGACAGATAAATCTACAAATATATGATAAAGCAAGTATAGTGCAATGGTTATTGTAGAATCTAGGTGGTAAATAAATAATTCTTGAAGCTTCTTATATTTGAAAATTCTCGTAATAGAATGTCAGGGGGAAAGTGACCATAAAGTGAGGCTCACATTTCTAGGCTGCTAGTTTCCTGACACCACACTTGAGTTATTTAGAAAGCTGGGTGGGCAGGTGAGAAGAGAGAGACTACATCCCCAGTAAGAAAGCCAGTAGCAGCTAAGAATTAGGTTGTCCCTGCCAGGGAGAACAGTGGCTTGGAGAATAACTCGACCATTTGTAGCCCAGATCCACAGTCTTGAGAAAGACTCATGCCAAGAGAAAACAGAAGTCAAAAGAATAGTTAAGAAAATACAGTGGAGGCAAAGAGAAGATGCCCGATTTCAACATCACTGCACCCTGTACCACAGGTACAGCTGGAAATGAAACTAGAACTGTAAACAGTATTTTTTGGTTTTATAACCTAGACTTAGAAGGCTTGTGTACCTTCAGAAAAAATTTAAAAAAAAAAAAAGGTCCCTGATAAAAGTTAGCTGAATGATGAATATTTTGTTGAATGGTAATGTAATGAAGAAGATAAAAACACTCGGGCAACTTATCATCTGTCCTATTGATCTCTTACTGTTTAAATTAAGAAACTTGGCATATACATGATGTCTCTTTTCGACAACTTTATACCCACATGTATAAGCACACTTTCAGTAGTATATAGTCTTCTATATTATGTAGCATGTTGGGTGTTGCAGGAGACACACCGCAATCTTTGTTTTAAGGACTTAAAGCCTAGAGGGAGAGACAAACACCAGGTAACTATAAGACAAGGTCTGATATAGTAAGTGCCACAAACAACAGAGAGGTCCTATCTAGTTTAATTAAGGTCTGACTTACAATATAGGTCCTGCATACTGTATTCAAGTCACCGAAACACTATTGCTATATATAGGAAATGGCCCCATCCTAGAGTAGATGTGATCCAGGACATCAGAGGCCAAAATTAGAACTTGGTACTGCAAATCAGAGCCCTCTGGAGGGCCTGAGGTGTTTTCTCTATTTTTAATTGGAAAGGGTGGAATTATCCCTCTGTGTCAAGAATCTGAGATTTCACAGAGGGGTTAGGCCTGCCCAAAATAGCCTTGGAGTCCTGATCTGGAGTGAAGAGGCCTTGTAGCATCCTTAGGTGCACTAACCAATGTCACTGGACAGGTGCTGGTGAAACCAGGTGATGGAAAAGTAGTCAGGAACTGGATAGGAAAAAGATTAAGTCAGTGCCCATGAAGAAATTTTAGGTATTGAAAAGGAGGTAATGTTTTCCACCTAAGGGCATCCAGTTGGAGACTGGTCGGAGCTGGTTCTCGTTTTATAACCTCTCGACACATGTGTGTAGTCAAGGCTGAATTTAAAACCTATACCGTGAACCTTAGGAAAATAAACCACATTAAACAAGCACAAATTGAAAATATTACACAAGAGATTTCACAGGAAATTGGCCCAAATTTAGCCTCGCTCTTTATGTATTTAAGCCTCTTATTCGCTGCTTAGAACTTTATATCAGGATGTTAATGAGTCTGCCCTCCCTCCCACCCCCCCCTCAGTCCACCTCCACAATGGCCTGCTTAGTTTTACAAAACTTATTTTTTTTTAATTCCCAAAGAATCCTGCTACCTTTGGCCTACTCTTGCAGTGCTCATAAACACATGTTCCAAAACAGCATGCTGATGATACAGTACCAATGATTAGATGAAGCTGAACGTATACCTAAAAAAATCCACTGCAGAGCCAAAAACAAGCTTCATTTCTCTCCTAAAAGTTGATGACTCCTATAGAAGTGCTCTCCTACAGAAGTGCTCCGTGCTGGCGGACTCAGACACTGATTTTACTTAAAAGATGATAGCAATCATGACAAGAGTCGTTAGCAGCAAACTATTTCAGTGTCTTTCCATCTCATTTAGCATTTTCTCACACTGCTTTCGCTTCTTCCACAGATTTTGTGTTTGTTTTTAATGCTGCTGCACTGTGCTTTCTGTAAGTCCTTTTTTGGAATAAAGTCAAGTGTAGATAAATAACTGAACCATTGAGAATCCTATGGATTTAATAACCCACCTTTTACAATAACATTTGAGCTGATCTTATGTATGATTGGTCACATAGCAAGAGGCTCACTGCCAGAAGCCAGGGCTGGACCACTCTCTGCACCTTGGGTCTGGTTTTCTGCCATCAGAAATGCCCTGTGGGGTGCTGCCAGGACACTCCAGACTGCAGCCCTTCTGAGCCAGGCAGTTGCCAGGTGAGAAGAGTGATGCCAGACCAGAAGGTAGTTTTGTGGGATGGACAAAACATGCCCTGAGGCCATGCTGGGCTGTCCCATTCTTTCCCACTTGTTGCCACCAGCCAGAATGTGATTATTACTGGTTTGCTTACAAATCAGTTTTTAGAAGACTTAGTAAATGAAAACTTATTTTGTATTTAGGTTGGACTTTTTTAATCATTTCGAAGTCTGAGATTCATGATGCCTTCCTGCTTGTCTTTATCATGCCAGAGAAAAATGCTTGCTGGTGAAAGTGATCAAATTATCCTGACCCTGCTCTTCCCCCTAATCATTCTCTACTCCTGATGGAAGTTATAAAGCACAAAAGGATAGAATAAGCCACACGAAGAGTTCCATTGTTATGTCTCAGCTGGGGAGACGCAGGAGTTGTCAGAGGGCTGACAGGAACAATTATCCCATTGCTTTTACTGGTCTGAACTGCGGGAAGTTTCTTCACAGTTATTATTTGACGAAAATTATCAGAACATCTTGGATCCCTCCCAGAGTTCTGAGCAGCTCCGGGAAACTCTCTGCTTCCTCCCCTCTCCTCTTGCCATAACGGCCACCACACTCATCTATGGCGCTTTCACCAGGACCGGGAGAGGAACCCACGTTTGGAAAACACCCAACCAGAGTTCTGACCAATAAGGATGAAGATCACAAACAGCAAGAGCTTGAGGAGGTGTCACAACACAGCACCTCAGTGGCTTGGCCAGCGGAATTGCTTCAGTTTTCAGGTTTATTAAAAATATGAAGGAATCGAGGTGACATAGTGATTTGATGAGCCCATTAAGAGAAAGAAAACCCAGAATCACTCTAGATCTAAAAAAACACAAAGTTCCTAAGGTGTGAAAATTCAAACAAAGCTGCTAAGTAAGGGTTGGGGGGGGGGATGCGAAGGGCAAGAAGAGCCTTTGTTTCTTTACACTGAGGAGTGAATAAACTTCCCCGATTACAAATAAGAAATTTGCTAATGCTGAGTCAGTGTCAGTCTAGTCCCACTTTCACAGGGATCTATAGCTGGCAAACCCTGCTCAGTGGGGACTCACACAGATATCTGTCTACTTGGTTTTAACGCTCTCCCATCCGGGCGCTCGCTCTGGGTGGTCATCTCGTACCCGCTCGCCTCCCGACACAATTCTGGCGGTGGGCTTTATTGGATTTCTCAGAGCATTAGGTTTCTTGGAGCATATAAACTCCAGGATTTTTCCTTTAAATCACTCAGAGCCAGAGATGGAGGCAGAAGGATGCTTCAAAAAGAATTAAGAAAAGTTAACAGATCAAAAGAACAGTGCTGCCACATAAGCTACTTCCTTTTTCAAAAACATGTATTAGGAGAACAGCAGCTAAAACCCTGATCAGTCATGAAAATGAGCACCAGCCCACGGGCTGAAGGGCTGAAAGGAATTAGGTACCACCTAAAAGAAATCTCTTGGTGATTAAGCTCACTGTCTAAAGAAACACACACAGACTACACACACTACACACACTGCACACACACACACACACACACACACACACACACTACACACACAGGAAAACAAAACCAAAAAACCCATCACCCTGGACTGTCCTTCCTCAGACCAGTCATGGGTGACCTTGCCCTCAATGTTCAGGGAATGTCATTAGCTGCTAAAAACTTCTGGAAGGCTGAGTGTAAAAGCCCCTATAGCTACGTGCATTGTTGATCTTCCCTCCGTTGCAAACTACAGAGTAGACAGCTTAATTAACAAAAAGTGTATACTTCAGAATCCGGCAGATACCACTGAGCAGAGAATGCATGGCTAAAGAAAACTCTCCCCTGTTCCCCTCAAAGTGGATTTTATGGCAGTACAGGTTTGAAGCCCAGATAAAATGCATCTCTAATAATATCTTTCATTAGAATATATTAATGGGGGATCTGTTTGATGGAGAGCAGTCATCTTTATTCCCTTTCTGTACAAATGGAGATTTGGGGGTGTCCCACCGAACAGGTCCCGACTCCAAGATACCACTACTCCAGAGAGTAGTTTTATTTTTATTCCTAGTTAGCTTTTTTCTCTTAATGTTTTTATCCATACACCTGTTACAGTTGAATAAAAGGAGAATGGAGTAAGAGATTTTTTTTTTTTAACCACAATTCTGTTGGCAAAACAAACAGGTCCATAATTACATGAAGACACATGTATTAGTTTCCTAGGGCTGTCATAACAAATTACCACAGACTGGGTGGCTTAAAAACAACAGAAATTGATTCTCTCGCAGTTCTGGAGGTTAGACGTCGGAAGTCAAGGTGTCACAGGGTTGGTTCCTTCTGGAGGCTCTGAGGGAGGATCTGTTCCCCGGCTCTCTCCCGGCTGCTGCAGTTGCTGACATACCTTATCTTTCCTTGGCTTGCGGTTGCATCACTGCAGTCTCTGCCTGTGCCATCCCATGGCATTCTCCTGGTGTCTCCACGTGACCTTCTCATAAGGACACCAATCATCAGGTTTAGGGACCCCCAGAAGCCAGTATGACCTCATCTTAACTTAATTACATCTGCAAAGATCCTATTTGCAAATAAGGTCACATTCTGATGCAGCCGGGGTTAGGACTTCAACAGATCTTTTGGGGGGATGCAATTCGACTCACAACAACACATGTACCATCGTTAAAGGTGAAAATAACTGAGGCTTGCCTATGGGACAGCCCATGCTGGGCCTGCGAAAGAGGAAGAAGTAAGGGATTATCCTAGGGGCTGAGCACTGGGGCAGAGGCTTCCAAGGAAGTTGCCTTTATACTACTCTAGGTATGCTGAGGGGCAGAGTTCAGGCTGAACTGTGGGACGGGTGAAATTGTGGAGAGAAAAAATACTAGTAAAGTCCTAGAGAGCTAAACTGAATTAGGCAAAGAGAGGAGATCTGCAGACTGAAGGTGGACGGGTGACGCAAGGGCGTCTGGGGTCCTCGGTCCATTGGTGCTGCCTCTCTGGCCCTCCTGGGTCTCAGTGCCTCAGACCCTGTGATCCCAAGTGTTAGTGCATCTGCCTAAAAGAGTGAACTGAAACAGTACAATTATTTCCTCTGTGGTCATTTTACCTTTTGCTGAGAGATTCAAATGGATAGATTTCCATGAAGTCTTTGTGTTTTCCTTTTGACAATTTTCTTCCTCCCATCCAGTTGCTAAAAGTTCTTTCATGGCTTATTCCCCTCACCACGCCCTCACTTCAGAAACCACAGCTTGTTTCTCCAATCTCATTTACCTCCACAATGGAGAAGGTATCACTACTTCTCTGGGGAAGTGGCCTTCAAGATGGTGCCTGCATCAGCACATCCAAGAATTCCCCTTTTCCCTCCTAGTACATATACAGGAAAGAATCTCCTAAGCCTGTAGTTTTCAAACTGTTGTCTTGCTATAGAACTCTTTATCAAGAGAAATGTTTATGTAGAAACTCAACTAAGTGAATAAATGTGGAACTGCTCTGGGTGAGGGGGTACCTGGGAGATGGGGTGCCCTGCCCACCTGGCCAATCACCACAACCCTCGCCTTTGGCAGCTCCTGAATGGTTGAGTGGCTTCTAGTATTCTAATAATTCATCTTTATAACATGGCACATAGACATCACATGATAATGTGCTGGGATCTACCTGCTCATCTTTTATACCAGGCAGTCATTTAAAAAAAAGGGGGGGGGGGCTTCCCTGGTGGCGCAGTGGTTGAGAATCTGCCTGCCAATGCAGGGGACACGGGTTCGAGCCCTGGCCTGGGAAGATCCCACATGCCGCGGAGCAGCTAGGCCCGTGAGCCACAACTACTGAACCTGCGCGTCTGCAGCCTGTGCTCCACAACAAGAGAAGCCACGATAGTGAGAGTCCCGTGCACCGCGATGAAGAGTGGCCCCCGCTCGCCGCAACTAGAGAAAGCCCTTGCACAGAAACGAAGACCCAACACTGCCATAAATTAATAAATAAACAAATAAAAAATAAAAATAAAGGAATTCCCTTTAAAAAAAAGAAAAAGGGGAGAAATCTCTGTGCAGCTGAGAAAACAACTATTTCCCTGGTGTTGTCATATGGCAGACTGTGATGTCACCTCTTCTCCCTTGGGGTCTACCATCTAATGTGACTTTTGTCTCTGACAGTACACAGTTCTGTTCAGAAGCTCCCCAAAACTCACCACACACCTCATTCGGAACAATTAACAAAATCTGCAAGCTCTTTTCATTGCTTGACTGTAGAAAAGGACTCAAAACTAAGTCAATTAATGGAGAGACAACATTTAGTAGAAGAAACATCAGACCCATCGGTATAGAAACCAATGTAACAACAATTAGATTTTGTAAAACTCCAGAGAAATTCACTATGAAAACATGAACGATCAAATGCTTTCTATAGAAAGAAATACCCTGAAAACAAGCACTTTCTATCGTAAGACTAAAAAGGACTTGGTACAACAGGATCTTTGAATAAAAAAGTAACAATGAGGTGTATTAGGACAGATATAAATAATATACTCCACAGGGCTTTGTAAAAAAGCGGTTCCTTGTGAAGGTTACCATTGAAAATGAACAAGTTAAGGGTCCATCTTTATTAAACTCCATGCAGGTGGAGGCCAATTTCCCTGGCCTTTCTCTACCCCTAAATTCCTAGAACAAATGAAAAAGCGGCAATTCTACACTCGCAGGAAATCTTACCTGAAGACGAGCTTTACTACTACTGAGAAAGTGCTGGATTTCTTTTTCTCTACAGCACGATTTTGTCATCTTTTATGAAAACTCAGACAGGAACGCTCCTTTGTAATATTTTCCCCACTAAACAGTTTTCATACATATATTATCGAGGACCACAAATCCCTGGAAATCACTACAGTGAAACTTTCACTTGTTTCTCATTTGTACAGAAGTATTCACCCAAGGAACCCACTTAATGGAGTGTAATAACAAAAGAAATCTCTTTTCAATGCCTAGGACAGGGGAGAGGTTCTTGTCACTCACCCCATACAGGCACCACATCTGGGAGAAGGCGGGTACCCAGTTGCCTCCGTTCCCGACCGATTGAGGAATATTTATTTTGAAGACATGATGCCTGGCCTAGTGCCCAGCAAGGCTGCCCTGGTCTTCCCTGACCCTGTCTAGGAATCGCAGTTGGTTTTGGGATGGAGGACAGACCGTTTGGGTGTCTGGAGACAAAGTCAACATTCACTCAATTGTGTTGGGTCTGACACATCGAATGGAAACTGTTGGGTTTTTTTCCTTCTTCTGATTCAGCGGTTTTGAGGAGGCTCTTGAGGGGTCTGATTCAGCAGCTATTGCTACAAACTTCCACTCTGGAAGGAATAGGTTAAGGGGAAGGGACAGACCCCCACGCAGAAGGGTGTGGGCTCTTCTCTTTAAATGCTCGCCAGCCTGTGACTGGTATAGACTTTGGCAAGAAATCCACAAAGTCTTATAGGAAAAACAACGTCTGGAAGAACATCTTGTCATGCTCTGTTTTCTTTAATGACTCAGTGAACCTTTCTGCCGAGAACAGCTTCTGTTGTGAGGGCTCCATGGTTCAAAATACCTGATCACATTCTATCTGAGGTCCCTAAGGAGGGCGGAGGGGATACCCATGGCACAGCTATTTCAAAATGATAAGGCAGAAGGACGAGGAAACAGTACAGAATCTGGAATCTGGAGAGTCCGTGGGCAAGGAGGCAAAACAAATCAGGAAAAAATCAAGTTAAGGTTGTAACTATTCTGCCTCCTAAATGAACGTGCTGCCTTGCCATTGGGTGCTCCTGTCATTCTTCTGTTTTTCCCTCTTGTGCCATTTCAAGCCCAGCCTCTAACTGAAGACCCATCTTATTACTTATTTTTCTATTTTTAATTAAAGGAAGAGAGTGGCATGAAAAGACTGCTCATCTCCAGACTTGAGAAAAGCCAAGAATTCTGGCACCCAATCAAAAAAGCTGTCTGAGCGCAGGCGCTCATTCACACTGGTTTTGTATCTGATAAACTTTTCATTCAATTTGAAGTTCGATGTGTCTGAAATACAATGAAGTGAACCAAGCAAAGGATGTCGTCCAAACATGTTGAAGCACTTGTGGGTGAATACTCAGCCTTTGTGTGCTTCGGCTCCTGTGAGAAGCCCTCAGTCTCAGGCAGGTTCCAAATTGCCAACTCAATGAGGCAAATAATAATTATTCCTAATGGCAATAATAATTATGGAACGCAGTGGACCCAATATAAGGTTGGTTGTCTGTGGCTTCGGTGGGGCAGCCAAAGTTTCACACACTCTTTTTATAAAAATCAACCTCTCTCCCTCTCTCCCTCTCTCCCTCTCTCCCTCTCTCCCTCTCTCCCTCTCTCTCTCTCTCTCTCTCTCTCACACACACACACACACACACACACACACACAAACACACATACGCATTTGCCAAAAGAGATCTGGACAAAGTCACTCCTCTGGTTTCCTGCTAAGTGCTTGACTACAGAGCTAAATTAAATAAATAGCAGCTATCCACACAATGAGGGGGGATTGGGACATTTCGAGTAATTGACACCACACACACACACACACACACACACACACACACACACACGCAAAATCTAAAAGGAAAGTCTCTTATTTTCCTTTTAGTTAAAAGTTTTAAGCTTTCTCCAATTCCAGACTTTTAGCCAGAGCCATGGCCAAATAGCAGACATGAATAATTTGAGGGATTCCTCCTTTCTTTCTAGGGGAGACAGGAAGAAAAGAGGGAGGAAAGAGGGAGAGAGGAGGAAGAGAAAGTCAGGGTTCTAGATGAGTGCTCTGCCACCCCCATTTCACTTCAGTTATGAATCAGAATCTCCCAGTAGATCAAATCCTTCTTTGGTGAAGCCCCAAGCCCATGGTTAGTGCCACAGCCAGTTTTCTATGAAATATTCACCCTGTTCCTCACAGGGAGGGAGCCACCCCCTGAGGTGGCGTTCTCTCTCCCCGACTCTAGGATCTAGCTGTCACCACCCTCCAGGGACCTCCGCATTAGCACTTAAGTATCTCACCCCACACGCCAGTGATGTCAAGGTGTCAGAGAAATAAAAAGCGGCTACTCCTGAAAACATAATTCATCAACCAAATGGTCATTTTCTAGATAATGAGGAATTGTTTCAGTTTTCTGAAAACTAGGTTAAGGGCCTAACGCAAAGCTACATGAGTTTTCTTCCTTTTTAACCTTATTATGCTTGTTAGTCTCTGTGACTATTCTTTAAAAGTGGCTCCAAGGTGCTGGCGTAGTTTATTGCCATGTAAGAGGGGGCTTATAAAGGACATTCAGGGCATTATGAAAAATCATGCTTTGTGGAATACCCCTGGAAAATTTCTTCAAGAGTTTTGAATAAGGTTATATACATGTCAAATGGCCTAAGTGATGTTCCAGTAAAGAAAAGTATTATGAAATGTGTGTACACATACACACCAGGCACACACACACAATTTTCATTTGGATGCAACTGGAGATTAAAATTACCCAGTCTCGGGCTTCCCTGGTGGCGCAAGTGGTTGAGAGTCCGCCTGCCGATGCAGGGGACATGGGTTCGTGCCCCGGTCCTGGAGGATCCCACATGCCACGGAGCGGCTAGGCCCGTGAGCCATGGCCACTGAGCCTGCGCTCCGCAACGGGAGAGGCCACAGCAGTGAGAGGCCCGCGTACCGCAAAAAAAATAAAAAATAAAAAATAATTCCCCAGTCTCCTTTAACAATATACAATTTAGTTCGATTATTTTTAAATTCATTCTTTCTATGTTTTAGAGAGGCTGTGATTTGAAACATGTTAACTATAAAGTTGCATTTTTGTCATTAAAAATACACCCTTACTCAATATAGGGTTATAGAAAGCTTCAGGGGTAGACTTTGGTTTCACTGAGTTTGCAGGCTCATCAAATGGCGTCACTCATACTACCCAAATAATACTGAAGTGGAAGCAGTCTCCAGTTCTCTTCAATCTAGCACTTTACTGCTTATCTCTTCAAGTATTCAATTTGAGCAAAACTCTGGGAAAAGTGAGAAGAAATGTCTCACTAAGCAGCGATCCCTAAGAATCTGCCAAACGCTTGGCCTCCAGCCCCCACAGATGCTGAGAAGGCCACTGTGCATTTGACAAGTGTTCAGTGGCTTGGTGACCTGGGGATGGGTGTTTGTTGTGGCAGTCGTCATTATGATTGTTTGTGTACCTATGTTTATTGGTTTTATGGACTGAAAATAATAGATCGGAGGTCAGCTGTAAAGTGCTGTGTATTTGGCTTATGAATTACCATATCGGAACCAATATATGACGAGTATACTCAGGAAGTCATTTCTAGCATTTCAAAGATGTCTGGGGCCATCTGTTCTCTGCAAAGACCTGCAACTCTGTAAAAAGCAACCCAAGCACATTCCAGCATGTCTGTACCCCACACTCACCAGGGTCCTATCATTTTACAGACTTTACCGGTCTATTCACCAGCCAAAATGCACTTTGCCAAAGCAGGGGAAACTATAAAACTCCAAGTTCCTTTAAATGTGTCTGGTACCATTAAGAATGTTTATTACTCTATAGAAATTTTACAGTTGATATTTACCAAAAGCACAACATACTCGGTAAATAGATTACTAGATTGTCTGCTAAATGTGGCGTATCTTTTTTATGAAATTTTTTCTTCCATAATCCCTACCAGCCAAACAGTGCTGAGGTCGAGTGTTAGTCATGATAAGGAAACAAACATGTTCCTAAGAGCTAGAAAAGGGCACTTGTTAGACAATCTAGTTTCATTCTTTCATTTTATAAGATGGAAAAGTAGGGCCCAGAGAGGTCAAGGGGTTGTGAGTGGTGGAGTCAGAACCACCAGCCAGGCTCTCAAATCTCTAGCAATGGCATTGCACTGCCTCACTGAAATAGGATTCCATCTGCATGCAACTGAAACTTAACAGAAGGATTCCCTTTATATCCAAAATCCAAGACCAAACTGGATATTTATGTGATATTCTCATCCAACCAAAGGTAAAAGGTCCACAGAGTTTGTATCATCTTTAACTAAATCCTCCATAGAAAGGATATAAAAAATAATGGTAAAGAAAATCCATTTGGACTAATATTACTGAAAAATACATATGAGAGAACCTATTGAATCCTTTATCTTTTAAATCCTAAAATGTCCAATTATGTGAATACATAGTATTGCAATGGGCACCACAGGTTATCTGCAGTCCTTCTCTTTTAACTCAGAAACTACTTGTCAATCAGTTTCAGACAAGAGTTATTTATACTTTATGAGACATATAGTCTGTAAGAATGTGAAAGTTACAAATAATCAGAAATGCTCCCTGGGACACTGCCATGTTACAAGCACATGCTCAGTCTTCAAAAAAGCAAAGTGTTCTCCCAGTTGCAAAGGACCAGCTCTGCTTTATCAGGTTCATTTCTCCTAACATGCTCACCTTGGAGAGCGTTGCACACACCAGTCATTTTCCCATGTTACTAAACCTTTTGGTGTTCTTCAAGGAATAATTACACTTAGCTCTGGGACTCTTTTAAACACAACACTGGGACTCATGTAAACCTACAGCGGTGAGCCAGCTAGGCTTTCGTGCTTCTGGCCCTGAAAACACAAAATACTGAGCCAATCCCCATGTAGGAACTCTGATAAGTACAGAAAGGTGCAGTTAATCATTGCATTTTATATTATGGGAAATATATATCCTCAACTCCCAGTGTTTAGTTATTTGGCATCTTATCCAAGGCTTACCCCTAGGAAAACACTAAATATTGATATAAGCTAAAGCCTTATGTTTCAGGCCATCTATAAAGTAACCCCAAAAACAGTTAAGTCTAAAAAAGAAGACAGTGGACTGCATTTTCCCATAGAGCTGTGTCTGGCAAGATAATTGTCCCAATTTCTTACATTACACTTGTTTTATGTCTTTCACTAAAAGACTGTTCTGTTGTTTAGGTGTTTTTCTAGTCAGATCTTCAGCAATAAGCCACTTTTAGCAAAATGAGAATAAAAGAACAGTTTGTTGATAAGATTAGTGCAAGGGAGGAAACTACATAGTCTTGCGTATAGCACTGAGCCCCCAAACAACTGACCTTCCAAGTAGTTTTCAAAATTAAATTTGTTATGAAAATCATCAGCTTTTTAGTGCTGGATGAGACTTTGAGAATTTTCTAGTGATGCTTCCTCATTTTACATGTGAGGAAGTCAAAACTTGGAGAAGTCAAGTTCATCTGGACCCTTGGGACAGTGAGGTGTAGGTGGCCTGGCTTCCAGTTCTGCCTCTTGCCATCATCAGTATGACCTGGGGCAAGTCATGTAATCTCTGAACCTCACTTTACTCAGCTGTAAAACGGGTGTGTTCATTCCCATGTGATAGAATTATAAATTTGTTGTGATTCACCTAGGATTTGAGCCTGGAAGTCAGGTCTCTCTGGCTTCATATGTTAGGACCCTTCTCTTGACTCTCTCCTCTTCCCAAGCATTCCCAAGTCCTATCCTGTTCTCACCCATGTGGGCACATGAACTCATCCTGGAACTCAGATCATCTAGAGCCCCTACCAAACTCAGCTCCTGGAGGAAAACAAACCGAAAGAGAAAATATATTTGAGACAGAAAAGAAGCACTGAATGAGGACTGTGTTGCTGAGAGTGACTTGTAATCAGCTGGTTAAACTTTTCACGTATAGATGAAGGAACTGAGGCCGAGGGCTGCTGTGCACTTGGCCAAGGTTATAAACCTTTCTGAGTGGCAGAGCCTAAACCCATGACCTCTGAACCCAAGGCCAATGCTTTTCCAAGACTCCCCTCTGACCTGACATGGTTTGGCTCTGAGCAAGCTCGTCTTTTCCAGGCATATCTTTTCAACATGCTGCACAAAAGAACAAGTGTCCAAATTTACAACAGACACAGACTGAATGATCCTAGGCTACTTGCTCTAGAAGCAGACCCTAACCTGTGCCTATCTAGTCTAGAAATGGGGGGGGGGAAGAGAAGGTCAAAACACACAGAGACACTTATATGGAAGGTTCTGAAACTTTGTGAGCAGGGCTTCTGTTTGTAAGATTCAGAAATGAAATCCTCCCCCAAGAGGATGTCACAGGCAAAGTCACCTATCCACACAGGAATCAGAATAGGCTGGAAGTCACACTTCATCTGGGCGGGGGATAGGGTCTTCCTGCAAACCACAAAGCCAACTGTACAGCAACCAAATGGCTGGAGAAAGGGCAGCACTCTCAGTGCTGACTTTGGTTTTCTTACAAATAAGGGTATTGGCCAGATCTCCCAGGTACAGGGCCTTTCTGTATCCGTGTGCTCAAACAGCCCCCAATCCCCCTCCCTTGAGGGCCAGGGAACTCCTGTATATTTCTGCTGAAGGACTGAAGCAGCTGCTGGCAACTCAGTGTGCCCACCTCTGCCCTTGACCGCCCTGCAGGTGTGTGAAAGCACAGAAGCTCTTTATACTGTAACCAGAGACTAAGCATTAGCCAACTCTTGTGGTTAGATGACTCTCCCAAATGGTCAGACATGCTCATGTGTCTTCCACAGCACTGCGATTGCTATGGGCAGGAGCACAGGGAAAACATGTGCTTTGAAGTCCAACAGAGCCACGTTCAAAAATCTGCTCATCTCACTGGCTGAATGACTTTGGACAAGTTACTTCTCTTCCTAGAGCAAAAAAAAAAATGTCTACTAATGTCTACCCCTCTGGGCTCTTGGAATGTGATAGAAAACAACATGCAAAACTAGATCAGTGCCTGGCACATAGTAGATGTTGGATAAACGTTAGCTTCCTTTCTTCTCTTTAGTATCAGCCTGCTAATCCCAGGCTTTTCTAACAAATAGCTCAAGCCACTGAAGAGTGACTTCCAATTTTCTTCCCCTAGAAGACTAGCTGCTACGGACTGAATGTGTCTTCCTCCAAATTCATATGTTGAAGACTTAACCCCCATGTGATGGTAGTAGGAGGTGGGGCCTTTGCGGGTAATTAGGTTTAAATGGGTCATGAGCCCCCATAATGGGATTAGTGTCCTAAGAAGAGAAAGAGACACCATCTCTCTGTCTCTTTCTCCTCTCTCTCTGTCAATCTGCCTGTCTCTCTCTCTCTCTCTCTCTCTCTCTCTCTCTCTCTCTCTCTCGCTCTCGCTCTCGCTCTCGCTCTCTCTCGCTCTCTCTCGCTCTCTCTCTCTCTCTCCATGCACGAAGAAGAGGTCAGGTGATCACACAGTGAGATGACGGCCATCTGCGAGGCAGGAAGAGAGCCCTCACCAAGAACCAAATCTGCCAGCACCTTGACCTTGAACTTTCCAGCCTTCAGAACTGCGAGAAATAAATGCCTATTGTTTAAGCCACCGGGTCTATGGTATTTTTCTATAGCAGTCCAAGCTAAGATACCAGACTTGCTGTGTTCTGGGTGAGAAGCTGAGACACCAAGACATACAAGACTGGCCTGAGGGATCACAGGCAAGAACCAAATTCAGAGACGAGAGCAGGGGTGTTTTTCTGCTTCCTGGAATATGCAGCCATGTGCTCTGGTGTTCTGGCTCTGCCCCCTTCATCTGGCCACAATACCATGTGGTATTACAACTTTTGAATGTTAAGAAACCTTATATTTCCTCAAGTATCAGTACTTAATGTTTCATTCCACACATAAAACTCTGTGAGTGGAAGGCTGCTGGCCCCCTTGTCAGAGGTAATTTCTCAAGGCTCTGTATGGGATTTAACGGGAGCCATATGGTTAAGTCTGTCAACCCTCCCAGAAAGCATCCCCTTGAAGGGCCCTCGTAAATGTTCTCGGCGCTGTGAAAGATCCAGCAACTTTCTAACAATAAAGCAATGTTCACGGCTGTGATATTCAGCAAAACACAAAGCAGGAAATAATGGCTTCTGTTCTGAATTACTCAAAGGAGGCTTCAGGCTGTCCTGGAGAAGGGTAGGGGGCAGGGGCGGGCAGTGATAAGCCGGGGCCTGCCGGCTGCTGCCTCTAGCAGGAAGAGGCTGGCCTGGACACCGCTAGCACTGCCCGGTTGTGGGCAGTGACACTCTTAATCATGCTCCGTTGGTTTGTGGAGTTTAAGAAAACTCTTAATAATGGATTTATGCACCTATGCACTTACAGAGCAAGCACATTCTTAAACTGTAACCTGCTTTGTTATCTAAGGCTTCTTTAATTGGTGCCTTTCTGTGATGGCATCATTTAGTGACCACTCTCCTTTTTTTTTTTTTTTCAGAGCAACAATAACACAAAAACCTTTGAATCAATTAACATTCCCATCTCGATGGACACCTCAAGCAGCAACGACAACTCATACAACAAAGCCACATGGCTCTCCCCGATGGGCAAGGTGGTGTTTCTTTTTACGCCAACAAGTTCTGAGATGTGATAAGCTCTTCTTTTTATTAGTATTATTATTAAAGAATCACATAAAAGGTGTGAGAAATACAATTTATGATGAATATCAGTTCCTTTTTATTTTTAAATAAAACAAGATTTGCTTCTACGATATTTTATACAAATTTCTGGCTAAGTTTTAGGTCTACATTGCCTAAGGACAGCTTCATGCAAATAGAGCTTATGACCAAACAGCTAATAGAGCTGCACATCACACAAACATATATTTGCCAGGACTAAAACTGGCATATAATCAGGGAGAGGTTTCATATACACACACTGTTGAACACGTTTTCTAGTTTCCTGATATCTTAACTAGAATATTCCACAATGGACCAGATACCTTTTGTGCAAATATCAGCCTTGGTAGGAACACTTGTATATTCTGATGTTAGATGTATCACACCTCCATTGTAAACAATTACTGTCAAATAATTTTCACCAGTAATCTAAAGAGCTTATGTATTTGCCCAATTCCATACAGAGAGCTAAATCTATGGAACATTTTGAAAACAGGAGGAAATTTTGTGGAATATTTTGGCAGTGCCTCCTATAACCCGTCAGAACTCTGTACTGATATCCATTTTTGTAGACCTCTACACTCTATATTATCTTCACAGTTCTCCTGAAGAATTACTGAGCATGAATTATCTAATAACATTGACTCCATAAAGAAAAGTCGGCTGCTTTAGGAAAGCTGGGATGTATTAAGATTATAGCCACCTACGCAACTGGTTACTGACTCCTACAAAAATGTCTCATATGAGGAGAGAGAGAGAGATAAAGAGAGAAAAAGACAGAAGGGACAGAGACAGAGAGAATTTGCGTTACTGTTACCTGCTCATCCACCATTTTCCCGGGTTTTGCAGACTTGGTCCTGAATTAATGAGCCTGTTACATGATATCTAATAAAAATGACTGGAGTAGAGATACTGCTTGAAATCTGCCACATATTTGGTCCAAGCCTGAATCGATTTCATCTATATTTAACACATGCTTGTTTTCTGTCTCTCCCACAGCCCATGGCTCACTCTTTTTTTTTTTTTTTTCACCTGGAAAACTTATCTCCTAAAATGCTACCATCAATCAGCCAAAGACACTCTTTCCGACAGAGCGTCTGCCAGTTTGACTAAGCACAAGTAGTCACTAGTTTGGGGATGCCTCCTACACTCTCTAGCGCTGTGTGATTTTCTAGGCTGCCTAACCACACGAGTGCAATTTGGGATATTTATACTTACCTCCAGTTTCTATTGGGATAAAAGTGCTACTTGGACAGAACTGGGCATCGGCATGGTGTGTGTGGGGGGGGGACATGGGATGCACTGAAAGTTGCCCAAGTGGTTTGTCTACCTACTTTATAACCTTATTTCTTCAGATTTTTGCATACACACTCATTTTGTTCTACTTTGGCTCAATGCCTGCTCCAAAAGTATGAAAATCAAATGCGCACACAAGGATGCATAAACTTTGTCCCCCAAATCTTCCCTGAGAACAGGCACTGCTCTCATGTCCCCGTCCTTCATGTCAATATCACTCCCAATCCATTCAAACCGCTAAGTTTAAATACAACATGAAGCGGGGTAGTGGCAGAAAGGAGAACAAAAGTGGGATTGGCAACAGAAGCCGAGCACTAGTCGAAGGGAAGAAAAGGGGGGAATAGGAGACAGGCAGCCCCCTCCCTCTCCCGCAAAGTTCTAGTCGTGAACACACCCACTGGCCGCAGCAAAAGAGCCCTGTGCGTGGGCACAGGTGGGTCCCAGCCTCTCTGGCTGGATGCAGCTTAAGTGCTGAGCCTGAATGAAGACTTTCATTGCTGTTTGCTGTTTTTGTTGGCCAGTAGCCATGGCAAACATTTGCAGGTGGCTTGGCCAGATTTTGACACTTAAATATTTGAGGTTGTGATAAAAATCAGAATATTACTACAATATGGTTCTGTGCAGCCTCAGAGAAAAAAAAAGAAAAGTATCTGCAATTTCAAATGCTCATTTAAAGACACAGTCTCCAGAGGGAACTCATGTTTTAAAATAAGTACTCATTTCCTCCTTGCTGAGAGAACTAAAAGAGTCAACCACCCCCAAATGTTACCACCTAGAGTTTCATTCCAAATCCACTGGTGGGATGGGTTGGGTTGTTACTTGCTGAGCCCCCATGATCATCCGGGCAAGGTTTTAGATGGGTCACGTGGAGGAAATGGAAATGACAGGAAGTAGGGGTTGGAATCAACATGGTAAGCACAACAGGGAAGGATGTGAAGCAACGAAACAGCTTCCTTCAAGCTCGGCAACAAGATAGAGTCCTAAAAGTGACAATTATCTCCTAGAACACACCAGGAGAGACACATAACACCCCAGGATTGGGAATAAACGAGAAGACAGAGTGGGTCGGGAGGTCACATGTAACAGAGAAACACCCGCACCTGTCAGGGCAGTGACACAGCCTAGGAATATCATCCAACTGTACAGCCCTGGGCCAGCTGGGTACATTACTGACAGAGTCAATACCCATCTTAGAATTTAGTGCTAACCCTTAAATGATTGTTTCACAAAAACCAGCATTGTACTAACAATGGCCAGATACTAAGGTCCTGCAAGAGGGCAGTCCTGGGGCAGGAAGCAGAACTCCAGGGGAGAAGGAATGCTGTAAAACTGCTAGTAAACTCTAGCACATTTTATGTTTTTCTCCCCTTGAAAGGAAAATAAAATAATTACAATTAGCTTGCTTAACTGTGAATTGTTTGCCCAAAGCCAAGCCCCTGGAGTGAAGGAGTCCCTTGAGATTGAAATGCTTTCTTTAACGACCCCACCCTCTTAGTATATTATAGGTTCTTGCTTTAGGTGGTGCAACATTTGCTCCCACAGTCATCTGAGAAGAAAAGAAATCTTTAACAGAGACACTTGCGAATTCAGCATTGGCTTCTTCCAACAAAGCCAAGCATTCAAATGGCCAGATTAACTTTCTGTTTCTTGAATGGGAAACCAAATGTACCCATGGCAAACTCACAGAATAGTCATCACCCACAACTTTCATTTGTTAAGATTCATTTTCATATGTCACAACCCATCCTGATGAGTTGAGAAATGTGAGAGACAAGGTACCCTTTCTAGAGCATTCTAAGGAGGGATAAGCCATTGTCCCTAGTGCTCCCTGTTGGTGTGGAATTCTTACAAGCATTTAAAGCAAGGAAGGGAAAAGACAGACTGACAAATAGTGGGACAGCTTCTAATATTTTTCTTAAAATCACTGTATCTATTATTCAATGGAATATTCAAACTAAATTCTGATGGCGTATACCAAACACAGCAAGCTCCCTTTCCTATTTTAAACAGAGAATTCTGGGAACAGAGAGCAAGCAGTTCTCAGCATCCAGCAACATAAATTTATCATAGCTCTTTGGCTTAAGTTACTACCTTTTCTTTCTAAGATCCCAAGCACTCTTAAATCTTTTATTTCCTTTTCACTTTACTCTTGTGAGGGTGGAAAGAAGAGATGCCATCCTCATTCTGGAGAGAAGGAAGCTGGGCTAGAGATCCTGCATTTCTAAGAAGCGCCTGGGTAATACCCACGCTGCCGGTCCTCAGACCACACTCTGAGTAACAAGGGCCGAGAGCTATCACCTGATAACTTAGAAGTGAGCTCTCTTTCCATCCCATAATACACAATGTCTGGGAGCATTCTACCTATTTTTCTCAATGCCTCAGTGTTGTCTTTTTTTTACATATATGAGAGCGATAGGGCCTGCTTTCTTTGTTTTGTCTACTCCAGGAATGAATATGGACCAATGCAGAGAGAGAGGAGAGCTAATGAGAAGGTATTAAAAAGGAAGAGAAGCACAGAAGAAATGATCAGAGGGAAGGAGGACCATGGAAATATACCAGAGACACAGGTGATGGGCTTAGACCTTAGGAATGGAGGGACATACTCTGTTAGGGAGGAGGCTGGGCAGGTGACACTTCCCTCCATCATCCTCAAGCATTTGTCCTGAGAACCATGCTCTGCTCTCAACATCCATGGGGTTTCCCCATGGTCATCTTGAAGTTCAAGAATCTTGTTTGAAGAAACAATGACACAGAATGACTTGCTTTTCTCCCCAAAGTCAGGGTCAAAGAGCTTCCACCGAACAGAGACTCCCTCTTCCCTTCTCCCATCAAAAACATCACTCTGAGCTCTAGGCAATATCACACCAGCCAGGAAAACCAACTTCTGTCTTATCCAACCTGAGGACTAGAAACCAGGAGAAAGTCTAGAACATTCCCTGAGCTCCAGCCAGGACCCAGAGACAGCGAAGAGGTCTCCTTACCCGATCTGGCGGTTGGTGGAAGGTGCCTGTGTGATGACAGAGCTGGACTGGGGTGACGGCATGGCTTGCTGAATCACAACGCTGGTGTCATGGTTGGGCATCCGGGTGCTGCCAAGCTGGTGAGCTCCAGGCCCCACCATGGCCCCACCAACGGTGTTATGCATCGAGATACTCTGCCCAGAGAAGACAGAAGACAGAGGGAAAAGGGTCAGAAGAGGTGAATGCTTTAGTCTACTCTCAAGCTCTCAAAGGCCAAAATGAGGAATCTGGTCATGTCAACTAAATACAAGAGTTATGGCTTCTGGCAAGCCACGGGTCCATTTATCTTTGTTACAACTTACAGCTACGATGAGATGAAAAATAACTATCCACCTTAAGAGGAAAGCACATAAGAAAATACCTGGAAGTTCGCTAATCACCCTGCCGCCATCCCAACGGGAGGCTTACGTAAGGGATGTTTAGCGCATATCTGCTCTGACTTGGTGTGATATATATTGCATTTGAAAATGATTTCTGTGGTAAGTGCATAATACTATGATTTAGCGAAGAGCCATTCAGCACCCTGCTTTGAATGACAAGCACACTTGTTATTTTTTCTTTTTCAGTCCTATAAGACTAACCACCTCTTCTTTTTTTTCCAGGAAACTGCTTTTCCAAATCATAATCTGGGTACTCATGACCCAAGCTCAACAACCTGGGGACTGAGGATGAACGACTGGAAAAGACAACAGCGTGTCTGGGATCCAATGACAGGAGTGAGAGTTACAACTCTGCTGTATTTCCATAAAATCAATCTCTAACAATTTGGTGGAATAATGGAATACTGACAATGATTTCTCGTCTGTCTACTTGTTCATTGTCTTTTCCTCAAGAATATAGAATGTTTGTGTTCATTATTCTATCCATGGTGCTTAGAGCACAGTAGGCAGTTAGTAAACAAACACTGCATGAAAGTAGTGAAGAAAATAATGACACAACTGAGTCACTTGAGGGACCTAATATCATGTATTTATTTCTGATGACTTGAATGAAGGTTTCTTTGTTTAAAATTCAAAACTAAGGTAAAATATGCATGAAAAAGCTGGCTTAAAAGACAGCTCTTCCTAGAAAAGAATGTCAATGGGACAACAAGAGAGGATTCACACTGAGGCGGAAGAGGGCTGATCAACATGGTGGGGCTGAAATGTGAGAAATTCAGAACCTAGAAGAGAAAAAGAAAGTTCAGGGAAAAGCAACATAAGTCAGTGGGCCTCTGGAAACAGCCAGGTACAGCCCTTCAGCCTTGAAGGGTAGGGAAATCTGAGAGGTCAGTTGGACAATGGGTTGAGGATGACAGGAGAGAAATGGGAGTGTCACTAGCCATTTACTAGAGGAAGAATATCTATCTGTCTGCGCTTTGGCAAAGAAAAAAAAAAAAAAAAGTTACCCAGGACTACTAGTAGTGGTTCTTTGAAGTTCTTCTGGAAAGTACAGGATTTCCTGCACTGTGTGTTAAATGACGGTGATAACATATATGGTATCGGGGGTGCTTGTGTCCATCACACTGCACCTTTCCCAGGTTTCTGATTTCTATACCCTGACCACACAGCTTGTCAGGAGCCCAGATGGCAACTGGGCACCTGGCTTAGACTGTAAGCCGACTGTTGTCTTGAGATCCCGAAGGCATGAACAGGCTTAGACACACACACATGATCCAAAGGCTCCCCTTATATACTGGAAGGTTTTTCTGACGTGGGAGAATATTGTGGTTGCTTAAAGTGAGATGAAAGGAAATGGTGATTTGTATTGGGGTGGCTAGAACAGGGATATGCTTGAGTTCTTTTTATAGGATCTAGAGGCGTAGAGAATCAAACTAAAAGTAATAGCGAAAATAAAGGTAATCGTTATTTCTTTCGAAAGTGAACCTTCACCAACTTATTTCTCTAGGTCTTAGTGAGGTTGTGATGAAGTAAACATTGTAAGTATTATTTTTCCAGTGTTTAGATCCTTAAAGATATTTGAAATTTTTCATCCTGTTCACAGTCACCTACTTTGTCAATAATACATCTGAGGCACAGAAGGATTTCTGACTCTCTTTTTATTATTCCTGTTGTGCTGTGCTAGTGAAAGTTATCAATAGAGCTATAGAATTTTTTAAATAATATTCTCTTTAAGTTCACAAACAATAATATAAAATGTCTGAACCCTCCTTTGGCACCTCTTTTCTATCACCCCCACCTGTAGTCCCCAAGTACCATGAATTCAATGTAAGCATCCTTCTCTTTCCGTCTCTTTTTCCACCGACTTCCACCCAACCACCACCTTCTTTCCTGGATTAAACAAGTGCTCTCCTAACTGGTTCCTTGTCAGTCACTTGATTTCCCTTCCTCCTCTTTCCCATAATACAGCCACAGTCACCCTTTCAAAAGGCAAAACTGATCTCATCGCACGCAAATCCAGCTACATGGCCCACCCTCTCCATGCTTCTTAGGTGGCTTCTCATGGTTCAGAAGACCCCGACAGCACTCTCAGTGTGACCTCCAAGGCCTGTATGACACCCTTCCTACCTCCCCTGCTCATCTCACACCACCTTCACTCTGGCTCTCTGCGATTCACTCCACCTGCATGAATTTTCCTGCTCTCATACTGAAGATGCTCCATTTCAGCGCAGAGCTGAATATGCTGTTTTCTGCCACCTGTACTCTTCCCCAGACTCCACCTTCAAATCACAAACTAAGCATCATGAGAGAAAGCCTTCCCTGACCTCTCCAATGAGGGGCACCATCTCCCCCTCCTTCATAGCACTTTTCACAAGTTTACAATTGTCTTCGATTATTTGATCAATATCTGTTTCTCCCTCTAGAATATAAGCACAATGAGAGAAGAGACTAAGTCCAACTTTACTCCCCATTGAGTCTCCGTGGCCCAGATCAGTGCCTGGTACAGTAGGCTTGCAGTAAATAGTGAGAGAATGAGTAAATTATAAAATGACATTCCTAGAATATTCAGTATAATGAAATCTTATCTTTTATTACCTGGGCGATTTTTGAGAATGCTAACTCTTTTGTCTATTTACCTTGAAATCTCAAAGCATGATCACAATAAAAGATGTTAAGATATGTTAGATGTTAACATACTTGTTTGATTATGGGGTAGAGACATAGAGAGGATCAGAATTAAGAAGAAAGCCACAAACGTGGAACGTAGATTATAAAGTAAAGCCTTTGAGAAAACATTAAACGAGCCCTTCAAGGAAGATACCAAGAAACGAGCTTCAAGTCTTTGAGCACTTTGGCTCAAATGGTATGTCCATAATCATTCTTAATCTCCACCATGGAAACCAAGAAAAACTTGGTTCAAAAATTTTGAAACCTGGTGCAAAGACACTGGTTTGATTTCTTCAGCATAAAGCATGTTAAATGAGAGAAAGAAATAACTCTCCCCTCAAAAAGTTTAAGAATCTTCTCTGAGAACCATTAAAAAGAATTAAAAAAGACTATCTAGATTATACTTCACACCCTCCCCCACCAACATTTTTAAGAGATCTCTTTGTCTCTGATCTCCACCAGAGATGGAAAAAGCTCTTGAAAGTTATATCCTAATATTTCAAAAATCTCCTTTCTCCCCAACGCATGAAATCTGCAAATTCTCCAGCCTCCTTCCCCCAGACCCAGAGAATAATTTCAAAACATTTTGGAAAAATAAACAAATTTAAGCGAGCATTATCATTTCACATTAAGAGAAGTTGTTTTTTTTTTTTTTTTCTTTCAGCATTACATAGTAACTCAAACATGAAATTACTTCTGAGTTCACATTTTCCCAATTATGGGTTCAAAACCTGTCTTCCTTGATAAAAGAATGGCATTTTATCTTTAAATAAATATCCAATTTCAAAAACACAAAGAATGACTATATCTTGCTGAGTTATTTTTGTTAGCATAGGTGAGTAGACTTGGAGCTGGTGAAACAACGTCACCAAACAGCGGTTGGATGTCAATATGCAGGGAAGGATCTGAGGTGTTCCGGGAGGCTCAGCCTTTGGCCTTTTCTTGTTCAACATTTTTATCAACCACTTGGATGAAGATGTAAAAATCATGCTTGTCAAATCTGTGGTTGACACAATGTTGGGAGACGTCGCTAACATTCTGGATAGTAGAACAAGGTTTTTACTTGAGCCAACCGTGTGATCTGGCCTCCAAAAATGCTAACATAAATCTAGGTTGTTGTAGGAGAAGTGCGATGTCCAGATCAAGGGATGTCATTATTCTACTGTCAAGCACATCGGACTGACCACATTTGGCCACCACAGTTTAAGGGGAAAATTGACAAATAGAAGGGAATGAAAGCAATGGAGGCATCCAAAATGCATCACAGGAAGAATGGTAGAAGAATCAGGGAATATTTAGTCTGAAGAAAAGAAGGCTTAGAGGTCATGCTAACTGCCTTCCAAATATTTGCGGGATTAGACATAGTCTTTGTCGCTCCAGAGGGCATAATTTCAAAAAATGGGATCATGATGACAAAAGCCAACAATAACTAAAATTTCAGTACCTATTGAAGCAGCTATTATGGTAGATACTTTATAAACTGCACCTCTGATCCTCACACTGACCCTACAAGATAGGCATTGTTATCCTTACATTAAGAGTAAAACTCTACACCATCACTAATACCATTCCATTCCCCTTTGGCCACACTCACTCCTTCTGGACAGAGGCTTTAAAAATAGAAATTCAACCTTTTGTTGGGGTAAATTTACCAATATGTAGGGATAGGCAAAGATAAAACAAGTTGCCTTATAAAGTACTAAGCTTCTTAGCATCAGTAGGGAGTAGTGCCATCTGTTAATGTCACCAAGAGGATTCTTGCATCAGGAGGGAGATGGCACTAGACGACCTCCAAGGTCTCTTCTTGCTAAGATTCTCTCATAATACACGGTTCATACTTTGGTTCAAATGCTTCCAAATGATTAGTAACGTGTGATAATGTTGAAAATATACTGGTTTAGGAGTCAGGAGGTCTCTTCTACTTCAGTCTCTCTAACCCTCCTTGTAGCCATGTAACCTGCATAAATCATTCAGCTTCCCTTGGCTTCACAGCCTCATCACTAGAAGGAGGGGTGAGGACCACATGGTCTCCGTGATCTTTTACAGCTCTGATGCTCCGCAAGTCTTTTCTACGTTACATTTTATGAGACACTAAATATCCAAACAGACTCCTTAGACTCTGATTCACGGGCCTACAAACATTGATTTTTCTCCATAACCATAAGCTTTTGCAGAAATAAGCCTTCCAAAAATTACAGTTTTCCACCAGACCCAAGGATCATGATTCAAGAAACAGCTAACAAAAAGTAAAATTTCTCAAACATCAAAGATGATAAAGCTCCTCAGACAAACCATCTTCACCTAAATTTTCCCCTCCTTAGTTCAAATTTATCCCCATGTCCTTGGCCTTCTTATTCCCTTCATGCCCTGCAATATACCTTGCTCTCCATTCACTGTTGTTCTGAGACATAAAGGGCGTGAATAGGATGAGAACCAGGGTAATAATGAGTCTTGATTGCATAGTCAGTGAGCTGGAGGTAGAGTGGTAATTGTCCTGCATGCATGGGCTTGGAATACAGTATACAAAAAACAACCTGATGTATATGAATGTACGTCCATGCTCTTACAAACAACTATAATTTTAGGGTGTGGTAATGAAGGATGAAAGGAGGTGGACCACCAGTGAAAGTGAAGGTTGGAGCACAGAGGCAAAATGATGTTGATTCCCATGAAGTACCAAAATGTTATCTTCAAATCTATATTCTTTCCAACTGCCAAGGTGTAGAAACTTTATAAGCTTCTCTATAAAGAGCCAGGGTCATCTCGACATGTGTTTACAAGCTGAGTTGTGCAATCTCAGAATTGTCTGCATCTTAATGACGCCCGGGCAGTTATGAAGACTTTCAGAACTTCCCAGATGTAAACATCAAGGAACTGCATCCAAAAGATGTCTGAGACTTTCACAGAATAACAAAGGTTCTAATCTTCTGGAAGGCACTAGGCTCTCTGGAGGTGTAGGAGGGATTCTAGAGGGTGTTGACTCCTTTCTGGTGCTCTTGGGAGCTGGAACAGTAGGAGTGTTTTGAATCTTACTGAGAGGGTGGGCTGCTCCATGACAGAGGAACCAGTGAGGTATTAGAGGAGGCAAGGCAGGGGGCTGGGGGAGACCAGGGGACACGCAGGCTGCCTCTCTCTCCTTGGCGTAGTCACACAGTGCAAAATGGACCACATAACATAAGACACCATCTCAGTCAACCTCTGCAGGAGAGGAAGGGAGAAGAGAGCACAGGGTACTGTGAAAATGCTAGCTTTGACATGTACTTTTAATTCTGCTTTTTCAGAGTTTGCTACTTATCCCTGGAGAGTTCTAAAAGGAACAGAAGTACAGAAGGAAAACATGAGAACTGCAATTGGGCTCAAGTTCACTTCAGCCCTATATCATCTGGGGCATGTTATTTAAGTTCTCTGAGCCATACCTTCCTCATCTTTAAAATGGAGATAATCGTCTAATGGGCCGGATTGTAGAGTTTCACATGAGATAACAAATGTTCCATCATAGTGCCTGACAGCAAATGTGTACTTCTTTCCTTTTAGTAAAGTTTAGAATGGGAAGCTCAGAGAGTAATGGTTCATTCTGGGTGGCTACTCCCTGTGATTGATATTAATGGAAATACTATAAATAATGGCTAACACTTACACAGCATGACCATATGTCAGAAAACTCATTTAATCCTTATCATCAGCCTAGGAGTTTGGTATGATTATTATCCCCATTTTACAGATGAGGAAACTGAGGCACAGAGAGGTTAAGTGTCCTCAAAGTCACACAACCAATAAGTGGAGAAGCTCGGAACTAGGCAGTTTGGCTTCAGAATCCAGGCTGTTACCTACTAAGCCACGCTGCCTCTATAGTCTCTCTGTAAAAATATTTTCTAGCGGAAAGTGACACGGCAAAAAATGATTTAGCGACCCTTGTCTGGAGGCCATGTTGGCTGCACAGGTATTTCTAACCGGATTGACAACGAATAGTGCAGATTAGGATTAGGGAGGGAAGGCTGTAGTTCAAAAAGTGTTGGTCAATACTGTTATCAAATTACCAAAACAAACAAGCAACCATCACTAGCTCGCTCTTTGATGTTAGTTCACCTTCCTTAAGAGTTCCAAGAGCTCAGAGAAAGCCTGAGAAAGAGACCATTTCTCTGACGTCTGGATCAAGTTCAACTTCTAAGGCAACTTCCCTTGCAATGGGTAGAAAGGCAGCTCGCACACTGACGTAACCCTCAGTGGCCTTGGCCCACTCAAACATTTCCAGGAAGCAGGCAGTCCCCCTGACTGGGGCTCTAGACGTCAGTCTGCAGGATACAGAGCAGCAAGATCCGTCTGACTGGTCCATGCTCTCCTCCAATCCCAGACCTCTGTTATCCTTTCTAATACTGGGTTTGAGGCAGCAGAGCCCTGAAGCATCCCTGTAAGCATTTTATAGCTATTCATTTAGTACTGTAGTAAAATGCTCAAGACAATAAATGTCTTCTCAGGTGCCACCCTTGACTGTGAGAAAGAGTTTTGGGGTGTCTCTCAAAGATCCTGCTCCTTCCTGTTCAGATCCTCAGTGCCTTGGACTGTCCGTGTCTCTGCTCTTATCTCCCACGTTACCGTCTTGGTTGCTTCTGCTAAATATCATCTTATGGGATAGAACAAATGAAACGGCACTAGGACTTCATTCAGGTTACTAGAATTACAGTGGAGCAAATTTCTGGGGCTGCTGTATATACAGGTATCCTGGAAGTTAGAAATTCATTTAACTCCACTGAAAATGATACTGTACATTGTACTGCTAACTGGTAAGTGTCCTCATTTCTCAAGAATCTTCTTCCAGAAAGCTGTGCATTCCTTCATGGCACCAGCCTACTTAAACACTTCTGCTGGCCATCCATGACCTCCTACGTGTACCTTCCCATTGACTTCAGCCTTTTACAAACTGGTCCCCATCAATCTTTCCCACATCACCTCCTGGCAACCCATCCTCCCCATCCCCTCCCCTACCACTCACACACACAGACCTCAATGCTTCTTGACTATCCCACACCATTTCATGTCTCTTTTTCACCTTTGCACATAGCACTTCCTCTCTGCAGTCAATTCATTCATCAAGATCCAGCTCTGACGCTCCCTCCTCTATGAAGACTTCCCCCACTCCTTCTGGCCCCGTTAGTTCCCTGCTCTGCTCTCCCACAGTGCTTTGTCCACAACTCCATTAGAAAGCCTGACTTATTTTCACAAATGCTTCCTCCAGGAAACTTGGAGGAGGGAATAGTCCATGTTCATCTCACAACAGCCAGTGTCATGCACTTCGTAGATGTGCAATAAATTCAATTATTCGGTGAAGAAATGAATGATGTGTGATCTTGGGCAAGTTTATAGCATCTCTTTATTTTTCTCATTTGTCACATAGGAACAACCCTACCTTGTAAGATTTTTATAAAGATTAATTTAAGTAATGTAAATACAGAGCTGAGTGCAATGCTGGACACATTAAATGTCCAATAAGTGTTAGTAGCCATTATTATAATTATTATTATCATGATGACTACCAATGCTAACACTACCTCCCTAGCTAGAGATATCCATCCCCCTGTTATCTTCTACCTCAGCACCCCAATCCTTGCCTTTATAGCACATCACAATGTGTAACTGTCATCATTATTTCCACGTCACCATAGTATAATTAATTAACCACTCCTCTGTCCTCCATCTCATCCCATACATACTTCTGTCAAAGCTCCTGTAACACACAGGTACATTTACTTATATACTTCAGGTCAGTTTTCCCCTTCTAGCTGTAAACACTTTGGTTACAGGGACAGTGTGATTTCGTATCATTGTCCTCAGGGTCTAATACAATGCCTGTCGCCTGTCACACAGATGTTTGCTGAGTGAATACATAGTAAGTGTAACTAATACTGTGGAAAGACAAAAAAGGAAAAGTAGGCACTCTCTTAGAGGACCTACAGTTTAGAGGGAATCTGGAAATCCGGGGAAAGAAGGGGATGAAAAACAAATGAGTCAGAAAAATACCTTCCCACTCACCACACACACACACACAAGAAAGAGGGAAAGAAGCACCAACTAGAACTGATTACATCACAGTCTGGAGGGCAAAGGGCTAGTCAACAGGTCTGGGCTTGCATCTGATCCACCATTAAGCACATGATCCTTCTTAACTTCTTCAGCCTGTTGATTCTACCTCCATAACGATTCCCATAGCTGTTTTCTTTGCTTTCCCACAAGTTCCAGAGCTTTATCACCTCTTATCCTGATCACACAGTAACTTCCTATTTCCAGTTCACCATATTATAAATTCCAGGAAGGCAGGGACAGTGCCTGCCTCGTTTTCTCTTCTATCGCCAGTGCCTAAGCTCCATGCCTGGCACAGAACTAGATGACCAATGATTGAATGGATACATGAATTATGATTTCCGAGGTAATGATACGGAAATAAAGAGCCATCAGTCTACAATTTCCTCTTGTCTAAGTTGGGCACACCGTCATCTTAAGCCAAAGATATAAAGAGGGAACATTTGTGGGTTTGAGTCCTCATACGTCCTATCAACACACAGAGGCCAGAACACAGCTCAGCAGTCTCCTCAAGCCACCAGGTGTCTGGTCAACTCAAGCGCTGGTTGAAGCGAGGCAAGACGGGCCTTCCTTAGCAACTAGAAAACAGACCCAAAAAAGCCAAAGTGAAGTGATTAGAAACAAGCAAAACATTGGGGTCTTGAGGCAGGTGCAGGAAAGGTAAGTAGATGGCACCAATGGCATTGCCATGCTGGCGCTTCTGTGTGGCATAAGGAAGAAAAGGGGCTTTAATATCATGAAAGCAGCACTGAGCACACAGGGAAATGCTGAGAAGTCACACCGAGCACCTGGTACGGCTGTGCAGCAGGCAAGTGGTCCATTCTAGAATCACTAAACAAACTTCTCTCCCTTCCTTACCAGGAAATATAAAAGTACTAAAAATAAGAGCGCATGTAAAACTACCACAGGGATGCTGAGGTCTATTTCTTCACCATTTCAAAGAAAATCAAGTACTTGCTTAATGTCCAGAAGTATAAAGGGAGTGCTCTCTTGAAAGCTGCTAATGATACAGCACAGGTCTGAGGAGAGACCCTCCCTTGCCTTTCCCAGGCCCCCATTCCTCAGCTCTTCTCTCCTGGCCAAAAGAGCTGGAAGGTAGGGCTGGCCCACTAAAATGAATTTGCTTCAAAACTCCCCTGCCTGGAGCACTGGTTGGGCATCTGCATTCCTGAATATTTGGCAACATTATGCTCTCTGAACATAAAATAGAAATGTGATCCTCAGTGGGAAGGAAAATGTGCAACAAGATAGACTTCCTCCTCTGAAACAATAGCAAATGAAGAGGCTTGCACTTCACTGTGCTGCTGGTGGAACCCGTCAGGTGGCTCTCCATGAGTGGCCTTGCTTTGTAAATTGTTTAGTACTTCACTAACCTAAGTTCCTATGAGGTTGTTCTAATGATCGATATTAATTAAGCAGCATATTTCTATCCTGGAAACTGGCTGTTGGATAAGCCTTGAACTGCCATTGCTTCCAAGGAAACTGAATCACAGCTACTGCTGTTTAAATCTTAGAGCAAAACCCAAATGCATAATGCAACACAGGTGACTGGTGAGCAATTCAGTCTGTCTTATTCGATGAAATCCTGATATAAAGAGATAACATTTTTCTCTTGACCACAGCGAACCAAACAGCACTTATGTAGCACAGGGTAACTGGCCACAACTGGAGATGACAATCCCCAAAGAAGCTTCTGGAAATCCTGTCTGAATATTAAGAGCCCATTTTTAAAAATTTTGGGAACCTGGGTTCTCTGGATCCTTAGGTGTCCAGAGAAGTGCAATGGGGGTCAATGAGATGGTTTCCATGTTTACAGTGCCTGCAAGGTACATCCCCCAACTTACGAGATATCACCCATCACTGTGACCTCATTTCCTACCACCCTCTCATCTTATTCACTCTGCTCCAGACTTGCACTGACCTCCCTGAGGTTCCGCTAACACATGGGAGCTTTGGTGCCACTGCTCCCACAGGCTGGAAGGCTTCTTCGCATTATCGTCATGGCTACCTCCCTCACTTTTTCCAAAAGTTTGCTCAAACATTACCTCCCAGTGAGGCCTATGTCTGAGGCCTGGCCACGCTGTTTGCCATCACAACTCTGC